>NC_090922.1:1216087086-1218587086 GCF_040938575.1 Ambystoma mexicanum | reverse complement strand
TAAGGGAATGGCCAGGAGAGAGAGAGAGCCTGCATATGAGGCATTCAAAAGAGGAGTAGGCCTGCGTAGGAATGACAGAAGCAGTGTTAGGCAGAATCATATGCAGTACCCGTTGGGAACACCACACACAATTAAGACTACAAGTGCAAGTATAAATTTACCTTTGGTACAAGCCCGTACTACACAGTAAAGTGGTAGCGATGGCTGAGCAGCCAGACTTATCTCAAGAGTTAAGAGAGCAGTATCAGAAGTTACACAAAGGACAGCAATTGCTATGGTTCAAACAAACACTGACTCAAAGTGTCTGAGTAAAAGAATATACATTTATTTATACCATCAGTTACAAAACAATTCACTAATATAAAGCAGCAGAAAATCACAATTTTAATCTACTACACAACCCCCAATGAATTCTGGACAAGTTAAGCTCAAAATGGCAATCCAGCAAACTAAAAAGGGAGAGAAAGACAAGGTCATTCAAAATCAAGCAGCACCAACCAGTAAGTAGGCAGGGCAATCTAGAAAAGGCTTACTACGAGAGGGCGCTAGAGAGCCGTCCAAGATGGCGGCCTCCCTGTGAGCTCGGCGTAGCTCCCACGAATATCCTGAAAAATCGCTGCTTCCGTGGGGTGTATTCCGACAGACGCTGCCTCCCCTTGTAGAGAAAGCGATTCCTCTCATGGGGATATATTCATTTCATCGATCCTGTGGACGTGTGTGGCGAATCCCCCACAAGAAGGTGCCATCCCCTCCACTCCACGGACGCAAGGTGCGGCCTGCGTGGGCGACCGCGTGGCTGGCGAAGGAACGGCCCGCCGTGCGCTGACCCGGAAGGAGTCAGCATCATCCAGCTGGTGCCCTGAGCGGCGAGAGGACTGGCGGCCGCTGAGCCAACACAGAACCAGTGGAGCCTGGTCGAATTGACAGGAGAGGAAAAGAAGGCAGACACCCGGCCCGGGCGGACAGGTACGAAGACCCAGGCCGGGTGGAAGGCCCAGGCAGCTGCAAAACCCGGTCCCGGGGTACGAGGGGGAGCACACGCGAGCGGCAGCAGAGACAGAGCTGCGGTCCGTAAAGCGGCAGACACCGGCAGCACCCCACTGAAATAGACCACCACAGCCTCAAACAACCCAGCTTCTCAAAAGCCATCATAGACACGGCAAATCCTTGGCACTGCTCACCAAAGGTGGCACAGGAGCTTCCATAACAACAGCAACTATGAGGAAGACAGACAGACTCCAGAAAGGTAGTCGCTCTCAATCCCCTAATCACAGCGCAATCCAAGATGAGACTGTGGCGCAGGATCTTGATATCAGAGAAATCCTGCTCGACCTGAAAGCCGGTATAGGCAGCCTTGGGAGCAAACTCGACACCCTCTCATCCAAAGTAGACATGCTCCAGCACAGACTTTACAAGCACGCAGACAGATTGGACACGGTGGAGCAAAGGGTATCTGACCTTGAAGACGGCTCGACCTCCCTAACATCCAGAGTGACCACATGAGAATCACAAATGAAAGCGGTATGCGCCAAAAATGAAGACTTGGAAGGCTGCTCCAGGCGTAATAACATCAGGATAGTGGGCGTCAGAGAGCACCAATTGGCTACCAGGATGGAAGATCATGTAGAAAAAATCTGCATTGAGCTGTTTGGTGAGGAGGTCCTTTCCAAGATGTTCGTCGTCGAAAGAGCACACAGAGTACCCAATACGAGGCCAATCCCGGGAGCGAACCCTCGTCCGATCATAGCAAAGTTGCTTAATTACAAAGATCGCGACACAATTCTGAGAGCCGCCAGAGACAAAGGTATCCTCCAATTCGAGGGGGGCAAAATTCAGTTTTTCCCAGACTTCTCTCAAGCGGTACAGGCGCAAAGACGATCGTTCACAACAGTGAAACGCAGGCTGCAGGAAAATCAAATTCAATACTCGATGCTGTTCCCAGCCAAGCTCCGCATCCAACACGAGGGCAGAACCCAATTTTTTTAATACACCAGAAGAAACAAGTGACTACTTGGACCGCTCCGGATGTATACCTGTCACGAACAACGGCAGACCACAAAGAGGCAATGGACCCAGAAGAGACCCTCAGTAACTTTCGCCAGACGGTTACACATTATTAAGGCAAAGTATCACCCAGGCGCAACTACTTTCACCACCACGGAACAAATCTAGTAACAGACGTGGGGAACCAGCCCCTCTTGGAGGGCCACCAGCGCCCCATGCACAGCAACGTTGGCTGTTTTGCCAACCAGAGTTAGTTCAATATGGGCCAGTTGGGGGTTGCCCACTCATGGGAGAGATCCCAGTTCCAAGAAGTCACCAAGTATCTCGTACCCTCATCTCTCGCCAACCTCACCACGGAAAACATGCAAGCAGAAGCCAAGACCTCAGATTCCCCCAGAATGCCTTGACTCCACACCTACCGTTGAACCTCGGCCCAGCATGCCCATGAAATTTCCCTCATGAGACAATGACGACATATAAGATTGCCACATGGAATATTCGTGGGGGCAACCACCCGGCGAAAACGAGGAAAATCCTCCAATACTTGCGAAGACACAAAATTAACATCGCCTTTCTACAAGAAACACATCTCACAAAGTCCTCGGAATCTCATTGGGCCAGATCATGGGGCTGCCACCGATACTTCTCATCCTATTCGTCATATGCCAGGGGAGTCGCGATACTGATAGAGAGGAGAACGAACTTCAGTCTGATCGACTCAAGGAGAGATACCGAAGGGAGAGCTCTGCTGGTGAGAGGAATACTAGCCGGAAAAGAGGTGGTCCTGATTAACTCCTATGCTCCCAACACAGACGGACCAGATAACTTCAATTGGGTGCTGTCCAAATTGGGAGAGACGAATGCAACAACCATTATATGGGGAGCAGACCTCAATACCCCACTCGACCCCAAGCTTGACAAATCACACAATATGTCAGGGTCGCCCTCGAAAGCCAGTGCCCAGGTCCAAGAGATCTGCCATGCATTTGGTCTAACGGACACATGGAGAAACCATACCCAGAACGCCAAAGAATACACATTCTACTCGGCAGTTCACAAATCGACTATATACTAGCCTCAGCCCGCAGCCCGTTTGAATGGGGGGAAAAGCCAAATCATGCCAAGGTCCTTTTCAGACCACTCCATGGTCGTACTCGAAACCACCCTAGCAGGGTCCACAATCCCTGGTCTTCATTGGAGATTTAAAACAGGTTCGTTAACTGACACCATCTTCGCAGCAGAACTAAGTCAGGAAATAATCTCCTTCCTTGATACGAACAAAAACTCAGTCGTCTCAGCCAGTACAGTGTGGGAAACACTCAAATGCTATGTGAGAGGAATATGCCTGGCAAAAGAAAACAGCATGCTAAAGCAAATCCGCAGAGAACTCACGGATAGTGAGCATCGATTACATAGAGCTCAAATCCTCTGTCTCCCCAGACCCACGACCCCAAGCTAAGATGAAAGTGGAACTCAAGAACTTTAGAGAAACAGCCGAAAGAGAACTAAAATTCTTGGGCCGCAGGCATCAGATTAGACAATATGGAGAGGGTCAGAAGCCTGGAGCCTTGCTAGCCCGCCTACTCTCGATCGATAAAACTCCACTTCGCATCGAACGTATAAAGAATGCACAAGGCCAACTGGTATATACGGAAGAAAACATCTGCGAGGCATTCTGCGACTTCTACCGCACCCTGTACAGCTCAAAGGGTGCCACAGATCCAGGAGCAATACAAGAGTTTCTTAATGACACTGAACTTTACTGGGTCAGCGCAGAACTACGAGAACCCCTGAACGCTCTGATCTCACTGGAAGAGATCCAGGAAGCAATAAAGGCCCTCCCAAACACGAAAGCTCCGGACCCAGATGGACTAACCGGAGAATTTTACAAAGCACACGCTTCAATAGTGGCCCCCCTTCTAGGTCAGGTCTTCGAGGAGTCGATAGAACGAGGTTCACTCCCACCCATGATGTGCGAAGCCAACGTGATGGTACTATATAAGACCGGCAAACCTGCAGAGGATTGTGCCTCATACAGGCCGATCTCTTTAATAAATCTAGACAATAAAATCCTGGCGAAGATTCTAGCAATGAGGTTGCTCCCTCTGATGCCGGCCCTGGTGCTCGGCGACCAGGCCGGCTTCATCCCAGGTCGTAGCACAACCTATGGCATCAGGAGGCTGTTCGGCGTTATTGAGGCCCTTGACCCGTCACAACAGGCAATTGCGGTCCTCTTGGACGCCGAGAAAACGTTTGATTCCGTCGAGTGGCCCTTTATGTTTGCTACGCTCAGGCAGATGGGTCTAGGCAACTTCTTCCTTAAACTAGTGTCACTGTTGTACAACAAGCCACGCTCTTACATCACAGTTGGTAACACTAGGTCCCCAGGCATCACACTGGAACGCGGAACAAGACAGGGCTGCCCGCTCTCAGCCCTCATCTTCGCCCTGGTGATGGAGCCCTTGGCGTCGAGGCTATGGGCCGAACATCGTCACCGCGGTTTGAAACTAGGCCCCCATAAAATTGATAGTTTCTCTCTATGCCGACGACGTCATGCTATTCGTCAGCGATCCCCAAAACAATCTGAACCCTGTAATAAGGGAAGTGATAACATTCGGGAGAATGTCAGGCCTCAAAACAAATCATTCTAAATCAGTAGTGTTTCCTTTAACCCCTCACACGACAGAATTCAGGGATGATCATGGGTTCAAATGGGAAAAGTCCAAAGTGCGCTACCTGGGCATTTACATGTCCCGCAATCATCACGAGGTATTTAGAGATAACTACCAAACAGTGTTACATTCCATACAAGAACGTGTCCAGAGATGGAAGTCTCTTCCGCTGACACTCTGGGGCAAGACCTCCCTGACGAAAATGGTTATCCTCCCCAATTTGCTCTACCTCTTTACGAATATCCCACTACTCGTACCCAAATCCTACTTTCAAAAAGTCAAGAGTTTGATTTTAGAACTACTCTGGGCCGGGAAACCGGCACGAGTGGGCTACAACACCCTAACGTTGCCAACAGCGAAGGGAGGCTTGGCTCTCCCAGACATTGAAAAATACTATTGGGCAGCCCAGGCACAATTTCTGAGTCATTGGTACTCGGCTCACTACATCCGCCCGCATGTGCAAGTGGAAAGAGCCCTAGCGTCCCCGGACCTGCGTAGCGCGGTCATTATTAGCAATCTCCCCGTCCCACACAAGACATTAAACACAGTACTATCCACATATGCTATCTGGAAAAAGATGGCCAAAGAATATGGCATAACCATACGGTATTCCCCCCCTACTTCCCATTAAATTCATCCCCGGAATACCCCTCACAAATGAAAAAGTGTTTCTCATATGGGTAGACAAATTGAACCTTCAATCTCTGGGAGATCTGTTCCCGGAGGGCACCTTTCTAACCCCACAAATGGCCAAGGACAGAGGAGCTAACGCTTCCCTAGATGTATTCCTCTATTTTAGACTACGCCACACCCTCCAAGGGGTATTCCCCACGTTCCCTCAGCAGCCTCCCACGTAGACCCTGCTACACAGTGTGATCCAAGCTCAGGGAGTGGGAAGACTGGTGTCAACCTTGTACAAATCTCTTACACAAGACACTCGAAAGCCCAACCCCCGAGCCCAACGGAAGTGGGAAACAGCCATTCTGGAGCCAATACACACAGAGGACTGGGCATACATCCTCCGACAAACCCAAAAAATCGCATTAAATACAAGATATAAATTAATCCACTTTAACTTTATTTACCAAACGTACTATACTCCAGCCAAGAAAAAGAATCACCACCCAGAGACTTCGGCCCAATGCGAAAGATGCTCATCCGATAACGCAGATTTCTTCCACCTGGCATGGAGCTGCCCAGGCGTACACCGCTTCAGGTCCGCCGTCATTCAGAAAACTTCCAAAATTGTGGGAGAGCAGATAACCCCGCTCCCCCTGCGAGCCCTCCTCGGACTTACCAGACACATGCAACCAGCATCACGCAGACTGACAGCACTCCTCATGGTTCTGGTCCGGAGAAGAGTAGCAATGACATGGGGCAAAGGCCCGCTCCCCAAGATTGAAGACTGGGAAAAAGATATCATATATTGTCAAGACTTAGACACAGAATTAATTAGAACGCTTCCATTACATGCGCGTCCCCCTGATATTTGGGGTCCATATGTGTCATACCTGATGAACAGCATAGAATCCTCAGACTCAGAAACCCCGAACTCTCAAATAGGACAGACCGGGATAAATGGTCCTTTAGAGAAGAATACTCAGGAGTGAAAGCATCGAACACAGTGTCGACAAGGCATCTGCACAGAAAACGAGACGCGAGGGGGGGGGAGGTGACTGGGAAGGGATGGGTATGAGGGATATTGTTTAATGTGCACCCTGTTGGTGCAATGTTTGTTTTCTCTTTCTGTTGTGTACGGAAAATATTGAAAATAAAGTTTAAAAAAAAAAAAAAAGAAAAGGCTTACTACAACTGGGATTCAAATCAATAGGCCTGGGCCAATGTTAATGGGTCAGATCCTTTGCAGAGGATCACACAGTTCAGAGTAGTTTGTGGTTAAGTCTCTGCCAAGAGTTCGAAATGAAGTTGGTTGGAAGAAAAGTTATTTAAAAGAGTAGAGAAGGACAAGCCCTCGGATTAGCGAAAGATTTAAAACACTTTCACTGCGGTCAGACAGAACGAACGACCGGATTTGAACAGTACCTTAGTAGAAGAAGAATGCTGTAGCTGAGGCAGAAGTTCCTGGCAGGTCCTGCAGGCTCACGGTTCCTCAAGCGACTGTCGGACTCACTAGAAGGAGGAGGACTGGAGGGTCCTGCACTGCCTAGGGAAGAAACCAGCAGCAGAGAAAAACAACAAATAAAAGGTGCGCTCCTTAAAACCCAAACAGGGTCCGGTCCTTCCGGTTCATTGTAGCGGTGCACAGCAAATTCGACCAGGGGAGGGAGGCCTTGCTTGGTGTTTGGCGAACTGGTTGGTCTCTCCAGCTCAAGGGAAGAAGAGTCCTTGCAGATCATCCGTGTCATCGAAGTTTAGGAGATTCGGACCCGCAGCAGGGCTTCACCGGGAGGTTCAGTAGTTGCAAAAGTCCTCTTCCTTCAACTTCTCTTTGGGTCTCTCGATCCAGTGGCGACTCTGCCTTCCAAGTCCCAGAGACCTGCTTTTTATGCAGTTTTGCCCCCAATCACACAGCAGGATGGCTGTCCTGGCAGGACAGTCACCGAGCCAATCAAACAAGAGTGCGACTTGGGTCTCCAAGGAGACCCTGTGCAGGGGGCCTAAAACCCCTCCCTCACATCCTGTCCACCCAGACACTCAGGCACCTAAGGAGGGCTTCTGTGCAGAAATCCACCAAAGGACGGCTGACAAAGGAACCAAACCTGGTTTGGCACACAGAGTAAAACTTGAGAAAGACCTTTACAAAAAGAAATGGCAAATAAACCCAGCCGGAACCAAATAAAATTAAAAGGGGTCCAGTGGATTCAAGTTCGAGGCTACTAACATAGCCTAAAACAGTACCAAGGCTATGTTCATAGTCTGTGGTATGAAAAAAATGGTAGATACAGGTTCCACCAGCCAAATCTTAAAGAAAGAGGAACGAAATAATGTTCCATGAGAAACAGACAAAAAGGGATAACTATTAACCCTTTCCAGTACTCTATGGAAGATAGTTTGTATTGGGTGCTGAATTTAAAAAGACTAATAAAGTCAATGGCAACTTTACATGTTCTGGGAGACAGTAGTCAATCCCAGAAAATTGAGTTTAAAGTGGGCAGTCTGAAAAAGACAACCCTGTGTCACTGCACTAAAGGTGCTGTGTGACACACAGTAAAAAGATGATGCCTATGGAGTAGGTGAGTCTATGAACACAAAATGTAAAACAGACAGAAAAACACATGTAAGAGTGGGAAAAAAAGGCTCACACTCATACCAGGTGAAAAAAATAAATCCTAGAAATCCAGCAAAGCTGCTGAGCGACGCAGTAGGTAAGGGAAATTAGCCATTCTGGAGAATTCTCCCTAACAGGCGGGAATCCACTCTGGGAGATCAGGGCTAGACCCCCTCCGGAACGGTTGGATCTGTGCACAGAGAGGATCTTGTAGCCATCAGGGAGGAGAGTATCACAACTTGTGACAGAGCTGGCCGTGAACTATGTCTCAGTGAGACCGAGGACATCGAGGTCAAGTTCCTCCGGGAGGCGGCAGACGCCAGGAGTGTTTGACAGCTGAGCGAGACTTTAGAGTGGCAATATGGAGAGGGTTGCCGTCCTTGAAAGACTTCTGGGTAGGGGTACAGATCAGAGGTACGCCCTGCGGAGGTATAGAAGCCCGATGGGGGCAGAAAAGGAAGGAGGAGAGGGCAAGGTAGCCATGGGAGGAAGCTGTGGAGGGGAGAGAGAGGACAGCAAGAGAAGAAAGGAAATTGATGAGGTGCGGGAAGCGTCTATCTAACAGGAGAAGGTTGGCCTGAGGGACTTGGACCAAAACAGTACCATTCAAATTAACATTAATGATGACCTTAGAGGAGTGGAAGGGGGCCAGGAGGGCCTCCCACTGGGTGCCACCATTAATGGGAGAGGAAGAGAAGGTAGAGATCACAGAGACCATATGTAGGGTCCATAAGTCTGGCGAGGGAACGACAAAGAGGATGTCGGCGAAGGTTTGCCTGGAGGAGGCACTGGTATAGGTGTCAGCGATAGGGAGGCCTGGGTTGGGAGCCAGGATGTCCTTTTTAACCTTCTTCCTTCCAGATTTAGTGAGGAGAGCAGGATAGTCAATAGAGAAGCAGTTAGATAAGACAGGAGAGGCAGAGAGAACCATAAAGTAGTTAGGGAGAGAAGGGGAAGGGAAGATGGTATGGAGAACACTAGGGAAGGACACAGGGCAGGGTGCAAGCAGACGAGACGAGAGAGATGAGGCAAGTTGAAAACTGGACGAGACAACAGGCGCTTAGGGAGTGGCAGAAAGGTTCGCTAGAAGAGTGCTTTGCTAGGAGGCAAAGCCACCGAGCGGCTTACAAAAAGCAGGAGAAAAACACACCTAAGTTTGAGAATCCTGAATAGTGGGGAAAAGGCCTAAGTTTCACAATGCAATTTTAAATACTTTCTCAGTGCAATTTTAAAAGCAGGATAAAACACACCTAAGTTTGAGAGTCTGCTATAGGACAGGTTTGCAGAATAGAGTGAGGTTCTAAACCAAACCCGGGCCACTCCTACCTTCCATAGTTGCTGCTGGTTGATGGCTGGCAACTAGCTTCCCCTGCTGACACCCAGGTGTTGAATAAGGTGCACCCAAAAAGAAGAACCAAAGAACTTGAGGCTGTGAGTGAACAGGGCAACAAGGGCGAGAGACAGGGGAAATATGGAAAGAGGAGATGGTGAGGAGGAAATAAGCCAATAAAGATGAGATCATGGATGGGGAGAGGGAGATGGAAAGAAATGCAAAGTGGGTAGCGAGTGACCTGTCATCATATAGGACGATGTGGGTTTCCAGTGCTTTGGCTGGAGGCATTAACTGCTGAGCATCATGTGGGTGGATGGAGCACAAGCAGCATGAGCGAATGACTCCAGACTCTCAGGGTGGAGGAGTCTTCTGCTCAGGCTAATGTCTTGCTCATGAGCAAAGTTAATTTACTGCTAAGAGGCACCAGGGTCAGACAGGGCCATAAAATTGTCTCAGGCACCAATGAAAAAGTGTGCCGCAGTTGCAAATGGCTATTCATACTTTTTGTGACACTGAAACTATTAGCTGCATAGTGAAGTAACTCATCAAACTTGACCACATTGGCCAAAAAAAGTGGCCCACTTTGACCCAAAAATCTGGCCTACACCAGCATTTTGCGTTTTTGGTTCGGCCATGGGCCTATTGCCCTATGGGCCAGTCTGAGCCTGGGAGGCACTAGCAAGCAGACAGCAACTGAAAATGCAGATACTAGGATATGCTGGAACAGATTCTCAACAGAACATGTCAACTGTTAATGTCCCCGGTCAAGGTGAATTCAAATGGGGAGTAATACGGTGGAGCAATTGAGCGAGACCGAACAGCCATTAGTGTCATTAAATAAATTAGGAAACGTGGAATGATCAGAAGAACCATAATAAATGATAAAACAGGACAACACATCCCAAAGGCACAACAAAACCCTTCTGTCCTGTACTTTCTACAATCACAGATTCTTACATTTGCACATCCTTTCATCTGGGTATGGTCAGCACATTGTGCCTTCATACATTTGCACAATGCCAATGCTGATTATGAAGCCGCCCTGCTCTCCATTCGAGAATCATCCAGGTGGCGAAACAGTTTGCGAACAAAGAAACGCTGAATTAATTTGTACTCTCAGCACAATCCCAGCGACTGGCTGAGCCAGACTTAAATATTCACCCATTCTGCAAAGTCATTAATTCAATGTTCGCAAGTTGCAATTTTGTTTTGTGACATTCACAGTTTATTTTGGATCACCTGTTCAAATGTATGTAATGATTGCCTTTCTAATTTAACCCCCGGAGTCAACGTAATTGCAGCACAAGTTGCAAGAGTACATTTTGGCATTTTCCTCACAATGTGTACAAAGATGGTCCGACTTTGTGCGCCACATGACTAAGCCCTGAGTGCAGCCCACGAAGATTAATTGCACATGGGGTGAGTTTAACTCTTGTTGTTAGCGGCTGCGCGCGCACGCTCTGTATAGACGCTACACGCACAGCCTGTCTTGCAACGCCTGTGGCTCTCGTACCCTGTTACACATTTTCCCCAAACAATTCAAAGTTACCGCTTCATTTTTCGTAATTGTTTTTTTGTCCTTGACCATTTCTCGAATGGCTCGCACTTGTCTTGGTTTACGTTTCGTATGTACACTTTGATCACATATTTGGAAGTCATCGCCATTGTACTGCTTCTTCTTTTAAGGAAGTAAGCAGAGTAGACTCTGTACTCTGTCATGCCTGCCTTTATACCCCTGATAGCCCTGATTTGGAAGCTTGCAGACTGCTGCAATCACAGTGAGTAACTCCTTAGTACATTCTCTACAGCTCAGTGTGTTTGATGTATTCTATAATATGAGTATTAACACGAACATTACGTTATGGACATTTTGCACCTTCATTATCCAGAGGCAGAAGCAGTGAAAAGTAGCACTAAATAGTATTGGACATCTTTCCCCCACTTCCATCCATTCCCCTCAATGCACAGATTGGCACACAGAAGCAGAAAATCATAAGCAGGTGGCCAGAGTTTGCGTATTAACCTGGCCCCTACACAATCTCAGCCTTTACATCGACAATCCATCAACATGTGTAATCTTTAGTAGCACGAAAAAGTCGGTCATCAAAATGCAGAAAACGACTTAAAAACTCCTTTATTTAAATTCCTCTGCTAGTACCAGGCGAAAACCACTAGCTTCCCCACAATAAAAGGTGGACTGTCAACAACACACAAGCCACTAAAACATTGACACCAAAGCAGGATTCTGCAGGGTCAGGGTCCTCCTGGAAATAATGGCCATTCTTGGTCCTGCAGTATGCCAGGGTCTTGAGGAGAGCGGCCATGCCACCCAGAGGCTGGTGCAAAAGAGGAGGACAGCAACCAAGAGCAAAAGACCAAGGAAGTATCCCCAGGACCTGACTCATCAACATATGCCCTGGCCTTTTTGATTTGTATTAATTAATAGAAGATTGAGAGCAATTCTCCTAAAGGATGGTATCCTAACTATGACCCCCATTTCTCCAAACACCATGCCAAAAGCATAGCGAGACGTGCCACAGTCCACCAGTCTAGATCATAGAGTACCTGCTCTTCAGTGGCACAGAACAGGTTCCAAGGTCATAGGTGTCCAGTCTGACAGCTGCCGTGACAGTAACTGCAGCATAGTGGCTGCATTTACGATCTGCACCTCTGTTGGGAAATTACATAATTATGATGAACCCTCATCCTGGTGGCTGTTTAATGTATTAACATAAGCCAGAACCGAGCTACGCTATCCTCGCTGAAGTTTCACGTAGTTATTAAAATTACATCACAAAAGAGATGGGGTAAGGACAGCCAAAGAACAAGAGACAGTTGGGAGAAGGGTTCCTCCATCTAACGTTCTGTGGGATTTTCTTTTCTTCCTGCCCCCTCCACTTCCTGCAAAACAGAGCACTCTGGGTATGACCTCAGAAGGAAAGGGGCACTTGTCTCAAGGATGGGGTTTGGACTACTTAAGGCAGGCCTGCTTTCAACCAATCCCCTTTGGCCCTTTGCTGTGAAAGAGGGGGTCTCCCCATCTTTCTTTGATTTACTTGTAGACACTCCAGGACACAATGAATAATCAATTTAGACCTCTTTTGCAGAGTTTGATCTTCCCAAAGCCCTCAGCCATTGCTGTGAAGAAGGAGTCTTCTAACGTTATAGAGTCATGCTTAGCTCCCTACCCACCCCCATGGCACCTTGGGGGAGACTCTTGCTGAGGAGCAGGACCTACCACTCTGCACTAATCCTCCATAGTTTGGGAGAGCAGAACCCGAAAGGACTCACCCTGTCCTAGAGCCCCTTCCCTTCAGTAGGTCTCATAGCATTTGGAGAGCCAGAACAGCCATGATCCCAGTTCTACCCCATCGAACTGGCAGGTGAACTGCATTTGAACCCTGTTCACCACACTCAAACCAGAGGGACTCTCTGTTGCTGCTTTTGGCACTCGATCGAACTGCTTTGTATCCGTCAAACTAGCCTGCCACTGCATTGTGCCAAGTTAAGGGTGTCACCTGTTCATCTTGAACACCTTGCTCACCCCTGTGGACAAACAGAAATCGCCACATCTTTGAACCCTACATCAGATCACCAAGGGCACTGCATCGAACCAACAGACCACAACTCGAACCACTGGAGCATCTCATCACTCATCAACCCGTTATAATGATAATGATGTGTTATTTATACAGCGCCTTAATCCAATGCGCTATACATTGCACATATTTGCATACATTATCACCCAACCGAAATTGGTACTCATTTATCGACCTCAGAAGGATGGAAGGCTGAGTTGGCCTTGCCGGAATTCGAACCTGCGACCTGCAGATCACGCTCAGATCGCAGCAGCGAGTGCTCAACCCGCTGAGCTATCTTACCGGCTTACCGTACCAGCAGTTACCAACGTCCCAAATTGACTCAATACCTGAACCTTTCTTGGTGAGCCATCTGTACCGCACAACCAAATGCTGCATCCAAACCACACAGAGGTCCTGCTTTGAACCAAAGAGATGCCCACTTGACCCTGCATGACTTTCCGTGCCTGAACCTGGTGCGACCCGTTTGATGATGTCAAACCTCTGATTTTTGGGTTAAGGCACTTTCATAGGCCCTATCCCCCAGTCCACTTTCTGGACCCTAGAATCTAGTAAGTTAGGCTGGTTGCAACATTTTCTTCAACAACTTATCATTTTTAACCATTATTACATTTTTTGCCTTCTGTCCTCTGAACAGTGTCCAGAGTGCATCTACAGTCTTGCTCTGTATTCCACTGTCTTCTTTTACAGAGGTGTTTTTTTAAATACATGTTTTAATAGTTATTTGTACAATTGATGTGTTTACTAAAGTATTTATATTTGTATATATGTGTTTTTGTATTTATGTATAACTTTACTGTTTGGGCTGCTACTGGGACTACATTTACACCCCTTCTGAGAGCATAACATTTCCACAGTCCACATTACAACAAAAGGTGAAGGAGGATTATCTCTTGGATGTGCCTGTTTTACCTTTATAATTGGGTCAACTGTTGGTTTGTAGAAATGTGGGGTTTGAGTAGGCATTTTATCCACTACTCATCCATATACTCCTGCAGAGCAGAAGTCGTTGAATCAGACATAGTAAGGACCATGCAGGACCATTTTGATTCAACTGCCACTTTATGCCCCAATACCATTCCCCTGAACCAGTTACTGATGGTGCCCTATTTTAGCACCTCTGACTTTGTTCAGAGTACCATAGCCATAGTCCATGTACTCTTGCAGGTCCTACTTACCATCATGCATATGGTAGAAACCTGCATCCATGCCTGAACAGACCAATGATATTTACACAATCAAGTGTTTGCTATGGCAGGCCTCTTCAATATTGTGAAGCACTGGGCTGAAACTATGTGGCTTAGTAGCAACAAAAACGAGGTAGCATGTCTTCCATAACGATGCAGCAATGCATCAGAATCCAAGTGAGATGTGATGCAGATCTCCTTATTATCCATGTATGTGCAAGATTTACTGGCGTGACACATGTTGATGATCTTGAGGAATGGCTGCTTTACATGGATAATTGAGAAGCAAGGGCCATGCAGGAATGGGCTCTTATGTATCTGTCGGACAAGGGGATGGATAAAGGTGGAACATGAAATGATTAAATATTCCAGTGAAATGTAAATTGTTTTAAACATGTATAGAGAATATCAGTGCCAGAGTCCGTATGGTACATGCAGAAATCCCAGCATTTAAGCTCTCCCTTAGCAGAGAAGCCTATTGGTGGGTCTGCAATCTGTTAAAGAGGTACTACACTTCCTTCTCCAACCCAAACACTTCCCATTCCCAAATTGATTATTTCTTAATGTTGCATAATGCAGTTGTAGAGGAGCAGCTGAATGCCTCTGCAGGAAGTCCTGCCCCCTACTGCCTGTATGTTGGAAGCCAGAAAAAGCACCATGCTTAACACTAGTAGTTGTGACCAGTCTTAGAGAAAAGGTATCCACTAAGAAAACCCTATCTGATGTATCCCCGTAGAGATGACAATTTCTTGGAAGAGGTCCCAAAGGAATATGAAAACAAGAGAAAGAGAATCTGGTGACATCACAAGAAGTGAGAGTGACGCACTAAGAATATGAGAAGAAGAAAATGGGCCTCATTATGTTAAGGATTTCAATCAGGCAACACACCTGGGTCTCAGCCTAGAATGCAATGCACAAATGAAATATTTATTGTGTCTATAGGTTCAATATTTTGAGTGATATATCATTCATATCACACCCCTCCTCAAAATACCTCCTGGTCAAAATGGACCAGGAATCAGGCTGGTTGGTAAAGGTAAGATTTATTTATATAAAATTCAAATCAACATATGTTTTAATAAATATGGGGCAGCAATCACCAATGTGGTGACAATACAAATCAGAAAGTAGGTAAGGCAGTTGAATTCACTTATAGCAACTCAGAAGATAAAACATAGGGGAAAAGAACAGATTTGGTTTGTAAAAAAGATAGCGTTTAAGTTAAGATTTCCCCTTGCAATTTCTCAACTCACAAAGAAGCAATTCTACACAGATGTAAGTAAGCAGCATGTATTTAGGAATATAAAGCAGTGTATAGGGTTTGAATGCAATCTTCCCTCCCCAAACAAGAGAGATAAGTGTTTTGGAAATGTACACTTTTAAAATGACAGTTGAAAAATGGCTGTGTGAAAAACAATGAAAAGTGTGCAGAAATCCTTAAATTGATATAAATTCATATGGGAGCAACACTACAACGATCCTAACAAACATAAACGATAATATGAGCAACAGTACACACTTTAAATCAGAGTGGAAGTTTGGAAATACTTTGAATGGGAAAACACACGTGCAAAACATTTGCAAAATTGCAAATTCCCGCCTAATTTTCCCTATGCAATTTGTAAGAAAAACGGGATGAAGGCAGGGATGTAGCTACAGTTCTTAGGTTTAAGTCAGAGTTGAAATTAAGTCTCTAGCTATAAAATTGAGGAAGTTATACAAGTTTGAATGAGGTGTTTTGAGAAAAATAGAACAGAGAATAACAGAAAATCGGTTTTAAAATGACAGTTTGAGTTTACTTAAACTGGATTAATGGCTAAGAAAAAGAACAATGCCACCCAGGAATATCCACAGTTACCCACGGCCGCTTGTAACCCTTCACATGGCGGATACTACGTTTTCTTTGTGGGAATTTCTTTATTTAATCCAAATCACTACTGGTTTATGTTCAAGAGAACCAAAAATGAGAGAAAATATTGGCGCTAACACTAAGCATCACAGACAAGTTGCAAGATAGGTTCTGACAACATTATATGTTCTTAAGTTAAAGATAGGATGGTTGAGAGAAGGGGATAGGACAAGGCAAGGCAAATATAGTATGGTTCTTATTGATACTTACAGTCCTCTTTAAATTAAGATTGGACCGTCAAGGGTTCTGGTCATCATGGATCGGGTCAACAGACAGCAGGGCACTTCTGGCGGAATATGTCAGCTGGGCGGTTCTGGTCAACGGACTGGCACATCAAACTGGACTGGATTGGCCCTTCTGGTTGCTGGACACTGTAGATCAGTGAGATGGCGAGTTTCAGCAGGCAAGCTTGAATGGTAGCAAGCCAGACTGGATCAGAATTATTTCCCTTATTAAGTTTTGGGATGGTTTCAGGATTTGGGCCTAGCTGAAAAAGAGTTCACAAATGCTGAGGCCTTGGCTTTGGAAAGACATCTGGAATCAGATGAAGAATTCTGGAACAGGGCATCACGTGGAAATCAGGATGGAGTCAGGAATCAGTGCTTTTTGTGTGTGGTGAGGTTCCCTTATTTATCCTGCCAAGTGACATCACAAAGTTTATGGTAGGGGCAGACTTACAATCCACACCCACAAGGCTATGATAGGTGAAAGGCACTTGCCTTTTTCTGGTGGGAAGACAGAAAGGCTGTCATATTTAATGACATGACTTGGGAACTCCCACAGTTATTTGAACCACAATTTAACTTTCCCATGAATACACATTTCTGCAATGATGCCCTCTAATAAAATTGGACACATACATTACTTATTTTGTGGGTTACATGTACATCCAACTCCTACGTCAGTGAGAGCTGGCTTTGTCGTTCTGTGAAATTTTATCAATTTTAATCATAAAGATTTGGTCTAGCAATTCCTAATTCGGTACATATCTGTGCAATCACCCCTAGAATACGGGTATACAATATCAGGTTTGCAGCATTAATAGTTCTTGCGCAATTAGTGTTTTTGTATAATTTTGGTCCTTATGCAGTACAGGGTTCAATCACGTCTTCAAAGAAAGAACATACAATTAGATGTACAACTACCAACTTTTAGATTTATCCTCTTTCGTGTGGCAAAGTTAAAAGTCTTTAAAGCTTAATTACAAATAGGCATTTAACCACCAACAGTCCTTGGCAGTTTCTTTTACTTTTCTTTCAACTGGCAACAGCTGTCAAATTCCTTTGATCAGGGTGTGTGTCAAAAGGGAAGTTTACTGCCCCTCCCCTGTGGGGATGAGTGTTCAAGCCTGCCATTGTCTTTGGGTGAGGCCCAGACAAAAGTCTGAGTTCTTTTTAATGAGAAAACCTCCCAGCAGCAATTAGTCCTTTCCTGCCAGCAGTGAGGTATCAGCAATTCCCAGGCTGAGAACTGTCAAGCTGAATTGTAATTAACTCCAAACTGGGTTACTTTAAGTTAACTACATCTTTCATTAAAACAGTGAAAATGAACACAGTTTATAGGGGATTCTTACATGAGTAATCCTTTGACATTTCTTAAAGAATTAAGCCTTTCCACAAAAACATACTTTTTAAACAGGCGATTTAGCACTTTCTTCCTGGAAAAACACATTAAACTGAGTTCTTGTAAATCTGATTTTCCTATGCAGCACACACATTGTTTTAGCATTATTTCTTTCCTTGAGTGCTGGGCTTGTCTTGCAGTCTGAATACATGTATCCAGCCTTTGTTTAAAGTTTCTGTCTGCACAGCTGAAATTGTTACTTGTTGCAATTTTAACTGCATTTTTCCAGTGGAACTGAAAACAAATGCTCCTGGACTGTCTTTTCCCTTGATACATTTCAGAACATCTATCAGTCAATGAGGCCCGGTTCCTCTGAGCCACACTGGATGATTCTGGCATTTCAGTACCCTTTTTACTTTCAATAATTCAATGGACATAAATGGATCTAGCGCCAAAAACAGCACTTTTGAAGGTTGCAAAACTACCATTTTAAAAGGCTTTTTCGGTTTTACAGCAAAGTACTGCTGCTTCTTTTCTTTGCTCCGTGTTTAATGTAACAGAACCCACTGGCATGCTCCTGCAGTGATAACACTGTTTTCACCCCCACTTTGTCTGTGTGTGGCAGGGTGTGCAGCCTTTTATGGTTGTGACCCCAAAACAGTTTTTCTGATTGTTGCGCGCACAGGGGTTAGCACCTCCATTTTGGGCTGTTCCTTTCCCCATTTGTAAATTGATGCAGTTTGGAACATTTGAGATGGGTCAAAATATCACACAGAAGCCCTCCACCCGACTTCGGCTTGACTTCCAGTCGTGGGGAAGTGGGGCACGTGGGATTGTTCTTTCTTCTCATGAGGACACAGGTTTCTTTCAGTGTAAGTTCTTCTTCCCTCAGCGAATGATGTGACACGTTCTCCTCGGATCTGGTCGGAATAGGTATGATACCCCCGTCTTCTCTCATGCTTTCTTTTCAGGCGTGGAGCGACACTCTGGATTTCTTTGGTTTTTCCTCCCGTGTCCCCAAGGAGGTCCTCCTTGGTTATTAGGTACACTCAGTGTCAATACTCGAAAACAGAACATAACCTAGTTATGAAAATGTTCCCACTACTGCCCGCCAATAGGGATGACAGCCGTGGGATAGACATATGCATTCAGTAACAATTTACAATATTGCACGCATGTATTTAATAACAATTTCAAATTTTCCTAGGTTTCCTCATTCTCTCTCTCTGGGTTTTCTGTAGGCTCTTCTATTTGCCACAAATTATGCCTGGGGTGGTAACTCTTTAGCTGGTTGATGGGGACCCAATTGTCTTTCAGCTAGCAAGTCACCTCTGGGGATGCGGATTCTGTAGGTGAGGCCTGGGATGGTGACCTCTCCTCCATTTCTGAAATTCCATTTCCTACCGTAGCACTATTGCTGACCGGAAGGCTTTCTTTAGGACTGCCAGGACCTGTAGATTTACTCTCCAATTGGGACCGGGCTTGTCAATAACTAAGGTCCAAATTAATCTCAAGCTGGTTGAGGAGATGACTGCCCATGTAAAAGGCAGAAGGAACACGTTGCAGGACCCAACAAGTATGTACTATGCTTTTGTCATCCCTAGAAATTTTGATCATACAACTGCTAAGCAGATGATGTTTAAAACAGGGATCTCCAGGCCTCATACCCATTGATACACTGACTCTACAGCGGGTAAGGTCTGTTATTTTGGGAGTTTCTTGAACAATACTTTGCTGATGAAGTTTTCTTCGCTGTTCAAGTCAACTCGGGCGAGGACAGACTCCTTCCCGTCATTTAACTTAATCGGTAGGAAGAGCTGTCCACCCTTCTTTAGAATGCCAGCTAAGCTTTGTGCTGATTTGATATCAATTTTGGATATGGAATTGGGATTTTCTGATTGTGAATTAGTATTGAATTTTAGAGTATTTCCTTCCAGTGTGGAATGCCACTTGAGACTCGAGGCAAGGTTGATTTGCAGAAATGGAGAGGAGTTCACATCACCAGTTTCTTGTCCCGCAGCAACTATGGTAACATCGGATATGTCATTGTTTTGAAGGTAGAACTTAATTTGGTCTGTTTTTTGTTCAACCATGTGGCATGTGCCATTTAGACCAACATAGTTGACACTGTTTTAATTTGATTGGCCTGTGAGTCTGGGTCCAGAGTACCTTATTCACAGTCTATCAGGGGAGACAACCTACGGAGGATGTCATTCCCTAATAGACAGGGGGTTCCTTCTGGCGCCACGACTATGACTGGGTGCTTCATCTTGTGTCGCCCAAATTTAATTTCCAGCTCTGCGGACCCCTCAACAGGAATTTCCTTCCTGCCAAAGTCCTGGAGTTGTCCAGGAAGAGGGGTGAGAGGGGTCTGGTATCTATCCCCCCTTCCTGACTTTTGCTGCTCAAAGATCCTCTTTGACAGCGAAGTTGCTTGGGATCCAGTGTACACCAGTTCTGGAATTGCACATTGCCCTTGCACTTGGATGGATGCGTAGAATCTACCTTCTTTCTCCTCCAATGGGCAGAGGTGATGTGCATTCTTGGTAAGCTGGATGGTCAATTTACTTATTTCTGACTCCGACACCGGGATAGTTGGATCAAGAGTCGGTGTCGGAGTTGTGGAATCTGACAAAGAATTTTGACACACTGCTATTTGGGGAGTTTCAGGCTACCCTTTTTCTGATTCTGGGCCACCCCCGTGCCCCCTTTCTGGAGGCAGTCAACAGAAGTAGTTGGTGAGGTTTGGGGTTCCTCTTGTGCTGGTTCTGGGCTGCCCCCCCTTCTAGGAGGCAGTCTCCAGAATGGAGTTGGATAGTTTTGGAATCCGAGCAGGAAATTTCAAACTCGGTGATTCGCGGAGTTTCGGGGTCCTCTTTTTCTGATTCGGGGCTGTCCCACCCTTTTTGGAGACAGTCCCCAGAATGGCTTTGGGGAGCTAGGGAATCTTCTTTCTCTGTTTCTGGGCCGCCCCCCTCTTTTTGGAGGCAGTGCCCAGAATAGGTTTGGGCATGATTCTGTGTGGGAGCTTGGGGATCTGCAAAAAAAATAGGACAGTTGGATATTGGGGGAGTTTTGGGCTCCCCTGGTTCTGATTCTGGGCTGCCCCCCTTTTTGGAGGCAGTCCCCAGAATTGGTTTGTGCAAGGTGGTTCTCTGGATCATCATTCTGGGGTTCAATGGTGTGCGATCCTAACACAGTCCCCACATTCACCCAGTCTTTATTAGGATCAATCGGGACCCATTTTTCTTTGGGAATAGTTCCCCCCATCTGTGAAGGAGAAGATCTTTTTCCCAGAGTCCTCTGAGGACCCCTCTCCTTCAAATTGGAGGACACTAACCTCCTCAACAAAATGGGTCTTTTTAGGTCCTTTATTTCTCCTCTCTGCCCTCTGTTCCTTAGGTTGCAGCCTTTCGGGGGCAGCAGATTTTGGTTTTGGTTCCTGGGTTTCCAGGGGCTTTTCACAAGTGGGGAAGGAAGCTTCCTCTATGGCTTTACACCCCCATTCCTCCCGTGCCTCCTCCTTCGGAACCGGTGAGTTGTCGGGGTTCTCTCCCCGTTATTGTTCTGGAGTACCAGACCCTTGGTTTGTGGAGTTCTGAGCGGCCATGTTCATCTGAGAGTTCTGCTGAGCCCTCAACATGCGACCCAGATCCTGTGACAAGTTCTGGAACTGGTGCTCCAGTTGGGATACCCACTCTGGCTGATAAAGGGGTCTCTGGTCCATCCACGGGAAGGGTAACTGTCCCTTCTCCCATAATACCCTGGGTTGGGATATTTTGGGTACCCTCCCCCCTTGGCCTCCCCTCTACCGTATTGGTCTGTCTGGGCTCAGGAAAGTGGGGAAAGAAAGGAGGGTTGTTCTGTGGGTTGAAGTTTTGAAGGTACCGGGGAAAGAAACTCAACCCAGCATTTGGGGGATTACTGCCCTCCTGGGGGAAGTTAGGAGTGAAGTTTCCTGTGTTGGTACCTACCTGGTTGGAACCCATCCCTTGGGCTGGGGGAGTCCACACATACCCCAGGATGGGTTTGTTGCCCTTGTATCGGGGCTAATGTAATCAGGGGATTTAGGGGTCCTATTTGTGGGATTACCTCCCTGACTACCTGTTTGGGATTGCCCCGAGGGCCTTCTGGTTCTTTGGCTGTATGGATTCTGTACCAGTATATTTTTAGACACCCCCATCTGCAGATCTAAAATGGGTGCAACCTTCACCTCCGCCACCTTAGCAGCAGCAGGGGTGTTGGCTGTTTTGGGGTTTTTATTGGTGTTCTTGTTCTCTACAGTTTTCTGCACCTCATAAATACGGGTTACCTGTTCTATGACCCAGTCCAGTGACCTCTTCTTGTGAAAGTCCGTCACCAGTTGAGTCATGATGTATTTGGGGAGTGCATGGAAAAAGGTGTTTATGAACTCCCTACTGTCTGTGCGCACCCTCCTGGTGGTCTGCGCAAAGGCACGTTTGAGTTCCTGCAAAAATTCTTGTGGGGCCTGGTCTTCCCCACACTGCAGATTGTAGGCCGCCTTGCGGGCCTCTTGGGGAATTCTATGGACAGAGAAGTGTTTTAAGATGGCCGCCCTGTAGGTGGACCATCTTGAGTGGTTCTGATCCTCCAGCCCCGCAAAGAAGCTGAAGTACTCAGGGGAGAATGTTCATTTCACATATTGGATGCAACTCTGACTATCTTTCAGAAGAAAAGTATCCATCATATGTTCGTATAATTCAAGGTTTTCCCAGACTGAATACTTGCCACTTTTGTGATAGGGAGTGATAACACTCCTAATTGTCTTGATCTGCTTCAGGGGATCTTTTTGTATAGCCTTCTTGATTTTGTTGGCCTTTTTAGTCTTAGTTAGCCCCGTCCACTCATCCTCTGATTCAGACGCACTACTACTGGAGGTGGCTATCTGATCCTCTAGACCCTCCATGATTCTGTGGGCTTGAGAAGGGTTTGCAGAAGGTGGGGGCCTAATTTCCTGATACCTGTGGCGCTCAGAAGAGTCTTCTGACTCTCCCCTGCTCCCAGGATTGGCAGAGTACCCCCCTCCCCTCACTGCCTTACCCGGGAAGAGGTCTTTAGGATACTCTTTTTGGGTTTTATTTCCCCGCTAAATTTAACAAACTGATCTTTTGGTAGGTGGTATTTTTGAAGATCCATTTCCGTGACTCTCCCCTCATCTGAGTCCACCTGGTCAGAGATATTAGCCCTAACATTTGGGGATCTGTACAGAGACGCCCGTCCATCAATTTTCTGGGAGGTGCTGATCTGTCTGTCCCATTTTACCCATTTTGTTGAAGCCTACCATCCCCATAGCCCCTGGTTCATATGAGTCAGTGGACATGAAGGTGGCAGAGTTCATTGCATTGAAGGGGTTAGAGTCCCTGAGTACATGATGTGAGGATCAGGTGTTTCTCTGCCCCTCACTATCTCTTCTCTTTCAGCCCCTAATCCCTGGTGATTTGCCAAAATCTGAATCTTTTGTTCCTCTCTCAGGGCCTTACTGGTCTCAATAATTTGCTTCTGTATGGCTGCATGGTTTGTGGAGCACATCATTATTTTCACAGAGAGCCTCATTGTCTGTCTGTGCTTCCTGTTTGGTCTGAAAATACTGGGCCAATTTATGCTGCAGGGCAATCACCTCCTGAGTTTTAGCATCATTGGTCTGGGTGTTCTTTTCCAGAGCATCCTCTACCCTTCTGGTGTGCTCTAGTAGCTTCTCATATTCGGTTTTTAATTTATTGAGCTCCTGGAGGGCCAACTTTCTTTCTTCTAGCTTGGTTTTTAATTGATTCATTTCTTGGCCTAAAACATCCCTCTCCTGACTCAGGTTGCCTCTCTGTTCAGCCAGGTCATCCCTTTGTTTTTTGAATGCACTGGACCTCCTCACCAAATTCTGTTTGAGATTCTAGATCTTTAATAATTAATTTATTGTTTTCCTCTTTTAATTTGTCTATCTGATCCTGTATGATAACCACCTGTTCTGCGCAGACTCTATTAAAAGTTAATTGTTACGCCAGTTTCTGTTGACTTTGTTGTAAAGAGTCCTCCCTTTCCTGACACTCACCTTTCAGTGCCTGTAATTGAGTGTCTTGTTCTGCCTTCTCTTGCTGTAGGAGAGCCAGATCTTCTTTTAATTTTATGACATACTGTCTGGATTCTGTCTCTAATTCTTGGCCCTTCAGTAGCCTTTGCTCTGCAGAGTCCATGTCAGTCTGGATTCTTTCTAGTGTTTCCACTTGATTCTTTGCCCGAACTATGTTCTCTGCAAGCTTTTCCTTTATTACTCCTATGTGGAGGTACAGGTAGGCCACTATTTTGGCAATTTTACTCTGCTGCTCTTTCACTTTTGGGGCCATGTACAGTTCACTAAGAGCTTGGTGTAATGGGCCCTTGTCCTGCCATATATTCAGGTCCATGGCAGTGACCTGTTCTTTTATTTCCTGCAGCCAGACCTGTTAATTCTGTTCTAGCCACTCACCCCTGACAGTTTGTGCATGAGGTGTTCCCTAGCCCTATTGATTTCTACTGGGATCCCCATTTTGGAACTATCAATTTCTTTATGAATTATTTCAGGGTTGATTTGCTTTTACCTTTACAAACCGGCCCAATTTTGGAGTATTTATTTTGAGAGGTGCTTATACAGTGTAGCACAGTACACCAACCGCACATGGTGTATGTACCCTGCAGGCTAATCTGCTGTGCTAGGCTGTCACGGGTGGTAACTCGAACTAAAAATCACGGCACAGCCCCCAAATCTGTTAAGGATTTCAATCGGACAATACACCCGGGTCTCAGCCTAGCACTCAATGCACAAATGAAATAATTATTTATTGTGTCTATAGGTTCAATATTCTGAGTGATATGCCACTCATATCACATCCCTCCTCAAAATACCCCCAGGTCAGAATGGACCAGGAAGCAGGCTGGTTGGTAAAGGTAAGATTTATTTATTTAAAATTCAAATCAAACATATGTTTTAATATATATGGGGCAGCAATCACCAATGTGGTGACAATACAAATCAGAAAGTAGGTATGGCAGTTGAATTCACTTATAGCAACTCAGAAGATAAAACATAGGGGAAAAGAACAGATTTGGTTTGTAAAAAAGATAGCGTTTAAGTTAAGATTTCCCCTTGCAATTTCTCAACTCACAAAGAAGCAATTCTACACAGATGTAAGTAAGTAGCAAGTAAGTAGCAAGTAGGAATATAAAGCAATGTTTAGGGTTTGAATGCAATCTTCCCTCCCTAAACAAGAGAGAAATCCATTTTGGAAATTTACACTTTTAAAATGACAGTTGAAAAATGGCTGTGTGAAAAACAATGAAAAGTGTGCAAAAATCCTTAAATTGATATAAATTCCTATGGGAGCAACAGTACAAAGATCCTAACAAACATAAGCTATAATATGAGCAACAGTACACACTTTAAATCAGAGTGGAACTTTGTAAATACTTTGAATAGGAAAACACACGTGTAAAACTTTTGCAAAATTTCGAATTCCCGCCTAATTTTCCCTATGCGATTTTTAAGAAAAATGGGTCTAGACACTGTTTTGGGATGTCTTAGGGCAGGGATGTAGCTACAGGTCTTAGGTTTAAGTCAGAGTTGAAATTAAGTCTCTAGCTATAAAATGGAGGAAGTTATACAAGTTTGAGGTGTTTTGAGAAAAATAGAACAGAGAAAAACAGAAATTTGGTTTTAAAATGACAGGTTGAGTTTACCTAAACTAGATTAATGGCTAAGAAAAAGAACAATGCCACCCGTGAATCTCCACAGTCACACAGGGCCGCTTGTAACCCTTCACGTGGCGGATACTACCTTTTCTTTATGGGAATTACTTTATTTAATCCAAATCACTAATAGCTTATGTTCAAGAGAAACAAAAATGAGAGACAATATTGGTGCTAACACTAAGAATTACAGACAAGTTGCAAGAATGGTTCTGACAAGATTATAGGTTCTTAAGTTAAAGATAGGATTGTTGAGAGATGGGGATAAGACAAGGCAAGGCAAATATACTATGGTTCCTATTGATACTTACAGTCCTCTTTAAATTAAGATTGGACCGTCAAGGGTTCTGGTAATCACGGATAGGGTCTACAGACATCAGGGCACTTCTGGTGGGATATGTCAGCTGGGCGGTTCTGGACAATGGAATAGCACCTCAAACTGGACTGGATTGGTCCTTCTGGTTGCTGGACACTGTAGATCAGTGGGATGGCGAGTTTCAGCAGGCAAACATGAATGGTAGCAAGCCAGACTGGATCAGAATTATTTCCCTTATTAAGTTTTGGGATGGATTCATGATTTGGGCTTAGCTGAAAAAGAGTTGAGCAAATGCTGAGGTCTTGGCTTTGCAAAGAAATCTGGAATCAGATGAAGAATTCTGGAACAGGGCGTCACACGGAAATCAGGATGGAGTCAGGAATCAGTGTGTTTTGTGTGTGGTGAGGTTCCCTTATTTATCCTGCCAAGTGACATCACTAAGTTGATGGTAGGGACAGACTTACAACCCACACCCACAAGGCTCGGATAGGTCAAAGGCACTGGCTTTTTTCTGGTTGGAAGACAGAAAGGGCTGTCATATTTTATGACATGACTTGGGAACTTCCACATTTATTTGAAGCAAAAACTTTCCCATGAATACACATTTCTACATTGATGCCCTCTAATAAAATCGGTCACATACATTACATAGTTTGTGGGTTACATGTACATCCAACTCCTACGTCAGTGAGAGCTGGCTTTGTCTTTCTGTGAAATGTTATCAATTTTAATCATAACGATTTTGTCTAAAAATTCCTAATTCAGTACATATCTGTGCAATCACCCCTAGAACATGGGTATACAATATTAGGTTTACAGTATTAATAGTTCTTGCACAATTAGTGTTTTTGTATAACTTTGGTCCTTATGCAGTACAGGGTTCAATCACGTCTTCAAAGAAAGAGCATACAATTAGATTTACAACTATCAACTTTTAGATTTATCCTCCTTTGTGGGGCAACGTTAAAAGTCTTTAAAGCTTAATTACAAATAGGCATTTAACCACCAACAGTCCTTGGCAATTTCTTTTACTTTTCTTTCAACTGGCAACAGTTTTCAAATTCCTTTGATCAGGGTGGGGGTCCAGAGGGTAGTTTCCTGCCCCTCCTATGTGGGGATGAGTGTTCAAGCCTGCCATTGCCTTTGGCTGAGGCCCAGACAAAAGTCTGATGAGTTCTCTGTCATGAGTATGCGAAAATCTCCCAGCATCAATTAGTTCTTTCCTAGAAGCAGTGAGGTGTCACCCATTCCCAGGCTGAGAACTGTCAAGCAGAATTGTAATTAACTCCAAACTGGGTTACTTTAAGTTACCTACATCTTTCATTAAAACAGAGAAAATTAACACATTTTATAGGGGATTCTTACATAAGTAATCCTTTGACATTTCTAAAAGAATTAAGCGTTTCCACAAAAACATACTTTTAAAACAGGTGAGTTTGCACTTTCTTGCTGGAAAAACACATTAAACTGAGTTCTTTTAAATCTGATTTTCCTATGCCACACACACATTATTTCAGCATTATTTCTTTCCTTGAGTGTTGGGCTTGTCTTGCAGTCTGGATACATGTATCCAGCCTTTGCTTAACGTTTCTGTCTGCAGAGCTGAAATTGTTACATGTTGCAATTTTAACCGCCTTTTTCCTGTGGAACTGAAAACAAATGCTCCTGGACTGCCTTTTCCTTAGTTACATTTCAGATCTGCTGTCAGTCAATGAGGTCCGGTTCCTCTGAGCCACACTGGATGATTCTGGAATTTCAGTACCCTTTTTATTTTCAATAATTCAATGGACATAAATGGATCTAGCGCCAAAAACAGCACTTTTGAAGGTTGCAAAGCTATCATTTCAAAAAGGCATTTTTGGTTTTACAGCAAAGTACTGCTGCTTCTTTCCTTTGCTCCATGTTGAATGTAACAGAACCCATGCTCCTGCAGTGATGACTCTGTTTTCACCCCCACTTTGACTGTGGGTGGCAGGGTGTGCAGCCTTTTGTGGTTGTGACCCCAACGCAGTTTTGCAGATTTTTGTGTGCACAGGCGTTAGCGCCTCCATTTTGGGCTGTTTCTTTCCCCATTTGTAAATTGATGCAGTGGGGCACATTTGGGATGGGTTAAAATATCCCACAATTACCAGTTTGTCGGTTCGGTAACAATGGTGCCGGTAAGCTACCGGTACCGTTGTTACCGGACCGGCAAACTACGAGTTCTGCTCACAGGTGACTTTCAGCCCACAAGGTCTGACCTGGAGGGTGGACCTGCACCCTCGAGCAGACCATGTCGGTTGCACCACCACCATTCACGAATGGTACCGGTGCATCCGGCCTCCCCATTCCCATTGAGTCCAACAATGGGGAATAATTATTTCTGATGCCCAGAAATGGGCAATTACCGGGTCTGCCGGTGTTGTCGTACCCTGGCAATTGCTCATTCCCAGCCGCTGAAAAAAAATGACTCCGGTGGCAGGTTTTACTGGCACGGCTACCGCCAAAGTCGTAATGAGGCCCAATGCATAGACCTAATAGAAATGGATGACAAGATAAGGAATCAAATTAACAGCCTTATGCAGAAAAGAAGAGTGCATGTGTGAACAGCACTGCAGAAAATGCAAGCCGTTTAATAACTGTACAGATGTAGCAACGCAAGTAGTCTAAGTAATCCTAGAAGCTAGCCATACGTAGTAAATAGACTGCAGGCGAAGCCGCCATTGTATAGTGTCTGGACATCGGTGTCACAATTTTAGTAAGTTCAAACCCACAGGGAAAGAAGGATTAGCTGAAAATTGCGGACTTGAAGGGTGAAGCTGTTTGGCCTGGTATCAAAGCTGAAGCAGCCAAGAACTGGTTATCTATCCATGAAGAACAGAAATCGTGAGACGCTGCTTCATCTCATGTTAAGGTGCAAAGAAGGAACACCGTGAGTGCCAAGTTTATTAATTCAAGACAATTAATTACTGCAAAACAGGCTGAAATACAGTCTCCTGTCACTTGAGCCAAGGATGGAAATCGGAGTTGGGCATGCAGACCAGAACTATGATATTTGTGTTCCTGTACTCCCTTTTGTTCCCCATAGAAGAGAATCTTCTGCAAGGCCAAGTTCAAAGACAGTCTTCATGGCAGAAGGCATGGGCGTTGAGAGATGAGGTGCTACTTGGGTGGGAAGCCAAAGTCATGTCCACCTCCTGGCACCTGGCTATGAGCTTACGTGCTGCTAAGGAGCCTAATGTTCCAGGCAAGGTACGAGCGTGCCAACCAGTTAAAGAGGACCGTATAATGAATGGCCTTATAATTCAATAGCCAATAGTATTCTGTGTTTATAATAAGTGTTGAGGATGACTTGCACTAGAGGCAGGCTTATGTTGTTTACCTGACAGTAGATGTCCTATCACAATCCCAGTGCCTATACAAGGTATACTTAGATATTACCCTTGAGCCAACCATATTTGCCACGTAGTATGATGTCACTTATGATGAATTTTTACTATTCAAGTGTATTTTTATGTGATTTGTGCGGAGAGCATGATCAAACGTCCTTTGATGTGCATTGTAACTCCATGTTTTAGACAAGTGATATTAAAACAGTCGGATGAGACCATGCCAACTTCCTGAGTCGGTCTGATTATTTGGTGTAAGAGTCACTCTGCACCCCATCCATGCACAACAGGTTACTGATTAAGAACTATATTTTTACGTGGTAGCACTGTTGGATGGTTAAAGACCCATCGACCTGTTAAACTCCAGAGCTTCGGATGATTGTACATCCTCTGCCATCTAGCCAGAAGATTGCAGGGTTTCCTGTGGAGAGCGGACAAATAGAAATCTTATTATGGAGTGAACTGGGTCCTGCTTTCCCCCACCACCTCCCACCATGGTGTTTTATTTTTTATTTTCATGTTTTCACACTGATTGTTGTAAGTTTTGGACATTTTAAAATGGCACCGCTTCAGGATGGCAGTTAACGTTGAAGCATTTTGAATAAAGCTTTGGAACGTCTTTTTGCTATGGGCCTTTCGTTTTGTCATGGCGCTTTATGACTTATTTAAGAATCTTCTCACGGCCTCGGTTCGTGCTACGCCGGTCTTGGTTTGAATAAAGGACCATCCTTTTGTGAAGCGTGACGCTCGCATGCACGACGCCTTAGTCAGCTGATCGGGCCGGCAGCGTACCGATGGGAGCCCGCTTATGGAGCTGCGCCTGGATAATGGCGGCGAAGGCTCGCGTAATGACTGACTCATGGAACACCGCAAGCGGGATGGCGCTGTCTCCAGAGCGTGCCCCCGGTTGGTGCGCTGGTGCTGTGAGGTATGGTGCTTGCAATGAAATGTTACGGGCGATAGCTGTATGCAAAACCAGCATCTACTGCGGCCTTACGGACGGGTGCGCTCTAGCGGCATTGTCAACTACGGCAGCTGTGGAATGCTTAGAGTGTTTGCTGGTGTCTTTATCTTGCTGCTATTCGTAAAAGAGCTCTTTGCATAATATATCGATCCCGGGGGAACAGCTGAGGTATCTACCCTTGGGATGCTTGCCTCTGTGCCATGACGTAACTTCACTCCCTATTGCACGTTAATTCCCACTATTGAAAGGAGGCTGCACCGGTTTGACAATCCTGTTGATGCTTGCGCACCCGCTCCCCAGCTGCGCCCGTACTGGGCCGGAGGGATGAGGTGGGTGCTTTCTCTTGGCACAGCTATTTGTAGACAGATCAAGGCGGGGACTGCAGCAAGCCGCAGGAATGGAATGAGTTCACTGTTGCTTCCAGCACACAAAGTCCACGGAGCGCCTTGTTCTGGTGCCAGGCTGCTGGGTTTCATATTTTCTAAATATTTAAAATGTCCATTTGAAAACATGTGGTTACCATAATGCCATTACGATATCGTTTATTCCTAAGAGATGCTGTCAGTGTGTGTCTACAGCTTGTTGAATGGTCAGACAATGAAAGGCAGACTATGACTAACGAAAGCCATGCAGTGCAGATGAGAGATTTTCTTCTGGATATGGGGCATCTTACGCACATTGACTGCGGATTTGAATCTGGCTCTTACTCTGCACACCTTTTTGTTCCTCTTGAATGGGGTTTTACACTGCTTTCACTCTATTCTTGTGCTGATTTTTTGACTCTGCCCAAGAGGAGGTCCATTTTTGGTTGCTGCACTCATCCTCATATTTTTGGTGCTGAGATGGTTATACAGCAGTTCAGTTGTGACATACTATAACTTGTTGTTTCAGATGTTGCCCCTTTTTATTTGTCACATGTTCTTCTGGTCTATGGGGGCAGGGGGCAGGGGACTTTGGGGTTCTTGGAAGTGCTCTTTCTATTTTTTTTTTTTTGGGTTTAGCTTATGCACTTTTTCTAGTCATTTTTGATAAGGATGACTTTTGATGCTTTATTGATTGTTTCTAGGGTGCCTGGGGAGGGGTCCCGGCGATGGTTCTAAATGCTGTTTCAATTGTTTTTTGGGCTGAATAGACTTCGCAGTCTTATCTCTTCTTTTGTTTTTTGTTCTTTGTTTTATTTTTGTTCATACTTCAGTGTGTGTCATTTCTTTGGTTTTCCTTGTTCAGTTTTTTCTTTTGATGTTTTAGACCTTCATAATGTAGGGATGACTTCACACACCGGAGGGGCGTTCAATGATCTCTGTATTGTCTCTTGGAATGTGAATGGGGTCAATAATCTGCTTAAGAAAAAGAAAGTGTTTCATGTTACGGGACATGCATGCTGACATCTGTTTCTTACAGGAGACTCATATTTTGGCGGATGAAATTTCTAGGCTGGAAAAGGAGTGGGTTGGTTCTGCTTATGGCTCTTCCTTTTCATCGAGGTCGAGGGGAGGGGTCATTTTATTTCGGAAGAAACTACCTGTTAAAGTTCTAAGAGAGTGTACGGATGAGGATGGTAGGATGATTGCCTTGTTGGTTGAGATTCAGGGGGAATTGTTAACACTCTGCAATGTGTATGCTCCTACAGTGGACAATGGCTCCTTTTTTAGAATGGTGGCACAGACCCTGTTGGATTTGAATAATTCTAACATTCTATTTGGGGGGGACTTTAATACTTTGGTTGATCCTATGCTGGACAGAAGTCAGGTCAGGCAAGTGCTGCGTTGTGATCGTCATCATCGAGCGCTTGTATCACCTATGGAGGAACACAATTTGAAGGATATGTGGCGTCTAAAGAACCGGGACAAATGTCAATACAGTTTCTTTTCTAGTGCTCATGGTGTGTTTTCTAGACTAGACATGATTTTCACTGGGGGGAATGTGTCGGAATGTGTTGTCTCAAGTGATATTGGTAATATTTTATTGAGTGACCATGCCCCTGTTGTGATGCATTTGCGACTTAAATTTCGGTGTGAGAGGACTTTCTCATGGACACTGAACACCTCTATCTTGTTGGATGATGATATATTGGAGCAGATTGTTTCGGAGGCAAACTACTTTGTTATGGAGAACCGCTAAGAAGAAGTCAGTGTGGCGAACACGTGGGAAGCCTTTAAATGCTGTATGCGTGGTGTTTGTTTAGGGTTGTCCAGTGGTAAACGAAAAAGAGAGGAGAAGAAAAGGCAGAGTCTTGAACTACGTATTGGTGATATCTCTCGGGATCTGATGCTTGATCCAACTGACTCGGTAAAAAAAAACAACTTTGAAAAAACTTAAAAAAGAAATGGAAGACTTTTTGACGCTGAGGGCTGAGCATGGCTTGTTCTATTCTAAGTGTACTTATTTTGAAAAGGTGAACGTTGTGACAGATGGCTGGTATATCAGTTGAAGAAGAGGATGTCGGAGTCAGCGATTACTTCTATGGTTGACCGGGAGGGTAGAATTACTTTTGATCCCAAGAAAATTAACTCAATTTCTCGTGACTTCTATGAGAATCTGTATAGCAATGAGGCTGGTATAACTGGTAGGGGTGAGGACTTCTTTGGCAATTTGAATTTGCCTAGGATTCAGGATGCTGACCGTGATCTTCTTGGAGATGTGATAACGGTTGAGGAGATCAAAGGTGTGATTTCAGAGTTGAATGTGGGTAAATCCCCGGGCCCTGACGGCCTACCTCCCGAACTCGGCCTTAGAGCTTTTAAGAGATATGTTTTTTTCTTGCAAAATGGATGGGGCGTTGCCTAAAAGTACTAACCATGCATCGATTTCGGTATTTCTGAAAAAAGGAAAAGACTGTAATCATCCTGCTAGTTATCGTCCAATCAGCCTTATTAATACCGATTATAAGATTCTCGCCAAGGTTCTTGCTATGCGCCTGGTACAGTTCTTGCCTAATTTGATTGATGAGGAACAATCTGGATTCATGAAAAATAGGCGTACATCTAGTAATATTAGGAGATTGCTACTTAGCATGGAATTGGCAGATAGAATGGATTGTGATGCCGCTGTCCTTTCCCTAGATGCAGAGAAAGCTTTCGACAGGGTAAGTTGGGATTACTTGTTTTCGGTGCTGCGGAGGATGAATCTAGGCGAGGATTTTGGTTCTTGGGTTGCTCTCCTATATGCCAATCCTACTGCTGACGTCAAGACTAATGGGGTGATATCAGAGCCTTTTTGTATGAATCGGGGAACGCGTCAAGGTTGTCCACTTTCTCCTCTGTTATTCATTCTAGCAATTGAGCCACTAGCAGTTTGTATCAAAAATGAACCGTATTTGCAAGGTGCTAGTTGTTGGGGAGTTGTGCAAAAGGCTTGGCTTTATGCGGATGATCTCTTGTTGGTGCTGCAGAATTTGGAAGAGTCCCTGCCCTGTCTGATGAGGATTTTGTCTGATTACCACGTTTGTTCAGGATACAAGATTAACCGCTTGAAGTTGGAAGTGTTGCCCCTGTCCAACAGGTGTGATAAGTCTCTAGTTACGGGACTAGGGTTTACTTGGTGTGATGTGCGCATGCGCTATTTGGGGGTGTGGCTGACGTATCCTGTCTCCCTTATGGTTGATGAAAACATGAGTGGAGTCATTCGGGATTGTAAAATGGATTTGGAAAGGTGGTCATTGCTCAATCTTTAGCTGTGGGGTAAAGTCAATGCCCTAAAAATGAATTTGACCCCGAGAATTAACTTTGTATCTAGCATGATTCCACTGAAAATTAAGAGGTGTTATTGGAGAGACCTGGACCGTCTTGTGTAGGAATTTTTATGGGACTGAAAACCGCAGAGACTAAGTCTTTGGAAGTTGCAGCTTCCAGTCCGTTTGGGTGGTTTAGGTGTTCTGAATTTTAGGGCCTACCATTTGGCCTTTTCTGCTCATTCTTTTGTTCCGTTTTTGAATAGTGAATTGGACAGCTGGGCGGTAGCGGAGTCGAATGCCTATGGGCCGCTGGGCCCTGAAGCCTTGTTGACCACTAATACTAAGATTCCTGGAGGTAGTTTGTTAGTGACGTCATTTTTGTGCTACTCATGGGTGGAATTCTGGACGTTTCTTGGTCGTGATGCATTTAAGTGCAGGTGTGCCTCTATTTGGCTGAATCCTAGGATTAGGGATAATTCAAGGACAGTTTTTTGGCCTGAATGGCTATTAATAGATATTAAACAGGTCTCTGAGTTGGGGAATGATGATCGGTGGTTGACTGCTGCTGAGTTGAGAGAGAGATGGAATTTTGATGGTTTGTCAGACTCTGCTTATAGGCGCCTGAAGAGGTCTGTGGGTGAGGTGGACTGGTCTGACTCTTTGGATGTGAGTATTTTTCTGGGTGAGTCGAATGGAAAGGAAGGTGGTTTGGCCAGTAGGCTGTACAGGCTACTCGTGTCCCATTATCGGAGTAACGACAATTTGCGGAGAGTTTGGAGTGAGAGAATTGGGTCGGATATTGATGTCAATGCATGGCAGAATATGTGTGGTAATGTCTCCTTATGTTCGCTGAGTCTGAGTGAGAGGTCTCGACAAATTAAGATTCTGAATCGCGTGTATTGGTGCCCAGAAACACTTCATAAAAGGGGTATGAATGACAGTGAGGATTGTTGGGGTTGCGTCCAGGAAGTTGGGTCACTGGAACACATGCTGTGGAGCTGTGTGCGAGTCAGAGATTTTTGGAACAGGGTCTGTGATGTGTGGGACAGGATTTCAGGTGGGGGGTCTGTCCTGGATTTTAGGACGGTGATCCTGGGTGATGACTCTGGGTTGGCTGATGTCAGTTCCACCCTTAAAAAGTGGATTTTTAGGGCATTCATTGTGGCCAAGCGGCTGATTCTCTGAGGATGGAAAGGTCGGGTCCCTCCTTCTTTCGAGGAATGGATCCAGTAAATGCACTGCCTGTCAAGGACAGAAAAGTTGATCTACAAATTGAAATGTAAATTGTCTTCAGATGAGAAGATCTGGAGTGTGTTTAACGATTTCTTTTAGTTTTTGTTTTTATGCATTCTCTACTATTGTTTCAACTTGTTGATATGTTTTCTTTTCTGTATATATTGTGTATTAATACTTAAATAAACAATAAAAAAAAAAATTAAAGAAATCTTATAGGAAAATCAAGACAGTGGGCAGGGTCCCTCTTTGATGAAATCACTACCTGGCTTCCACATGCCCTTTGCGGATGGAAGGCAAAAGTGGTTGGTTGGAGGAGGAGACGATACTGAAGGCCTTGAGTCAAACGACTGAATGTTGAGTAGATTGAGGGGAATGCCAAATTAAGGGAACGGGGTTGTGGTCATTTTAAAAGTAACGGGAGTGACTAGATGAGCAGGAATAACAGGAAATATTATATGAAGAGATAGAGAGGTCTCCTAACGAGTCCTAACTCAAGGGAGTTCCAGAAGAACTCGTCTCACACTCCATTTAGAGTCTCTAGGCTACATATGAACAGGTTCATATAAGGAGACTAGTTAAACTCTGTTATAGAGTAATTGATTAGAGGCAAAAAGGAAAAAGGGTGATCACCGAGGTTTTAAATGTGAAAAGTCGACTGGTCTGTCTGTCTGTTTATTTTTGTTGAATTAAGGTGTCACAGAGTGATACAAACAGTTCTGGAAGAATTGAGATAAAAGTAGAGGAGTTATGTTGTTTATCTAGAGAAGTGTTTGATACCATTCCAGAGATAGAAAGAGGTTTGAGCAGCGATTGTTGGAGCAGGCTCATATTTATTGTTTTTGGTGAAGGTATTTTTATAAAGTCCGGTAAGTATTGACAGTCAATGGAGACTTGTCACCATGGGAGATGTCACTCCTCTGATGCATTTATGTAAGACATTGCCAAAACATATGCCCAAGCTCAAGTATAGTGTGGAATGGGTGAAAGGCATGGCAGATAAGATGCACATGTTATGTTATGTTATGTTACTTTGCATTTATATAGCGCCTTATGTACCATTGGTATAGTCTCAAGGCGCTGACCATGCACAATGGCCATGCACCGTTGGGTTCTTTTTAAATGAGTAAGGGTGTCATTAAATGAATGGGGGTGCAGAATACCTCTTACACCAATAACCAAACCAATTTAGGAAGTTGTCAAACAAAAGCTGTTTTATTGTCAATTGTCTAAAACAGGGAGTCCAACTTCATCAATGGACGCCTCACAGCATAATATCAATGCCTTACATGAAAGAAAATCCTAATATAGAAAATATTTGTCATAAGTGACGTCATACTACGTGACAAAGTAAGAAAACATATTTGGGATTGTGATAGGTCTATGGGGAACATCTAGGTATACTTTCTGGAGGGTATTGGATTGTGATTGGGTCTCTATAATCAGGTGGAAAACTTATGCCTACTCCTTGCCCAAGTCATCCTCAATATTTGTCAGTTACACGACACACCATTGGCTCTCCAACTATAGGGCTCTTCAAATCATGGCCCTCTATAATTGGTTGGCCCGCTTGTACTCTTCTGGAATATTGTACTCTCTAGCAGCGCGTAAGCTGGTATCCCAGTTGCTGGTGGGTGGACCTGAGCATGCCTCACCACCCAATTAGCCCACCATCCATCATCAGTCATGCCATCTGCCATTCTAATTGTCTTTGAACTCGGCCTTCAAAAGTATCGCTGCTCCTAAGAATAGAAGGGCGTGTGAGCACGTTCTTATCTTCAAATCTCAATGCAGCTTGCCCATTTTCTATTTCCATCCATCCCACGTGGCAGGAGATCACGTTTGAGCTCCTTTCTTTGCATTTAATGATATCAAATGAATAAAACTTGTCACTCATAGTGTTTCCATCGCAATTTAACAGGAGCTCGCCTTGTTTCTCGCGTTCTTTGCATCTCCTTGAATAGATAACCAGTTCTTGGCTGCCCCAAACCTTGACACTGGGCCAGACAGCCTTCTTGATCCTTCCATGATTTTCAGGCTTTTCTATACTGCGCCAAATTTTCAGCCCTTCTCTTTCACGGGTCCTGGCTTCCTGGCTTACTAAATTTGGAACATCGAATATCCAATTTTTATACACACACTGACATATATATATATATATATATATATATATATATATATATATATATATATATATATATATATATATATATATATATATTATATATATATGTGTGTGTGTATATAAATATATATATATTTCTTTTTTTTTTTTTGGCGGCACTCCCTGCAGTCTATTGACCACGGATAGCCTGTCTTCATGATTACTTAGTCTACTTGCATTGCAGCGTCTGTACAGTTATAAAGCAACTTATATTTTCTTCAGTGTTCTTCGCGCGTGCAATATTCAATTCGCACAAAACTGTCACTCGATTCTTTATTTCATCATCAGTTTCCATACCGTCTATGCATTCTCTTCTCTGATCATCCTTCTCAGTGCATAACTCTCAATTCTTGTGACGTCACCAACCTCTTGCATTTATTGCTTCACACTTCTTCAGTGACCTCCCTCAAGAGGGTGTCATCTCTCTGTGGGTACATCTTATAGGGTCTTCTCAATGAATACCTTGTTTCAAAGCTCTTTTGCGGTATTGGGATCATTATCAGCATTGCGCATGTTGCAATTTCCAGCATCCAACATATAGGCAAAATAGGGGTGGGATTTCCGGTAGAGGCATCTGGCTCCTCCTCTACACTCCCCCCTCTGGTTGATTCATCGACCAGTCTCCCACCAGTCGTCACATTTAGGCATACTCTTTTGAAAAAGTGCTTTTTTTGGAGCCCATATCTTCATTACTCCTTTCAGAGAACCTTCTGACTTTACATGGTCATCAACACTCCAGGCCATGTGGCTACATTGTCCATTAGGGCTGCAATATACCCATCATCCCACATACTTGTGATTTCTCGGCTACCGGAACTTCGTTCACTCAGGTGCTACAATGCTTGCTTCTATATGTTTTCTGATTTCTTCATCTGTCAGCGTTTTGGGTCCATACCCAGACTCAACATCGATGACCTTTATTCCTACTGCTTTCCTCACAGTCTTCCTACACTGAGTGATTATTATCTTGATCACACAGAATCCAAACATGATCATCACCAGTAGTGCTCCAAGAAACTTGAACATATTCGCCATCCATTGTGGAACCCATGAGAAGATCGATGCAAACCAGATGTCATCTGCAATATCTTCTGTCCATCTTCCATCTTGATGTGCAAGTTCGTTCAATACCTCCATCCATTGCTGTAATCATGCCCAGGACATACCTATTCTGGATAGTCATCATTCTTATGGCTCTCAATTCTTCCTTGATTGGGTTGAATCCTTTTATGGTAGTGCTGATCATCTGCAGGAGCTCCCAGTGAGTGATTTGAAACCACTTCGCATTCACCATCGTCTGGATCCCTGGCATGAAGATAATCGTGAATACTGAAGCAGTCTCAGTGAACAACGTGTGTTCATATGGAATAGAATCAAAGACTTTTATTGACTTAGCTGAAAAGTAATTCTCCCTTTTTGTCCGATTGAGAAATCCAAATGATCTCCTCTTCCTCGTGTGAGCATCAGCTTTTGGAAACTCTCCAATGTTCAGGTAACTCTTCAGAATCACCAATGCTGGAACATGAATAAGAACTATCGAACACAGCCCTCCCCAATCTCTGGGCAACTTCATATAAGCTCTGGATCCACAGGCCCACTAGTGGTCCATTAATACTACTGTTCCATCCTTCATCCCTGGTACATCGAATATTCAACCACACTGCTGATTCATACCAACCTTTATCGTACCATTGTTTCTGAAATACAGAGATGCATTCGCTAGAGGTACTATCTGCATTCGCTAGAGGTCCTCCTTTATCACCGACGCACGTCAGCAATTTCACAATGTTCTGCCAATGATGCTTGCATTCATTCTCTGTATGCCACACAGTTGCTTCAGGTCGTCCGGTTAATGCTGGCACCTTGCACACAATCAGGCCTTCCACCCATCCTTCCAGAATCAGCACTGTTCCCTTGATTTGCAGATGACCTCTCTCCTTGCATCTTAGTATTTCTTTGTGGATCTCATGTTAAGGTGCAAAGAAGGAACACCGTGAGTGCCAAGTTTATTAATTCAAGACAATTAATTACTGCAAAACAGGCTGAAATACAGTCTCCTGTCACTTGAGCCAAGGATGGAAATCGGAGTTGGGCATGCAGACCAGAACTATGATATTTGTGTTCCCGTACTCCCTTTTGTTCCCCATAGAAGAGAATCTTCTGCAAGGCCAAGTTCAAAGACAGTCTTCATGGCAGAAGGCATGGGCGTTGAGAGATGAGGTGCTACTTGGGTGGGAAGCCAAAGTCATGTCCACCTCCTGGCACCTGGCTATGAGCTTACGTGCTGCTAAGGAGCCTAATGTTCCAGGCAAAGTACGAGCGTGCCAACCAGTTAAAGAGGACCGTATAATGAATGGCCTTATAATTCAATAGCCAATAGTATTCTGTGTTTATAATAAGTGTTGAGGATGACTTGCACTAGAGGCAGGCTTATGTTGTTTACCTGACAGTAGATGTCCTATCACAATCCCAGTGCCTATACAAGGTATACTTAGATATTATCCTTGAGCCAACCATATTTGCCACGTAGTATGATGTCACTTATGATGAATTTTTTCTATTCAAGTGTATTTTTATGTGATTTGTGCGGAGAGCATGATCAAACATCCTTTGATGTGCATTGTAACTCCATGTTTTAGACAAGTGATATTAAAACAGTCGGATGAGACCTTGCCAACTTCCTGAGTCGGTCTGATTATTTGGTGTAAGAGTCACTCTGCACCCCATCCATGCACAACAGGTTACTGATTAAGAACTATATTTTTACGTGGTAGCACTGTTGGATGGTTAAAAACCCATCGACCTGTTAAACTCCAGAGCTTCGGATGATTGTACATCCTCCGCCATCTAGCCAGAAGATTGCAGGGTTTCCTGTGGAGAGCGGACAAATAGAAATCTTATTATGGAGTGAACTGGGTCCTGCTTTCCCCCACCACCTCCCACCATGGTGTTTTATTTTTTATTTTCATGTTTTCACACTGATTGTTGTAAGTTTTGGACATTTTAAAATGGCACCGCTTCAGGATGGCAGTTAACGTTGAAGCATTTTGAATAAAGCTTTGGAACGTCTTTTTGCTATGGGCCTTTCGTTTTGTCATGGCGCTTTATGACTTATTTAAGAATCTTCTCACGGCCTCGGTTCGTGCTACGCCGGTCTTGGTTTGAATAAAGGACCATTCTTTTGTGAAGCGTGACGCTCGCATGCACGACGCCTTAGTCAGCTGATCGGGCCGGCAGCGTACCGATGGGAGCCTGCTTATGGAGCTGCGCCTGGATAATGGCGGCGAAGGCTCGCGTAATGACTGACTCATGGAACACCGCAAGCGGGATGGCGCTGTCTCCAGAGCGTGCCCCCGGTTGGTGCGCTGGTGCTGTGAGGTATGGTGCTTGCAATGAAATGTTACGGGCGATAGCTGTATGCAAAACCAGCATCTACTGCGGCCTTACGGACGGGTGCGCTCTAGCGGCATTGTCAACTACTGCAGCTGTGGAATGCGTAGAGTGTTTGCTGGTGTCTTTATCTTGCTGCTATTCGTAAAAGAGCTCTTTGCATAATATATCGATCCCGGGGGAACAGCTGAGGTATCTACCCTTGGGATGCTTGCCTCTGTGCCATGACGTAACTTCACTCCCTATTGCACGTTAATTCCCACTATTGAAAGGAGGCTGCACCGGTTTGACAATCCTGTTGATGCTTGCGCACCCGCTCCCCAGCTGCGCCCGTACTGGGCCGGAGGAATGAGGTGGGTGCTTTCTCTTGGCACAGCTATTTGTAGACAGATCAAGGCGGGGACTGCAACAAGCCGCAGGAATGGAATGAGTTCACTGTTGCTTCCAGCACACAAAGTCCACGGAGCGCCTTGTTCTGGTGCCAGGCTGCTGGGTTTCATATTTTCTAAATATTTAAAATGTCCATTTGAAAACATGTGGTTACCATAATGCCATTACGATATCGTTTATTCCTAAGAGATGCTGTCAGTGTGTGTCTACAGCTTGTTGAATGGTCAGACAATGAAAGGCAGACTATGACTAACGAAAGCCATGCAGTGCAGATGAGAGATTTTCTTCTGGATATGGGGCATCTTACGCACATTGACTGCGGATTTGAATCTGGCTCTTACTCTGCACACCTTTTTGTTCCTCTTGAATGGGGTTTTACACTGCTTTCACTCTATTCTTGTGCTGATTTTTTGACTCTGCCCAAGAGGAGGTCCATTTTTGGTTGCTGCACTCATCCTCATATTTTTGGTGCTGAGATGGTTATACAGCAGTTCAGTTGTGACATACTATAACTTGTTGTTTCAGATGTTGCCCCTTTTTATTTGTCACATGTTCTTCTGGTCTATGGGGGCAGGGGGCAGGGGACTTTGGGGTTCTTGGAAGTGCTCTTTCTATTTTTTTTTTTTTGGGTTTAGCTTATGCACTTTTTCTAGTAATTTTTGATAAGGATGACTTTTGATGCTTTATTGATTGTTTCTAGGGTGCCTGGGGAGGGGTCCCGGCGATGGTTCTAAATGCTGTTTCAATTGTTTTTTGGGCTGAATAGACTTCGCAGTCTTATCTCTTCTTTTGTTTTTTGTTCTTTGTTTTATTTTTGTTCATACTTCAGTGTGTGTCATTTCTTTGGTTTTCCTTGTTCAGTTTTTTCTTTTGATGTTTTAGACCTTCATAATGTAGGGATGACTTCACACACCGGAGGGGCGTTCAATGATCTCTGTATTGTCTCTTGGAATGTGAATGGGGTCAATAATCTGCTTAAGAAAAAGAAAGTGTTTCATGTTACGGGACATGCATGCTGACATCTGTTTCTTACAGGAGACTCATATTTTGGCGGATGAAATTTCTAGGCTGGAAAAGGAGTGGGTTGGTTCTGCTTATGGCTCTTCCTTTTCATCGAGGTCGAGGGGAGGGGTCATTTTATTTCGGAAGAAACTACCTGTTAAAGTTCTAAGAGAGTGTACGGATGAGGATGGTAGGATGATTGCCTTGTTGGTTGAGATTATGGGGGAATTGTTAACACTCTGCAATGTGTATGCTCCTACAGTGGACAATGGCTCCTTTTTTAGAATGGTGGCACAGACCCTGTTGGATTTGAATAATTCTAACATTCTATTTGGGGGGGACTTTAATACTTTGGTTGATCCTATGCTGGACAGAAGTCAGGTCAGGCAAGTGCTGCGTTGTGATCGTCATCATCGAGCGCTTGTATCACCTATGGAGGAACACAATTTGAAGGATATGTGGCGTCTAAAGAACCGGGACAAATGTCAATACAGTTTCTTTTCTAGTGCTCATGGTGTGTTTTCTAGACTAGACATGATTTTCACTGGGGGGAATGTGTCGGAATGTGTTGTCTCAAGTGATATTGGTAATATTTTATTGAGTGACCATGCCCCTGTTGTGATGCATTTGCGACTTAAATTTCGGTGTGAGAGGACTTTCTCATGGACACTGAACACCTCTATCTTGTTGGATGATGATATATTGGAGCAGATTGTTTCGGAGGCAAACTACTTTGTTATGGAGAACCGCTAAGAAGATGTCAGTGTGGCGAACACGTGGGAAGCCTTTAAATGCTGTATGCGTGGTGTTTGTTTAGGGTTGTCCAGTGGTAAACGAAAAAGAGAGGAGAAGAAAAGGCAGAGTCTTGAACTACGTATTGGTGATATCTCTCGGGATCTGATGCTTGATCCAACTGACTCGGTAAAAAAAAACAACTTTGAAAAAACTTAAAAAAGAAATGGAAGACTTTTTGACGCTGAGGGCTGAGCATGGCTTGTTCTATTCTAAGTGTACTTATTTTGAAAAGGTGAACGTTGTGACAGATGGCTGGCATATCAGTTGAAGAAGAGGATGTCGGAGTCAGCGATTACTTCTATGGTTGACCGGGAGGGTAGAATTACTTTTGATCCCAAGAAAATTAACTCAATTTCTCGTGACTTCTATGAGAATCTGTATAGCAATGAGGCTGGTATAACTGGTAGGGGTGAGGACTTCTTTGGCAATTTGAATTTGCCTAGGATTCAGGATGCTGACCGTGATCTTCTTGGAGATGTGATAACGGTTGAGGAGATCAAAGGTGTGATTTCAGAGTTGAATGTGGGTAAATCCCCGGGCCCTGACGGCCTACCTCCCGAACTCGGCCTTAGAGCTTTTAAGAGATATGTTTTTTTCTTGCAAAATGGATGGGGCGTTGCCTAAAAGTACTAACCATGCATCGATTTCGGTATTTCTGAAAAAAGGAAAAGACTGTAATCATCCTGCTAGTTATCGTCCAATCAGCCTTATTAATACCGATTATAAGATTCTCGCCAAGGTTCTTGCTATGCGCCTGGTACAGTTCTTGCCTAATTTGATTGATGAGGAACAATCTGGATTCATGAAAAATAGGCGTACATCTAGTAATATTAGGAGATTGCTACTTAGCATGGAATTGGCAGATAGAATGGATTGTGATGCCGCTGTCCTTTCCCTAGATGCAGAGAAAGCTTTCGACAGGGTAAGTTGGGATTACTTGTTTTCGGTGCTGCGGAGGATGAATCTAGGCGAGGATTTTGGTTCTTGGGTTGCTCTCCTATATGCCAATCCTACTGCTGACGTCAAGACTAATGGGGTGATATCAGAGCCTTTTTGTATGAATCGGGGAACGCGTCAAGGTTGTCCACTTTCTCCTCTGTTATTCATTCTAGCAATTGAGCCACTAGCAGTTTGTATCAAAAATGAACCGTATTTGCAAGGTGCTAGTTGTTGGGGAGTTGTGCAAAAGGCTTGGCTTTATGCGGATGATCTCTTGTTGGTGCTGCAGAATTTGGAAGAGTCCCTGCCCTGTCTGATGAGGATTTTGTCTGATTACCACGTTTGTTCAGGATACAAGATTAACCGCTTGAAGTTGGAAGTGTTGCCCCTGTCCAACAGGTGTGATAAGTCTCTAGTTACGGGACTAGGGTTTACTTGGTGTGATGTGCGCATGCGCTATTTGGGGGTGTGGCTGACGTATCCTGTCTCCCTTATGGTTGATGAAAACATGAGTGGAGTCATTCGGGATTGTAAAATGGATTTGGAAAGGTGGTCATTGCTCAATCTTTAGCTGTGGGGTAAAGTCAATGCCCTAAAAATGAATTTGACCCCGAGAATTAACTTTGTATCTAGCATGATTCCACTGAAAATTAAGAGGTGTTATTGGAGAGACCTGGACCGTCTTGTGTAGGAATTTTTATGGGACTGAAAACCGCAGAGACTAAGTCTTTGGAAGTTGCAGCTTCCAGTCCGTTTGGGTGGTTTAGGTGTTCTGAATTTTAGGGCCTACCATTTGGCCTTTTCTGCTCATTCTTTTGTTCCGTTTTTGAATAGTGAATTGGACAGCTGGGCGGTAGCGGAGTCGAATGCCTATGGGCCGCTGGGCCCTGAAGCCTTGTTGACCACTAATACTAAGATTCCTGGAGGTAGTTTGTTAGTGACGTCATTTTTGTGCTACTCATGGGTGGAATTCTGGACGTTTCTTGGTCGTGATGCATTTAAGTGCAGGTGTGCCTCTATTTGGCTGAATCCTAGGATTAGGGATAATTCAAGGACAGTTTTTTGGCCTGAATGGCTATTAATAGATATTAAACAGGTCTCTGAGTTGGGGAATGATGATCGGTGGTTGACTGCTGCTGAGTTGAGAGAGAGATGGAATTTTGATGGTTTGTCAGACTCTGCTTATAGGCGCCTGAAGAGGTCTGTGGGTGAGGTGGACTGGTCTGACTCTTTGGATGTGAGTATTTTTCTGGGTGAGTCGAATGGAAAGGAAGGTGGTTTGGCCAGTAGGCTGTACAGGCTACTCGTGTCCCATTATCGGAGTAACGACAATTTGCGGAGAGTTTGGAGTGAGAGAATTGGGTCGGATATTGATGTCAATGCATGGCAGAATATGTGTGGTAATGTCTCCTTATGTTCGCTGAGTCTGAGTGAGAGGTCTCGACAAATTAAGATTCTGAATCGCGTGTATTGGTGCCCAGAAACACTTCATAAAAGGGGTATGAATGACAGTGAGGATTGTTGGGGTTGCGTCCAGGAAGTTGGGTCACTGGAACACATGCTGTGGAGCTGTGTGCGAGTCAGAGATTTTTGGAACAGGGTCTGTGATGTGTGGGACAGGATTTCAGGTGGGGGGTCTGTCCTGGATTTTAGGACGGTGATCCTGGGTGATGACTCTGGGTTGGCTGATGTCAGTTCCACCCTTAAAAAGTGGATTTTTAGGGCATTCATTGTGGCCAAGCGGCTGATTCTCTGAGGATGGAAAGGTCGGGTCCCTCCTTCTTTCGAGGAATGGATCCAGTAAATGCACTGCCTGTCAAGGACAGAAAAGTTGATCTACAAATTGAAATGTAAATTGTCTTCAGATGAGAAGATCTGGAGTGTGTTTAACGATTTCTTTTAGTTTTTGTTTTTATGCATTCTCTACTATTGTTTCAACTTGTTGATATGTTTTCTTTTCTGTATATATTGTGTATTAATACTTAAATAAACAATAAAAAAAAAAATTAAAGAAATCTTATAGGAAAATCAAGACAGTGGGCAGGGTCCCTCTTTGACGAAATCACTACCTGGCTTCCACATGCCCTTTGCGGATGGAAGGCAAAAGTGGTCGGTTGGAGGAGGAGACGATACTGAAGGCCTTGAGTCAAACGACTGAATGTTGAGTAGATTGAGGGGAATGCCAAATTAAGGGAACGGGGTTGTGGTCATTTTAAAAGTAACGGGAGTGACTAGATGAGCAGGAATAACAGGAAATATTATATGAAGAGATAGAGAGGTCTCCTAACGAGTCCTAACTCAAGGGAGTTCCAGAAGAACTCGTCTCACACTCCATTTAGAGTCTCTAGGCTACATATGAACAGGTTCATATAAGGAGACTAGTTAAACTCTGTTATAGAGTAATTGATTAGAGGCAAAAAGGAAAAAGGGTGATCACCGAGGTTTTAAATGTGAAAAGTCGACTGGTCTGTCTGTCTGTTTATTTTTGTTGAATTAAGGTGTCACAGAGTGATACAAACAGTTCTGGAAGAATTGAGATAAAAGTAGAGGAGTTATGTTGTTTATCTAGAGAAGTGTTTGATACCATTCCAGAGATAGAAAGAGGTTTGAGCAGCGATTGTTGGAGCAGGCTCATATTTATTGTTTTTGGTGAAGGTATTTTTATAAAGTCCGGTAAGTATTGACAGTCAATGGAGACTTGTCACCATGGGAGATGTCACTCCTCTGATGCATTTATGTAAGACATTGCCAAAACATATGCCCAAGCTCAAGTATAGTGTGGAATGGGTGAAAGGCATGGCAGATAAGATGCACATGTTATGTTATGTTATGTTACTTTGCATTTATATAGCGCCTTATGTACCATTGGTATAGTCTCAAGGCGCTGACCATGCACAATGGCCATGCACCGTTGGGTTCTTTTTAAATGAGTAAGGGTGTCATTAAATGAATGGGGGTGCAGAATACCTCTTACACCAATAACCAAACCAATTTAGGAAGTTGTCAAACAAAAGCTGTTTTATTGTCAATTGTCTAAAACAGGGAGTCCAACTTCATCAATGGACGCCTCACAGCATAATATCAATGCCTTACATGAAAGAAAATCCTAATATAGAAAATATTTGTCATAAGTGACGTCATACTACGTGACAAAGTAAGAAAACATATTTGGGATTGTGATAGGTCTATGGGGAACATCTAGGTATACTTACTGGAGGGTATTGGATTGTGATTGGGTCTCTATAATCAGGTGGAAAACTTATGCCTACTCCTTGCCCAAGTCATCCTCAATATTTGTCAGTTACACGACACACCATTGGCTCTCCAACTATAGGGCTCTTCAAATCATGGCCCTCTATAATTGGTTGGCCCGCTTGTACTCTTCTGGAATATTGTACTCTCTAGCAGCGCGTAAGCTGGTATCCCAGTTGCTGGTGGGTGGACCTGAGCATGCCTCACCACCCAATTAGCCCACCATCCATCATCAGTCATGCCATCTGCCATTCTAATTGTCTTTGAACTCGGCCTTCAAAAGTATCGCTGCTCCTAAGAATAGAAGGGCGTGTGAGCACGTTCTTATCTTCAAATCTCAATGCAGCTTGCCCATTTTCTATTTCCATCCATCCCACGTGGCAGGAGATCACGTTTGAGCTCCTTTCTTTGCATTTAATGATATCAAATGAATAAAACTTGTCACTCATAGTGTTTCCATCGCAATTTAACAGGAGCTCGCCTTGTTTCTCGCGTTCTTTGCATCTCCTTGAATAGATAACCAGTTCTTGGCTGCCCCAAACCTTGACACTGGGCCAGACAGCCTTCTTGATCCTTCCATGATTTTCAGGCTTTTCTATACTGCGCCAAATTTTCAGCCCTTCTCTTTCACGGGTCCTGGCTTCCTGGCTTACTAAATTTGGAACATCGAATATCCAATTTTTATACACACACTGACATATATATATATATATATATATATATATATTATATATATATGTGTGTGTGTATATAAATATATATATATTTCTTTTTTTTTTTTTGGCGGCACTCCCTGCAGTCTATTGACCACGGATAGCCTGTCTTCATGATTACTTAGTCTACTTGCATTGCAGCGTCTGTACAGTTATAAAGCAACTTATATTTTCTTCAGTGTTCTTCGCGCGTGCAATATTCAATTCGCACAAAACTGTCACTCGATTCTTTATTTCATCATCAGTTTCCATACCGTCTATGCATTCTCTTCTCTGATCATCCTTCTCAGTGCATAACTCTCAATTCTTGTGACGTCACCAACCTCTTGCATTTATTGCTTCACACTTCTTCAGTGACCTCCCTCAAGAGGGTGTCATCTCTCTGTGGGTACATCTTATAGGGTCTTCTCAATGAATACCTTGTTTCAAAGCTCTTTTGCGGTATTGGGATCATTATCAGCATTGCGCATGTTGCAATTTCCAGCATCCAACATATAGGCAAAATAGGGGTGGGATTTCCGGTAGAGGCATCTGGCTCCTCCTCTACACTCCCCCCTCTGGTTGATTCATCGACCAGTCTCCCACCAGTCGTCACATTTAGGCATCCTCTTTTGAAAAAGTGCTTTTTTTGGAGCCCATATCTTCATTACTCCTTTCAGAGAACCTTCTGACTTTACATGGTCATCAACACTCCAGGCCATGTGGCTACATTGTCCATTAGGGCTGCAATATACCCATCATCCCACATACTTGTGATTTCTCGGCTACCGGAACTTCGTTCACTCAGGTGCTACAATGCTTGCTTCTATATGTTTTCTGATTTCTTCATCTGTCAGCGTTTTGGGTCCATACCCAGACTCAACATCGATGACCTTTATTCCTACTGCTTTCCTCACAGTCTTCCTACACTGAGTGATTATTATCTTGATCACACAGAATCCAAACATGATCATCACCAGTAGTGCTCCAAGAAACTTGAACATATTCGCCATCCATTGTGGAACCCATGAGAAGATCGATGCAAACCAGATGTCATCTGCAATATCTTCTGTCCATCTTCCATCTTGATGTGCAAGTTCGTTCAATACCTCCATCCATTGCTGTAATCATGCCCAGGACATACCTATTCTGGATAGTCATCATTCTTATGGCTCTCAATTCTTCCTTGATTGGGTTGAATCCTTTTATGGTAGTGCTGATCATCTGCAGGAGCTCCCAGTGAGTGATTTGAAACCACTTCGCATTCACCATCGTCTGGATCCCTGGCATGAAGATAATCGTGAATACTGAAGCAGTCTCAGTGAACAACGTGTGTTCATATGGAATAGAATCAAAGACTTTTATTGACTTAGCTGAAAAGTAATTCTCCCTTTTTGTCCGATTGAGAAATCCAAATGATCTCCTCTTCCTCGTGTGAGCATCAGCTTTTGGAAACTCTCCAATGTTCAGGTAACTCTTCAGAATCACCAATGCTGGAACATGAATAAGAACTATCGAACACAGCCCTCCCCAATCTCTGGGCAACTTCATATAAGCTCTGGATCCACAAGCCCACTAGTGGTCCATTAATACTACTGTTCCATCCTTCATCCCTGGTACATCGAATATTCAACCACACTGCTGATTCATTCCAACCTTTATCGTACCATTGTTTCTGAAATACAGAGATGCATTCGCTAGAGGTACTATCTGCATTCGCTAGAGGTCCTCCTTTATCACCGACGCACGTCAGCAATTTCACAATGTTCTGCCAATGATGCTTGCATTCATTCTCTGTATGCCACACAGTTGCTTCAGGTCGTCCGGTTAATGCTGGCACCTTGCACACAATCAGGCCTTCCACCCATCCTTCCAGAATCAGCACTGTTCCCTTGATTTGCAGATGACCTCTCTCCTTGCATCTTAGTATTTCTTTGTGGATCTCATGTTAAGGTGCAAAGAAGGAACACCGTGAGTGCCAAGTTTATTAATTCAAGACAATTAATTACTGCAAAACAGGCTGAAATACAGTCTCCTGTCACTTGAGCCAAGGATGGAAATCGGAGTTGGGCATGCAGACCAGAACTATGATATTTGTGTTCCCGTACTCCCTTTTGTTCCCCATAGAAGAGAATCTTCTGCAAGGCCAAGTTCAAAGACAGTCTTCATGGCAGAAGGCATGGGCGTTGAGAGATGAGGTGCTACTTGGGTGGGAAGCCAAAGTCATGTCCACCTCCTGGCACCTGGCTATGAGCTTACGTGCTGCTAAGGAGCCTAATGTTCCAGGCAAGGTACGAGCGTGCCAACCAGTTAAAGAGGACCGTATAATGAATGGCCTTATAATTCAATAGCCAATAGTATTCTGTGTTTATAATAAGTGTTGAGGATGACTTGCACTAGAGGCAGGCTTATGTTGTTTACCTGACAGTAGATGTCCTATCACAATCCCAGTGCCTATACAAGGTATACTTAGATATTATCCTTGAGCCAACCATATTTGCCACGTAGTATGATGTCACTTATGATGAATTTTTTCTATTCAAGTGTATTTTTATGTGATTTGTGCGGAGAGCATGATCAAACATCCTTTGATGTGCATTGTAACTCCATGTTTTAGACAAGTGATATTAAAACAGTCGGATGAGACCTTGCCAACTTCCTGAGTCGGTCTGATTATTTGGTGTAAGAGTCACTCTGCACCCCATCCATGCACAACAGGTTACTGATTAAGAACTATATTTTTACGTGGTAGCACTGTTGGATGGTTAAAAACCCATCGACCTGTTAAACTCCAGAGCTTCGGATGATTGTACATCCTCCGCCATCTAGCCAGAAGATTGCAGGGTTTCCTGTGGAGAGCGGACAAATAGAAATCTTATTATGGAGTGAACTGGGTCCTGCTTTCCCCCACCACCTCCCACCATGGTGTTTTATTTTTTATTTTCATGTTTTCACACTGATTGTTGTAAGTTTTGGACATTTTAAAATGGCACCGCTTCAGGATGGCAGTTAACGTTGAAGCATTTTGAATAAAGCTTTGGAACGTCTTTTTGCTATGGGCCTTTCGTTTTGTCATGGCGCTTTATGACTTATTTAAGAATCTTCTCACGGCCTCGGTTCGTGCTACGCCGGTCTTGGTTTGAATAAAGGACCATTCTTTTGTGAAGCGTGACGCTCGCATGCACGACGCCTTAGTCAGCTGATCGGGCCGGCAGCGTACCGATGGGAGCCTGCTTATGGAGCTGCGCCTGGATAATGGCGGCGAAGGCTCGCGTAATGACTGACTCATGGAACACCGCAAGCGGGATGGCGCTGTCTCCAGAGCGTGCCCCCGGTTGGTGCGCTGGTGCTGTGAGGTATGGTGCTTGCAATGAAATGTTACGGGCGATAGCTGTATGCAAAACCAGCATCTACTGCGGCCTTACGGACGGGTGCGCTCTAGCGGCATTGTCAACTACTGCAGCTGTGGAATGCGTAGAGTGTTTGCTGGTGTCTTTATCTTGCTGCTATTCGTAAAAGAGCTCTTTACATAATATATCGATCCCGGGGGAACAGCTGAGGTATCTACCCTTGGGATGCTTGCCTCTGTGCCATGACGTAACTTCACTCCCTATTGCACGTTAATTCCCACTATTGAAAGGAGGCTGCACCGGTTTGACAATCCTGTTGATGCTTGCGCACCCGCTCCCCAGCTGCGCCCGTACTGGGCCGGAGGAATGAGGTGGGTGCTTTCTCTTGGCACAGCTATTTGTAGACAGATCAAGGCGGGGACTGCAACAAGCCGCAGGAATGGAATGAGTTCACTGTTGCTTCCAGCACACAAAGTCCACGGAGCGCCTTGTTCTGGTGCCAGGCTGCTGGGTTTCATATTTTCTAAATATTTAAAATGTCCATTTGAAAACATGTGGTTACCATAATGCCATTACGATATCGTTTATTCCTAAGAGATGCTGTCAGTGTGTGTCTACAGCTTGTTGAATGGTCAGACAATGAAAGGCAGACTATGACTAACGAAAGCCATGCAGTGCAGATGAGAGATTTTCTTCTGGATATGGGGCATCTTACGCACATTGACTGCGGATTTGAATCTGGCTCTTACTCTGCACACCTTTTTGTTCCTCTTGAATGGGGTTTTACACTGCTTTCACTCTATTCTTGTGCTGATTTTTTGACTCTGCCCAAGAGGAGGTCCATTTTTGGTTGCTGCACTCATCCTCATATTTTTGGTGCTGAGATGGTTATACAGCAGTTCAGTTGTGACATACTATAACTTGTTGTTTCAGATGTTGCCCCTTTTTATTTGTCACATGTTCTTCTGGTCTATGGGGGCAGGGGGCAGGGGACTTTGGGGTTCTTGGAAGTGCTCTTTCTATTTTTTTTTTTTTGGGTTTAGCTTATGCACTTTTTCTAGTAATTTTTGATAAGGATGACTTTTGATGCTTTATTGATTGTTTCTAGGGTGCCTGGGGAGGGGTCCCGGCGATGGTTCTAAATGCTGTTTCAATTGTTTTTTGGGCTGAATAGACTTCGCAGTCTTATCTCTTCTTTTGTTTTTTGTTCTTTGTTTTATTTTTGTTCATACTTCAGTGTGTGTCATTTCTTTGGTTTTCCTTGTTCAGTTTTTTCTTTTGATGTTTTAGACCTTCATAATGTAGGGATGACTTCACACACCGGAGGGGCGTTCAATGATCTCTGTATTGTCTCTTGGAATGTGAATGGGGTCAATAATCTGCTTAAGAAAAAGAAAGTGTTTCATGTTACGGGACATGCATGCTGACATCTGTTTCTTACAGGAGACTCATATTTTGGCGGATGAAATTTCTAGGCTGGAAAAGGAGTGGGTTGGTTCTGCTTATGGCTCTTCCTTTTCATCGAGGTCGAGGGGAGGGGTCATTTTATTTCGGAAGAAACTACCTGTTAAAGTTCTAAGAGAGTGTACGGATGAGGATGGTAGGATGATTGCCTTGTTGGTTGAGATTCAGGGGGAATTGTTAACACTCTGCAATGTGTATGCTCCTACAGTGGACAATGGCTCCTTTTTTAGAATGGTGGCACAGACCCTGTTGGATTTGAATAATTCTAACATTCTATTTGGGGGGGACTTTAATACTTTGGTTGATCCTATGCTGGACAGAAGTCAGGTCAGGCAAGTGCTGCGTTGTGATCGTCATCATCGAGCGCATGTATCACCTATGGAGGAACACAATTTGAAGGATATGTGGCGTCTAAAGAACCGGGACAAATGTCAATACAGTTTCTTTTCTAGTGCTCATGGTGTGTTTTCTAGACTAGACATGATTTTCACTGGGGGGAATGTGTCGGAATGTGTTGTCTCAAGTGATATTGGTAATATTTTATTGAGTGACCATGCCCCTGTTGTGATGCATTTGCGACTTAAATTTCGGTGTGAGAGGACTTTCTCATGGACACTGAACACCTCTATCTTGTTGGATGATGATATATTGGAGCAGATTGTTTCGGAGGCAAACTACTTTGTTATGGAGAACCGCTAAGAAGAAGTCAGTGTGGCGAACACGTGGGAAGCCTTTAAATGCTGTATGCGTGGTGTTTGTTTAGGGTTGTCCAGTGGTAAACAAAAAAGAGAGGAGAAGAAAAGGCAGAGTCTTGAACTACGTATTGGTGATATCTCTCGGGATCTGATGCTTGATCCAACTGACTCGGTAAAAAAAAACAACTTTGAAAAAACTTAAAAAAGAAATGGAAGACTTTTTGACGCTGAGGGCTGAGCATGGCTTGTTCTATTCTAAGTGTACTTATTTTGAAAAGGTGAACGTTGTGACAGATGGCTGGCATATCAGTTGAAGAAGAGGATGTTGGAGTCAGCGATTACTTCTATGGTTGACCGGGAGGGTAGAATTACTTTTGATCCCAAGAAAATTAACTCAATTTCTCGTGACTTCTATGAGAATCTGTATAGCAATGAGGCTGGTATAACTGGTAGGGGTGAGGACTTCTTTGGCAATTTGAATTTGCCTAGGATTCAGGATGCTGACCGTGATCTTCTTGGAGATGTGATAACGGTTGAGGAGATCAAAGGTGCGATTTCAGAGTTGAATGTGGGTAAATCCCCGGGCCCTGACGGCCTACCTCCCGAACTCGGCCTTAGAGCTTTTAAGAGATATGTTTTTTTCTTGCAAAATGGATGGGGCGTTGCCTAAAAGTACTAACCATGCATCGATTTCGGTATTTCTGAAAAAAGGAAAAGACTGTAATCATCCTGCTAGTTATCGTCCAATCAGCCTTATTAATACCGATTATAAGATTCTCGCCAAGGTTCTTGCTATGCGCCTGGTACAGTTCTTGCCTAATTTGATTGATGAGGAACAATCTGGATTCATGAAAAATAGGCGTACATCTAGTAATATTAGGAGATTGCCACTTAGCATGGAATTGGCAGATAGAATGGATTGTGATGCCGCTGTCCTTTCCCTAGATGCAGAGAAAGCTTTCGACAGGGTAAGTTGGGATTACTTGTTTTCGGTGCTGCGGAGGATGAATCTAGGCGAGGATTTTGGTTCTTGGGTTGCTCTCCTATATGCCAATCCTACTGCTGACGTCACGACTAATGGGGTGATATCAGAGCCTTTTTGTATGAATCGGGGAACGCGTCAAGGTTGTCCACTTTCTCCTCTGTTATTCATTCTAGCAATTGAGCCACTAGCAGTTTGTATCAAAAATGAACCGTATTTGCAAGGTGCTAGTTGTTGGGGAGTTGTGCAAAAGGCTTGGCTTTATGCGGATGATCTCTTGTTGGTGCTGCAGAATTTGGAAGAGTCCCTGCCCTGTCTGATGAGGATTTTGTCTGATTACCACGTTTGTTCAGGATACAAGATTAACCGCTTGAAGTTGGAAGTGTTGCCCCTGTCCAACAGGTGTGATAAGTCTCTAGTTACGGGACTAGGGTTTACTTGGTGTGATGTGCGCATGCGCTATTTGGGGGTGTGGCTGACGTATCCTGTCTCCCTTATGGTTGATGAAAACATGAGTGGAGTCATTCGGGATTGTAAAATGGATTTGGAAAGGTGGTCATTGCTCAATCTTTAGCTGTGGGGTAAAGTCAATGCCCTAAAAATGAATTTGACCCCGAGAATTAACTTTGTATCTAGCATGATTCCACTGAAAATTAAGAGGTGTTATTGGAGAGACCTGGACCGTCTTGTGTAGGAATTTTTATGGGACTGAAAACCGCAGAGACTAAGTCTTTGGAAGTTGCAGCTTCCAGTCCGTTTGGGTGGTTTAGGTGTTCTGAATTTTAGGGCCTACCATTTGGCCTTTTCTGCTCATTCTTTTGTTCCATTTTTGAATAGTGAATTGGACAGCTGGGCGGTAGCGGAGTCGAATGCCTATGGGCCGCTGGGCCCTGAAGCCTTGTTGACCACTAATACTAAGATTCCTGGAGGTAGTTTGTTAGTGACGTCATTTTTGTGCTACTCATGGGTGGAATTCTGGACGTTTCTTGGTCGTGATGCATTTAAGTGCAGGTGTGCCTCTATTTGGCTGAATCCTAGGATTAGGGATAATTCAAGGACAGTTTTTTGGCCTGAATGGCTATTAATAGATATTAAACAGGTCTCTGAGTTGGGGAATGATGATCGGTGGTTGACTGCTGCTGAGTTGAGAGAGAGATGGAATTTTGATGGTTTGTCAGACTCTGCTTATAGGCGCCTGAAGAGGTCTGTGGGTGAGGTGGACTGGTCTGACTCTTTGGATGTGAGTATTTTTCTGGGTGAGTCGAATGGAAAGGAAGGTGGTTTGGCCAGTAGGCTGTACAGGCTACTCGTGTCCCATTATCGGAGTAACGACAATTTGCGGAGAGTTTGGAGTGAGAGAATTGGGTCGGATATTGATGTCAATGCATGGCAGAATATGTGTGGTAATGTCTCCTTATGTTCGCTGAGTCTGAGTGAGAGGTCTCCACAAATTAAGATTCTGAATCGCGTGTATTGGTGCCCAGAAACACTTCATAAAAGGGGTATGAATGACAGTGAGGATTGTTGGGGTTGCGTCCAGGAAGTTGGGTCACTGGAACACATGCTGTGGAGCTGTGTGCGAGTCAGAGATTTTTGGAACAGGGTCTGTGATGTGTGGGACAGGATTTCAGGTGGGGGGTCTGTCCTGGATTTAGGACGGTGATCCTGGGTGATGACTCTGGGTTGGCTGATGTCAGTTCCACCCTTAAAAAGTGGATTTTTAGGGCATTCATTGTGGCCAAGCGGCTGATTCTCTGAGGATGGAAAGGTCGGGTCCCTCCTTCTTTCGAGGAATGGATCCAGTAAATGCACTGCCTGTCAAGGACAGAAAAGTTGATCTACAAATTGAAATGTAAATTGTCTTCAGATGAGAAGATCTGGAGTGTGTTTAACGATTTCTTTTAGTTTTTGTTTTTATGCATTCTCTACTATTGTTTCAACTTGTTGATATGTTTTCTTTTCTGTATATATTGTGTATTAATACTTAAATAAACAATAAAAAAAAAAATTAAAGAAATCTTATAGGAAAATCAAGACAGTGGGCAGGGTCCCTCTTTGACGAAATCACTACCTGGCTTCCACATGCCCTTTGCGGATGGAAGGCAAAAGTGGTCGGTTGGAGGAGGAGACGATACTGAAGGCCTTGAGTCAAACGACTGAATGTTGAGTAGATTGAGGGGAATGCCAAATTAAGGGAACGGGGTTGTGGTCATTTTAAAAGTAACGGGAGTGACTAGATGAGCAGGAATAACAGGAAATATTATATGAAGAGATAGAGAGGTCTCCTAACGAGTCCTAACTCAAGGGAGTTCCAGAAGAACTCGTCTCACACTCCATTTAGAGTCTCTAGGCTACATATGAACAGGTTCATATAAGGAGACTAGTTAAACTCTGTTATAGAGTAATTGATTAGAGGCAAAAAGGAAAAAGGGTGATCACCGAGGTTTTAAATGTGAAAAGTCGACTGGTCTGTCTGTCTGTTTATTTTTGTTGAATTAAGGTGTCACAGAGTGATACAAACAGTTCTGGAAGAATTGAGATAAAAGTAGAGGAGTTATGTTGTTTATCTAGAGAAGTGTTTGATACCATTCCAGAGATAGAAAGAGGTTTGAGCAGCGATTGTTGGAGCAGGCTCATATTTATTGTTTTTGGTGAAGGTATTTTTATAAAGTCCGGTAAGTATTGACAGTCAATTGAGACTTGTCACCATGGGAGATGTCACTCCTCTGATGCATTTATGTAAGACATTGCCAAAACATATGCCCAAGCTCAAGTATAGTGTGGAATGGGTGAAAGGCATGGCAGATAAGATGCACATGTTATGTTATGTTACTTTGCATTTATATAGCGCCTTATGTACCATTGGTATAGTCTCAAGGCGCTGACCATGCACAATGGCCATGCACCGTTGGGTCCTTTTTAAATGAGTAAGGGTGTCATTAAATGAATGGGGGTGCAGAATACCTCTTACACCAATAACCAAACCAATTTAGGAAGTTGTCAAACAAAAGCTGTTTTATTGTCAATTGTCTAAAACAGGGAGTCCAACTTCATCAATGGACGCCTCACAGCATAATATCAATGCCTTACATGAAAGAAAATCCTAATAGAGAAAATATTTGTCATAAGTGACGTCATACTACGTGACAAAGTAAGAAAACATATTTGGGATTGTGATAGGTCTATGGGGAACATCTAGGTATACTTTCTGGAGGGTATTGGATTGTGATTGGGTCTCTATAATCAGGTGGAAAACTTATGCCTACTCCTTGCCCAAGTCATCCTCAATATTTGTCAGTTACACGACACACCATTGGCTCTCCAACTATAGGGCTCTTCAAATCATGGCCCTCTATAATTGGTTGGCCCGCTTGTACTCTTCTGGAATATTGTACTCTCTAGCAGCGCGTAAGCTGGTATCCCAGTTGCTGGTGGGTGGACCTGAGCATGCCTCACCACCCAATTAGCCCACCATCCATCATCAGTCATGCCATCTGCCATTCTAATTGTCTTTGAACTCGGCCTTCAAAAGTATCGCTGCTCCTAAGAATAGAAGGGCGTGTGAGCACGTTCTTATCTTCAAATCTCAATGCAGCTTGCCCATTTTCTATTTCCATCCATCCCACGTGGCAGGAGATCACGTTTGAGCTCCTTTCTTTGCATTTAATGATATCAAATGAATAAAACTTGTCACTCATAGTGTTTCCATCGCAATTTAACAGGAGCTCGCCTTGTTTCTCGCGTTCTTTGCATCTCCTTGAATAGATAACCAGTTCTTGGCTGCCCCAAACCTTGACACTGGGCCAGACAGCCTTCTTGATCCTTCCATGATTTTCAGGCTTTTCTATACTGCGCCAAATTTTCAGCCCTTCTCTTTCACGGGTCCTGGCTTCCTGGCTTACTAAATTTGGAACATCGAATATCCAATTTTTATACACACACTCACATATATATATATATATATATATATATATATATATATATATATATATATATCTTTTTTTTTTTTTTTGGCGGCACCCCCTGCAGTCTATTGACCACGGATAGCCTGTCTTCATGATTACTTAGTCTACTTGCATTGCAGCGTCTGTACAGTTATAAAGCAACTTATATTTTCTTCAGTGTTCTTCGCGCGTGCAATATTCAATTCGCACAAAACTGTCACTCGATTCTTTATTTCATCATCAGTTTCCATACCGTCTATGCATTCTCTTCTCTGATCATCCTTCTCAGTGCATAACTCTCAATTCTTGTGACGTCACCAACCTCTTGCATTTATTGCTGCACACTTCTTCAGTGACCTCCCTCAAGAGGGTGTCATCTCTCTGTGGGTACATCTTATAGGGTCTTCTCAATGAATACCTTGTTTCAAAGATCTTTTGCGGTATTGGGATCATTATCAGCATTGCGCATGTTGCAATTTCCAGCATCCAACATATAGGCAAAATAGGGGTGGGATTTCCGGTAGAGGCATCTGGCTCCTCCTCTACACTCCCCCCTCTGGTTGATTCATCGACCAGTCTCCCACCAGTCGTCACATTTAGGCATCCTCTTTTGAAAAAGTGCTTTTTTTGGAGCCCATATCTTCATTACTCCTTTCAGAGAACCTTCTGACTTTACATGGTCATCAACACTCCAGGCCATGTGGCTACATTGTCCATTAGGGCTGCAATAGACCCATCATCCCACATACTTGTGATTTCTCGGCTACCGGAACTTCGTTCACTCAGGTGCTACAATGCTTGCTTCTATATGTTTTCTGATTTCTTCATCTGTCAGCGTTTTGGGTCCATACCCAGAATCAACATCGATGACCTTCATTCCTACTGCTTTCCTCACAGTCTTCCGACACTGAGTGATTATTATCTTGATCACACAGAATCCAAACATGATCATCACCAGTAGTGCTCCAAGAAACTTGAACATATTCGCCATCCATTGTGGAACCCATGAGAAGATCGATGCAAACCAGATGTCATCTGCAATATCTTCTGTCCATCTTCCATCTTGATGTGCAAGTTCGTTCAATACCTCCATCCATTGCTGTAATCATGCCCAGGACATACCTATTCTGGATAGTCATCATTCTTATGGCTCTCAATTCTTCCTTGATTGCGTTGAATCCGTTTATGGTAGTGCTGATCATCTGCAGGAGCTCCCAGTGAGTGATTTGAAACCACTTCGCATTCACCATCGTCTGGATCCCTGGCATGAAGATAATCGTGAATACTGAAGCAGTCTCAGTGAACAACGTGTGTTCATATGGAATAGAATCAAAGACTTTTATTGACTTAGCTGAAAAGTAATTCTCCCTTTTTGTCCGATTGAGAAATCCAAATGATCTCCTCTTTCTCGTGTGAGCATCAGCTTTTGGAAACTCTCCGATGTTCAGGTAACTCTTCAGAATCACCAATGCTGGAACATGAATAAGAACTATCGAACACAGCCCTCCCCAATCTCTGGGCAACTTCATATAAGCTCTGGATCCACAGGCCCACTAGTGGTCCATTAATACTACTGTTCCATCCTTCATCCCTGGTACATCGAATATTCAACCACACTGCTGATTCATTCCAACCTTTATCGTACCATTGTTTCTGAAATACAGAGATGCATTCGCTAGAGGTACTATCTGCATTCGCTAGAGGTCCTCCTTTATCACCGACGCACGTCAGCAATTTCACAATGTTCTGCCAATGATGCTTGCATTCATTCTCTGTATGCCACACAGTTGCTTCAGGTCGTCCGGTTAATGCTGGCACCTTGCACACAATCAGGCCTTCCACCCATCCTTCCAGAATCAGCACTGTTCCCTTGATTTGCAGATGACCTCTCTCCTTGCATCTTAGTATTTCTTTGTGGTTCTTTCCTTGACAATTGAGCATTTTGTTTTCTTCTCTTATGATTCCTGCTCCAGTCATTCCAGTGAGTTCATATCTTATCACTTGATTCCTTGTCTCTGATTTCTCTCTTGTCTTTAACTTCTCTTGGAGACGTCGTCTCAGTCACCCATACCAAGGATGCTGTTCGACCCTGGAAGTGACCTCTCATCTGGCAGAGTGCAAGGTGCATCAGGCAGTGAGCTTTCTGGACTGCTACTTCTATAGTTATGAATATCTTAGAAGTTCCCATAGCATAGGGTATGTGTCATGATCTCTGCTTCCAAAAGGTCAGGGTTTTCCCAACTCCCTTGGAAGCAGATCCATAACCCAGGTTCCGAGGGCCAACCAGTCCCAATTGGGACCTTTTGGACCCAGTCCTGGCGCCAGTGGCACCAGGCTCATAAATGTGCCCAGTCCCAGTGCTGGAAGCGCCGGGATCATGATGCTTGGGTGGACTTACCTGCAGCAGACCATGCTGCTTACTTGCCTGCCAGCTGAGCCTCTGATCCTCTTCTGTTTGGAACTACTTTTCCTGTTGGGTGGGGCAGGAGCCACTCCCTAGATTCAGAACACTGGAACTCTTCTGGAAAGCAGGAACTCTTTTCTTAGGCGTGGCTGTGGAAGGAGACACCTAAGCACTACAGGAGGCTATTTAAACCACACCCGATGGATGAATCTTGCTTTGCGTTATTCTGCATCCTCTGCAGCAGAACGCTCATCGTGTCTTCTGCATCGGATCCTGGGCCTAAGGAAAAAGGCTTACCATCCTGAATCCAGTCTTCAGCAACACCTATAAAGACAAGAAAGAACAGGTTACCATTCCGGCATCTGAAAGACAAAGGCTTACCTACTCTTCGTGCGCTCCGGAGGTCTTCACACTGCATTCCGGCATCTGAAAGACAAAACAAGGTGCGTTTAAAGACATTGGGGAACTTTGATACTCACGTGCCATTACTCCTTTCCACATCAACCCCAGTGGGTATTCCGGCACCCTGCAGCCGCTCCGAACTCGTACCTGCAAAATAAAAGACAGTTAGAGCGCATCGTGAAGCAGGCAACAAGCGCTTACTTACGTGCTTCCAAGCGCTTCTATTCATCATACGGACTCCATCTTCAACTCACTTCAGCCCGTCATCCGCCATCGCTGGAACCTGCAAAACAAGAGACATCATTGCTAAAGACTTTAAAGACAATAGAATTACTCGAAACTTACCGTTCGTGCAGTAAACGACGGACAGCAGTCCTCTGAAGTCAAGAGGCCCGCGCTACCGATCCAGTGAAGAAACTGGTTACAGCACCCTGCCCCAAGGCAGATGGAGAGCTCGGCATTCACTTACCTAAGGTGAGAGCGTTAACCTTTGGGGGTCTACAGGAGAGCAAAAAAGGGAAGAGATAGGGACACCCCAATAACCTCAGTTCATTAATCCCATATTTTCTGTCTGCAGACATCTTACTCTTGAAGTCAGGCATACAGTGCACAGAGGTCCAGCCCAAAGAGCCAACCGTGTGCTACACATCACCTTTGAAGATACGGTAGTCGCCCAGTCAAGACCGGCGCCTCTGCGAGAATCAGGTGAGCGTTACAGTATGAGAGCACAAACATAGCAACTCTCTTTGGACATTCTCTCTCCTACCTTTTTCATATGGTGATACCACATGTTATTACCCACGTGTGCTGTGCTGTCTAGATAATTGTTTAATTTATTATGATCTTCTCTTGTGCTTCTCTTGTGACTCCCTCTCGCAAAGTAAGTGCTTACATACTACTCTAGAAGCATATCAGTAATAGTTCTTCCTACAGGGGAAACCATAGGAACATTTGTTTTAACAATAGGCAACCCTACACGAGCTACTGGTGTGGGAAAAATCACAAATGGTCTTGGTCTCTCAATAATAGACAATTCTGTGTGAGTCGCGGGAGTGGGAAGAATCACAGGGACTTCTACTTTGCTTGGACCAATGAAGTAAACAGTAAGGCTCAAAAGAACCAGGACGATAAGGATGAATGCTGAGCATGCATATGTTATATAACAATACATTAATCCCCACCATGTACCATTCTCTGAACGTCGTTGGGCTTGCTCACTTTCCAAAACTGTGTCATTTTCAAAAATTCGCATTGTGTCTGTATATTACTTAAAAGAAGGAAAAACATTTTTAATCAGGTAATTCTGGTAAATCAGGTAGATGCAGGATCTGTTCAACTATTGCCAAAAGTAGCCTCCTTATCGCAGTGCTATTTCTAGGATCATGTAGAAAAGTAGGTATGTTGTCACTACGCCCAACAAGAGCAGGATAAGCTATAAGAATAAATATGAAAACAGCGATAAGGATCCTATTGGCATCATCGTTTGTCAAAACCATAGGTTCAACCAAACAATTGTGTTGTATGAAAAGAATCAGTGTATTAGTCACGCTTCCAGTCTCTTATCAAGTGGCGCTGCCAACCATATCCACACTATGGGGGTCATTATGAGATTCACGGTAGGGGGTTAATGGGGCCGGTAGAGCTGCCGGCCCCGTTAACCCCCTACCACCTCATTATGAGTTCTGCTCGCGGGACCAGCTAAGGAAGCCTGGTTTTACCAGGCGTCCTTAGCGGGTCCCGCAAGTGGTCCAGCATGCTAACAACGGACCTGTTATTAACGGGCCCGTTTTTAGCATGCTCCCCATTCCCATTGAGCTCTATGGGGGCTCGAATGGGGATTGTCCTGGAATGGGGAAATACCGGGCTCTCCAAGGTCAGAATGGGCCGGTATTTCCCTATTCCAGGAACCCGGGCCCGGTACCCAGAATGGGAGTAGCCATGCCGCAAATAGCGGCATGGCTACATCCAAGGTTGTAATGACCTCCTATGTCAACATTTTTCCAAAGTTCTTTTATCACAAGATCTCTGCGGCTCAAGAACTGAGTTTGCACTCCTGCTATAATATCTATAAAAAAAGTGTCCAGGGAGAGCCAAAGTCCAAATGCACACTTACATTTATTCAATCAGCAACCTTAGCGTCCTTCTTCCTCGTTATCGATAGGGTCTGTACGCGCTGAAGTTCTTCTCCTTGTCTTACTTCCGGATCAATCTTTAGGGGTGTGCCTGCCTCGCCAGCATATAACTTTAGGTCATCCCTATGGATCCAAGCCTGTCTTCCTTGGACTTTCACTGTTGAGGGAGTAACATACTCTCTAGGTAAGGTCCACTAAATCGTGGCTCGTGCCACTTTCTGGTAAAGTTCTGAATTAGTATGAAGTCTTGAATAAAAAGTCTAGGTACAGGTAGTAATTCAGAAACTCCGGGTGCTGAATGGTCTTCATCTGTGTTCTGAGACCGACCCCCCTGGTGCTTGAGCTGATCTGAAATGACAGAGATACTAGCGGTCATACATGAAAAATACGCACATAACTAATTTCCTAACATTTCTCCAGTCTTCTGGGCATCACTTCAGTTCCTCGATGGAGGAGATGAAGAGAGAAAATCCGAACAAACCTTCAGTCCAGGACGATCCGCTAACCGGAAGAAGCACCAACCACAACATGGCAGCTGATCCTATGAACATGTGCCAATCCCTACTGCTGCCGCATGGACAGACTTGACTAAAGAATCAAACAAAACACCATGCCGTAAGTTGTTAGAGACATAACGACAACATAGCCATGTTAGACAGGAAGCACATGTGCAATCCACACAATTGGGACACCCACGCACCAATCTACACGAAGAACACATACAGCTCTATGAGCTAGAGGACGGTGACATGTACACACTATTAGCATGTTTTTATTTTGCCATTAGGTTCGCTATAGCAACGCAGAAACTCAAGAAGCAAAGAAGGACAGGAGCACTCAAGGTACCTGACAAACCATAAAACTCTTACTAACCTATGGACGCTATAAGAACTACAAAATAGAAGCCAGAGCAGGCCTTAGGAAAATACAGTAGGTCGCAGTGGTCTCAGAAGAATATGAAGCCGCAAGGTGCTGTGCCAGCAGAACAAGCCATGGCAGGAGCAACGACTGCCAAGGCCACCATGTTGCGAGTGACATTCCACACCAAGAGCCAAGGTGACTCCGGCTGCAGCAAAGAATATTCCCCATAAAATACAATTTAATTCAAAGCAATTGAGCCTGCAAGAGTGGTCTCCAACCACATGACTTGGCCGAGCTGAGAACGAGCCAAGACTTGGAGACCAGGAAAGAGCAGCAGCCCCACGGCCAGACAGTGCCTCGCAACATATTTGCTACCTCCGGCTACCTTATACAATGGGAACGGAATGCTCTCATGGCATTAGTCTTCTACAGATCATTGCAATACGCAGACACATAGTTGCACCTTGCTGAGACATAGTGTACATGTAACAAGAACAGGTGTCCTATGGGCTGGGACAAACGGGACACTGGGATTTGGGGGAAGATGGCGGGGGCTCAACTTTCGGGAATTGTCCAAGTACACCACTTGATACAGCTGCCTCCACTAACAATTCCCCCTATAGTTTCCTATACTGGAACTATCACTCATTAGCCAATCCCAAGCCTTGATAGGTTTTTGGGAGGGAGCCTGCTGAGTGACAAAGGTTATGTCATCACAAATGCACGAAACTGGCCTGCGAGCCAGAATGCGATGAGATGTGACTGGATCACTCCGTGCATATAACTCCTGTGTGTTTGCATAATAAACAACAGTAAATGTTTGCTCCTTGTGTGGACCTCGACTTCTTTGGGGCCAGGGAAGGATCTAGGGCCTCCATGAGCTAGGAGTCCACGGACCCTTGGCACGTCTCTGCCGGCCTCAGAAACTACCCTAACAGAGACAAAGGCATGCTTATTCGCCTCCCTGTCACTAACTCGTGGGGTGTGATGTGGTGGTCTGACCCAGGCTGATTCTTTAATGCATATAAGGCTAGGGGTAGGCAATATAGCCATCTCTTCTTCGATGTCAATTTAAGTTTTGTGATCCTCTCTTTAAGGAGACCGTTGAGTCTCTCACATAATCCATCCTCTTGCGGGTGATAAGCAGAAGAAAACTTGTGCTTAATATTCAATAATAGACTAATCTGTTCAAATACTTCATTAACAAAATGGGGCCCATTACCGGATCTCAGCACCTCACACACTTGCCATCTTGGAAAGACTTCTCGTACTAAAAACTTTGCTGCACAAGTGGCATCAGGGTGTGTACAAGGACCTGCTTTGATCAACCTGGAGAAGGGACACACCACGACTATCATGACCCTCTTTTCTTCATGTGTGATCAACTGTCTATATACAACACCTATTCTTGACACTACTGTAACTTTTGTTTGTCTATCTTAGATCCCTTTTCTGCCAGGATAGTCATTATCTGGATCGAGTCTTGCCTGCACTCGTCTTCTGTAGTGCTATAAATCAGAATGTTATCTACATCACAATGCCCTTTAAATCAATACCACCTAGGTACATCTGGAGGACCCTATTAAAGATCGATGGAGACTCACAGTTTCCTTGAGGCAGCATACTATGTTTCGGACGAGTCTGATGGAACAAAAAGGAAGTCAAGTCGTGTGAGTCCATGTGCAAAGAGATTGAGAAAAATGCATTTTTCAAGTCAATCACTGTAAAATATTGCACCTCTATTGGGATACTGCATAATATTGTCGCTGGATTAGGAACTAAATGAAACTCTGCCTCGAACAATCTGGTTAATCGGTTTCATATGTTGCATGAATCTCCACACACCCCCCTTTGATTTCTTCATAGGATACAACGCAGTATTGCACGATGATTCTGATGGTACCAGAAGGCCTTGTTCCATCAGTGCTGAAATAGTCTTAAAAATCCCTTCATCTGCCTCTCGAGATATGGGTTACTGTCTTGCTCAAGGTAAAATTGCTCCTGGCTTCAACTTTATCTTAACCTCCCCTATCACCTTTGATAGGCCTACATCATAGGGGCCTGTAGTCGATGAAAGCACTTGGCACTTTTTCCAAGTATTCATACAAAAATGTTGGACGCTGCTGCAATATCGCCATTCGCTGTGGGATCTCTCTTTTCTCTATTCTAATCCAATATGTAATACTTATCTCAAATATTATTTCATCATCTGTCGGATCATCTCTAAACATATCGTCTGTGACACCAGTCAGTCTACACCCTTCTCCAATAGCAATCACTGTCCTCCATGGTCTCCCCCCATCATCCGTTCCTTTGAGCATTGCCATTTCCCCTCATACTATGGCTGCTTTTAACTCTAGGGGAATAATCTGTCCCCCCCTCTTTGTCCATGGGTATCTGTGGCCTGAACAAATATTCATCAGGTATTCTCATAATCTTTCCCGCTAAGCCGGGTAGCCATGTCAACAGAATGCGTAGCCCATAAAGAAAAACATCTGGCTCTAGTAGCACTCCTCGCAGAGCCAATTGCCCTGTAAATGCCAATATAAATTTGCCCACGGTCATATATTGTATCCCTGGAGTAGCATACACTATGCCTTCATCAGTGAAAGAAATTATAATGTTAATCTTTGTCATTAGATCTCGTCCTAGAATATTAACTGGTGTCTCCCTTGAATACAATAATGGAACAGACATGTCACACTCTCCTGTGGAGACTGGTAATTTGTCAGTAAGAGGAACTCGTCTCGTAGCTACAGAGAATCCCTGAGCATTCATGAGAATCCCAGTGTTACAAGTCTCTCCCCTTCTCACCTGTTTTTCCTTGCTTGCGACCTTCTTGGATGATTTCTTTCGCACGGTCCGGGATTTGTATAGAGCCGTGTGCTGGTCTTCGGGTCCCAGTGTGAGGATAGCAGTCCTACTCCAGGAGGCGTTCAGATGTCCAGCACCGGGAACCAGGAAGGAAACAATGTCCGAGCTCGGAGGCACAGAACGCCGTGACCCGAGCGCAGGCCAGGATCCAGGAAGAAGCTCGAAGGTAAGTTTGAGGAAAGGAAAGGAAGTTCATTCAAGGAATCGGGAAACAGGACTCGGATGGAAGCCCTGAGCGAACTCCGGCAACACACGTCAGACTACTCCGAGCGGTAGCGTTGAGACGCACAGAGCCACGGGGCGTGTCTGTTTTGTAGAATGTTGAACGTAGCGCATAAAGACTGGCAAGCTGCGTTCCGCACCAAACGGCCATGTTGGAAGGATCCCGGAATTCAGTCCTGTATGGGTCATGGACCACGAAGTCCAGAATGGACGCAGGCGGCGGTTCATGACACCCGGAGCATTCCTGGCAATCCCCGACATTGGGTATTTTCCCACTCATATACATGTATGAGTAGCCCCAGTGCCTACTAGAAAAGAAAAAGATTTGCCTCCTATTATCACATCAACCCTTGGTGTCACTGATAGTACTGAACACATCAAGTCGCCTATTGTGATACATGCATACCCCTGTACCTGTGAAAGGACTTCCCCCCACCACATTGACACCCACTATTCTAGGTGTCAGTAATTGTCCTGTGTTTGCGTTCTGCTGTATCTGCATGGGTGCATGCTGCGACTGCCCTTGCAGTGGGTTCATTGGTGCTTGCTGTGGCTGCAATGCTTGATGTATATGCTGTGCTTGTGCAGGAAACGCTGTCTGATCTTGGACAAACCCATCCCTAGTTTGTGAGCTATATGCTGGAGGATAAGCTGTCCCTCCTCTTGAGAATTGGCCATTCTGTACATAGCCTTCGCTTCTGCATGTACATGCAATGTGCCCTGTCATCCTACAAGTCCAACGTACAGAGGGAGCCTCTCATCCCCTTCACCCATGTCTAAAGTCAGCCTGTCGAAGGACAAGGCTCTATGCTCGAGACTAAATGGGTCGCTTTCTTCATTTTATGATTGGAAGACCAGGGATGGATCTCCCTTCCCTTGGCTTCCCGATTTGCTACCCTCTCTCAAGTCTTGATAGTCCTTATCGATCCTATATACGATGCACCCTATGTCAAAATTGTCTTCTAGGGATAGTCTCAATGGCCCTGGTATTACTTCCTTTAACAGAAGAAACTCCTCTATATTACCCCGTTATATTACTGGACTCAGTTCCATTAACTCCAACTAAATGCAATCAATTTCGTGCTCCCGCTGTCTCATTTTTCGTTCCAATTATTTGTCTAATTCTCTTTGCTTTCTCTCTTCCCTTCAAACTCTTTCCTATTCTTTTCTTTTCTCCTCTCTTCTTTCGTTTGCTCTATGCTCTTTCTATTCCCTTTGTCTCTGCATCCTTTTATCCCTTAATTTCTGTGCTTCTTCCTCTTCTCTTTTCCTTTATTGCCTATCTTGTTCTTCAATTGCTCTCTGCCTGTTGTCATACTTTCTCTGCTCCTCTGCCCTTTCTTCCTTCTTTTGCTGCTCTTTCTGATACATCTGTTCTTGCCTCTGTCTGCTTTCTTTTGTGTTCATCCTCTTTCAACCTCTTTTCTCGTTCCCTGTCCTTCCTGTCCTGTTCATCTTGATCTTCCCTTTGCCTGACTTCCTTGATCATTTTCCCATTGAGCTTAAGCAATATCTGTCCTCCCATCCATTCATTCTGTATGAGCGTTACCTTGTCAGCTTTATCCTTCGCTCCCTTCCGTCTCTTAATCTCTCATCCTATGTCTGTGGTCATATTCGATCACTCACTTTTCTCCTCTTCGTTCTTTATGATCTTAAAGATCTCCTCCTTTCTTTTGGTTTCTACTGGACTATCGTCACAGCTATGAGCAGGCGGTTCATATATTGGGTTACTATACCTTGTTGCCACCTTCAGTTCCTTCAATGGATACAATCCTATATTTTCTGTACTTTCGCCATTCACTTCAGGCGAGCTAATGGGAGTAGAAGGCTCAACACCTTCCTCCCTACACAGAGTAAGCATACACGCCTCAGGTACATTTTCCAGAGCTCTAAAAAAGCTAACCACTTTTCCAATGTTTTCCCCGTGTACGCAGCGTGCAAGTATGTGATCATGTGTTGCAAGACCGCTTTTGACAACCCTTACAGCCATGGCATGTAAGAACTGGAACACAGAATAATCTCAGTTTCCTGATTGTTACATATCAGTTGATTGGAAGCATACATAGTATGACTTGTTCCAGACATCATTTAAAATGGTTAGCCTGCAGGCTATCTGAGCATCTTAGATGTAATAGCAACTGTGTATTGTTAGGGGTGGAGCCTCAGGCTCGACCGAATCACATTGGGGGCCCGCTGGAGCAAGTCTGTTAAAGGCCTAATTCCATCCCTTAGTCCTGATCAAGAACTTCAGGTCCACAAAAGAGGCAATGATAACTGTGGTTTATTATCCAAAATACACCACAGGGATCACATACATGGATGGGCATCCACACAGATCTCGCCGGATCCTGGAGCGCAGGCCAGTTTTGTAGTAAAAGTGACGTCGTAATTGGCGCCATCACTCAGAACTGTCCCAAAAACCTATCTGAAGATGGGATAGGCTGCTGAGTGGTAGGTCCCCTATACGGACATAACTAAGAAATCAGTAATGGGCCCGGACTGTGTCAGGTGGTATGCTTGGCCATTCCCCTAAAATTGTTACTGCAAAATAGTTACAGTAACGGGACCCCATGATTAGTTGGCACTCCTCACCCTCCACCCCAAAGGTTCTTCACCCTGATTGGATAAGCCCCAAGCCCACTCAGCCTGGTACTGATCCCGTTCTCAGGCCGCAAACACCTGTGAACAATACTTTGTATAATAATGTAACAGTGCAGTGTAACTATGTGTCAACAGTATACAGTGTGTAACTAATAGCTGTTGGACTATTGCAACAGCCTATTTCTAAATCTGCCTGCTTTTACTCTCCGCCTTATGCAACTCATCCAGAACAGGACTGCGAGACTTGCCCTTGGCCTCAAGCCCAGGGATCATATCTCTCCAGGACTGAAATCTCTGCACTGGCTCCCAGTGGCTGCAAGGATTAAGTTCAAAACCCTCTGCATCGTCCACAAGGCCTTCTGGGGCCTGGGGCCTCAATACCTTCAACTTTCTCTTCCTAAATATCTTCCTTCTCGAGCTCTTCGCTCATCCGCCTCAAACTCTCCCAGGGTCAGTCGCTTCTCCAAGCAACGAGTTGGTGGGAAATCTCTCTCTTCGGCTGGGGCCTCCCTCTCTAACAGACTCCCTGCCTTCTTGAAACTTGAGGAGAACCATCTTCGGTTCCGGAAGTACCTTAAAACCTTCCTCTTTGCTTCTGCTTTCTCTCCCCCTCTCCCCTGCTGAATTTCTGGCAGATACTGAGACTGCACTGGTTACCTGGCCACCCCTCTGATCCCGGGCCCAGGCCCTGCCAGTTGCACGCCTGCACTGCCTCCCAGGCAACCACTGCAGCTGGGGACTGTTTTATGTATCCCTACAGTCCCCCTACCAGCACTTACGTCTGCACTTACCTTGTACTCTCCACCAGCTGGATGTTTTTTATTTATCCTGATTATTCTATTATAACATGTACTGCACTTTCCCCTCTCCCTTTCCCCCCACACTTTTCCCTTTCCCCTTGCCCATGCACTTGCGCGATCTGAATGACACTTGGCCTAGTAAGATCGTTGTCTGTCTTCCCTCTGTTCCCCCTTCCTTGCCTTGTCGCTCCTTGAATCACTTGTGTATAGGCGCATTATAAATGCCATATCATATCATATCAAATCATGCCATGTGCGCTCTGGTTCCCAGTGTAGTGCTTCACTGTAACTGTAGCTATTTTGTTGCAGTTGTTGTCTGGACCATGGAACAGGTGGTTCTTCTCAGGCCACGCTCTTGGCAGCTCCTCACCATGGTCTTATCACGTGTCTGTAGCCCGCAGCTGAGAGCCTAGGCTAGCCAATTTATATTGTATTTTGTGAAGAAGCTCACTGCTCCTGCGGCCAGTGTTACTATAGTTCAGGAGCTGGAATACTGCTTGCAAAATTGTGGCTTCGCTGTTGTCGCCACGGTCTTGCTGTGAAGGATCCTGCAAGGCTTTTGGTTCCGTCCCAGGCCGATCATGTTAGTTAGTGAGCCGTAGTCTGGCTTCAGTCGTATGTACGTTCTGATCCATCTATACGTTAGTGCGGTTATGGCTGTCAGGTCCCTTCAGTGCTCCTGTCATGCCATTGGTTATTTGCATGTAAGCGTCAGCAAGCTTGTGCACAAACACTTCTTGCATCTTGTGTTACTGCGGTACTGAAGCAGGCCTAATGACAAAATAATAAACATGCAGACAGTATTTATATATCACGTTCCTGAGCTGCGTATCCGTATTCTTCATGCAGATGGATGTGTGTGTGTGTCAGAGATGTTCAGATATCACGTGTGCTTCATGTCTAACGTGAATAAGTCGTTGTGAGGTCTCTGATGACAGGAGACATGGTTTCACAGTGTTTAGTCAATTCGGTCCATGTAATCGTCACCAGCTCTGTCTTGTGTCTCTTCATTCAACCTCGGCAGGATTCGCACCACTGGATTATAAGATCTGCTGGGTGAATATCTTTCGTGGTAGTTCTCCATTGTGGGAGCAGAAGGAATGGGTGCAAGTTCATATGATCGGTGGCCATATTGTCTCAGGTACTTCTTCCTGCTCAGGGGTCTCCTGTGACTGTCACGATTGTGCCACTGGCGCACCAATTGGCACCCATCGTGGACTGTTTGGGACTCAATATTTTCCGTAATACTCCCTGGACAACACCTATTCATATTATTGTCTTTACTTTCTGTTTACAAGCTTTGGAACTTTCATATATCCTTTAACAAACTACATGTCCCATAATGCACCTTGTGGCAGTTCCCTATACAGCAGTTCTAGCACTACAATCCCCAGAAGCCTTAGAGAACAGTGCAGCTTTCGCTTTCCCAGGATTAGAGTGGGCGGAGGCCAATTACATTCAGGTGTGCTGCTCCAAGTGCTGCTAATAAGCCTACTTCAGCACAGGTCAGCTCTGTATTTAAGCAGCTGCCTGCAGGAGCACAGGCCTCTTGCATTGAGCTTTCTACCAGCCCTTTGTTGCCCTGTTCCTTAGATATTTGCTGTGTCCTGCGGCTTCCAGTTCCTGCTCTTGTTTCAGAGCCCTGTGCTTCCTGCCTTGCTGTCCTGCTTCTCAGCCCTCTCTCTCCTGCCTTTGCCTGCACCTCTGTGCCTTCCATACTGCAGCCCTGCTTCCTTGTTTGCAGCCCTCTGTTACCTGGCTACAGCCCCCTTGCTCTCTTCCTTTTTGCAGCCCTCTGTTCCCTGGCTATGGCCCCATTTCCCCATTTCTTATTTAAAGTCCTCTGTTTCCTGGCTACTGCTCCCTTGCTCTCTTCCTTGCCTGCAGCCCTCTGTTCATGATTCCTGTCCTTGTCTTCCTTGAGTCTTCAGTCCTCCCCTGTGGTTATCCACCTCAGTTATACTGTTTCCTTAATTTTCCTCTGCTAGCTTTCTCTTGTCTTTCCAGCCCTGAGTTACTGTTCTTGATTCCCGTGTACACTTTCCGGTTGCCATTCCCTGCATTTAGCTACTAGGTTTCTGCCCTTCCTTTCTTCCGGTTCTCTGTTCTGAACCTTGCTCTCTTTGACTTCCTTTTCCTTGGCTATTTCTGTTCTTGTCTTCACTTGTGTTTTATGTAAATCCTATGTACAGAGTTTGACCATTGGATTCCAACAGGCAATCTCTGGCCCTTCCCTTGTCGCGTTTCAGTGTTGTACTTCGTGCCATTGTTTACAGTGTACTGGTTCCTGTTTCAGAAAGCAGTCATTGTTTGGTTCCTGCTGGACTTGTACAGGCTTCAGTCTTGTGAGTACTGTTACCTTGTTCGTGCCTTAGGGTTCAGGTACAGACACCCACTACTGTTGCTCCCAGCCATGACCATTCAGAGTGGGCCCCTGTAATAGCAATCTGTGCAGAAGGCTGGCGTTTCCAAAGATTTGTGGAACACTATTTCCCCATTCTGCATACACCCCAAGAGGGAACCTAGCGTGCTTGTATCTTTGTATTCCCTGCTCCTTTTTGTTCACAGCCTCTGTTGCCTATCCTTTCTTGTTTACAGGACTCCTTGTAGTCCAGCTTCTTGTGTGCCTTTCTCCCTTTAGCTTAGTGGGTATGCCTCTACCTTCAGGCCCCTCCTGACAATAGGGGTATGTTCTGCTCCCCTTCTTCAGTCCCCCCTCTGCCCGACTTTTCAACCACACCACCATTATCTTCCTTCTCGTCCACTGGACGCCAAACCTTCGTTATTTCGGCCAGATATCCATAATAATTGACTTGATCTTCGAACAACGAGGACATGTAGATGCATCCCCCCTCAGGCCTACAATATACCCACGTTCCAACATATTTCTTCGGATTTCAGGGATTTTCCACCTTTATACCAGGCAGGAAAATCTCTGCTGATGCTGCAATCTGCTCCCTCAGTCTCTCTCTATCCTTAATGATGTTGTCCGTCTGTTCCTTTCCTAGTTCCATCAGTAATTGTATACCGACTACTTCTGCTGCCGTGCTCTTGCATTGTGCTGCGCACATTTTTATCCAGAACAGAGATGCCACTCCTAGTATCAGTGCTCCAGCCAATACCTTCATACTATCTGCCAGCCAGGAGGGCATCCAAGACCAGAGGTATGCAAACCAGCTTTTATCTTTTCCTGTTCCGTGTGCTTCCGCTTCCATCTTAGCATGTAGGTGGGCCAGTTGAGCCACAGAATCTGATAATGTTCCATTATCTTCATCGTTGGCAGGGCTGAACGTACAGCAGGAACTTCCTATTTTGGCACAAACTCCTCCTTCCATGGCCATTAGAAGGTCCAAGACATATCTGTTCTGAAGTGCTACTAGTCTTATTGCTCGAAGCTCTTCTTTTATGGTGTTGAATCCCTTGATAGAGACCATGAGTTCCTATATGGTGATTTGTTGCCATTTTGCATTTGCAGATAGCCTGTATTCCAGGGACGAATGCCGCGAAGATCTGTGCTCTGCTGAATAGTCCGTGGTAGGCTGGTACTTTTCATCCGAGGCTTCTTCAGATCGCCCCCACAGGTAATTTCCCTGCCTCTTCACCCTTTTGAGCTGGATGGCACTATCCTTACCTTTTGAGGTGTTTAGGTTAGGTGCTATCGATCTCTTTTTCCTCGTATTGTATTGCATTTTTGGGAACTCCCCTAGTTGAAGATATTTCCGCAGCACCACTAGGGAGGGCATGTTGACATGTGCCAGTGAACATATCCCTCCCCAGTTTGCGGGCAACTTGTCATATGCCTTTGTTCCACAAACCCAATAACGGTCCATTTAGACAACCGTTCCTACCCCCATTTCTGGTAGTCTGTATTGATTTGCATCCTACATTTTCTCCTACTTCATCGTTGCCGTTATTCTGAAAGCAAAGTGCTGGCATTGTTGATGGGATTATTGATATAGGTCCTGATTCATTGTCTGATGCTCTTATCCCATTCTTTGAGGCATTTGTCATTTTCCTCATGTACCTTGTTTGCTGCTGCTTTTTCAAGGGTTACTGCTTTGCTTCCTACCACTCCATCCACCCATCCTTCAGTTGTGTATACTTGTCCATAAATCAATATTTGCGGTCTTTCCCAGCACCCTGGTTCTCCACCTATCTCTCTTGCTCTCCATTTGCATGGTAGATAATTCAGTGTTACTGTTTTCATCTCTCCTTTGTCTAGTCCTTCTGTAATATATTGCTAATTGCCAATATTTGTTCATCATGGGCAGTGTCTTGATATAGCTATCATCAAAAGGGAACGTTGCTTTAGACATCCACCTTAGGATAGCCATCCTTCCTTGACATCTTCCCTGAGTTTGGAACATGGCTAGGTACATAAGACATTGTGCTGATGCCGCCGGTATTTCTGTTGCTACAAAGGTTCTAGAGGCACTCATGGCATATGGAATTGATGAGCAGACATAACAGCTTTTATAAATTGTATCTTTCCCAATTTTTGTCATGTGCCTATACCAAATATTATTACTTATGTGCGTGGTGTCTGTAAGATATGTCTCTACCCTTTTATGTCTGTAGCGACATTAAGCTTACCTTTAGAGTTGCCTCGCGTGTATCACCTGACATCATGGGTTGTGCAGCTTGGGCTGGGGAGTTTGTGGGGGATGTAGCAGAACCATTCAAAGTGGAAATTAACTGCCAGAGGGCAGTTATCAGTAGTTCAGTACACAATAATAATGACACAATAATGAATATTATTTTTATTACAGTCATATTTGGTTCTTACACTTAACCATAGCTGTAGCAGATGAGATGAGATGATAAAGTTTGCCACCTGAAAATCGCATAAAATGCTTTATTTGTTAGTACTTGTAAGTAGAGTTCAAGCCCCGCGTACTAAGTAGTCGTTAATAGCCCATGCAAACATCTCTTCCCATATTTTTCGTATAGAATAATGTCTGAGTACGGCCAAAACAGGGTATCCCTCTTGTTCAAATTGTGGATAAGTCTGCGCTATATATTCAAGGAATGCGTAATAATATATACGGGGTGACCGGGGTCTGAAATGAGTGGGTCTTCTTATAGCATGGACAAATTAATGGGAGAGTGCTTCTGGGCTTTCAGTAGAAGGCAACATCTAAACTATTTTATACATCAACAATAAACAGTTGCAGAACCCTGCATGCGTGAAAAAAGAGAAGGTTAAGACAGTGTTACTCGTATTTTGTTCATCTACTAGCTGTGCGTGCAGTATAACAAGTTAAGCTACTCTATTATTCCATGTGATACAAGCAACTGGATGCACCATAAACAACCAGCTCGAGGGTGGAAGAAGGGGCAGCAGTTATACAGTATTTATAGAGTGTTTTAGAACCGGTACAATATTTAGGATGGGTCAATTTGCACCAGGACAGCAGTGGGGGGCTCAGTTACTTGGGAGCATCTGAGCATAGTATGCCCAATTGGATGTGGGTCATCAGTATTTTGGGGCTTTGGGTTTTCTGGTGCAATAGTATTTCTATCAGTTTCTTGGGGCAGTGTCACTGGCCTAAAAAGTTTTACGTTGTGGCCATGGTTCCAAGTTGTTGTTTTTTTCTTGGAGCTTCACTGTCCGGTCTGTGACGGCTTCTACAGTATAGGGGCCGGTGAACCGGGGTGCGTTACACAGCTGGACAACATTTCTTAAGAGGACCTTATCACCCACTTGTACTGGCGTCTCTCCCTGTACCTCTGCATCGCAGGATCTGTCCCGTATGTCGTCCTCTTGTTTCTTCTTTGTTTGCTGCATTTGATGAGAAATAAAAGAGATGCTAGAAACAAGTGAAGTCACATAGTCATTAATTTCCTCTCCTAGAATTTCTGAACTGCTATTACAATCCTTCAAGGCTCTGGCTGGGGGTGCTAGTGGGAGGTGCATTCTGTGTCCTATCACCACCTCATGGGGCGTTAAATGGTGGTCGGTCCCTGGTTTGTTTCTTAATTCAAACAGAGCAATAGGCAGACAATGGAGCCAACATCTTTTAGTATTCTGTTGAATCTTTTCTATGCATTCTTTCAGGATGCCATTGAGGCGCTCACACACACCATTTCCTTGCAGATGATATCCACAAGCAAATGTATGCTTTAGCCCTAGTAGTGAAGTCATATTTTGGAATAGCTTATTGGCAAAGTGGGGTCCGTTGTCAGACCGTAATACCTCACACAGCCCCCACCTGGGAAACACTTCTCTTACTAGAAATGTTGCTGCTCTGAGGGCATCGGCATGGGAACATGGCCCCGTTTATATCCACCAAGAAAAGGGACAGACCACCACAATCATGTAACGGTACCCTTGACAAACCTGGATCATATCCACGTAATCAATGCGGAGATGCAAGAATGGTCCTGATGGCCTGGGTATTGTTCCTGTTATTACATTTAGGGTGTGACCTGCAGTAAATTGTTGACAGCTACTGATGAAGTTTGCTACGTGGCTGTCTAAATCAGGAAAAAACCATGGCTCTCCAATGCATGCTGCAATTACTTCTTTCCCGGTATGTGCAGGATAATGTAGTTGCTGTAATGCTGGTTCTAAAAGTGCGTGTGGTATTACTGCTTTCCCCGTATTGTTCTGCCGCCATAGGGCATCAGTGGGGACATTGATCATCCCCTTTTTACCCCCAAGTCTTTCTCATGCCTGCAGCTCCATTATTTGTGTTTCTTGTAGGTGGGTGTATCCATCCTTCAATAACATCTGTCTCACCCCTCCCCTTCGTTTTTGCTCCTCCTTCAAATCCCACCATTCTCCAAAGTACGAGGCATGTTTTGCTTGATAATCTGCTGCTTCATTTTTCCTTGATACTGGTCCTCACCATTGGTGTGTGCCTGACATTTTACCAATGCTACTTATTCTGGGTATGTGATAACATTTATCAATTCTCCTAAATGTAGGGCATGCTGTACCGGGGTTCCGTCTGCTCTTCGAAAACCCCTTCTGAGCCATCTTGCGAAGCCAGAGTGTACAGTGCAAGTGACATTGGCATTATACGAATATATTGTTACTCGTTTCCCTATGCTATTCTGTAGTGCCAATTTTAATGCCACTAATTCTGCTGCTTGTGCTGAATAATGTAATGGGAGACGAACGCTATACACAACTTCACTTGTCCAGTCTTCTCTAAGTTTTACTACTGCTGCTCGTTCTCCTTACTCCATCTTTTTGATCAATTGTCCATGACCCATCAATATATAGTACTTTTCCGCCCTCAAGTGCATCTTCCTCTACCTTTCATGTCTCAGTAAACAATTCAATTTTGTGTGTGCAGTCATGCCACTAATCACCTGGCTGTTGTACTTCTGCTATGAATTGTGCAGGACTAACATTTTTACATCTCACTACTTTTAATTCTGGCCTGGACAGTGTGTATTTCATACCCTGTTGCTTTTTGGGTTGTTAAGGTGCTTTTTGGTTTGTACAGTATTGCAAAAGGGCATGCTCTACATAAAGTGTTGTTGCGCATCCCATGGTGATTGATGAGGCTTTTTCTACTGCGAATGCGGCAGCTAAATGTTGTTCACAAGGAAAATGTCCCTTCATTACTGGGTCTAATTGTGCACTGTAATAAGCAATTGGTTTAGGGCTTAAACTTGTTTTCTGGGTCAGAACTGCGTTCATCACTATGCCATCAGCGTGGGAGAACAGGAAATATTCTTTTTTATAGTCTGGGGTCGCTAACACTGGTGCCGTGCTTATAGCCTCCTTAAATTCATTGAAAGCATCAGTCATTTCTCTCATCCAACCTAGTGGTTTTGCATTTCTCTGTGCTTCTTTGAGGGCCGGTGTAGAAGCTGTAGTCAAACACCCATGCTCGGCAATAGTTACAGAGACCAAGGAATTGCTGCAGTTGTCGTATTGTTTCGGGCTGAGGATTGTCTTTGATCGCCTGCTCTCTTTTGGGTGCTATAGGCCTCCCATCTTTAGAAATGATTTGCCCGATGTATAGGACCTCCTTCTGGCAGTACTGTAGTTTTGCTTTGTCTTCCTTGTACCCTTTGCTTGCTTGTACCGTGAGTACATGTACTGAGTCCTCCCTACACTCTCTCTCAGTTTCACTACAGTTCAGGATGTCATCTACATATTGAAGGACAGTACTAGCTGTTTGAATGTTTGCTAAGTCCATTTGTATGACTCTGTTAAAGATGGAAGGTGATTTGCAGTAACCTTGTGGTAGTTACGATACATGTAACTGCTTAGGTCTTGGGAATCTGGGCGCAATGGTATCAAAAAGAATGCATTCTTGAGATCAATAACCATGAAGCAGGCGGCCTCTGCCAGTATCCCACACAGGATTGTGGCAGGGTTTGCTGCCACCGGATGCTCGGCCTCTACAATTTTCATTTAGTGGGTGGAGGTCTTGGATAAAACTCCATGACTCCCATCCGCCTTGCGCACCTGGTTCACTGCAGTGTTGCACGGAGACTCTGATGGTACTAAAATTCCTCTTTCAACAAGAGCATTGATTGTTTCATAGATACCCTCATCTGCTTCCTTTGTTTGCAGGTATTGTTTGGCTCTAGGTAAGATGGCTCTGGGTTTCAGCTTGATTTTTACTCCTCCTATGCTTCGTATGTAGCTCACGTCATAGGGACTAGTGGTCCACAAGTCGTTGGGTACTCTTGTTAGGTCCTTTTCCATAAATGGGGTTGGCCTCCAGCGCCATCACCATTCTCTGGGCCACTTCCCTGTACGTTATGTGGAGCTAGAACCAAACACTAATTTCTAGTATTGTTTCTGTCTCACTTATCCTCTGTGAACAGTTCTTCATCTGTCACCTGGGTCAATCTGCATTCTTCTGCTGCTGCAATTGTTGCCCTCCATGCTCTCCCCTGATCATCAACTGCATGCACTGCAATCCAATACTGTCGCACCACAATGCCTTCAATGTCTACAGCTAATGCCGCTCCCTCCTCTTTGTATGCTGGTGTCTATGGTGTGAACAGTGTGGGATACATTTACCCACTCAGCAGAATTACCCTCCATCTCCAAGCTGCACACTAGCAGTTACCAGCAGAATGGTTGCACTGGTTCCTTTGAGCACCATTGCTTCGCATCAACACTGCGTTTGCAGCTACAAAATGATGGTTGCACTCTGTTGCCAAGAACCTAGTGGGCAAGACGGAACAGGAGCCACACTGAGAAAGGCTGCCAGTGTTTTCTTACGTGCACCAAAAAGAAAATTAAAAAAGCAGCGCTGCTTTGCTGCTAGCTCCACATTTCCACTTTGAAAAAGGAAATATTTAGCGTTTAAAGTGATGGTGCCCTGATGCTCTTTTTCATCTATTCAAACTTTACATAGTTCTGATCCAGGCAGATCCAGTTGTGCCCATCCACATTCAGATTGTGCTACAGTAAAAGAAAGCATTATAACTGAATGACAGGCTGTGTCAGGCATGATCTGCGAAATCACCAGAAACTTTGCTCTCAGCCGTGCATAAAAACAGTTAACGTTTTGCTACAAAGTGTCACAAATAAAACCTTAAACAGAAACGCTATCACTCTGTGCACATGTCAATTTCAGTGGACCTTTGCTTTGAACATACTGCTGTGTGAGAGAAACTGATTAGGGCTGCAAACAATGTTTGGAATCCAGATGGGAGACGAAACCACATTTGAAAGGGACATCCCAGCAGAATGCACCATGTGTCAAAAGTGCTTTGTAAACAAGAAAAATATCGGTTTTAAAAGTGTAATGTTGGATAAGGCCCTGACCTTGCCTAGAAATGTAAGGGGGGCTGGGTCAAAAATCTATAATGTTTTATTTCAGCAGCCTTGCCTTTTTTGCTCAGGAAAACTAAATAAATAAAAGAAATGCATTGGCTGTACTGGGGAACCAGCCAAACAGGTTTCCTGCTTGGCTTCAAATGACATTTTGTGTGCTGGCAACAGGAGTGGTCTTCCCCCAAAATGAGCCACAATGGCCTTCTGGGACACCTAAGTGTTACTTTATGCCCCTGGAAGCCCTGAGTGGAACAAGGGGGAGAATGTAACATGCTCTTCAGACTTATGTCGGGGCTCCAGCTTGACAAAATAGATTCTGGGACTCCTATGTGTTACTTTTGGAAGTGACACCTACCATCCACTCAAACTAAGAAGCTTCAAAGCCAACTCCAGAGCAGCCTTGTAAGCTATGACCTTATTTGGAAGACAATGCTGGCCATCTGGCTCAAAAGACTATTTTATGAATAAAACGTTAAGACTTTTATCTCCTCAATTGGACAACACAGTAATGTGAAAGTTTCACAGTATAGATGCAATTTTGGTGGCTTTAAATTAAGATGTGGTAGCCTTCACTGGCATATTGGGGGTGGAAATGGCAGAGAATTGGATATTTTGAGGAAAGTGTATATGGTGCCACATTGAAATTCAATACTAACATGCCTTATGATAATATGTACCCATGTATAAAGTTGTAGAATTTTAGGTAAAAATATTTCTCACTGAAAATGACGAAAAATTATTAGACGGACGAAACAAAGTCCTACAAACTTGGGAGTTGGACTGCCATGCTCTATGGGAAATATGTAAATTACCTACGTACTTTCCAAAAGTGCCAAAACTGTATACATGTGTGATTTATGTTAAGATAGATTTTTGGCAAAAAGGACTGTGGGATAGTTTTGTACCTCATAAAACACAACCCCAAAAACGGAGTCCCCTCCTTGAGGAGGCGACCAACATAGGCGGACCTATACGGTTCTTAGGGGTAGGTCTAGCTTAGTTCTGCCCAACAATAATTCCTGTGAGGTCACCCGCTTTATAAAAAGGGGAGGCTCACAGAGACAGAGACAATCTTCTGAATTTTCCAGCACCTGCGTATCCAGATATTCCTCATTCACTCTGCAAACTTCCAAATTCTACTGCCAGGCCAGAGCACAGCTGTCCCAATCCAATGCCAATAGCTCCTGAACTGAAGACCAGTTTTATACGCAGGTCTTTTTTTCAGACGTCCCAAAATACAGTAGAGTGTACACCAGGTCAGTAAATGGGGTTGGTTCATCGTAATGATATGAGACATCACCTCAAAGACACTGCCATTGTGGCTTTTAAATGTTTTTAATAGGTTATCGAAAACAAAGTAGTTCTTTCGTTTTGTATTCTAGATCAGAAGATATACTATTTGGGGATCAAATTAATTTCCTTGAACAAACTGCTTTGTCCTGAAGACAGCCTAAATACCGAATTGAGTGACAGCACTTGAGATGGTGCAGTACACACGATAAAGGCTGAAACATATGTCGACCAACTAGGAAATACGTATTTGTCTTTCCTTATCTCTTTTGCAAAACCACACAGTGTTTTGTTAAGAACAAAAGTGTAAGAATCAGATACCCCACAACAGGTTTTTGAAATTCTAAAAAGCACTGTTGCACACAGGTGGTCATGATCCACACAATAAGGCAAAACACTCAAATGAATTGTAACAGTATGTGTTTAATGATTTTTTCATGATTAATTAATATGTTATAAGTGATCACATGTTTTTTAATGCTTTTTTCAAAAAGTGAAGAAAGTAATAAAAAGTTTAAATTGTGTATAAAAAGTGTCACAGTTGTTGAAGGTGTATAATCTACCAAATGACTGAGTAGTTTTCCGATTGACCTGCCTGATGTCCACCAAGGGACTGTAGAGAGGGGTAGTCAATCTGTCATTTTCCCTGTGCACTGTAACCCTCTCCCCACTATTCAACCCCCCGTTAACAAAAATAAGGGGAGTACCCAATTCTTAATTCTGCAGGACCATTGATCCAGAAACCCCGCTAAAAATCCCAATAACCAAGGGGAAAAGCAGTGGTACGTTTTTGGGAGTGTCCTGTGACCAGACCGGCTTTTTTGAATCATTACCTGCATGCCAGCTGTACCCTTGCTATCCAGTGACCGGACAGGCCCAGCTGTTTGCTGTTAGGAGAGCCTGCCGTGCTGGGACCAGAGGCTTTAAGTCCAGAAACCCGGTTGGCTGTCTCAAATCCCAAACTCAAGTGCGGATTGTGAGTATTTCCCCATCCAATAGCAACACCTAGACTACCCTATCTTGTTACTTTGTCTTTGTCCTACTCTCTAAGTAATCCTATCCAGACCCTGGTAACTTGTTTAAAACTGTCAGAATTCTCTGTGCCTCCTGTCCTTGATCTCCAGGCGTTAGCGCCATTCTTCCATTCATTTCTGTCTTTTGAATAATTTAATTAATTTCAACATAAAAAGACAAGCGGCGTGAAGGGGGTTAAGATGGCTGTTTAACCTGTTTCATGGGAAAAACAATCTTATTCATAATCTAGTTTAAGTAAAACTTGTCCTTTATTTCCAAACCGATTTTCTCTTTTAACTGCGTTTATTAAAACCGAATCTCCTTCCACATTGAAAATCTCATCTAGTAATTCAGCTAGAGTCACTCTTTCACTTCTATATTAACCCTGTGATGTGCATCTATCCCCTAGCCTAAAAAATGCATTCCGATTCTGTCTTTTTCACCCGTTTTCTTTAAAAACCGTTTTGCCCTTTAAAACTGCAAAAAGTGTAAAATGCAACTTTTCAACATGTGATTTTGGCTGCACTGTGTTGTTACTTTCAAGTTGCTTTTTGAACTGAAAGCCCTTTGTTGATACCTTGCCTTGTAGTTGCTAGTGATATTACATCCCTGATACTCTGATAAATCATATTTACCTCATTTATTCAACTGCACATTTAAATTAATTATCAATTCCGAGTATCATTTTATGCAACTGCAAAGGTTTTCATGGACCGAGGTTTTGCCTCCCATTTCATGAAGGAAGGTCAGATTTTAATTCTGTTTGGTGCCTCATATCCCTGACTCGTCACTGCTTCTTTCCATCCACCCAAAATCCGATTATTTGGGGTTTGAGGGAGCATTGCAGAGAGAAATCTTAACTTGGGAGCCATCTACCCGAACTGCAAAATTGCTCCTATTCATTTGTGCTTTGGATATGTTCTAGTAGAAGGTCAAACTAAGTGTATTTCATAATTTATTCTGTAATTATCACGCCAGTGGTGATTGCTGCCCAATATAAAGATTTGTGTGATTTTTCCATTGTGACCCAGGTATTTGTAAAAGGGGGTGTGAGACGGTTTGGGTGCCAGCTCAATTTGAATTCAAAGAAAATAAAGAAAAAGTATTCTAGTTGAGCGCTACATCATAGGCTGAGGGCAAGAGTCCTGTTCCTCTCTGTGACGCCTGATTGGGATCCTTTACAACAGGTACTCACCTATCCTCCTCCACACTTTCAGTGCAATTCTCGGTAGCCATGCAAGAGTCATATCTGTGCCGTATTGAAACAACTCAGGGTCTGCTGGTTCCCCTCTCTTCACCCTTTTACTGCAATATGCCTGAACTAGCTGCCTCACTGTGAGCATGTGTATTCCTGGTGGCAAGAATATTATACCCTTGTCTGTGAATGAAATGGTCATATTCAATCTACTCATTATGTCTCGGCCTAGTATGTTAACAGGCGCGTGATTAGAGTAGAGTAAGGGTAATGACAAATCATGTTCCCCGATAGATAAGGAGATGTTATCAGTAAATGGAACCACCTCTCGAGGCCCAGAGAATCTGTGTGTGTTCATGGCATTGCCTGACATCGCAAAAGTGTCCTCCCGTATGCATGATCTGGTTACCCAAGTGTCCACAAGAAAGGAGAATGTTTTGTCACCTATCGTGACCCTTATGCAAGGTTCCTCCACAGGATTAGGCGTGACCGACAGGATGGGACACAACAAGTTCATCTGTGGGCTGTCTTATTGGGGAAATAGGGATAGTCCACCTCCTGTGTAGGGGTTATTCCCTATTATGGCAACGCCTCCCATCTTTCCTTGGGGTAGCATCATCTGGGGCGGTGTTGTTGCCGAGACCATGTGTTGTTGTTGTATCAATGTTTGCTGCTGTATGGTCTGTGGTTGTGCATGGTGTAGTGTCTCCGGTGTATAGCAATTTCCCTGCCCCTCCTGGTACCCTTGCTCCCCCATCCTTGATTGATTCCCCTGTGCCTGCATACTCGGGGGATGTGTCCTAATTGTCCATACATCCAGCATTGTGGGGGCTCCCTTGTTTGCCAGGGAAATCCCCCTTCCCCTCCTCCCAGTCTATTTTGTATTTGCTGTGTATAACCTCAGAACCCTCCTACGTGTTGGTGTGACATGTGTCCAAATCCCCGTCCCCTCTGAGGACCTCCCCTACCTAGGAATCCTTGTGGGTATCCTCTTCTTCCCATGTACCCTCCTCCCATGGGTGGTGAATACATTGGTGCTGTGGTATGGACTTGTTGCAATTGAGGTTGCAAAGTCAATGTTTGTGTGCATGGACCAGGGCTGGTTATCAATGCTCCTTCCAATGCATACTTGGACAATTTCTTTTGTACTACCTTTGCTTTAACGGCCTTTCTCTCTTCCACCTTTTCCTTCTGTTTTTGTTGCCAGAACCTACAAAAGTGCACTATAGTGAGCTGTATTTCTGGCCAGGCCTTCGCTTCCATCCCCACCACCTTTCTTAGGTTTTTCTGTACTGGTTCTGGTAGCCCTTGCACTAGAATATGATAGAATATTGCTATAGTTTTGTCCCACAGCTCTCGAGATTTGACGAGCCAGAGCTGCTGAATGTACTCAACAGGATCCTCATCATCATGCATTTTGCGTGATGTTATTGCACCTATGTCTGATGTATCCGGAAATTGCATCCTCAATGCTTGCCATAATGCTGCCCTGCAGTTCGCAAATGGTGCCCTGTTGTGTGCTGTATTCTGAATGGTAACTCCAGGGATCCCCGCCCTCTTCCAGATGTCATTGGCAGCATCAACCAGAATGGAAATGAGTAGTCCCTTGACATCTCCTACTACTAGCCGAGTCCTGCCGTTAACTTCTCGATCTCATATATCCATTTCCCTGCCCCTCCACTGAAGGAGGGTAGTCTGCATTTTAATTTTTCCTTGTCTGTGTGTTTCCATGGCACATATTGTGTCCGTGTCCCTCCTCTCTGTAATAACAGCATTAATGAGTATGTAGCCCTTTCTTCCTGTGTTCGCCTATATTGTCTTATCTGATGGGCCCCATCGTCTTCCACCTCATCCCTTATGTTTATAGGTTCATTATACTCACCTGTGGTAGGGCTGTAAGTGAGACTGTGCCTCAACCTTTTCAGGAGCACAAGTTCCTTCGCTATTGCTGCACCATTGCTCTTGCGCCCGGGAAGGTCCCTAAGCCTATAGCTGTATAGTGTTTGTGAGGTCCCTTCCCCTGCTGGGTCTTGCGCCGATATATCATGTGATCTGTTCCAGTGCCCGTATGTTTTATACTCCCAGGAAGCTCCCCCATTCGTCCTCGTGAGGTAGAGTTTGCTGGGCCCTCCTTTTTCTCTGTCACTAAACTCGTCATCAGTACTACACTCGTCATCCATGTAACTACAGAAGCTAGTTGAGAAGTTCAATTTCCATGTTACTAAAGCTGGGTCATGAGGTACATTGAGGTCGATCTCCGTTAATTTACATATATCTTCCTCTTCCCTCACTCTGTGCTGCACCGTGCCCGCTCTGTTTTCCTTCACACTCACCTGTGTTTTCCCTTTCCCACTGTTGTTCTCTTCCTCTTTCCCTCGCTAATTAGCTGTGACAGGTAGATGTTGAATAGTAGTGGCGAGAAGGATGATCCTTGTGGAACCAGGGCCATCTTAAGTACTTTTGGGGCCCTGGGCACGGACATCTTTGGAGCCCCCCTCCACCAAACCAAAGGAATTTAGGGATCAAGAATATTGGTTGCGCCCCCACCCATCACAAGTCACGCTCCCAACCAGTAGGTTGATATGCTTTCTCGCCGCATAATAAGTACGTTTACTCCCTTTAAGTCCCCTTGCCCTCTTCATTCTTGCTCTAATCAGAATGATAAACAAGTAGCATTTGAAGACCAACATTAGCAGTCTACAAAGGGGTTACTGTTCTAGTACATACAGGATAATTTTTATCAACAACCTCCAGGAAGATAGATGTAGTATTAATGCAGGACCGTATGTAAAAGGTACATGTAACCCATAATAGACAGAGAACTCACATTAGCTGCCTCACAGAATGCAAAAGTGCTCATTCATGGATAGAGACCACCAATTTGAAGGAAAGAGAATGCTACACATACCGTAGCATGGATTGTGGAGGCACATTAGAAGCTACTAGGAAGGTGTCTTTATCCAGACAGACTGAGATTAGAAGTGGGATATGTTTTTCAAATAGTGTTGCCATTAGATATCAAAGGAACAAATGCCTGTGGTGTGCAATATAAATATGCTCACTAGTAACACAGTGAAACCATGAATAAGGCTTTTATGAAGATCATACAGAGAGGTGAGTGGGCACCACAAGGTACAAAAATATTTCAAATATTAAAGTCAGTGTAAATGTTAGGACTAAATATTCAAAAATGGGTTTTGGAAGGAACTGGCTGTGACAAGTCTGGAGACACCCTGACTCAAAATTGCAACAAAAGCTGAAGACCGAGTAACAATACTAGGTCACACAGCCGCTCTCATTTAGGCCCAACCTGGGCAAGCAATTATACAAAGTTCAAAGTAATTGGATCAGGTATCAAACATATAGTGCTTATTCAAAAATCAAAGAGTCTGTGTGTGGTTTGTATCAAAGTAATGGTTTATCCAAAGAAATTAAAATGAAGCTATCAATGTTTTCTTAGTGAGGAAGCAATTGCCACAACCCATATGTAGTTCAGACTAAATATGCCAATGCATTTCGGAAATCATTTCCTTCGTCAGGGCGAGTCTAGTAAGTTAAGTAATTATGCAGGTAAATAACATTATACATTAATAACATCATGATAACAAGTCAAACACAGCACACATTATTGTGAAAATAAAAACAATAATAAAAATGACAATAACATACCAATCAGTCATGATTTCACAGGTGATCAATGAAAGGAACAAAAAGACAGAATGAGTGGATTATCATGTAAATAAATTGAACAAAAAGGAAATGTAAAACTAGGTTTTACCTTAATGGTGTGGCAAATGGTACAGAAAAGAACGTTCAAAGTTCATGCCCACAGTGAAATGGGCCAATAAAAGATGCAGTGGAGAACGCGGCTCGTGTGTAAAACACAAATGGGTTTGTGGAAATAGATCGTATCTGGTGATGAAAAAGGATCCAGTTAGATGCCGTGACATGACAGGCATGGATGTGTATAGAGAAAGGTAAGCGAGGTGTGCCGAGATCAAATCTCTTACCTTGCAGCACATGGAGCGTTAGAATCCTCCTGTGTGCAGCTGCAGGGCAGTGTCTCAGACTGCTGTGTTAGGCCGTTGCTGGGACAACGGCTATTTTATAAACCACGTGACCACCTCGCATCCAGGAGAGGCTGGTGGTCATGAACAATGTTGTATAGCAGGTGATAGACCGCGCGGATAGGAGAAAAAATATTTATGGGGCATGCCAAATCAATGCCTACAATTGTGATAACATGATCTCAGAAAATAAAAAAATAATGGAAATGAAAGAAATACTAGCGAGTGCCCGATTGTAACCGAGGCAGCAGAAAGAAAGAAACGGGCTGAAAAGAAAAAAGTAACTCCATAAATAATGATAAAAAATAACTAATAATCATAAAAAATCAACCACTCCATTGTAAAACTCAAAACATGGAAAACATAAAATGATGCACATCAAATGCACAAATATGAACCACTCGATAGTTAACTCAAAACATGGAAAACATGAGATGACACACTTGATGATGTACAATTGGAATTAAACAGACACTGAAATAAAGCACAGAAATTAAAACACATATAATAGGACTACTCATAGACCAATGTAGAGTGGTGGTTCAGCCTCGTCGCGGTAGGTGTCGCCCATAGACGGCACCTTGGGTCCCAGACAAAAGTCCGGGACTTGCGGTGAGGTTGATACTAGGTAACATAGAACCAAAAGCCCAACTGGAATTGGTACGGAATTTAGGAAACATGTAGTCAATTACAAATGCTATAGAAGCACATAAGATGCGCCAGGACATAGTGTCATATGCTGGAGAACATGGACTCACATATTAATGTATCTCAGACGTAGCAGTGGTAATTAATTTCTTCATTCAGACCATTCGGAACCAGGCTGCAGAGTTTGTCAATCCAAAATGTCTCCCTGCGATTAAGGCGCAGGCCTAAATCTTCATGAGGGTTGTTCCTGGTTAAGACCTTCAGGATCAGAAACTTGATTTGTGAAAGGTTATGGTTATTCAAGGCCCAATGGCGGGCCACAGCTGAATTCGGGTTGGAATTGCGGATGCAGGACCGATGTTCATTCCACCGTATTTTAGCTGCTCTGGTTGATTGACCCACGTAGTATTTCCCACATGGGCATTTAATGCCATATATGGTGTTGACACTGTCACAAGTCCCAAATGTCTTAAGGAGAATCTTCTTGCCTGTTGGTGGATGGAAAATAAAATTGCCTTTAATAACGGAGTTGCAATTAATGCAGTGTAGACAGGGACATGTACCGGTGCACTGTGTGATCAATTTTTTGGAGGGTGGTCTCGTATGTACCGGTTCATCCCTGAGATTTCTGCTTCTCTGATAGGCAAACATCGGTAGTTCACTGAATAGATTCTGTACTCTCGTGTCGTTTTTGAAAATACCCCAATGTTTTTTGATGGTTTTCTTGATTTTATTGCTCTGGATGGAGAATTTTGACACATACACTGGTGATTTAAGCTCCCTAACTGGTTTCTTAGGAGCGGATAGTAGAGTTTCACAGTCATGAATATTGACCCTTTGAACTGCCGAATCCAATTCTTCTTTGCGGTACCCTCGTTTGAGAAATTTTTCTTTCGTTTCAAGTTGTTGTAAGATACAGTCTTCAGCAACACTGACGATCTTTTTGACTCAAAGGAGTTGGCTAAATGGAAGATTCCTAAGTAAGCTTGGTTGATGAAAGCTAAGGTGGTGTAGCAGATTGTTGCGATCCGTTGGCTTTCGGAAAAGGGTAGTACTGTAACCACTGTCTTTCTTTGTTATCTGTACATCGAGAAAAGTGATCATGTCGCGTGATGCCTCTCTGGTAAATTGAACTCGTTGATCAATGTTATTCAGGTACTCAAAAAAGTCATCAAACGCTGTATCTGTGCCTGTCCAAACACCAAAGATTTCATCTATATATCGATGAATATCTTTCTTCCATTCTTGCTTACTCAAAATGTGATCAAGCTCGAATTTATACATAAAGCAATTAGCGTATGTCGGTGCCATGATGGCACCCATTGATGTACCCGAGATTTGCAAGAAAAACTGGTTGCGGTATTGAAAATAAGAGTTCTCAGCAATGAACTGCAGAAGAGTCAATATAAATTATTTTTGTGCTCGAACATCTGGCGATTGGAGTAACAACCATTCAACTGTTTCAATTCCGAGGTCGTGTGGTATGGAAGTATATAGACTCTTGGCATCTATAGTGCTCATTCATGGATAGAGACCACCAATTTGAAGGAAGGAGAATGCTACACATACCGTAGCATGGATTGTGGAGGCACGTTAGAAGCTACTAGGAAGGTGTCTTTATCCAGACAGACTGAGCTTAGAAGTGGGATATGGTTTTCAAATAGTGTTGCCATTAGATATCAAAGGAACAAATGCCTGTGGTGTGCAATATAAATATGCTCACTATTAACACAGTGAAACCATGAATAAGGCTTTTATGAAGATCATACCATGAGAAGGAAATCACTCAGAAAGGCTGACAATTGTGAAAGGTTTATGGACTGGCAATGATATGATAGGTTATTTATGAAACACTTAATACCCAGAGGTTTCTAAGCGCGGAGCTGGGGTACGAATCTCTGTTGCTCTGTGTCGTCTTGCTTCCAAGGTGAGCACGTTGCTCCTGAGCTATCCTCCTGATGCTCAATAATGAGAGGTTAGGCAATACAAGATTAAAGGAGATGCACAGGATCACACATTGGTTAAGGGGTGAATGGGTAAAGCTGGGATGTGTGCCAACTCGGCAATTTCTGCATTTGAACACTTTCTTTTCCAGTTCTTACCATGAACTAAAACAATCTCATTTTATAAAACAAAAACGGACTTGGAAAGTACACAAATCACATTACCTAACATGACCATTTTTAAACAAAATATTATAGAAGGGTGTTATGCAAAATGGTAATGATTCTAGCTTCATTCCCTCCATCATCCATGGAAGTATATAAGAACCAGCATACCAATCGATATGATTTAACACATTTAATGGGTTTGTCTTTTTTAATTTTAAAGCTTTAAATACTTCCAAAACAACGGCTTGTGACATTTTCATTTGTAAACGTGCATAAAAACCTTTGACTTTTACCAAAAAGAAAACCGATTTTTGTGCCAAACAAGCAGACCTTAAATTATGCTTGCCTGAGGTCAGCAACATTTGGTCCACTCTCTTCTGTCTACCAACTTTTCTACCCAAAAGGCCTACATAAGAAGAAAGATCAAGTAATGGGCTAAACGATACCAGCAGTATGCAAGAAGGCAAACCTCACAGAAGACAGCACAGTAATGTAAGATATATTAGATGTTTTGACCAGGATCACTGTATCATCTGCTGGCAAATCCAGGATACAAACATGAACACTGTCTATAGTCTTGAATTTGGATACTTATTCACCTCTTAGAGTTTATGCCATTGTTTGAGGCGATTGCCTAGGTTTTACAACAACCCATCTGAACAAAACAATTTCTAGACCTTCACCATACGGATGATATGTTTGTTTTTATAGCAACCCCTATCTGGTACAGGTACATTGCTGATAATAGCAGCTGTTGGTCTCCAAAATCAAGTACATATGAGGACAGGTTTATAAACTTCGGACATAGGAAAGGCTCAGCCAGCCTTGCTGGAATGTGATATTCTAATTTTTCATATGAACACATATCTATGCAATGGGTGCTTCACACACTGAGCTAACTTCTGAACCATTGTGGCACTCAATTTATCAATATGAATTTCACCATTGCCTATTGCACATGATCAACATAATTCCCACAGGAAGGAAAGAATGCTACAGAGTTGTGCCATAAGGAACACACAAACTATGTATACCACAGTGAACACAGAAAGCAATACATGATGAATTCATCAAGGCAGAATGCACTAGCTAAAACAGACAGGCAATGGGTTTAGAGCCTCAGCAGCACCCCATAAAATATTCTGACAGGTGCTATTTAAGAATGGTGAACAATGGAATCTCACTTCTTCAGATCAGCTTACCTTGTGGGACCCCGTTAAGTGTCTTCGATTCTCCAACTAAGTCAATGCCTAGTCTGGGATGCCCAAGGGAAGCCCTTATTTATATATTTTTATGACCAGTTCATAGATCTGGATGATATACCCTTGTATAACGCCCCTCTCTTTGAATCCCCCTGACCTCACTGAGCCAAGAAGTAGGTTTGTTTTGCAAATTAAAATATTTATTTTACAAATTAAACAATATATATATCACACTTTTATAAATAAATTAATATTTGATAGCACACTGATGAATATGACAGTGATCAACAATGGATAATATTACACTAGCACACTTGTTTTAATCACTTAGGATTTGGTATAGAAAGGATAAGGTAGCTGAGAATACTTTATAGTTTCAAGGAAATGCAATGATGGAAAAGAATGCAGCACAGGGATAAACTGTTATGGTTTCAACAAGAGATAATATGATCACTTTTCCCCTTGTGGCAATTCACTCCCCCCTATGCAATATAAAGAGATGGAAGGAGAACACACAATTTTTAGGAATATAATCAAATGCAATACAAATTCTAGTTCCCCCCTAGCAAGCTTAGAGCAACCGGTATGCTTTTAAAACATGCAGAAATACTTTTAATGTGATTTGCAATGAAGTGAAAATATGCTAAAAATTATTTTAATTCCCTATAGGAGATTCAGGGTAGGTGATAGCTACTTAAGATTGGTTCAGGTCAACACTATCAGTGATTCATGAATGATTATCAGGTTGAAAACGGAGTTCAGCAGTTGCAAGCAAAAGGACAGCTATTTTTGCCAGGTGGAGAAAATTGAGTCAATTGCAATTCGCTGCACTTTTTCCGAGTGCGTCGATCGCGATTACGGAAACTCTATAAGGAGTAGAAAGATACGGACGATTTAGTGGAGGTAGATTTTCAGAAATAAAGTAAGATTCAAATGACAAATGACACTTTCACAGGTTTGAAATCACAGAATGGACACACGATTTCTATGCAGTTCTAAATAGGTGGAAATGGTTTGAATTATATTATTTTAAACTAAGAGATTGACTTGCACAGTTCTGGCTGGATACTCACTCCTAATTTGGAAAGGAATGGGCCTTGTCACAGATCTGGTCAACAGGTTTAGCTGCGGTTCTCTCTGCTCTGCTGGTCTGGATCTCTGGTTTTGGCAAATGTTCTAGCCAGAAGCGAACAGCACAGCCCGGCTGTTTTATTCTGATATTTCCTCTTGGAAGTCTGGGGTAAAATCAGTTTGCAAGATTGTAAGGCCAACTGAGAATACTTTTAGCTTGCAGTAGGCCTTCTGTTTCAAAGTTCTGGAGTCTGGAGTCTGGTTTTCTAAGTTCTGGTTTCTGGATAGTGCCTGAATTTGGATGTCGTCCGTCAAAGTGCTTCGCAAGAAAGTGGAAAGTGAATGTCCCTACCTGGGTCTCAGTCGCTCATTTTATGTCTTTTGAAAGTGGGTGGGAAGGCTGACTTTCTATGCCCAACCCTCTAATGATCATGATAGGTTAGAGGATTTTCTGTCCTCTGACTGGGCAACTGAATTGTGAGTCATCCTGTGTCATGAGACATCATTTTTATGGCATACAGAAGGAACACTCCCCTTGTCACTTTGCACACAAATCTATTCTTGACATGAATGCATATTTATCTATGTACAATTTTTCTAATATTATATGTCCAGTTAACATATTTTCTGTAGCGCCAAACCATCTGATCCCTGTCTTTGTAAGATGTTGTGTTCACTTCTGGCAGAATTTTGCCCTTTTCATCCAGAACACAATCTCTAGACTTTTCAGGAATTTACATAAATGTGTGCAAGGAATATGGGCATCAGATGATGAAGTGTCAGATTTTTAACATACAGACATTTGCAGTAATACCCTATTTTCCGCTACTGCCCCCCAGAACATACCACAGAGTCCTAACACCTCTTAAAATGTGCACAGAAAAATCACAGGAATAATGATATTATTGATATAATTTTGACAATTATGTACTATGAATTATCCATCTTTCTAAAATTATGCTCTGGTCGAAAGGGGTGTGGTTTCCCAAAGCACATGGGGAATTGCTGGTTTATCCACTTCCTCCAAGCTCAGCTGGCTCACAGAGGCAGTGCCCCTCCCATTTCCTTCCAAGAGGAAGCCATTTATGACCCCCCTGATTTAGCAATTGCTTGGAGCAAAGGGAAGTTCACTGTTCTGTTTTCCTGCAGTCCCAGGTACTCCTCCCCTGATTCAATCAGAGAGGTGTAATCTCCTTTCGGTGGGGAAGCAGAAGGCAGGCCAGGCCTGTGAATGCAGTTGCTGGGCAAGTTTCAACTCCTGCCGAGGGTAGTTGCCGGGCAGAATTCAATCTCCTTAAGTCAGGCTTCAGCCAAAGGTCACTTTTGTTCACATTTTTCTTCATTCAAATCAAACTTACAATTTTGACACATGCAGCTAGAACGCTGATTCTAAGTTCAAAACCATGACATGTAAGCAGTTGCAACCTATGTGACACTCAAAAGTAGGTCACTCATTTATTTTAAACATTTCGATTTTAGTGGCTTTAAATCCCATTTCACTTAAGCTGCTGACATCCACAGCTCAGCCAGTTTTGTTATGAACATTATTTTAGGCTCTTCATCTTTCCAGATTTGGTATGCACACAAGACTTCATTCTACCAGACGTCTGCTGGTGTTCAGTAAGATTTTTGAATATCTTGCAATGTTTGAAATAGGCATTTTGAGCTTGCATTCAGAGAAACAAAGGTGATTTCAAAGCGCTTTTTGAGCTAACAGGCTCTACTGTTTTTCCTTTGGCACCAAGTTTCACTCATGCTGCTTTTGGCCCATCACGCTCGCACTGGTGGGTGGCAGGTCATGCGACCATTTTGGTGTGCGCAAAGACTGCGCGGTTTTCCTGGATTCTGGCGCAAATGTGGGCTTTTCGGCCATCTTGGATTTTCTAAGCCCACAGCACCAAATGTTGCAGCATAATAACTTGAACGTGGGTCGATACACCTGACAAGCCCCCCTGCTCGACTGCACTTTGATTTCGAGTCGAGGGGGAGTCGGGTGCAAAGGATGTTTTGATCCACACGCTGGGATGTCCGTATCATCTTCTTCCGATTCCGTAGATGGCACAGTTCAGCATCTTTTCCTCCATCGGGGTGGATCGATCGGTTCTCCTCGCCGGTCCTGATGGGAGTTTTTGTAACACTCACCTGGTTCCCAGGGGGGCGCTGGTCTAGTCTGGATTGATGTGGCCTCTTCTAGCGTGAGGCGCAGGACCCGGAACACCGATTGGACAGGACCTCCAAATCGTGCTTGCCTGGCCCGTAGGAATATCCTTCTGCAGATGAGAAAGGGGATTAACAGTCTGCAGAATAGTGTGCTAGCTCCCCCCTTTCCCCCTTCGTTCCTCTCTAACTTCCTCCAAACCCCGGTTTAAGCTCACCTTATGGTTTGGAAGGATGAACTCTCCATCCTGCTTCTGGTGCAGGGGCGCGCGTTCGTCCAGTTGCTTCACTGGTTTTCAGAATGGCGCTGGCAAAATCCACTTGACTTTCCTGAGCGATGCGCCGTAAGTATGAAAGTGAGGCCCCCTTTATGTTGTCTTTCTAACCTGTGATCTGTCCTTTATTTCAGGTGTAGAATGAAGGCGATGCGTCTAGGGGTTAAACTGCCGAGGTGAGTAGTGATGAGGGCGAGCCCTCTAAATGTCCTTATCATTCCCCAGAAATGTCTCTTGTCCTTTCCCCATAGGGGCCGGGGTACGGTACCTGCCAACGGGGCAGCACCGACCCGAAATGTGGAAGAAAATCCGGTAAGTATTATGGCTGTTAATCAGGCTTTCCTTCTGTGTTCCTTCTGCTCACCTTTTGTTTCTTCCTCTCTCCCCTAGGTGCAGAGATGTGGCGTCCGATGCTGACAGCCGCGATGGAGCCGGGAGATGTCTCGAGGACAGGTGAGTGAAGCGTGGCGCTGAAGCGAGCAACGCGATGCTTTTAAATGGAAGTCTTTCTTCAGGGATGCTGGCGAGAAGATTCCGGATGCAGGTAAGAAGTTTGAAATAGTCATTGGTTTTCACCTTTCTCTTCTCTTCCTTCCTTGCAGGTCTTCCAGGTTCGAGGCGGGCGTGGCTGGAGTCCAGGAGCAGACACGGTGAGGGAAGGCTGCAGGAAGCAGAACAACGATAAGCATGAGCTGGTGTCTGGGCGTGGCTTAAATAGCCTCCAAAGAAGTCCCAGGTATGTATCCTTCCCCAACTAGTTATGTATCCTTCTCTGGCCACGCCCGAGTGAGAAAATAGTCCCTATGAAAAAATAGTCCCTTTCAGGTCTCAGGGAGGCCTGAAGCGTGCAGCATGGTCTGCATCAGGTAAGTGCACAAAACACCTCCCTTTATGAGCCTGGCGCCTATGACGCCAGGACTGATGTCCAACATGAGCCTGAGTCCAAAGAGCCCCTATAAGGGGCCGCTGGGCTTTTACCCGAGGGCATGATGCCTGCTTCCGGGGGTGCTGGGCCTGGCTTGGGGTAGGCATCATGACAGTTTTGGGCGGTACCTCGGGCCCCTCAGATCTTTGCTCCCGGTCCCTGGGTCGTCCTCCTTGGTCAGTCTCCATGGTTTATCTCAACTAGGATGACAAATCAAAGCGGCAGAAACATATTCATAGACCTTTCCCCACCACTATTAATGGTGGGGCGAACATATACATTTTATACATCAGGAGATATTTGCATTCAAGAATCATAGAATTTTATAAGCTATATGTGGAATATTTTAGGGTTGGACTTGTATTAATCTGGAGCGGTCCCCTCTGGGATTGCAGAGGACTCCTCCAGTTGCTGCAGAGTGTGCCTGGGATGGCAACACTTTAGCTGATTTATATGAACCCACTTGTCTTCCCCTTCCGCCAAACTGCCTTTGGGGATGCGGATCTTGTAGGCGACTGGGGAGATCTTGTCTACAACAGAGGCATTGATCAACGTCTGCTCTTGGGTCCTGTAAAGCAAATGCTATGGAAGCACCATCCTGCGTACAGTCATCAGCTCAAACGGTGACATTTTAGTTGCAGATGAAGGGGTAGATCTGATGGCCATTAGGACAAGAGGTAATCGGATATCCCAACTTGTCCCAGAATCTGCCACAAACTTTTTTAAGATGCTCACAATGGTTCGGTTGTAACGTTCTACTGCACCAGAAGAGGCTGGCCGGTAAGCAATGTGTAGCTTCCTTTTAACCGCCAGTATCTCCCACATCTTAGTCATTACTTCGCTGGTAAAATGGCTACCTCTGTCTAACTCAATCCTTTGGGGTAGACCAAAACGCGAAAAGATGTGGTTGATCATCAGGGCAGCTGCTGTTTCTGCCTTGAAGTTTGGGGCCGGAAGACATTCCACTCATTTAGTAAATAAGCATGTCACCGTCAACATGTACTTATTCCCCCTAGAGGAGCGAATCACAGGCCCTATGTAGTCGACTTGCAAATCTGACCATGGCAGTGTCATCCCACTCTTTTGGAGAGGTGCACGGTGTGTGAGGGATGTTGGCTGAAATTGTGCACACACAAGAGACCCCTTCAAGTATTGGTCGAAGTCCTGCCCCATGTGTGGCCAGTATGCAACCTCTCTCAAGATCTCAAGTGTTGTATGAAACCCCCTATGACCGGCAGTGTCCGCATCATGGGGGTGACTTAACATCAGGCTTCGTAATGAGGTAGGGACCACCCACTGATCATGGCCAGCTTGGGATTTCCTTACCAACAAACCGTCTTGGATTCGGAACATTTTTGGACATTTCATCAACACTCTGAGGTCCTCTTTCCCAATTATTGGATCCCCCTTCTGAGCCGTAATCAAATCAGCATCTGGGGTCTCTTTACTCCATTGTGCATTTGAAAGATCATTGTGAGCATTTGTCTGGGACCTAGTGATAGCAGTGACCTGGATTTCCCCCAACAGGGACTCAATCTCTATTAGATCCTCTTGGATAGCCCCAGTTTTAGCCAGCTGATCAGCTAAGTCATTTCCAGTTTTGTCTGGTCCCTCTACTTTGGAATGACCCTTGATCTTCTTCCAGTAGATGGTCATCACATTCACGGTGACCAGATCATCAATGCTTTGAATTAACTTCCTATGTTCCAGGGGTTTGTTATTAGCACATAACATGCCTCTGGTTTTCCAATTCACCAGGTACTCCACGAACCCGTTCCGTACATAATCCGAGTCTGTGATTATGACCAGTTTGCGGAGTTGATGCTGGACAGCAGTGAGGATGGCCTGATGCACAGCCATCAACTCTGCCACCTGACTACTTCGGGGACCAATTTTGTACCCAGCGGAGGGTTCTGGGGACTCATTCATCCATGCATTCCCTACGCCGGCCACCAGGTCTTTCTCCCCGTTGTTGTCAACATGGTAAGAGCATCCATCCACATAGACAGTGGGCATTCCCTCACACTTGTCTTCTTCAAAGACTTTGTGTGGGGAATTAAGGTATGCCTCCATGTTGTCCTTGATCTTTAGACTTTCGTCCTCGAGACAGTTTTCCCTGGCACAATCATGCAAGTCAGCCAGACCTTGCGTGAGGGGACTCTTCTTGTTTTGGCCATATCTGACCTCCACGGGAAAGCCTTGTATTGACAGAATCCAGGAAGTAATTCGGGAATTACTCATATTTCTGGCCCGAATTCTGTCACTTTGGAGATATTGCAGAAGCTGGTGTGAAGTCTCCACTATGGTGTGTTCCCCCTGGATAAACGGGCGGTAATTCTTCAATGCCCACACCGTTGCCAGCAATCGTTGAATTTTTCCTCCACAGAGGATAAAGTTTTGCTCGCATAGGAGATTACTTTATTGACCTTGTCATGCTTTTGATATGGTACTGCAGTCAAGCATGTATTATTTTTCTGTCTCCAAGAAAAACTCAGTGTTTCTGACAGAGTAAGCTAGGCAAAGCACTTGTGAGAGGCTTCTTTTGAGCTGTCTTACTGCCTCAGATTGTTCTGGACCCCATTCCCACTTGACCCCCCCTTCAAGCGATGAATCAGGGGTCTGGTGATCTCTGCGTAGCCCTCAATGAACTTTCTGCTGTAATTCGTCAGTCCAGGGAGGCTCCTTAGTTCCCCCAGAGTTGTGGGGTCTTTTAGTTTCTGAAGTGCTTCCACTTTCTTTTCCTGGGGAGAGAGACCCTGAGGAGTAATCTCATGCCCCAAGAACTTAACACGGGTTCTACACCATTGTGCTTTCTGAAAGGAAAGTTTTGCTCCGGCGGCCCTCACCTAGGGTCAGAACATAACGGATCATCGCTATATGTTCCTCCACAGTTGAACTTTTGATGAGGATATCATCTACATAAGCCAGGTTACCCCTTGCACCCAGGTCGGGCATGGCCTTATGTAGGAAAATGTTGAATTCATTGCCGGAGTTGAGGTATCCGAAGAGAATCCGGGTCCATGTGTACTGCTGGCCCCCAAAGGTAAAAGCAAGCTTGTATTGGTCCTCCCTACTGACAGGCACAGTCCAGTATCCATTGGTCAGGCCTATTGCAGTGAATACCTGTGACCCCTGGATCTAGGCTAGCCCTCGGTCAATGTAGGGAAGAGGCCATTGGGAAGTATGGACCCGTTTGTTGAGCTCCCTAAGGTCGGCACAGAGTCTCCACTGGCCATTTGGCTTCAATATTCCCAGCACCGGATTATTGAAGGTGCTGTAAACTGGATGGATTATCCCCCGGGACTCAAGCTTCTTAATTATTTCAGTACGGGACTCCATGGATGCGAGAGGCAAGCGATATTGCTTCACAAACACTGGAGTCATGCCAGGGTCTGTAGGAATTGTTGTTGTGTGGATGTCGGTGCGACCACAGTCATATGAGTCCAGCAGAAAGAGATCTTGGAAATCCAAGAAAACTTGTTTCAACTTTTGCTTCTGCTCCAGAGTCACACAGGCATCAGCTAGGTTGACTCTCTCTTAAACCATCTGCCTGAAGCCTGGAAAGACTTCTGGTTTTGCTATCTCAGCGGCCTCCTCCAGCTGGGTGGAGAAGTCCCTGGTCAGAGTGCTGATTTGGACTGGAGGCTTCAGGTGGGAAAGGCAGCTCTCATGGACCTGGAACATCACCTCACCCCCCCTGAAGTCACAAGCCACATCTTCCTTACCATAAGGGCAGGATGTGTACACCAGGAAGTTCCCCCCATGCCGGCTGAAGATCCTGTCTGGTGTTGTATTGTCATCACTACCACTGTCAAAACAATCCTTGGGGATTGGTCATTTCCTAAATCAATGGAAAAATGTCGGTCATCAACCGCCATTCCAATAATGGTGCCTGCGGCTAGAGTAATACTCTTTAAGTCGCTGTTATCCACCTCTATTGGAATGGTGTCATGTTCTATGTTGACTAATGGTGTTGGGTTTACCCCTAACCCTTGCTGTTGGAGAGAAGCATTTAGATGAATATAAGCATCAGGGTTTTTCATTTTTTTTCCTCTTTTAACTTTCACTTCCAGGGAGAATTGTCGGGTCCTTTCTGGGATGGTGACTTCCTCTTTAATCTGAATTTCAACTGCATAAGGTAGCAATTGAGCTGACCCAAATGCTTTTTCTGGATCATCAAAGCCCATGCGATTATCCACTAATTGGGACCAAGCTTTGAAGTTTATTAGGTCCAAACTAATGGCAAAGCGATTGAGAATGTCACTGCCTAAGTAAAAGGAGGCAGTGACGTCTCGCACGACCCAACAATTATGGACTATGCTCTTGTTGCCAATGGAGATTTTGAGCATACACCTGCTTGGCAGGAGATGTTTGGAATTTGGTGTTTCCAGATCCATTTCCCATTTGTCTATCAGTTTGAATGTGGGAATGTCTGGATCTTTTGGGAGTTGGCGGAACATGGCTTCGCTGATGAAGCTCTTACCGTTGTTCACACACACTCGGGCGAGAACAGAGTCCTTCCCATCATTTAACTGAACAGGGATGAACAACTGCTCTCCAATTTGCTGAATATCAGCCAGGCTCTGAGCTGATTTCACATCTTTCTGGACTATTGGAGTGGGAATGTCTGATTGTGGATAAGTAAAGAATTTCAGTGTGTTCCCTTCCAGTGTGGAATACCACCTTAAACTGGAAGGAAGGTTGATTTTCAGAAATATAGAGGACCCCCCGTCACCAGTCTGTTGTCCTACTGCTATTACTGTCACATCTGGAATTTGGTTGAACTGGAAGTGAAATTCTACTTGGTCAGATTTTTGTTCAACCATGTGGCATGTGCCGTTTAAACTACCATGGTTGACACTCTGTTTTAATTTTATTGGTCGGCTAGTCTGGGTCCAGAGGACCTTGTTTACGCAATCTATTAGGGGTGACAACCTTCTCAGGAGGTCATTCCCTAGTAAAAAAGGGGTGCCCTCTGGAGTCACTACTATGACCGGGTGTTTCACCCTGTGTCGCCCAATTTTAATGTCCAAATCTGCAGTCCCCAGGACGGGAATTTCCTTCCCGTCAAAGTTCTGAAGTTGTCCAGGAAGAGAGGTGAGAGGAATTTGGTAATTCTCCCCCCTCCCTGCATTTAGTTCATCAAAGGACCTTTTGGACAGGAGGGTAGCTTGGGATCCAGTGTCCACCAGTGCCAAAATTGTACCCTGCCCCTGCACTTGAACCGGGGCATAGTATCTTCCCTCCTTCTCCTCATGGGGGCACAGATAATGCACATTTTTGGACAACTGGTGTGCTAATTTTTTAGTTTTAGACATTGCGAGAGAAGAGATCTGGGCAGAATTTTGTGGAGAGTCATGGGAATCTGCAAGAAAAAGTTGGCAACTGGAAATCAGAGCCGTTGTGGGTTCCCCTGGTTCCGGTTCTGGGCCGCCCCCCCCCCTTTTTGGAGGCAGTCACCAGAATGGGTTTGACCCAGGGGATTTTCTTGCTGTTGGTTCTGGGATGAGATGATGGGCGGCGCTAGCTCAGTCCCCACATCTACCCAGTCTGGATTTGGATCCCTTGGGACCCATTTTTCTTTGGGAGGAGTTCCCCCATTTCTGAAGGAGAAGATCCTTTCCCCAGGATCCTCTGAGCATCCCTCTCCCTCAAATTGGAAGATCTGTACCTCCTCCACAAAATGGGTCTGTTTGGGTCCTTTGTTTCTCCTACCTCCTCTCTGCTCCTTGGGTGGCAGACCTTCAGGGGTAGGAGATTTTGTTTCCGGTTCCTGGGTTTCCAGGGGCTGTTTACAAGTGGGGAAGGAAGCTTCCTCCATAGCTTTACACCCCCCTTCCCCTTGTGCCTCCTCACTGGGAACCGGTGGGTTATCGGGGTGCTGCTCCCGTCATTGTTCTGGAGCACCAGGCCCAGAGTTGGGGCATTCTGTGCTGGCATGCTCATCTGAGGGTTCGGTTGAGCCCTCAGCATGTGACCCAGATCCCGTGCCATATTTTGGACCTGCCGCTCTAACTGTGAAACCCGTTCAGGCTGATACAGGGTTCGGTTTTCTCCCCTGGGCTGATCCCGGGAAGGATAGCTATCCCTTCTCTGGTAGTACCCCGGGTTGGGAAGATTTGGGTACCCCTCCACCCTTGGCCTCCCCTCTCCCAGATTAAGTGGTCTGGGCCCAGGGAATTGGGGAAAGAAGGATGGATGATTTTGGGGTTGGAAATTGGGTGGATACCTGGGAAAAAAGTTCTGCCCAGTATTTGGGGAATTTCTGACCTCCTGTGGGAAGTTAGGACGGGAGTTCCCTGGGTTAGGTGCTTGGCTGGATCCCCCCTCTTGGGCCGGAGGAGTCCACACATAACCCAGGATGGGTCGGTTTCCCTTGTAACGGGGACTTACATAATCAGGGGAATGAGGGATCCCATTTGTGGGACTACCTCCTTGACTTCCTGTTTGTGACTGGCTCGAGGGCCTTCTGCGCTTAGAGTTATTCTGCGCAGGCAAGTTTTTAGGCCCCTCCATCTCCAAATCTAAAATGGGGGCAACCTTTACCTCTGCCACCTTAGCAGCAGCAGGGGTGCTGGTTGATTTGGGGCTTTTCTGGGCGTTATTTTTATTTTCTATGGGCTTATGCACCTCATAGATCCGGGTAGCCTGTTCAATGACCCAGTCTAGTGACCTTTTCTCGTGAAAATCTCTCACTAACTGGGTCATTATGTATTTGGGTAAGGCATGGAAAAACGTATTTACAAACTCTTTACTGTCCGTGCGCACCCTTTTGGTAGTCTGCGCAAAGGCAGGCTTCAATTCCTGCACAAATTCTTGTGGGGCCTGATCCTCCCCACATTGCAAATTGTAGGCTGACTTGCGATCCTCTTGGGGATTCCGGTGAACAGAAAAATGTTTCAAGATGGCCGCCCTATATGTGGACCGTCTTGAATGGTTTTGGTCCTCCAGCCCCGCAAAGAAACTGGAGTATTCTGGGGAGAATGTCCATTTTACATACTGGATGCAGCTACTGCTGTCCTTCAAATGGAAAGTCTCCATCCTTTGCTCGTAAAGCTCCAAGTGTTCCCAAACAGAATACTTGGCGTTCTTATGACACTCCTTATTGCCTTTTCTGTTTTAAGGGGCCCTTAAGCAAGGCCCTTTTTGCCTTTTTGGCCTTTTTCGTTCGGGTAACCCTAGTCCATTCATCCTCCGACTCAGAAGCACTGCTCCCAGAGGTGCCCGTCTGATCATCCAGGTTTTCCCGGATTCTGCGAGCCTGGGAATGGCTGGCAGAATGTGGGGACCTGGTGTCCTGTGTCCTGTGACGCTCAGAGGAGTCTTCAGATCCCTCCTTGCTGCCAGGATTTGATGGGTACCCCCCCACTGACCTAACTGGGCAGAGGTTTTCAGGATGCCCTTAGTGGGCCTACTCCCCACTAAATTGCACTGTATTTAGGTGCCCATACCCGGATGCCCGCCCATCCATTCCTGGGTGGTACTGGCCTATGAACCCCATAGTTTTGGCTGGATAGTAATCTGCCATCCCTGTTGTCCTGTGCTCATGTGCGCCAGGGGACATGGGGGTGGCAGAGTCCAGGGACTGGGTGTCATGATGCCTACCCCCGGGGACCAATACCAAGTCCAGCAACCCCAGAAGCAGGCATCAAGTTATTCCAAGCAAGCCCAACAACCCCTGCTAGGGGCTATTTGGGTGCAGTCCTGGCGTCTATGGCGCCAGGCTCATATGGAGAGTCAGTCCTGGCACCATAGGCACCAGGCTCATAGATTAAAACTTACCTGATGCAGACCATGCTGCAAACGTACCTGATGCAGACCATGCTGCAAGAGCTCCAAGCCAAAAGAGGCTTGGAAGGGAGTACTTTACCTAGGGACTATTTTTTACTCGGGTGGGGCTGGAGAGGAATACTTACCTGGGACTACTTTCAAGGCTATTTAAACCACGCCCGAAGAGCAGCCCACGCTTCGCGTTATTCTGCATCCAGCAGCGTAACGCTCACTGTGCCTGCAAGTCTGCATCCAGTCTTCTGCCACGCCCGCCTCGAGTCTGGAGCTCCTAGAAAAAGGGAGAAAGAAGGAGAAAAGGTTAGAACAAGCAATTCCTTTGATCCGTACCTAAATTCCCGATCCATCGCGCCTTTGAGCTGGAAGAAAGAAGTTTTTTTATGCGTGTCGCCTCACCTGCTGCAGCGCCGCGCTGAACTCACTGGCCTTCGCAGCATCTTCACATTCCACCGCATCCTTCTGCATGTTCCCGCCGCACTCCGGCACCTAAGGGGAAGACAAGAACAGCAAGGTGAGCCAAGGGAATACACAGAGGCAATATAGTTACCCCCCATAGACTTACCTGATTTTACCACCAGGGGTACTATTCCTCTTCACGGGTCGGCCCAGCTTCCACTGCATCCTCGCCGAACCCCGGCCCCTAAGGGGAAACAAAAGTACAGCAAGGAGAAACAAAGGGACAAACAAGGGGAAACTCCTCACCACAATAGGCTTACCTGATTTTACCGCCGGAGGCACTATTCCCCGAGACTTCATACTTTCTCTCAGCGCCTGAATAAGGGAGAAAGCAACAGGTTACATATTGACATTATTTTATCGAACTGTGTTGGATAATACAAATCCTTACCTGAATATTACCGGTTGCCACGAGGAACTCTTTGCTAGGGTCAAGCTGCAACCTGCAAGGAATCGGACAAGAGTGAAAATCAGACATTTGAACTCTTACGAACTATATACTTACGGCGTCTTGCCGGGAATCTCAGAGTCAATATTGTTCTGGAACTCACCAATTCCTTCGAGCCAGTGAAGCAACTGGTTATCTACGTGCCCCTGCGCTCAATGCAGGATGGAGAGCTCATCTTTCCAAACCATCAGGTGAGACTATAAGAGGGGACATCAAAGGTGATCAGTGGGGAGAACAGCGCAAGTGGGGGGGGGTTAACGCTCAATTCCATGGGTGGTTAATTCCCTTTCTCCATTTGCAGAAGAATATTCCTACGGGCCAAGCAAACAAAGCTAGGTGGGCCAGTCCAGCCCATCATCTCGGCACTACGCGTCACATTGGTGGAGACCGCAGCTGTCCAGTTCAGATCGACGCCCCTGTGGGAGCCAGGTGAGCGTAACACTGGGAGAGGCGAAGGCCTCTGGTACTAGGGCTCCTGAGGTTATGCTCAGGTGTTTCCCTTTCCCAGCGAATCTCATCTCTATCAGCCCCTGCTCCCTGTTGCCATGCAAAAGCCTGTGCTTTCAGTTCCTCAGTCAAGGCCTTGCTAGATTCTATCAGTCTCTCCTGCATGGCTACCTGTTGCTGGAGCCTATCATTGTTCTGAACGAGAGCCTCATTCTCTCTCTGTGCTTCCTGGTTTGTCCTGGAATACTGGGCCAGTCTTTGCTGCAGGAGGGTTACCTCCTGAGTCCCATCCCTACTGGCCTGCTCCTTTCTTGCCAGAGCATCATGCACCCTCCTGGTGTGCTCTAACAAGTTTTGATGCTCTTTTTGGAGGTCACCTAGTCCCTGGAGGGACAGGTGATTTTCTTCCATTTTTCTTTTTAAGTGGCAGACTTCCTGGCCTAAGGTGTCCCTTTCCTGACTAAGAGCCTGCTTCTGTGCCGCCAGGTCATCCCTCTGCCTTTGAAGGGCACCAACTTTCTGGCGCTCTTCCTCAAATTCTGTCTGGGAATCCAGGTCTTTCAGAATCAGTTTGTCGCTCTCTGCCTTCTCCCTATCTAGGTGGCTTTGCAGGGTGATTACCTGCTCTGTGCATGCCCTATTGATGTCCAGTTGTTGCTCCAGCTTTTTATGGCTCTGCAGTAGGGCGTCCAAACCTTCTTGGTACCCTTTCTGCAAGACCAGAAATCTGGCATCCTGGTCAGACTTTTCCTGTTGCAGGATACCCATATCCTCTTTGATTTTAATGAGATACTGTCTACTCTCATTTTTTGACTCCAGGCTCCTGAGCAGCCTCTACTCAGAAGAGACCAGGTCAGATTGGGCCTTCTCTAATGCCATCTGTTGCCTCTTTGCCAGGTCTTGGCCTTAAGCACATTTGTCCTGTATGGCTCCCATATATAAATATAAATATGCCGCTATCCTGACAATCTTGTCGTGCTCATCTTTGGCTTTAGGGGCCATAGATAGTTCACTCAGGGCCACATGTAAGGGACCCTGATCTCTCCATATGTCTGACCCTGTTGCAGTGATCTGGGGTGCGATTGTCTGCAACCACACCGTCTGGTCCTGTTCCGTTCATTCGCCTCTCACAAATAGCTTATGTAAGAGGTGCTCTCTGGCTATTTTGATATCTACCAAGGTCGTCATTCTGGAAATTGATTTCCTTCCTGACTTACAGAAGTTAGTATTTTATTTTGCAAAACAGACCGTCTCCTTAGAGCGTCCTTCTTTTGAGGGGGGCTTTTACAGTGTAACACAGCGTGGTGATCCAACAGGATTTATGTATCCTGTCAGTTAGCACACTGTATTAAGCTGCACAAGTGGTAGGTCTAATCCAGACATCCCGGCTCGAGCCCCCACTCTGTTAAGTGACTTCAATTCAGCACTCCAACTAAGTCAATGCCTAGTCTGGGATGCCCAAGGGAAGCCCTTATTTATATATTTTTATGACAAGTTCATAGATCTGGATGATAAACCCTTGTATAACGCCCCTCTCTTTGAATCCCCCTGACCTCACTGAGCCAAGAAGTAGGTTTGTTTTGCAAATTAAAATATTTATTTTACAAATTAAACAATATATATACATCACACTTTTATAAATAAATTAATATTTGATAGCACACTGATGAATATGACAGTGATCAACAATGGATAATATTACACTAGCACACTTTTTTTCAATCACTTAGGATTTGATATAGAAAGGATAAGGTAGCTGAGAATACTTTATGGTTTCAAGGAAATGCAATGATGGAAAAGAATGCAGCACAGGGATAAACTGATATGGTTTCAACAAGAGATAATATAATCATTTTTCCCCTTGTGGCAATTCACTCCCCCCCTATGCAATATAAAGAGTTGGAAGGAGAACACACAATTTTCAGGATATATAATCAAATGCAATATCAATTCTAGTACCCCCTTAGCAAGCTTAGAGCAACCGGTATGCTTTTAACACATGCAGAAATACTTTTAATGTGATTTGCAATGAAGTGAAAATATGCTAAAAATGATTTTAATTCCCTACAGGAGATTCAGGGTAGGTGATAGCTACTTAAGATTGGTTCAGGTCAACACTATCAGTGATTCATGAATGATTATCAGGTTGAAAACGGAGTTCAGCAGTTGCAAGCAAAAGGACAGCTATTTTTGCCAGGTGGAGAAAATTGAGTCAAATTGCAATTCGCTGCATTTTTTCCGAGTGCGTCGATCGCGATTACGGAAAAACTATAAGGAGTAGAAAGATACAGACGATTCAGTGGAGGTAGATTTTCAGAAATAAAGTAAGATTCAAATGACAAATGACACTTTCACAGGTTTGTGAATCACAGAATGGACACACGATTTCTATGCAGTTCTAAATAGGTGGAAATGGTTTGAATTAGATTATTTTAAACTAAGAGATTGTCTTGCACAGTTCTGGCTGGATACTCACTCCTAATTTTGGAAGGTAAGGGCCTCGTCACAGATCTGGTCAACAGGTTTATCTGCGGTTCTCTCTGCTCTGCTGGTCTGGATCTCTGGTTCTGGCAAAAGTTTTTGGCACTGCACAGTGGTCTGGTCTGTGTCTGGTGTGCGGTTGGGATACAGCTCTGCTTTCTGGGTCTGGTACTGGCACTGCGGTCTGGTCTGGGTCTCTGGTTCCGGCAAAAGTTCTAGCCAGAAGCGAACATCACAGCCCGGCTGTTTGATTCTGATGTGCCCCTTGGAAGTCTGGGGTAAAATCAGTTTGCAAGATTGTAAGGCCAGCTGAGAATACTTTTAGCTTGCAGTAGGCCTTCTGTTTCAAAGTTCTGGAGTCTGGTTTTCTAAGTTCTGGTCTCTGGATAGTGCCTGAATTTGGATGTCGTCCGTCAAAGTGCTTCGCAAGAAAGTGGAAAGTGAATGTCCCTACCTGGGTCTCAGTGGCTCTTTTTATGTCTTTTGAAAGTGGGTGGGAAGGCTGACTTTCTATGCCCAAACCTCTAAGGATCCTGATAGGTTAGAGGATTTTCTGTCCTCTGACTGGGGAACTGAATTGTGAGTCATCCTGTGTCATGAGACATCATTTTTATGGCATACAGAAGGAACACTCCCCATGTCACTTTGCACACAAATCTATTCTTGAATTAAATGCATATTTATCTATGTACAATTTTTCTAATATTATATGTCCAGTTAACATATTTTCTGTAGCGCCAAACCATCCGATCCCTGTCTTTGTAAGATGTTGTGTTCACTTCTGACAGAATTCTGCCCTTTTCATCCAGAACACAATGTCTAGACTTTTCCATAATTTACACAAATGTGCGCAAGAAATATGGGCATCAGATGATGAAGTGTCAGATTTTTAACATACAGACATTTGGAGTAATACCCTATTTTCCGCTACTACCCCCCAGAACATACCACAGAGTCCTAACACCTCTTAAAATGTGCACAGAAAAATCACAGGAATAATTATATTATTGATATAATTTTGACAATTATGTACTATGAATTATCCATCTTTCTAAAATTATGCTCTGGTCCAAAGGGGTGTGGTTTCCCAAAGCACATGGGGAATTTCTGGTTTGTCCACTTCCTCCAAGCTCAGCTGGCTCACAGAGGCAGTGCGCCTCCCATTTCCTTCCAAGAGGAAGCCATTTACGACCCCCTGATTTAGCAATTGCTTGGAGCAAAGGGAAGTTCATTGTTCTGTTTTCCTGCAGTCCCAGGTACCCTTCCCCTGATTCCATCAGAGAGGTGTAATCTCCTTTTGGTGGGGAAGCAGAAGGCAGGCCAGGCCTGTGAATGCAGTTGCTGGGCAAGTTTCAACTCCTGTCGGGGGTAGTTGCCGGGCATAATTCAATCTCCTTAAACCAGGCTTCAGCCATAGGTCACTTTTGTTCCCATTTTTCTTCATTCAAATCAAGCTTACAATTTTGACACATGCAGCTAGAACGCTGATTCTAAGTTCAAAACCATGACATTTAAGCAGTTGCAACCTATGTGACACTCAAAAGTAGGTCACTCATTTCTTTTAAACATTTCGATTTTAGGGGCTTTAAATCCCATTTCACTTAAGCTGCTGACATCCACAGCTCAGCCAGTTTTGTTATGAACATTGTTTTAGGCTCTTCATCTTTCCAGATTTGGTATGCACACAAGACTTCATTCTACCAGACGTCTGCTGGTGTTCAGTAACATTTTTTAATATCTTGCAATGTTTGAAATAGGCATTTTGAGCTTGCATTCAGAGAAACAAAGGTGATTTCAAAATGCTTTTGAGCTAACAGGCACTGATGTTTTTCCTTTGGCACCACGTTTCACTCATGGCGCTTCTGGCCCATCATGCTTGCACTGGTGGGTGGCAGGTCAGGCGACCATTTTGGTGTGCGCAAAAACTGTGCGGTTTTCCTGGATTCTGGCGCAAATGTGGCCTTTTCGGCGATCTTGGATTTTCTAAGCCCACAGCACCAAATGTTGCAGCATAATAACTTGAACGTGGGTCGATACACCTGACAACCCTCTCCAAGGTGGGGGCCCTAGGCAAGTGCTCTTTTGCCCTCCCATAAAAACATTGTATGTTTTCGCTCTAAGCAGAGGGCCCCAACCATCATGTCGAAATGGGCCCCCCACACATCTTCAGTCGTGCCTGGGGCAGCCAGCCTAGTGTATGTAACTCCGCATCACGATTCACGGGGGCTTGATTTGTAAGGTTTCATCCATATTGTTTCTGTTCTGTTTGTTAGGAAGGATCTGATCCAAAGTAAGGCATTGTCAGTGATTTCAAATTCTTCCAGTCTCATGATGAGGATGTTGTGGTTAACTGTGGCGAATGCCGTGTAGAGGTCTAAAAGTATCAGAGTGGTGCTGTAAACTACACTTACTAAAATGAAAGAACAGGGCCCTTCTAACACCTAACACTTTTGGCCTCATCACGAGTTGGGCGGTATTACTGCCGGGTTACCACCCGCGCTAATAGCATTACTGCCAACCGGTCTGGTGCTATTAGCGCTGGATCAAGGGTTGGCCGGTAACTGTAATTCCACATTCCCCATCGGGTCCGTTGGACCCAATGGGGAATTCTCGGCGCAATTAACACGCACTAATAATGCAGCGCTAATTATCTGTTTTAACCTCCAGCTCCGAGCTGGGGGCAAACACGGCACACCCATGTTTGGGCGGACACTTAAATGCGGCAGTAATAGTGTTACCGCTGCATTTAAGGGCAACCGCCCACCGTGTGATGAGGCCCTTTGACAAGATAGGAAGCATCCTCCAACTCTATGAATCCCCACTGGCCGCTTGCACCTGCTAGATTTGTGTGACCTGACACTTATTCCTGAAGCACGCTACAGTGGGAAAGCATACCAGTTGGGCTTTGTTTTTATATAGTGGAGGGGTGCACTTGCAGGCTTCCTAGTTCACACAGGACAACCTACGGCTCCCTCCAGGAAGCATGTGCAATGGTTCGGTTTCTTTCTGTGTCCCTGTCTATGGCAGGAGAAGATTAAGAAAAAGGCAGAGGACAGGAAGATAGACAAAGCAAAACTAGTACAGAGGAAACTATCAAAGTGTGCAATGGAGGGGGCGGTCTTGGCCAGCCCCACCCCACAGAGACAGCAGCCACAGCAGCAGCCATAACCACAGCATTTTGCTCCACCCATGGGGGAACGGTTCATGGGGCGGGGTGGTCCGCAGCAAGTGTTCTGAGGAAAAGGGGGCCAACAGATCGTGTGTGGCTTTGGACCACAGATGCATGACAACCAAGGGAGCTTTCCAGGAGGGTTTCGAGGATATGGGCAACAGACGCAGCAACACCCAGGGGATTTCTCAGAGGGGTTCCCAATGGCAAGGAAGGCAGTCAGGACACATTTCAAGAGTGTGCAGGTACAGGGGGATGCAGCAAAACTAGGGCGTGCAGGACCAGCAGTCCTATCCAGGGGATCAGGATGATTACTATGCACAAAACCACTAACAGCACGGACTGGTGCAGGGCACATGTCAACAGATGCCACAAGTACAAGCCCCACAAACACCAATGCAGGTACCACAGATGCCAGCACTAGTCCCACAGTATGTACAAGCACAACCGATTCAAGACAATACACAGCAGTTAGCATAGGTACAGAGCAATGATGCAGCAGCACATGTGGACTCAATAGTGAAAGTTCCCGTCAGACAACTGGAAGGAGTTACCATGGTAGAGAACAACCTCTTTACAGGGTGTGGGATGTCCCTGTACCCTCAATAGGACAGCCCACAGATGAACTTGATGTGTCCCATCCTGTCGTTCACACCCAACCCTGCAGAAGAACCTTGCATAGTGGTGGCAATAGGTGATAAAACCTTTTCCTTTCTTGTTGACACAGAGGCGACTAGGTCCTGCATTAGGGAAGGAGCATTTACATTGTCAGGCAATGCCATGAACACTCATTGACTCTCTGGGGCTTGGAAGTGTTTGCTTTCATAGACATCTCTTTTTATAGGAGATCGCTCTCTATCACTGCCTTTACTTTACTCTCGACAGACACCTGTAAACATACTGGCACGAGACATTATGAGCAGACTGAACATGACCATCTCATTCAGACAAGGGAACAGTGTGCTCCACACCAGACATATACATGCTCAATGTAAGACTGATTGTTCAAGCCTATTGCGGACGCAAGGTAGAGAGAGGATGCTAGTAGATGCAGAACTGTTCCACTACCGAACCGACATTGCCATTGCATGGCTACCAGGAATTGCAGGTAAGATGTGGCGAGTTCCAAACAAGTACCTATTCAGGCCTGAGCTACCATTGGACGAGGAAGAGGAAACCATAGTGCCAATAGAAATAGAGGCAGTGGTCGCAAGAGAGGACTGGATTGCAGTGCATGGGATGGATGGCACAGGATAGGCATGGAGAGCAGTGATCACAGTGGCAGAAGGGTGCACGTTGACCACAGTGACAGATAGGGAAGAAAGACTAGAAATAGAGATGGTGTTCGAAATGAGTGTGACTTATTGGTTACAAATACACTACAGGGAAGTTCCACAGAGAATGGCAATGGTGGAGGATATGGCCAAGGTGCCCCGCACCCTATGTAACACGAGTCCCTATGACGTGGGTCACATAAAGAGCATAGGGGGAGTGAAAATCAAGCTGAAACCAGGAGCAATTTTACGAAGAGTAAAGCAGTACCTCCTAACTAAAGAAGCAGGTGAGGACATGTATGAGACAATAACAGCCCTGTTTGAGAGAGGTATCCTTGTATCAATAGTGTCCCCATGCAATACTGTGGTGTATCCTGTGAGGAAAGCGAAGGGGGTCATGGTGTTTCATACAGGATTTAACACCTTTTAACCACATTGTAGAAGCAGAATATCCTTTAGTTGCAAACCCAGCGACAATTTTGTGCAGTATTCCGGCGGAAGCTGCCTACTTCACGGTCATTGATTTGAAGAATGCATTCTTCTCAGTGCCACTACACCCAGACTCACAAGACTTTACCAGCTTTATGTATAGAAACCAGAAGTTGAAACATACTCGTCTTGTACAAGGGTACTGCGAGTCACCATCTATCTTTAACCGAGTGATACAGATGGACTTAAGCAACATACAGATGGAAAGCACAGTTTTACAGTACGTAGATGACATTTTGATTTGCAGCACAACAGAAGATCAGTGTAGGAAAGACTCAGTACACATGCTGACTGTGTTAGCTGACAAAGGATACAAGGTGGACAAAGCCAAGTTACAGTACTGTCAGAAAGAGGTGCTATACATTGGACAGACAATATCCCAAAATGGCCAACAGATGAACCCAGAGAGAGCAGAGACAATCTGCAAGACACCTAAGCCCATGACAGTGAGGGAAATGCAACAGTTCTTAGGTTTATGCAACTACTGCAGATCATGGGTCCTTGACTACAGCACATACACAAGGCCACTACTGGGCGCTCTGAAGGAAGCATAAAAAGGAAAAAAGACACTAACATGGACCACTGAGATGACTGAGGCGTTCAAGGAACTGAAGGAAGCAATAAGCACAGCACCAGTGCTAGGGATCCCAGACTCCAAAAAGGAATTGTTCCTATTCTTTCAAACTGACGATCTAGTGATGAAGGCAGTTCTGATACAAAAGACAAGCATGGGATACAAGCCAATAGCTTACTACAGTGGGAAACTCAACCCAATAATGAGAGGACACTATCAGTGCGAACAAGCTTTGGCAGCTGCCACATTTGCAGTGGAGAAGTGAAAAGCAATAACCACAGGGTGCACCACCACTCTTTACGTGGTGCATGCCCTCTTTGCCATACTGCAGAAGCCAAAGAGCACACTGACTACGCAAAGAGAATCAGGGGACAATGTGATACTATCGAATGTGGGACTGAAGATAGTAAGATGCAGAATCGTCAACCCAGCAACATTTCTAGCAGATGTCCTACAGGTGGGAGACTATGCACAGGACTGTACAGCAAACATAGAGATGTTCAGTGACACTTGCAAGGTAGAGGAGGATGCACTTGAGGTGGTGGAAATGTGCTCTACATTGACGGGTCATCAACAATTGATCAGACAGATGGGGTCAAGCATACAGGGACTGCAGTAGTAAGACTGAACGAAAAAAGGACAAGTGAAGTAGTAGCCAGTGCGTGACTACCGTCCCATTACTCAGCACAAGCAGCAGAACTAGTGGCTTAATACTAGCATTGGAAAACAGCATAGAGTAGGAGTTAACAATATACTTTACCTCCACCTACGTGACATTAACGTTACATTCTGGAATGTCACAATGTCTAAGGAGAGGGTTCAGAAGGGCGGACGGGACTCCAGTACAACATGCACTATTACTAGGTAGACTGATTGTAGTAATTACTTATCCAAGACAGATAGCAATAGTGAAGTGCCAAGCACACATGAAAGGGGAAGATCCCATTTCAAGGGAAATGAAGCAGAAGACTTTGAGACAAAATGCGCAGCATATTTGGGGAGCCATGGGACCTAGGAGGACCTCCAAATGCAAGAGAGTGCACCAGAAATATGATACTCAAGGAGGGGTAAAACATACTGACCGAAGCACAGATCATTGAGTTGCAGAGCGCTGCACCCATGAAAGAGAGGAATTGTGGACAAGCAGGGGATGCACAATGTCTCTGACAGATGCCCTATGGCAGCAGGATAACACTGGGAAAGTGGTGATGCCACTAGCATTATTGAACACTGCACTGACACAATTGCATTATCCAACGCACACAGGGAAGCAGGTCATTGCTACACACATTGTCCTAATTTGGCAGAATACATGGTTGAATTTGTGAGTAATTGTTTCGTTTGTCAGCAGTTAACAGCAGGGCATACTCTGAGAGTTGTGAGAGGAGCCATACCGAGGCCAGTAGGCCCATTCCAGCATTTACATGTGGATTATGTAGACATGAACCAGGTTTGCCAAGGATACCGCTACATGATAGTGGTTGTATGCCCATTCTCCAGGTGGATTGAGGCAGGCCCCTGTTCACATGCTGACACCCTTAGAGCAGCCAAGTTCCTAGTAAGGGAAGTGTTCCCAAGATGGGGCATGTGTGAGGTCCTGCAGTCTGACAACAGCCCTCACTTCGCCAATTAAATGTTTCAGCACATCACAGCATTGTTTGGCATTCAACACAAGTTCACCTGTGCATACCACCCGCAATCAAATGGGGGTGTGTGAACGCCTGAATGGCCTCCTAAAAAAGTGTATAGCCAAGACACATCAGAGAACAAAAAGAAATTGGCTACATTGCTTACCACTTGCACGGTTTGCATTGCGCAATAAGCTTGGGTCTGACCACCATTTAACGCCCCATGAGATGGTGACGGGACGGCACATGCATCTCCCCATGGCTCCTTCCTCAAGAGCACTGAAGGATTGTAAGAATAGTGCAGATGTGTTAGGGCAATAAATGCATGACTGTGTTATTTCTTTGGTGGCCTGCGCTTCTTTTGTCTCCCACCAGATGCAACAACACCAGGGAGGCCCAGAAGACAGTGAAGAGTGCAACAGCGGCAGCGCACCACAAGACTCTGGATTTTAACCCTGTGAGTGTGGGGGACATCGTCCTCCTCAGGAACTTCGTCCAGTGCTGGAATGCATCCAAGTTTACAGGTCTGCACGTCATGGCGAAAGTGGCTGCACGTCATGGAGAAAGTGGCTGACCGTGCTATCCTACTAGAGGGGATGTTGGTCTGGAACCACTTGGCAGACGTGAAGCCCTACAAAGCAGTGGCCTCATTTGGCAACAAAGTCACTTTGACCGACAGAGTCAACGTTCAGCACCTAGGAGAGCTACAAGCACGCCTTGAACTTACGCGACCAGGAGGAGGGCATCCAATGGTCACATGCTCATGAGCTGTAGAAGTGGAGACCGGACTACTTTTGGACATAGATTAGGGCACACTATTTGTTTTTGTTTTTTTCCACACACAATCTATGTGAAAGCCAATGTAACTGTTGCTGTTTGTTCATATCCATGTTGCCCTCTGCCCATCACCCAAATACCTTCTCAAACCAATTTGTCCATACTGTGAGGAGACCCAGGAGATACAGAGCCAAATCCCCCAGAGTTAACTACCTTGCATTCATAGAGTACTTGGCCCAAACATATCCCCAACTTGAGCACGGTGGCCCCCCAGTACTTGCCACACTGAGAGACCAATCGGTAAGAAAACTGTGAAAAGAAGTGTTTGCCTTTGCCATCAGTCATTACCTGGTCCACTGGGCTTAAGAGCATTTACAATACGAACAAAATAATGCATTTCTTTGTGCATTTCAGATGGGCAACTATATCTTCAAGTTGCGAGGACCGAGCAGCGCAAGTACAAATGAATGACACATTAAAAAATGTGATGGTTCTGTTGGTCTTTCTTATTTCTAGCAGTGTAATCATATTTGTATTTTGGAAAACTTCCTGCATTGCTTGTGCTACCGCTGTACCCTCTACTAACATTCCCCCTACCCAAGCAGGTGGAACGACCATGTGAGGTGGACAAGGGAACACTGCTGATAAGGTAAGTAGAAGTAAGCGCAATGTTGACACAGACATGAAGGGGGTAGACCTGTATTGCATCGACACTGCTCAAGTGTCTAATAACGTGTGGTGCTAACACATGACTAAAGTAGGTAAGGAAATCACCGGGGCAAGCTGTTATGTCTGTTCCTTAATCCCCTAAGCAACTGAAATACCAGCAGCAAGAGCACAATGTCTAATGTATCTCTCGAAAGTGACAACTGGAGGAAGTTTTCAAGGGAAGACAGCCACACTGAGATGGATATCCAAAGCAACGTTCCTGTATGAAGATAATTACATGAAGACATGAGACATGATGAACAATTATTGGCAGCTTGTTGAAGCTATACAGTACATAACTGATGGACCTGACAAAGGAGAAACAAAGACTATCACTCTAAAGGAACTACCATGTCCATGGACAAGAATGAAGGAGACAGGAGCGACAGGCTGCTGCGAAAGACCACAGATGCTAGTGTATGGCCAAGTATACACAGAAGATGGATGGAGTTGTGGGAAGCAAAGCACTGACACTAGCACAGTCACCAGTGAACAAGGTACAAGAGGAAAATGACAAGTGCCTGAAGGAATAGGAAGCAAGTGCAAAGCTACTGACATGGGTGGAAAATGAAGCTGGTTCAATGCCAATAATACCCCCGAAGACACCAGCGCTGTGTTATCAGAATAATTTTGAAGATGAGTTGGAGAGAATGTTGGATGCAGAAGCATTGAACAACACGCAGCTATGAAATCAGGAACAGCAGTACTGATGGGTCATTACTGGGCCTGCGGATCGAAAGCATATTAGAAGCTGCCACTTGACTGCGGAGGAGTTTGCTCGCTGGTACACATCAACATGTCTTCATTAGTCATGCCAAAGAAGGATGTGAAGCTTGATGAGTTCCCAAAACAGGAATGTCTTTCATTTCTTTCTAAAGAGAAAAGTGGTACCAACAGAAAAGGCAGAGAAGCCAGCCGAATTAAGCAGAGTAAAGAGAGAACGAAATTACTTCTCAGAAGAATCAGAAACAGCACTAGATGAAATTCCAGCAGAACACAGGTAGTTCAGCAGGACACAAATGTTCTTTGCATCAATAATACCATGTGTACAGATGTACACGAATGCGATGTGGTTGCAGATCATTCACTGGGAGCTGATGGTAACTATTAATGCCACAGTAAATGGATTCAACGCAGTAAAGGAAGATCTCAGAGCAATAAGGTTGGTGGCACTCCAGAATAGATATGTTCTGGACCTCCTCACAGCCATGGAGGAGTTTGTGCAAAGATAGGGAGTTCCTGTTGCACATTCATACCTGCCAACGTTGAAGATAACGAAACACTGTCAGATGCAGTGGCACAATTGGCAGAGATGCATGCCAAAATGGAAGAAGAAGCAAGGGGGCAGGAAGGACCAAAGCTGGATTGTGTACATATGGGCATGGTGGCATCATGGCTGTAAGATGGACTAAAGGTAATAATGGGAGCACTTGTGTTGGCAGCAACATCAATGTATGGGATCAAAATCTGCATGGCCAGGTGCAAAAAAAGCTGAGGAAGTCATCAGAATGCAGATCCTGACGGATGTGAATATAGGAGGAGCAAAGGATGAAATTGTGGCAGAAAGGAACAAGATAAGAGAAAGAATTGCACAATGTTAACTGTTTCCACTTGGAGCAATGAAGCTGGACAACCCGTTCAGTGCAAAGTACTATGAAGAGAGGTGGGTTTTGTGCAACCCTGCAGTAGTGTGCTGTTACATCAACTGATCGTTCGATGATCACACACACTACTATGGGCACCTCGGAGGAATAATGAAGATATGGCAGCCAAGAGGAAAGGGACTGTCATAAAAGGATGTGGTTGACAGGTCGACTAGAGGGGGGACTGAAGAGGGATAGGGAAGCCTGCCACCACCCCCTCCTACTAAATTCATTTATTTATTATTAATGTATATTGTGCACCACTGACCCAGAGGCTTAAGGGTGCCAAACAGAAATACAAAACAAAAAGAGGTACCTTTGCATAGGGCAGAAGAGGCCGGGAAAGATACGCTATCACCAGAGGAATCCATACAGATTCAAAGTGGAGAGTCTAACTGAACAGGAATGTCTTTCATTTCTTTCTAAAGACAGGTGTTGACATTTCTTCTCTCAGATTCAGAGGGATTGTGTTCCAGACAGACGGAGCTGCAGCAAAAAAAGCTCCTTTATTTTCCTGAGATAATCTGCAGGCTGGAGTTTTTAATTGGATGGAGTTATTGTTATGTATGCTAGCACTTCCTTCAAATAAGCTGGAGCTATACTTGTCAGACATTTGTGGGTAATTAGCATAAATCAGAAGGTAATTCTATCTTTTATAGGAAGCCAATCTAGACTTCTTCTTGCCTCAGAGATATGGGGCCTCATTACGACTTTGAATGATGAAAGTAGATCCATACAAGTATGGTCTAAACTTCTTCAAAGACCACACAATGGCAAAACATTCTCCCTCAATAGTTGCCCACCTTGTTTCAGGTTCCTTCAGTTTCCTACTGATGAAGCAAATGGGGTGCTTCATTTCCTTTCTCATCCAGTTGACTGAGTACTGCAACTATACCTATATTCTAAGCATCTGTCTTCACAATGAAAGGTTGGTGGTAGTCAGGGCCTCTGAGAACTGGAGCTTGACAAAGGGCTTTCTTCAGGCTTTCAAAGGCCTGATTGCACTTTTCATTCCATTTGACCTTTTTAGGGAATTTTGGAGAGGAGATTGCATTCAGACGAGAAGCTATAGATCCATAGTTCTCAATGAAATTCCTGTAGTACCCAGTGAGGCCTAGGAAGGCTCTCACTTGGGTTTGAGTAGAAGGGGTTGTCCAATTTTGCACATCTTCAATCTTGCTGAGCAAAGGCCTTATTTCACCTCCTCCTACCTCATGCTCAAGGTAGACCACTTTAATCTGCCCCATTTGACATTTGCTTGCCTTTATGGTCAGATGGGCCGGTTCAAGACCATAAAGGCAAGCCCGGTGGTCAACATGTTCTTTCCAAGTAGGGGTGAACACTGCAATGTCATCCAAGTATGCCATGCAAAAGTCCTCCATCCCATTCATAACCTGATTAACCATCCTTTGGAATGTAGCAGGTGAATTCTTTAGTCCAAAAGGCATAACCTTAAACTGGTATAAGCCAACTGGGGTGGAGAATGCAGTTTTCTCGTTGGCATGGTCAGTCAGGGCTATTTGCCAATAGCCTGATGTGAGATCAAATGTGCTGAGGAACTTGGCTGAACCAAGTCTATCCACCAGCTCATCTGTCCTTGGTAAAGGATGGGCATCAGTCTTAGTGACTGCAGTTAGGGTTCTATAGTCCACACAGAATCTCAACTCCTTGGATCCTGCCTTTGGTACTAACACAACTGGGCTAGACCATAACTACTAGAGGGCTCTATTACCCCGAGATCAAGCATCTTGTTGACCTCTCCTTTGATGTGGGTTCTGACATTCTCTGACATCCTGTAACACCTGCTTTTGACAGGTAAACAGTCGCCAGTATTGATATCATGCTGGCCCCAAGGGGTCAAGCCCGGTGCTAGAGAAATCAGAGGGGCAAATTGATTTAACAAAACTTTGCACTCCCCCTGTTGCTCAGGTGTAAGATTAGAAGAGAGATTAACTCCTTCTACTTTCTCCTCTAAAGGTTTGCCTCTGAAGAGGTCAGGCAGAGGTTCACTCTCTCCTCCTCTTGAGCTGAAGCTAGAAGCAAAGCTCCCAGTTCTGGTCTCGAGACATAAGCTTTTAGACGGTTGGTATGAAAGACTCTAGGAGCCTCCTTAGGATTGCCTAAGTCCACCAGATAGTTCACCTCTCCAAGTTTTCCCAAAATCTTGAAGGGTTCCATCCATTTGTCCTGCAAGGCCCTCTGCCTTGTTGGTACCATAACAAGAACTAGCTGGTCTTGAGCGAACTCAACCATGTTGGCCTTCTGGTCATGCCAATGCTTCACCAGAGCCTGAACTGCTTTCAAGTTATCACTTGTTTCAGCCATCTTGTGTGACATTCTCCTTCGGAGTCCTATCACAAAGTCAGTAACTCTGACTGGTGTGGGGGAAGGAGCACTCCCCAACCCCTCCTTGAGCAGGGCCAATGGACCTCTTACTGGATGGCCATAGAGAAGTTCAAAGGGACTGTAACCCACCCCCTCCTGAGGGACTTCTCTATATGCAAGGAGAAGGCATGGCATTAGGAGATCCCACTTCTTCTTAAGGAGATCCTCTAAAGCTCCTATCATGCTCTTCATGGTTCTGTTAAACCTTTCTACCAACCCATTTGTCTGAGGGTGGTATGCTGTTGAGAACTTGTAGGTAACGCCACAGTTTATCCACATGGCCTTCATGTAGTGGGACATACAATTTGACCCCCTGTCGGATATTACCTCCTTAGGAAACCCAACACTGGTAAAAATACCAAGAAGGGCCTTAGCTACAGCCTGAGCTGTAACAGTTCTCATAGGAATTGCTTCACGGTACCTAGTAGCATGGTCTACTACAACAAGTATAAACCTGTTGCCTGAAGACGTTGGAGGATCAAGGGGACCAACAATGTCGATTCCTAGCCTCTCAAATGGTACTCCCACCACAGGGAGAGGCACTTAGGGTGCCACGTTCTTGGAACCACTCTTACCTGAAGTTTGGCAAGTGTGGCAACTCTTGCAATACTTTTCTACCTCGGCCCCGATTTTGGGCCAATAAAAGTAGAGGGAGAGCCTTTCCTTGGTCTTCTTGAAACTCAAGTGACCAGCCAAAGGTATGTCATGGGCTAGTTGCAAGAATTGCAGCCTGTTTTCTTGGGGCACTGCCAGTCTTTTGTAGTCTCCAGGGATTGACTCTGTCGGTTCACTATAGAAGAGGCCATCTTCCCAGTGTAACCTATACTTCCCAGCCTTTTGCCATTCAAGATGAGAAGCTGCCTGGTGGCAAAGGCCTTCTAGAGTTGGACATTCTCTTTGTCTCCTACTGAAGTCTGCCCTGTTGGGGCCACGTTCTGCCAGTAAAGACCGCAGCTCAGGATGGTCCACAGGGTCAAGATTTCCAATGAGTTCCTGGCCTTCTACTAGGTCTGAGTCCTCAGGCACTAGTAAAACCACACAGGGTTGTACCTCATTCTCAGCCTCAGCTGGAGGAGGAATCACAGGTGTGATTTTTGACAACCTAGGAGATTTCCTGGTTGGAAGCAATGGAGTGCTTTCTGCTGGTTTCTTCTTTGAAGTCTTGGGTTTCCCCTTTGCTTCTGGTTGTTCTGAAATAGCAGTTAGTAGCTCCAGTGGAGTAGGAGTGATTTCTTTTTCTATCATCTCCTCAGGAGAGCCCCTCAACGCCCTCTCCCTTGCAGGTCTGGTGAGCTCCTGCAATCTTTTGCTGGGAGGTCTGGGAGTAATTGACACTACCCCCAGTTCCTTAAGGTCAATCCCTAAAAGAACCCTTACAGACACTTCAGATTGCACACTAACAGGTATCCTCACAGTCATTTCAATGCACTGGATGAGAGCTGGTAATTGGGGAAGCATCTGTACAGGCCCTCCAGCTAACTTGGTGAGGCGTTTGGGTGCCCTAGCAACATCCTCCACCTTGAAAAAAGATTCATCCACCACAGTTATGCTGGCCCCAGTGTCTCTAATGGCAGGGGTCTCCTGGCCATTTACTAGGACACTGTCTTTATAATACTCTTTAGTATTAGGAGGGATAGAATTATACACATCTAAATTATGTTGTTCCCACAACCCTAGATATACTAAAGATACACTAGCTGAGACTATATTGGGGTCTTCAGCTAGTAGTTGAAAGTTTCCACTGGCCATATATGTACTTCCTCCATTGGAGTGAAGGCTAATGAGACAGTGTGGACCCCTGAAGGTTTACCCTTGCATCTGGGATCCCCTTTAACATGATCAGTAGAGCCACAAACATAAGATTTCCCAAATGTCTTTATGAATGGTTGCTTGTTCTAACCTCCTTCTAGTCTGGGACCAGAAGGTACACTAGCCTGATTAGGTTTCCCCTGGGGCTTACCCTTAGAATTTTGTTTGGGGTCCTCTTTGGAATTGGAATTATTTGAATTCTCTTTGTTGTCTTTCTTAGGCTGCTTTCCCTCATCCTTTTTCTGAGTGACCCCTGAATCCTTGTGAGTAGCCCTGTTGGCAACCCACAAGTCAGCAGCCTTAGCCAGTTTCTTAGAATCTAGTTCTTTTCAATCAGCCAAGTGCTGTATGAGCTCAGGAGAGCAGGCATCATAGATAGACTCCAACATCACAAGATTTCTCATTCCTTCCTAAGTGTTAATTCTGTAACCCTTAATCCATCCCTCTAAGTTCTTCAAACACTCATTCACCCAAGTTGCCCAAGGGGTACTAGCATGCTTTTTGTGGGTCCTAAACCTCTTAAGGTACTGGGAAGGAGTCTTCTGAAACCTAGCTATTAAAGCTAGTTTCACACATTCATAATCCATCCTTTCCACCTCTCCCAACTCCATTACCACATCAGATGCAACAGGGGGGAGCCTAGAGAATAACCAGGGGATCAACTGATTCCCTGTTATATCCTGGAGCCCATGATTCAAACATAGCTAACCAATCTAATACATCCAACTTAGGTTCATACATACCCACAATCTCTTTAGGCATCCAGGGTCTTTTTGGACTGGAAGATCTAGAGGATTCGGGGAGAGAAGCATTTTCCAAAGACAATTTCTTCATCTCAAGCTCATGATTGAGCTGTTATTCTTTGAGCCTTAGTTCCTATTGTCTCGGTTCAGTTTGGGCACTAATTCTTGTGAACTCCAGCTCAAGTCTCATTTTTTCTAGAGTGACACATTCATGACTTAATGTGGGACCTGACAATGGTCCAGTAGCCACAGGTTGAGGCCTTTGAGCAGGCAGAGGGCCAGAGGGGGTGACATTGTTATCCTCTTCTTCCTCATCTGCTTCAACAATAACATTTTCCACATTATCATCCTCAATGTTTGCTACATTTGCTGGAGTAGTAGGCACTACAGTACCACTATCCAGACTTTGTTTTTCTAACAGTCTATCAATGATTTCTGATTTCTTTCCTTTGACAGGAAGACCTTTCTGTCTTCACAGATCCCTTAAATAATCAGCAGTATTAGTAAGGAGGTTCTCATGGCTGTAACTTTTCATACTTTGACTTAGTTTAAAATAAACGTTTTGTGATTGTTAGCCTTGTGGTTAATTGAACCAAGGCACCAGCAGCACTCTAAAATGTAAATCCAATACTTTTATCCTCACCGCTGTACACCAGTGTTAGGCAGAATACTTGCAGTTCCCTTAGGGAGCACTACAGAAGATTAAGACTACAGGTATGAGCAATAAATCCCCTGTGGCTAAGCAGTCAGATGTATCTCAAGAGGGAGATGAGCAGTATTCAGGGTTCACACAATAGGGCTACAGTGCTATGGCACGAGGAAACACTGACCAAAGCTTTGTATTAAAAAGCATATATATATTTATTTTACACACTTCTAGTACAACACATTAATCACAGTTAATAAAGCAAGTTAACATCAGTCAAGAAAAGTATACACAACTCCCTAGTTAAATTGTAGACAAGTTTGAGCGAGAGTGAAAACTGAGCAAAACGGCACATCGAAAACCAAACACAAATGGCACTCTACCAATTTTTCACAAGGGAGGAAAAGCACAAGTTATACCGAAATATCTTCTAACATACCCTAGCAACACTTACCCTAGTTTGTGAACAGGTTTAGGCAAGGCAGTACTTTAGCATATGAAATACATAAATGAAAACCAAGCAACATGGCACTTCACAAGCTTAAAAAGTGGGAAGGAAAAGGTGGTTTAAGAAGTAGGTGCATCAACACAATTCTAGTTGAGAAGCAATCTAGTGAAGGCAGTTCTAACAAATTTAGCCAGAGTCAATAGGCCTGTTCCAGAGTCAGTGGTACAGGGCAAAGGCCCCAGGAGCAAAATGTTCTTGTAGCTGCAGTCAAGTCTTTGGTTAACGATTAGAAAAGGTGGATGCAGAAGGTGAAAGACAATGTTTAGAAGATAGGGGTGGCCAACCCAACAGGTAGGTAAAAGATTTAAAACACCTTTAGCACTACCACGCGAAAAGGGCGGCCTGGCGGAAAAATGTACCTTATTATGAAGAAGTTGCTCCTGCGGTCGCGGTTGTTCCTGGTAGTTCCTGCAGTTCGGGGGATCCAGCAGAGGAAGAGAGGCTATTGTTGTGGAGGAAGGTTTGAGTTACCGCACTACCCAGGGATGAAACCAGCCGCGGTGCTGCCCGACGATTAAAAGGTACGCTCCTTTAAATCGCGGTCCGGGTGCCTGGCTATCCGGTCTCTGAGGACAGGGTACTGGCGATTCAACCAGGTCAGGTCCAGGAAGGCGAATGGCAAACTGGTTGGCCCCACCAGCTCAAGGGAAGAAGGCTCTTGCAGATGCAGATCTTCTCTCGTTGTGTGGAGAAAAATGGTGAGATGCCTCAGCAGGGCTTCACCGGTGGTTCAGTCGTTGCAGGTGTCTTTGGCTTCTCTCCTCTTTGGCTGCTTAGTTCCAGTGGCGACGTCTTGTTCTTCCAGTCCTCAGGACCCTGCTATTATGAAAAAAGATCCCCATTCATACAGCCTAGCTGTCACTTACACAGTGGAGTGGTGATCTTGGCGGGAGACCCTCCAGCCTATCAGGACAGGGTGCGACATGGGTTTCTGAGGCAACTCTGTCCAGGGCTCCTACTCCCCCTCCCACACAATGGACCCACCCCAGACTCAGTGGCGCCGAAAGGAGGGCTTCTTGGCAGAAGCCCGCCAAAAGGATGAACAAAGGATCCCTGAACTGAGTAAGGAGTTTAGAGAAAAACACGAGAAAGAAGTTATATTAAAGTTCTGGCAAATAAAACCTACCAGAGTAAAGTTAATATTAAAATAAACCAGCGGTATGTTAGAGGCTGTCAGAAAATGTGGTAGCCTCGAACAATGGGAAAATCCCATAGGCAATGTTCGCGGTCGAATATTTACGGTAGTAACCACTGCCACGAGCCAGAAACCTTTCAGAGAGGGACTGTACGGTACCCTCTCGAAAATGAACACCAGGGAACAACGATTAACCCTTTCCAGTACCTCCATAGTAAGATGGGCTGTACTGGTTTAGTGCATAAAAATTGACTAGTAAAGTCAATGGGGACTTTACATGCCCTGGGAGACAGTAGTCAGTCCCAGGGTATGGAGTCTATGTTTGGGGGTCACTATTACACCACTGTGTCACTGCACTGAGGGTGCTGCGTAACACATGTATATAAAGATGGTTTCTATGAGGGTGAGAAAAACCCCATAGACATTAAACACAAAAATAGCCTAGAACACACATAGCAAAAATGCCTAAGAGTGGGAAAAAGAGTCACACTCTTAGCAGGAGAAAAAAAAAACTTCAAATCCAGCAAAGCTGCTGGGGGGCTCTATAGGTAAGGGAAATTAGCCATAAAATGAGAATTCTCCCTAACATTGGATGTCTGCCCTATCAACTTTTGAAGGTACTTTCTGTGCCTACTATGGTGGACAGAGGTAACAGGTAATCAGGGTTTTATTCTGGAGAGGGAGCATGAGGAACGGCTACCACATCCAATGAAGGCAGCAGGTGCGCACAAATCTTGCTCCTGACTCCAGGAGGTAGTGCCGAAAAATAACAATACAGGACTCTTTTGAGTCCCTGTTATTGGAATAAGTACACATTAAATCCTTAAAAGAGGATCCATTGGAGGGAATATCTGCTGCAAGCAGCCACAGTCATTCTTGTTCCAATATTGTATATTAAAGTTGCTACAGTTAAAAAGCTCATAGTTGGATATACGGCCTGTCACAGCCCCTGCCTCTCGGTGCCCCCTTGATGCTCTTGACTGAGTGACGCGTCCAAAGCGTTTACTTTCAAAATAGTGTTCAAAGTAGGCTGGTCACCTGACTACTTCAGCTAGGAATAATGGAATAGGACCCAGGTTCAATTTTTTTGGTTTTCAGAGTGGGGCCATGATTAAGAGTGGTGGCTGGGGGCATTCGTATTGTGCCACCAGAGGTGAAATTCCTTGACCGGCGCAAGACTAACCAAAGCAAAAGCATGTGTCAATAATGTTTTCTTTAATGGTGAACGAAAGTCGGAGGTTCGAAGAAGATCAGATACGTCCTAGTTCGGACCATAAGCGATGCCAACTAGCGATTCAACAGCGTTATTCCCATAATCCACGCACAGAGCAGCTTCAGAGAAACCATAGTCTTTGGGTTCCAGAGGGAGTATGGATGCAAAACTGAAACTTTACGGAATTGATGGAAGGGCACCACCAGGAATGCAATTATTTCCCATCAGCGAGGAATTCCCAGTAAGTCTAGGTCATAAGTGCACGTTAATTAAGTCCCTGCCCTTTGTCCACATCCCCCGTTGCTACTTATGATTGGAGGGTTAAGTGAGGTCTTTGGGTCAGCACTGCTGAGCCACTGAGCCAAGCTTTTGTTAAAGGCTCTGTTGTGGTGGTGGCACAAAAGGGTCTCTGTCCTTCCTGCTGCTCTGCAGGGTGCACAGGTACCTCCCTCCTACACTGGAGGCACCCACAGGTGTGAGGGAGGGCCGAGGAGCACTCTTCTCCCTTTCCAGCCAGCCTACCAGATCAAATAGCCTTGGCTCAGCTGGCAGCAGAGAGGCAGGATCCAGCCCGGGGAGGCAGGGAAGAGAGGCTGGGTCTTGGTTGCGGATGGTGGCTTGAGCCTTAATCCTGGGGAATGGAGCTGGTGGCTTAGGCCCCAGACTGTAGATGGTGCCTTTAAGGCCCAAACCCAGATGGCAGCAGGAATGACATTGTGGCCATCTGGGCATCTGGTCATGGCGGGCCGGCCCATACTATCTGGTTCTTGGGCTTGGCCCGACTGGCCATCTGACCGGGCAGTCAGAGAAGATTTCCCGAATCTCGGCTGGTCCTGCTGTCTCGTACATTTGTCTCCAGCAGGGCTGCATAAATCCCCACTTTGTGGGAATTTAATTGTCGGCAGGAAGTGATTTCCTGCTGGGCAGCTGTGTGGCAAATGGGGTGGATGCCTCCTCCGCACCCAGTGTAGGTGGAGCCCAACAGGCCTGATCGCAGTGCAAGGCAGGACCTATGGTCTAGTGGCAGTACCAGGGGAAGCTACTAGAGCTCTGCGAAGCAGTCTGGGTTCCCCTGGGTTGACATCCCAGAGCACAGGGCCTTAACCATCCAGCCCTAGAGGGCCAGAACAGAATGAGCTGGACACCCGGCCGTGGGGAAGGCAATTAGGCAGAGTCCCAGGTCCTGCTCAGGGCTCCCAGAGGCAGGCTGAGGTGTTCCAAGTCGGCACCCCCAAAGAACTGAGCCCGGTGCCACCCCTGCCCTAGGACACCAACCTGCCCAGTGGCGCTCTCAGGTGGGAAACGCTCTTACACACCTTTGCCAGAACACTGGAGAGCTGCAGTGCTGCCTTCACCCTTGGGATTCAGCCCCTCTCCCAGTTGAGGTCCCTTCCAACCCCGATGTGGCCCTGGCGTACTTTGAAGGGAAAAGCTTTAATGCGGTCTGGCCAGCTGGGAGAGAATTCCCTGCCCTTGGACACCAGCCACTGATGCAGGTTGGCTGCCTCCCTGCTCCACGGCGGTCAGAGCATGCCCCTAGATCGGCCCCAGAATTCTTCCCAAAAGCTAAGCTTTAACCCCTCGAGGTAGAGCCCCAGGGGCCCCTGTCTGGTGCAACTCCTTTCCCCGGTCATGGGTGCCCAGCAGTCAACGTGGGCCCGAATGCCACCCAGCAGTACCTGCCACGTTTTCAAGTTCCATGCATGACACCTCGAGCCAGCCCTCGTTTTTTCTTCCAATTCCATGCTAGAACTTGTTTCGTTGTCCCATTGTATGGATGAGCCTACAATTCGCAGCATGATGTGCAAAAAATGGCTCTAAGAGTCCCGCATGAAACTGGGAAACTTGGCAGCTTTGATGCTTTTCCCATATTCAAAGTAAACTTTCCTACTAATTGTACATTTAACCATTTAACTTCCTAGCATCTACACCCGTTGCTCCGATTGGGCAAACTCTATCCATTCAGAGAAGCAAGGGCTAACCACCGAAAATTCCATAACAGAGGAGCGGGTGCTGTATTGCCCATTACCCCATGCGTCTCTGCAGTATTGTGGAGGGGTGTTGGAACACCTCTTCTGATAATTGACTCCATGTTTAGTTTTGAAAAAGTGCATCTTGTACATAACCAACCCAAATGTTGTATTTTATAATCCGCCTGATGCCGCAGCTAGTGCGTGCCGCACAGTCTTACCTCTGCGTGCCTTTGACATTGACAGCTCATTGGATCCTTGGTCTGCTGGTTTTGTTCCCCGCACTCTTAATGAGCTCAAAGCTGTCATTTTCTAATCAATATTATCAAGCACACATTTTCCACAGTGCAGGTATGACATGTTCAGCGATGCAGAGAGCAATGTCATTATATTTCCTGCAGTGACTGCTAAGTGATCACACATGGGAAGATGGTGGAATTAAAATCCCGGGCTTGTGCTGTTAATCTCAACTCGCCTTTTAATTGAGTAAGGAGAGGAAAATGGCGTGTCATATTAGCTCTGAGACAGGGTTGATAAAGCACAGTTTAAACTAACATGCTCGAAACGTTGCTGTGGAAGAAGGAGATGGAAATAAGGTGACAGGTGGCGGCCAGTTTTGCAACCTAGAAGCCGGGGTGCACCAGAGGACACGAAGAAGGACCCGGAACTTGATTTGTCCGTAGGCTGTTGGGATGGATGGGAGAGATGTGTTCCCAAACCATAGTGGTTAATAACGGTATGGAGCTGTGTGAGTTTAGGATTTTGAGCTCTGTCAGAAGTAGTAATCATTTGAACAGAAAAAAACGAACTGATCGTTGAGAAATCAAAATGTCAGTAAAAGGACCAACTGCTTACCTGTGCCTTGATGATGTGATGTGATAGGTTATTTATAACGCGCTTAATACCCAGAGGTTTCTAAGCGCGACCCTCAGTTCGAGTCTGTTCAGCTCAGCTGGCAGCCCGCTTGGCCCAATATTATTAACCCCTTAAGTGCCAGGCTAGTATGCAAGTCTACGCAAAAAGATGAGCACACACGCCCTTAGCACTTATTAAAGGAGCAAGAGCAACATGCACTGTAATGTAACCTATAAGCACCCTCCTAACCTCATGAGAGGCATAAGTAAGAGCTAATAGCACATGACTGTCGTTATTGATCTACTCTCTGACAAACAGAATGCTTGGAATGCAGTCAATAACTACTGTTATTGACTGCATTCAAGACAGCCAGAGAAACAACAGAATGCAGTTCTCTGCATTCAAGAAACAGCAATGCAATTTCCCTGCAAATTATTTCCGAAGAATCTAACCTAGTTTAACATAACCAAGCGAAAGCTAAAACATGAAGCAATACTGTCCCTTTTGTGAAGAAAAACCATGCACTTAAACATTGCCCCTAAAGCACGCAGATGATAAACTGTTACAGTTCAACCTAAATTACAATTAAAATGTTTTACTTATAAAGATAAGATAGTTATTTAAATATTACAAAATGAAGCTGCATTTATTTGCCAGCACACTTTCAATACTTTATTCATTATTAAACTAATATGTACTATTTTATTACCGCTAAAACCTTTATGTACTAACACTATGGGCCTCATTCCAAGTTTGGTGGTGTGAGAAAAAGGTGGTGATAATTCCATTACCAGCACTTTTTTTTAGTGGCAACGGAATTACTGCCAATTTTCCTGCACTGCCAAATTATCATTTTTGGCAGGTTTACCTCTAGTGGAATTACGGCTTGGTAAAATCACCGCTTTTTTAAGGAAAACTGTCGGATTCCCCTCCAGCTTGTTGCTGGAGGTAACACCGCCACTTTACCTCCACCAATCGGCAGCATTACCACGTGGCAATAACGCCAGTGGTAAATCTGTGCAAAATAACAATGGAGTCCTATAGTCTCTGAAAATGGGGAATTGCGCCGCCCTTCCACCACTTGAAATCCTGTGGTGAATCCACGGGACCACATGACAGTAATAGTAACTGATTTTTGCCATAATTCAGCAGATTTACTACCAAATTTGTAAGCGATATTCAATCAACACTACAGCTCAGTCAATGCCTAGTCTGGGATGCTGAGGAAAACCCTTATTGATGTATTTTTATATCCAGTTCAGTACTCTGGATGACAACCCTTGTATAACACCGCCCTCTTAGAATCCCCCTGACCCCACTGAGCCAAGAAGTAGGTTTATTTTGCAAATTAAAAGGTTTATTTGAAAATGTAAACAATATATATATATATATCACACTTCTATAAATAAATTGATAATGGATATTACACTTGTGAATATGAGTAGTAGTCAGCAAGAGGTAACTTATAAATAGGAACAGAAGAATAAGGTGGGAAAGAATGCTTTATATGGTTCAAGGAAACGCAAGGTGGAATAAAATACAGTACAGAAATAACTTGTTATGATTTTAGCAAAAGGTAATATGATCACTTTTTCTTTTGACAATTCACTCCCCCCCTATGCAATACAAGAAATGGAAGGAGAGCACACAGTCTTCAAGAATCCCAACAAATCACACTTTATAATGCAATACACAGTTCCAGTTCTCCCAGCAAGCCTAGGGAAAACAGGGATGAGTTTTAAACACAGGCAAATTACTTTAATGTGGTTTGCAAGGAAGTGAAAAGGTGCTAAACTTGCTTTTAATTCCCTCTAGAGGTTCAGGGTAGGTGATGGCTACTTTATATTAGTTCGGGGCTCACTTTAACAATACTCTATGAATGATTAGCAGATTGCAAACGAATTTTAGCAAAGAGAAGCAAAAAGCTGCTGATTTCTACAGATGAAGAAATCGGGTCAAATCGCAAATCGCGGTAAACTTCGCAAGTGCTTGTCTAGCGATTACGGGAAATGTATAGGGAGTAGGAAAACTGTTCCGGAGATACGGATGATTTAATAAAGGTAGATTTTCGGATTTAAAGTAAAACTCAAAATGACAGGTGACAGCTTGCAGCTGCAGAATTGACAGGTGACAGTTGTGCAGCTTTAAAATGACAGATAACACGATTTCTAGGAGGCTGTTCTACTTAGGTTAAAATAGTTTGGATTAGATTATTTTAACTAAGAGATTGGTTCTGCACAGTTCTGCTAGGTACTCACAATATCAATTTGAAATAGGCCTCGTCACGGTCTGGTCAGGTTGGACGGGACTTCCGGCGGGTGGTTCTGAAGTCCCGGCTATCTGGGTCAGCTCTGCTTTCTGGGTCTATCAAGCACCGGATCTGCTCACAACGGTCTGGTTTGTGGTTCTCTCGGGTTCCGGATACAGCACTGCTTTCTGGATACTGCTACAGGTTCTTGCAAAAATTCTTGGCAGAAATTCAAACAGCTCGCCCGGATGTTGAATAGTTTGGTTGGTTTTGAGGCCTGCTGAAGAGGATTCAGCTGGTGGATTCAGGCCTCTCTGCTACAAATTCTGGAGTTAATTTCTGCTACAGGTTCTGGAGATTGATGGATTTGAAGTCTGGATCTCTGGATGTGAAGTCGTCGGTCAGCATGCTCCGCAGCAAATGAAATTGAATGTCTCTACCTGCCCCTGCAGTCTCTTTTTATGTGTTTTGGAAAGTGGGTGTGTGCGTTGGTCATAACTAAACCTGCCCCTCTCACTTATCATTGGCCAATTCCTCCTCTCTCCCTTGATTGGGGGAAGGAAATGTGAGTCAGAGTGATGCTGTAGGTTTTATGGTCAGAGGAACCTCCCCTTGTCAGATTGCACACAAATCTATTTCTGACCCAAATACATATTTATCTATGTACCATTTTTCTAATATTATAGGTCCAGTTAACATATTTTCTGTAGTACCAAACCATCCGATCCCTGTCTTTGTACGATGTCGTGTCCACTGATGACAGAATTCTCCCCTTTTCATCCAGATAACGACCTCTAAACCTTTCCAGATTTTACACAAATTTGCACCAGGGATATGGGTTACAGATGATAAAGTGTCAGATTTTTAACATGCATACATTTGGAGTAACAACCTTTTTTCCGCTATTATCCCCAGGAACATACCACAGGGTCCTAACACCTCTTAAAATGTGCACAGAAAAATCACAATAATAATGATATTACTTATATAATTTTGACCAGTCCGCACTATGAGTTATCTATCTTTTTAAAATTATGCCCTGGTCAAAAAGGGGTGTGGCTTCCCACATCACATGGTGGAATAACTGGTTTATCCACTTCCCCCAAGCTCAGCTGCTAGCAGAAGCACTGCCCCTCCCAGTTTCCCCCAAGAGGAAGCCACTTTACGGCCCCCCCAATATAACATTTGCCTGAGTCCATTGTTCAGTTTCCTGCATTTGCCCCTCCCCTAATCTAATCAGAGAGGTGTAAACTCCTTTTGGTGGGGAAGCAGGATGCAGCTAGGCCTGGGAAGAGTGGCTGAGCAGGTTTCTCCTGTCGGGGGTAGTTGTCAGGCAGAATTCAGCTAAAGGTCACTTTAGTTCCCAGTTTAAATCAAACTTACACTTTTTACATATACATTAAATAATTACTTCCTTCAAGTCATTTCAGAATATAGTTTTACATTGTATCCACCTCTTAGCAAGTCTTTCCTTGGCCTGGTTTCGGTTCATTTGTTTAGTTTTACACAAAAGTCTGGTGGTTTTAAAATGCCGGCTTTCTGCTAGTGGTGAGTACCGGTATTGCAACCATTTTTGGGATTAAGAAAATTAATTCCCGACAGTTCTGAGTTGCTTTTTGGCAATCAGCATTGCCATTCCCAATGGTTTCAGGCTACTATGTGTGTAGCCCAATGGTGGTTTTAGGCAGTGCCCTCCTGTGCTCACAACATAGGCAAAAATGGGTGGCAGCCTATTCTTCATGTTTTCCCTGTGCACTCTCTGGGGAGTTCTGGCCGTCATGATGTTGTCCATGCCAGTACTGCCCATTGTTATGGTAGGGCTTGGATGCATGGGTAAACACATCCCACAAGCCCCCCCTCTTGCGATGGCCATTCTGCCCTTTCACTGATGGAACTCGCAAGATCTGGGATGTTCGCCTCCTCTTCTTCCAATTCCATAGGTGGCACAGTTCAGCATCTTTTTCCTCCACCCAGTTGGATCGATCGGTTCTCCTCGCCGGTCCTGATGGGAATATTGGGCGGTACCCCGGGCCCCTCGGGTCTCTGCTCCCGGTCCCCGGATCGTCCTCCTTGGCCAGTCTCCAGGTTTTCTTTCTCCTAGGACGACAAAGGAAAGCGGCAATACCTATTCGTAGACATTTCTTCCCCACCATTGAAATAGTGGGGTGGCATATACATTTTATAGTCAAAACATTTGTGTTCTTATTTTAACAAAAAAGAAGATACAATTATAAGACATTTTTTTTTCCAAATCATAATATTTTAGAGACTATATGTGGGATATTTTAGGGTTGGAATTGACTTACTCTGGAGCTGTCCCCTCTGGTATTGCAGAGGATTCCTCCAGTTGTTGCAGAGTGTGCCTGGGATGGCAAAACTTTAGCTGATTTATATGTACCCACCTGTCTTCCCCTTCCGGCAAACTGCCTTTGGGGATCCGGATCTTGTATGCAACAGGGGAGATTTTGTCTATAATTTCAAACGGTCCCTTCCATGTAGGCAAACATTTTCCCTGTTTGGCCTGGTTCCTTTGGAAATTGTATAGATAGACCCGGTCCCCCACAGTATATTCCTTCCTGGTGGTCTTCAGGTCGTCGTGGGTTTTCATGCTATCAGCTGATCTTTCTAGATTCCGCTGAGCATAGGCAAAAGCATGCTGAAGGTGTTTCCTTAGATTCTCCACATACTCATGAGTTGTGGAGGCATTTATCAGTGTCTGCTCTTGAGTCCTGTAGAGCAAATGCTGGGGAAGCACCATCTTGCATCCAGTCATCAACTCAAATGGTGACATTTTAGTTGCAGATGAAGGGGTAGATCTAATGGCCATTAGGACCAAAGGTAATCGGATATCCCAACTTGGCCCAGAATCTGCCACAAACTTTTTTAATATGCTCACAATGGTTCAGTTGTATCTCTCTACTGCTCCAGAAGAAGCTTGCCTGTAAGCAATATGTAACCTCCTTTTGATCCCAGTATCTCCCACATCTTTGTCATTACTTCACTGGTGAAGTGGCTACCCCTGTCTGACTCAATCCTTTGAGGTAGACCAAAACGGGAAAAGATGTGGTTAATCATCAGGGCAGCTGCTGTTTCTGCCTTGCAGTTTGGGGTTGGGAGACATTCCACCCACTTGGTAAACAAGCATGAAACGGTCAACATGTACTTCTCTAGACGAGCGGATTACAGGGCCTACAAAGTCGATTTGCAAATCTGACCATGGCAGTGTCATCCCCCTCTTTTGGAGAGGCGCACAGTATGTGAGGGATGATGGCTGAAATTGTGCACACACAAGACACCCCTTCAAGTATTGGTTGAGGTCCTGCCCCATGTGTGGCCAGTATGCAACCTCTCTTAAGATTTCCAGTGTTGTGTGAAACCTCCTATGACCGGCGGTGGCCCGTTCATGGGCGTGACTTAACATCAGGCTTCGGAATGAAATAGGGACCACCCACTGATCATGGCCAGCTTGGGATTTCCTTACCAACAAACCGTCTTGGATTCGGAACCTTTTTGGACATTTCATCAACATTCTTAGGTCCTCTTTCCCAATGTAATCGGTATAGGTCAGGGGGAAGTTCTCAGGGTCCTCAAGGTGTTGGTAAAACTTACCAATAATTGGATCCCTCTTCTGAGCTGTAATTAAATCAGCATCCGGGGTCTCCTTACTCCATTGTGCAGTTGAAAGATCATTGTGAGCATTTGTCTGGGACCTAGTGATAGCAGTGACCTGGATTTCCCCCAACAGGGACTCTATCTCTATTAGATCCCCTTGGATGGCCCTGGTTTTGGCCAGCTGATCAGCTAAGTCATTTCCAGTTTTGTCTGGTCCCTCTACTTTGGAATGACCCTTGATCTTTTTCCAGTAGATGGTCATCCCATTCGATGTGACCAGATCATCAATGTTTTGAATTAACTTCCCATGTTTCAGGGGTTTGTTATTAGCACATAACATGCCTCTGGTTTTCCAATTAACCAGGTGCTCCACGAACCCGTTCCGTACATAATCCAAATCTGTGATTATGACCAGTTCGTGGAGGTGATGTTGGACAGCAGTGAGGATGGCCTGATGCACAGCCATCAATTCTGCCACCTGACTACTTCGGGGACCAATTTTGTATCCAGCGGAGGGTTCTGGTGACTCATTCACCCATGCATTCCCAACGCCGGCCACAAGTTCTTTCTCCCCGTTGTTGTCAACATGGTAAGAGCATCCATCCACATAGACAGTGGGCATTCCCTCACACTTGTCTTCTTCAAAGACTTTGTGTGGGGAATTAAGGTATGCTTCCATGCTGTCCTTGATTTTTAGACTTTCGTCCTCGAGACAGTTTTCTGTGGCACAATCATGCAAGTCAGCCAGACCTTGCGCGGGGGCACTCTTCTTGTTTTGGCCATATCTGACCTCCACAGGAAAGCCTTGCATTGACAGAATCCAGGAAGTAATTCGGGAATTACTCACATTTCCGGCCCGGATTCTGTCACTTTGGAGATATTGCAAAGGCTGGTGTGGAGTCTCCACTATGATGTGTTCCCCCTGGATAAACGGGCGGTAATTCTTCAATGCCCACACCGTTGCCAGGAGTGCCTTCTCACAATCGTTGAATTTTTCCTCCACAGAGGATAAAGTTTTGCTCGCATAGGAGATTACTTTATTGACCTTGTCATGCTTTAGGTATAATACTGCTGTCAAGCGCGTATTAGAAAACCCTGTCTCCAGGAAGAACTCCTTGTTTCTGACAGGGTAAACTAGGCAAGGCGCTTGTGAGAGGCTTCTTTTGAGTTGTCTTACTGCCTCGGATTGTTCTGGACCCCATTCCCACTTGACCCCCCCTTCAAGAGATGAATCAGGGGTCTAGTGATCTCTGCGTAGCCTTCAATGAACTTTCTGCTGTAATTAGTCAGTCCAAGGAGGCTCCTTAGTTCCTGCAGAGTTGTGGGGTCTTTCAGTTTCTGAAGTGCTTCCACTTTCTTTTCTTGGGGACAGAGACCCTGAGGAGTAATCTCATGCCCCAAGAAATTAACACGGGTTCTACACCACTGTGCTTTCTGGAAGGAAAGTTTTGCACCTGCGGCCCTCAACTGTGTCAGAACATAACGGATCTCCGCTATGTGTTCTTCCACAGTTGAACTTTTGATGAGGACATCATCTACATAAGCCAGGTTACCCCTCGCACCCAGGTCGGGCATGGCCTTATGTAGGAAAATGTTGAATTCATTGCCGGAGTTGAGGTATCCGAAGGGAGTCCGGGTAAATGTGTACTGCTGGACCCCAAAGGTAAAAGCCAGTTTGTATTGGTTCTCCATACTGACAGGCACGGTCCAGTATCCATTGGTCAGGTCTATTGCTGTGAATACCTGTGACCCCTGGATCTGGGCCAGCCCTTGGTCAATGTAGGGCAGAGGCCATCGGGAAGTATGGACCCGTTTGTTGAGCTCCCTAAGGTTGGCGTAGAGTCTCCACTGGCCGTTTGGCTTCAATATTCCCAGCACCGGATTATTGAAGGTGCTGTGTACTGGATGGATTATTCCCCGGGACTGAAGGTTCTTAATTATTTCAGTAAGGGACTCCATGGATGCGAGAGGCAAACAATATTGCTTCACAAACACTGGAGTCATTCCAGGGTCTGTGGGAATTGTTGTGGTGTGGATGTCGGTGCAACCACAGTCATATGAGTCTACCGCAAAGAGATCTTGAAAATCCAAGAAAACTTGTTTCAACTTTTGCTTCTGTTCTAAAGTCACACAGGCATCATCTAGGTTGACTCTCTCTTCCACCATCTGCCTGAAGCCTGGAAAGACTTCTGGTTTTGCTATCTCAGCGGCCTCCTCCAGCTGGGTGGAGAAGTCCCTGGTCAGAGTGCTGATTTGGACTGGAGGCTTCAGGTGGGAAAGGCAGCCATCATGGACCTGGAAAATCACCTCGTCCCTCCTGAAGTCACAAGTCACATCTTCCTTACCATAAGGGCAAGAAGTGTACACCAGGAAGTTCCCCCCATGCCGGGTGAAAATCCTGTCTGGTGTTGTATTGTCCTCACTGTCACTGTCAAAACAGTCCTTGGGGATCGGTCCTAACAGTTAATTTCCTAAATCAATGGAGAAATGTCAGTCATCAACCGCCATTCCAATAATGGTGCTTGCGGCTAGAGTAATACTCTTTAAGTCGCTGTTATCCACCTCTATTGGAATGGTGTCATGTTCTATGTTGACTAATGGAGTTGGGTTTACCCCCAACCCTTGCTGTTGGAGAGAAGTATTTAGATGTATGTAAGCATCAGGGATTTTCAATTTTTGTCCTCTTTTAACTTTCACTTCCAGGGAGAATTGTCGGGTCCTTTCTGGGATGGTGACTTCCTCTTTAATCAGAATTTCAACTGCATAAGGTAGCAATTGAGCTGACCTAAATGCTATTTCTGGATCATCAAAGCCCATGGGATTATCCGCTAATCGGGACCAAGCTTTGAAGTTTATTAGGTCCAAACTAATGGCAAAGCGATTGAGAATGTCACTGCGTAAGTAAAAGGCGGCAGTGACGTCTCACACGACCCAACAATTATGGACTATGCTCTTGTTGCCAATGGAGATTTTGAGCATACACCTGCTTGGCAGGAGATGTTTGGAATTAGGTGCCTCCAGGTCCATTTCCCATTTGTCTATCAGTTTAAATGTGGGAATGGCTGGATATTTTGGGAGTTGGCGGAACATGGCTTCGCTGATGAAGCTCTTACCGTTGTTCACACACCCGAGCGAGAACAGAGTCCTTCCCATCATTTAACTGAACAGGGATGAACAACTGCTCTCCAATTTGCTGAATATCAGCCAGGCTCTGAGCTGATTTCACATCTTTCTGGACTATAGGAGTGAGAGTTTCTGATTGTGGATTAGTAAAGAATTTCAGGGTGTTTCCTTCCAGTGTGGAATACCACCTTAAACTGGAAGGAAGGTTGATTTTCAGAAATAGAGAGGGTCCCCCATCACCAGTCTGTTGTTCTACTGCTATTACTAACATGGTTGACACTCTGTTTTAATTTTATTGGTCGACTAGTCTGGGTCCAGAGGACCTTGTTTACGCAATCTATTAGGGGTGACAACCTTCTCAGGAGGTCATTCCCTAGTAAACAAGGGGTGCCCTCTGGAGTCACTACTATGACCGGGTGTTTCACCTTATGTCGCCCAATTTTGATGTCCAAATCTGCAGTCCCCTCGACAGGAATTTTCTTCCCGTCAAAGTTCTGCAGTTGTCCAGGAAGAGAGGTGAGAGGAATATGGTAATTCTCCCCCCTTCCTGCATTTAGTTCCTCAAAGGCCCTTTTGGACAGAATGGTAGCTTGGGATCCAGTGTCCACCAGTGCCAAAATTGTACCCTGCCCCTGTACTTGTGCCGGGGCATAGTATCTTCCCTCCTTCTCCTCAAGGGGGCACAGATAATGCACATTTTTGGACAACTGGTGGGCTAACCTTCTGGTTTTGGACATTGCTAGCGAAGAGATTTGGCCAGAATTCTGTAGAGAGCCTTGGGAATCTGAAAGAAAAAGTTGGCAACTGGAGATCAGAGCCATTGTGGGTTCCCCTGGTTCCAGTTCTGGGCCGCCCCCCCCTTTTTGGAGGCAGTCACCAGGATGGGTTTGAACCAGGGGATTTTGGTATTGTCGGTTCTGGGATGAGATGATGGGCGGCGGTAGCTCAGTCTCCACATCTCCCCAGTCTGAATTGACATCCCTTGGGACCCATTTTTCCTTGGGAGGAGTTCCCCCATCTCTGAAGGAGAAGATCCTTTTCCCAGGATCTTCTGAGGATCCCTCTCCCTCAAATTGGAAGACCTGTACCTCCTCCACAAAGTGGGTCTGTTTGGGTCCTTTGTTTCTCCTACCCCCCTCTGCTCCTTGGGAGGCAGGCTTTCAGGGGCAGGAGATTTTGTTTCCGGTTCCTGGTTTTCCAGGGGCTGTTTACAAGTTGGGAAGGAAGCTTCCTCCAAGGCTTTACACCCCCCTTCTCCTCGCGCCTCCTCCCTGGGAACCGGTGGGTTATCGGGGTGCTGCCCCCGTCATTGTTCTGGAGCACCAGGAGTTTGGGGCATTCTGCGGTGGCATGCTCATCTGAGGGTTCTGTTGAGCCCTCAGTATGTGACCCAGATCTCGTGCCATATTTTGGACCTGGCACTCAAGTTGTGAAACCCGCTCAGGCTGATACGGGGCTCTATTTTCTCCCCTCGGCTGATCCCGGGAAGGGTAGCTATATATTGAATTTAAGTAAAGAGTAATGGTTCTGAACAGCAGCTTTATTCAAAACATGATCAAATGCTGATCATGAGTACATACAAAGGATAGGTACCTTTGTCCACAAGAAAGTTTGATTCAGTATTTCAAACATTGATTTTAATTGTGCATTTTGTTTGCTTTAATATGAAAGTATTTTTTTCCTTTTGTTTCTTTACCCTTTACTGCATTTATATCTTGAATTATCCTGTTTGTAAACATTAACCATTTAAGTGGTCACTCTTTTGTTTTCCCTTTGTTTAAGTTTTTGTCTGAATATCTTATGTGTACATTTTCATGGCACTGTTCAGAACCATTACTCTTTACTTAAATTCAATATATAATGAAAACATTTTAAACTTCCCTTTTTTTGTTTACACTAATAAACAATATGTATGACTAAATATATACATGTAGTTTGCCCTAATTGTTCACTCTGGAAGTTTCGTATTTCTTTCTGACTTCTCAAGAAGCAGAACATTCATTGTTTGGGAAAATTAATATATTAACCTAGACCATAAATTGTTTGGTCTTATGATAGTGAGAGTTACAACCCTGTGTTTATTTTTTGTGTTGCCCCGAACTCTCACTGAACACGCAGGGGGCTTCCTCTTTTTTGTAAAACATCAGTTTCTCTTTCCCAGCTAACCTCATCTCTATCCGCCCCTGCTTCCTGTTGCAAAGCAAGAGCCTGCGCTTTCAGTTCCTCACTTAAGGCCTTACTAGACTCTATCAGTCTCTCCTGCATGGCTACCTGTTGCTGGAGCCTATCATTGTGCTGGCAGAGAGCGTCATTCTCTCTCTGTGCCTCCTGATTGGTCCTGGAGTACTGGGCCAGTCTCTGCTGCAGGAGGGTTACCTCCTCAGTCCCATCCCTACTGGCCTGGTCCTTTCTTGCCAGAGCCTCCTCCACCCTCCTGGTGTGATCTAGCAAGCCCTGATGCTCTTTTTGGAGGTCACCCAGCACCTGGAGGGCCAAGTGATTTTCTTCAATTTTTCTTTTTAAATGGCAGACTTCCTGGCCTAAGGTATCCCTTTCCTGACCAAGAGCCTGCATTTGTGACGCCAGGTCGTCCCTCTGCCTTTGAAAGGCACCAGCTTTCTGGCGTTCTTCATCAAACTCTGCCTGGGTATCCAGGTCTTTCAAAATCAATTTATTGCTTTCCTCTTTCTCTCTGTCTAGTTGGATTTGCAGGGTGGCTACCTGCTCTGTGCATGCCCTGCTGAAATTGATCTGTTGCTCCAGCTTTTTCTGGCTCTGCAGTAAGGAGTCCAAACTGTCTTGGTGCTCCTTCTGCAGAGCCAGAATTCTGGTATCCTGGTCTGTCTTTTCCTGTTGCAGTATATCCATGTCCTCTTTTATTTTAATGATATACTGCCTACTATCATTTTCTGACTCCTGGCTCCTCTGCAGCCTCTGCTCAGAAGAGACCATGTCAGATTGGGCCTTTTCTAACGCCATCTGTTGCCTATTTGCCAGATCTTGGCCTTCCGCACATTTGTCCTGCATGGCTCCCATATATAGATACAAATATGCTGCTATCCTGGCAATCTTATTGTTTTCATCTTTGGCCTTAGAAGCCATATATAATTCACTCAGGGCCACATGAAATGGACCCTGATCTCTCCATGTACCTGACCCTGTTTCAGTGACCTGTTGCGCGATTGCCTGCAACCAGACCGTTTGGTCCTGATGAGTCCACTCACCTCTCACAAATAGCTTATGTAAGAAGTGCTCTCTGGCTATTTTCATATCTACCAAGGTCGTCATTCTGGAATTTGAGTTCCTTCCTGACTTACAGAAGTTTGTATTTTATTTTGCAAAACAGACCGTTTCCTTAGAGCATTCCTTTGAGGGATGCTTTCACAGTGTAAAACAGCGTGGTGATCTAACCGGATATGTGTATCTGGTCAGTTGGCACACTGTATTAATCTGCAGAAGTGGTAAATCTAACCCAGAATATCCCGGCTCCGAGCCCCCACTTTTGTAAGCGATATTCAATCAACACTACAGCTAAGTCAATGCCTAGTCTGGGATGCTGAGGAAAACCCTTATTGATGTATTTTTATATCCAGTTCAGTACTCTGGATGACAACCCTTGTATAACACCCCCCTCTTAGAATCCTCCTGACCCCACTGAGCCAAGAAGTATGTTTGTTTTGCAAATTAAAAGGTTTATTTGAAAATTTAAACAATATATATATATATATCACACTTCTATAAATAAATTGATAATGGATATTACACTTGTGAATATGAGCAGTAGTCAGCAAGAGGTAACTTATAAATAGGAACCGAAGAATAAGGTGGGAAAGAATGCTTTATATGGTTCAAGGAAACGCAAGGTGGAATAAAATGCATTACAGAAATAACTTGTTATGATTTTAGCAAAAGGTAATATGATCACTTTTTCTTTTGACAATTCACTCCCCCCCTATGCAATACAAGAAATGGAAGAAGAGCACACAGTCTTCAAGAATCCCAAAAAATCACACTTTATAATGCAATACACAGTTCCAGTTCTCCCAGCAAGCTTAGGGAAAACAGGGATGAGTTTTAAACACAGGCGAATTACTTTAATGTGGTTTGCAAGGAAGTGAAAAGGTGCTAAACTTGCTTTTAATTCCCTCCAGAGGTTCAGGGTAGGTGATGGCTACTTTATATTAGTTCAGGCTCACTTTAACAATACTCTATGAATGATTAGCAGATTGCAAACGAATTTTAGCAAAGAGAAGCAAAAAGCTGCTGATTTCTACAGATGAAGAAATCGGGCCAAATCGCAAATCGCGGTAAATTTTCGCGAGTGCGTGTCTCGCGATTACGGAAAATGTATATGGAGTAGGAAGTCGGTTCTAGGTTCGTTGGAAAGCCTAGATTCTAAGCTTTCAGACAAACGGTTCCGGAGATACGGATGATTTAATAAAGGTAGATTTCTGGATTTAAAGTAAAACTCAAAATGACAGATGAGAACTTGCAGCTGCAGAATTGACAGGTGAGAGTTGTGCAGCTTTAAAATGACAGATGACACGATTTCTAGGAGGCTGTTCTACTTAGGTTAAAATAGTTTGGATTAGATTATTTTAACTAAGAGATTGGTTCTGCACAGTTCTGCTAGGTACTCACAATATCAATTTGAAATAGGCCTCGTCACGGTCTGGTCAGGTTGGACGGGACTTCCGGCGGGTGGTTCTGAAGTCCCGGCTATCTGGGTCAGCTCTGCTCTCTGGGTCTGTCAAGCACCGGATCTGCTCACAACGGTCTGGTTTGTGGTTCTCTCGGGTTCCGAATACAGCACTGCTTTCTGGATACTGCTACAGGTTCTTGCAAAAATTCTTGGCAAAAATTCAAACAGCTCGCCCGGCTGTTGAATAGTTTGGTTGGTTTTGAGGCCTGCTGAAGAGGATTCAGCTGGTGGATTCAGGCCTCTCTGCTACAAATTCTGGAGTTAATTTCTGCTACAGGTTCTGGAGATTGATGGATTTGAAGTCTGGATCTCTGGATGTGAAGTCGTCGGTCAGCATGCTCCGCAGCAAATGGAATTGAATGTCTCTACCTGTCCCAGCAGTCTCTTTTTATGTGTTTTGGAAAGTGGGTGTGTGCGTTGGTCATAACTAAACCTGCCCCTCTCACTTATCATTGGCCAATTCCTCCTCTCTCCCTTGATTGGGGGAAGGAAATGTGATTCAGAGTGATGCTGTAGGTTTTATGGTCAGAGGAACCTCCCCTTGTCAGATTGCACACAAATCTATTTCTGACCCAAATACATATTTATCTATGTACCATGTTTCTAATATTATAGGTCCAGTTAACATATTTTCTGTAGCACCAAACCATCCGATCCCTGTCTTTGTACGATGTTGTGTCCACTGATGACAGAATTCTCCCCTTTTCATCCAGATTAAAACCTCTAAACCTTTCCAGATTTTACACACATGTGCACCAGGGATAAGGGTTACAGATGATAAAGTGTCAGATTTTTAACGTGCATACATTTGGAGTAACAACCTTTTTTCTGCTTCTATCCCCAGGAACATACCACAGGGTCCTAACACCTCTTAAAATGTGCACAGAAAAATCACAAGAATAATGATATTACTTATATAATTTTGACCAGTCCATACTATGAGTTATCTATCTTTTTAAAATTATGCCCTGGTCAAAAAGGGGTGTGGCTTCCCACATCACATGGTGGAATAACTGGTTTATCCACTTCCCCCAAGCTCAGCTGCTAGCAGAGGCACTGCCCCTCCCAATTTCCCCCAACAGGAAGCCACTTTACGGCCTCCCCAATATAACATTTGCCTGAGTCCATTGTTCAGTTTCCTGCAGTTGCCCCTCCCCTAATCTAATCACAGAGGTGTCAACTCCTTTTGGTGGGGAAGCAGGATGCAGCTAAGCCTGGGAAGAGTGGCTGAGCAGGTTTCTCCTGTCGGGGGTAGTTGTCAGGCAGAATTCAGCTAAAGGTCACTTTAGTTCCCAGTTTAAATCAAACTTACACTTTTTACATATACATTAATATAATTACTTCCTTCAAGTCATTTCAGAATATAGTTTTACATTGTATCCACCTCTTAGCAAGTCTTTCCTTGGCCTGGTTTCGGTTCATTTGTTCAGTTTTACACAAAAGTCTGGTGGTTTTAAAATGCCAGCTTTCTGATAGTGGTAAGTACCGGTATTGCAACCATTTTTGGGATTAAGAAAAGGAATTCCCGACAGTTCTGAGTTGCTTTTTGGCAATCAGCATTGCCATTCCCAATGGTTTCAGGCTACTGTGTGTGTAGCCCAATGGTGGTTTTAGGCAGTGCCCTCCTGTGCTCACAACATAGGCAAAAATGGGTGGCAGCCTATTCTTCATGTTTTCCATGTCCACTCTCTGGGGAGTTCTGGCCATCATGATGTTTTCCATGCCAGTAGTGCCCAGTTTTATGGTAGGGCTTGGATGCATGGGTAAAAACATCCCACAAATTACAGATGTATTACCAGACTCGAAATTAGGCCCTATGTGGTAATAGCCTCACAGATCTCGGGAGACTTCATTATCTTTTGGGATGATAATCGTTTCCCAATTCATGCCCCTTGGCAGTAACTTGGTGGCAGGTCATTACCCCGTGAGAATGTCCCTCCCACGGTCTAATGGATATATGATAAACTTGGTTATATAGTTAGACCGAAAGGTGCAAGGGCTCTCATAGTCGTTTGGTGTTTAGCATAGAGCAGAACATGCCTTTTCCTGTTGCTTAAGACTGAAGAACTCTGTGGCTAGAACTCAAACAATGTATGCACATGCACATTCATGGAGTGCTGTGACATATGCTGGCAATGGACCATTCACCCTGCAATGTTCATTGGATTGCACTGTGCTGTGGTGTGATATTTGTATTTTAACATTACATTACATATTTACGGATGGCTTGAAACCACCTTCCTCTTGCTTCTAAGGGATGCAATATTAGGTGTCCATAATACTATTGTTGGGCACCACATTCCTCCTGCTTCTAAGCGCTGTAATGATAGTTACCCATATTACTTAATTTAAAGGATGCTAATACCCTCACCAGAATCGGGACCTAGGTTTTGCAGTCTGAATATAGATGTCTGGTGCTAGTGCTTAGCTTTTCGAGCTATCTTGACACGAACCGTCTTATCACAATGCACGGACTCATGCCAGACATATGCTTAGACTCCGTTTGCACTGCATTTTAGAGTAGGAGAGCAAATCGCTTCTGCCCTGACTGTCGAATTAGAGCATGAGTTGACAGTAATTATGCTCTGACTTGGGTTACTGTTTATAACTTAAAACACAGGAGGTGCGGTCTGCACACCCTCCCATGACACACTTTGAATATTGCTGAAGAACTACCTTCTGATACCCTTAAAACACACCATAGTCCGTCTTCTATGCCCCTTTTCTGTTGAACAATGAACAACAGTGGAAGTCATAGTGGACTCGCACCATGGGATGCATTACACATACTTTGCATTGGTGTACGTGCAATTTTAAACTGTATTAGGACTGCGACAATAATTGACCCAGTGCAAACAAGTTCTTTCAAAAAATGTTTGCACCCGGCAGAGTTTCTCTAGTGGTAACACTATTCCAAAGTAACAATGGGGCTGACATGCACTAAAAAATATACTTTTTTCACCAGGGCAATGTCTATACTAGTGCTAATATCATGCAAAAGTGAAATTGCATGGTGCACAGTTTCTAGAATGAAGCTCCTTGACTTCTACTATTTCAATTGCATACATATGGAAAGCAATAGGGTATTCTCCATCTCAACATTGAATATGTTCTGGTGCACGATCTATAGCAATAGCCATAGCAGAAGAAAGGCCTATCTGTAGGTTCATAATACAAGCTTTGATGGCGGGCCACAGACAGACCAAAGCTCTGCCAGACAGTCCTGTCTAGTGCTGGAAAGTTCACCAGTATGAGTACTGCTTGCTTGCGATTGCGCATTCCTTCTAGAAGGCACTTCATTACATATGACCTTATATGATTCATTGACACACACCGGCTTAAACTCAACAGAACGCTATCAAGTAGTTGGATTTTATTTATAAATGTTTGTAGTTTCTTCCTCACGGACTGTTACATGGGCCTCATTATGAGTTTGGCTGTGTGGCCAAATACACTACACATGCAGTGGCAATGAAGTTACCACTGCATTACTGTGGTAATTCCACCAAAATATCCATGTAATCCGAGGGACTCCATAAATGCGGGCTAACACTGCCATACCTCCACTTGTAAACGCTGTACAAAGTGGCGGTAACAGTAAATCCTGTTTGGTGGTATCTCATCCGATTTACTGTCGAGATACCACCCAACTTGTAAAGTGGCCCATTGGCTATTATTATGAGTTCAGCATGTGCTATGAAGTAGTAGTAATTCAGTTACTGCAACTTTTTTGGCAGTAACAGATTTACCACTTTGTTTTCTGCGTTCACCTTGAAGTAGAGGACTTGCCTCCAGAATTATGCTGGCGGTAAATCCTCCACTTGAAGGCCAAAAATCAGTGTATCTACTGCACGTAACTACTGTTCACATGAAATCTCCCAAATATGCCCAAGTATGCTATGAACTCCGAAAATGATGATATATACTACCATGGAAAATAAAATACCCAGGCCGATTAGCCTATGGTGTGGGATGCACACCCTTGTTACCACTCTTTTGCTTGTGTAGATTTCATTCTGTGCATAACATTTGACAGAGAATTTCTCTCAATATTTCTTGCCTTTAGAGGGCTGTACCAAAAATTAAACGTGTTCAAAATGTTCGTGAATTTTAATTAAATCAGTTGTTTGCAGATGCAAATAGCTGCCAATGTATTTCGGACTTCAATTAGTTCTTCATCAGGGGGTCTTCATCTTATCTGGTCAAGCATGTATATATCCATCATATATAAAAACACAATAATATTCAGCATATCGTCAGAAAACCATCATATATTCCCACCAACATGCAGTGTATTTTAGGCCATACCACTATCCGGAATGTGTTACAGAATTGAAGTCAACAGTGATATGATCGATTATGGTGTTTCAGTGATAGTACAAGTGTATTAGATCATAAACAAAAAACATGTATATGTACATAAGTGGTAAAGGAAAAACAATATACAAAATATTGTTTTTTAAACCCCAATTAGGCCACAAGACATACATACAAAAGACCACAAAGATTTGCGGGCAGAATGGTGCACAAATCCCCGTTTTCGGCGCAAATAATTCCATAAATCAGGCAGATAGAGAGAAAACATAATGTACATATCATAAGCTTGTGCATGTGCAAGAATGGTAAATGATATCTAATCGATTAGTAGTGAGCATATATCCTGCTTGCGATTAGCATGCGATTTTAGTGATAAGTTGTCATAAGGATTCTAAAATAATATCCTAAATCGTAAAGGATGCGATGCATGATGTGGTTGCATGCCAATCTCTTTGATGTCAATATAGGTTGTAACCACCATGGTGCGACTCCCCAGATTATAGAACTGTTGAGAGACATACATATATCTCAGTGTCACAGATTGGTGTGATTCTATCGATGTTGCTGCCTTAATGTTAAAGCACGTAGCTGACGGTCTCAATAAACACTACTAACCTTCATTTAAGATTGTCTTCCTTTATGGAAATACTAATAGTTAAACGAGGGTGGCAATCAAATTAACCAAAACATAATGAAGAGCAGTATTTGTAAAAATTCCTGTCATAGAAGCACTGTTGCTTGTTACCAGAGAAAAGTTAGTAATATCTTACTTGCTCTTTCGGGAGAGAGATGTGCTGTGCTGTGCAAAGCGTGGACGCAGTGCGTTCTGTATTAGTTGCAAAAAATTCTCACGTTCGTGTAAACATAACATTACTATAGTAACCATGCTAGACATAAAGAATGTCCGGCACGGTGTGTGTGTAACAATAGCGGTCGGCCATTGTGGAGGGGAACATCAACTACATATGTGGTCGTGAGTTCGGCAGTTATCAAGGATGCTTCTCAATGTGAGAGAAGCGTATCATTAGCCTTACAATCGAATGTGTTGGAAAAACGTGTATGATATCTATGCTGCTGCGATAAAGTGATATTCTGTAGCGTCTGACTCATTATTGGCCATTGTATGTACAAGCTTGTATGCTGGATCCGTCATCGCTGTTGATGGCTTTGGCTATGTGTAGTGAGCGGGTCTAAGTGTGTGAGTGCTCAAAATTGAGTTCTGCAAGAATGAAAAAGGTAGGAAGACCTAATCAAGAATAATAATAATAATAATAATAATAATAAATAAAACATAAAAAATAGCAAAACATCACTATATTAATGATGAGCATTATCACAGCTGGAAACTAAAATTAGAATTAAACATCAAAACAATAAATACATGCAATTTTAGAGCAACAATGAAACTACATTGTGGGTAAATAAGCTTATGGCTTGTAAAATGATGAAACTCGAAGAAAACATTTAAGGTCCCAATCTTCGTTCATTTCATTAGGACTGAAGTCATCTAGCCTGTCAAACCAGTAGTCTTCTCTCTGCGCTCTAAGTCTTTTCAGATCTTTTCTTTGACCTTTTATGTCTATAGTTTCCAATGCTTGAAATGTTAGTTCAGAGATGCTGTGTGTTAAGGAGTTCCCCCCTTCTCACCTGAATCCATTCTTTACCGGATGCTGCCTTCTTTAGGATGGATCGGGTTTTGAAGAAGGCGGCCCGTGTCTCTGCCGAATCCAGAATGCGTTCAGTTTGCCAGGAGGCCGAATCCAGGAATCCAGGAGGCAAGGTAAGTTCGCTAGAACTAGAATCCAGGAGGAAGAAGAAGGGGGGGTTCGAGGAAGGGAAAGCGGAGTGAAAAGGAGAAGAACCGCGAGCTACGGAGCACACGTCTGGTCGCTACTTCGCTATAGCATTGAGACACGCGGAGCCGCGAAATGCGTGGTCTAGAAATAGAGAAAGGTTACGTCCAACGCATGGAGCGAGAAGGGAATGCTTTGGACGGCCATATTGGAGGTATTAATGTGTATAAATCCATTGTGACAGGGATCATGAGGCCCAAAAGGGGCGCACCCTGTGATTCATGACACTGTGTCCTTTCTCATTAAAGTGTCTGGCAACTGCGAATTTCATGTTCTTGTTCCTGATACATGAATTGTGCTTGTTCATTCATACACATATCTTTCTTCCTTTTTCACCAACATAATACCAACATAATAGATACCACGTGGACATCCTATGCAATATATTATATTTTAAGTAAGGCAGGTAGTGTATACTCTCAACTGAATTGTTTCACCAGTTTCACCAGTTTCACCAGTTCTAGGGTGGAATACTGCTGCTCCTTTGATGACATTATTACAGATACCACATTAAAGGCATGGAAAGGTGCCTTGTTTTTTGACCTTTGGCCAATGTCCCTCAATTTGTTACTGCTTTGGTGAGCAAAAGTTGGAAGATTTAGTCCTTTCATCACTTGTCAGTATGTTCCAATGTTTGATGATGCATCTCTTAATTTGCTGACTTTGTGTTTAAAAATTTTGAAACAAACACACTCGGGGTGAAGTTTTTTCCTTCTTGTTTTTCAAAAGGTCCTCCTGTGTCTAGGTACTTGTTTTAGAAACATATCCTTTTGCATATCCTCTTTCAATTGTGTATCATACTTGGTTGGATCACTCGCTATTCTTTTAATTTTAAGCATTTGTGCATATGGTAAATTCCTTAACATTTTCTTTAGGTGAAAGCTCAGCCTGTGTAATAAATTGTTCCTATCAGTTGGTTTGGTAAACAATGTCGTTGATATCTTACACTCGTGCACATTGATTTGTATGTCAGTGTAATGTATGCTTGGGTTTCCAAACTCAGCAATAAATTGTATCCTGGGATTTATTGTGTTCATGTACCCGAAAAAAATCATTGAGTGATTCAGATCTACAATGCCACACTCCAAAAATTTCATCTATTAAACATACCCATTTTTTTTTAATGAGAAATGAACTGTAGGAGTACATCCCTATGGTCTCTTCCTGTAGAAGTAACCACTCAACCGCTTCATGTCGTGGTCATGATGAATGCTGGTATATAAATTACATACTTCAATTGTAAACGGGATGTCCTCATTTGTTAGTTGTATCGAATTCACAATTTGAAAAAATGGAGTGCTATCTTTAATATATGTTGAGGGTTTCTGTGTTAAAGGTTGTAGGACACCGCCTGTGGCTGCTACTATAGGTTGTCCTGGTGGGTTCTTCAAACGTTTGTGTATTTTTGGGAGCAGATAGAAATGAGGCATTTGAGGATATGTTGTAAATAAGAAAGATTTTGTATTGTGTGAAATTCATTCCATTTCTTCAGCTGACTTCAAAATAATTTCTAGATCTGTCATGATCTCATTAGTTGGGTTGTGGTCTAAAACCGCATAGACTGATGTATCGTTTAATTGTCACTCCCATTCCTTTAGGTAGTCCACTGTATTAAGAATCATGAGTGCTCCCGCCTTGTCTGCTCGGCGGTTTGTGAAACTTGCATCAGAGTATAGTGTTCTAATTTGCGATAGTTCACCTCTATTCAAGTTGTTGTATTTAGGCTTCCCGAAATGTAATTTTTTTGAGTCTGTTAGCACAATTATTTCAAACATCTCAATTTCTGGTATATTGATAGGGGCTGTGAATGTGCTCTTTGATCAAAATTCAATCCATTCCGGATTGTCAGCAGATAAACCTTCAGATGGATTTAGTTCAGCAAAGAATACTTTAAGTTTGAGCTTGCAAATGAGTTTGTGCAGTTCAACTTTGGTGTTGAAGATGTTTGTACTGTAGGTAGGTACACATTTCAAAGCTTTTTGCAGAGTTCTTGTTTCATGTTCAGTCAGTGACCTGTCTGACAAATTCACCACTATGTTTTTTGCATCTGAAATCTTCTTAACATTCCCTGTTTTTCTCCTCATCCCCCTCCTCGTTTTTTTCTTTTTTGGCCTGTTCCTAAAAAAAGGCCTTGACGTACTAGCAATGTCCAAGTCTCTCTGTTGTACTTTTGTGTTGCTTGCGTGTGTGGTTTGGTTAGTAACTGTTGTGACTGTCCCTCCAGTAGTAGTGTCAGAATCCGAACTGCTGTTGTCAGTGGATGGCTTATTTGGTCTTGGTGGTTGGAGTTGATATTTGTCGTCCCAGGTGTACACCTCGTTGTTTAAATAATCATAAGTATCTCTTTTGAATTTCCTTATTTTTTTTGTCTCCAAATCGGTCTTATATTCCTTGAGTCGGTTATTAATGTCAACGACCAAAAGAGTAGTAACAAGGGTTTGCAGCCCACACTGAAGGGGTACGACGTCATTTCTTCGCTGCCTTTTCATCCCCAGGCTTTTAAAAGTGCACATTCCATCGAATGTGCTCATCGAATTTTTTAGGGGGGGGGGTGGGAAAGGGCAGATAAGGGTTTGGGTGGGTGGTCAATGGCAAAAAATAAGTGTGGGAAAAAACCATGAGCACATTCGATGGAATGTGCACGTTAAAAAGCCTGGGGATGAATAGGTAGGTGAAGAAATGACATGGAACCAGTGAAGGCTAATCGGCCCAGGTCTCTTATTTTCCAGTGTCGTTTTGCATGCCCAGCACGCAGGCATGACATAGTGGGTTACCCCCACTCACCATTCTACATAACTTTATGAGATTCCAAATTATTAATTATTTCTAAGAAGCAAGAAACTTGTAAGTGGTGCCCACTCACCATACCGATATATACTACCATACCACAACTCATAATCCCGTGGTAAACCCATGGGACCACGTGGCAGTAACGGTAAAAGAGTCTACCTGTAAATCAGCAGATTTACAGCCGATTTACTACGAAATTCTTAATGAAGCCGAATTAGGAAATTCAGACTAAACCGAAAAGTTCAGTTTTAAATGAAACATATAGGACCTAATTTTGCTACATGCCGTAATTTGGTAGTGTGGAGCTGTTACGTGTAGACCTACATGTAGCCGCCACCCTGCTGCCACGCTTTAGTCATTTTCAAGTTTGTACGCTGCTATTTTGACCTGCACCTTTTCACTCTGCAATGCAAAATGAGTAAACACTGCCTGCCATGTGCACATGACAAGCAGTGTTCAATTGTAAATGCTGCCTGCTATGCGAGCATGACCAGCAGCATTTAGAATAGATCCCTATGGAGTCAGTCGGCTTTATTCTGGCGACCACAAACCCGGCAGACTCCATAGTATTTGCACTAGCATGACAATGCATTCCGGCGCACATTCTGGGGCATTTGAATGGCAGAGAGGAAGGGAGTCACGTAAACGCAAGTTGCGTTCAGCCCGTCCTCTTCGCCATACAAATGGACAAAAGGCTTTTACACCAAAATACTTACATCATGGCTCATCAGAAAATGAGCTCCCAATGGACTGGATGAAGGGGTAGGGTGTTGGATTTACAAGGAACAATATTATTGGGTAGGGGATTAGGTGAGGGTGAAGGCTTTTCTTAAATTACACATCCTGTTTAAGAAGAAATTGGTTTTAAAAAGTTGATTGACGATGTAGCAAGGCTGGACATATGTGAACCATGATGAATTAAAAAAACTATTACATGACAGTTTATTTTCAATATTTTAATCCATTTAATTTAATATTGTCCATTATTACCCAGGGAGAAACCGCCAGCCAATTAGGATGTCAAGAAGGTGAGCTAAATCTAACTGTATAGGTCCCCTTACCATCTTGAGGCTGGCCCTTTACCCCAAGTCCCATTTCCTTAATTCAGGCTTTCCCTAAGCTTCCATCGTGAAAATATAGCAATGCAAAACAAAGCCACAAAAGTGAGTTATATCCTAAAATCCCATGATCACACCTCACCAGCCCTCATCAAAGTTCTGCTGCTGCCCGAATCAAAGACAAACTTTGACAAACTTCACTGCTAATCCCACAAAGTGATCCATGGTCCCAGTTCCTCATATCTCAGCAGTCTCTTCAAGATCTACCCACTGAAAAGCGCCTCCGATTGTCCGACACCACCCACCAGGCCTTTGCAAAGCTCTCAAAACACCACCTAGGTGGTTGACGGTTTGCTGTGCAAGCTTCCTCTCTGTCTAACTCATTGACGGGGCGGGTAGGAGGGGGGACTACTGACACTTTCTTGTTCCCTCATGACTCTATTATTCGTTGTCTTTCTGTTTTGCAGTTGAAACCTGAATTCACTGATAAAGCAACACCAACATTAATTGTTTTCTTACTGGTGTGTATTTTCTTTCTTTGAAAAAGAAAATCTCCATGCAATGCAGCAGAGCAGTTTATCTGAGTCCCAGCTTAGTTGCTCCTAAAGAGTTCTGAGCTGAGCTCAGATATCGCCTCCATGTCATATGGGTGACCTTTGTCTGGTTTTGGCTTTTGAGTAAACTGTGTTTTGCCTGCTAGGACCTCGAGACTCATATTTGTACTGAACATGAACACAGTAGAAATACAGTTTTCGTCATGCAAATGTTTAGAGCTGGAAAGGATAGTCCTGTGTATATTATGCCAGTTTGCAACTAAGTAACAGTTTGAGACACTACAGCTTGCATTGTACTGACTATACGTGTTGTATGTTACTAAGAGGGCGAAGAAATGTTCCAGAATACTAACCTTACTTAGCTGCTCCGTTCTTTCTTCCTAATCAAACTTCAACCATTTCCAGGAAGAAAGAACTCCTTCCTCTCATGGCTTTTATTGCTCGCTGTGATAGTTGGCCTGGTCTGGATTTATTTTGGCATTCTGGTAGTTGTTCTGCTTTTGTATTATTAATACTTGTTCTGCTTTCCATTTATTAATGCAGGACTACAGGATGGGGCTGGATGAACTATTACATCACCTCTGAGACAAGTAGGCATATCTGGGCTTATCTGATAATTGCACGTGTTTCAGAGGCTTCATTTGGTACTTACTGGGACATCATTACTAAACTGGTCCCACTGCCAGGAGCCAAGGTACTTAGCCTTTACATTTTTGAAAAAACCTATTTCATAATGCTTGCCACATCTAAATGTACAGTATACTAAAGTTTCATTGGTTCAAGAAGCATGGCAGGGGCCCATTTGCTCCAGTGCCTCATTAAATGAAGTTAGGATGCACTAGGTCCCGCTCCTCCTCACTGTTTTGTCAAGGAGCAAAATCACTAACATTCTGATTAATCAGTAAGGACAGAATTAGGGGCCTGACCCTACTCTGAAATCCCCCCAAATACACCCCAGTGTTAAAGCTCTTTATAAAGTACTCATTGAGCACATCACTACTAATAAGTAAATACTGTAGTCATGCAGCAATACAACACACTTGTTTTGAAACTAGCAGGAAAAGACTGATCAACACACACTTTATGTTTATAGAAAAATAGAGATGCCCGAGCCCGTTGGGGCTTGGACTGACCCGGGTCAAAGTTGGGCTCTGGCCTGACCTTCATTTCGGATCACTGCCTTCCCAGAGCAGGAGCCAACCACAAGCCCCACCCTCTGGCCACCCATCCCGTTTACAGAATTATTTTTAAAAACGTGTTTCTGATGTGATAACCACATGTGTAGGAGCGTGGATGACTCACTTCCTGTCTGCTCCCTTCGACTCACTGATTGGTTGGGGCAGGACAGGAGCACTGCTCTGGGATGGGGGACAGCAGAGAGGGGACTAGTGTGTGATGTAGTGTTGATGGGTGCAGGCCGGATTATTTGGTATCTCTTTGCCGATGTTACGAGTGACCTGGTCCGGAAATAAAGGTGCCAGTAACAACACTGGCACCTTTACTTCCTGACCGGGTCACTTTGAGTCTGCCGGTAGGGGCAATGAACAATCGGCAGGCCTGACCTGCTGATAGTTCATGATCCTACCGGCAGGTTCTTCACTGAAGCACCGACACCAGTGCTTCTGTTTTCCCATTTCACTGGAGTCTCATGGGCGGTGGTAACGGTAATGCGAGATTGTCGGTAACCTGCCGGTAGCAACCTCGTAGTGAGGCCCAATGTGTTCCTTTTAATGGGTTTAGATGGGTGTAGGCTAGCTGTAAGGAGAGTCCACGGGTTGCAAAGCATTGATTGAGCATGACAGTGGTTGTTCATAGAGAGAGTGGCTGTTTATAGAAGATGGGTTGGGTAGGAGTATTTTATGCACGCTCTATGTGGTGGGTCAACTGAAAGGAGTGAATGAAGATGAAGTTGTAAGATTTCCGTAATGAGGAGTTACTTGAGTGGTGAGAGGAGTGGGTGGATGCTCAAGGGCTAAGGTTTTTTCTCTTTTGTGTCTTGATTGTAGATTTCTTATACAGATTCCGGTGTGGTCCGACGGTGTGAATGCACTTCACTAACAGGAAGAAAACGGAGGTTGTTCTCCCAAAATGATGTGTTTGCATTATGTACTGGAACCCTTGTTCATTTGCTCAGCATCTGGTAAATATAGATCGTTGTTGGTTGCTCTTGTCCTCCTTTTTGTTCGTTAGTTGGTTTAAGAGCCAAATCCTGAGCTGTTTCCTGAACGTCAGGTGGGTTACTTCCAGGTGTATTCACCTATGCAGATGACAGGCAGAAACTACTTGGGGATGACCTCAACAAATCAAACACTATTTTCACCAACCTTATGAAATGAGTCTCCAATTGGATGAAAGCTAGCAGACACACATTCATCTCTTTCAAGTTAGACCAAATATCCTGGATGTCATACATTTAGGCGCAATCTCTGGGTCTTTGCCCCACTCGTGTGAAAGATGTCTGCAACCTAGGAATCATCATCACTACAACCCAATCTTTGATGCTCACATGAACTCACTAGTCAAAGGTTGTTTCTTTTACCTCAGATCATTACATCATAGCATCACCCTCTTCCATGCTAATCCTAGAATCACCATTGTTAAGGTCTTAATCGAATCTCACCTTAAACACTGCAACAGAATTTACATGGTCATCCCCAAGTCCCAAATCCACAGACCCCAACATGTAGACAAATGCGGATGACCACCTCATATTTGCACTTTATCGCCCTGACCAAACCTCACCAGCAACTAGATCACTTACATTGGCTCACCAAAGAACCAAATTCAAAACCCTATGCATCATGCACCTTGCCTACCACGACTTTGAAACCAACATCTTACTGGAGAAAGTTTGCAAACACGCACCATCAGGATCACTGAGATCATCAAACAAAAGAATCCTTGTTCCACCCTAACTTTTCTCATATGAAAAGACATTCACAACTTCTTAAAATAAGGCCAACAACCTTTGGAAGTCTCTCCTGACCCAAAAACTGAGCAAGTCAAAAACGTAGCAATCAGGAGGACATTAAAAACATAGCTATTTGCACCTTCAGTGTAAACTAATATATGTTCCTCTACCTGATTGTGTCATCTCTGATCACTGTTAGCACCAATATAACTTAGGGTGAGCATTGTGTGTGAGGAACTGCCCTATGGCAAAGCTGTTGTATATATTTATTACTAATAAAATGATGCAGGTAATTCCATTTCAGGAAGGGAAATCTTCTAACCAGATTCCCATTCCATGAACTCCATTCCAAAAGCAGTGGCACAGAGCAGGTTCAGAGTTAACGTTGCCCTCTTGACATTTGCAATGACAGTCAAGTCTCTGGAGCACAGGGTCTGCATTTAAAATATGCACCACGGTTACAAGCACTCCATAATTGTGAGTTTACTGTCCTGATGGCAGATAATCTTTAAATATAAGCATACCTCAGTTAGAGTATGGTGGATGGTATTTCTCATAAATATTACAGCCGCAGGAATTTATAATATCACACATGTGTCAGCCATGTGACCCCAGCTCTGTGAAAGGAATATATGTATTCTCCCCAGGCAGGCTGGACCCTTGCACTGCTGGCAGGACTGTAGCATTTGGGATTGCCTCTCTTTGTTCCTTTTTGAGGGCAGGCAACAACCTCCCCAGTGAGATAGATGCTCTACATGAAGCTGTCCTGGGAACAGGAATCAAAGTGCAAGAACCCATTCACAACAGGAGTAGCCCCATGCCTGGCTGCTGCATATGTAACATCCTTTGATCCTTTTGACAAGGGAAGGGTGTGAGGTTAGTGTAGACAGTAGGAGCTCTTTAAAGTTGGAGGAAGATTCCATCATCTTGTTTCTCTCTATCTCTATCTTCCCTTCCTGTCCCCTGGACATTTGGTAGCAGATAACACTTTGGGTGGGATATAAGAAGGCAAAGTCCACCAGTTCCAAGAACAGGGATTGGGCCACTAAAGCAAACTAGCTTTAGTCTAATCACCTGGGGACTTTTGCCTTTAAAACAAGGGTATCCCACCACTTCTTTGAATAATGTCTGAACTTCAAACCTTCAAGTAGATTATATTGGACGCTGTTTGGAGAGCAGTCTTTTAAAAGGTCCTCCAGTTGTGAGATGAAGGCAGCTGTTCTAAGGAAGAGGCAAGCTATGCGTGTTAACCATCCCAAGGGACCATTGGCGGTAATCTGCTGCTGGAAAAAGTCTTTCATCTCTGCCAGCCACACTGCTGGTGAGGACACCACTAAGTTGAATGACCTGTTGCAGCCCACAGAATTGGCCCATATTTTCCTTGAGGCCCTGTAGTGGGACGAACAGCTACTGAGAGCCAAGACAGCCAGGATTTGCCATTTCACTGTCGAACCACTCCGATTCATGATTCGAGCGAGTCTGACCCAGATCAAACCACAAGGACCCTCCAGAGCTGCCTTTGTCACTCGCTAAACTTTGAACCACTGTCCCAACATTCAAACCCGGTCTCTTCTGCACCACGCTGTTCGAAAGAACATTGTTGACTCTGCTCAAACGAAGAACATGATGAACATGTCGCTGATCGCACCGATCCTGGTGTTCTTCACTAACTGTGTCCTTCGAGCTCCCCCAAATGGACTCGCTTTGCACCCATCATTAGCCTGTCCGCCGTCAAACCTCAACTACCGAACTGAATCTGAAGATCTCCACTATACGTAGTGCTTGAGTAACATTTCAAACTGCAGCCATCTTCGGTTCGATGCTGCTTTGACGTCTGGGTTTGGTTTTTGTAGTTTATAGCATAAAATGCCCTGATAAAATGCCCTGATTTTCAGAACATTTAAATATATGTTAATGCTTGAAACAGAGTGTCACATAGATGTAAGGTTTATTTACTTTCAGATTAATTTAATTAATTCTTCTAGACCACCTTGTGATGAATTGACTTCTGCCCTGAAGGAGTCCAAGGATGAGTAAAGACTAAGGGCCTCATTACACGGTAGGCGGTAAACCATGGCGCTATTAGCGCCATGGTTCATGCCGGTAATTTACCGGTACCGCCTTGGAGGAAAGGGGAATTACTGCCCTATTCCAAGGATGTGAAGGCGGTAATTCCTCCTTCCTCCATTGCCCTTCCCCATTCCCATTTTTGCCCCATAGGGCATAATGGGAATGGGAAAGGCGCTAATTACGGTACCGCAAATTGCGGTACCGTAATTAGCACCCTGGTCCCTATGCGCGTTAATTTTTTAACGCCTGCTAAAAGCAGGCGTTAATGTACCAACCCGCAAAGGGACCTCGTTGTAAGGCGGTAAGGGTTTACTGGTACCGGTAAAATACCGGTACCGGTAAACCCTTACCGCCTACCGTGTAATGAGGCCCTAAGTCTTCACAAGGGAGAGTACCTTGGCGCTCTGAAGTGAGAGAAGATTGTAATGTTGCTTTAACAGCATTACAATCTTGTCTCACTTCAGAGAGAAGGTTGTTCCCTGAGGAAACAACATTGCATTCTTCTATTACTTCAGAGCTGGCAGTGGCTTCTAACCCTTCTGTTCCTGACCCTGCAGTCAGTCTGTCAGCACACTCCATTCTGACAGAGACCCAAGCTTGTGACGGTCTATACCTGGGCCTACCCGAAGGTACTCTCCCTCGTGAAGAGCTATTCTGTTATTTGAAAGAATTACAAGAAGGAAGGTTGTATAATATGCTTAAGGGCTCCCTTCACACATATGAAGTAGCAGCTGCAGCTGTTTCAAATAGAAAGCTCGGAGCCCTGAGACCTAATATGTTCTCCCCTTATCACAACCACTAAACCCACCCGAATCCAGCCACCAACTCAATGAGAGTTGATCATGCTAGGAGGATTAAAACTGGGAGATAATTGATTTAAATACACCTCTGCTAAATATTCATTCGATTATGTGTTTTTTGTTTTTGTTGTTTTTAGTTTGTACTTTTTAACTGACCTAATGTAGATTTACAACAGATGGGCGGTGACTGTTTAGATTTTTCTGTAGATATTTCAATTTTTAATTGGTGAAAATTGATATTTCAAATGATATGATAATACTATTTTGTAACCGTCTCTGAACCTTTATGTTATAAATGCTGAAATAAAGGATTTGATGATTATGGAGCTCCATGACAGGAGTCTGTCTGTCTCTTCCAACATTCAAATTCTGTCAGCTTCACTCATGGCATTTGTCCAGTCATCTTTAACTCATATATGGGTGCTCACCCATGTGTCACACTGTTCTATCATCACACCAGGTCCAGCAAGTCAAGGAGAATTAACCCTCTGTCAACCAGCCCACAGCAGCCACAGGAAAACATGCAAGTGTGCCGTGTAGAAACTGGCTCTGGCTGGCTCCATTCTGAGCAGAACAATAGAATAGCATGTCAATGACCTTAATATCGACCGTAATATCCATAGAAAGAGCATCATTCCAACCTTGCCAGTATCCTGGCGGTAAACGGGCAAAGGCTGTTACCATTTCCGGCACTCGGTCTGGCGGCATTCCGGATTATGAGTGCCAGATGGATGGAATTAACCCCCATTCATCAGGTCTCATAGGACTCCATGAGGGGATTTGCTGCCATGGCAATGCCATTGGCGTTAATGAGGGCTTTTTTTGCCACCTGGGCACCTACCTGCCTTACCTCCAACTGGAGGTAACCCGGGTGCTCCACCAGTAAACCCGTAGTTGGCCAGTATAGTAAAGTGTCGCTATGCATGAATATCGGCCCTTTTTTACCGGCCTGGCCGACTGGGAAGGAGGCCCAATGCTCTTTTTGGGATTATGTCATTCTTTGCAATGCCAAAACAAAGCCAAAACTATCACAAAGCTCCTGTTGGGATTATCGAACATGGTTGGAATGAATTCAAAGGGAACCATTTGGAAGTACCAGTAGCAGCATTTTACATAGGACATGAGTGCGGTGCAGGGATGGGACTTGCAACGTCATCAGATCATTGATAGGTCTCAGGTGTAGGATGGGAATCTGATCGGAAATTGATATTTGGACGGAGATGGGCCCTGAGTTGGGGTCGACCCTGTATTTGGGATGAGCCTTGTGGCGTGCATGGGCCTGGGTTGAGCGGCACAGAATGGGAATGGGCCTTGTGGTGGACATAGTAATTGGGAGGGGATGAGACACGGGTGAGGAGTGTGTGGGCTCCTTGGGTGCGAGGCAGGACAGGAAGAATGCGTGGTACATGCACCTTTGGCAGTGGAGAGCAGTAAAACAGCGTCTCTCATTTACAGTCTGATAAATCGGAGCAAAACTATTGTTATGGGACCGATGTGCTGTCATAACCGGCTGATTATAAGATGATTCTGAACTCTAAAATGTCTATTGTTTTACCCTTGGTGTCATAATTCTGTGAATAATTATATTCAAAAGTTTCACACATGTATGGTTCAGCCTTCCAGATTAAGCTCCATGCTTCTACTCTTTGACCACTAGATGGCAACAGCCGACATACACAATCAGGCACAGTTTGCCTTTATTCTTGAACACGGATTTAATGCTCATGCACTGTAAAGGAACAACAGGCATATTCCGGGACCACGCAATTACTGTATCGGCCATTCATTGAGGAGAAAGAGAAACACGTTGTCCCTAATTCGAGCCGTGTGTACCAGCCATCTAATTTTCCATGTTCTTGGTTCCTTTCTCCTGTCTCCCCATGCCAAGTGTTCGGGCGTTACTGCGCATGCGCTACTAGGAAAGATAAGAAGCCAGAGGGATCTTTAGCGACACGTTTGAACATTTTAAGCAACTGGATAATTAATGTTTTTTTAATATATATTTCATTGCATTTGCTGTGCTCTAACACTGCAGCATGCATACTCGCTATTGAGTAGCACATTCATAAAGTGCAAGTGACTATATTCGTATATTTTGAAAGTATTTGATTTTTGATAAAACAGGAGTCGCAGACGCCGTCCGCAACTGGTCGATGTTCTCCCTGCCAAGTATTTCATCAAAACAATCATCCAATGAGAATTATTCACCTCGGACAGCCGAGCTCTTTTCAAAGAGGACCTGTACAGCAGATCACAACCCACATTAGATACATACATGAATGTAATGTTCATACTATTCTTTCTCTACAGTTGGTGAATCATGGTGTCTCTTCTTGCTTGAGGGTTCCAATAAACAGATATGCAGAGCTAGAAATGGCCATTGGTAGAGCCCAGGCAAAGCCCAGCTTGGGGGATCTGGCTGGCTGTGAGAAGCAAACAATAGGCATGCTGGCAAAAATCCCATTATTGGCATCATGGCTCCCAACCCACCACAACCAAGAGCCAACATGGTGTCCTGCTTCCCCGCACACACAACCCAAAACCCATAACTTGAGTCCCAATTTTGGTACATACAGCACAGTGTTATACAATTATTTTCCCTGCAGCACACACTTTAATTAACAAGCGAAGACATGATTTGAGCCTAATCTGTTCTTTAGCCGTTTTGCCAAATATCATGTCACCTTTGGCTGGTACATATATGTGTTAATGTATTGCCAAACAATCTAAAATATGACTTTGATTTACATAGGTGGCTTGAAAACTACACACACCACATATTAAATACCCAATGAATCCATATATACCTCCTTGCAGAAACATGTTGAGCAAAGTGTGGATGCTTGTTACTTTGTTTTCCAATTCCTGAATGGTAGTTTCCTAGTGCCGAAGAGCAAAGTTATGTCAGCATTGTTTTGCAAATTTATTTTTAGTACGTAAATACACACAAGAACAAAAAACAAAACTGTCACATGTTTGCCGTCGTTCGATACAGACATACACAGGGTTTGCAATTGAGGGGAGCTGGGAGCTGCTTAGTTGCTGCTTGTAGCCTAGAAGAGCCTGGTTAGCTTGACACCAACAGCTACCGGGAGATTCTTTTGGCTCCTCAGGCCAATGGACACAACTGTGTGAATTTGATTCTGTGAATTTGGGACAATCTATAAACATTAGGTCACATCTATATGGCATTTAAACCATAAGGGGTCATAAATAACGCCCCAAAATACGTTTGCGCCTTATGAAGAAGTTATATTTTCAGGAATGATATTAGCTCCTTCCCCAGTTGTAGCTCCTGGTCACTGGTTAATGCTCAATACCCAGGAGCTGCTTTTAGCTCCTGTTTATCCAATAGTAATTTCGAACCCTGATACAGCTTGATAGTATCCCCGAAATTCCCCCAAAAATCCAAACCCTCAGATCACTGCTCATCCTACACTGTTGTCAGACCTTAAGAATATATTTTGTTGATGCTCCATAGCTCATTTGACACTTTAATTCTGTCCCTCCGCTCATTGTTCATCTCACTCACCATAATGCACAACCAATGCTAATGGTTATCGTACACTGTGATTCAGTCTCTCGGCTCACTGCTCCTCTTACACTGTGATTTAGTCCCTCTTTTCATGGCTCATCTCACAGTGTGATTCAGGCCCTCGAATCACGGCTCCTCTTACACTGTAATCCAGACCCTAAGCTCACGGCTCATCTCATACTGTGAATCATACCCTCAGCTCACGGCTCATTTTACACAGTGATTCATACCCTCAGCTCACAGCTCATTTTACACTGTGATTCAGTCCCTCAGCTCACGGCTTATCTTACACTGTGATCCATACACTCAGCTCACAGCTCATCACACTGTGATTCAGACCCTCAGATCAAGGCTCATCTCATACTTTGATTCAGTCCCTTAGCTCGCGGCTCATTTTCCACTGTGATTCAGTCCCTCAGCTCACGGCTCATCTTAAACTATGATCCATACTCTCAGCTCACGGCTCATCTTGCATTGTGATTCAGTCTCTCAGCTCATGGCTCATCACACTGTGATTCAGACCCTCAGCTCACGGATCATCTCACACTGTTATTCAGTCCCTCAAATCACTGCTCATCTCACACTGTGACTCCGACCCTCAGATCACTGCTCATCTTACACTATGATTCAGACCCTTGAGTCACTGCTCATCTCACATTGTGATTCAGTCCCTAAAATGACTGCTCATCTTACACTGTGATTCAGACCCTCAGCTCACGGCTGATCCAACACTGTGATTCAGACATTCAGATCACGGCTCATCTCATACTATGATTCAGACCCTCAGATCACTGCTCATTTTACACTGTGGCTCAGACCCTCTGATCACTGCTCATCTTATACGGTGATTCAGACCCTCAGCTCAATGCTCATCTCACGCCGTGATTCAGACCCTCAGATCACGGCACATCTCACACTGTGATTCAATGCGTCAAATCACTGCTCATTTCACACTGTGATTCAGTCCCTCACCTCACCGCTCATCTTACCCTGTGATTCAGACCCTCAGCACAATGCTCATCTTACACTGTGATTCAGATCCTCAGATCACTGCCCTTCTTACATGGTGATTCAGACCCTAGATCACTGCTCATCTTACACTGTGATTCAGACCCTTGAATCACTGCTCATCTTACACTGTGATTCAGTCCCTTGAATCACTGCTCATCTTACACTGTGATTCAGACCCTCAGCTCATGGATAATCTCACACTGTTATTCAGACCCTCAGATCATGGCTCATCCCACACTCTGATTCAGCTGCCCAATCACAGCTCATCTCACACTGTGATTCAGTCCCTCAGCTCACGGCTCATCACACTGTGATTCATACCCTCAGCTAATGGCCCATCACACTGTGCACAATATCCCACAAAACAGCTTCCTTCCTTTCTGTTACTGGTGAGTTCTCAAATGCCTCTAGAGATAGTCATGCCAAACCCTTTTACCATAAATGAGGGCAAGTTGCCATGGATTATCCAAAAATATATACGTATTTTAATATTTATCAAAATCACATCAATTGACAATACATATATTTAACAACAATGACATAATCATAATTCATCTTAACATCGATATATTCACCTAAACATGTGACTTGTATCAGAAAGAAAGAGGCACATCTAATCCAGCCTCTTTTGTGCCTTAGCAGTCAGCCACTTGATGTCTCTACTGGAATCCTGCTCAATAGTACCCCTTAAAATGAGAGGGCAAAACAATGTGCCTACACTTCAAACAATGTGTTTCTAGAACCAACAGTGACTTTTGGAAAGTGCACACAAATTAATTTAAATTGCATTCCTTATTGGTGCTGTCTTCAGGGCACTTATTCCTTTTTTCTGTGTTCATATTCATCGTGTCAATGTTCCCGTGATTGGGTGATCTTGCTCATATCGACAGGAGAGGAAGAGGATAAAAACCAAAAGAGTGACCTAGCAGATCTTGAAAAAAATATCCAAGACGAGTCAGTGATACCAAATATAAAAACACTTTTGGAAAAAATTGAGGAAGACATGGCCAAATTTAAGACCTTCACCATGGACAAAAAACTGTGGAAATTAAACAACGATGTTCAGAATTATAAGGAGGAAGTGACATATCCCTATTTGGTGCCTGTTTTTTTCACACAAAGTATTATGGGCCAAAACCAGAACTTAGGCTTCAACAACAGACGCCCATTTAGAAATATGTCACATTCTCAAACTCATCAAACAGCAGTGATGGGGGCTCGAGTACGGGTTCTGCCAACACAGGCAATCCACAGAGAGGCCATTGTCAGAACAGGGGTAGACGAAGCAAGACCCACCAACCGGGCAACCATGGCATGTGGACACGCCAGTGGCAACCATCGCCACAAACATGGTGATGCCCATTTTTAATCTGAGCACTCACACTCTCACAGCCTCAGAAATCCAGGTCTTAAGTAGGGGCCTTAATTTTGTACCGGGCAAAAAAGCAGATCTTTTCAAGACAGAAGTGGAAATGCAGAACCTTTTTCGCACAATACGGTTGAAGTACTTTTTTAAGTACTGCAATGACCAACAGCCATGGGACAAAAGTGTGTCAGGCCTTAAACCGTCTTCTACCTTCACCCCCTTATCTTCCATGGTCTCTTCTGAGATTATTAGCTTTGAAAATAAGATCATAAGGGAAATGAAGATGCTGGTCAAGACTAAAAACACACATAGAGATAATCTGTCTGGAGAAGAAAGAAAAGCCATAAAAGAGCTGGCAGACAAGAAAACTTTTGTTATCAAACCAGCAGACAAGGGTGGCGGAGTGGTATTTTGGGGCATTGACCAATACCGTGCAGAGATCAAAAAACAACTTGAAAGAGTTACTGTTTACAAGCCCTTACCTTGTAATCCCACAGCCAGAATACGTGAGGAGATTGACAGTTTTATGACTCATGATGAAAGTGAGAGGTGGATAGATACTGATGAAAAAGCGTTTCTCACACAACAATATCCGGTGACACCAGCTTTTTACTGTCTACCTAAGATACACAAAGATCCGAATGACCCACCGGGCCGACCCATTGTGGCAGCTGATTTCTTTTTGAGACCTTTTGTGAAAACAATGCACTCATATATCCAAGATACCACCCAGATGATCAAGGTGTTGGACACCATAGAAGTGAGAGCTGAAGACATACTTGTGACACTAGACATTGAGGCGTTATAGACGAGTATTCCTCAAATGAAATGTGTCAATATAATGGAAAAATATCTAGAGAAAAGAGAGGATAAAACTGTTCCATCAGCATTCATTTTAGAGTGCATTAGACTTGCTCTACTAACAACTTCTTTATAGAACAATACACATACTACCTACAACAGCATGGTAAGAGTATGGGCTCCACTTTTGCCCCAGATCTGGCAAATCTTTTCGTGGATGATCTGGAGATGCATTCAGTCTATGCGGATCCAAATCCATTCAAACACCTGATGAAAACCTGGGTGAGATACATCGACCATGTGTTTATGTTATGGGGAGGGAATCCATCTGAGTTGGAATTCTTCCTTATTTGGATAAACAATCAAGATCCTTTTATTAATTTCACAATGAGTTGGAGTGTCGAAAAAATTTCGTTCTTAGATCTTGAGATCTACAAAGGTGACAATAACAAGTTCGGTACCACGCTATTTAGAAAAGTGACAGATAAAAATACCTTATTATTTTTCGACAGTTTACATCCGCAAAGTTTAAGACAAAATTTACCTTTTGGGCAGTTCTTACGCATTCGTAGGAACTGCAGCCGAAAAGAGGACTTTGACACAAATAGCAAAGATCTGTCGGCCAGATTAAAAGCCAGTGGTTACCCCTCGCACATTGTCCGCAGATCTATGAAAAGGGCAAGGAATACCAATAGACAGGACTGTCTGGTGACACAACCACGAGTGAAGGAAGATAAGATAACATGCGTTTCCACTTTTTCACTAATTAGCAACGATCTCCGCAGATGTATACTTAAACATTGGAGTATGATTAACACCGAAGAGTTTGCTATTAACAAACCACACTTTGCATTTCGGCGCCTGCCTAATTTAATAGATAAATTGGTCCACACATATAGAACACCAAGGGATGGGAGCGACAACACTCAACTGACGCTGTGGAATTTACCAGCTGTGGTAGGCCATTCTAAATGTGGTAAATGCTCAGTATGCCATCTCACTACAAACTTGAAGATTGGTGACCTGAAAGGCAGAATATGGAACTTAAAAAGCTTCACCAACTCTAATGCAGATAATCTGCGAACATAGATCTTGCGTCAAAAATGGCGTAGCAGAGAAACCTTTAGTATCAAACTTCAAGTCTGCTCATCACAGCCCAGATGACATTCATTAGTTTATTATAGAAACGATTTTCCCCAACCCAGAGGTGGTAATAGGGACTTGAAACTGAGGCAGGCAGAACAAATATGGATTCATTCCCTAAATACTGTGAAAGAAGTTCTGAATATCTCGATTGAATGGGCGCTGTTCATTCATCATAGAAAATTATTAAGAACCCATCTGGAGAGTTGCTGTGCATGGGGCCTGTATAACAGATGTAGGACAGCATTCCTGCTCCAAGATGGCGGGCGCTTATGCGCGGCAAATATGTATTTACAAAATGCTGCATGGGTTCTGTCTGCTCTTTACATAAGACTGATATTTCTGAAATACTCGCCCGTGTATCCATCTTAAACGGATTCAAAGTTAAACAGATGAACGTATTCATAACTTGATGCGATTGGGAACACATTGGAAACATTTTTTTCCCCCTTCCAATATGGTGGGCGCGGATGCGTCGTTAGAGACAAGCACACACAGTATATGCGTGGTCACTCCGCACGTCACCACGGAACGCGCTATTTGAAGCCTCACATGAGGAGGTTAGCACGTCGCGTGATTTCTGAAGTCAGGTGATACGCCGCCATAGGAAGCGAGCTGCGGGTGAAGTATTCGGCCGCTTGTAGGTAAGATGCAAGCAAGCAATATCCTTTTGCCGCTGTGAATCTAATGTATTGAGGTCTAATCCCATCCCACGGATGTTTCATCAGGCCTCGTGAGGATAAAATTCCTAGAAGACAGACGTTTGAATACGAGATGTGGCAAAGCGATTCGTACGCCGCACCACAAACAAAAGAGTCCCCACATGAGTGACCGTAGTGGGTAAGCATTCTTTGGCTGACTCAGTGTGGTTTTAAAGGTGGGGGCAGTGATTGTAACTCTCACACAAGATAATTGGTGGTCCTCTTCCCTCTGTAGTATCTCCGAACGGGGTGGCTGAATATATCAAGCTATTCTGAGTGTACATACGTGAGGAAAGGAAACACCAGGTCACGGCAGGATTGAAAAGGGTAAGGATGCATGATAGCACCTTGAAATAAGCGGTAACATTCAAACATTTACAACCATTAAAAGGGTACATGGAGGAAATATGAGAGGGATAGTGTGTGCCTCCAATATTGAAACTATTGTATAGAGTAATCCAAGGGATATATTCCCCTATGGGTATTGATGACAATAGAAATAAATGAATCCTTCTGTTCAGAATTGTATAAAGGTGAAGGTGTAATGGGTGCCTCAAGAGTTTTTTGACATGTCACAAGTCATAGTAACCATGGTATTAAGACCAATTTCTCTGTTTCGTTTGTTTTTGTAGAATGTTGGAAATATGGCTAAATCTTGTGATGTCACACGATGAATATGAACACAGAAAAAAAGAATAAGTGCCCTGAAGACAGCACCAATAAGGAATGCAATTTAAATTAATTTGTGTGCACTTTCCAAAAGTCATTGTTGGTTCTCGAAACACATTGTTTGAAGTGTAGGCACATTGTTTTGCCCTCTCATTTTAAGGGGGTACTATTGGGCAGGATTCCAGTAGAGACATCAAGTGGCTCACTGCTAAGGCACAAAAGAGGCTGGATTAGATGTGCCTCTTTCTTTGTCATATGAGTCACATGTATAGGTGTATATGTCGATGTTAAGATGAATTATGATTAAGTCATTATTTTTAAATATATGTATTGTCAATTGATGTGATTTTGATAAATATTAAAATATGTATATATTTTTAGATAATCCATGGTAACTTGCCCTCATTTATGGTAAAAGGGTTTGGCATGACTATCTCTAGAGGCATTTGAGAACTCACCAGTAACAGAAAGGAAGGAAGCTGTTTTGTGGGATATTGTGCACTTTGTATGAATTTGTCCTCACCCACACAGCACCTAAAAAGAGGACTCTGTAGCTCTAAATAGCTGTCCATCACACTGTGATTCAGATCCTCAGATCACTGCTCTCCATACACGGTGACTCAAACCCTCAGATCACTGCCCATCTTACACTGTGACTCAGATCACTGCTCCTTTTACACTGTGATTCAGACCCTTGAATCACTGTTCATTTTACACTGTGATTCAGACCCTCAGCTGATGGATCATCTCACACTGTGATTCAGACCCTCAGATCATGGCTCATCCCACACTCTGATTCAGCCCCCCAATCACAGCTCATCTCACACTGTGATTCAGTCCTTCAGCTCACGGCTCATCACACTGTGATTCAGATCCTACTGCTCATCTTACACTGTGAGTCATACCCTCAATCACTGCTCATCTTACATTTTGACTCAGGCCCTCAGATCATGGCTCATCTCATACTATGATTCAGTGCCTCAGCTCACGGCTCATCTTACACTGTGATCCATACCCTCAGCTCAATGTGCATCTTATGCTGTGACTCAGCCCCACAGTTCATAGCTCATCACACTGTGATTCAGACTCTCAGATCACAGCTCATCACACACCGTGATTCAGACCCTTCAATCACTGCTCATCTCACACCGTGATTCATACCCTCAGATCACGGCTCATCTGACACTGTGATTCAGTGCATCAAATCACTGCTCATTTCACTGTGATTCAGTCCCTCACCTCACATCTCACCTTACACTGTGATTCAGACCCTCAGCTAACGGCCCATCACACTGTGATTCAGATCCTTAGATCACTGCTCTTCTTATATGGTGACCCAGACCCTCAGATCACTGCTCATCTTACACTGTGACTCAGATCACTGCTCATCTTACACTGTGATTCAGACCCTCAGCTCATGGATAATCTCACACTGTTATTCAGACCCTCAGATCATGTTTCATCCCACACTCTGATTCATCCCCCCAATCACAGCTCATCTCACACTGTGATTCAGTCCCTCAGCTCACGGCTCATTACACTGTGATTCAGACCCTCAAATCACTGCTCATCTTACAATGTGACACAGACCCTAGTATCACTGGTCATTTTACACTGTGATTCATACCCTCAATCACTCATAATCTTACATTTTGACTCAGACCCTCGTATTACTGCTCATTTTACAATGCGATTCAGATCCTCGAATCACTGCTCATCTTACACTGTGATTCAGACCCTCAGATCACTGGTCATTTTACACCGTGATACATACCCTCAATCACTGATTATCTTACATTTTGACTCAGAGCCTCGGATTACTGCTCATTTTACACTGCGATTCAGATCCTCGAATCACTGCTCATTTTACACTGCAATTCAGATCTCTGGATCACTGGTCATTTTACACTGTGATTCATACCCTCAGATCACTACTCATCTCACACTGTGAGTCATATTCTCAGATCACTGCTCCTCTCACACTGTGATTAAAACCCTCAGATTACCGCTCATCCCACACTATGGCTCAGACCCTCAGCTCACTGCTCACCTTACATTGTGATTCAGGCTCTCGTACCACTGCTCATCTTACACTGCGATTCAGACCCTCAGATCACAGCTCATTTTACACTGTGATTGAGACCCTCGGATCACCACTCATCTCACACTGTGATTCAGACCCTCAGCTCACGGCTCATCACACTGTGATTCAGATCCTACTGCTCATCTTACACTGTGAGTCATACCCTCAATCACTGCTCATCTTACATTTTGACTCAGGCCCTCAGATCATGGCTCATCTCATACTATGATTCAGTGCCTCAGCTCACGGCTCATCTTACACTGTGATCCATACCCTCAGCTCAATGTGCATCTTATGCTGTGACTCAGCCCCACAGCTCATAGCTCATCACACTGTGATTCAGACTCTCAGATCACTGCTCATCACACACCGTGATTCAGACCCTTCAATCACTGCTCATCTTACACTGTGATTCAGACCCTCAGCTCATGTATAATCTTACACTGTGACTCAGACCCTCAGATCACTGCTCATCTCACACCGTGATTCATACCCTCAGATCACGGCTCATCTGACACTGTGATTCAGTGCATCAAATCACTGCTCATTTCACTGTGATTCAGTCCCTCACCTCACATCTCACCTTACACTGTGATTCAGACCCTCAGCTAACGGCCCATCACACTGTGATTCAGATCCTTAGATCACTGCTCTTCTTATATGGTGACCCAGACCCTCAGATCACTGCTCATCTTACACTGTGACTCAGATCACTGCTCATCTTACACTGTGATTCAGACCCTCAGCTCATGGATAATCTCACACTGTTATTCAGACCCTCAGATCATGTTTCATCCCACACTCTGATTCATCCCCCCAATCACAGCTCATCTCACACTGTGATTCAGTCCCTCAGCTCACGGCTCATTACACTGTGATTCAGACCCTCACATCACTGCTCATCTTACAATGTGACACAGACCCTAGTATCACTGGTCATTTTACACTGTGATTCATACCCTCAATCACTCATAATCTTACATTTTGACTCAGACCCTCGTATTACTGCTCATTTTACAATGCGATTCAGATCCTCGAATCACTGCTCATCTTACACTGTGATTCAGACCCTCAGATCACTGGTCATTTTACACCATGATACATACCCTCAATCACTGATTATCTTACATTTTGACTCGGAGCCTCGGATTACTGCTTATTTAACACTGCGATTCAGATCCTCGAATCACTGCTCATTTTACACTGCAATTCAGATCTCTGGATCACTGGTCATTTTACACTGTGATTCATACCCTCAGATCACTACTCATCTCACACTGTGAGTCATATTCTCAGATCACTGCTCCTCTCACACTGTGATTAAAACCCTCAGATTTCCGGTCATCCCACACTATGGCTCAGACCCTCAGCTCACTGCTCACCTTACATTGTGATTCAGGCTCTCGTACCACTGCTCATCTTACACTGCGATTCAGACCCTCAGATCACAGCTCATCTTACACTGTGATTGAGACCCTCGGATCACCGCTCATCTCACACTGTGATTCAGACCCTCAGCTCACTGCTCATCTGACACTGTGATTCAGACCCTTAGCTCCAGGCTCATTTTACACTGTGATACACCCTCAGCTCACAGCTCATCTTACACTGTGATTCAGACCCTCGTATCACAGCTCATCTTACACTGCGATTCAGACCCTCGGATCACAGCTCATCTTGCACTGTGATTCTGACTCTCGTATCACTGCTCATCTCATACTTCGATTCAGACCCTCAGCTCACTGCTCATGTCACACTGTGATTCAGACCCTCAGCTCATGGCTCATCTTACACTGTGATTCGGACCCTTGTATCACTGCTCATCTTACACTGCGATTCAGACCTTTAGATCATGGCTCATCTTACACTGTGATACACCCACAGCTCACAGCTCATTTTACACTGTGATTCAGACCCTCAGATCACAGCTCATCTTACACTGTGATTCCTACCCTCAGCACACTGCTCATCTTATACTGTGATTCAGACCCTCAGCTCACTGCTCATCGTACACCTCAACTCAGGCTCATCTGACACAGTGATTCATACCCTCAGCACACAGCTCATCTTATACTGTGATGCAGAAACTCAGCTCACTGCTCATCTTACACTTTGATTCAGACCCTCAGCTGAATGTTCGTCTTATACTGTGATGCAGAAACTCAGCTTACTGCTCATCTCACACTGTGATTCAGACCCTTAACTCATGGCCCATCTTACACTGTGATACACCCTCAGCTCACAGCTCATCTTATATTGTGATTCAGACCCTTGTATCACTGCTCATCTTACACTACCATTCAGACCCTCGGATCACAGCTCATTGTACACTGTGATTCAGACCCTCAGATCGCTGCTCATCTTACACAGTGATTCATACCCTCAACTCACTGCTCATCTTACACCTCAACTCAGGCTCATCTGACACAGTGATTCATACCCTCAGCGCACAGCACATCTTACACTGTGATGCAGAAACTAAGCTCACTGCTCATCTTACACTTTGATTCAGACCCTCAGCTCAATGCTCATCTTACACTGTGATGCACAAACTCAGCTCACGGCTCATCTTACACAGTGATTCAGACCCTCAGCACAATGCTCATCTTACACTGTGATGCAGAAACTCAACTCACAGCTCATCTTACACTGTGATTCAGACCCTCAGCTCAATGCTCATCTTACAGTGTGATGCAGAAACTCAGCTTACTGCCCATTTTAAAACCTGACACAGATCTTGAGCTCACTGATACTCCTGTGTCATGATTCATCTCCTCAGCTCACTGCGCATCCTTTCAATTCAGACCATCCCTGATCAATGTTCACAGGACCACAGCTCACCTTTTACCATGATGCAGACCCTCCATCACTGCTCATCTCACAACATGAGCTAGTCCTCAACTCACTGCTTATGTTACACAATGATGCAGACCTGCAGTTCATTGCTCATATTGCACTGTGCTGTAGATCATTATCTTTGAGATCATCACACATCGCGTTTGGGTAAAGATTGGTTAGTTACCTGGATCTGTGTTGATGCTTTGGCAGTGAAGGAGGCCAATGAGGGGAACCAGGATTGCAAAGCCCCTATGAGCGAGGACCTTTGCTGGGTGCTACACAATCTTCCAATATAAATAAGCAGTCTCAGGCAGTCTTCGCTGCTTTCAATTGCAGCATCCAGTCTGTTGCCTGTGTCTATTGGCTTTGTGGGAGGACCCACTTATAACCTGATTTCAGCCGCGGAGCGGACACAGAGTCGACTGCTGAGTTGACTGCAGTCTTAGGCAGTCTACATTGCTTTCAGTTCCAGTATCCAGTCTGTTGCCTGTGTCTATTGGCTTTGAGGGAGTACCCACTCATAACCTGTTTTCGGCCGCAGAGCGGGCGCGGAGTCGACTGCAGAGTTGACTGCAGTCTCAGGCAGTGGTTCCATGTGTTAATATCCCTGCAAAAATATTGCCATACAAAAATATTGCCATATTTTTGCGGCTATATTAAGGCATTGAACCTGCGAGGGTCACCCCTGCAACACCTCTATTGTTTTAAAAGGAGTGGGGGACACCCCCGCAATCCCTGCTCCCAAAAACCCCTAATATTATCCCTACTGAAAATATCACCTATGGCTGTTCCCGATGACCATATAAACGGCGATATTTTTGGTGGGGATAATATTACCTGATACCCAGGCAGTCTATGGCAGCAGAGGTGCGGAGGTCTGCTGAGGAAGAAGGTCGCTTCCTGAGAAGTATGCGCCTGCGGCGCGTGTAGAAGGGAGGAGGCGGACTCTGCGCTGAATGGCGTCACTCGGCCTGAAGATGCAGCAGTATCAGGTAGGAGAGGCCGCTTAAACTTGTATGCTGTCCAAGCAGTTCAAACCCCTCCCTGCCTCGTTCAGCCCAGCGAGCACGGCGAGCGGATGGAGAGATCCTTAAAACCTATAACAGACACTAGAGCTGACTTATCCTCCACTACACGCGTTCAGCCTCCGTCTTCTGGGCGGGCGAAGCTTGTAAACAGCCTGAAGCTTCAGCCGTGCTCCATGCGGGTGGGCACGGACAAATCCATGTCAATGAATATTCTAGGACTACCTATGGACTCACGGAAAACATTAATAATGAGGAATTATTGACGGTGAGAGAGGGTCAGGTGGGCCAGGTGGAGGGAGAGGTGCTCGAACCTAGTCACGCATTTAGTTCCCTCTCGAAACATCAGACAACCACAGACTCAAATTTAATGGAAATGAAAGAGAAGTCGGAATTTACAAAACCACTGGCTTTAACAGAGGAATTTCTGAACTAGTCGGATCAGTCACATAGGTGAAAAACTCAGACGGACTACATTTTCCACCAACAATTCAAATAGACATTCATCTTACAATTGAAAGGGAAGATTTGGTCAGCACACATACTGACCAAACAGTCTCACTACATTCCGGTTAGAGGATGACTCCCATTTATTGATGGAAGGCAAAGTAACCCAGGATGAGGACGTCAATAATCATAGCCAAACAATATCTGAAGAACTTCCTGAAGCATCAACTTCTGAGCCATCCCATCCAAACGACCTTAAGAACTCAAAGACCGTGATAAAGGAAATGGATAAAGTTGCATTAAATGGCAAGTAGCCCAGTACGATGCCGCTCAAGTGGCACAGCGAGTAGAGCGCTCGCTTTCACATCCGTGCAGAGCTTGCTAATGCAGGTTCAAGTCACGGCAGGGCCAAACTCAGCCTTTCATACTTCTGAGGTCGATAAATGAGCACCACACACCGTGGGTAATAATAAGCAGTGGTCAGATACCCAAGGGTTCGTACAAATGCAAAGGGCTCTATCAAGAACTGGAAGAAACCAATAAGGTCTAATGACACATCAACACATAATTTACAACTTCGAGCTGTTGTAAACAAGCAGAGGAAAAACATGCACAATATTCCTAGAACAAAGCACACTTTTAGGAAGATCATATTCCCAACGCCACGGCCAAAGCCTCTCCCTTCTAACCTTTTGGTGGATTTCTTCAAGAAAAAAAGTATTGGGACCTGTGAGGCTACGGGCGAACTTTCGGATGCTGAGATTCTAGAAGGTGCAGAAGATACACGGCCCAGAACTTGCAGAAGGGTTATACGTCTCCCAGGAGGCCGTCCAGGGCGAATGATCATGCTACAAGACAGGCTAAAAAAAGTTCAGCACCTCTAAGGTGGTATTTTGGTAAACCAGCGGGTTGCAACTGGAGCACAGTGCTAATGTTATTTGGCACTGCCCATACCCCGCTTAAAACCATTGGGGCTCCTGAACTTACTCAGGGGAAGGACAAGGATATACCCTCTTCACCCAAAGCTACACTCGAGAGTTGTAATAATTCATCATTGGGTGAATTCCGGTCTGAGGCACCAGCGTTGGACCCAGTGGCGGAAGGTCGGACAAAGAGACCAAGTCCCCTCAGGACAACAGAGGAGTGGAGGCATCGAAGCGTGGAAACTTTGGGTGAGCCATTGAAATTACAAAAGGACAACAGGGTTCATTCAGTGCGAAACGAGACCAACTTAGCGTCAACACCAAAACCCTACACGCTCCCTTCTACGCCCCCTCAAAACAGACGATTGAGTGAAATTTCACAAACAATGAGTAAGGAATCCCTTCATAAAAAAAACAGACTTGCTAGCAATAATGTCGACCGTCACAACTGCCTTGGCCCGTTTCAGCAAGCTTTATAAAGCACTGAATGAAACTTTAAAAGACCATACAAAAATGACGGCTTTAATGCACACTAAGGTAGTCATATTTGGAAGGTTATGTAATGGCAAAGACAAATGAAAAACCAAATCTGAGAAATCAAGCCACCGATATGCCACCTTGGATAAAAATCGCCCAGAATGCGGATCAAAGTAAACCTGACTCAGACAGAAGAACCCAACGCTCAGTCTGTTTGCAAACAACTGAGGCACAAGTCTTAAAGGCTGTTATAGCCAATAAGACAGACGAAGTGAGAGTTGACTTAACATCTGAAAACCTGGCTTACAAACAACGAGATGCCAACTTAACGCCTCATTCGAGACAAATGGATCAATCTTTCAGAAAGCCGAAATTAAATCGTCCAGCCCAGCAGGCAAACTCGGAAAGAATAAAATCAATGGTTGTATAGCCTCAGCTCCTCAGGATCAGATTTCAAACATAACATTACTTGGTCAATGCACAGAATAAATGAATCGACTTGAGACAGGAGGAAAGCATCCCACAGGTTTTGGCATTTTGTCACAGAAAAACAAATGCGAGTTTGGTGGATGAGACCTCAAAAGCTGCAAATAGAGATCTGAGAGTGCAGCCACCTTCGTCCTCAGATGGCCAAGAGATAAACAAAACGCTTGCTCCCATATAGCTCAATAGAATACGAGTTGCACCAAACAACCAAAAGACAGTGTTACAGTACTAAAACTGAAGGATAAGAAAAAAACAGAAAATCCGTCCATTGCTGAAGATGATCGACTTGATGGATATGAGCCTTTACTCGGTGGAAGATTCAGGATCAGAGCTGGCCTACTTGTTTATTTATTTATTCGGATTTGTAGAGCGCACATCAGCCCAGAGGCATTGTGGCACTTGTTACAGACATATCTTAGTTGCATATACACGAGTAATACATAATTTACAGGAGCAGGTATGACATTTGTACAAATTTACAGTGCAGTATATTTACATAGGTTAGCGAGTGTCACATATTATTGTGCAAGGAAGGAGGTCTTAAGTTTCCTGCGAAAAATCGGGAGTGAGTTCTCCGCTCTAATGTCTGCAGGTAGAGCATTCCAGGACTTGGCAGCAATGTAGGGGAAGCTTAGGCCACTGGCTTTGGCTTATTTGATGCGTGGGATATGGAGTAAGTTGGTGTATTGCGTCCTGGTGGGACGTGAGGAGGAGGGTTTGGAGATGGTCTCTGATAGGTAGGACGGGGCGGAAAAGAGAGGCATTTGTGTGTGAGGGTGAGGATTTTGAGTGTGATCCACTCTTTGATCGGGAGCCATTGGGCTGAGTGTCTGGCCTGGGAGATATGCTCTCTTCTTGGGATGCTAAGAGCGGCCCAGCGAGCATTGTTCTGTGTGACTTGTAGTCTGTTTAGGTTTTTTGCGGATATGCCTGCTAGGAAGGCATTGCAATAGTCCAGTTTGGCTCCAATGGTTGCTCTGGCTATTGAAAGGCAGTTAGGTTTTGAGAGGTATGGCTTGATGGTGTTTATAAGTTTGGTGGTATGGGCAGATGAGGAAGTGATTGTGCTGTCTTGTCTGGTCATTGATAGTGAGGAGTCTAGGTAAACTCCCAGTGTCTTGACAGCTGTGGATACGGGGATGATGGAGTTCTCAATGGAGAAGTTGGCGTACAGTTTGTCCAGTTTGTCTAGGGTGCTCTGTTGACCTAGTATCATGATTTCAGTCTTGTCTCTATTAAGGCAGAGGCCATTAACTGCCATTCAAGCCTGGATGATGGAGTAGATCCTGTGGAGTGCCTTGGCATCTTCGTGGTATGATCCTGAGAGAGGCGGAAGTACTTGTGTGTCATCCGCGTAGTTCATGTACGTGATACCATGTGAGTCGAGTTTGTCTAAGAGAGGCTTAGTGAACAAGTTGTAAAGTGTGGGTGCAGTGCAGGATCCTTGAGGGACCCCGCAATGGATTGTAGTGGGTGTGGCATTAGCAGTGTCCGAGAAGACTTTCACGGCTCTTCCCTTGAGGAAGGAGGTGATCCAGAGAGCTGATTCTTAAGAAAATCGGCTGGGTGTGTGAGGTGAGGGTCTTGTGATCAACCAGATCGAATGCGGCTGAGAGATCTAGGAGGAGCAGTAGGGCTGGCTTGCCCTTATCCATAATTTGGGCGATCTGACTCTTCAGATCCACCAGGGCTGTTTCTGTGCCATGTCCTTTCCGGAAGCCTGATTGCCTGGTTCCTAGGATGGAGTGGGTTTCCAGAAAGTGTTGGATTTGGCAGTGTGCGGCTTTGTCCAATAATTTCAAGAGTAATGGCACTGTAGTTATCGGTCTGTAGTTGTTGGGTTGTAGGGCTCGAGGGTAGGTTTTTTTAGGAGGGGGCGGATTCAGGCCTCTTTGAGGCTAGCTGGGAGAATGTCTGATTTAAAGGACGCATTGATGAAGGCCGTAAAGAGCGGCGCAAAGCAGTCTGCACAGTCTTTGATGAGCTTGGGCGGGCATTTATCGCCTTTACAAGGGGAGGGTTTGAGATTTTTTAGTAAGTTGATAACTTCTGGTTCAGTGACGTCCCTAAAGGAAAAGTCAGGTGTGGTGGGATTAGACGAGGCGGGTGTGGAGTTGGTAGGCTTGGTACTTGCCGCAACTGAAGAGAAAAGCTGATGAACATCGATACCACTCTTTACCTCTCGAGCCAAAGAAGAAAATTATGATAATGGAGTCAATTTCCATTACTTTTCTTACTATGGAGGAAAAACGCAAAAGGACTTTAAATAATGAACTTAGAACCAAGCATGTAAACCATCCTAGTGATGTAGGCAGACGAAGGCCAATTATTAAGAACAGCAAATCGCTTGAATGAAGATCCTCCCCACAGAGCAATAAAGCTCCTTCATCATTCGACTACAAGAGAGATTGGACCTCAGCCCACTGTAAATCACCCCAAAAACGGTTTGACTCGTGGGTTGAAAGAGGAAAAGAGAGTTATAGATCTCGAAGTCCCCAAGTACCAGTTCATGACACTCAAGACCAAATGGGCAGACTTATCACAACAACAAAAATAAAACACACAGTAGCCGATCTTTTCAGTTGGAATGTGTACTGGACCTCGAGGATAGCCTGATCCTAAATAGGAGAACAATAATGAAACTATTTAATCATATTCCGAGCTTGCGACAACTATACTTGGAGAATATGAAGATCGTCAAACACAGTCAAAAAGGTTGTTATGGACTGCTCATATCTTCACATCGAAACATCAGTAGTCAAACGTATGCTATGTGAAGCAACCAAGAACTTATTAATCTTGGGGTATGACCTGCGAGAAATTCATACCGACGAAGGTGTGCGAGAGCGTACATCTGAAACGGAAAGCAATCACAATTCGAGATACCGATCCTTTGGTCACAGGCCTGCAGCAGGGAAGGAGCATAAAAAGCCTCATGAGAGAGATCATCTTTATTTCAAGCCTGTTCGAGAAGACTCATTTAAATACTATCGAAATCAAAAGATGAGAAATCAACCTATGAGATCATCAAAAGGGGGCATCATTGGAGGCAGATATGAAAAATCCAGCTCCCATACCCCCGGTGAAAAAGAAAATGAAAGGGTCTCCCGGGATATGGACAGAATGCCAAATGGTCCAATGGCGAAACTGAAAATAACCTTTCAGCAAAATCCAGTCGAAGTAAAAATCGCAACTCTAACCAATACAGTATCGAAATTGAAAAGCGATGAAGAACAAAGAAAGTGGGCCTGGATTCCTTCGGCCCTTGCGTCTCAACCACTTGACTAGCCATAAAGAAAATTATAACTAGATGTCAAACGGTCTGAAGGAAGGAACATGCAACAACTCAACTACTCACCAAAAATGTGACCATGGGCTCCTGGAATACCAGAGAGTTCGGTCATTTGACCTCACAAAGTGATGTAAATTTGGGAAGCTTTGATGTACTATGTTTACAGTTGACATCTAGACCAAATTTGGATGGATACGATATTGCCTTTACCCCCTCCCAAAATGGCCCAAAAGGTCGCCCAACATCCAGCCTTTTAACAGCTATTCGATCCGGCAGTGGTTTACATTTGAAAACAATGATACTTTCAACAGCATTTACTCAGGCCTCCTTGGTCTCCTGGCAACAATCAAAACCACCAACTAATGAAGAAAAGATTGACAATATGTTATTTGTGAACACCTACTGGAATCCAAGCACCATAAACAAGGTGCTTTTTTTGGGAGCAATGGGAAAAATAATCGACAAGGCTAATGATGTTCATCAAGTTAAGCACATAATAATTAATGGAGATCTCAAAGCGACCTGTCTGCAAATAGGGGACCAAAAACTCCACCTCTCAAGATCTTCACCTTCCCTTGTGAGAGGTCGACAATGGGCAGCTTTAATGAACTCCAAAGATTTACATAATTTGCATTGGATGAGAGATAAAAACCAACCCAAAATTCCCACATGGGAGTGGGACGGCCAAGATGGAACTATTGACCACACATATGTCTCAAGAGAATTTTTGTCTCTTATCGACAGCTTTAAAGTGAAAAGAACAATACGCAATGATCACAATATGTTGATTACATCATGGAGATCCCCAGTGATCCCCTGATTACAAATGTTGGCTGAAGTGGAAAACTGCGATGGTGACACCCATCTCAGATTATCAGAAGAAGCGATTAGGCATAAGACAAAACAATATCAGGGTCGCAATTTGACTGATAAGATCGGCGGTAACCTAGAAGTTGATTACCAGCCGCTATTGACTGCCTATCGATCAAGAAAGGTAAAGGGGCAATCCACCTCAAAATCATTCATCCACACGTATAGCCAACTGCTGGTTGAAAAGAGAAACATCTTGCAGCAAACAAAGCGAGCCGCAAGCAAATAAAACTCTGCTGAAAATAAGGGAAAGGCCAAGGTCGAGGTAGAGACCTATAGAAATTGGCTGCAAAACCATAGAATCCGTATGTATCAGTATGACTCAGAACTAAAGCTACGCGCTGTATGTGGAAGGAAGTTCTGGTCATTAATAAAGTCCTGTATGAAGAAAGTTAATGACACCCTACAAAACATGTCGGGGAGCAGAAATGGGTAGATCATTTCACAGACCTCTACAAAAGACTTGACGGGGTGCAATCAAACTCCCAAGTACAACTAGCTACACCTTGGGAGATTTCACATGACACTGAGATGATTTTAACAAAGATCATTAAGCTAAATCGTTCTAGAGCCCCAGGCCCAGATGGGATCACTAACTTTGATCTGAAGAAATATCCTATGGAGTTGGCTATTTTCATTAGTGAAGTGTTCCAGAACTGTGTGCAAACCAAATCAATACTAGCTTCTTGGAAGACAGCTAATATAGTGCCAATATTTAAATAGGGTGCTAAAGAAAATCCACTGTATTATCGCCCAATTGTGCTCTTAGACGCAATTGGTAAAGTCTTTGGTTCGCTTGCATTGGCCAGTTTCCAGGAATGGATAAAACATGTTGTTTGTAGGGATCCTTTCCAGATGGTTTCGTTAAAAATATGGGAATAACCGCAAACTTCCTACTGTTGAGTACCCTGAAAGACAAGGTCATGGAGGAAAGGCCCTGTGTCTTTATAGCTTTTGTTGACCTGATCCAGGCTTTGAACCAGGTCAACAGAAAAACCTTCTGGAGAAAACTGGATAACTGGAAATGCCCCAGCTCGATCCTGGAACCAATAAAGGCCCTCTACGCTGGAACATCAATGCGAGTTAGACTCAGCCGAGCAGGGCTCTTGTCACAGAAGATCGCCACGGCAAGAGGCGTTAAACAGGGATGCCCCTTGGCACCAGCTCTGTACAATTCTTATATTGCAGATTTTAAGAACTATGAGCAGAGGATCAGAGCATTCCCTCCTACACTAGGCGGTTTGAAAGTATTGAGACTTCTTTACGAAGATGATATCATTCTATTGGACTAGACGGCAGTGGGTCTCCAGAGGAAATTGAACAGCTTGTCAGTCTATATTAAGGAAAACAATTTGGAACTCAACAAAGCAAAAACAATAATAATGTCTTTTGAAAAAACATCAAAGGAGATGGAACAACTGAAATGGTATATAGACGGAGTCCAATTGTAAAAGGTCAGGGCCCTCATTACAACTGAGGTGCTAAGTGCACCAACTTTACCACCATGGTGTAAACTACGTTTACACCATGGTGGATGGCGGATTTACCGCCCCATTACAAGGTGAGTGGGGCGGTAAATCCCCATTTCCCATTTTCCCTTCCCTATTCCCATTTTTGCCCCATAGGGCATAATGGGAGTGGGGAAGGCGCTAATTACGGCACCGTAAATTACGGTGCCGTAATTAGCACCAAGGTGCCTTAGCACCATGGAACTTAACGCCTGCAAAAAGCAGGCGTTAAGGTGGGAATCAGGCGTTAAGGGTTAACGGTGGCGTTAACCCTTAACGCCTGAGTTGTAATGAGGGCCCAGGAGTTTTAAATACCTGGGAATAACTCTGAATAACAGCCTTTCGGAAACTCCAATGCAGATAATTCTGTATGAAAACATCAAATCATTGACAGCGCAGACAAAGGCCGTGGATAGGAAATATGGCTGTTTGTCACTCATCCCAGTTTTGAACTTTGATAAGGCCAAAGTGGTTCCAGGGCTAATCTACAGAGCCAAAGCCAAAATTACACATAAACTGGTAGGTCTTTTTTGACACAAAGTTCTGGTGTTACCACAGTCGACTCCGGTAGCATCGATTCATCGGGAACTGAGCTTAATGTCATTAAGTGCAATGGTTGCACGTAATACTCTAATGCTGTACAGGAAGGTCATCCTCCCCTCACGCCCAATGATCTTTGAGATCATCAGCAGAGAAATAGCCAGAGGGAACATAAAAATGTTAACAAAATGGTCATTGGAGAACAAGCACCTTTTGGACGAGATAGGAAACTCAGAAGACTAACTTATGAACAATCCCACTAAAGTCAAAAAGAGACTGTTGGAATTTGATTGGATAAATACACTAGAAGCAGCAGTGAAAAATAAGCTAACTATGAGCCTGCCGACCAACCCTAAGAGAGTAAACCAAGTCATGACTTACCTGGCAAAATTCCCCAACAAAGGGGTACAGCACAGCTTCTTGCGAATATGTTTAAACCTGCTAAAAAGAAACAAAATCCTTGCAAAATCCTTGCAACTAGACACCTGCTCATATCTTGCCGAGGAACGCAAGAGGAAAGATCCATTTACCTGGGAAACATCTTTGCTGATTTACATATACATGAAGAGGAAATATGGTGGGCTTGCCTTATGAGTGGTGACAAGACTCCTTGGGTGAATGCTGTATCACAGTTTTTTCATAATATTGGTTTGGACCGGACTCCTGAGAACGAATGTGAAGTCGTGAACCTTCTTACAAATAAGGGGTACCTGTGGTGATGGATCTTCTAATATCAGAAAGAATATTGGCTTCTCCGACTCCACTTCTTACCTCATCTTTCTCCCCTTTTCTTTCCTCTTAGAAGCTGCCTCCATTTTTCGTTTGTTCTGTTGATTTTGTCCCTGCATAGCTTCTTTAGATCAAACTTGAATCTACCTGGTTTTTGATGGAAACTTTTATTTTTACTGTCTTTTTGCATTGACTCGTAAAAGGACATGGAGGAATGTACCAAAAGAGTATCCTTGTAAAAATTGTAATACAATGAAAACAAGTAATAAAAAAATAAAAAAAGGCACAGTATTGATTGATTATTATCTCCATGTATCTCGAGTAAAAATAGCTTTATTTATGTGAATCATTTTGTGATGTAAACATAGTTATAAGTTACATGGCCTCCTTTACTCATTTTGTCCAGCTGTTACAAAAACGATTCTAGGCAATTTTGAGAATTGTCCCTGTGCTTCGTCCATTGTCCACGGCGTGTATGCTCTGAAAATGGCCTCAGTGCAAATACATCAGTTTAACATTTATAATCTAGGTCCAGGGAAAAGAGGCAGCCTAGTCCTCATATGCACCCTCCCAGGGATGCACCGCCTGCAACGTTTAAACACTGGAAGGGCTGATTTACACTTTCATGTGACTGAGAAGTCCTGTCTGAACCTTTAATAAAATGGCCCATAACAAATTGCAGATCACCCTGTTACCCTGTTAAAATGGGGCTACCAGTGAATATTAGCAGATAAATTGGGGGTTCTTAAACCCCCCATGCAAACTTGCAAAACCCCCAGACTGTGCAATACTTCTGAGCTTCCCTAGAACCCTGTGAAGACTGAGGTTGTCACCAGTGATTCTAGTTTGTTTGCGCCTGACATTCCCCTTCACTGCATTATCCATCTTTGATGAGCACACTACACCAGAAGGTTTGTGGTTGCATATGGTGATCACCAACTTCCCCATTACCCTGGGAGAGCAATTCCTATTCTGTTTTAACCAGAGATATCAATTCACCAAAATGCCGGGTTAGTGGAAGTGACATCACACACCCCAATGACATGACAAATTTGGACGCTTGCATAGACTGCGGCATCGAAGCACAATAAGTAATTGATTTTGTGTTGGTTGGCCACCTGAGCATAATCTTTTTAGATCGAAAAATGTACATGTAGTGGCTTGCTACATCTTTCAATTCGCCAGACGTTGTTTCTCACATGACTTAAATAAATTGAAAATATTTGAAATATAATAAACAATTTATGGAATAAATTAAGCGATCCTCACTTCATCATTAAATAACCGCCTTTCCGGAAGAAGTCTTTTTCATCTCGTTACTTATTTATGAAACAGGTGAATGCAAGAAAGTAAAAGTGTGCAAAAAAGAGAGAGGGAGAGAAAAAGAGAATGTGACAAATTGCCATCTGGCAAGGGTGTAGATGCACTGTCTTTTTTATTTTTTATTAAACTAATATAATTATATGGGTAATTCCATATCGGAAAGAGAAATCTGCTAAGCAGACCTCCGTATGCATGTGCCAAAAACTACATAACATGAGAATCGCTATCTTGGTGGCACCTTAAACTTTAAATGTAAGCTATACCTGAGTTTAAGGCATGGTGGCTAGTATCTCTCATATTTTTTCAAGCCACATCAATTTGATGTGTCAGCCCTGTGTACCCAGGTCAGCTGTACAATGTTTATGTGCATTCCCCCCAGCCAGGGCATCTCTGCCACCGAGCAGAACGGTTGCTCGGTAAGTTACCTCTCTTTGATCCTTTGTGAGGTAAGGTAACATTTATTTTCAGTGAGGCACCTACTCCAGAGGTAGGTGTCCTGGTAAAATTGAATCAGAGAGCACAAACGGATTATCCGTACACCGTGGTGCTGCATACCAAAAGGGCCTTTGATGCTATTGACAAGGGAAGGGGGCAGAGCTAGGGTAGACATAGGGGCTTAGACCAGCTTGTGGATGATTCCCCCATCTTGTTTCTTTCTCTATCCCTCCTTCATGTCAGCTCCACTTCCTTTAGCACAAACCACTTTGGTTGTGATATCAGAGGCCCAGACCATTTGTCTAAAGAACTGGGATTAGACCCCTAAAGCACACTTGGTTTAGTGGACTATTGTCTTAATAGGAATGAGTCTCTCACTTCTTCTTTGATTCAATTTGGAAAAAACACCAAAGGAAGAATTCAATGGACCTCGGTTGGGAGAGTTGTTTCTCCAAAACCCTCTGCAGAAGGTGAGACTGAGTGTCCAAGACAGAGGCAAGCTCACCTCATTTACCATCCCCAGGGCACATTGGGGTGACCGGCTGTTGGAGCAAGACCTACATCTCTGCCAGCTACACTGCTCTGCAAGACCTCACTATGTTGAAGGACCCTTGAAAGTGTGTGTTGGCATCCCCCATTGGCGGAGCTCAAGAACAAAGGACTAATCTTACCCTTGAGTCCATGCACTGGGACTCAAAGCAACCTTGGAGTCAAGACAACAAGGAGCCCTGTTGGTTACCGTCAAAATGCTGTGAGCCGTGATTCAAGCAGTTGAACCCCGTTCAAACCAAAAGGACCACCCAGAGCCGCCTTTAGCACTCAACCAATCTTCGATTCACTTCCCTGTACTCTAGAACCAATTCACCATTGCATGGTGCCAGCTGAGCATGTCATTTCTCTGGCTCGAACTTGAAGTTCAGCATTGCATCCACATCCTTCGACCCACCCTTAACAGGGGCAGCATCTTTGTTGCCGATCTTCATCAACAGTCGCCTAGACCCTAGGAGATCATTCAAACTGCAACCTTCTAAAGATGCACCAAAGCTACCCGATTGGGACTGTGTATCCAATCAACAGCCTCTTTGCTGTTGAACCAGCCCTGGTATCCCTCATGATCTGCTCTTTGCTGAATACTGCCTCAAGCTGCCCTACGAACCATCAGCATCTTCGCTGCTGATCTTCATCGATAGTCAAACTAACCCTGGTAGCCTCATTGAACTGCAACCCTCAATGCCGCATCAGACCACCCGTCTCAAAATGTGCATCCAGTTACCAGCATCTTCGCCGTCAAACCGACATTCAAAATTATGCGGGTGGACCTCATAATCCACACTTCTTTGAACTGTAACTGACTACAGTTGAACTCCAGCTCGACACCTGCTCCCCATCTGGAACAATGTGACCGATGCATTCAAGTCTGATTCAAACTGCATAAACTGTACAGAGAAGCCTATTTTGACACGGTCAAGAACTGCAGAAAGGTAATTTTGCATACTAACTCCCCCTTTGATCCACCTTTGGGCCCTAGAGACTGGTTATGTCACCTTTAACATCTTTTTTGACCAGAACATATCCTTATTTATAAATATTGTGGTTATTATCGCATTTGGCCCCAGATACTTTCCCCAGAGTACTGCATCATTCTATCCTTTAAATATTCAGTATTCGTTACTCAGGGAGTGAGGTTTGTGTAGTCTTTTACTATTTAGTTAATATTGTAGATGGTGTGTTTGATTAAAGTATATATATTTGTATAGAACCTTGATTGGACATTCCCTTTATTTTGGACTGTTGTACTTAGCTGTTTGGGTTGCTACTGTAACGTAGTGCCAGTGTGTCAGATGACATTGGCACGTAAAACAGTTGTGGGTCATGTGACCCCAGTTGGTCAGGCCCGCAGGAGAAAAGCAGTTCCTGATTAACCCTTGAACTGCGTGGACGTCTTTCTTTCAAATGCGTGCCTCTGTGTTGGCACACCCTGCCCTGGGCTAGGACCCGACATTTGTCGAGCAGGTGTCATCGACCCCACACCAGCGGTTTCCCCATTAGCTGCACCTTATTGTGCAGAAGAAAGAATTGCCAGCCGCCACAGCAGCGCGCCGCAGCCCCACACCCTGTGTCCCCCACAGTGTCCGCATATGCAGCCTGGAGGACAAACCGCCCAGGGTCCTTGAAGAGGCCACGCCCATGACAGTGGGCCTCATTATGGGGCTGGCAGTAACCGTGCAGGTGCTTACAGCGGGTTGCCGCCAGACCCGTAAATATTTACCAGTGCCTGACTTCCCGTTGCCACTGTGAGATTACAACCGCAGTGGCCCAGAAAGTCAGGCGCCAGTAAATTGTAAGTCTAGGACTCTATGGGAGTGGGGACATGGTAGCGCCGGCACTGTTGCTAACGGTGCGGGTGCTTCCGTGACTAATTTGCCTACCGTGGCTGCTGTGCCCGGCAGGGCAAACCTGTAATAAGCCAGTCTGGACACAACGGTGCCGGTAAGCTTACCGGCACCCTTGTTTCTGGAACGGCAGGGTCATGATGAGGTCCAGTGTCTCTGGCGCCGGAGCCCCGGCAACAGAGTCCAACATTCCAAAAGTGAGATTCGCCCAGACCTCCCCTCCACCCCCCAGCAACGATCACAGCTGCGGGCACAGAGTCCAGAAATGAGAATTTCAAGCAGCTAATTAATTAGACACTCTGGAAGTGCAAGTGCCTGGCCATGTACAGTGTCAAGGCAGGAGCTGTTCTGCACTCACATTCTGGACACCTGTATGACAAGGCAGCAGGTAGAAGCAGTATAAAAGCACAAATTGAAACAATGTCAAATGTATGACAATACAGAGGGGGAGATAAGGCCCCTTAGACCACAGAGTGAAAAGCGACTCAGAGAGTGGTCACCTAACGAGTGAAAGGGGGCACTTTGAATAGTCACCACGCCCCATTCCCAAGGAATAAGATAGGAGATCCAGCGCCTGACCCAGCCCCAGTCACACTGGCAAAGCAAGTGAGGCATTAATTCCCCATGCTGACACTGCTCCCATTTGACATGATAGATACCTCCAACCTGGGCCCCAGGTGGTCCTGATCGATGGAAGAGTTTGACGTCTATCTGAATGCTCTAGGAGTGCAAGAGGATAAGCACATCACTGGTCTCCTCATGCTCACAGCTGGCCCAGAAGTGCGACACAACATCTTCGAGCTCCCAGAGGACGTCATATACACATACCAGCACCTGAAACACATACTGAATAAACGTTTCGCTATTCACAAAAACATGGACCACATTTTCCACACCACAATGTAAAGCCTGGGCGAAACCATGGATATGTTTGTGACACGTTTCACAACCAAGGTGAAACACTGTGACTTCCACCTACACACCAATGAGGAGGTTATGAAGTCCAAAGTCATTGTGGACTGTGAGACAGTGGCCCTCAAGAAGAAACTGCTACAGAAGCCCCATACCCTCGATGAGATCCTGCCCCCAGTAAGGATGACCACGGCACTTGAACATCAAGTATTTACAATGAGCAAGATTCACATCTCGCCAGCAGCTACGATCAAAGAAGATTCTCTTAACAAAATAGTGACTCAACCAACCATCGGAATGGAGGCAGTGTTGCCGGTGCAGCCACGAGTTCCTCCACGAGGGCACGTCCCCGGAAATTGGCAAGGAATGCTCAGCCTGTGGAGGCGAGGACTATTTGCGATCCATGTGCCAACATCCCAAGGCCTACGAGTCGAGTCAGGCAAAAACCCAGGACCCACAAATACAAATCAACCCCTCGGCATCCGAGAGAGGAGAAGCACCAACACTCAGAGAGGAGATATGACAGGGAGTGATGCAGTTTAGGTGTCAGGACGAGACTGGCCTATTGAACTTTGCAACACTCCAGCACCATCGATCATTGATGACTTCTATTTTTTAGTCACCCTGATGAATTTCCACACAATTAACTTAATTATGAAGATGGAAAGAAACATGTCGGTTTTCTAAATTGTCCACCATTGATGTGGCTATAATTGTCAATTAATATGACTTTGTGAAGGTCTCTAATGTTAGGACATTCTAATGATATTCTAGCAATATAGTGCTCGCCATTTTACTAGAATTTGAACATGGTGCTATAATATCTTGTGCAATCAGTTTATCTGCGTTTATGTATAGTCTGTGTTTTTCACCATTGTTTTTGTGGTATGAATTGTAGATATGTATGAGTTTAGTATGAATGGAGTGATTGGTGAATTGTATGGGTCTGGATGTGTTGCTTATTATTTTGAATAATTGTTTTTGACAATCATGTATTAACTTTTTCCATGAATTGTATTTTATGACTTCAATGTTTGATTACACATTAGGAGTTATTAGAATTCTTATGATACACTTTATGAAATTAAATGAGAATTTTTTATTAAATTTAGGATGTGAATTGAATTTTTTCATCTCCTGTTTTGCGATGTGGTTTGCACTTTCCCAGTGATAGTGTTTGGTTAGTGCTTCAGTTATGGTCTAGCTTTGTCTTGTCACCTAAACAAGATTCAATACCTCAGTCTCCTATATATTTATACATGTTTTTTCCAAGCATGACCAGGTGTACCTTTTTGCTTGGAGTCCCTCATATTGTCTGAGGGAGTGACGCAGTGCCAGAACAAAGCGCTCCCCCTCCACAGATGCTCGCCAGAAAGAAAGGTGTTGAATTTACCACCTACGCACAGCCGTCCCATCCAGGAGCGAGTCCGGTCCCAGCCAAGCACGGAACGAAGGAAGCTAGGGTACCTGTATGCCCTGGGAAACCCATCTGCTGCAGAACACAGCCCCACATTCCCTATTACCACCATGAAAGGAAACACTTTCAACTTCCTCATTGACTCAGGAGCTACAGTTAATGTGAGGCCAGAGTGTGAATATATGAAGCTGGCACAAGTGCCACAGCTAAAATGATCCTGACATTTACGCATGCAGTGCCAAGCAGCCACTTCCTTGTCTGGGGTCGTTCACTACCCCATGCAGGCATAAAGACAAACAAGCTTCAAATCGGCCATCCTCTACCTGGTCATGGATGCCAAATATATCACACCGGCCGCCAGGATCAAAACAACATTCCCAGCTCTGTTCAAGGGAAAGGGGAAAATTGAGAGGGTGCAAAATCCAACTTCACATCGATACATCAGTGAAGCCCATCACACAACATTATTGACAGATACCCTTCCGCATCCAACAGCAAGTTGAGAAAGAATTGCTGGCCCTCATTGACGCTGACGTGACTGAACCTGTGACTGGCCCCACCCCCTGGGTCTCTCCAGTTGTACCTGTACCAAAGAAAGGTCCAGAAGGACACACTTGATTGTGCGCTGTGCGTGGACATGCACATGCCCAACCAGCTGATATTGAGGGAGCATCATCTATCCACGCGCATCACTGACATGATCCATCTGCTAAATGGAGCCAGGGTCTTCTCCAGGCTAGACCTGAATAAAGGGTACCATCAGGTAAAGCTGAGCGGAGAGTCACGCTACATCATGATGTTCACAACACAGCTATTTTGCTACAAGCAATTCAACTTCAGGATCTTGTCAGCTGCAGAAATATTCCAGGAATAAATCTGGAAAGTTATATGCCATATACCACACTGCATTAACTACAGTGACTATATTCTCATCTTTGGAAAGTCTCAAGAGGCCTATGAAGCGATGCTCATTAAAGTCTGTAATGCCCTCAGTGTTAGGGAGAATTCTCATAAATGTTCTAATTCCCTCTACCTTAGAGCCCTCCAGCTCTTTTGCTAAACTTTGGGGCTTTGAACTTTTTAATTATGTTTGTTTTCTGTGTTACTCTTGTGTTCATTGATTATGGAGGTTTAGGATAACTCTGTAGGCATCTTTTCATGTGTGTTACACAGCACCCTCAGTGCAATGACACAGGGATGTCTTTTTACACTTCCCAAGGGTTTAAATACTTTCTTTGGGATGAACTACTGTTTCCCAGAGAATGTAAGGTTAAATTGAGTTTACTAGTCTTTTTATATTCCTAGACCCAGCACAGACTATCTTCCTATAGAGTGCTGGAGGAGTTACCTAGTATCCCCTGTGTCTAGAAACTCATGTAGCAATCAAATGCTACCCTTATCTATTTAAATGGCTGGTTGCAGTCATTTTACCTATGATTGGGGGAGTGTTATTGGTGTAGCAGTATAATATTATCCCCTAACCTCCTTTTGTGGTATAGGTTTCTAGTACGGTCCCAGTGACCGCGGGGTTTGATCTTGACCACAAAGGTATCCTGGTGTTGTTCAAGTAAAGGGTCCCGATCAGCTCTTTTGCCAAATGACCTCTTGTCTCCTTGATAATACAGACAGTACATTTCTAGTCCCAAAATCATTATGGCTTTAGAAAGGTGCAGAAGCTACACTGATGACTATGTAACAGAGCTACTTAAGAAAGCATCTACATTGGGGGCTCATCTTAAGCCACAATTAACATTACACAGCGGGAGTAACACCCAATTAAAAAACAGACTCATCTGGACAGAGCTACATGGCTCCATCATACTCGAGTATCTTAGGAAGGGCATTCTACCACAAGGACTAGTAGTACGAAATGAGCCAAGGCTCTTTTTAGACAACAAAAATGTTGTACTACAGTGGAGTTATGTAGCCACAAAATGTGGACGTGATTGGATGATTTTGATCATAGACACCGCAAATGAGATGAATGAGAAAATGTTGGTAGATCTCAAAACCCTTGAAGAAGAAATTAAAAAAGCTATTCCCCAAGATCTTTAAAAAAAACAACTAGATACTCTAATGGCCGAAATGAATTCCTTTAAGGAAGATACCTTAAAGGACTGTGTGAGAAGATTGAATAAAGACCTTCAAAACTTCACACACAAGAAAGCATTCTACTACACACAGGAAGATTACAAACCTGATGAGCCACAGAATCTAGCCACATCGAACAAGAAAAAGCGGGTTACGTTTAGAGACACTTCTTTCAGTGACGGAAGTAGCTATGGTGATGCAGACTCGAGTAGGGGTGGCCAGAATCGGGGCCAAGGAGGTAAGAGGAACATCTACCAGGCAGAAACAATGGAAATAGAGGCCCTCGTGGCAATAGAGGGAGTGGTGCCCAACAGCCTTTTTTAGACCAGGTATCGGCACGTTGGGAACCAGAGGTAAGCGTGACAAAGAGCATGTAAGCCTTATGGTGAATTTTCCATCTTACACCCCAACTAGAGCTGAAGTGCAAGTCTTAGAAAGCGGCATGGGATGTGGCTCCACTAACCAACACAATGGGTAAAACCACCTCGTTACCGCCAGACTCGTATTACCATTCCGCCTCCGTGACTCCCGGAATTACCAGGGCATTACAGCCCTGGTGTCCCGGGAATTCCGGAGGCGGAATACGGTAAATCCCCATTCCCATTGAGTCCCATAGGATTCAATGGGAATGGGGAAGTGGAAACACTGGCACCATCTCGTGATGGTGCTGGTGTTTCCATGTCCGCCTGCAGGCGGGAGGTGTTCAACCCGCCAGGTCAGACCTGGCGGGAATATCACCTCCCGCCTGCAGGACTCGGGCTCGGGCGGTCCGGAATTAACAGTGGCGGTGGGTTTACTGCCACTGTTAATTCCGGACTGCCTGACCTGTAATGAGGCCCAATGAATTCAATTTCCGCCAAGAATTCCAAGCTTTTATGAGAAAAAATCACCTAAAAAAATTTAAGGAATTGGTAACTCAAGAGACTCTGGGTTACACAAAATGTCCTCTTTCTGTGCACCCAAGAGTGAGATAACAGCAGAAGCCTGAGTTTTTGAAAGAAGGGTCTTGCAGGAAGTAGCCTCCTTGGAAAAGTCAACGAAAGACAACCCTCACTTTAGAAATACAAGCAATCGTGAGAAAATGGCGATGAAAAATCTCCTCACTAACAGCTCCATAGTCATCTGCAAGGCAGGCAATGGTGGGGCAATCGTATTACAAGACCGTGAGGCCTACATCATGGAATGTAACAGACAACTTTTGGATTTGAACTGCTACAGTCCTCTTCCAAGCGCTCCTACTGAGAAACTACAAGAACTTGTGAAAGCTAAAGTTACCAAAGCTCAACAACGTGGGTGGATCTCTCTAAAAGAAGCTGAGTATTTGTGTCCTGGCAAACCGCAGATCCCTCAATTGTATACATTGCCCAAGATACATAAGAGGCTTGAGCAACCCCCTGGAAGACCAATAGTCTCAGCTGTTAATTCCGTCCTCGAGCCACTATCACGGTTTGCTGATCATTTTTTGCAACCGTTAGTTCGAAGAATGAGCTTGTATGTACAAGATACCATCCAGGTAATTAAAGAAGTTGAGGGACAGACATTTGATCCAGTTACCAAAATTTTAGTCGGTTTAGATGTGGAGGCATTATACACGAGTATCCCGCAAAGAGCCTCATTAGCCATGCGCGAAGAGTGGCTTTTACAAGAATACCCTACCTCCACCACTCCTATGTCTTGTGTGTGGTGGAGTGCAGAAATGGCACTGACAGAAAGTTATTTTCACTTCAATGGAGACTTTTTAAAACAGGTTCAAGGTACGGCCATGGGGGACACCTTGGCTGAGAGAAATCCCAGTGATTTGACCGAAGGGGAAATTATTGAGGTTGAAATATCCGAAAACGAAATGTTTGAATTACCAAAAGTTCGAACACTTTGTTTTTGGACATTTCAGCCCCGATAATTTGCACACACACACACACACACACACACGCACACGCGCACACACGCACACGCACACACGCACACACACCCCACCAACATACACGCACACACACACACACACACCACCAACATACACGCACACACACACACACACCACCAACATACACAAACCCCACTTACCTTCACCTTCACGCTGGTTCCTGCAGCGCCTGTTCCCTTTCACTTCTGTGATTGGGAACTGGCGCTGCAGGGTCATTCTCTTTTCTTTTTTTTTTTTTTTCACAGACGGCTGCAGGGGTGTCCCACGCAGCCCCCGCTCACTAAACTATAAAGTATAGTGAGCGGGGCAATGCGGCGGACACCCCCGCAGCCCCCGTTTTCTTTTTACTGCTACCACCAGAGGATCAATCTTTTGGTGTTCCATCCTTTGGTGGTAGCATTTTCAGAATTTTTGGTAATTTTGACCTTTTTTTTCGGTCATTTTAACATAAACCGGCGGAGAGTGTGGCAAACCTTTATACGGAGCTATTTGAAGTAAATAAAGTTCTTAACAATTGTAATCCTTTCAGACTAAGATCAGAACATGGAAAAGGTATATAGTTGACATCTTTATTATTTGGACTGGTAGTATGCTCAACCTAGCAATCTCAAACAATCGTTCCTGCATAACTAATGCCCCCGTCCTGCGCCGCAGTACACACGTGAGCACTCCATGCCCCATAACGTGCCTCGGCACCTTGCCGCCTTTCCCTCCTGCTTAACCACCACTCTCGCCGATCCTGGCGCTCGTTCGGGACTGTAACTATCGCAAGCCGCACTTGTGCCGCACATTGTACTTTTTTACCTGCTCGTCCCATCCATGCCTTTCATTACATCCCCCCACGAGTCATCTGCATATACTGCTCTTTCCGCTATTGCCTAACCGCATGCTCTCTGTAGTCGCCATAGGTCTATCTATCCAAACTATGTATTATTGTTGACTGTGTCTAAGTCAAATATGCATTAGAACCCTAGTGTTCACATACTCTAAGTCCAATTGAAACTTCTCCTTCACAGTTGATACCTTCAGTGCATTAAGTCTAACTGCATTTAAGAACTGCTGATTGTAGCCTAATTAGCATTATTTGAATCTAGATGCCCTAGCACTGAGCCCAAATGATTTTGTAATTCTGCTGACTGTAGCCTAATTAGCATTATTTGAATCTAGATGCCCTAGCACTGAGCCCAAATGATTTTGTAATTCTGCTGACTGTAGCCTAATTTGCATTATTTGAATCTAGATGCCCTAGCACTGAGCCCAAATGATTTTGTAGTTCTACTGACTGTAGCCTAATTTGCAGTATTTGAATCTAGATGCCCTAGCATTGAGCCCAAATGATTTTGTAGTACTGGTGATTGCAGCCTAATTTCATTATTGCAAACATAGTGGCTACCACCTTTGCCACGTTGCCAACAGTTTTTAGTACCGAGACATTGCCCCATTAACGGCAACTCCTCACCTGCTACCACATCTCAAGCTTCTTGAGAACCAACTAGCCACGACATGCACTCGATGTCCTCTACCAGCCTCTACCTCACCCACATAGTCATCTTAGGATCTTTATCCTTCACTGCAAACAGCTACCCTGCCAGCATCCCTAAGATACACCACGACCTCCAACTCACTCGTCCCTCCACCATGCTCCACTGCTCGGACCCTCCATCGAATCCCTACCTTAACAACCCAGCCCTATGGCTCAAGCACTTTGCAACCAAACCTACACCAAACCTCCCATGTACACTACTACATAGGAATATCAGACTTAGATCTAGACTGCCCAGACCACCCTGTATTCAGCGCAATCTCACCGCTCCTCCACAGCCCAACCTACCCGCAGAACCTAGCCCCCCCGCCTACCTCACCTACCTCAGCGCTAAAGGGAGCCCTTATTAATGCAAGATCCCTTAAGGCCCATGCCCTTAACATCGCAGACCTCATCACTGTCCATAACCTTGACTTCCTACCCATTACCGAAACCTGGCTACATGATGCCTCTGGCCCACTCCTCGCCTTATCCCTACCCATGGGTTATACCATTATTAGAAATGACCGTCATTCCAACTTGTCTAAAGGAGGAGGAGTCGCTTTCATACATAGCGACAAGATCACTATGAGAGCTGCCGACAACACACAATTCAGCTCTGCAGAATCACTATCAGTGAAACTTTCCCTCTCTCCCACCAACACAGCAACACTCCATCTTGTATACAGACCTCCAGGTCTACTGGGCTCGTTTATTGATGATGTTGCTTCCACCATGTCGGCTAATACCAAGCCTAATTCCCAGATACTGCTATTAGGCGACTTCAATCTCGGCCTTTCCGATCCCAAGGAACACATGGCCTCTGAAGTTGACACTACCCTTTCCAACCTAGGCTTCCAGCAGCGCATTCGTGATCCCACACATAACAAGGGCAGAATGCTCGACTGGTTAGCTGACCTAAATTGCAATACCAATGTCATCTCCAACGCTGCTTGCGCCTGGTCTGACCATCATGTTATTACCTTCCTCCTGCCAGCCACCAACCCCCAGCCTACACCTACCATAGCCCCCGCTATACCCACCAGAAATAAAAAGGATATCACCAGGGAGAAACTGCTTCCTCTCATCCTCCCTTGCTTGAACACTCTCGATTTGCAGCACAAGGACAAGGACCCCACTATTTTAGTAGACGTCTTCAACAGCCTGATGATCAAAGCCATTGAGAGCATAGCCACACTAAAAATTCGCAAAGCCAAACAACAGTCCCACCTAAACTCTTGGTTCACTCCGCAGCTTAATGCTCTGCGCAAAGAAAAGCGCAAGGCCGAAGCCCCTTGGAAAAGTCATCCTAGTTCAGCTAATTAAGCCTCCCTACTGATCACCTCTCTCAACTATAAGGAAGCCATCCTTCAAGCTAAAAAAGAGACCTATAATTCACACATATCCCAAGCAGAATCCAACACAAGAGAATTATTTAAAATTCTCAAAGAATTAGAATCCCCCTGCCCTGCCTCTGACGTGTGCACCAAAGACAGCACCTGGTGCAATAATATACAAAACGCACTTCTCAACAAAATAATCACTTTGCAATCCAAAATCAATGCCAAACAAAACTCCCTCCACACTCCTATATTTAGAAATACCCTGCCACCTAAAATAACCACCCCAGACTCCCTGGTGCCATTCAGCTTCACACTGCTCACCGTTCTGGAGGTTGAAAAAATCATCTGCAACCTAAAACCCTCCAATTGCCAAGGGGACGCATGTCCAGCCCAGATCATTAAGGAATCGGCTCATGACCTCACACCTTTTATTACCACGTTTATCAATGCCTCCTTTCAATCGGGAGGGCTCCCTAACAACTTGAAGGATGCATGTGTCATCCCCCTCCTAAAAAAACCTACCTTAGATCCGGAGGTCCCAACCAACTACAGACCCATCACGACGGTCCCATTTCTGCTAAAAATCTTAGACAGAATTACCTGGAAACGAACAATCTACTAGGCACAAGACAATCCGGCTTCAGACCTAAGCACAGTACGGAGACAGCCCTCCTAGATCTCAAAACCCAAATTGAGGACTTTAAAGACAAAGGCAACCTAGCCTTGCTATTACTATTAGACTTACCTGCAGCCTTCGATTTGGTCAACCACCAAATCCTCTGTCACCACCTGAAAACGGCCGCCCACTTCTCCGACAAGGCCACTAACTGGATTCAATCCTTCCTGGATAACAGACAGATGAGGATACTCTCCCCTACCGCCTCTGCCGACCCTGTGCCAGTCCCTTGCGGGGTCCCCCAAGGATCGTGCGTATCCTTGGGGGACCCTACCCTCTACAACGGATGTGCTCGACTATCTGGGTGTCACCTACACTAACTATGCTGATGACACCCAGATACTCATCCCCATCACGGGCGATTACACGGTAGACTCGAAATCCTTATATGACATATACCTCATCATCCAAACCTGGATGGCTCAACATGAGCTCTGTCTCAATGACGACAAGACAGAGCTCCTCATCCTAGGCACGCAGCAAAGACTTAACAAACTGAACCTATTTAATATCGACGGAAACTCCATAAAAGTTTCCAAAGATAACAAAACGCTCGGAATCTACCTCGATTCCACTCTCTCCCTCCACAGACAAACGAATGCAGTTGCGGCCGTCGCTGCTTACACATGCAAGTTGATCACAGCATGCCGCCCTTTTCTTTCCACTCATAACTGTACAATCCTTGCTAGGACTTTGGTCATGTCCAAACTGGACTACTGCAATGCACTGTACCATGGCACTAATCAAGGCAACCTAGACAAACTCCAGGTCATACAAAACAACGCCATCAGAGCAGCCCTTAATATCCCTAGATCAGCCCACATCTCAGAAACAAGAAGAACCTTCATTGGCTGTCAGTCACCCAAAGGATCTCTCTAAAATCGCTTGCCCTGACATACAAATGCATGAATAACCTGGGCCCCATATACCTCTCCTCACAGTTCACGCAGTATACCCCATCTCGATCTCTAAGATCTACCCTCAACCAGAGCCTAATGATCACTAGATACAAGCTCCAAACAGCCGGTGGATCCAGCTTCCCAGTTTTGGCAGCCAAATTGTGGAACTCTGTCCCCCCTACTATCAGAAACCTTCCTTCTCCGAATCTATTCAAACACAAATCCAAACATTGGCTAGTCACATCTGATGACCAAGCTCCACTCTGAATACTTGATTACCTATGTATCTCTGCACAAACCACCAATGTGTTTGATTACTCTGTCAATTTAAATGTTACCTGAAATGTCGCAATATTATGTAACCACTGTTGCTAAGATATGCGCCCGGTAGCCTCCGGGCCTGGTTTGCTCTATACAAATAAAATTAATACAAATAGAGGAGTTTCTCGTTTGGCTAAATACACAAGATCGGTATTTGAATTTTACCCCGACAAGCAGTACCAAAGAAATGAACTTCCTCGACCTGACCATTATTACAGAAGGTGACAAACCTTATCACAAAACCACTGACAAAAACTCCTTATTACACTATGACAGTTTTCATCCTCTGCATTTTAGGGACAATTTACCACTTGGACAGTTCCTGCGCCTCAAACAAAACAGCATGCATAAACAAGACTACAAAAGAGAAGCAGTAGTGCTGAGAGAACGCCTCCATGAGAGAGGCTACCCTAAGAAACTGACAGCCACTGCTATGAAATGAGCCAGTAACAACAATCGAGAAGCTCTATTAGAATAGAAAGCACAGCCTGAAAACGGTGATGACGACAAATTGGTCTTCGTGAACATCTATAGCCATATGTCGAATCAGATTACAAAGGTTCTACTTAAAACTGGAATATCCTAGCAGATGGAGATAGACCACTTGAAAAACCAATCATATCGTTTAAACGGAGTTGTAATTTAAAAGAACAGTTCTCGAGGATCGATATAAGCCTTAGACCTGCCAAACAGATAACGCTCCCTGAAAATGGGGCATCTCCAAACTGACTGGACACTTTCCATGTGGTCAATGTATTTGCTGTAAATCCACATGCAAAAGTAATGAAATCAACCTTGGGCTAAGTACTCCCTGGCGACAAACTCACTTTACCAATTGTAATTCCAACATGGTCGTTTACAGGATTTGGTGCCTGTGTAATTTGCTGTACATCGGCAAAACAGAAAGGAAAGTAAAACTTTGTATCAGTTAGCATAAAATCTGCATCCACAATAAAACACGCAATGCCCCGCTGGTAGACCATTGGGTTGAATATATCCATAAAGTAGGTGATCTACGGTGGATCGTAGTGTGAAAATTGACCCCCACTGGTGATGGCAACAAAGATAAAATCATGTTGTTGAAAAAAGAACAGAGGTTAATTTTTCTTACTGGCAGTTCAGTAAAGGGGCTCAATGCCAAACTGGATTGGACAGTTTAAAGTCTCTGTTTGTATGACCTTCATTAACCCTGACCATGACAGTGTTTTTCGTTGCAGCTGCCTCTATACGTTTTTTGTAGTTACTTGAGATACAATCTAGCACATACTTGGCACATCTGTGACTACCCCGCAGTATGTCGGTCGAGTTGCATGTTTGCAATAATCTTTATACAAAATGTGCTAGTACTCAGAGTTCGGGTGGAGGTAGTTTAGAAAGAGCAATCAAATTAGATTGTAGTGAATATGAGTCCATTCACTTCACTACACATACACCATCCCTAACCTAGTTCTGACAAGGTGACGAGGGTGTTTACTTCTAAACTTCAGGCAGACGTGATTGACACCTCTTTCAAACCAGAGGTACCAGAAGGCCTGTGAATACGTACTCCTTTGTAAGCATGGTGTTTAACTCACCTGACTTCAGTCACGTAACAACCTACCGTCACGTGGTCAATTACGGGTTAAAATTACATTCACAAACCGGGTCTGCGCAGATGGAAAGTACGAGTGATAAACACACCCGTGCCAGACTCCTCCAGTTAACTTGATGAACGGTAAGCCTTGTGCAGGTTTCTTTTGATTTGCACATAGTGGAAGACGTATTCAGTGAGGTTCCTGTACAGAACCAAGCTAGCTTGCATGCAATTTGTATTCCATGCTTAATCAGAGCACTGGGTGTATTGTAGAGATCTTGTTTTGGACGGTGACTGAGTGGGATGAGCGCCAGCACCACTGCACTGCTCATTAGAATGCTGAGCTGATGGCCTGCGCATTATTTTCCTACTTATTGTTGATTTGGGAAGAATACAGATTTATAGACAGGTAAATTGCATTTTTCTCAACACTGAGACTCGCAGTGTTCCTCTACCTCTTCCGCTCTGTCCCACTTTATGTGTTTCCTTTGTACAATTGTTTCCAGTCTTGTTCACGACAACAGAGTGAAATATGCCTGTTGGTTGTGTTTTTTATAGTCATACTGCCCCCAGTTAGAACAGAGAACGAGCTACAACGTGGCAGAAGTGCTGGTTCATACTTGAACTCCAGTTTAAAGACATCATAATGATTTGATTCTGGTTAGTGGGACCTTTTGATGTGATGTCTTTGTCCTCTTTGGACGTGAGCATGACATCAGTATGACTGCTTTTCACACTTATTCATATCTGCTCCTCATGTTGTTTTTAAACTAGGGGCCCTATCTGTTCCAGCTCTAGACATCTGACTGGTGACTTTTGTGAGCAAACTATACAAGGTCCAGAGCACCGGATTTCCACTCTACGGGATCCCCAACAGTTTTCCCTCTGGTGAGTTTTGTTTTGATGCCTTATCCCAGACGCAAGTTTAACAACAAGAGGCGTGAGACCTGTGCAGGTGAATGCACCACCAGTGTGAGGCACCATGTGACCAGTTCTTTATTACTCTGTATATTAGACACTGTACAGCCCGTATCGTCGGTTTTGCCTCCTTTCCAGACACTAAATTGACCCAATTTTGACTCCCTTTATAGATGGGCTTGACAAGTGACCCTTTATCTGTGTGTTAACAGGTAAAATCCCTAGGTTACCTTTGTGGTTATAGAGTATTAATTACTCTAACTAGTATGTTGACAGTTTTGAATCAACATGCATTTGATGGCTAATGCAGTAGCCTTGCAGGACATGAGGTTTAACTTTATACCCTTGTCCTGTTTTGTTACAGGTGAGAATACACCGTCTCCACAATTGACTTGACAATGAGGGTTATCGCAGTAGGAAGCAGTGGCTTATTGCGGTGGACGAACAACTAATTGACTCATTTAGAAGAGTCTTCAACCTACGACCCTCGTTGTGTTTATTTTTTTGTGGGCTACTTGAAGCATTACTAATTATTTACAGGCAAATTGGCACCCTTGAGGAAGTTCCCTTTATTTTATGGAAGAGAAGTGTGTGAGGAATGAAACACGTTGGGTTGAATGGGAATGGTGTGGAATGATAATGGATGGATACTTGAGATTTTTGTACACTTTCCCAATGAATGGGAGAAAACTGTTTAAAAGGCGAGTCTCTTGGACTGGAAAGCAGTTTCGACCACTGGAACGAAAGAACTAAAGACGAGCTGGAAGAGGACGACTGCTGCAACTCCTGGACCGTTCGCTTGCCTGGTGAAACCCTGCTGCAGGTCCAAATTGCCAAACTCACCTCGACAGAGAAGCCCCTTCAAGGACGACTTCTTCCTTTGAGTTGGTGGGACCAATCAACTCGTAAGCTACCTGGATACCATTCTCGGAGCTGGTTAGGATTAACCAGGGGGAAGGACACCAACTTGTGTGCTTGATGAACTGCTACTCGAACTGAAGTGACTCCATTTTGTCAGCGTTTTCCGATGATCCCGTGCAGTGCAAGAGTCCCCCGACATCCTCCCTCTTGTCCCCACGACTAAGGCTCAGGAACAGTGAGATCTGCAGGAATTGCCAGGAACCAATGTCTTCAGCTGCATCTTTTGCTTCATACTAAGGTACTGTGCCAACCCGATTGAGAGAACGCTTCTCTCACAGTGAAAATTCATGTAACTTTCTCAACTTGCAGGCCTAATCAGCTTGTGACCCAACATATGATTCTTTTTCGTACAAACTACTTCTGAGAACTTTGGCGAAGACTTTACTGTTTACTTAAGAACTGCTCTTTCCTATCCAAGACACTAGTCCATTGACTTTGGCCTAGGCCTATTGAACTGAACCGAGTCCTCTAGTGAACTATAACTATTTGCACTCCCTAAGAAAGTATTGGTGATCTATTCTGCTAACTTGTGCCTTTTTACTCCCATTGAAAGTGGCTGAAATGCCATTTTGCTCCTATTTCAGGGGAGCCTAATTTGTTCAGAAACTTCTTGGTTTGCTATTGAAATGTGTTTGTGTATAATATTAAGTTACCTCCTTCTAGTGAATGTTTTCTAAATGACTGTGTAATAAATCAATACGTGTTTTTCCAAGAAACCTTGAGAGTAAGTGTCTACTTGAACCACTGTGATTGTAAGACCTCTGTGTAACCGCTTGTACTGCTCCCATTCCCTCTTGAGATAAGCCTGGCTGCTCAGCTTGCTACCACAAAACTGTGTAGTACAGACTTATACCAAAGGTTGTTTTTTTGCTTACACCTGTAGTCCTAATTGTATGTGGTGGTCCCAGAGGGTACTGCATGCAACTATGCCTAACACTCAGTGACGCACATCTAATACTCAACAAAGAGAAATATGCGTTCAACAAAGTCACCCTCAAATTCTCCGCCCACATATTCTCCGAAAAAGTCACTGAACCCCACAATATCAAGTCATTGACAGAAGCCCCCGGCCCAACAACATTGCCCAAGTAAGGTCGTTCCTAGGGCTGGCGAGCTATTGTTCATGCTACCTCCCCGACTTTGCCTCCACCAGCACCCCACTGCGAGCACTGAATAAGAAAGACCACAAGTTAATGTGGGAGCCAGCTCAACAAACAGTGTTGAACAAAATTAGGAAAGACTTTGCCTCATCAGTCTGCATGTCGTACTTCGACCCCAATATGCACACAGAAGCGACAGTAGACAAGGGCCAGTCAGCCTAGGTGCCATCCTGGTGCAACACTTGGGCAGAGAACACACCCAAAGGAAGATTGTGAAGTATGCCAGCAGGTGCCTCATGGAAGCTGAATAGCGTTACTCGCATGCTGAGAAGGAGGGCCATGGCGTAGTGCAGGCCTGCAAGCACTTCCACCTGTTTCTATACTGCAAACCATTCACCGTTCTCATGGACCACCAGACCAATAGCACCATTTACGGGAAGCCCACAGCCCAAATGCCACCCCGCATCACTCGCTGGGGGCTGCGCTTACAGGAGTACCGATTCAACTTCATGCACAAGCCGGGCAAGGAAGATTAACTGTCACGTCACCCACTACCTGGACCACAACCGTCAAGCAGCAGGGCAGATGGTTATGTCATAGTACATCATGCCAAACCACAGACCATCTCCTTGGATGAACTGGTGAGGTGCACGGCTTAGGACGTGACCTTTAAACTTGCAGCTGCCTGCATCTGCACTGGGCAATGAAGGTCGACAGGCCTCCATACAGCATAACCTTGCAGTTTACGACAGGTTCTTTAGGATGCTTGCACGATCAAGGGACAAACTATCTGTGTCCCCATCTGTGCTGATCCTCAAGGGAGAGAGAAACATACAACTAGCTCCCCTACACCAGCGAATAGTGCACATAGCACATGAAGTCCACCGGGGGATATTGTCGACCAAACATCTACTTAAGAGGAAAGTGTGGTTCCTTGGAATGGACCAAATCATTGAGAGTACCCTGGTGCCCCTACTGCCAGGATACCGGCAAACTCAAAATTAGGCCCAAAGTGATTACATTTGCAAACCGCTCTGTAGGGTAACTAATGAAAAGAAGCTAACAGATTCCAGGTCACCAGCAGTACAACAGAGCACTTGAAAACCCTTTCATGATGCTTCTCTCAAGAAATCTCCTAGTGTTGCCATTGTAAAACACTTGAAAGTGCCTAAAATACATGTCGGCATGGCTACTGTCAATCACATGCTCACCACAATGTATGCCAGCAATACCATGTAAAACATTTTTTATGTTTCTCATGTCTAAATATGTGCCTGTAGTACACTGTAAAAGACTTTCATGATTATACCCACTATATATGGCAGCAAAACCCTGTAAAACACATTGTCATTCCCCCTGCGTACAAATCCATGTCACTAAAGTCACTGTAGAACACTTTCATAATGGTGCCTGTATCCACAATATATGCCAACAACATGGCAGTGTACATTAAGAGCCGCATTACAAGCATCCCGGTCCGGTAACAATGGTACCAGTAGGCCTACCGACACTGTTGTTACCGGACCCGCACAGACTCACGCGCCCGCATACTTTCTGGGAAGCACCAACACTGTTATGAGGTGCACGGCTTAGGACGCGACCTTAAAACTTGCAGCTGCCTGCATCCGCAGTGGACAATGGAGGTCGACAGGCCTCCATACAGCATAACCTTGCAGTGTACGGCAGGTTCTTTAGGATGCTTGCACGATCAAGGGACAAACTATCCGTGTCCCCATCTGTGCTGATCCTCAAGGGAGAGAAAAACATACTACCAGCTCCACTACACCAGCAAATCGTGCACAGAGTGCATGAAGTCCACTGGGGGATATTGTCGACCAAACATCTACTTAAGAGGAAAGTGTGGTTCCTTGGAATGGACCAAATCATTGAGAGTACCCTCCGCGCATGCCACATATACCTCAGCCTGCAACCACAGATGTCCCCTGAACCCCTGCAGATGATGCCACTCCCGGACAGGTTATGGAAGGAAGTGGCCATCGATTTCTTGGGTCCGCTCAGGTCGGGATATTACATACTGGTGGTCCTTGATGAATACTCCTGGTACCCCGTGATCGAGATCCTGCAGTCCACCAATGCCACTGCAGTGATCCCAGCATTAGATTAGATATTCTCGTCATATGGCATTCTGAAGGTAGTGAAATCAGACAATGGGCCCCCTTTCAGCAGCTATGACTTTTGAGACTTTGCCTGCTACATGGGCTTCCACCACAGAAAGGTCACCCCGCTGTGGGCCCCAGGCAAACTGGACAGTCAAACAATTTATGGCCGAAATTAAGAGAGCCATTAGAATATCCAACATCATGCACATGCCCATGCAACAGACGCTGTATCAACTATTGCGGAACTAATTAAACACGCCACATGACACCACAGGAGCCTGCCCAGCAGAATAAATGTTTGGGAGGCCCATTTGCATGGGAATGTCCCATGACTGTGGGGATGAAGACTGCAGTGCAAACAACCAGGAGATGCGTAGAAGAGACACAGAAGCAGAAGACCGATTGAAGGCATAAGCCTGGGTGACCGTGTACTCAAGAAGTAGACTGTTTCCCACAAAGGAATGCCACCATTTGATCCTCGGATCCTGACCATCACCAGTATGAATGACTCCATGATCACAGCCGAAAGAACGGACAAACCTGTGATGAGAAATGCCTCTTTCTTCAAGAGCCCCAGGAAGAGGACCAAGAGTGGAAGGAGGAGAAGAGCACTGCTCAAGAAGAATCGGGGTACCGGGAGACAAAGAGGAGTCAGAGATGGAGCGAAACGCGGACCCAGAAGAGGAACAGATGGAGGAGTCCCTGTGTCCCAGGCCGGCGCTCGACCACAGAGAGTCATCTGGCAAGCAAGGCGGTGGATCGAGGAGATAGGGTAGGACATTGCTATTTTGGGGGGAGATGTAACCTAGTGCCAATGAGTCAGATGGCACTGATACATAAAGCATTTATGGGTCATGTGACCCCAGTTGGTGAGGTCACGCTCAGCACAGGAATAATTCCATTATGGAGAATGAATGCCAGCCTTGCATATATTTGAAGTCTGGATTGTGAGGTAGTCAGTTGTGGGTTGCAGCGCGGAGTGGAGGTGGACTCAGGTGGGGCCCTCGTAATGTTGGACTCAATGACTAAAGCACAACCTTCAAACCTTGCAGAATCAAGGAGAGCAACAATTACATATGAAGTGCTATACATGAAAACCAATTGGCCATCAATGAAACCTATTTTCTCTCATCCTACCATAATGCCATATTAAATGTGCAAATTAACTTTAACTCAATAAATTATATGAAAGAAGTGCACATAAATAGCCCCTTCCCTCAAACCAGTGGGGAAGGCAGCTTTCGGAGCTAGTGGGAGGTGTGGATGGAGGAGTCCTGAAGGGGCACCACCATTTTAACTAATTCAAGGTTTGTAGTAATGGGTGAATATTTTCAATGGCGGGGCATTCATATTCACTAAGATTAGCATGGGTGACCAAGCAGGTGGTCCCACCCTAAACATTTTAAAAATAGGATCAAATGGCGAATTTACCCTTTCATTTATGAGAAAAGTGGGTCGGTCTGGTAAAAAAAAGTGCCGGTATTCGTGGATACCAGCTCTCGACCTGACGACTATGGGTTTGCCGGTGGGGCGCCTGTGTTACCTCCAACTAAAAGTGCCCTACTGGCAAAAAAGCCCTCATTGAGTCCTAACAGACTCAATCCGGTGGCAATGCTGCCGGACCGAGTGATGGGCACGGTATCTACATTTGCTGCTATCCTGGTGCCCCTACTGCCAGGATACCGGCAGACTCAAAATTAGGCCCAAAGTGATTACATTTGCAAACCGCTCTGTAGGGTAACTCATGAAAAGAAGCTAACAGATTCCAGGTCACCAGCAGTACAACAGAGCACTTGAAAACCCTTTCATGATGCTACTCTCAAGAAATCTCCTAGTGTTGCCATTGTAAAACACTTGAATGTGCCTAAAGTATATGCCAGCATGGCTACTGTGAATCACATGCTCACCACAATGTATGCCAGCAAGACATGTATCCCATGTCTAAATATGTTCCTGTAGTACACTGTAAAAGACTTTCATGATTATACCCACAATATATGGCAGCAAAACCCTGTAAAACAAATTGTCATTCCACCTGTGTACAAATCCATGTCACTATAGTCACTGTAAAACACTTTCATAATGGTGCCTGTACCCACAATATATGCAAGGAAGATGGCAGTGTACATTAAGGGCCTCATTACAAGCAGATCGGTCCGGTAACAATGGTACCCGTAGGCCTACCGACACTGTTGTTACCGGACCCGCACAGACTCACCGGCCCGCATACTTTCTGGGAAGCATCAACACCGTTATTAATGGTGCTGGTGCTTCCGTCATCCCCATTCCCATTGAGTCCTGCTGGACTCAATGGGAATGGGGATTTACATTTCTCTGGCACCTGACTTCCAGGAACGTAATCCGTTAGTGTTTCCGTGGAGCCAGGCCGGAAGAAAATAACTCCGGCGGCAGCCTGGCGATTTTACTGGCATGGCTACCGCCGGAGTTGTATTGAGGTCCACAGTGTGCAAACGTCTGTTAAACACACGTGTTTATCATGTAAGAACGCTTTTATAGTGTGCTGAATGATTCCCATAGTGGTTTCACTACGCTGAGGCTTGCATGTGTGTGTAAGCTTATTGTGCCCACGCCAGGAATAACAAGACCATGGTTTTTGGATGAAGAGGGCTAAGGGGACAATAAAGTCAGTGCCAGGTTAGACTAACAGTGGTTTGGAGAAACATTTACAGTAATGATGGCAAAAGCAATGTCTGAGCCAGTTTGGATGCTTTTTAAGGGCCTCATTAGATGTTTGCCGGTCCGGAAACAACAGTACCGGTAAGCTTGCCCGTACGGTTGTTTCGGGACCGGCAAACTACGAGTTCAGCGAGTGGGTGCCTTTCTGACCTGGCGGTAGGAACGGCAACCGCTTGCAGAACTCTACGGATGCACCAGCACCATTCATGAAGAGACTGAAATGGGAATGGGGAATAATATTTTCCGGCACCCGGGAATGGGCAATTGCAGGGTCCACCTGGGCTGTAATGCCCCGGTTATTGACCATACCCGGGCGCTGGGAAATTGATAACTCCGGCAGCAGCCGTGCCGATATTTACCGGCACGGCTACCGTCAACCTCGTAATGACCCCCAATGTGTGGATTGGACTGTGTGCCGAATTAGGAGAGCAAGTTGTATTGCATCTGTACAAGGTTTTTCATGATGGAAGTTTCGAGCAATAATCACCTACCTAGAAGTAGTGCATGGTTGTGTGGTGGGTTTCAGATGTGCTACAGTGGACCTTTGTACCATGGAGTCCAATTTATTTTGAAAAATGGAATACAATTTTGACACAATCATAATTCTGAGGCTTTTCAGCCTGTTAGATTAGTAAAGCATAGATCATGAAAAGGGAGAATGTATAAGGAAACATTAAGAAATGTGGAGAAAGGAAGCTTAGGATTCGGTCCCCCAATGTGCCGGTAATGCATGATAATATATTGTATTGGTGAGTATTATCAATGAAGGTATGGAACTGTCTGGCCTGTGCTGCTCGATATAAGCAGGCATAATCTGACATATTGTGGCCTGTATAGCAAGGCACCATCTATTGCATTAGGCTCAGAAGTGTGTTCGCAAAAGAGATGGAAAATCAAATGGCAGGATCACAATGGTACACAACAAAGATGCAAGATCATGCTGGGGAGCAGAAATATAATAGGATGCACTAGGCAGAATAAAGTAGGCAGGCAGTGGTTCAGAGGCCACTCGACAGAGACAAGAGACAAAATCCTAGTGGCAAGATCATGTTGGAACACACTTAGGATTAAAATCACATATGTAGCAAAACCCTGTGGGGTAAATCAACTAGACAAAACATAGTGGTATTACACAAGGAACAAAAACATCACACTGGCATCACATATCATAGTGAATATGCTGTGAAATTGAAAGGATAAGATTTGCACCTGGAAGCACAATGGGAGGGAAGAATGTGAGGCAAACCTAGTACTGCCATCTAAATAGCAACCGTGATAATGGTAATTATAGGGTAACAGATAACGGTCCAACAGCCAAAGGTTAGAAAACAAATCAGGGAGCACAATCATAGTGTGCATGATGCAGGGGTTACATTTGAGCTGGCCCTTTGAGCTGGTAGAACACAGGGGTTGGTCTGCCCCACCAAACGTCTGGTTAGGTGTTTGTTTGTCGGGCCATTTCCAGGATATTAGTTGTCACTACCCAATGCGGGGACAGCACAAAAACCATAATACCCCACCTGGGGCCCCCAAACATTCATCATCGCTTGGCGATCCACCTGTGCCCATTGCCAAATCTGAAGAACAACTCTGGCATGTTGGAGACTAACCTACTCTCTCGGGCCTTGCAAGAGGCTGCAACCCATCGCTGCCTCTTTCAGATCTGTCCGAAACATGCACACCCATCCTCAGGCCCTCAAAAAATCTGGGAGTTGTTGAGTTAGATGTACTAATCTCCATAGATCCAATGGCACCTGCTGTTGGGCTTCCTAGGACATTTTTTCAGAGTTGGCCTGTTGTGCCATCCATCTGTTGGAGTACATGATGTCACTAAAAATACAAGAAAAATATAGAATCATAATAGATTGTATTTTATACAACAACAATCGGAACGTACAGTTTTCACCAACAATATCGCAACTGTAGCAGAACTCGTCATATTACAATGTCATCATCAACTTAAACCCGATGTAACAACTAATCCGTTTATATAAAAGAATCTCGGTTACCGCCCTTCATCAAAGGTGGGATCTCTGCCACATAATCAAAGCCTCACACCCAGCCTGCCAAACTATATTTTCACATTGTCAGAATTGTTGGCATTATGTGAAACAAAACAAAATGTAAACTGTATTTTAATTTGCTAGCGCACCCTATCACATAACTTATTTGTATTGAATAAAGCGCATATTGCCGCTTTCACCTGTAAAACTTGAGTCCTAGCTCTCTAAGCTTCCCTGCACACTAAAAATAGGCAAACATGTTCTTTTGTTTATTACCTGTTTGCTTACATTGCACACCGTGTCCATTGTACTGCTTGCGTGCACAAAGCAAAAACTGTAATTTTTACCACTTTGCGTGCGCAAAACAAAAATGTAAGGTGTAGCACATACTTAAAAATACTTAATGAACCCGGCACAATGTACAGCATGAACTGAAACACTCAAGCTTAAAAGAAGACAGATTTTACACCATTCACCTCTTTTGAAAATATGAACCAACAATATTCCAACTGTAGCAACACCCAGCATGTTTCAAAGTCACCTACCATGTCCTAATAACATCCTAATAACAATGCAGCACCCTAGCAAATGAACCATTTAAAACCATTTAAAACAAAATCAACATTTCCATCTATTTGTGTGAAGATATCTCGGCTGCAGCACTTAACAAAATGTGTGATCTCTGACACATACTCAAACCCTGTCATGCCCAGCCTGCCAAGCTATAAGTCCACATTGTCAATGTTGTCAGTATTGTGTGAACCAGAGAAAAAGTTAAAACTGTATTTTAAATTGGTAGCTCACAATATTTTGTCTTCAATATTTTACTAGAATTGACAAAAGCCCTCAATGTCTTAACACCCCATTGCAGCTTTCACACTCGATGGGGCCCACAAACATTCATCATCCCTTGACGATCTGTAAAACCTGATTGCATGGAGAAGCCTGGTTTGTTTTCATTACAGAATCATTGCCCATTTTTAGAGAATCATGACCCATTTAGGGATCCCGTTATCCATCATACATTCTGATTAATACTGATTAGTAGTGACATGAAGTAGTGACATTAGACTATCCACATTATTCTGCCACTTTGTATGCATTTGTATTTGCTATAGAACGAGGCCTGTTATATTTGAAATGCCATGTAGAGACACATGTTATATTTGTAGAGACATGTAGACACATGTAGAGATATGTTGTTATGTATTATGTATGCATTGTAGAGAGATACGCATGAGTGTGCACTTAGAATATGCATTGAGGCATTATAGATAGCGCTTGGGTTTGTGAGAGAGAGAGTAAACGCTAGACAGAGATGTAGCTGGCTCCTAAGCCATCCTGAATGAGACACACAGAAGCGCTGCGGAGTGTGAAGTTGTTATGAGTTAGTGTGATATATGCGTAACAGTTTGCTTGGCAGACAGATAACGCAACCCTTGTCTGAATGGAGAAGGCATTGGTGGCTTATCAGGGCTGGGTTGTGCTTCGCAGACAGAGAAAAGGTGGGGGCAGGCAGCACCAGAGAGGGAGAGCTTTTGCAGGCAGAGACATGCAGAAGGAGAGATGGAGTGAATGGAGAAATATGAGGAGATGGTAAGATGGTGTTTTGTACCGCAAACAAACAGAAGAAGATATGGTATAGCTATGTAGAAATTGCAACACGCAGTGATTGACCAGAACACGCAGTAATTGAAAAAGTACAAGACATGCATCACAGACTTTTAGGCACTGCTCACATTTAGAAATGCTGACAGATAGAAAGAGAGGCATTTTAGCTTAGAGAGACATGTAACAATGGATATGTATACATCATTGAACAGTATAATGAGAAGTGAGGCACTGAGATTTGAGTTGCTGCTCTGCTGGGCAGCTCTCTGAGATAGAGAGGGAGTTGGTAGTTTGAGATGCTAGTTGGAGTTGGAGATGACACACTGACATTCTGAGAGATCGAGAGATGACTTGAAGAGGCATTTGGGAGTGATTGGATGTACTTCGGGAAGCGGTTTTGGGTGCAGCAGGATCGGATGGCTTTGGCTGATATGTAGATGGGGAAACATTCTGATGAGAGCTGATGAGATCGATCTGGCAGGGATCTGGCAGAGAGAGGCCTGGCCCTGACTGATAAAACACATATTGCCGCTTTCACCTGTAAAATTCGAGTCCTAGCTCTCTAAGCTTCCCTGCACAGTAAAATTAGGCACACATGTTTTTTTGTTTATAACCGGTTTGCTTACATTGCACACCGTGTCAATTGTACCACTTTGCGTGCACAAAACAAAAATGTAAGTTCTAGCACATACTTAAAATACTTAGGGCCTCATTACAACTCAGGCGGTAAGGGTTTTACGGCGGCGTAAACAGCGCCGACCCTTACCGCCTGAGTACGAGTTCCCTTAGCGCCATGGCGGACTTAACACCTGCTTTTAGCAGGTGTTAAAATCCATGGCGCTAAGGGACCATGGAGTTAATTACGCCACCGTAATTTACGGTGGCGTAATTAACGCCTTCCCCACTCCCATTATGCCCTATGGGGCAAAATGGGAATCGGGAAGGGAAAATGGGAAAATGGGGATTTACCGCCCCGCCAAGGTTGGAATGGGGCGGTAAGTCCCCCTACCACCATGGCGTAAACGTAGTTTACGCCATGGTGGTAAAGTCACGGCCCAGGCGGTAACTTACCGCCTGGGTCGTAATGAGGCCCTTAGTGAGCCCGGCACAATGTACAACATAAACTGGCGCACTCGAGCTTAAAAGAAGACCTCTTTTGAAAATATGAACCAACAATATTCCATCTGTAGCAACACAGCATGTTTCAAAGACACCTACCACGTCCTAATAACAATGCAGCACCCTAGAAAATGAACCATTTAAAACAAAATCAACATTTCCATCTATTTGTGTGAAAATATCTCGGCTGCAGCACTTCACAAAATGTGTGATCTCTGACACATACTCAAACCCTGTCATGCCCAGCCTGCCAAACTATAAGTCCACATTGTCAATGTTGTCAGTATTGTGTGAACCAGACAGAAAGTTAAAACTGTATTTTAAATTGGTAGCTCACACTATTTTGTCTTCAATATTTTACTACAATTGACAAAAGCCCTGTATGCCTTAACACCCCATTGCAGCTTTCACACGTAAAACATGAATCCTAACACTCTAAGCCTCCTTAGCACACAGAGCGCTTTGCTTGCAGAAAACAAAACTATGCCAATTGTAGCACTTTGTTCAGTCCCTGGGTCTAAATTGCAAATATAGCCTTTATATTTATGTGCTGATTGATAAATCAAAACAGGCTGCAACCAGGCCACATTATAAATCACACTTTTCAATCAAGCCCTGGGTCTACTTTATAAATAGAGCCTTTATATTTCTATGCAGCTTAATACATCAAAATAGGCTTTTGGCTGTAACTCTTCTCAACAGGTAGGTATGAACAATACCAACATTTATACACATAGCTAACATGTGTCAGAATAGTCCCAAGAAACACTATATTATTCAAATATTACTTAAAAATGCAACTAGGCAATGGCATCCCATCCCTAATGAATGCTGAGGAAGTCATGGTAAACACCTTTTCTAGAATAAAAAGTTGATAAGTCCAGCAGAGTGTCCTCAGAGTGAAAAAATACAAGTGTAGATAAAATCCTTCCTTATCTCTCCCAGCACACAGTTTACAAAAAGTCAAATATTTGAGCTATCACAGCAGTTACAACCATGAATAAGCAGTACATCTACGTGTTATTAGAGGGCAAGTTTTGAAATAGCAGCAACGCACATACATATAGTTTTTTTTAAAAACAACTCACATTTTACTGTTGTTAAAGTTTGTGGTTGACAATAGGGGCTGTCCTTTACAGCTAAAACTCTCAGATGGATTCTTCCATCAGAATTTAACTCCAAGTCAGAATTCACAAACAGCTGTTCCTTTTTGGTCAAAAATGACCCTTTTAAGGGATCACAAAGGTCCCAGACCCCTCTCTGCCATCTCTATCTAACTGAACAAATTATTTGTACAAATATGGATATTCACCAAAAATGTAGCGTGCAATGTGTTTCTGTTAGACAGAGCAAAATGCACATTATATCAACAGACCCAATATGCTAAATCTGTTTTTTTATTTCATTCACACCTCCCTCGTTGTTTCACTATAACCACCGCCCTGTATAATTTTCTGCACCGATGCTTACACAGCAAAATACAAATACTTCTTATCAATAGCCACACATGTATTTTTTGCTTAGGTCTAGAAAATGCAAAAATAACCGTCCAAACCACATTACATCATCCATTCATAAGTTGCGCTGATGCTTACACAGCGAAATACATGGTCCTTCTTATCAATAGTCACACATGTATTTTTTGTTGTGGTCTGCATAATGCAGCAGTGCCCATCAAGACTATCGGAAGTTCCAAAACATCTGATTCACTGCATTACATCATCCATTCATGGGCGTTTAAAAGGCAAACTGTTTTGCTGCCTAACAAGAGACGGTTCTGCCATTGATATTTTTAGCTGGCAGAGACCGGGCTGCATTGTCCAAGCCAACGGTCTTTTGTATTGCCACTGTATATGCATTGTGTTCCATGTAACTCTGTTGATGAAACTTCGACCTCTGTCATTTATATTATGCCATAGCAATATTTTTGGACTTTTGTATAGGTTCTGTGAAAGACACTCTTCGCTCCAGTCATTTTGTACTATGTGCTGCCAGCCTCTATTTAGAATCTATATCAAATCTACATCCAAGTTTAATGTTACCAGGTGATGACACTAACCTAACTCTAGAGGGTTATTTTTAGACTCCGTCGATCATCTGGAATGCTATGACCTCATCTATACTATATATTTTATTCATTTATTCGTATTTATTTAACATTTGTATTGCATGCCAAGCCCTGAGGCATCAGGGCTTTGCTTCCATGGATAGCATGTAGCGAGAGCGGGTTACAGGGATACAACATTGTAACAGTACAGTTACATAGATACAGAGGTGTAGAGAGAGATACATACAGAGATACTGGTACATAAGGGGAATATATATGTTTGGAGGGTGAGTTGTGGTACAGGAGTAGCAGAGAACGGGACATAAGGGTGGAAGCTGATGTCTAGGTGTCATTCGGCTATGGTGTCCTGAGAAAACAGGAATATTTTGAGCTGCTGCGGAAGACCCCATGTTAGGGTTTTGCTCTGTTTGTGTGGGAGATTGTTCCACTTTTCAGCAACAAGGAGGGGGAAGCTGTCGTCTCCAGCTCATTTCAGTTTGTAGGGCAGGATTGTTAGGCGGTTGGAGTGGATTGATCGGGTGGGTCTAGAAAATAGTTTTTCTAGTATTTTCTGATAGCGATATCTAGGTGCTTTGTTAGTTATGCATTTATGTGTGACGGCTAATGTTTTGAAGAGGATGCACTGCCTAAGGGTAGCCAGTGGGAATTTTTCCTAGCCGCCGATATGTGTTCAGGTATTGGAATATTAAGTGTGGCTCTGAGGGCATTGTTTTGAATTATGTGGAGTTTGGTAAGGTTTCTTGAAGAGGTGCCTGCAAAGACTGCATTCAGTAGTCCTGTCTGGACCCTATGAGGGCCCTCGCAATCATGAGGCAGTTATTTTGGGACAAGAATAGTCTGGAGTTGTGTATGAGTTTAATTATGCATGCTGCTGAGGAGGTGATAGTGCTGATCACTCTGTTCAGTGACAGGGTGGCGTCCAAGTATACTCCCATATATAGACTTTATGTCCAGTTCATATAACATTGATATACATTTTATATCAAAATGATAGCAAAACAATGTTGATATCACATTTGTTTACTAACTTTATATATAAATTCTATATTGATTGTATATAAATACATTAATTGTTATATACATGTTATATAAAACATAATAATGCTATATATACATTTTCATGTACATGTTTATATTAAAACATATAAATGCGTAAATACATTTTATACAAAATATATATCAACATGTTTTGATATAATTTTTGATATAAAATGTATATTTACTGTATATCAAATCGATATCCATCTATACTCACTAACTCTCTAGCCTGTGTCTTTAAATTATAACATCATGACATCAACTATACTATCTCTAAAATGCCAAACCCACTCCGGCATCATCTCTGTCTTCAGAGGTCACTTCACGCTTCATAGCCAACCAAACAACACCACAACCCGCTGCTCCAATATTGACATCATTTTTATATACATTTACATTCACTGTATATCAAACTGATATAAATGTTACCTCTTGATATCAAATATACATTTTATATCAAATTGATATAAACAATTTTTAGATAATATTTATATAACATTTATATTAAGTTTATATCAAAACCCTATTAAAAGCAAGTTGGGACTAAGGCCAGAAGCAGAGGGCATGTCCATCTGTCAACCTTTTGATTTCCAAAAAAAGGGGCGCCAATAACTACCAGTCATCAAAGGGTTCATATCCAATTCCTTAATTTTGACTTTGTTGCTGCTATCTGTGTGAATTCCTGTGGTAGTAATTCAATGTATATGGACAGTGTGATATATAATGATAAAAACTCTAAGAATGGTAAGACTTTCTGAGCATCTCGTTACTAACACGACTACTAAGCAGCATGATTCAGATGATACTGCCCACATTATTTAAGGTGTGGTATCCAATCTATTCCTACAGCCAAAGAGGTGGCAGGAGGGTAAACAAACTACAAGGCAGTGGAAGAAAATGGACACAAACACATGACTAATTTTCCTTTTGTCTGAAAACAAAGAAAGGATTTGAGTGTGTTGGTTGACATATGCATTGTGCTTACTAAAGGGAATGCTTTTGAGAATATTGGTTAACATTGCACTGCCAATACTCAAACAAAGGCAGTCATTTGATTCATGGCAATTTACCCTAAAATAGTGCTTGCCGTATTCATGCTTCTGTTGTGGACCATTCAGTATGAATTTCCATTACTTGTAGTAGTACTAGTAGTAGTGGTTGTTTGTCATTTGTATAGCACCTTTATCCCATTAGTATGGCCTCAACGCGCTTGTGAGGGTGAATGCCCTCGGGGGACCGGAGTCCAAAGTATGTAAATTGTTAGATTGAATGGAATGCAAGTGTGATTTAGGCCGTGCTAGGGAATTAGGTGTGGATGGGAGCTGGGAGGTGGTTAGGAGAGTCTGTGAGTGCAGGAGATTTGTTATGTGTCCAGCTAGACCAAATTTTGTCATAGGTCGAAGCTGCATTCTAATGCAGGAGACTCATTATATGTCCAACTAGACCACATTTTTGTTGTAGGTCATAACTGCATTCTGTTGGCAGAGACGTGTGTTAGTCTCGTGTCTGGAGGTAAATGGGTGCAAGAGTGCGGCCGTGCCTGCAGCTAAGGTTCCATAAGAATGGAGTGCAACCGTTTTTTAAATACATTGGCTATACTCTAATGAAGGGCGTCAAAGTGAAATAGCTTGTTTCTAGATTCTACATTGGCTACAGTGTACATGTGCCAATATTCAATGCACTGGCTTCCTTCTAATAGGCCTATATCCAATATAATAGATTACCTTGTACATAAGTGAGTAAAAGGGAGTTTGAATTCTAATAAAGGCCACAGTGGTTAGTGTATGCTTCACCTTCCTTTAATTTATTTCAGCAGCAAATGGAAACATTTGCACTTAGACCACATTTCCCAGAGCCTGGTGCTATCTTCTTAGTTCTCCTAAATGCTTTTGCAGAAATTAAGGCATGTGAGACAGTCCACCGATCTAGTCAATGATAATTCCTATAACCTCACTTCCTTCTATGACCACTTCCTCTTTCTTCATCACAGGTCGATGGCAAAGGCCTTCACAGTTGACTTAAGTTTTATCTCAAAAGTCCACCCAAAGGACTTCATGCAGCACCATCTGCAGGGTTTCAAAATCCAACATGCTCACCACATTTTCTTGGCCTAGTGTTGGAATAGCAAGTTCAAAAATGATTCCTCCTAGAATATTTATGGAAAAGAACTAACACATGTCCCACATTTTTCATTTACTCTTCTTAACCTTCCCCAGGGCAATAGTCTGAAACATTCTCCTTAATTTATCAGGGTAGGCTAATACTTTGCTCTGTGTTCTACAATTGGAACTCCCTTTCAATAAATGATGGGAGTTAATATTCTACACCAAGACATGGACGCAAGTTGTATGATTGTTGAATCGTACTCTCTACCAAAAATAAATCTCATGAATTAGCTTAAAGTAGAACTCCTTAAACATAAAGCCTCCTGAGCAATTGCCCACTTTAATGATATTCTTCAGCCTAGTAGCTAGGCAGTACAATGCAGAGGCCATGGTGCCTCTCGCAGAATGAGCATCAGAGACCCTAATGTTGATTCCACCCTCAGTCATGATCAACCTGACCCACAACGGACCAATGAGAGAGGATTGAAAAGGTCACCTGCGAGCTACCAGAAGCAAATGCCTTAAACCTCTGGGCCTGCAATGTACCCTAACTTGCATTACACAACAATGCACTACCCAATCTGCAGAATACCTGGGAAGGCTGTGTATGAAATGGATGCAGTGCTAGTTTTAGTGTAGTCGAAAACTGCAGATGACCCCCTTCGGAGAGGAACTCTTTGCAAGAAATCCCGTTTATGTAATTTCAGAGGCTTGCATCCAAAAGACCAGACTCTTTTGTCATCTCAGAAATTGGGAAGCTACAAAACCGCATTAAGTAAATCTTACAACTTTCTGATGACACAAGACCAGAAAACGTCCCTAACTGGAGTCCATCTCTGAAAATGTGACATGTGGTTATAGCTGATATGTAGACTTCCACTGTATGGACAGCTTTGACTACATCTGACAAGTACAGTAGAATATTCAGCATCTCTACCATGGGAGCTGAAACGGGATTGTGACCCTCATTTGAGACATAAATTACTCCATTTGTACCGGGCCACCTCATACCTCTCAATATTGTTGATGAATGTCCTCTGGGCCCCAGCAGGACACAAAGCCTTGAATGCCACCAGAAACAGTTTTCTGTCGTCTATCCTTATATGATGTCCCGTCATTGAAGTCACTAAGAGTGATCAAATATGGAAATGTGGGAATGAAGAAGAAAGTTCCTCTAGTAACGCTGCACTATTACCATGTTCGCACCTTCTCCTTTTACTTTCTCTAGTATTCTTGCAATATTGATGAAGAAAGGGAATGCATACTCTGTCACTGATGGAGAAACACATCCGAGGCTATTGCAAAGTGGTCCAGACTCTAGTAGTAATACTGAAGCCTTTTAGTGTTGAGATGGGACACACAGAGGCCTGACTGAATTGGGTCCTATTTGTTCTTTGATTCAGCTGTCAGTTGCTTAGGTCATTGAGAAACCTGGAGTTCTAGTCTGCAAATACATTTTATAACTCTGTAAGGAATTATGGTATAACAGATGTCTTTCACCAGTTTTTTGTGCCATGATGGTTGATGTACCATAAATATGATACCTTGTCTATCTAGAACATTATGCAGACATTCACACACTCTCTGATAAGAGCACTGATCACAAAGGAACCCGCCAAGAGTTCCAAACAATTGAAAGGAAGAACTAGTTCAATGGGGAGTGATTTACCATCAATAGAAATCTTGCTCGATTAGGCATGCCAAATGAATCTACTGACATCTGATCTATCACCAGATCTGGGTGCACACCATAAATGAACCAGCAAATCCAGGCTTCATGTGGTCCAGCCACCAGGTAAGATCTGTGTTGGCTTCCAGGTCCAGTTGGATTTTTCAAAGAAAAGCCTCTGTCGTGTTGGAATTCTTAAGCCTCTTCAAGGCCCTTTAATGCAATGGCACATACATTTTGCTTAAATGAGGAAGTGAACAGGGTACTAGCCTCGCCAGTTGCCTGATGAGATTTACAACTTGTGTAGGACAGCAGGAATGTATTTCTTTGGAATACTAGGAACTCTAGATTCAGACTTAGCAGTAGCACTTGCTTCACCCAATTAATGAGAAAATACAAATACCCAATTCATGTGACAGCAGTGAAAGTTTGGGTCCTGCGACATAATGATCATTAGCATTATGTCTTCCAGATAGATGTTTAAATGTATCCTTTCTTACATGAGAGCTGCTTCCATCGGCTTTACCAATGAGACAGAAGAGAAGGTTAGGCACACTCGCAAACTGATGGTCCTAGTGTAATTGCTTGACTGATCTGTGAGATGGACAGATTGGTATTGTGAGAAAAGTATCTTTGAAATCCAAAGGCTAACCAATCCCCTTTGTGAAAAATATCAAATAGCAGGAGAATGTCCCTCTTCCTATAGTGGTGCTAGAGCACAGACCTGTTCAGTTCCAGCAAGGTCATCACCAGTCAAACCTTTTCTTTCCTATTTACAAGGAAGAGTTTAGAAAACCGTTAGGGTGAAGTGACATTAGTGTTATTGCTTGTTTTGTGAGCAAGGTCGGCAACACCCCTGTTCATCAATGTCCTTGCTCCTACTGTCCAAACAAAAGATGCAATTATCCGTGGATAAATTGCACAACCTCCTACAATTGATTCATGTCAATTTAGGCGTAAAGACGCTGCATAATCCCCTCCAAGACAAACAACCCTATTCAAAGAGTGTATGTTTTAGACATAAAACAGCATGTCAGAACTCATTTGTTTCAGGTTTATTTAATCATTTTTTAATTGTAAAAAACTTTATCCATATGGGTTTGATATTTTAGTAGTTCCAAAAGTGCCTATTTAACAATATTTTTTCCATTCAAAGAATGTAGAAACACTGGGTAGGTATTCCAAAATAATTATTCATGGACCCATATTAATCCCCATATATTTATCTATTAAAACCCAAGTTAAAGCCAACTCTGGGAGGAGTAGGCTCTATGGTGTTGTCGACGAGTTTCAGGTTCCAAGAACGGTCTATACAGCTTCTGTCTGGTGCACCTCATCAGGACTTATACTTTAGAAACAAACACAGTGATTAAAAACAGAATTCAAATTGATGTGAATTGACAAGTTTTGTTTATTTACAAAGAGCTAGTTTCTTTTGCTTCACAAGGTGTTCAATAGTGGTGATCCAAATATGTTTTTTTCTGAAAGCCGCTTCTGTTTTTCGAGCCTGAAACCAGACTACGAAAGGCTCCCTGGAAAAGGCATCCTCATCTCCTGCCTGGTGATCCAGGTACTGATAAACCTCTTTCACTGAAACCATCTTGTGCTTATAGAGAAAAGCATATTGTTCTTTTACTAATCACATATTGGTATGCATCCTTTGACTCGGTTTTTGTTATTAATACTGTTGTGTATGACTTCCATTAGACGTCATCAGCATTATTTCCATTTTCAAAAAGTTGTGTCCTCTAGCTGTGACCTCATGGTAGAGGAGTTTGAATTTCGTAATCAATTACCCTGGCGAGTTTGTCCATTAGAGAAGGGAGAACTTTGTTATTGCAGTCTTTAATTTCCATAAGCAGCATAATATCACTGCGGGAAATGACCTGCCTGCGTGACTGGGCCAAGTACTTGTCATGATCTCTGCTTCCAAAAGGTCAGGGTTTTCCCAACTCCCTTGGAAGCAGATCCATAACCCAGGTTCCAAGTGCCAACCAGTCCCAATTGGGACCTTTTGGACCCAGTCCTGGCGCCAGTGGCACCAGGCTCATAAATATGCCCAGTCCCAGCGCTGGAAGCGCCGGGCTCATAATGCTTGGGTGGACTTACCTGCAGCAGACCATGCTGCTTACTTGCCTGCCAGTTGAGCCTCTGATCCTCTTCTGTTTGGAACTACTTTTCCTGTTGGGTGGGGCAGGAGCCACTCCCTAGATTCAGAACACTGGAACTCTTCTGGAAAGCAGGAACTCTTTTCTTACCTAGGCGTGGCTGTGGAAGGAGACACCTAAGCACTACAGGAGGCTATTTAAACCACACCCGATGGATGAATCTTGCTTTGCGTTATTCTGCATCCTATGCAGCAGAACGCTCATCGTGTCTTTTGCATCTGATCCTGGGCCTAAGGAAAAAGGCTTACCATCCTGAATCCAGTCTTCAGCAACACCTATAAAGACAAGAAAGAACAGGTTAGCATTACGGTCTTCAGTGACAGCTCTTCACTTACCTGGTCCATCGGCTGTCACCAACGCCTCGCGCTGCATTCCGGCATCTGAAAGACAAAGGCTTACCTACTCTTCGTGCGCTCCGGAGGTCTTCACACTGCATTCCGGCATCTGAAAGACAAAAGCTTACCAACTCTTCGCACGCTCCGGAGGCCTTCGGCGCTGCATCCCGCATCTGAAAGACAAAACAAGGTGCGTTTAAAGACATTGGGGAACTTTAATACTCACGTGCCATTACTCCTTTCCACATCTAACCCAGTGGGTATTCCGGCACCCTGCAGCCGCTCCGAACTTGTACCTGCAAAATAAAAAGACAGTTAGAGCGCATCGTGAAGCAGGCAACAAGCGCTTACTTACGTGCTTCCAGGCGCTTCTATTCATCACACGAGCTCCATCTTCAACTCACTTCAGCCCGTCATCCGCCATCGCCGGAACCCTGCAAAACAAGAAACATCATTACTAAAGACTTTAAAGACATTAGAATTACTCGAAACTTACCGTTCGTGCAGTAAACGACGGACAGCAGTCCTCTGAAGTCAAGAGGCCTGCTCCCCTTATCCAGTGAAGAAACTGGTTACAGCACCCTGCCCCGAGGCAGATGGAGAGCACGGCGTTCACTTACCTATGGTGAGAGCGTTAACCTTTGGGGTTCTACAGGAGAAGAGAAAGGGAAGAAGAGAGAGACATTCAATAACCCAGTTCCTTAATCCCATATTGTCTATCTGCAGACATCTTACCCTTCGAGTCAGACATACAGTGCACAGAGGTCCAGCCCAAAGAGCCAGCCGTGTGTTACACATCACCTTTGAAGATACGGTATACGCCCAGTCAAGACCGGCGCCTCTACGGGAATCAGGTGAGCGTTACAGAACGCAAAGCCTACCACAAAACTCCCGTCCAGGCGCTATGGAAACCTCGGATACCGACCAGCTAGCCCAGTTACTTGGGGAACTAAGGGCAGAAGTGCATGCAGCCCGTCAGGAAATGAACGCTCTAAGAAGGGAACTGATTATTTCCAAGGAGCGAACAGATGATCTCGCTAGTCACAAGCCGGACAGACCCCGTTACCCGCATCTGGGGGAAATCTTCCTTCTACATCCTCTATGAATCCAGTGCAGATCAACCTACCTGGGAATGTACCTCTGGCTCCGCCCGAACAATTTTCTGGTGACCCAAAGAGGTTTGCAGTATTTATCAATCAGTGCCGGTTGCATTTCTTATGCCGGCCAGCAGCCTTTCCAACTGATCAAGCTAAAGTAGCTTTCGTGCTTTCGTACCTTAGTGGCAATGCGGCAGACTGGTCGATCCCTCTAGTAAATCAAGATGATCCGGTCCTCCATGATTTTCAAGCTTTTCAGCTCAGTATGGAAAAACTGTTTGCAAGACATTCACAGGGGCAGGCCTTGGACAATGAGCTTCTTTCGTTGCGACAAGGTAATCAAGACCTTTTGGCTTATATTGCGTCTTTCAACAGACTGATAGTGGAAACTCAATGGCCTGAGGACAAAAGGATTACGCTGTTTTATAGAGGTCTACGTGGAGAGCTCAAAGATGTGTTAGCCCAAGTAGTGAATCCCCCACAAGATTGTTCGGACTATATAGACTTAGTCGTTCAAATAGATCACAGACTGCAGAACAGGAAGGCCGATCGTTCCAAGTTTGATGCTCGAGTATTTTCCAAACTGCCAACTCCTTCCAAAGGAGTAGACTCCGGGGAACCCATGCAAATAGGGGGTCTGAAAGGTCCTCTAACACAAAAGGAGCGGGAAAGGAGAAAACAGTTGCAATTATGCCTCTATTGCGGAAACTCAGGGCACTTTCTTCGAGACTGTCCGGTGAAACCTGCCAAGAAGGCAGTGGGAGCTGCAGTTACCAAAGTTACAAACTCTGAGCAGGGAAACGACCTCGCCCGACAAGAATAGAGGTCCTCTTGCCGAGCGTGAAAACCAGTTCCGTGACCTCGCATTTCGTGATACCTATGGTCCTCATTAGCCCTGATAATCCGGATCGATTACATGCAATTGAAGCTTACGTCGACAGCGGTGCCATCGGCAATTATGTGGATCATGAAATGGTTTTGAGGATGAATCTAACTCTTTGTCCCAAGGCTGTAAAGGACGTCATTACTACGGTGGATAGTACGGAGATAGCCTCCGGGCCAGTAACGCATACCACTCAAGAGGTGACGCTAGTAAGTCAAGATGGACACCATGAGAAGATCGTGTTCGATGTGATCAAGGCCCCTCAGTTTCAGATTATTCTAGGAATACCTTGGTTAGAGAAACACAATCCTCTGATCGATTGGCGAGCAAGAACGGTCCAGTTTCCAGAATGTGTCTCTACTTGTCACCCTCCACCTGGTGTTGCACTGGCAGCAATTTCTTCAGAGACTCCCCAGTTACCTCCCGAATACCTAGAATACCAAGATGTTTTCCGGAAGGATCAGGCTAACTCTCTACCTCCTCATAGGTCTTATGACTGTCAGATAGACCTGATACCTGGATCTACTCCTCCTTGTAGTAGAATTTATGCCCTCACCGAGCCTGAGAACCTTCACCTTCGACAATACCTGGCAAATGGGTTTATTCGTCCGTCCAAGTCCCCTGCTTCTTCAGCTTTGTTCTTCGTTCCAAAAAAGGAAGGAGACCTTAGAACTTGTATAGATTATCGCTCCCTGAACCAGATCACCGTTAAGAATAGATATCCGTTACCTTTGATCCCTGAACTCCTGGACCAGGTCAGAAAAGCATGCATATATACAAAGCTGGATCTTAGAGGAGCTTACCACTTGGTACGAGTAAAAGAGGGCGATGAATGGAAGACGGCCTTCCGCACCAAGTATGGGCTATTTGAATATCAGGTCATGCCCTTCGGACTTTGCAATGCCCCGGCCGCCTTTCAATATTTTATGAACGATGTCCTCAGAGAGCTCATAGATGTGTGTGTTGTTGTTTACATTGACGACATCCTCGTTTATTCTTCATCGGAATCTGAACATCGGAAACACGTGAAAAAGGTCCTCGAAAGATTGCGTCAACACAAACTTTTCGCTAAGTTGGAAAAATGTGTTTTCAACGTGGCTGAAGTTGAATTCTTGGGATTCATATTATCACCTGGCGGAGTGCGTATGGATTCAAAGAAGGTCGATGCAGTTCTCAAATGGCCATCACCATCCTCAGTAAAAGGTGTGCAAAGCATGTTAGGCTTCGCTAACTTTTACCGCAGGTTTATCCCCGAATTCTCTCGAATAGTCCAGCCCATCACTGCCTTGTTAAAGAAAAACAAACGTTTTGAATGGTCTACGGAGGCGGAACAAGCTTTCCAGGATTTGAAGACTAAATTTATCTCTGCACCAATCTTAAAACACCCTCGCCCCGAACTCCCCTACATCGTGGAAACTGATGCTTCAAGCCTTGCTATGGGGGCAGTTCTATCACAAAAGGACCCGGTAACCAATCAGTTGCATACCATGGCATTTTGGTCCCGCAAATTCTCGCCTCCTGAAATCAATTACACGATTACTGACAAGGAACTTCTGGCTATCAAGTCTGCCTTTAAGGCTTGGCGGCATTATCTGCTGGGGGCCCGACACACCGTTACTGTGATTACGGATCACCGAAACCTGCAATATTTGAAAACCGCAAAAGCCCAATCCTCTAGACAACTCCGTTGGGCATTATTCTTTGCCGAGTTTGACTTCATAATTACTTATCGACCTGGTACAAAGAACGGTAAAGCTGATGCCCTTTCTCGAATGGGAGTGGAAGAACATTTGATCACCCCTAAACCTGTACCAATCATTCCCGAACAAAGAATTCTGGGTGTAATCACCACAGAATCCATAGAGGAAGTTAAGGATAAAGCCAGGCAACTTGTAACTCCAGCAGACATACAGAATTGGCATCTGCAGGGAAAGGACTTTGCAGTAAAGGACAACTTATTGTATTTCCAAGAACGATTATACCTACCCAGCACAGATTTACAGAAAAAAGTAATCTCTTGTTATCACGATTCTTTAATGGAAGGACATCCCGGTATGGCCAAGACCTCAGAAAAGATCAAGCGCTACTTCTGGTGGCCGTCTTGGAAAAAAGATATCAGAGACTTTATAATGTCCTGTGGAGTATGCGCCCAAAACAAGAGTCAAAAGGAAAGACCAGCAGGCCTCTTACGCCCTATTGACATCCCACCTCGCCCTTGGCATACGCTTTCTATGGACTTCATCACCGATCTACCTCCATGCTCCGGATACAATACGATTCTAGTAATCGTGGACTTATTCTCCAAGATGGCGCATTTCATTCCGCTCAAAGGCTTGCCAACAGCAGCAACTCTGGCCCGAGAATTTCTCGAAAACATCGTCCGACTGCACGGTTTTCCTTCGGTTCTAATTTCGGATCGAGGTAGTCAATTTATTTCTCATTTTTGGCGAAGTTGCTGTCGGTCGGCTCAAATTGATGTGAGACTATCGACCAGTCACCACCCTCAGACCGACGGACAAACCGAGAGGACCAATCAAACTCTGGAACAGTATTTACGCTGCATGCTGCAACAAACTGAAAAAACTTGGAAAGACATCCTTTGGATAGCCGAATATGCCTACAATAACTCTGTCCATTCGGGAACTGGGAAAACCCCGTTTTTTCTTTTGTACGGCAGTCACCCTGGAACCTCGGAGTTGGATCCCATCCAAGATCTTGAAACACCAGCAGTAGACTACCTGCATTCTACAATCACCCAAGCCTTTAAGGAAGCTGTTTCTCACCTTCAAAGTGCTAAAGAACAATACAAGAAAGGAGCAGATCAACATCGGAAGGAAGCCCCTCAATATCAAGTAGGGGATCAAGTCTGGTTATCCACCAAATATCTACCTCTAAAAGGGCCACGCACATTCAACCCAAGATACCTTGGTCCCTATTCCATCACTACCATAGTAAACCCAGTAGCGGTCAAGTTGGACTTGCCCCCGCACATGAAGATACATTCGGTCTTCCACGTCTCTCTATTAAAACCTGTGCAACCTCAAACCCGACTAACTAAATCTCCAAAACCTATCCTAGTTGATGGAGAACTCGAGTTTGAAGTCAAAAGCATTCTGGACTCCAAGATCTCCAAATCTAAACTATTTTACCTAATTGACTGGAAAGGCTACGGCCCCCAAGAGAGATCCTGGGAACCTGCTGAATATGTCCACGCTCCTCGCCTAATCAAAAGATTTCACCGAACATTTCCTGACAAGCCAAAACCCCCGGAGAAGCCCGGTTTGGGAGGGGCCTTGAGGGGGGGTACTGTCATGATCTCTGCTTCCAAAAGGTCAGGGTTTTCCCAACTCCCTTGGAAGCAGATCCATAACCCAGGTTCCGAGTGCCAACCAGTCCCAATTGGGACCTTTTGGACCCAGTCCTGGCGCCAGTGGCACCAGGCTCATAAATATGCCCAGTCCCAGCACTGGAAGCGCCGGGTTCATAATGCTTGGGTGGACTTACCTGCAGCAGACCATGCTGCTTACTTGCCTGCCAGTTGAGCCTCTGATCCTCTTCTGTTTGGAACTACTTTTCCTGTTGGGTGGGGCAGGAGCCACTCCCTAGATTCAGAACACTGGAACTCTTCTGGAAAGCAGGAACTCTTTTCTTACCTAGGCGTGGCTGTGGAAGGAGACACCTAAGCACTACAGAAGGCTATTTAAACCACACCCGATGGATGAATCTTGCTTTGCGTTATTCTGCATCCTCTGCAGCAGAACGCTCATCGTGTCTTCTGCATCTGATCCTGGGCCTAAGGAAAAAGGCTTACCATCCTGAATCCAGTCTTCAGCAACACCTATAAAGACAAGAAAGAACAGGTTAGCATTACGGTCTTCAGTGACAGCTCTTCACTTACCTGGTCCATCGGCTGTCACCAACACCTCGCGCTGCATTCCGGCATCTGAAAGACTAAGGCTTACCTACTCTTCATGCGCTCCGGAGGTCTTCACACTGCATTCCGGCATCTGAAAGACAAAAGCTTACCAACTCTTTGCACGCTCCGGAGGCCTTCGGCGCTGCATCCCGCATCTGAAACACAAAACAAGGTGCGTTTAAAGACATTGGGGAACTTTAATACTCACGTGCCATTACTCCTTTCCACATCTAACCCAGTGGGTATTCCGGCACCCTGCAGCCGCTCTGAACTTGTACCTGCAAAATAAAAAGACAGTTAGAGCGCATCGTGAAGCAGGCAACAAGCGCTTACTTACGTGCTTCCAGGTGCTTCTATTCATCACACGGGCTCCATCTTCAACTCACTTCAGCCCGTCATCCGCCATCGCCGGAACCCTGCAAAACAAGAAACATCATTACTAAAGACTTTAAAGACATTAGAATTACTCGAAACTTACCGTTCGTGCAGTAAACGACGGACAGCAGTCCTCTGAAGTCAAGAGGCCTGCTCCCCTTATCCAGTGAAGAAACTGGTTACAGCACCCTGCCCCGAGGCAGATGGAGAGCATGGCGTTCACTTACCTAAGGTGAGAGCGTTAACCTTTGGGGTTCTACAGGAGAAGAGAAAGGGAAGAAGAGAGAGACATTCAATAACCCAGTTCCTTAATCCCATATTTTCTATCTGCAGACATCTTACCCTTCGAGTCAGACATACAGTGCACAGAGGTCCAGCCCAAAGAGCCAGCCGTGTGTTACACATCACCTTTGAAGATACGGTATACGCCCAGTCAAGACCGGCGCCTCTACGGGAATCAGGTGAGCGTTACAGAACTTCACTAGATTTTTCTTGCTGGGACACAGGTGGCTGGAATGAGGAGTTTGGTGTATTCAAATGGGTATTCCAGAGTTCTAGGTGGAATTCCTAAATAGTGTGTAACACCCAAGCATTGTATGTTATTGTCTTCCATAGGTGTAATTTTACTGTGTAACACCCATTCCACTGATGTAAGAAAGTAAGAGCATAGCTTGTCTGATACTGGCAGACTGCCTGGTGTTCCTCAAATAGAGGCCATATCTATCTTTGCTCTGATTGAAGAAAACGTTATCTTGGGGACAAGAGACCCTATATCTTAACGCTTCTCTGGGTAACCATCTTGGAAGCAGCTGAACAAACAGACCATGCCGCACCTGGTACAACCAAAACAAGGCAAGGAAGAACACTCTTTATGGAGCCCTGAGATTTTTCCAGAGTGGAAGAAATTCCGTAGAACAGGGTATTTGAACCATGTTAGTTCCCAATACAGGGGCTCCCACATCCTTGTTTATTTTGGAAAACCTGGGGTTTCACCCTAAGTAACCCAGGGTAATCCATATGTGGACCCCTTGCTCACTGTGCTTTAGAGAGGCACAGCTGCACCTCACTAATGAGGCCTGACTAGGCCGAAACACCTGTCAGAGGTTGCTGTTGGTAGTCTTGTTCAGAGGAGATTTGCCTAGCATTTCAGTGCTGGACTGCTCAAGTGGGTGGGACCAGACAGTTATGCAAATGGTTATTCTTCTCAGTGAAAGGTAGAGTGAGCTAAAACATGGCCGTAGACCCTCCTGAGTGGGGATCTACCCAGAGAACAGGTTGTTTGGCCATGTTCGTTCTAAGTAGAGCTTTTGCATATATTTTTAGGGATTGGGTGTTACTCCATGCAACTGTAATCCTCATTCAGCTGATCCCTCCTCATTATCTAGCTATTGCACAGAACTGAACATTTGCTTGAGGTGATCAAAGTACCCTTTTCAATCCAGAAGGCTTTGTAGATAAGGTTTGGAACATGGAGAGTAGGGGGAGATATAGACTGGAGGTAATGCACTGGCTATAATAAAATGTGAAATTTGAGACAGAAAATCTGTACTTTAGAATGACCCAAACAAATATGCTTGCCGTTTTGAACTGACGATGGAGGTGCATGAGACCACATGAGCTGTGAAATGTCTGCCTACTTCTCTGCCTCCTATGAAGTTTAAAACATTTTTTAAGTGAGAGGACCACAGGAAAGATGGCACATGCACACTACATTTTCGGATCCCCCTAGTTCTAGAGACTGTGGAATGGTCAGGCATGTTGTGACAAATCAACTTCTGAGGAACCAGTGGTCCAGGGATTAATATTGGTTTTCTAAAACATCAATCAACACCACACCACTAGTACACCAGAAGAGATTTGAACAGATTAAAAATACAACCAAATTATAAACCTCCTTGTCAAATTTTGGTAACATGGACGGAACATTAGGCTTATCTATGCAAGGCCGTGGATCATTGGTTTGTTGCAACACAGCGAAAATGCAATTAGTACCCCATGATAAAAGGGACTGTCCAGTCAAGGTTGCATTGAAATATCTACTTTATTATTTTCACAACAGACAGTTCTAGCACACTACAAAATACAACCCACCCTGTAAAGGAATGCAGAGGACGGACAGTTTCAAGAAGGAAAAGGGATGCACTTTGGATACTGACAGGAGGGTAGCCGTTAAAGTAATTCATCGTAATAAGTTAAGCATACTTGCTTTCAACACAAAGGAAGCACTGAGTTATAAAATGCCACAAGGGGCCTTCGGAGGTGACAGAACCACAATCTGCTGTGTGCTTGTAAAAGTTCTTGGTGCTCGACAGTGTAGAATCAGTTTTCGGGGTTCTCTGCAGCTTCTGCAACAGAATAGGCAGTTCGGTAAGTGAGGCTGGACGGATGGCTGCAGGCTGGCCTACATGGTGGCTCGGGGTCAGGAATCATCTCAGTGCTGGTTGGTGAGTCTGAAGCACTGCCCAAAGTGTCTCGGACGCCTTGAGTGACTGCGGCGTAACAACACTCAGCGATGCAGTCGGATGTAGCTCAAGGGGCTCGACTAGCTCGAACAAATTTCCTTTTAGGTGGACCTCAGTGGATTCTGGTCGATACACTCCTCCAAGCTTCTTCATTGGGCTTGGCCGTCCTTTAAGGTGGACAACCAAAAGCTGAGGAGAGTGTTTCAGGCAACTGCCTTGTCCTTGGTTTGGTTCAGAGACTCTGGAACTTCCCTCCTAGGAAGCTTGCTGCACAGCTTTGCAGGCCATGTTGTGGGACGGCTGGGTACAGGTTCTGGAGCTGCTGGAGTGTCATCTGGATTCAGTATCTCCCTCTGTTCCCTTGGAGATGTTTAGGGGAAGGATCTTGCTTCCCTCTTGGAAATCCTGGCCTTCCTTCACTTGCAGAAGATATAAGGCAGACCATACCTTAAGCCAATGTCCAATGCAGAGATTTTATTGTTACTCGTTGCAACGTCTTCAAATGATCTGCCCAAAAGAGGGACTCAGTCCTCTTTTAAACCTAAATGGGCCACAGTGATTGGTGTAGCCTAAGCCTACCTCAATTAACCAATCCTGGCTCCCCACCAACAATCTCCTGTATGCATGAAGTCATAAGCAGAGTGCTTTACAACAGAAATGGTAAAGGGGTGAAAACATGTAATTCTAAGTCCTACCCTTCATCCTGTCTGTTGTCGATCAAAGTGTCTCTCTAGTTAATGGAGATGACTGTTGTTCCTGATTAAAGCTGCAGGTCTCCCTTTAAGCTGCGGCGAGAACATCATTTCTGTCTCCTGCAAACCACGTTCTTGTACCTTCTGGATGGGGTCCCCCTGCGGGGATTGCCTGCTGTAAACACATAGTCCCAGACATGACAGGTTACTACCCGTGACACTGAGAGGTGGGAGCTGGCTTCAGGTTGAAGCAGTACATATCAAATGTTGTTGTTGGGGTTTCCTGTCTCTTTTATTAACCCTGTGATCAGGCCCCATGTTGGCCTTTATGAAGTAACTCTGATAAGTATGCAAAGCTGCCAACAGCAGCTAACAAAGGACAGGGTGGATCCATGGAGCCTTTGTTAGTTGGTTAGGCTGGCCATGGCAGGAGGAAGGTTTTGCCTTCCCCCTTCTGCGATTTCTTGATGTACTCTTGGCTGTCATATCCCAACTAAAAATGACAGAGGGGATGGTGCCTGTAGGATGTGTTCACTCAGGCTAGAGGGGTATATGTGTATGTTGTGCGGTGAGCAAAGGACAATGTATGCGGATTAGCCCCACACATTTTCCAGAGGTTCACCTACCATCATTCCATTTCTCTTAAAATTTCAAAAACCCCAGGTGAGCACAAACCTACCTTGTGGATGGTCGAATCCCTCACACATGTGCTCATTCACCCTTAATCCTCCTCCATGACTTCCAAATTTCGCAGGGCAGTGGGGATAACCTCAGCATGACTCAGTCCTCACACCTCTGTGGTGGTGGCAGCAGTAGTTTAAGAAGTCACATGAGTAGAGGAGAATTTTACGTAAGGATCTGTGGATGACAGAACACACTAACGCAAGCTATTTGACTGAACCTATGTCATCTACTTACTGTTGGGTTTAAGGTATTGTAACAAAGCAAACACAGATATGTCTCTCCATTTGAAAACTTTATTTGGGTAAAAATGTTTTTTTTGTCACAGGCTCAGATGAGTTCACTCTGATTTGAATGTGTCATTTACACATTGCTGTTATACTTCATAATGTGAGCAGCACACTGCTCTATGCCATATGCCAATAGAATGTGAACTCAGCAAAACAGAATGCAGATTTGTACATGGGCAAATGATTTTGTATATGTGTTCCATTTTAATTGTTGGCTGCGAAGTTCATAAAGCAAATAAAATCATTTTAATATAACGGAAAGCATCTGTAAGTAGAAATAATGTAGCTGCACACTGATGGCCTTCAGTTTATACTTTTGTTATATTTCATCAAATAACTATTTCATACTCTTGAACAATGAATAGAACATGTTTTAAAGTTAGCTGGATTTCTCCATGATAAAAGATGTATCATTTGATATTTAGGCATTTTTGGAAAGTCAATTGCACATTAAAGATGAAATAGACTGATTCACAATGTTAATCATTCGAACCAGGCATCCAATTAGCAGTGAATTGTGGGTGTGTCATGATAGGGAATCTAGATTGGAAATCTTACATCCCAATGACTGACATTGTTAACTTTTCCCTTTTTTATATCAAAAGTCTATGAAAGAATTACCTCCGGTGCTTGATTGTGGGTGGTCGGAATATTGAAGTGGGCTGGATCCCCTTTGGTAGAAGACCCAGATTACAGTTTTTAGGAAAGACCCAGATGTTTACAGTTTATTTTTAAATTAACAAAAAACTGGATTTGCCAGCTATTTTAAAAGATCAAAACTACAATTAAGATGATGACAACCCTTAATCAGCCTTGCCTAATAAGCAATAGGTGGGATTTGGCTACGCCTGACTTCAACCTGTAAAGCAAATCTCCAAAGAAAAGCAGGCATAGAGTTCCCAGAGGTTTCCTCAAAAGTAGATCATATGCTGTGCAGCAGAGCTGAACCATAGAGCTGCATAGGGTATCTGAATGGAATGGAGAAACTAACAGGGGGAGTTTGCTTATTTTACCCTGTCTTTTCAAGCCATGGCTTCTGAGTGTTTTAGATAATTTTTATAGAGTTTTGTTTTTGCCCTTTCTGTGTAATGGGTTTACAGAGGTTGGGATGACTTGACCTGTCTGCTGGCTTACCCAATACTGTCAGTAGTAATGTGAGTATATGTTTAAGTTTTGCTGCGCCATATATTAGGTGACTATGCACATTGATGATTGGTTGTAAGCTTTAGATTCCTAGATGTGTATTGGTCAAGAGTAAGATGCTAGGACTTTATTGTGTCTCTTAATGGGGGCTGTTTATTTTATGACTATACTATTTCTAATAATACAGGTGAATGCTAAATAAAAGAGTGAAAATTATAATTCTTCACGATTTAGTCATCGCTTGTGTGCACTTTCTGGTTTTGAACTTTGGATATTGTTCTTGATGATTGGTACCTCTTCACTTTTCCCCATCCCCAGCATCCTTCCTCATTTGTGTTTGCCTCTTTTAATACTGTTGTCTATGGGTTGTAACACAAGGAAGTAATCCTCCATATGAGGGTGTGGACCAAATGAGATGACTACACTGTGGAGAATAAGGTTTATCTTTAGGTCCACTTAAAAGTTAAACAAAAGGGAGAGACTACACTGAGAAAAAGCAGCGTGAGTCAGATCAGACTGGTTACGTTTTTCATGGAGAAAGCCCCCACTCATGACCCTTTTTTAGGGGGGATGTTGTGGAGCTGCTGCTTACATTAAAGAAAAGAACCCTGTAATTAGTGTGACCTGAAACACATCCCCCAACACGTCCCGTTTGTCTCCCATCTAAGAAAAAGAAATGTGGGTTACTTACCAAATAAGCAAAACAGAAAGGTGATAGCTGAAAAGTTTCAAATCATTCATAACCTCTGGCACTGCACTGGGCAACCCTCCAGACCACTGTTTTTCAGCATGTGTAAATCATGCTTAGTCCACAACCGAAAAGGGGCAGTCCAGCCCAAACTACTATGTCACATCCTTTCTGCATGAGACAACAAGAATCCCCAGACATGTTTCAGCCTCATTGGGAGTCATCAGTGAGGAGTAGCCTAGGTCTGTAGGCCCATCAGACTTTTGTAGGGATGACCCTGCAATTACTCTGACCTGCAACACATAGTTCCCTTTATCTCCCATCTAAAGACAAAAAACTGTGGGTTACTTACCAAATAAGCAAAACAGAAAGGTGATAGCAGGAGTGTTTCAAATCATTCATAACTACTGGCACAGCTCTGGACAACCCTCCAGACAATCATTTTTCTGGTTGGACTTGTGTTGGTCAGTTGCTGTGCCCTGTCTGTGGCCAGACACTTGGCAGGCACTGGATGTCTGCACTTTGGGGGTTAGGTCTCTTCAAGATTCACTGTCTGTTTACAGTTTAGCTCGCGTGATGTACAGTAGTCCAGATTGTTGAGTTGGACGTCTGCTAATCACAGTGATTTGGTAATATGTGCCTATGCACACTGATACTTGCACTACATATGGTGATCCATTCTTGACACGTATATCATATTACAGTGATATCGTAACCATATGTATTTTAGTGTACTGAGGAACAATGCTATGTGATGCCAATCCCTGATTTGTCAAGGGGTGAAAGGTCGTGTGCCATCACTTCATGTGATGTCACTTGGGGCGGGATGAAATGCCCTAACTTCCTTTGATGTCATCAGAGGTCAAGGGTCATTTGAAGCCACATCTGCTACCCCTGGCATTTTGGTGAAATGATGTCCCTGCTCTGTGTGTGCAGACTTGGGATCAGTAATCACAGCTTCTAGAGGTACGCACTGTCACCTGTTGATTATACACTTAAAGAAAACAATTGCTACCTGTATGTACATGGTGAGGAGCAGGTCTAGCTGTCAGGATATATTCTGCATTGAAGTTTCTGTCTGGGGTATTTTAATATAAGGTGGCCTTACTGCGGTATCAGGGCATGCACAAGAAGCAGATAGGGAAGGCACTTGTGAGGCCCATCAAAGATGGCATCATCTGCATCTGATTTTGTCCCATTTGTCCATGCACATTTATTTGCTTCAATGCGAAATTTCTGTCTCTGAAACGCATGAACTAAATACGAGTATGTATGTCAGATGGTACATCTGTGGATATACACCTCTAGGTTATGCCGGGATGTGCGATATTATTGCAACACAGCAGGCACCGTGGTATGGTGCATACGAAGCCGCACTCTGAACACAAGGGTTCTCTTCTTTTTCTTCCTCTATCGCACTAATAGCCCCCCTCTCTTGCACGGCCTATTCGCAATGAGGCCACAAGAGTGGCAAAAGGTGGAATATAAAACCACAAAAACACCTTACATTAACATGCAATAAATGACTGACTGTGGAACATCAACACTGACGCTCAAAGCATCCAACACCAACTCTTAGCAAGTAGCCACTGCTGCTGATACTACAGAGACACATTGATCCAGGGAAAGCTGCTACTTCTCAGAATGAACCAGGGAACTTTGCACAGCAGTGACTCACAGTAAAATCAGCAATGCGAATCCTCTTTACGTTCAAAGTCACATGAGACGCCGCACACCGATGGAAACTCTCAGACAAGCCTAATGCTGGAGTAGCCCTCACGTTGGAACGCCTGCTGTTTTCTAATGATGGCTTAATCTTAAAGAGAAGACACGTTATGACTGTTCCACCATATTCCCAAGATAACATCAATAACATCTGATGACATTTTACTGCTTGAGTTTGTTAAAGAAACAAGACTTGATTGGGTGATACTACATCTAACTTGTCATACTAACTTGGTTAAAAAGACTCTGATGGATGCTTCAGGAGTGTTACTACCTCTAGGATGTGGGCTTAATGAGGAGGACAGGCCGATCATGGGTGAGAAAAGTTTACTGTCTGAAGAGCCTAGAACTCTAAGAAAAATGCTCAGTCTTCAGTTCTTGAAAACTTCCACTTGTCGAACATAATCCACCGAACTCCAAGAAGAAGAAACCTCTGAAACAGCAGTAAAGAGGGTCGGTCCCTTGACAGTCACCTTCTCTTGTTCAGAACTGGGCTCACAATCAGTAACAGGAACTCACAAGCACCCCCTCCAGGAAGAACCCAGTCAGGACTGGTCATGGGTGCTGAGGGTTCTCTTACGTGGCACTCACAAATAGAGTGAGAGCCCACTGAACCTTTAAGAGATGCTGATAGGAAGTTGGGACACAAGGGGTTTTATGCATCTGTTTACTAATGAGGAGAGGGATTTGAAAACCTGTGATATCCTGTGCTGTCAAGAATGTTGGCTGAGGGAAGCCCCTGTATGCAATGGATTTACATGTTTTTTTTAATCCTGCTAAAAAAAAGGCTTAAAGGGTACTCAGATCTCCTAACTTTAAAGGATAGTTCCGGGATTTTTTTTTTATTGTCCCTACGGTTCGGCCATGTGTTTTTAAGCATAAATCGGTAGATCGTAGAAAACTTTCCTATGGACCTTACCCGACTTTTCGTCCATTAACGCACTCGAAATCAGCCGCCATTTTCTGATAATCCTATCATTTCCCCCCATCGCCCTGGCTCACCTGCTTTTGCGGCACTAAATCAAATCCCCCACCCCTGAGCCTGACATCAGCAGACGCGTACCGCCCATTTCCCAACGCCAAAGCACGTTTCGTGTCAACAATCGCTGCACCTCAGCTAATGAACTGTCGCCATGGAAATGGCAGGACGCCTCTTTCCTCTATAAGTATAAACACACCGTTTCACAACACACAGCAGCAGATTTTCGATTCCATTACTCTCTCTGTGTTACTTTGAGTATTCTGTGACTCGTTTCTGTGCTCTGGTCAGCTACCTTCGCCGCTTCTAGGCCTTGTGAACACCTGTACCATCTCTGTAAATGATTTTACTTTCTTTACCACACAATGGCTACAATAATGCCGTATATGTACGAGCCCGAGTACACCGAGCAAGAACTACTGGAAAGGCAAGCATGCGAAAACGATGGGGATTCGGACGGCAGTTGGGAGGACCAGTCAACAGATGAAGAGCCTGGACCTAGTCGCATGGACGGCGTCTCCACCTGGTGCACGTGCAATCGGTGCGAGCTAATGCCAACTGAGGAGGAGAACTGCTGCTGCCGTGAAAATTCCGGGTGCTTGGCCTACATTTCGGAAGGCGAGCCAAGTCCGCAATGCATCACCGAGCTGCCAGAGTTCAGGGAAGCCTGCCTCTCACGGACCGTGTTGAGGATGATGATGGTGCTTATGCACGAACTTCGCGGCACTGTTCGTCCGCGTAATCCGAGTAACGAGTAAGTATACTCTGGTTGTGATGTCAGTGATGCCACTACTATTTCATGGTCGTCTCCCACATATAAAATTACATCTACATATCATTCGAATGCATGTAAATTGGTTCCATATTGTGCATTTTCTAGATAGAATTTTTTTCAAAGCAGAATGACATTTTTTACCTGAATCGACAGTGATAAGAAAGTTTTGTCATTTTAATACAGTTTGCATCTTTCATTTTCACAGGTGGTACAGGCTGGTGGCCTATCGTTGCTTCACTTGGTGGCTTCACGGGAGGCTCGGACACCGCGTTCGGAGAGTAATACCTGCCTGTGCGGTACTTGCCATTAGACAACATTTCCCCAGCGACAGTGGACAATACAGCGGATTTTCCCTGGATGTGCTGCAACCGGAACTTTACAATGTGTAATGTTTATTATTTATGTTCAATTGAAATTAAGATCTAAAATAAAACCCAACATATATTTTAACAATGGCTGTTTTGATTTTTTAAATGAATCTAGTGTGTCTCCATTGAATAGTCTTCCTGTGCCTTGTCTTGTCACACCACATGTCTCCGGCCAGCATCCTCAGTCACGCTGGCCGCCCACCTTCAATCCACATAACCTTTGAACCCATATGCAGCAGACATACATATGTTATTTTGCGGGTTGGCATCAAGCCTCCCGGCCTTGCCTCCTCCCCCAAAAATACTTACCACACCACTTTGTTCAAGCGTTGGCAATAAAAGGAAGGCCGTTGGATTTTATTGATACAAAACATGGTTATAGGTAAATAATCCATATGGTTGATCATAATAAATCATCCTTTTGGGCACCGGGTACAGAGATGACCCCCTCTGGCCCGTGCCGCCTTGCCACCACAGGCCAGCCTGCTGCTGACTAACTGCCTAGGCATCCAGGGTCTCCAGGGTGAACTGCACCCATATATTCTCCTGGGAGGGTGAGGTATTTATAAACTCACACCCCTGCCTTCCATGTACTAGATCCTGCAGCCTGCCTCTTACATGCAGTTAGATGGCCTCTCCTTGGTGAGGCCCTGCGGCAAACGAGTCTTGTCTGCACGACCACCGCCCCAATCCACCCCCCCCCCGCCCTATCAAAGGCAGTTCGCACCGGGGTACTTGTGCTGGCAAGTGGAGCTGTCAGGGAGCGATAAAGGCCAAGAGGTGCCAAAGACCATGTACACTTCAAAGTGGTCTATAGAGCATGGGTTGTTGTTCCCATGTCTACCTCCAGACCCCGTGTCTCCTGCCAAGCATCCCCCCTCACGCTGGACGGCCCCCTGCAATCCACATAAGTGTGTCTCCATTCACGAGTCTTCCTGTGTCTTGTCTGCACGACCACCGCCCCAATCCACCCCCCCCCTGCCCTATCAAAGGCAGTTCGCACCGGGGTACTTGTGCTGGCAAGTGGAGCTGTCAGGGAGCGATAAAGGCCAAGAGGTGCCAAAGACGATGTACACTTCAAAGTGGTCTATAGAGCATGGGTTGTTGTTCCCATGTCTACCTCCAGACCCCGTGTCTCCTGCCAAGCATCCCCCCTCACGCTGGACGGCCCCCTGCAAACCGCATAATGCCACGACATATACACGTCATTCATTCACAAACACACCCCTGTTTCGAATTCTTTATAACCCACTTCATATTCTAATGAGAACTTCTTTGTGCTTTGCTAGTCAACCCGCAAAGGTGCTGGTTATCTGCTCTTTGTCTCTGTGAACTTCCGTGACCACTTCGAGGAAACTCGTCAGTTTGCAACCTGTGAACTGCTCCCTGTTCTACGACAAGAAACTACTCTGATCCCTGCATCTAACTGTTTGTTCGTCAAGGTAAGGCCATGTACCATAATCATTTTGCGTCCAATTTCTTTTCGTTCAAGACAGTACATGCAAGGAACTAGTCACATGTTCTGAGTTTAGTCAAATTATCTTTCTAGTTTTTTAAAGTTATTCAAATACTTATCCGCATGTGAATAACGTGTATAGTTCCAAGAACCAAAACGAACCTTGCATTGAACCTTTTATGTGTCATTTAATTTTTTAACACATTGGTATTCATAGAGAATTGTTGATCTTTACTTTTCAGAACTTTCCACAATGCCTGCCTGTTCCATTGGCGGTTGCCCTTCGAAGACCCATAATAAATCTGAAGGTACTATAATGCATGTTTTCCCTAAGACAATAGATCAGATAAGAGAATGGGTCCGATATTGCGGATATCCACCGTCTGAGCTTGAAAGTAGAGTCCTAGAAGTCTTTGCGGACAAGAGGGGTGATCGATACCGCATCTGCAGCAGGCACTTTAGCTCAGACATGTACTTCACATCATTGCTAATAAAGAAGAACACACCGCGAGCGAGGCGAAAATTGCTCTCAACCGCTATTCCCACTCTATTCGTCCACATCCCTCCACTGGTGAGTCAAGTTTACGTATTTATCTCTCGGCCTTGCGGTAGTGTGTAGCATTAGCTAACAATAATTTCCCCATTTATGTATCCACTCAATATGAAGGCGGAAGATTCTCCATCCGTGTCGTTATTGCAGTCATCAGCCACTTCAAGCGCCTATCGGGTAATCTTACTTAGCTATTCTGCCACTGACTTGTTTTAGGCATGTAAATCAATAGTTTTAATTTATCGTGTGATTATTTTACCTAATGGTACACCCTTGTACTCGTCCTCTAGTCTTTGTTTTGAGTTATAATTATTGTTATCCAAAATAATGCAAGTACTGTCTTTCAGGGAGATGCTGAGGAGTCCAATGTATTGACGACAACCGTTGATGTCACTCAGATGCTCGAGGTACGTTTCCGGACAGTTCCATCGATGGAGATCATCAGATCTTGCATTCTTGTAGCGTGATTGTTACACACAATGTTTCTTTCGTTTTTAGCCATTGATATGTCCTTCTGTCGTCGCCCGCCTATGTGTCTTCTTTTTTCAATATTGTGTTCATTACTAATGAAAGTCCTATGTTTCAGGGAGTCGATGGAGCATTAGTCCAAGAAGAAGGGGGAGCATGCAGTTACGGGTCGGCGCAACAGCTTGCAGAAGTGTGCACCGCAGTTACATCGTCCCTTGATGTTCTTATGCATTTCGAGGTATGGATACTGACAGTTCGATCAAGCGAAATCATATGACGTGATTACATCCGCTATACTTCCTTCTTTATTAACGCAAGTACTATGTTTCAGGGAGATGACGGAGCTTCTTCTACAAGAACATCACTCCTAGTAGTTGATGCAGATATCTGGGTGGTGACACTTCCAACGATCGAGCAAATCGAATCATATTTAGATATCCATTATTTATTTTAGACAACTGATCATTTTTGCAGGTCTATTTAGATGAGCCGTTGACGCCTGCACAAAGTGTATGTTCTTTTTAACAAAATAGAAAACCATACTAATGCAATTACTGTGTTTCAGGGAGTTACTGAAGCATCATCTTCAATAATATCATCAATGGAAGTCTATGAGGAGCCCGAGGTATGGATCTTGACAGTTCCATCTAACTAGATCAACAATGCGTGAATAATTGTCGTTTGAATGTTCTACACAAAGTGTTCATTCGTGTTTTGCTATTGAGATGTACGTGGGTATTGGTCCCCAAGTACATTTTGTGTTTTCAATATTATTATACATACTAATGAAAGGTCTATGTTTCAGGGAGTCGATGGAGCGTCAGTGCGTGATGGATGTGCTTATCATGAAAATATAGTCGTTGCAGCGCAAGAGGAAGTGGAGACATGCACACACGAGTCGGAGCAACAGCGTCCCGATGTTGAAGTTCGAGGCAAGAAAGTTTCAAAAAAAAGAAGGCAAAAGAAGGTTAGTGTCCTGGTCACTATATTATGTTGTTTTTCACTGTTAATAGTTCAATACTGTAAGTTGTGTTTAAACTGAACATCCCTTTTCCACTCTGTCCTCTAGTTGCGAGTGGGTGTACGAACTAGATCTACACAGACAGTGAAGCGAACGAGAGATGTTGCTTGTCAAACCTTTTGGCAGGGACTTGAGACTGGAGATGCATCGTGCCAATGGGAAGAATATGAAGTGATTGACAACGGAGCTATACCACATCCAGCCATTGATAGTGAATGTCCTCCTGGTAGTTCGGATGCAGTCGGAGATCAATTCACAGAATTCACACCTGCAAAAACTAAGACCGCGAGAAAGTTGAAGAAATTGTTTTATTCACCCATCGCCGGAGAAGGAACAGATGTTGCAATGGAAGAGAATGAAGTGGACGACAATGAAACACCATCAATATCACTGAACATAGCGGAAGACGATATCAGAGATTCTACCTTTCATGTGAGTGACATGTCCTCAACGTTACAGGCCGAACCAGCTGGGATGCAGAGTGACAGTATAAGGAAAGAGGCCAAATTCATTGTATTCGATAGTTGTTTGATTGATATTATTATTCAGATGAAATGTGGGCATTCGGTTGGTGGGGAAGTATGTGGGGAGTTATTGATTAATGTGACTCGTGCAATTCGAGGCACTAACCTTAAAATACATGCCACCTGTACAAAATATCATCCTTTCTCATGGTCTGCACAACCCATGCTGGGGCAACTGCCAGCAGGCAATCTACTTTGTGCAGCGGCTGCACTTTTTAGTGGTTCAAGTTTTAAAAAGTTAGAGTCTTTCTTTCAGTTTGTGGGAATCCATTTCATTGTGAAAACTCAGTTCTACAAATACCAAACCGATTATCTATTTCCAGCCATTAACGAAGCTTGGAGAATGGAAAAAATGTCTATTGATAGTACATTCGCGGGCAAACGGTTCAGGCTAGCCGGTGATGGACAGTGCGACAGCCCAGGATTTTCAGCCAAGTACTGCACCTACCACTTTCAGGACATGGAAAGTAAGAAAATTGTGAGTTTGGTGGTCGTGCAGGTGTCACAAAGTACATCCTCAGTGGCCATGGAGAAAGTTGGCTTTGTAGCATCATTGCAAGAACTACAATCGCGGGGAATGGTGATCGACCTGATAGCCACGGACAGACACGTTTCAATTGCCAAGACAATGAGAGAAGAGTACAAAAATATAAATCACCAATTTGACGTTTGGCATCTTGCAAAAACAATCAATAAAAAATGTCGGCTGCAGGTAAAAAAAAAGATATGCAAGGTATTTCACAGTGGTCCAAGTCAATCAGCAACCATCTTTGGTGGAGCTCAAAAACATGTGGAGGGTCGTTGGAAATTCTACTGGAAAAATGGCGGTCAGTAATGTTACACTGTAGCAACGTTCACCGCTGGACCACAAACCAACATTTCCACAATTGTGAACATGGCCATTTGTCCACAGAGGAGGCACGGAAGAAGAAGTGGTTGATTCCTTCATCATCCACTCACAAAGCCATTGAAAAGATTGCATTTGATAAAACTATAACAAGAGATTTGAGGGGACTCACGGAATTCTGCCACACAGGAGATTTAGAGGTGTTCCACAATATGTGCCTAAAGTACAGGCCAAAACGATTGCATTTTGGCATGGAGGGCATGATAAATCGGACTCTTCTAGCGGTCTTGGCACATAACCATAATGTTGGCCGTCAACAAAGTAGGACGACCGGAACTTTAGGGACGCTTCGCTACAATAAGGCCTTCACAAAAAGAAGTAAACAATGGGTTATCAAACCAGTGTTTGAGGATATGCAATATGACTTTATTGAGAGACTTATTGTTGATGTCCTAGATAGGCACATACATGGAGTTGTGAACAAACCTGTGCAGGGGAAAACTGCATTGCCACCCAACATTGCCTCTGTTCCATGTCCACCTAAAGAAGAGCTCATTGAGAAATACACATCACGGTTTAAATGATTGTAATTTGATTGTCTGTTCTCTCGAGTCTCCTCATGTCACAGGCCCATTGAATATGTGTAGCTATCTATTGTGTAAATTAAATTGCTTGCTCTGTGGGTCCTGTGAGATGGCCTTGCACTGAATGTAGCTAACTAGGAATGTGTGCTCGTTCAAAGTGAAGGTCAGCTGCTTTGATTATTTTCTCGGGTGCCGGAATGGCCCACGACTCAGTATAAGGTTCTATTGTTATTTGACCTTGACAGGCCGGGACCATCCCGAAAGACTTCTTTGTGGGGGTGTGGGGCAATAACGTAAGAAACGATAATGAATATAATTTCAGAAACGAAAGCCATTTAATGTTCGTTCATTAGAAGAAATAATGTCGGCATAGAAGGAGTGGTATTTCGGGGCTGCCCTACGCACAGACACAATGGAAAATGCAAATATAATGTAAGTAACTCTTTAGATGAGTTTATACCGCAATTTAATTACTATACAGTAGCTTTAAAGACGGGTTAAGTTGTACTTGTTCGTTCTATGTGGCATATTGTTTTGTACCGCGCACTATCTTGAGGAGAACCATCTCCTTTTACGGAAGCACCTCAAAACCTTCCTCTTTGCTTCTGCTTTCTCTCTCCCTCTCCCCTGCTACAACTGGTCCACTGTCTGCGACCTCGGTCCTGGGCCCTTCCACTCTCCACCTGCACTGCCTCCCTGTCAACCCCTGCACTATAATACCCAGTTGCACTGTCCTAGCTATGAAATAATTTCCCGACCTAATATATAAAATGAATAATTTTAATAAAGATCTGATGGTGAGACTAATTTCATTTTTTATGTTTTTAAAACAGGTACATCCTTCATTATTGTATGTGTCACGAGTACCAGACACCGGCGGATGGCTTTTTCAACCGCCAGTTGCTTCTCCGCGTGAACAACGTTACCACCCTGACCATTTTATGGGACGATCGCCAAGTACAAGTATGCCCTTACGCGGTACTAACGGCTAGATGCAACATACAGACCGTTGTGGTGGCCTAGTGCCTCGTTGTTGGAACAGCCATGCGATTATCAGTGCGACCGAAGAGCTTATTTTATCGTAAACCAACACCCTGTGTACTGCACACGAACATCGCTTGCCTCAAGACGAACTATTTTGGATCGAGAGCAAAGAAAAATGCAAATCGCAGAATATTCTCTAAACATTTCATGTCCAATAAATGTACTTTGCCAAATGGACAATCTTGCCGTTTGCTTTTAAACCACAGTTTCATATTCCGAATTGTGGCGCTGTATTGTGAGATGATCTAAGACCCTGTGTACAGCAAAGGAACATCGCGTGCCTCAAAACGAACTTTTTGGAACGTGAGCAAATAAAAATGCAAATCGCTGAATATTCTCTAAACATTTGATGTCAAATAAATGTACTTTACCAAATTTACAATCTTGCGGTTTGATTTAAAAGTACAGTTTCATATTCCCAATTGTGGCGCGCTGTGTTGTGAGCTGATCTGTGTTGGTTTCCGGGTTATGTGTGTAGTCGCGTAGAAGACGCCTGGGCGCGTTTGCCTACGCAGCACAGTCACGTCACGGATAGAGGCGGGGAATATGAATGTTTTGATAAAGTCTGTTTCAGGGGCGGGGGATTTGATTTAGTGCCGCAAAAGCAGGTGAGCCAGGGCGATGGGGGGAAATGATAGGATTATCAGAAAATGGCGGCTGATTTCGAGTGCGTTAATGGACGAAAAGTCGGGTAAGGTCCATAGGAAAGTTTTCTACGATCTACCGATTTATGCTTAAAAACACATGGCTGAACCGTAGGGACAATAAAAAAAAAGTCCCGGAACTATCCTTTAATTAAATCAGGCAGAGGAATTAGAACGTTGGCAAACTACATACCAAATCCCTGGGTCCAGATGCTAAGCCTGTAAATTGTTTAAGTTCTGGGGTCCCCAAAGACATGTGCCTAACTATTTAACCTATACTGGAACCCATCTAAGGTTCAGTGTGAGACCTTGATTACTGATTTGATAGATGCTGCTCGTAGCAAAACAGAGAATGTGTACACCATATTATCTTGTGATCTCAATATAAAATGTTTAGACAAAACTGGTGTCCCCTTACGATTGATAGATACATTTGCTGGAGTAAGCGGAGTGAGAACAAGTAAGTGGTTTTTGGAAATGGAAGCCAGTGAACTACACATGCTGAATGAGCAGGTAAGAGATGACACACCAGACAAGTGTATCTAGCATAGTAGCTGCCTCAAGAACTCCCTGGACTATTTCTTTGTCTCTTCAAACGTCCAGTATGAAGGTCTATATTTGGATATTACTCAAATGGAGTCAAATGACCACTCACTCCTGAACTTAAGATGGAGGGGAAAGGTTAAAACATCTGACCAGGATCGGATGGGAGAGGTTCATGAATCTCAAAGTCGGAACATACTATCCATTAATACTCAGGATGTTTTGAAGGTGATGAAGAGATGGAAGGAGGAGTTGGCTGGGGACCTTGAAGTTGTGGACGACATGCCCCTACTGGCAGAATTTGGGGTAAAGAGTCCTGGAAAAAGCCAGCATGAATCTATGTACAAACGTAGAGACAATAAGGACCTGGTGCATGCCCGAAAAATCTTTAGAGGGAGGAACAAGGTGGAATATATTAAGAAAGAAGGACAAACCACAGTCTTCAGCAGGCTTGCCCTGTATTTGCTGGACTTGAGAAAACATCAGGCTCATGTTATAGCGTACCTTCCCAAGATTAATGGAACCCCGATACCTTGGGTTCTATACGCTGATGACTTGATCCTAATCGACAAAATTCCTATAGGCCTGCAGAGGAGACTTACCTGCCTACTGGAATATTTTAAGATCAATGATCTGCTGATCAATGCAAAAAAAATCGAAAGTCATGATTTTGAACGTCGGTAAAAAGAACAGAAAAAGGAACTTCAACTTAAAAATCGGAATCAAAGGTATGGACCGTATAGAATCCATCATGTATTTGGGTGTGTGTGTGTGAACCAGAGACTAATTGAGACCCCATGGGTTTTGGGCTTGAGAGCAAAAGTGAAAATCTAAGCCACTCAGGATATGGTTCTGCACAGCAAATATGGTAGATTTTCAATGGTTCCCATCGTGACTTTCTATACCATGAAAATGGTACCGATTCTCTGCTATGGTGCTGAGACAGGGTTAAATCTCCCTTTGCAAATCTGGGAAGCAATAGAGGTAACTTTTTGGTAAAGGTCCTGCCCCTTGCGAGGGGGCTGCCCGGGAACTTATTCGGTTTGAGTTGGGGCTTCAGTCACCATATGCAGCATTGTTCCGAAACACCCTCATTGCAAAATTGGCTCCACCATTAAAAATTCTAGAAACTGTCCTGGGTAAAGGTATGGAATGGCTAATAGACTATTGGAAAGAGAAATGTGTGAAATGTCTGATGTAGTTGAATGTGGAAGTAGAACAACTAATTGCCAATCCTATGGCCGTGAAAGTGAAACTGCAACGCGATGATTCGATAACAACTCAAAAGAAAAATCAAAGTAAGCTGATGTTGAATAATAATGGGGAATGTAGGATGATGGCATCTATTCTGAAATATATGGTAAAGTTTCCCCGCAGAAGATATAGAGACCAAGTTATGAGATTTAGGCTGAACCTTTACTTAACCAAAGAAGTGCTGGCTGCACGGAAACAAAAAGAGAGATCACTCCTGTCATGTAGATTCTGCCTGCTACAAGACACTGTAGCCCCGAGAACTTTTTATTTTGGAGAACTCTTCAAAGGGGTGGAAACCTTGTCAGTGGATGAATGGTGGATAATGCTATTTTTGGGTAAACATTTTCACTGTGGTAAAATTCATCAACGATATTCTTGTGATAGAAATGAAATAGCTCATGTGGGGTGCTCAAAATAATCTTAAACATTGAGAGAATTCACCTTGGGCTCCTTTTGTTAGAGGGGCCTCTGTGCTTTTTGGCTGTCCAATGTTGGAATGTTTTTGATAATTTTGGATTTTAGTTTTTGGATTATATTTACTTATGTTGCGTTTTCTTCTCTTTTTTCTTGTAAGAAAAGTAATGAAGTATGAAGAGATTGAGTAAGGAAAAACTTGATAAAGCTTTAAAACAAAACAATGAAAAAAAGCATTATGTCTGGCATTTACACTTTAATTATGTATTCCAGCCTAATTTAAAATGACACCCAAGACATCTGTTGCGGGGTGGGATGGCTGAAGTGTAGATAGAGAGGAAGATAAATTACCTCTGGAAATACAGAGATGCAATTATTGATGCAAGAAATATGGAGGCTTAATTAAGCACAAGTTGTGGGTGCGGGCGAAGAGAAATAATGATCAAAGAAAGGGAAGAATGTGGGGAAGGCAGAGGAATAGAGACGGAGAGAAAAAGATAAAGAGAAAGTATGGAAGGAAATGAGAGGCAGCAACTAAAAGATAGAAAGACTAACACAAGAGGAATAGAACGAATATTAATATGGAGAGAATTAAAGGCAAATGAAGACTGCCTCAATTCAAAGTGAGAGGCGCTGAATGGTTCCACTGTTTATTCAAGTGGGACACATAGGATGCAACTGTTTGGAGAAACATTAAAAAACCAAGCAAGTGAATATGTGCTGCCTTTTGTAGTGGGCAGCAACTAACACAAGACATGGAGACTACATCAATGTGAAGCCTAGAGTTTCCAGATGAATAAATCATTTTATTCACTAACATTTTCACCAGTCACTTGCTTCCTTGAGAGACAGCACTGCAAACAGGAGAACTGTGCCTATGCACTGGGAAAATATGGTTGATAGCAAAGTGCAAACTGGAGGTTTTGGAGATATACAGCAGTCATGCAGTTCAAAAGATACTGCTCATTCCTTCCACATCACCGAACATGCCATATACTACAAATATCTTCATTTAAAAATGTAGTTCTCCTGCTCTACATGAAAAATGAAGCCAGAACAAACACACTCTTTAAATTCAAAGCTTCAAAGTGTCAATAATATTCCAATATAAACAGTGTATTCACGTCTCCCACAGCAGTCAGATTATTGTACACATCTTTATATAATATGGTGGATTTTAAATAACATCTTATAATGTAATGAAGGACAAAGCAATGGTTGAATGTTGGGTTGAATAACACATTGAGCTGACTGCAAGTTGACCAGGGCTTCAAACCGGAACAATCCAGACACCGCATTTGCAAGACATTTTTGGAAAGAAATCCTTTAAGAGCAAGGTATAAATGTACCAAATACTGGATAGTTGCAGTGTATGTAGAGATCAACCTCTGCTGGTACAAAAAGTGTTCCCTTTTTATTTCCAGCTTCAATCAGTTTTCATTGCACTTAGCATGACACTTTGAAGCATCTATCATCATACAACCAAACATATGCATTCATCTAATAGGAGCAGAACAAAAGAGCCATGCTTTTAACTTACATTCATTATTGACAAGAATCACTTACAAATGTGTGTTTACATAAGCCAACGTGTTAAAGCATGATGTAATGTCCCAAATGTATATTTCCCCTGGTTTAAACAGCACATATTGTTAACATTGATAAGGTGATTATTACACATAATTCTGGAACTATGAGACTCAGAAGCATGGGCGTGCACGTGCTTCAAAGCCAACAGCAGTCTCTATTGTTTAATAATGAATGCAATGATTAATATTAATAAGCACATGAATACACATCATACAAATTAATGTTGGATGTCCAGGCAGATGCCTGCAAATACAGATTTAAGACATCTATATGTCATTAATGTGGCAGGATGGTACTAATAATTATGAAAGAAAAACAATTTAGCATGCAAAGTCTTAGAGAGCATATAGGAACTCCACCATTATTTTAATCACAGATATAGAAATTGTAATCATTCAATCAAGATTGGGTGTGTGAATTTAATAGAAGTGCCTGACTATAAAGCAGGCCAATGAAGGAATCAGGCCAATCATATAGTGTGGCATAATTATGACATAAGCATGCAAATATCTCACACTTTAAAAAGTTGAGCACAGAAGTGATAAGATTCTGACATTGGAGCTAAGCTGCAGGAAAGAACACCACCTATTATTATGATTGTAAATGGATGAATCAGAGAGAGTACAATCTAAAGGTTGCAGAAAGGAATATTTCTGTTCTTGAGGATGTAACCTGTCTACGTAGGAACCTGCACACAAGAGCATGTTTCTATTAAGTCCCAGATAGGGGGGTGGTATGGGAAGGTGATATTAACGGGGTAATTCATAGAATTCAGCACACAATTGGCGCACGTGGCTGGCGCACAGTGTGCGCGTGCGACTTTCTGTGCCAGCCGCGTGCGCTAAAAACCATTTCCGCGCACAGCGTATTCATGGATTTTAACATCCAAAACCAGCCGTGGCGCAGAGTGTCGCATCAACCCTGCAGCAGTGCCAGTTACGCCCCCAACCGCTCCCCGTGCGCCATGTACAGGGCACAAATCCCATACATGGCGCACAGGCTCACAACCTCGAAAACTCCTGTAAAACTCCCCGTGCACCCCTCCGAATACACGTACCCCGCTGTGCGGGTAGTCTCACATGCGATTGGCCCTGTGCGAGCAGGGTACGTGTATTACTGGGGTTCGCGGGAAGTTTCATATGTGATTGGCCCTGTGCGAGCGGGGTACGTGTATTACTGGGGTTTGCGGGAAGTGTCACACGTGATTGGCCCTGTGCGAGCGGGGTACGTGTATTACTGTGGTTCGCGGGAAGTTTCACACGTGATTTGCCCAGTGTGAGCGGGGTACGTGTATTACTGGGGTCCGTGGGAAGTGTCACACGCGATTGGCCCTGTGCGAGCGGGGTACGTGTATCACTGGGGTTCGCGGGAAGTTTCACACGCGATTGTCCCTGTGCGAGCGGGGTACGTGTATTACTGGGGTTTGCGGGAAGTGTCACATGCGATTGGCCCTGTGCGAGCGGGGTACGTCTATTACTGGGGTTCACAGGAAGTTTCACACGCGATTGGCCCTGTGCGAGCGGGGTATGTGTATTACTGGAGTTCGCGGGAAGTGTCACACGCGATTGGCCCTGTGCGAGCAGGGTACATGTATTACTGGGGTTTGCTGGAAGTTTCACACGCAATTGGCCCTGTGCGAGCGGGGTACGTGTATTACTGGGGTTCGCGGGAAGTGTCACATGTGATTGGCCCTGTGCGAGCGGGGAACGTGTATCACTGGGGTTCACGGGAAGTTTCACAGGCGATTGTCCCTGTGCGAGCGGGGTACGTGTATTACTGGGGTTCGCGGGAAGTGTCACACGCGATTGTCCCTGTGCGAGCGGGGTACGTGTATTACTGTGGTTTGCGGGAAGTGTCACATGCGATTGGCCCTGTGCTAGCAGGGTACGTGTATTACTGGGGTTCGTGGGAAGTTTCACACGCGATTGGCCCTGTGCGAGCGGGGTACGTGTATTACTGTGGTTCGCGGGATGTGTCCCACGCGATTGGCCCTGTGCGAGCGGGGTACGTGTATTGCTGGGGTTTGCGGGAAGTGTCACATGCGATTGGCCCTGTGCGAGCGGGGTACGTGTATTACTGTGGTTCGCGGGAAGTTTCACACGTGATTTGCCCAGTGTGAGCGGGGTACGTGTTTTACTCGGGTTCGTGGGAAGTGTCACGCGTGATTGGCCCTGTGCGAGCGGGGTACGCGTATCACTGGGGTTCAGGGGAAGTTTCACACGCGATTGTCCCTGTGCGAGCGGGGTACGTGTATTACTGGGGTTCGCGAGAAGTGTCACATGCGATTGGCCCTGTGCGAGCGGGATACGTGTATTACTGGGGTTCACGGGAAGTTTCACACGCGATTGGCCCTGTGCGAGCGGGGTACGTGTATTACTGGAGTTCGCGGGAAGTGTCACACGCGATTGGCCCTGTGCGAGTGGGGTACATGTATTACTGGGGTTTGCGGGAAGTTTCACACGCAATTGGCCCTGTGCGAGCGGGGTACGTGTATTACTGGGGTTCGCGGGAAGTGTCACACGCGATTGGCCCTGTGCGAGCGGGGTACGTGTATCACTGGGGTTCGCGGGAAGTTTCACACAAGATTGATCCTGTGCGAGTGGGGTACGTGTATTACTGGGGTTCGCGGGAAGTGTCACACGCAATTGGTCCTGTGCGAGTGGGGTACATGTATTACTGAGGTTCGCGGGAAGTGTCACATGCGATTGGCCCTGTCCGAGCGGGTTACGTGTATTACTGGGGTTCGCGGGAAGTGTCACACGTGATTGGCCCTGTGCGAGTGGGGTACGTGTATTACTGGGGTTCACGGGAAGTGTCACACGCGCTTGGCCGTGTGCGAGCAGGGTACGTGTATTTCGGGGGTGCGCGTGAAGTTTCACACACGGTTTTGCTGTCAGAGCGGGATAGTGTATTCAGTGTGGTGCGCGGGGGTCTTACACGTGAATTTGCAGTGTGGGTCCTCCCAGGTGTCCCCTCTACCCCCTCCACGTCCCCTGCAGGCAGCCCACAACACAGGGGACTATCCTGCACCCCTGGTCATGTCCCACAGGCAGCCCATCCACCATGGACATGCCCCCTAGCCAAGCCACATGTCACCTTGCAATATGATCACCAACTCATGTCCCCCTGCACCCCCACCCCCCATCAGTGAGGGGCACCTGCCAGCAGGCCCCCACTCATGTCCCCCAGCACCCCCCACACCCCAGAAGTGAGGGGCACCTGCCAGCAGGTCCCCACTCATGTCCCCCAGCACCCCCCCACACCCCAGCAGTGAGGGGCAGCTGCCAGCAGGCCCCCACTCAGGTTCCACTCATGTCCCCCAGCCCCCCCTAAACCCCAGCAGTGAGGGGCACCTGCCGGCAGGCCCCCACTCATGTCCCACTCATGTCCCCCTGCTCCCCCACCCCCCAGCAGTGAGGGGCACCTGCCAGCAGGCCCCCACTCATGTCCCCCTGCACCCGCCAGCATTGAAGGGCACCTGCCAGCAGGCCCCCACTCATGTCCCACTCATGTCCACCCCCACCCCCACCCTCCAGCAGTGAGGGGCACCTGCCAGCAGCCCCCCACTCATGTCCCACTCATGTCCCCCTGCACCCCCACCCCCAAGCAGTGAGGGGCACCTGCCAGCAGGCCCCCACTCATGTCCCACTCATGTCCCCCTGCACCCCTACCCCCCAGCAGTGAGGGGCACCTGCCAGCAGACCCCCACTCATGTCCCACTCATGTCCCCCAGCACCCCCACCCCCCAGCAGTGAGGGGCACCTGCCAGCAGGCCCCCACTCATGTCCCACTCATGTCCCCCTGCACCCCCACCCCCAAGCAGTGAGGGGCACCTGCCAGCAGGCCCCCACTCATGTCCCACTCATGTCCCCCTGCACCCCCACCCCCCAGCAGTGAGGGGCACCTGCCAGCAGGCCCCCACTCATGTCCCCCTGTACTCCCACCCCCCAGCAGTGAGGGGCACCTGCCAGCAGGCCCCCACTCATGTCCCACTCATGTCCCCCTGCACCCCCACCCCCCAGCAATGAGGGGCACCTGCCAACAGGCCCCCACCCATGTCCCACTCATGTCCCCCCACCCGCTCACCCACCCAGCAGTGACATGCCCATCTCATGACACAAACCAAAAGTCAACTATGTACATCAACACATGTCCCACACACACACACACACACACACACACACACACACACACACACACACACACACACACACACACACACACACACACACACACACACACACACACACACACACGTTGCCATTGATTGAGTAAACCCACATGTCAACATGCATGAACCCAATGAGTGAATCCCACACATTGAAGTAAAAGATCAAAATGTATTAACATGAAAACCAATTGAAAGTACTTAAAGCATAAAATAATGGCAAACATGCATTGAAATGCATGTCCAAATAATAAAAAAAAAAAATCCTCAAAAAAACCCAAGTAATCCCAAATCAAAAAAAAATTGCCTAAACTCACTGTCCACCAAACCAAATCCAAATGAAACGCAAAAAGGTAAATCCATTGATCCATGGTGAAATGAAATTAAAATGTCCAAATAAATCCAACGTCCAACTATGTACTATACAATTTTCAAGGATCCATGAGCCCAACAAAACAAATGAAACCTATCTAATAACCAACCTAACCAAAAAACTATTTACAAAAGTGTGGGGCATAGTCCAAAAGCCCCAAAATAAAAAAAAAGGAAACCTAACACTATAAACTATTTACAACGGCGACGGGCAAGTCCTGCAGCTCACTCATTGATGTTTTCGGCCAGGGCATCATCGAACTCCATGTCTATTTGCTGGAGGCGGGCCTCTGTCCTGACCCTGAGGTCTTGCAGGGAGGTACTCATGGCCTGTTCCAACTCCCTACGAGTCGCCTCGAGGCACTCTGCCAGCCTCAACGCCCGACGCATGGAGAACTCTGCCCTGACCATGGTGAGCCACGCCTCTTCCGCCCGACGCCGCTCCGCACCTATACGCTGGCCCAACCGCAGCCACACAGAAGGCACATCCATTCCAGGGTTCTCCTGCCCTCTGGCCGATGCCTGCCCCCCTGATGTCGATGGCCCCGAGCCATCATTGCTCCCACCTAGAGCCTGCTCCTGCTGCTGCTGCTGTTCACGTGCCCTGTCCGATGATGCCTGCACATCCTCCATCAGCTGGTCTCCAGTTGTGATGTCCACCCCTGCTGGACCGGCGACTCCCGATTGTGGCAGGGATGGGATCTCCACCAAGCTGGCTGTGTTGGTCAGGCCAGATCCACAGGGGGCCCTGGTGGAATCTGGGCCGGAAGACGGCAGGGAGAACGACTGGCGCATAGTCTCCACAGAGGAGGAGAGGTCCGCCAAAGTGCGCCTCACATGTAGTAACCCACCAACCAGGGCCCCTCCCAACAGTGCCACGTCACGACGGTGCTGTTCGCGATGTCATCACGAATGTCACGCGTGCGCAACGCGACACCAATCAGGACGGAGCCCATACGTTCATTGGACCCCTCGTCCGCAGGTAGTGGAGAGGCAGATGACATGGCACTCTCCCCTACCTGCGGACGGGCCTGGGACGGGGCACCCCTGCTCGTGCATGGTGGTGCAGTCACAGGGTCAAGGACAGAGACATGCACAGGCCCCTCCGTGGTGACCTGTGCTGCCTCCTCACCCTGGCCCTGGACTGCACCACTTGCACCAGTGGTACTACCCCACCAGGCCCTATGTGCGGCTCAGTAGCGGGCTCTTCCTCCTCTGTGGAGACCACCAACCTGGATGTCTCCGTACCGTCTTCCGCCATTGCAAGCCCCTGTGGGGGCTCACCCGGCCCTGCCGCCACAGCTGTAGTGGCAGACGCGGCACCAGCCCCCTCGCTCCCGGATGATGGCAAGTCCTGGGAGGGTGGCTGGGCCTTGCGTCACCGCCCAGTGGAGGCATCCCCGCCACTTGGCTCCACAGCGCCGTCTCCGCCCTCTTCTTCACTTGATGCTGCGTAGAGGGAGACATAGAACACAAGCATCAGGGTACAGTACAATATTTGCCTAGACAGGAAGCAATAACACATGAGTGGCAGTGTCTAACGTCACTTCCATCATGTCCCTCTACAACACATGGGTGAATGCACGCAATACACATGCATAAACAGGCATGGTGCCTGCAATCAACATCAGCATCCATGTACAAGGGCCTCTATTAATCAAAATGTTGCCTTCAAACTCACATGCATCATGGCTCACACTGATGCCATGCACACATATCACCGGAGGGTCATGCATTATGCCTTGTACACCACAGACACATTGGATAGACACAGTGCATACAACGGTGACCGCACTGCATGAGTGAATGTACACATCATCACGACATGTGTCATGAATCCATGGCATATCAAAGTCACAGACACACCTCTCAGACACACACACATGTGCACCATACATGTACATGACAGCAGCACCCATCCCTCGCACCCCCACCATGTGCAAGAACAGACACTGGCATGCTTTCATGTGTGTATTTGCCATACAGCTCCCCATTTTGCATTGGAACTCATGCACCAACCATGTGGTTCATACATTAATGGTCTCTAATGCATGAACATGATGTCCCTGCACACACACATCCATACATGGGCCATGTCACACATACAGGCAAGTATCAGACTACCAGCATACTGCAACATGCCCTGTCTCACACAACAATGCTTGGCCACTTACCGCTCCACTCCAGGCGGGTCTTCCTCCGAAGGATCTGGGCGTGGAGCGCTGGGCATACGTGTTCCAGGACCCTCATCTGGATGTCACTCATGCTGACCCGGCCCCTCTCCGTGAGGCGCCGGGCCTTGTGGAGGGTCCTGGACCTGAAGTCCTCCCAGCGCTTCTTGACGTGCTTGATGTTGCGGTTTGCCACCCCCTCCGCATTGATGGCAACCACTACATCGTCCCAGATCCTCTCCCGTCCTTCCTTGTTGGTGCGTGATGTTCTGAAGAGGGCATGATACTGCCCCAGGACATGCTCCACCAGGACACCAACTTCCTTCACACTGAAGCTAGTGGCCCTCTGTCTCTCTGGCTGGGGGTCGCCAGTGGTCTCAGATGGTGTTTGCCCCGACATGGCGACCCCCGTGGCAGGCGATGGTGGGAAATTGGGTCCTGGGGCTGGGCTGTGGAGCGATGGTATCCCAGTCGGGAGTCCTCTGTTCCAGCAGGGGTGGACACAGCAACTGGAACCCTGGCTGATGTGCAGGCACCAAATACCAGGGCACGTGGGCAGCAGGCAGGCAGGCAGCAGCAGGTGGCAGGTGGGAGCGGCTCGGGGCTCTGAGGGGCAGTAATTTGGCGTTCTGGGCAGGAGCGTGGTCTTCAGTGTGTTGTTGTGTGGCCAGCTTGATACGGAGTGATTTGGCACGTGAATATCTTGCATGTCAGCGTGTAACTCGAGGAAAGGCCCTTAGCGCGTAAGCGCGTCAGCACACATATGCGGTTTCATTGGACCAAAGGCCCTAAGTGCGTAAGCGCATCTGTGACATGACGCGCACGGGCGTTTCCCTCATGACATGGGCATAGTGGCTCATGACGCGTGAAAAAACTGCACATCCGCGTGTGAATGCATGTAATCCGAGGAAAGGGCCTACGCATCTGTGACGTGACGCACGCGGGCGTTTCCATCAACACAGGTGCATGTTCATCGTACACGTCCAAAAACTGCACGTCCGAGTGTCAGCTCGTGTAATTGGAGGAAAGGGCCTTAGCGTGTACATGCGTAAGTGACGTTGTACGTGTGGGCCGCTTTAAAAGGTACATGTAGGACCACATTTCCTTATACGTGCTTTTCGTGGAGAGCGAGTGGGTGAATTCTGTACTTCTTGTCGCTTCACACGCGATTACTTCACTGCGTTTTAAGTTTGTACTCCCTGTTACCTCTGACAACGTTCATTTCTTTTGTTGGGCCACTTTCCTCAAACAGCGTTTGCTTCTTCTTTTGTCGTGTCTCCTCAGACAGCGTACAATTCTTCTTTTGGTGGGGGTGTTGCCAACGCGCACACGCGCATTTTTTTCACGTTCTTTTTCCAGGCAGACGGTGAGTCGCACACGCATTTACCAACTGTGCTTGCCCCGTGTGTCGCGTACCCCTTCAGAGGTCATTGTAGGCTGTGTGTAACATGCGTACGCTTTTTTTTGTGTTCCTGGGTGCCACAGCATAGTGCGTGGTCATTTTTCCACACACATGGTCTACGAGGGGTTGCGTACACGTTATTTTTTGTTTTCGGGTTCCTGAGCATTGCGTGACCGTCATCTTCTCCCAGGGGTCACAGACAGCCAGGCTAGAGCACTAGGGTACGAATTCCATCTAGTACCCTACCCCTTTCACCCCCAATTGCCCAGGATAATCGTTTACTACTACTCCCATACGCACAACAACATCAGTGCCATGGTTGGGAGGCGACCAGGCGGTAAGGGAGGCAAAGGTGGCTGACCTCCAAAAGGTGGGGGGTGGTGGGCGTGGTAGGGGACATGGCCAGGATTTGCAGGGTGCCCCTAGACCCCCCCATGTGTGGAGGACCAATCAGGGACATCCATGCCCCCCATGGTTGTGGGAAACGTAGCTGTCACCATCCTAGCTCAGCCCTTCTTGGACCAGCCTATTGTGACACCTGACCCGGCACAAGATGGCTCCCAGGCTGACTTCCAGGTCAGCAAGTCTAAGCCACGTGTGGTGGTGCAAGTTGGTGTCACCAGGCCACATGGATCTCGGCCAGCGATGTCATCTGCTGCCCCAAGTAGGCAGGGTGGGGAGGCTGCAGGGGAAGCTGCAGCTCTATCCACCCCAGCTCTGAGTCTCCCAGCCGGGACAGTGTCGGTCCAGGTCCATCAAACCGACGTTGCCCCTGCCAACATCACACTTCAGCCAATGCTTTCACCAAGCCTATTGGCTATTGCACACTCCTAGTACCCAGTCCACCGGCGCTTCTGCCCCTACTGACCAGAGCGGTGTAAGCCACTCAGGCTCCGCTCCACCTTTGAAAAAGAGGAAGAAGGGTGCTCTGGCACTACAGGCTGAGTCCCCAGACACGGGTACACACTCCGGCACGTCAAGGAAGCCTAGCTTTAATGATGCCAAACTTGATGCACTTGTGACCTATGTGTCGGCACATAGCCGCGAAATGGTGGTGACCGCAGGGTGCAAGACCACACCTGGTCAACGTAGGGCACACTGGCAGACCATTGCGGACTGCATAAGTGCCCTTGGATTTGTGAGGCGCACAGCTGATGATTGCTACAAGTGGTGGAATGACCTGAAGCGCAGAGCAAAGAACAAGCTGGCCTCAAATCATGTCGCTTCTCTGGTGACTGGAGGTGGGTCTCCACCAGAGGACAACAAACACACTGAACAAGAGTCTGTTGCTGGGACCTTCGTCACAGAGGAACAGATCCAAGGCGTGGGAGAGCTACCTGATTATGACGCATTGTCCGGAGAGTGCCCATGCATGTGTGTGTAATCCATGTGTATGTTGTTTGGGTGCCGGGTTCTGATTGAGTGCCAGGTGAGGGTGTGTACTCCTGAGTGTTATGGGTCACCCATGTGCTTCCTCCAATACATTCACGTGCCTTTGATTGGGTATGACAGTATCCCTTCTGCCCACAGTAGCCAATTAGCCCCACATTACTGCTGTTGCCCTTGAATTATCATCTTGCAACAACATTGTTCTGATTTTTTCTGTGTTCATTCAGGCTGATTGTTTAGATCATCCCATTTTTCATATGCTTTTTTCATCCCTAATGCCACATATGTGACATGCTTCTGTCATTGTTTACACCCCACATTGTGCCACTTTAGTTACCTGGTTATGTGAATGATCAGACCATTCAGGGCGAGGGAGTATTGGCCTGCTGAAATTTATTTTTAGGGCCTGTTTGCATGTGGAACATGATAGTTGTTTCCTGTCATGTTGAAGTGATCAACCATTGATGTGTGCATCTGCCTACAATCACTGTCTTATTGTACACTGGATGTGTTGCAGTGTGTGGCACAGGCATATTTTGCAACACTATTCTGCATTAATCTTCTCATCATGTCCATGTGACATGGATGTGTGACAGTACTCATTCACTGACATATCGCTGTAGTTGTCTAATTTACCATAGCTATGCTACATGACATCTGTGTGCTGGCATGTGTCATGTATGTCTATTGGACATGCCACTCACAAGCTGATGTGTGATGCCAGTGCTACACAACATGCTGCGAATGTGTTGCTTTTCCAACTTGGTGTCCTCATTTTCTTCCTTTTTGACTCCCCTTCAAACTCATTCACAGTGCATGCATGCCAGGGTCATAGACATGTGGGACATGTGTAAACCATGTACAGGATCTCCGTCTTGTCAGGCCTATGTGTGTGCTATGGTGCTCATGCCTGTTTCCATTTCTTGTATTTCATGTTTTTGCAGGGGACGATGCACTTGATACTGGTGAGGTTCAGGAGATGGTGCAGACCCAGGAAGATTCTCAGCCACGACCAGGCACCAGTGGGGGACGTGGTGTGGTGGTGGGTGAAAACAGTTTGGTACTGCAGACCATACTGTCGAGGGGTGTCTCTGGGTGCAGCTCCCAGGACCTTTTTTCAGGTGCTGAGTCGGATGATGAGACTTATGTGCTGTCGCAGGTCAGTGCTTCTGGCAGGGATTCTGTTCTGTCCAACCCACCTGCACCAGGGGTAGAACCCTCTATGGGGATGTCAGTGTTGGTAGGTCCGCCTTTGGCAGTTACGGATGGAGGGTCACACTCCACAGCACCTGATCCTGTTCCTGGGCCAGCAGATCAGAGGGGGAATGCAGTCCTGCAGTCTCAGGCAGTGCCAGCTCAGCAAGGTGCAGATCGCCTTGCCCCGAACAGGTGTGGTTCCCGCCGACGCGGTGGCCGTGCGCCACCAGACAATACTGTATGGGAAAACTCCATGTACGGTATGGCAACCCAACAGGCAGCATCAGTAGAAATGATGGCTCAGGCAATGGAGAGGGTGGCCACTTCCATTATCCCCCCTGAAAGGCAGATGGAGCAACAACAGCAGGCAACAGACTCCATTTACCAATCACACAGGGAAGACATGTTGGCATCCAACAGGGACCGACGGGCGCACTGGAGACTCTGCGCGTATCCATATCAATAGAGTCACAGGGCCACAGGGAAGCCCTGAGGGTAGAACTCCATAACCTCAGGCAGAGTATGCTCGAACTTGAGGCTTCCCGAAATGTTAGGGCAGAACAGCAGCTGGAGCAGCTCACACGTTCGCTCTCAGCTGAGCGGCAGGCAACACGTGAGGAGATCTGGGCATCCCGCGAGGCCATGCGTGCAGAAGTGCAGGCAACCCGTGAGGTGCTGCATGGGGATCTCCGCACTTTAATCCTCCATAATCAGACCTTCCAGACCCACATGCTTGCTGCCATGGATGACCATACCAGGGCTTTGCGTGGGCTGCCTCCCATAGTGCCACCACCTCCTGATGCAGCAGCAGAGGGTGAAGAGAGCGACAGCAGTTCTTCCACAATGGCATAGCCGTGCAGGCCATGAGCCCATGGAGGTATTTTGTTTTCTGCAACATCCACGCAGGTGGGTGTTGGTGTGCACCCTGTCCTCGTACCTCCTGGGTACCCCCGTCCCCCACATGGCCTTTATTTTATTTTTTTTAATTTTTTTACAGTGTGTTAACTTGTGTGGCTCCCATGGGCATCCACTGTAGTCCGTCTGGGCACATGCAGGCTTGTCCTGAGTTTGGGTTAGATGCTTGGGTTCGTGACACACGGACCCTTCCTGCTTCCCATTTCCATGGGCTTGCAAAGGGTGTGACCAAGTGACAGTGACTTACACAGTGACATTGGGCTCCCATGAGCTGTGTGGGCAGTCTGTAGTCAATACTGTTTGGACATCCCTAGTGGGTATTGTTGTTGTATTGTACACTGCATGGTGTATTGATATGTGCTTGTGCATCCATGTCTTCCTCCTAATTTGCAGGTTCCTTCCTCATGTCTTCACAAGGCCGTCTCCTTTGCAGATGGAGTTCATGTTGTATGCAGTACAATGACACATTTGCGTGGCATCAACACTCTCCAGTTGGAAGGGGTCGGTGTGCTGGCTTATTCAGGTTGTAAGACTACCACTATTTTGACTTAGTACTGTCATGTTTTTGCAATGTTTCATGGTGTGTTGCTGTATTGTGTTGGTGGTAAGTATTTGTTCATGAGTGCTGTTTGTTATTGATTACTGGGAGCATATTGTCTGTGGGCAGTTTCCATTTGGGACAGTGCACTTTGTGACACTTGTGTCAGGTCTTGTGCATTGCTTTGTTTGCTTTCACATTGCATGACATGCCATGGTGTGTTGGGTGGCGGAGCTGGGGAGGGGTTGGGTAACATGGCGCTGTTTTCATGTTGTATTTGGCAATGGGGTTATCAATTTAGCAGCATAGATGTATGTCTTATAATGACACAGCATTGGTGGTGTTTCGATATGTAGGGATGCACACAATGTGACACTTCCAGGTGACCAATCTCAGGCTGGTATGGTTGTGACAGTTGACTGTCCCTTATGTCATCATCATTGATTGTCAACTGGTATGTGCCAAGGCTGTATACACTCCACAGGGGTGTGATTTTAGGTGAAGTAATTAGCTGCCAGCTGCGTACGGGCTGCCTCACCACGAGCCCTTTCCCCTCCCATGCACAGCGGCCGTGCATGTGGTTGGGGATGTGGGGGCACCACCATGTCCACCGGCAGGCACCGGCTTGTTGCAATGTTGTGCAGGACACATGCTGCCACAATGATCCTGCACACTACTGGGGGAGCGTATAGCAGCTGCCCACCAGAGCGGTCAAGGGAGCGAAAGCGTGACTTGAGCACTCCGAATGTGTCGTCCACTATGCCCCGGGTTGCAATATGGGCTGTGTTGTATCTTACCTCAGGTGGTGTGGTGGGGTTCCGAATTGGCGTCATCATGTGGGTGCTCAGAGGGTAGGCACTGTCCCCTGGGGAGGTGGTGATGGGTATCATTAGTGGGTTTGTGACATTACTCATGCATGTGCAGTGGCATTTATACTCACCAAGCAGCCATGTATCGCCATGCCGCCCAGCTTCTAGATCCCGGTTTAGGTTTGACATTCTGTAAATGAAACTGTCATGGGTGGACCCTGGATAGTTGGCATATACTGAGGTTATGATTCCCTTGGCATCACATACTACCTGCACGTTGATGGAATGCCAGTGCTTGCGGTTTCTATAGATGTGCTCCGGTGCACTGGGGGGACATAGAGCCACATGGGTGCAATCAATGGCACCTAGCACTTTGGGGAATTGTGCCACCCCGTAGAAATCCTGGATGGCAGCCTGCCTTTCTGCAGGTGTTCTGGGCAGGTATATGTGCCTGCGCACTGATGGGCGTGCAGTCATGATGGTCAACGCCTGGTGTAGGCAGCGTGACTGCGTGGCCTGTGACCCCCCCCCCACTATAGCACTTGTCCGCTGAAATGATCCAGTGGCCTGTACCTGTACCTCCCATACACCGGGTCATCAGGCATCCCAAAAAGGCTGGTTCTGGGTGTAAACATTCTGGGCCTGACTATCCTCCGCCTCCTCCTCCTTCTCCTCCTGCGGTATCCCACGACCACTACTGTAAGGAACTGTATGTTCATCTTGGCGCCTGAGCTTGTTTGTTGTTTGTGCGCACTTTTATGCTGCGCGGGTCCACGTACGCCTGCTTCCTGCTGGCGTACGTGTTTCCAGATTAGCGCGTCTTTTTTGGCGCACACATTAGCCCTGTTTGATTCGATGAATACGTGTTGTAGGCGCGTGTGTGGTCGTCCCGCGCATTTGCCTTGTGTACTTCCCCCATGACGCCCACATTTTCACGCATTTTTCCCCATTCCACGTGTTACGCCCCGTATTACGCCTACCTTTGTTGTGTGCACTGCGCTATGTGCGCTTTCGCTGTGCCTGTAGCACACGCTGTTTGAAGACATGTGCGCCAGCGTGCGCCACGCAGGATTTTAGCGCACATCCATGGATTTACATGCGCACGGACTTCCATGAATCGCTGTGCGTGGGTTTCGCTGCACTTTTCGCACTTGCGCTGCAATTCGCACGCTTTCGCACGCTTGCGCAGAAATTTTCAGCGCACATAAATTCCATGAATTGGCCTGTAAATCATTAAATCGTACCCACAGTTTTTTCACTGAAAAAGTTAACAGTGGGCTATAATGTGACAATGTTCATAGCAGAGCCTCATGAAAATTGTTCTTGAAAATGTGTGTTTTGTGAAGGCATTGGCTGTTTTATAAAGAATGGGAAAATAGGGTAAGTTTAATTGTGTCATTTCTACTCCAATAAAAATGGTGCAAATGTAAATCGAATGCAACTCCTCATTCTGAAATTGCCCACTGAGATTCATATGTGAAGTGAAAGGGTAGGGTACGTATATGATAAATCTGAAAAATATTCTCCTAGGTTGGGTGGGTGAGCTGAAATTGTGCGTGCTCTAAACCAATGACACTGCTTCCCTAACCTAAATTCTGCAGTGGTCTGATGTCATTCACTATGAGCTTGTTTTATGTATTGGTGTCTTTGGGGAAAGCAATGCTTTTACATAATTTGTAAATATAACTTCATGTGTAAATTGAATATGTAAATGGTTGTTTGTGTGTGAAAAACAATGAGATTCAAGCAGGCATGCTTTTTTGTGTTTGTGGACAAGCTGCTTGTGATTGTGTAACATTGTGGTGACTTCCTTTTGTAGGATGTTTTAATCGGTTGAGAAATAGTTCGGGGGAATTTCCCATCCACACCAAATCAGGCATGCACAATTTCTATTTATTTAATAAAGGTAGTGGTATGAACCTCGGACCTCCAATTTAACAATATTGAGTGCCAATGCACAGGGTTCCACAGAAGGTCTTTTTTTATTGTTAGAAGTAATTGTAACAATTTAAATATAAAAAACAATTATGGATCTATGAAATTCCAACTTCAATGAAGAATGATCAGTATACTGGTTTCATCACTTTTCTATGCTACATTTACTTGAATAGACTTTTATAAACACACACACCACTAGCTGTACATTTGGTTTACCCTGACCTCCCATCCACTATGAATTTAAAAACCAATGAAGACCCCATATGAAGTTTACATTTGATCAAAGGAAGTTGAATCAGAATATCCCTACCTATCTAAGGCTCTCTATAGCCCCTTTATTTATACATAGTTTTAACAAGAATCTTTACAATCAACATTACTCACATTAGAAAATAATCATACTTATTACTCAAACCAATCAACATACTTATAATACATAAATTGAACAGTTCCAATTTACACAATGTTAATCTTACACTTAATCATATATAAAAGCTCATTTAATCTTACAAACATAGTATACCCAACAATTTCAATTGGTTATATGTCTGGTTAACCCCATACAATGACACTCAGAGATAAGGTAGAACCCCTCTTCAGACCCAGTAAGAGTGTGTATTTAAACAGAACACTCAAATCCCAGGAGATTTGATCGAATTATAATCATGGAAAAAGGTTCCCAAGTTGACCATGTATAGGGTTCCCAAGCATCGACACTCTTTAAGTGCATGTTTGGTAGTCTCCTGTTTACTTTTACTTTACAGACTCTACAAAATCTGGCATCTCTAGTCAGATTCCATTAAGCTCCGCAAACTGCATGTACTGCCAGCTGATTAGTGCGTAATTTTAAGCAAAAACTATGCACCTCGGGATCAGGACAGAGCAACAAATGAAATTCTGGTTTCATTAATCGGTGTACCACTGGTTCCACAGCCCTATATCCCTTTAATATCAAAAGGTGGTCGTAATTGCACTGCCAATCCCACTTCGCTTAGCGATGACCAAACATACTTTTTTACATAGCGAAAACTGCACATTGACTAAAATAGGCAGGGAAGGAGCAGGGCTTGCCGGGTTGATCTGACAGCGAAATGAACAAGGGCTGAAGAGGGCGACTGGTGACAAGCTCTGAGAAATATGAAAGAACAGGATTAGAATAGTTAAAGAGATTAAAGTGAAGTATCTAGTAAAGTAGTAGAAAAGGCTCAGTAACTAACTCATGGAGCGTAAAAGCAGAAGCAACGTGAAGAACCGTCGGCTTCGAGTCTGGATAAAGGATCACGTGAGCGGTCATTGGCGTTTTAGGAAAACGTGCGTAGACTGGACCGCTGCAGTCTGTTCAGAGATTACAACAAGCATCCATCTTGGAAACACTTTTCCGAAGAGTATACGAAGCGGGTACGAGCTCACAGAGATCATCTACCGCAATGTGTAACAGTATACCCCCTTCTTCTGGGGGTGCCCCAGTATTACTCGGATGAAGCCGAAAGAACTTTTGCACCAGTCGGGGAGCATGAACCTCAGAGGCTGGCTCCCAGGTCCTTTCAGCAGGTGAATAGCCTTTCCAGTCAACCAGAAATTGCAAACGACCTTGTCTATATCGAGAGTCACAAATACTGGCCACCTCGAATTCAGGACAGGAGGTGGTGGAGCTCCTCCAGTCCGATGAAAATGATCTTATACCACCAATTTAATTTGCGATAGGTGAAATACAGGATGTATCTGAGAACAGGAAGCTGGTAAAGCAAGTTTGACTGTAGCTGATCCTACCATGGAAAACACCTTAAAGGGTCCAAAGTACTTGGGAGATAGTTTCGATGGGACGAGATGACGAGGAAGGAATCCGGATGCCGACCAAACAGAGTCTCTGATGGAAAGCTTTGGAGCTTCTCGACGATGGAGATCGGCGGTCTTCTTAGCTCGGTTTTGAGCCATTAGTAGAGATTATTTAGCCAGTTTTTGACCTTCCTGGATGTCTGCAATGAGATTATCTACTCCCGGGAAGCTGGAAGCAGGAGCAGTCACTGTAGGAATAAATGAGGGATGATAGCCATAAGAACAATGAAAAGGACTGGTCTGGAGAGCAGAGTTTCTGGAATTATTGTAGGCAAATTCCACAAACGGAAGCAATTTGACCCAATTATCCTGGGCAGCTCATACAAAGCATCGTAGATAAACTTCCAGAGTCTGGTTTAAGCGCTCCGTTTGCCCATTGGTTTGGGGATGGTATCCCAAAGAGAGGGCTTGTTTGATCCTTAAGGCGTGACACACCTTTTGCCAGAAGAGGGAGGTATGTTGGGGACCTCGATCTGAAACAATAGTATCCGGGAGACCATGTCGAGAAAAGATTTCGGAGAGGAAAATTTTAGCCATCAATGCCACTCCAGGTAATTTACATAAAGGGGTAAAATGTGCTAGTTTGGTGAAAAAGTCGATAGTCACCATAATGGTGGTTTTGTTCTCGGATAGGGGTAGTTCAGACACAAAATCAGTAGATATGATTTGCCAAGGTCGGTCTGGAATGGGCCTTCTTGATAACAGCCCCAAAGGTGGTGTTCGTGGAGTCTTGGTGTGAGCACAGATGTTGCAAGCTGCAACGTAATCTCGGACATCAGATTTTATAGTTGGCCACCAGAAATTCCGTTGTATGAGTTCCAAGGTGGAGAGGAACCCTCGATGTCCTGCGGCTCTTGAGTCGTGACACATTTGTAGAACTTACAGTTGTAATGACGGGATGGGAATCAGGACTTGGGTTCCATGAAAGAAATATTCCTTTTCTTTTGTGAGATGGTGGGTGGAAGCAATACTTTCACATAACGATTTATTCTGGTTGGTAGCTGTTCGCACTTCTTGGAGAAAGTCAGTCAGAACTGTGATAATTCGAGCATTGGGAAACATCTTTTCGGAACAGAATTTAGATGTAGGAGAATCCTTACGGGAAAGAGCATCTGCCCTCAAATTATGTTTGCCAGGCAGAAAGGTAAATTCAATCTGAAAGGGAAGAAAGAAATGTGCCCAACGTGCCTGCCTACTGTTAGTAGTGTGAGCATTCTGGAGTACTTTGAGATTCTGATGATCGGTGCAAACCCTAATCGGGTAGGAACAGCAAATGTCTCCATTCTTCGAAGGCTTGTTTAATAGCCAAAAGTTCCTTCTCAAGAACTGAATAGTTCTGTTCTGCAGTATTAAAGGTCTTAGATAGGTACACCACTGGTCTTTCTTCCCCCTGACCCGAACGTTGTAGGAGTACGGCTCCTAATGCATAGTGAGATGCATCTGTCTCCATAATGAATTGTTTAGTTTGATCAGGGGTGATCAAGACGGAAGCAGAAGTAAACATCTTTTTCAGTGTATGGAAAGCACTCTGAGCAGATTCATTCCAGGAGAACGATTTACCTTTCTTTAGAAGTCGAGTGATGGGTAGAATGATTTCCGAAAAACAGGGAATACATTTCCGGTAGAAGTTTGCGAACCCTAAAAATCGCTGAATGTCTTTTATGTTGGAAGGTATTGGCCAATCCAAGACAGCTGACACTTTTTTTGGATCCATAGAAATGCCTTGAGACGATAACACAAACCCTAGGTATGTGACTTGCTCTTGATGGAATTCACATTTTGCGACTTTACAATAGAGGTTAATGGATTGAAGGCGTTCCAGAACAGTGTTGACATGCTGAATATAGTCCTCTGGGTTGGTGGAGTACACTAGAATATTGTCCAAGTAGATGATAACGAAATGAAATAAGATGTCAGCAAACATCTGGTCCATGAATTGTTGAAAAATTGCCAGAGCATTGACCAATCCGAATGGCATAACGTGGTATTCGTAGTGCCCAAAAGGTGTGCGAAAGGCAGTTTTCCATTAGTCTCCTGGAGCTATTCATATGAGATGGTATGCTCCCCTGAGGTCAAGTATTGTGTAAAGGGAAGCCTCTCGAACCGCTTCAATGATGTCCGTTATGAGAGGCATGGGGTACTTGTCGGCGATAGTGATTTTATTAAGACCTCAGTAATCGATACAGGGGCGGAGTTCATCCAAATCTTTTTTGGGGACAAAAAAAAGAGAAGCCCCCACTGGTGACACTGATTCGGTAATTAGGCCATTGCGTAGGTTGGTTTGAAGGTATTCTTTCAAAACTGACTTTTCTCGTTGGGAAAGAACATACATCCGGCGGAAAGGAATGAGCTGTTCGGGAAGTAGATCTATATGACAATCATCTCTTCTATGCGTAGGTAGAGTAGGACATTTGGGATTCTCAAAAACTGACTGGAACCTCTGATGACATTTAGGGACAACTTCTAGCTGTTTAATGGTGGATACAGCGGGGTGATTTGTCTCTTCCGTGGGGATGTGTATGCCCACCGACTCCTGCGAAAGGCAATGGTGTACGCAATATGCAGATCCCAGAAAAAGAGTACCCGCTGACCAGTTGATGTATGGGTTATGGAGCCTTAGCCACGGCAGACCCAACATAATAGGGAAATGGGCAGTTTTGATAAGGTTGAAAATCAAAGTCTTTTTATGGTTAGCAACCATGCAGGTAATTGGGTCTGTTTGGTCTTTAATGGGCCCAGAGCTTAAGGGACTTCCATCTACTCCTTGAATGGGAGTTACAACGGTCTTAGATACATGGGTTATCCCGTGTCTCTTTGCCCAATCATTATCCAAAAAGATTCCAGCTGCTCCGCAATCAATCAAAGCGGGAATACCTGATATGATCTGTTCTGATAGTATCATACTCATCTGATATGGGGAAGTTGGATTCTGTACCCCTACTGTTCTTCCCCTTGTGGTAGGGCCTTGGAGTTCCCCGACTTCGGGTTCGGAATGTGACGTGGGGGAACCAGATGACAATCCTTCAAGACATGAGAGGAGGACCCACAATACATGCATAGTCCAAGTGTCTTTCTTCTCTCTCTCCCGGTAGCAGATAATGGCCCTCTTACAGTCCCTATCTGCATAGGCTCTTCAGTTTGGGCGTGTGACTTGTTGCCTGCAGAGGAATAATCAATATGCGGTCATGTTCCTTTACTCTTCCTTCTTTTATAGGACCGTTCTTGCATTCGGTATTCTATTTGCATGGTAAGAGTGATCATATCGGCCAGGTTAGCTGGGCGAGGTACTTTCGAGATCTCGTCCTTGAGTTCATCTGTTAAGCCTTTTCAAAAAAGGGTAAGAAGGCCTTCATCCGGCCAACCCAGTTCGGAAGACAATTGTTTGAATTGTGTGATATATCATAACAGATCCTTATTACCCTGCTTCAGATCGAGAAGCCTTTCTTGTGTAGCAACTGATATTTCCTTTCTACCAAACATAGTCTTAAGGCTGTTAGTGAAGCCTGGGTAAGAATCGAGTATTACATTATTTGAAGTTACTAAAGGAGTGGCCCAGGCTAATGCAGGGCCTGAAAAATGGGAAATCACATACCCCACTTTGACTTTGTCAGTAGGGAAGAAGTAAGATTTAAAGGTGAACTGGACTGTACAACTGTCGAGGAATGCCTTAAGTTTCTAGGGATCGCCATCGTACATGACTGTGTGTAAAGTAGACGGGGGAGTGTCTGAAAAGGCTCTGGTGACTTGTTGTCGCAGTTGTACGTTATCCTGTTTTAAAGATTCTCTCTTTAACACAGCATCTCTAAGGACATGGCCTGCATTGCCGCCATAAGTTGTTGCATTTGTTGTTCCATAAGGATTCTGACTGTCAATATTTTTTCGGGCGTTGCTTACTGTTATTCGGTTAAAGCTGTTTGCTAAGCCCAAGTGTATTACCAAAGGTTACAACAAGCTCACCTTGACAAATCGAAGAATCCAATATGGGAGAATCAAATACGGCAGTGAAAATTCCCCTGTAACAACCCTGGCCTCTCCGGTCCAGAATGGGAAGAACCCGAGGAGAGGACAGGACCGTCAGGGAAACCCTCATAAGGGAAGAAAACCCTGGTCGAGTCCGAAAGTCTCGTGGATCATTGAAGCTAAGGAGTCCCTGATGAGTGGCAGTGGGAGGATGGCAGGTGGGAGGCTTCTTCTGGATGCACGAAAGGAGAAAAAAGGAGAATATCAGAGAAGAAATGGAAGTAGACAGTCTACTGGAAAGCGAAAGAGAAATCCTCTCACCAGCGAAGGATCAAATTCGAGGATTGAATATCCGGAACTGGGACTCGGGAATATAGTAGATGGGTGAAAGGAGCTCTATAATAAACAGACAGGTAAGTGCGTGTCAGAACGAAGGGGGGAGCACAAAAGGGAACGCACTTACTCTTAGCGGAAGCCAGGGAGAAAACAAAGCCGAGAATAGCTCTTTCGAATAGGCAGGGAAGAAGCAGGGCTTGCCGGGTTGATCTGACAGCGAAGGGAACAAGGGCTGAAGAGGTCGACTGGTGACAAGCTCTGAAAAATATGAAAGAACAGGATTAGAATAGTTAAAGAGATTAAAGTGAAGTATCTAGTATAGTAGTAGAAAAGGCTCAGTAACAAACTCACGGAGCGTCAGTAGCAGAAGCGTCGCAAAGAACCGTCGGCTTTGAGTCTGGATAAAGGATCACGTGAGCGGTCGTTGGCGTATCAGAAAAACGTGCCTAGACTGGACCGCTGCAGTCCGCTCGGAGATCACAATGAGCATCCATCTTGGAAACACTTTTCCAAAGAGTACCGCACAAGCGGGTACAAGCCCATAGGACCACAATGTGTAACAACTTGAGCCATACTCGACGGGTGCAAATGTCTTTCTCCTGGAAGGAATTGGCTAATCAAACGATCAGATTATATGGAAGAAGACTACTGCTTGAAATGAATTCAGGGTATGTATAAGGCATTCATCTTCCATCGTAAGGCATATCTTTGAGAACAAAGCAAATCATGTGGTCCTTTGGTGAATTCCAGAGAGTGTCAAATGTTGTATTACCCATCCTCCGGGCCTGAGTTAATTTCCATGGAACAAGCCATCCCCATGCTGTAGGTGTTGGGGGAGGAATGTCATATAGCTGTCCAGGCCATGTTGCTTTTTTTAATCACCAAATGCAGAAAGTCATTTTATTTTCCATTTTGCAATTGCTGCCTAAAACCGAACATTATAACTTTTTATTTGCAATCAAACTCCTGCCCAAGAATTTTATTTGTGAGTGCCTGTTGGTTTTATAATACTGAAAGTCCTGTAAGGAAATTAACACAAACACCAGCAGGCTTCAATTTGATTTTTCATGTTCCTATAATATGACGTTCTTTTCATGACAGACAGGTATCATTACATGGAGAGTAAAAGATAAAAATTAAGATTGGGAAAGGGAAGCGGCTAAGACAAAACAATACAATATCTACAGCATAATGGAGGTGGACAGAAGTAAAACATGAAACTGAATTAATGGACAATGGAGCTGTTTTAATTCCAACCCAAATAAAGCAGAATGGAGAAGGGAGACTGCATGAAACACATTGATGGGGATGGAAAAATACAATTTATAGATATCACTCGCTACCACGGTTTTGGCAATTTGGTTGTGCTGCTGAACAGGTGTTACGTTTAGTAATTTTCAACCTCAGAAGGATGGAAGCCTGTGTCGGACCTGTGAGTACTTCAACTGGTTATCTGCTACATGAGCAAAAATCTCTGCAGCCAGCAAGTAACTATTTGGCCATATCATTGGGGGAGTATTTAAAAAGAATGAGTGGCAAATGCAGAGGCATTGAAAGGACAACCAAAGAAACTAAACAAAAAAGGGCAGGAGTAAGGATGAAGGAGAGGCAGGAGCACGGGAATGCGCATGCAGGCTGATCATACCTGGTACTGAGTATATTTATGGATCAATTCCTGTTGCTGTGCATGTTGAAGCTTGTCATACCTGTTGCTGGCATACAGAGGCTGGCCAAATGTGTTTCAGGCAATTGTGAGAGCCAAACTAACTATTATTTAACGTGTGACAAATTAACCCGAAGTCCAACCCCATTTTGTTTTAATTATTCCATATTTTCCTCAAAATTACAGTCTCAATGCACTTGAAAATCCTCCTTTAAAATTCAAGGTCTGAATTTTGAGAACCACAAACAAATGTGTGGGAAACTGTCATTAAAACGAATGATTTCATTTTTTTCTGTGGCTGGGCTCAGTAGTCAATGGTCAAAGACCACACCAAACATTTTGGCCCTCAGAAATGTTTGTGTGTATATCTGGCCCAAAGTATTGCTGTACTACCCTAGTTCTCTTTCAGCGGTGTGGTGTCCTCTTGTTTCCAGAATGCTCTATCGGTTGGAATCATGAAACTCTACATAGAGAGGGTAGGGCTGGTATGAATTTATTTACCAAGGACTACTTTTAGTTCGCAGTTCGCCACCCCTGACCCCATTTCTTATTCAGCCAGCTGCACTGGGCGGGCAAGAAGCTCTGGTATGTGACATGATTGTACTCTCTCAAATATCTCAGTAACAATAACTACAGCATAGATCTTGAAGGAACACATTAATAAAAGGCTCACCTTGACTATCGGGACCTACACTTATGCCATTCATACCTCAGATAACTCGGATGACATAGATGGCATTATTGCCTTGTGTGAAAGCTTCAGGAAACTTGCTGAGATCATATGCCATGGCAAGAGAGTTCATGAACATCAAGAACAGGACTGCAAGACTTGTCCTTGACCTCAAGCCCACGGATCGTATCTCTCCAGGACTGAAATCTCTGCACTGGCTCCCAGTGCCTGCAAGGATTAAGTTCACACCCCTCTGCATTGTCCACAAGGCCTTCTGGGGCCTGGGGCCTCAATACCTTCAACTCTCTCTTCCTAAATACCTTCCTTCTCGAGCCCTGCGCTCATCCGCCTCCAACTCCCGCAGGGTCAGTCGCTTCTCCAAGCAACAAGTTGGTGGTAGATCTCTTTCCTCAGCTGGGGACTCCCTCTGGAACAGCCTCCCTGCCTTCCTGAAACTTGAGGAGAACCATCTCCGGTTCCGGAAGCACCTCAAAACCGTTCTCTTTGCTTCTGCTTTTTCTCCGTCTCTCCCCTGCTGACCTCGTGGCCGAAACTGCACTGATTACCTGGCCACCCTCTGATCTCGCACCCAGGTCCCTTCCCCGCCAGTCACACACACTTGCACTGCCTGCTTGGCAACCCCCGCACTTGGGATTGTTCCTGTATCCGTACAGTTCAACCACCAGCACTTGACACCTGATTGCTGCACTTACCTTTGCACTTGCCTGCTGTCCGTTACTTACTTTATGATGACTTATTCCCTTGTACTTCACTGTCCCCACCTGCACTTTCCCTTTCCCCATCCCTCCACTTGCACGATCTGATGGCACCTGGTCTAGTAGGATCGTTGTCTGTCCTCCCTTTGTTCCCCCTCCAGTGTATCGTCGCCCCTTGAAACACTTGTGTATAGGCGCATTATAAATGCCATATCATATCATATCATATCATGAAATAAGTAGGAGAACTTGCCTTTCTGTGCAGGTAATGCAAAGCGAGGCCGCCTGGCCTTTGCAGTTAATGCGTTTATCTACCTCCCTCTAAGGGAAAGCAAGGAGAAAGAGTCATGAATACAGAAAGCGACGCACACTTTAACAGCCTCGCTATAATTGAAATCCTCTGCTGTTTTCAAGCCTTTCCGTCACTTTGCAAGAAATGTGGAGGTGAAGCGCATTAATTGAACCCCCTGTCAAAACCTCCCCAAGAGTCTCCAAAGGGAAGGAAAACACACTAAGAAAAACCAACAACACAAATACGACAACCCCTGCAGTAATCACCTCCTTGCATACAGTTCCGAAGATATGACTCACTGAAACTGAAAAGGGACTAACAGGTTAGTAATGAAGTTGCAAGCAGCTTCCTGCTCATCATATTCCTTAGGACCATTAAAATATGCAGACATGTACTGTGTTTTGCAGGTTCAGAAAATGGAAAACCAGCAGCATGTGTGTTCCCCGTCTATCCATCTATTCATGCCATGACTGATTATTTTCTGAATTTGTCATGAAAATGACATGGTGTCGTTGTTACGATGAATGCCACACTAGGGGCAGAGAGCAATTTCAATTAAAAGCCTTACAATGCTAGTGTTAGCATTAAAGGGTTGCTTGTCGTGCAGTGATAGGCCGGCATTCCAAGCTAGGGGTTTAACAGTTACACTTGGCGGAGGCGGATTCAGCCTTTGCTGGCCTCGATCACTGAGTTTCCATGGGCCCAGACCTTTCGTACAGCGAAGACAAGCTATATATCATTGTCAAGTACAATTTTAACATTATTGGGATTTTCACAGTTAAAGAATAAACGGAAAAATTAAAATGTGCCTTTTTAGGTCCACCTATTAATAATGCCTCTCCAGGCCTTAAGCAGCTTATTGGTCAGTAAATTCAAAAACAACTTGGTCGCCTCAAAAGGCAGTTTCAAAGCTGTCACCTTCTGAGAACCTTCTGAGTGGCAATCCTGGATATGGAGATGACCAGAGGCGTTGCTAGGGTGGGCTGAGGGGGCTATTAGCCCCGTATAGAAGCTCAGGGGATACAACCAAAAGGCTGGCCCTGAATCCCGACAGTCCTGACATTAGGGTATCCCCGGATCTTTTCCAGACCTAGCAACCTGGAGATGACGCCTGGTCGAACCTACTCCGTCTATAGCTCTAGCTACAGCTCGAACCCCTTCAAAGGTCAGGTATGGATAAAACTCCACTTAACAGTGTGTGCCCTCAAAATGGGCACACAATCTGCCTCCTCAAGATTGCCTTCTGAAGTTTAAGAAATCCCCCCCACCCCTCAAGACAGCCCTAGCTGCAAAGGAAGCACAGGTATTATTTGTTTGCGGAACCAAATACGCCATTGCATAGGACTTCTTGGATACAGCATCAGCTTTCCCACCGTCCCAAGACGCTGCTGAGAGGGGAACTCATGCCACCTGCCAACAGTTGCGGCACTTTCCCCAGTGCTTCCTTTTTCAGGTATTTGCCCCTGGGACACAGTCCCACTCTGAGGAATGAGAACAACTGGATGAAAAAGGCCCTGAAAAGAGAAAAATAGGGCATAAACTCTGCTTGGAATTCTTCTGATGACTTTCAGCTTCCTTCAAAGTCCGGATGATTATTCACTGCACGCTCCTTTTCCTCTAATGCTCATGACTAACCCAGTCACAGGACCACCCCAACTTTTCACCAACCAGTCCAGCTACAAACGATCAGTTTCCAACAATACCATTCTGAGGTGGGTGGAAGGATTGGAGGGGAGATGTGATTTCTAGCTGCAAAAGCTAGCACAATCTCTCTTTTTGGGGCATGACCTTCTAAAAAGTCTTCCACTTTTCTTATTTACAAAAGTGGCCTTTACCCTTCATTAAATAAGAAAGGTGGTGCTGCCGACTTGGAAATGGCTTAATTATGAAGGAAATGCAGTAGATATTGATGACACCTCAGAGGTGGTGTGTTTTAACTCCCCTTTATACCTGCGAAACCAGGGCTTTTGGAAGGAGAGTCTCCTCACAGTGCCTACCCTGAATTCCTGATGGTTGCTATGGCTGTAGTGAATCTGTAAATTAGGCACATGGAAAATTCGAGGCTTTGATGCCAGGCCGCCACATTCTCACTTTTGCATACTATGGTACTTTTAAGAAAAAGTTTTCTTCCCTCGTGAAAGAACACTTTTCTATTTTTGCATGCACCTCAGAATCATCCCAGATGATCTAAATGTTGCCTGTTTGGTCCACACGGGAATATTTAAGAATTTGTGCAATTTTTTAACACCAGTGCAAATGCTAGATAATCTGAGCCCTGGTACCCACTGATGGTGAAACATTCAAACAATCCCTGGTTTCTAGTAACCAATGTTTACAATTTAACTGCTCCATTACCTCCATGTCCCTCTTCCTCATCCCAGTGTTTACTTTTGCCAGACCAGCCCCCACTGACAGTCTTTTCTTAACCAAATTGAATGGTCTGCCCCTCCACGCCAGGAGGTATAATACCTCCTGTCACCGATAATCCCCAGTTAATGTTTTCCTGTCCTCCAGAGAGGGACTGTGATCTTCGCGCTGCTGTCTTTTGAGGGACATTGTGGGTAGTCTTTCTGTGTACCCTCCCCTGCAAGTGGGAGGGTGAAGGGGAAAGCATTGCTGTTCGGTACTCCCGGGCACCCTGGTTAGTGAGGGAGCCCAGCTGAGTGAATTTGACACCACAGAGCCATTTCTGGTGCAAGCACTGCATGGTGGGTGCATGGGACATCGGGACCAGGAACGGGAGTCCCCCTGTGACTGGTCAGAGGTGAGGCATGTTTCCCAGGCTGGCTGCTGGACACAGCCAGAGTATGCCTTTGTCTGCTGTTGTGTCGTTCTGTATTAGTGAGTTCACACTGTGCATCCCTAGCTCTTCAGAACCTCATGGTGTGACCATGTTGTGGCTCAGCTACTGAGGGGCCTTGCCCTGTGCCTGTGTGCAGGTAGATCATTAGAGTCCTCACGGAGGAGACAGCCTACCCAGTCGTGCCTAACACCTTTCTGTGTCAAACAGTAGGCCAATTGGGTGGGGCTGGAGATCCACTGGTTCCAAGGTTTTTCCACCACTCGATGCAGCTCGCTTGAAGGGGCTGCACAGTGGTTATGTGGCCATTCATGGATTTCGATGTTGGGGACTGGGGCGGTGTTTGGACCTTCCTGATACCTGTAAATTGGCCTCTGCTTCAGTCGTAGCCAGTAGAACTGTTGTGATGAATTTGACCATCTGGACGGTGGGTGTGCACTCGCCTGGGCTTTTTTGAAATGTTTCATTAAATGGAATGATGGGAAATGTGTAGGGCTGATTCACAAAAATGTTCCTATACTCATACCACGACAAAACATAGGCCCATATATTCCGGGCTGGACACTGCCTACAGACACTGTCAGCCCCTGATATATTTTGTTGGAATATTTCAGCTGAGGAGAGTACAATGTCATCTCCAGGAAGGGGGAGGACCAACCTTCCCCCTGCCATGGTCAGCCTGATTAACTGACAAAGGGTCTATGGATCTGCCCGGTTCTTTTGTTAGGACCTGCATTTGGTGGCAGCAATTATCATAACGATCGGAATTTCAAACAGGCCCCCACGGGGCCTGGCTGCAGAGGATAACAAAGGAGGCAGGAAACCCAACAACCTTATGCAACTGTGTCAACCTGAAGCCAGCTCCTGCCTCTCAGTAGCAAGGGCAGTGAACTATCATGTCTGAGTCTGTTGTCTACAGTAGGCCACCCCGCTAGAGAATGTGGTTTGCAGGAGCCAGAGAGTCTGGTCTCGCTGTAGCTTCAAGGGACGCCTGCCGCTTTAATAGGGACCACACAGTGAGCACCATTAACCAGAGAAACAACAGACAGGAAGATGAGTGGAACACAGTAGCACAATGGAATATCAGGAGATACAGAACTCAAAGGACCCTACAGCTGCTCCAGAACTGGTACCCAGCCAGCACAAAGCGTGCCCATCTAGACTCTGCAGTAAGCTTCCGGGATAGGAAGTGACAGAAGGTCTTGGAACCTATAACCAAGGACAAGGCAGCTGTCTGCAACACACTCCACAGCTGTGGGCTGTCCGCCTTAAAGGAGGACACAAGCCCATTGAAGAAGCTGGGAGAAGTGTTTCAATGAGCATTTACCAATGTCTGCCTTAAAAAAACATTTTCAAGCCAGTCGAGTTCCTTGATCCACAACTGACGGCAACGCTGACCATTGGCAAGCCATTGTCGCTTAAAGACATCCGAGACGTCTCGACCAGTGTTTCAGGACCTCCAATCAGCACTGAGACAACAATTCCTGATCCTGAGCCACCGTGTAGGCCAGCCTGGAGCTGCTCTTCCATCTTCGCTCGCTTAACCATCTTGCCGCTTCATACTCGCAGCTGACCCCATCTCGAATTCTGTCACAGAACCTGCAAAGCACCCTGAAGCCAACTGGTCCCTGTTGAGCACCAAGAACACCTACAGCACAAGGTACATTGTGTTTCTGTCGCCCTGGTCCTTCCCAGAAGGCCCCTAGTGACGTTTTAAGACCCATTGCTCCCTTTTTGCTGAAGCTAAGAAACCTTAACAAACTGTTGTGGTTATTAACCATACCAACTACCCTCCTGTCAGTACCCAGAGTGCATCCCCTTTCCTTCTTTGAAATTGTCTGTCCTCTGCATTATTTTATAGGGTGGGTTGTATTTTGTAGTGTTGTTAGACTGTCTGTTGTGATTAATAAAGTAGATATTTTTAATACAACCTTGATTGGGCACTCCTTTTATCATTGGGTAATAATTGTATTTTTCACTGGGCCTCATTACGAGGAAGGCGGTAGAGGGTTAACGGCGCCGGTAGAGCTGCGCCCCGTTAACCCTCTACCGCCTCATTACAAGGTCTGCTTGCGGGACCCGCTAAGGACGTCTGGTAAAACCAGACATCCTTAGCGGCACCCGCGAGCAGGCCAGGATGTAAGCATCCTCCCCAGTCCCATTGAGCCCTATGGGGGCTCAAATGGGAATGGGGATGTACCGGGTACGGGTACTTTGAATAGGGAAATACCGGGCCCTGCAAGGTCCGAATGGCCCAGTATTTCCCCATTCCAGGAACCTGGACCTGATACCCGCTAAAAGCGGCATGGCTACCTCCATACTCGTAATGAGGCCCACTGTGTTGCAACTAACCAATGATCCACGACCTTTCGGAGATAAGCCTGCTGTTCGATCCGCGTTACAAAAATAGGACAAAGAAGTTTATAATTTGCTTGTTATTTCAATATGTTTGAATCCCTTCTGGTGTATTAGAGGTGTGGGGCTGATTGATGGTTTAGAAACCGATATTCACCACATGACCACTGGTACCCCGAAGCTGATTTGTTGCAGATTTAGTCTCACTCTGGAGGGAGAAAAGAGAGTTGTCTGAAATGAAAGGAAACCATTCAGCTATGTAGTGCATGGGGTATGGATTCGCCCGTGGGAAAATTAGTTATGTTATTTCATAATTAGGTACAGGTGCTGCTGGGCCTGTGCTCTGGCTGTCTGGCTGTCTGGGGTTGTGATTGACAGTTTTGTACTGATTTTCCATCTGGTTTCTGATGTTGCATGCCAGTGCTACTTGCTGGGACATTGTCGAGCAAAATAAATAGCTTAGCTGTGCCTTATAGTGTTTAAGTCTATTTGTGCAGATCAAAATATTTTTGCAGCTCTTCACCAAGTGCCACCTCCCTGCTTCTAATAGTACATGATTACTGCTCATAGTGACAATCTGGGGAAAGAGGGCCTGATTCTGAGCTTGACATAAAAATTTGTTAGAAAGCTGACATTCTCTCTTCCAGGTTCCTGCACCACCATTCATAGCTGGAAGGAAGGATAGGAGGAGAGGTGTGCTTTTCAGCAGCAAACATTGCTAAAATCCCTTGTGGGGGCAGCGTGTGCAGCATCACTTTGAGTATTTCATAAAAGACTGTCACTTTTCTAGTGTAAACTCAGAAACGAGAGTGTCGTTAAACTTTTAGTAAATTAGAAAAGTGATGCGGTGGTATCGAAATGCCTTAATTAACAAGCAGCTTGGGTGGAGCAACCTGAGGAAAGGACCTTAGGTCATGCTACACATGCCAGCAGAGTCCCAGTTGCCAGGCAACTGAATTTTAGACACCAGAGAAGTTTAATTGCATGCGAGGAGCAGGAAAATACAAAGGTGCGATTGGGAGAAGTGCCGGAATGGCTACCACGTATTGCTGACAATTCGCGCAAGGGACTGACAAAAGCGATTGGGCAGTGCTCAGAAGACGCCATCACATTGAGGGGAGTGTTGCAAATTGCAGAAGACTGCACGGAGAAGGTCAGGATTGACATACAAGTAGTTATCAGAATTGTAAAGGAAGATTGAAGGTCAGCACTAGCTTTAATTGTCAAAGGTATGTAAACATACTCAAAGTTCTTAGAATTATAAAGGAACTATGGGTAGCGTACCCCCACATTTTTTACCTAATGCAGGAGACCCTGCTGTTAAGTGGGAAATCTGGAAGGAGGATTTCCAGGAGTATGTCCTTGCCACTCATGGACCATCCTTTAGCACTCCTCATGCAGAGTTTAAGGTTTGAAGGGAGGAGGATACAAAAACGTTTTCCGGATCTCCAGCCATCCCATCGTCAAGCACGGATGGGAGAAGTAAACCTGGTGGGGGAGAATCAGTCAATGCCCAGGACTCGATTATATGGAATATGGATAAACATTTTGAGAAAAAACACAGTATTGACGCAATATTACTTTGGAATTAGGGAACACGAATCTGAGAAAGAATTCATCACTGGTCTAAGGGAGTTGGCAATTAACTGTAATTTTGGATAGACCTACAATGGTGCGGGAAAGCAAGATTTGTGAGCAGAACGGGAAGAAGGGTGATCCTAACCTGGAGGAGGTCCTCGAGATTGCTAAGAAAATGGAGCACATGCTAGCAACTGTGAAGGAACTTGACAAGAGAAACTTGCAAGGTACAGAAAAAAACATTCACCTACAGTAGGCAAACATAAGGATGCTAAAAAAACAAACGCCAAGTTCATGAAAAGAAAGTCAAGTTATCAGAAAGCAGATGCAATAAAGAAAGGAATGGAAGGAGAAGGGAAATCTTCTGACAACTCCAAGGTCAAATGGTGCTTAAGGCATGGGAGCACATTTAATTTTGCAAATTCAGGAAGCTGTCCCGGATTGAGGGAGGAGTGCATCAAATGTGGAAAGAAAGGACATTTTGCCTGTTGTTGTGAGAACTTCTTATGTAAGGGGATTTGCAAAATTAATTCACCAAATGAAGAGCAGGATGAGTGCACTTCTTGGAGAGAAGAAGTGGAAACCGTATGTTACTCTGTTAGCCAAGTGGGGACCAGACCAAGCAGAGGGGAAAATCCTCATGCAGTAGTAAAGGCTAATGGGTATGAGGGATCTGTATCTATGGCACAGTCTTCAGGTCTGTGAGGGGGTAAGGCCTGGACTATGGCAGTTGAAAATACATCAGCATATCCCTGATAGGCCTCTGGGACTTGTATGATATTGGAAACCATGAGTGCTGTTTGCTGGTCTCTTGATGGTTCTGTAGGGGGTGTCGAGGAGGGATCGAGGAATAGACAGTGGGTCATACAAAACTCTGAACCTAGGAATAGTGATCCTACTGTCCAATTGATATACGGATTGCGCTTCTGTAACCAGGGCATACCCAACACCATGGGGTAATGAGCTGACTTAATGATGTGGAATGTAATTCGTTCTTGGTGATGGTTTATAGAAAGCTGGATCTCTTTTGTCTGCAGGCTTATGGGTCCTGAAGTGAGGGGTCTTCTGTCGATTGCTTCCACCGGCTGCATGGTGCTTCGTGTCTCCTATGGAATATGATGACTAACAACCCAGTCTTGATCAATGAAAATTCCCATAGTTCCACAGTCTACCTAGGCCAGAATGGGATAGGTCTTATTCTTGGCAGGGCGACAGGAAGGTTGTAGTATCACCAAATTGTTTTGTCCAGGAGAGTTGAAGGATGGAATCGATGTGGAGCAAACATCTTTCTCCCGAAGCTCTGCTCCATCTAAGATCGGGAGCTGGCATTTCCCGAACGCCGAGGAGGGGCTAGAGGACACTCCATAACCAAGTGTTTGTCTGAGGCACAATACATGCACAACCCCGTATGAATCCTTCTCATCCTTTCTTGCGGGGATATAGGTCCACAGAAGGCTCCTATCTGCATGGTTTCTGGTTCAGAGACTGAGCCTGGGTTTGTGTCCACCTTGGTGGTACTCTCAAAGGACACTTTTGGAGGATTACCTCTGGATTTCTTCTTCTCTGCCTTCCTTTTCTGGATACGGAAATCTATTTGCATGGCAAGGTCCATTAGTGCCTGGAATGAGTTTGGGCGAGCCACTCTGGCCAACTCATCCTTAATCTCCTCATTCAGTCCTCTCCTGAAAAGGGTAAAACGGCCTCAGGGGACCAATCAGCTTCCTTGACTAATTGCTTGAATCGGGTAACATAGGTGAGCATATCCTGGGATCCTTGCTGAAAGTCTAACAGGCGTTCCTGGGCACTATAGACCTGCTCTGGATGGTCAAACATGGTCTTAAGGGCTTGTATGAACCCATCATAGTCATCTAGGAGAGCATCGCCGTAATTAACGAGGGGCGTAGGTTAAGGCGTTTCCTGAAAGATGGGAAATAATTAACCCCACCTTAGCCCTGGGAGTCGAAAAGTAGTAGGGCTTAAAAGTAAAGTGGACCAAACATGAATCCAGGAATCCGCGAAGGGTTTTTGCCGACCCATCATATTTGTCCACTATGCCGCCCAGCAACACACTTTCTTTTGTGGCAGAATCACAGGATAGAACTAATTGTTTGAGAGCAGCGTTTTCCGCCTTTAGATTCTGCACCTCGGTTGATAGCTCTTCCATGCCACGCATCAGATCCTGGACGGCCGCTTCCATGTCCATATCGAGTTCGGTCGGGTGGTGTCTCAAACTGTCAAGGAATTCCCCCCTTCTTACCTGAGTTCGATCTTTGCTGGATTTCTTGTTCGATTCCTTCTTGCGGATGGATCGGGTCTTGAATAAGGCTGCACGAGTCTCTTCCGACTCCAGCGTACGTTCAAAGTTCTGGGATGCAAGGATCCAGGAATCCGGTAAATTTACAGAGTGCGCTACTCAGCACACAAGTCCAGGAATCAAGAAAGGAAGCAAAGGGACTACGAATGGGGTTGGCTGGAAAGAACCAAGGAAAACAATACCGCGAGCTACAGAGCACACGTCTGGTCGCTACTCCGCAATAGCATTAAGACGCGCGCAGCCGCGGGAGGCGTGGTCTATTAATAGAACACATTACGTCCAACGTGTAGAGCGAGAAAGGTGTTTCACAGTGGACGGCCATGTTGGGAGTACAAGGGAGTGTAAGCCCCGTTGAGAGAAGGACCAGGAAGTCCAAAAGGGGCATGTTCTGTAGGTCATGACAGTAAGAGCAATGGACAAGCATGTTTGTCTGTGGATCTTAGAGGGGTGAACAGGTGTGTGTTGGTTGACAAACCTGCTCTGCTAAGTATTGGAGAGTTGGTTAGTATGTCTGCTGGTGTGTCGGTATTTGGCACATTAGATTTAGTTTCTGCCTATCACCAGGTGAGCCTACACCTCGATTTGAAGGATTACACCACCTTTGTTATACATGAGAGTACGTATAGATTTGCATGAATGCCCTTTGGGTTGGTTTAGGCAGCTTCCTTCCTTCTGAGGGTAATGCATACATTTTTAGGCAATATCAAAGGAGTTGTGTACTTCCACGATGATATTTTCATTACAGAGGGGCGCATTGAGGAACATGTTCATGGACTCACAAGAGTTCCAGCAAGCTCTGTCCAGGTTCGGTCTCATTCACAGGAAGGAGAAGTGTTGTTTCCAAGAAGAGTCCATAGATTATTTGGGACTCAAGCTGAGCGCAAGAGGGTTTGAGCCAAAAAGGGAAATGGTGACTACCATCTTGGACGTGGAGGCACTCTCAAATAGGAAGATGGTTATGTCATTCCTATGGATGGGGAGTATTATTCTAAGTTTGTCAGGCACTTTGCCGACAGATAGAAACATATTAGAGAGTTGTGCAAGAAAGGTGCTCCCTTTGTTTGGAATGGTGACTGTCAAAAAGAATTTGATGATATCAGGCAAGCCATTGTGACTGCTCCGTCTTCAGGAAACTTCGACCCAACGTGCAAAACATATGTCATGACTGATGCCAGCAATTCATGGATGGATTCTCTTCCAGTGCAGAGGCAGGGCACGTGCAAAAGGGTGATTGCTTTTGCATACAGTGTTTTGAGGTCCACTGAGGTGCACAACTCAGTAATTGAGAAGGATGATTCCAGTGTGCTGTGGGCTGTCAAAACGTTCAATGCCTTTCTATGGGGAAGCGCATTCAAGATCTATATTTATCATAAACCATTGGCAAGTGTTTTCATGAGTGAAGGGCTGGATAGTGTTTCCAGGAGAATTGTCTGGTGGGTGACATTGATGAATGGACATTAGTATGGCGCTGAGCAGATTCTTGAGAAGGTACATTTTTTGGTTGATTATCTATCCAGGTCCACAATAATCATGATAGTGAGGTGCAGAGTGAAGATGTGAGTGCAGGACAAGTGTCTCTGGTGTGTGAAGTTGCAGTATCGGAGCAGGAGTGGAGGGAAGCTGCCAGTGACAATGTTGATCTTAGTAGAGTAAGGACTTGAGTTGGCAAGAATTGGAGGGGCTGGGCTAACAACAATGAGCTAAATGTGTTCCATAAAGTTAGGCATGAACTGTGTTTGAAGGGGGAGTTAATTTGCAAAGTGGGGCATCTAGTGCTGTCAGTGGGTGGCAGAGCAAGTTTGTTGTGGGTGTGACATGAGGGACATATTGATATGACAAAAACCAAAGGGAGTGTCATAAGCAACTACTAATGGCTGCATGTTGGATGCAGACGTAGAAGAGGTGTAAAGGGGTGTGGCATATGTGGAGAAGCTAATAGAGCACTCAGGAACTACACTCAACTGCTTAAATGTTAAAGGGGAAGAAAAAAGTACATTAACGTTCCCGTGGAATTATATTCCGAATGGGTGGAGCTGGAGGTAGTTCTGGAGGTGGATTCAAAAGCTATGGTGAAGTTTCTTGATAGGGTATTCCAGAGGGAGGGTTTTCCCAAGACAATGTTTACGACATTGGCATCCAGTTAACATCTAGTATCATGGAAGCTTTTCTGTGGGGCATAGGAGTGGTACATCACAAGACTACTCTTTATCACTAAGAGATGAATGGGGTGGTTGAACGTTCAACTGCATCCTTATGGAAGGCATCATAATGTCTCTTGAGGCAGGGATCCGTTGGGAAGGTACCCATGAAAAGAGGGTGTGTGTAGAGAGATTATCCATGCATGCCATTAGTCATCTAGTACCTTTGAAGTGCTGAGGAGAAGGAAACCTCAGACTATAGTGTGCCCACCAGGACTGGTTAGGGTGCGCATTGTACTGTGCACAATCACTTTCCAATAGTTCATGAAATACTTCCTTTCCCACGAAGAACAAAATAAGAATTTCACCTGTTGACTGTCACAGGCACCAAAGGTTGAAAGTAGTTCAGAAAACCACGTGCAGGATTGCACGCGATAGCATACATGCAGCCAGGCCAGCCGCGCTTGGAGACAGCGTATCTGCGTGAAGATTTAGCATGTGAACTGGATACACGCAGCCCAGAACAGCCGCGCTTGCAGACATCGTCCGCGTGGAGATTTGGCACGCGAACTGTATACACGAAGCCCAGGGCAGCCGCGCTTGAAAACAGCGTCCGTGTGTAGAGATTTAGCACGCTAACAGGATACACGCAGCTCAGGACAGCCACACTTGCAGACAGCGTTCGCGTGGAGATTTGGCACGCGGACAGGATTCACGCAGCTCAGGACAGCCGTGCTTGCAGACAGCGTCCGCGTGGAGATTTGACACGCGAACAGGATTCACTCAGCTCAGGACAGCCGCGCTTGCAGACAGCGTCCGCATGGAGATTTGGCACGCAAACAGGATACACGCAGCTCAGGACAGCCGCACTTGCAGACAGCGTCCGCGTGGAGATTTGGCACGTGAACAGGATTCACGCAGCTCAGGACAGCCGCGCTTGCAGACAGCGTCCACGTGGAGATTTGGCACGCGAACAGGATTCACGCAGCTCAGGACAGCCGCGCTTGCAGACAGCGTCCGCGTGGAGATTTGGCACAGCTCAGGAAATAGTGTGTGGAGGAAAACACACTCAAATTAGGCCAAAGAAGTTGCTGAAAAGAATGCGAGAACGCAGGTCCGGAGTTCAGCTACAAAACGCCAAAATTGACTAAATCAGAAGCAGCGATCTGAGTTTCCACGCTACTTATGTACGCACTGCCGTGATACACGTGACAGAACTAAGTCACGTGAAATTTAGCGACGTGAAAAATGCAGACGTCGTTTTCCGGGCAATGCATCGAACAACCTCCATTTTGAGAAGAATGAATAAGTGGTTCTATGGGCGTAAATCATTTTGTATGGAAAGATTGTTCCTGGTCCAGAGATATGTCCAGCAGGCATGACAGTGCCACCCCCCAAAGGAGCAGCCTCTCCCCTTTTCGAGTGAAATCGCCTTAATAAAGCTGGAGCATGAATGTTAGACAGAGGTTCCCAGGATCTATCCTCGGGACCATACCCTTTCCAATCCACCAGATAATACGGTTTCCCAGACCGTAGCCTCATGTCCAGTATGTCTTGTACTTCATATTCGTCTGACCCTTTCACAGAAATAGCAACAGGCCGTATAGGCAATCCAGTAGCATCCGAGCACGGTTTGATGAGTGACACGTGGAATACAGGATGCACTCGCCACCGTTGTGGCAATGCCAGACGGACAGCAGCCGGATTTATAACGTGGAGCACTTCATATGGCCCGATGTATTTAGGCAACAATTTCTTTTTACCGGGTATCCTCAAGTTTTTTGTGGATAGCCATACCTTCATACCTGCTTTGTAGACAGGTGCAGGGATTCTATGAGCATCGGCATAGGTCTTATCTCGTTTTTTAGCTTGCTCCAATTGCTGCTTAACTTTCTTTCTGTAGACTCTTAAGATCTCTAATATTACGTCCTGCTGCAGGAGTATCCAGAGACAAACTGGAATCCAAAGGAATGGATCGTGGGTGTTGCCCATACAAAGCATAGAAAGGTGAAGTACCTATGGCACAATGGTAGGAATTGTTATAGGCGAACTCCGCTGCCGGCAGAACATTGAGCCAATCTGACTGAAACTGCAGGCACAAGCATCGCAGATATTGTTCCATAGTGCTACTGACTCTCTCAGTCTGTCCATCCGTTTGAGGGTGATAAGCACTAGACAATCTGTCATCAATTAGTAATGCCGAATTTAGTGCTCTCCAAAAACGTGACGCAAATTGTGAGCCGCTGTCAGTGATTATCACTGATGGTAGACCAAAAAACCGGAATATATGCCGGATGCATAGATCAGCCAGACCAGCAGCTGTTGGTACACCAATACAGGGGATAAAAAGCGCCAATTTTGTAAAGTAGTCCACCACCACCCATATGGTATCGTAGCCTTTATTTCTTGGAAGTTCTACCACAAAATCCATTGATATCATGTCCCATGGTTTTTTAGGAATAGGTAGGGACTGGAGTAAACCCACTGGTTTGCCAGGAGTGTTCTTGCATTGACTGCATACAGAACATGTTGAAACATAATTTATAACATCTTGTGTTATAGACGGCCACCAGCACCATCTTTTCAGCAACTCTAGAGTCTTCTTCTGTCCAGGATGGGTGGCAATCAAGGAATCATGACCCCAACTGAGGGCCTTGTTCTGAGTGGTACCAGTTGGTAGATAGAGTACTCCTTGTTCAAAAGGCAAACCATTGTATATATCAATATTCAATTCCTGAATCAATTGTGGATTTAGTTTCACCCACTCCTGTAACTCGTTTTTTAAGGAAGGTTGTGCAGAACAACTACATATCACGCGGTCTGCCAACAACATATTTTGCACCGATGGTTCTTCTTTCACCTCTTCACCGATGCGAGACAAAGCATCCGACTTGACATGTTGTCTGGCAGGGCGATAAGTAATTTGAAAATCATATTGAGCAAAAAAGACATGCCATCTGGCCTGGCTAGCTGTAAGACATTTCATAGTTTTGAATGCCTGAAGATTTCTATGATCCGAATACACCAGCACCTGATGTTTGGCCCCAAGAAGATGATGTCGCCATTCTTGGAAAGCATCCTTGATTGCAAGTAATTCACGCTCAGTGACAGTATAGTTTTGTTCATATGGGGTAAGTTTGCGTGAGAAGAAAGCAACTGGATGCTCCTCCTTAGTTTCTGCACACACTTGTGAGAGTACAGCTCCTGTAGCGACACTGGAAGCGTCTGCTTCAACGATAAACTGACAATCCGGATCAGGATGTTGAAGTACAGGTGCAGTAGTAAATGCTTCCTTTAACCTCTCAAACGAAGCTTGGGCATTCTGGTTCCAACAGAATGGAACTTTGGAACTAGTTAAAGCTGTCAATGGGGCCACTGTTTTGGAGAAAGAACGAATAAATCTGCAATAAAAATTCACAAAACCTAGGAATGACTGTAATGACTTGACATTGTGTGGAACAGGCCAATTCAATATGGCCTTCACTTTGGAACGACTCATTCGAACACCTTGATTGGTAATGTCGTAACCCAGAAATTCCACTTCTTGGGTATGAAAGACACATTTCTCAGCTTTAACAAAAAGTTTGTTCTCCCTCAGTCTTTGTAAGACAGCTAACACGTGTTTAACATGTTCTGGAAAAGACGATGAATAAATCAAAATGTCATCCAAGTAAATCACCACGAATTGGTCCATCATATCTCTGAAGATATCGTTCATGAAGAACTGAAATGTGGCGGGAGCTTTACAAAGACCAAAAGGCATCACTAAATATTCATAAAGGCCGTACCGCGTCTTAAAAACGGTCTTCCATTCGTCTCCTTCGCGAATGCGATCCAGATAGTAAGCACTGCGCAAGTCCAATTTAGAGAAATACTTGGAAGTTCCAAATTGATCTAACAGAACATTAGTCAGTGGTAAAGGGTACTGATTCTTTATGGTGATGTCGTTAATAGCCCTGTAATCAATGCAAGGCCTTAGATCTCCTTCCTTCTTTGGAACAAAGAATAAAGGAGAGGCAGCCGGCGATTGAGATGGCCGTATAAATCCCATATCAAGAGTTTTATCGATGTATTCTTTCAAGACAACATCTTCTTTGGGAGTTAAAAAATAAACTCGACCAGTAGGAATTTTAGCTCCAGGAATTAGTTCAATTGGACAATCATACTGCCTATGTGGAGGCAGCTGTTCTGCCTGACCTTTGTCAAACACATCAGCAAAATCTGCATATTCACTTGGTATATGTGTACCGCTCTGATGTACCACACGAATAGTGGAAATTCCCTCCATAGAGGCCAACATATGTGATTTATTTGACACCACCTGACTGGTAAAGCAATGTTCGTTGCAAAAAACGGAAGGATATTGGATCAATCCCGTAACCCAGTCAATGGCGGGATTATGAAGAGTCAACCAATTAAGTCCAAGTAATATTTTGTATTGAGGAGTCGCAATGACATCGAATACTATTTCCTCCGAATGACCATTTCATAAAGTCATCTGAATAGGTACAGTCTCCTGAGTTACCATACCGGAAATCAAGACTGATCCATCCACAGTATTAACAGTTTCAGGTTTGTTCTTGTCTATAAGGGGTATAGGACATTTCTTGGCATATGTGATATCGATGTAATTATTAGTGGCTCCAGAGTCAACCATAGCCTTGGAAACCAAATTTTGATCATCGAAACGTAATGTCATCTCAACAGCTATCGGTGCATGCGCTGGAAATGTAATGGAGTCCGATGTAACACTCGACACAGGGACTCCTGCTACTGTCGAGTTTTGGCGTTTCCCGAAGGCTTATTTGGTTTTTTAGGACATGCCGCCAGTAAATGCTCAGATGAACCGCAATACATACCTAAGTTATTTTTCCTTCGGTTCTCTCTTTCTGCTCTAGACAACCGGCCTCTCACCACACCAATTTGCATTGGTTCTGGATCATTCGAAGAAGCTGTCGATGTATCAGAACGAACTGGTGCATGAAGGAAAGGTTTTCTCTCTCCTTTGCGGGCATTTCTTCGGGCATCAATTTGTAAAATTAAATCAAGAAATTCTGAAAAACCTGTAGGAACCACTGGGACCATGGACAAGGCATCTTTGAGTTCTTCTGAAAGACCCTTGTAGAAAACAGCCGTCTTCTTGTCTTGCGGCCATTGAGTTTCGGCTGTTAATTGGTTGAATCGTGCAATGTAAGCCAACAGAGGTTGAGTGCCTTGTTGTAGATTCAGCAACTCCAGATCTGTGGCTTGAGTAGCGTAGCGCATTTCAAAGACTTTGTTAATAGCAGCCAAAAGATCATCGCAATTGTACAACAAGGGGCTATTTGATTCCAATAAAGGATTTGCCCAAGCAGCAGCTGTACCCCCCAAATGGGAAAGCACGAATGCTGCTTTAGTAGTTAGATCGGGAAATGAATTAGGCCGGCAAAGGAAATGAAGTCGGCACTGATGAACAAAGGTTATATAGGTTTTAGGATCACCTGTGAACCTTTCCGGGGGAGCCAAGGGAAACTGTGTGGGCATAACCACTTTAAGAGTTTCCTGTGATAATGATGGTGTCGTAGTCCCAGATCCAGATGCAGTGGCTACTGGAACCTGTGCTCCCTGAGGAGTGGCATGCATGGCATCTTGCATAACATCCATTCGATGCCGTAGCATGTCCTGTGCCGTAATCATTTCATTTCTCAAGTCAGTGATTAACTGAGTCAAAACGGTTAAAGGATCCGTACCCTCCATGGCTTCTGATTCTGTCATAAATCACCAATGTATCAACTGAAAAGGATACGGTAACCAAAAAAGGATACAATTTGATAGGGCTCTTCCGGATCCTATCTTCACACGACTTGATTGTAGGCAGGTCAAGTTAGAACTTCCAAATGATACAACTCTCTGACTGGATGAAACAGGCAGAGAGATGGATCACTGGAAAGGGCGTGGGAATTGTATAGGAAGTATGCCTAGGATAGATAAAGTATCATAAGAAACTGTCCCAATCGAATACTAAGATAACACAGAATTAGTATTAATTCAGACACTGAACTTAAGGCAAAACTGAAGTAATCCATGAAAGTTTCTTGAAGAAAACCAGGAGTTGAACAACGACAAAGGAAGGGAAGATTAGTAAGGGAGACTTATCCCGAACGGCACGAGGCTCTAGCTAGATACCGGGTTGGTGCACCACAGGATAGCGTCCAATGTACTGTGCACAATCACCTTCCAATAGTTCATGAAATACTTCCTTTCCCACGAAGAACAAAATAAGAATTTCACCTGTTGACTGTCACAGGCACCAAAGGTTCAAAGTAGTTCAGAAGACCACGTGCAGGATTGCACGCGATAGCATACACGCAGCCAGGTCAGCCGCGCTTGGAGACAGCGTTTCTGCGTGAAGATTTAGCACGCAAACTGGATACACGCAGCCCAGAAGAGCCGCGCTTACAGACAGCGTCTGCGTGGAGATTTGACACGCGAACAGGATTCACGCAGCTCAGGACAGTCGCGCTTGCAGACAGCGTCCGCGTGGAGCTTTGGCACGTGAACAGGATACACGCAGCTCAGGACAGCCGCGCTTGCAGACAGCGTCCGCGTGGAGATTTGGCAGGCGAACAGGATTCACGCAGCTCAGGACAGCCGCGCTTGCAGACAGCGTCCGCGTGGAGATTTGGCATGCGAACAGGATTCACGCAGCTCAGGACAGCCGCGCTTGCAGACAGTGTCCGCGTGGAGATTTGGCACGCGAACAGGATACACGCAGCTCAGGAAATAGCGTGTGGAGGAAAACACGCTCAAATTAGGCCAAAGAAGTTGCTGAAAAGAATGCGAGAACGCAGGTCCGGAGTTCAGCTACAAAACGCCAAAATTGACTTAATCAGAAGCAGCGATCTGAGTTTCCACGCTGCTTATGTACGCACTGCCGTGATACACGTGACGGAACTAAGTCACGTGAAATTTAGCGACGGGAAAAATGCAGACGTCGTTTTCCGGGCAATGCATCGAACAACCTCCATTTTGAGTAGAATGGTCTAGGGGTTCTATGGGCGTAACTCATTTTGTATGGAGAGATCGTTCCTGGTCCAGAGATATGTCCAGCAGGCATGACAGCATGTTCGAAATGATTTTATTAGGGATCAACCTTCCAGTAGGGAGAAGATACAGGCAAAGCAGATTTGCAAAATTCAATGTCCTGGAAAGTGTGGAGGAGAGAGGAGTGGTGGACAGTGTTGAAGGCAGCCGAAAGATCTAAAAGGATGAGTATAGAAGAGGGTTTGGAGGGATGAGCATAAGAGAGAAAGTTGGAGACCTGCACAGGGAGAAACTGGGTGATAGTTAGCTGGGACGTTTAAGTCAGCAGAGGGTTTCCTTAGTATGGGTAATGATGTTGCAGATTTGAAGCAGCCCGGAGGAGTGCCGTGCAGATTGAGAAGCTAAAGAGCTCAAAGAGACAGGGGCAAGTGATTGAGACTAATACTTTTGAACATTTGAGGAGCAAAAGGGTCTATAGAAGTGCAAGATGTGTTGGCACTGTAAAGGTCGGGTGCTAATTCAATAGGAGTGGTAGGGTAGAAGTAGTCATTAGTAGAAGAGTTAGGGACAGAGGTTGGGGACAAGGAGGTAGAGAGAGGTGGGCTATGAGGGTATCATTTTAGAGAGAAAATAGTGAGCAAATTAATTAGCAGAAAGGGAGGAGGTGCTGACATTGACTTTGGAGGTGTGGGCAAAGATTGGAGTATAGATGAACGTTTACAAGGGTTATTACGAAGGGAGAAGGTTAGGTTTCTGTACTAGGAGGATTTGGCAGAATACAGTGAAGAGGTTAGGGCAGAAAGGGAATTTTTGTAGGTTAGGAGTATGGTGTATGTCCCTAATTTGTGCCAGTGTCGTATGTCACAGTACATGTTTTTTTTTTGAGGGTCTGAATTTCAGAGATGATCCACAGCTGAGGACGGGGGTGGGAAGTGTTGGATAGCATTGGTAAAATCTAGTCATAAGTGTAAAGTGAAATTCAGAGGAAGCATGGTCAATAGAAGATGGATGAATGGGAGAAAATGTGCTTTTGGGATTCAAAATATTCCAATTTCTCTTTCCTTACATTTTGGTGAGAGGTCCGGTTCAGCATTCTTGCAAAAATTGGTTAAATATAGCCATGGATTCTTGGCTTGGGTATTTGCTAGAGTATGTCACAGCCCACTGTCAAAGGTAACCAGATTCTTCTTTTCAGGTTTTGCACACTCAGGGGTTGTTAATACCACAGGAACCTTTCCAAATCCTCAAACGCAGGCATTGGAGTCCGGAGCCCACAGCAATAGCATTTATGTATTTCATTATTTCAGCAACATATTTCTGGTGCAGAAAAAGGACTGGCCAATTTGTCCATTATTCACTGTCAGGCTTCTCAATCGGTTTGTTCTATATCATCATTTCAAGATGGAGACAGTTGCATTATTAAGGGACATGTTGAGGCCAGCTGACTGGTTGATTCTTCTCAACCTCAAGGATGCCTATTTAATCATTCTGATTGTTTTAGAACACAGGCATTTTCTCTGCCTCTGTTGAAATATTTGTTCTGTTTTCCTCACTGCCCTTTAGTGTGTCATCAGTCCCTGGTGTTTTTCCAAGCTGTTACAAACTGTCATATGTTTTTTGTGCTTAGAGGGTAGGTTGTTAAATTATTTTGATGATATCCATAGTGTGGACCAGTCTCCATCTCTTGTCCATCACCATCTACAGACAACAATTAATATGCCAATTAGTTTGGGATTCATTATCAATTGGGAGACAACTGAGTACAATAAATGAAATTGCAAGCCCTTTGTATCAGGATAGTGACCCCTCAATGTCTAGCCATGATTATAAATATGATGCCAGTGTCCATTCAGGCTTTTCTGCTCTGTTGTCAGGGTCTGAAAATTCAGAAACTCCATGAAGCGCAAAGGTTCTGGCTAGGTGCCAATTTCTTCCACGGTACAACGAAAACTGATTTTGTGCCTAAAACATATGGAAGCCTGGAATGGAAGAACCTTTACTGGTCATCTCCCAGGTCTTGTCCTAGAATCCTAGGCCAGGATCAGCAGGTGGCGGGTCACTGCAGTGGGGTTTCACTGGATGCCAGTGGTCTCAGCGGGGTTCCCTGACCTATATCAACATTTTAGAGATTCTTTCCAGCTCCTTTGCAGTGGAGAGTTCTGCTCTCAATACGTTGTATTTAGTACCTGTCAGCAATGAGGCACATCCACAAGTTGGGGGGGGCAAAATGTCCTAAATTTTGGTCATTCTGTCTTCTTTGCCGTTGGAGGTTCAGGTGCGAATTCGTCTGGGGGTTTCCAATGTAATCGAAGTCTGGTGTTCTCCTTATTGGCAGGATTAGGTTGGCATCTGCATTCCAGGGTGTTTCAGTGGCTTCAAGTGGTGGGTTCCATTTCAGATAGATTCTTTTTTGTCTCAACTCTTATCCCCTTCAGTTTTTCTGTTCAAGACCGGATCCATGGGCATTAGCAATGGACGTATTTGCCCAGATTTGGGACCTAAGCCTGCTATATGCGTTGCCTCCTTTTCAATGACTCCCACTGTCCTCCTTCAGGTACAGGCTCATGCCACTAGATTGTTACTGGTTAGTCCTCTGTGCCCTCCCCAGGCATATTATTCATCGTCCTTCAGTGTGTCGTTGCCATATCACTTCTTCCACCTTTCTTTTTCAATATGCTTCTATGTCTTTCAAGGGGATACATCTGTCATGGCCATTCTTGCCCATTGGTTTCTATTTAGTTATTATCTTTCCACCAGCCAATATGTCAACATAATTATTATGGTTCTGGATCAGAGATGCAGCTTTAAATACAACCTCTGTTCTTCAGTGACTTTGTTGTCACAGAAGCTGTCAAACAGGGCACACTTGAAATGTTAACCTGCTATGTGCCACCGGAGAGGAGATGCTGCAGAAAAAGATACTGATGCAGCAGAGCACATGTTCACTATGCTTTTGGCATTGAGTTTTCTGAAGTGGAGGTCTGCTCAGCATACTATCCTTTCTGGGAAGGATCATTTTATCTACAGCTTTGCCAGATGGCATTCCAACACACTCTCCTTCCTTCATGTCCTGTCTCTGCCATCCTTGCTCTCTCAACAGACTCTCCCTGTTGTCTCTCCCATATTCCCCCATCTCGGCCTCCCTGTCACTCAAATACTTTGTGTACTATTTTTTTTTTTTTTTGGACAACAAATAGCACTACTTATAGCACTTGTGATATTTTCTTTCACAAGAAATAAACATGTTATATATTCAGTATTAGCACCCTGGTGCTAGCCAATCAGGAAGCACCGGGTTCAAGTCAATATTTCAAACTTCGTAAATACTCTGTGAACCCTGCCTTGTACCTCAGTTCAGGGGTGTTGTTAGGTCTGGAAAACATCAGGGTTCTAAGATAATGTCCGGATTGGCGGGACTGGCAACTAGCCATAGCCTTTTGGTTGTAACCCCTGAGCTTCCATCCGGGACTAGGACCAAAAGACTCGGGGCTATAGCCCCCTCAGGCTCTCCTAGCGACGCCTCTGCCTCAATTGTTCCTCTCTCCCACCCAGACTGCCTTTAGCAATTGCGAAAATGTTTGCACAGGTAGTAAAGGCTAGAACAAATGTTTAACGGAACAAAAACGAACTTTGTTTCTTTCATGAGATTTATCACAATCAACTCTTTAAATAGACTCCCTCTCACAGACTGGAAGGTAAGTCAGCTTTTCTTTTTACAAACCTTTCTTTTAACCTGTAGCACCCGTGTGTGTGTTTTTTTTCCAGCTGCTAATGGTGATATTAACCAAGGCATGGGATGACCCCAACCGTAATGGTAACACTGCCTGTATTAAAGGACCATTGCTTTGCTGTGGCCCTCAATTTTGGTGGTGTACCATTTCTTGTAGAGTCAGGCCCATCGCCTCAATTGATTCCGCCTCAATAAAAGCAACATTTATTTTGTAAACATTGGGTAAATACTGTTGTCTGGATTGTTATTTGACGAAAATGGGTATACACATAAAACACACACATTCTTTATGTATAAAAACATTTCAACAAGGCTGAAACAAATGTCTGAGGTTGTGGATGGTACTCTCGCTCAGAGGAGAATTGCCTAGCATTTCAGTGCTGGGCTGACCTTGTAGGTGGGACCAGACTGATATGCAAATATATATTTCTCGTCTGTGAGGCGTGCTAAAACGTGATTGCAGACCTTGCTGAGTGGATGAAATTCCATAGAGCAGGTTATTTTAACCATGTTCGTTCTCCGTACAGGGACTCCCATGCTCTTGTTAAATTTACTTAAAAAGACACTGGAAAAACATGACTGAAGTTCATGAAATAAAAATTGAAAACTGGAAAACCTAAATATGCAGTTCATGAAATGAGTGAGAAACTAGAACTTTAGTAAATGCTTTTCAATTCTACAGTTTTCCTCAGGCTGTCCAAATAATATCAGGGTTAGCAATGACACATTTCTAGGGGTTGATTCAGAAAATGAAAGATGCCCTCAGAGCCCCTTTAGTTGTGTAATGTACACAGAAGTCAACTGCACTCTATTCACAAAATGATATATAGGTGTCACCATTTAATGAAATAGCATCTGTGAGGCCAGATGAATAGATACACACTTGAGTAAGGTGCTCTACTATTTTTGGGTAATGTGTAGTTCTTTTTACTTTTGCACAAAATACACATTGTATACACATCTAAACATGTGAAGTGTGTATAAGCGTGCTTTCCTTTTGTGGTTCAGGTGAATATTGTGCACGCTATCTCCATTTAACCTCATCCTTCTGTGTAAAACAACAACTGCTGCTATTTACAGACTGGAAAGCTAGTGTACAGGGAAAGAGGGGTCTATGTGGTGGGTGTGTATGTGGGAGATATGCATAATCAAGATTCTGAGTGAAGTTACATGGTTTGGCATTGGGACCCCATACATCACCCACAAGGCTTTCTGGGGCCGGGGCCTGCACTGCATCCAACTCTCTTCCAAAATACCTTCCTTTTTGAGCCCTTCTCTCAGCTTCCTCCAACTCTGTGAGAGTCAAACGCTTCTGCAGGCAGAGGGTGGGTGCAGGTGTCTCTCCTCTGCAGGTGCCTCCCTTTGGAAAGGCCTCCCTGCCCTCTCAAACTTGAGCCGTACCACCTAAAGTTCCAGAAGCAGCTTAAGACCTTCCCTTTCTCCTCTGCTTTCTCTCTCTCCCTCCCCTGCTCACCTACATGCCTGCTGCGCCAACTGGTTGCTTGGCTACCCTCAGAATCTCACTGCGTACCGGGCTCCTCCATGATCAGCCTCGTCTGCAGTGCCTCGGGGCCTATCGCACACTTAGGGGCAGTAAAAGTAACCTCTACAGTCCCCTGCCTCCTTTACACTTACCCAGAGCTGTGCTGTCCTGGCTGCACTTACTCAGAGCATTTCCGCCCCTGAATGCACTTCCGGCTTTCCCTCTCACTGGCACTTCCCCTTCTCCCTTCCCCCTGCACGGGCGTCGCCCTAGCATGATCGGAATGACACACGGCCTAGTAAGACCGTGTGTCTTGTCCTCTCTCTGTCTTCCCACCCTTGTCTTGTCACGCATTGAAACACTTGTGTACTGGCGCGTTATAAATGATCATATCAAGGCCAAGTGTTTGAGTGCCAGATTATTTTTAACTGGGAGAAAAACCTTTTGAAAACATGTCTGAATGCCTCTATACAATAGTGTATTGTTCTTCAGAACTGTGTGGGTGGATGCCCTGCTATATGCAAGATAGATCCTGCGAGGGCAATGGAAAAATATATGAACGAAAGGAAAATATATTTCTCAAGTCGTATGAACCTTCAGGGTATTCAAGAATTATACTGGTGCACTATATATGTGTTGTTGCCACGGAGTCAAAGGAAAGCGTGATGAGTGCAGTTTGAAAGAGCTTTTGCAAACCTTGAAGTTAAGGCATATTTAGCAGTACATCCTTGTTTCCCTTGCACTGATAACCGAAAATGATAATCGGAAAGTGTTTCTGAAGACTCAGTGAACCAGAAACTGTTCCCCGCTAATGATCATTGCACATTACATGTCAGATGCACGGATCCAGGTTGCCAGGCTTCCCAATCCGTGTGGATCTAATGGCATCATTCTTTGGGTTTGCAGTGTCCTTGTTGTCAAAGTAAGCACTCCTAATGTCCATTTATGCAACACCTGGGTGAAGAAGAGATTTGCTCAAGATCACACAATGTGGGAGTTTTGAAACGGCACTGTTAGACACGCTGCAGGGTTTAATGTTAGGGGCTTGTGTAATGCAAGAGCTGTGCTGCTGAAAACAGAACATCATGAACGCTTTAAAGAGCGATATCTCTGAGACAATAATCTGTGCTCACTGTATCCCAGCTTTAAACATATATGTTACTATGTCCCAGCAGGTTAGAATGTCATTGAATGTGTTTTGCCCTCACCACAAGCATTGGCATGTGCTGTGCTTCATACAGGTTTCATCAAGTGCAAAATGAGAAATACTTACAGTGCAGTGTACAATATATTTATGGGGAGACAATTTTCCCCACCTCGCAATCAAGAGTGCCACACCAATTGATCACTGAATTGGATTCTTAATAACATTTGATATGCATAACACTACTGTACATCCTAACACCTTTTTCAATATAGAAGTCAAGAACCAGGCAGGGGTGCTGAATGAATATGTTTTTATTTTTATTTAATCAATAAACAACATTCCTAGCCACCACAGTTATTACCAAGAAGTATGCCATTCCACTCTGTAGCACAACACCTTTCCTTCCTGACACGCATTCTCACTACAAGCAAACAGATTCAAACCACAATTTAATTTGTCTATAACAGTAATTCACATAAGATCTAAGACACAACCACATTTACAGTTTTCCACTTCTGGTCTCTATTTCCCCCTGGTCACGTGTAAAAAGGAAACACTGGTCTAAAGAATACTGAGATAATTGGGTCACTCACAAGAGTACCCCTAGTGTAAAGATAATTAATGCAGCACCCTGGAACATGACATGACAATTTTGCTTTACAGTGTAATCTTTATGCGGTCTAACTTAATATTCTGGCACAGCAAACATTTAATTAAATACACTTCTTAGCATATAATGAAAACCTTTTTCCTTTGCCACTATGCAGTGACAATGTTCCTCTTTCAAGTTGGAGCTCCTTGCACACTCTATATAGAGAAGAATGCTTTTAAGTCAGCTATGTTCACTATGCTAAGCCATGAAGACACTTTTCTGCACAGCACAGACCCAGACATTCAGTTTACCATTTGGAGCCCATTCTGATTTAAAGCAGGGTTCGAGGAGTATTGGACAATTCGGAATTTTGTTTTTTTAAATGCACCCCTACGCTTTAGGGGATTTTTGGGGTTGGCACAAGGGTAATGGGTGATCCAGAGTTATTTTAACAACTATATCATTATCAGCTCTGGGATAGATACCAGAAATGTTGAATTTTCCCAAGATCACCTTGCGTCCTTTGGCTATGGGGGATTTAATTAAATTATTAAGTAATAAGGAAATGCTAGGGATCTACCTCTGTATGCCCATGCAATTAAAGTGTATTTAGGGGGAAGATATTAATTCCAATAGATCCCCACCAGCAGTTTGTTCTTTTGGAGTAATACACTGACTTTGAATATCTCTGGGTTTGTGCAGAGTAGTAGTCATCAGGCATCCTGGGTAGTCTCATGAGAAGCAATGGGACATGGTTATGGATGATAATCCAAGCCCTTCTGTCTGCATCTCCAGGTCTCTGTCATGGATGGCCTCAGGCTCCGCCCTGCTGACTACCTCTCCTGCCTCATGTCCTGGATGGCACCCAGCCCTTGTCGTGTTTATCTCTCACGATTTTAGGTCCACATTTCTTCCTGGAAAATGTTTGTTCTCCCTCCTTTCCATTGTGCATCCAGTTTTAAACCCTCCTAGTCACACCCCAAAATATTTAAATGAGGATGTGCCAGCTCATTGGCTAATGATCTGGATTCAAGCAAAACCACACATTGATGGCTAGAAGGTTTTGAACAAATCATTACCACGGGTACAGCTCTGGGCAACCCTCCAGACCATCACTTTTCAGCCTGCCAAGCCATTACAAAAGGGAAAAGACCATATGCAAATCAGTTTTATTCACACCCCAAAAGGGGAAGTCTAGCCCAAACTGCTAGGTCACATCCCTTCTGTATGAGACCACAAGCATCCCCAGACATGTTTCAACCTTGCTGGGCATCACCCGTGAGGAGTAGCTTGGGTCTCTATGCCCAGCAGACTCGGGACCCACACCTAGACATACCCGTCCCACTCAGGGTGACTAAAGCAAAACCAAAAGTTCACGGCTGTAAAGTTTTGAATAAATCATAATCATGGACACAGCTTTGGGCATCTCTCCAGACCATTGTCATAGGACTAAACCTGACTTGCATATAGTCTTTCCTCTTTTGTAATGGCCTGGCAGGTGAAGAACAATGGCCCGGAGGGATGTCCAGAGCAATGCAAGAGGTTAAGATTCATTCTAAACCTTCTAGCCATCACCTCTTTTGTTTTGCTCTGATGATCTGGATTGAACATCAATTGCTCTCCCCCCCAACACAAGGCCTAACCCCTTCCCACTGATCAGTCATCAGGTCTCCAGGCCCCATTTCCAGGTGTTCCTGCTCCACCCATCTGAAATTGCATCTCGGAGCAACAGAAATATGAAGATAAAACTTTTCAACATGGCACTTTTCTCCAATGTTCCACTAATGGTCACAACATATATATTTCTAAATTGCTCTGATCGTACCAATCACAATGAACTTTTCTGGTGTCAGCAGGTAGTTGCCTGTGCAAATGATGATTTACCCAGAAAAAATAAATGACAGTTAGTACCCTGATATTTTACACATAGGTATGTGTTTCCATAAGCTACAAGATACCTGGAACTCTGATTTGTAACTTCTTCTGGGGAGTGCAGTCATATGTTAGCTTAAAACTTTGGTTCCCTATGTCGAATTTTGAGGGGAGTCCTATCAACAGATAGTGCTCTTCATGCATTTTCTGAAAACGGATGAATCATATCTGTATCTATTACGGTTCCCCAGTTCATGAGCAACATATGATTTTCCTTAGCATTCCATTACATCCCTTTAATTATATGTATACTTTTAGCTTCATTAAATGGCATATTTGTGTTCCCAAACCCAGTAGCAAGGCTTGCTTATCTCTCCTGTTGAGATAGTCTGCAATAAAATATCTTAGCATTCTTCCAAGGCTAAAGACCTGAACATGTGTTTCCTTATCTCCTTGTGCAGAGGGTTATAATTCTGCCCTCTTGGGATAATGTAATCTCCTGTTGTGGTCAGCCAGCACAGTACCCCACCACAAACTGATTTCAATTTAGGGTATTTTGGAAAGTTCAGGATCCATGGGCTGAAGTTTTGTTTACTCAGTGGACATCATTCCACCCAAATAAACCTCTGTCACATTCTCCAGCTCCATTTCCTTCCTGGCTCTGCTGAGCTTCAAAGGGGTTTGAGCAAATGGAGAGGTGGAGTGTTTGACCTTCATCTAATGAGTGGGGGAAGGTTTCCCTTTGCTTAAACACAGGCTTACTTCAGTTTTTATGAACAGAATGTAGTGCTTTTAAATTCCGAATTTTTCTTTCTTTACATGAGGCCTGCTTCAATATCTTGCATTATATTGTGCCTTTGGATGACTGTGGCAATGGGGTATTATCTGTAATATGTCCATTGTTCAATCCAACCTACAGAATGCACAGATGTGTCAATGCATCTCTCTATTTTGTCAAAGCTGTACTTTAGTGCATCTGTCAGCCTTTTTTGCCTTGTCAATCAAACACAGGGCCCAGTGAGTTTTCCATGCCTTTTGACCAGCATTTTAGCCTGATGCAGATCACGTATATCCTGTGGCAGAAAATACCCACACCAGCTTTTGCTAAACATCCTTCAGCATACTTTTGCTTCCACTAATTTGTCAAAATGATCCTTTCCATTGTGCAGCCGCTAACTGCACAATGATCAGCTATCAATTTGTTTCTAAACTTTCTTGAATGTGCCTGTCACTAGTTCAGTATTTGTTTTTCAGTTCTCCCATTGCTTCATTTCCAATTCACACATTTCAGCTTCTCAGCACCTCATTAGTTGTCGCTAATTACAGAATGTCATTTTCCACATAATCTCATGAATTTCCCCAGAACCTATGCATCCCACACACTTCAGTAAATGGCGTGCGCCTTCTCTGTAAGATACATATAGCATTAAATATTCTATTGACTTCCAGGGAGGGAGAAGACCATTGATCTTGGACCCCTTCTGGCTGAGTCATATTTTTTCCCTTCCACTGAGACAGAGATGTATCTGCTCTACAATCTCTCTCTTGAATGAACACTCAAAGAGACACATCTATAAAGGCTGTCAGTAGTTTGATTCTAAAATCGGCAGCCATGCTGTTCAAACAATGTCAACTTGTAATGGCTGGCATTGGCCAGGACATTCTGTACAGAGCTCTAGCCTCAAATGTTTTGGGAGGGTTGAATGAAAAGCTGTTCATAAGTGAGCCCATTAACTAATTGGGCTGTCAACCCCCTTGCTGACTTCTTGTGAGACCAGGAGGCTGAATAGCTAGTATGCCTTCCTTGACTTATCACAGGAATCCAGAGGCTATTTAGCTTCACAAATAGATCCTAACTATTAGAGGCATGGGCCATCTAAACGCTGAGCCCAGCAGTTAAGCCTTTGGCTCCAGCATAGTGGGTATATTGATATTGCCTGGTCAGACATTTGTCCCAGACCTCTGTGTGTGTTCTGCTCCAGCTACTGCCACTTTAATGATTGCCTAAATGTCTCCACTCTCCCAGGTGTGACATTTGACAGGCTTTTGACCTTTGGAATCATAGCCACAGCTCGGCAACACATCAGAGTCCTGCCTTCAGTTCAGTGGGGCAGTGGTCAAAGTGTACTAAAAAGTAGTTGAAATATACTCTCCAACCTGAGCACACCAATCCTCCTAGACCCCCGACTTTTAAACGTTTCTTTCACATTTTCCATAAACAGTACAAGGCAATTACTTAAATCGTGAATCATTTATACATCAAAAAGCAAAAATATCAACAATGCAAATCACATAAAGTATGCACTCCCCCCGAAAGAGAGAACACTAAACCACAACACCACACACCCCATAAACATGCACCCAGCACCAACAACCAGACAAACTTCATGATCCAATCTTGCAATCACATATGCTCATATACTCAGATTAACCGTACAACTCCTCCAAATACACCCACAACTCAAGATATTTGGCAGTCATATCTTGCATAGCAAACATAAATCTCTCAAAACTCAACAAAACCTGCAACTCGTAAATCCAATCTTCCACCTGTGGCTTTTGCTGTGTCTTCCACACCTTCATTATTTGTTTGACAGGCACCATCAACAAACTATCCAGTGGCTATTCTTCCAGGCAACAGTACATCTATTGGCTTTGATAATAACACAGACGACAATGGTTGATGAGGAAATGACATGCCCATCACCAGATCCAATCTATCCAAGATATCTTTCCAATAATCACGCACCCTTGTACATTCCCAAAAAGTATGGCTGTAGGTACCCACCTCGAAGCCACAACCCCAAAACAAATCATTACCTCTCAATCCCAGTTTATGCATATGCACCGCAATACAAGTGCCCCACTACCTTCTGATAATTAATCTCAAATTCGAAGTCCAGCTTTGCTCTAAAATCCGCCCTCAACACAAAATCCCAATGAACTGGAATAACCTCCCACTGTAAATCCAACCTCCTACTCCTGCCGCAGCTTATGATGTGATATGATATGATATGGCATTTATAACGCGCCTATACACAAGTGTTTCAAGGCGTGACGAGGCAAGGGAGGGGAACAAAGGGTGGACAGCACAACGATCCTACTAGGCCAGGTGTCATTCAGATCGCGCAAGTGCGTGGGAAGGGGGTTGGGACAGTGCAGTACACGGGAAAAGATGATAGCAATAAATAAGTAAACGGCCAGCATGTGGCAAGTGCATGGGTAAGTGCGGCCATCAGGAGTCAAGGGCTAATAGGGGGACTGTAGGGACACAGAAACAGTCGCCAAGTGCAGGGGTTGCCAGGTGGGCAGTGCAGGTGTGTGATGCTGGCAGGAGAAGGACCTGGGCCCGAGATCAGAGGTTGTTAAGGTAGCCAGTGCAGTTCCGGTTACAGCCAGGAGGACAGCAGAGAAGAGGAGGAGAAAAAGCAGAAGCAAAGAGAAAGGTTTTGAGGTGTTTCCGGAACCGGAGATGGTTCTCCTCAAGTTTGAATGAGCGAAGAGCTGGAGAAGAAAGATATTTAGGAAGAGAGAGTTGAAGGTATTGAGGCCCCAGGCCCCAGAAGGCCTTGTGAACGATGCAGAGGGTTTTGAACTTAATCCTCGCAGCCACTGGGAGCCATTACAGAGATTTCAGTCCTGGAAAGATACGATCCTTGGGCTTGAGGCCAATGACAAGTCTCGCAGTCCTGTTCTGGATAAGTTGCAGAGGGCGGAGAGTAGAAGCAGGCAGATTTAGATAGAGGCTGTTACAATAGTGCAGCCTAAAGAGAACCAGGGCTCTGGAGACAGTGAGCTTCTGGGGGAAGGAGAGGAAAGGAAGAATACCTCTGAGGAGGTGCAGCTGGTAATGTGACTTCTTAGAGATGTCAGGGATATGAGGAGAGAAGGAGAATGTGGAGTCGAAGATGACCCCGAGGTTTTTAGCCTTGCAGGTGGGGGCAGGAAGAGGGCCAAGAGAGGCCGGCCAGAGAGCTACAGGGAAGGAGGGAGTGGGTGTGCCGATGAGGAGACTTTCAGTATTACTGGCATTAAGGCATAGGTCAATGGTGGCACACCACTCCTGGATAGCAGACAGACATTCAGAGATGAGGGAAGGAGAGGAGGAGGCCGAGGGTAGCCTGAAAATGAGCTGGGTGTTATCCGCATAGCACTGGAAGGTGGGGCCGAAAGTAGCGATGCGGTGGGCAAGGAGTGCCAGGTATTGGTTGAACAGCCAGGGAGAGAGGTTTGACCCCTGGGGGACACCACAGGTAGAGAAAAAGATAGTGGAGAGGAAGGACCCAACTTGGACCTGGGAAGGTCAGTCGGAGAGGAAAGAAGTCAGCCACGCCAGAACCTGACCAGTGATACCCCGTTATCACGGAGACGGTTGAGCAGGATGGCATGGTTGACAGTGTCAAAGGCAGCAGAGAGATCAAGCAAGATGAGGACGCAAGGGGTGTTAGAGTCAAGGATGGAGAGCAGGTCTTTGTGGATGTTCAGGAGAGCAGTTTCCATGCTTCTGGCAGCTTTGAAGCCAGACTGATGGTCATGAAGGCAACCAACAGATTCAGTGTGAAGATTAAGCTGGCAGGTGGCCAGTTTCTGCAGGAGCTTGCCCAGGAAAGGAGTGATGGAGATTGGGCGATAGTTAGCCGGGCAGGCGGGGTTGGCAGAGGGTTTCTTAAGAAGAGGGTGCAGAAGGGAGTGCCTCGGGGGGATGGGAAGACTCCAGTGGCAAAGGAGTGATTGCAGAAATCAGCCAGGGCAGGAACCAGGGAGTCAATGTGGTCCTTGATAGTTTTGGAGGAAGAGGGGTAAGCCTGTTTCGTTGAGACTTTCATAGATCAGACTTATCTAGAAACCTTGTCAGTGGAGAACAGAGGAAAGGCAGAGAAGGAGGGAGGAGAGGTGGCTGCAGAAGGGCCAGAGGAAGAGCAGGGAGTAGGGTGAGGGAGAGTATAGGAGGAGAGTGAGGACGGGATGTCCTGAGTTTTAAAGATGAAGTGAGAAGCCAGTGCTGTGCACAGGGCCTGGGAAGGGACAGGAGAGGTAGAGACTGCGGCAGGATTGGCCAGTTCCTTGCAGATTTTAAAGATTTCAGAGTTGTTAGATGCCTCAGAGACGTGGGCACCATAAATCGGTTTCACAGGGATTCATTTAGTAAAAGTAGAATCCATGCACCGGAGGGTGTCAAAAACTCTACATAATCCTGGCCTTTTCCCAAGGTGTGACTGCATCAAACTCAGTTTATGCAATGAAAATCCTTCGGAGCATTCTATATCTTTCCCTTTCCTATTTCTCCAAGTGAAATGTACATCTCAATGCTGGATAACTCAGCAAAGTCTCATTCTTCAAAACATAACCAATCCTCACTATTCCTTTTGAAATCCAACTCCGCCAATTCAGAGATCAATTATCAATCTGCAATACTGAATTGTGCAACAGTGATGCCTTATAATGAAACCATCAGTCTTGCCCATTATCCTCAAACCAAGAAACCAGCACCACACAGGTAGCCTCAATAGAAGGCAAACAATTGCGCCCAGGAGCCTGCTTATTCAAAGAATAAACATTATCCAAGGAATAGGGCTTCACCACCACCCTTCTCCAACTCCATCCAACCTCGTACATTGCCATCTTCTGGCACAAAGTAATATGCAGCCTTCTTCAGCATGAATCCCTTCTGGTAATTCTCCAAGTTAGGATACCCCATATGAACCCCTGAAAGAAAATGTCAATCAATTCTCTGCAAATTTTTCCCTGTGAATGTTAATGGCAGAGTCTGCATAATGTAAAGTACTTTAGGGAGAAGCTTAATTATAATCACATTTACCTATGCCTCAAACACCTAACTTTAACTTTTCCCATCTCTTCACATCTTTCAAAATCACATTAGTCAGTCTATCCACATTATAATTCACAATCTTCCTCAAATTACACAGAATATAAATCTTGAGATATTTCTCTTGTTGATGCGACCATTTACAATCCCAGGAATCAAAACAATCTGTAGTACACATCGGGGACAAAGGAAAGACCTCAGTCTTGTGCCAGTTGATCTTGTGACCAGACCGTTGTACAACTTCTTCAAAAACCCTCTTCAGCAATACACTACCCTCTCTTGGTTTGGATACAAGCACAACCATGTGTCAGGGTGATCTCCCGGGGGCCGGCATTGCCGTCCGCGGACCTCTGGGGCTAGGGAGGCCCCAACTCCTTCCGCATCCCAAAAGGAGTATGAGACACCACAAGGAGCAAGGTAACTACTGCTGTTTATTAGAGTAACGGCAGGGATACGCTCAGTCCGTATGCATCCGGAGAGGCTCTCATCGTTAGCGGGGCTCGCAGGCCCTTTTTACAGCAGTATGATGCGCTACTTGCGTCACCTGGGAAAATCATCACAAAACCTATCGCCACTTCAGGTTGGTTCTCCGAGTGGTAGGGTTAGTATGGATACCCTATGGGAAGAAATGTTAGTGGATGAGGATGGGTCAGGTGGTACACTTGGGCTGTCCCTAACAGTTGTTACATTGGAATTGTTACAAGGGTACCTTTGGTGATTAGCTAAGAGTAATAGCGTCAGTGATGAGCCCCCCTGTATTCTGATTGGTTCTCCAGCGAGCCCCCAAGCCTGGGACCATCATTGTTCCCAGCTCGCGGTGCACCTGACATTAGCAACAATGTGCAACTATGTGTTTGTGCGGACAATGGACAGGTCTGCTTATGGGCTGGTGAGCAGGTCTTTCCCATCGCTGTAGGTGTCCAACGTGTCGCTTTGTTGTTGCAGATTATGTCCCAGACATGGGATTTTGGCAGTTCTCTGTCTCGTAAGCTTGGCACCTTGTCAGTTCGGCTTAGTCACGTGTGGGCAGACCGTAGCTGGAGTAGAATTATGAGCATTAGATTTTGTATTTTTTCTCTGAGGGCTTGGCACCTGTAGGTATAACCTTGGTGCTGGGTGCACGGCATGTGGGTTGCAACATCGTGGCCTTGGCTGTGGGCTCTCGTTGGGGCTCGTTCTGCATGGTCAGAACTTGCATTTCGTTCTGGGAGGATTTTCGTTTGCAAGGCTCCTGCCTGGGGACTCTTGCTAGCGGCCTACTTGGGCCTAGTTCGTGGGTGGCAGTACATAATACATACCGTGGGGGTCGCAGGGTGACAGAGTGTCATACGCAGCATTAGATATACATGGTGGCATCTTCATAGTGATAGGTAGTAAGAAAGCATCGGCAAGCATATACACAAGCTCATCAGGAGTCTTGTGTTTCTGCGGTGCTGTAGAAGGCCTATGTGAAAAATAACAATGATGCATGTCCGTGGGTATGTAAGTCCGCTACGTCATAGCACTGAGTATATTCTTTGTGTTGGTTGGTGTGTGATTGACCAGTGTGCATGGTGGTACGTGTGTTCTTGTCTGTTGGCTATGTCGTCATGGCATCTCTAACGATGTGAATACTTGTGACTGTTGTTCTAGTCGAGCTGATCCATGTCGCAGGCATCGGCTTGACCCGGGTGTGCTAGTGGGCATACTCTTCCTTTATGCATGTTTTTGAAGCAGGGTACTTTGTCATCGGGTAAATAAGCAAACTCCTCTCGTGGGGGGTGCCTGAGCCCTGATCCCCAAGACCATGGTCTGGATGAGATTGGAGGGAGGGTGTTATCCCATTCTCCCACTTCAGTCCCCCCTCTGGTCGACTTGTCGACCACAAAATTATCCTTTTCCTTATCTCCTTTTACTCTCCATGCTTTCGTTATTCCAGCCAGGTGTCCATAGTGGTTGACATGATCTTCAAATGACCAGTACATATAAACGCATCCGCTGCCGGGTTTACAGTATACCTATCTTCCAACATAGCTCCTCGGGTTCCTTGGGTTCTCCACCTTCCCAGACGGTGGGTCTAGGTGATTTTCAAGTATCTGTTTGCGCAACCTTTCTCTTTCTTGCATAATCATGTCTGTGTGCATGTCATCTTCGCCTGGTAGCAGGGCATGCATGCCAACCATGTCCATCATCTCATCCGTTGTACGTGATTTTCTTGTTTTCCCAACCCTCATTCCAATTAACACGGCCATTCCCACAAATAAACAGCAAACTATCAATTTTAGCCCATCTAACAGCCATGAGGGCATCCATGACCATAAAAAGGAGAACCAGCTGCCATCTTTCTTTACTCCTTTACTTTTTTCAACCATTTTCGAGTGCATCAGGGAAGTTGTGATACTACTTCAGTAAGTGTTCCATTGTCTGCGTCATTAGCAGGGAAAAATGTGCAACATGATTGTCCAATTTTTGCACAAACTCCTCCTTCCATTGCCATGAGGAGGTCCAGCACATATATGTTTTGTAGCGCTACCATACGTACCGCCCTCAGTTCTTCCTTTATTGCATTAAATCCTTTGACGTGGAATTAATTGCCATCATTTGCTCCCATCGGGTTATCTGGAGCCATTTTGCATTTGCATATGCCTGCAGTCCTTGGTGTATTATTGATGAGAAGAACATTGCTGCTCTGCTAAATAGTCTGTGTTCTGGTGGAATGACAGTGAGAGCTGTTTCCAATCTTCCCCAGAGGTAGTTTCCTGACAGTGGTTCTCCTTGTCTTTTCACTCTCGACAGAATGTTTGTGTCGTTGTTCTCATCACCTTCTTTAAACGTCACAGATCTTTTCCTCCTTTTGTCGCCTTCGTCCATCTTGGGGAAGTTGGCCATGTTGACATGTTTCTGAGGCACAACCAGAGATGGTACTTTCATGTGTACCATAGTGCATATTCAATTCCATGATGGAGGTAATGTATGGTATGCCTTATCTCCACAGGCCCAATAGTGGTCCATTAGAACTGCTGTGCCGGCACCCCCCTCAGGTATCAATATTGTACTTTTACAGTTGTTGTTATTTCCAACATCAACATCGCCGTTGTGTTGATAGCATAGTGTGGGTGCAGTTAGCAATAGTATAGTTATTGGGTCTTGGTCTTTCTCCAACCATGTTAACAGTGGTACACTTTTTACCCACCCCATCCAACACTTGTGGTTTGTTTCGTTTATTGAGTTCGCATTTTTGTTTGTTACCATATTGCTCCCCACCACTCCCTCTGTCCATCCTTCATTTGTGTATATCTTCCCATATATTACAATGAGAGCTCTTTCCCAAAAACCTTGTTCACCAGTAATTTCACTTGCATACCAATCACACGGCAGGTATTGTAACATCACTTTCTTCATCTCTCCTTTTTCAGGGCCATCGGTTACGTATCTGAACCCTTGAGTGTGTAGGCGGTAGCTGTTGTACATCTTAAGTGTTTTGATGAAGTTATTTTCATATGGGTATGAGTCTCTTGTCTTCCATTGCAATGATACCACTGTCCCTTTAAATCGTCCTTTTGTTTGGAACAGTGCCATATATATCAGGCATTCTGCTTCCCTTGCCGATACTTCAGTAGCTACAAACGTCCTTGATGCGCTCATGGCGTATGGGATCAACAAGCACACATAGCAGTTGTCCTTAGTTGTCTGCTTACCAATTTTGGACTTGTGCTGATACCACATGTTGTTCGTGACGTGTGCTGAATCTGTGAGATATGTGTCAATCCCATTATTATCTCCATATGCGCTATGTTTAACCCTATTCCCATTACCTCTTGTGTTACTTGTACTACCTGACACCGTACCTGTTGCAGCTGTGGGAGGGGTACATTCGTTTTAGGTGCTGCCACAATTCTTGAAGCATAGTGTGTCTGCCAGACAGAGGCAGCAAGTAGACCAGTGATGACCAACACTCCTACAATTTTTATTCCAATAGCTAATATCACCAGCATTTTGCTCTTACCTTTGCTGCGGTCCTGCAGCTTATTATTTGTGATGTTAAAGATGCCCACCTAAAAATTTCTAAAAAATATGCGTTAAGGTGTTAGTTGTCAAGCTCTCCTTATCAGGTAGTTGTTTAATGCCCAGGCGAAAAGCTGTTCCCACGCTAATCTCAGTGAGCCATCTCTCAGAGCTGGTAAGTGCTTGTGGAGATGTGGGAATGATTGTTCTATGGCCAAAATTAACGTGTTGTAATATACACGTATCCTTCTCTTCTTTAGATATTTTGGTCTTTTTATAGCATATACAAATTGGTGTGACAAAGCTTCAGGGGTGTTATCGTCTGTGGGTAGCATTTACCCCTGGGAAAAATGCAATGCTAGTTTCTTCACTTTTCCTTATACAGAAACAGTTGTGTGCAGTACCTGCATGTGCGAAACAAAAAGAGAAAGAGAACATGCACGTGTCTACAAGTGTGGTGCAACATAACAATTTGTTAGGCAATGTCCTTTATTTGGGTAGTGGCAGAGGCAGGCTTTCTGGGGCAGGGTTATGTTTGACCTGGGATTTCGTGGGTGAGCTGTGGGCTAATGTCCAAAGTTGTTATAGTCTATGGTTGGGGAGGGGTCAGGGCAGTGTCGCAATTATCTTTTGTTGCAGCTGCTGCTGTGTTGTCCTTTGTTATAGTTGTTGCGGTGTTGGCACTGTCGTCAACGCAAGGGCGGGTCTGGTCTTTGTAGGGCTTGACGTCATGTAAGTGGTTCCACACTTTCTTATCATGGAGCTTTACAGCTCGAGGAGCTACTTCTTCCACCTGGTGGGGCCCAGTGAATCTGAGGCTGTTCCACCGGCGGTTGAAGTTGCGGAGGAGAACGTGGTCTCCTTCTGCAATAGTCCAGTTAGCTTGTTGTCCTTGCTCCTCGTTTGTTTCTTCTTGTCCAGTGGTTTTCGCCCCGCCCCACATGCGCTCGAGCTGTTCAGAGATAGGCGACACTAGTAATCAAAGAAGACACATATTGATACATTTCATCACCAAAAAAATTTGCAGAGCTGTCATAGTCGGTCAAGGCCCTTGATGGTGGCATTAGTGGAAGGCGCATCTGACATCCAGTCACCACCTCGTGGGGTGTGAGGTGGCGATCTGTCCCTGGCCTATTCCTTAACTCAAACAGAGCCAAGGGGAGGCAGTACAACCAGCTTTTCTTAGTTGTCTGTTGGATCCTTGCAATTTCTTCTTTCAGGAGGCCGTTCAGGCATTCACAAAAACCGTTAGCCTGTGGGTGATATGCGCATGCAAACTTGTGTTTGATGCCAAGTAGTGCAGTTATGTGTTCAAACATTTTGTTTGCAAAGTGCGGGCCATTGTCTGACCGCAGCACTTTGCAAACTCCCCACCTCGGGAAAACCTCCCTCACTAGAAATCTTGCTGCTCTGAAAGTGTCTGCATGAGAGCAGGGCCCAGCCTCTATCCACCTTGAAAATGGGCATACTACTACAATCATGTATCTGTGTCCTTGACGTACATTGATCATGTCAACATAGTCAATGTGCAGGTGCAGGAAGGGTCCTTCTGGTCAGGGTATGGTACCTTTTATCACTTGCAGTGTGTGACCGGCTGTGAACTGTTGACACATTAGGCATTTGCTGATAAAGTTTGCAACATGTGAATTTAACCTAGGACAGAACCAGGCTTCATTTATTCGTGCTGCAATCACTTTCTTTCCTGTGTGTTCTGGATGGTTTAGCTGAGCCAGGGCTGTTTTCAATAGGGCTAGGGGCATCACTACCTTTCCTGTATTGTTCTGACGCCATAATGCATCTGTGGGGGACATTATGCACCCTCTTTTGACCCATAGCTCCTTTTCCGCCATGGGTGCTGCTGCCTGTAATTCCATTATCTGTGTTTCAGGGATGTGAGTGTATCCCTCCTTCATTAGCATCTGTTTTGCTCCCGCCCTCCCCTTATCTTCTTGTTTTTCTGGGAGGGTCCATAACTCCCCAAAGTATGCAGCATGTTTGGCATGTGCGTCTGCTGTTTCATTTCCTTTTGAGATAGGGTCATCCCCATTAGTGTGTACTTGACACTTCACCAGGGCTATTTCTCTAGGGTCATTAATTACTTCAATCAGTTCAGCAAGTAGTAGGGCATGTTGTACTTGGGTACCATCAGCTCTTCTGAACCCCCTTCATTGCCATTTTATTAATCCTGAGTGTACCGTTGATGTGACATATGCACTGTCTGAATATATTGTTACTCTTTTATCATAGCTCTCTTGTAGTGCCAAAATCAGGGCCACTAGTTCTGCCGCTTGGGCTGAGTAATGTTGTGGCAGCTGTACACATTTTACTGGTACATACATCCAATCCTCTGTCAGCCTAACCACTGCTGCTCCTGTCCTTCTTAGCCCATCACTCTGGTCAATTGTTGAGGCCCCATCAATGTACATTATCTCCCCCCCTCTAGGGCATTTTCCTCAACCTTTCTTGTGCTGGAGTAGATTTCGATGGCCTGTGTGCAATCATGAGCGTAGTCACCATCTTCAACTACCTCCGATATAAATCTTGCTGGGTTTACATTGCTGCACCTTACAATTGTTAATTCTGTTCTGGTTAAAATAATTTCGTAGCCTGATGCTCTCTGTGTGGTCAATGTTGATTTGGGCTTGTTCAATATTGCAAAGAGGGCGTGTTCCACGAATAGTGTGGTGGGGCACCCATAGTTATTGATGATGATTTTTCCACTGCGGCAGCCAAACTCTGTTCGCAAGGGAAGTGACCTAACATTACAGGTTCCAGGTGTCCGCTGTAAAATGCTACAGGCTTGTGTCCCATGCTTGTTTTTTGTGTCAGTACTGCCTTCATTACTGCTGAGTCGCAATGTGAGAAGATAAAGAATTGGTGGTCATAGTTTGAAGTGGCCAGTACTGGTGCTGTTGAGATGGCATGTTTTAATTCGTCAAATGCTTCTTTCATTTCTCTTGTCCACCCCAACCTTTTGTCCCCTTTCTGTGCTTCTCTGAGGGCCTCGAGCAGTGGTCCTATGTATGAGCTGTAGTCAAAAACCCACGCCCTGCAGTAGTTGCATAGGCCCAGAAACTGCTGCAGTTCTCTCACTGTCTGTGGTTGTTGTGTGTTTTTTATCACTTGTGCCCTTTGTGGTGCAATGCTCCTTCCATTCTGTGAGATGAGCTGACCAATGTAGAGTGCCTTTTCTTGGCAGTACTGTAGCTTTTCCTTGTCAACCTTGTGCCCCTTCTCAGCCAACACTGTGAGCATCTTAATTGAGTCATTCCTACACCTTTCTACTGTGGTGCTGTAAATGATGATGTCATCTATGTATTGCAGCACCATGCTCTCCATCTCGATGTTTACCAAATCCATTTGTATCACTCTGTTGGAGATGGATGGTGACTCACAGTACCCTTGGGGCAACCTTGTGTGTTTCCATTTTGTGCTGCGGTATGTGAAGCTTGTCAGGTCCTGTGAGTCTGGGTGCAGAGGTATCGAGAAAAAAGCATTTTTGAGGTCAATCACAGTAAACCGTGATGCCTCTGCTGGTATCCCACATAGTATGGTAGCCGAGTTAGCTGCTATGGGGTACTCTGCCTCTACAATGTGGTTCAAGGGCCTTATGTCCTGGATAAAACGCCAAGACCCTCCTTTCGCTTTGCGTACAGGGTACTGCAAGGTGATTCTGATGGTACTAGTATACCATTGTTTATTAGGGTGGTTATTGTTTCCAATATGCCCTCATCTGCCGCTTTTGATAGTGGGTATTGTTTCACTCTTGGTAGCATTGCTCCTTTTTTCAGTTTTATTTTTACTCCACCAATGCTCTTAATGCAGCCAACATCATATGGACTGGTGGTCCACAGTGATGTTGGTACAGCTGCCATGTCTTCCTCGTAAAATGGCACTGGTGTAGGGGCAGGTGCCTCTAGTGCCATTGCCATTTTCTGTGCCACCTGCTTGTATGTTACCTTCAACCAAATGTTAATGCTCATCCCAAACACCATCTCTCCCTCTCCATTATTGTCTGAGTAGAGCTCCTCATCAGACACCTGTGTAAGCCTATTACAGCTCTCCCCTCCCTGTCTTGGGCATGTACTGCGATGTAGTCAGCAGTTGCCATAATGCTCTCGATGCTCACTGAAATCATTTTCCCCTCAATTTCACTTGCTGGTGTCTGTGGTCTGAATAAGTATGCTGTTGGCCTCCTCCAAATGTTGCCCTCAATTCCAGGCAACCATGCAATTGCCATGTCTGTCCCATATTGGAAGATCTATGCATCTACAGGCTCAGCCCGGGCCACTGTTTGGCCACAGTAAGCCTGCAGTATTTGTCGTGCAGTGAGCATGTTAATTCCTGGTGTAGAGCATATTATGCCCTTCTCCGTGATGGAGATGGTCATATTCTATCTGCTCATTTTGTCACTCCCAAGTATGTTTACTGGTGACTCCTTCGAGTACAGAAGTGGGAGAGACATGTCGTGATCTCCTATAGATAAAGAGATGTTATCAGTGAAAGGAACCAACACTCGAGCCCCAGAGAATCCTTGAGTGTGCATGGTTTTGCCTGACATTTTAAATTTACCCTCCCTTATGCAGGACCTAGTAGCCCCTGTGTCAACTAGGAAGGACATTTTTTTGTCACCCATCGCTACCTGTATGCGTGGTTCCTCCGCAGTATTAGGTGTTACTGATAGGATGGGACACATCAAAGACATCTGTGGCCTGTCCTATTGTGGATATAGTGACCGACCGCTTCCTGTGTAAGGATTGTGACCCAATATTGTCACCTTCCCCAGCTGTGTCTGCTGTAGCGGTTCATCAGTTGTTGACACTGCATTGTCCTGTATTTGTGTAAGCTGCTGTGGTGGTTTTACTTGATGTTGTTGCGTTGCTATCACCTGTTGCTGTGGTGGTGTGTATGTTTGTACCTGCTGCTGTGGTTGTTGCAGTGGCGCTTGTTGTTGTGGTAGGCATTGTTGTATTCCTTGTTGTTGTTGGTAAGCTTGTTGTTCCCCCATAAACCCTTGCTGCCCTTGTTCCCCCCAGGCTGTTTGTGTGTGCCTCATCCTGCAAGTGCATGACATGTGTCCCACCATCCCGCAAACCCAACATATTGGTGGTTCTCTGGCTTGCCATGGGAAACTCCCCGTATTGTCCTGGTACCCTTGTTGTCCGTTTGGGTAGTAGCCTCGGAACCCTCCCCCTTGCTGCTGTGCAGGTTGGCCATAGCCCCTCCCTCTTATCATGCCGCCCCTCCCCCTGTAGTTATTATAGTATCCATTTCCCATTGGCATATATCCTCCTCCTGCATTTGCCGTGTATGGTGGGGGCGGGGGCATCTGCTGTGTTATAATTTGGGCTGGCTGCTGTAATTGTGCTACCTGTTGTTGTGTTGTGTCTTATGCAACTGTTACTTGTGTGGGTGTTGGTGTTGCTACCACGGGCGTTGTTATTAGTGCTCCTTCCATGGCATATTAAGATAGCCTTTTCTGCACCAATTTTGCCTCCTCTGCCTTTCTATCTTCCTCCTTTTGTTTTATCCTTTCCTGCCCCATCCTGCAGTGGTGTACTATAGTTAGTTGTATTTCCGGCCAGGTCTTAGCTTCCATCCCCACTATTTTCTTCAGCTGTCTCTGTACTTGCCCCGGGAGCCCTTGTACTAATATATGGTAGAAAATTGCTAGTGTCTTATCCCACGGCTCCCGAGTTTCCAGGCACCACTACTCCTGAATCTCCTGGATGTAATCAACAGGATCTTCATTCTCATGCATCTTGCGTGACGTTATAGCTCCTATGTCTGACTTGTCTGGGTACTGGACCCTTAGAGCCTGCCACAGCGCATGTCTGCAGTTGGCAAATGGCGCTCCATCATGTAATGTGTCAGTTATAGTGACCCCTGGGAAGCCCGCCCTTTTCCAAATGTCATCTGCAGCATCCCCCAATATTGATATTAGTAGCCCCTTCACGTCCCCTACCGCTAATTTTTGCCCCACAGTGTGTTTTTCCATCTCATATATCCACTTCCCTGCTCCTCCACTTAGTGATGGGAGTCTGCATTTAATATTCTCTTTATCGGCATGCTTCCAGGGGACATATTGTGGTCTGGCCCCTCCCCTTTCCAGAAGTGGCATTAAATTGTACCCCTTCATTTCCCCCGTGCCCGTGGGGTTATGTCTGTGTATTCATCCTCTTCCTCTGTGTCGGGTAATTCTTCAATCATATCAATATTACAGTTAATTGCTCTATCGTCCTCTTCACTCTTCCTCCCTCTCCTTTTACCCTCTTCTCTCACTGTGGGCGTGCTTGCCCGTTCTTCCTGTCTGCATCCTGGGCGGTCCCTAAGTCTGTCGACATATGGGGTGTGCGCAGGGGTTGGTGTCAGTGGGCGTGGTGCTAAGGTCGTGTTGTTAGAGGGCGTAGCGTTTGTACTGGTGTCGGTGTTAATGGTTGTGACGTTCTCCTTGCTACCTCTTTTACCTTCTCTTCACCTTTCATATCTTCTTCCCTCCTTTTGCACAACCATGGTGACTCGCAGTTGGTGCGTGTAATGTACAGTTTGTCTAAACTTTCCCCATTGCCATCTCCTCCATTTTTCCCTAAACATTCTTCCTCCTCGCTGCAAAATCCATCCGGAAAAGATAATCCCCACTCTGTGCGTTTTCCACCCACTATCACCGTCCTTAAATCTCCGTTTCCTTGTGCTCTCCTCCTTTAACAGCTGCACCATGTGTTGACGTTGTAGCCACCTCCAAATCCTGGCGTGTGTATGTTCTTACTCCGTGCTCCACCCTCCTGTCTCCACTCTCCTCATCCTTTTTCCCTATTATTTCACCACCTATTTCCGCTCTCTTCCTTTTTAGTTCTTCCAACACCTCCGCACTTACCTTCACTAATATCCTCTCTTCCTCTTCCTTCCTTTCCATTTTGCCCTTTCCCTTTTTAATATGCTCTCTATTACTTTACCTTCTTCATATTTCCGGGCGCTTTCAGATAGTATTTTCTTTTTCCACAGTTCCATTTCCCTTTCCTTCTCTTCCTCCCTCCGTTTCATTTCTCGTTGCTCCGCTCGTGACACCCTCTCTGCTATTGCCTTCATCCGCTCTGCTTCCTTCTTCCTTTCTTCCATTCATTCCTTCATCCTCTCCTGCTCGTCCCTATTCTCCTTTCTCTCCTTCTTCCTTCCTCGTGTTTCTTGCTCAAACTGTCTGATCAGTGCACTTCGTGCGTCTCTTAATTCAGCCAACCTTTCTTCCAGCATTTCTTCCTCTACCTGTGACAGTTGACCTTCTCTTGTCTTACTCACCTCAGTCCCTGTCTGTGTGATACCCATTTCATCCTTTGCCATCCTCCTCACTATGTCCTCTTCTTCCCCTGTTAGTGTCCCTCAGAGCTTTAGGAGCACCTGTGCTGCTACCCATTCGTCTGGTCCTATGGTTGCGATGTGTTCCCCACTTTTCTTCCCTCCCTTCGTGCCTGTCTGTGTGGAGTTTGAATATATCATGCTCGTCATCTCCTGCCCCGTCTGGTAGCTATCTGTAGGGGCATATGGTGGAGGGCTGTATGCGGGGTTTGAGTACCCCTCAGCAGCAGTCAGTTGTTGTCTGGCGGCTTCTCTTAATTCCATTACTGGGTGCAACCCTCCCTCTTCCTTCTTCAATACCTTCGCCAGAGGCATATCTTCTGTCCCTTTCTTTTTCACCTTCTCTTCTGATACTGTACCCGATCCTTCTTCCTCCTTCTTGCTCTCTTCTGCGCATAGTGCATTCCTGCTCGCCGTGCCCATGCCCCCTCTATTCTCCTTCTCCTCTTTGCCTCCCTTTGTTTCTTTGCTCCCTTTCTCCTCTGCTGCCCCTTCCATAGTAAACATCCCCATTGCCCCTGGCCTGGCTCCCTGAAACATCTTCCATAAGTTAAACATCTCTATATGGTGACCTAATTTCTTTCCCTTATACGTTTTGTGTATGTATTTCAATAGCGAGTGTTGGGTGTATGAGTCAAAGCTGCCATTAGGCGGCCATGGTGTCAGTATTTTGTTGTCTGTTCCTTGTGTCCATTCGATACTGTACTTGATAGTTTTCTCCTTGTATGGTGATAGTGACGTGCAAATATATTGGAGGGGTGTAGTTAAAGCATTTCCCCTCACTCCAGACCCCGATCTGTAGTATGTGGTCATGTTACAGTTTTGGTTTTCCCATTATCAACCTTCTTTATCTGGCCCCGTAAACTGGGGACTTCCGACCGTCCGCTGAAAAGTAATACAATTGCAAAATATACAGTTCTTTTCCTTTATAATTTGTCCCCCTTGATGTCGCCAGTATGGCCCCCTACGGCCGTGGCGCACGAAGCCCCCTGCGGCTGCGTGCCCTGTGTGGCATGCTTTTACAGCCGCCCCACCTTTCCTTCTTCTTCAAACCTCTCCCTCCCCTTTTCCAACCCCCTTGCTGAGCATGACCGGCGTTCTTCATGCGCGGCCACCTCTCCCCTTTTCGCCCCTTCCTTATCGAGAGTTGCCGGCGTTCTCCATGCGCGGACCTCTCACCTCTTCTATCCCACCCTTTCCCACTTCCTATTCCCCAGCCACCCCTTGATCAACCCGAGATGGTCGCGGTGTCCTATACAAGCCCTGCGGATGACGTCACCACCTTCTGCAAACTATTACCGGTAAGAAACCTTTATAAGATGAAAAGAGCGTGCGATATGTTTTAACCCTTCTGTCCACCGTAAACCCCACAGTTCACCTCCCGGTTCAACCGGAGCAAGGTAACTCACAATAAACTCTTATAATCAGACTGTGGACGATGCGTCGCCTCGCGTGTGATACGCTCCTCACCAGGGGAGCTTAACCAGCCAACTATCTTCCGCACTTGGGAACAAACTAGCTACCTCCTGCAGGGAAACTTCATCTACCTAACGAGCTTCAACACTCAATTAGTAGAGATCCTCATCTACTCATTGATCTATAACGCCAATTCATAGGAAAGCCACACCTCTTCCCTACAGGTGCCCGCGATCTGAACAAATCAGTGCCTTCTGACAACCACATGTGGTATCTTTCGGCTCCACCCAATTCGCTCCGTGACGCAGAGAAGACGGCCCTCGTGCCTGTCCAGCCACCGCTCACTCGTCTATCGTCACTTATTTATCAAATCTTTTGCAGCACACTGTAAACAACTCCTGCCTCCCTTTTCACAATTCTTCCCCCTCCCGCACATCATTACGTTGCTTGTTGGGTGTGTCATACTCACCAAGTCCTCTTGAGGCGGGGCCGCCCGACTGCGTGCACCCCTACAAAGCAGCTCGCCACCTCCCCTCGTCTGGACCACGCCTGGACACTCGCTTACCGCGGACAGGATACTTCTCAAGTCAGCTCCCGAGGGCCAATATCCGGTTTGTGCTGTCCGGTCTTCTTGCAGTTCTGCGATGGTCCTGTAGTCCTCAAAAGGGGGCAATGGCAGAGGGGGCCGCACTGCCGGGTCTCCTCGCTGCAAGAGGCTTTGGAGTGGTGCTCTCAGGGTAATAGATCTCAAACAACTTGTCGGGGTGATCTTCGGGGGGGTGGCAGAGCCGTCTGAGGACCTCCGGGGCTGGGAATGTCCCAACTCCTCCCGCGTCCCAAAAGGAGAATGAGACACACACAAGGAGCAAGGTAACTACTGCTGTTTATTAGACTAATGGCAGGAATACGCTCAGTCCGTATGCATCCGGAGAGGCTCTTGTCGTTAGCGGGGCTCGCAGGCCTTTTTTATAGCAGTATGATGCGCTACTTGCGTCACCTGGGAAAATCATCACAAAACCTATCGCCACTTCGGGTTGGTTCCCCGAGTGGTAGGGTTAGTATGGATACCCTATGGGAAGAAATGTTAGTAGATGAGGACGGGTCAGGTGGTACACTTGTGCTGTCCCTAATACTTGTTACATTGGAATTGTTACAAGGGGACCTTTGGTGATTAGCTAAGAGTAATAGCTTCAGTGATGAGCCCCCCTGTATTCTGATTGGTTCTCCCGCAAGCCCCCAAGCCTGGGACCATCGTCGTTCCCAGCTTGCGGTGCACCTGACATTAGCAACAATGTGCAACTATGTGTTTGTGCGGACAATGGACAGGTCTGCTTATGGGCTGGTGAGCAGGTCTTTCCCATCGCTGTAGGTGTCCAACTTGTCGCTTTGTTGTTGCAGATTGTGTCCCAGACGTGGGATCCTGGCAGTTTTCTGTCTCGTAAGCTTGGCACCTTGTCAGTTTGGCTTAGTCACGTGTGGGGAGACCGTAGCTGGAGTAGAATTATGAGCATTAGATTTTGTATTTTGTCTCTGAGGGCTTGGCACCTGTAGGTATAACCTTGGCGCTGGGCGCGCGGCATGCCAGTTGCAACATCATGGCCTTGGCTGTGGGTTCTCGTTGGGGCTCGTTCTGCATGGTCAGCACTTGCATTTCGTTCTGGGAGGATTTTCGTTTGCGAGGCTCCTGCCTGGGGACTCTTGCTTGCGGCCTACTTGGGCCTAGTTCGTGGGTGGCGGTACATAATCCATACCGTGGGGGTCGCAGGGTGACAGTGTGTCATACGCAGCATTAGATATACATGGTGGCATCTTCATAGTGATAGGTAGCAAGAAAGCATCGGCAAGCATATACACGAGCTCTTCAGGCGTCTTGCGTTTCTGCGGTGCTGCAGAAGACCTATGTGAAAAATAACAATGATGCATGCCTGTGTGATATGTCAGTCCGCTACGGCATAGCACTGAGTATATTCTTCGTGTTGGTTGGTGTGTGAGTGACCAGTGTGCATGGTGGCACGTGTGTTCTTGTCTGTTGGCCATGTCGTCATGGCATCTCTAACGATGTGAATACTTGTGGCTGTTGTTCTAGTCAAGCTGATCCATGTCGCAGGCGTTGGCTTGACCCCGGCGTGCTAGTGGGCATACTCTTCCTATATGCATGTTTTTGAAGCAGGGTACTTTGTCATCTGGTAAATAAGCGAACACCTCTCGTGGGGGGTGCCTGGGACGTGATCCCCTAGGCCATGGTCTGGATGAGATTGGGGGGAGGGTGTTTTCCCACTCTCCCACTTCACATTTCACCCACATATGACAAAACCTTAAGTTAAGTTAAACCACAGATATCTACTTCCTGCCTTTTGCGAGCTGCCGTAAGTGTTTTCAATGCAATGTTTAAAGATATGGGGAAAGCGGGCAACCCTGTCTAGTGCCCCTCATCATGACAATTTCCCCCGACTGTCTTGCTCAATACAAATTCTCCCCTACCTGCCATCCTTCGGCTCCTTGGCTTCATTCCCTAGACCCTTTTAGAACTGGACTATCAAACGTGAAAGAAAATGCATCGCGATCACCATTACTTTACCATTATGGCACAGCATACCGTTTTAGTCACCCCTCCCCTTTCCAATCGCCCACCATTATCACTTCTGAAAAGACACGCAATAGAACACAGGCACCCCCATTGGTCACATATCTTTTTAAAACTTGTATAATCGTAGCAAAGCTATTCTGAGCTGGGAAATTCACCTTCCTGCTTGGAAATCTCTGGTCACTACAAGTGCAGTATGAGATGGATCAGGGATGAGATTTACGCTATGTCCCAACCCAATCAGGAAAGTGAAATAAATGGAACATTGGCTGTGTCGCAAGATTGCTCAGAGATCTAAGGTCCCAGTGCTTTACCTCCAACTCACTGGTTTCGAATCTATATTGGAGTGGTTAACATTTTTTAAATGTACTTAATAGCTGTTAAGGAAAGGTACTCATCAGAGGAAAAAAAAGAAAGGGAATGGTAGCCGATTCTATAGAAAAGGAAAGAAACATACTCTTTAGTTCCCGCCCACTTCGACCTCTGAAGTGGGAGGGCTTTACAGTGATTTAATTAATGAACAGGAATAATGGCTACTGCAGGCAGCTGTGAGAGATGGAAGCAGCAGACCTTGTAGTTCGGCTTGTCTTATCATCCATGCACCTAAAAGCCTGATATTCTAAAAACCCTGCTAAATGGCTTACAATTAAGGCTCCCTATTTTCTGATTTTTACACATAAATACAGACGGATGTAAATCTGTTTCCTGTCTGCATTTATTTATATAAATGGAAACACAGTTCTTTCTGCTTGATTCCCTATCCTGCTAATCATGCATTGCAAGTCAATCACATTTCAGACTAGCAGCGCAGAGAGTGTATGAAAAAAAGTATTAAAGTTCTTTAATCACATGGACAATCATTTGTTCTTGGGAAAAAATGGAGCTGACATTGTTGTCAAATAATTCAGTTTTATTGGTGTCCCGAATGTGAATGTGTGTTTTAATAAATGCATTTTTTCATTTGAATTGATGCAGAAAAATACTGTTAGCAAATTATCTTATTATAGAGTAAATCATAAATGTGTATAAATATAGAAAAGTAGTCCACAAAATAAATATGGATAAATACAGACAGAATGATGGAAAAATAAATGCCATAAACACGTTAGCCTTAGCTACAATTGACTGCGTAATGTAAAACATTTTTTTTAAACATGTTTCCAGTATTTCATTTTGTAGATCATTACGCAGCAGACAAACTCTATTACCTTTCTAAATTGTTCACACAGCATCACCAAAATCAACACAAAATGAGAAAACAGACGTTTCAAAATGTGCTACACAGCAACCGACACATTGTAACATCTAAAAACGATTGAAATCTTAATCGACACAAAAAGAGATACATTCCACAATCAGACATTACTCTATGATGTGGCAAACTCTCTTGAATGTTTATATTTTTTTAGAAGTTCTGCAGTAATAGCTGCCAAACGGTCCCAGTTCATGAGACATGGGAAATTCCCATTGGAAACGTTTTTGTAAATCAGGCCCTTTTGCTCCAAACACAAAGTGCACACCTCGTCTACAATCAGATTATTATTCTGAATATAAGATAACGTTTTAGGGTGCTGGGGGTAACACTGCTGCTGGCACGTGTACCAGACATCATTAAAAATCAAGGGTACAATGTCGTTTCATCGACAGTCGTTTTTTTGACAGTTGTTTTTACAAAAACACTTTGCCGAAAAAACCCTTTGGGCCTCATTACACAGACGGCGGTAACCATGACGCTAATAGCGCCATGGTTGCCACTGGTATTTTACCGGTTCCGCCTTGGTGAATGGGGGAATTACCGCCCCATTCCAAGGTTGGCGGGGCGGTAATTCCCCATTCACCAAGGCCTTTCCCCATTCCCATTTGAGCCCCCATAGGGCTCAATGGGAATGGGGAAGGAGCAAATAACGGTACCGCTATTAGCGGTACCGTTATTTGCCCTGAAGTCCCTCAGCGGGTCCCTTTCTTAACGTGTGGTCTGGCGATAAGGGATTACCGGCACCGGTGCCCTTACCAGTGCTGGTAATCCCTTAGCGCCATCCGTGTAATGAGGCCCATTGACATTCTTTGGGGGGTGGGAAAGGGCAGATAAAGGTTTGTGGGGTTGTGAACAGTACAAAATAGGTGGGAGAGGGTGGACTTGCAGGGGGAAATATAAAAATAAACACATTTCCATGACTTTTTTCAGCAAAATGTTTTCGGAAAAACACCCGTGGAAAAAACGACTGTCGATGATATGACATAGAACCAAATCCACTGTGCCTCCAAACCAATGGAGACTCCCCTGCACGGCGTGCAGGGGACGGGAGTCTCCAATGATTTGGAGACACAGTTGATTTTCATGAGACACTTTTAGCCAATCCTCCCTTTTCAGCCACCACCACTTTAGAAGATGGAAATGGTTGGCTGGTGCTTGCTTACTGACAGACAGTGCCCCAGATGCCTCGTAGCCACAGGGCAGCCGTGCTTCCTGATCTGCCTCCAGAGAGAATGACATTAGAACCTGCCAGCCTCAGATATACGCTGGCTTCTGTGGATCGCTCATACTATTTCATGTACACGCTGATCGGATGGGTGCATACAAACAAGGGTTACCCAGCCTGGTCATGGTAAATCTGCTATGTGCAGAGATGTTTTATCAGCCCGATTACTGGTGTGCTTATTGTGTAGCCATAAGGTGCAAGCACATGACCTTGCACATGTGTACATATAGAGTAGCTGGCATTCTGTGCCCCTAGCTTACCTCGTTTGTACACAGAGGAGATTCACACTGCACCTGGTGTATTGTTTCTGTAAATTGAGGATGTTAACAGTGGAATCATTCATCACTACAAATTCCTTCACACAAACCAGCTGTGGACTTAATCCGTACATGGGATATGTTTGTCATACCTGACCATGGTATACTCCTTATGTTTTCAGGGTAGACTTGAGCATGTGCTACTTACGATGTACATAGCGAAGTATTTCCTTTTGCACGTGCATGGTGCACTTACTATACAGAGTTAGCTTGTTGTATACATGGCGGCCACGATGTACATATTATGTATGCAGCCAGGCCAGCCACTGCCCGTCCAAGTTATGCTTACTCTGTGCAGGGAAGGCCTGATCTATCCCCACCTACCATTTACTTGTCATAAACACACACGGAAGATTCACACCATGAACATACACATCCATGGAGTACTTGTTCAGTTTACAGAGAAGGCTTACTATATACATATCCGTGTTGTAATTATTTTGTAATGTTTCTGTGCTTATCATTTAGGTGTGCAGGGTACGTGGTCTGCACAAGGTGAAGGCGTTCCCTGTATACTCCACTGATTATTTCTTCTGGAGAATGAAACAGCTGTCATATATCATTCTTACAATGTACTTATTATGCACACAGATCTGGCTTGCTGCTTAAGCCTATGGTGTACTTTTTCTGCATACAGAGTAGGCATCCTGAGTAGGCACACTGTAACCAAGAGGTGAAACTGCCCTTCTCATGTAACCAAGTAAGCTTGCTATAATGATGCGCCCGGGCTGCCTTGCGCGCTTCATAAATAAATTATAAATAAAAAAATTAAATCCTATCAAAATGTCCATGCTATACATGTTCCTGTACACAGGATGGGCTTGCCTTATGCATGCCCTTCTTGTGCACAGTGCCATGTGTTTGTTCTGTAGACATGGTAATGGTTATCTGAATTAGTCTAAATGACGGAACATACATGCTTATGGTGTACTTGTACTTTCTGCACACAAAGAATGGTTGCCATGTAAAGCCATGATGTGGTTGTCTTATGTAGGAAGAACGGGTGCGCTACATGGTATTGTATGTATCATTCGTATTGGTTTAACAAAAGGCTGATACGTGGTGTAGCTATTCTGTGCACAAAGACAACTTGCTGTACAGGTGCACAGTCCACATGCTCTTTTCACAGACGTCATGAGCTGCTGCTGATACAGAAACCTTGCACTGTTTTCATTTGAATTACATTAATGCAGAGAAGCCATAGGAACACATCAGTCGAGGGTATGCCCAAAATGCTACACCTCCACACATTAAGATACACAGACAAAGACAATAGGTCTGACTTTATAACTCTAACATTTCTTGTTTCTGCAAAGTAGAGCAGGGTTTTGAAAAATGTTCACCGTTTGCATTCAAAAAATGTATTGGGCCTCATTACACGGTAGGAGGTAACCATGCCGCTATTAGCGGCATGGCTACTCCCTTACCGCATACCGGGTCTGGGTAGGCGGTATGGGGACATACCGGGTCATTCCGACCCTGGAGGACCCGGTAAGTCCCCATTCCAAATACCATTCCCCATTTCCCATTTGAGCACCCATAGGGATCAATGGGAATGGGGAAGGAGCTAATAACGGTACCGCAATTTGTGGTACCGTTATTAGCTCTGAAGTCCCTCAGCGGGTCCCGTCCTTAACGCCTGGTCAGACCAGGTGTCAAGGACGGGACCCTCTGAGGGACCTCGTAGTAGGGCGCTAAGGGATTACTGGCACCGGTGACCTTACCGGTGCCGGTAATCCCTTAGCGCCTACCGTGTAATGAGGCCCATTGACATTGCCAATGCTTGTGTCGAGTAAGTGGTTCTCAGACATTGGGGAATGTTTGAGGATTGAGAGGTTGTCATGGGAGTTCAGCTTTTGGTATGGTTTGTCTCAAGGCGTAGTTCAGCAAAAGAGTAAGGGTAAGGATTAAGGAACACCCATGGAAAAAGGGGATGTCGCAATTTATTAGGTGGTCACTCTCAACTCAGGGAGTTCAATCCCTGCCCACAAGCAAGGTGGCGCACACCCAAACCGCTTCTACAGATTCAACTTTAGTGAGGCCTCCATCCAACCTGTCTCGCGCCACCCCAACAAATATCCTCTATAACACCAATGAGCTAGGAACCAGGCAGGTGTATAATAAGAATATAAGGAACACCTATGGAAAAAGGGGATTTCAAGATTTATTAGGTGGTCACTCTCAACTCAGGGAGTTCAACCCCCCCACAAGCAAGGTGGCGCACACTAAAAGCGCTTCTACAGATTCAACTTTAGTGAGGCCTCCATCCAACCTGTCTCGCGCCACCCCAACAAATATCCTCCATAACACCAATGAGCTAGGAAGCAGGCAGGTGTATAATAAGAATATAAGGAACACCTATGGAAAAATGGGATGTCACGATTTATTAGGTGGTCACTCTCAACTCAGGGAGTTCATTCCCCACCCACAAGCAAGGTGGCGCACACCCAAAGTGCTTATACAGATTCAACTTTAGTGAGGCCCCCATCCAACCTGTCTCGCGCCACCCCAACAAATATCCTTTATACCACCAATGAGCTAGGAAAAAGGCAGAGGTATAGTAAGAATATATATGTATTTAAGGTTTGACAAAGAAGAATACCAACCAAAACATCGCAGTGGCACTACACAATGTCACAATTTCTAATGACTTGCACCAATTGACTCACTTGTATTTCTAATGAACTTACAGATAATACAACACACAGGTAAAATGTAGTGACTGTACATCAAACACACACATAGGATTTCTTGCACATTAACAAATATGACATTTGAACCACCCCCAGTGATTGCTTGGGTTATCACAAGGCTCTTCTCTCCCAGCAACCCCCGATCCCAGGTATCAGTTATATATGACCCCTTCATTTGAAGGATAGGTACAGGGAGTGGGAATACAGTATCAAATTCGTTTATGGCTTTTTATTAGAAGGCAGGGATTGACAAATAGATACAAGGAAAATCATTTTTTAGTGTTTTTTTAACTGAAAGGCAAAGACAGGAAAGGAAATCAATTACAAAATTATTTTGGGCGTTTTATTTGCATGAAATGCAGGGCTTTGGGAAAATCGTTTTGGGATGCAAGTAATTAAATGGGAAATTTGTTTTTGCACTCTCTACATTCACTTGAATGGCTACGTTATAGGGTTACTTATTTGGGGATTATGGACACCCCGTGCCACCCAAGTACTTTATTGTCTATACCGGCTCTAACACACTGGGCTTGAACTGTTAGTTTCGAACTCTATCAACACTCATCCCATGAATTTCTATATGGGAATTAATTGATTTAACAATTAAATGCGCTAAGGATCTACACAGCTTCCCCCCGCCCCACAGTTTAATGGAAAGGATTAAGGCAGGCAGTTCTCAGCACAATTCAATTTAAATGTATAGGGGGATTTCTCTAGAGTTGAATTAATTTGAGTTGGATTTAATAAAACGTGGCAAGGGTATCCCCAGTTCCACCCCCTACCCGCTATGTGAGGTGGAGATTAAGGTTGGCAGATTACCCCCCTCACTTTTGTTGACATTTGGATTTATCTACTTACATGGGAGCCCTTGGTTAAGGGTTAACCAAGGAAATAGCTCCTCTGAGGACAGCACAGATCTGGTGTAACTGGCTACAGCCCAAGGGTAGTCCCCAGCACCCAGATTTCCGTCCCCCCTGCAATGTTTAAGGGCTTGGTAGCTGCTGCTGTCTCTCTGCTAGTTCTTTGCAAGAGTCCAGAGTCAGACTACCTTCAGCAATAGAGTGGGACAGTCAAGGGAAACATCATAAGTCCAAATAAAGGTCCCAAGAGTCGAACATTCAAAGAAAGAGCTCTCTCTGATTGAAAACTGATGTCTTATGGGGCTGGCGATGCTCCATTATTATCATACTTCCCACATTAAGGATAGGCCAGCTCTCTCCCATTCTCCCTCCCCCCAATAGGCCCACTGCCTGCTAATAGGTCAAGGAGTTAGGGATTGTGAATGATGGAGGCTGAGGGAGGAGAAAGATTCATCATTCCAAAATGACAAGTGGATTTAACTTTTTCAGTGACCTAAAAATCTAACAACATGGCAGCTATCCTAATTATTCAGATAACTGCAGGCACATATATATTTTTAAGTTCTATATTTTATGCCGAGTTGTAAAATTTTAATCATATCTCTGCATGCCCTTCCAGGGAGGAGCTTCCATTTTTATCGATTTACTCCTGAGCAAAAATAGTCACAAATCTGCTGGTCCATCCTGATTCACACCTTACTTCCGTAACCTATCATCACACCAACTTTCAATTCACTCAGAATTATGAGAAGGCCGGAATCACAATTGTCTTCATAATTTAAATTGTATACATCACACACAATTCATTTTTACATGGTCCCGACAGGCTTCTGATCCCCCAAATGGATGAGCTCAGTGGAACACACAATGAGCTTTTATTCAAGAAAATGTCTTCAATGTTAGTCAATGGCAAGGCACCACAAGTGTCCCTGAGTTTCAAACAAGCCCCCACCATTTCTTAGCTTTCATTTCTCGTTTGCGACCTGAATAGGACATCTGGCTGGCCTATGTGATCATGCCCTCCCCTCCTGTGCTTCAAAGGTTTTATGTTCGCAGTTAATACGCAGTTAATGGAGAGACCTGACATAAAAGTCACTTCAGCTGGCACCTCCACAATTCCGATCTACTCCTCTGTATTTTGGCTTTTAAACTGAAAACCAGACCCTCTTCTTCTAGAGGTCCTCAGCCAAAGGTCTTGAGGTCAAAGTTTCAGAAGCCCAGACCTTCCAGTTCAATGGGGAAAAACAAGCTACATACATAATTCTAAAAGAATAGCATTCTACATCGAAACAATGGGCCTCATTATGACCCTGGCGGTCCGGGAACTACGGTACCGGTAAGCATGCCGGTACTGCAGTTCCCGGACCGCCATACTACGTGCTGTGATGCACCGGCAGCACTCTGAATACGTCAGTGCCTCTAACGTCCCCATCCCCATTCATCCCTATGGGGCCGAATGTGGGTGGGGAGGCCCTTGTTGCCGGCACTCGCAAATGGGCAATTACCGGGTCTGCCGTACTCGGCATGACCTGGTTCTTGCCCATTCGTGGGAGCCGGAAAAAATGCAACTCTGGCGGCAGCCATGCCAGATTTACCGGAATGGCTACCACCAAAGTTGTAGTATTTAACAAACATGTAACATTTTGCATTACACCTAAGCCTGCTGTTCCTAAATACAGTCTTTATTTTGTACTATATTAGAACAGAGGTAGATTCATTATTAATCTTATGCACACAGATAAGCTACAGTTAACATAGGAAACCAGTGTTCACTTTAAAAAAAAAATGAAATAGGCCTTTCTCTTTACATGCTGTGATTTGATATGATGAAAATTAAGGGCCTGATTCATGGAACTTTTTCCTATGGGATTGCACCATTATAAAACACTTCCATGAATCGGGCCCGAAGTCTCTTTATTCTGGATAAACGCACTCTGTCACTTGACTTTATTTCTTACATGTAAGGCATCATTGCTCCTTTTTATCTTCAAAATGCGCAGTGTTTCAAATGTATCTTTTCTTTCCGCGTGCACTGCTGCAGTTTTTAATCTGCCAAAGGTGCCTTTACCCAATTTACACAAAGTCAGCATTTACCGCACCACATGTTTCTTTTTGTTTTCCTCTATTGGACACAGTTACAATAATGCATTTCTAAGACAGACTGGGCCTCATTACGAGTTTGGAGATAGCCATGCCCCTAATAAGGGCATGGCTGCCTACAAACTCTGGTCCGGGTCCGTGGTCCCTGAATGGGGAAATACTGGGCCATTCCAACTTTGGAGGGCCCAGTATTTCCCCATTCAGGGAACCCGGACCATCCCTATTCCCATTTGAGCCCCCATAGGGCTCAATGGGAATGGGGAGCATGCTAACAACGGGCCCATTAATGATGTGCCCGTTGTTAGCATGCTGGTGCCCTCGCGGAACCCGCAAAGGACGTCTGGTCTGACCAGACGTCCAGAGCGGGTCCCGCGAGGGCGCCTCGTAATGAGGCGGTACGGGGTTAACAGCGCTGGCACCTTTACCACCACCAACCCCGTACCGCCTCACTTGTAATGAGGCCCACTCTCCTTCAACTCGGTGTCTTTGTATTTTACTAAAGTTGAAATAGGCCCTATTTTGTGCATTCACTAGGCCTTATATCGGAAAACAATGATTTGAACTGGCCTGCATTTTCCAATGGGTCTCAACATCAGCCAGCTTCTCTCTCACAATGAAGGCCTAGCACGGCCTATCTATCTCTGACATTGTGGGGCCATATTTTACCCCACACGCACACTGGAATGGGGAAAAGCCGCATTAAGAACAAGCAAAATATGACAGGAGGAGCAGAGGAAAAGTGGCATCAAAAGCATGGAATAACTATGAGAACCACTTTGACTCTCCCTACTAGAAGGCAATATAATGGACTTTACTGTAGCAATCACACCACTTAGGGGGGCGTACATGGTTGGTAACGGCAGGAAGGCCAGAGAGAAACGATGTCCTTGGCAAGTGCTCAGGGGAGTTACCGGCCCTGTATGGGGTTCATCCAGGGTGTGAATTGTTGTTGCCCCCTTCGGAGATTGGCTCACCCATATTGCACTAGTCCAATATTCTGCAACCCCCCCAAAAGAACCTGGCTGCCGCCATAGTAAATAGAAAAGGGACTAAGCTGACGGGACTGATTGCCACGACCGGAGCACAAAGCTCCGGTCCAGCAGGTAAGTGGGGAGGGGGACGTGGGGGAAGGTTTTCAGGATATTTCAGAGGGTGAGGTGAGGGCGGGGCATGGGCCGGCAACAGGGACTGGTTCCATGTTGCCTCCCCACCATCAAGATGGTGCCACCCAGGAAAGGACCTCGGTTGCCTGGAAAATGCAGAGGGTACACTGTGTGTTCTCCCCCACATTACCACCACCTGATTGGCTGAGGGGCCTTCCGCGGGTGCAAATGCTCCAAATGTTAACCCTCATTGTATGAATAATTCAATAATTAATTAATTTTTCAGCTGAAATATAATTTCTTCAAATAATATGTGTAAATTGCTGAAACTTCTCAGCATGTTGCAGGGACGTCATTTGGGGGTTACCAGGGTTTGCATCTGCGACCCCTGAGTTCTCCCTTGCTACCCTGTGCTACCCCTAAAAAATATATACATTTTTTTTTATTTTTAAATGGCACCTCCTGGGCTGTGGCTTGGACCATGTGGCTTTTTGTCTCGTGAGTGGCTTGCTTTCTTGTTCAGGCCTCTTAAAAAACAAGGGGTTCCACAAGTGAAACACTTTGAGCAGTGACCTTAAATAAGAAGGAATAGGAATAACAAATAATTTTTCTTTCTGGAATTCTGTACAATAATTGCTAGACTCATTAAAGTTTTATTTCAGGCACACTTCAGGGGGTGAGTCAATGATTTAGTCTGTTCTTAAATACCTCAAATTCACAATGTAGACAAAAACTTCCAAAAAGCATTTAGAGTAGAATAAGCATCCATTTCGTGCTATGTATTTTGCTTTTTGAATATAGCATGCTTTTTTTCTGCCCTTGTTATGACCATCACAAGACATTCCATCTCTGTGTCCTTGGTCACGAAATCTTTGTGCCTAAAAGCTTGTGTACAGTGTAGAACTGTTTGTACAGTGTAGAACTATTTGACCATAGCACATGAAGTGGCCCTTGATTTCAGTGTGCCAGAATTAATGCTTTGTGGTAATATGTCTTTCTTTCCTATCTCCATGGCATACTGTACAGGATGTTTGTTTGCATGTATGAGGTAACGAGTGCCCAGAGTACAGGATGCTGTATGAATGCGCTGATTTCCCACCGCTACTCTAAATTCTTTAATACACAGTTATGAACCCTCCCAACAGGATGTTGAAGAGGGAAAATGGGACGGTCCCTTCCCCCGACCTACGTACCAACTATGGCCAATGACGTCACGACCAGAGTACCCTCAGCAGGATGAGTTTTCACCTCTGTCCACTGCCTCAGATGTCAACATCCACTGTGACCACGCCCCACCTGCGAAACCTGGTCGCAAACCACCAGAGCACGAGTTGGGAACCAAGACAGAGCTGAGACCGATTGCATGGACCAGCTTGACTAAAACGTCTCACAACCTAAGCCACCATCATTAGAGACAGGGGTGTTGCTAGGTCTGGAAAAGACCCGGGGCTAAGCTGATGTTGGAACTGTTGGGACTGGGGGCTAGCTAGTCTTTTGGCTGTAGCTCCTGAGATTCTATACGGGGCTACAACCAAAAGATCAGGGGCTATAGCCCCCTTAGCCCCCCCCTAGCAACGCCCCTGATTAGAGATGACATGACGACATAGCTGCAACAGACAGAAACACATGTGCTGCCATGCACCTGGATCAGACACGCACCAAACCACACAAAGAACACGCCCAGTGCTATGATGTAGCAGACCGGGTACACTCACATACGAACATCATTATTATTTTTCACACAGGCCAGCAATCGCTTCACAGAAACGCGAGATGCCAGAAAAGTTTGTGTATATGCTTGCAGAGGCTTCATGTTACTAATCCTGGAGACAAGACCCTATAACTGGACCGGTGTGCAAGGAACCAAACCACACCCCCACACCCCATGCCTTATGGACCTTATGCCAAACATGCAAACAAGCAGTAAACTAGAGTCGACAGACCCGGAGCAGTTCATAAAGAGCTACAACGTGCTGAGCGTGCCGAACAGCCCCTGACTGGAACCCCGCAGCCAAGGTTGCGATGTTTCAATCAATATTCTGCGCTCTCCAAGCCAAGGTTACACCTGCCACTGCTGCGACTCCCCGGAGCAGAAATACAAATCAAATCCCTGTAATTCTGCCTCAGCCACAGTCTCTCAACATTTGACCAGGCCGACCTGATACAATGCCAAGCCCCGAGGACTGAAGAAGCACTGGGGTCCAACGTCTGCGACCCAGCTTGCAACAAAGTTGTAACAACTCGGACAACAGCAGTGATGGGAAAGGAGTGCTCTAATGGCAAGTAGCAGGACCTGTCCGTTGTCTTCCGCTGACACATAGTCACATATTGTTGCCAACACCAAGTACATCGCGGGCTGGGAACGACGATGGTCCCAGGATTGGGGGCTCACTGATGGACCAATCAGGGCACGGGGGGCTAATCACTGACGACATTACAACACAACCAATCACTAACTCTCTCCATGTAACCTTTTAGAAGTAACAATTTTTAGGGACGACCCAAGCGTACCACCTGACCTCTACTCTACCAATAAAACTTTTCACTATATGGTCCTATACTAAACCTACCACTCGGGAACCAACCTGGAGTGGCGGTAGGTTTGGGGACGAGCTTTTACAGATGACGCACATTGTTACATCACTCAGATACAAAAGGGGCCTCGAGCCTTATTACGATGAGTAGTTGCTTGGAACCTACGTTCGATGTACCTGTCCCTGTCTGTTTTCATGTAATAAAACAGCAGTTACTATTTCTCTTGTGTGGGCCTCCTACTTCTTTGGGACACGGAAGAAGTTAGGGCCTTCCAAGAGCTGAAGGTCCGCAGACCCCGGGTACGGCTCTGCCGACCACCAGAAATTACCCTAACACGTTGGAGGCACTGCTGAGATCCCAGCGAGACCGTCTGTGATAAGGTGGCCTGGCAATGTGGCCCCCTCTGCCGTTGCCCCCTTAGAGGACTGCAGGACCATCACAGAACTGTGAGACGACCGGACTGCGCAATCCGGATATTGGCCGTCGGGAGACGACTTCAGAAATGTCCCGCCTGCGGTTGGCGAGTGTCCAAACGCGGTCCAGAAGAGGGGAGGTGGCGAGTTGATTGGGCGGGGTGCCCGCAACCGAGCGGCATCGGCAGATGTGAGCCTGATGTGAGTATGGTCCACGCAACAAGCAATATCATGTTGTGTGGGTGGGGGGAGGCATTGTAAATAGGGTGGCGGGTGGTTCTACAGTGTCGCAAAATTCAGAGTATCAGTGTTGATCGGCACATGGATTGTAGTAGGGAACGGAGCAGAGGGAGTCCTTTCTTGTGTTGATGAATATATTGGGTGGGGTGATGAGTCTCCATGTGTTGGACTGTGTACCGTGCTGATTGTTCGAGATGGTGAACACATGTATGGGGGTGTGGTAATCCTATGAGTCGCCGTGGTAGTTCAATGAGTAGATGAGGATTCCTATTAATTGAGTGTTTTAGCTTGGTGAATAGATGACATATTACCACAGGAGGTAGCTAGAGTCTCTCTCAGATTGTGGAAGATAGTTGGCTGGTTAAGTTCCCCTAATGACGGAGCGTATCACACATCAGGCGACGCAGCAGGTGCAGCCCAATTACAGTGAAAAAGGTGATTAATTGATACTCCACTCCAGACATAGTGGGAAGACAGCTCTGGGGATTCTTTATGTGAAAATCGGCATGCATTGTATGTTCAAACTGTGTATATGTAATAACGTTATGTTAGCTGGTGGCGTCACCCATAGGGCTTGCATAGAACATCATGTTTTTTTTTAATGAAGATTGGAGCCGCGGCTAGCGGCTAGGGTGGGGTGAAGGCAAGCAGGCGGCCGCGCACGGCGAACACCGGTACGTCCTCGAGGGGGCTGTGCCAACTAGCGGCACCACCCGTGTGGGCAGGACAGTACAAGCATACACAGCTCAGACTGTGAGTGAGGAAATAGAGGAGAGGAGGGGGGTCGAACAACAATGAGCAGCGGCAGCACCGAAAAGGGGGGGTGGCCCAAAAGCACAACGCACTGAGTGTGAGGTCACAGGGGACTTTGCACGCCACAGGTCAAAGGGGACCCTATAAGCGCAAGGGGGTGTGTCGGAAGACGGCAGCCCAGTGCAAGACAATAGAGAAATAAGTGTTAAAGCTATTAAGAAAGTTTTAACATACTCTTTTTCCTTCCCACTGACAGTGGAGAGTTGGAAGTCTCAAACTAGGGGCCAGGTAACAGTGGTATAAATTCAAAAATGTCATTGTATCATGGGATAGGGACCGATCATGGGTACCACACATTAACAACACCTCTGCAGTACATCTGTGCAACAATGCTACCATACAGAGATAAGCTAGTAAAGTTGAGCATAGAATGGACTAAAGGCACAGACCAAAAAATAAGGATAGCTTGGCCGCCTAATGGTAGCTTCAGCAAGGAGACTCTATATTCATTGTTAGCCTACTTACACAACATATACAAGGGGAAGAAGTTGACAAACCATTTAGAGATTTTCGAGCTTTGGAGGATGTTTGAAGGATACGGCCCAGGGATGATGCGCATGTAAGAAGTAAAGAAAGAGGAGGAGAGCGAGGGAGAGGGAAGCGCTCTGCCTCAGGCCCCTCCCAGCGGTGCCACAGACAGCGCTGAGGGGAGTGAGGAAGAGAGTGAGGGATTATACCCACTAAGAAAATTGAAGGAGGCAGCCAAACGCAGAGAGTTGACGGCAGCAGAGGGATACTCGAACCCCACATATAACCCACCACAGTATGCTTAGCAGGAGCACTACCGGAAAAAGTTGCTAAAAGGGGACACGGTAAACACGGAAGGGACACAGGTAAATGGTGATGCCATAGGGAAAACACAGTTCAAACTAGCAGGTATAGGGCCAGACGAATGGATAGCGCACAGGTGCTGTTAAAACTACAGGGGACAGTCACGGGAAAGGAAGAGCAGGTGATGCAGGCAATAGACAGAACGGAAGTAGGACACACACAGAGGGAGCGTGAGGTTAGTAACAGGGAAGAAGGGAATTCCACGAAAGAGGAAGAAGCAGAGCTGGAAGAAAAGATAGCTGAATTAAAGAAAACACAAAGCATAATCACTAAGAAGCTTGAGCTAAAGGAACTGGAGAGACAGGTGCAGCTGGAGAGGGAAAAAGGAGTTGAGGATGGAACTTGAGCAGCAAGGGGAAGAAGAAAGGAAGCGGGAGGAGGCGCGGGGCATAGCAGAGAGGGCAGGATGCATGGAACAATGGGAGAATAGGAGAAGAGAAGAAGAAAGGAAGAGGTTGACCGGGAAATAACACTCTGGAAGAAAAAGATTCTATCAGAAGGAACACGTAAGTACGAGGAGGGCAGGATAGTAGACAGCATACTAACAAGGGGTAGTGGAGAGGTGAGTACCAAGGACAGGGATGCGAGGGCCCTGGGCGAGGTGAGTGACGCCATAATGAAGGAACTACGCAGAGACAGGGCGGTGATGGAAAATAAGGATGAACGGCTAGGAGAATGAGCGCAAAAGAAAAATGATAGGACGGCGAGGAGTAAGTTGAGTACACACAATAGCGAATTGGTGACAGCACCTCAGGAAATGGCAGACACTGTGGATGCAGGTAAGTGCGTAGACATAGATTTAGAAACGGTAACTCTTTAATACCCCCGACACGTACAAAACTCAAATTCTCTGGGGGGTTTTGCAGTGATGAGGATGAGGAGGAATCATGTGGAGGACAGAGCGATGTAAATGGAGAAGGGCTTAGCAAACTTTACATCACACGCACTGGCACATGGTCATCATGGGAATGTAGAACATGAGAAGAGACAACAGCTGGACAGGGAGGGACAAGCGCACAGAGGGAGGGGACGCTACATACTGTAACGCCGTCAGCCACACACACACCATATGTCAACAGGCTCAGGGACCTCCCCGGCACAGAAGGGACGGTTCAGCAATAGCGCATAAGGGCCATTCACATCAACGTGGGGAACACAGGGGAACAGGGGACACGCAACACGCACGCAATCTCATTGACCTATTCAACAATTTGTCCGACTTGGAGGGCGACACACAGGACGTACAAACAACACAATATAAATGCACACCGGAGGAGACGGCAGACTGCACGCAGATGCCATTACTGGAAAGAGGGGGGAGAAGGCCACAATATGTACCATGGAAGCATGCAGACAAGGAGAACATTAAATGCAGGCTAACATCCTTAAGCAGAGGGGCAGGGAAATGGATATACAAAAGGGAAAAACTGACAGCAGGTCACAGGCTAGCGGATGGTGATGTCAAGGGACTCTTAATCTCCATTTTGGGTGATGCTGCAGATGATATATGGAAGAGGGCGGGGTTTCCTGGGGTGACAATCAGTGACACATCACATGACGGGTCGCCGTTTGCAAATTGTAGACACTCAGTATGGCAGGCATTGAGGGTACCCTGACATGTCAGACATAGGGGCAATCACGTCACGCGAAATGTGTGAGAATGAGGACCCTGTTAATTACATCCAAGAGATTCAGGAGAAGTGGCGCTTGGAAACGCCGCAGCCATGGAACAAAACACTAGCTATATTTTATCACATACTGATACAGGGGCTCCCAGAACCTGTGCAGAGACAATTGAAAAAGTTGGTGGGGATGGAAGCAAAGGCATGGCCGGAGATACAATTAACCATAGTACACCATTGTAGATTATGGCAAGAAAAGGTGAAGCAGAAGGAGGAGGAGAGGAAGGCAGATGAGGCAAAATTGGTTCAGAAGAAACTGTCGAAATATGCCCTAGAGGGAGCACTCATAACTAACCCCACCCTGCCAGTACAACCGTCCACACAACAGCAACACCAAACAATACAACAACAACAGGTACCCACAGTGACCCAACAACTGCCACCCCCGCCTCCATACACAACACAACAACAATATGCACAACCTGTGGGGGAGGATACATGACAATGGGCAACAGCTACAAGAACAACTACAGAGGGAGAGGAGGTTTTAGCAGGGGCATGGGGTTTGGACCATCAGCACACCAGACAGGGGTGGGTTTCGAGGATATTCCCAATATGGACAGCAAGGATATTTGTATAGCACAGGGGGATTCCCATGGCAAGCACGGGAACCGCCCACCTGCTGGACATGTGGGTTGGTAGGACATGTATCACGCACATGCAGGGCAAGGCCGGCACAACCAGGGTGGGGTGAACAGGGAGAACAGGGCTACCAAGGGGGACCAAACAATTACTACCAACAAGACGCACAACAGACGAGTCAGGTGCAGATGGGACAGCAATGCACCATGCCACAGACCCAGCCACAACAACAGCAGCAAGTGATGCCCAACACACAGCAGATATCACACCAACCCGCTCAACAACAGTGACACAACAACAGCAAGTCGACACAGTGCAGCAACTAACACAATTGCAAGATGATGCAAAACAACCCATGGACACCACATTACCAATGACACAAATGAGGGGAGTGGCAATCCTGGGGAGCAAAACCCCTACACAGGCAGCAGACAATCATTATACCCCATATAGGACAGCCCACAGACTTCCTTGTTGTGTCCCATCCTGTCGGTAACACCTAACCCTGCGGAGGAACCACGCATAAAGGTGGCGAAAGGTAACAAAACATTATCTTTCCTAGTTGACACAGGAGCCACTAGATCCTGCATCAGGGATGGGAATTTCAAATTGTCAGGCGATGCCATGCACACTCAAGGATTTTCTGGGGCTTGAGGGGTAGTTCCATTTACTGATAACATCTCCTTATTTCTAGGGGATCACAACTTATCCTTGCCGTTGTTATACTCAAAGCAAGCACCAGTGAACATACTTGAGCGTGACATCATGAGTAGATTGAACATGACCATCTCATTCACTGACAAAGGTATAATATGTTCCACACCAGGCATACACATGCTCACAGTGAGACATCTACTCCAGGCTTACTGTGGCAAGACAGTGGCAAGGGCAGAACCAGTGGACGCTGAGATCTTCCAATACGGGACAGACATGGCAATTACATGGCTACCAGGAATTGAGGGAAAAGTGTGGAGAAGACCTGCCGCTACCTTTTCAGGCCAGAGACACCCGCAGGTGAGGGATAAGGGACCGTAATATCAGTGGACATTGAAGGAATAGTAGCTAAACAAGACTGGATCACTGTTCACGCTCAGGATAAGGAAGGAATGGCATAGAGAGCTGTAATAGCACTGGCGGAAGGGTGTAGGTTAACGCAAGTGTCATATGAGGAACTGTTCTCAGATGAAAAAGAAGATGGTGAGATGGTGTTCCAGATGAGTGTCTATGTCTGGTTGAAAATAACATAGAAGGAGGTAGCGCAGAAAATGGCAATGGCATTAGAGGCACCCCTCCCTGCACCACATGCTTTTTGCGAAGAAGACTTGGCTGCTGTACTTGCTTCACTGTGGGCAGCTAGTCCCTATGATGTGGGTTGCTTAAAGAGCATTGGCGGAGTAACGATAAAATTGAAAAAGGGAGCAATACTGGCCAGATTCAGACAATACCCACTGTCAAAAGAAGCTGATGAAGGAATTTATGAAACAATCAGTGCACTAATAGAGAGGGGTATATTGGTACCATCAGAATCACCATGCAACACGGTGGTGTACCCTGTGCGCAAGGCCAAAGGAGGGTTTCATACAGGATCTGAGACCCCTTAACCACATTGTAGAGGCAGAATATCCAGTGTCAGCTAACCCTGCCACAATATTGTGTGGGATTCCAGCAGAGGCATCATGATTCACTGTGATCAACCTCAAGAATGTGTTCTTTTGAATACCACTACACCCAGACTCACAAGATCTGACCAGCTTCTCATACCGCAATACAAAATGGAAACACACTGGTTACTCCAGGGATACTATGAGTCACCATCCATTTTTAACAGGGTCATATAAATGGTCCTGGAGAATGTTGAGTTTGAAAGCATGGTGTTACAATATGTAGATGACAATCTCATCTGCGTTATTTCATTCAGGGGTTGCCCCACACTGTGGTGATTAATCCCTCCTACCAAGTGAGGATTCAATATATCTATTTAACCAAAAGAAGGGACACATACATGATCACTAACACAACATGTTGTCCTCAGAACTCAGAAACACTGTCACAGCCCCTTAGCAAATATGGGCTGTGTATAATATGATTAATAAGATGTGTAAGCCATTTACTAAAAATATCATTTTTTAATTCATTTACTTATTCATAGCACAAGTATCAAAATACATTAAAAAACACATATACACCACATAAAAGTATACAATGTTAAAAGTAGTTTTTCCACAACACAGAGTGGCGTTTACAAATGCTTGATACACTACGCAGTAGCAACTTAATTACTCTTGCTTCCTACTGCGTACAAAAAAGCCCAATTTATATAAGTTTCAGTCCTTGATGTTGTTAATAACTGGACATTCTTCAGCGGCAGAAGCTTGTCTTGTGCTTTCTGTAGGCTTCTCTATTCTTTCCTCTATGATTCCAGTTCCTATAACTGAGGCTACATACAAACATATACACATTACTAGATGGGCATTATCGGTTAATTCACTAAACCTAGCCAACCCTAATCACCAATAGGGTGCAACAAGTACACAATTTTTAATATACCTGTGCCAACAACTTGTAACAATAAATGGTTATTTTAGTTCATTAATAGTTATTATTCTTGTTAAACACCTTTTTTGTGGAGTGGATGGTTTAACCTATATCTGAACACAAACCTAGATCTTTTCCAAGTGTATCTCGGAATGAACAATTCCACAACACATTTCCCTCCACCCATACTGAGCGAAAAAAAGTACCGTTCTAAGATTGGTACTCTCACCTTGGTCACATAGGTTGATTGTCTCACTCTTGAGGAAAATCGTAGTTTCTTGTTTGAGACCAACCATGTATCATAGCCAATGCGGGTCACCTGTTAGATTACGCCCCCTCCATTGTTCTTATAGGACATAGAAGACTCTATCAGTTTTCATTATAGAAAAGGACAGGATAAACCCGTTTACACATTTGTAAATCTATCAAGGTCCTTACCTTGATACACTCCGTCTGCATATTTCTAGCAAGACCTAGGATCTCAACTCTTCAGATCCCTTTCCAAGAAACAGGGTCAGTTTCCACTCTACTGGGTAAGTAAGGTTCCAACACCTAACCTGCAGTGAAGAACATACCCATAATTTAATACTGGACATAGTTCCTGTCCTCACTGCCAGAGACCAAAAAAAACTCCACTCCCCTAAAGCCCTTTGCTTACCTCTCAAAGCAACGGAGACAGCGTGTCTGCAGTGTTCTTCCAGTCAGCGGGTCTGCCTACTGGGACTCACTGAAATGGGCTCTTTAAATACTTTTGAGACACTCATCTCCTCGCGAATATGTGCAGGATGATGACATCATCGCGTCCAACATAACGCGATGACATAGCGTTCCCGTATCATGCGTAACGCGATAAAGCAGCGTTACAATGCGCATTAAGCGCACAAGATAGTCAGTGGTTGAGCGAGCTAGCTATATGAATGTCCAGGAGAGCTCTGTTCCAGGTCCACTGTCCCCAAAATACAACCAACAGCCTCGCCATTTATCTCCCACATAACGCGTCACATACGCAAAATGATGATGTCATCACGTATCAACATCACGTCATGCTGTGACTCCCAGCCTCAATGTAATCATGGCCACCAATACACTACACAGTCTACTCTGTGCAAAAACCTTTATACTGTCTCTAAAACCCTCCCACAGTGGGACCGGTTCTATTGTTAAACAGTTAGATATACGCTCTGTAATTACCTTTAGTTTACAAAATAGACCTTTGATTACAATTGTGTTGATAGTACATACATTGTATAGGATACATACTTTACAGAGGCGACCCATTACTAGACCCTACAGATCTTATAATGCATTGCTAATTACCTTTCTTACTAATTGCAATAAGGCTCCTGATTTAGTAAATACATACCATGGGGCCAACTTAGATTTAGGACAGTGTGGTTGACATACAGAAATGGTTACCATAACCAGTTACACCATTACTTTGGAATGTGTTGAAAAATACCAATATGGACTACAACAGTGTTTTTGAAATGCATTGTTAGTTACCCTCAGAAATTACAACATGACTTCTGATTATAATAGGGAATCCCAAAGGAAATGCAACACTCTAGGCCAACAGATTATTTTTATTTAATAGTGTGCCACTCAATATTCTCATGAAGCCCTATCACATGGCTATTAGTTAGAAAAATGAGTTTCTGTTCCAAATTGATTAATTTTCTGTTGATTTCTTCCTGATTTTTCCCTCTAATCTTCTTCAGAATACACCACTCAAATTCCATAAAGGAATGGCCCTTCTCATCATAGTGTTTAACTAATGGGGCTTTATCGGTGTGATTTTTGAGACAACTCTTATATTCAATCATACGTGTCTTGCACTTCCTATTGGTCTTCCCTATGTACAGTAATGCACACGGGCATCTAATCATGTAGATTACACTCTCTGTTTGACAATTTGTGTGTTCTTTCATTGTCCATTCTGATTTTAAACCTAGGTTCACCGAGGTCATTTTCCGTGTTAACGGGCACATAACACATTCACCACAAGGATGGTGTCCTACTACCCTGGGTAATCCCCAGAGTGTACTCTGTCTCCCCTCTGAGTTGCCTATTTTTTGGATGTCATTTCTCATGACTAAATTACAAATGTTAGTACGTTTCTTAAAAGCAACTAGTGGTTGAGGAATGGTCATGATCTTTTTCCAATTTCTGCGAATGATATTTTTCATTTTGTAGGAGACATTGCTAAAGGTATTCACAAACACCAAAGGACTATTTTGTTTGTCTTTATTTTTTTTTTCAAATAGTGCCTCTCGATGGTTATTGAAAGCTCGCTTGGCTGATTGTTTAACAATTTTGGCCGGATACCCTCTATCTGTTAGTTTTTCAATCAGTATATTGGCACCTTCTTCATAGTCCAGCCTTGTGCTGCTATTGCGTTTAAGATGCAAAAATTGCCCAAACGGTAAATTGTCCCGCACATGTTTAGCATGATGGCTCCTGTAGTGAAGCATGGCATTTCTGTCAGTCGTTTTCACGAACTGTCTCACCAAGAGTTGGTTGTCTTTATGGTAAATCGTCAAATCCAAATAGTTGACCTCCATGGAGCTCATTGACGCTGTGAATTTTAGATATCTGTTTTTATTATTTAACCACATAAGAAAATTGTTAGCTTCTTCCATCGACCCGTGCCATACCACAAACACGTCGTCGATGTATCTCAACCATTCTGTTATAAAAGGTCTAAAAGGATTCACCCCAGAATAGATAACGGTTTGTACGCAGTAGGAAGCAAGAGTCATTAAGTTGCTACTGCGTAGTGTATCAAGCATTTGCAAACTTGACTCTGTGTGGTGGAAAAACTACTTTTAACATTGTATACTTTTATGTGGTGTATATGTGTTTTTTAATGTATTTTGATACTTGTTCTATGAATAAGTAAATTAATTAAAAAATGATATTTTTAGTAAATGGCTTACACATTCTCATCTGCAGCACCACTGAAGAAGAGTGCAGAAAGGACTCGGTGAAGATGCTCACAGTGTTGGCCGAGAAAGGTTACACGGTTGACAAAGCAAAAATGCAATATTGCCAGGAACATGTCCTATACATAGGACAGATCATTTCTCAAAAAGGGAGAAACATTGCACCACAGAGAACACAGACAATAATGAATACACCACAGCCACAAACAATACGAGAATTGCAACAATTTCTCGGCCTATGCAATTACTGCAGAGCATGGGTATTTGACTACAGCACATACACAGGGCCTCTATTGGCAGTTCTCAAGGAAGCGCAAAGACTGGGGAGAAAGCTGGGGTGGACAAGAGAAATGACTGAAGCATTCAATGAGATAAAGGTGCCATATCAACAGCACCAGTTCTGGGTACTCCCAACAAAAAGAGAGAATTCTAATTTTTTTCGCATTGCGATGGTGCAGTAATAAAAGCATTGCTAACCCAAGAGACAAGCATGGGACACAAACCTCTCACATTTTACAGCGGGCACCTAGCCCCAGTAATGATGGGGCACTTCCCGTACGAAAAACATTTGGCTGCTGCAGCATTCGCAGTAGAGAAATCATCATCCATCACCATGGGATGCTCTACTACACTGTATGTAGAGCACACCCTCTTTGCAACTCTTCAGAAGCCAAATAGCACACTCACTACCCAGAGAGCAAGGGGATATGAGATCATACTGTCAAGACCCGAATTGAAAATAGTGAGATGCAACAATGTTAACTCAGGACAGTTCATAGCTGAGGAGCTGACAGACGGCGACTATGCACACGATTGTACATATGCCATCGAGTACTACTCCTCCACCCAAAAGGTAGAGGAAGACGTCCTAGAGGGAGATGATGTTTTGTACATTGATGGGTCCTCAACCATTGATCAACGTGATGGCATAAGAAGAACAGGTGCAGCTGTAGTGCGATTAAGGGAGGACTGGACAAGCCAGCCAGTGAAATGTGTCAAATTACCCCAACAATATTCAGCACAGGCAGCAGAATTGGTGGCCCTCATATTGGCCCTAGAAGAAAGTAATGGTAAAAGAGTAACAATATATTCTGACAGTGCCTATGTCACGGCTACAGTACATTCAGGATTGATACAGTGGCTCAGAAGGAGATTTAGGAGAGCAGATGGTACCCCGGTACAATATGCTCTCCTCCTGGGTGAACTGATAGAAATAATAACATACCCACATGAGCTGGGGTTGGTGAAATGTCAGGCACACACAAGTGGTGAAGATCCAGTATCTGGAGGAAATGAAGCAGCAGACTCCCAAGCAAAACATACTGCATATTTTGGGGAGATGTGGGACCTCCAAGAAAAACAAAAAGAAAGGGGGAGGGCAATGCAGATGATAATGAAAGAAGGCTACACACACCTCCCAGAAAAACAGATCATGGAAATGCAGGCAGCAGACCCAATGTCTGAGAAAGAATTGTGGGTAAAAAGAGGATGCACAATGTCTCCAACAGATGCATTATGGAGACAAAACAACACAGGGAAAGTAGTTATGCCCCTGGCCCTGCTAAAAACAGTGCTGGCCCAACTGCACCACCCCACTCATACAGGAAAGGAGGTAATTGCAGCACAAATAAAAGAGTCATGGTTCTGTCCCAAACTAAATGCACACATTGCAAACTTCATCAGTAATTGCCTCACCTGCCAACAATTTACAGCTGGTCACACGCTGAAAGTGATCAAAGGTACAATACCACGGCCTGAAGGACCCTAACTACACCTACACATAAACTATGTTGATGTGATCAACGTATGCCAAGGCTACTGATACATGATTGTGGTAGTGTGCCCCTTCTCAAGGTGGATTGAGGCTGGCCCATGTTCCCATGCCGATGCACTTTGAGCAGCAAAGTTCCTGGTGAGGGAAGTGTTCCCAAGGTGGTGGGTCTTCGAAGTATTGAGGTCAGATAACGGCTCACACTTCATGATTGAACTATTCCAGCACATCACTGCACTACCTGGGATTAAACATAAGTTTACCTGTGTGTACCACCTGCAAGCCAATGGCGTCTGTGAGCGCCTCAATGGCCTCCTAAATGAATACATTGCAAAAACACAGCAGGCGACCAAGAAGAGTTGGTTTTACTGCCTTCACCTGCCGCTGTTTCAGTTGCAAAACAAGCCTAGTTCGGACCACCACCTTATGCCCCACGATGTGGTGACCAGACGCCAAATGCACCTTCCATTAACACCACCCACAAGAGCGATGTACGACTGTGAAGGAACGGATGATGTTTTTGGAAATGAAATGTATGACTATGCCACTTATTTGGTTACTAGTGCCTTCTCTATTTCTCAACAGATTCGACGGACACAGGACGGGACAGAGAACGATCAACAGGAAACAACCACCAACGAGGACCAAACTGGACAGTGGCCAGTAAAAGGAGACACAGTGCTCCTTAGGAACTTCAGGCGTAAATGGAACTCTCCTAGATTTACGGGGACACATATCATAGAAAAGGTGGCACCCATGGCTGTGAAATTGATGAATAAGGATGTTTGGTCACATATCCATGACATCAAGACATACACAGCACCGACCGCACCCCATCACAGCAGCGACAGCAATGAAAAATGACAGATAGACACATCACAAGCATCAGATACCCCTAAGGACATAAATGAGTCGCAGCCCCCAGCCCACCCTATGATTAGGAGATCACAGACACAAAATGTCCCCGCTGCACTATTGATACAGCTCTAAATGTGATGATGGTATTGGAGTAATGCAGTAGACAATAAATTAAATGATCATAAAAAGTTAATAAACAACTGACATTGATAAGTGTATTGGCAATACGCACAACACTGTGTAAACATGTGCATGTTCACTTCTCCTTTGTCTCGCACATGCAGGTCTTGCACACTGTACTGTTTATAAGTTTATATGCAAATACTTCATAAAAACACACTGATCACTGCAAAGTCATAAATGCTGCCTCCCATCGACCATCCAGAAGCACTATCGCACCAGTTTATACACAGGATTAAAAGGCCAAATCATTTCAGGCCCAGACAGCCACACGTATACTATAATGCTTTCATCCAATTCATAGTGTGGTCTGATCCACACTTCCACACGGCCCTACCCGCTCTGAGAGACAGGGCGGTTAGGCAAATGTGGGAGGAGCTTTTTGCATGGGCATTGAACGACTATTTAATCCGCAAGGCTTGAGTAACAAATACTAACAGTAAGAACGCAATATTTTAGAGAATTTCAGACGGGCACCTATATCATCTCGACCAAATAGCTGCAGGACAGCAGCAAAGGTAAGATCAATATGCCAGTGGTCGCAACGATTGTGATTAAAATGTTTGGGGTATTTTTCACCACAGGGCTGATAACTGTTGCTGTCTGGCAGGCCTACTATGCTTTGCATGCACCCACAACACCCAATACTAACATTTACCCCACTTCAGCTGCAAGGAGCACTATGTCAGGTGGTACGAGTAGCACAGGACAAAAAATAAGAAGAAGTAAACGTAGTGCTTCCCTTGATGTACATGTGGTTGACACATATTTTACAGAGTCCGCACACGTCTCTAACAGCATGTGGAATAAACACATGTTCAAAATTGGTAAGGATACGACAAAGGACAACTGTTATGTTTGCTTGTTGATCTCATATGCCATGAGCGCCTCCAGAACATTTGTGGCCACTGAAGTACCAGTGTCCACAGCAGAATGCCTCCTATGTCTAGCACTGTTCCAGACACAAGGATGATTCCAAGGCAAAATGGCAATACTAAGGTGGAAATCAAGATCCACATACCCATACGAAGATAACTTCATCAAAACATGACAAATATTGGCAACTCACTGAAGGACTACAGTACATAACAGACGGGTCAGACAAAGCAGAAACAAAAGAAGTGACACTGGACTACCTGCCATGTAAATGGAGTGCAAGAGAAATAGGAGCTGAACCTGGGTGCTGGGAAAGGCCACTGATCCTGATCTATAGCAAAGTGTATACAAAAAACGGCTGGGTAGAGGGAGTAGTGGGAAGCAAAATATTGACGTTGGCAAAATCTCCAGTAGTAACGGTACAAGAAGAAAATGACAAGCGCTACAAAGAGTGGGTAAAGAGTGTGGGACTACTCACATGGCTAGACAAGGAGGAGGAGCCGGTGACAATAATCCCTGTTGCATCTCCCACACTTTGTTACCAGCATGATGGAGAGGTTGATGTAGGAATGAATGAAGGATGCAAAAGAATAGTGAAGCTTCCTGAGGGGCGTGCTGCAACAGCAGTACTAATGGACCACTACTGGGCCTGCAGAGCAAAAGCATATCATAGTCTACCACAATTATGGGGTGGAGTGTGTACTCTGGTACACATCAACATACCCTCCCCGGTAGTACCACAGAAACACATCAAAATGGAAGACTTCCTCAAAATGGACGAAGGAAATAGAAGAAGAAGAAGGTCTCTGGGACAAATTGCCAGAGTGCCACCCCCACAGAATAAACGCTGACAAGGATAAAAAGACAAGGAGAACCAATCACAGGAAATTACCCCTGGGGTAAATCAGAAACGGCACTCAACAACATTCCAGCACCTCACAGACTGTTTAGTAGAGCAGCCATGTTCTTTTCATCCATAATACATCCAGGAGTACATGCATATGCAAATGCAAAATGGCTGCAGATAACCAGATGGGAGCATATGATGACAATAAACTCCACTGTAAACGGATTCAACGCCATCAAAGAAGTGTAAAGAGAAATGGTATGGAATCGTAGCATTACAAAACAGGTACGTCCTGGACCTCCTCACCGCCACACCGCCATGGAAGGAGGAGTTTGCACAGAAATTGGCAATTCCTGCTGTACGTTCATTCCCGCGAATGATGAAGATAATGGCACACTATCAGAAGCGGTATCACAACTGGCCAAGATGCACACAAAGATGGAAGACGAAGCAAAGGGAGCTAAGAAGGATGGAAGCTGGTTTTCATACATCTGGTCGTGGATGCCATCATGGCTAGCAGATGGTCTTAAGGTGCCAGCGGGATGCATAATTCTGGGAATGGCATCACTGATGTGAATAAAGTTATGGATGGCAAGGTCAAAACATACAGCAGAAGAAATGATCGGTATGCACATCCTCATGCCTGCAGAAGATGAACCTCACATGGAGGTGATCCTCAAGGAATGTGAACGGCTGTGTCAGCAGATAGTAGAAGCAGACTTGTACCCACCATCTATTAAAGTTGAAAATCCACAAAATCCAAAATCATACATTGGAAAATTGGTCTATTGTAAGCCCAGTGGTGAGTGTGTATACATGTATTGGTCATTTCAGGATCACGTCAACCGCTACAGACACCTGGCAGTGATAACGAAGGTATGACGCCTGCATGATGACAAAAGAGTGGATAATTTTGTGGTCGACAAGTCGACCAGAGGAGGGACTGAAGAGGGAAAATGGGACGGTCCCTTCCCCCGGCCTACATACAAACTATGGCCGACGACGTCACGACCAAAGTACCCTAAGCGGGATGAGTTTGCACCTCCGTCCACTGCCTCAGCTGTCAACATCCACCGTGACCACGCCCCACCTGTGAAACCTGGCCGCATCCCACCCAGAGCACGAGGTGGAAACCAAGATGAAGCTGAGACCGATCGCATGGACCAGCTTGACTAAAACGTCTCACAACCTAAGCTGCCATCGTTCGAGATGACATGCCGAAGTAGGCCACAAACCAGAGTCGATAGACCCAGAGCAGTTTATACAGAGCTACAAGGTGCTGAGCATGCAGAACAGCATCTGACTGGAGCCCCGCAGCCAAGGTCGCGATGTTGCAATCCACACTCCGCGCTCTCAAAGGCAGGGTTACACGTGCCACTGCTGCGACTCTCCGGGGCAGAAATACAAATCAAATCCCCATAATTTTGCCTCAGCCACGGCCTCTCAACACGTGACCAGGCCGACCCGATACAATGCCAAGCCCCGAGGACTGAAGAAGCACTGGGGTCCCACGTCTGGGAGCCAGCTTACAACAAAGTTGTAACAACTCAGACACTGGCAGCGATGGGAAAGGAGTGCTCTAATGGCAAGTAGCAGGACCTGGCCATTGTCTTCCACTGATCCATAGTCACATATTGTTGCCAACACCAGGTACATCGTAGCTGGGAACGGCTATGGTCCAGGCTTGGGACCTTGCTGATGGACCAATCAGGGCATGGGGGGCTAATCACTGACGACATTACAACACAACAATCACTAACTCTCTCCATGCAACATTTTAGAAGTAACAATTTTTAGGGATGACCAAGCGTACCACCTGACCTCTACTCTACCAATAAAACTTTTCACTATACCGTCCTATACTGAACCTACCACTCGGGGAACCAACCCGGAGTGGCGGTAGGTTTGGGGACGAGCTTTCACAGATGACGCACATTGTTACGTCACTCAGATACAAAAGGGGCCTGCGAGCACGATCACAATGAGAAGTTGCTTGGAACCTACGCTCCATGTACCTGTCCCTGTCTGTTTTCATGTAATAAAACAGCAGTTACTAGTGCTCTTGTGTGGGCCTCCTACTTCTTTGGGATGTGGAAGGAGTTAGGGCCTGCAGAGAGCTGGAGGTCCGCAGACCCCGGGTACAGCTCTGCCGACCACCAGAAATTAGCCTAACAATGTATTTTGCCAACCTCAGAAGTCTGAAAAGTAGATTCCTTCAGGTTTGACATGCGGCCAACTTTGCACCAGAACTGCAGAAGAACTGGCCTGCTGTTAAATCCCAGTTACCAGTTTAATGGTATCCACTACAGAGTGTAATTTGCTTTCTGACTTTGACAACATTCAGACATGTAATTGCTGAGTATACTAATCCGGTACGATAGCTATAGCCTTTAACAAAGCGATAGCCGCTAAGATAGCTCAGTGGGTTGAGTGCTTGCTTCCGCAATGTTTGTGTGATCTGCAAGTTGAAGGTTTGAATCCCGGCAAGACCAACTCAGCCTTTCATCCTTCTGAGGTTGATAAATGAGTACCAACACAGGTTGGATGATATTGTATGTATATTTGTTCTATTTAAAGCGCTAAGGCGTAAGTGCTATATAATAACACGTTATCATTTGGCCTTGGACGTCTGCTTAGATTCACAGTTATTTGGTCATATGGGCCCAGGGTCGTGTGATGTCACTTCTGCTACGACTGCCATTTTGGTGAAAAGACATCCCTGGCATGTTGCCTAAAATTATCTTTCATACTCTGATATAAAGAAATGAGCTCTGCTCGGGCCAGTACTATTGTCTACCGAGTTTGTAGCCATCCTCCTATTTGACAAAGATATGATTTTGGCACAGAGCAAGACCGATCCTCCAGGTCGGGGGATCCTCACTAGATTATCGACAGGATTCCTTTTTCCCACAATCCTGTCCTGCATAGACTACATGACTCAATTCCCTGTTCCCTACATACCCATGGGAGACGAAAACATGGCTATTGATCTGCTGGTCGATCAATGCTCCTGTAGGGCAGCAAAAACAGAACCAAGAAAACAAACAATTTACAGCAGTAAATATCAGAATAGGATTCCCCAATGGGTGGCAGATACAGCCGAGCACTAAATTAGAGTTCGCACTCTTCTCCTCACGGCATTGAAGAGTGGCCAATTAAGTATGTCTTGCGGGAGGGCGATACCTGCTTCTCGAGCAAGCATCCAGATGTGTTAATACCTAAAAAATATTCCTAATGCAACAATATGAACTGTAACATGTTCTATTAAGGTTGTTAATCATTGGGAAAAAATCTAAACACACCCGGATTTCTGGTGCAGAAAAACACGTTGCCTTTGTCTCAGGCAATTGCAACTTCTGCTCACAAATTCTGCACCCGAGGAAGTTCAGAGAGGGAGTGATGGCAAAAACTGCAATTCATGGCTATTTCTACTGGCCAAGATCCCTACAATGCAGCAGAGAAAGAAGTGAACATAGGCTCTTTGACCGGTGCTACAACTCATCTGTCACCGCAAATCAGCTTTCAGATGCGCACAACTACCAAAGAGGACTCTGTTCTATACAATGTACAATGCCGACTGAGGCTTTACATGAGCCAGGAACCTTGCTTATGACAGCTGCTGAAAAGTTGTACAGTAAAGTTGTACTGTATGTCAAATGGTGATTCCCCTTTTTACAACATCCACTTTGTACTGTGCTAAGTTTCTTCCCAGCTAGGTTTGCACTTTAGAAACCCCAGACATACATCCATGTATATGTCATATCTTTGAGAAAGAAAAGAAAATCAAGCCCTTCTTGGCAACGGCAATTTAGTAACACTGCGCCTCAAAGAACGTCCTCAAAGCCACAAGCGACCTTGCAAGAAGGAATCCCTGAAGAGTTAATGGCTATTTAAGTAAAACTGTACTTTAAAAACATTCCCTATGCAGTTAAAGAACATCACCGAGAGGCACAAATGCACAAATACATACACAAACGTACACATACATATAGAGGTGCCCATGTAATAAAATTACTTCTACTCTGCAGGAGTATAGGGATGAGTAGTGGCAACAAATGCTACTCAGCACGGTACTACTACTAAACTAGCACTGAGCCGAAAGCGCTTCAGGCAAGCCCGTCTGTGCCCTCCGTGCGATGGATGGAGGTGGCGAGGCCTTATGCTATTACAGGAGCGATCTTCTTTCTCTGGCTCCCCCGTGCTCGCTTTCCCACTCGGATGGTTGCTTGTCCCTTCTGAAGACATATCATCCGATGGGCAGCAGCTGCCGTTGCAAGTGCCTAATATATCGGCTATGCCTCTACTGCTGCTAAACACCCTTTCTTTAACGGCTGATGCCTCAGAGGTCTTTTTTTAAGTAATTAAACGCTGTCCGGCGATTCTGGTCCTCACTGAGACGTGGCTCGAGGAGTCTTTCGCCCGGCATTGGTCTGGGCCATCCCGGTTGGGTATGATATGAAATTATCCATGTGGATAGGCCTACACCTCAGCAAGGGGTGAGAGGTTGCTGTTATTTTTCAAGGCTGGATGTCTGAATACTCACTTGTGCTGTCCCCATTCTCTTAGTTTGGAGGCTTTATTGCTGAGGTTTGTGATCTCTTCGGCCTATACAGGTCATATTCTGGCTATCTATCACCCTCCTGGTTCCTATGTGGGACAGCTGGAGCCTCTGATAGACCTTATAGCGGACCTGCAAATCAAATATGCCAACTTGATTGTGCTGGGCGACTTGAATCTTATATTCAACTCTCCAAGGGCTGCTGCCCTCGATGTCTTTTTTGATAGCCTGCTGTATCTAAATCTCCCACAGCATGTTGAAGGGCCTACTCACAAGCTGGGAAATACCTTAGATGTCGTACTAGCTAACACAACTTGCATGTCCTTCCAGTCTGCCAAGCCCATTGTTTGGTCGGACCATTACCTGGTGATTTGTTCACTTTTGGTAGTACGTGAACTGCCTAAAACGTGGCTTGAGCGTGTCTGGTGGTGTTGCTGGCGTACGGCTAATCTACAGAACCTGGTTTGCTCTGTAAGAGACAAATGTGTAGAGGCCACCCCACCTTCACTTTCTTGTCTGTCTGCATCCCTTGTGGTAGCCGCTGATGAAGTTGCCCCACTATTCTGCTTTCAACCTCGTAGGCTTTCTTCCGAGCCTTGGTTTTCGGACCAACTAAAATCCGCCTGTCTCAAACTTCGACAGCTGGAACGAAAATGGCGTATCCAATATGATATATCACAAGAAAATCCCGAAGGGGAAAAAAGGAGTTCACATGGAAGAGTACTATATTAGTTTGAGTACTCAATTGTGGAGAATTAGCTGGACGAGTATGGTTTTGATAATGCCAATAAGGACGTCCTCGGCCTCGATTATAACCTCTATTCCAATTCCTACCTCCGTCCCTGTTACCTCGAGAGTTTCTAGTGGGATATGATCCACTGCCGTCGGATGATGTATCCGAAAAAGTAACTTTCTTTTGAAAAGGAATAGTGCCCTGTTGAGGATTGTTAGGATCTCGCCAATGTCCTGGGCCCTGATAATCTGAGGACAAATAAGGATAGGCCGCCTCTTTAGAAAAGGCTAGGATATCCTTTTTTAGTTTGTCCATCTTTTTGTTAGTAGTGATTTTGACAAAATCTTTAGTATGTTTTTCTATAAGCTCTAATTTCTCCTTTATGTTAATGATGGTGGTATCCAGGGCAAATGCTGTCTCTGCCTTATCTATTTCATCCCCAATGATGGAACTTTTCTTAAGGGCAGTATTGATTGTCAGCAACATCCAATCACGACTGCATTTAGTTGCGACTCCTGAGAATAGTGTTTTATATTCTTCATCATCTATAAATAAACAAGGCTCATTTCTAACCAAAAGGCCCTGAGGGATGATATTCTTTTTTAAATATTCTGTCAACAAGTGACTATGCATTTCTGTTCGAAATTTTTTCTTTTTCAATTTAATAATGCTGTCACTAGTAATCGAAGAACCGTCGTTAGGGCCCATAGTCCCCTCAATGTTGTCAAAAAATGATGGGACATTAATGGCATCTGCCAACTGTTCTTCACTAAACGAGACCACATCGATAGCTGCCATGGTCAAAGAAAAATGCAGAGTAGATTTGTGTGTACACCGCACTATAGATTGCGGAACAAAAAGATCTACAATGCAGAGGAAGGAACACTGTGTAAAGCAATACGGGAAAAATTACCCAAAATTTTGTCTCAAATTTCAAATTAACCTTTCGATCAACCCATGCAACACAAAGTTGCACCAATAATACATCACAGCGGATGGGTAACCCCTAAACCATGGAACTGGGGAACAACAATATATCACAAGAAAATCCCGAAGGGGAAAAAAGGAGTTCACATGGAAGAGTACTATATTAGTTTGAGTACTCAATTGTGGAGAATAGAGGCAAAAAAGAGAAGGAAGCCCAGTCATAAATATTCACGTTTTCATTTTTAATTTATTACCATTATAAAATAGCATAATATACAAACATCACAACAAAAAATAAAATAGATGAATTAATGTATAATATAAAATACTTATCAAATCTAATGCTTTACACCATTCAATCGCAATTTGATTGCCACAGTTCATAACCTCGTATTACTCAAGGTAAAATACCACTGCATTTTTAAATTTCATTCAAATAGTGGAAATGCTGTGGAAAAAGCGAATAGTTAACAATTGGATAAAGTGCTGAATGTAACCAAGTGCTAAGTACCAAATTGTTAATAAGGAATAAAGTACTGAATGCAAAAAAGTGCAAGGTGCCGAATGCAAAAAAGTGCTGGGTGCCTACTGTGCATACATGATCTTCAAATATCATAACAGTTTCGGCGAAATCAACCTATCTGGCTCAATAAAACGAGCCAGTAGTCGCCTTCTTCAGGGCGCACTGAATATTGCAAATGTGAACCTGGAACATACTAATGCTTGAATTTTTGTCTATCATTCAGTAGTTCTCACAGGTAAAACTTTGTACAATTCGTGAGGGCTTGATTGTAGATCTGGAAGTCTGTTTAGAGACGTTAACCCTTAAAAACACATAAAACAAACAAAATAGAAAAAAACATAGAAACTTTATGTTAAAATACAGAATATAATAAATGAGCCTCCTAATATTCGATGCCTCTAGCCATACAAATGAAACCTGGGGATATATATATATATTCACCTAAGTTGGTCCAAAAGTGGTGCCGAAAAATGTGTTAGTTTCGATCCGCCACTCAAACAGGACTGATGATGCAAGTAAATTTACATCTAAAAAGACAAAAATAAGAAGCTAAAAGAGATGTCACAAGATTATCTCAAACTTCAATTGCTAAAACACAGTGTCCCCCATCTCCACAGGGAGCAGATCAGTATGTTGTCCCCTCTATTACTAACCTTAAAATGTTGAATATTTCCAACACTGATCATAACCGCAATGGACTCGATTATGGATACGGATAAAGAATAATCCAAATCCATGAATCTTGGACGATGTGAGGTCCAGTCGGAAGAAGCCAACAACTACAGGGCCATAGATCCCTAAGTGAAAGATATAGAACAAGTTTGCATTTTAATATTTGCAAATCATTGAGTGCAGCGATTACAAAAGCATTTTAAGATGGAAAACAAGCTGCATCAAAATTAGATAGATTCTGACAGACAGGTGGCCTCCGAGCCTTTAAAAAAACTAAAATAAGTGGAATTGAAATATTGAAATAGATTGCAATTTCATCGGACGCAATGGACAGATGCTTGAGTCAGGTAAATACCACTTACACAAGCCTGTCCTTATTTGTCATGCTACAACCGACAATTCTTGACCTCTTCGTGAGCCCATTTTCAACCAATATAGTGATATCACAATTCTAATCTAGGAAAATCTTCTCTCTGGGTTTCTAAACGGCCGGCGTAGATTCGCGCCGGCCGATATGCTCTCCTCGACTGAATATATAAATACGCGGGACTCGAGACATAAATATAGCCCCATGTGTGCCCTGTGTCCCGTTGATACTGTAAGAGAGACTACGTTCGCCTCACGAAGGGGAGAACCTATAAGTGTATATAAAAAAAGATTTTACCAAAGTTCTCACCCAGAACGAGCCTTCTCTCTCGTCTATGAAAGCAACCGCCTGAGGTGTACGCCGTCCGATGTTACGTCCGCGGCTGTGTGTTGTATAAACACTCGCGGTGCTAGAAACGGAAATAGGACTGCATGTATGCCCTTGGTCCCATGAAAACTAAAAAAGGACTAGGTGCGGCCTCGCAGCGAAAAGAAAAGAGACAACGAGTGTATGCTAACAATAGTAGCATACTAGGAATAAGCCAGCTATATTTAAAAGACTGGCGTAAAAAGACGCCATAGAGTGTTATAACCGCGGCTATATTCATCAATACACGCGAAAGACCCCCTAATCAAAGTAAGGATACCTGCATCAGATTTAAGTTATTTTAATACTCGAAAGGGACTTAATCTCTAAAATGCAGGGGCAAAGGCAAGATTTGCTGGTATAGATATATTGAATCATCATAAGCAAAACCGAGTAAGAAGACACCTGCAGGGCTCTAATAAAGAGATATTTATTTATGTTACATGTTAAGGTATACAATGGAGCCATTCTTCTTGGCGATTTAATCCTATCGCATAGCACCCAGCACTTTTTTGCATTCGGCACCTTGCACTTTTTTGCATTCAGTACTTTATTCCTTATTAACAATTTGGTACTTAGCACTTGGTTACATTCAGCACTTTATCCAATTGTTAACTATTCGCTTTTTCCACAGCATTTCCACTATTTGAATGAAATTTAAAAATGCAGTGGTATTTTACCTTGAGTAATACGAGGTTATGAACTGTGGCAATCAAATTGCGATTGAATGGTGTAAAGCATTAGATTTGATAAGTATTTTATATTATAAATTAATTCATCTATTTTATTTTTTGTTGTGATGTTTGTATATTATGCTATTTTATAATGGTAATAAATTAAAAATGAAAACGTGAATATTTATGACTGGGCTTCCTTCTCTTTTTTGCCTCTATTCTCCACAATTGAGTACTCAAACTAATATAGTACTCTTCCATGTGAACTCCTTTTTTCCCCTTCGGGATTTTCTTGTGATATATTGTTGTTCCCCAGTTCCATGGTTTAGGGGTTACCCATCCGCTGTGATGTATCCAATATGATAAGCTACAGTACAGGGTTTGTCTATCAGCCTACTCTGCGGCTATTTTTGCTGCAAAGTAACTGTTTTTTGCCCCACAAATTGAAGCTTATTTGAAACAGACTAAGGCTCTTTTTGCTGTTGTAAAATCCTTATCCTCTTCCACTAAATGTGCCTCTAGTATTAGACCTACTCAAGAGCTCTGTGATTCCTTATCTCAGTTTTTATTAATAAGGTATGACTATCCGTGCTAACATCGCAGAATGCTCAGCCCTTTCTGCCCCTGACTCCTCTCATGGCAACTTGCCTTCTGAAGATGATGCAAGCTGTCTTTGCTCTAGTTGGTCCTCCTTTCCATTATTTTCTGAGGATGTGGTCAGTAATGCGATACAACGGATCAAGTCTATTGCGCCTTCTGGCTCGGTACCCCTGGGGGTTATGAAAGAGATTTTGTCTGACCTTCTAGGAGAAATTACAGAAGGCTGTGAACTTCTCTTTCCAGTCGGGGTTTATCCCCCCAGAGCTTAAAGCCGCCATGGTTATCCCCCCCTTTGAAGAAGCCTTCTTTGGATTCTGCCATACCTTTTAATTTTAGGCCTATTTTTCTCCTCCCTTTCCTGATGAAGCTTCTAGAATCACTGGAGTCCCCTATCCTGTCTTCTTTTCTTGAATCATCCAATCTTTTTGACCTGGTGCAGTCCGGGTTTCGTCTTGGTAGGAGAACGGAGATTGTCCTTGTTGCTGTCCAGGAAGATATGGCCAGGCTGGTGGACAGTGGGGGAGTTGGCGACCTGATCCTTTTAGATCTTTAAGTGACGCTCGACACTGTAGACCACGCTACCCTGCTTACTCGCCTGTGCCAGATCGGTATAGCGAGTCAAGTTTGGCTTGGTTCTCCTCTTTCTTGTCTGATAGATCTCAATCTCTTACTCTTCCCCCGTTCACATCTAATTCTTGTCACCTCAGTTGCAGAGTCCCACAGGGGTCGGCTTTGTCCCCCATTCTTTTCAACATTTACATCTTTTTGTTGTTGCATCTCATCTGCTCCTTCGGCGTCAGGTGCTATTCTTATGCCATCGACACCCAGAAACTGATTTGTCTTGATCTTGGTCAGTCTTAGGTGTCGGCTTGCCTGCATAAGTGCCTGACGGCTGTGGGGGAGTGGATGGGCCACAATTGGTTGAAACTGAATGGGGACAAAACAGAGGTTTTCGTGGTGGGTTCTCCCCCTGACCCTTCACTCGGATTGCTTCATTCTGGCCTTCTTCTTTGGGGTCACTCCCGGTGCCTTCGCCCTGGTGAAAGATCTTGGGGTAATCATGTCGGCCAATCTGTCCATGACCGCTCAAGTATTGGCTGTATGTCAGACTGGCAATTTCCTGCTGAAAATCCTAAGAAAGGGGCTCCATCTTATCCCAGTATCTCTGCGTCCTCCTGTGGTGGCTGTTATGATATGAAGCCGGCAGGACTATTGTAACTCTCTTTACCTTGCGCAGCCCAAGGGCCTGGTCTGTCGCCTTCCACGTCTTCAAAATCTGGTGGCCCGGGTAGCTACTGGGACACTTCATGGGACTCATATTTCTCCAGTTTTGCGCTCCCTTCACTGGCTCCCCATAGCTCAGCTTATACAATTCAAGGTGCTGTGTATTGTTCACCGGGCTCTGCATGACCATGGAGCAGAGTATCTCCACGCTAAATTTGTAGGTTATATGCCCATTTGTTCTTTGCATTCAGCTGCAGCCTGTCTATTGTGTGCCTTCATTTTGTCTTGCTCGGCTGGGGGGACGTGCGTTTTCCATTGCTGCATCTCAGCTATGGAATGGTCTCCCATTGCCAATGAAAATGTTGTCTAATCACTTGGCTTTTAGGAAAGCCTTAAAAACCCATCTTTACTTTACTTTTACTTTATGTTATTTGTAATGCGCACCTTGGTCCCATAGACATTATGGCGTGGATAGTTAGCAAAACAAACATAAAACAAGTGCAGCTGTGAAACCATATAAACGATTGTAAGATATAGATGGATTCAATGCATGTATTTAAGAGAATAACAGGGTTTTTAGGACTTTCTTAAATGCAGTCAAATAGCTTTGGCTTCTTTAGGCTGCAGGTAACTGATTCTAAAGCTTAGGTGCCACTAAAAAGAACGCGCTATTCTCGGCTTTCTTTGTTCTACTACATGGGAGAAACAGGTAGGTCTGACCGCAGGACCTGAGAGGCCTTCCATTGACTTTCTCATTGATGTGAGCCTGTAAGTAGAGGGGCATAAGCCCCAACCTGCGTTTAAAGGTTATGACCAATAACCTGAACTTGGACCGTGCCTCCACCGGGAGCCAATGCAAAGAGCGCCCAGCCTGTGAAACATGATTATGGCGTGACAAACCAACCACGACTCTGACTGCTCCGTTTTGTACAATCTGTTTAAATCCCTCTTGCAGAGACCGACCAAGAGGCTAGTGCAGTAGTCTATCTTAGCCCCTATTATGGCTCTAGCGATGGTTTCCGAGTAAGCCTGTGTAATAAGGGATCTGAGGTGTGACAACAATTTGATATAATAAACCGAGGCTGAAACCACACTGGCCACGAGAGATCTCATGGAGAGTGTCTGATCAATGACCACCTCCAAGATTTTTATTTTAGATACGGGGTTGATATTGTCATCCCCCAGCCTAAAAGATCTATATGCCGGGTCCAACTTGCCTATTAAGGCAGAAGAGCCCACAATCATCAATTCTGTCTTCCCTTTATTCAATGCTAAATTGTTAATCAGCATCCACTTCTTTATAAGATTAAAAACCCTATTTAGTTACTGTTCATCCTGCGAGTGATTGCCTGAGAGGGGGACAACACACTGGGTATCGTCAGCATAGTTCGAGAACATGTCCCCTTCCTGCTCTAAAAAGGAGAAGAAAGGGGCCATAATAATTAATGTATAATAATTTAGCATTTATATAGCACTACGAACCCTCGGGTATCTGAGCGCTTCTTATTATTTCCCCTGGTGTGTGGTGCTCATTTATCGACCTCCGAAGGATGAAAGCCTGAGTTCGGCCCTCTTGGGATTCGAACCTGCGTCAGCAGTCTCTGCATAGATGTCAAAGCGAGCACTCTGCTCGTTGTGCTATGGGACCATGAAGATGTTGTACAGGGAGGGGGATTTACTAGCCCCCTGCGGAACCCAAAAAATGACAGGAATCGGGGTGGCTTCTGTTTCATCGGAACATACTCTGCTATGTCTATTCTCCAGGAAGGAAGCAATCCAGAAAACTGCTACAGATGAAAAGTTTGCAACCTCCACTAGTCTAGACATCAGGATCGACTGTTCGACCAAGGCGAACGCAGCTGACTGGTCCAACGAAATTAAGAGGGAGCGAGAGCCCTTGTCTAACTGATCCAGTAGTCTAGACTTCAGCTCAAGAAGCAAAGTCTTGGTGCCAAAATGTTGAAATCCAGAATGATGAAGGTTCAGGATGGGCGTACTGTTTTAGGTGCCGCAAAATCTCGCCATAGGCAACCCTCTCAAGTATTTTTAACAAAAAAGGAGTATTAGAGATAGGACGGTAGTTAAGAGGATTATCCCTTGGTAACCCAGGTTTTTTCATAATAGGTGTAACCATCATTTGTTTAAGATCATCAGGGACCTTGCCCTCATTCAGCGAGGCGCTCACAAAAGCACAAAGTGTTTTGATAAGTGACAGAGGGCATGTTTTTATAATCAACGAGGAACAGGAATCACCTCTACATTGTGTTGCCTTGAGCTGTTCACTGACCTTCTTCAAAGCCTCCTCCGATATTGGCTGGAAGTTAAACTGTACAACCGCCCAGTTACACGTCCGGGGCTTCTGAGAACCACCATCCGTCAGTGATGGAAGCCCCTTCTTTTTCCCAAGTATGTAAGATGATGGCCTGCTTGTTTTGTCTTGGGCAGCCGTGCACTATACAAGTGACCTTAACATAACATAACATAACATAACATAACATCCCAATCATAAACTTAAAACAAACATTGCCTGACAGGTGTACTTCTTTCGCCTTCTGTCGTAACGTGGCCCGAGGGAAGACTCTGCTCATAAGGCGGGGTGCACGGTGCTAACAGTAGCAACCCATACAGCCATTGTACAAAGATGCCAGAATGAAAAAATGTCCAAACACGTTTCTATATAAATATATATACTGTAATTAAACAATAAATATACAGTCAACTGACTAAAAATACTAGCAAAAATATGCCCGTGTAAAGAGAATTGAGAATTTGCAGACATGTGTTGGGTAGTCGAGCAGGGATGCTCAGGCAAGAAATTTCAACAAGATAAATGTTCAAAAGGGATAAGAGTAGTTATAGGGGGTCCCTTTTCTCCAATGTTACATTTTTGACAGGTGGTAACGCCCCATGGTTGCCCTTATCGCTGCCCCTTTTTGATATGAATGTGTAGATCGGATGAGTGTGCAGATTGGATGAGTGTGTAGATGGTATGAGTGTGTAGACGGGATGAGTGTGTAGGTGGGATGAGTGTGTAGGTGGCATGAGTGTGTAGGTGGGATGAGTGTGTAGACGGGATAAGTGTGTAGAGCGGATGAGTATGTTTGAGCGGATCAATGTGTAGAGCAGACGAGTGTAGAGCGGATGAGTGCGTAAGTACAGAGAAGTGCGTAGAGCGGATGAGTGCATAGAGCGGATGAGTTCATAGAGCGGATGAGTGTATAGAGCGGATGAGTGTATAGAGCGGATAAGTGTACAGAGCAGATGACTACGTATGAGCGAATGAATTGGTGGAGCAGATGAGTGGATAAAGCAGAGGAATGCGTGGAAAGAACGAATGCATAGAGCGGATGAGTGTGGAGAGTGGATCAGTGCGCAGAGCGTGATGGGTGAGCAGAGCGTGATGGGTGAGCAGAACGGAAGAGTGCGCCGAGCAGAAGAGTGCACCGAGCGGAGGAGTGTGTAAGAATGGAAGAGTGTGTAGAGTGGATGCTTGCGTAGAACAAACTAGTGGGTAGAGCCGACGAGTGTATGGAGCAGACAAGTACGTATGAGCGATTGTGTGCGTAAGAAAGGAGGGGTGCTTAAGAGTGAGTGCATAGAGCGAGTGAGCGCGTAGAGCAGATGAGTGCGTAGAGCGGGTGAGTGCATAGAGCGGGTGAGTGCGTAGAGCGGATGAGTGAGTAGAGCATGCTCTACGTGAATACATAGAGCGTGCGTGGACATAAAAGCGGACGAGTGTCTAGAGCGGATGAGTGCCTAGAACGGATGAGTGCCATAGAGCGGATGAGTGCCGTGGAGCGGATGATTGCGAAGAGCGGATGAGTACATAGAGCCGCTGAATGCATAGAGAGGACGGGTGACATATGTGGATGGAACGGGTGACGTATGTGGATGCAACGGGTGACGCATAAGGATGGAACGGGTGGCGTATATGGATGGAACGTGTGAAAAATATCGATGGAACGAATGAAGTATGTAGATGGTACTGGTGAAATATGTGGATGAAGTGCATAAAACAACCTAGAATACCGGGAACGGATCGGAGTAAATAGAACAGATTTGTATGCATGAAACGGATTGGAGTGCGTGGAACGGAATGGAGTGCGTGGAACAGATTGGAGTGCGTGGAGCAGATTGGAGTGCATGGAGCAGATTGGAGTGCATGGAGCAGATTGGAGTGCGTGGAGCAGATTGGAGTACGTGGAGCAGATTGGAGTGCGTGGAGCAGATTGAGTGCGTGGGGCGGACTGGAGTGCGTGGGGCGCACTGGAGTGAATGGAATTACGTGACTGACATGGAACGTTTTGGAGTGCATGGATAGTTTGAAAGAGCACGTAACCCATCATATCACATCACCATGCTTACTCTCTTCTTTACACCACCATTCAACTAGAACACAGAGATACTATGACACCATTCAGAATAACTGTTCTCATACTAACATTCTGCCGCATACTCCCCCTCACTCTAAGTAAACACTGCTGGTTACACCCCCCCCCAGCCAGGTGTTCTCCTCAGGCCTAATGCAGCCACATTCGGTCTGGATAAATCCTGCCAGAACAAACACATACTCCTGATCTCTCAACCACCACATCTACTGCTAAGAAGCAGCTATTACATGAATGCAACACCAGCTGCACACATCCGGTGCTCACACGCACCTTTGACTCTCTCTACTCTCTCTACTGACCTGAACTCCGGTTCCCAAGGGCGTTCAACCTACCAGCGCCTTCAGACCATACCAATGGTACATAAGGTGCTATATAAATGCAAAGTAACATAGCATAACATAACATATGGGTTTAATTTCTTTTTGATATGGACTTTGATGACAATTCATTTTTTATATCAATATGTTTCAATATCACATTTTTCTATAGATTTGATATCCGTTTTATATAAACGAATATATTAAGTGTGTTTGTATACTTTGATAGGGTTTGATATAACGTTTTAGATCAAAATGATATCAAGTGTATATCAAAATGTTCTTAATAAGGGACAGCGCTTGCGTGCTGTTGCTTGTACAAGAGCATAGTGATTTGTGAGGTGTCAGATGGTGAGTGTTAGGGTTTGGTGATGCGGGCTATGATGCGGGAGTGGGTTGGACCTTTATGATGTCATCATTTTATAGAGATATAATATACTTGTACAAGAGATTTTATATCAAATTTATATTATTTGTATATATCAAAAATATCAAAAATATAAAAGTGTGATATTAAAATTATATTGGATATTTTTATATCTAAAATGTTTGATATAAAAATATAATTTTGATATAAAAATATAATTTTGATATAAAAATCATATCGGTCATTTTTTATATGTAATTACTTTTTTTAATGTAAAATGTTTTGATATCAAAATGATATCGGAATTGATTGTTATATTGCAATTTCTCGATATAAAAATAAAACCTTTTATATAAACTCTATATAATGTTAATATAAAATTTGATCGAAAGGGCCGGCTTAAAACCATAATGGTGACGCGGGGGAGGGCCGGACAACCCAGATATATACCACTCTGCGATGGGCTGGAAAACATGGCGCTTTTGGAGTTTTTCAGGGACTATTCTGGGAACAGCTCTTATGAACATCTATAGCTATGGCGAGGGGTGAACACCCCCAGGAAGTCCCATGCATTTGCTGGTGTATGAGGACTGCGAAGCTACAGCGATGTCGGCAGACGTGGCAAAGACAACAGAGACCGTGTCCTGCCTCCAGCACCCTGATGTAAAACAGGGCCAAGTGTGCAATTGTGGGGGGAACCATACTACGGCAGAGACTATTAACACTTATTGTGTAGGTTGTTCAAACTGGTTTGAAAATGCGGGATATTGTGAAAATGGCCTCTGTAAACCTTAGCTTTCACTGCTGGAGACCAACAGCCTTAAAGACAAGGCCACTATTCAATGCATTGTTGTTGAAAACAAATTGAAAGCTAGGAACACATTGAAATCCAGGCGGATATCAATCTGTGTAAGGATTGTATTGTGCTAATGAAGATCGACATGGACACGCAGGCCCCTCTTCACACTGATATTGGTGCCACCCAGGAGATTACGGCCATTGGAAAAAAATAAAAGTCCCATTCTTACAGTTTATAAGAAAGGAGGTAATGAAATACCATATTGTTTTATAATTGATTTGCGCGGATTGAATAAAGTAGTTGATCCCCAATTTCCATTGGTCCCAGATGTCACTACCATTTTGACAATGATTCCAGCCTCTGCTTCACATTTTAGTGTTGTAGATCTTAAGAACGCATTTTTTAGCATTCCAGTACATTCAGACAGCAGATATTCATTTGCTTTTACATTAGGAGGACGTTCTTTCACATTCACACGAATTCCACAAGGTTATACTGAGAGCCCGAGTATTTATAGCAGAGTGTTAAAAGAACAGCTAGACATGTTAGAATTGCCAATGGGTTCTGTACTATTGCAGTACATTGATGACCTATTGATTGCTGCCAACACAGAAGATATTTGCAAAGAGAGTACTGTTAAATTGTTGACACATTTGGCAGCATATGGACTTAAAGCTTCATTAAAAAAAATTCCAGTATTGTCGAAAGAAGGTGGCCTATTTGGGCTACCTACTTTCGAAAGAGGGAAGAAGACTGACACCAGAAAGAATAGAAAGCATCTCTGATATGCCTATTCCAAAGACACAGAAGGAAATCAGAGCCATAATAAGCATGGCTTCATATTGCAGGCAGTGGATTACCAATTTTGCGATGATTGTCAAACCTATGGTGTCATTGACAAAGAAGGATGTTGCTTTGCCTTTACCATGGAGCGAGGAATGTCCAAATGCATTTGATCTGCTCAAAGTTGCGTTGTGCTCAGCTCCAGTTTTGGGCACACCAAATTATGAAAAGGATTTTAAGTTATTCGTGCATGAAAATAATGGCTGTGCGTTGGCTGTTCTGACTCAGGAACAAGGAGGAAGAAATAGACATGCGGTTCTTCTGCGCTGGATCCTGTTGAATGCTCTTTGCCAGGCTGTTTGCGAGCTGTTGCTGCGGCTGCCGTGTCAGTAAACCAAACCGAGGGAATGGGTTTGGGTCATGCCTTAACTTTGATGGTGCCTCACACAGTAGATGTTCTTTTGAATAGAACGCAGACGCAACACCTTACATCAGCTAGACTGATGAGATATGAAATTGTCCTCTTTGCACCACATATCCAAATTTTGAGATGTTGCGCTTTGAATCCTGCAGAATTAATGCCCCCTCCTAATGAAAGAACGGTGAGAAGGCACTACCACCCCATGATTGTATAATGGTTACTGAACAAGAAACGAAAGGAAGAATTGACCTAACAGACACCCCACAGAAAGAGCCAGACGGAGAACTGTTCTGTGACGGTTCCTGTTTTAAATTGCCTGATGGCACATCAACTGCTGCATATGCCATCACGACACTAAAGAGTATTGTAGAGAACAAAAGGATCCCATATAATTCAGCACAGGCTGCAGAGATAATAGCATTGACAAGAGCATGTGAGATTTCTGAAAATGTGAATGTAAACATATATACTGACAGTCAGTACGCATTTGGGGTGGTACACAATTTTGGTCGACTCTGGGCTGAGAGGGGTTTTCTAACATCACAAGATTCAACATAGCAAGATTGTTGTCTGCACTGGTGTGTCCAAAGCGACTAGCAATAATGAAATGCGAGGCGCATAAGAAAGTAACATGTAACGTTGGAAAAGGAAACGCACTTGCAGACAAAATTGCAAAACAAACTGCCACTGATCCACACACGAAATTGATTATAGCTCAGTCAGAAGAAGTGCCCTGCATGATAGAAAATGGTATTGCCACAGTTAAAGAGATGCAAGCGGAAGCAACTGCAGATGAAATAAAAGCATGGGCTGGGGGCTAAGCAGAATTAGATGTGGAGAGTTGCTGTGTGGACAAAGAGAGTAGACAGTGGATGCTTCCCAACTCCGATGTAACTGTGATGGTCATCATGGCCCACAGTCCCACACTCATATGTGCTAAAAAGATGATTCAGCATTTGGCCACAGTATGGCAGAATCCACACATTAGAAAAACTGCGGAAAGACTAGTCCAGCATTGTATGACTTGTTTGCAACATAACATTGGAAAAGGAACAACTACTCCAGTAGGTAGTTTTGGCCCCCCCTCTATGCCTTTTGAAGTAATCCATTTTAATTTCATAGAAATTTAAAGATGTCAGAATCTTAAGTATATCCTGGTGGTAGTTTGTGCATTCAGTAAATGGATGGAAGCATACCCGTTTAAGGACTGCACAGCAAAGAGCACAGCGAAAGTGATACTAAAAGAGTACTTTGCTAGGTTCGGCCTGCGACGGGTCATATGGTCAGACAATAGCCCGCATTTTGTTGCTGCCGTGATACTACAGATTTGTGCAGGCCTTCAGATTGATAAACGATTCCATTCGGCCAGACACCCGATGAGTGCCGGTCTTGTTGAGCGCCAAAACGGAATCTTGAAGAATACATTTAGCAAAATCTGTTCAGGGAGTCAATTGAGGTGGCCTGATGCGCTGCCCTTAGCTTTGTTGTGCATGCACACATCTGTGCAAGCTAGGACTGGACTCTCCCCATACGAAATAGTGATGGGAAGACCCGCAAATGTTTGGTGCGCCCTGCAGCCCAGGTGCTTGAATGAAGTTGAATACCCTTTGCTCAGCACTTATTGTAACGTGTTAACGCAGAAACTATGTTTGATTCATCAGCAGGTGCAGGAGGCTCTTCCTGTCAGATACACAGGCCCAGGACATTGTCTGCAGCCGGGAGAGTGGGTTCTGGTGAAGAACTTTGAGAGAAAATCGTCATTCGCACCTAGTTGGAGGGGCTTGTATTAGATTCCCCTTGGCAACGCAGACCACAGTCTGAGTGTATGGTCGAAAAGCATGGATTCATGCCACCCACACGAAAAGAATTCCATTTCTGTTGAAAGAGCTGCCTGATCCAGACGACAAGAACGAAACAGCTGCCCTTGACTCGAAAGACACAATCGCCAGTTCTTTGCCACAAAAACTGCCTGAGAAAGAGCCTGTAAAGATTGCAATGAAAGGGAAAGGGCTAAAGGTACCCCAACTTTGCCCAGCTGAACCTGCATCATCGCGGGTTGACATTAAGCCTGCCTCATCACTCAATGCATCACAGGATGGCACTGAGCCTGCATCTGGAAGTGAATCTGCATTGTTCATAGATCAGACAGTAGCTGGAGCAATAAGGTACAACCTACGTTCTCAAAATCGGAAGTGATCTGAGCTACATGTTTTGTTTTGCCTCTATTCCCAACAAGGATGAATTGGGAATCGGAGGCCTAAGGAAGTGGAGCGTGGGAGCTGTACCAATCTGCATCAAATTGGGAGCTCTGGAACGCGGCTTCCCGGTGCTATCTTTGAAAAAGTGAATGACATATGTTGATCACCCCATGGGGACAAATGGGGCGCATATGGTACAAACATAATTGATGCCTGCTCTGGAGTCTTTGGAGCACTGTGCAGAGGCACAATAATCTTGCCACATGTTTAGCAATTCAGGCTGCCGAGAACTGGCCTAGACGCTTTGCTGACCTCTTTGGACGCTTTGCTGATTCTACGGGCGCTGCTGAAAAGTAATCATTGACGACGAACATTTGTCGAGAGAAGGATTGCACACAATGGCCATACTTACTTCTGTTCCTTCTTGCACCAACGCTGATGACGTGGTAGATATAGAGACTATAAAAATGTCTAGAAGAATTTGCTGTAGAAAATTCATGCTAACGATTCTAATACTGCTTTGTATTCTGAGTACACTGATCCCAGTATTATGGTATTTGGAGAGTGTGCATCCATTAAGCTCTCTTTTGCCTATCACCAATGCACCTGCCACAGACAGTCCAGTCCATGTACTCTCTTATACTCTCCCTCCATTAGAAGAAAGACACAGGGAAGGTTGTGACAATAACACGTTGCTTTTGATAATGAATTTGATTCACTCTATCCTGAACAGAACAAATTGCTGGGTCTGCTCCCATTTACCCCAACATGGCGGGAAAGGAATGGGTTGGTATGTACAGCCTTTACCCCTTAATACAGCATGCTATGCATCACTAAGTGCACTATTTTATGGGAAGTGGAATAAGAGTAATATGGGTCAGATAGATGGAACAAACAGAAGAGTTTGAAAGAGTGGTAATGGAACCTGTAGGTTGTTCCATATTTAACAGAGCAAGAGTGATAAAACTAGTGGTAAGGCCAGTAGATAGACTGCATGTGCCTTATAAATCATCTGTAATCACGTTTCACATGAACCCAGTAGGGAACAAGGACATAGTACCCACCTCGTATACTATAAATTACAATCCTCGCACTGTCCCATTTTGCCTACGGAAAAATAATCCTTATTCAGTAGGGACATTCAATAAATGCATGAATATTGCAGTACTTGAGAGAGAAAAAGAAACAATATATGTAGGTGATCCCATGTATTTAATTGTGGAGAAAAAGCCTATCCCTGGTTGCCTAGAAATTGGGGGGGGCATGTTACTTAGGGATCCTTTTCCCAGGTGTATTCCTTTCCAGAACATCAGACATATCGAAATTACCTAGGTCCAGACCCCAGCGGGATGAAACAGGATTATTTGCGGAAGACATAGCAAAATCATTTATCCCATTTTGGGGCCAACCAATAAACTCGTGGAATATATGGAGACTGTCCAGAATATTAGAGAAAACTATAAATGGAACGACTGACATATTGTATAATATGACCCTAGAAGAGAAGGGAGTTAGATTAATGACACTTCAAAATAGAATGGCTCTTGATATAATTTTTGCCGACTGTGGAGGTGTTTGCAAAATCGTGGGGTCAGCGTGCTGCGTATTTGTAAGTGACTCCTCCCCTACTATTTTTGAGGCAATCTAGAAATTGCACATCCTGAGTTCTGACCTTCGTACCCCGACAGGTGGTTGGGAGCTGAATATAAATTCCTGGTTTTGGGAGTTATTGTGCTCATGGGGATGGAAACTAATTGCAATCATAATAACATTACTTGGACTAATAATGACATGTTGTTGTTGCATACACTGCCTGCCAATCATTTGCTCTGAAATTACAGATGAATGTGTACACATGATAATAGAAAAAAGAGGTTCCAAAGTGGATACGAATGCAAACAACGAAACAGAAACTATGAAAGAGTTCATGTCGATTAATATTGATGATGACGATTACAGTAGTATGAATAGCTCAGAATTAGATACATGGTCAGAGGAAGATGCAATGTATGGATGATGCTCTTGGTTTCCAGCCAAAAGGAGGGTTTGTGAGTCCAGAAATTACCCTACCAAAGCATAGTTGGTATATTATTTTGGCAGAAAACCAATCGCATCATATGCCCTACATCGCCAAAAGAGAATCATCAGCATAACCATAGAGCGTCCATTTTGTGTAAGGTCTGCCATTTGCTCTCTTTGCCTTTCTGTTCAAACACTTTGCAAAATGTATTATATTCCATTGTGCTCATGCACAGAGCAAGGCCACAAGTTACATGTTGAGAGACCGGCCCAGAAAGAAATGCCAAACAGCAATACATTGTTTTCCTCCCTCACAAGTCCTTGAGGGCAAGCAGAGAGGCATTTAATCATCAAGCCAGGTGCCAGTTGGTCTCACTGAAACTGTAGAAACAGGCTGCTAAAGCATGAATTATACTTTCTTAGCGGCCCCCCTTATGTGGCCCTCTTAAGATCAGGCTGACCCCTAGTTCACGAATAGAAACCAGAAGATAGCATGCTTTGGAATGTGTCCCTCCTACGAACACAGCTTCCTCGCTAAAAGTGCTTTGTGTTCTTCATTACAAAGAACTATGTTTGCTTACTGCAAATTGCAACTTTTGCTAAACCAAGTAATATAGATTAAGAAAGAAACGCGTCACGATGTGTGATATTTGTCCTTATTGTCAATTATCGAACCCTAGCTCAAGAAGATACATTATGGGCGGTTTTGAAAGAGATTGTATGATTGTCTTTTTATATATATGATACTGTTATAGAATGTTCGCTCTCTTGCATCTCACAAGGTCTGGGTGATCACACATTGCGAGACGTTAGACCCAGTCGGCCGACTGAGAATATTTGCTTTGCAATAAACCCTAGCACTTGGATATCGATCCTCGTGTCTGTCGTATCACTGAGTGTATGGTGATTGTGCCTTGTTTCCATACCCAAGTGTCTTCATGGCCTAGCACACACAATGAGCCCATTGTCTCTCATCATCCATGCCTTCTGCCATGGAAATTGTCTTTGAACTTGGCCTTGCAGTGTATTCTTGTCTCTGGGGATATGAGGGAGTATGAGCATGTGCTATCGGTGTTCTAGAACGTCAAGCTCAACACTATTTCCATCCTTGGCTCACGTGACTGGATACCACGATTTGGTCCTTTTTGCAGCATTTAAATGTCTTCATTGAATAAAACTTGACATGCTTGGTGTTCTTTCACTTCACTTTAACATGGGAGGATTCAGCTTCTCACGTTCACTGCCTTTGACAACAGAGAACAGGCCTTGGCTGCTTCAGGTTTGACATCAGGCCAGACAGCCTCACAATCCTGGTCTATGATCTACAGCTAATTCTTGCTGAGACATAGCTCTGGGCCTTTTCTCTTCATGGGCTCTGGCTTACTAGATTCATGGCACCAATGTCCAGCTTTCTATACAATGGCGTCTTCGCCTGCAGTCTATTCACTAGGTAGCCCGCTTCTAAGATCACTCAGTCTACTTGTGTTAAAGCATCTGTACAGTCATTGAATGGTTTGCATTTTCTTCAGTGTGTCACACACATGCAATCTTTGTTCCACAATTAAACGTTTTACTCGATTATTAACTTCATCATCAGTTTCTATGAGATTCATACATTTTCTTCAGTCAGTGTCTTCATGGCCGTCACACTCATCTTGAGTGACATCGCTGGCTCCTCTTTCACTCTTTTTCACATCCCTTCAGGGAGTTCCTCCCTCAGATTGTCATCTGATAAGGTTTTCCCAGTGGATATCTTCTTTCGAACAATCATTGTGGAATTGTCACAACAGCTGGTGTCAAGCATGGCACAATCTCAGGTTTCCAACATACAGGAAGTAGGGAGCGGAATTTCATGTAGAGGCATGCAGCTGCTCCTCTACATAGCCATTGACACTAATAACAATCAGTGCTGAGAATGACCAATGCATCTCTAAAACGTTATGGGCTATAGAATCTGCAAATAACCAGCTCTTGAAAATGAAGCAGTTTAGTCGCATGTGTCCAATGGGCGCTAGAAACATCATTGAAAAAACAGTTCCCAACTGGGAGGGGATAAAATATATATAAATAGATTGTAACACGAGCGCATAATGATGCATCGGCATGCAATTTGTTTGTGCGGTATTCGCATGTATTATTTTAATGTGAATGTTTTAATGTGAATATATTTTGAATAAAATTGTCGTTTTTAAATGAGAATAAAAAGCATTGTTTATAAAAAACAGACTTTGGGCCTCATCACGACTTTGGCGGTAACCCTTAAATCCGGCGGTAGCGCTATTACCGCCGGATTTAAGGGTTCGCCAAATCAGGACTTCGGTGGATTTCCCCCCAGCCCTTAGCTGGGGGGAAATCCGCCGAAGATTCGCGCTATTACCGCCGGCGGGAAATCCGCTGGCGGTAAGAGCGCGAATTTTCCCCATTGAGCCCAATGGGGAATGGGGCATTCCCGAATGGGCTCAATGGGGAATGGGGACTCCCAAGTTCGCCAAAGTCGTGATCCCGCGCTATTAGCGCCGGGGGCTATGGCGGTCGCGCTAATAGCCCCCGCGCTAATAGCGCTACCGTTACCGCCCAAGTCGTGATGAGGCCCTTTGTCTTTATGTTGCGCTGTTACGGGCTAACATGGCTGCCCCAAATCTGTCAAAAATATATTATGATGATAGAGGTGTCGGCAGTTATGGACGGGTTGACAAACTGTATCGTCAACTGCAATGCAATGGTGAGAAGGTGGCACGGGGAACGGTTAAGATGTAGCATTCAGGGGAGGCGGCCTACACACTACACAAACCAATGCAAAAACATTTTAAATGACGAATGACAGTGGTATATGATGTCACTCAAGAATGGGAGGCAGATATTATGGATTTGAGTCATTTATGAATTTTTGTTGACCGTCTCTCTATTATGTATATCTGCTTATCGACGCAGTGAAAGACAATCTGTGTATGAAGTAATTGATGATTCAGTGAGATTAGTATCCAAGAAGATCGTTGTGCAACATGTGATAACTCGAGTTATTTAATGTGAATAAAATCTGAATAAAAATACATGTTTTAAATATGAATACAAATCTGTTGTTTTATGAAAACCCGGGTGTGTCTTTTTATGTTGAACGGGTATGGAGGCAAACACGGGCTGTATAAAACTGGCAGAGTATAGGATGACATGAAGATTTTAAGAGTTTATAACAATGCATGTGAAAATAAAAAAGTCAACATTTAAAAACCACATAATTCTACAGCGCAATTGAAACCAGTCACTCTAAAAGTGGATGGCCCCAAGCATAACATAGTATTATACGTATGAACTAACTAAACTTTTAAAAGTGATGTGTGTCATAATACATATAGTAAATAGGACCAAGTAATAAAGAACAAGACCAGTTTATGAATTGTAACATTTGATGTATTAGAAAGAATAAACATACAGATGCAAAGTCCCACCCAAAATCTCAGACACTCCGTTGTGAATTATAAACATATTTTATTTATTAAAAAGATATACTTAATACAGAAAGGAAAAATACAATTGTAAAACATTTAATGTAATAGAAAAATAAACATACAAATGCAAATATACAAAAACTCAGACACACAGCGTGAAGGGACACAGCACAATTACAACTACAGATGTGCTGTGAAAAAGCTTGGGGCTTGTAGTGGTTTTTGTTAAAATGTTTAATAGCCGTCGGGCGTGTGTCCCATTTGCTGCTAGGGTTCTTTTATCAAATACAATCCTAATTTCCCACCGTTTTTTATTGCGCACTATGCACCGATGTGTAATGACGATAGACTGTGTCGTGTCACTCGCATATCCCTGTACAAAGGATTGCATCAGATCTTCTAAACTGTCAAAATGTATTTGGGTCTTGTTAACATTTAACATTATACCTTTTACTTTCATGTTGACGGTTCGTAAGGCTGTGCGATAGGCGGATGTCTTGGGCCCCGCAGATATGAACTCCACAGTGTATTTTTCAGGATTTAACTCAGAAGCTAGATCCCCTAGATGATTGGCAGTGGGTGGGTTGACATTCCCAGGGCAGCTGTCAAAAATGTGTTTTGTCTGAACTTGTTGGGCTTTCCGTGGCATACCGCCTTCACAGACAAGCTGTTTTATCATCATCGATGAACACACAGCTGCTCACGTCATAAGAATGATCAAATAGATAAGCGTAAGCACATGAGGGTCTGTAATGATGGCTGTATTGGGCAACTACAAAGAATTAAGACATCATTTTGCCAACAGCCATCGAGCAGGGTGGTCTTCAATGTGTTACATACACAAGCGTGTACCCTGATGTTTATAGTAATTATCACTGTAACCCCACTTGATGAACCAAAGCATAGCCATCCGACCAAGACTGTCCGTATTGTTTTTCATCACTGCCAGTTAGGGTGTGTTGTAAAGAGATGTTCTCTGTTTTTGAGCTGTTTAAGAGCCACTGAATAGACAGCGCTGAATAATATTTTTGGAGGCCGTGTAATGAATCATGGGGCAGTAGCGACTGTTTCAGGTTTCTCTAGATCTGCATACAACAACTAGCCAGTGTGATATTTTGTAAAGAGTCGGTGTATGACACATGCACCCTGCCCTTTGTAGGTGTTTCACAACGTGTCATCTCAATGATGCCATCCCTCAACAAATTACAAGCCTGTCTTAAAATGTTTACATCTTCTTGACAGTAGGCCTGTAACTCCTGGCGAAAATCAAAGACATTGTGCTCATTCACCTTGTACCACGTCATGAACTGTTCATTCTCGCTAGGCATAATGTAATGAATGCTGTATTGGGCTGGCATTGGTATCAGTCCAAGGTGGTTTTGGTTAGCAGCTCTGTTAAAAAGATGGGGAAAGAAACCCTCTGAATCGGGAAATCTAAATTTCTTTGGATGTTTGCTGAGTTTCAGAGGTAAAAATTTCAAGGAGTCAATAAAATGTATTTGTATTGGTACCACAATGATGGCCCCTAGCTTAGCACCATGGGTGATACATTTAATTTGTATTTTTCCAAAACAACTGTCTCAACAAAAAGTAACCATCATAGGATTTGGAATTATGGGCTAGAAAGGTAGCCTGTGAATTTACTCCTTACAAAAATGCTCACAAAGGCAGCCACAAAGTAGTCTTTTGTAAATTCCCAACAGATGTCTCCTGTTAGATGTTTGGCATACATATAGTTTGTTTGATGGGTTATAAGCTCTTGGCGGGCCTCTATGTCATATACTATGTAGTTCTTGGTTATATTTTGAAGATGCCTGCTTGTTATGTAACACAAGTGTTCAACCATGTTGGCAATGGAAACTTTACATATCCTAAAGATTATTCCGGTACAGCTGTGGCTCGCAGGAAGACATTTTTGACATGCGGGGCAGTCAATGAGTGGGACCAACAGTTTCCAATATTTGGCGAACTAGCTTTTCCTGCACCTTCGTTATTACCGTTATTCCGTGTCCTAGGGATCGCAAGTGGTTCAGGTTTATGAATTGAAATTCCTTGTAATGTTCCACGGCCGCAAAGGTTTTATAACTTCTTTGATAAGCCTACACCCTTGCCAAATAAACTGTGGCATCCAGTGTATGGGGCATTGATAGGTGCGGTGTGGTAGTTTGGTCACGTCAGGCTTTAACTAATCAGGCCTTTTTCAAGATTTTAAATAGTCACGTCTCGGCGCTCGAGATCTGCCACATTTTAAGTTTTGGTCTCTGTTTTTAGGGCTCTGTTGAAACACTGCTTTGAACAATCGCTTTCTATATTGCCTGTGTTTTTAATTTGACTCAGCCTCCTAGAGCAGCGGGCGGTGTGGGCTTGTTCTTGAGTGCTTTTTTGTATTCTAATATGGCAGGGTTTGCACTGAGTCATTAGTTGCTACTCGTAACTTTTTGTGCTTGTCTGATCTGTCTGACATCTGAGATACTTCAGGAGCGGGTGCAGATGGAGATCTGGATCTATTAGACCCTGCAAATGTTTGTGTAATAGCAGATAAACAATCGGCTGAAAAAGCACTGATGGCTGGTGCGCTGTGTTCAACAGCAGGGGCCTTGTTTAGCGCTGTAGCAAGCTGCCTCTCTATGAATCTTTCCTGCAATGCATTATAAAACCCTCCTATAATGATGGTGTTGTGTTGAACAACCAGACCATCGTCTATCGTAATATCTGCCTGCAAACCTACAGCTAATTCACAAGCTTCCGCTGCTAAGGTGCTAGTATCACCCCTGAGATGCTTTAGTAGTGTCAAAACAGCTCCTTCCGCATTTTCAAAGGCACTTTGAAACACAGATTGTAATATCTGCTTCTTTTTACGGTCATTTCTTATATTTTTGTTTTAAATTGGGCTTCCACATCTCATTTCTGTGACTTTTCCCCATTCTGTTGGGGGTCTGTTTGAGCTATGCTGTGTGTTAACTCGATGCATGCCTTAACTGGTCTTATACATAGAAACAAATGCCTGCAAATTCTTTTTAAATCTTACTTAAAGATTGGCAGTCACAGTATACAATGCATTTTTGCATGTTATTATTAGCCTCTAGCCCAGGTGGTTTTGTATGTTGCTTCTGTAAATGCTATGATGTGAGTCAACATTATCATGTTTAAAATGTGATCATTCCATGAGTTGAGTTGCTGCCAACGGCTGTTAAGAAAAATAGCTGTTTAATAACTGCACAGTCCAATATAAGTATATTCACAGACAATGTTCGAGAATACAAATTGATTTTTATATTCACTATATTGAAAACAAACTATAAAGAATGTGACAGCCCCTTGAGCAGTAAAGTTACATCACAGCCACACTGTGGGCCTCATTACACGAACGGCGGTGGACCAAGGTGCTATTAGCACCTTGGTCCATGCCGGTAAAATACAGGCACCGCCTTGGTTGAAAGGGGAATTACCGCCCTATTCCAAGGTTGGTGGGGCAGTAATTCCCCCTTCCCCCATTGGCCTTCCCCATTCCCATTTTTGCCCCATAGGGCACAATGGGAATGGGGAAGGTGCTAATTACGGCACCGCAAATTGCGGTACCGTAATTAGCTCCCTGGTCCCTTTGCGGGTTGGTTTTTAACACCTGCAAAAAGCAGGCGTTACATTCTCCAAACTGCAAAGGGACCTCGTAGTAAGGCGGTAAGGGTTTACCGGTACCAGTAAAATACCGGTACCGGTAAACCCTTACCGCCTACCTGGTAATGAGGCCCTGTGACTCTATTTTGCTAAATACACCAGAACCTTCCTTAAATCACATTTTTTACTACCGACAATGAAATGCAGTTTGTATATTTTAACTGTTTGATTTGTTCTATCTCTTAAACTTCACCACAAAAACAGTGTTTCATAAATGAAAAGGCCCGATAGCACCAGACATTTATTTTGCCTCTTGCCCAATAGACAGTGCTAAAAAGTTGCATACTTTAACACTCTAGATTAGCGTTCATTTCTACACCGGGCCATCTATATGTCACTCTTGGCTACTTTAGTGGAATAAGCTTTAAAACAATTCACCAAGTTTAGCTGTTGTTTTAATAGCAAACGGGACTCTACAGGTCTTTAGAATTCTCATAGTGACAAATACTTGAGCATTAACAAAACATGTACCAATATCTAAGTGCAAGCTCCTCCGGCGAGATTAAATCACAACGGTTGTTTAGTCTTTTCAGCCTTCTAAGAGTTAATAAACAAACATTGCTGTATTTCCACGTCTATATCTGACATTTAAGTGCTACATGAATACTTACAAATGAATTGTCATTCTTTACCTAACACGAAGCTGAAAATATAAAACATGATGTACCGCATAAGAACTGTATAAAACACATGTAGTATGTATCACACGTAGCATAGCTTTAGAAGTGATAATAAATCATTCAGCATTTAGCGACCCATCCATCCCCCCTGTAATAAAAATTGGATTGGCATTTAGTTGGAAGTGTCATGACACATGTTTTCAAAAATAATAGAACTATGCTCCTTAGGGCCCTGGGCAATCCAACGACCCATTAGTAAATCAGAGAAGAACAACTTTGATCATCAGGCCCACCAAATATTCCTTGAGCCCCGGTGGATGAATCAAAAACAAAAAAGAACAACTCCATGCTGCCGGCCACCCCAGACACTGCTCAGGCCCCTGTGGATGAATCAAAAACAAAAAAGAACAACTCCATGCTGCCAGCCACCCCAGACACTGCTCAGGCCCCTGTGGATGAATCAAAAACAAAAAAGAACAACTCCATGCTGCCAGCCACCCCAGACACTGCTCAGGCCCCTGTGGATGAATCAAAAACAAAAAAGAACAACTCCATGCTGCCAGCCACCCCAGACACTGCTCAGGCCCCTGTGGATGAATCAAAAACAAAAAAGAACAACTCCATGCTGCCAGCCACCCCAGACACTGCTCAGGCCCCTGTGGATGAATCAAAAACAAAAAAGAACAACTCCATGCTGCCAGCCACCCCAGACACTGCTCAGGCCCCTGTGGATGAATCAAAAACAAAAAAGAACAACTCCATGCTGCCAGCCACCCCAGACACTGCTCAGGCCCCTGTGGATGAATCAAAAACAAAAAAGAACAACTCCATGCTGCCAGCCACCCCAGACACTGCTCAGGCCCCTGTGGATGAATCAAAAACAAAAAAGAACAACTCCATGCTGCCAGCCACCCCAGACACTGCTCAGGCCCCTGTGGATGAATCAAAAACAAAAAAGAACAACTCCATGTTGTGGGGCCCCCAGACACTCCTCGGGCCCTGATGGGCGAACTAGGACCAACGCTGATCCTAGGGACCCCCAGACATTTCTTGGGGCCCCCTCGGGATGAATCAAAAACAAAGACATTATATTGATGAACCAAAAACAACTACTATCATAGGGTCCCCACAGACATTCCATGGCCCTTTATGATCAACAGTCAAGATGACCCATCCTTGGGGCGTTTAAAACATTCATGATCTGTTGATCCCAAGAGAGCCAGGCAGGCCTGTTGATGAATTCACCAAAGAACTCTGTGGCATATGCCCCCCAGATCCATTGGGCATTAACGCTGTAACAGCACAATCGAACTACATCCATGGGTCGTTGAAACATTCCAAATGTGTTGATCGATGCAGAACAGACCCCGTCCCAGTGCCCTCAAAAGACCCAGTAGGAACAGGTTGCATCATCCCATTCACCTCGGGACATCCATAATTTGCTTAATCAGTCGCTCTACAATTCACATCAAGGTATTGCAACGCCTTTGCCGTCCGGGTGTTGTAGGCCATTTCTTTAAAAACAGATAAAGATAGAATCAGCGCCTTATAATGTTATGATCTTATATTCTGGCTCAGGGTTTAAATATTGAGTTTGGCAGCTGTTGAACCGGCTGCCAAAAGTGCCATCGCCGCTCCATCCTGCCATCCATAATTTGCTGAATCAGTCGCTCTACAATTCACATCCAGATATTGCAAAACATGTGCCGTCCGAGTGTTCTAGGCCATTTCTATACATGGAGGAGCTTAGAGCAGGGGGGAGGAGAGAGCTCATAGGAGGAGAAAATGTCGAGAGACAGATGAATATATCATTCATGGCAATTGTCCCTCCCCGCCCCTATATCGTGCAGGTGAAAATGCTATACATTATAGCAACCATATCAGCCTTTTCCTAAACAAATACAACTAAAGATGGCAAGAGCAAACAAATGTAATGTCAAACTGACATACGCGCTTTCAATAGATGTTGCTGTGTTTCGGGAATGCTTGGATTAATCAGGTAAATCTCTGTCACAATGACAGCTTGGTATAGATGCTCAAAGTCTTATTGTTCCAAGGTTTAAACGTGTTTTGTTTTTCTTGCAGACATGGTTTCGTACGGAGGGTTAGAAGATGAATTGACTCTCCTAGGATGCTGAGCTGGTTGCCTCCAGGTGAGTATTAGCGCAGATGAGTGGCGCTGGATGGCTGGACAATAGTTAATTTTTGTATTGTGCGCGACTAACCTGCTGTTTTCTGTTCCCTTTTTGCAGGCACGGCGCGGCCCCAAGATGAAGAATGGAAGAACCGCTCCGAAGTTCCAGAGGGATGCAGAATCCCGGGTGAGTATTGGAAGTCTGCGCAGAAGTCCTTTCCCAACAGGGGCGGCGGTCGAAAGACCAGCGGGAGACGAGACCGATGGACGGAATTGCAGGTAAGACCTTTGTCGCTGTAGTAACACCTGTTCTTCTCCTTTTCTTCTTCCGGGCACCGATGGATGGAACTCTCAGAAGGGCGTGGCTGTAGAAACTCAAGAACAGAGCAGACACGGTGAGCGCTATGCTGCAGGAGTGCAGAATAACGCGAAGCGTGTTCTGCCTGCAGGGTGTGGCTTAAATAGCCTTGCAAGTAGTTCCAGGTAAAGTAGTCCCTTTACCACACCCTGTCTCTCAGGAAAAGTAGTCCCTCTGCCACACCCTGGATATACAGAAGGCTCAGCCTCACTAGGCAGATTAGGTAGTTCCATAAGTTCAGCCCATTTCATGAGCCTGGCACCAACGGTGCCAGGACTGAGTCCATGAAGCTCTGGGGCACTTCCTTGGGGCCTGGCAAGTCCTTCTGGGTGACAGGGACTGGGGTGGGCTCAACAGTTCCAGGGGTTTCGGAGCACGCACCATGACAGTCGATACATTCCTCATAGCTTCTTCACTGGTCTTGTGCTGTCCTTTAAGATGACAGCCCAAAGCTAAGGAGACTGTTGCAGGCAACAGACTTGTGCTTGGTTTGGTTCAGGGACTCTCTGGCACTTCCCACCTAGGAAGCTTGCCTGCAGAGCCTAGCAGGGCACACGGTGTGCTGGCTGGGTACTGAAGAGAGGGTCCCAGGAATGCCCCTGCTTACCCCCATGAGCATGACAGGTCAATGAGCCAGGAACACTCGAAGTCACCAATCCTACTTCAGACGAACCCCAAGTGCACCACTGGCTGACATGTACAGAGAGGTATCCACGGAAAGGTATTCCCTCAGTCAACCATTCAGTCCTAATCAAGTGCATATCCTTTTAGGAACAGGAGAGTCAACAGAGATTGTGGATGGAAATACCCTACTGGACATCCTTGATTAAGCACCAAGAAGCCATTATACTGACACCATTTGTGACACCACGATTTAGCAGCATAAGTCATGAAGCACACTCGCAGCCCTGCACCGCATTACATGAACACACATGTGCACCCATGAAGAACAGTTCTATAGCAGAGGACGGCTACATATACAAACTGCAAGAGCTTTATTATTTTTCTCATTAGCCAAATTCAAGAACGCAGAAACGCAATGCAAAAAGAGATCTTGAGCAAGCTTGCAGATGCGAATAACCATATGGGACTACAGGAGTATATATGGAGCCTGGTAGGACCACATATGACTAACGTATAGGTTACATATTTTATTTATTTATTTATTTGCATTTATAAAGCACACAGAGCTGCCCTGAGGCATCGTGGCACTGTTACAGAAGGCTTGAGCCTAAAATAGTTAGGATGTAACAGTCGGTAGCAGTAATACAATGACAGGTGGTAAGCGAGCCGAGAGGGTCTAAACGATTATGCTTTTCTATGGTTACAGTGCAAGCTTAAGTGTACATGTTGGTTAAAAAACATTAGCGGAATAGAAAGGTTTTTAGGTTTTTGCGAAAGGTGGTGTATGATTGTTCATTCCTTAGTGAGGTTGGCAGGGCATTCCAGTTTTTGGGTGCGAGGTGTTGGAAGCTAGAACATAGATCTGGAAGAACAAAGATCAGTAAGAGCATATAGAAATCATATAATAAGTCGAAGGAAAATTACAGAAGGCCTCAAGCCACAGAAAACGAGACGAGAGGAGCAGGCTCAGGCTGTACAGAACACAAAGCAAGCTTGCGGCTAAGGTCAGAGATAAAAAGTCACATTCCAAACTCTAGATGACCAGGGACCAGCTGCAGAAAAGTGGAATACATCCTCATAAATGTAGTCACAAGAGCTCAATTTGGTCATCTACAAGCACGTGATGCATCCGAGCTAGACAATGGGCATTCACCCCTGGTGGGAAGGAGAGCTGATCTCAGACAACTCAGACGAATAGTGAAACATGTGTTGCAACATAGAGATACACTCTCCTAGGCAAAGGTGGTACACTACCAGATACAGTACAGACACATAATCATTTGACATCACCTTGAAGAGGTGCACAGAGAGCTGAGAACCAAATCGGTCCCAGGCCTGGGGAGACCATCCCCAGCCAATCATGAAGTAGAAAATCAGGGGTGGGTGGCAAGGGGCAAGAACCAATGGTAAGCCCACTACTCTGCAACAATGTAATAGATAGTTCCTTGGGGAAGGGCAGGTCGGCTACCTGGCATGCAAGGACCAGTAAAATAACTCTATAGGGGATTACTATATGGGTTACCACTCTCAGCACCCAATCGGTCCGAGGATGGGTTTCTGGGGAAGGGCCCAGGTGATGACGCATGTCACAACAAAACTGGGTAGCACGCATTGTAAAGTTAAGATGTACTGGAGAATACTGATTGTCTTGTATGATCCCTGTGGGTTCTTGTAATAAACCAAAGTACTAACTTGCCATTGGCTGAGTCCTCTGTTTATTCTGGGGAAAGGTGATGGGCCCTTGGGAGTTGGACGGAGACCCCAGACGACCTCTGGCATACCAGGTTACCAGTACTGGAACTACTGGAGAGACCTCTGGATTCAGTATCTGTTCCGTGGGAGATGTTTAGGCTTCCTTATTTTGAAACCCATAACTTCCTTCACTGGCGGAAGTTATAAAGCAGACTTTACCTTCAGCCAGGGTCCAGATGAGTTCTTCTTGTTACTCCTTGCAAGGTCTTTAGATGACCTGCCCAAAAGGTGGGCTCGGCCCTTTTTTAAAGTCAAATGGGCCGCAGTGATTGGTGTAGGTTAAGCCTACCTTAATAAACCAATCCTGTGTCCCCACCAACAATCCTCTGTATGTATGAGGTCATAACCAGAGTGCTTTGCAACAGAAAAGGTAAAGGGGTAAAAACATGTAATACGAAGTCCCACCCATCTTCCTGTCTGTTGTGAATCAAAGGATCTATCTAGTTAATGGAGTTCTCTGTGGTTCCTGATTAAAGCGGCATGTCTCCCTTTAAGCTGCGATAAGAACAGACTTTCTCTCTCCATCAATCCACGTTTTTGTACCTTCTGAATAGAGTCCCCCTGCAGGGGTTGCCTACTGAAAACACATAGTCCCAGACATGACAGGTTACTGCCCTTAATACTGAGTGGCGGGAGCTGGCTTCAGGTTGACACAGTACATATCAAACGTTGTTGAGGTTTTCCTGTCTTTTGTTAGTCATGCGACCAGGCCTTCTGTGGGCCTGTTTGAATGAACTCTCATTAGTATGCAAAGCTGCCACCAGCAGCTAAAAAAGGGTAGAGCATATCCATGGAGCTTTTGTTAGTTAATTAGGTTGACCATGTCAGGAGGAAGGTTTTGCCCTCCCCCTTCTGAGATGCCTTGATGTACTCTTGGCTGTCGTTACCCACCTAAATATGACAGGGGGGATGGCGCCTGTAGGCCTTGTCCACCCAGAGTTCATAGGTCTATGTGTATGTCATGCAGTGAGCATAGGAAAATGTGTGCGGATTAGCCCCACACATTTACGGGACGTTTATCTACCATCATTCAATTTCATTTAACATCTCAAAGAAAGCCCAGGCGAGCGCACACCCACCGTGTGGATGGTCAAAATCCTCTCAAAGGGAGTATAAAGACTAAGAGATTGGTGTAGTTGTTAGCTTTAAACAATGTCTGCACTCAATGGCTTGCTCTCTGGGTGTCTTGTCTTAGCCAGTGTGAGAACCATTTGATATCCCAAAAACCTGCAGCTAAAATACCAGCCCTAGTATGAGGGGGTCTTTGGAATGGAGGCTGGCAGGAAGCATGGGTCCAAGGAGTAATACACTCTGCTTACCCAGACCAACCTTGCAATGAAAAGGGCTGGCCCTTGCCATGCATCACAATACATGCCGTTAATGAGGATGGTAGGCACAAGTCATAAGCATCGAGAGGCTTCCAAGTGGTGGCCATCTCTACTAACAAGATGGTGCTGCCTTATTGTACTGCTACAAAATGATGCTGCATCATTTTACTGCCTACAATATATATGTATCACTCCTGAAGTCAGACATAGTTATTGCAAAATGAAATACAAGAAAACATTAGGAAATATATTTGATACGCTTACAAGCAGTCCTGGGATGCCACCAGAAGATGTAACAGTAACCATTGTTTGTTCAGTGTGTCTCATTTTGTGAAAGAGTCCCTAGGGTGGGTGGGAAGGCAGAAGGAGGAAGTCAGGCTGTGCTGGTGTACTTGCAGGCATTTAAAAAGAATCTGGACTTTTTATCCATAGATTTGTCAAAGTGCACTGCAGTGCTCTCAGTAAAGAACTAGAATGAGCATGCACAGTATTTATTACCCCACACCACAAGCTGGTCTCGTGGAACTCCTTCAACCTGAATACCCAGTGCTGAACCTTTCTAAAACTGTGATATCATACCGCCAACATTGAATAATCACACGCAGGAGGAGGAAACACCTGACCAGTTGCTCTACGCTCATTAAAGAGCTGATCAGCTAGAGCTCATTCCAGGCAGTATGTTTCTTTCAGCTCTCTCTGCCAGTAGTTTACTGTTGATACCAGTCCAAATCAATGGTAGGAATGCACGTGCTTTTTTCTTGTTTTGTGAAATTGCTTGAGGGAGTGTTCTCTTTGTACGACCACGCTTCTAACTTGGGATTTTCAGTTCTTGCATTCTCAGGGCTGAAGACTGCACTTCAAACCGTCGATGCTGGAGGCATCACCAATTGACTCTGCTCTTCTGTGCAGATGCACCGTTTTTTTGCTGCCCAGAAACAGCATATTTTGATGTTATGTTTAACCCTAGTAATTCCTGCTTGTTGCTTTTAATTGACTGGCTGATTATTGCTTTTGTCATTGGATTCTAGGGCACGCTCAACTACAAGTACCAGACTGAAAATACAGAACCTAGAATGGTTTTACTATCCACAACCGATAAGAGATCGGGCCTCATTAAAAGTGTGCTGGTCCTGAAATAATGGTACCGGTTGCACCATGCCAGCACCCTTTCCGGACCACCATCTGACTTGCCGGGCGTAATGGCACCCGCCCACAGAGTTTTCAAGGAATCACTGCCACTGAGGTGCTTCTGTCTCCCCACTCGACTCCACGGGAAAGGGAATAACATTTTCCGGTGCCTGACATCCCGGGCCATCAGGATTTACTGGTGGCACCGGGATATCACGCGCCGGAAAAGTGTTACGAGTCCGCCGCCAAACCGCCGGTCGCACCGGCATGTTACCGCCAGACTTGTAATGAGACCCGATGTAGGGCTGTGTATATTAGCTAGTGGTATTAACCAACTCACTGGTACTTTGCAGGACCAGTGTCACATTTAACCTGGGAACTCAGGAACAGCAGAACACTCTAGACGTCCCATGTCAAGTGTCAGTATCTCTTACAGTCCTTATTTTTTTTCTTTGCCTGGTAATTAATAGTTACACTATTAAAAATGCAAACCTACAAGTAGCAGAATGCAAATATAACCACCCCTACATAAGCAACTCACGCAAGATATGGGACAACCTGAGAGGGACTTTACTGCAAATTGCTCTGACACAGAAAATACACTTTCTGCACAGCTTCTAAAGCATTACTAGGAAAATATACATCTTGATACTTCTAATGGAATGGATACTTTCTGTGCTCTACTCTCTGGGTTAAATTGTGTTCTTTAGAGGTTGGCTGCCAGAGCCACACAAGTTTTTATTTTTTATTTTTGCCTGTCATGCTCGGCTGGTGGGCCGGATTTGAGGCTTTTTAAATGTTATAATCGCATCCAGCGCCTACCATGCTCTGTGTGCCCCGGATCCTTTCCTCTACACCTAACTTCCTGATTTTCCCCACTCCTCCTGCCTTCCATCCCCCCGACTTCGCCTGATTGGTGAACAGGAAATCCACAATGGAGGCCTAACTCCTGTGACCCTTACCTGCTCGCCACCTTTCTCTGGCGCTGCAGGTGAGTGTGCTAAGCCCCCCTAATACCCCAGCAGGCCTTGGGGGGCCAGATTTGAGTCTTTTTAAATGTTATAATCCCATCCAGCACCTTCCGTGCTCTGTACCACGGCTCCTTTCCCCTACACCTAACTTCCTGATTCTCCTCACTCCTCCTGCCTTCCATCCCTCCCACCTCCTCTGATTGATAAACAGAGACCCATTTAGAGCAGCCATCCAGGGCAGCCCCTTGCCTGTGCAGCCCCTGCAGTGAAGGACCCCAAGGCAAAGGACAGCAGCCCCTGAAGTAGCAGCCCCAGACCGCGTTGGCCTGTGTTAGCACGTGGAGCCTGCAGCCGTAACCCAGCAGCCACTGACTATGTGTGGTTACGTGCAGGGGTGCAGCCATTACTACCCCCCACTAAACTGACCATCTCAATCCTACCTTATTAATTTCACATTTAGCCTGATTGTGGCAGATAGCCACATTCTACATTTCACCGGATTGTGCCAGATAGCGTGATTGTGTCAGATAGCCACATTTTGCATGTAGCCTGATTGTGCCAGGTAGTCACATCTTGCATGTAGCATGATTGTGCCAGAAAGCCACTTTTCGCATTGAGCGTGACTGTATCAGATAGCCTCATTGTACCAGACAGCCACATTTCACATTTAGTCTTATTGTGCCACATAGCCTGATTGTGCCAGATAGCCTGACTGTGCCTGATTGTGCAAGGCAGCCTGATTGTGCCAGATAGCCACATTTCACATTTAGTCTGATTGTGCCAGTCAGCCTGATTGTGCCAGATAACCACATTTCACATTTAGTCTGATTGTGCCAGATAGCCTGATTGTGCAAGACAGCCTGATTGTGCCTGATAGCCACATTCCATATTTAGCCTGATGGTCCCCGATAGCATGATTGTGCCAGATAGTCACATTTTGCATGGAGCCTAATTGTTCCATTTAGACACTTCTCACATTTAGCCGATTGTGCCAGACAGACACATTTCGCATATAGCCGGATTGTGCCAGATAGCCACTTTTGCATTTAACGTGACTGTGCCAGAAAGCCACTTTTCAGGATTAGCCAGATTGTGCCAGAAAGCCTGATTTTGCCAGACAGCCTCATTGTACCAAATAACCACATTTAGCATTTAGTCTGATTGTATCACATAACCTGATTGTGCCAGATAGCCTGACTTTGGCAGATAGCCTGATTGTGCAAGACAGCCCGATTGTGCAAGGCAGCCTGATTGTGCCAGATAACCACATTTTGCATTTATTATCTGATTCATGGAATTATTTGCGTGTAAAATGCAGATTTGTGCACCATTCTGCCCGAAAATCCCCATACCTCAAACAGGGATATTCCGCGTTTAACCTGACTGTGCCAGATAGCCACATTTCGCATTTACCCTGATTGTGTCAGATAGCCATACTTCACATTTAGCCTGATTGCACCATATTGCATCTAACCTGTTTTTGCAAAATAGCCTAATTGTGCCTGATAGCTATTTTATGCCCCTAACCTGATTGTGCCAGATAGCCTGCTTGTGCCAGACAGCCTGATTGCACCAGCTAACCAATAATCACATTTAACCTGGTTGCACCACATAACCTTAATGTGCCAGTTAGCCACACTTTGTATTTAACCTGACTATTGCATTTAGCCTGACTGTGCCGGATAGCCTGATTGTACAAGATAGCCACATTTCGCATTTAGCCTGATTCTGCCAGATGGCCTGCCTGTGTTTGACAGCCTGATTGTGCCAGATAGCCCCATTTCACATTTAGTCTGACTCTGCCGGATAGCCTGATTATGCCTGATAGCCTTACCCTGCCAGCTGGCCTGAGTGTGTCAGATAGCCTGATTGTGCCAGATAGCCTGCTTGTACCAGACAGCCTGACTGTGCTAGATAGCTTGATTTCACACTTAACCTGACTGTGCCAGATAGCCGTATTCCACAGTTAGCCTGACAGGGCCAACCAGATAGCCTTATTCTGAACTTAGCCTGATTGTGGCAGATAGCCTGATTGTGCGGGATAGCCTTACTTCCCACTTAGCCTGATTGCACCAGATAGCCTAATTCTGCCAGACAGCCTATCTTCAAATGTAACCTGATGCACCAGATACCCACATTTAACATTTAGCCTGATTGTACCAGATAGCATGCTAGTGCCTGATAGCCATTATTCAACTATCCAGGAAACTCTAATCTTGGGGTGTCTCTCACACTACTGTGCTCTGAAACTTGGGCCTTTCTCCCCACTGTCCAGGAAACACTAACCTAGATGTCTCTGATTAACTGCTATAATCGCAAGCTTATACAACCCTATACCGAGATAGCCAGACCCCCCCAACAGCACGCCTCGAATCCCATCAAGCCTGGGACTTTCCCACCATACCCCGGTCCCAAGAAAATCCAGCGGTAAGGTAAGGACTCCCTGGCTATGTCCCCTGACAGCTTCCCTATCCCACAACCACCCTGTATATCAAACCACAATACAACTCAGGAGGATAGCTTGGGAGGATAGCTCAGGGCCAACAGGCTCGCCTTGGAAGGAAGATGACGCAGAGCAACACAGGTTTGATACCCAGGTCCGTGCTTAGAAACCTCCAGGTATTAAGCGCGTTGTAAATAACCAATTACAATTACATCCAGCGCTAAACCTCTACACCTATAATCACAAACGCAAGGAAGCGAAGAACCATCCCAATCCCAATCCAGAAGGCGTGGCATGTGAGCTACCGACCCTGCGACCTAAATGCAAATGAACTTGTAAACCAACTTAATCCTAAAGAACACAACACCTACAACCCAATGCAACCAACCTTCTAAAATCAACTTGTACCTAAGGAACGCAATATGCCACGAAAACATACAGGATCACATGAAAGACAAACAGGAGAAGGAATAAGCCAAATGGAACCACACCACATAACCACAACTGAGGAACACACTCCCACAAACACGATTGACAGCGGAACAAACACCAGAAGAAGAGAAAAGTCTCTACACCTAACACCATACCTCGTGACCAACCACTCAACAGAACAAATACACTCCACCAACGATGCTAGATGTACCAACAACGTACCGGAACTGAGCAGGTAAATAACAGAAACACCCAGAAGCAATAGGAAAAACATCAATGACCTCACTCCATATAACACAAAAACAAGGGGTCACCTCCTTCAACTGCAACAAAATATATAAGAGGAACCAGAAGAAAAGAGGAACCCAATACGTAACCTAGCAGAACTACTCAACAACAACCCAGATGCCGCTGAACTACCATCACACCCTGAGAGCAACTTGGGAGCAAACCAGCGCCACAACCACAAGACAAAACCAATATTAAAAAGCAAAATAAACCACACCAAACAAATTAATTGCAACCTAATCAATGCAAGATCAATGTTCAAATAAGCCACAGAGATATATGACCTGCTATGTGACATTGGCATTGATGTCCATTTCATCAAAGAAACATTGTCAGATGACAACTACAAAATTGCACTCTACTGCTGCCTACTCGAAAACTTCAAGTGTGCACAGTTAAACCAGAAAGAAAAATAAGGTGGAGGTCTTGCAATAGCATTCAAGGAACACCTAAAAATAAAAACAGATGAACCACTAAACATCAAAAACTGTGAATCCTTAGTCCTTCACTTGACAGTAAATCCGAAGGAAAAAAACATAACATTTATACTGGTTTACAGACCACCAACCTATGACGCAACTTTCGTCGACAATGTCATAGAAGCCATCACCAAAATAGCCATCCAACATGAACATCTGATAATCCTCGGGGACTTCAACATCTGGTTGAAGAAGAAAGTGCAAACTCACAAAAACCACTAATCGAGCAACTAAAAACCATGAAAGTACAATGACTGGTTAAAGGAGCAACTCACACAGAGGGACACACACTTTATGAAATCTTTGCCAAAAAAACCTCATCAACACTGAACCACCAATACAGATACTCTGGAGTGACCGCCTCATCATTCCATTTGTGATCAAGCTACCAACTAAAGCAGCCAAACAGCTCAATACACTGCCAACTATCAAAAAAAGAAACTTGAAGACCATTAAAGCAACCAACTTAATAGAACAATTTGAACTCACAAAACCACCACCCACTAACCTGGACAAAGCCGACCTCGATGGCAAAACAGCACTACTTCATTAATGGATCACTGAAACAATTGACGGCATCTCCCCTGAAATACCTTTCACCCCATCAAAAAAGAAAGCATTGGCAAAATGGATCACCCCCCTACTCAGAACCATGAAAAAGAACAAGAAGAAGATCAAACTAGAATGGAGTAAAGAATATGACCAGGAAAAGAGAGTAAAATTCCAGTGACAATTACGCTTCTACAAAAAGGAAATCCAAAAGGCCAAAAAGAAATACTATGACAATAGAATCACCAAAGCCACCAACACCCAAAAAGAACTGTTCAACATCATAAACTAAATGAGGAACCCACCAGGATGTAATAACACTCTGATACCTTCACAGAAGCTATGCAACGACCTTGCGGTCCACTTCAAACATAAAATAAGCAACATCCATAAAATCATACACAGCAGACCAGTCAACCAAAACACTCAACCAAACCTGCCAAATGTGAAACCACAGCATAAACTCCAAACCTTCCCACACATATCACTAGAGACATTCATCAAGCTGGTAAGACAAAGCAACCGAGCAGGCTACCCCATGGACCCGTGTCCGCCGGACATCTATAAATCAATCCTCACACAGGACGCACTGCTGGAATATTACAGAAACCTCTTTAACTTATCATTTGCAACAGGGAAAGTACAAAGGTCATTCAAATCAGTGCACATCAAACCACTCCTCAAGGACATGAGAGGCGATGTGGAAGACCTCTCCAACTACAGACCTGTTTCAAACATCCCCAACCCAGAAAAACTGCTAGAAAGCTACTTCTACAAATTAACACAGGAACACATAGAAAAACACCAGCTGTTGGACCAGGCACAAGTCGGATTTAGACCTGCGAGAGGAAAGGAAATGGCACCCCTGTCTATCTCGGGCGACCTAGAGACAAGCGCAGATTCCAACACAAACTCTACCCTGATACTACTTTACCTCTCTGCAGCATTTGACATGATCAACCATGAGATCCTCATCAAGAGAACAGAAGAAATAGGAATAACAGACTCAGCCCTACTCTGAATTAAATCATTCGTAGCAAATAGAATGGAAACTGTCTGGATAAAACCCTTAAAATCCACTCCACAGGAAACCAACTTTGGAGTACCACAGGGATCATCCCTATCCCCACTGTTCTTCTAGCTGGCTCCACTAATCAAGCTCATCAAAAAAAACACAGACTCACGTTCTACAACTATGCAGCTGACAGACAGATCATCTATAACAAGAAGAGAACAAAAGGCTGGAGGAATGTCTCAAAGAACTCTACGACTGGATAAACACAAACCGCTTCAAACTGAACCTAGGCAAGACATAAATCATTGTTATATTCCAAAACATGGAAAATAACATCTATCCCTTAGCCCGAAGAACTAGGAACAGCACCCACACCATTGAAAATAGTCAAAAACCTCAGAATCCTAATGGACAATGCCCTAACATTAGAACCACAAGTAAACGAAATAATCAAGAAATGCATCTTCCTCCTTCACTCGATAAAAAGACTCCTAGCATTCTTGTCCTTCACTCAATAAACACCAGTCTTTGGACCCCTCACCAATTCTGTCCTAGAAAGACCTAGAAAAAACTATTTCATTTAAAACTATATCACAACATCAACAAAATCATTAATTACATTTTCTTGTACTGCCAATAGAGTTATATTCAATTCTGCGTACAGAGATTTAGGGCAAGGAACCAACAGTTTATGAAAACAGATAGTACTTTCCCCTTCGCTAATGACTTAATAGAACTCAAACCGAGATCAAATATAATCGCTGCAGTTGGCACATACTTTGCATTTTATTAAAAAGCTTGTAAATCCCAAGATGGGTAAATTTCAATCAAATGAGTTAGTTTAGGAACAACAGTACTAACGCAGTAGTTAATAAGCGAGACAAGAGAGCACTTACAAACCTATTTTTAATATAGATAATTTCGTGATTGAGGGGTCAGTCCGATGTCTGAATTAACTAATAGTATTCACAATATTCGTGACACTAGATACATAAAAAAAACAAAATATATCAAATATGAGGCTTTCTCCAAGGAGACGCCACTTAAGGCCCAATGTCCTCTTACACTCGCTCTTTTTGAAGTGAAGGTTAATATGTTTTTTTTGGTAGTATTTCTTTTTTATAATCAAAGTCGCATAACCTTCAAAGGCAGCACACGTTGTAATCCCACTGGCGAGCAATGCAACAGCAAGAAATCATCTGCGTATGCCAACCAAATTTTGCTTAGATGTCATATTTTGGGCAAAATAAAAGTGGCTTTCTCAATCACCTCCCCCATGGCAGATACATATAGATTTAATAGACAGGGAGCAAGAATGCACCCCTGTCTTAAACCAATCTCATTCAAAATCTTACGAGCCAAAGTGCCCATCTTATTTAACCTGACCTGCAAAAACGTTGAATCATGTAACCGAATAATGAGCTTAAAGAGCTCAATCGGCATTCCCCATTTATAAAGCTGCAGCCAAAGGAGGTTTCTATTAACTAAATCAAATGCAGAAGTAAGATCAATCATTACTACATGAAATGTATTATAGCGTTCACATTTAACTAAGTCTTGGCAGCACTTTAATACAATACTGTTAAGACTGGTCCGATGTAATTTGCTGAACACAGTTTGACATTTATTCAAACAGCCCACTTTCTCTGCCCATTTCTCAAGATGTTTTAAGAGAACTGATGCATAGATCTTACTGTCCGCATTGATAATTTAAATGGGATTTTTGGGGTCTGAGCGGGGGCCAAACTTGTATATGGGAACAATGTAAGAGATTTTCCATCAAGGGGAATAGCTACCAGTTTTCTCTATATCAGAGAAAATAAAAGACAACATTGATGTCCAACCATGAGGATTTCCCTTGAAATGCTCACTAGATACATTATTTGAACCAGGAGCCCTAAATTGACTGGCCCAAGAATGGTATCATAAATAACCACTTGTGCAAAATCTATTATAATTTGGTTAATTTCCCAGTCCTCTAAAAGGCTTGTTGGAAAGGAGTCTGCTTTATCATTTGAATACAGAGACTGAAAATGTGAGACCCATGATGACTTAGAAACCGCATTCAGCTGAGTTTCTGTATGCCCGTGCTCTACTGCATTAACCAAATTCCAGAAATCAACTACATCCGCTTAGCATTCTGTTGTTAATCTTTGCAATTGCTTTCTTTTCCACTACAATGCTCATGGTAAACTTTTTTAAGGGACCTGATGACAGCTCTCACTTCTATTTTCTTATTCAGTTATAGGTAATACACATAAGAATTCGATTTAATTATGACATTAACCCTTTGCTTCATGAAACTCAAACGCAAAGCAAGGTTCAAATTATATGTCAGTAATGGTTTGATGTTCCCAATGGTAAACCAAACTAACTCATGCTGAAAATCCATAGTATGTAATATATCATTCATCCTGTCAATATATGTAATAATTGCGCCCATGTTCCAAATAATTCTATTTCCTCCCTGGTTAATACAAATGTTATGATCATTAGTGTTCTTGCAATCTTCCGACTGCAAGTGCAATGAACATTGTAGCATTTAATTGTCGCTTCAAGAAGTAGATTCAACCCGCAGCTCTAAACATTTAGAAAGTAAAATCTCATCCATGAAGATATAATCCAAGGTAGACCTTTTGTTCCTTCTCAATCAAGTATAATTTGCAGGAATATCTCCTTTCACTGTCCCATTTACCTTAAACAGACCCAAAGAGTGCAGGCAAGCAAGCCATTTGGTCCTGTTACGAAACGTCTTCTTGGAGATACCATCAAACAAAGCGGTCGAAATTACGGTACTATCACAATAAAACACTGGACAAGAAGAATTTAAATCACCAACAATGAATACATCCCCGGACTCTTTTATGCTCCACCACCCTTCAATTTAAGAACTCAAAGGCACTAAAAACATATCTATTATCTATTAATTTGATGACCTCATGCCAATAAATATTGATTAGTAGCATCCTATACTTCCCCCGTAGTTCAGTCATTTCAAACTCCAGTACTAGTGCCCCTATATGTAATTTCAGTTTCTTCACATCTGAGATTCCACACCCTGATTTCAGTAAAGTCAGGAGCCCAACCATCGTTCGCTCTAAATGACCCTTTGTGCAGCTTGGAAGCAGGGCGAATAACTAGGGTGGCAAGTCAATATGCAAATCATTTCATGCTTTCTCAATAAAGTTAACACCATAGAGAGCACTATGACCTCTTGAACTCCAAGACAATAACATTAGTAGTGCCAGACTGCGAGGACCAATCTTGCTCCACACAACTAACTGTAGCAGAGGATTCAGAGAAATTAACTGCGCTTCTATCCAATTACCTATTGGATATAGTGACAGTAATGTTGTTTCCCCTCACGGAACACCTTGAACCATCAGGGTAGCAACCCCCCTCATAATAGTTGCAATAAATTCAGAAATAGTAACGCCTAACCTTTTCAACATAGGTATTTCTGGATTTATAACCTCTACTACAGTATTAGACACTGTCATGTTTCTGCATCTCTGCCTCTGGGTGGCGCTGTCTGCAGATCTGCAGGGTGTTTTCTACCATCTTCAGAGATGACCCTACATCATGATTTAACATTTTCTTTCACAAATCTGTATATCCAAATATGTGGACTTCAATTCCCATAATGTACCTTGTGGCAGTTCTTATTCCCTGGTTGTTCCTATGCATCAGTCATGGAACCACAATCACCAGAAGCCCTAGATCCCAGTGCTGCTTTCACTTTCCTAGACCAGGGAGGGAGGAGGCACATTGCCTTAAGATGTGCTGCTCCAGGTGCTGCTAATGAGCCTGTTTCAGCACAGGGAAGGTCATTATTTAAGCAGCTTTGTTACAGGAGCACAGGTCTCTTGTATCGAGTTCCCACCCCGTTGTGACTTGATCCTTGGAATTTAGTTTTTTTCTGTTGTTGCCAGAACCTGATCCTGCTCCAGTGTTCTGTGCTCCATGCCCAGCAGCCCAGCTACTCTGCCTACTCTCCCCTGCCTTATGCCCTGTGCCTCTGTGCTTCTGTCACTGCAGCCCAGGCCACTCAGTTTCTCGAAGACAAATGTGTACAACCTATGTATAAGAGACAAGTACACACTATGGGATTTATCATGTTATCCCCAGTGGCTTGAGTCCATTCCCAACCAGCAGCTAGATCTCACAATGCAACAACTAGTATCCCTGATAAATCGGCACCTAAGATATGGGAAGGTGAAAACAATATGAGCATATACCAAGTACAAGAGTACCTCTGGCAGGTGAAAAGACACACAGAAGATCTTTAAATATGTTTATTTGTATATGTATATCTTTTCCTTGGGTACTTGTCACCTGATCAGTATTCACAGTGTCCAGAACCTGACATTCTGTTTATCACCCTTAGTGAATGAGATAGATTGATGCAAACCCAGGCAGAGCAGTTGGAGGCCCTGAACAAAGCATATGCTTACCAGCTACAATTTAGGAAAAGCCATGACTCTCCCAAAAAGTCATTCCCAGCTGCATTTGCCACCTCTCACAAGGGTCTGTTTTCACATTTTACCAGCGCAGATCAGGTAACGACTATTCCTGACCCCAAGCCCATCAGCTTTTCAGAAGTTTGCTCTCCTACTGATTTACTAGTCTCTGCAACAAAACCTGCATGGGATTCCAGTCTCTCCCTAGAGTCAGAAACCACCACTGCCCTACTGCCTGGACTCAGCATACCTCTGGATTCACCTGTGGCTCTTAAGACCAGTGGTGAATGATGGACTTGTCCTTTATATGCCAATTCTGGAACCTGAAATGAAACTCACCAGTCTATTTGCACCTTCTGTTTCTTCCGTATCCCAGCCACGAAAGACTGCAAACCATTCCATAACAAAATGTATCCCTACAAACATGGTGGAAGACTTCAATTCTAGCCCAGTCTTTGAAGACCTGACAATAAGCATTGTAATTAGTGTGATGCTCCAAGAATTTCTAATCCAACAGAAGACAGTTTTTCAATTTTCAAATAATTTAGCTGATTCCATTAATCAACTTTAAAGCTCCAGTTGTGCTGCTAATTCCGTCCAAACTACAGCAAGCTCTACCTCTGAGAAGTGTGTAGATACCCCTAGTTCTTGGCGCTTAGTCCAAATTAGAAGATCGCTAATGTATCCAAAAATAGCTATGACTTATATATAAAATTACAGTTGCAAGCTAGGTTTCGAAAGTAAATGGTTCAAATTCTTGATATTCTTGATGTGTGAGTTTTATTTACTCCAAATTTATCATGAATCGAAACAGCCAAAATGTGTTTTGACGCTCCGTATTTTTCAAGGCTGCAAAAATGTACACCAATTAAAATCATCTCACGTGATTATTATTTGCACTTATAGTGTGCTGGCAGCCCGCAGGCATCAGGGCGCAAAAAGGGAGAGAAGAAAATAGATAGCAGAATCAGGCGAGTGACAACACACGGTTGTTTGAAAAAGTAAACTAATATTGGAAAACATTCATTTTTATGTACAAATTGCATGGAGCATGTACCAGTACAGTCAAAAACAGAAAAAGTTCATTGATACATACAAAAGGACGGGATTCGAGGAGAAAGGAGGGAAGCAAAACAGACATATGGCCTTATGAATTACTTTTGTCATGCCCAAGTTAAAATGTACTCACTGAGAGAAGAACAACCACCTATAAGTGACCTAACAGCCACAGATATTGAGCATACCCACCTTGTTATGTCTCTAGAATAGAAGTGGTCAAAATGACTGAGCTTAAATGCCTGAATGCGTGATTTGGCTGAATTTCAGCTGTTCGAAAAATCCAAGCCGCCAAATAGTTTGACCAAATGATGCATTCGGTGCTGGGGGCTGCGGGGCTGTCGCCCGCACCCTTCCTCACTACATTGTGAGCAGGGGTTGCGGGGGTGTCCCCAAGACCCATCTCAAAAAAAAGAAAAAAGAAAAGGACCCAACGTGCCGGTTTCCGATCACAGAAGTGAAAGGGAACAGGCATTGCAGGGACACAAGGTAAGTAAGGATGTGGGCGTGTGGTGGGGGTGTGTAAGAGATTTTCCATCAAGGGGAATAGCTACCAGTTTTCTCTATATCAGAGAAAATAAAAGACAACATTGATGTCCAACCATGAGGATTTCCCTTAAAATGCTCACTAGATACATTATTTGAACCAGGAGCCCTAAATTGACTGGCCCAAGAATGGTATCATAAATAACCACTTGTGCAAAATCTATTATAATTTGGTTAATTTCCCAGTCCTCTAAAAGGCTTGTTGGAAAGGAGTCTGCTTTATCATTTGAATACAGAGACTGAAAATGTGAGACCCATGATGACTTAGAAACCGCATTCAGCTGAGTTTCTGTATGCCCGTGCTCTACTGCATTAACCAAATTCCAGAAATCAACTACATCCGCTTAGCATTCTGTTGTTAATCTTTGCAATTGCTTTCTTTTCCACTACAATGCTCATGGTAAACTTTTTTAAGGGACCTGATGACAGCTCTCACTTCTATTTTCTTATTCAGTTATAGGTAATACACATAAGAATTTGATTTAATTATGACATTAACCCTTTGCTTCATGAAACTCAAACGCAAAGCAAGGTTCAAATTATATGTCAGTAATGGTTTGATGTTCCCAATGGTAAACCAAACTAACTCATGCTGAAAATCCATAGTATGTAATATATCATTCATTCTGTCAATATATGTAATAATTGCGCCCATGTTCCAAATAATTCTATTTCCTCCCTGGTTAATACAAATGTTATGATCATTAGTGTTCTTGCAATCTTCCGACTGCAAGTGCAATGAACATTGTAGCATTTAATTGTCGCTTCAAGAAGTAGATTCAACCCGCAGCTCTAAACATTTAGAAAGTAAAATCTCATCCATGAAGATATAATCCAAGGTAGACCTTTTGTTCCTTCTGAATCAAGTATAATTTGCAGGAATATCTCCTTTCACTGTCCCATTTACCTTAAACAGACCCAAAGAGTGCAGGCAAGCAAGCCATTTGGTCCTGTTACGAAACGTCTTCTTGGAGATACCATCAAACAAAGCGGTCGAAATTACGGTACTATCACAATAAAACACTGGACAAGAAGAATTTAAATCACCAACAATGAATACATCCCCGGACTCTTTTATGCTCCACCACCCTTCAATTTAAGAACTCAAAGGCACTAAAAACATATCTATTATCTATTAATTTGATGACCTCATGCCAATAAATATTGATTAGTAGCATCCTATACTTCCCCCGTAGTTCAGTCATTTCAAACTCCAGTACTAGTGCCCCTATATGTAATTTCAGTTTCTTCACATCTGAGATTCCACACCCTGATTTCAGTAAAGTCAGGAGCCCAACCATCGTTCGCTCTAAATGACCCTTTGTGCAGCTTGGAAGCAGGGCGAATAACTAGGGTGGCAAGTCAATATGCAAATCATTTCATGCTTTCTCAATAAAGTTAACACCATAGAGAGCACTATGACCTCTTGAACTCCAAGACAATAACATTAGTAGTGCCAGACTGCGAGGACCAATCTTGCTCCACACAACTAACTGTAGCAGAGGATTCAGAGAAATTGACTGCGCTTCTATCCAATTCCCTATTGGATATAGTGACAGTAATGTTGTTTGAACCATCAGGGTAGCAACCCCCCTCATAATAGTTGCAATAAATTCAGAAATAGTAACGCCTAACCTTTTCAACCTAGGTATTTCTGGATTTATAACCTCTACTACAGTATTAGACACTGTCATGTTTCTGCATCTCTGCCTCTGGGTGGCGCTGTCTGCAGATCTGCAGGGTGTTTTCTACCATCTTCAGAGATGACCCTACATCATGATTTAACATTTTCTTTCACAAATCTGTATATCCAAATATGTGGACTTCAATTCCCATAATGTACCTTGTGGCAGTTCTCATTCCCTGGTTGTTCCTATGCATCAGTCATGGAACCACAATCACCAGAAGCCCTAGATCCCAGTGCTGCTTTCACTTTCCTAGACCAGGGAGCGAGGAGGCACATTGCCTTAAGATGTGCTGCTCCAGGTGCTGCTAATGAGCCTGTTTCAGCACAGGGAAGGTCATTATTTAAGCAGCTTCGTTACAGGAGCACAGGTCTCTTGTATCGAGTTCCCACCCCGTTGTGACTTGATCCTTGGAATTTAGCTTTTTTCTGTTGTTGCCAGAACCTGATCCTGCTCCAATGTTCTGTGCTCCATGCCCAGCAGCCCAGCTACTCTGCCTACTCTCCCCTGCCTTATGCCCTGTGCCTCTGTGCTTCTGTCACTGCAGCCCAGGCCACTCAGTTTCTCGAAGACAAATGTGTACAACCTATGTATAAGAGACAAGTACACACTATGGGATTTATCATGTTATCCCCAGTGGCTTGAGTCCATTCCCAACCAGCAGCTAGATCTCACAATGCAACAACTAGTATCCCTGATAAATCGGCACCTAAGATATGGGAAGGTGAAAACAATATGAGCATATACCAAGTACAAGAGTACCTCTGGCAGGTGAAAAGACACACAGAAGATCTTTAAATATGTTTATTTGTATAGGTATATCTTTTCCTTGGGTACTTGTCACCTGATCAGTATTCACAGTGTCCAGAACCTGACATTCTGTTTATCACCCTTAGTGAATGAGATAGATTGATGCAAACCCAGGCAGAGCAGTTGGAGGCCCTGAACAAAGCATATGCTTACCAGCTACAATTTAGGAAAAGCCATGACTCTCCCAAAAAGTCATTCCAAGCTGCATTTGCCACCTCTCACAAGGGTCTGTTTTCACATTTTCCCAGCGCAGATCAGGTAACGACTATTCCTGACCCCAAGTTCATCAGCTTTTCAGAAGTTTGCTCTCCTACTGATTTCCTAGTCTCTGCAACAGAACCTGCATGGGATTCCAGTCTCTCACTAGAGTCAGAAACCACCACTGCCCTACTGCCTGGACTCAGCATACCTCTGGATACACCTGTGGCTCTTAAGACCAGTGGTGAATGATGGACTTGTCCTTTATATGCCAATTCTGGAACCTGAAATGAAACTCACCAGTCTATTTGCACCTTCTGTTTCCTCCGTATCCCAGCCACGAAAGACTGCAAACCATTCCATAACAAAATGTATCCCTACAAACATGGTGGAAGACTTCAACTCTAGCCCAGTCTTTGAAGACCTGCCAATAAGCATTGTGATTAGTGTAATGCTCCAAGAATTTCTAATCCAACAGAAGACAGTTTTTCAATTTTCAAATAATTTAGCTGATTCCATTAATCAACTTTAAAGCTCCAGTTGTGCTGCTAATTCCGTCCAAACTACAGCAAGCTCTACCTCTGAGAAGTGTGTAGATACCCCTAGTTCTTGGCGCTTAGTCCAAATTAGAAGATCGCTAATGTATCCAAAAATAGCTATGACTTATATATAAAATTACAGTTGCAAGCTAGGTTTCGAAAGTAAATGGTTCAAATTCTTGATATTCTTGATGTGTGAGTTTTATTTACTCCAAATTTATCATGAATCGAAACAGCCAAAATGTGTTTTGACGCTCCGTATTTTTCAAGGCTGCAAAAATGTACACCAATTAAAATCATCTCACGTGATTATTATTTGCACTTAGAGTGTGCTGGCAGCCCGCAGGCATCAGGGCGCAAAAAGGGAGAGAAGAAAATAGATAGCAGAATCAGGCGAGTGACAACACACGGTTGTTTGAAAAAGTAAACTAATATTGGAAAACATTCATTTTTATATACAAATTGCATGGAGCATGTACCAGTACAGTCAAATACAGAAAAAGTTCATTGATACATACAAAAGGACGGGATTCGAGGAGAAAGGAGGGAAGCAAAACAGACATATGGCCTTATGAATTACTTTTGTCATGCCCAAGTTAAAATGTACTCACTGAGAGAAGAACAACCACCTATAAGTGACCTAACAGTCACAGATATTGAGAATACCCACCTTGTTATGTCTCTAGAATAGAAGTGGTCAAAATGACTGAGCTTAAATGCCTGAATGCGTGATTTGGCTGAATTTCAGCTGTTCGAAAAACCCAAGCCGCCAAATAGTTTGACCAAATGATGCATTCGGTGCTGGGGGCTGCGGGGCTGTCGCCCGCACCCTTCCTCACTACATTGTGAGCAGGGGTTGCGGGGGTGTCCCCAAGACCCATCTCAAAAAAAAGAAAAAAGAAAAGGACCCAACGTGCCGGTTTCCGATCACAGAAGTGAAAGGGAACAGGCATTGCAGGGACACAAGGTAAGTAAGGATGTGGGCGTGTGGTGGGGGTGTGTTGGGGGTGTGGTGCGGGTGGGGGTGGGCCAAGTTTTAAGTGTTCAGGGGAGAAAAGACCAAAGATTATTTCGGGAAAATAAATCTTTCAAATCTCAAAGATTTCTTTTCCCGAAATAATCTTTGGTCTTTTCTCCCTCGAACATTTGGATTGCAGGCTTTCAACCCTGATCCCTCTAGAACAGGAGGAGCACATTGAACAACAGATTCTATGCAGTGGTCTGGGGGTACACTCCAGAAATTTAAAGATCTCTCAACTTACACCCAAATCTAAATTCACACCACAATTGGCATCTGAGAATGTTATTGATACTTTCCACAAAGCGTGATTACAGACATCCATCACCATTTGGATGTGAAGCTATCCAAAAGAGATTGCAAATTTAACAGCTTGAGCCCCAGAGAACATCTAGCACTAATACCTTTAGCTAGTGACAAAGGCATAGGGGGGTCATTCCGAGATTCGCAGTAAAAAATAGTTTTTACTGGCATGGAGGAAATACTGTGTCTGTATAGCAATGATGCAGCTAACAGCGGCCGATTACGAGTATGTGTGTATGCACGTTGTGGCATGCTAGAATCGACAGTACCGGCTTGCAGCAAAATTCCCAAAAAGCCCCCTTAGCGGCATCATGGAAAGCGCAGACAGCCCTTCCACTGCTGTCCTCCTCCAAATAACGGGACCGGCATCAATGGATGCGGCATTAGCGGCCACCCTTATTAGCGGGCACCGCTAATAGCGGAACCAGAAGTAATGTCATCGCGCCGGAACGGGAAACGGCAGAACGGCCATCTTGAAAAACACAATCCATTGCCATCCTCAATACACAGGACCTGGAGCGTCAATCCGACACAAGAAAATCTTCTACTCCACCAGCATCATGCCAAAGGCAGTTAAGAAAGGCGCATCCCGGCAGCGGAAGGAGCAGCTCTCAGAGGATGAACTGACAATGCTTGCTGACACTCTGGCTGAAAATGCTGAGGTGGTCTTTGCAAATGACCTGAAAAGAGCAGCCCAGCTAAAGAAAAAAGAGATTTGGGAGCTAGTAGCCAAGAAAGTGAGTGCGGTTGGGAACACCGCCCGCACAGTGAAGGATGTCCGAAAACGTTGGGACGACCTGCGCCTCAGAGTGCGCAACATCTTGTCGGCCACCCGGGGCCAGGGCCTGGCTACTGGCGTTGGTTCTAGCTCTCCAATAAAACTCAGCCGCTGGGAGGAAACCTGCATCAGCACAATCGGCATTGAGTCGATCGAAGGTGTGGGCGAGATGGAACATGCAGCCATGTCATCGACAGATGGAGGTGAGTGTCCTAAGAAAACACTGTAATACAATGTATGATGATAGTCCACCAATATGACCGTGCCATGAGGCAATGCATGGCCTATTACACACACATGGACACTTCCCTGCCTAGATGACGACCTCAGCACTGACACATTCACATGCATGCCTCATGCCAATGCCATACCTGAGACGCACCCCACAAACATGGAAACGGCATGTCTCACACTGCACGCAGTCCACAACAGAAAGGCATGTCACACAGCATACACCACCTCAAACATGTGTGAACCTGACGTATGCCTGCATGAACCCCCCATATAGCAAGCAACCTGAATGTCACAACTCCAATACCGAATCCCCTCAAATGTGTAGAACAGCAACAATACTAATGTATGCATGATGCATGTAGAACCATCACTGATGCCGTCCCTCTTTCGGTCCCCCACAGGCTCAGATCCTGACAGCGAGGCCTGGGACTCTGCGGCGCAGGCAACGACTCCCAGAAAGAAGGCCAGGGGCAGGGAAGAAGGCAACAGGCCTTCTACGTCAAAAGGCCCAGGCAAGGTACAACTGCCACAGAAGGCGAAGGCGCCACAGGATGCAAAGTCACTGGGGCGCCTAAGGGCCACTGCAACAGCAACAGTTCCCACAACAGCTGAATCCACTGCACAGGAGCCAGTGGCCGATGGGGCCCTGTCTGCTGCCAACAGCTCTGTCAAGGAGGCAGCTGCCACGGCACCCCAGAGTGACAACGAGGTACAGAGCAAAGGCCAGGTGTGTGTCCCTGTGGAGGATGTGTCATCAGACCTACCTGGCACACCCAGCCCCCCGCCATCACCCCAGATCAACCCATTCAGCACCCCCAATGGAAGCACACAGGAGCAGTCTGGAGGGAAGCCAGGGCCAGGGAGCTGGAGACCCACAGAAGACCCTCATGAATTGGGACCCTTGCCACATGCAGCATCCACTTCCACTGGTGTCCAGGATGGGGAGCAGTGAATGCCACTGATGGAGCAGTGCCAGGAGGAGCTGATAGGACTAGTCGGACAGTTCATAGCTGATGGTGCCCTGACAAGGCAGGAGGGCCGGGATAAAACAGCGGCCATGAAAGTGGCCATTGAGGCGAGCACAATTCGCATCTGCAAGGAGTTGTCTGCTGTGAGGCAGGTCCTTAGCCGAATGGCGTATGCCTTAGAGGCACAGCGTCCTGCCCCGAGACAGGAGCAAGCGGGCACAGGCTCCTATTCAAGCTCGACACAGACCAGCCCCCTGCGCAGGTTTGCACGCACCTTGCGACGCTCAGACATGCCGCCACCAGAGGCGGGAAGTGGCCAAAAGTAGCAGGGGCAGCCTGAATATGGCAATTGATGCAGACACCTGCAGCATTCGATTGCACACCATGTGTGGGGGAGTTGTGGGGAGAGACAGAGGGGGGAGACATTGTGTGGGGGAGTTGTGGGGGAGGGGGAGGGGGTAAGGGTGTGTGGGGGAGTTGTGGGGGGAGGGGGAGGAGGGAGAGGGTGTGTGGGGGAGTTGTGGGGGGAGGGGAGAGGGTGTGTGTGTGAGGTTAAGGGTATGAGCACTTGTTACTTCTTACTGTTAAATACACCCGTTGTGTACCTGAATAAATACTAGCCTGGACATTCCTTATTGTGTATGTGTCATTTATTGGTTTACAGTGCATAGTGTCCATGTACCCCCACACCCAGTGCCCTCAGTCCCATATTCATGGCACCCTCAGCTCCCATTTCTCTAAGAAGTATTGGTCAATCAGCACGTCCCCCCTGTGCATTGCCACCGCGATGATGTACAACCACATCTTCTTCATCTTCTTCATCATCACCTGGTGGTTGCTGTTCAATGTCAGGGGGAAGAGGCACGTTTCGTTGGATGCACATGTTATGCAGCATGACACATGCCATGATGATCTTGGCCACCTTCTCATGCCTGTAGAGGAGTGCCCCACCTGACTGGCTAAAACAGCGGAAACGTGCCTTCAGCAGGCCAAATGTCTGCTCGATGACCACATGGGTACGGGTATGGGAACAATTGTAGTCCTCTTCGTGCCTGTTCTGCGGGTTCCGGACAGGGGTGAGGAGCCACGTCTTCAAAGGAAAGCCACTGTCACATGCCTAGGTGCAAAAAAAGGTATGTGTAAGTCAATTCCTGATGGACACTTGTACTTATCAATCATGCCTGCAGATTTCTGTTGTTCACATGCACATGTCCCTGGTTGTAAGCACACATTTTACCTTGCCACAATATGGTGTAGGTTGCATCTTCCAGTTCATACAGGGTGTACACTCCCTTGATGTTCTGCATGCACTGTGGATGTATTCCGCTGTGTTAGTTGTCATTATGTGTTGTGTAGTGATTAGTATAATTTTTTTATTGGCAGCGTTGCTAGAAGTCTCAGCATTATTTGTCATTCAGCGCTTATCATTTCCATGCTGACATGCAGTGCTACTGTGCTGGTGGCCCTGTGACAAGCAGGGTATACCCTTGGTGGAATTGATTTGTGCACTCTCATGGATGCTTGTCCTGTGTTGTAAATTCCTGTGGACATGTACATTGTGCATACTTACAGCATGTTGCTGGATTGTGTTACGGAGGGTGAGGTCTGATGATGGATGGTGGACATGTTGTGGGATGTGGGCTGGTTGTAAATTAGGCACGCTGTAATTGGTGTGCAGCTTCCATCATTGCTATGGGGATTGGTAGTCATGTTCAGTTAGTGATGCTTTGGGGCACTGTGTTTTGCGATGTGGACTTTGTGCTGTCTCCACAACAATGGCGCCACAGTGGTGTGTGCATCTCTCCCCCATTACACTGCCATGTGCCTGTCATGTGACTTACCAAGCAGCCAGACATGTCATCCTGCATGCCGCTCCATGTAGCGTGGTAGCGTGGAGTTCCGCAGGACCATTGTGTCATGAGTTGATCCGGGAAATCGGGCACAACAATGTGTGATGATCTTGCTGGAGTCACATACCATCTGTACATTGATGGAGTGATATAGCTTACGATTGTGGTACACCTCCTCCGTGGCATGCGGGACAACCAATTCTACATGGGTGCAGTCAAGTGCACCAATACAATTTGGCATGCCTGCCAGTGCAAGGAAGCTAACTTTTGTGTCAATTATCTCCTGGGCAGTCTGTGGTAGGGTTATGTAGTTCCTTGAGTGCTTCAGGAGGGCATCCAACACTTGGTTCAGCATGCAAGGAAATAAGGGTTGTGATATTCCATGCATGTGCCCCACTATTTGCTGGTAGGTGCCTGTTGCAGGAAGTGGAGCACAGACACTACCTTCAGTAGAGGTGGGATGGCGGTGCGTATTTCAATCAGGCTGACAGTGTTGTCGTGTATCATGTCCACAATGGTGGTGATGGTGTCCCGTTCCAGACGGTACAGGGTGTGGATCTGCTCAGGGGTTAGGTTGAATGGACTGGCTCTGATGTGAGGGATTGGGGACTGCCTGCATGGTACCACTGGCTGCACTGGCTGGGCTTGCTGGGCCTGTCTGACCCACCTTCTGCTCCTGCATCTCCTCTGTGGTGCCTGTTGTTGTTGCTGGTGTAGCAATGCAAGCATGTCCTCCAGCCCCAGTATTGCTGCTACAAGTGGAATTTTGGTGTGGAAAGGGGTGTGGTGTGTGGGTATGCTCCTTTTGTGCTGGGCCATACTCCATTGCCTCCACCTGTGCTGACTGTGTGTACCTGTGGCAGTTGGGAACGCTGCACATAGCTGTTTGCGGGAGGTTCGCGATTCTGGTATTGCCCGCATCCCCGTATCCCTTATTACCGCTTTCATGATGCCGGTATTTGCATGTCCGCATGACTTGTGATGTCCTCCTGTTAGCGCCATCCCGGTATTGCCGGTCCGAAGGGCCGCGTGCCTGTGCGCGTGCCATTACGGGGGAGAATGGTATCAGCGGTGGCACTAATACTGGGTTTTTGAGTCGGAATAGCCCGGAGCGGTATGCGGTGCCGGTGATCCGATCATGCCAACAATTTATTTTCTGCCAAAAACCCACAAGAACTTTGAAACATTACCAGAAGTACAGCCTATTATGAGTGGTATTGGTGGGTCCACAGATGGCCTCTCACAATACATAGACAACACAATTAGGGAACATTTTTATTGCATACTTTCCTATATTAGAGACAGCACTCTATGTCTTGTCCATTTTACAAAACATGGTATGGGACAGGGGATACCTACTAGCCACCTTAGATGTCTCTGCACTCTGTACTTCCATAGAACATGGATTAGCAATCAAAGAAATTGAAAATACAATTTGGGAGCACTCAGCATCACATATGGAACATTAAGGAGTTTTTGAGATTTACACTCTGAAACAATGATTTCTTCTTCAATGGTACTTACTATATTCAGACCAAGGGGATTGCAATGGGGGCAAAATGTGCACAACATTTTGCCAATCTGTTTATGGCACATTATGAGGACAAACATGCACTACACAACAATGAATGTGTCAACAATATTGTTATGTGGAAACGATATATATATGCCATTGTGATTGTATGGAACGGGACTAACGGCAGTTTTGGCAAATATATGCAATATCTAAACACAATTTCATTTGGATTGACTCTCACAGGACACTGTGGTGCAAATAACATTAACTTTCTGGATTGACATAACTATAACAGAAACAAAACAATCAAATTGAAACATTGGTACGATGTACTTTCATCGACACCCGTTTTTACGATGGGTGATTTTCAGTGGAATTATTGCAGAAAAAAAGTTTCTAAATGTTTTGGGGTAGGGGTGGGAAAGTGCATAAAGGGTTGGGGCAGTTGGGAATTAAAAAAAATAGGTAAATGACGTGGGGCTTGGGAAAGCGAACCTCCCCAAAAAAATGATATAAAAACAAATCAAAATGTTTTTTTCAGCAAAAATTCCAAGGAAAAACACCAGTCGTAAAAACAGGTGTCGATGAAATGACATAAAACCATCACATCCACATATCATAAGCGTACAGAAGTCAACTCGACACTAGGTCTCGGGAGGAAGCTCAGGAGAAACGTGCTCGCCTTGGAAGCAAAATGACACGGAGCAACACAGGTTCGATCCCCGGGTCCGCTGTTAGATACCTTGGGGTATTAAGCACGTTACAATTGAGCAATCATATCATATCATATCATATAACACGCTAACAGTTGTCATAGAAGATCAACAGTCACGAATATACCCACAGGGGAATTCTATCGGGCACGTAGGAATTGTAGCCAAAATGAAGAGAATGAAAAATGATGTGAACTCCTGTCTGAGAGGTTTTGGAAGAGAGGGTACTCTGCTAAAATCATAAATATGGCACAGGGCAAAATCAAAATGATCAACAGATCAGGCATGAAAGTCTGTGCACCAAAGGTCTGTGTACCTGAAAGCTCAAACCAGGAGCGATCGGATCAATATAGTTACACAGTACTCAAAAAACTCACATGTACTACATAAAATAATGTTGAAGCACTGGCATCTGATGCATATGCACACAGTTGTACTACCCTATATAGATACTAGACCACAATTTGCATTCACTGGAGCCCCGACTTAATAAACTCTGTCGGTCATTTTTAGAAACAAGCAGAACAGAGACCAGTTCTGACTGGTTTAAAACAATAAGGGTCTTCCACAGATGTGGATCCTGCAGTATGTGCAAGTATGCTTACAAAGCCAGTGACAGAATCGAATACAGAGATGATTTAGAAATCCATATTAAAGGTCTTCATCAATTGCAAAACCACATATTTCGTGTACTCCATTATCTGCATAAGTAGCACGCTGTACATAGGAACAGTTATTAGACAGCTTTGCATATCTGTTGGGGAACACCTCACAAACCTTGGCAGTCAAGACCCGAAATATCATTGGCGTTACATTGGCAGGAATGCCATCAAATGGACAATTGAAAAGACTTGAGATTCATTGGTTTAATGAATGCCAAAGGTACTAAAGGTGGAGGAGACCTAACAATGAAACTTCGATAGATGGAATCCAAATGCATCTGTCTCCCAAGATAGATGGGTTAAAAAAAGAACATGAAATTCATGTGTTCATGTGTTTCTATAATACAAATGGTGTGGTTTGAATGTCTGCAAGGCAAACCTTTGTTGTACACTGTATAACGTTCCTCAATATCAATACATTTTCTTTTGTTAATACATTTTAAGATGAGATATAGACATATATGTTCTGAAAGGATTGGCACTGGCACTTCACCCTCTGCAGTTCAGACCAAGACTCACAGACCTTCATGAATGATCGCTCACAACAAACTATGAACATCTTGCCAATTACTATATATGTTCTGCTAGATTATACATTTTATTTTTAACATATAATTCTAAAGGTATGGAGGACAATGTGGGAGGATCTCAGAGCAATTGTTGATATACATGTCTATATATAATAGGTTGGGCTGTGTCTATGCAGCACAGCCCACCTCTGCTGCAATGGAACGGGTTGATTTGTGCACCCACATTGCCTACTCCTCACATTAGGAAGGCCTAATCGCAAACGCACCAAACCTGTATTATTATATAACAGGACTTATGTTTTACTAGAATTTCCAATGCCAATGCGCAATCAGCTTTAACAGCATACAAAATGAAGAAGAACCACAATTCCCAATCAGCAATGTGCATAGGACCCCGATGACATCATTGTGCACTCACGCAGACTTCTCCTGAAATATTACAATAATTAAAATGGTGGCTGCATGTGAAATGAATGCAGACCACCTCAAAGGTGATTCTGGCCAGGACACTTCAACTCAAACAGTACGTTTTAAGAGGTCCCTCTCATATATTGTTGTTACAGTAGTCACATGCTTACCAATGGGACTTAACACTCTATGACCTCACTAATGGGAAATATCTTATTACAGGATTCCAAACCAACAATGGTTGAGGAAACCCTTTTTGAGAATGGCATCAGAGACTCAATAATGCAGATAGAATACAAGATGACTAATTTCAAGCCAACCCACTATCGTATGTGCTGCTTATATATATATATATATATATTCTTCGCAATTAACGTGTCTGGTTGCTTATTATGGTTAACCAGACTTTTTCCTTTGTTCAGAGATTGGATGCTGGGTTTCCCAGCAGGCAATCTCTGCCCCTTGCTTTGTCTCGTATTACTTGTAGTATATAGTGAATTTAACGTAACAGTGTGTTGCATTCTGTTCCCTCAGAGGGCACCCGCTGTAGGAACAGTCCGGACCCATGCCGGCTTGTCTCGTGTAAATAAACTCCTTGTTTTTGCCCTAGGTTCCAGACACAGAAGCCTATCTTACTGCCATCTTCCAACATCTTACATGGGGTGGTGCCTGTAAAACGAACTCACACAGAGGCATTGAGCTTCCCTTATATCTGTGGGTAGTCTCTAGTCCAACATGTGTATACACTCCAAGTACTATTTCTCATTGTGTGTACGGAGCATGGTTCCTTCTTGTTCACCATTGAGGTCTGCACCTTTCTTCCTGTTCCATTGTTCCGAATTACCTGGTCTATTTTTCCTTCTTGTTTACCCGCCTGCTGTATGCATTTGCCTGCCCCCTTACATCAGCACAGTCACCCAAACCTACCTGGGTGTCCTGTGAAACTCCTGACAGACTAAATATGTAAAGTAGTAATATTAGTGCGAGTTGGATAGCAAAACTCAATTCTCTCGATATCTTTAGATGACATTTAATGCAAGTTTGGAATCTCAGAAAACTGACTAAGAAGGGCCGATCTATTAAGGACTAGATTTAAGTCGTCCTTAAAGATACTTTCCATGGTGAACCTGTGTAACGAGGAGCAAAAACGAGTCAATAGACCACTTATCAGCCTTCCTATGAAGTGGACCCTTAAGACAGGGCACATTCAATCTAGAGGCGTTAGCCATGTTGTCACCAAAACACCGAGCTCCCCTTAATATGCTATACACATTTGATTATCCTGCAACGCAACCAACCTCTTTTAGTCCAATTATCTGAGGGGCTGATAAGGCTTCAAGCCTAGCATGCAATTGATCGACATTATAATTATACAATAAAGGTGATTCTGGCCAGACTGAGTCAAGAGAAAACTTCACTTCACTAAGTTTCGTGATAACGGCTAGGGGCCTCAAAACAAAGATTTGGCCCTATTAGCCACTGAGTTACCAAAGCCATCTTTATATTGGTCTTCATGAATAGGCACAAGGCCAGAAATTCCATTCACTGTCCCAACCATACTGCAAGTGTTTGCACTGATACACAAACTTTGCAATCTGAGGTATTGAACACATTTACCATATCCCCTGCCCCCAATCATGAAATGTGTTTGCATTGTGTATTCAAACATGCCGCCTCAGACGACATTACTACATTCAGGTGGCTAACCAGATCATCATTATCAAGTGTGTCCTCAACCTCAGAAAAGCTATCCATAATCACTTGAAAAGGTGGCTTTTCATTATTCACACAAGCTTTATGGGGGTTAAATTTCATCTTCGCAATACAGTCCTGTATATTGATGTTTCGCAAACATTTTCTAGATGACTTTTTTTTGTTATTCTGGGCTTCACAATTCTTGGTTTTCTTTCAAACGGGCTTTTCAATATTCTTGTTGAGCAATAGTCAATAGAGGCATCGGGTGTGTTGTCGGAAGCAGCCCTAGGGAGTCGGTGTGTCTTTGACAACTGTGTTTCGCTTATCGTTTGTTTCCCGTTCTGAGGTCTGTCTGTGGTCCTTTTCTCTAGCCTATTCAGTGGTGCATGTGGACGTCTCTGGCTAGTGAGGAGTGTGTCAGTACTGGAGATCTGCACGTGGAGACCCTGTCATTGCCTGGAGGAATTTACCCCTGTGCTTGCAACCTCCCCAGTTAGGGTGCCAGCTGGTGGGTGCTGCTTGAGGCTGATGAACATACCTAGAGCACCAATTGCCGAGCACTGCACATGGTTAGGGGATGTGTTGGGCTGACCACTTGAACCATTGTGTGCAGCGTTTAGGCATTACAGTGTTTAAGAGCCCCTTAGGAGCACACTGAAGCATGGGTGATAAGTGCCTGCTGCGTTCAGACGGAAAGATGACGTTTTATGTGCAGAGTTTCGTCTGTCTGCTGCAGCTGCATCTGCTGAGACTGCTGACTCTCTAACTCCTGCTAAGCTTACTTATCACCTCCAGGCTCGGACTAGCTTATAGGGCAATAGGCCCATGGCCAAAACAAAAACGCAATATGCTTGTGTGGGCCAGTTTTTTGGGTTAAAGTGGGGCACTTATTTGGCCAGTGTGGGCCAGTTTGATGACTTCACTACGCGGTTCATAGTTTTGACCAGTGTTGCTGAATATATATTCTTTAAAATGTGAAATTTGCCTCACATTTTATCAAAAACCCTCCCCATTGGGTACTATTCAGGGTGGCTCTCCAATGAAATTAGAAAAACAGGTGCCTACCACTGAGAGTATGGAGGGTGAAACGGTAGACACAGAGCCGATCCTAGTGGTGAAAACCAGGCTTAACAAATCGATGGAGTTGCCAAAGATTACCGACTATTATATGCCTATTAAACCATCTAACCAGCAGCAAATTGGAGGAAACGTGGAAACAAAGACCCCAGTGACTTTGGAGACACCGATAGCTATGAAGGTGATTGACAAAGACAATTCACTCTTAAATATGTGTTTGGACTTTCATAGAAGGTGTCTGGGTGAGCCAATATAGGGTGACAATGTTCTTTCTGGCGTGATGGCAACTAATCTCTCTGCCAGTCCTGACCTGACTGGAATTGCTGAAGGGGTGGCTAGCTCACTGTACAATACTACGTTATCCACTTCTGAATGTTCCAGTGAACAATTGTTAGAGCCTCACGAAATGTCATTTGCACTGACATTAAGTTATATTGCCATTACCATGGATTCAATTTTTGGCTTGCCCTCAACGATTGCTAATGAGCAAATAAGAACGTGCACTGGCCTTGGTGGTTGACATTATAATATCTAACAGTGCCAATGTTTCCCTGAACAATCCGTCTAACAAACTGAAAGAAGTCAAGCAGCCGGATCTTGGTTGCCCGCAGGAGTACTCCATGTTGGAATCACCTATGACCATTTCATCGTCAACTCCAAGGGCCGAAGTGCAAGACCCCATGCAGGGTGTAAAAAAGAAAAGGTCAGGCGCGCACTCTAGTTCCTAGTCTTTTTAATCCTTAAACTAGTTTCAACAGGGTTTGATCCCAGCAATGTTAAAAAATAACAGGGTTAAATCCCAAATGTAAGTGGTAACAGGGTTGTATCCCACAAAATTTTCAAAAAGTATACCAGGGTTAAATCCCAACTGCCACAAAATGTTCAAAAAATATACCAGGGTTAAATCCCAACTGCCAGTTCAAATGCACAGTAGTTCTGCTCCTCCAAGTACTTTTGAGTCTCCAACTCTCTTCAGGGAGGCTGTGTTTCTTTTCAGCTGTTGCCAATTGCTTTTTTTTATTACAGTCTCAAGGGATTCTGGTCTTTGTAGTGATGGCACAATGTTTTGTTCAGGAGACCAGGAACTAACTCCCCTCCCAACACACACATCATACCCAAAATTAGGGGATGGGGAAAAACCATGATTATGGCTTTCCAAAGTGAAGGCATGACAACCCTCAGTGCTGCTGCCTCCAGGACCCTGGCTTCCTGCAACATTAAGTAAAAAAAAAAAGGTCAGTCGCGCACTCTAGTTCCTAGTCTTTTTAATCCTTAAACTAGTATTAACAGGGTTTGATCCCAGCAATGTTAAAAAATAACAGGGTTAAATCCCAAATGTAAGTGGTAACCGGGTTGGATCCCAGAAAATGTTCAATAAATATACCAGGGTTAAATCCCATCTGCCACAAAATGTTCCAAAAATATATATACCAGAGTGCGCGCCTGACCTTTTCTTTTTTACCCATGCAGGGTGTGTCCATCTTTACATCTGAAAGAAGGCAAACTCGACCTAATGTGCCAAACCGGCGAGGAAAAACCTTTTTGAAGGCACCAAATAAGGATATAGGTGATCAAAGGAAGCAGTGGTGGAAAAGGGAGGTATAGCTGGCTACTGAAGTGTGCCCAGTACTTTGCCTATGTCAATTCTGCTGGAGAATCCAGGCCGCCTACAATGGGAAATAAAGTGAATGAAGTAAAAGCCTGATTCAGTGGGAAACGGCATAAACTGGGTGGCAATATGTGCTTGAGTAGTGTCGCTTGTAACAATTTCCAGAACCCAGGGCGCCTGTTCCAGGAGCATGAATAGGATGTCTTGAGGTTGATGCCCCTGCAAAGTATTCCAGAAAGGTTGCAGAAAAATAGTGCAATGCAAACACTTGTGAGTAAACCCCCAAGATCTGCGACCATCAATTATTTAAGCAAAGTTTGAATCAGAAGGACCTGTGGATCGTGTGTTCACAGGGTGTATCACACACATTACCTATATTATTCACACAGGGCTTGGGATGGTGTGATAGTGGGCTCCTATTTCGATGGCAGGCAACGTGCATACAAAACATGGCGACGTTCCTGGCACAATCTTATATGCCAACATAACTATACTCATGCAGCACAACAAAATGGGGGATGTTATACAGGTGCCGCTGGGTATGCAATATTATCAAAATGAGTTGGGCATGGAATCTCGACTCTTACACGTGACCCAAACAAGTACTTGACACCTATGGCAAATGTGATTTCCAATAATACCATCAGTGGTGGACTGGATCGACTCTAATTATGCGCCTAGGAAGAGCAATAAGGAGCGCATTCTCAAAGATTATGGAAGGGAACAATCCCTAATAATTGAGGAATGGTATCCTACAGAGGATAGTTTATTTCTGAACTGAAAAAAATGTAATGATACTATTTTGGCAAATCAAGGGACTCCAAATTTTAAGAACTCAAAACATAGAGTCAGTGGTCCTGCCCGCCATGCATAGCATGACGAATTGGGCCATTGTGACACTTGTTTCCGTGGTGGCAGTAGAAAGGGTCATGGCGATAACCTCAGAAATTCATAATCTGGGCTACGAGATTCAGACTAATAAGGATGGTGGATTGGAGAGTGCATTGATGGAAAATGAATACCACACACAGGAAGTTGGAATCACAGGGAAAAAACTGCTATAGGACTGTACTATCCATGGAGCACAAAGAAAGCGAATGTATGGAGGAGGGCCAAGTGGCATGGTAGCTTGGCAACCAGTATTAGTAGCAGGTCAACATTGAAAGGGGGTGTTTAGTACGAATTGCACACTGTTAGTGTAGAACACTCGGGCCATAAATCGTTTGCCACCAATATAGGTGCTATTGCAGCTCTGACCACTGTGGACTTTCCTTGCTACAGGAAACATGGCTAACCACAGATACTGTACTGGAGGGTATAGGGTCTTCACTCATAATGCACTTTTCAGTGGCAGAGGATGCCCAAAAGGAGGGCTCTGCATTGGGGTACACTCAGAGCTGGAAGCCAACTGGTATGGTACAGATGGGAAATCATCTTAGTGTATGGCTGTTACCATAGCCAACTTCCCCGTAAGGAATATGAATACCTTGATTATAAACATCTATGACGTCCCTGATGGCAAGATACAGGGTCCCTGAGGGAGTGCATTAAAAGCTCCATTGTGAATTGGTGCGGTCACTATGCGGGAGGGGAAATATTGGTGGCAGGGGATTTTAATGCACATTGTTTAACAACTTGGGACCTCCAAAGATTGGAGTGGGACCCATCCATACTGAAGAAAGAATGTGAAGCGGCCTACACATAAGCATACAAGCAGATAAAGCGTGTTACTGTGTGGGTTGACAATATGTTGCAACTGCAACTAGAGTCTATGGTACCCAGAGGTGAGTCGAACTCTAATTTGGACTGTATATTTACCACCAAATTGTGACTTAATATATTTTGTGAATATTTGATTAATTTCACTATTTTAAGTGACCATGCTATGCTGAAGCTTAGGTTTAACATTGATTTACACACCCGTTACCTTCCTCTAGTGAGTAGGGTGATACCTTCAGTACAAGGTAATAGAATTAATTGGTCAGATGCAAATATTCAAATAATGAGTGAGATTATTGACAAGTTCACTTGGAAGCCACAACAGATCTATGCTAAGTGTAGTGGACAATTGTGGTTGCTATTACTGTTGCTCTGGCCACGTATAAACAGGCTTGGACATGTGTTGTTATTGAAGGGTGTGTAGGTGAAGCCTTTTGATGCACTGATAAATGGAAAGAAAAAAGCCAGAAAACGTGAGTTAGTTAACATCAAACACAATGCAGCTGTAACTCTAGGGCAGCAAGCAAAGGAGACTACTGTTGTGGATTCCAGGTATAAGAATTGGCTGAAACAATACAAAAGCAGTGTCTATACCGCCAACTGGAAAATAGTCTTTAAACTTATTAAAACCAATGACTCTCGGAAATTCTGGTCCCTCTATTGCACCTATATGGGTGGTAAATCCCCCAATGCACTGTGTGGGATTAGCGAACACTGCTGGGCACAATTTCTAGATGCAACGTATTGAGCGAGGAGGGCCTTGAATCAAATGGTCAGTAAGCCTACCAAAATTGAGGGGAACATAAGGGATAGTATGAGTAGCACTAACATTGCAGACACCATCAAAGGTCTAAAATCGTCTCAGGCCCCTGGCCCTGATGGTTTGTCAAACGTCTTATTAAAGGCAAACCCTCCGTTTTGGGCAGAGTTTTTACATCTATTGTTTAAAGACACACTGGATAGTGGCAAAATTCCTGAACGTTGGCGATTGGCAATTCTAATCCCTGTACACAAAAAAGGTCTTTATAACGATACACAGAACTTTCGATTATTAGCCATGCTAGATTCCAGCAGCAAAATACGTATTTGCCACCTTACTGTTAAAACTGCTGGGTGAGTGGGTAGACAAGCAACATATCCTACAGCTTCAACAACTCGGCTGTAGGAGAGGCTGCTCCACGGTGCTAGCTATGCGCATCCATTTGATTCCGTGGATCGAGATCGCCTGTGGAAGAAACTAGTATTCTTGCAAATCAATCTGCAGTTGCTGCATCTTATACGTCTTTTGTATACCAACACATTGGTGACAGTTTGAACCTCCCAGGAGAGTATGATTACTGCTCTGGTTACCACTAATAGAGGATTAAAGCAGGGGTTCATTTTAGCGCCCCTGCTATTCAACCTCTATATGGCGGATATGAGGAGGTGCCTGGCCAAATGTGGTAATCATCGGTGGCACTTGGGGAGCTTACCCATCTTTTGGAAGGGTTACGCAGACGGCATAGTTTTACTTGATAGCCCCCCACGGGGCTTGCAAAACTCCTGAAATGCTCTGGCACAGTTTTCAAAGGAAAAATGTATGATGATAAACATACAAAAAACAAGATTTTACAAGTACAGCCAGGGCTGTCAGAAGATGTGGTGAGGCCCACGGGCAAAACATTTTGTGAGGCCACCTTACAATTTTTTTGCACTCAGCCAGCGGCGGCACTCCGCAAACAGGAAACTCGAGAACTCTCCCTTTGAGTTTGTGTGCAGGATCCCAAATATGGTTTATTAATACAACTGTAAATCAACCCCAGCAAAAGATTTCTCTAGTGAGGAAAGGTTTATGTCGGACTAACTTTTGTATCATATGCATAAATATATATAGGATGGCGAGAGCTCTCCACCCCGCCACCTCCAACTCTCTGAGGGTCAGTCACTTTTCCAAGCAAACAGTTGAGGACAAATCTCTTTCTTCAGCTGGGGCCTCCCTCTGAAAACAGCCTCCCTGCCTCTCTGAAACTTGAGCAGAACCATCCCGGTTCCGGAAGCAACTCAAGACCTGTCTCTTTGCTTCTGCCTTCTCTCTTCCTTACCCTTACTGATCACCTGCCTGATCCATGCACTGGTCACCTGGTCAAGCTCTGAATTCGGGACCAGGTCCCTGACTGTCCTGTTGCAATCCTGCACTGCCTCTTGGCTCCCCTGCACTTGTGGTCTGTATCTGTAACCCTACAGTCCCACTCTTGCATTTATTCTCCATCCGTTGGCTGCACTTATGAGTACCCACACTTGCCAACCGTTGGCTGCACTCTTGTTTCTCCTTTGTTCCTGCACTTCTGCATCCTACCCCAACCTCGGCACTTCTCCCCTGCCCCTTCCCTGCTCTTGCACAATCTGAATGACACAAGGCCTAGTAAGATCTGTGTTTTGTCCTACTCTTTTGTTTCCCCCTCTTTGCCTTGTCACGCCTTGAAACACTTGTGTACAGGCATGTTATAAATGCCATATCATATAATTAAGGATCACACTGCCCCTGTGTGCGCATTAAAACACACATCAAACACAGTGACAAATGATGTACAGTGGAGGCTGGTACATTTCTGAACTTATGATGCTTAAAATCCTTTGCCAATTAGACAGGATCAACAGAGCACAGTGAGGGAGCCCAAACCAAACAAGGGTTGCTTGAGTGTAGGGGGGTTCTCACTCCCAAGAAAATGTTTGAAACATTGGGTTAAAATTATGCATCTTGCAGCACTTTCTTTGCAAAATTGGGTAGACATCCATACAGTTTGCAATTGGTTTTGTATGGAAGCACATGGAAAATCCCAATGGTTGCAAATCACAAACCGTGCGCAGGAAAATGTTCCAATACATTTCATGCCGACCTTTCCACACACCTTGTTACATAGTGTTGAAGATTTGTTGGGTGTTAATACTAAATGGCTGAACACCATAGAGGTAAAGCTGTTGAGGTCAATTGTAGGTGCAGAACTATCTGTGTCAGTTGAAGCCCTGAGAATGGAGCTGGGGTTGTCCTCGATTGCTACTCGCTGGAAGATGAGGTGCACCTGATCATACATGAAGATCTTGGAAGGAGAGTCTGGATTTAGTGTGAATCCTTTCTTGCATATATTGCGGGTGCATGGCAAATTTAGGCTGGGTAATCAAGTTCATCGAAGCCTGAAGAATATGGTTATGAATCATTTAAGAGATCTCGCCCTCCAAGTTGAGGACATGACGGAACCCGGGGTCTTTTGACATGAACCAATGAAGCATTTGTTTTTGTGGGATCGGGTAGCGTCCCTCGCCATACTGACACACCGCAAAGGTTATTCAGAATTGACTAAGCAGAGTTTTCCATGGTGTGAGCTGAGTAGCTACCTGACTATATATTGTGGCAAACCCTTACAACGTTTTGCTTTGTATTAAAGGTTGAATATACTGCCAGTAAGGGAGTTAACAGGGGCTTGGATCAAGGAACCTAGAGAGTTGAGATGATGTCGAATGTGTAAGCTACAGTTAGAAACCAGTAGGCATATCCTGACTTGCTGTGTTGGTTTAGAAAATGTGTATGTACTGGGCTATCAGTGTTTTATGGCAAAATCTGGGGGCCACAAATCTGACTAGTTTTGGTGTATGGTCTATTCTGCAGAACCACTGATGGTGGTGACTGCGGCCTATCATATATGGACAATGGTTAAAACAAGATTGACTGCACAGGGGCAAGTCTCGGAATGTTGGATGCGTATTAAAGCCTGCAAAGGGTGGGTTTTGTTCAAATTTATTTTTTGTTTTAATATTTGTTTTTAATAGGTGCTAAGATTGCCTTTTTAAGGGTGGTTTCTTGTGATGAATAATGTGTATTGATTGTACTCATTTTAATGTTCTGTAATGCAAAAGTCTTGTATTAGCCATAAGCATACAAAAACAATATTCTTGTTCTGGGAGGCCTTTTTATGTAAAGCCAATGGTACATGTTGTGTAACAATTACTTGTGGAGGGGAGAGGAATTAATACATTCATCAACCTGAAGGACCGCACAATCAGCAATTTCAAATGATGCTGACTGCTGCCCATTTAAAAGACACTGGGCCTCAATACAACTGTGCCGGTCCGGAAACAATGGTGCTGATAAGCCTACCGGCACCGTTGTTTCTGGACCGGCACAGTATGGGTTTGCCTGCCGGAGCTGCTGTGCCCAACAGGGCAGACCTTGCCAAACACAGCGGCCACCATAAGCAAGCCTTAACGGAAGCACCAGCACCGTTATTAACGGTGTTGGTGATTCCGTGTTCCCCATTCCCATTGAGTCCTATTGGACTCAATGGGAATGTGGAATAACAATTTACTGGCACCTAGCTTTCCAGAACGCCAGGGTTGTAATCCCCCGGTGTTACTGGCATGCCAGGTGCCGGTAAATCCACCGGCAGGGTTACCACCGGAATGGTAATGAGCCTCACTGGTCCGGATCACACTGCATTTATGTCATATCCTAAGTGTTTTTTGCATCTGTATGGCCTGAGAGAAATCGGAAATGCCAAAATACTGTTGATGCTATTTAGTCAAAACATATGCTTTTAATTCAGCTTCCGTAGAGGCTTTGTCAAGTTTCCTCTGTATTCCCCCCAGGGAAATTGTATGCATTTGCACCTCTGATTTAATACCTTCATAAAGGGAAATATACTATGATAAAAACATAGTTCAAGGCAACTAGCACTTTTTGAGCAATGGGGACTGTTTCCAGCACCATTATGAGAAGGAGTTGTTGAAAGACGTTACAATTGCTGGGAACGAGGCGTGGAAGCATATGATGTGACTGATATGTCCGTTCCAACTCCCTCCCCCTCAGCATCAGTGTAACCAGGAGGCGATTGGGAATGATTGACATCTGTAATTACAGAAACAGTTTCCTGACCATTCCCCTTTGGATCCCAGAATATAAAAAGTGCCCTCAAGTTGCACAACAGTTGGTAATTATGTTCTTATGTTAGAAGTCGAGGGACTGGGTGCAGTATTTTCCTCGAACTTCAAGTTGCCAACTAAATTGGCAGCACAAGCATTTTCACAAGGTGAAACAGGAAGTGGCAGATTTCTTGCCATTTCAAACATCTGTTCGGCAATCGATTTGCCAGAATGTTGAAACAAGCTGTGCAGAGAATACATAGTTGATGAATAACAGAGAAGATTCAGGGCAGCACTTACTCCTCACTAATCACCAACCTCTGAGAGCCGAACTGCTAAACTGCTCTGTGCTTCCTTTGTATGTTTAAATACTACTCTTCTTTCATTTTAAGCACTTAATTATAGCCATCACTGGAAGTTCACCTCCAGTTCTGGACCACAACAGCAAGGCATTGTGGATATGCAAATTAGCTCAAATGCAAACCTTTTTTCTCCAGGCAATTGTCTAAGAGGGCAGTGCTACTTTATACATAGCTTAATCAACCCCAGACAGACATTAGCAAGGCTTCCAGGACAACTTCATACCTGATTTCACACGTATTAGGGATCATCAGTGCAGTCCTGACTTTACTTTACTTTACTTTACTTTACTTTACTTTACCACCGTAACGTAAAGTAAAGTATAGTCCTGACAGCCTGGTGGTTGGAGCATTTGGGTATGTTTTCACAACACCAAGAAAGTTATGGTGTGTTTAAAAAGGTTTGAAAAAAAACATTCACCTGAAATGTGAAAGTAGGAAAGTCCATTTGAGCCAAGTCACACATTCCACAAAGACGCCGCCATCACCATCCATGGCGAGCCATCAAATGTATCCTCAAAACCCAACACTAATCCCCCGAGAACCATAACTGCTTGTGGTCTCATGCAGGATAGTGTGTGAACGTTTGTAATCTGTGTCCTGATATATAAATTTACCACTAAAATCCTCTGGTGTCACTCCTCCAAAATAGTAATATTGAAATGAGCAGACCGCCACCAATTGAGGTACCGTCGTTGTGCGTCAATTTCAGACTGTTGCTAATGTGGACGTATGTCACCAGAATTACTGTGCACATGCTTTCTAAAATTGCCAGTTGCTAGGCTGGTTTCCAACCAATCCTAGCAACCGGCTCATAGGTTCTTAAACTGGCACTTTTTGTACACAGTCGGTGTACAAAAAATAACAGTCCCCCTTTATACGACTTTTTGGTAATTAACGCCTCATTCAGAATCATGCCCTGACTGTCTTCAAAAACATTAGCATGCAAGTTATAACTACCAACATGCTGATTCAAACAGGGAGGCCCATTTCAGTAAGCTTGTTTCTTGCCCTGCCCTCTAGTCTATCAATTGCAACTTAATGGAGACAACAGGAATGTGAGATGCGCTGCTGTCTCCAACTTCCCCAATGTAAAAGAAAAAAGCATTGCAATGCAAACAGTTTGGGCTTTTTTGTACGCATGGGAAAGGCACTTGCAGGACACAGCCATAGTGGTATTAAACGGCCATTGATGGAAGCATGTCCAACATGGTGCGAGTACCCGGGCATCTGATAGCAGTACCTGGCAAATGCCTAATACTTATGCACAAGCGAAAACTGTTGGCTTGTCCAATTCTTGTTTTTAACAGAACTTCAGTGAAGGACACACAAAGTGAACTGGCTGAAGGCAGACCTGGTTAAGACATGTTTCTATTATACCAGTGGCAGTTTTAGAACTCCAATTAAGCCATTAACTCTAAGAAGACTGCTTTTAAAACAATGGCAGGCACTTCCAGTGCAAAGTTTGATGGGAGGGCTTCATTAAAGTTAGCTCAAAGAGTTCCCAGGGGAGATGTTTTGGGTAGAGAGGGCCATAGGGATTAGCATGGACAACAGCAGTCTATGAGTGAGCAAATAACCAAATACCTACAGGTTGTGTGTCCCTCCTCAAATGCCATTTCTCCCCGTCTGTGTACTCTAATGCACTAGCTTTGGCTTATAGGTATTGCACCTAATGCCCCAAACCAAAAAATAAGACTTTACTATCTCTGTCACAGTGTTCGGTTCCAGCACCTTTATTCAAGGTCCTGGTTGTGCCTAGATCAATTAGCAAGAACAAAAAGGTGTAGGAGCTATCTATGGGGAAACCGGTAATGCAGGGAGTTGTTCCCCTCAATCAAAAGCACCACACCAATATACCTATTTATATTACTCAATCTAGCCCTATCTATGTACCATATTATACCAAATAGATCCCACACCCCTGTAAAATTGATAAGCCAAGAATCAGGCCGTACAAATCTATTAATGAATAGGAACATTAATGTTTGCACAAAAACACACCACCACCTCGTCCCAAATTCTTTTCTTTCCTAACAACTCACTTTTCTCATAAATTGAAAATACCAGTTGGTTTAGGATAACACAGATCAAAGACACTTTAACCCAACAAACCTGCACAGTTTTCCATCTTGCATTATTTTCCACACTGGTTACATAGACACACAGGTCTATAGAATGCTTTGGATACCTGGGTAACTCACAAAATACTCTCAATGTACATAATTGTACAGCATCCTGGATATGACAAAACCATTTAATTTCTGCATAAACTTTGCATGGGGTTTACTTTATAACATGTAGCACCTTGAAACCTCACCAGATCATACATTTGGTAATATACTTTACATGAAGTTTAATTTAAATAACATGCAACACTTATCTATTGACAAAAGCAATTTAACAAATGCAACACTCTTTATTTTAATCTCCCTATGTGCTTGGTAATGCTAGCAGTTTTGGAGCACACAAACCTTTAAAAACAAAACAGTACATGGGCCTAATTCATGGAAATTCATGCAGAAATCATGCAAGGGCCGCATGCCGAGAAGGACACTGGGTGAGCCTGTACGATTAAGTAAATCTGCACACTCGGCGTATTCATGGATCCAAATGGAGAATTCCAGCAGACATGTAAAGGGAATGGAGCTGCGTGACAGCATGCCCCCACGCAAAGCAAAATCCAAGCCATACCCCAACCCAAGCGCAAACATTTGCATCCACCCCTGAGACACCATCCAACACCACTGCGAAAATGCGCGGTCCTCCTCATAAGCATGCAGCACCTCTGTGAAAATGCGAGAGCTACCTCGTAAGTCGGGGCTGCAACCCCAATGAAAACGACATTTCAAAATGCCGTGAGTCAAGGCAGCACCCCCATGAAAATGCAAGTTACCTCATAAGTCAAGGCTGCAACCCCAACAAAAACACACAGGCTCTCTCGTAAGCTAGGGTGGCACCCTTCTGAAAATGCGAGAGCCACCTCGTAATTCGAGGTGGCACCCCCAACAAACAAGAATTGAGAACATTAATATATTTGCATTTGTCAGGTGCAGCCTCCCATGTCCAAGAAATACCATAATCTATATGCATTATGTTGTCATTACCTCTACTGAACGTTCACATGCCTCCTAACTTCATCACCTCTTTAGCAACCGAGTTTTCATTTTTCACTCTGCTCTCAAGTTTTGACGTGGTTAATCGTTGGCCTGAAAAGTTTAACCATATATGGGAGAAATCTTGTTATGTGATTTTTAGGAGGCTGTAAAAATGGTGGCAATTGAATACTGCAAAATTAAATATATTTGCAGGGTAATTCATAGAATTTCGCAGAAAAGTGTCGCAAGCGGCTGGCGCAGAGTGTCCGCGTGCGATTGTCTGCGCCAGGCACGTGCGCTAAAACCGATTTCCGCGCATAGCGTATTCATGGATTTTAGGCTCCCAAACCAGCCGTGGCGCAGAGAATCGCAGCGACCCTGCAGCAGCGCCAGTAACGCCCCCAAGAACGCCCTCGCGCAAAGAAAAGCCATCAAAATCGCTAAATCATTGCAAAGGGCTGCGCTAACCCCAAACCAGTTCACCGGGCTGGCAAACAGCAAACGCCAAGCGGGGAACGTGTATTTCAGGGGTGCGCGGGAAGTTCCACACGCGATTGGCCCCGTGCAAGCAGGGTACGTGTATTTCAGGGGTGCGCGTGAAGTACCACACGCGATTTCATCAGGGTACGTGTATTTCAGGGGTGCGCGGGAAGTTCCACACGCGATTGGCCCAGTGCGAGCAGGGTACGTGTATTTCAGGGGTGCGCGGGAAGTCCCACACGCGATTTCATCAGGGTACGTGTATTTCAGGGGTGCGCGGGAAGTTCCACACGCGATTGTCCCAGTGCGAGCAGGGTACGTGTATTTCAGGGGTGCGCGGGAAGTTCCACACGCGATTGGCCCCGTGCAAGCAGGGTTACGTGTATTCCAGGGGTGCGCGGGAAGTTCCACACGCGATTTGTCAGGGTACGTGGATTACAGGGGTGCGTGGGAAGTTCCACACGCGATTTGGCCGTGAATGTGGATTTCAGGGGTGCGCGGGAAGTTCCACACGCGATTTGGCCGTGTACGTGGATTTCAGGGGTGCGCGGGAAGTTCCACACGCGATTGGCCCAGTGCGAGCAGGGCACGTGTATTTCAGGGGTGCGCGGGAAGTCCCACACGCGATTTCATCAGGGTACGTGTATTTCAGGGGTGCGCGGGAAGTTCCACACGCGATTGGCCCAGTGCGAGCAGGGTACGTGTATTTCAGGGGTGCGCGGGAAGTCCCACATGCGATTTCATCAGGGTACGTGTATTTCAGGGGTGCGCGGGAAGTTCCACACGCGATTGGCCCAGTGCGAGCAGGGTACGTGTATTCCAGGGGTGCGCGGGAAGTTCCACACGCGATTGGCCCAGTGCGAGCAGGGTACGTGTATTCCATGGGTGCGCTGGAAGTTCCACACCAAAATCAGCAGGGCACGTGTATTACAGGGGTGCGCGGGAAGTTCCACACGCGATTTCAGCAGGGTACGTGTATTTCAGGGGTGCGCGGGAAGTTCCACACGCGATTGGCCCCGTGCGAGCAGGGTACGTGTATTCCATGTGTGCGCGGGAAGTACCACACACGATTTCATCAGGGTACGTGTATTTCAGGGGTGCGCGGGAAGTTCCACACGCGATTGGCCCCGTGCAAGCAGGGTACGTGTATTTCAGGGGTGCGCGTGAACTACCACACGCAATTTCATCAGGGTACGTGTATTTCAGGGGTGCGCGGGAAGTTCCACACGCGATTGGCCCAGTGCGACCAGGGTACGTGTATTTCAGGGGTGCGCGGGAAGTCCCACACGCGATTTCATCAGGGTACGTGTATTTCAGGGGTGCGCGGGAAGTTCCACACGCGATTGGCCCAGTGCGAGCAGGGTACGTGTATTTCAGGGGTGCGCGGGAAGTTCCACACACGATTGGCCCCGTGCAAGCAGGGTACGTGTATTCCAGGGGTGCGCGGGAAGTTCCACACGCGATTTGTCAGGGTATGTGGATTACAGGGGTGTGCGGGAAGTTCCACACGCGATTTGGCCGTGTACGTGGATTTCAGGGGTGCGCGGGAAGATCCACACGCGATTTGGCCGTGTATGTGGATTTCAGGGGTGCGCGGGAAGTTCCACACGCGATTGGCCCAGTGCGAGCAGGGTACGTGTATTCCAGGGGTGTGCGGGAAGTTCCAACGCGATTGGCCCAGTGCGAGCAGGGTACGTGTATTCCATGCGTGCGCGGGAAGTTCCACACCAAAATCAGCAGGGCACGTGTATTACAGGGGTGCGCGGGAAGTTCCACACGCAATTTCAGCAGGGTACGTGTATTTCAGGGGTGCGCGGGAAGTTCCACACGCGAGTGGCCCTGTGCGAGCAGGGTACGTGTATTCCATGGGTGCGCGGGAAGTTCCACACGCGATTTCAGCAGGGTACGTGTATTTCAGGGGTGCGCAGGAAGTTCCACATGCGATTGGCCCAGTGCGAGCAGGGTACGTGTATTCCATGGGTGCGCGGGAAGTTCCAGACGCGATTTCATCAGGGTACATGTATTTCAGGGGTGCGCGGGAAGTTCCACACGCGATTGGCCCAGTGCGAGCAGGGTACGTGTATTCCATGGGTGCGCGGCAAGTTCCACACGCAATTTCAGCAGGGTACGTGTATTCCAGGGGTGCGCGGGAAGTTCCACACGCGATTCCATCAGGGTACGTGTATTTCAGGGGTGCGCGGGAAGTTCCACACGCGATTTCAGCAGGGTATGTGTATTTCAGGGGTTCTGGGGAGTACTACACGTGAATTGGCCGTGTGGGTCCTCCCAGGTGTTCGCACCACAACCTCCACGGCCCCTGCAGGCAGCCCACACCACGGGGGAGTACCCTGCACCCCTGCTCATGTCCCTCAGGCCACCATGGGCATGCCCCCCAGCCAACCCACATGTCACCTTGCACTACTGATCAACAATGCATGTCTCCCACCACCCCCACCCCCCAGCAGTGCAGGGACAGCCTCCACCAGGCCCCCACTCATGTCCCCTATCACCCCCACCCCCCCCCGCCACCAGGGGCAGCCTCCACCAGGCCCCCACTCATGTCTCCCACCACCCCCACCCCCCAGCATCCAGGGGCACCCTCCACCAGGCCCCCACTCATGTCTCACACCACCCCCACCCCCCAGCAATGCAGGGGCATCCTCCACCAGGCCCCCACTCATGTCCAACTCATGTTCCCCACCACCCCCACCCCCCAGCACTGTGGGGCACCTGCCAGCAGGCCCCCACCCATGTCCAACTCATGTTCCCCACCACCCCACCCCCCAGCACTGTGGGGCACCTGCCAGCAGGCCCCCACCCATGTGCAACTCATGTACCCCTGCACCCCCACCCCCCAGCACTGTGGGGCACCTGCCAGCAGGCCCCCACCCATGTCCAACTCATGTTCCCCACCACCCCCACCCCCCAGCACTGTGGGGCACCTGCCAGCAGGCCCCACCCATGTCCCCTATCACCCCCACCCCCCAGCAGTGCAGGGGCACCCTCCACCAGGCCCCCACCCATGTCTCCCACCACCCCCACCCCCCAGCAGTGCAGGGGCAGCCTCCACCAGGCCCCCACTCATGTCCAACTCATGTCTCCCACCACCCCCACCCCCCAGCAGTGCAGGGGCAGCCTCCACCAAGCCCCCACCCATGTCCCCTATCACCACCCCCCCCAGCAGTGCAGGGGCACCCTCCACCAGGCCCCCACTCATGTCTAACACCACCCCCACCCCCCAGCAGTGCAGGGGCACCCTCCACCAGGCCCCCACTCATGTCTCCCACTACCCCCACCCCCCCGCCACCATGGGCAGCCTCCACCAGGCCCCCACTCATGTCCCCCTGCACCCCCACCCCCCCGCCACCATGGGCAGCCTCCACCAGGTCCTCACAATCCCCAATAATGTGCGTCATGGTCAGCCTCCACAGCCAAAAAGCCCTACCAAGTAACCCATTCACCCACATGGAAATGGAAATTACATGTTACACCCCCAAAGTCCATGAAGCTAATGAACCCATGTCCGTCACACACAATGGTTGCAATTGAATGGGAAAACACCCAACATGACATGCATGAAACCAATGAGATGATACCACACAGTGAAGTATGAAAAGAAAATTGTATTAAAAAAAGAAAGAATGCAAAAGAAACGAAACAAACTACAATGGCAATGAAAAAAAGATAAGCTGCATGTCCGTTTAAAAAAATAAAAACACAAAATCCTAATCCAAAAAAATGTTGTCCAAAGTCAAATGAAAAATAAAATCAATCCAATGAAGAACTATGTATAAAACATCCAAGGGTCCATGAGCCCAACTGAACAAAGGAAACCTACAAAAAACCCTAACTAAAATGCAACTATATACAAAAAGTGGAGCAGTGTCCGTCGACTCCAAATCATAAGAAAAAACAAAGGAAACCTAAAACTAAAGAACTATATACAAAGGCGGCGGGCAAGTCCAGCGGCTCACTCCGTGGTGTTCCGGGCCAGGGCATCATCAAACTCCTGTTCGATGTCCCGGAGGCGGTCCTGTTCCATGGCCCCGAGGGTCCGCAGGGACGACGCCGTGTCCTCCTCCAACCCCCTGCGGATTGCCTCGAGGCTCTCGGCCCGCCTCAGGGCCCTCCGCATGGAGTTCTCCGCCCTGACCATTGTGAGCCGCGCCTCTTCCGCCCGCCGCCGCTCCGCACCTATCTGCTGGCCCAACCGCTGCCACACAGAAGACACACCCCGTCCTGGGTCAACCTGCCCTCCGGCCGATGCCTGCCCCTCCGATGTCGAAGGCCCCGAGCCTTCATGGCTCCCACCACGTTGCTGCTGCTGCTGTGCCTCTGCCCGTGCACTGCCTCCTGCTGCCTGCACATCCTCCGCCGGCTGGGGTGCAGTTGTTGATGTGGCCAGCCCTGCTGGACGTCCGACTCCCGACTGTGGCAGGGATGCCTCCTCCACCAGCCTGGCCGCACCGTCAGAGGCAGCTCCACAGGGCACCCAGGTGACTGATGGGTGGGAAGATGGCACAGAGGACGACTGGCGCGTAGGGGGTCCAGTTGAGGAGGGGGTCGGAGCAAGCCCCATCAGACGGAGGAATCCTGGCTGGGTGACCTGTCCGAGCAGGCTGACGTGGTCAACGAGCGATTCGAGAGGACGTGCAGTCTCTCCGTGAAAAGACTGCAGGTCATCCTCGCATGGCCCGTTGACGCAACGCCACACCAGCCAGGACAGGCTCAACCCGGACCTGGATAGCCACGTCCGCAGGCAGAGGAAGGCCAGTTGACGTCAGCTCATCCCCTGCCTGAAAACGGGTCTGGACGTAGGCATCCCTGCTGGTGCAAGATGATGCAGGGACAGGATCGGGGACAGGATTGCACACAGGCACCTCCGCGGCGGCCTGTGCTGCCTCCTGTCCCTGGTCCTGCACTGCACCACTAGCACCAGTGGGATCCCCACCTCCAGACCCCGTCTCTGGTGCTCGCACGGCCTCTTCCTCCACCAAACCCCCCACCAACCTGGATGACTCTGTGCCATCTTCCCCTGTTGGGCCCTGTGGGGTCCCAGCTGCCCCTTCTGCTGCCGAGGAGTCCAACTCCAACCTCCGCCTCTTGGACCTCCCCCCGGCAGCTGCGGCCTGGGACGCGGCACCGGACTCCTCACTCCCCGACGAGATGACAACACGGGAGGGGAGCCGGGCCTTGCGTCTCCGGCTGGCGGTGGGATCCCCGCCGCTGTGCTCCACAGCACCTTCTCCGCCCTCTTCATCAGTTGACGCTGCAGACAGGGAGAAACAAAACAGAGGCATCAGGGCACTGTACAATGGACACATACACACATGACAGTTGCACATGAGTGGCATTGGCAAACCTCAGACATGTCATCACAATCCCCAACACACATGTCATTACAACTCGCACACATGAGCCATACCACAGCCATATGGCAACTGCCACCACCATCCCTACACATACAACTGCATGAGCAGCCAAAGGTGAGCCAGACATCACATGCAACACAGGAAGTGCACCACACATGTTCACACACCACCACACTTGCATGCATGTGTACACCTCTGCCAAGTGTCGCACTGTTCAGACGGGCATCCATGTCACATCTGCCAATCAGGCTTCCACATACCGCTGTCACATGCATCCATGTTGCATCACTGTTGCACCCTTGTCAAATACACACACATGCACATGTACACAGTGCTCATACATGCAGCCGAAAACAACATACATGCGTGACATCACGGACATGTCTACTTACATACACATTCATCCAAACATGTGTGCACACACAACTGCATTTGGCATGCAAGCCTACACACACGCACCATCCATGTCTCACACATTACAGCCCTCGCATGTGTCAGCCGCACGGCCCTGTACACCCCCACCCATATTCGACCCCATACAAACAGATGTGCAACCTGCACACTACCGAATAATCACCACACGCACTGCTCACAATCAGGATGCATGTACACTCACCGCTCGACTCCAGACGGGTCTGCTTCTCTAGGACCTGGACGTGGAGCGCTGGGGATATGCGTTCCAGGACCCTCATCTGTTCTTCCGACAAGTGGCCCCGGCGCCCCTTGGCATCCGCTGCCTTCAAGAGGCGCCGGGCCTTGTTCAGGGTCCTGGACCTGAAGTCCTCCCAGTACTTCCTGACATGTTGTAAGTCCCGGACTGCCACCCCCTCCGCGTTGATGGCAGTCACAATGTCAGTCCAGATCTGAGTCCGTCCTTCCTTGTCGGCGCGGGAACTTCCGAAGAGGGCATCATACTGCCCCAGGACTTGCTCCACCAGGACACCAACTTCGGTGGCACTGAAGCTGGTGCCCCTCTGCCTCTCTGGCCGGGGGTTGTCAGTGGTCCCAGATGGTGTTTGCCCCGACATGACAACCCCTGAGGCAGGAGTGGGTGGGCAACTGGGTCCTGGGGCTGGGCTGTGGAGCGATGGAATCCCAGTCGGGAGTCTTCGGTTCCAGCAGGGGTGGTCACAGCAACAGCACCCCTGGCTGATGTGCAGGCAGCAAATGGCAGTGCACGTGGGCAGCAGGCAGTCAGGCAGCAGCAGATGGCAGGTGGGAGCGTGCTCGGGGCTCTGGGGGGCAGTAGTTCGGCCTTCTGGGCAGGAGCGTGGTCTTCCGTGTGCTTATGCGTGGCCAGCTTGATACGGAGTGATTTGGCACGTGTAATTCGAGGAAAGGCCCTTAGCACGTAAATGCGTCGCCAGCGTATGCGCGTCTATGAAGTCACGTGCACGTTGAATTGGGCACACGTTTGAAAATGTTGCGTGTGAAAAAAATGAAAGACACGTCCGAGTGTCAAAGCGTGTAATTGGTGGGAATGGGCCTAGCGCGTACACGCGGCAGTGACAAAGCGTGTAATTGGTGGAAATGGCCCTACACGCAGAAGTGACAAAGCGTGTAATTGGTTGAAATAGCCCTACACGCAGAAGTGACAAAGCGTGTAATTGGTGGAAATGGCCCTAGCGCGTACACGCCGCGTAAGTGACGCTGGACGTGTGGGCCTGTATAAAAGGTACGTGTAGAACACCATTTCCTTGTACGTGCTTTTCGTGGAGAGCGAGTGGGTGAATTCTGTACTTCTTGTCGTTTCACACGCGATTTACTTCACGGCGTTTCAAGTTCGTATTCCCTGTTACCTCTGACAGCTTTTTCTCTTTTTTCTCTTTTACTGGTTTACCTGGGCCTGTTCCCTCAAACAGTGTTCCCTTCTACTGTTGTCCTGTCTCCTCAGACAGCGTACAAATCTTCTTTTGGCGGGGGTGTTGCCAACCAAACGCGCTCTTTTTTCACGCTCTTTTACCTGGCAGACGGTGAGTCACGCACGTATCTAACATCTGTGCTTGCCCCGTGTGTAGCCTACCCCTTCAGAGGTCATTCTAGGCTGCGTGTGACACGCATACGTTCATTCTTGTGTTACTGGGTGCCACAGCGTAGTGCAGGTTTTTCTTTCTGCACACGTGAGCTAGGAGGGGTTGCGTGCACGTCATCTCCCTTTTTTGGGGCTCCTGTGTGTAGCGTGACCCGTCATCTTTCCCCAGGGGTTACATTCAGCCTTGCTAGAGCACTAGGGTACAATTACCATCTGGTACCCAACCCCTTTGACCCCCATTTGGCCAGGACAATAGTTTACAGCCACTCCCATACGCACATTAACATCAGTGCCATGGCTGGGAGGCGAGGATTCCGTAAGGGTGGCAAAGGTGGAAGAGCCACAAGTGGTGGCCGTGGTGGATCCGGTAGGGGACGTGGTCGTTACTTGCAGGGTGAGCCTGTCCCCCCATGTGTGGAGGACCAGTCAAGGGCACCCATAATCCCCCCCCCTCCCGTTGAGGCTGATGTGGCTGACACCATCCATGCTCAGCCCTTGTTGGACCAGCCCATTGTGGCACCAGACCTGGCTGACTCCATGGCTGACTTCCAGGTCAGCAGGCCTATGACACGTGCGCTGGTGCACGTTGATGTCATCATGCCACGTGCATCTGGGGCAGCAAGGTCATCTGCTGCCCCAAGTAGGCAGGGCGGAGAGGCTGCAGGGGCAGCTGCGGCTCCATCCACCCCAGCTCTCACACACCCAGCCAGGACAGTGTCGGTCCTAGTCCATCCTGCTGACATTCCCTCTGACACCATTACACTTGAGCCAATGCCTGCACCAACTCACATGCTGAGTGTGCAATCCCACACTCCTGATACAGAGTCCACCAGGGCTCCTGCCCCTAGTGTCCAGAGCGGCGCAGGACACTCAGGATCACCACCACCTTCCAAGAGGAAGAGGAAGAGTGCTCGTCCGGCACAGGCTGATGCCCCAGACACGGCTACACAGTCCGGTCCATCGAGGAAGCCCAGCTTCACGGATGACGAACTGAATGCACTTGTCGAGTATGTGTCCGCACATGATAACGAGATGGTCATTGTTGCAGGATCCAAGACCACACCTGCACAACGCCAGGCACACTGGCAGACCGTTGCGGACATCGTAAGTGCCCTTGGAATCGTGAGGCGCACAGCCAATGATTGCTATAAGTGCTGGAATGACCTAAAGAGCAGGGCAAAGAGTAAGCTGGCCTCAAGTCATGCCGCAACTCTAGTGACTGGAGGTGGGTCTCCAGTAGTAGACATGGAACTCACTCCACATGAGTCAGTCGCTGGGACCTACGTCACGGAGGAACAGATCCAAGGCGTGGGAGATCTGCCTGATTACGAGGCATTGTCCGGTGAGTGCACATGCATGTGTGTGTCATCCATGTGCATGGTGTGTGTGTGAGGGCTTCTGTTTGTGTGCCAGGTGAGAGTGTGTGCGCCTGAGTCGTATGGGTCAGCCATGTGCTTCATGCAATACATCCTGCGCAGCTGCATTTGGCCATAGCAGTTTCCCTTCTGCCAACAGTAGACATCTAGCCCAACTGCACGCCAGTTGCCCTTGAAGTGTCACCTTGCCACAACATGGTTGCTTATTTTTCACTGTTCATTCAGGCAGATTGTTTGCATTCCACCACTTTTACTAGGCATTTCGCAGTCCTCTAGTCACATGTCTGACATGGCTATGGTAAAGTGGAGTGACTTTGTTACCTGGATATCATTTGTTTAGACATGTCCCTGTGCAATCGGACCATTTTGGACTGGCAGCTCCAGGTGAAAAATCAGACCTGTTTGAATTAGAAAAGCTATTACATGAGGGAACTGGACTGAATGAATAAGTGCTGCCCTCCTCTCCATCTTCACTCAATAGCAATGGTACATGCCATCTGTGTGATGGCATGTGTATTTCACCTGGCAATCACAGGCCAATGTGTGATGCCACTGCCAGGCAGCATGCAGAAAATGTGTTCATCTTCCATCTTGGTGTCATCAGTGTGTGCCATTTGCCTGCCCTTCATATGCAGTGAGGGTGCATGCATGGGAGGGTTTTAGTCATGTGGGACATGTGTCAATCAAGTACTGGTTCTCTTGCTTCTCAGCCCTCATTGTGTCCCATGGTGCTAATGCCTGTTTCCATTTCTTTGTTTTTATGTCTTTGCAGGGGAAGACGCACCTGATACTGCTGGGGTTGTGGAGATGGTGCAGACCCAGGAGGGGTCCGAGGGCCGACCAACCACCAGTGAGGGACGTGGTGTGGTGGTGGGTGAGAACCCACAAGTGCTGCAGGTCGTGCTCTCAAGGGGTGTCTCTGGCTGCACCTCCCCCGAGCTGTACTCAGGTGTTGATTCGGATGATGGGACCTACGTGCCGTCGCAGGTGAGTGTTCCAGGGAGGGATTCTGTTCTGTCCCACCCACCTGTCTGGGGCAAGACGACAGGGTCAGAACCCTCAATGGGGATGTCAGTGTTGGCAGCTACGCCTTTGGTGGTTACGGATGCAGGGTCACACTCCGCGACATCTGATCCTGTTCCTGGGCCAGCAGATCAGAGGGGGAATGCAGTCATGCAGCCTCAGGCAGTGCCGGCACAGCAAGGCGCAGTTCGCCTTGCCCCAGACAGGTGTGGTGCCCGCCGACGTGGTGGCCGTACGCCACCTGGCAATACCGCATGGGAGCAATCCATTTACGGTATGGCAACCCAACAGGCAGCATCATCCGAGATGATGGCTCAGGCCATGGATAGGGTGGCCACTTCCATTGTCCCCCCTGAAAGGCTGATGGAGCGACTATAGCAGGCAACCGACTCCATCTGCCAGTCACACAGGGAGGACATGTTGGCGTCCAACAGGGACAGGCGGGCGGCACTGGCGACTCTGCAGGAGGCCATCTCCATAGAGTCCCAGGGCCACAGGGAAGCCCTGAGGCAGGAGCTCCTTCACCTCAGGAAGACTCTTGTTGAGCTTGAGGCTTCAACACACCAAAGGACAGAACAGCAGCTCGAGCGTCTCACCCGTACGCTCTCAGCTGAGATGCAGGCAACGAGGGCGGAGGTCCGGGCATCCCGTGAGTTGTTGCATGGGGACCTCCGCACACTCATCCTCCAGAACGAGACCTACCACACCCGCATGCTTGCAGCCATGGAGGAGCAGACTAGGGCCTTGCATGGGCTGCCTCCCATAGTGCAACCACCTCCGGATGCAGCTGCACAGGGTGATAATAGCGACAGCAGTGATACTCCCACAATAGGGTAGCCGTGTGGGCCATGAGCCCATGGAGGTGTTTTTTTTTCCCAGGATCCACACAGGTGGGTTTTGGTGTGCACCCTGTCCTCGGACCTCCTGGGTGGCCTCCCCAACCCCCCCGGGCCCATCAATGGCCATTTTTTATTTTTTTTTATTTTTATTTTTATTTTTCCCAATTTTTTTGGGACAATTTGTTGCCTTCCGTGGTTCCTGTGGGCATACGCTGCATTGTGGCTGGGCACATGCAGGCTTGTCATGTATTTGGTTCAGATGCTTGGGTTTGAGTCAAACACACCCCTCCTGCTTCCCGTTTCCATAGGCTTGCAAAGGGTGTGCCCAAGTGACATTGACGTACATGGTGACATTGGACTCCCACTACATGTGTGGGTAGTCTAGTCAATACTCTGTATACATTCCTAGTGTATATTGCTGTTGTGTTGTACACTGCATGTTGCATTGATGTTTAACTCATCATCTGTGTCTACCTCCCAATTTGCAGGTCCCTTCATCATGTCTACACAAGGCCCTCTAGTTTGGAGATGGTGCCCATGGTGGCTGGGGGGTGTGGGTGGGTGGGAGAGATGAGTGGGGTCCTGGTGGAGGGTGCCCCTGGTGGCTGGGGGGTGTGGGTGGGTGGGAGACATGAGTGGGGGCCTGGTGGGGGCTGCCAATGGGGGGTGGGGGGTGGGGGTGCAGGGGGACATGAGTGGGGGCCTGGTGGAGGGTGCCCCTGGTGGCTGGGGGGTGGGGGTGGTGGGAGACATGAGTGGGGGCCTGGTGGAGGCTGCCCCTGGTGGCGGGGGGGTGGGGGTGATAGGGGACATGAGTGGGGGCCTTCTGGAGGGTGCCCCTGCACTGCTGGGGGGTGGGGGTGGTGGGAGACATGGGTGGGCGCCTGGTGGAGGGTGCCCATGGTGGCTGAGGGGTGGGGGTGGGTGGGAGACATGAGTGGGGGCCTGGTGGAGGGTGCCCATGGATGCTGGGGGGTGGGGGTGATAGGGGACATGAGTGGGGGCCTGGTGGAGGCTGCCCCTGCACTGCTGGGTGGAGGGGGTGGTGGGAGACATGAGTGGGGGCCTGGTGGATGGTGCCCATGGTGGCTGGGGGGTGTGGGTGGGTGGTAGACATGAGTGGGGGCCTGGTGGAGGGTGCCCCTGCACTGCTGGGGGGGGGGTGGTGGGAGACATGAGTGGGGGCCTGGTGGAGGGTGCCCATGGTGGCTGGGGGGTGGGGGTGGTGGGAGACATGAGTGGGGGCCTGGTGGAGGGTGCCCATGGTGGCTGGGGGGTGTGGGTGGGTGGGAGACATGAGTGGGGGCCTGGTGGGGGCTGCCCATATGGGGTGGGGGGTGGGGTTGCAGGGGGACATGAGTGGGGTCCTGGTGGGGGCTGCCCATGGTGGCTGGGGGGTGTGGGTGGGTGGGAGACATGAGTGGGGGCCTGGTGGAGGGTGCCCCTGGTGGCTGGGGGTGGGGGTGGTGGGAGACATGAGTGGGGGCCTGGTGGAGGGTGCCCCTGGTGGTGGGGGGGTGGGGGTGATAGGGGACATGAGTGGGGGCCTGGTGGAGGCTGCCCCTGCACTGCTGGGGGGTGGGGGTGGTGGGAGACATGAGTGGGGGCCTGGTGGAGGGTGCCCCTGCACTGCTGGGGGGGGTGGTGGGAGACATGAGTGGGGGCCTGGTGGAGGGTGCCCCTGGTGGCTGGGGGGTGGGGGTGGTGGGAGACATGAGTGGGGGCCTGGTGGAGGCTGCCCCTGGTGGCGGGGGGGTGGGGGTGATAGGGGACATGAGTGGGGGCCTGGTGGAGGGTGCCCCTGCACTGCTGGGGGGTGGGGGTGGTGGGAGACATGGGTGGGGGCCTGGTGGAGGGTGCCCATGGTGGCTGGGGGGTGGGGGTGGATGGGAGACATGAGTGGGGGCCTGGTGGAGGGTGCCCATGGATGCTGGGGGGTGGGGGTGGTGGGAGACATGAGTGGGGGCCTGGTGGAGGGTGCCCATGGTGGCTGGGGGGTGTGGGTGGGTGGGAGACATGAGTGGGGGCCTGGTGGGGGCTGCCCATGGGGGGTGAGGGGTGGGGGTGCAGGGGGACATGAGTGGGGTCCTGGTGGGGGCTGCCCATGGTGGCTGGGGGGTGTGGGTGGGTGGGAGACATGAGTGGGGGCCTGGTGGAGGGTGCCCCTGGTGGCTGGGGGGTGGGGGTGGTGGGAGACATGAGTGGGGGCCTGGTGGAGGGTGCCCCTGGTGGCGGGGGGTGGGGGTGATAGGGGACATGAGTGGGGGCCTGGTGGAGGCTGCCCCTGCACTGCTGGGGGGTGGGGTTGGTGGGAGACATGAGTGGGGGCCTGGTGGAGGGTGCCCCTGCACTGCTGGGGGGGGTGGTGGGAGACATGAGTGGGGGCCTGGTGGAGGGTGCCCCTGGTGGCTGGGGGGTGGGGGTGGTGGGAGACATGAGTGGGGGCCTGGTGGAGGCTGCCCCTGGTGGCAGGGGGGTGGGGGTGATAGGGGACATGAGTGGGGGCCTGGTGGAGGGTGCCCCTGCACTGCTGGGGGGTGGGGGTGGGTGGGAGACATGAGTGGGGGCCTGGTGGAAGGTGCCCATGGATGCTGGGGGGTGGGGGTGGTGGGAGAAATGAGTGGGGGCCTGGTGGAGGGTGCCCATGGTGGCTGGGGGGTGTGGGTGGGTGTTAGACATGAGTGGGGGCCTGGTGGGGGCTGCCCATGGGGGGTCGGGGGTGGGGGTGCAGGGGGACATGAGTGGGGTCCTGGTGGGGGCTGCCCATGGTGGCTGGGGGGGGTGTGGGTGGGTGGGAGACATGAGTGGGGGCCTGGTGGAGGGTGCCCCTGGTGGCTGGGGGGTGGGGGTGGTGGGAGACATGAGTGGGGGCCTGGTGGAGGGTGCCCCTAGTGGCGGGGGGGTGGGGGTGATAGGGGACATGAGTGGGGGCCTGGTGGACGCTGCCCCTGCACTGCTGGGGGGTGGGGGTGGTGGGAGACATGAGTGGGGGCCTGGTGGAGGGTGCCCCTGCACTGCTGGGGGGTGCGGGTGGTGGGCGACATGAGTGGGGGCCTGGTGGAGGGTGCCCCTGCACTGCTGGGGGGGGTGGTGGGAGACATGAGTGGGGGCCTGGTGGAGGGTGCCCCTGGTGGCTGGGGGGCGGGGGTGGTGGGAGACATGAGTGGGGGCCTGGTGGAGGGTGCCCATGGTGGCTGGGGGGTGTGGGTGGGTGGGAGACATGATTGGGGGCCTGGTGGGGGCTGCCCATGGGGGGTGGGGGGTGGGGGTGGTGGGAGACATGAGTGGGGGCCTGGTGGAGGGTGCCCCTGGTGGCGGGGGGGTGGGGGTGGGTGGGAGACATGAGTGGGGGCCTGGTGGAGGGTGCCCCTGGTGGCGGGGGGGGTGGGGGTGGTGGGAGACATGGGTGGGGGCCTGGTGGAGGGTGCCCATGGTGGCTGGGGGGTGTGGGTGGGTGGGAGACATGAGTGGGGGCCTGGTGGGGGCTGCCCATGGGGGGTGGGGGGTGGGGGTGCAGGGGGACATGAGTGGAGTCCTGGTGGGGGCTGCCCATGGTGGCTGGGGGGTGTGGGTGGGTGGGAGACATGAGTGGGGGCCTGGTGGAGGGTGCCCCTGGTGGCTGGGGGGTGGGGGTGGTGGGAGACATGAGTGGGAGCCTGGTGGAGGGTGCCCCTGGTGGCGGGGGGGGGTGGGGGTGATAGGGGACATGAGTGGGGGCCTGGTGGAGGCTGCCCCTGCACTGCTGGGGGGTGGGGGTGGTGGGAGACATGAGTGGGGGCCTGATGGAGGGTGCCCCTGGATGCTGGGGGGTGGGGGTGCAGGGGGACATGAGTGGGGGCCTGGTGGAGGGTGCCCCTGCACTGCTGGGGGGTGGGGGTGATAGGGGACATGAGTGGGGGCCTGGTGGAGGGTGCCCCTGCACTGCTGGGGGGTGGGGGTGGTGGGAGACATGAGTGGGGGCCTGGTGGAGGGTGCCCCTGGATGCTGGGGGGTGGGGGTGCAGGGGGACATGAGTGGGGGCCTGGTGGAGGGTGCCCCTACACTGCTGGGGGGTGGGGGTGATAGGGGACATGAGTGGGGGCCTGGTGGAGGCTGCCCCTGGTGGCGGGGGGGTGGGGGTGATAGGGGACATGAGTGGGGGCCTGATGGAGGCTGCCCCTGCACTGCGGGGGGTGGGGGTGGTGGGAGACATGAGTGGGGGCCTGGTGGAGGGTGCCCCTGCACTGCTGGGGGGTGGGGGTGGTGGGAGACATGAGTGGGGGCCTGGTGGAGGCTGCCCCTGCACTGCTGGGGGGTGGGGGTGGTGGGAGACATGAGTGGGGGCCTGGTGGAGGGTGCCCCTGCACTGCTGGGGGGTGGGGGTGATAGGGGACATGAGTGGGGGCCTGGTGGAGGCTGCCCCTGGTGGCGGGGGGGTGGGGGTGCTGGGTGACATGAGCAGGTGTGCAGGGTAGTCCCCTGTGGTGTGTGCTGCCTGCAGGGGCCGTGGAGGGTGTACAGGGAATACCTGGGAGCACACAGCCAAATCGCGTGTAGAATTTCCCACGTTCCCCTGTCATACACGTGCCCAGCCAAATCGCATGTGGAACTTCCCGCGCACCCCTGAAATCCACGTACCCGGCCAAATCGCGTGTGGAACTTCCCGCGCACCCCTGAAATCCACGTACACGGCCAAATCGCGTGTGGAACTTCCCGCTCACCCCTGTAATCCACGTACCGTGACAAATCGCGTGTGGAACTTCCCGCAAACCCCTGGAATTCACATGCCCTGCCAATTCGCGTGTGAGACTTCCCGCGCACCCCTGAAATCCACGTACCCTGACAAATCGGGTGTGGAACTTCCCGCGCACCCCTGAAATCCACGTACCCAGCCAAATCGCGTGTGGAACTTCCCGCGCACCCCTGAAATCCACGTACCCGTTCAAATCGCGTGTGGAACTTCCCGCGCACCCCTGAAATCCACGTACACGGCCAAATCGCATGTTGAACTTCCCGCGCACCCCTGAAATCCACGTACACGGCCAAATCGCGTGTGGAACTTCCCGCGCACCCCTGAAATCCACGTACCCTGACAAATCGCGTGTGGAACTTCCCGCGCACCTCTGAAATCCACGTACACGGCCAAATCGCGTGTGGAACTTCCCGCGCACCCCTGAAATCCACGTTCACGGCCAAATCGCGTGTGGAACTTCCCGCGCACCCCTGAAATCCACGTACCCTGACAAATCGCGTGTGGAACTTCCCGCAAACCCCTGGAATTCACATGCCCTGCCAATTCGTGTGTGAGACTTCCCGCGCACCCCGGTATACACGCACACGTATTTTTTGTCAGCGGGTGTCCGTGTTTGTGGGTACCCCTTTGCACGTCATTTGTCCTGGAGGGCCACAGTATAGGACATTCATCATGGCAGTATATAGGTGCTATTTGTTGGTGCACCTTTTGGCGCACATTTCTTACAGGCGCAGAGACGCTACCGCCTGCTTTCTTGTGGCGGTCGTGTTTGTGCCTGTGCGCTGGTTTGAGCGTGCGCTTTTTTGCCCTATTCTATTCCATGAATACGTGTTGTAGGCGAGCGTGTGGGCGTTCCGCGCACTTGTGCCCTGTACTTCCCCCGTGACGCCCACATTTTGGCAAGTTGTTCCCCATTCCGAGTGTTACGCCCCGTGTTCCGCCTACTTTTGTTGCGTGCGCCGCGCTATGTGCGATTTTCGCTGTGGCCTGTGCGATTTTCGCTGTGACCTGGTGCACGCAGTTAGATGGCCTGTGCGCCAACGTGCGCCGCGCACTTTTTTATCGCACATCCGATGGTTTTCTCGCGCACGGCCTTCCATGAATCGATGTGCGCTGCTTTTCGTGCGATTTTCGCTATTCCACTGCGATTCGCACGTTTTTGGCCACTTGCGCCGCGCTAATTATTCCATGAATCGGCCTACTGATATGTTATGGTGAGTCCTTTATAACGCACCTGTGTACAAGTGTTTCTAATCACAATAACCTTTGAACAACATTTTTCCCCACATATCTTAATGAAGGTCTGAGTTAGAATTTTGGGTAGTCCATTTACCTCATTTTAGATTACACATTTGAATCTCATAATGTGGATATATGTGTATATTGTGGTTCATGCTCATGAACTGTATTTGTCTTTCGGTTGAATGGACTGCGTCTTTGTGGGGGAGGGACGTACAATAAGTGGTGTATTCCCATCAGACAGGCCCTCCATTTTGTAATCTGGTATTTTTGATACAAGTTATCCTTGCCTATTACACTGATGTTAAATGCAGCTGTCTGATTTTAGTGCTGTCAGGTCTTACTCACAAAGGCTGGAATGCTCCCGTGGATAGATATCTCCTGGCTCACCTGCTCCTTGCAGCAGAGAGCATAATTGCTGTATTCCGGGTGCTTATCTATCTACCAAGAGCGATTTTTCACAAGGGATGTGGCAGATCGAAATGAAAGTGGAGGCCATTTTGTTTTACACTCACACACATTATGGGTTACCTGCAGTGTTCAGACATCTCTTGTCGAAGATTACTTCAATCCAGCTTTCTTCTGTTGCATTATATACCACTTAGGGCCTTATTCACAAAGCGTTTTCCTATTGAATTGCGCCAAAATAAAACGATGCTGTGAATTAGGCCCATAGTGTTGTGTACTCGTTTGAGTGGACAGGTGAGGGGTTAAGAGATCTGTTCTTACATGGGGCAAGCCTGCACTTTACAAGTTTGAATCCAGGACGGGCTGACTCCAAACTGTGTACCATTAATTGGAAAATATTAACTCTGTTTTTACCTGGGAGGAACCTGGCATGCAGCAATTAATAAATACCTATTGTTATTACCTGCAGTGAATGCACTTGACCTTTTCACCAATGCCTTCATTGTTATGTGGCTCCTGTAGTTTTGCCATCTTTAAAGCACAGTAACATCTTAAGGCCACACAGAAATCCTTACTAAGTTACTAACATATGGTATAGCAGCGCATTCACGTTCACCCCATATCGGTTTCAGTCTGCTCTCGAATCCTCTTCACGTCCTGGCCATCTATGAGCAAGCCTACTGATTAGATCGCCAATCATACCTTTATTACATTTCTCATAAAACGTCAGGGCTTCATTTCCAGCAACTAGACATGAGAATATAGACCGTTGCCATGCTGTTAACTCTGATTGTTATATGAAAGTTGGATTCAACAGGCCAACAGCACAAGCAAACTGCAAAAGGAAGCTTTCCAAAAAAGGCAAACTACTACCTTTTGTGAGTGGATTCAGAGGTAGAGCAAAGACTCTGGAGGTGACCAGTGCATCCTTTTAGCAAACTAAACTAAAGCTTCCAAGTGCTGTTTGTTAATCAACTCTCTGTCTCTCATGATTGAGGCTTACATAATATAATTACATAATATAATTTGACACCCAGATCAAATAATTTGCAGAATGATTAGTCCCTAGACTAATATAATTTGCTAAATCTCGCATGACAAAATAATGCAAAGTTTCTTTAGAAGTCACACAAAATGCACAGCATATTTGAGCATACACAGTGCCAAGATTACAAATGCACACAATGGCAATCCAGACGAGTGCATAAAGGTTGTATTTCACTGTGCATGTGTCACTTATGCTAAGCATGTACATTTTACAGAGTGCAAATAAAGAACGCCTCATGATTTAGCAAAGGACCATGACACATCAACAACCATATTTTCCACAAAGGATGTCAGCTATATTATTAAGTGGCCTTATGGCATTCATTACAAAAGCAATTAAATTTCCAGTAATGATGGCGAAGCACTGTGATAGGGCTGACTAAACTTAACTCATCAACAACATCCGGTTCAGACAGCAGCCACAGGAAATGGTCTACTGACTTCCACAGGGCTCGAGGCAACAACATTAGTGCCTTTAGCCACCACTCTCCAAAACAATTGTGCATCCTTTCTTTTATCCGCATCCAAAACCTGATCCCATTGTATAGTTTAGTTAACACCTTCATGCCCTTTCACCATCACAAGTGGACTGTATGGATGCATCTAGTCAGAGGTTTGGATCTATTCTAGACCTGTACTAACATTTTGCCTTGTGTTGTCCCCATTTACTATCTTCAAAACATCTCTCTCTCCCTTTATGTGTCGGCCAATGTACCCAGGCTGCATGTTAGATGACAGCTGTAGCATTACTCTGACCTGTAAGAACCCTTTTGTAGGGGGCATCTCTCTCCTCAAATGAATACAAAAGAGAAATGGTTGCAATTGCTCCCTTTATAGTAGTGAGCCACGTTAGTTCTGCCTGGTTTGAAGTAGGGTACATTTTCGAGGTTTTTGCTCATAGTTTATTTGACAGTTGCTCAGAATGAAGGTATTTTGAATATCTGCAAGGATGCAATATTACATCATGTGGATGGTGTTTTGTGTGTGTGTGTGTGTGTATTGTATTCCAGCAGTAATACTGAGGCTACTGCTCTTGTGAGCAATGACTGCACACAATTGGCAAATCCATACGCAGTCTGTCGGAAGCAGTGGACATTTGCAAAAGCAATATTGGGCCTCATTACCAGTACGGTGTTGCAGGTAAAAAGCAAAGTGGCAGTATTTCTGTTGCTACCACCACATTGTTGCACCAGCCTGTAAAGGGTTTGGTGGTAGTGGGGAAGATTTACCTCCAACAAAATGTTGGAGATACATCTTTGTCCTTACTACCAAAAATCTGTGGATTTAATGTGCAGTAATTCCGGCAGCAGTACTTCCACTAAAAATGCTCATGGAGTCCTATGGACTCCGAAAATGGGGAATTGCCACCACTTGTATTCCTGTGGTAACTCCACCAGATCAAGTGGCAGTAACGGTAATGGAGTTTGACAGTAATTCGGGTGATTAATCACCCAATTAGCAGCAAACTTGTAATGAGGCCCAAAGTCTTTTTTCCTTAATATTTTACGATTCTGCGAACATAAAAAAAGATGGTAAATGGAGGTATAATGAAGAGAGCTCCATTGCATTGCTATTCTGGCTACAAACAGAAAATGATGGAAAGTCCGACAAAGCAGAATAAATACCCTAAAACGGAATGTAAACATTCTCCCAAGAAGTGGCACAGACCACCAATCAGAGAGATTCAGCAGAATGCAATCACTGCTACAAGCAATGTAAAACGAGATGCTTGTGTTTGCCAGATGCTAGGTCCTTGAGACATTGAATTATTAAGTGGAGTATTCACATTCACTGCCTGGTACAGTGTTGGCACTGTACTCAGAAGCTTGTATTGTTTTAACACGCTTTACTGCTGACTGTCATTAAAGAACAACGTCATCATCCACTTGCAGCTGTGTTATAAAGCAAGATCTCAAGCATGCAAAAAAAAGGAAGGATTAAACTAGAGCAATGTTCCGTGTGAAAAAGCCCATGTGAACTTCAAAGCTAGCAGACAAAAATATGGATTTACCATAAGAAATGTATCGTCTCTGCAATAACCTGCATTTTTATTTTGTCTTAAAAAAAACGAAATCCTGCACTGTCTGTTTGCATAACACAACAGTTCCACCTCTCCTTGAAATCACTCTTTGGTGTTTGCTCTGTACGACTATTCATATGCTATTATCTTCACCAGTACTGGGGTGATGGAGGTACAGCGGAAGACGTGTGTCAGTGAATAAGGAAAATAAACCATTATCGATGCCCATTTTCATCTTCTGAACCAGCACAAGTGTATTTATGTTTCTAATTAATTATAGTCCAACATGAAGACTAAAAGGTGCTCCACATTGTCGTCTCTGTCAATCACACATTTCAGTATTGTTACACATTGCTTCAAAGCCCTTCTGCCAGTGCACTTGTAATGACATTTCAAAATGCCGATTTGTTGTGCGGGAAACCTTTGGAGCTGCAGGCATGCCACGAATAGTGCCAATTATGTATGAGACTTGTGACCTCAGATGAGCAATCTTGAGGCCCTAAATTGATCTTCAGCAACGTGATTATAGTATAGCTGTGAAAGCCTTCCATCTCTCATCCTGATGTTGTGAAGATCTACAATTTGAAGATGTTCTTTAATCGTATAAAGTGCTTGTTTTATAACTGCTTATTCGTTATACTATCGGCTTGATGTAAATAAATCATTAAAGAACATTGGGTTCATTTTAAATATGCTATATGCTGTTATTAACATACTCATATTTAGATTAGATCACTAACAATGACTTGTTTCAGTCCTTTTAAATTGTGGATGTCTGCAGTATACTTACAACAGACTCTAGATGGTGTTTTTGTTGTGTATGGCTCGCAGAGTGGTTTATCAATGAATATATATATATATATATTAAATAGTGTATCTTGCTGTATCTAACGTCAAATCAGCGTGTCAGTTACATTTACACTATTGTCAGATGGCATAATTTGGAACTATTTTCCACATACTGAGATTAAGTGGCAGTTAATGTTTGATGTGTTTTTTTAACTTTCACTAATGTGGTACTTAAAACATATATTTTAAAATCAATAGTATTTATATGCATCTATTTCATTTTTTGTATACATGTTTCTGAGGGTAAAGGTTTAATTTCTTGTACTTGTTCAGTGATCTGCTGATTGTGGACTATGTTTTCTCACTTTTGTTGAACATAAGCCTTCCGATATGGTTCCTCTACATCATCCCAATGGACCAGTACAAGGTGCTGGACAAGGTGCTGGATCAAAGTTGAGGTTCCCAAACTTTGAGATGGGTTATGAGAACGTCTCCTCCGCAACACCTTCCCACAAAAAATACACCGCACTTCCTCATTCCACTTTCTTACTCTGTTGCTGCTTGACCCAAAAATACTGCCAACTTTCAACAACAGTCTTGTGAGCACAGTGCTTCTTCTATGGAGATAAGGCAGAAGACACCAACACCATTTCTTCAATGCTGCTGGTTCCAGACATACTTAAATGTGAGACTGTGGGAAGAAAAACAAAATCTTTAAAAAACAAAACACAAACAGGTCTCTGACAGTAACCTACTAACTTAATTTTTTGTAATCTACCAGTCTTTTCCCTAGAACACAATGTTTCTTATAACATCGTCGTCTGTGACTGTTTGTGTTCCATGTTATCCAAGTTATTTAACCTACCCCATCCTCTGATGTTCTCCAAGTTTACTTAACCTAGCCCATTGTCTCTGCTGCAACCACCCAATATAATCTTCCCAGTTTATCCTCAAACATACTTAAATGTGACACTGTGGATAAAAAATTAAAATTGTAAAAAGAAAAATCACATTTTTTTGTTATCCACCTTCGATATGTTTCGCCCAATCACCCAATGATTACTGTGTCTGAAGAGAACAACAGTGTTGTATGCACACATGTATCTTATTTAGTGCATGTGATACACTGCATCCGAGATATGAGGGTTCAAAAATGCAACTATTTAATTGTGTTTCATAAAGTGTGTGTGTTCTCTAACTAATTATGTTTTCTTTTTCTTTTCAGATAGAAGGATATGACTGTATCTTACCTTTCCTACGTCCACTGAACCTACTCACATCCTTTATACTTCAGACATTAACCATACTCCCACCTCTTTAATCTCATTCACTTTACATATATATAAGTATGTCAATATATATATATTTTTAAACTCAGATCGATAACTGTGGCTACCGTATCGCCTAATGGGATGTTATGCTTTAGAGGCGCGATCACTGCTGCAATGACTGGAGATCATAGCAGCGGATTTAATGGACCCTTAACGCTGCTATTAATGCGCTGAAGAAGCAGTCTTTGTATCGAAAAGTGTCCTTTAAAGTACTATCTATTAAATACATATGCATATATATATATATATATATATATATATATATATATATATATGTTCAAGGAAAAAACTTTAGTTGCAGGGATATTAAGGTGACAACCGGACGCAACACAATCCATGAAATTCAGCTAAAGCCACCTTATCTTTGCGCCTCCTGTTGGGCAGCCTATGACCACAATGATGACATTAAAGATGACATCACTGATGACTTCATTGATGTACATATCCTTGATGTAAATATCACTGACATATATATATATATATATATATATATAAAACACGGCCTGCGGTAGCAGGCTGGTTAAGTTGCTCAACCGATAGGAAAGCACTTTTTTGGGTGGCTTATAACTTTACCCCGCCCTGGACGAATCTGTTGTGTATGGCTTGGCTTTGCAGAAGGAATGTTGTGATGTCAGCAGCTGCCATTTGGTAGGAAGTTAAGCTGGAGAAGTGTGTTGTGGGCAAGAGGGGCTAGCGGTGCCTGTGGACAAGCGGGACTCTCAGGTAGTGGGAAGGAACATGCCCCTGGAGTATGGCATAGTTAAGAATAATGACTCATACATGTGAATGTATTGGGTGCGGCTAACCTGTCGGCGAGAGCTTGGAACAGTATTTTGGAGTCTTGAAATGCGCACCCAGAAAAGGGGTACGGCAATGGCAGCCGGGGTGCAGAGCTCCGGGAGGTGCAGTGTTCAAAGGAGAAATGGTGACATCACAGGAGGTGAATGGGGAGTTGACGTTAACGTAGATTGCGGCCGTTATTGCCCATAGTGACTGCTATGCTATGAAGAGCGTGTGATCAGGAAGAGCTTGCTGTTACGTTGGAAGACTTTTGAGTAATTCACCTCAAAGCGTGAGGATATGTGAGCCAGTAAGCTCGCGTAGCACAGGGAACAGTTAGGAGACGTACGAGTAAAGAGCCCGAAAATGTACTACATGGAGCAAGGAAGCTCTGACATGCGGACATCAAGGTTGCTTTGCCTGTGAAGCTGTTTTAGTGCAGCCACACACACAGTGAGGAGCAGTGCGTTGAAAGTGGGATTGATAAGAGACTCAGTATTGTGGTGGAAAGGAAAGGGTATGCACCTGTGCATACAAGCATCGGCAAGAGTCTGCAATGTGGGCATTGTTAAAGGAGCCCAAAGGTACTGGAAAGCAGGTTCTGCCTATGCGGGGGAAGAGAATGAATATGGAAACAGAATTGTCTGCATTCGGCAGATTGCAGGGTGCTGCCTGGAGATGCATCATTCTGCAGTATATCCTTTTTATTAGGGGATGGAGGATTCCCATTGTTGATGGACTGTGGACCTATTCAGTGAGGGGTGAACAATGCGGGATAAGGTTTGGAAAAGCTATTGGTAAAGTGGGCGTGGTAAATTATGCATGCATAGGAGTATGTAGATATTGGTTAGCTGCATGCATGGGTCTGGATCATTATGGCTGATATCTAGTTGTGTGAGGGGACTTGCATCAATTCAAATGTATAGAACGTTGCAATGTGAATTGCATATTGTATTAGGTGATGTATGGTGTACAGTATGGAACATCTGTATTGATCCGGGCAGTTTAGTCATTTTGGTGTTAGCACCCTTCAACTATCCCTTGTATGCGTGTGGATATGATTGTCTGGTGATTGCAGGGGTAGCGCCTCTCATGTGTCTGGTTTTGGGTAAAGCTTATATGAAATGTCTAAGTATGGTTTTGCTGATGGTGTGAGTGCCAGGTCAGTATGTCTTACCTCTCAATGTGGTTGCTGAGGTTAGCGCCTTCAGCCCAATATTCAGTATGGATGTGGATGGGTATGACACAGGGGTATTTGAGAGGTAGTGCCACACAATACGGTATTTGGGGGTAGCGCCTCCAGTATGGTATGGGCGTGACTGAGGTAGATGTTGCGCATCGTTAAGCAATGTATGCGTGTTTGGTGGTGGAAGAGCCACCATTTCCGTCTGGGTTTGATTGTGGAAGTAGTCATGCATGGGTAACGTATGTATGCTTGTGTCTGTCGGTAGCGCCGCTAGTTTGGAAGGAGTATGACTGTGATGGTAGTCGTGTATGGTTTAACGAAGTACGTGTGTCGGGTGGTAGTGCCCCCAGTTTTGGAATCGGCATGTCTGTATATTAGACATGCAGGGTCACACTTGTATTTCGATCTTGTGGTCGTGTGCCATGTCTATTCTGTTTTCGTGCCTACCGGCAGTTGTGTTTAGCTCCACTGTGTGCTCATTGATGACTAGTTCCACCTTTCAGGGTCCAGAGTGCGCCAGTGATATTGGTTGACGGTTCCGGTGTGTCTGGCCGGTGCTGTGAATGGCTGAGTGTTAGTGCACATGCTGTGTACTTGCCCTGGTCATGTGAAGGTGTGAAGGGTTTTTGTTGGTGTGTGTGAAGGTGTATTGTGTAGCGTTTTGCATTGTTGTTGGTCGATGGAAAGAGGGGAGGTTTGTTGTGTAGTGCTTCGTTGTGTGTGATGTCCTAATGTAAAGGGAGGAGATGTGTTGTTTATGGCGTGGCTTTGCAGAAGGAATGTTGTGATGTCATGTAGAGTGTTTATGCCTAAGTGTGGGAATGCATGTGTGAATGTTCTAACCTGGTCCGTATGGTCGGCCAGAGGAGCAGCAGTTTACTCCCAAAAGCATGCTTTTGTAAATTTGGTGTAAACACGTCATGTCATTTTTTTAAATGACCAGAAAGTAGGTACAAAAAATGTGTGATATCTGGGTTCGGTCCACGGACACACTTCCCTGTTCGGTCTGCAGATGGGCTTCCAATTGGCCCAGAGGGCGGCGTGAGATCCGCGGACATCGGACGCACCCACGGATTGGATGAAGAAAGTGTGAGGTGAATCGGATTTTTGTAAACGCCCACCATGTTGGATTTGCGGACAGCAGCCAATGTCTGCTGACAACGCAGTAAAAACATATTAAAAACACAACATTGCACTTGTCAAACTAATGAAATAATCTCCAGAGAGGTGAGGGGTGATGAGGATGGGATATGGCCTTAAAAAGTCCCAAACACAGGTTGTTTTTCAACTCTGAGGTCCACAAAGGGTCCGGCTTTCCGGGGCAGTCCTGTGATGTTCACAAACATCTGAGATGTTCAGGGAGATATATGCCTATTTCTGCATTACAGGGTTGGTGAAAAGCAGTTTTTGGATGGCTTATAACTTTGGCGCCACTCAATGAAGCTGCATGAAATCTTGCAATTCCATTCTAGACATGACTCTGAATGGTTCTGCAAGGTGTGGTGCTGTTTTGTCAAAAGGTCCCAAAATATTTGAAAGTCTTATAAATTTGGTGCCGTTTCACGAAACTGCACAAAAGTTTGCAAACAGATTGAATTTATATATTTTATTTATCTATTTCTAATGTGCGAAAGCACGTGGGCTTCAGGGCGTGGAGAACAGCTCTCAAAAGCAAACTGCGAGGCATACAGAGAAGAGGATCTAGGAGACATAGCATTTACGAGATGAGAATAGTTTTCATAACCTTTTTGAAAGTAAATACATTTCTTTCACATTGCAAGTCCATTGGTAACTTGTACCATGCTAAAGTTGCTTGGACAGGGTAAGAGCTTTCTTTCCGATTGACACAGCAGGCTCTAGGCCGTTGCAGTTGCATGGTTTCTTGATGTTTCTAATTGAGGTTTGACCATTGATGTGTGCTTTGAGGAAGCTGTATGCATATCCAAACAAGTATTTGTGAGTTAGAACATTGATCTTAAACTCTATTCTTGCTTCCATAGGGAGCCAATGCAGATCTCTCATATACTGTGAGATATGTTTGGACTCGACACACTTTTTCCTGTTCTCACAGAATCATTTTGCAAAATCTGTAATCTTTTGATACACCATTTACTTGCTCCATCAAGAAGTGCCTTGCAGTAATCTAATCTTGATAAAACTAGGGCTCTAACTAGCATAACACAATTGGCTGCAGGGACAAAAGGTTTTATCAAGGTATACACCTGAAATAATAATGTATGTTCTTTGTCAGATCTGCCACTTGAGCGTCTGATTTGAATGATGCCTCAATGGTAACCCCCAGTGTTTTACCTTTGCTAACTGTATGTATTACATGTTTGTCAAGGTTCCATTTTTTTGTAGGCTACTCCTAGATTTTCTCTTGCTTTAACAGTTTACTTTTGATATGTGGATGAGATCATTTCTGTGTCTTTTTTATAGCCTCCACTGAGTCTAAATACAAGCTGAGTATCATCAGCGAAATTGATAAAATATAGTCCCATGGACTCTAATAGGTCGCACAGGAATCTACAAAACACATTAAAAAGAACAGGGGACAGGCAGGCTCCCTGTGGCACTCCGCTTGTAATCTGTTCCACATTAGAGGGTGCATTTTGCCATGTTATTTTAGATTTCCTATTACTTAAAAACGAGCAAAACCATTTAATTGAGTTAGAGGAAAAGATTCCACTTTCCTGAATGCGTTCTAGCAATTTAGCGTGATCAACAAGATCGAACGCTGCTGAGAGATCTAAAAGCATCAACAGAGCAGCTTTGCCTTCATCTACAATGTCCAACATTTGGGTCTGTAAGTCTACCATGGCGGTTTCGATCCCAGGTGCGGTTCTAAATACAGACTGCTACTGATGTAAGACGTTAGCTTTCTCAACATATTTTTGGAATTGAATGGCTGCAATCTTGTCAACTATCTTCAACTGAAATTGTGCGTTGGTGATTGGTTTTTAATTAGAAAATGCAGTGGGGTCCAGGTTAGGCTTTTTTGAGCAGTGTTGTCACTGTAACGCTTTTTAGTAAGTCTGGCACTGCATTAAGTAAAAAAGGCGCATTTACAGGCGCTTGTGTGTTTTTCTTGCACTCGCAATTAAGGATTGATTCATGTACTTTGTCTGAGAAAGCCTTTTGTACCGCTTCGCAATCAGCATTATTAGGAGTGAATTGATGAATTTTGGGCTTTCGGTTTCTCTAAGGATTTGACGTTCTTTAACAGCTTTTTAATGTCATTAGTTGAATTAGAAGTGTGGGTGTCATAAAAAACTTTTTTTGCTTGAAGGATTTGTGATCTGTAATCTTTTTCTAAGACTTTCCATTTCTCTTTGTCTACTACTAGCTGGGTTTTCATCCAGACTTGTTCTGCTTTTCTTTTCTCTTGTTTTAGAGTGGTCAGTTGCAGTGTATACCATTTCTAGTTATTATCTTTGAGTCTAATTTTGTTCTCTTTTAAAGGTGCAACTTGATCTATAAGTTCACATATTTTTTTCCATTTACTTGAAATCTAGAGAAGATGTATCCTGATCAGATGTAGTATCCATTAATTAAGATTCCTACACGTAACTGACCCAGACCCAGTTTACGACCCAGTTTTCAGTGTTTTTGCAAAGTTTGGTGGGGTTTAGTGATTAAAGGGGGGTTTGAACATTTTTAGATTTCTCATAACTTTGTTGCCATTTGATGAATGTGAAAAAAAGATTTTAGAAAGATTATAGACCCAACCTTGAATGTTTGTGCAAAGTCTGAATGTATTTTGTCAAGTGTGAGCTAAGTTACATGACTATTTTATGTACGTATATTTTGACACTTTTCAAAAAATAAAACATGGACTGATTTGCAGCAAAGAGCATAGGCAAGGACCTGAAAGCATGGTTTTGCATATGTGCCTGATTTTTATTTTTTGAAAAGTGTGATACTGTAGGCACAAAAAATAGTGATATACGTTTGGGGACTGAGGTATATAGCCTGTGGCCATGGGAATGGGCTAGATTGTACGAGTCATGTAATGTGGCGATGGGCAGTTGCCAGATTGTCCAAGTCATATCCAAAGTCATCAAAGAAATATATAGTCCACGCTGCATAGAATAACTCTAAAAACAGTAATAGATTTCGTCATACTAATTGCGTGTATCTATATGGATATCACGCTAGGTAACACCAAGAGCAAAAAGGAGGGGTGAGGGGGTCTGTATTCACATGAAATTATGTAATTTATTTACAAACCAGTGTTCAAAAAGGCTCAAAGAATACAAAGAAAAGAAACAGAAAAATCAATAAGGTCATACATTAAACTTAACGCAATACGTAAAACATCAAAGAAATATATCGAAAGGAAACATACAGTAAGGCACAATTGATTTCTAATAAAACGATTTCTAGTAGCCAATACATTGACATTGTGACATACATATATTGTGGATAGGTTTACAATGAACCAAAGGTAAGGAATTTTTCTTTTGAATTAAGTTCATTAGTAATTTTACATGGGGATCAATCAATGAAATAATTCACATTTTTTTAAAACATTGGTTGGTTACAATAAACCATGCTTGTTGGTTGTGGAACAGAGATAATTCTTGGAGAGTTCGTTGCTGCCTTAATTTTATGAGATAACTAATCTCTTTTTTGAACAAAATCTCTAAGTACCATTTTTGGGGGGTCTGCCTGTGCGGGTGTTGTCATCCTAAGATAGCTTTATGGACCCCAATAATGATAGTGGGATCCAGCCTCACGTTTTGGCAGTAGCAAGCAAATTAGCAGTCAATAATGCCTTCTTCAGGGCAGGTGGGAGCACCATAGAGGAAAGCAGATAAAAAGGGGAATACAATTAGCGTTACTGATACTTACATAGTGTACTCTGAATACTTATACTTGTATCTTCCTGTGACTTTACATATCCCCTGGTAAAGCTTACCCTCTGATGGGTATGTGGGGGTGGGGTTCCCAATATTACATCTCTCAATGGATGGCCACATCTCAGTCCAAATAAAGCCTTCCCTTTTGAGCTTTACTTGGTTCAGAAAGTCTGTTGGGAACAGCATATGCAGTGGGGCAGGGAATAGATTGGGTTGGCCGATTCCTTGAAAATCAAAAGTCCCAGAAAGAAATGTCCTGCCATGACTCAGACAATCTGGCTACTGGCCATGATCACGAGGGACTGGCAATGGGGTTAAAGTGGACATGGCCACCAGGGAATGGCTATGTGGTTGTCATGAACAGAACACTGGTTAGGTTACACCCACCTGGAACAATCAAAGGATACAGGTCGTAAGGGCCGACCTTAATAAAGGATGCAGGTTGTGAGAGTAATACTCAATAGCTTGAAGTTCTGCTATCTGGCCTAATGTCAGACTCCAGCATGAGATTAGGGTCAGACCTTCCAATTGATGACACTCTCTGCCTAATACGTAGATGCAGCCAGAATGAGTAATCAGTGGAAAGGGCAGGGTGCATGAAACCATCGCCAAGCTATAGGAGAAAGGAGACTATCAGTGCACTTTCCCAGTTATCACGAATTGTATTCAACAACCTCAAAACCCACACTAACCTGTTGGCGTAGGCAGAGACACAAATGTATTCCACTTAGAATATCCAGGTAAATCCAATGGGAGACTAGGAAGGGGAAGGTTAATACGGAGGCTAATCCCGAACTGCACGAGGACTGCGCTAGTGCCCGGTTGGTGCACCCCTGGATAGCGTCCCAATAGTTCAGTGCACTTTTGGATCATCCACAATTGTTCAGAGTACAAGAAAAGAAACTAACTGCACACCTGGTTCAATGTTCAAATGTGGGTAACCAAAACAGCTTCAATGCCCTAGGATTAACAACAAATGAATGGGCTCAAACCACGACTGACTTGAGCAAACAAGGGAATTGTAGCAGGCTGATGCGTAATAGGCGGAAACTGGAAATTCGGCTCCCAGCAATCATGAAATGAAACCTGGAATGAGCCGGCAGTGAGCAAATGGATTCCGCCTAATGGCTTAGCAGACAGATAGTGAGCAGAGCTGACATAAATCTGGAACACAAGTCTGTAGAATTAGGAGCCAGCAAATAATGCAGTTTGAATAGCGTCAGAGGAATACTTACATTAAAATATCTCGCTCGGGAGGATAGCGATGATACTGAAACCAAACCAAATAAGCTCCGAAAACTGTTTGAATGCAACAATGCTGCAGGCCAGAAACTGCTAGTAAAGGAGCATGAGAGAGTGGCTCGAATGAACTGGAGCTTCAGACCAAGACGTAACAAACAATCAGAAGCAGCGACTGTCTGCCGACGTTCTGCTAAGTACGTGAATCAGAGACACGTGATTAGTTAGGAGAACATGTGATCCCTAACGGCGTATCAGCTGCAGACACCGCTTTTCAGGAAGAGAATCAAATAATCTCAACTTTGTGTAGAATTATCTTGCCGTTATATATGCATAATGTACACTTTGCAGGGTGATTAGAACAGAAGTAGTCTTCACACCAGGAGGAAGAGTCATAGCAGGCGTGACAGTGCCATCCCCAAAGGGACCATCACACCCATCCTAGCGTGGAAGCGACACAACAGAACCGGAGCGTGAATTTTAGACAATGGTTCCCAAGATCTGTCCTCCGGACCATAACCTTTCCAATCAACCAGGTAATAAGGCTTCCCAGATCGTAAACACATATCCAATATTGCCTTAACTTCATACTCCTCTGAACCCCTAATTGAAATAGACAAAGGTCGCGCACGGAGTCGTGTAGAAGATAAACAAGGCTTGATGAGTGAGACATGGAAAACCAGATGCACCCACCAACAGGTCGATAGATCCAGACGAACAGAAGCTGTATTAACAACACCAGTGATATCATATGGACCGATTCATCTGGGTAGCAGTTTCCATATCCCGGGAATCCTCAGATTCTTGGTAGACAACCAGACTTTCATACCGACCCGATAGACCGGTGCCGGTTTCCTATGAGCGTCGGCATAGGACTTCGACCGTTCCTGGGCTCTTGTCAGATGTTCTTTGATCTGGGCATGTAGCACTGTGAGGTCTCTGATGTTCTGAGCCACAGCAGGATTGTCTTGGTAAAGAACTGGGTGTAATGGGATGGACTTAGGATGCTGACCATATAAGGCATAAAACAGTGAAGTACCTGTCGATGAATGTAAGGAGTTGTTGTAGGCAAACTCGGCCGGTGGCAATACCGACAACCAAGTGGATTGGAATTGCAAACACAGACATCGTAGGTATTGGTCCATGGTACTGTTCGTTCTCTCCGTCTGCCCGTATGTCTGCGGATGGTATGAACTAGACATCCTGTCATCAATAAGGAAAGCAGAGCTTAATACCTTCCAGAATCGTGAAGCAAACTGGGATCCCCTGTCGGTGATGATAATGGAAGGCAGGCCGAAAAAGCAGAAGACATGCCGCATGAACAGATCCGCCAGAACAGGAGCTGTGGGTACCCCCTTACAGGGAACAAAAAGGGCAAGCTTTGTAAAGTAATCCACCACCACCCATATGTTGTTGAAACCTTGAATCTGAGGTAATTCAACAATGAAATCCATGGATATCATGTGCCAGGGTTTGTGTGGTATTGGTAGAGGATGTAACAGCCCCATTGGCTTGCCCCGACTGTTCTTGCATTGCATACAAACAGAGCAGGATGAGACGTAGTCTGTCACGTCACGTGACATGGAAGGCCACCAACACCATCGTCTGAGTAGTTCCAGGATCTTTTTCTGACCTGGATGAGAAGCAACCTTAGAATCGTGGCCTCACCGAAGTGCCTTGCCTCGGTCGCTTTCTGTAGGTAGATACAGAACACCCTGTATGAAAAGTAGACCGTTCTGTATATCTATATTGAGTTCTTGTATCTCACGAGGATTCAGAGACACCCAATCCTGAATCTCTTGTCTCAGAGGAAGAGTCACAGCAGCTGTGACAGTGGTAAAGTTTTTCAAAATTGTGATAGGTTTGAATGGGAAGTTTGTTTTTGCCTGTGGCAAAAATTCTATCCGCGGCTACAGCCTGAAGTGCTACACAGGATTGCATCAACAGATCATCGGCACTACCAATGCATACACTATGAGACAATGCTAATCAGCAGATAATTACCGAGCATGCCGGACCAGGTGCCCACGTGGTCACCAGACCACCCATTAAATTATTAACCATGCTTATTTGGGACCATACCGGGACAAGATATTGGGATTGCATGCGGACTCATTTCCACAACCTCACAGCAATGACTGGCCCACAATCCACACGCCCTGAAAAAGACCCTAGAGAGTCGTAACACATGTCGGCTGACTTCTAACAATAAATATAGCACCAACAATGGTTTTCAAGATTGCTTTATTACGACAACAGTTACTTATTGAATAGCCCAGTGCTCAGGTGAACATGGCTCACTCTCCTATTCGTAACCTAACACATGAAGAAGGAAGGGCACCTTCACAAAAGCACAACATCACCAACAGCTGGGTAATCCGTTTAAAGCATTAGATGAAGCGCTTTGATCTACCCAATCTACCGCTCTGCAATTACTTGATAGTTGTGTACTTTGATTATTGGGGCATGCACCATGGCCATAGCCCTATGTTTCAATGGGAAAAAATATTTTTCTTGTGGCTACAGCCTGAATTGCTGTACTGAATTACAAGAAACCTGTGCGAACAGTATCGGTAAGGACCTGAAACATGCTTTCGCAAATTTGTTTTGTGTTTTATTTTTCCAAAGTGTCCAAATGTAAGGACTGAAAATAGTGATATAAGTTTGGTGCATGGACAATGGGCATAGCCCTCGGCAAAGACAAATGCCTACTCTGATATACTTACTGCGGTATGCAGCATTTTCAGCAAATCTAGAGTATTTCAAGCCTCCCACCTCGGCGTTACTTGCCACTTTCCTCCTGGGCTCCCATTAGCACTTGTCTATCCGTACTGCCCCATTTATTTATGAAGTTCTCTCACTGACAATGCATATGTGCATTTATAGGAGCAAAATGTATCATTCTGTGGTACAAGTAAGGGAAATGTAGATGCAAAAGATTTGTAGAACATTGTTAAGTAGCAGTTGGTGGGTGGAAGTTTAATATGTTGATAGGCTATATGTAGAGTTTTTTAAGTGATTTGTGGATATATGTGTGAATGGTTTAAAACAGGCAATGAGGGAGTGTCACAAACATCAAAGTAAAAAGAGTAGAAGGGCTGTCTTGTGTGATAGTGTGAATGTGCAATACAGGTTTTCTAATGAGGCATGGGCTAGACAGGGGAATGCAGAGACTGTGGATAGTCATAAAGGAAAATGGATTAAGGTGATTGTATACAAGAGAGAAGAATTTCGGACAGAACATTGTTTCTGTGCTTTCCTCTTTTTCTCGAGTATACAATTGTCCATTATTTCCATTAACGTAGTAGAACATGCTAATGGGAATTTCTGAGAATGTTAATCTAAATACTTCACTGAAAAATGTAAAGTAGATGGAGTCTATACGCTTATTTTTTTAGTTCTATTTTAACTGTGAATGGTGGTTCCTAAAGGAACCTTTTTTTATGCTTTTTAAAAAAAAATATTTGCAGGAGAAGCCACAAAGTAAGGTGGAGAGAGAAAGAGGGAAGGGGCACCAACCACAAATATGGAGGGGCAGTTGGACAGGTGGACAGGGGAAGATGTTGCACGTGTGTTACATCAATGGTATGGGGCGGTGTTTCTCATGCTCCTTTAGCTGGTGGGATTCTGTGTCCCACAGAAGTAGGCTGTGTGGTTATAGTATTGGTTGAGGAAGATGAGCTAGAGGAAGACAGCCTACTACTTCTTAAGAAAGGAACATACTTTCTGAGAGCATTGCAGTGGTTGTATTTTTTTATTTTTTTTAATTTTTAATTTTTATTTTTTATTGGTTTGTTCAACCTTTAAAAGAAAAAAACAAAATGTATACAAGCCAACTCGTCTCTCTCGTGTAGATCCTTCTCATGTAAGTTCTCCTCTCCTCCATTCCACACTCCTCAATGATAAATGGTGTCAGAGTGAGTCAGCCAAGCTTCCTTACATCTGATGCCATACTTGGCTATAACTCTAATTCTAGCCGAGTTTTTAGAAGTTGTAAAAAGTTAATTAGGGCAAATAGAGCTGTTCTGTTAAGTCCTTCACGGAGAACGTGCCACCACTCTTCAGTGCTCCTTGTGTGATAGAGGTTAATCACTGGGGCAAAGCAACAACCCCTTTGCTGCTCCAGAGTCCGGCAAGACATAGTCAGATGTTTCAAGGTTTCCTTGCCTTCATTACAGAATCGACAGTTGAAGTTAAAGGTAGCTTGTTTTAACCTCGTTCCAATATGATCTCGTGTCGGGAACACATTTAATCTGAAGCGCATATACAGCGCTCTTGTATGCTGATTCGGGAGGCACATTAGATAATTTGCACGATGGTCATATGCTTTCGCCTCACCTGATACTTCAACCATTGATGAAGAACGCCCTCTTTGATCACAAGTTTGGATCCAATCCAGTTTCCACAGCTTTTTTTTAGCAGCCTCTGGATTGTCCAATAACAGAGCACAAGTGATGTTATATTCTTCAAGTACATCTTGTGACAGCCGGTTCCATTTTGCAAGAATGGTATTTGCTTTTTCCAAAACCGGCCTGTGCAGGATGCCAAATTGGGGAGCCGGATCCGTCATTATTGTTTTACGATATAGACTTAGGAGATTCCATGCAACCCTGGCGTGCATCGAAATCAACCCTAGTTCATAGCGTATACAAGTAGTTGAGGTACCCTTTGGCAATTTCAGCACACGTGACCAGAAGATGTTTTCTAATGTGTTCCAGAGTTCATAAGAAGACCCAAAAGCCTTTTTCCCTCCATATATCAGGATGGGCACCACTTTCTGCTTATAAAACAGGATAATTGGTTTTAGTGAGAATTTTCCGTATTTATTGTTGATCAAGGAAGCTTGGGATGCCAACTGACGACACTTATTTTTGGCTACTTCAGCCCAAGGAGCATCGTTTCGGCTTGCGCTAATTCGCATACCCAAATATGTTGAGTATTTAACAAGCTGGATCTTATTGTTAGCAATATACCAGGATGGTTTCTTACCCCTGTCGCACGAACCTTGTAGATTTCCCAGGATCAAAATTTTGCTTTTTGGGTGTTAATAGACAATCCATTTGATGTTATATAGGCATCTAATAAAGTCATTTTACATTGCAACCCAACTGGGGTCTGATCTATCAGTACAAGGTCGTCGGCGTATACCAAATAATCAATAGGTGCACCATGTATTTTTTGGAGAAACGTATTTGCGCCAAAGAATATCTCTTGGATATCTGATATGAACAAGTTAAAGATAGTGGCAGCCAAAGGACACCCCTGCTTTACGCCTTTATGTGTGTTTATTTTAGCAGACAGCGTACCAGACATGTCAAGCCGAATCCTGATGGAAGTTTCCATGTGCAGTTCACAGATTGCACTAACGAGACTCGATGGGCAGTTCCATTTGGCTAGTTTTTCCCATCTATCATCGCTAGATACAGCTTGGTGTTGAGTCTGAGGGTCTCCATCTTCAAGATGTTCAATATAAGTAGATTTAAACCACAGCCCACCCCCTTTACAAAGCCTGCTTGCCTGGGGTCTATGTGGTTAGAGTCTTTGGCCCATTTAAAAAGTTTTCGTTGGAGCAGTGTAGCATATACTTTCCCCAGGACATCGAGAAGCGCTATGGGTCTGTAGTTTTTCGGGTTCGTGCGGTCCCCTTTCTTGAATATTGGCACCACAACTGCACTCTTCAAAGAACTAGGGGTTGCACGAGCCAAGACAATCCGCTTGAATAAAGTGACACAGAAGTCTGCCCATAGATCCGGATTGCACTTAAGCGTATAGTTTGTTAAGCCGTCAGGCCCACGGGCTCTGGATTCATGTACACTTTTGATTTTCAAGAGGATGTCTGTTCTCTCGAACTCCAGGTCCCACTCTGTTGTAATTGACGGGGCGCAATTTGTCAGTGGAACTCCTTTGGTAAACAAGGCTGAGTAATGCTCTACCCATGCATCTTCAGTCACTGCAATGGCCTGGATGGCATTTTGAGGCGCTGGATTACTATTGATCAATTTCCAAAATTGAGCCAATTTCTTTCCCTCCATTTTGAGTAACATATTCTCGGCGTCACTTTGCAACATTGTTGCTGCATGAGACTTGAGCCAATTCTTATAATTTTGTTTGAGTTTCCTTATTTTTTGTTTTGTGTTTTCGTTCATGGGCCCCTTGAGCTTCCTTATTTCTTGTCTCATGAGTCTTTTCTGTTGCAAAACATAGACATCGAATTTATGTTTTGGTCTTAGTTCGCAGTGACGTAAGTTGTGTTTATGTTCTGCGAAGTTCGACAACAGATGTTGATATTCAAGATCTTTTGTGTCTCTCATGAAGTTGGCTGTTATCACCTCCACTTCAGTATCCAGAAGATTTAGGGGGATCCTACTAGACCCAGTGCCGACGGCATGAGGCCAGCAAACACTTGCATGTTTGTTCGGGTTTTCAAGAGTAAGCTGTACCATTTCGTGGTCACTATGTGACATTTCAAGTATATTTGGTGAAGAACTCTCCTATGAATGTTTTCGCTGACGAATATATAGCCTAAGATTGAGGTTTGCTTTAACCTTCTACAAGTGGGCTTAGCTGGAATGTCTCCCACCGTGTTTCCTCGAGCTTTCATTTCTATGCACCATTGTGATGCTTTAGGCGCTAGATGTCTTTTCTCGTTTAGACATATGAGATTTAAGTCACCACATAGGATCAAGTCAGGCGGCTGAGACTTTTCAAGTAGTCCATCAATCGTTGTTGATACTAAATCTGCAAACTCATTTGCTTCTTTTGCATGATGGTTCCAGTAGACGTTAATAATGCATAATTTATCAGTCTTGCAATTCACTCGTTGAGGTCCACATATTGTGGTTAGCTGAATATAAGGCGACACATTGGCTGATTCAATTATCCCAAACCCTGAGGCCTTTCTGACAGCCATCAGTAAACCAGCCATAGGTCTTCAGTTAGGTTGGCATATCGCTGGGTTGAAGGCTATTTCAAATCCTTCAAGTAACGGTGTTTCGCTTAACCATGTCTCTTGTAGGCAAATAAGATCCAAGTTTTTTGCCCAAGGGGTATTGAACAGGTGGCAAAACCCTCGGGTATTCCATAATGCCAATGTGCTGATGCTCTTGGCTCCACATCTTGGCGTTAGATGTTTGATACTTTATTTAAGGTGGCTGCAAGCCAGGACCAGTCGGACACACTGTGTGTGGGATTAACAACAGGCGAGCCATTGGTCATTGGTAGGCTCTGGATCCCCTAAATGTAATCCTTATTGGTTTATCCTCATGAGGCAATGCCACACAATCCTCAGTCAAGGGAAGATCCATTATTGGAGCCTTTGTTATTGGGGCTGTTGACCTCGATTCTTGCTTTTGCTGTCGTTCGCAATTTGTCTCTGGCTCAATTATTGAGTTGTTATCTTCTTTTGTGGTCGGCAGCAACGCACTAGGGTCAACCCTTAATATGTCGAACCCTAATGACATCAGCACAGGACCAGCGTCTAATAGAGCATCGGCAATCAGTTTTGACTGCAGATGTAAAATTACAGCATCGTTTTTTTTTTCATTGAAAAATTCGACAATTGTAAGGTCCTCGGAGGCGATTGCTCTCAGACTTGGTATCAAGTGACATAGCCAAATTACATCATGCCGATTTAAGATTAGGTCGTCCGAGGATACAATACGTTCCAGTAGGAGGCGATGTAAACCTTGCTGGGGTTTGCTCCTTGAAGATCCCATCTTTTTCTCTCCAGATCGAACATTTCTTTTGGCAGGGCCTTGTCTGTTCAGGTGCTCTTTAAGATTACGGGACCAGGCAGGCACATGGCTTTCAGGGTTATTGATCCTAGAAGGGCTTTTTATCGAAGGCATCGCGAGGACACTCGGCTCAGCCAGTAAGACCTTGGTGCCCTGTTTGGATACTAGTTTACTGGGACTGTGTCCGTCACGGGAGATGTTAAATTTTACTTCCAACAATTTACGTTTATCTGCCAAGGTTAAGAATTTAGGGCAGTGGTCCACGTTTCCAGTAGTACGGGCACACTGAGGTTCGATCAATTGGCAAACTCTCATCAGACTTTTTTTGTCATTAACTTGCTTGGGTCCTACTAAAGTTTGACACACTGCAGGGGTGATAGGTTTCATGACAATGTCCGGGACCGAGGTGACAGCCGGTTGTTGGTTATTCAGTGGCATGATCGGTGGCGAGATTTGACTCAGCATTGTCTCTGCAGGTGTGTCAGACACCGCTACAGCTAACACTGTAGGCAAAGGCAACTTACCGGAAGGGGCCGTCTTCGCTGTAGTGGAACAGACCATCTTCGCTGTATTAGATTCAGAGGGATTCACCGGGGAAACCTCAGCAGCCACTGACGCCAATACCACTGAACCAGGCACTAGCGACGTGGATGCGTCAGTGACGTTACAGGGCATCTCCACATCCTCGTAGGTCGATACATTCAGCAGCGAGTCAGAGATGTCGCTAATGCACGTGTGAGAGTGTTCTAAGTCTATCAGTAACTCCTTGGAGACTTTCGCCGACTGCTTACTTTCAGTTGGTTTACTTTTTGATAGCAGGCCGGTTACTGTGACATTCACAGTTTTCAGGTTGCATAGAAATTTTCGTGAGTTTGTGGCAGCTCTCTTCGCTTTCCATGCTGGTAAGTTTTTCGTTTTCTTACTAGGGCCACTTACAGCGTGTTCAATACTTTTGTTAGTTTTAAGTGCTTCAGACGGGTTCTTAAAGATGTCATATATCACAGCCGGATGCTCGGCGGCTTCCAACAACGCTCTAGGTGGAACTGCAGGCCCCATCTCCTGGCAAGACATGCTTGTAGATGTTGACGTAATTTGAGGGTTTAGTAAAGCTGGATTCAACGCATCTTGAGCCTCTATTACAGCTTTCACAAAACCACTTTTTGCTGTGGAGTCAAGGTCCATTTGCGGGATAGTAACAATCAGACTGGACTCAACGCTGCCGATTGGAACAACCGACCCAGTCTGTATCAGTGGACCTGCTGCTGGAAGCTGTGGGCCAAGTGTGCATTCCGTGGGATTCAAGTTTTTTTTTGCTAATGGCAATGGTCCCACAAGTTGCCAGATGTTGGAAGAATTGTTATGATCTGAACTGGAACTCGGCCGAACGGTGTCTGAAACTGAGGCCGGGCTACACTTCTGACACTTAGAGGCAGTTGATGGGCCGTTCAGTGTGGTGTCTTTTTGAAATATGTTCAGAGCTTCTTTGGCAACCTCAGCCAGCAGTTTCTATCAATGTTGGCGTTCTTTACATTGTCCAACAAAGCTGTAAAGGTGTCATCAGTCTTCTTATTTAGCTCTTGCAGTACCGCCTTACAGCAAAGAGACTCTTGATCGATTTTACACATATTTGTTGTCAGTATGTGTATAGCCGAAGCCATTTCTTTCAAGTTGTCATTAAGATGCTCGTACATTTTAAGGAACGGTGCAATGGGCATACACATGGATGACATAATTAGCGCCTGTAAGTCTTGATGAGATTCAGCAATTCTTGGTGCATCATGCTCAGACTCACCAGAGTGCACACGTCTTTTTTTTCGAGAAACCCGTTGTCTGATCTTAGGAAAAGGAATGAGAGAGGAATCAGAGGACACCTGCTGTAACTCTTCCTCGTTTGCTGACACAGATATGTCACTCTCGCTTTGTTCACATTGCAGCGCTTCCATTGAGTTCGTTGCATTTAGTTGATCATTCTGGTGCAGACTTTTTGCTTTTTTGTTTTGCGAGCATCTAAGACTAGGTGAAATGCTTTCATCCATTTATCAGCGTTTGACAAGACAGTGGGCACTGTACAGTTTCTGTGGTGCAATAGTAGGCGAGGACGCCTTTACAACGGGAAACACTCCGGGCAGTGGATCTACAATCAGTAGAGTGTCCATTGTTGATCCTATATCGCCTTTCCGTGTTCTTTGTTTGTTAATGCGAGTGAGGTCAGCCAGCAGTTTGTTCACATCCTCAAGTGAGATTCTGTGGGCCAAATCAACTACACCAGCGTTAACCCGGGGGGGTTCAAGATCCTTTGGCAGTGGCATCCAGGGGGCGACCGCTAGATTTGTTTGCTGATCTGGCTCAAGGTCGTCAGTGCATTTAAAGACTACATCATCATCTTCACAGATGGAGCCGCAAGCGGAGGCGCAGTGAAATTCTGTGAGTGTGGCTTCACCTACAGATCCCATTGTAGATATTGCACTGAAGAATAGCCCATGAGGGAAGTCTCTGCCGGAAGATGATCTTAAGACAGTATTTTTAGACGTACAGGTAACGCCATTACAACCAGTCGCTGAGGGAGAAGAGCCCGGGTGACAGGGCACGATACACGTTAGGCTCGTACCAGTCACTATAGCAGAGAAAGTTTCAGCGACGGGTACAGTACATTCCGTGGCGCCTTGCCTGGAATCTGTCAGTGGCGTTACGTTACTATTACTGAGAGCGGCCCCAACGTCGCTCGCAGGATTCTCACTCCCCCCTGAAGAGGCCAATCCAGTCAGTGCACTGCCCATGAGCACGACCTTACTTACAGCCGAAGTGGGCAGGGGGAGACAAACCGGTGTGAGGTGATTTGGAGAGGCGTTTCCAGCACTATTGCCATCATTGTTGCCAGGAGGTCCCCCCATACCAGCCTTCCTACAACTAGATGCAACTCTTGGTATTAAGTCACAAACGGTCATGTCACTTACTTGGGACTCATCCGAGAGTTCAGCGATGTCTAGAGTAGGTGCCGGCTCAATAGAAAGAACACAGTCCAGTCCGGTGGAGCAATCATGGACAGGAGGGGAAACACACACCGTAGACGCTGGTGGCAATGGCGCCCCTGCCTCCAGATGCCGTTGGGCACGAGTTTTGGCGGCATGAACGACTTTCATTGCCGCATAGACGTGAGCGTCCTCCTTAAACTTTCTTGGACTTCCTTGGACTCCTTCGACTCAACACCAACTCCGTGCCCGCTCCGCGGGGGAATCGAGTCTTTCAGTGCACGCAGGCACGCAGGCACGCAGGTACGCCCACAGGGTAGAGACAGTGTAGACAGACTGCAGGGCTCCACACCAGTAACTCCTTCGACTCAACACCGACTCTGCGCCCGCTCCGCGGGGGAATAGAGTCTTTCAGTGCACGCAGGCACGCAGGTACACTCACAGGGTAGAGACAGTGTAGACAGACTGCAGGGGTCCACACCAGTAACTCCTTCGACTCAACAACGACTCTGCACCCGCTCTGCGGGGGGAATTGAGTCTTTAAGTACACGCAGGCATGCAGGTATGCCCACAGGGTAGAGTCAGTGTAGACAGACTGCAGGGCTCCACACCAGTAACTCCTTCGACTCAACACCAACTCTGTGGTTGGATTCGGTGTGGTGGCGAATGGAAGTGGACCGTAGAAGTGCTGCCCAGGAAGTCTGAAACTAAGTACAACGTTGCACTCAGTGCATTTCACTTTGGTAGCTTTAGCCTTTGGTACATCCCAAACACGGGGTAAAGAACTGCCACACCCATGATTCTCTGTGGGAGCTAGAGGTAGGCACGTCCTCTACCTCATCTTTCTGGTACTCCTCATTGTATTGCACTTCTTTTGTTGTGTAGGTTCTCCAGCTAGTGGTGGTGATGGTGGCTCTTGGAAAGGAGGAATGGCAATAGCTGATGCCATATTTTAAGATAAATAGCAGTTTTGCTAATATTCTTTGATGTATGCGATGAGTGCTAAGTTATTAATGGATAATGAGTAAGATTAGGTGTAGGAGCTATGCAAGGGTACATTTTGATCTTCAAATTTCATAGATCAGCAGAAAATGCAGTTCGGAACTGTTTGCGAAGCATGGTCCCATTCGCGAACACGTCATCATGCCGTGCTCGAGCGTGGTCACCTGACACTCTCTGGAAAGTCTGTGATTACGGAAGACATTCCAAAACATTGGCGAACTCAAAAACAGTGGAAATAGATACAAAATGTTTATAGAAGTGTTAAAAATGATGCTAGAAGGTGGGAGATGGCAGAGTTTTAAGGTAAAACTTTGTAAATTGGACAGAAGTTGCTATTTTTTGATAAGTATGATATTAGTAAGTTGTAGGAATGTTGGGTGCACTGGTAAAACCCATGAAATTCCTCTCTGTTTTTCTGAGTAGTCCATTTTAGTGACTGGGCTCCATTCTTGTGAGTTTATGACTCCATCCCTTTGAAATGGGTCCAATCATGCCGGATTTAATGAAATGTATCTCATTTCAGCAAAATGTTGCAGGTTCAAATGGCAGATTTCTTTAATGTATTCAACCAAGATGAACATAAGGTCCTTAATCAGTAACGTGTCATGCAAAGGATGGGGTGCAGAATAACTCTGTAATATCAACTGTCTAAAACAGGGAGTTACAACGGACGTCAACGGACGTTCACTCGAGCTCTCAATACATTTTACATAAAAACACATTTATACTAAAAATGTGTCATACGTGACGTCATACTATGTGGCAAATAAGAAAAACCTACGGGGGATTGTAGTTGGCTCAAGGGGAATATCTAAGTATACTTTCTATAAGGACTGGGATTGTGATAGGGTATCTACCCCTTTGTTATATGGCCCTCTACAATTGGTTGGCACGCTTGTGCCAGTCTGGAACATTTGGCTTCTTAGCAACATGTAAATTCATACGCAGTTGCCGGGGGCGGACATGACTTTGCTTTCCCACCCAATTGGCCCATCATCTCTCATCATCCAGGCCTTCTAACATGAAGATTGCCTTTGAACTTGGCCTTGCAATGTAGTCTTGTCTCTGGGAATATAAGGGAGTGCAGCACACGCTTATCACAGTTCTGGTCTGCATGCCCAACTCCTATTTCCATGCTTGGACCATGTGACAGGAGACCGTACGTTGCCCCATTTTGCATCATTTAATTTGTCTTGAAATAATAAAACTTGGCACTTATGGTGTTCTTTCTTTGCACCTTAACAAGGAGCGATCCAGCTTCTCACATTTGCTGCCTTTGAGAATAGATAACGTGCCTTCGCTTACTTTAACTTTGATATCAGGCCAAACAGCTTCACCCTTCAAGTCCGCGATCTGCAGCTAAATCTTTGCTGTGACACACACAGCTCTCAATCCTTCTTTCTCAGTGGGTTTGAACTTGCTAAAGTTTGTGGCACCGATGTCCAGACACCATATAATGCCTGCTTCGCCTGCAGTCTATACACTACGTATAGGTAGCTTCTATGATCACTAAGTCTACTTGCATGGCTGCATCAGAACATTTATTGAAACGGTTTGCATTTTCACACACTTGCAATCTTCTTTCCGCATAGGAACGTTCACTCAATTCCTTATTTCATCATCAGTTTCTATAAGGTCCATACATCTTCTTCGTCAGCCAGTCTTCTCTGTGCATCACGCTTGTCTCTTGTGACATCACCAGTTTCTCTTTCTCTTGTTTTCATATCCTTTTGGGACCTCATCCAAGAGATTGTCATTTCTTCGAGCAAACATCTGGTATGGCTTTCTCAACCTTTTCTAAAACACTTGTCGTGTTATGGTTATAACTACTGGTGTTAAGCATGGTGCAGTTTCAGGCTTCCAACATACCGGAAGGGGAGGCGGGACTTCCTGCAGAGGCATTCGGCTGCTACTCTACAAAAATGACAGATATCAACACAATATTTTCTGTACAGATATCAAATTCAATAAGCTGTCATCTTCCTGAATCGCTGTTTCATGACATTTTCTGGGAAGTTATCTTCACACTTCAGTTTATAACTTCAGTTCCCAAGGTCACATTGTTTATGACAGTTGAATCAACAGATAGGTCTTCTTATACTGTTTTAATGTGCAAATTATGGTTCCCGAGATAATTCCCTTCAGTTAACGTGCATATTATGGTTCCCAAGATCTGTGTGTAAATCTGGCCTCTGTCCTTTGTTGAGCCAAACCTGCCATAAAAGAACTTAACATTTTTCCCAGGACTAATACCCATTTGTTTCTTATCAGTTTCCTATCTTTGAGAGCAGAGAAATGCAACCCAACCCCCTGACTCAAGTAACCCCTCTGTTGTCTGTCAAATGACATCAGCTCAGGGAGCGGGACAACGATTTGACTTTTAATTCAACTATTTTACAAAGTTCAACCCATTAAGGGCTGCCTCTCTATTTACACAGTTATTTAGAACCTCACCCCCATACATTCTTCCCTGGGCACTGCTGCAGCTTCAAAGACATTCCCAGAGTCTGATAAGGTTAGGGGGAGGTGAGCTGTTCTTGGCTACGAATCTCGTGAGAAAAAGTATTTTTGAACTGAACACAGCTTTTCTGCATGCACAGAAAATGTGTACTTTTAAATGTTAGAATTCCTTTACACATGAGGCCTTATTTTGATATCTTGCATCAGGCCATCAATGCCCATCTTTAAAGTATACCTTATATTAAACTGGCACAGGTACTGGCGTTTCACTGGCAAACAGTTCTATTATTCCATGGCAGCTTTCTTTTTGTGAAAATTGCCTTTCATTTTTTCATGTTGTAGTGAAAAGGTAGACCTCTGATTTTGGTTCTTTGTCATTCAAATACCGGGCCCACTTAATTCTTTTTTAGGTGGCTGTAAAAAGTTTGAACTTTGGGTAGTCCAATGACCTCATTTTAGATTACATACTTGAATCTCTTAATGTGGATGTATGTGTATATTGTGCTTCATGCTCATGAACTGTATTTGTCTTTCAGTTGAATGGACTGGTTTTCCGTGGGGGAGGGACGTACAATAAGTGGTGTATTCCCATCAGACCGGCCCTCCATTTTGTAATCTGGTATTTCTGAGGCAGTGTGCAACCAAGTCATCCTTATCTACTACACTGATATTAATTGCAGCTGTCTGATTTTAGTGCTGCCTGGTCTTACTCACAAAGGCTGGAATGCCCCTGTGGATAGATATCTCCTGGCTCACCTGCTCCTTGCGGCACAAGCATAATTGGTGTATTCCAGGTCCTTATCTATCTACCCCGAGAGGACTGTTTAATCAAGTGCGATTTTCTTTTACAAGGGATGTGGCAGATCGAAAAGAAAGTGGAGGCCATTTTGTTTTACACTCACACACATTCTGGGTTACCTGCAGTTTTCACAAGTCTCTTGTCTAACATTACTTCAATCCAGCTTTCTTCTGTTGCATTATATACCACTTAGGGCCTTATTCACAAAGCGTTTTCCTATTGAATTGCGCCAAAATAAAACGATGCTGTGAATTAGGCCCATAGTGTTGTGTACTCGTTTGAGTGGACAGGTGAGGGGTTAAGAGATCTGTTCTTACATGGGGCAAGCCTGCACTTTACAGGTTTGAATCCAGGACGGGCTGACTCCAAACTGTGTACCATTAATTGGAAAATATTAACTCTGTTTTTACCTGGGAGGAACCTGGCATGCAGCAATTAGTAAATACCTATTGTTATTACCTGCAGTGAATGCACTTGACCTTCTCACCAATGCCTTTATTGTTATGTGGCTCCTGTAGTTTTGCCATCTTTAAAGCACAGTTACATCTTAAGGCCACACAGAAATCCTTACTAAGTTACTAACATATGGTATAGCAGCGCATTCACGTTCACCCCATATCGGTTTCAGTCTGCTCTGGAATCCTCTTCACGTCCTGGCCATCTATGAGCAAGCCTACTGATTAGATCGCCAATCATACCTTTATTACATTTCTCATACAAAGTCAGGGCTTCATTTCCAGCAACTAGACATGGGAATATAGACCGTTGCCATGCTGTTAACTCTGATTGTTATATGAAAGTTGGATTCAACAGGCCAACAGCACAAGCAAACTGCAAAAGGAAGCTTTCCAAAAAAGGCAAACTACTACCTTTTGTGAGTGGATTCAGAGGTAGAACAAAGACTCTGGAGGTGACCAGTGCATCCTTTTAGCAAACTAAACTAAAGCTTCCAAGTGCTGTTTGTTAATCAACTCTCTGTCTCTCATGATTAAAGCTTACATAATATAATTACATAATATAATTTGACACCCAAATCAAATAATTTGCTGATGATAATACCCCAGGCTCCTATAATTTCCTAAATCTCCCATGACAAAATAATGCAACGTTTCTTTAGAAGTCACATAAAATGCACAGCATAATTGAGCATACACAGTGCCAAGATTACAAATGCACACAATGGCAATCCAGACGAGTGCATAAAGGTTGTATTTCACTGTGCATGTGTCACTAATGCTAAGCATGTGAATTTTACAGAGTGCAAATAAAGGGCGCGCCATGATTTAGCAAAGGACCATGACACAACAATAATCATATTTGGGGGGTCGTGGCTTGGCGCTGAGCATGATGGCGGGCTGATTCTCGGCTCTGCTTACCACACTTACTTGGATAATAGTATTTGTGAACCTATTTTTCATCGGAGGGCTTCTGGAGGGACGTGAGCAGAGCTGCATAATGTCTTGGTGTGGCTGTAGTGAGGAGGAGGTGGCATATGAACGGAGTGAAGCAGCTCAGTGGTGTGGCCGCATATCAGAGGTTCCTGTCAGCTGCATCGGCTCATGCATAGTGTACACGTCGCCTGCTCGTGGAGGCTCATTTCCTTCACAACACGGCCCTTTCAAAGGCAACGTGCAGAAAATATTACTAAACAACCACATATTAGTTCTCCAGGTACTTCAAATAAATCTATATTATATCTCATTGACCAAGTGACCAAGTGAATGTTTGCTCCCTGAAGTGCTGCAGGTGGTGAATAATAGTTCTTCAGGTGTTTCTTCGCAGGTTTACCTAGGAAAAGTGCCTTTTTCCTCATTTGAATAATTTTGGATGTTTAAATCTGAAATTGTATTGCTAATTTGCAGGTCTGCAACATTAAGAAGTGATATCTGGTACTAATATTATACCTCTCACGCTTATCATTCTTGGGGCTCCTCTACAATACAATTATGGCTGCGTCTAAGAAAAACCTTGTCAAAGATTCTGACTCAACAACTGCTAACACGTTAAAAAGGCAAAAAAGTGAATCACCAACTCCAAATGAAAATGTCTGTATCCTGCCATGCTTACGATTTTTACTGTAATTAGAACCTTAAAACATTTATGGAAGCAACTAACAACAAACTGCAACTTTTGGTTGATAAATGGACAGCTTTTGAGTCTAGGATATCTGAAGTAGAGCGTAGAGTGAGTGAGTGATGCAGAGAATATCACTGTTGTTAACTTGGAAAACTCAGTCAAAGCACTTCAAAAACACTCAGAAAACATGGAAAATAGGAATCGAAGAAATAACCATTGCATTGTTGGCCATCCAGAAGGAATTGAAGGGGATGAAACTATTCTATTCCTTGCTACCATGCTAAATAGGCTATTCAATCTGCCCCTTTCCTTGCAACTCTACATCCAACGTGCTCATAGGATTGTTCCCATAGGCCCTTTAGCTAATGCTAGAAATTACTCAAGAACTCTTTCTCTTTCCGGATTTTGCCAACTCTACTGCCACTAAAAGAAAATAACTCCTTGCATTAAGGCCAGCTTGGAAACAACTTAAAGCCAGATATGGCATGGTTCCTCCTCCGTCCTTAAAAGTAACCTTTAAAGGACACACCAATTCTTTTGATAATCCTGGAGATCTGAGACATTTTACTCAGTCTCAAAGGTCGGATGAAATGGATACTGCTGGTCCTCCTCCAAGTAATGTATCATAAGGTCTTCTGTCAATTCTTCTCTGACTTTCAAGTTCAATCATGCAAGAGTGATGCCTTTGTGCTGTAGGACCCCAGCTGGCCCATAGAGATAGGGGTTTCCCAACAGCACTTTAAGATGTGCAGCAGCACCCTTGAGATGGATGGGAATGGAGATTAATAATCTTGCATCAAATCAATAATGACAACTCAATAGATTGGCAAAGGGAGTCTGTTTAATGACAAGTACAAAACATATATCAGCAATCTCTCTATCTTCCTTGTCACTTCAACTCCAATTAATTTCAGAAAAAACACATAATTTATACTAAAAACTCATCATCACTGACGTGTAATGCTTAAAACTTAGCATGCAACTCTATTGGTTCTAGGAAGGTAACTTTAATATAGGTATTATATCTGTATGTGGTAATGGGGAGTGAGGATTGAATAAACACTGTCAGGTGGGGCATCTAAGCCCTACCTTCGAAATGGCTACTGTAAACGTCACTAAAAGTATGATGTCTCATTGGTCCTATAAACTATACAACCCTAAATTACTCAGTCCACTATGATTGGGTTGACATCAACCCCAATCATAGTTTTCCACTTGCTTAGCAGCATGCAGAATAGCTGGCCAGGTGCAGGGAGTTTGTCTGCACCCCCAGCTTCCCTCCAATTATTGCTACAATCAATCATCACCTCAGTGGTCATGTGTCAATTATTTCTTTGTGATTGGCCTCAAGACTGCTTCTTGGTCTGGAAAAGTTAAGGTGTCTGTGCATGGCACAGGTCCATGCGTAGGTGTGAAAGTTTCATCCCTTCTAGCTAGTCTGGTCACGTGATTTTCACACCATAATATTGTCTTATTCTTTATGCAATTCATTTGAGTATTTGATTTCATTCTGCCAGCCGTCTGCCATCTGTGGCTTATCTTGACCTTTCTGAACAGGTTACTCTGTTCTTCTTTTCATTAATTGTATCCACTGTGGGTCCACTGTGGGTCTATTTCAGCTGATACGACCTTGGCTTCTTGGCACGATTTGCCTTCGTCTGAGTTTCTCTCCGTCTTTAATTCTCAATTTATTTGCTGCAAGCTCTCCTCTTGAGACCTTTAGTAACCTTTGGTTGATTCTGCTTTTGTGCATAGTGGAAGTATACTTATATAAAGTGTTCCTTTTGAGGTAGATATGAATAGGAGGCGCTTGGCGCAATCTTACTACTAAGCATAAGCAAGCCTCACAAATTCTTGCTTCTTGCGGTTCCTTGCATATGTACACGTTTAAACTAACTGAATATCTTCATCGCGCATGTGGCATAATTTCTGACATCTTTAACATCGATTATTTCACTTTAGGCTAAGGATGTCACTTATCCATGGTGTTTCGTCTCTTTCCATCATTCTCAGGTCGTTATATCTTGTACATGTGAGTCAGTCCGGGTTCATATGACGTCACCATTCGTCTTCCTTCAGTATCTTTTTAGCTTCTTGATGGATTGCATTCTGACAATCGTCATTCTGTCTCATGTGTCGATATGGTTTCCTCAATGGGTACCTTACTGTCCATGTTTTCTTAGATGTCGGTACTTCAACAGGTGCTGTTCTTCTGATAGGTATTGGACAGAGCCCAACTGTGGCTCTCTGGCGGTTTATTTGTTCATCATACGTCACATATTTCAGCGTGAATGTTCCTGGTACTTCAAAATGAGCAGTTGGAGTGTGAATTGAGCTTGGCACCTCCTCTACACCTTGGATAGCCTGACCTTGCTAGGCACCCCGCCGTCTTCATCGTTTTTCCATTCAACATAAACTATTTTGGCTGTTTCCTGCTAGTGATATTTTTTTGGAATATCAAGTGATATTGTCAACTTTTACTCATATTCATGTTGCAGTTTGTCATCCCTTTCTCCTTGTGTATCTCTGTATCCCTTTTTTCTTTCCCCACGGGTATCATATAATTCATAATAACTGGATGTCATACCTAAACAGTTTGGAAATCATACTTACCAACTACTCAGTTAACTATTTTAGGTTCATATTTTTTACCTTTGAAGTCATATGTCAATAAATGTATCATCCCGAAATGTTCAATGCCTTCACAATCCCATCAAGAGACAAAAAGCACTTTATTACATCAATAGAACCAAGACTTCTATAGCATGCATTCAAGAAACTCACCTTTTAATGGTGTATGCTAGTGCGGCACAGGGTAAAAAGAAATGTATTATTATCCCGATAAACACACATTTTGATTGCAGGATCATTAGCTCAGAATCTGATGACTCAGGTAGATGGGTCCTCTTGAACATCTGCTCCACTGAAATATGCAAAACTTTATTAAATGTGGGGATTGCAATGAAATAGTAGATCCATTTCTTGACAGAAAGTCAAATGTTCTTTTTAAAAACTCACAATCCCATAATCAATTTCTAAAGTTTATCTCTACATTGGGCCTTGCTGATGCTTAGCATCTACATCCCCCATCAGACATGGAGTACACCTTTCACTCTAGTCCACATAATTAATTTTCCAGAATTGATTTGAAGAGGGAGGGGCAAATTCACCCACTCTTCCCCCTCCTAAAAGGTATATGGCACAGAAGAAGAACAGGTGATACCATGATCACCCACAATTTTTCGGACAAATCCTAGTGCTCCAATGATCGATTAGTACATCAAGAGGTACCTGCTGGTTTTTTGTTCATCATACGTGACATATTTCAGCGTTAACATTCCTGGTACTTCAAAATGGGCGGTTGGAGTGTGATTCGAGCTTGGCACCTCCTCTTCACTCCCCCCTCTGGGCGATCACTTTCACTTCTTCCTTGGTATCCACCTTGACTTCATCCTTTGGATCCACGTTTACTTCATCTTCTGGATCCACACATAGAGGTTTGAAGGAATATATCTTTGGGGCCCATATCTTTATGGCTCGCTTCAAGCTTCCTGCTGTTCTTACGTGCTCATCTTTTTTCTGAGTCATTAGTTGACATTGTCCACTTGGACTACAATTTTCCCACATAATGTCTATGTTTTCTTGGATATCGAAACTTTGTTCCCTCAGGTGCATACATTCTGGATTTCACAAAGTCTCTTATTTCTTCATCAGTCAGCTCCTTGGGTTTCCATCCTGGTTCGACATCAATCATGATCTTCATCCCTATCCCTTTTTTGCAATTTTCTGGCACTGAGAGATTGATAACACAGAATCCAAGCAAAATCATCACTAGCAAGGCTCCTAAGAATTTGAATGCATCTGCCATCCATTGTGGAACCCATGAGAATAGTGATCCAAACCAGCTGTCGTCGTCCACTTTGTCAGTTTCGTCAATCATTTGATTCTGTAGTTTCATCAGCATACCTATGGCCTCTGTTAAAGTTCAATTTTTGTCATCGTGAGATGGTATAAATGTGATACATGATTCTCCGATTTTTGCACAAACACCTTCATCCATAGCTGTTATCATGCCATGGAAATATCTCTTCTGGAGTCAATTCGCTCTTAACTCTTCTTTGATTGAATTGAATCCTTTTATTGTCGTGTTGATGGTCTGCAGTAACTCCCATCTGGTTATCTGCAACCATTTAGTGTTTGCTCCAACCTGAACTCTTGGCATCAAGATCAAGATGAACACTTAAGAAGTCTGACTGAACAGTCTGTGTTCATATGGGATGGCATTAAAAGTTTCTATGGATTTTGCAGAGAAATAGTTTTCCCTCTTCGTTCTCTTCATAAACTCCATAGATCTCTTCTTTCTTAGGTGAGCATCTGCTTCAGAAAACTGTCAATATTCAAATCACTTTTTGGAATCACCAGTGCTGGAACATGGACATTCACCAGTGTGCATATACCTCCCCAGTTCTTCAGAAGTCTGATGTATGCTTTGGATCCACATGCCCAATTATGATCCATGATCACTGCAGTACCATGTACCATTCCTCGAGCGTCAAAAACTTGTCCACAGTTCTGATTCTCTCCCATTGTCCTTGGGCCATTATTCCTGAAGCAGAATTTTGGACACTCCAATGGCGCTATCTGTAAGGTCCTCCTCTGTCCTCGACCCATGTCAATAGTTTTGCAGGTTTTGGCCATAATGGCTTGCATCCAATTTCTACTATGTACATGGTAGGCTGGTAACAACCGATGACCATCCATGCTCTGCAGATCACTACTCCTTTTTCCCATCCGTCTGGTGAAAGCACTGTTCCCCAGATTTGCATTAGGCCTCTGTTCTTCCAACTTCGAGCTTCTTTTGGAGTTTTTCCTTGAACGTTCAGTTTTTGGTTTGTCTCTCTTCTGATCTCTGCTCCTTTAACTCCTGACTTCTCATATTTGATCACAATGTATATCTGATCACAATGTTCTTTGTTTTTCCATTGTTTCTTGTCCTGGACATAATCGTCCTTATTTGGATCCGTTGCTTCAGTTGCCCATTTCAATGAAGCATAACTTCACATGAACTGGCCTCTGGTCTTGCACATTGCTATGTGTGATAGACAGTGCACCGTCTGCACATCTATTTCAACAGCTACAAATATCTTTGACTTCCCCATGCTGTAAGGTAGGAGTGTACAAACAAAGCATTCTTCCTTGGAATTTTGTCTTCCAACTTCTTTCGTATGTTGGTACCATATGTTATTTTCCAAGTGTGCAGTGCTGTCCAGGCAGTCATTTAGTTTATTATGGTCTTCTTGTTTGCTTCTTCTGATTCTAAAGGTTTTCATGCAGTTTGCTATAATCACATCCTTAATAGCATCCATGTAACGTCTTCTCACTGGAGGAATCTCAGGTAACTCCATCAATGGTCCAGGCATCTTCATCTGTGCCATTTGAGTAGGAGAAAGTCTGGCAATTCTTTCCTTGTCCTCTTGCCTTTTCCTGTCTCTGGTTATGAACGGCCATATTGATTCTGCTATCATTTCTGCACGTGATAGTCTTGTAGGACTTGCACTTGTTCTCTTCATCGGATCAGATGTGCTTGTCAATGCTGTCTCTGTTTGTTTATTCTCCAACTCCTTTTGTCTCTTTGAAAGTTCAGCTTTCTCCATTTGTTTTTTCAGTTCACTTGTGGTGGAACTTCTCATTGTTGATTGGCCAAGCTTCTCCCATTCTTTGGATTGTGGTTCTGCAGTTATTCACACCAGACCTGGTATATGTGCACTTATTGTTTGTGTGTGTGTATCTTTCATACATTTTTTCTTATGCTTACTCTTGCGACCCTGTCTCTGGCTTTTCAACTCGCTTGTTACCAAATATGTGTGTGTGTCATTGCTAATCACATCCATTTCAAGTTCACTCACTCCTCTGTCAGACCTTCTAGCGACTGGAATGATTATGTAAGGTCTGGGTGCCTTAGTAGGTGTCATGCGTACATCATTAGGTGGGTGCACTGGAATCAGAACACTTTGTGCACCAATAAAAAATGCTGTTTGATTCGTCAGTGACAGTATAACGATGATGAATGCAATGCATAGGTACATGATTCCTCTATATGTTAACCTACAACACTTAGTTCCAGAACAATGTGACCGTCTCTCCTCCTGAGGGATGACAACATTATTACTTTGGTTGCCCATCTGGATCATTTAAGGAAAGATAACTAACTTTTTAATAAATTCTATGTAATATTATCTTTGGATTCCGCCGTCTCTGCTCGTAGGTTGCAGGTACTGGAAGGATTGTCCTTTTTTGCCTGAATAATAGATTGTCTCTTGTTTCTGGACACAGTTCAGCAAGTTTTTACTGTGCGTGTTCAAAATAAAGAAGCTCCAAGTCAATGGCTCTTATCTGTTTCACTCCATAAAACATGTTGCGTCCTTGTCAGCATAAACAAGAGTGAAGCTTTCGGGCAACACTTTCTCGATCTGTCCCTCGGTGGAAAGTTTTACAGCCTTCTCTGGAAATTCTGATGATGATTAGAAAGTTCAACCTGCATAACAATACCATGCAGGAGCATGCTCACCTGTGTAGAGTTCGCTGGGTCTCTGATGAAAGTGAGGACGTCAACACTGGCAGGCCTCCCCACAAGCTCTGGAAAGTCCTCAATCATGCGAAAGAAGACATTGCTTGCTAGTCTGCTATCTTCTGGTGACAGGGACATTTGTCTTGTCCTTGCTGTGAAAGGAACTGCTCGGCAATCACGATGAGCAGCTTCTGTGATTTTGATGGGCTTGAAGAGCAACCTGAATTATGATTCCATTCAGGATTATACTCAAGCGTTCAGTGTTCGCTGTATCGCGAAGAAATTTCAAGAAATCAGTGTGTCTCCCAACAAGATCTGGACAGTCTTCAATTAAGCGAAAGAATAGCACGCTGACAAGCCTATTTGTTGCTTCTTCTGCTGGGGACATTTGTCTTGTCCTCGATGTACTCTGCTCAGCAATCACGGTGAGCAGCCTCCTTATTGTCTTTTTGTTTTCAGGGTCTTGAAGGAATTCAGTGATGTTAGTGAGCCTTCCCACTAACGACGGGTACGATCTCAATACTAACTCGAAATATGTTAAAACGTCCTTAGTGATGTCACTACTGTGGGACACCATAAGTGAGTCCAAATAAGTCTTCTGTATACTATATTCTGGATACTGTATGTTCTTCCAATGTATGTGTCCTCGATCAAAATTTGCCATATCCTTTTCTCATCAAGGCTTCAGTGTGCCTCAGTCCAAAGTTCAAAATCAACAGACTCTGTTGGAGCTTACATTTGCAATTTTTCTTCTTCACCCTGCAACTAGGGTGCAAAGAGTGTCCGTATTTACATCTTTATCCCCTTATTTTGCTTAGAGGAAATGTCCAACTTGAAGCCACAACGTTGCACAAAAGTTATTTGCCTTTGCTTTGCTGGTCATGCGTCCTTCTTCCTCATCATGGATCTTGTCTCCACATGCTGTGGTTCTTCCCCGTCGTCTGTAGTCTCTGCACATTGGGGTGTGGGCAGGGGGCCTTCTCCGCTGTATGGATTGATATCACCCAGGAATATCCAAGCTCTTCTTCCTTGTAGCTTGATTGCAGAGGGAGTGATGTCCTCCACTCTGAATGGTCTGTTGAACCGTGGCTCGTCCCACTTTTTTCTTGTGCGGTTTCTCACCAGGAATATGTCCCCAGGGAACAGTTCTGGTAGATGTAAACCTTGAATTGGGTCTTGCGTAGTATCTCCCTCTGTGTTCTGTGCTGCCCTGCACCCTTTTTGTCGTCGCTGCAGCTGTCCTGAAATTACAGTAAGACAAGATGTCATGCAATTCAAGTAATTTTGCATTTCTGGTCCTAAAACTTGCCCTGTTGGCATCTCGGGGGGTCAATGGTGTGTGCATCTTTCTGCCTGTCGCAATCTCATGTGGCGTAAGATGGTGGTCACAACCAGTCTGGTTTCTGAACGCATGCAGTGCCAGTGGAAGGCAGTGCAGCCATCCCTTCTTTAGAGTAAGCTTCAATTTAGCTATCCTTTCCTTTAACAAGCCATTGAGATTCTCGCATATCCCATTACATTGGGGATGATACGCTTTATACCAAGCAGCAAGCTAATCTGTTCGAATACTGCTTTAACAAAGTGAGGACCGTTATCTGACCTCATGACCTCACATACTCCCCATCTGGGAAATACCTCCCTCACCAGAAATGTGTCCGTAGAAGTAGAGTCTGAGTATGTACATGGACCTGCTTCTATCCATCTAGAAAATAGACACACCACAGCAATTAAATACCTGTACCCGTTACATACTTGAATCATATCGACATAATCGATATGCAAGTGCTGAAAAGGTCAGTTGGGCCTTGGGATGACTCCTCTAATTACAAGTAGTGTATGCCCAGCCGTGAACTGTTGGCAGATTATACAGTCTTCAGCAATCATCGCTGCTAGATTCTCTTTTGTCATGTGATCTGGATAATGCAACTGTTCCAATGCTAATTGCAATAGGGCTATAGGCATTACCGGTTTACCAATGCTGTCTCTTCGCCAAAAGCTTTTGGAGGGGTTTAAAGAACACCCTTGCCGCTTCCAAAGATTTTTTTCTTCCTGTGGTGCCTCCCCTTGGAGTTCCATTAACTGAGTTTGCCCCATGTTACTATAACCTTCAGGTTCGCTTCGTGTAACAATCATCCTCTCATGCACATCAGCTATTTCCACATTCATTATTATTTCATCCTTGGTCGCCGCATGCTTGGCTTTCGTGTCTGCTGCTTGATTTCCACATGAGACAAAATCTGTCCCTTCCGTGTGGGCGTACATTTCACGACAGCTATGCCCACTGGGAGTTGTAGTGCCTTAATGAGCCTATCCAATAAGGCTGTGTGCTGCACTGGCGTGCCGTCCGCTCTGAGGTAGCCCCTCCTTTTCCAGCGTGCTAGGCCTGTGTGCACTGTTGATGTCACACAGGTGGAGTCACTGTACACCGTCACTTCCTAGTCTGCATGATTCACGATAGCGACGATCAACGCCAATAATTCTGCAGCTTGTGCTGAATAATGAGATGTAGTCATGCACTAATGAGTACTCGAAATTCTCCATTTGCCATGTGCTTCAACACAGCGGCGCCTGTATATCTTTGCCCCTCATTTTGATTGATTCTCAAAGTACTGTAAACAAATACAATTTCTCCTTCTTCCAATGCATTTTCTTTCACTCCGGGAATCTCATCATAGAATTCTTCATAGTTCGTGCAGTAATGGATTGGCTCTCCATCAGTGACTGGCTCTGCTATAAACATAGCTGGGTTCACTATCTTACATCGAATTATCTTAATCAATGGGTTTGATATGATCACTTCATAAGAAGAAGCTCTCTGCGATGTCAATGTGCCTTTCGGTTTCTCCAGAAAAGCAAATAATGCATGCTCGATGAACAACGTCTTTGAGCATCCCATCACGATAGTTGTAGCCTTCTCTATGGCGCACCCTGCAGCAGCTAAACTTTGTTCACACGGGAAGTGACCTCTCATCACAAAGTCCAAATTCCCACTGTACTATGCCAAGGGCTTGTACCCCAACGTGATTCTCTGTGTGAGTACTGCTGTCATGACACTGCCATTTGTGTGTGAAAACAAGTAGAATTCCCCCGTATAATGGGGAATTCCTAGAACTGGTGCCGTGCAAATGGCCTTTTTGAGTTCAACAAATTCTTCTTCCATTGTTTCAGTCCATTCAATTTTTTCTTTCGTCACCTGTGCTTTCTTTAGGGCTTGTAACAAGGGCTTGGTATAAGAGCTGTAGTCAAAGACCCAGGCCCTGACATATTTGCATAATCCTAGAAAACTCTGCATCTGTTTTATCGTGTGTGGCTTGGCTGTGTTTAATATGGCTTCAGCCCTTTAAGGGGTAACCCTTTTCCCCTCATGTGAGATTAGCTGGCCTATGTAAAGTACTTTTTGTTGACAATATTGTAACTTTTCTTTGTCAACTTTATATCCCTTCTCAGCCAATATAGACAATAGCTGAATAGAATCGTGCCTGCACGTTTCCTCTGTCGTGCTGCAAATTAAGATGTCATCCACATATTGCAAGACAACACTTCCTAATGTGATATTGCTTAAGTCCATCTATAGGACTCTGTTGAAAATCGAAGGAGACTCACAGTACTCCTGAGGTAATCTTGTGCTTTTCAGATGCATTTGCCTGAACGTGAATGATGTCAAATCTTGTGAGTCTTTGTGCAATGGCATTGAGAAAAATGCATTTTTCAAGTCAATCACAGTGAAATATTTTGCCTCAACAGGTATATTACATAGGATTGTGGACGGGTTAGGGACTAGAGGGAACTCAGCCTCTACAATATCATTTATTGGCCTTAGGTCCTGAATTAAACGCCAAGACACTCCCTTTGATTTTTTGATAGGTACACTGCGGTATTGCATGACGACTCTGACATCACCAAAATACTCTGCTCCATCATAGCAGAAATTGTCTTGAAAATACCTTCATCTGCTTCCCTAGACATGGGATACTGTTGTGCTTTTGGTAAAATTGAAAGGAGAAAGGAAGAAAGGCATCATTAAAGGATGTAGTAGAGACATTACAACCACAAATTGCTTAAAGACTTACCTGGCTGGTTGCTTTCGACCGGCATAGCTCCGGAACTCCACCCGTTCTGGGAGCACACCACGACCTACGAAAAAGAGAAAACACAGGTCAGTGAAGACAAGACATCGCAGCGCTGCGCAAAGCGCCAACTTACTGCCTCATAGCGCTTATTGTGCGCCATCATTTACCGGCAAGGACCAGCCTACCCAGTTCGCCAAGCAGACGCTCCGCGCACCTAAGGGAGATAAAAAAGAGACATTATCGAACAGAGAAAAGGCATGCAAGAATAACAACACCATAAACCTCAATAAGACCTACCTGAAAGACATTACTTGGGCTGCTGTTAGTGAAGTAACTGGACCGCACACGCCCACGAAAGACAATGCGCCCCTGCCCAGAAAGCAGGACGGAGAGTCCACCAACTTCGACAACAAGGTGAGAAGAGAACTCGGAGGGGCTGAAATCTCACTGGAGGTGGGGGGAAAGTTACTTTGGTCATCCAGTCCTAAACACAGTCTTCATTTCCAGGCGGATTTTCCACCGAGAACCATACCAGGGAATCACTCAGAAGGGCACCAGTGACCAACTGGCTGGGTGGCGTCCCCGTGGATACCAGGTGAGCGTAACAGAACACAAAGCCTCCCATAAATAATCTACCTGGGCGCCATGGAGACATCGGAAATTGATGAATGGCCCAATTGTTGGGGGACCTTCGTGCCGAGGTTCATTCCGCCCGACAAGAGACTAATGCACTCTGAAGAGACCTGACAATGACCAAGGATCGCACCGAGGAGATCGGTAGACAGGTCTTGCAATCACAGGCAGGACAGACTCCTCTGCCTGGAGGGAATCCACCGATGCAAAATGCCACCTCCTCATCTTTTACTCCAACTCCAGTACAAATCACGTTACCTGGAACAGTTCCCCTGGCACCACCAGAAAGGTTTATAGGCGACCCCCGAAAGTATGCAGCATTCATAAATCAGTGTCGTCTTCATTTCCTTTGTCGCCCGGGAGCATTTCCAAATGACCAAGCTCGGGTAGCTTTCGTCCTATCATACCTGAGTGGAAGTGCAGTGGATTGGTCGGTACCGGAGGTGACCCATGATGATCCATTGTTACACAACTATGGGGGCAGGGGATCAGGACATGTTAACATACATTGCTACCTTCAATAGTCTGGTTGCCGAAGCCAGGTGGCCAGAAAACAAAAGAACCACGTTATTCCATTGATGCTTGCGAGGCGAATTAAAGGACGTCTTAGCCCAGGTAGTTGATCCCCCCAGAGACTGTACCGAATTAATAAATCTGGTCGTGCAGCTAAACCACTGGTTGCAAAAGCAGACCGATCCAAAGCAGACTCGCGAGGAGTTTATGTTCGATCTAGAGACAACGCACCACATGCGCCAGAAAACGCTGTAGAACCCATGCAGATCGGAGGCATATGACCTGCATTAACAAAACAAGAGCGGGATAAAAGAAGACAACAGCAACATTGTTTGTATTGTGGAAAACCAGGACATTTCATAAAGGACTGCCCAGTAAAACCCCCAAGTAGAACAGTCGGGGCTAAAGAAAAGGATGAAGTTAAGGAATCGGAAATCTACCAAGCTCGGCATCCGTAGAGGTCAGTTTGTCGAGTGAAAAGAAAGAGCCACTGACCTCGTACTTTGCAATACCCGTGATCTTAATAAACCACCAACAGTCGTCAAAGATGCATGCCGTAGAAGCGTACATCGACAGTGGAGCAGTTGGGAATTATATAGATCTAGAGTTGGCAGCAGAGATGGGGCTTCCTTTGTGTTTTAGGTCTACCAGGGACAAGGTAACTACCGTGGATCGGACAGAAATCGCCTCCGCAGCAGTAACCCAGTTCACAGCTTGAGTAACCTTGCTGTGCCAGGATGGACATCGGGAGTGTATTTCGTTCAATCTCATTGAGGCACCTCAGTTCCAGTTAATACTAGAAATGCCATGGTTAGTTGCTCACAACCCTTTGATAGACTGGCAGGCATGGAAATTAACCTTCTCTGGCGACTGCTCCCCAGCCTGCTATTCTCCAGAGCCGGAACCCGACTTCTGTATCTCCAAGACTCCCAGAACAGTAGTATCTACCCTAGGAGTAACTAATACCTTCCCAGATGAATACCACGATTTTCAGGACTTTTCCCAAAAGGACCAGGTTAACACATTGCTGCCGCACAGGCCTTATGAATGTCAAATTGAGCTTGTTCCTGGTGCACAAATCTCTTGCGGCAGGATCTACGGTCTCACCGAACCAGAAAATCTTCACTTCGAATCCTGAAGTGCCTTGCGAACAGATGTATCAGCCCATCTCTGTCCCCGGCAGCCAGTCCTTTGTTTTTCGTACCGAAGAAAGAAGGGGTCTTGAGGGCCTGTATTGATTACCGCGCAATAAACGAGATCACTGTGCGGAACCACTACCCCTTTCCCCTTATCCCTGAAATGCTAGACCAAGTCAAAGATGCCTAGATTTATACCAAATTGGACCTTCAAGGAGCGTACCACCTGGTCCAGGTCAGAAGCAGAGATGAGTGGAAACCGCTTTCCTTACCAAATATGGCTTGTATGAATATCAAGTCATACCTTTCGGCTTGTGCAACGCTCCTGCAGCGTTTCAATATTTCATGAATGACGTTGTCTTGAAATGGGGAAAATCTTCCTCGGGACCAGCCCTTGAGAGCAAAAATTACCCAATTCAGCCCAAAATACAGGTTCTATTGTGCCGAGCAGTGAACTCATGCTAGTAACAAATGACACCTTCAAAAAGTTTAGCATTTATTAGAAACAGTGAATTTTAGCAGCATCTTGGGATTCAAGTTAGAGAAGATTACAAAACACAAAACTTAGAGAAATACTAAATATAGAGAAACATAGAACTTAGAGAAACATAGAGAAACACAGTCTTACGCCCCTTCAATCAGCACTGGGAGACCCTGGCCCTCATAAGCTAGCTGTTGCCAGCCCCGCTCAGAGGACAGCGCTGCAGGGTGCCGACAAAGCATCAGGTTCCGGACACTCGATCTTGCTCGAACCAAGTCCACGGATCGATCTCCCACCTGAGTCATGTGGGCATGCATTTTTATAATCTCGTGCTGTCAGTCCATGACACACAGTTCCAGAACTTTCCCTGTGCAAAATATAGCCTTGCTCATGGAAAAACCCAACTCTGTGATGCTCCCTGCTCGCTCCTACCCCTCCCTTGGAGCCCTCTCTTCGAAAGCACTGGAATGTCCTTATCAGCGTGTGGGCAAGGCCGTACCAGGACTTCTCAGGGAAACAGGATTTGTTTACGAAGCCATGCAGGGCTACAGTTAGAAAGGCAGAATATTCCAAGAGAAGCCGAGATGAATTAACCCCATGTGAGCAAGCTCTAAAAGGCATGCACTCATAGCTTAGTGTTCATAGCACTTAAGATTGGCTATCTAAGCGCTATATAGGTGCCATAATGCTCCAAACACTCCAATAATGTCTATTAGCTACAGAACTGGGGCCTCCACCCTGCCTGTCTATCTACAATGCATAATGTGACCTACCACCCCTACTAGGCCTGCATATTCCTTGTAGCTCACTACAGAGGTGCTACAACAGACTACTGTCAGCATTTAGCACACACTTTGAATAAACTATTGGCTTTCAGCAGCTAATGCTGTCATCTAAAGCCCTGATTGCGCACCGCCAAGTACCGGACAAGTACTGTTTGCTGTTGCTGGAACGTCGTGCTGCCTTGCTAAGTGGCGCTTTTGTCAAAACTTGGATTTACTTCTGCATTGCCTCGGATCTGTTGTCCTGCCGGGACTTTTTGCAATTCCAGCCGGAGGACGTACTTTTTGGGTGCACCTTTGTGCCTGACCTTGAGGTGACTGGACTTTCCACCTTTTGTGGCGTTTGGCTCTTCCTGCTTAGGTGGCCACGCCTCCCTCTGACGAGGCACACGCCCGGAGACTTGAAGTACTGCTGGCCCCGCGCACCTGCGCCGCGCACCGCCAAGTACCGGACAAGTACTGTTTGCTGTTGCTGGAACGTCGTGCTGCCTTGCTAAGTGGCGCTTTTGTCAAAACTTGGATTTACTTCTGCATTGCCTCGGATCTGTTGTCCTGCCGGGACTTTTTGCAATTCCAGCCGGAGGACGTACTTTTTGGGTGCACCTTTGTGCCTGACCTTGAGGTGACTGGACTTTCCACCTTTTGTGGCGTTTGGTGTGTATGCTTCACGTCTTGTAAGGGGTTAAATTGTGTTATTTGTGTGCTGCGGCATTGGTGTTACACATTTTGTGTGTTGCACACACTGCCGCCTTTCGGCTCGTGTGTGTTGCTCTTTGCTTATTTGAGTAAGCATAAGCGCTTGGAAGTAGGGAACCTATCCTTATGAAGGCTGCATACTTACCTACTTTTCCTGTTTAGGCTCTGCCTGCTTAGGTGGCCACGCCTCCCTCTGACGAGGCACACGCCCGGAGACTTGAAGTACTGCTGGCCCCGCGCACCTGCGCCGCGCACCGCCAAGTACCGGACAAGTACTGTTTGCTGTTCGCGGTTCGCGGTGCGCGGCGCGGGTCGCGCTGCTGCTCTGCTTCTGGGTTTTGGGTGTTGCGGCGGTATAATCTGAGGTAGGTTTTTGAGTGATTAGGTGGAATCTAGTGGTTTTCTCTCTAAAAGATGGTCAAGAAACTACGTAACGGAAAGAGATGCCTAAACGGCTCTCCTGCAACAGTATCTGACGGTAATAGGTCAGAAGAAGAGCCAAAACAGGACTTAGTTAATCAATTCAAGAAAGAGGGCAAGGGCCTAAACGAAAAATTGGGCCACATTCAGCATGTGATGATATCTCCAAACTCTAATATGGTGAACCAATCAATGTCAGATTCCGCACAAGACCCTAATGTGATGACTATAAAGGAGACAATGGCAGTGGCCCAATTGCATAGTGAAGTACATGGTAATATTAATCAAACTAAAGAGTTAATCCAGAATGTCCCTATCACTGATAGCTCAATATTGGGGGCTGTAAACGATGAGGAGAGCTTGCCTGCCCTTGATGTTTCGTTGGTTGCGCCGGCGGTGCTAGCAGAATTGCATAGTAGAACACGACTATCGAATGGGCCATCTACTCCTGCTGCCGAATCAATGGGCCTTAGGGAACAAGTCCATTTTCACGCGGCTATAGCAAAAAATTTAAATCAATTGAAAGAAACACATAAATATAAAGAAGGTTGGGGGGCTCGTGATATGTTACACTCTGCCAGCTCACCCTCCCATGAAGACCTATATATGCCTTCTGATACTAAAGATCTTCATTCTCCAGTATTGAGTTGTGAGCCTAAGTCTTTGGAAAATAACTTGGGGAAATCGCGTTTGCCGAACTCCTCTCTTCCACTTTTTCCATTAGAGGAGACCTTGGTAGACCTAAATTCTCAAGAATTACAGAATTTTCCAGTCTTGACTAGAATACTAAATTTGCTGGACAAGGGACACGAGTATACGCATGGTGCTATTGGTGCCCTGAGTCTAGCGACTGCGGAAATCAACTCAAGAATGAGTAAAATAGAGGGCTACCTATTTGCTCAAGAAAAATGTCATGTGTTCTGGGCCGAGCAACATATGAGTAAAAAATGTTTGCAAGCTCAAAAGATGGAACCCATAGTAGATGAGTTTAAGGCTGGTAAAACACTCAATAGAATTTCTATAGCTACCCAAACCGAGTTTGTAGATTGGAACAACGCATTGAATGCATATTCGGTATCCATAATAAAAACTGTGCCAGAAAATTTGATTCCGCCATATGTGGAAATCGCAAAAGCACAGCATGAAAGGATACTGGCATTAGAAAAGATTGTCCTTGAGGCAAACTTATCATCGCCAGAAAGGGTGTTAGCTGTATTGAATGAAAAGGTTGAACTTTCATCATCCGTAGCTATAGATCAGCCTGATAGTCCCTCTGCGTTGACAGACTTGATCGACTTGAATTTGGAGACTACGCAGTGTGGCCATGAATGCATTGGTGAATTAGACGAAGATGCAAATGGTAATCATAGTACATTCTTTATGTCTAGAAAAGCAAAAAAATTATACAATAAAGCCTTAAAAAAACAAAAAAATGCAAATTCTCAAGATCTAATACCTCAAGGCGTCTTGAAGTTGAAGCAAAATAATAAAGCAAAAACTAAAAATAAAAATTCCGTATTATTGGAAGAGCAGAAAAAGCTCAATTTGCAACAAAGACATAATAATTGCGTCAGTATGGGTGAAAATAACATCGATATTACACAACTAAATAGCGAAAGTCAGGCCGTTCTGGGTTCATCTGAGTATGGGACACTTAAAACAGAGTCCATGAGCACTGAGGTAGCTACTACTGAGATTACTCCAGCCGTGATTAAATTGATCCCTAAATCTAGCAATGATATCAAAAGTGACGAAAATATGCCTTTATCACCTATTCTGATACAGACTCAGTTACAACGTTTTTTTGAAAGAATTGACAAAAAAATTTCCGACTTGGCACAAAAGCCTCAAAATATTGTTGAGAGCAGTTCAGAATGTCAAGTTGTGGGTTCTATTCCTGACAGTAGTAAACACAATGCAAATGCCCATGTTGTGATCGAGGCTGGCGACATTCAAGAGCCCGATATTTTGAGGCCACAGTTTATGAATGAAACCTCTGATACTCGGATAAACCATCAGCCCATAACTTCCCCCTCTATGCCTGAGGGAGAATGTGGGGATAAATGGTTGCTCTATCATTCCTTAGGGTCTGAAATGAAATTGGTAATGGGATGGACTCTGGATCCCGCAAAGGTTGATAAACCAAATTTAAACCGTACCTCTCTCATGAAAGTATTTCATCAAATCCCTGCATTGCGGAACTTAGTATCGAATGATATAGATTGGGTTCGTTTACCATACATTTCTAATGGTAGAATGTTATGTAAATTTCAGAATACAATCATTTCTGCACTAATCTGGAAACATTTACAGGACTTTCAATTGTTAGGCTATGACTTATCTATGTTTAAATCAATGGAAAATGCCACATTATTTGTAGAATACCAACCATCTATCCCCGAGACCAATACTCATATGGAGGGACATGACAAGCAGCTTGCTACACTACACGAAAAAATCAGAATGCAATCGGAATCTGTTGCTAAGATTGCGTCTAGTCTATCACGGCTTGAACCATTGATGCAAAACATAATAAGCAGTATGCCAGGTTTAGAAAAACAATAGCATGATACTGTGGTCATTAACTCATGGAATTGCTGTGGCTTCAACAACTTTGTGAATTGGTTCTCAAAAAAATTGGGGGTTGAACTGCCAGCAATTATTATCTTGCAGGAAACTATGGCAATTAAAGATATCTATTTGGAGGGATATGTAGCCTTTTGTTCTCACGCGTTAAAGGGGAACCAAGGCCGTCCATCCGGTGGGCTTGCAATCTTAGTGAGTCATAGGTATCAATTGAAATTGCTTCAAATCTATGCCTCCCCGGAGATTTTAGTGGTTGAAGTGACATTACCTTTTTGTGTGCCAATTCAGTTGATAATAGTGTCGTTATATTGGAACCCTGCGTCATCATCATTAGAGGAAATTATTGTAAAAGTTAATCATGTTCTGTTATTAGTGATAACAGACGCACCACATGCACAGATCATCCTGGGTGGGGACTTTAACTCAAATCTTAATGAAACGATGTTCAAATTCGACATAGTCTCATCATATGAAATACTGGCATACGAAAGAGGGATACTTTGGCGCAAATATATAACAGAATGGGATCTGCAGGTTGTTCCTTTTGAACAAAAAACTGAAGCACATACTTGGGCACGTGGCACAAAATGTTCTGCAATAGACTACCTAGTAATCTCAAATTCTTTGGCGGCTGAATCGACTTCAAGTTGTAAGATCATTGAAACACATCTAAGTGATCATTGTATTTTGGAGTGTATGTTAGCGAGAAGTACCCCAATATATGAAACTATGCCAGCATTGGGAGTATTGGAGATTGATCGTAAGGCACTTTCTATCAGGTGGAATGGTAATTTATACAGGAAGCTAAATTATTTAGTTAACAGAGATTTGATAAAGGTTAATGTTGAATCTTTGTCTAATAACGATCTACTAATTTGGGAAAGAAAAAATGTCAGAATGATATGTGGACACCTTAATACCTTAGCAAAAAATCGTACTGCAGTTAGCAAATATGACCATATGAAAAGATATATTGTTGAAATTGCATTAAGGAAAACACGAAAGAATAGCGAACTTCGCAAATTGCTGAAAGAATCTGCTAATACAGTGGATTATACGATTGAGAAAAAGAGAATTTTGGTTAATTATAGAAATGATGTTAAATATATTAAAATGCATGCCTCTATTGAAACTAATCAAAGGATGATTCAAAATCTGGTTGGCAAGAACTCGAGGGAAATTTGGGCTACTTTGAAGGATCCCTTACTGCAAGGCAAACCGGATCTGTGTTCCGCAGTAAGTGGAGAAGTCTGGTGTAAGATTTATGAAGCAAAATATGCCATGCCTGCAAAATTCTGTAGCTTAAGATCCCCTGATCTGGCTAGTAATATTCCCTCTATATGTCCTTGGGGTTTGAGCGATATTATTGCTATAATTGCAAAACTAAAACCTTCTAAAGCTGTTGGTCCTGATGGTATTCCTTCATGTGTCATCAAGGATGACCCCAACTTATGGGCAAAAATCATTCTAAAGAGGTTGGATTGTGTATTTAAAATAAAGAAAATTCCAGAGTCATGGATATCTGCGATCGTTATTCCATTACATAAAAAAGGTTCCTTAAATGACCCTGCTAACTTTAGACCCATAGCCCTCATTGACACCTTTGCAAAAATCTTCTCAGCCCTAATCTTGAAGGACCTAATTGAGTTTATCACGAAACAGAAAATTTTGTCGAGGTACCAGACTGGTTTTCGAAAAGGTATGGGTACACAGCTAAATGCAACCTTGTTAGCCCACATATTGAAAATCTCTAAGGTGAAGGATCATGGCCCAGTGTATATGGCATTAGTAGATATATCAGGAGCTTTTGACTCTGTGATTAGACAAGTGTTGTGGAAAAGGATGCAAGATATGCAAATTCCGTTGCACCTGATAGCATTGATCATCTTGCTTCATACTAACACAAGCTATAGGATTAAGCTGGACAAAGAAGGTTCTATGACGCCACCAATCAGTACATATATAGGGGTGAAGCAGGGTTGTAACCTTGCTGCAACCCTGTTTAACCTATATTTGTCTGAAATAGCTTCAATATGGTCGACGTGTAATTCTTTTGCGCTTAAAATAGGGGATCTTTGCTTTGATTGGTTAGCGTTCGCTGACGACTTGGTAATGTTTGATTCTACTCCCTTTGGGCTTCAACAGAAATTAGAGTGTCTTGTTGATTTCTGTGAGAAGCGTAATCTACAATTAAACCCGAACAAGTCTCACATCCTGGTTTTTTCAAATAAAAGAAAACTGGTAAGATACCAGTGGAAAATAAATGGCTCTTTGATTCCGCGTGCCCTAGGTATGATTTATTTGGGCTATAATTTGAATAATTCCGATTCATGTGACAAATGGAATAGAGAAATTTCTATTAAAGTAATGCCCCTGATCGCACAAATGAAACTAATCTATCTAAGAACCTGTAATTTCTCCATAATTCCATTATTAGATTTCTATAAGCTCAAAGTTGAAGCAATTATTTTATATGGCTTAGACTTGTGCTTTGCGGAAATTGGTCCAATATTAAATAAAATACAAGGAAAAATTTGGAAGAAGGTCCTACAGTTGCCTATGTCATTTCCAAATTCTATCATTATTCATGAACTAGGTCTATCCTCCTTGGCTACTAAGCACCTATGGAGAAAGCTTACGTCCTATGCTAAAATCTTGGAGCCCTTATCGAATTCACTATATGAAGATCTTCTAAATATGTTAAAAAAGGGCAAACCTGTGTCAGTGGCGACTGAAGGTATAAGGTGTGACAAAGAGCTTGAAAAAATAGAAATGGTAAGGGACGACCTCATAAATCGTCCTCAGACTGTAAAATCCAAGCTCATACAATTTGATTGGGCAGTCAATTCAGATAAAATTGGGGAATATCTTTTATATAGGGATTATGCAAAATATCGGCACAAACAGTCATGCTTACCTATATATCTGAAATTGTGTCCTAGCCATAAGATGCGCTCTATGTACATGAGATTTAAATTTAATCTAATTCCGACATTAGAGCGCATTAAGAAGTGGCTAATTTGTGCTGCCTTGATAAATAGGGGTTGCAGATTTTGCGTTAATTCGCAAAGAGAAACGCTGAAGCATCTTGTCTTGCAGTGCGTATATTTTGAAAAAACACGACAAAATAGCTTGCTAAAAAACCAAAGTTTAATATCTGCATACCAAAGTGAATTGTTGTGGTCGCAATGTATGTGGGGCTATCGTATGTCAATGATTATTGACCTAACACAGTTGTTGTTTATAATTGAGAAGAGTTTAGTACTCAAAAACTCATGTGAATTTGGAGTGGGGATTGAGTTTCGTGATTTTCCAGCCAAGTGAACTGTTGTGGTCACAATGTATGTGGGGCTATTGTATGTCAATGATTATTGACTTAACACAGTTGTTGCTTATAATTGAGAAGAGTTTAGTACTCAAAAATTCATGTGAATTTGGAGTGGGGATTGAGTTTTGTGATCTCCCAGCCAAATTATGATTAAGGCATACAATAGTGGGCTATCTTTTTAAAAGGAGAAGTGTGTAATGATGTAAATAATTGTGCCTAACTCAGGCTCTTAAGGTATTTCAAATTAATATCTGGTGGTATTGAGTTATCATAATGTTAATGTTATAGTTACGTATTTCGATTATGAATAGGTGCTGCTTTGTCATGTCGGTTTTAAAAACTAAAGTTACGACAATGTTTTAGAGCTTTTATTTGGTAACTTTTAGCTACTCTGCATTTTAATGTATAATATAAACGCACTATTCTAAGTTTTGTAACTAATGAATTATTATTAAGAAAATGTTGTAAAGATACTCGTATCGAAAAACAACTAATAAATAAATAAATATTGATGCATAAAAAAAAAAAAAAAAAGCCCTGATTGGCAAATTTGCCTTTTTGTGTATCACGACACTCCACCCCTATTCAAAGTGTGGGCAACAATGCTGGCTAATATCCATCAACATAGTATGTAGTGCAGTGATAAATGAGGTGGTGAAAGACCTTGGGGCTTTGCAATAGGTTTAAGCAAACTATCTTCTAGGTTAGTCAGCGTGGCCTGCTAGGTTAATAAAAACACTACCTAAACAAAACTGTACACAAAGTGAACAGTGACATATAACCTTGCCAAAACCTGGCCTACACAAAAATAACTACACTAAGTGAACATGGACATTTACTCTAGCCAAAACCTGGCCTACACAAAAATACCTAAATAATTATTGTATAACTGATTGTCAGTTAAAAAGCAGCATGCAGTTAGAATATCAAGGCAATCCGGTGTAGTCTAATCTACAATGCACTATTGCATTTATGTATGGTTACCAATTCTAAACCTGGCAGCTTTTCACTCTAAGGGCCTACCCTCCCCCTGATCCCAGGGCATTCAAACGTGACTATGGGCTGTGTGATTAGACACTTCCCCCATGTATGTGGAACCCAACCAAAAACCATCTAATTTCATGAGCAAGGTGAACCCATGGGCACCAGGTTATCTAAATAAAAACGATTCTACTAATTTGCATTAAAGCATGGCATGTGTTATTCATGCAATCAAAAGCGAGCAGTTTCATCCATATGTTTGCTGGTAGCTGTAGCTCTGTGTGCCAGTGGGTTGAGGATGGTCGCCCCACTCGGAGCGAAAAGCCAACACCTGCTGATTTAACAATGTTTGCCATAAAATGCATCGTGTGTATTTAGCAGTCTTGTTGACCTGCCCTATGGCAGAAAAAATGTCTTCATAAGTAAAGTTTTGCCATCTGCAGTGGTGGCCAATACTTGTAGCAGTGTTGGGCATATCAATGGACCCCACTAGGCCAGAAGTTTTATAGCAGAGCTGGCATCAGAACCCATAGTGGCTAGCTTATTGCGCACAGTTTCTATGTCAAAAGCGTAAAAAGCTCCTGTTACCCCACCGCTGCTCCCGCAATTAATGAATCTAGCTCCTTCGCTAAGTGCACTCTGGTGATGAGCCATAGAAATTGCCTCCATTGTAGCAGCTTGGTAGTACTAAGGAAACATCGCCTCGTGATAAATCTATGTCTAAGTGTATCACTGTAATAATAGAGGTGTGCATTACCAGCCTACAATTTAAATGTTGCCTTAGTACTGGAAAATCTAGCATGTTCACAGTTTCTACTTTGTGTGACTTGGAGAATACCCTTCTCCAAGTGGGATGCCTACCATATACAATATTAGTTTTAGATACAAACACCATACTACCATCCGGCAGTGGCTGTTTCATCGTACTATTGTGTGAAATGCATTTAATCAAATTATAGTCCATAAAATCTTGGCGAGAACACTCGCTGCAGATCTTGGTCAGAAAAAACATAAAACATCAAACAAATTGTTGGATCCATTCACTGAAACGTTTGGGCCTAGGATTTCATAAGCACCAGTCATATGAGTCAGTGACAAAAGATGCCCGACAATGTGCCAGGCCAGTACGCTTGCAATTTCATGTGGATACTCATTTGTAGCGCTTTTCCAAGGAATTATACTAAATGTCTACAATCAAAAGGTGACTCTTTGCATTAGTGTGCTGGAGACAGCTGTCCCCACAGAAACATGAAACTGCTTGGTTTAACAAAAACCGTGTCACACACTGTGTCATAAAATCAAATATCAAGTCAGTCATGGTTTCATTTACCTGCCTTAAGGCTGGCCGTAAAAGTATCCAGTGTTTCAAAGGTTACCATCTCAAATTAGAGCTCACACACTTGGCAGCATTACTACAAATTAAGAACCTTAACCTACGCACAACTAACTTTGGTGTGCGCACTCATTTTATCTCAAAATATATTACGCTCCTGCTTGCATAATCCTGCTGCCCCAACAATTCATACATCATTTTCCTGCCTACGTGCAACGTAGAAGTTTTTTTTTTTTTTTTTCAAAAAAAGCAAAGCATCTCTGGTTAAAGCAATTCAGTTGGAAGAGCAAAACATTTCGTTTTTTCAGATTCATCTCAAAAATGCATTTAAAAAAACATTTTTCAATGTGTTAGCATTCAAGTGCTGTGTCACACAGCTGTTTGTGGTGCATGATGTCACAGTCCACAACCCATTGTCCACAGTCCTTTAAACAAAAAAGGCAACACATATCAACCAGGTTATTTCCAGCAACTGAATCATTTGAATGTGCAGCATCAAATGTTTGATAACTAGGCAAGTCTGCACCGTGCCAGTTCAGCAAAAGTTATTACTTTGTTGGACACTTCTCGCAGGTTGCAGAACAAATGTCCTCATACGTCATGCATGTTAGCAGCATTGAGTGCGGTGCAGGACAGGTTCAAAGTTCACATATCATCTCGCAGTGACTCGCTTTCTCTGAGAATGCGTCTGCTTGACTGATCAGTGTCACCCGCAAATTGCACACATCTACCCCAATCATGGCACGCAACTGTCTTGGTTTTTTGCCTAGGCAAAATACAAACAGAAATGTTAGGTTTTAATCAAAAGTACAATGTCATTGTTATTCATGTTAGGATGTCATCAAAACTACAATATCAGTGTTATCCACCCCTTCCCTTAACACCACCCCCACCTTCAAAAGTCTCATCAGGTAACTACACACTTTATCATTGCTACTGTAGCTACTGCTACTGGGGGCTTATTTACACTCAACCATACGGGGTGTAACAGCCTAATCACAAACTCATTTGTGCAATGAGATCATAGTTGGTCAATGGTACTTCAGACTGATCTGTGATTTTACAAAAGCCATATAATAAGTACCCAGGTCGCACTTCTCAATGGATCAATGCTTTTCTTTGTCACCAAAGCGATCATGAATGCCAGGCGCCAACTTGCTTCCAATGTTTCAAGATCTTGATTTAAGTTGCCCTGCTGGCATCACTCCATTTTTCAAAGGTAAAGTCCTTCAGTCCAATACCGCCTGCAGTTGAACAAGCAGCTTTGTTTATTTTTCTCCATACAGCTAGTGTCTTTCAAGCCTCTGGTTTTCCACTTGTCATTTTCCTAAAGGGTGTCTACTGATTTTCTTGGGCCACCCCTTTGAGAGCGATAGTCTAAGTCAGTTTCTTTATTTGCTTCAACAAATCATTCATTCTTGCACTAAGCCGTGAGGCTTCTGGATCATGGCTAGTGTGCATTGTTCATGTTATACTCCAAAGCCCCGCTCTGCATGTTGTTTTTTGCAAAACGGCTACCTTTGTCAGTTTTGCTTCCATCTGGAACACCATAATGTCTTTGTCAGTTACTCCAGCCCTGGCAAAGTTGCTTGCATTTTTGCCAGCTGTGTATTTTCACTTCTCAAAGCGCCTAGAGGTTTCTTCTCCAGTGCACAGCGCTTTACTTCAGTTCACATCACATGGAGTACTGGGATGCAGCTTGCACGGCAATGTCTCTTCACTTCACATCACATGAGGCACGGGGATGCAGCTTGCACAGCAATGTCTTTTGAAATGGGTAGCAGTGTTTTCTTAGCCCATTCACAGATGCACAGTTTCCCCAAATGTTCAGATGCGTGATGCGCCCAGTCTGCCATCTGCATGCAGCATTTATTTTCCTTCCAGTGTTGATACTGGGCTAATTCTTTACTTCTGATCAGTTCTGTTATTGCATGCCAGTGTCAGAAAGCATGCGTACATCAGCATGTGTAAGGTATATTGCGCTCTTTTTCATCTTCTCACTCACAGCAATTATTGATTAGTTTTGTTTCAGCATTCTGTCTTTGCACCCCCTCCTCAGTCTTTGCTCACACTGACGGTGTCTCTCACAGGGGATGGGATGCAGGAATGTCATTGTTTATCTTTCCTGTGCACATGGCAGCGCCATACGCAGCAAGCTTATCTCTTTTCCTATAACTCATAAGCTGGGGCGGCTTCAATGGAAGGCACTCGTTTCAGACAGTTCATCCAGATTAACTGTTTCCTGCACTGCTTCAGCAACTCAGAAAAGCTCCCATATCTGCCAGCTTTTATAAACACTATTTTACTGAACAGAAGCGCGGCATTCTGCTTTCCTGCCTTCCTCCAACAGTTTTTTCCTTTCACGTACCTCGCCCAAGACAGTGCAAGTTATCTTCAAGGCACAAGCTCTGCACAGCAAGACTCTTATTTTCAAAAGAGACACTTTTTCTTGTCATCAGATTCAACTCCATGTAATTTTGCAAATCGGCAAAGTGTCTTTTAGCCTGTTTAAACTAATCAATATGCCATTTAAAGGCATACATTTTTCTTTTTCCTCGTAACCTTGTAGTTTGGCTTCACAAACTCACTCCAATGCAATGTGCGATCTTTCAAAAGAACCCACAACCCACTAAATCTTTGTGCTGTCTTATCACACACAGATTTTTCATTCTGTTGTACCATTGCCAGATTATAACCACTTATTTCAGTGCATTTAAAACATGTCATGTGTAGTGCAGCTCCCTGCACGTTTTTCTGCAAGAGCACCCCACACTCCATATTGCTTGTGGGCTGTTAATGTGTCAACAACATTTTTCACCATGTATCACAGTCAACAGGTCACTATTTCCAAAACATACATCACTTATAACGCAACAGTACTTTGTCTTTTAGCAGCAAATCCATGGCATAGCGTGGGAACAGTCACATACTCTAGGGGCAATTTAGAAAATATAAATTGTCTTTTCCCCCAAACCATTTCAAACTGATTCTGCAATTTCAAATCAATACACAAAAATCGAAAATCCAACTACCATTCACTCACTTTCTTTTTTAAGTGAGTCTCTCACCGATTGTAAGCATGGCACAGCTAAAATGCAATGTAGCCATTTTAGTGTGTTTCCTTAAACAGAATGCCCCACCAGCACATGGAATTTACAATTGCCAAAAAACAAACCCTTTAGGCCTTCAACACATATGTTACTCTTTCTCCTAAACACGGCTCATTCCCACGTTATCTTCAGGAATGTCAACACTTCAAAAGCATACATTTAAAAAGCAAACCTTCGGCTCCTTACATTACAGCCCCCCACTCGCTAGCACACTGGGGCTGAATCACAATGTTTAAATCACTATTCACAATTTGCATGTCAAATCCTCGCAACTATTTTCCTGCCCTCATGACAGAATAGAGTTGAGAACTCCGTCTCACTTTGCATTCCAAATTGCAACTTTAACTGGGGAAACCGCATGATAAAATTCTTTCCTAATTGAACATAAATCTTTCTTCGCCATTCATCGGAGCGCTTTAAACATAGCCATTTCCCGCTTGTTTATCGCCTTGTGCTCCCTGGCTCCGTTCCCAAGCAGTAAGTCAGCCACGACTGATTTACTGAAGGGGAAAGTCTTAACCACACAAGCTATCGGCCGCGGCAAGCCGATACCAACGTGCTGTCTTTTTGGTGTCTCAGAGCTGCAGTGAGACCACCAAGGAATTGCGACAGCCTGCTCCTCACTCTGCACTGTGTTCTCTCACACAATTTGTCATTTCACAGCAAGGCACTGCTCTGCACAAATCCCCAAGCTGCCACCAAATGTCTTGAAATGGGGAAAATCTTCCTCGGGACCAGCCCTTGAGAGCAAAAATTACCCAATTCAGCCCAAAATACAGGTTCTATTGTGCCGAGCAGTGAACTCATGCTAGTGACAAATGACACCTTCAAAAAGTTTAGCATTTATTAGAAACAGTGAATTTTAGCAGCATCTTGGGATTCAAGTTAGAGAAGATTACAAAACACAAAACTTAGAGAAATACTAAATATAGAGACACATAGAACTTAGAGAAAAATAGAGAAACACAGTCTTACGCCCCTTCAATCAGCACTGGGAGACCCTGGTCCTCATAAGCTAGCTGTTGCCAGCCCCGCTCAGAGGACAGCGCTGTAGGGTGCCGACAAAGCATCAGGTTCCGGACACTCGATCTTGCTTGAACCAAGTCCACGGATCGATCTCCCACCTGAGTCATGTGGGCATGCATTTTTATAATCTCATGCTGTCAGTCCATGACGCACAGTTCCAGAACTTTCCCTGTGCAAAATATAGGCTTGCTCATGGAAAAACCCAACTCTGTGATGCTCCCTGCTCGCTCCTACCCCTCCCTTGGAGCCCTCTCTGTGAAAGCACTGAAAAAACCTTATCAGCGTGTGGGCAACGCCGTACCAGGCCTTCTCAGGGAAACAGGATTTGTTTACGAAGCCATGCAGGGCTACAGTTAGAAAGGCAGAATATTCTAAGAGAAGCCGAGATGAATTAACCCCATGTGAGCAAGCTCTAAAAGGCATGCACTCATAGCTTAGTGTTCATAGCACTTAAGATTGGCTATCTAAGCGTTATATTGGTGCCATAATGCTCCAAACACTCCAATAATGTCTATTAGCTACAGAACTGGGGCCTCCGCCCTGCCTGTCTATCTACAATGCATAATGTGACCTACCACCCCTACCAGGCCTGCATATTCCTTGTAGCTCACTACTGCGTAACGGAGGTGCTACAACAGACTACTGTCAGCATTTAGCACACACTTTGAATAAACTATTGGCTTTCAGCGGCTAATGCTGTCATCTAAAGCCCTGATTGGCAAATTTGCCTTTTTGTGTATCACGACAGACGTCTTGAGAGAATTGATCAACATTTGCACCTTAGTGTACATAGACAACATCTTGGTGTACTCAGCCTCGAAACAAGATCATATCAGGCACGTTCGTTCAGTCCTCACCAAGCTCCGCCAACATCGTTTATATGCAAAGCTTGAGAAATGTTTTTTTCACGTCACCGAAGTAGAATTTCTTGGTTTCATCCTTTCGCCAAGAGGCATCAGGATGGACATACATAAGGTAGACGCCATTCTAAAATGGCCATCACCAACGTCTCTGAAAGGGATACAGAGCATGCTGGGCTTTGCGTACTTCTACCACCGATTTATCCCAGACTTCTCTCAGGTTGTGCACCCGATCACAGTACTGCTACGAAAAAGCAATAAAAAGTTTGCTTGGACCGAGGAAGCGGAAAGAGCCTTTCAGGAACTGAAACGAAGATTCACCTCCGCCCCAATCCTGCGGCATCCTCGTCCAGACCTCCCTTATGTCGTAGAAACTGATGCTTCCAGTATGGCAATGGGAGCGGTCCTTTCACAGAGGGACCCAGAACCTGGCCAGCTGCATCCTGTGGCCTTCTGGTCAAAAAAGTTCTCACCCCCGGAAATTAATTACGCCATCACGGACAAAGAACTCCTGGCCATCAAGTCCGCTTTCAAGGAGTGGCGACATTATCTTCTGGGGGCTAGACACACCATTACAGTCATCACAGACCACCGGAACCTGCAATATCTCAAGACAGCCAAGGCCCAGTCCTCACGCCAGTTACGGTGGGCCCTTTTCTTCACCGAATATGACTATGTAATCACATTTCGACCAGGGGTCAAGAATGGAAAAGCTGACGCCTTATCTCGAATGGGCATCGATGAAACGGTATATACAACCCCAGACCCGGTACCCATAATACCAGAAGACAAATTCTAGGGTATCACGACAACCTTAACGCAAGCAGAATTACGAAACGAAATTCGACAGGCAGTGAATCCAGATGCTTTCCTGGCATGTCAAACTCAACGAGAACAATATTGCATCAAGGATCAGTAACCCTTTTTAGAGACCGGCTACATGTACCCAAGAAGGAGTTACAACAGCATATCATTTCAGATTATCATTACTCTTTGATCGAAGGACACCCTGGCATCGCCAAAACCTTAGCTAAGGTGAAAAAGAACTTTTGGTGGCCTACCTGGCGTAAGGACATTGTCCAGTTTGTTCAGTCTTGCGGTGTCTGTGCACAAAAGAAATCACAGAAACAAAAAACATCGGGTCTCCTACAACCATTGGACATCCCTCCTGCTCCATGGCACACTATCTCCCTTGACTTCATCACTGATCTGCCCCACCACTCAAGGCTTTAACACCATTCTTGTAGTCGTGGATTTGTTCTCTAAGATGGCACATTTTAGTCCAGTCAAAGGCCTCCCAGACGCATCCACCTTAGCAAAAGTGTTTCTGGAAAACATTGTTAAGCTACATGGTTTCCCATCAGTTCTGGTCTCTGATCGAGGCAGCCAGTTTGTATCCAATTTTTGGAGAAAATGTTGCGCAATGGCGCAGATTGACGTCCGGCTATCTACCAGTCACCACCCCCAAACGGACTGCCAAACCGAGAGGACCAACCAGACCCTCAAGCAGTATTTACGGTGCATGCTGCACCATGAATTAAGATATTGGAAGGACTTACTTTGGATAGCCGAGTACGCATACAACAATTCCGTACATTCTAGCATGGGACAAACTGTCATGATGCCTACCTCCAAGGAGCCAGGTCCGACCCAGCAACCCCAGAGGCAGGCATCATTTCCCCCAGGGGAGTGCCAGCGGGCCCAAGCTGGGGCCCTTTGGACGCAGTCCTGGCGCCTTAGGCGCCAGGCTCATGTTGGACCCCTGTCCTGGCGCCTTAGGCGCCAGGCTCATAAAGCTAGACATGTGTTCAAGTGTTTTAATGTGCACTTACCTGATGCAGACCATGCTGCCACATCCAGGCCCTCTTGAGGCCTGAATGGAACTACTTTACCTGTGGGATTACTTTCCACCCGGGTGTGGTCGGGGAAGGATACATACCTGATCGGAGGAAGGATACACACTTGGAACTTCTTCCAAAGCTATTTAAACCACACCCGATCAGCAACTCACGCTTCGCGTTGTTCTGCTCCTCGCAGCTGGACGCTCACCGTGTCAGCTCCTGCATCTGGACCTCAGCCACGCCTGTCAGTATCCTGGGTCACCTGCAAAGGGAGACAAAAGACCTTACCTGCTAAATCAGCACCACAGAGGCATCACACCGACGATCCTGAAAAGGAAGGCATCATTTTAAAAGCATTTCGCTACGATCGCTGCAGCGCTGCATTTCACTCACCTTTCCTGGACGCCACCATCTTCAGCAGCGATCATCCGGATCCACAGCCACTTCCCAGAACCTAGAGAGAAAGGCAAGAACAAGGTGAGAGAAGGAAGGGAATAGGAAAAGCCCAGTATCCTTCTAAGTCTTACCTTTTGGGTCATTCCCATTTCATTTCGGGTCTTGCCGCTTCCAGGCATCCGGACCCCGGCCCCTATGGGGAAAAAGACAAAGACATTGAATGAACGAATGCAAAGACATTACCCGAGCGCTCATCCAGAACTTACCTGCCATTTTCTGGAACTGCACGTATCACTTCGGGTCGGCGCCATATCTCCGGCATTCCGAACCCCGGCCCCTAAGGGGAAAAAGATAATGAACATTATTATTAAGCTTGGACTTTTGAACTTGCAACAGAACTTTTACAGAGCCTTACCTGAATAGTCAAGCTTACCTGAACTCCCATAATCCTCAATCCAGTGAAGTAACTGGGTTTCGACGCGCCCCTGCATCAGAAGCAGGATGGAGAGCTCATCCTTCCTGACCCTAAGGTGAGACTTCATGGGGAATCGTGGAAGGGTATCGTGGAGGGTTGGAAGAGAGTGGGAGGCTTGAGCATAACTCAGTCAGTAGGTAATACTCCCTTTTCACGCACAGGGGAATATTCCTGCGAGCCGGAGAAGCCAGAGTAGAGGGGCCCTTCCTGTCCATCTTCAGAGTCCTGCGCTTCACCATTGAAGAAGCATCAGCACTCGAAGCCAGACCTGCGCCTCCGTGGGAATCAGGTGAGCGTTACACAAACACCTTTTTACACCCTGTATGGCAGACATCCAGGTACCTCAGAACTCGACCTTCCTGCCAGCTTGGAAAGGCCAGCAGTAAAGACTCTTCACACAACCATCAATCAGGCTTTCAAAAAGGCAAAAGAACATCTCATTCATGCTATGGAAAAACAAAAGCACTTTGCCGACCAACATCGAAAAAAGGCCCCAGACTATCAAGTAGGGGACAGGGTTTGGTTAGCCGCCAAATTTGTTCCCATCAAAGGAACCCGGACCTTCCATCCCCAATTCTTAGGACCCTATACCATCCGGGCAATTATCAACCCGGCAGCCGTCAAATTGGATTTACCACCTAATCTACAAATCCATCTGGTATTCCATGTATCCCTCTTAAAACCAATGCAACCCGGTACACAAATCAAGACACCACCAAAACCCATACTTATTGATGGAGAACCAGAATTCGAAGTCAAAGGCATCCTGGACTCTAAATACTCTAGAGCCAAGTTATATTATCTCGTTGACTGGAAGGTATTCGGACCCCAAGATAGATCCTGGGAGCCCAATGAGAACATCCATGCGCCATGTCTGGTCAGGAAGTTTCATCAGAACTTTCCAACTAAGCCTGGACCAGACGGGAGAAACACGGTGGGAGGGGCCTTGGGGGGGGAGTGCTGTCACGACCCTCAGCCCTGACCCCCACTGGCAGGCCCATTGGCCAGGTGGAGTCAGGACTCGGATCGCAAATAAGGCCGGGCATCCACCTTTTAGGCCCTCTTGTGGACAGTCCTGGCACCTTTGGCGCCAGGTTCACACCCACTGAAAGACATCTGCTCAAGGAACTACTTTATTTAGGCTTCAGCCAACATGGAGGCATCCACTTAGCTTGATTCCTAAGAACCAAGGTATGCGGTATAGTGTTTTCAGTGTGGTGGCCTAGGGACTACTTTACCTGGACTACTTTGCAGAGGCTATTTAAACCACATCCGAACAAGACAACACGCTTCACATTACTTTACTACTAGCAACGTGATGCTCACCATGTCCAGCTTTCTCACGATAATGCACTAGAGGGTATATCCCTACTCTGTCAAGGACCGGGAAATCACTAAACCACAAAACAAAAAAGTGTCCTGACAGGTTCACTAAATATATATATAAATTTAATTTATAATAAACTTCTCAATACCAGAAATATGGCACAAGCTATCTAAAGTATTTCCTAGGTATGTGTTTTACAGTTTTCTGTGTCCACCTAAGTTTTCATAGGGATACATTTTACAAAAATCACCATTTCGTACTTCTGTTTAAGCATTATACAGAAGTAACTTTTTATTATTTCAATTATTACTCATAAGCAAGGTCTGTCAATTACCAAGCACTATTAGCTCAACATAAATTCCAAATCAAGCACAATATGTACAAAAAAGAACCAATAAATATCCATGTTCATGTACACAGTATTTCATACAATGCAAAAGACAGTTATATACACACATTAGAAAAAAACATTTGAAAAAACTTTTTCTCAGAATAGTCAACACTATATAAATTTTGAAGTTGATAGGCCCCCACTCAGAGGTTGAAACCATATGTCTCTGGATTATAAATTTTCAGTTCCATTGGGGGCATTTTCAATTGGTTAGCTAAACTCAAGGTCTACTAGCTAAACTCGGGGTCTACGTGTGACACCAGGATAAATCTAGAAGGTGTCATACTCGCACACGAATAAAACAGAAAGTGCGAGTAAACTACGTTTCGGCGGAGTGGGCCATTCCGCCTTCCTCAGGACCAGTAGAAGTCGTGACCCCTGAGGTGCAGAAAAAATAAAAAAGGAGAAAAAGACAAGAAACATAGTCTCACTAGAAACCACAGGATCACAATCAAAATACCTCAAAATAATGTGTCCCGTGACTTTTAGGGCATGCAACTACAAGTTCCACAATGCATTGGGCTCATAAGTCTGTAAAAGCAGAGTGATATGCATGAAACCAATCCTGCTATAAAGGGAGCCTGTGGGACATATTCACCTCTTGTGCAAAAAACAAAGAAGCATTATTTTAAAAGAACTGGATAAAAACCAATGTAAAACCATTAGTAATGTGTCATGAAGCAGACATATGTATAAAACTTTCAGAGAGCATAGCCACTAGACCATGGAGCGAGGTTAATCAAAAACCAAAAGTTACAGTTAAAAAGTAGTGCAGTGCAATCCAGTTTTGAAATATAAGCACCTTGTATGTATCTGCACTAATGAGAAAAAGTGCACCAAAAAGTGTAAAACACCAAATGTGCGCACTCACGTGTCTGGGGCTCAAGCTCAGATTCGTTCCTTCACGTTTACAAATTGACGTTACTATTTCAAAGGTGAAGTCAACATATGAAATTAGTGTAGGCGAACCGGCATTAGCATAGTAATCCAGAGGTTGTAAACAAAATACATATTGGCAACAACCAGTCGCTAACTCTACCTTTAAATGGGAGAAGCTGTGCAGTAGTCGCTTGGCGTCTCTCTATAGATGCAGGGCACTAGGATGTTATTCGGGAAGCCTTGCACAATTCAAAAATGTGCCCGGCATGGACTGGAGCCTCCCGCTCCATTATGTTTGAAATCTACAACAGAATGGCATGGTCAAAAGTTGCCGCTTGTCCACATAAAATAAAGGGCAATGCGGAGGCTGAAGCAAGGCTGCCTAGATTTGTTACCTTTGTGCTGAAACCGTGATGTGCAGGTTGTGCCTCTCTCTCTCAGAGCTAGAAACGAGTGTGTCAGAGAGTCTTGCAGGCATGACCATAGTACACCTAACTAGCATGCGAGCCTCGGCAGGGACCTCGCCTTGCAACAGCGCCACAGGAGCTGTGTGGTAAGAAGTGGAATAGCAACCAAATGCTTCTAAAAACGAAAGAGGCACAAATACACGGTGATATTCATTAGTCTGCAATCCCTCGTTTTCATGCACCAACAATTGAATCACATGGGCTGAAAGGAGAAACAAAATAGAGTCAGCTGTGTGCAGAAGCACATCATCTAGATGTAAAGGGTGGCAGAAATATTCTGCAGATGCACCTCAGTGTAAATCCCCACAAAAGGATACACATATCTCCACTCATGCCTACTGCAGACGATACCTTAAGGCATGTGTTATTAAAGGCGTTGCTATGCCCACCTAAAAGTAGACTCCTCATTTCAACCTTTAGTTTTATTCATGGAGTCAAGCCTATAAATCCATCTCGCCTCCTTGTACAGTAAGGTTTTTTGTGTGTTCATGCTGTTTTTCACAACATCAATCACCCACCATTTGAGGTCATCTGGAGAGTGTTGCAATTCCAAAAAGTGTGATACCATTGGGGCTGCATGGTTACGACATCTAATTCTCGAACGGTGTTCACCGATCCTTATGGAGATGGCACGAGTGGTCTGGCCTACATACCTCAAAGAACTTTCGAGATCAATTGGTGCATGCAAAATCTGATCACAGAACTAACATCAGTCAACGAGTTTTACGTCCCATTGTGGGACACTTTCCCTGCGGGAATTGCAGGGCGTGCAAATTTACGAGTAAAACCTTAAAATTCCAGATTGGTACAAAACAATGGGACATTAGATTCATGTCCAATTGCAAATCATGCAATGTGATTTATTGCATTGAATGCCCTTGTGGCTTGAGGTATGTAGGCCAGACCACTCGTGCCATCTCCATAAGGATCGGTGAACACCGTTCGAGAATTAGATGTCGTAACCATGCAGCCCCAATGGTATCACACTTTTTGGAATTGCAACACTCTCCAGATGACCTCAAATGGTGGGTGATTGATGTTGTGAAAAACAGCATGAACACACAAAAAACCTTACTGTACAAGGAGGCGAGATGGATTTATAGGCTTGACTCCATGAATAAAACTAAAGGTTTAAATGAGGAGTCTACTTTTAGGTGGGCATAGCAACGCCTTTAATAACACATGCCTTAAGGTATCGTCTGCAGTAGGCATGAGTGGAGATATGTGTATCCTTTTGTGGGGATTTACACTGAGGTGCATCTGCAGAATATTTCTGCCACCCTTTACATCTAGATGATGTGCTTCTGCACACAGCTGACTCTATTTTGTTTCTCCTTTCAGCCCATGTGATTCAATTGTTGGTGCATGAAAACGAGGGATTGCAGACTAATGAATATCACTGTGTATTTGTGCCTCTTTCGTTTTTAGAAGCATTTGGTTGCTATTCCACTTCTTACCACACAGCTCCTGTGGCGCTGTTGCAAGGCGAGGTCCCTGCCGAGGCTCGCATGCTAGTTAGGTGTACTATGGTCATGCCTGCAAGACTCTCTGACACACTCGTTTCTAGCTCTGAGAGAGAGAGGCACAACCTGCACATCACGGTTTCAGCACAAAGGTAACAAATCTAGGCAGCCTTGCTTCAGCCTCCGCATTGCCCTTTATTTTATGTGGACAAGCGGCAAATTTTGACCATGCCATTCTGTTGTAGATTTCAAACATAATGGAGCGGGAGGCTCCAGTCCATGCCGGGCACATTTTTGAATTGTGCAAGGCTTCCCGAATAACATCCTAGTGCCCTGCATCTATAGAGAGACGCCAAGCGACTACTGCACAGCTTCTCCCATTTAAAGGTAGAGTTAGCGACTGGTTGTTGCCAATATGTATTTTGTTTACAACCTCTGGATTACTATGCTAATGCTGGTTCGCCTACACTAATTTCATATGTTGACTTCACCTTTGAAATAGTAACGTCAATTTGTAAACGTGAAGGAACGAATCTGAGCTTGAGCCCCAGACACGTGAGTGCGCACATTTGGTGTTTTACACTTTTTGGTGCACTTTTTCTCATTAGTGCAGATACATACAAGATGCTTATATTTCAAAACTGGATTGCACAGCACTACTTTTTAACTATAACTTTTGGTTTTTGATTAACCTCGCTCCATGGTCTAGTGGCTATGCTCTCTGAAAGTTTTATACATATGTCTGCTTCATGACACATTACTAATGGTTTTACATTGGTTTTTATCCAGTTCTTTTAAAATAATGCTTCTTTGTTTTTTGCACAAGAGGTGAATATGTCCCACAGGCTCCCTTTATAGCAGGATTGGTTTCATGCACATCACTCTGCTTTTACAGACTTATGAGCCCAATGCATTGTGGAACTTGTAGTTGCATGCCCTAAAAGTCACGGGACACATTATTTTGAGGTATTTTGATTGTGATCCTGTGGTTCCTAGTGAGACTATGTTTCTTGTCTTTTTCTCCTTTTTTATTTTTTCTGCACCTCAGGGGTCACGACTTCTACTGGTCCTGAGGAAGGCGGAATGGCCCACTCCGCCGAAACGTAGTTTACTCGCACTTTCTGTTTTATTCGTGTGCGAGTATGACACCTTCTAGATTTATCCTGGTGTCACACGTAGACCCCGAGTTTAGCTAGTAGACCTTGAGTTTAGCTAACCAATTGAAAATGCCCCCAATGGAACTGAAAATTTATAATCCAGAGACATATGGTTTCAACCTCTGAGTGGGGGCCTATCAACTTCAAAATTTATATAGTGTTGACTATTCTGAGAAAAAGTTTTTTCAAATGTTTTTTTCTAATGTGTGTATATAACTGTCTTTTGCATTGTATGAAATACTGTGTACATGAACATGGATATTTATTGGTTCTTTTTTGTACATATTGTGCTTGATTTGGAATTTATGTTGAGCTAATAGTGCTTGGTAATTGACAGACCTTGCTTATGAGTAATAATTGAAATAATAAAAAGTTACTTCTGTATAATGCTTAAACAGAAGTACGAAATGGTGATTTTTGTAAAATGTATCCCTATGAAAACTTAGGTGGACACAGAAAACTGTAAAACACATACCTAGGAAATACTTTAGATAGCTTGTGCCATATTTCTGGTATTGAGAAGTTTATTATAAATTAAATTTATATATATATTTAGTGAACCTGTCAGGACACTTTTTTGTTTTGCAGCTTTCTCACGAGCCTGACAAATTCCGGACCTGGAGAAAGACCAAGAACATCGTTAGCAGCAGAATCCTACCTGCACTCTCCATCCTTCACTGCTCGCAGCTCCTGGGCAGCTCCGTTGGAACGGTTCGCCGCCTGGATCGAAGGACCTGAGAAAGGAAGAAAGACATCATTAAAGGAGGAAGTAGAAACATTACAACCACAATTTGCTTAAAGACTTACCTGGCTGGTTGCTTTTCGACCGGCATAGCTCCGGAACTCCACCCGCGCTGGGAGCACAACGCATCCTACGAAAAAGAGAAAAGACAGGTCAGCGAAGACAAGACATCGCAGCGCTGCGCAAAGCACCAACATACCGCATCCTAGTGCTTATTTTGCACCAGCATTTACCGGCGAGGACCAGCCTAACTAGTTCGCCAAGCGGACGCTCCGTGAACCTAAGGGAGATAAAAAGAGACATTTTCGAAAATAGAAAAGGCATGCAAGAATAACAACACCATAAACCACAATAAGACCTACCTGAAAGACATTACTTGGGCCGCTGCCAGTGAAGTAACTTTCCACCGAGAACCACACCAGGGAATCACTGAGAAGGGCACCAGCGACCAACTGGCTGGGTGTCGTCCCCGTGGATACCAGGTGAGTGTAACAATAGCTGTGTCTATTGTCAAGGGAAACACTCGTCCCTTTTCCTCATTTATAGGTATTCTTGGCCTGAATAGAAACTCATCAGGGGCTCTCATGGCTTTGTCTGCAAGGCCTGGTAGCCCTGCCATTAGTATACGCACTCCCTACGCAAATATTTCTGGTTCCAAATGGAACAGCTGTCATAGACGTTTGTCCTGCGTCTGCTCTATTCATTTCGCATACATTTAAATAATGCATTCCTGGAGTTGAACATACTATACCCTTCTCCGTGAACGAGATTGTCATGTTTAATTTTGTCATTAGGTCTCGTCCCAATATATTTACTGGGGTTTGCCTTGAATACAGCAGTGACACATTCATGTCACATTCTCCTATTGAGACTGGAAGTTTGTTTGTAAAAGGAACACGACTTGTTGTTCCTGTGAAGCCCTGAGTATTTATGGCATCGCCGGACAAGGAAAACTTGCCTTCACGTATACACGAGCGTGTCACACCTGTGTCAACTAAGAAGGAATATTCTTTATCCCCTATAACGACATCTACCCTTGGTTCTTCGTGAGGGTTCGGTGTCACTCATAGGATAGAACACATCAGGTTTCCCAGTGTGCTGTCGTAATCCATATATAACTTTGTCCGATGCTGAGTGAATGGACTTCCTCCAGTACCAGTGTTATTTCTCATTCCAGAATTCAGTACCTGTCCTGTACTTGTTATCTGTGACCGTTGCATCGGCAACTGTTGGGACTGCCCTTGCGGAAATTTTGTCATATTCTGAGGTTGCTGTGCTCCTGGCGCCTGCTGCTGCACCGTGTGATTTTGTGCAACTCCATTTCCACCCTGCTGTGAAAACACAGGTGGATTCACGATCTCTACTCTTGTTCCTTGGTTGTTTTGCACCATGACTTGACTTCTGCATGTGCGTGCTAGATGCCCTGACATCCCACACGTTCAACATATTGGCGGAGGTCTGATTATTTGCCCATTTGACATGTCCTGATTGCCATTTTGCATGTTTTGAAAATCTCCCTGATTACTCTGGAAACCTCCCTGATTACTCTGCCATCCTCTTCCTCGAAAGCCTCTCCCCCTTGGGTAGAACCGTTATTGCCTTGGTCACCCTTCCCTTGATTATTGGCCTGCTGCATGTTTGATCCATCTGTGTTAGTTATCATTGCCCCTTCAATGGCGTATTTTGTCAATGTTGTCAATTTTTTCTGCACTAACTTAACCTCTTCAGCTTTTCGTGCAGCCTCTTTTTTGCAATTTTACTCTTGCAGCAGCCAGCAATAGAGCTATATGGTCAACTGTATTTCAGACCACAGTTTGGCCTCAATTCCTACCAATTTCTTGAGCTGCTTCTGTACCTGATCTGGCAGCTCTTGGCATAATATATGGTAAAACACGGGTATGGATTTCCCCCAACATTCGTGAGTTTCCAGCACCCATGCATCTTGGAAATTCTCTATGTAAAGCAAGGGTCCTCTGACTCCTTCATTTTATGTGTCATTATAGTTCCCATGTCAGAAGTATCCGGGTAAAGCAATCATAATGCTTTACATACCGCGGCTCTGCAATTGTTAAATGGTGCTCCATCATGTGCATCATTAACTGTAGTCATGCCAGGGTAACCTGCATGTGTCCACACATCGTCGGCTCTATCACCAAGTATGGCAATTAAAAGACCCTTAACATCCCCTATAGCTAATGTGTTCCCTCTCGTCATTTTTTCTAACTCATGTATCCATTTTCTGGCTCCCGATGTTAACATTGGAAGCTTATTTTTCAGAGTTTCTCGATTCTTGTGTGGCCAAGGTATATCCTGTGGCCTCGTTCCTCCTTTTTCGATCAACGGGAACTGTAGCACATGGCACTCCTTTTCTTCTCTCATCATTTTCCTATCCACTGCAGGGGTAATAGTCCTGCATTGCTGTCTACCTGGCAATGTCCTTAGTCTGCTCACTTAGGGTGGTGGAGATACCCCCCTATGACCGTACGATACTCCTTCGTGCCTGATTGTGTGGCAGACTCTGATGCCTTTGGTGCAGATCCACTATAATATGACCATCTTATTCCTTTTCCAACAGAGAAGCATTTTTCGCGTCTTCTGGTATCTTCCTTTTCCTCATAGTCCTCTCGTTCTGCATATGATATAGTATGTGCCCAACTCGTGCAACTCCTCTCATCTTCCTCATTCCTATTTAGTGTCAACCTATCTAGGGACAGCTCTCTATTTCTGCTACTTTGGGAGGCGTCCTCAGTGTCGTACAACTGAGTGCTCTCCAGATGCATGTTTTCCCTTTTCTCTTGGCGTACTTGTTCTAGCCCCATTTAATCAAATATTCTATCGATTGTCTCTCCGATGCTTCTGGTGTCGAAGGCATCTTTCATATTTGCCCTAGACGTGCCTGGTACTGAATCGTACTCAGGAAAGAATTCTTCTATGTCTTCCCAGTCTACTATTGGATCAGGTTTTATAACCTCCCTTTCCAGATATTCAAGATCCTGTGCTCTGCGTCTTCGCTTGCGTTCTATGTCGTCATCGAACTCTCTGCGCTTCCTCGCTTCCTCTCTGACCTTCTCTGATCTTCTTCCTGTTTCTTCGCATCTCTATGTTCATTTGCCCTTTGTATTTCCTCATCCCTTCGTCTCTTTATTCTCCTTTCCCGTATTTTTTGTTGTTCTTCTTCTATTCTCCTTTGTTCTTGCCTGTCCTGATCATTAGTTGTTCTCTGCTTATGATTGTGTTTCCTTTCTTGCTCTTCGCGATACAACTACTCTCGTCTGTCTATATTTTTTCCTGATTCTTTCGTCTCTCAATCCTTTTTCCTTTTCCTTCTCTTTCCTTTTTGAATCATTTGACTCTCCCTTTTGTCTCACATCCTCAATGCCTTTACCATCGAGTTTCAATAGAATCTGAACTCCCATCCCTTTGTTCTGTGTGAATGCCATCTCATCAGTTCTGTCCTCATCTCCTTTCCATCTCTTTCCCTCTCTATCTGTATCTAGAGATGTACTTGCTTGTGCCTGGTCTCCTTTTTCTTTCTCGCGTCTCACCTTGTTCCTCGGGACGTTGGGGTTGATATCTCTGTCCCTATCCTTTCTGGGCTTTCGTCACTACTTTGAATTGGTGACTCATATGACTGGTTGCTATATCCCATGGCTGCTTTAAGTTCCCTCAACGGGTATAATCCTTCGTCTTTACTGACTTCGCTTTTTGTTTCAGACGGGGCGGGTGGCGTAGAAGGCGTTTCACCCCCTCTATGCATATGTTATGTATCCAATCTAATGGTGGCTCCTCCTCTTTTTTCTCTTGGTACATCTACCAAAGCTCTAAACTAGCTAGGCGTTTGTCTAACATTTTGCCAGTGTAAGTGGCGTGCAAATATGTCGTCATGTGTTGCAGGACCGTTTTAGATCCGCCCTGGCGCCATGGCATGAACATTTTGTGGGCGGTTCCTTTAACCCATTCTGCACTGCACTTTTTCAGCTTAGATGCATGATTTGGTAACTGTTTGCACAAGTTTACTAATGGTGTAACGTCTTCCATGCTTAACTCTGTTTACCTTCTCCTCATGTAACACTTTATTATGCTTTACGTTTCTTAAGCAAAACCAACAATATGAGTGAGCACCAACCGTCGCAAGCTCCAATCCCATTTTTTCACATAGAAAAATGTCTTTTTACCTTTTCAAACAACAACCATCAATTCATGTCATACAACATCCTGGCTATATAATCGCACAATTGTCATGGTATTGCCCCCAAAAAATGTTCTTACCTCGTGACGTCAGAGAAAAAGAAAAAACACAAGACAGACACGACAGACTAGACAGATTCCGGCCGGCTACATAAATCTCATGCACCTATCACTATTCTGACATGGAATGTAAGCCCATTTCTTTCAGATTGCTTTATCGATTCTGGTCGTCTACGTCGTCCTATTAATTCAGGACTTTAAATGCAGGCTTCTTCTAGCGCTATATTAAAGCGTAGGGATCTGGGCATATCCTCTAACTCGGGTATCCTCCCGGTGTCCCCTCACTGGCTCGGGTATCCTCCCGGTATGATCGCTCTATTGCTCGGGTATCCTCGAGTCCATATTTCTTTCCCCTTAAATATATATTATACTCTTACTCTGACGTTATTTTTGTCCCACCTCCCTCTGTTACCTTGCCTTACTTGTTCTAAGGCATGCAACTTTTTGCCAAAGTATTTAGGGGGTAATTCATGGATTATTTGTGCTAAAAAAAACGGGATTTGTGCGCCATTCTGCTCGCAAATCCCTATTTGTTAAACAGGGATTTGCGGGCAGAATGGTGCACAAATCCCTTTTTTTTCGGCGCAAATAATCCATGAATTACCCCCTTAGTCTTTTTTCACTCACCGTTTGCATTTTTTTCTTCTCTGGATGCTCGGGATCACCACCTTCGTTACCACCTCTCTTTGCTGTTCATCCGGTCTGCTGCTAGTAGCAGTGGGAAGGGGTTTGTGGGAGAAAGCACAGGTTCCTTCAGACCTCAACCTGCAGGGTTTTCACTTAGACTATCCACTATCTACGGGGAGCCTTTCGGTCTATTTAGCTGGATGGCAAAGGACTTGTAATATTGCCGAGGAACTAGTTACTTATGTCGACGGCCAATGGGTGTCTTATCTAATCAATAATCAATAACCATCTATCTCTGCTACCAAGTGTGTTGTAGCACCCCAGCCGGCCCATAGAGCTAGGGGTTTCCCAACAGCACTTTAAGATGAGCAGCAGCATCCTTGAGATGGATGGGGATGCAGATTAATACTCTTGCATCAAATCAATAATGACATCTCGATAGTTTGGCAAAGGGATTCTGTTTAATGACAAGTACAAACAACGGGGAGTTCATGAATATCAGCAATCGCTCAATCTTCCTTCTCGCTTCAACTCCAATTAATTTCAGAAACAACACATCCTTTATACTAAAAACTCGTCATCACTGATGTGTAACGCTTAAAACTTAGCATGCAACTCTATTGATTCTAGGAAGGTAACTTTAATATAGGTACTATATCGGTATATGGTAACGGGGAGTGAGGATTGGATAAACACTGTCAGGTGGGGCATCTAAGCCCTACCTCCAAAATGGCTACGTAAACATCACTAAAAGTACGACATCTCATTGGTCCTACTAACCATAGAACCCTAGATTACTCGGTCCACTATGATTGGGTTGGCATCGACCCCACTCATACTTTTCCACTTGCTTAGCAGCGTGCAGAATTGCCGGCCAGGTGCAGGGAGTTTGTCTGCACCCCCAGCTTCCATCAATTATTGCTACAATCAATCATCACCTCAGTGGTCATGTGTCAATTATTTCTTTGTGGTTGGCCACAAGACTGCTTCTTGGTCTGGAAAAGTTACGGCGTCTATGCATGGCACAGGTCCATGCATAGGTGTGAAAGTTTCATCCCTTCTCGCTAGTCTGGTCACGTGATTTCGACACCGTAAAATTGTCTTATTCTTTATGCAATTTGTGTATTTGATTTCATTCTGCCAGCCATCTGCCATCTTTGGCTTATCTTTACCTTTCTGAACAGGATACTCTGTTCTTCTTTTCATTAATTGTATCCGCTGGGGGTCTATTTCAGCCGATAAGACCTTGGCTTCTTGGCACAATTTGTCTTTGTCTGAGTTTCTCTCTGTCTTTAATTCTCGATTTGTTTGCTGCAAGCTCTCTTTTGGTTGATGCTTTTGTGCATAGTGGAAGCATACTTATATAAAGTGCTCCTTTTGAGGTAGATATGTATAGGTGGCGCTTGCTGCAATCTATCTTCCTACAAAGCATAAGCAAGCCTCACAAATTCTTGCTTCTTGCGGTTCCTTGCATATGTACACGTTTAAACTAACTGAATATCTTATTCACGCATGTTGTATAATTTCTGACATCTTTAACATCTATTATTTCACTTTTGGCTCAGCATGTCACTTATCCATGGTGTTTCGTCTCTGTCCATCATTCTCAGGTCGTTATATCTTCTATATGTGAGTCTGTCCAGGTTCTTATGATGTCACCATTTGTCTTCCTTAAGTATCTTTTTAGCTTCTTGAGGGATTGCATTCTGACAATCGTCATTCTATCTCATGTGTCAATATGGTTTCCTCAATGTGTACCTTACTGTCCAGGTTGTCTTAGATGTCGGTACTTCAACAGGTGCTGTTCTTTTGATAGGTACTGGACAGAGCCCAACTGTGGCTCTCTGCTGGTTTATTTGTTCACCATATGTCACATATTTCGGCGTGAGCGTTCCTGGTACTTCAAAATGGCCAGTTGGAGTGTGAATTGAGCTTGGCACCTCCTCTACACCTTGGATAGCCTATTCTTGCTATGCACCCCGCCCTCATTATAGTGTTTCCATTCAACATAAAATGTTTGGCTGTTTCCTGCTAGCGATATATTTTTGGAATATCAAGTGATATTGTCAACTTTTATTCATATTCATGTTGCTGTTTGTCACCCCTTTCTCCTTGTGTATCTCTTTATCCCTTTGTTCTTTCCCCAAGGGTATCATATCATTCATAATAACTGGATGTCATACCTAAACTGTTTGGAAATCATACTTACCAACTACTCAGTTAACTATTTTAGGTTCATATTTTTTTACCTTTGAAGTCATATGTCAATAGATGTATCATCCCGAAATGTTCAATGCTTTCACAATCCCATCAAGAAACAAAAAGTACTTTATTACCTCAGTAGACCCAAGACTTCTATTGCATGCATTCAAGAAACTCACCTTTCAATGTCAGAAGCTGCTAAGCTTAAAAAGCTCTGAGTGGGCAACGTGTATGCTAGAGCAGCAGAGGGTAAAAAGAAATGTGTTATTATCCCGATAAACACACATTTTGATTGCAGGATCATTAGCTCAGTATCTGATGACTCAGGTAGATGGGTCTTCTTGAACATCTGCTCCACTGAAATATACAATACCTTATTGAATGTGGGGATTGCAATGAAATAGTAGATCCCGTTCTTGACAGAAAGTCCAATGTTCTTTTTAAAAACTCACAATCCCATAATCAATTTCTAAAGTTTATCTCTGAATTGGGCCTTGCTGATGCTTAGCATCTACATCCCCCATCAGACATGGAGTACACCTTTCACTCTAGTCCACATCATTAATTTTCCAGAATTGATTTGAAGAGGGAGGGGCAAATTCACCCACTCTTCCCCCTCCTATAAGGTACATGGCACAGAAGAAGAACAGGTGATAACATGATCGCCCACATTTTCTTGGACCAATTCCTAGTGCTCCAATGATCGATTAGTACATCAAGAGGTACCCTCTCAGCCACCCCTACAGAATAAGAGCCGTACAAACCTTGCCCAGAGTGGATGAAGAGCCTAAGGCTGCGACTAAGGAGACTTCCATTGACAGTATTGATTAACGCACCAAGAAGCCACGCCACTGTCGTCGTTAGAGACACCACGACATAGGAGCTTTAGGCAGGAAGCACATCGGGACACAAACACACACCCGAATACATGAAGAACACATGCGTAACAGTTCTATCAGTTAGAGGACAGATACATATACATGCTGTCTCTGCTTTTATTTTTTTTATCATTACCTTAACTGCAGCCACAGGGAAACCACACGAAGCAAGAGATCCTGAGTAAAAGCTTTCAGATGCTTGTATGCAAATACCCTTATGGAGTTGTAGGAGCACGTATGGGACCTGAAAGGACCATGTAAAACTAACATATGGGAAATATAGGATAGCAAAAACATGTAGAAGCCATACTGTGGCTTAGGAAAATCACAGCATGCCACAAACCTCTCAGTAAGAGCTGACCTGAGCCGAATTCAGACTAAAGAGAAGAACAAATGTGTGCGACAGAGACTGCTGCCAAGGCCACCAGATATGAATGACATTTCATTCCCCGAACGACAGTAACATCAGCTGCAGTAAATGCAAATAATTCCTCATAATTCCTCATAATTCAGAGCCGCAGGTGCCCCAAATCGTAGTCTCCGAACACATGACCCAGCCAACTCAGATGATGAATCGAAACCAGAAACTGGGAAAGGGTCGATCTCATGCCACCAGACAGAGGCTTGAAACAAAAAAGTTACAATGAGAGACAAGTAATGCATGATGTGAGCGGGCACTCTCACAGACTATGGTGGTTCACACAAGTTACAATGCAGACACATAATTGTTCTTTTTAACCTTGAGAAGGTACATCAGAGCTGGGTCCCAGGCCTGGGGACGTCAGCTCTAGCCAACCACAGTTCAGTATCCCAAGGTTGGGTAGCAATGGGCAAGAACTAATGGTAAGACCTTCACACCGCAATATTGTTTAGAAGTAGTCATTTCGGGAAGGACCAGGCCAACCATCTGACATATGAGAGCCTGTAGACTAACATGTATAGGGTCTGCTATAGGTGAACTATCACTCAGCACCCAATCCCAGATGGTGATAGGTTTTCTGGAGAGAGGCCCAGGTTGTGACGTCATTGTCACGCAATGTAGATACAAAACTCACATGTAAACCAGGAGACATTGAGTGGTTCTTGGATTCCTTCGATCCATGTACTGATCCCTGTTGGTTTTGGCTGGGATAAAATGTAGTTTGAATTTTCGGTCTGGCTGGGTCTGCTTTCCTTTTGGGGGAAGCTGTTGGGCATTCTGTGAGTGTGTGAACTCCTAGTAACCCTGAAACCTACCTGGGTGTTTGTCCCCAACAAGACGGTAGCCAGAGGATGGTTCGCTGCGCCAGCCCGGCACTAAGCTGACCTATTTGCCGCCAAACCTGAAAGGCCATGGGACCCTTGCATATTTCGAGAAGGATGGGAATACGCATACCCTTTAGAAAGTCAACGGACGCTGTTTGGAAATCATCCCACCCGAGATCAGTGAGTTGTCCAGGCAGACCAGGACGGGGAGGCGAGCGCCTTGATGAGGTGCTGGCAGCCGAGCAGCACCAGTGCAACACAGAATGTAAGTATTGATCCAGACTGACAGCAATTTTGGGTCCGAGGGAGGGTGTTGAGTATTGGGGAGTATTGTTACTACTGTTGAGTATTGTTAGAATGTTGTCTTTTCTTTTTTGTTTTTTAAATTTTAATTTTAAATTTTAATTGTTTTTATGTTTCATATGTTTGATAAAAGTATATTTTGTATTATTGAAAAAGTTGATTAAATTCAACTAAAATCAATAAAAAAAAATAAAAACAAAAAAGAATGTTGTTCAGTAAGGTGATAACATCATTTAGCACTGTGTAGTGAGAATGGACGGGAGCAGAGGTAGAAGTAGAAGTACCTTTTCTATGTTTAGGGCACATTCAGTCCTAGAGGGCTTGGATGACGAGAGTTTGTAACAGAGGTGTTCCTGTGGGTTGGGCGTTTTAGTTCGGGTCATGGATGATGGCATTCCTGTGAAGGTTAGCAAGACAGATATCCTAGATTGCGGAATGTGAATTGACTGGTTAAGTCTCCTGGAGAGAGACATTTCACACGTTAGGCGATGCAACGGTGGCAGTTCAATCACAAGAGCATTTTGGTATACTCTGCCTGGAGAGCAAGAAGACAGCTGTTGGGATTTTGCGTGGGGTTGGGAGCAAAGTCCTATTATTATTTGTGCGCGATATTCAATTACCTATAGAGTGTTCATAGTTTAGTGCCTAGAAAACAACAGGGAAAGCCTATACAGCTAAGGTGCTTGGTGCACAGTATTCATCCTTTAACCGTTAACAAGGTAACGTCTGGTAACACAACAAAAGTGGTTTTGTAGGAAGGTAGGTATTCAAGGTGCATCAAAGGATTGCAAAACAAATGAATCAATTAGAGTGCTCACACTCAACACACATGAAAAGGGGGGAGGACCACCCGTCTCGGCGTACCTGACCCTAAGGAAGAACACCCTGAACCTAGCGGGGGTGCCTATCCCTGGGTGGTGTGTGGTGTATCGCCCACTAAAAAGATATAGAGGAGAGTACTGTCCCTCAGCCTTCTATACTAATGGCAATGTCTGGAAACAGACACGGGTCGTCCAACAAAAGCATTTAAAACAGTGGTAGACTCCAGAGGGTTAAGCAGCATGCAACAAGGCAATGAATTGGGTCTTGAGGCTGCTTGATCTTGAGCGTGGATCCAACCTGTGAATCAGGTCAACTGCTTATATTCCATCCAGAGTGTGCAACTTTAATGATACCCGTAGGTCACTGTGGTTGGGGTATGTAAGAGTACTGGTGGAGTGACCACTGGTGGATAAGTAAAATGACCAGCCAGGGGGCTGGGGGGCTAGAAAAGGCTCTTGTAAAAATGTGTGGCTCACTCAGTGGTAATGAGTGTGCTACAGTAGATAGTTTTTAGAGGATTGTGTCTCTTTAGTAGGTGTATAAGAGATCAAGCGTGGGTCATGAGAGCCCTCATGACCGAAAGGGGTCGACCGGTTTCAATGGCGTAGGAGATTCAGGCCATCTTCTTCAGGACCGTGATTTAGAATGCAAACGAGTTTGCCAAGTGTTCAGTGAGGTGCTGAACAGGAATGAAGATACTGGTGTCTCCTGGAGGGAGACAAAAGAGGGAGGGGGAGAGAAATGGAGAGCAATCAATGAGGGGGGGAAAAAAAAAAGGGGAAGAAGGGACATAGGAAGGGGGGTGTTTGGGGGCACCAGGGAGTTGGTGCAAAGCGCTAAGGGGTGGTGCTTTTAACATGCCTTGAATGGAGCATGTGGGAGCAAGGCCATTAATTGGTCAAAAATTACAGGAGTAGTGGAGGTGCCTGTGCACCAGTGGTTGAACTCGTCGCCAAAAGGTGGGGGAGAGGAAGGGGGTGCCAGACAAAGTCTCTAAAGGTGACTGGTGGGCTGCTGCCAGGGAGTGAGAGGCGCTGATGTGCACTAAATAGGATAGAAATTGTGCATTACAGGGTGGAGATGATGAGCCCCTAGCTTGTAAGCAAATTGGGTGAAGTAGGGACAAACAGCTCCCAGCTAGGTGCAAGAGGGGTGCCTGAAGGGTGGGGAGGCAGGCTGAACATACCTCTAAACCAGCATGCTAGCTGGAATGTAAACGGTGAATCTGGGTTACTCAAATCTCCGAGCTGCAGGTAAAAAGTATACCTGTAGGGAGTAAACAAACCATATCAGGTATAATAGTCTGTGCTGGGCACATGGCAGAATTAACATGATCAAAAGGCCGTAGTGCCTAAGTGTGGTCTGTACCTGTGAAGGGGGCAGCTGCTCACCTCCGTGTTGTCTGGGAGCTGTATCGGGCTTGTACAGCTCAAGACTGCTGGTTTGTTGGGATAAGGCCCAATGCCTATAAAAACAACGAGCAACGCGCTCGCGCAGGCGTCTGCATGCCGACGCTGGCTCCCTGTGAGCCTCGAGCGTCGGGAGGCAATGAGAAAAGCTCGAGCGCCTCTAGAAACAAAGGCTGAGCGCGCTCGAGCTCGAAAAGGGTCAGGCACCGCACTGGGTCTGATCCCTAGTGAAAGAGACTGGGTCTGGAGAGAAGGAGTGCAGGGAGGGGGGGAGGGAGCGGGGGGGGGGGGTGGGGGTAGGGTGGTTATTCAAAAGAATTATTTGTAATAAAAAAATTAATTAAATTAAGAATAAAAGTAAAAAATAAGAAATAATACAAAATAAAATGAATATGAAAATAAATGTAAAAATAAATGTAAAAAACTGACAAGTGGCAAAGCGGAGAAAAAGCGGTGGAAAGTGGTTAGTGGGGTACAAGGGGGATGGAAGGTCCCAATGAACCATGGTGAAGAATGGGCATCGAGAGGGCCTCGTGCCCGTTTGTGAAAGAGACATGGGCAACTCTTGGGAAAGTCCAGAAGAAAACATAACGAACCTGCAAAGCACGTACTTACGAGCACGTCTGGTATGTTATCTTGAAGGCAACACTGCCAGTTCATGCCACTGGATTTGTTCATTCAAACCTTCCAAGTAGGTGTTGAGTCTATAAATCCACATCTGTTCTTTTTTTAACAGCATGTTGTGGTAATTGCCGCCTCTGCGGGGCGGTGTGACTTTCTCTATGATAGTCCACTTGAACTGGTCAGCTGTGTGTCCTTTATCCAAGAAATGGGACACCAAAGGTGCAGTAAGTTTGTGCGTTCTTATGCATGATTTATGTTCGGTCATGCGGGTCCGAACTGGCCTATTTGTCATGCCGATGTATCTCAGGGTGCAGGGGCAAGTTATCATATAGATAACGCCCTTGGTGTTACAATTGGTAAATGTATTCTGTATCCATGGTGTTATCCAACCGATCTCTATCTGTGTGGTTCTAGAGGTCTGGGCGCACATGGAGCAATGGCCACAGGGTGCATGACCCTTGGGGGGTTGAGTGTTCCAAAGGGTCCCCTGTGTAGGCTCATCCCTAGGAGTATTAGGTGTGAGGGTTTTAACAACCTTATCTCTAATGTTGCAATGTCTCTTGAGGGCAAAGCGTGGGACAGAGATGGTGGAGGCGCCTGTGTTGAGAATCGGCCAAAGTCTCTTAACTTCCCGTTTGATTTTGCTGAGAAGGGGTGAAAAACTGAACACTGCTGGGAAGGTGTTCGACTCACTTGGTTTGGTATGTTGTTGTAAGGTGATGGAACGTGGAATGTTCCTAGCTCGTTTACAGGTGTCCTTGATGATCCTCCTAGGATAGCCTCGCTCAGTGAGTTGCGTCTGGAGTTGTTTGGATTGTCTGGTATAGTCCGTAGTCTGTGAGCATAGCCTCCGATAGCGTAAGAACTGTCCAAAGGGGAGATTATCCCTGAGGGCCTTAGGGTGGTAGCTGGAGTAGCAAAGCAAGGCGTTTCTGTCTGTGATTTTTCTGTAGACGCTCGAAGAGAGGCGCCCGCCTGTAGCTGAGATGGCCAGGTCGAGAAAGTGTGTGTTGGATCTGTGTCTCTCCATGGTGAACTTGAGATGGGGGTTAAGGGAGTTAAGCCAAATATGAAAAGCCTCTACCTCCCGTTCTGAGCCTCTGAATATCACGAAAATATCGTCGATATATCGCCGCCATACAGTTAGATGGGCGAGATATGGATTGGTTGCGGGATGGATGTGTTGACGTTCGAATAAGTCAACGTATAGATTGGCGAGGCTAGGGGCGAAGGTTGCCCCCATCGCGGTACCCGAGGTCTGTTGGTAAAAAGTATCTTCAAACAGAAAATAATTCTTGGTCAATGCTATTTCTGCGAGAGATACGATGAAGCTAGGCGGGACTCCATGTAAATCCATACCTGAGTGTAACATATCGCTAAGCATCTGCAATGTTTCTTGCTGCGGTATCCGGGTGTAGAGGGATTCTATGTCAATAGTGACTAGCCATTCTGTTTCTGGATCATATGCGATGGTGTCTAGAAGGGTCAGCATATATGTCGAGTCTTTCACATAACTAGTCATTTTTGGAACCTGGTCTTTGATGAAAAAATCCACATATTGTGAACGGGGTTCCAAAACAGAGCTAATGCCAGAGACAATGGGACGCCCTGGTGGTGGTGTGAGCCCTTTATGGATCTTAGGGAGAGCGTACATGGCAGGGATCCGAGGGTGAGGGGGGGTAAGAAATGCAGCTTCCCGGGCGCTGATGTATCCCTCGGCTTCTGCCTCATAAATGATGGGTGCTATCAGAGCCTGCAGAGATGGGGTGGGATCTCTGGGTAGAATACTGTAGCTATTAGGATCGTTAAGTAGGGTGGTGACCATTGTGATGTATTTGGTAGTGTCCATAATGACTAAAAAGATCTCAGTATTTGAATCAAATATTCCATTCATCCATAACAACTGTACAAAACCTCAACTACTCGCCTTGACAGACTTAGCTAATAATCCAGACATCATGATTAAACCAGCTGACAAAGGGGGAGCCATAGTCATTATGGACACTACCAAATACATCACAATGGTCACCACCCTACTTAACGATCCTAATAGCTACAGTATTCTACCCAGAGATCCCACCCCATCTCTGCAGGCTCTGATAGCACCCATCATTTACGAGGCAGAAGCCGAGGGATACATCAGCGCCCGGGAAGCTGCATTTCTTACCCCCCCTCACCCTCGGATCCCTGCCATGTACGCTCTCCCTAAGATCCATAAAGGGCTCACACCACCACCAGGGCGTCCCATTGTCTCTGGCATTAGCTCTGTTTTGGAAACCCTTTCACAATATGTGGATTTTTTCATCAAAGACCAGGTTCCAAAAATGACTAGTTATGTGAAAGACTCGACATATATGCTGACCCTTCTAGACAACATCGCATATGATCCAGAAACAGAATGGCTAGTCACTATTGACATAGAATCCGTCTACACCCGGATACTGCAGCAAGAAACATTGCAGATGCTTAGCGATATGTTACACTCAGGTATGGATTTACATGGAGTCCCGCCTAGCTTCATCGTATCTCTCGCAGAAATAGCATTGACCAAGAATTATTTTCTGTTTGAAGATACTTTTTACCAACAGACCTCGGGTACCGCGATGGGGGCAACCTTCGCCCCTAGCCTCGCCAATCTATACGTTGACTTATTCGAACGTCAACACATCCATCCCGCAACCAATCCATATCTCGCCCATCTAACTGTATGGCGGCGATATATCGACGATATTTTCGTGATATTCAGAGGCTCAGAACGGGAGGTAGAGGCTTTTCATATTTGGCTTAACTCCCTTAACCCCCATCTCAAGTTCACCATGGAGAGACACAGATCCAACACACACTTTCTCGACCTGGCCATCTCAGCTACAGGCGGGCGCCTCTCTTCGAGCGTCTACAGAAAAATCACAGACAGAAACGCCTTGCTTTGCTACTCCAGCTACCACCCTAAGGCCCTCAGGGATAATCTTCCCTTTGGACAGTTCTTACGCTATCGGAGGCTATGCTCACAGACTACGGACTATACCAGACAATCCAAACAACTCCAGACGCAACTCACTGAGCGAGGCTATCCTAGGAGGATCATCAAGGACACCTGTAAACGAGCTAGGAACATTCCACGTTCCATCACCTTACAACAACATACCAAACCAAGTGAGTCGAACACCTTCACAGCAGTGTTCAGTTTTTCACCCCTTCTCAGCAAAATCAAACGGGAAGTTAAGAGACTTTGGCCGATTCTCAACACAGGCGCCTCCACCATCTCTGTCCCACGCTTTGCCCTCAGGAGACGTTGCAACATTAGAGATAAGGTTGTTAAAACCCTCAAACCTAATACTCCTAGGGATGAGCCTACACAGGGGACCCTTTGGAACACTCAACCCCCCAAGGGTCATGCACCGTGTGGCCATTGCTCCATGTGCGCCCAGACCTCTAGAACCACACATATAGAGATCGGTTGGAAAACACCATGGATACAGAACACATTTACCAATTGTAACACCAAGGGCGTTATCTATATGATAACTTGCCCCTGCACCCTGAGATACATCGGCATGACAAATAGGCCAGTTCGGACCCGCATGACCGAACATAAATCATGCATAAGAACGCACAAACTTACTGCACCTTTGGTGTCCCATTTCTTGGATAAAGGACACACAGCTGACCAGTTCAAGTGGACTATCATAGAGAAAGTCACACCGCCCCGCAGAGGCGGCAATTACCACAACATGCTGTTCAAAAAAGAACAGATGTGGATTTATAGACTCAACACCTACTTGGAAGGTTTGAATGAACAAATCCAGTGGCATGAACTGGCAGTGTTGCCTTCAAGATAACATACCAGACGTGCTCGTAAGTACGTGCTTTGCAGGTTCGTTATGTTTTCTTCTGGACTTTCCCAAGAGTTGCCCATGTCTCTTTCACAAACGGGCACGAGGCCCTCTCGATGCCCATTCTTCACCATGGTTCATTGGGACCTTCCATCCCCCTTGTACCCCACTAACCACTTTCCACCGCTTTTTCTCCGCTTTGCCACTTGTCAGTTTTTTACATTTATTTTTACATTTATTTTCATATTCATTTTATTTTTTATTATTTCTTATTTTTTACTTTTATTCTTAATTTAATTAATTTTTTTATTACAAATAATTCTTTTGAATTATCACCCTCCCCCCGCCCCCCCCTCCCTGCACTCCTTCTCTCCAGACCCAGTCTCTTTCACTAGGGATCAGACCCAGTGCGGTGCCTGACCCTTTTCGAGCTCGAGCGCGCTCAGCCTTTGTTTCTAGAGGCGCTCGAGCTTTTCTCATTGCCTCCCGACGCTCGAGGCTCACAGGGAGCCAGCGTCAGCACGCAGACGCCTGCGCGAGCGCGTTGCTCGTTGTTTTTATAGGCATTGGGCCTTATCCCAACAAACCAGCAGTCTTGAGCTGTACAAGCCCGATACAGCTCCCAGACAACACGGAGGTGAGCAGCTGCCCCCTTCACAGGTACAGACCACACTTAGGCACTACGGCCTTTTGATCATGTTAATTCTGCCATGTGCCCAGCACAGACTATTATACCTGATATGGTTTGTTTACTCCCTTGAGTAACCCAGATTCACCGTTTACATTCCAGCTAGCATGCTGGTTTAGAGGTATGTTCAGCCTGCCTCCCCACCCTTCAGGCACCCCTCTTGCACCTAGCTAGGAGCTGTTGGTCCCTACTTCACCCAATTTGCTTACGAGCTAGGGGCTCATCATCTCCACCCTGTAATGCACAATTTCTATCCTATTTAGTGCACATCAGCGCCTCTCACTCCCTGGCAGCAGCCCACCAGTCACCTTTAGAGACTTTGTCTGGCACCCCCTTCCTCTCCCCCACCTTTTGGCGACGAGTTCAACCACTGGTGCACAGGCACCTCCACTACTCCTGTAATTTTTGACCAATTAATGGCCTTGCTCCCACATGCTCCATTCAAGGCATGTTAAAAGCACCACCCCTTAGCGCTTTGCACCAACTCCCTGGTGCCCCCAAACACCCCCCTTCCTATGTCCCTTCTTCCCCTTTCCCCCCCCCCCCCCTCATTGATTGCTCTCCATTTCTCTCCCCCTCCCTCTTTTGTCTCCCTCCAGGAGACACCAGTATCTTCATTCCTGTTCAGCACCTCACTGAACACTTGGCAAACTCGTTTGCATTCTAAATCACGGTCCTGAAGAAGATGGCCTGAATCTCCTACGCCATTGAAACCGGTCGACCCCTTTCGGTCATGAGGGCTCTCATGACCCACGCTTGATCTCTTATACACCTACTAAAGAGACACAATCCTCTAAACACTATCTACTGTAGCACACTCATTACCACTGAGTGAGCCACACATTTTTACAAGAGCCTTTTCTAGCCCCCCAGCCCCCTGGCTGGTCATTTTTACTTATCCACCAGTGGTCACTCCACCAGTACTCTTACATACCCCAACCACAGTGACCTACGGGTATCATTAAAGTTGCACACTCTGGATGGAATATAAGCAGTTGACCTGATTCACAGGTTGGATCCACGCTCAAGATCAAGCAGCCTCAAGACCCAATTCATTGCCTTGTTGCATGCTGCTTAACCCTCTGAAGTCTACCACTGTTTTAAATGCTTTTGTTGGACGACCCGTGTCTGTTTCCAGACATTGCCATTAGTATAGAAGGCTGAGGGACAGTACTCTCCTCTATATCTTTTTAGTAGGCGATACACCACACGCCACCCAGGGATAGGCACCCCCGCTAGGTTCAGGGTGTTCTTCCTTAGGGTCAGGTACGCCGAGACGGGTGGTCCTCCCCCCTTTTCATGCATAGTTTAGTGCCGTCACGCTTAGGTTTGCACTTTGGACACAGAGTTCTGGACGGTGAGGAGCTAGTGTTGAGAACGTGGGATTGGCACCAAGGTGAACCAGTTGCAGTGCACGGAAGGTGCATGTGCAGAATTGTGGTGGTGTGCCTGAGGAGGCAGCGATTGTGAAGGATGGGTGGTGTGCGGAGCACACCTGGTAAGGTGCAGAGCCAGAGAGGCTCGTAGAAATTGGAACGTATTACCATTGCATTTTGACTTTTCGTCCCTCAACAGCAGATTATCGAAAGCCTCAACTTGAGGTTAGGTAAGATTTATCGAAATGTATCAAGGTAATAGTGGAGGGGTTACTCCCCTTCAGCATTTGTGTAAGACGCTTTCACCTTATAAAGAGAACATGTATAGCAAAGAATGTTCAAAATGTACAGAAGGTAAATTAATCAAACCATGACCACCTTGTGGGAGTTTCTCCAAAGACCTGCAGCAATCGGTATTGCCACACATATAGGGTGCTTACAAGGGGAAGAAATTGACCAAACTCATGGCCATATTCGAGTTTTGTGCATGTGTCAGGAGGGAGAGCGGGAAACGACGAGGTGTCAGTGGATAGTAAACCAGCATGAGATAAAGGAAGAAGGGACTCACCCCTCCACACAGCCCCCATCCAAGCGTAGTATTTGATGACACAGACGATGAACAGGGGATGTACCCATTGAAGGAACTAAGTGCAGCAGAAGGATATTCAAATCCGACATACAAACCACCACCATACACTAAAGAGGAGACGCCGAAAGGCACAGCACAGCCAATTAGTGATGCAGGGGTGAGGAGGGAGTCACAGCAGCACACGAAAGAGGAGCTTGAGGGCATAAGCACAAACTAATGGATAGCAGCAGAGGTACTCTTAAAGCTTCAAGGGAAGACAGCTGGGGAGGCAGAAGGGGCAACTGAGGCAATAGAAAGCCTGAAAATGGATCACAATGGATCAGATTGGGGAGAGCTAATGGATTAGGAAGACACAAGGGTTATGGACGGGGAGGTGAGGTTAGACAGAGAGAGGAGGAGAGAGGAGAAAATGGAGAGGGAAGACTGGGAGCAAAAAGGGAAGAAGAAACAGAACATTTGGAAAAGGAATGAGAAGAAAGGATAGAAAGAGATCTGAAGGAAAGGAAGAGCGCGGAAAGAGAGATGAGGGCAAAAAGGGAGAGAAAACTGGAGAAGGCAGAGATGAGGAGAGTGATAGCAGAGCAAGAAAAATGTAAGTTGGCAGAGAGGGAACAGAGGAAGTTGCAGTTGGACAGACTAACGAGAGAACAAGCACTTAAGGAGGAAGATGAACAAGCAATAAGAGCGGTGAAGACACGGGCATAAGTGGGCTGGGAAATAAATAAACATGAGGAGGAAAGACTAGTAGAGCCCAATATCACACATTCACGAGGCAGGAGCGCGGCAGGAGGTAGTGGAGCAGGGCTGTGGGCCTGAGCAGGAGGCAGCAAATATGATTTAGTAGACATTGGGCCTCATTACAACTCAGGCGTTAAGGGTTAACGCCACCGTTAACCCTTAACGCCTGATTCCAATTTTAACGCCTGCTTTTAGCAGGCATTAAAATCCATGGCGCTAACCCGCCATGGTGCTAATTACGCTGCCGTAATTTACGGCGGCGTAATTAGCGCCTTCCCCACTCCCATTATTGCCCTATGGGGCAAAAATGGGAATGGGGAAGGGAAAATGGGAAATGGGGATTTACCGCCCCACTCACCTTGGAATGGGGCGGTAAATCCGCCATCCACCATGGTGTAAACGTAGTTTACACCATGGTGGTAAAGTTGGTGCAACTAGCACCAAGGTCGTAATGACCTCCATTGATCATTGATCATTGATCATTTAGCATGAAACCTAACACAGACTTGACATCGAGGAGATTGTTTTGCAGATGACTTTCGTAGCAACATGGACACAGGATCCACCAATGACGACAAACATAGTGTGGGCGAGAGGGGGGAGCAGTACCGGTAACAATCCACTGGGATAGATTAGTGGGCATCATGGGAGTGTAGTATCCATGGACAAGGTGAAGGAGGGGCTGATGCAGAAGAGAAAGCAGAGCAAGTAAACGACAGGTGCACCACACATACATATGTTAATAGACTAAGGGATCTCCCAGGATACAGAGTTTATGATGAAAACAAATGGGTACCCACACTAGAACCAGCAGAGATATGCACAGACATTGAGGATGAGAGGGGACCTCAATAAATTAAACTGTTCCGAAGGACACCTGAAGAAAGGGCAGCATATTCACACATGCCATTATTGGAGAGAGGAGGGACATGACCTCAGTATGTGCCTTGGAACCATAAAGACAAGGAAAATGTAAAGTGCAGGCTACCATCAATGAGGCGGGAGCTGGGAAGTGAATTTATGAGAAGGAAAAACTGACAGTGGGTCACAAGTTAGCAGGGGGTGATGTAAATGACTATCAGTATCAATACTAGGCAATGCAGCTGATGACATATGGAAGAGGGCGGAGTTCCCAGGGGTGATGACACAGAACACGACACATGATGGTTCGCCATTTGCAAATTGCAGGGCGGCGGTATGGCAAGCATTATGAACACAATACCCAGACACGTCAGACATTGGGGCGATTACGTCACGCAAGATGAGGGAAGACAAAGACCCTGTTCAGTACATATGAGAGATTCAAGAGCTTTGGTGCCTCGAAACTCGAGAGCCTTGGGACAAAACAATAGCAATATTTTATCACATTTTAGTGCAGGGATTACCAGAGCCACTGCAAAAAATTTGAAAAAACTGGTGGAGATGGAAGCGAAGGGATGGCCAGGAATACAGCTCACAATAGTACACCATTGTAGATTATGGCAGGAGAAGGATACGCAAAAAGTGGAGGAGAGAAAGGCAGATGAGGGCCAACTAGTGCAGTGGAAGCTATCAAAGTATGGAATGGAATGGGCGGTCATAACCAGTCCCACCCCACAAGGGCCAATGCAAAAGAAGTAGTATCAACAACAACAAGAGTTACCACTGCCCGTGGGAGGAGGGTAGATGGGGTGGGCCGGGCCATAGCATGGATTTTGAGGAAGAGGAGGATTCCAAAGGGGGCGCATCATAACCCAGGGGATTTCCCGGGGATTTCGGGGATATGGGCAGCAGATGCAACAGAACGTAGGGGACTTTGCGGCAGGGTTCCAAGGACAAGGGAGGGAACCACCACAGTGCTGGACCTATGGACAGCTAGGACACAATTTCAAGAGCATGTCGATTTAGAGGGACACAACAGAATTGGGGAGAAAAGGGGCAGCAGCATTTTCAAAGAGGACAAGCAGATTATTACGCTCAGGGTCAGCAACCACAGGGGCAGATGCAAGACACATACCAGCAGATGCCACAAACACAAACACAAACACAAACACCAGCACAGGAACAAGTACAGACGCAGGTACCACAAATGGCAGCACCATTACCACAGTATTTACAAGCACCACAGATCAGAGGGAACACACAACAGCTAGCACAAATACAGGATGACGACACACCAGAACCCATGGACATAGTGACAACAGTACCAATTAGACGACTGGGAGGAGTTAGCATGGTGGGGAGCAACTCCTTTACATGGAACAGGTTATCTATGTACACCCAATGGGACAGTCTACAGACGAACTTGATGTGTCCCATCCTGTTGATCACACCCAAACCTGCAGGGGAACCTCACATAGGGGTGGCGATAGCTGACAAAACGTTTTCCTTTCTTGTTGATACTGGGGTGACTAGGTCCTGCATAAGGGAAGGAACATTTGCGTTGTCAAGCAATGCCATGAACACTCAAGTAATCTTTGGGGCTCGAGAAGTGGTTCCTTTTACTGATAACATTTCACTAACTATAGGAGACAACGACTTATCACTACCTTTACTTTACTCTCGACAGACACCTGTAAACATTTTGGGACGTGACATCATGAGCAGACTAAACATGACTATCTCATTTACAGACAAAGGCATAGTGTGCTCAACACTAGGCATAAATATGTTGAATGTAAAACAGATTGTCCAGGCATATTGTGGACGCACGGTATAGAGAGGGGTGCCAGTGGACCCAGAGGTGTTTCAATATATGATTGACACTGCCATTGTGTGGATGCAAGGCATTCCAGTGAAGGTTTGGTGAGTACCAAATGAGTATCTGTTCAGGCCAGAGACACCAAAGGACAAGCCAGAGGGAACAATAGTGTCCATAGAGATAGAAGCAGTTTTGGCAAAGAGAGGATTGGATTGCAGTACATGCAATGGATGACACTGGGAGGGCATGGCGAACAATCATTGCAGTTGCAGTGTTCTTTTTCAACATCATTTAGACTCCCACACATGTCATTTATTTGATCTTTTATCCTAATTGCTGTCCAGGTTATCACAACTAATTGGAAGAAATTTGACCTGATTAATCACAAAATATGGTGGCCATCCATATGTAATATACATAGATTGGAGGGTTGCATTGCTTCAACCTTGATACTGTATCGGAAGTATGAATTGAAATGGAAATGTTTTTTGATTTCATCACCTCAAATGATTATTCTATTTAAAATGATATCATTATTTTCGTATAATGATTACCCTTATCTGTCCTGTCCCTTTTCCCCTTATCCTCCCCACTTTCTCACCATCTTGTCTGTAGTGTATGTTTTATGTTTCCCATCCCCATTGTTTTTGTAGAGGAGCAGCCAAATTCCTCTGCAGGAAGTCCTGCCCCTCTACTGCCTGTATGTTGGAAGCCTGAAACTGCACCATGTAACACCAGTAGTTGTGACCATACCACAACGAGTGTTCGAGAAAAGGTATCCATTAAGAAATCCATACCTGATCTACCCCCGTAGAGATCATAATCTCTTGGAAGAGATCCCCGAAGGAATATGAAGACAAAAGAAAGAGAAGCTGCTGACATCACAAGAGATGAGGGTGACGCACTAAGAAGAGTGGCTGAAGAACAGGATGTATGGACCTCACAGAAACTGATGATGAAATAAGGAATTGAGTGAACATCTTTATGCAGAAATGAAGATCGCACGTGTGAGAAGCACTGCATAAATTGTAAACCGTTTAATATCTGTACAGATGCAGTAACGCAAGCAGACCATGTAAACTTAGAAGCTATCTACTGAATAGACTGCAGGCGGTGCAGCCATTATATAGTGTCTGGACATCGGTGCCACAAATTTTTGTAAGTTCAAAACCACGGAGAAAGAAGGATCATGAGCTGTGTGTGTCACAGTAAAGAATTAGCTGGAAGATCGTGGACTTGAAGGGTGAAGCAGTTTGGCCTGGTATCCAAACTGAAGCAGCAAAGAACTGGTTATCTATCCATGAAGAACAGTGAACGTGAGATGCAAAATGATTTCTCGTTAAGGTGCACAGAACGGACAACATGAGTGGCAAGTTTATTAATTCAAGACAATTAAATGCTAGATAACAGGTCAAAATACGGTTTACTGTCACGTGCGCCAAGGGTGGAAATAGGAGTTGGGCATGCAGACCAGAACTGTGATAAGCAGGTGCCTGTACTCCTTTTTATTCCCAAGAGAAGAGAATCTACTGCAAGGCCAAGTTCAAAGACAATCTGCATGGCAGAAGACATGGGCGATGAGAGATTTGGGGCTAATTGGGTGGGAAGCAAAAGTCATGTCACCTCCCGGCACCTTGAGTATGAGTTTATGTGCTGCTAGGGAGCTGAATGTTCCAGACATGGCACGAGTGTGCCAACCAGTTATAGAGGGCTATATAACAAAGGGCCTTATAGTTTAAGAACCAATAGTATTCTGTGTACTTAACAAGTGTTGAGGATGACTTGCACTAGAGGCAGGGTTAAGGTTTCCACCCGACAGTAGATGTCCTAGCACAACACGATCCTGTATAGAACATATACTTAGAGGTCCCCCGTGAGCCAACCACAACACCATGCAGGTTTTCCTCATTTGTCACATAGTATGACGTCACTTATGACACATTTTACGTAATTACATGTGTTTTTATGTGATTTGCGCTGAGAGCATGATCAGAACGTCCATTGATGTCCGTTGTAATTCCCTGTTTTAGACAATTAATATTAAAACAGTTGGATGATACTTTTGTCAACTTCCTGAGTCGGTCTGATTATTTTGTGTAAGAGTTACTCTGCATCCCATTCATGCATAACATGCTACTGATTAAGGACATTATTTTCACATGGTAGCAATTTCGGATGGTTAAAAATACCTATCGACCTGTTCAGCTCCAGAATTTCAGATAATCGGACATCCTCAGCCATTTAGAGGGAAGAATGCGGGGGTTTCCTGTGCAGAGCGGCCAAATTGAAAACCTGCAAGAAAATTGAGACGGTGGGCATGGTCCCTCTTTGACAAAATCCCTGCCTGGTTTCCACAGGTGCTTTATGGATGGAAGGCGAAAGTGGTTGGTTGGAGGAGAAGAAGATACCGAAGGCCTTGAGCCAAACGACCGAATGATGAGTAGATTGAGGGGAATGGCAAATTAAGGGAACAGGGCTGTGGTAATTTTAAAAGTAGCAAAAGTAACAAAATGTAACGGGAGTAACGGGAAATATTGTATGAATAAAAAGAGATTGCGCTTAAAGAGTCCTAATTCAAGGGAGTTCCAGAAGAACTCGTCTTACCCTCAAGTCGGAGTCTCTAGGATACGTATGAACAGGTTCATATAAGAGGTTCAAAGACAGTATGCTTGGCAGAAGGCATGGGTGATGAGAGATGTGGGGCTAATTGGGTGGGAAGTGTTAGGCAAGACTGTATGTAGTAACCCTGTGGAAGACAACGCCAGCCTTGTCCTCTTGGGAATAGGTAACCCACCTATTGTTATAGGTCTGTACTACACAAGTTGGTAGAGTGACTGAGCAGCCAGACTTATCTGAAGAGGATTAAATGTGAGCTGTAGAGATATAACATAGAGATTCATAATTGCAAGTATCCAAATAACACTTTTACTCCACGTTTTCTAGTAAAATCATTATTTATTTATTTATTTAATGTTTGGTTTTAAATAAGCCTTTAGAAAGGGCAATATGCAACAATAAAAATATGCTTCACAACAAACTTCCTCAGGTTTAAGTAAAGCAAGTAGATAGCCTTTTGGGATGTCACACACACGCTTCCTACATCCTGTGGTGAGTTCAATTATTAGGACACTGTGGACATTAATATATCACTTTTCTTTTTGACACTTAATGCAATACTGAGGTTGTGAAAAAGGAAAGGGTTAGGGAAGGAAGGAGGTTAACAGGTTCTCAGAACATGTGAATACTTGACAATCTTCCAATGAAATCTAGGTTAGACCTTTCCCAGCAATACAAGATAAACGTATGCACCACCTATGAGGGACAGTTAAAACCATAGTCAATGGGTCAGAAGAGTCTGCAGGGAGCCAGGACAGCCAAAGTCAATTGAAACAATGTCTAGGGAGATGAGGCACTTCTTCAGATAGCATAAAAGTCTTGCACAATGTTTTAAGAGAGTTTGTCGAAAAAGAATCACTGTTGGCCCACAATCTGTTAGACTTGTGAAGGGCAAAGCTGCAAGCAACTCTGCAGAAAAAGCAGATAGTGTAAGTCTCCAGTGAGAACAAACAAGCTATAGACCAAAAACATAAGCACCCCTTTAGTCAAGACAGTACCTTAGGTTGGAAGAAGAGGATCCAGCTGGCTTCTGTTCAGGTTGCAGTCCTGCAGGTCCTGGGTTCCTGGGCCTTAGTCGTGGGGACAAGAGAGAGGACGTCTGAAGGTCAGCAGTTCGACGGTTGGCGGCGACTACGGGCTCTTTCCAAATCAGTGGCACTTTGTGGTTTCAGCTACCTGTCAATAGCACCACCATGGTTCTTGGACACTTGATGGGCTCCCCTTCCTTCTGGGGTCCAGCACTCTGTTGAGGTGGCTCAGGCTTGGGTCATCCTTCTTCAGGATGGTCCTAGGGTTTTTCTGGATCTCGAGTCTAGTTTAAAGACAATGCACTTGTTTCTGGGTTTCCTGAGGCCTGGTACTAGGTTCCAGCAGCAGAAAGGAAGTACATCCAGCAGGGAGAGGGGTTCCATCAAAGTTCATCTTGGGGTCAGTTGGCACGACCCACCCAAGGGAAGAAGTCGTCCATTCTGGGCTTCTCTAGTCAGTGCGAAATTGGAGCTTCAGCACTGCAGCAGGGCTTCACTGGGCAACAGTCCAGGAGGTTACAGAAAGCTTCTCTTCCAGTTTCTTTCGTTGGATGTTTCTTCCAGTGGTTGAATCTGCCTTCTGTTCAAGAGATCTCACCTTTTATTCAGGTTTCTCCCATTCATGCACAGCCTAGCTGTCATTCAACCCATTGACAACATCCGGTTTTGAAAGCAGCTGCAGTAAACGGTTTTCTTACTTCTACAGTGCTCAAGGCAAAATGAGTGTCTTTAGTTACCACCCTCCAAAACAATTATCTGCATCCAAAACCTGATTGAGTTGTATAGTTTAGTTAACACCTCCATGCCCTTTCACCATCACCAGAGGACTGTATTTATGCATTTTGACAGACGTTTGGATATGTTCTAGAAATGTCATGACTTTTTGCCTCTGTGTTGTTCACATTTGCTATCTCCAAAATCCCCTCTCTCTCCCTTTATGTCCCAACCAATGTTCCCAGGCTGTGTGTAAGTTGACAGCTATGGCATTACTCGGACCTGTAATATCCCTTGTGTAGGCGGCATCTCTACAAAGTGCTCCCCTCCTCAAATAAATACAAAAGAGAAATTGTGGCAATTTCCCCCTTAATAGTAGTGAGCCGCGTTAGTGCTGCTTGGTTTAAAGTAGGGTACATTTTCGAGATGTTTGCTCATAGTTTATTTGTCAGTTGCTCAGAATCGATGTATTCTGAAAATCAGGAAGGATGCAATATTACAACATGTGGATGGTGTTTTTTAGGTGCGTGTGTGACTGTATACCTGCAGTAATACTGAAGCTACTGCACTTGTGAGCAATGTCTGCACAAGATTGACAAATCCATACACAGTCTGACACAAGCAGTGATCATTTGCAGAAGAAGAGTTTTTTCATTCAAAGGGCCACATTACAAGTACGGTGTTGCAGGTATAAATGTTGGTACTATGAGTGTGGTAGTAGGATAAAGATTTACCTCCAACAAAAAGCTGGAGAAAAATCTTCCTCCTTGCTGCCAAAAATTGATGGATTTAACGTGCGGTAATTCTGGCAGCAGTACATCCACCAAAAATGCTCATGGAGGCCTATGCACTTCATAAAATGGGAATTTGCCACCACTTGTAATCCTGTAGTAACTCCGCTGGACCAAGTGGCAGTAACGGTAATGGAGTTTGGCAGCAATTCGCAAGATTTACTAGCAAATTAGCAGCAGACTCGTATTGATGCCAACAGTCTTCGTTCCTAAATATTTTGCGATTCTGCGACCCTACAAACGATGGTAAAATGAGGTAAAATGGAAAGAACTCCATTCCACAGTTGCTATTCTGGCTACAAACAGTCCTATTAAATGATGGAAACGTCTCACAAAGCAGGAGAAATACACTAAAACTGAAAGTAAAGATAAGCCCATGTGCAGTAGAAATAAATATGGATTTATCACACGAAATGTGTCATCTTTGCAGGAACCTGTATTTTAAGTTTGTCTTAAAAAACGAAATCCTACCCTGTCTGTTTACAGAACACGTCAGTTCCACCTCTCGTTGAAATCACTCTTAGATGTTTGCTCGGTACGTCTATTCATATGCTATTATCCTCACCAGTACTGGGCCGATGGAGGTACAGCAGAAGACGTGTGTCAGTGAATAAGGAAAATAAACCATTATCGGTGCCCATTTTCATCTGCTGAACCAGCACAACTGTATTTATGTTTCTAATTAATTATAGTAACATGAAGACTAAAGGGTGCTCCACATTGTCGTCTCTGTCAATCACACATTTCAGTATTGTTACACATTGCTTCAAAGCCCTTCTGCCAGTGCACTTGTGAAGACATTTCAAAATGCATATTTGTTGTCCAGGAAACCTTTGGAGCTGCAGGCATGCCACACATAGTTCCAATTATGTATGAGACTTGTGACCCCAGATCAGCAATCTTGAGGCTCTAAATTGATCTTCAGCAATGTGATTATAGTATGGCTGTGAAAGCCTTCTATCTCTCATCCCAACGTTCAGGTGGTCTACAATTAGAAGAAGTTCTTTAATCGTATAAAGTGCTCGTTTTATAAGTGCTTATTTGTTATGTTATCGGATTGATGTGATTAATTCATTAAAAACATTGGGTTTGGTATGCCACGTGCTGTTCTTAACATAGATATCTTTTCTTTTTTTTAAAATAAAAATGGATTGTCATGAAGAACCGATTGACTTGTTACAGTCCTTTTAATCCCTTAACTGCCAGACTAGTATGCAAGTCTTTGGAGAAAGGACCAGCATACTCGTCCCTGTTAAATTATAGATGTCTGAAGTATAACAACAGACTCTAGGGTGTTTTTGTTGTGCATAGTTTGCAGAGTGGTTTATCAATGCATACACATGGATTTAGTATATCCTGCTGTGCTCTAACATCAAATCAGTAGAATATGAATAATTATGCTTGAGTTAGTTCTTCAAAACAAGGTCCACCTTGGAAACAGACCAGACGCGTATCGGAACGCATCAGATTCATACCTCATGAACATATGGGATTTAACCCTCTTGACTACGTGAACGGCATGATTTCGTTTTTTTGCCCAGCTTTGAGAAAGGCTTTAACTAGCCGAAACACGTGTCTCAGGGCACTACACACAAAATGAAAAAAGCTAATTATGAGCACCAAATGAGTGTTATGATTTGTCTACTAGCACAGTTTTGGAGAACTAACTCAAGCATAATTCACAAAGTTACCAGTCAACCAAACATCACCAACTGAACATAATAGGCCGATATAGAGGTGTCGCCGCTCAACCAGCTTAATAAAGCCAAATACACTTCTCTCGCTTCAGTAGAATATGAAGTCTGATCCAAATTGCATGACCTCACAGGAGGGAAATGTGGCATTTTAACAGCCTCACAGGATTGCCAGTGGTGCTGGGTAACACTACAAGGAGGAGAAAAAGGTGAATGTTGGACGGACACGAAATGAATTATAAATGAGGAACTTTATTGAGTTATAATAACACAGGCAGCAGGCACTGCTGACTACAAACTAATCTAACAAACTGATGACAGAACACTCATGGGTTCTGGAACCACAATCATATCTCAACAGTGCGCGCACAGGGAATGTTTAAACATCACAATTTCATAACATATCAACAATAATGAATTGTATATATAGTATGAGAAAACAGAGAACACTCTAAACCTAACACATCTCCCTCCTTACAGAATGACAATAAATTAAGGAGTTACGCACAACATAATTATTAACATAACAGGCATTTTCCTCACCCTATTCCTGGGTGTTTCTAAAACAGTGGAATCACCATCCTCACCACCTCCACTTGAAAGTCTTTCATGTTTATTCTCATTCACACTTAGTTCCACCTCCTCATTCCCTTCACTCCCATCACACTTGTTCTCCACCACTCCATCTCTGATATCCGCAGAACTTTTAACCAACCTTGCTCTAGATCAACACTCACCACCCTCCAATATTACAACATTGTCACAAACAGCAGCAACTCTCTTGGGACCTATGTATTTACTCTCTACACATTTTGATCCAACATAGGGATTTTGTATCAATACAAAGTCTCCCACCTCATACTCCACATGTTTGACTCTGGAGACAACATCGAATCTTTGTTTGTACTCATTTTGGGATTCCATAATTAATCTCATAACCTCTTGTCGATCCACATCCACACAACCTGCCATTTCCAACCATCCGAGACACAATTTGGTGGCCGGTTGGGTGGCTCTTTTTACGAAAGAAAAGGCAAAACCTTAGTGATGGAGTGGCGGATTGTACAATAGCTCTACACCATTTCCGTAAGAACGTTCATCCACTCCAAACCCGCACAGAAAGCTAGTTGTATCTCCCCTTTGATTAATCTGTTGGCTCTCTCAACCAAACCATTGGCCCTAGGAAGATACAATTCCGTGCTAATGTGTTTAATGCCAAACCTCCTCAAGAACTCCTTCATTCTATCAGAGCAAAATTGGACTACATTATCTGTGATTATTTCTGTGGGAAATCCCTCTCTAAAAAATATGTCCTCAAAAAATGATATCATTTCAGTGGTGGTGGCCTCCCTTAACGCTCGCCACTCCAACTATTTAGTGTGATAATCCACCATAACAACAAATATAAATCCATCCCCAAGTCCTTATATAGGGCCCATCAAATCAACAGTCACCTTTACCCACGGTTCACTAGGCACCTGTACAGGACAGAGTGGAACCTCTCTTACCGTTTTCCCTTTATCGCTCTTTTCACATTCCTTACATGACCAGACCCTACTTTCAACCTAGCTATCCATGCCTGGCCACCAAAACTCTCTTGGTACCTTCCATGCCCAAATGACCTTGGTGGGCTAAATTTACCAACTGATACCTAGGGGAGGCACAATATTAGATCCTCTCCTGAGCCTGCTGCCATCCTCAGACAGACTTAGTTCTAATTTCACCTCATAGTATCATAATGTTAAGCGGAAACCTGTGCAGTTCCCTCTGGGACCACTGCAAAAGATTTAGGCCTACAGGTGTTTGGCAGTAAACCCGCTTGGTAGCAGTCTGTACCACACAGATTCACTTGGTAGCTGTGGCTGAGCAGTCAGACTTCCCTCAAGAAGAGTTAGACAGTATGTGGAGTATACAAAATAGGGCAATTTACACAGTAGAACAAGCAGACACGGAACAGAGCTTGGGTGTAAAGATATATAGTTATTAATTTATAAAAACACATCTATGAAAAACACACTGGCACTAATACGGCAAACAACTTCAATTACAATTACTATAAGTATCTCACTCCTCTAACAATAGTTCGACAAGTCTAGGTTCAACGGCACCACTTATTTGTAGACAGAGGTGAATGCTTTAACCTAGATGGCACTCTAATATTCGTTAGAACGGGAGAGAAAAGCCAGGGTATGAAACCAACTTGGTACCAACTCTTTCACGAAGCAAGTGCAAGGCAAGTAAGGCAGGGTCTACTGTGGATCACAAAGTTCAAAGGCCAGGCCCACTCGGAGAGAGGCGAGGCGAAATGTCCCAAAAAGTATCACAGTGGAAATGCACTTCGAGTCTTTGTAGCAAATTGTCACAGAAAGGTTGGACCAGTTTAGAACAAAAAGTTAAGACAGTCTGGAGGCGACCCGATGGAGAGGCAATGATTAAGACACCTCACGCTAACCATCACAAGGGAAGCCAGACGGACACGGTACCTTGTATGTGGAGAGACAGCTCCGGCGGGGGCAGTTGTTCCTGGTGGTGGATGCACGTCGGGGCTTTGCCAAGAGATGAGATGATCTCGTCGTCGAAGGAAAGTTGAAGATCGTTGCACCACCAGGGAAGAGACCAGCCGCAGAGTGCTCTGTCACAAGGCACCACCTTTTGGTCGCGGTACGGGCTGGTGGCTATCCGGTTGCCGGGTGCTCAGCACGGGCAATTCGACCATTATGCCCTGGAAGCGAAGAAAAAGCAAAGGGACTGGTTGTTCCCACCAGTCAGGGGAAGAAGACTCTCCAGCTGGGAGATCTCCTCTGTTGTCGGGAAGTGGTGAGACGGTTCAGCAGGGCTCCACCGGAGGTGTCGTCGTTGCAGGTTGGCTCAGCTTTACCCTCGTCGGATTCTTAGGTCCTGTGGCGACTTCTGAAGATCCAGTCCCAAAAGCCCTGCTTTTATGCAGCAAACACCCATTCATTCAGCCTAGCTGTCAATCAAAACATGCTAAGTGGTGAGCAGGGTGGCTCACCACTTGGGCCAATCACACCAGAGTGCGACTTGAGTTGGCAAGGCAACTCAGTCCAGGGTGCCTAAACCCCCTCCCACACCCCCTGTGGTACCCAGACAGAATGGCACCACTTTCGAGGGCTTCTGTGTAGAAGCCCGCCAAAAGTGGTCAAAGGGCTCAACCTTTGGTTCGGAGTTACAGAGGTGAACACAGACGCCATTTTAAAAACCGAGTTCTGGCAGAAAATACCGACCGGTAGATTTATTTAAGACAAATAAACCGGCGGTATGTTAGAGACTAACGGGAAAAAGTATTAGCCTCCAACAATGGGAAGAATCCCATAGAGTTATATTCGGGGGCGAATATAACAAGTAGTTTCCACTGCCACCAGCCAAAACACGACGAGGGGGGATGGGACAGTGCCCCCTCAAATAACAGACCCATGGGTAATCGAATTCCCCCTACTAGTACGTCCACAATAGGATGGTTTGTACTAGTTCTGTTAGTAAATTTAGGTCTAGTAAAGCCAATGGTAACTTTACATGCCCTGGGAGACAGTAGTCAGTCCCAGGGTATGGAGTCTATGGTGGGGATCCTCTAGGACGCCCCAGTGTTACGGCATGGAGGGTGCGGTGTAACACACATAGTAAAACACATGAGACCCTATGGAGTACAAGACCCCATAGCCCATATAACACATTGACATTCACAGGAATCAACCACATTCATGTCCAAGAGGGGAAAACAGAGTCTCCCTCTTGGCAGGATGGACAAAAACAAACTCCAGGAATCCAGCAAAGCTGCTGGGGGACTCACTAGGTTAGGAAATTCACCCTAAACAGAGAATTCTCCCTAACACATAACATCTATCCAAATTTTCTTTGCTGGCCCCCCCCTCTGTTGTCCATTCTTTGACTTTGGTCATAATGACATTGTCTCTGTCAGCCTCCAGCCACTCACTCTTTTCCACAGCACTACATTCAACCAAGAACATGGCTAATTCTAAAATTGTAATCCATCAAACCTATCATCCATTTGGAAATCCTCGGTGAACCCCTGGCCCAATCAGAACTGCTCATAAATTGAACAAGAGGTTCATGGTCAGTCTTTATCTGAAATTTCTGACCCCAGAGAAAGAATTTGAAATGATGTATTGCCCAATAAACCGCTAGCGCTTCTCTCTCTATGACAGAATAGTTTTTTCTGCTCCCCGTAGAGGTGTTGAGGCAAACGCACATGTTCCATTTTTCATGAATCAAGTTGAGCCACTGTGGCTCCCAACCCTAACAGACTAGCATCTACTGAAAGAACAGTTCTCCTACAAGACACAAAGCCACCCAACGATGGAGCCTCAGAAATATCTTCCTTAATGGCTGAAATAGCTAATTGACATTCCTCAGACCATTTAAAATTGATCCCTTTCTTAAGGAGATTCCTCAATGGAGTGGAAATGGAGGCACATTTATCAACAAATATGTGATAGAATTCCGATAATCCCATGAAGGATCTTAATTGGGCTTTGTCAACTGGTGCTGGTGCTTTATAAATGCCTTCCACCAGGCTACTCTTAGGTGAAACCCTTTGACTAGATATTTTGTGTCCAAGGTATTCCTTGACTCCAATCTTGCATTTACTCCTCTGCACGTTGAGTCCTGCATCTCTCAGTCTCTCCAGAACACACCTCAATACTCTGTCATGTTCATTCTCACACTTAGCATATATCAAAATGCCATCCTGAAGAACTGCCACATTTTTTAAGCCCCTCAAAACTTCCTCCATCACTTTTTGAAAAACTGAAGAGGCCAAAGCCAAACCAAAAGGCATGCGAAGAAACTTAAAGGTTCCTTCAGGGTTGACAAATGTTGTCAGATGTTGACATTTCTTTGACAGAAGCGCTTGGTGGTAAGCAGCAGACAAGTCACTTACAGAGAACCATTTGGGCTCTCCCAGAGTGGCCAATGTCTCATCTATGATGAGTAAATGATGTCTCTCAAAAAGAATGTTCTTGTTCAATCCCCTGAGATCCACACAAAGTCTCAGTTTTCCATTACTCTTAGTCACTAGAACAACAGGCTAAAGCCACTCCGTACCACCAATGCGTTCAATTATGCCCTTCTGGATCAGATCATCCAATTCCTCACGTAGCTGCTCCCTCATGTTAAGGGGAACAGGCCTCACTTTATGTACCACTGGCTGGGCTCTAGCTTTTAACTTAATGTCATGTTCAAAATCCATTTGTTTTCCTAGTTTCCCTGTAAATACTTCAGGAAACTCTCTTGTCCATCTGTCATCCATTTCTGCTATGGTTATGGGATCAACAGCACTTGCTTGAATCCGCACACCTAACTTCCTCTGCTCATCCCAACCAAGTAACAAGGCACCTTTTATTGCCACCAGAATATTAGCAGTGCACTTCCTGCCTTTATATGAGACCAATCGTCAGAATTCTCCCACCCATTCAATAACAGAATCTCTGTAACCACATACCTGAAATTTGGCAGGATCTAGCTCACCCACATCTTTGCCCAGACAGCTCCTTAAAGTGTCTTCAGATATGATGGTCCAATGCGATGCTGAGTCACCCAACGATGGAGCCTCAGAAATATCTTCCTTAATGGCTGAGAAAGCTAATTGACATTCCTCAGACCATTTAAAATTGATCCCTTTCTTAAGGAGATTCCTCAATGGAGTGGAAATGGAGGCAAATTTATCAACAAATATGGGATAGAATTCCGATAATCCCATGAAGGATCTTAATTGGTCTTTGTCAACCGGTGCTGGTGCTTTATAAATGCCTTCCACCAGGCTACTCTTAGGTGAAACCCCTTGACTAGATATTTTGTGTCCAAGGTATTCCTTGACTGCAATCCTGCATTTACTCCTCTGCACTGTGAGTCCTGCATCTCTCAGTCTCTCCAGAACACACCTCAATACTCTGTCATGTTCATTCTCACACTTAGCATATATCAAAATGCCATCCTGAAGACCTGCCACATTTTTTAAGCCACTCAAAACTTCCTCCATCACTTTTTGAAAAACTGAAGCGGCCAAAGCCAAACCAAAAGGCATGCGAAGAAACTTAAAGGTTCCTTCAGGGTTGACAAATGTTGTTAGATGTTGACATTTCTTTGACAGAAGCACTTGGTGGTAAGCAGCAGACAAGTCACTTACAGAGAACCATTTGGGCTCTCCCAGAGTGGCCAATGTCTCATCTATGACGGGTAAATGATGTCTCTCAAAAAGAATGTTCTTGTTCAATCCCCTGAGATCCACACAAAGTCTCAGTTTTCCATTACTCTTAGTCACCAGAACAACAGGCTAAAGCCACTCCGTACCACCAATGCGTTCAATTATGCCCTTCTGGATCAGATCATCCAATTCCTCACGTAGCTGCTCCCTCATGTTAAGGGGAACAGGCCTCACATTATGTACCACTGGCTGAGCTCTAGCTTTTAACTTAATGTCATGTTCAAAATCCATTTGTTCTCCCAGTTTCTCTGTAAATACTTCAGGAAACTCTCTTGTCCATCTGTCATCCATTTCTGCTATGGTTATGGGATCAACAGCACTTGCTTGAATCCGCACACCTAACTTCCTCTGCTCATCCCAACCAAGTAACAAGGCACCTTTTCTTGCCACCAGAATATTAGCAGTGCTCTTCCTGCCTTTATATGAGACCAATCCTCGGAATTCTCCCACCCATTCAATAACAGAATCTCCGTAACCACATAGCTAAAATTTGGCATGATCTAGCTCACCCACATCTTTTCCCAGACAGCTCCTTAAAGTGTCTTCAGATATGATGGTCCAAGGCGATGCTGAGTCAACCTTCATCTTTAAGAAATATCCATTGACTGTGAACTCATCGACTGGTACACTCTGTTCTCCTGACACAGCCGATATCTGAAAAACAAGTTGTGGTGCTGCTTCTTCGACAGGTGTTGTTACATTATCCACAATTGTGCTAGATTGACTCAGCCCTTCACCACACTGCTCTCTCTGCTCCAACATATTAATCGAAAGATCCCTACATACATTGGCAAAGTGAACCTTTCGTTTGCATTTAAAACATTCTGCAAACTTGGCAGGGCAGCTGGGAAAGTTGGACCCATGCTTGGGACTGCCACATTTGTTACATCTCTTGTTCCACCCTTCTCTTCTAGCTGTTGGCGCAGTCGACCTTTTCCTAGGTCCTACCGCGCACAAAGCTTGCGACACCTGCTTGTCGACCTTCATTTCTTTTATATACTGTGTAGTTAGTTCAATGCTGCGGGCAAGTTCAATGGCTTGATCCAAAGTGACATCCTTGGCCAATAGCTTCTCTTGCACCCTCACACTGTTGGTGCATCTTACAAACTGATCTCTTATCAGGGAATCAGTTAATGTTTCAAAGCCATTAAGGTTCTGAGCGACGCTATGTATCAATCCACCGATTCTGATCCCTCCTGAACACGTTGAAAGAACTTGTGGCATTCGGACGTGACATTTTTCTTTGGTTCAAAATGTTCTTCAATTTGTTTTACGGTCACAGAATATTCATCTGCTTCATCTACAATATCCCCATGACTTCTCGCAAGGCCATCAAATACACTGCGCCTTTCTGGTCCAAGATTGTGCAGTAGAAGAGCTTTCTTTCTTGCTGCCCTGAATCGGTCACCTCCAATGGCCACAACATAAATTTCAAATATGCCCTTCATCTGTCCCATCTAATGGGAGGGCGACCTGGTTCCGCCAAGAAAGGTGCAGGCAGTGGAATGGCTGCAGCCATGGCCTCTCCCTCACTGGCAGACAGGATGTCACGGTTGTGCGCGATATATGAATGTGAGGCAAGTAATAGTGGTGGGGATCAGTTTGTAAAGAGTCCAGCAGAACCTTTAGTAAAGCTCTGTAGGTGTGGAACTATAGCACTCCAGTGGACAGCACAGTATATGTGGCATGCTTAAGGCTTCAATTTGTTCTGCAGTCCTTAACACAGTTGCAGCCACAGTGAGGTAACAAAGGTTTTATAGAGGTTGGGATTCACTGTTACTTTCTGCAGTCACTTTGCAATCTGCTGGCACTATGAAGTAACAATCACTCTTCGTTTCGTTTATGGAATGGAAACACTTTCCTCTGTGTGAGTTGGTTGCTTGGCAACCTACGTCACAATGCTCAGTTTCTCTTCAGAATCCTGGTGCGATCCTGCATGTAGGCCACGCCCCCTTCTCTGCTACGTAACATGGTGTTCAAGCCACGCCCCCTCGAGTCTTTGTCGTGTGGCGTCGTTAAGTTTGGTGCAGGGCCGTGGCCGCAGTGAGACCTGAGCCCTTATGCCCAAATCGCACCAGTGCACCCCGCCTGCTTTCCTCCCACTGACACTCCTGACCTGGAAAGAGCATCGGGCGGGGTTGCTGTGCCTGCTGCCCATGGTCCGCCTCCTCTTTCTCCACCGCTTCTGTTTTTCTTCTCCAGTCACCGCCGTGAGCACACAGGAGCAGGCTCTCCGTTCACCACACGTCACGCGGAACAATAATCCTTGTCGCCAATGTTAAATTTGGACGGACACGATATGAATTATAAATTAGGAACTTTATTAAGTTACAATAATGCAGGCATCAGGCACTGCTGACTTCAAACTAATCTACCAAACTGATACCAGAACACTCATGTGTTCTGGAACCACAATCATATCTCAACAGTGAGCGCACAGGGAATGTTTAAACATCACAATTCCAAGACATATTAACTATATTGAATTCTATATATAATATGAGAAAACAGAAAACACTCTAAACCTAACCGTGAAGTATTTGTTTTTGGCCCAAGGACCCTATGCATCTCTTACGGCATGTATTGCTGGTCCAGGGGACACCACAGGGTTGAGAATGGAACTGCGATTGGGGGCTATTCATCATAAATTATGGATGGCCTCCTAACAACCAAGCAATTTATTTTACCTCAGGATGACATCATAGACAACTCAAGTTTTACGCCCATTGTCTATCAGATGTCGCTTGGCATTTGCAGTAGGATGATTATTTAAAAAGAGAGGGCACACTTTACGTCAAAAAAGACAGCACAATTCAATTAAATCGGGGGAAACCTGTCTGTGTAGCATGAGGGAGGAATGAAGATGACCCATGGAAATAGATAGGGTGGCGGCCTAGTGAAAGGAAGGCTAGAGTCAGGAGAAAAGAAGAAGACACAGTGGGTTGGAAAGATGGTTCAGCGACAGGGGAAGTGAAGGAGATGCGGCAGATGGACAAGCGGAGAGCGCAGCATAATAAAACGAGCGCAAACTGCGGGTGAATTCTAAAAGACAGGCTGTTATGCACGTGTTTAGCTCGGCAGGCAAGAATGTCAAATCTTCCCAGACACAAATGTCCAGCCTTGATTGGTGACAGTGGTCAGAGAGAGCACAAGTGGGAGCCCACAAGGAGGGTAATAGGTGCAGTGGATTAGCTTTGCTGAAAATGTTGGGGGGACATAACATCTAAATGAAAGGAGCCCCTGCCAACTGAGTGGGACAATATGGTGTGCAACAAAAGTTGGGGGGGACAAACACCCTTGTCCCCCCTAAAATTACACCCATGAAGAGGTGGCTGCAATTTTGAAATTAACTGTGGGGAAGGAATGAGGGGCAGCAAATAGCTGTTCTGGGTCCGAAGAACGGAACAAGGGAGGTTGAGGGAGTGTATTTGGTTGCACGGCTCATTGGGATGATACTGAGGGGCCTATGGCTTGTGTATGGGGGAAGGGGCTAAGGAGTGGAGAGGGAAGGGGGCCATGCTGGATGCAGACCCCCCATTAATAACTCCAAAAAAGTGAGACTTGTTAATATGTCTACAGAAAACAAAATAGTCAACAGTGTTTTCACGTGAATATTTTACTTTAGTCACAAGTTACTCCATGTTATGAATGATATAGGTGCAAGTTTTAAACTAGCTGATGGCCCAAATTATCCTCCCAACAAAAAACTGTCATATTATCTCACATTCCATTTCTCACTTGCAGCCACACTGACTTAATGTTCACTGATGGGTCATTATCCACACAGTGCTGTACTTTGTAAAGATGCCTAGCAAGCTAAATCTCTAAATGATGTTTAAGACTCAAACACTATGGTGCTCATTTTAGGCTTCACATAAGGACAATCATTGACATAAAAGCCTTGCATGAGGCTTTTACTCAGCTGATTCCCGCCATGGTTCATTTTCGTCAATTTCTATGGCACAGAGTAGGGGCCGAACGCAACTTGCGTTTCTGTCGCCTCCCTTCCTCTCTGCCATGCAAATGCACCAGCATGCAGTTTTCATGCTGGCACAAATGCTGGGGATCCCTATGGGGTCCGCTAGTTTCATGCGCCTGCAAAAAGCAGGTTGACCCCATAGGGATTTATAGTAAATGATGTTTGCCAAGTGTAATTAGCAGGCAGCGTTTATTTCATTTGCACTCTGAAGTGCAAAAGTGCAGGGAAACAGGCAGCGTACATGCTTCTATGCTACCTTCTGCCCTACACTTATCTCTGCTGTGCAAGTGACCACAATTCAGCAGCAGGATCCAACGTACATGTACGCCCACCACCAACTTACGCGGTTCAATGAAATGAGCCCCTTAGTATAGGCATATTAAGACCGAGTCTACAATCTAATTTGCAGGGGTGATTTTAAAACGATGAGACCAGCAACGTTCAAATCAATTTAATTTCATGGGGTCATTTTGCAAAACATGCTGATTGCATGCAGGGAACCAGAAACACTTTTTTATTTTATTATTTAACATTTAATTTTATTGTTAACTTATAACACGCTTAATACCAGCAAGTGGTTTCTAAGCGCGGGATCGAGATTTGAACCTGTGTTGCACCGTACAACCGCATAGCCCCTGAGCTATCCTTCCTCCCCAACTTGCGTTTACATGTTGATAGTCCCCAGCATGCAATTTTCAACTTTCACTAAATTGAGTGTAACCGCGAAGAGTAAAATTTGTGGATATGTGTGTGTGTCTGTTCGAAATGTTCAGCATACTTCCCAACATGCTACAAACCTGAAATGTGGCATTTGAGTAAGCTCCATGGTGTAGACAGTGTAACAAGTATAACATATAACTATTCCTTTGTCTAATTTTTTTCTTTGTTAGTAGGAATTACCATGCGAAGCAAGGGTACAGCTGCTGGTGGTATGACAAAATACAATCACAAGTCACCACAGAGTTAGCCAAACCTAGTTTTCTATGACCTAATACAAGCACTCAGCCTTGTGCTTCAAACTTCAGAAAACTCCTCAATTACCTGTTATATCCTTACAACACACACAGTTGGATAATTCATGCCATATGCCCAATTAAATATGTCCACCGATCCCTTCATACCAGTGCTTAGAATTCAGGTCATTAAACATCATTGCTCAGGCTTTTATTTCTGTATTTACAGTACAATTACAGTGTAAATAAGACATTAGCATCTACATACACATTGGTAAATGGAATTTAGCCCTAATTACTACTTCAACAATTCTATGTTATCAACCCTGTGAGCAGAATTTGGTCAATTTCGCCACAATACTTGTGATCATTTTGTTGAGTATCAAACTGATCTTAGTTAATGAGAACAGCTTTTTCTAAAGTCTTCAGAATTCAGCTCAAGCCTTTTCTTATTAGCGAGAGCTGTAAAAGTTGCTTAATGAACCTTAGTGCAGCGTCTCAGGCTTGCAGGCGAGAATCGGGAAGAGGGGGCATCTCTGACTTGACCTGTCAGAAGCTGGCTTTGCTCCCGTGCTGTCTTCAAACGCTCACCTGGAACCATGTGACCTGGACGCGTTAGTTTTAATGAACGCTAATAAGTGCCAAGTTATTAGAGTTTCTTCAAAATACATTTGTTTTACATACAATAACATAATTCTCATAGCAATCGCAGTGGCAATAATAGCAATATAATACTGATATTCATTATCGAAATGACAACAACAGCAATAATGAGAATATTAAAAACATCACTGTTTTCCTTGAGGGGGGATCCGGCAAACAGTGCAATCATGTTAAAAATGAGGTTAATGCCCCCATATGTGGGAATGCAGTCCAAATTGTGTGTGTCATCTTCCCCTCAGAGTGTGGATAATTTACACTGTGCCACTTTCCCTGTTTGAGTGCAAAAATGGGAGCCGACACAATTGTGTGATTGACCTCTTCCTTGCTGATGTGTGTCAAATATTATGTTTGTGTGTCCCCGTCTGGTCAGAAGGGCAGCAGGTATTTTGGATGCTCCCTTTCCTTAGGGAATTTCCCCAATAAAAATGTGTTCACAATATTGGCTGCAGGAGTTCAGCAAATATTGTGTGTGTGCCACACTTCCCTGCAGGAGTACTGCACACATTGTGTGTGTGCCACACTACAGTTGAAGATCTGAAAATATTGTGTGCCCTCCTTCTATTTGTGAAGGCAGCAAAAATGAGGTGTCAGCCTCCATCACTGCCGAAGTTTGGAAAAATTGAGTTTGTTTGCATTTTCCTTGTGTGATGTGGCAAGACATTGTTGTGTGCACCTTCTCTCTGCAAAAGTGTAGATACATTGTGTGAGCACCTCTTCCCTGTGGGAATTTGGCAATAATGCTTTCCCCCTTGCCGTTCCAGAGGGCAGATTAAAGTAGGTGTGCGTGGTGTGTGACATAAATGGAGAGTGTGTCCCTTTCCCTGCGGGAAGCATCCAAACATGTGTGAACCCCATTCCTTGTGGTAGTGTGGCAATAATTAGGTGTGTGTGCCCCCGTCACTGTTACATTGTAGATAAAATGAGTTGTGTGCATCCACTTCCCTGCTGGAGTGTGGCAAACATGTGTGGTATGTGAGACCCCTTTCCTGTGTGTCTGTAGCAGAAAACTGTATATGTGTCCTCTTCACTTTAGGAGTGCAGCATACATTGTGTTTGTGCCTCTTTTACTGTAGGAGTATGGCATACATTTCTTGTGCACCCTGGGACAAATTGACTTCTGCCCTGCAGGAGTAAAAGGATGAGTAGAGGCTAAAGCCCCCACACTTCTACAAACCAAAAGCCAAGAAAATCATAAAAGTAAAACAGACATAGTTAAGAGATATGCCTTTTGTGGTAACGTGGGCCGAGGGAAGCGTAGACTCTCAAGAGGGATGCAAATGTGATTCAATAGAAACCTAAACAGTGAAGTACAATAGTCCAAAATAAACAAATGTCCGATCAATAAGTATATATGTACTTTATTGAAACACACCGCATGCAATAATAACTAAGTAGAAAGCACTACACAAAACCAACCCTGAGGAAAGAACACTGATTAAGCAAGTATAGCAAGATGCAGCACTCTGATTAATGAATCAGAGGTAAAAGCCACAATTCTCTTTAAAAGGATATGGTCATGAGTGCAAAAAGGATAAAAGTGGCCTAACCAGTCCTTAGGGCACACTAATGGACAAAGGGGTCGGATAGCAGTCAATAGTACCTATGTGCAGTTTGTGGCCATTCAACAAAATCAAACTAGGCTTTGAGCAGTTGCCCGAGCAGTACGAGCCAAGATTGCATGCAGCAAGTATTTTTGGTCCAAGTGGTGAGCTGGCGTCGAGTAGGGGTGAATATTGTAGCTCATAAACGTTTTGGATGCAGTGTTTGAGAAATGCAGGTTGGAGCACTCACCAGGATCAGTTCGGCGTCGAGGCAGTTCGAGTCGGTTTTGTATCCTCTGGGTAGGGCCGGTGAGTGATGCTCCCCTGGTTCGAGTTAAGGGTTGGCGATGATTCAAAACGCTGACCCTGATGCTCCAGTGTACCCTTCTATAAAGCAGCAATTCGAGGTTGAGCCGAGTCAAGTGATTTGTGTAACTGCTGGTTCGAGTTAGTGAGTGACACTCCAGGGTTTGAGTTGGAGTCCAGTGTTAAGTAGTTGATTTGATCAGAACAGGTGACAGGTTCTATGAGACATGATGCAGCATTGGGCTGTTTAAGATATAAGCATGCTGGTTGCGAAGACTTCGGTTAAGTGCTAATGGCTGCCCCACAGGTCCTGCAGTTCGATATGTGGTGAACCTGGTTCAAAAGCAGTAAAATTGGTTTGATGCAATGAAAACAGGGGTTGTGGCTGTCTTGGCTCTCATGATACTGTGAGTGCCAATCCAGGCCTACAAGGGTAAGTATTGTCCTTGTTCCCGGGCTCCCAAGCATGAAGGAGGCTGGCACACAACTGCAGGGGTCCTTCAACATGGTGAGGTCTTGGGCACCATTGTAGATGGCAGCGAGGCTGGTCATGACCCAACAGAAGTTCACCCCCACAGGTCCCTGGCGATGGTTATGGGAAAGAGCGTCCCTCTGCCTTGGACACTCTGTCTTCACCTCATTAGCAGTGGCCGTTGGAAATATCAGCTCTCCCAACAGAGGGCCAATTAATTTATTGTCAGGTTTATTTTTGCAAGAGTGAGTCAAAAAAGAAGTAGGAAACACTTCTTTTAAAGGCAAAAGCCCACACGCAATTTGACTAAAGCTAGTCTGTTATAGGGGCCCAATCCCTGTTCTTAGAAAAAGTGGACTTTGCCTTGTGACATCACACGCAAGGTGCTTTGTGCTAAAGGCAGCCAAGGAGTCAGGAAAGAAATATAGAAGAGGGCAACACGATGTTGAAACCTTCGTTCAGCTGTGAAGAGCTCCTTCTTTCTACACTAATCCCATCCCCTCCCTTCTCAATGGATTCAGATGTCTTTAGCAATGCAGAACCCAAGTATGAGGCTTCTACTGTTGTGAATGAGTATTCCCTTTGATTCCTGGTCCCATGGCAGCTTCCTGTGAAGTTTCTGTTTCTCTGGGTTGTGTGTTACCTGCCCTCACAAAGGAATACACATAATATTCACAGCTGAGCTGGGCCCACAGGTTTGACACCTGTGTGATATCAAATTGCTGTAGCTGTAATCATTATGGTTTAAATAAAACATATATATATATATATATGTATATATATATATATTTTCAAAAAAAGAAAAAATGCCCTAAAACAGGGCAAGATTCGATGGATTGCACTCCCAAGAGCAGCTGAGAAACAAAATCCAGTCTCAGCAAGGAAAAGGCATGACAGCAAGTCCAGGCAGCACAAATGTTTCTTTATTGATAAAAAGGTGCAGCAAAAAGGGAAAGCCTGGATACAAAACGACGCGTTTCGCGGTACACTGACCGCTTGTTCACGTAGGTAGGGTGTTTCATGGAAGAAGGACTTCTTATATATGCTTTAAAAACCTCTATGATACAAGTGCATAGAATGTCCCCATTCACGAGGTGGTACAAATTGATGAACACATGGCAGCCATCTTAGAACATTTAAAGCACTGCAACATGCAGTGTATTAAATAAAATAAAATAAAATAAAAACACATCGTTGGTGTCATATATATGTTTGTGTTTATAGTTATCCAACTTTACAAAAACATACAATTCAAAAGAAAACCAAAAAGTACAAAAGAAAACGACACAAAGCAATGAAAACAGCTTGCTTTATTGATAAAATAACCCAATTACTCGATGAGATAAATGAACAAACCTGTTTGGCGAATATCATAATGTGTGGTGATTTGAACATTAACTGTTTAACGAAAAAACATCTGTGACCATAAGGGTATCACTGTTGCCTCAAATGTGGCAACTCATGGAGCGCGCAACATGCACATGCTAAATGGTCACACTCCAGGTGATGTTCCAGCTAAATCAACCTGGGGAAGGGATGACCAAAAATCCACCCTGGATTATTATTTTGTCTCTGAGAGTCTACATTGGCAAGTACAGAGCCTGCAAGTATTTGAAAAAAGTGAGAGCGATCACAACATGCTGAAAATGTGTATCTCCGATCTAGATAGAGATCCCTACCAATATTGAAAGCATACGGTCACCACTGATTCAGGCAGACTAAGACTGAAACTCGATGATGCAGAAGTCAAATCTGTTACAGTAGCCTATCAAAGAGAAGATGATGTGCTTGAATATAGCCACCTCTTGATGCAGGAAAAAAAAACAAAAAAAACACACATTTGATATAGAGGTCTTGAAACAAAAACGGAGAATGAGAATGCAAATCCGTACAATCTCGAAACAAAATAATCCTGAATTCAAAATGAACAAATTCAGACGTATAAAAACTGGCTAAAATCACACAAGATAATAATGAACCATCGAGATTCTGATACCATGCTATCAAAACTGACAAATAAGAACACTAGAGCGTTTTGGAACATTATTAACCAACATGGAACTTCTCAACATGCTCTCTAGTCAAATCTTGCAATGGAAAATTATTGGATCACCCATTATAGCCAACTGTACTGCAAAAAAGGGAACATTAAAGCACCTGCACTTCCACATCGGACCTCTTGGGATCTCAAATTTGATCAAAGTGACATCTTAAATATCATTACAAACTTGAGCACCTCGAGAGCTCCTGGACCTGATGGGTTGACCAACCATACCCTGAAACATAATTCATATGAATGGACTGGTTTTTGCCATCTGCTTTTCTATAAGATCCCTGCTTCCTGTTCCACCTCGAAATCATGGAAAAGTTGCATTACAGTCCCTATATTTAAGAAAGGAATCAGAACAAATCCGAAGGACTACCGCCCAATTGCACTCCTAGATGTGCTTGGAAAAATATGTGCGACTATTCTTCAACATCAACTTACTGAGTGGAGCTGTCTGAATAGCCGTATGGATATAAGATAAAGTGGATTTGTGAAAGGGGTTGGTTGCAGCTTCACAGGCCGATTCATGTAATTCCTCTCAAAAGTGTCGCACGCGGCTGGCGCACAGCGTGCCCGTGCGAATGTCTGCGCCAGCCGCGTGCGATAAAACCAATTCCCGCGCACAGCGTATTCATGGATTCTCGACTCCAAAAGCAGACGTGGCGCAGAGTGGCGCAGCGACCCTGCAGCAGCGCCAGTTACGCCCCCAAGAACGCCCTCGCGCAAGGAAAAGCCATCAAGATCGCAAAACCATCGCAAAGGGCTGCGCCAACACTGTACCAGTATACCGGTCTGGCAAAAGCGGGGAACGCGTATTACGGGTGTCGGGAACACGTGTGCGCGAGAAGATTCACACGCGATCGGGCCAGGGGGAGCGTGTGCTTGTATTTCAGGGGTGCGCGAGAAGTTACACACGCGATTGGCCTGGGTGCGTGTATTCCAGGGGTGCGCGCGAAGTTCCACACACGATTGGCCTGGGCGCGTGTATTACATGGGTGCGCGAGAAGTTCTACACGCGAATGGCCTGGGTGCGTGTATTTCAGGGGTGTGCGGGAAGTTCCACACGCGAATGCCCTGGGCGCGTGTATTTCAGGGGTGCGCGGGAAGTTCTACACGCGATTGGCCTGTGCGCGTGTATTTCAGGGGTGCACGGGAAGTTCCACACGTGATTGCCCTGGGCGCGTGTATTTCAGGGGTGCGCGGGAAGTTCCACACGCGATTGGGCTGCGTGCGTGTATTTCAGGGGTGCGCGGGAAGTTCTACACGCGAAAGGCCTGGGCGCGTGTATTCCAGGGGTGGGCGGGAAGTTCCACACGCGATTGGGCTGCGTGCGTGTATTTCAGGGGTGCGCGCGAAGTTCCACACGCGATTGGCCTGGGCGCGTGTATTACAGGGGTGCGCGGGAAGTTCTACACGCGATTGGCCTGTGCGCGTGTATTTCAGGGGTGCACGGGAAGTTCCACATGTGATTGCCCTGGGCGCGTGTATTTCAGGGGTGCGCGGGAAGTTCTACACGCGAAAGGCCTGGGCGCGTGTATTCCAGGGGTGGGCGGGAAGTTCCACACGCGATTGGGCTGCGTGCGTGTATTTCAGGGGTGCGCGCGAAGTTCCACACGCGATTGGCCTGGGCGCGTGTATTACAGGGGTGCGCGAGAAGTTCTACACGCGATTGGCCTGGGCGCGTGTATTTCAGGGGTGCGTGGGAAGTTCCACATGCAATTGGGCTGGGCGCGTGTATTACAGGGGTGCGCGAGAAGTTCTACACGCGAATGGCCTGGGTGCGTGTATTTCAGGGGTGCGCGGGAAGTTCCACACGCAATTGGCCTGGGCGCGTGTATTACAGGGGCTCGCGGGTGGTTTCACACGCGATCGGGCCTGGGCGCGTGTATTTCAGGGGTGCGCGGGAAGTTCCACACGCGATTGGCCTGGGCGCGTGTATTTCAGGGGTGCGTGGGAAGTTCCACACGCGATTGGCCTGGGCGCGTGTATTACAGGGGCTCGCGGGTGGTTTCACACGCGATCGGGCCTGGGTGCGTGTATTACAGGGGTGCGCGGGAAGTTCCACACGCGATTGGCCTGGGTGCGTGTATTTCAGGGGTGCGCGGGAAGTTCCACACGCAATTGGCCTGGGCGCGTGTATTTCAGGGGTGCGCGAGAAGTTCTACACGCGAATGGCCTGGGTGCGTGTATTTCAGGGGTGTTTGGGAAGTTCCACACGCAATTGGCCTGGGCGCGTGTATTACAGGGGCTCGCGGGTGGTTTCACACGCGATCGGGCCTGGGCGCGTGTATTTCAGGGGTGCGCGGGAAGTTCCACACGCGATTGGCCTGGGCGCGTGTATTTCAGGGGTGCGCGGGAAGTTCCACACGCGATTGGCCTGGGCGCGTGTATTTCAGGGGTGCGCGGGAAGTTCCACACACAATTGGCCTGGGCGCGTGTATTACAGGGGTGCGCGGGAAGTTCCACACGCGATTGGCCTGGGTGCGTGTATTTCAGGGGTGCGCGGGAAGTTCCACACGCGATTGGGCTGCGTGCTTGTATTTCAGGGGTGCGCGCGAAGTTCCACACGCGATTGGGATGGGCGCGTGTATTACAGGGGCTCGCGGGTGGTTTCACACGCGATTGGCATGGGCGCGTGTATTTCAGGGGTGCGCGCAAAGTTTTACACGCGATCGGGCCTGGGGGAGCGTGTGCGCGTATACCAGGGGTGCGCGGAAAGTTTTACACGCAATTTCAGCAGGGTACGTGTATTTCAGGGGTGCCGGGGAGTCCTACATGTGATTTGCCAGTGTGGGTCCTCCCAGGTGTTCCCTGTACACCCTCCACGGACCCTGCAGACAGCCCACACCACAGGGGACTACCCTGCATCCCTGGTCATGTCCCTCAGGCAGCCCACCCAACATGGGCATGCCCCCCAGCAAAGGCACATGTCTCCTTGCACTAATGATAACCAACTCATGTCCACTTGCACCCCCACCCCCAGAATTGCGGGGCACCTGCCAGCAGGCCCCCACCCATGTCCAACTCATGTTCCCCACCACCCCCACCCCCCAGCAGTGCAGGGGCACCCTCCACCAGGCCCCCACCTATGTCTCCCACCACCCCCACCCCCAGCATTGCGGGGCACCTGCCAGCAGGCCCCCACCCATGTCCAACTCATGTTCCCCACCACCCCCACCCCCCAGCACTGTGGAGCACCTACCAGCAGGCCCCCACCCATGTCCAACTCATGTTCCCCACCACCCCCACCCCCCAGCACTGTGGGGCACCTGCCAGCAGGCCCCCACCCATGTCCAACTCATGTTCCCCACCACCCCCACCCCCCAGCACTGTGGAGCACCTGCCAGCAGGCCCCAACCCATGTCCAACTCATGTTCCCCACCACCCCCACCCCCCAGCACTGTGGGGCACCTGCCAGCAGGCCCCCACCCATGTCCAACTCATGTTCCCCACCACCCCCACCCCCCAGCAGTGCAGGGGCACCCTCCACCAGGCCCCCACCCATGTTTCCCACCACCCCCACCCCACAGCACTGTTTAGCACCTGCCAGCAGGCCCCCACTATGTCCAACTCATGCTCCCCACCACCCCCACCCCCCAGCACTGTGGGGCACCTGCCAGCAGGCCCCCACCCATGTCCAACTCATGTTTCCCACCACCCCCACCCCCCAGCAGTGCAGGGGCACCCTATACCAGGCCCCCACCCATGTCTCCCACCACCCCCACCCCCAGCATTGCGGGGCACCTGCCGGCAAGCCCCCACCCATGTCAACTCATGTTCCCCACCACCCCCACCCCCCAGCAGTGCAGGGGCACCCTCCACCAGGCCCCCACCCATGTCTCCCACCACCCCCACCCCCAGCATTACGGGGCACCTGCCAGCAGGCCCCCACCCATGTCCAACTCATGTTCCCCACCACCCCCACCCCCCAGCAGTGCAGGCGCACCCTCCACCAAGCCCCAACCCATGTCTCCCACCACCCCCACCCCCAGCATTGCGGGGCACCTGCCAGCAGGCCCCCACCTATGTCCAACTCATGTTTCCCACCACCCCCACCCCCCAGCAGTGCAGGGGCACCCTCCACCAGGCCCCCACCCATGTCTCCCACCACCCCCACCCCAGCATTGCGGGGCACCTGCCAGCAGGCCCCCACCCATGTCCAACTCATGTTCCCCCCCACCCCACCCCCCAGCAGTGCAGGGGCACCCTCCACCAGGCCCCCACCCATGTCTCCCACCACCCCCACCCCCAGCATTGAGGGGCACCTGCCAGCAGGCCCCCACCCATGTCCAACTCATGTTTCCCACCACCCCCACCCCCCAGCACTGTGGAGCACCTGCCAGCAGGCCCCCACCCATGTCCAACTCATGTTCCCCACCACCCCCACCCCCCAGCACTGTTGGGCACCTGCCAGCAGGCCCCCACCCATGTCCAACTCATGTTCCCCACCACCCCCACCCCCCAGCAGTGCAGGGGCACCCTCCACCAGGCCCCCACCCATGTCTCCCACCACCCCCACCCCCAGCATTGCGGGGCACCTGCCGGCAGGCCCCCACCCATGTCCAACTCATTTTCCCCACCACCCCCACCCCCCAGCAGTGCAGGGGCACCCTCCACCAGGCCCCCACCCATGTCTCCCACCACCCCCACCCCCAGCATTGCGGGGCACCTGCCAGCAGGCCCCCACCCATGTCCAACTCATGTTCCCCACCACCCCCACCCCCCAGCACTGTGGAGCACCTGCCAGCAGGCCCCCACCCATGTCCAACTCATGTTACCCACCACCCCCACCCCCCAGCACTGTGGGGCACCTGCCAGCAGGCCCCCACCCATGTCCAACTCATGTTCCCCACCACCCCCACCCCCCAGCAGTGCAGGCGCACCCTCCACCAAGCCCCAACCCATGTCTCCCACCACCCCCACCCCCAGCATTGCGGGGCACCTGCCAGCAGGCCCCCACCCATGTCCAACTCATGTTTCCCACCACCCCCACCCCCCAGCAGTGCAGGGGCACCCTCCACCAGGCCCCCACCCATGTCTCCCACCACCCCCACCCCCAGCATTGCGGGGCACCTGCCAGCAGGCCCCCACCCATGTCCAACTCATGTTCCCCCCCACCCCCATCCCCCAGCAGTGCAGGGGCACCCTCCACCAGGCCCCCACCCATGTCTCCCACCACCCCCACCCCCAGCATTGCGGGGCACCTGCCAGCAGGCCCCCACCCATGTCCAACTCATGTTCCCCACCACCCCCACCCCCCAGCACTGTGGAGCACCTGCCAGCAGGCCCCCACCCATGTCCAACTCATGTTCCCCACCACCCCCACCCCCCAGCACTGTGGAGCACCTGCCAGCAGGCCCACACCCATGTCCAACTCATGTTCCCCACCACCCCCACCCCCCAGCAGTGCAGGGGCACCCTCCACCAGGCCCCCACCCATGTCTCCCACCACCCCCACCCCCAGCATTGCGGGGCACCTGCCAGGAGGCCCCCACCCATGTCCAACTCATGTTCCCCAACACCCCCACCCCCCAGCACTGTGGAGCACCTGCCAACAGGCCCCCACCCATGTCCAACTCATGATCCCCACCACCCCCACCCCCCAGCACTGTGGGGCACCTGCCAGCAGGCCCCCACCCATGTCCAACTCATGTTCCCCACCACCCCCACCCCCCAGCACTGTTTAGCACCTGCCAGCAGGCCCCCACCCATGTCCAACTCATGTTCCCCACCACTCCCACCCCCCAGCACTGTGGGGCACCTGCCAGCAGGCCCCCACCCATGTCCAACTCATGTTCCCCACCCCCCTACCCCCCAGCAGTGCAGGGGCACCCTCCACCAGGCCCTCGCCCATGTCCCATCCATGCCCCCCTGCACCTGGGTCCCAACAATCCCCAATCATGTCCGTAATGGCCATCCTCCCCTGCCAAAAGGCCCAACCAACTATCACATCCACCCACATATCAAATGCAATTACATGTTACACACCCAATGTAAATAATGCAAATGAACACATGTCTGTCACACACAATGGCTGCAAGTGAATGTTAAAACACCCAACATGACATGCATGAAAGCAATGAGATGATACGACACATTGAAGGATGAAAATAAAAATGTATTGAAAATCAACTTGAATGGAAATGAAATGAGAAAAACCACAAAGCAAAACAACCAAAAGAAGATGAATGTCCATGAAAAAAATAAAAAACACACAGCACAATCAAAATGAATGGTGTCCAAAGTCACAGTCAGAAAAGTAATCCAAGTGTAAATGATAAACAAAAACCATTGCTCCATGGCGATGAAAAAAATCCCAAAAAAAAAAAATCCATTGAGGAACTATTTACAAGATAATCCGGGGTCCATGAGCCCAACCAAATGAAACCTAACTATGACAACTAACCGAAAACTGAACTATATACAAAAATGTGGCGCATTGTCCAATCGCAACCAAATAAAAAAAATATATCAAAGGAAACCTAACAATAACTATATAACTATATACAAAGGCAGCGGGCTAGTCCGACGGCTCACTGGTTGTTGTCATGGGCCAGGGCATCATCGAACTCCTGTTCAATGGCTTGGAGGCGGGCATGTTCCCTGGCTCCGAGGTCCCGCAGGGATAATGCAGTGTCCAGCTCCAACTCCCTGCGAAGACCCTCGAGGCACTCAGCCCGCCTCAGCGCCCTCCGCATGGAGTCCTCCGCCCTGACCATTATGAGCCGTTCCTCCTCTGCCCGCTGCCGCTCCGCACCTATCTGCTGGCACAACCGCTCCCACACGGAAGCCACTCCCATTCCAGGGTTCTCCTGCCCTCCGGCCGATGCCTGCACCCCTGATGTTGATGGCCCCGAGCCATGATGCCTCCCACGTTGAGCCTGCTGCTGCCTCCGACGCAACTGCCTGTGCCAGCACGATGGAAACCACCGACGCCGTCGTGCACGTGCCCTGCCCGATTATGCCGTCACATCCTCCATCTGCTGGGGTCCAGTTGCTGTGGTGTCCACCCCTGCTGGACCTCTGACTCCCGACTGTGGCAGGGATGGGATCCCCACCGAGCTGGCTGCATTGGTCAGGGCAGGTCCACAGGGGGCCCTGGTGGCATCTGGGCCGGAAGACGGCAAGGAGAACGACTGGCGTATAGTCTCCACAGAGGAGGAGAGGGCCGCCAGATTGGCCGACACATGCAGGAAACCCCCGAACATGGACAATCCTAAGTGGGCCACGTCGGCATGGTGCTCTTCGTGATGACGTGCGTGCTCCTCCTGGGAAGCACGCACGGCATCACGAATCACAGCCGTGTGCATCGTGACCCCAATCAGGACCTTCTCCATACGGCCAGGGGTCCCCTCGTCCGCAGGTGGAGGGGAGTCAGATGACATGGACATCCCCTCTACCTGCGGACGGGCCTGGGACGGGGCATCCCTGCTGGTGCATGGTGGTGCACCCACAGGGTCAGGGACAGCGACATGCACAGGCCCCTCCACGGTGATCTGTGCTGCCTCCTGCCCCTGCCCCTGGACTGCACCACTTGCACCAGCAGGGATGCCCCCACCAGGCCCCATGTGCGCCTCAGTGGCGGCCTCCTCCTCCTCTGTGGAAACCACCAACCTGGATGGCTCCTCACCGTCTACCGCCGTAGCAGGCCCCTGTGGGGGCTCACCCACCCCTTCCGCTGCAGCCGTGGGGGCATCCCTGCCGCCTTGCTCCACAGCGCCGTCTCCGCCCTCTTCTTCACTAGCCGCTGCGTAGAGGGGGACATAGAACACAAGCATCAGGGTACTGTACAATGGTCCCCTAGACAGGAAGCAATAGCAGATGAGTGCCACTGTCAAAGTAAACTTCCATCATGTCACTCCACAACACATGTGTCAGTCCAGGCAAAACACACACAGTGACAGTCATGGTGCATGCCATGGACATTTCCATACATGTCCAATGGACTCTCGAAACATACAATGTAATGGTACTCACATGCATCATGGGTCATGCCTATCACATGCACACACTTCACCTCAGTCACATCCATCTGGCCCCGTACACCCCAATCACAGTGCATACAAGGATGACTAGGCTGCATCAGTGAATCTGTAAATTGTCACAGACATGTGTCATGCATCCATGGCATTCACAAGTCACAGACACGCAGGTCAGGCACACAGACATGGATACCATATTTGTACCTGGCATCAGCACCCATCCCTCACCCCCACCCATGTCCAGGAATAGAGACTGCCATGCTCTCATGTGTGCAATCTGCATAGGGCTCCCCATGTCGCATTTAAACACATGCAACAACCGTGCGGTTCACACATTACTGGTCGCACATGCATTACCATGATGTCCCTGCACACATACATGCGTACATGGCCTATGTCACACATGCAAGCAAGTATCAGACAACCAGCACACTGCAACATGCCCTGTCTCACACAGCAATGCTTGGCCACTTACCGCTCAACTCAAGACGAGTCTCCCTCTCAAGGACCTGGGCGTGGAGCGCTGGGTGTACGCGTTCCAGGACCCTCATCTGGATGGAACTCATGCGGCCCCGGCCCCCCTCCACGAGGCGCCGGGCCTTTATGAGGGTCCTGGACCTCAAGTCCTCCCAGCGCTTCTTGACCTTCTGGATGGTGCGGGTTGCCACCCCCTCCGCGTTGATGGCAACCACACAGTCGGCCCAGATCCTCTCCCGTCCTTCCTTGTTGGCGCGGGACGATCCGAAGAGGGCATCATACTGCCCCAGGACTTGCTACACCAGGACACCAACTTCGGTGGCAGTGAAGCTGGTGCCCCTCTGCCCCTCTGGCCGGGGGTTGCCACTGGTGCCAGATGTTGATGTGCCCGACATGGCAACCCCAGGGGCAGGAGTGGGTGGGCAACTGGGTCCTGGGGCTGGGCTGTGGAGCGATGTTATCCGAGTCGGGAGTCTTCTGTTCCAGCAGGGGTGGACACAGCAACTGGACCCCTGCAGATGGCTGATGTGCAGGCACCAAATGGCAGGGCACGGTGGCAGCAGGCAGGCAGGCAGACAGCAGCAGATGGCACGTGGGAGGCTGCTCGGGGCACTGGGGGGCAGTGATTCGGCCTTCTGGGCAGGAGCGTGGTCTTCCGTGTGTTTTCGCGTGGCCAGCTTGATATGGAGTGATTTGGCACGTGAAAATCCAGCACGCCAGCGTGAAATTCGAGGAAAGGGCCTTAGCGCGTAAGCGCGTCAGCACGCGTACGCGATTTCATTGGACCAAAGGCCCTTACAGCATAAGCGCGTCTGTGGCGTTTCGCGCACGGGCGTTGCCCTGGTAGGGCTTGGAGATCCCGCGTGCTTTACACTGCTCTGTACGTGCTTTTCGTGCGGTGCGTGTGTTTTCCATCCATTGGGGTTCACACGCTATTACTTCACAGCGGGTGTTGGCTACGCGTTCTTCTACACGCAAGGCAGACGGTGAGTGGTACCCCCCTCCCCCCCAGGCCCGATCGCGTGAAAAACTTCACGCGAACCCCTGGAATGCACGCACACGCTCCCCCAGGCCCGATCGCGTGTAAAAACACCCGCGAGCCCCTGGAATACACACACGCAGCCCAATCGCGTGTGGAACTTCCCGTGCACCCCTGAAATACACGCGCCCAGGCCAATCGCGTGTGGAACTTCCCGCGCACCCCTGAAATACACGCGCCCAGGCCCGATCGTGTGTGAAATCACCCGCGAGCCCCTGTAATACACGCACCCAGGCCATTCGCGTGTAGAACTTCTCGCGCACCCCTGTAATACACGCGCCCAGGCCATTCGCGTGTGGAACTTCGCGCGCACCCCTGAAATACACGCACGCAGCCCAATCGCGTGTGGAACTTCCCGCGCACCCCTGGAATACACGCGCCCAGGCCATTCGCGTGTAGAACTTCCCGCGCACCCCTGAAATACACGCGCCCAGGGCAATCGCGTATGGAACATCCCGCGCACCCCTGAAATACACGCGCACAGGCCAATCGCGTGTAGAACTTCCCGCGCACCCCTGAAATACACGCGTCCAGGGCAATCGCGTGTGGAACTTCCCGCGCACCCCTGAAATACACGCACCCAGGACATTCGCGTGTAGAACTTCTCGCGCACCCCTGTAATACACGCGTCCAGGCCAATCGTGTGTGGAACTTCGCGCGCACCCCTGGAATACACGCACCCAGGCCAATCGCGTGTGGAACTTCTCGCGCACCCCTGAAATACACGCACACGCTCTCCCTGGCCCGATCGCGTGTGAATCTTCTCACGCACGCGTGTTCCCGACACCCGTAATACGTGTTCCCCGCTTTTGCCAGTCCGGTATACTGGTACAGTGTTGGCGCAGCCCTTTGCAATGGTTTTGCGATCTTGATGGCTTTTCCTTACGCGAGGGCGTTCTTGGGGGCGTAACTGGCGCTGCTGCAGGGTCGCTGCGCCACTCTGCGCCACGTCTGCTTTTGGAGACGAGAATCCATGAATACGCTGTGCGCGGGAATTGGTTTTATCGCACACGGCTGGCGCAGACATTCGCACGGGCACGCTGTGCGCCAGCCGCGTGCGACACTTTTGAGAGGAATTACATGAATCGGCCTGTTTATCTTGCGTTCATTGACTTTGCACATGCTTTCAATAGTATTGATCGTGACAGTTCCAGCGCTCATATATGGAGCAGAATGTGCACTAGGTAGTTCACATCAGCTTTGGAACACTTTGGAAAATAATTTTTGGTCCAAGGTCTTATTTATGCCTGCCACGAGTAACACTGATAGCATGTATCCGCTATGAACTTGGTTTAATATCTATCCATGCCAGGATTTGTTGGAACATGCTAACTCTGTATTGCAAAACACACAAATACAAATACTTCATTGTAATTCAAGATTTTGCAAAACGTGGAAAACATCACTGAACAAAATGTATTGACGGCCTGGGCTTATCGCTGCAAAGTGATCTTAGAAGATCTACACACTGGCGTTGAAACACTTCACACCAATCCAAATTTGGTAAAGACACGCATGTGAAGAAATTACTGGATCGCAACTGGGGATTAAAGAAGGAGTCATAAGATTATGAAAGATCAACCCTGTGAGAAACAAGCTTTTAATGAAATCCCAAATTATCTGAAGCTATTTCCTGATTCTCGCCGCCAAAAGCTTTACTTCAACTTTTCGTCTGAATCTGTTTAAGACAAAGGAGAGAGAAAGTCTGTGCTTAAAAAGTGGTTTAACTTCTAAGATTTGTAGATTTTGTAGATTGCAAGATGAAATGCTGAACCATCTAACCCTTTTCTGCATAGAACTATGCACAGAGAGAACTAAATGTTCAGGAGAACTTATCCTAAAAAGACCATGCCTAAATGCTGACGGTTGGTGGCAAATATTTTTCGATGAAACAGAGAGAAAACTGACAATCGCCTTAACATTCTTTCTGGATGCGTTATATGTGCAACATATTAATTGTACTGATGAGGTTACGAAGATGAAGGAGACTTGTTCTTACTTAATAATGTGTAGTTTTGTACTTGTTTATTTCTTTTTACTTAGACTTTTTCCATGTTAGTTTTCTCTTTATCCTTCTTCCCTTCTCTGCTCTGTAGGGATATATTTGATTTTAAAGTTTTGAGGAGTGGAATTTGAAATGTATTTATGTGCTTTAATTGTTGTCTTGGATGAAATATATTTTAAAGGTTTGTAATCAACCATATAAAAAAAAAAAGAAAACAGAATCATTTACAGTACATCCATTTGTAGTTTAACAATTCATTAACAATACACAGATCATCAGCCACATCTTACTTTACACATTTTAACAACAGTTATAAAATCACTTAATCTATCACTTTCGGCCAAACCTAGCAGCATACATCATCTTGTGCAGTGTGTATCTTGGAAAATTAAATTTAAAATTAATTATCAATAAGGCTAAACATTATCAACATATGCCTTTTAAACTAAAATCAATTAGTGAGGCCCAGTTCAGCCAACCCAGCAGCAGCAGCGTTCAAAACCTGTACTAACACAACTAACAAACCCCTGCTATAACTTGATACACACCTCATCCAAAAGTGTTAATTTCTTATTACATGTATACAGTCAACATTTTTGCTATAGCACAGGTTGTAGGTTTTATACATGGCTGGGCACAATGTGGTCACATGTCTAATTGTTTCAATTTGCTGAACATCAAGACATAGCCGACGTCCACTTGGGATTCCAGCCAATCAGGAGACAATAAATCATCATTTAGCCTTTAAAAGGATTGCAATACAACACTTTTATGGGACACCATGGCATTCTGAACAATACCCAAAAAGGTGCCTTCCTTCACACACATTGGGCCTCATTATAATGTTGGCGGATACGGTATGAACAGTGCCGGTAAGGCACCGGCACCATTCATACCGTACCGCCATATTATGAGTTCTTTCACGGGTGCCTGACAACCCGCCAGGTCTCACCTGGCGGGCTGTGCGGCACCCGCGAGCAGAACTCATAATTGCGCCGGCACCCTTATCAACGGTGCCAGCGCATCCATGCTCCCCACCCCCATCCTGCTCTATGGGGCAGATTGGGGATGGGGAGCCTGGCAATGCTGCCACCCGTGAATGGGCAATTTCTGACCCATTCAAGTCGTAATGGGCCGGTAATTGCCCATTCGCGGGTGGCCGTGCCGGTGGCAAGTTTGACGGTAGCCGTGCCTGTAAAACGGGCACGGCAACTGCCAAGCTCGTAATGAGCCCCAATAACTTTACATAGAGACTGCCCCGATTGATCTTAATCATGGTGGACAAAGAGATCTCACCAAGTTCCAATCTCCTAGCCTCAATTGGCTTTTGTTAGGGAGAATTCTCATTCCTGTGCTAATTGCCTTCAACCTTAGCGACCCCCAGTTCTTTTACTGGACTTTAGGACTTTTTAATTGTAACCCTTAGAACTTTTTCTCACTCTCTCATGTGTTTCGACCAGATTTGGATTGTGTCTTTTCACAGTTTTTGGAGTCTGACAAACCCCATAGGCATCTAATTTGTGTATGGTGACACACAGCACCTTTAGTGCAGTGTCACAAATAAAACATTTAGATTTCTCAAAAGGTTTAAATACCTTTTCTTGTGTGAATTACTGTTCCCAAGAATAGTAAAGTGAAATTGACTTTACTTACCTTTTCTCTTTGTAGGCCAGCACACACCATCATATGTGGAGTGCTGGGCGGTTACCTAGTAGTCCCTTATTCTACATTGTCATGTAATATTTTTTATGTTACCTTCACTACTTTAAATGGCTGGTGGCAGTGGTTTAATGTTCCCACCATTGTGCTTTTCTACCACAGGCTGAATCCTCAGCTGCAGTAAGCACCCATGGTTGACCATTTTGTCAAAATGGCCCTGGTCTTCTTTTTTCACCATTTTCTGTTTGTGAGCTCTTTGCTGGGTTTTACTCTATGTGTTGAGCCAGGTTTGAGCCCTTTGTTCATTTTGCCTTTGGCAGGGCTCAGCCCTGAATCCTACCTTTTGCTCCAGTGTGTCTGGAATTCACGCTAGGTAGGAATACATCTTTGCATGCCTCATCTTCTGCCTTTCATTTCTGCTGTTCATCAAATGACTGTAATGTATGTATTGCCAAACAGTCTGCATGTGTGTCTCTTGCATCATTTGCCTATTATGCACGTGCCACCCGTGCAAACAATTTCAGGTTTGACAATGTTTTCATAAGAACTCTGCATGAGATGGGCATCACTGTCAAATGGTTTGCATGATGGCATCAAACAGAAACTATGCTTGTACGAATTTGCGAACTATTTATATATGGGCATTTGGGCAGGAATATCCCGTATTTGCTCATTTGGTCATTTCCAGGCATGGAAATTATCTCAGATGATGACATTGTGTCCAGGACACTTCACTAAGTACGAACTGTCAGATTAAAGTGTTAAACTGTACATCTGACATGGAGTCCCTGTGTTATTTTCACTTTTCCCTGAATAACCTTCAGATTTATCTCTGACTAGCTGGGGTACCCAGAGTTGCCCATGTCCCGATCAAGCAGTGTCTCATGTGCCCTGGAGGATGTTGCTCTTCTCCTCTTGTCCGCAAGTCTTGCTTCAGTTTGCTCTGGTGTCTCATGCGCCCTGGAGGATGATGTCCTCTGGTATGCAAGTCCTGCTGCTGTTTGTTGTTGTGTTTAAGAAGCTCTTGATATTGATTATCGCTTTGTATCCGATGGAGCTTTTCCAAGTGATGTTAGTTTTTTGTGCGGCACAAAACATTTGTGTGGCTCAGCAGGTATATCCAGTGGCTCAGTGGCTTCAGAACATTTGAGAAAGGGTTCAAGAAAGATTAACTGATTGTGTTCTTTTCTTGTAAACTGTAACCTTGCCATTTCCCATATTTGGAGTGGCATGATAAAAACACAATGGCCCTCATTACGACCCTGGCGGAAAGGGGTTTACGCCGGCGTAAACCATGGCGCCCCTTTCCGCCTGACTACGAGTTCCCGTAGCGCCATGGTGATTTTTACGCCTGCTTTTTGCAGGCGGAAAAATCCATGGCGCTACGGGACTTGTTGTTAATTACGCCACCGCAATTTACGGTGGCGTAATTAACGCCTTCCCCACTCCCATTATACCCTATGGGGCAAAAATGGGAATGGGGAAGGGTAAATGGGGATTGGGGACTTACCGCCCCGCCAAGGTCGGAATGGGGCGGTAAGTCCGCCAACCACCATGGCGGAGTTGGCAGCTTTGCGCCATGGACCATGGTGCAAATTGCACCATGGTTCTCCGCCAGGGTCGTAATGAGGCCCAATGTATTTTTTTTATTCCCTTTAGAAATGCTTTAATAAACAATTTCGAACTGTATGCAGTAGTAATACATTTCATAGGAATAACCAACACATCAAACATTTTGCTTCAAACACTTCCCAAATTGTGCCTCCTTCTAGTACCTACTGTAGTGAATCGGGGTGAGCATCAGTAAATGAGGGTGTCTATGGAGTGAATTCATTGCATCAAAACAAATGCTACAATCTTCCCCCAAACAAATGAGGAATACATGCACAATTTTGTAGCAGTGGGTTCAACTGTGTGAATTTGTATAGCCGGACAAAGATACACACATAGCCATACATTCTGCAGTATATATAAAGAGGAGTCCCCGTCGAAGAACTCATCTGGGGTGTAAATACTGTATGTGCCTCCTGAGTGGCCCAATGTCTCTCACGGTAAGGGTAAACTATGCAACCAATCTTTTCTATGCAAATAACTTCTCATAGTTGGTTGTGGCAATATCACTGGTTGGTAGCAGCCTTTTCTAATTTTAGATGCTACCGCTGCACTCCCCCTCAGGTGAGCCTACGGGGTGCCACCCATGTCAAACTCAGTGCAGAGTCCTCGGGCCATGCATTGTTCCTATGGACAGACAATATGATCAGATAATGATATATGTGGACACAGCTCCGCCAGCCTCAGGATTCAGAGGCTAAATGGTGCATTAGTCTTGAATCCACATATGAGTGAAAATGCCCAAGGGATATACCTGCTAAGATATTTGGAAGGGTTTTCTACCTCTGAAAGAGGCTTCTGGCTGGAAGCAACACTGAGCTCACCCCCACACCATCAGAAGCACTCTTTCCATCTTCCTGATGCTGCCCGCAGAGGTAAGGAGTTCCACAAGAAGCATACAGGATCGATCTAGGGACTACCCGTGACCTCTATTCCCCATTTCCACTGTCTTTGGAAGGTCTTTCTAAATCCAAAAGGGGGTTCAACTAGGCTGGGAGCTCACCCCAACATCACCATAAGCACTCTTTCCATCTGCATGTGGTTGACTGCAGAGATCAGGAGACTGACAAGAAGCATCCAGGATTGATTTATAGACTGCCAACATGACCCCTGACAAAGTGATTTCCGGGTTACTTTGGGTATGTAAGCACTGTCCTTTGGGCATCTAGAGCAAAGGCAAGGCAGAGCTAAGGGTTTATGCTATAGCCTTCTATATTTAATTCTGTGTTCCCAGTTAGCCCCTGTTGGCCACAAGTTACCACAAAAAATGCCCCACATATAGCACACAAGCAACATTCAAATCAAACTCCAACACAACACTCCCTTCAAATAACTAATTGCATACACCTGCATTCTTCTCAACTGCCCTTCTGCACCTGCTCACAAACATGAACTTAATGAGCGCATTAGCACACACTCCCCAGATATAGTCTCCCTTACTGAAACACGTCTCTAACCTCATCCACACCTATTATCACTAACATACCTTGCCCGCACTATCTCATCCACCACAGAGACCACCAACACAAATAAGGTGGTGGCCTTCTCATCATACACAAAGACACTCTCACACTTAGTAATCCCATACCCCCATACACATCCTTTGAAGCACACTTTCTCACTTGCTCCTTTCCATCACACCCACACCCCACCTTTCTCAACCTCATTTATTGCCCTGCTACAAAATGTCCCAACTTCCACACCGAGTGGACTGACTTTGCTATTACCAAACCACACCTCCCTCTGTAACATATTCTACCCTGGTGACATCAACCCTGGCAGTTCCCTCCAGACATCAATCCTGTACTGAAGACTTTCCTTGCTCCACTCACCCCTTAGGACCTCACACAACTCATCAACTCTCCCACACACGTTGCTGGCAACACCCTGGACCTTTAGAACACAAGCATACATCATCTCCATGTGGATAATGGAATCTGGGTATCATGGTCAGAGCACGTTGCTATCCCCTTCATGCTCACAATACCACAAAATCCCAACACCTGCGACACATTTCCCTCGCCCACCAGCGGGCAAACCAAACACATTACAGACATAGGCTTATCACCACTCATACCACTCCTCACCTCCCTAAACGCACATCCCACCATCCTACTTCACCCATACAACACCATCATCACAGAGGCACTTGACAAAATTACACCCTTAAATTACAAAAAAAACACAACAACCACCACAAACCATGGTTCAACAATTCCCTCCTCTCTATCAAGCATGAACAAATATAAAACAGCCATGAGCAATGCCAAAGCCATCCATTACTTGCCAAGAACTTCAATCTGCCACCAATCATACCCAAACACTATTCAACACCTTCTGCATGGCCCACCCACAGCAGTATGCAACTTCCTCACAAACTACTTCAATTCCAAAACACACAACATAAGGACAATCCTCCCATTAGCTTGCCCATTACTACCCCCACTCCCAAACATTTCAACAGATGGGACACCTTCCACCCCATCAAGACTGACACCCTCACCACCCTCACTGCCAAAACAAAACATGCACAGTTCCTAGATGATGCCTACACACCTTAACCTGCATCCAATTGTATCACCACCCTAGCACCCCACTGGCTCAACATAATTAACTCCTGTCTCTCACATGGTACAATCCTCACTACAACTCTGATTCCACCAATGATATTGCTCATAACGTGACAAAACTACTACTGACATCTAAAGGCCTAGATTGGATTAATGACAACAGCAGATGTTTTCTCACTAACCTTTATCTCAGTGATTCCCAACGTGTAGCTCGGGAGCAACATGTTGCTTGCGGCACCCTAAATTGTTGCTCACCAGCTGCTCTGGAACATGTTGAGGAGACCTAGAAGGCAGTGCTGAAGGGATGAGACCTCAGTAGCAGTATAGCCAGGACAGAGTCCTGCACTGTGTAAAAATGTTGAACAATGAGTCTGCCGTGGTTCCTTTTGTCTTAGTTTTATAGCTGCAAGATTTCAGTTTGTTTCCGCAATGCAAATTATTCAGTAAATGTCCTTACTTATATCAGTGTCATTGTTAAAACCCTGTCATCTTCAGATACTTTCCCACCTGTTAATGAACAAATAAATGAACAATGTTACCATGTTTGTGTGCTGAGGAAAATGTTTCCTTTGTACAGCTAGTAGAAGCATAATTGAAAAATAAGTGGCATGCATACCATACTTTCCTTTATTAACTAATTTGCATGCACTGCTTTTTGTACAAGTGAGGTTTGTGTTTGAAACCGCCATGAATTATTTTTTATCAGAAATATTACTTTTAGTGTCACCTGTATGTATTATTGCATAGTGTCCAAGAGGAAACATTTTCAGCATTTAATACTCTGCCCATCTGGCACGTGGATAAAGGGCAGATAAGGTAAATGCATGCCACATTTTTCATAATTAACTTGCCGTTCCTTCAAATCCAATTAGGTTACTGTTAATAAATGTATATTAACAAGGCAACTAATTAATCCACATACCAAATGAACACCACCATACCCCTCTATGAAGTGGTCGTCAAATGCTCAAAGTTTTCATCAATGTTTGTCACTAAGTTTTATGTAAATCACTTATGGGCAGGGAAAAGAGGCTCTGAATCCTTCCAAAAAATTGTATTCTTATTACTAACTACCTTTCACCAATGCACCAGGCCCCAGATTCTTTAAAATGCACTATTTGCCATTACATGCCAAAATAATTTGTAGGAGGCAACCTCCAATGCCCCAGTGAATGTGATCTGTAAGGCCCGCCATGTAATGACTAGTATTACTCAATCAATCATCATATTTCTCCATGATGGTGCTCAGAGTGAGGCTGTGGTCTACTGTACTCCTGCAGTCTGAGCAACAAACATTTGGAGACTATCTTTCTGGCAATGTGCAGTAAGGAAATTGGCCTATATGCATGGGGGGTGGGGGGCGGTGTTCGTCCAAGGACTACTTGTCCAAAAATCACAGGCAGAATCCCAAAGTACACCTCAAAATCAGTGCTCCATTTGTGACCAATTTTACTATTCAAACATTTGCACTAAAATTCTTTAAAATGTTTTGCTTGAGAACCTAAAGCCCCAGGCAATTTTTATTTAGTCCTACTATTTCTTTGAACAACTTGACTGGTCCTATCTGTCTAAACATGTCCTACTGACCACTCAATTGCCTCAAAATTTCCTGTAAACAACCACTTAATGTCAAATGAAGTTTAAAGGCCATGCAAATATCCGGTACTAGAATTTTACGTGGTCTAGACAACTATTAAGTACCGCAAATTAAAGTGGTCTATTAGCAGTCTAAAGTTTATTACATTTGTAATTTGTATTTCAATCATTTTTCCAGTAACTCAACCCCGACATGTTCGGTCGAAGAATGGATTTTGCTCACCATTGTATTTGATATGCACATTTTGCTCATTGTGCCCAAAAGATTGAAGACCCCTGTGTAATCTCCTTCCTAAAATACACAAAAAACTGGATAATCCACCAGGAAGACCCATTGTAGTAGCCACAGAGAGTGTGCTTTAACCACTAGGGATCTGTATAGACTTCTTTTAACAACCACTGATATAAAGATTTGCTAAATATATCAGTCAGTCAGTCAAACAGCTTTTATTCTGTGTTGACCTTCAAGCGCATATAAAAATACTTAGAATAGCTAAAATACATATAGTATATAAAATAGGAAATATGATGAATTTATCAAGTAATAAAAGCTTTAAAGAACAAACAGACATGAGATAAAAGCAGTATAAAATATGATTACAATCATACCCTGATAATCAATACCACATGACGAATGTCAGCGTCTTTTAGAATAGGCCTCAAATACATGAGTCTCAAACGAAATGTTTTTCAACAAATTAACAAAAAATGCAGCAGGGTTTTATTGATGGACTTGCATAAAAGGCATATAGCAGAATCAAAGTTCCTCCATGATGACGTAAAGGAGGTTAAAGGAAGAGTTACACGTCTAAAGCGCAAGTATAAAGACTTTCGAACGAAGGAAGAATTGTCCAAATAGTCTTTAAAACCCGGCTCCATCTTGAATACCAAATAGTCCAGATCCAACTTCAGTTTGGTAGCATCAACGACCAGGTTCTCATGAACTCTCGTTTTTAAAATGGGTTAAAGGAACTTTTTTCCTTGGGCTGGAAGATCTTGTGGGTTGTTCCACAAATAAATCCTGTCTAGGTTAGTAAGCATAGACTTTATATGTGTCAACCAGCGTAAGCTCTTGCCTCCATCTAGACTCACAATATGGGCAATGGCATCACAATGCTTTTCTGGGCCCTCAGTATTCTAGGCTCTAATCGATATGAGACTGGTGTAACAGATAGCTGGAACTCTACTGGTACACAGTCGTCAAGTTCCAGATAAAGCAAAGCCAATGGACTGCTAGCAGGAAGAAGCAACAGTTTCTTTAGGAATGTATTTTCACATGTATTCAGCCAGCAAATGTTAGCGCAGCCCCATAACTCCGAACCATAAGATGAGGCAGGCAGTGCTTGTTTATGGAGCAAGTCCTGCACAGGTGAGATGGTCCCACTGCCATTCTGGCAATAAAAAGACGGAATGGCACTGCTAAACTTCTCAAATGTAGTTATAGATTTATCCACCTCTGCCCCCCACCCTCCAGATTCCTGGAAACGCACCCCGACATAATCAAAGTAAGAAACCTGCTCAATGATGGTGTCACACACATTTAACAATAAGGATTTACTTTTTGCAAACTGAGGTTTGAAAACCATTACTTTGATTTTGAGAGGTTCGAATCATGACCCAGCTGGTTACATTTGGGGGAATCTTAGAATCATTATTACTGTACGTATGAGACAAATGTTATTGCAGAATATGGTGCAGGAAGCCAATGATAGCGTAATTGAAGAACAAAGTGTTTAGGTGCCTAGACAATATTAGGAATTGTTAATTTAAAGAGACTAATAATTGATATTAGTTTTATTATGTATTTGTGATTTTTGTTTGTTTTAGCTTGTTTTATGAAAAAAAGTGTGGTTGGTATAGTTCTGTGAACTAAAAGACAACTAATAATGAATACATTTCCCTGACAAATTTGGTGGGAAAATAGACATAGCATTTCTTAATCCCTGCAGGGTAGTGGCTAGTAGGGCGGCATCATCCGCATAAAATAAATCAGCATATTTAACTGTAGCCACCCTCGGGCAGTCCTGGCACCCCTCCGATAGAGCATTGATGATCTCCTGGATGCAACACAACAGAGGAATACCCTGAACCTTCATTTTGGCTATTTTGCAAAAACCTCAAAACATGTCTCTTCTCCCAATACAAACACACGGTATGAGCAAATATACAGTGTTATCTAGCGTAAGTACAAAAACCAATAGCTTAGTCTATATGTCACATATGTACTGTTCTTTGGGCTCTTTCACTACCCTTCATATTAAATAACTGCCACTGTCTGTGTGATATGATTGTCTGTATTATACGTTCAACTGCCTGGATGCCTAAGGATTTAGCACGCTATATGAATGGCAAATATATAAATAAATATTAATTAGAAGCAGTGCCAGGACGCAGCTCTAACACCAATATTCACGTCGAAGTCTTTGGTCATCTGGCCTCCACGCACAAAGCAAACTCTTGCTTTGTTTGCAGTGTATAGAGAGCATATTATGGAGATTAATTCCAAAGGGACATTGTGGGCCAGCAAGATCTGCCACAAGATTTCTCTAGAGACAGAGTCAAAGTCAGTTTTCAAGTCTAGAAATACTGCATATAGATGCAAGTTCATTAGCAATGTGTACTTTTGGATACTTGTATAGAGCATGAAACATTGATCAATAATGCCATTATTATCCCTAAAGCTGGCCTGTAGGTAGCTGATGATGCTATCACTGTCAACCCACTCCTGCAAGTGGGTTAGGATTCGTTTCCCAAACAATTTGCCAGCACTATCCAAAATGGCGATAGGTCGATAGTTGGCTATAAGAAACATACCTCTCTTTTTATAGACTGGCAAAATTGTAGCCATACACCAAAACTCGCGAATCTTACCACTGCACAAAACGGCTTTTAAGATCTTAATATCACTGGAGCCCAGATTTCCACCTCATCCTTGAAAGATCTACCAGGAAATAAATCTGCCTGGCAGCTTTGTCATTTCTTCACCAATTGAAAAAAAACAACTTAATAGAGGGCGAGGAACTAGAGGCAACCAGGCTGGGCACAGGGGGAGACCAGCCATGATATAGGCTAGCGAAATGCGACCACCAGGCAGTTTACTGATTAAACCATGGATAACATTGACTCTGTGCAGATTGTTGTCTGAAACCAGTCCCAAAAGAGACAGACTACTCCCGTTTGTAGCGTCCTGCATGATAAGTGCCACTCTTCCATGACAAATTCTTTTTTCTTAAATGTAATAAGCCCTTTATATCTAGATCTAAGCAGCTGCAGTGTGATTTTATCTACACAATCTACACATATTTCAATGTCCCTTTTAGTTTTAAGGAAGGCACTATTGATCCACTCAGGCTTACCCAAGGATTTATTGTTATTGTAACCCCTAGGGGCAGAGATAAATGGGATTAAGTTACAATTCATATTTTTGTACTAATCCAAAATAGTCTGATTGCTAGAATTCTCATCACATATAACAGTAGGATTGTATAAAATGGAAGCGTACATATCTGGTTTACCATCACATTCCAACTATTTGATCCATTTTACAGTTTGTGAGCATGCCCCACAAGCTCCAGGCACTAATAAAGAGTGTGAACACTACCTCTGCCTTTATGTCTCAGGAGGATCGCTCAGGGGCAACGTGCTCACCTTGGAAGCAAGACGACGCGGGACACCACAGGGTTGATCCCCGGGTCCACGCTTAGAAACCTCTGGGTATTAAGCGCATTATAAATAACCTCTCATATCATATCAAGCGGGCAGGCCATGACCTCGATTGACAAGAGGCAGTGAACATTTTCAATTCTTTCATGGATCAAATCTTTCCAATCTTTCCCAGAAATCAACACATAAATGATCAATAAACTGCTGTTGTGACCATGAACATTTTTTTGCGGGCTGATTATTTATAAATCGCCCGTTGCAGGCCCTTAAATTCAAATTAGAAAGAATGCAAGCAGAGAATAGCGCAGCAAGGTGCCTCCGTAAGGGGGCAGCAGCATTTAAAGATGGAGTATCCAATGCCTGATCCTGATCGTCCCACAATCCAAGCAGTTGATTTAGGGGTTCAAGAGGAAGATTAAAACCCCCTCCCATAAGATTATGATAATTACAAGGGACTGAAGAAATCATACAAATGATTAAATTCTGTAGACAAACAATTGTCCACAAGCCCTGTGAAGTTCTGTTGAAGACATTGTAAAGACTCAGCAGATCGTTCTTGGTCAGCCAGATTAAAAGTGATTGCATGTCTGGCGAGTCTGTATTCACGACTTCGAGATTCCATTCCAAAATTATGACGACCCACACCAGAAGGCCACCACTTGGCCTGCCGCAACATCTTTTTGTGGTGGCAACATGGAAGGACTGATAGCCCTGAAGTGGGACAGACTGAGGAACTCAAGTCTCTTGCTTTACTATAATGTGAAAACCTCGAATAAAAGCATGCAAATCAGGATCGGCTGGAAACCCGGCAATATTTCATGATATTAGTTTATATCTCTGTATACCATCTAAACAACAAGCATTCCCTCCCCCTAGTCAGTCCACCTCCTCAAGGTCATCAAAGTGTCAACCCTACCATGTACTAGAATTTCTCACCAATGGTTCAATAAGTTTAGGCCGTATTAGAGAACAGCTAACTCCCCTAATCTCAGATTGAATGGGGCAGGTCAACAGGGTTTTCAAAAAATCAAAAGATCTTAGGCCAATCTTTTCCTCCACTGGAGGATAGCATCTGAGGTCAGTAGATAAAAGGCCATCCACTAGACTTTGCGAGCCTAGGAAAACACAGATATAATCAAAATGTGTGTTGGGGATAGTCCCTGTAGTGCAATGTCATTTCTGATTATAGCTTGGCAGCCTCTGGTGTTGCATAGCCAGAAGATACATTTATTTGTCAGAGATTTGTTATCCTCAAAACCATTAGGAACACATTTTGGCACATTAACCATCATGACCGAGGGGCTGCCAATACTAACCACTGATCAAAAGGGTATATCAGGGCCACAAGGTCCAATACATCTCGAGAGCCTACCCACTGAGATTAGGTTCGTACCCGGCAACAGTGGGAATAAATATCATTCAGATCACATTGCCTATGGTCTCCCCAGAGCTCGAGGAGCTGAAAATACTGACTCTCTATTACTAGGGTAACCATTTGTTTTCCCAGCTTGCAGACCACTTGATTGCTGGCCAGGTCATATAAGGGTAGGAGCAATGGTGGGATTAGGACATTCATGACAGGAAGGAATTTTTGGTATTGCCAAATCATTGGATTCATTAAACCGCCTACTCAGAGAATACACCTGCTCCTTTAGTGTTCTAGTTTCAACCAACAATACCTGAAAATGACTGGCAATAATGTTAGCTATAAGCTCTTTAATAGATGTAAGTATGAACTCAGCTACATGTATCAAGGATACCACACACTTTCTACAGATCCTCTGTAAGCGTGAGAGTAGAAACAGTCATATACTTTTCACCATAGATGTGAAATGTTTATATACAACAATCCCGGATAACCTAGGATTGGAATCTGTTGATTGTATTCTATTACAGGAAGATCAAATAGGAGCTTCAAAAGAGTTAATTATGACACTACTTATGTATATTTACCAAAACACCTATTTTAAACATGAAAAGCAATTTATATACCAACTGCAGGCACATCGTTGCGAGCCGCCATGGCCTCATCATATGCCAACTGTTTTATGTTGAAATTTGAGTCTAAATACGTATTTACCCATTCAGTGTGACAGAACTATCTGTCATACAGGGATAGATACATTGATGACATCTTTGGGGTATGGAAAAGACCAATGGGCGATTTGGAGAACTTCATTGTATACCTTAATTCCGTAGACAGCCGTATACAATTCACAGCAGAGAGAGGCAATCCTGTGATGCATTTCTTGGATGTTGAGATCAAACCTGTTTTACAAGGTACAGATACCACCATGTTTAGTAAACCTACAGACAGAAATAATCTGCCTGAATTTCCATCCTCTAAGTTTAATCAAACATCGTCCGTACAGTCAGCTTCTTAGGTTTAAACGTAGTGTTAACAACAACGAGGAATGCCAGGAAGTAATGCAACAGATGGCCCAGAAGTTTAGCGCTAGAGGATATCATAGGGAAGAGATAGAGAAAGTCCTTAACAAAGCAACAACAGCATGAGTGGCCGGTGCTTATAAGAGATGCGATTTCAGGGTTAAAGTCCATTTTACGGACATTCCCCTTTTTGTAATACATTATGATGAGGGGCCATTTAATAAAGACAGATACCAGACAACCCAAGATAGTTGTCTGTAAAAGAACAGGGATGTTTCCCTGTCATCGCTGCTCTAATTGCAACTGTGTCATTAAAGACAATGTTATTCACCATCCCAAGACCAGGGGAAAGATAAAACTGTTTAATTTTGCAACATGTGATATTGCAAATGTCATTCACACAATAAGATGCCCATGCTCGGTGTACTGTGTAGGACAATGCAGCAGGCCAGTAAAACAAAGATGGAATAAACATAGATCTAACATCTGCACGAAGAATATGAACTCAGCGGTCGCATGCCACTTTCAAGAACAACACCATCAGATTGCCCAAATTTGGTTCCAAGTTGTGAAAGTTCTATCAGATCACATGGCGACTTGAAGACCATCCTTGACTGCACATAAACTTTCTGGATTGGTAAATTGGACTCTGCAGCCCCAGGGAGGATGAGGATGAATGAAGATTGCAATTGTTCTCGCTACTTATAATTCCATTTGATCTTTGTTGTTTTTTTTAGAACTACTTTGAATTTATGATTTATTTATGCATTTGGTCTTTGGTTATTCGATCACCATTTGGTAACTTTGGCTTTAGCTCTCTACATCCTGTGCATTCAAGCTGCTCTTTCTCTCTGAAGTTACACCTGCAGCTGCTCCATGATGTTGCTAGATCATGCAAACACCCAGGACTGCATCGCCATGACCCTTAAATGCATTGAAGCCAAACTTCCAACAGCTCTGTCTACAACTTGTTCACCTTGAGGCACTTAAGCATTTGATTATTCTTTCAGAGATGCCTAAAAGACCTTCTTGAAACTGGGTATGCTAGCGCTTGATAGCTCTTCCAAATTTACTCCAGTAATGCCAAGTGAAAGTCCTAGTCCCCTTATGGTAATTGGGCACTATCAGGATAATTTCCCCCTCAATCAATCAGAGCCCAATACATCTGCTCTATTATGGATCAGGGTTCTCCTGGGGCGACACATGCAAGAAGGTTGACTAACAGAGGTGGTGAATCTGAAATAGCCATGACCCCATGACCCTATGAATATCCATGCATTTAGGAGCCCAACATGCTCCCAAATGGAGTCTTGATTTGTTTTCAAGTTCTCTTACCTCCCTCTGTAAAGAATGATATACTATACCTGCACAATTATATACTTGTATTAATCTTGACTTTGGTGTGGGTATTTCTTGTATGCAACATCTTCAAGCGTTTCCATGTTTATTGTCAGCCCCACTCCCTTCTCAAGTGAGTGGCCTTGATTTCAACAAAACTGTTTCACTAGGTAAGCCAAGCAAAGCCAAAGAAAATCCTTTCCCCAACATACACCCCACATGTTTAAAAATGAGACATCTACATTTTCCTAAATCTCTGACTACTCAGCTATGCAATAGAGCATCTGACATAATTTCATCATTAGTGCCAGTGTTCAAACCCTGTCTGTCTGCAAGTATGCATTTGCAACACAAACCACATAACACCTTTTCTTATTCTGACCAGCAGCATCACACCTGTCTGATTATGATATGATATGATATGGCATTTATACCGTGCCTATACACACGTGTTCCAAGGCACGATTATATCTACAGCAGGGCGGTGTCCATTTTGTTAAAGAGTTTTGTTAAAATGCTTATGTCTGAGTGCCACAGTGAGGCTTTGATGGTGGATTGTCCTTAAAGGTCCGACCTAGCCTATGGTCTTCAGATTTTTTTTCCAGCTGCCAGCATTCTACCTCCATGTGCATTGCACACCCACATGGCCCAGAATATTTGCAGCTGTTGATTACAGGCTGCCATACCAGACCAGTCTCTGCCTTGAGACCTTCCTCAGCTGAAGCCTCAAAAGAGTCCTTTGTACATGGCTCAGTTAGTGGGAGTGCATCAGTGTATCATTGGTGCTGATATTTGTTATAGCTGAAGTATTGAAACCTTTGCAGGATCTGCCCAATTAGCTTCCCTCACACTGCTTTCAGGGGCCATCATTAATGTTCTCTCTGCAGTGTAAGTTCATGTGTCCACCAACTTTGATTTTGGACAATGGGCTGTCACTGTCTCCCCTCTTGGACCTAAGCCACCTTGAAACTGCTGAGCTCTTCTTAACAAATTTGATTTGATTGATTTTGAGTATTTGTAACGCGCTCAAGACAGACTTAACCGTGTAAAGGCGCAGCTGGTAACCCAAGAAATATAACACTCAACTGGCACAGGGGAGTTGAACACATAGATTTACTAAATAGGGAGAAAAGAAAAAGTCCTCATATAGACCGGCCCACTGCTATTTGAACAAGAAGGGCTTAAGGGCCTTCCGAAACTGAAAAAGGATCAGACAGCCCCTGATACCCATAGGGATATTGTTCCAGAGTCTGCGGTCGAAGACTGCAAATCGTCTGTCTCCTCTGGAAACGCATACCGAACGAGGAACACTGAACAGCAACTGGTCTTTTGAACAAAGCATCTTTGATGGCTGGTAGCGGCAGATTTTGGAAATCAAATAGTCCGGAGCCAAACCATTTAAACATTTAAAGATCAGACATGCCACCTTAAATTTGATGTGGTCTATCACTGCCAACCAATGCAAAGTTTTGCGAAGGGGGGAACAAAAGCCTATTTTCCAAGCTGGCCAACCAGTCTAATGGCTGTATTTTGTTTAGCAGGAATGCCCAACAGAAGACTATTACAATAGTCCAAGTGGGCATTCATTAAGGCCCCCATCACTATCGCATTCTCCTCATCAGGTATAAACGTTAGAACCTCTGATGGAGCATGTGCAAAGAGTAAAAGGTTGTTTGGACCTTAGCGCTAACCTGTGCCTCGCTACCCAGATAAACTTGCCAGAGGCAGCCTACATTTTTGAACAAACAATACCTATATCAGCCTACAACGGTAGGCCTATTGGCAAGCCATCCTTCGCTGCCCTGGCTCATCCTGCCCAGCCATACATAGCAGATGGCTCATCGCTGCACCTGCTCCACCATTGGCTTCCACAATACACAGCCCCACCTGACAACCAGGGACGTCATTTGAGGGTCGCCAGGGGCCACAACTGCGACCCCTGATGCCTCCCCTGCTATCCCTGGTGTGGCTGGCTTTCTTGTTCGGGCCTCTTAAAAAAAACAGGGGGTTGCTCAAGTGTAACACTTTGAGCAGTGACCCTAAATAAGAAAGAATGGGAATAACAAATAATGTGTGTTTTCTGGAATTCTATACAATAATTGGTAGACTCATTAAAGGTTTATTTCAGTCGCACTTCAGGGGGTGAGTCACTGATTTAGTCTGTTCTTAAACACCTCAACTCAGCCTTTCATCCTTCTGAGGTCAATAAATGAGTACCAACACAGGTTGGGTGATATTGTATGTATAGTTGTTCTATATAAAGCGCTTAAGCGTAAGTGCTTTATAATAACACATCACTATCATTTGGCTTTGGACGTCTGCTTGCAGTCACTGGCCCTCATTACGACCCTGGCGGAAAGTAACTGACCTGACCGCCATAGCGTAAATAGCGTTTCCGCCATTGCACGACGGAGTAAAGTGCGGCTAATTCCGACCCATCGGGCACGAGCATTACGCCATGGCGGAAGTGCAAAGTCCGCGATGGCGGAAATGTCCCCAAAACGCCCCTCACCGCCGTCGTACGGCGCCCTAGGTGCAATTCCGCCACCCATCATAGCGGTCACCGTAATGAGCGGTAATCGCAAAATACGGTGACCGTAAATATACGGAAACGGAAGTAAAAACATGGGGCCGGAACGGGAAACAGCACGCCGTACACCTACAAAATCAGAATCCCAACACAACCATTACAAATCCGACCCTGAGACACATCCCAACCCGTAAGCCACCCTAGTTAAAACAATCAAAATGGGAAAAGTTGCTAAAAAAGCGTGCGACCGCAAGCGGCAGGTCCACTTCTCCCATGAGGAACTCACCGTGCTCACAGAGACCCTCCAGGAGAATGCTGCCGTCGTCTTCTCAACGCAAATGACCAGGACGGCACTTGCGAACAAGAAGGCCATATGGGCCCTGGTGGCACAGCGGGTAAGTGCGGTGGGGACCGCACCCCGCAACCCACAGCAATGCAGAAAGCGATGGGACGACTTGCGGATACGCGTACGGAGCATACTATCAGCCAACCGTAACATTGCCACAGCTACCGGGGGAGGATCGGAATCACCCATCAAGTTGACCCCCTGGGAAGAAATCTGTGCCTCCACCAATGGAATGGAGAGTATAGAGGGAGTCGGAGGGATGGAGAAAGGAGTGCAGACATCCGAAGAATCAGGTAGGTGGGCCAAATAAAACAATGCTAAATCCACAATGTCCAATCATGTGAAGTACCATGTGTCCACATAGTGCAACAGAAACACATGTCCAGGAGAACGTCCACATACATTGGCCTGATAGCGCACTTTAAAACTCACATTAAATACATAAATAATTAAAAATCCTAAAAACACCCTCTACACGTGCAGCATGCACACCGTAACTGCAGGCTGCAAAACAACTGCATCCTCAATCCACACAAAAATGAAACCACCTCCATCGGCCCTGACCCAAATCACCCTCAGGTACCACCCCAATGCATGTGATACATTGCCATTCCAATTTCCACAGACCCATAAATAACGCTCGCCCTCCTTTACTCCACCACAGGGTCCGATTCAAACGACGAGCTCCAGGACACCCCTACCAGCACACCTGCAAAGAGGGCCAAGACCAACGGCCAAAGACCCTCCACCTCAGCTGCACGGATCAAGACACGGCAGCAGCACAAATCAAGTGGCAGCACACAGGAGGGGACTTCAACAGGCACCCCAGCAGCCAGCATGCCCACAACAGCAGCACCACAGGTCCCCCCAATGGATGCCACAGAAGGCACTGCTTCTGGTGGCAGCAGCACCATAGGTGACACTGCATTAATGGCAGCATGCTCCGACACAGAAAACGGTGCTGTCGATGTAGGACCCATCCATGACCTGTCTCAATCCCCCTGTTTGTTTCATCCCGTACACCATGAGGATACCACGCAGGGGCACCCACAAGACGACTACTGGCCATCCCCCACAAGCCCTGTGGCAAGGCAACATGAGGTGATCAGCCCCTCTGTGACACCACCGCAAATGGCCATGGCCCAGCAGAGGCAACAGTCCCTCGACCAGGTGATCGTGCAACAGCAGCAACTGGCCACGCTCCTCAAGGAGCATGCTGATGAATGTGGGGGTTCTAAGGCAGTCATAGAAACATCTACTGAGACACTTAGGGCACAAATGGAGAGAAGTACAGAGACACTAAGGGTACAAATGGAGAGAAGCACCGAGAGCCTGAGGGGGGAACTGCATGCGACGTCCAAAGACGTATGTGGTGAACTTGCCGCTGTGCGCCGTGTGCTCACTGAGCTCTCACAAACCCTTAGGGACATGCATGGACGTGAGCAGGCAGAGACATCATCCGTTGCAAGTTCCGTCCAGGGCAGCCCCCAACGTAGATCTGGGAGGAACCTGCGCTCCACAGGCAGGGGTGCCCCTGATACCCGGAGAGGGGGCTTGCAATAGCGTCTGCCCACTGACAATGAGCATCTTTGGACACTGGTGTTCGGGGGGGAGGTAGGAGGGTGGAGGGGGGGTGTTGGGCTTTCTTGGGTGGCGGGTCGATGGGGTGTGTAATATAATTTCACATATGCTATAAACATTACATAATCATCCAATGAGATGTGTGGACATTGATCTTTGTGTACGAGGCCTTTATTGGCGTACAGTCCACATTGTGCATGTTCCAGACACACACAGTGCCACAAGTCCCGTGTCCATGTATCAGCCACCAGGCGTGAGTGCTAGAAGCATGAATCTATGATATTCTGATGAATTTCACGGGCCTCCTGTGCCTCGCGGACTCCTTGAGGTGCTGCCACATCCCCACCCTCATCATGACCATCTTCAGGTGCTAGCAGTTCTGCGTCAGGGGGCATGGGCACATTTCTACGTACGCACATGTTGTGTAGCATGACACATGCCATGACCATCTTTGCAACCTTCTCATGGCGGTACAGGAGTGCCCCGCCAGACCTGCTGAGGCAGCGGAAACGAGCCTTCAGTAGGCCGAATGCCTGTTCAATGACTACACGGGTACGTGAGTGGGCATGGTTGTAGTCCTCCTCATGCTGGTTCTGTGGGTTCCGGAGTGGTGTAAGGAGCCATCTCTTCAGTGGATACCCGGCATCACCTGTATGTGGACAATAAAGGATGTTTGTGGAATGACATTGCTACGTACGCATCCCCCCCCCTTCCTGCCAGGTCATTGCCGCATCACATACCCCACATTATCATGCATGAAATGAGACTCACCGAGTAGCCAGGATCTGTTCCCTGCGTGTCGCTCCATGTAGCGTGGTATTGTAGAGTTCCTCAAGACCATAGAATCATGGGTTGATCCAGGAAATCGGGCACAACAATGTGTAAAGATCCTGTTGGAGTCACACACCATCTGTACATTAAGAGAATGATATTGTTTCCGGTTGCGGTACTGGGCCTCCATGGCATGTGGGACAACCAATTCCACATGGGTGCAGTCGATGGCACCAATGCAACCCGGTATGCCGGCCAGTGCATGGAATCCCACTTTTGTGTTTGTAATCTCCTGCTCCGAGCGTGGTAAAGAGATGTAGTCGTCTGCGTGCTTCAGGAGGGCATCGAGCACTTGCGATAGTGTCCGTGACAACAGTGGCTGTGAAATGCCATGCAACTGTCCGACTGTGTGCTGGTAGGTGCCTGTGGCCAGGAAGTGGAGTACAGACACCACCTTCAGTAGGGGTGGGATGGCGGTTGGGCTATCTATCATGCTGACAAGGTCAGCGTGTGTCATGTTCACAATGGCGGTTATGGTGTCCCCGTCCAAACGGTAGAGGGTGTGGATCTGCTCAGCAGTGAGGTTGAACGGATGAGCTCGGAGGCGTGGGATTGCGGGCTGCCTGCGTGGTGGTAGTGGCTGTGCTGGTGGCCCTTGCTGGCCCTGCCTTGCCCTCCTCCTCCTCCTGCGTCTCCTCTGTGCGGCCGGTTGTTGTAGTAGTTGGTGTTCGTCTTCTTCTTGAAGTTGTAGTACTTGCAGTGCTATCAGGTCCCCCAGGGCCAACATCGCTAGTCCTGCCGGTAGCATTTTGGAGTGGGTGTGGTTGTGGGAGGGGGTTGGGTGTGCAATTTATGTGTTTTCAGGCTGTATAGCCTCCACCTGTGGTGATTCATTCCACCTGTGCCAGCTGCAATCCCCTTTGGGCGAGCACGTCCCGCACACAACGCTGCAATGTGACGCATGGCATCTTGCTATTACAATCATGTATTTAATCCCGATGGCAGTGAAATATTGGTTTATATGTTCATTCTGCTATGGTCCCATTGTTTCACATACTATCTTTGCAGTCGCGAACAAATTTGTGAAGGGTCAGTGGAATGTAGTACTCGATTAACGGTGGACCCTCATGCAGCACTGTACCGAGGTTCACCGACGGGCGGGGCGTCCCATTTGTGAGTGAAGCCAGTTGCCATTTTCACACACTACCGCACTACATGGATGAATTTGTGATTTCAAGCGGTCACAGATGCCTTATCGACGTGATGTTGCAAATGAGGAATTCGAAGGACAGCGCTTTCGGTTTTCAGCTAGCGGCGAGGAGACGCCCACAGGTCTGACTGCAAATATAACATTCTATTGTTTAATGTCCTTGGGACAGGGGCCATGACGAGAATGCAATGATTGATATGAATAGTATGGGATGCGCAATAGCGTAGTGGACGATAAGGCAGGACGTTCCCAAATACATGTTACTTCACAACTCTAGAATTCCGGGCTGGAGCACAGTGGATTTTGCAGACTGCATTACGCACAGACTCAATGGAAATTTCAAATGTGATGTGAGTAAATAATCAGGCGTTTTCATACCGGGATGAGGGAATGATGTATGGATGCATGGACAGATGATTTAATTGAGAGTTTGCCATGTACATGGCTTTTCGGAATCTATCCCCTTCCCCTGCGCTATGTGATGCAGAGCTGCCATCGTGGGACCATCGTCTATCTGCCCTTGTTGAACCCTCCCTGTCTCGACGCGCCTTCAAACACTTGTGTCTATGCACGTTACTAATCCCATCTAATGGATTCTGTCTTAACAGACGCATGCACACAAACACTCGTTTGTAATAGTGTTTTCACCTCGATTTATATAGTTATGATTCGCAAGTGATTTTTGGGTGGAAATAATCCTTTTGAGTGGGCTAGCATGCATATGGCTGTAGATTTAGTGTGATCATTGAAGTGAGTAATACAAATGGAGTTCTGATGCCCATGCTATTCTTTTTCATTTCATTTGGGTGACAGGTATCTCCTCCCCTTTTGCCGCTGCCATCTGTATGCCACTCCTGCAGATGGCTTTTACTCCCGACACCTGCTGCTTCGAGTTAATCAGTGGAGCACCATTACGATCTTATGGGACGATCGCCAATGGGCCACATGCCCTTACGCAGTACTAGTGGCTAGGAGCTACATATCAACCTTTCAGCTGGACTAGTGCCTACCTAATGGGACGGCCCTGCGGTTCTCGGCGCTTCCATGTTGACTTTTTGAACGTGAATGTAGCCCCTGTGTACCATGAAGGAACAGGGCGTCACACAAGAAGAAGCTGGTCATTTATTGCGGATGCAGCCCACAGTAATGAAAAATATTTTGGAGTTAATGACCTAATAGCTGTATGGGCTTGGTGAATTTGATGTGCATTAAAATTTGATTCTGATTTCAACCGTGTAGCGTTATTCTTTGCAAGTAATGTAGCATATTCCTATTTGTGGAGCGGTGTATTGTGAGGAGATCTGCATTGGGTTCCGGCTTCTGAGTATAGTTGCGTGGTACTGTACTGGCCGCGTTTGCCTACGAAGCCCAGTAAGGTCAGGGATGGGGCCTGCCATTATGACTGTTTTAATGATGTCATGCTCAGGGGCGGGGGATTAGCTTTTGTGTAACAGATGCCGGTCAGCCAGGTGGATTGGTGGAATGATGTGATTATCAGAAAATGGCTGGTCACAGGTGCCTGTGTTTGCGTGCGTTTCTTGGAGGGAGACTGAGGTCATGTCCATTGGAATAGCTTCTGTATTCGTGCCATCTGTGCCCTGCAGCTCCCATTGGCCCCTCTTGAGATGAGCCTGGCTGCTCAGTCACTCTGCCAACTTGTGTGGTACATGCTTATGCTGATGGTTGGTTTGTTTACTGGCAAGAGTACAGGGCTGGTGCAGTCTCCCTCAGGATACTGCTTTGAATGTTGCCTTACACTGGTGTCAAGCGATGGGGGCCTGTTGTTGTTTTGTCTCATGTTTCAGTTCATATTGCTGTACTTGAACCTTCACGTGCCTGTGCTGCATCAGCACGGCAATGGTGACATGCCAAATATGGATGGCCACTCACAAGGCACTTGGAGCCCCTACATTCATTTGTTCGTTGGCATGCATGGGTGACTTGTACATTTCACTGGTTGCATTGTGTAACTTCATTGCACCTACGAGGTGTTGTGCAATGTGGGCAGGGAGTGGTGTACAGGCACTCAGTAGGGCCATTTACGGTTGGTTCACGATGCCGTAATTCTCACCATGGCGGAATGGTACTTTCCGCCATGCTTGATGGCGTTAAGTAAATGTCCGCTAGGGTCAGCATTCGCGTACCGTTGCGCCATGGTGGTAATTACGGTTTTGCATGGGGCGCGTGCGCGTACTTGGTGCAGTTAGCGTTGGCGTTCACTACGGTGTCGCTGATGGCATCGTACTTTACGGTGACGGGTCATAATCGCACCGAGCGGTATTCGATGGCGGTATTACATTTCCGCCATCGTTTTTCGATTTCCGCCAGGGTCGTAATGAGGGCCACAGTAATTTGGTAATATGGGCCTATACACACTATAAATGATACATATGGTGATCCACTCTTGTATGAAATGTGTATCACATTATAGTTAAACTACAACATCCTGATCACACGTCTGCATGACACCCTGGGAATCGCAGGTCAGGCTCTGGCGTGGTTGACCTCCTTCCTTTCCGACTGCCCATCCCAGGTGGAATTTGGGTCCTTTCTCTCTACTACCACTCATTCAACCTGTGGTGTTCGCTAGGGTTCTAACCTAATCCCCTGGTTCTTCATTGTCTACATGGCTGCCCTTGCACATGTGATTACCACTTTCATCTCTAACTTCCAGTGTTATACAGATGACATGCAACTCTTCTTCAGTCTACCCTCAGCCACCTCCTCTACCACACTCATATGTGACTGTCTGTCTGCAATTCAGTCATGGTGTGCTGCCTCAACGTCAGTAAGACTGAGATCCTTTGCATTTATACTCCTGCTCCTGCTTTCCCACTCTAACTCTGGCCGACCTCCCTTGGACCTGCACCCGCACCCACCTGTGAGGCAAAAAATCATGGGGCTCACCTTTGACTCCACTCTCTCCTTCTCCAATCACATTTCAGACATCTTTAAAAAGTCCAACTTCCAGCTACACCTTGTGGGCTACATTGACCCACTGAACAGAATATCTCCAAACCCAAGCTGCGCATCAACAGAAACAGCAAAATGGTTGTGCTGGTTCCAGTTAGCACCATTTCCTCAAAACTGCGTTTTGCAGCAACAAAAAAGATGGCTTGCACAATCTTGCCAGGCACATATTGGGCAGGATGGAACAAGGGGGCACACTGAGGGAGCTTGCCAGTGTGTTCTTATGTATACAAATGTAATAAAGTGAAAATACAGCATTGCCTTGCTGCCAGACCCAAATCCACATTAAAAAGGAAACTTTTTCACCTTAAAAAAATGCTGTTCTGACACTATTTTCTTCTGCTTGTCCTTAAACTACTGTTATTAATAAGGCCCTGCCATGCACATTCATATCCCCATTGTGCTTCAGCAAAACCAAGCATGATCCCTGAATGACAGGCGCTGTTAAGCCAAATCTGAAAAAAGGCCCAATAAACTTCACTTTCTTCCGTGCACAGGAAAATGCGTTCATTTTCTTCACAAAGTATCAAAGATCAGTAGTTGAAAGGATCTCCAGCTATCTGGGTTATGTCAATTTCAATGCATCTGTGCTTCAAACAAACTCCTGCCTACAAGAGAAACTAACTATGGCTGCAAAACAATATGGGAATCTAGAGAGAAAAGCTGGATTTGCAAGAAAAATACAACTTTCAGTCATCACATGGGAAATGTACTTGTGCAAAATAAAGGAAAATATCTGTTTTAATAGAGCATGTTGGATAAGGCCCTGCCCTTATCTAGCAATGTGAAGGGGATTGTGAAAATACAATGAAGGAAATCTATTTAGGTTCTATTTAGCAGATTTATAGCAGATTTTCTTACAATTCAGAGCCAAAATAAATACCATTAATTCAAACTTCAGTGGCTGCTGGCAGCTAAAAAAAGGAAAAAAAGAAAAAAAAGGTTTCTGCTCAGAGGATGACAGAAACAATTACTAGGTTGGACAGAATCTAGTCTAGGCTGAACCCACTGACAATGGAATTTCCAGGACAAGGATATGTGAAAAGAAAGTGACACGTCTTTTTGATTTCTACAGGAGGCTTCAGAGGAGATCTCCATGACCCCCCTTGGAAGCTATTCCCAATTATGGGGAACAAAGGACTGCCATTTGATCCCAAAGCCTATTTATGAATAAAAATGTAAAGACATTTAACTCTGCAGCAGGACTTTGTAAAAATGTAAACATTTTGCACTTTAAAAGTGATTTTGTGGATTCCAAGATGGCAGCGCTGGAAGGAGGATGTGTCTGAGCGTTGCTCCGTCCCCCATCCAGGCCGCACTGCTAAAGAGCCCATCAACTAAGCGGAAAACTCCCGCAACGTCACCCAGAGCTGGAGAAATACGGGAGGTGGTCGGCCAGAGACGACGACGGGATTGCAGAGCAGTTCCCGCGCCGGAGATGACCCCGGGGGAGAGAGTCACCATCGGAGTCAGGAGAGCCCGGGGGATCCAGAGAATGGACACTGAAGCTCCCCCTGTGGTGCGCGGCGTGAAGCGAATTGTGGGCCTGCCCCGCCCTGCGTGACTCCGGAGGATACCGCGGAACGTTGGGGTCTGGATCCGCGTGGAGAAGTGAAGCGGAGAAGGGCCCAGGCGTGAAGCCGCGGTTGACCCAGTAGCGGGAGCAGCCCCACCTCGGAATAGTGGCGGCTGAGGAAAGCGGACCGAAGGGCGAAATTGAAGGGGCTCGAGTGAGGACGTCGGAGCATGCAAACACCGAGGCGGTGGGACAAGCGTGATCCGCGGCTGTCGTTCCCACCTGCATAATTAAAAAAGGTACGCGACCCGGGGGGAGAAGGCACGTGCCACTGGACTTATCCACGCTTCCCTAGACCTCGGCCAGAGAGAGAGTGTGTCCCTCCCCTGGGCCTGCAACACATATCCCAGCGAGCATCCCTGTGGCATAGAACTAAGTGGCATCAGGGCCCACAAGGGCGGGGGGGCAACAATAAAAGGTTCAGCAGGCAACAGGGGGAGATCACATCTGCACCAGCATAGCATCGGCAGCCAGGGGGCAGCGGAAGGCCTCTATAAACACATTCAAAACCCAGACACCACCCCCTGTTAACAAAGCAGGAGAACCCCCAGGGAAACGCAACTCCTGATCATATGGGGGCCCCCCACGGGTGCTGAAAAGGATCTCAAGGAGCCCAAAAACACAGCCGAAGCAGCGGGACGACCCCTACGGGAACCCTAACAAGGGAAATCCTAGCAGAACACATGCCCCCCCCAGATCCATAATGCTTCATCGCAGTAGAGCCCAGGGCAGCGAACGACGCACCCATAGCTGAATATAAACATCAGCACCTATGTCAAAATCTAGGGGGAGGTCGGCGCAATCAAATCACCAACACCCCCAGAGGAAACAGGATCAGAGCCTCCCACAATTGTGGGGATCGGAACAAACTACTCCCTCAAGCTCCACAAGGAAAAAAACTCAAGAAGGACAACTCCAGAAAGAATCCACAGGAATAACAGACCCCGAAATGGCAACTAAGGAGTATTTGAAAATGTGGTTTGGGGAATTTCAAACAAAGTTTATGGCTAAAATGGTGACGCAATTTGAATCCATCAAAAAAGACATGAAACAGGCGGTACAGGAATTAAGGACAGAGATTACGAATTTGGGGGAGAGGACGGACACTCTGGAGAAAATCACCCAAAATCTAGATGAAGAGGCGCAACAATATGCAGAGGTCCAGGAACAACTGCTGAGACGGACCCATAATCTTGAAATACAGTGTGAGGACCTTGAAAACCGATCGCGAAGGTCAAACATAAGAATTAAAAATATGGTGGAATCAATAGAGGAAAGGGACCTGAAAGACGCAGTCCAACAGGTCTTCAAGGAGATCCTTGACGTACAGGAAAAAGAAGAAGTATCCATAGCTAGAGTACATCGGGTGGGCCCAAAAAGAGCGGGGGAACCGGGCGCAAGGCCTAGAGATGTACTGGTAGCCCTCTCCTCTTATCCCCAAAAAGAACAGATTCTGAGGAAAGCAAGGACGATAGACCACATTAGAATGAATGGGGAGGAGATACAGCTATATCAGGACTTGGCACAGATCACTTTGCAGTAGCGCAGAGACATGGGCCCAGTAGTAAGACATCTAATGTCAAAGCAAATAAGATATAAATGGACATTCCCGTTTGGGCTGCTCTTCACATGGGAGGACAAACAAAGGAGGATAACTACTTGTGAAGAGGGGAGACAAATATTGGCATACACGAGCAAGAGGAAGAACCTCAAAGAAGGAGGAGAGATAACCAGACCCGGAATAGAGTGGATTCGTACTGGAAAACCACCGAAAGAAAAGGGAAAGGTCCCCAGCCAAGAGACAGGTAACCACTACGAAGGCAACAGAAGGATCTATCAAAATCACACGGGAAAGATCAAGTAACCCAACTCGACAACGCTAGAGAAACAGGAGGAGAGATTTCCAAACATTCGAAGAAGTACGGTGGAAGAGCAGGAGGGCACTTGGAACACCACTTGGAATCCGAAGGGTTTTAGTATACCCTACAAGTCATCCCTGAGAACAGTTGGGCATGGCGCGTACAGCGCAACGCCTGAGCGACCTTAGGAACCAGAGCCCATCTCAGGGCAATTTTAGGGGATAGGGGGGAACAGGGCAAGTTGGGGGTTGCCTCATAGGGCAGGAGGGTACACCGGGATTCAGCGCTATACGCAAGGAACGCTCCAAGATGTACATTCAAGGACTAACATCCAAGAACGGGATGGGGACTAAAATCGTAACATATAACATTCGGGGCCTTAACTCTCCAGTCAAATGGAAAAAAGTGGAGCAGTTCCTAAAACAAGATAGATATGACATTATCATGCTCCAAGAAACACATATAAGAACACACGACAAGACAAAGGTCCGATTCAAGGGGTATAACCAGATACTACAAGCAAATGCACAAGACAAAAAGGCAGGAGTCTTAATAGCCTTCAAAGATTCCTTACAGGTACAGATCCTCCAAACAGAGGCAGACACATAGGGGAGATATCTGTTAGTGAGCACAAAAATTGAAGGGAACCCCCTAACGCTTGCCGCTGTATGCACCAAATACAGGTCAGGAGGGATTCCTTAAAGACACGCTTGGAAAATTAGAAGGATTTGCCACAGGGTAAATAGTGCTGGGAGGAGACCTGAATATAGCGTGGGACCCTAATCTTGATAGATCGGCCCCCAGACAGCAAGGACAATGCTCCCCCTCGAATGCCCTGAAACAGAAAATGTCTAACCTAGCACTTGCAGATACATGGAGGCATATAAACACTGTACAACAAGGCTTCACCTATTATTCACATTTATACCAAACAATGTCAAGGATAGACTACTTATGGGCCACGCCAGGCATTTTGGGAAAAACACAGAAAGTAGAAATTGGTGCTATATCACTTTCTGATCACGCCCCCCTTTCGATAGAACTAACGCTTGCCCCAAGACGCTCCAGCTTGTGGAAATAGTGACTCCCAGAGGAGATAGTCCGAGACCCGGTAATGGGAAACACCATTAGAGAACAAATCAACGAATATCTTAAAAATAACAACCTCCCAGACATATCGATAGGAACTCAATGGGAAGCCCTGAAACCGATCACTAGGGATCATATAATCACACTAAAATCCCAAAGGGAGAGGCTTAACCTCCGCTGGGAAAGGGAGTTGGAGGCAAATATTAGCAAAATCCACGCAGAAATAATAAAGAACCCAACAATGAAGCTCCAAAGAACATTAAGACACGTACAATACCAATTAGATTCCATCCGCATAAAGAAAGCAGAAAGACACCTAATAAGATTGAAACATTGGTATTACATAAAGGCCAACAGAGCGGACAAACTCCTGGCCAGACAGCTGAAGTGGAAAATTCAAGATAGAACAGTTAAGGCAATGCAGGACGAGACAGGGATCAGGAAAACACAAACATCAGATATTGGGACCATATTTGAGCACTTTTATTGGCATTTATACTCGTCGGATCATCCAGATGACACCCTCCAAAAGACATATATAGATGGGGTAATGCTCCTGACACTAACGGAAGTAGAGAGACAAACGTTAGATAAGGAAATAATCCATGAGGAAGTAATCAAAGCAAATAAAGATCTACCCAGGAATAAGGCTCCGGGCCCGGACGGCTACACCGCCCTATTTTATAAATCCCATAGCTATATATTGGCCCTAGTCTTAACGGATCTCTTTAACTCATTTAAAGACAAAAATGATATCACCCCATCAATGAATGAGGCAAAAATGCTGCTGATACACACACAGGGGAAAAACCCAGAACTTCCAACATCATATCGCCCTATAGCATTGATAAACTTGGATGCAAAGTTGTACACTAAAATCATAGCCACGAGACTCACGCAAATACTCCCGAGGTTGGTCCATCAGGACCAGGCGGGTTTTGTCCCCGGTAGACAAACACATTACAATATTAGGGGGGTCCTACATTTTGTGGAAAAAATAGCTATAACACAAACCCCTGCGATAATATTGGCCTTGGACACGGAAAAGGCATTCGACCGAGTCGAGTGGTCTTTCCTCTTCCATACAATGAGGAAAATGGGGATGGGGAGACATTCATTAAAATGATCCAAGCCAATTACAAATCACCCACCATCAGGGTTGCAGTGATTGGAGCCCTCTCAGAGAAAATTCAAATTGAGAGCGGGACGAAACAAGGATGCCCTCTGTCCCCCCGCTATACATGCTTTTTCTGGAGCCCCAACTGTCGAGGATTAGAAGCAATAAGGAAATAAAGGGCATAGTCATGGGAGGTACTGATTATAAAATAGCTGCATACGCAGATGATATGCTAGTGATGCTTGGGGACCCAAGAAACTCCCTCCCTTGTCTCATGCAGGAAATAGAAACATTCAGCACACTGTCAGGCCTTAGGATTAACAGGCAGAAATCAGAAACATTGATTCTGGCGGGAGACTCCGAGCAGATTCAATTAATCGCAGAGGAGCTCAAATTAAAAATTGCACAGCAGGGAGTCAAATACCGAGGAATTACCCAATCACACAAAATACAACATTTATACGCCCAAAACTACCCTTCAATGCTGAGACAAATAAAAAAGGGACCTGGAGAAATGGAACCCATTAGCAATAACATGGTGGGGGTGGATGACGGTAATCAAGATTTCCATCCATCCCAAACTTACGTACCTGTTTCAGGCCCTACCAATAACACCTCCCCGGAAATTCTTCAAATCCCTAACAAAAGCGGTCATAGAATATATTTGGCAGGGGAAAACACTGAGAGCATCTAACACAGTCCTCTCAGCGTCTAGAAAAGATGGGGGATGTGCACTACCACACTTCAAAAAATACTATGAGGCGGCCCAACTCTGGATATTGAAAGAATGGATACCAGAAAACTCTCAGAAGCTCTTTGCAGCCCAGGATAGGGCAGTAGCAACCACACCTGCTATGGGCGGGGAGGAAACATAGACATCCCAACTTACGAATAAGTGAAATTATGCAGACTGCACTAGAAATATGGGATAAAGCCACAAAGCACGGCACGCTAACTAAACATCCAGCACCCTTTATGCCCCTATTCAAAAAACCCGAATTCCCACCCGGGCTAGAGAAGAACGCATTCCTAAAATGGGAGGAAGCGGGCTGCAAAATGGTGGGGGATATGTTCCAGGGAGGACAGATAAGAACCTTTGAAGACTGTACCACTCTACTGACACTTAAACCCACAGATAGATACAGATATGACCAACTATATCACTGGCTAGACTTGCTCAAAATAAGAAAAGCAGCCGCAAGAGAATTAACCCCATTTGAAAAATACATTATGACAAACGATGGATCTAGGAAGCTGGTCTCAAACATATACAAATTTATAAATTCGCCTGAGGAGAAAATACAATGGCCATACATTAAGAGATGGGAAAAGTCCTTAAGGAAAACGATACCCATGGAATGGTATGGTGGGAATATACATGGGAGCTGATACCCAAATTAACAAAAGCAATACACTCAAAAGAAATGTGGATGAAAATTCTCCTCCAATGGCACTACAAGTCAGAAATATTACACACCATGCTCAGGGGAGTCTCCAATGCATGTTGGTGGGACTGTGGGGGGGAAGGCAATTGGCGGCATATATGGTGGGACTGCCCCAACTTACAACTATATTGGAGTGACGTTAAGGAGCACATTAAGTTAATGTTCCCTGACATGGGGGATCCAGGGGAGGAGGAGTGGCTATGTGGGATATGGGACCCGAACGACAGAACCCTCACCAAAACCCAGAAAATAAACTTTATGGGCCTACTAATTGGAGTCTGGCTGGAAATAGCCCAAAAATAGAAGCAGAAACATCCACCAATGGCACTAGACTGGATTAGAAGAGTATGGTCCCATGTAACGATGGAACACATAACTTACAATCTTTAAGGTAACCATCTGAAATTTAGGGAGGAATGGGCAGTGACCTATGATGATCCACACATATGTATAAAGTTATGGCATTTTAGGCTGAACATTTCACACTGAAAAGCGCGAAAAACTGGTAGAAGGGCGAAACAATGTCTCTCAAACTGGAGGATTGGACTGCTATATGCTGCATAAAATATGTAACCTGTTTATGTAATTTGTTTAGATGTTTCCACTGTATAAAGGTGCCACTTAGGGCAAAACTCGATTTTAGTCAAAGTAATTGTGGGAGGTTTTGGACATTGTAAAACTTACATCATAAATCGCACATTATTCCATTGAAATCCAACCAGCTTAGAACGAGGCGGGGACTAGCACCCCTGACCAATCCAGTAGTTTAGAGGCATGCTTCGCTAAACATGCCCAGCCATATACTTTGATGATGTCACCATGCATTATAAATAAGAGTCCCTGACAAGACTCCAGACACACTCTTCCTGAAAGGTCCTGCACTGCATTCCTGACCTGCTCCATCTAGATTCCAGACCCCACTGCAAAACCCAAGCATAGCTGATTCCTACTCCAGCAAGATTATTGATCCATAAAAATTCACTAAAATCCCAGATATTCAAAGGGTAAAGCTGTGGTACCTTTGCATCCTGAAATCAGACTGACTTGCTGCCCACTAACTGCATGCCTACTGCAATCCTGCCATCCAGCTGACCTTTAGTATCCAGTGACCAGAATTGCCATTCTGCTGTCCTCGCCATCCGGTAGCCAGAACGTCCCAGCTGTTTCCTTTTTCCAGGTGCGCAGCCATGTGGTGACCAGAAACTGTTGATGGTCCAAAAATCCCAAAGCTAAAAGTGGACTGTGAGTATAATCCCTACCCCATAGAAACCCATAACCTAGCTTGTCTTGCCTTTGTCCTTATCCCACTCTGTAAGCCATCCTATCCATTTACTGATAACTTGTTAAAAACTTTTAGAAATATCTGTGCACCCTGCCTGTGACTTTCTAAAGTGCTAGCGCCATCTCTTTTCAATTTTGTCTTTTGTAATCCTAAACCATTTTTCCTATTTCGAGTGTTCGGACTGTGTCCGCCAGGGTTGGGCGCTGGGGTGACAGGGTTTAATTTGTGAATCAACCTTGGATCTTACTGTGTCCATCTTTGGTGGTCTAGTCTGAATACTCCAGTTGTGACAAGAACAGTTTTACCCTATACTAATTGCCTTTCCTATTTCATGGCTTCATTTTGCTCAAAGCACACTTTTTTATATCTTTTATAACCAGTTTCATAGCTAGAGACCTATTTTCAACTGTAGAATGTCCCTGTGATATACATCTATCCCCCAACACAGCAACCAAATCAGAGTATTTCACCAGTTTCTATTAAAAACCGTTTGGGTAATTTAAAGCAGGAATTGAAAAGAAATACAACTTTTACACGTGTCATTTGGCTGCAATCTGTTCTAAACTTTCCACTCATTTTCGAATTGTATGCCTTTTGCTGATCCATTGCCTTGTGACTGCCAGTGATAGAACTACATGCTATTGTTATAAAACATATGTATATTATAATTTAACTACACATTGATTAATTATTTGCCATTTCCGATTGCTATTTTAGGCCTTTAGTAAGGGTTTAAAGTCCATTTTTACATCTTATTTATTCTGTGAGGGATGGTCAGATTTTTATTCTGCCTCTTATTCCTGATTAGCTGCTGCTTCTTTCTATCCACTCAGAATTCGATTATTTTTGGGTTGAGGGAACATTGCAGGGGGGAACCTTAACTTTGGTGCTATCTTTCCTAAATCAATTGTGCTGTATATACGTTCTAGGGGAAGGTAAACCAAGTGCATTGCTCACAATTCCAGTGTAATTATCACCCCACTGGTGATTGCTGCCCCATATTAAAACTTGTATGATTTCTTTTGAATAAATATATATTGCATTTCACCAACCAGCCTGGTCCATTGTGACCCTGGGTATTTGAAAAAGGGGGTGTGATACGAGTTGTGTACTATCTCCAATTGAATCTGCATAAAATAAGGAGAAAAGCATCTCAGTTGTGCGCTACATACTAGGCTGAGACCAAAATGTGTGTCACCTGATTGAAATCCATAACAACCTCCTCAGAGGTACTCTTCCTTTTTTCACCTTCCCCAGTGGCTCACTGTCTCCAGAGCCCTGGTTCTATCAAGGCTGGACTACTGCAATAGCCTCTTTCTCAACCTCCCTGCCTCTGCTCTGCGCCCTCTGCAACTCATCCAGAACAGAACTGCAAGACTTATCCTTGGCCTCAAGCCCAGGGACTGCATCTCTCCGGCACTGAAATACCTCCACTGGCTCCCCATGGCTGCAAGGATCAAGTTCAACCCCCTCTCCATTGTCCACAAGACTTTCTGGCACCTGGGACCCACCTATCTAAAACAGTGTCCTAAATACTGGCCTTCCCGAGCCTGCTGCTCATCTACCTCCAACCTTCTGTGAGTGTGCTGGTTGTCCAAGCAGAGATTTGGGGGGAGATCTTTATCCTCTGCAGTGGCTTCCCACTGAAATAGCCTCCATGTCACACTCTGTCTTGAGCCTGTTCTCCTTAAGTTCCAGAAACTCCTTCAGACATTCCTTTTCTCCTCTTCCTTCTCACTCCCTCTACCCTGCTAACCTTTCTCTCTGCTCTATCCTTCTCTTTTTTCCACAAAACCTGCTGACTGGCTGCCTGGTGTACCACAGGTCGCTGGCACCATCACCAGTCCCCTGGCACTTGCCTCTGGGCCTTGCACTTGCACTTGCCTCAAGATTACTACACTTGGTCAATGACCCATGTGAGTGGAATCTCTCAGCACTTAAGCCAGCCTCGGACTGACTGGGTGCACTTGGTCCCCTCCCCCACACCCCACCTGCACTTGTCCCCCCTCCCCTCTCCTGCAGCTGTCTGCACATTTGCACGATCTGAATGCACCATGCCTTGAAGATCGTCTATCTGTTTTTCCCTTGTCTCCGCTCCTTGTATGATGGCACTTCAATGCACTTGAAAAAACTGCAGAATCATTGTCAGACCCAATTGCTGTTATCTACACCATTAATTGTATTATATGCACTTGTTCCATGCACCCACTCTGCCTGTGCAGACTTGTCTCATTCAGAAATTCAAGGGCTCTGAATGACTGTTGTTTTTTCCCCTTGTTCCCTCCTTCCTTGAGCACTTTGAAACACTTGATTTGTGTATAGACGCTTTACAAATGAACAATTTCATACCATACCAGTTTTATCGTAACCCTAGTTTTCGTTGTGTACTTAGGAACAATGCTATGTGATGCCCCTTCCTGTTTTGTCAAGGGGTGAAAAGTTGTGTTGCATGGCTTCTCGGGATGTCACTTCAGGGTTGGGCCAAATTACATCACTTCCTGTGATGTCATCAGAGGTCAAGGGTCATGTGATGTGACTTCCACTACCCCTGGCATTTTGGGGAAATGACATCCGGGCTGACAACCAAACATGTTTGTGTGCCACAAGAAACATGATGTTTGTGAGCTACACATTGAAGATATGTGCTTTACATTTTTCGTTCTCCCATATGAGGAGAATAGTCCTTACAAGTTCTAAAATTCATGCTCCAGAAATGGTCCCTTATTGTGTTATTTGCTTGTAGGCTTAATATCTGAGACAATTGAATCTAATGTATCTAATGTTTGACATCCTTATTAGTTCTTATGAGTTCTGAAGCCTAGTTTAAACATTGTTGAGGCCACAGAATTAATATGTTTTTTATTTTTAATTTTCAGATTGAACAAAGTCATTTGTCAAAAATAGATCTCAGAAACCTTTACAGAACATCACTGGCTTCATGTTTACATTTGATCAATAGTAAACAAAGTACAGCAATCATGCAACTTTTTCCAAAGTGATATCTTGTTTTTCACATGAAGATTGGAGTTGATAAAGGAATCTTTTTCTTGAATCCAGTTGATTTCAGCTTTTTGGTGGATGATGGGTTGTTAATGGTGCAGAGTTTTTATTCGGATTGTTCTTCATGCTATATTATTTTTCATGGGAATATGGTTCATAGGGTTTCATTTTATAAATCCATCTAGTGATGATCACTCAGGTCTTGCACACCATGCCAAAATGTATTTTTGAAATGACGTGCTTGCAGATCAAGGGAATTTAACCCATCTTTTTGGACAGATGCCTTTGGTGTGCTACATGCTATTGTTGCACTTTAGCATGCCTTATTGGAAGAATCAAACACACAATGAGGCTAGGGTATGTTCCTTGCTTGCATGTGTCAACTGTAATAAAGTGTAGGTTGTCCTGAGAAGTGATCTACTACTACAGAACATGTCTTCTATACCTTACATTAGAAAAGGCGTCTACATATATCACCACAGTAGTCAGAACGAAAAGGTCCAAACTCTATAGCCATAGAGTGGAAAATGTGGACATTTGGCTTCCTATCTCCCAGCACAATCATACTAGAATATCGAACACACAAACACTTCTACACATTTAAAAACATGTTCACATATCTATTTAGAAGATGTTCACATCAGACAAATCTTCCAAAAGCCAAAGTGCATATAGAATATGTTTGATTGTTACATATTTGTCATGTGCTCCCCGATTTTTTAACAGCACCTCCCCACTTTATTAATGGTCAAATAAACACAACCAACATCAACCACCTCTTATAGAAAGTACTTAAATCATTGTGTTTAGGTGTCAAGATAATTGGTCATGATGGAAAATCTCTTACATGAAATGCAAGAGGTCGGTTCACTTTGGATTCAATTCATGTGAACATTCATCTGGCTCCAGTGCACCTTTAGTGTAATTCCATTTAAAATACACAAAACAAATCGATCAACCTCTACGTCCTTTGCGAGGAGAAACAATGAAAGTATGCAATGACTATGGGATGTCGTTGTATAGCAGTTTGTAGATTGCTCAACCACTGAGTAGACACGTTGGAGGTGATTAGCACAAACATATATTTCATTTACTTACTGTATTTATAAAGCACTTATGCCTAATCACTGTACATACATTAAAACATGACAGAAACAATAAAATATATGCAAAAACAGAAGGTAGTCAATTTTGAATTGCATTCTTAATTGTTGTGAAAGGAAAGAAGATTTAATAGAAGTATGAAAGAAACCAAGAGTAGAGACATAGACTACCGTGAGTAGAGAAGAGCATTCCAGAGCTCGGAGTAAAAATAGAAAAGGAAAAAAAGTTGAACTGGCACAGGGAGGGCAATGGAAAGAGGATGAAGACCCTTAGAAAAGGGATGAAGACCAGAAGGGCAGGGGAAGGCAATAGTAAGATACAAGATAAGCAAGAGGTAGGTTCATTGATATATTTGAAAATAATTCAAGAGTAGAGAAAGAGAAAATGTGGAAGTGGGAACATGAGAACAGGAAGGGAGATGAAATGGGAGACAAAGGCAAACATTTTAAATAGGATTCAATGGTGGGAATAAGAATATTGGTAGTAGAGACGGTAAGGCAATGATGCACCTTGCAGACATTGTAAAGTTGAAAATAGCAGGAACAAATAAGAGAAGACATGAGAAGAAAAGGAAAGGAATGTGAGGAATCAAAGATAATGCTAATTTAATAGCAGGGGGAAAAGGGAAACACATTCTGGGAAAATGAATAAAATTAGAAAGACAGCCATGGGTAGGAGAAGCAGGAAAGAAGAGATCCTCAACCTTGGATATGTGGAGATGGGGAGAATTGTGGGGTAAACAGACCCCCCCAGAATGTCATGCCTTACTCTCATTCTCCCTTTCTCCTCTCTCGCACTCCTCCACTGCTAATCCCTCCCCTCCAATCTACTCACACCGTGACTTTCGTGACTTCGTGACTTCGACACTACCCTCTTTTTCGACACTTGCTCTTCTTCTCTTTCATCTCTCCAAGACTTTGCTTTACTCTCTGCGGACAATGCTCTATCCTCCCTTTCCTCCTCTATCTCCTCTGCCCTTGATCAACTTTACCCCCTTTCTCTCTTCTGTCCAACCCGGAAGCCTTCTCAACCCTGGCTTACTCCCCATCTCCGCTCCATGCGGCGCCTTCTCCGCGCGTCTGGAGAGACTCTGGCTCAAAACTCCCTCGCTTTCTAATCAAATCTCTTACTTTCCTTACCACGCACTATACAACTCTTGTCTTGTCTCGGCCGAATCCTCCTACTACTCTAACCTTCTCCATTCTCAAGCCTCCCACCTTCATCGTATTTTTCAAACTCCCTCTCTGACTCCCCCTCTCCTCCTCCCCCCTCTAATCCCTCATCCTTCATGTCCATCTTCTTACCTGTTTCCCCTTCCAAAGTCTCCTCCCTTCTATCTAAAGTCCACCCCACGTCCACCCCTTCTGACCCTCTCCCCTCCCTTCTTATCCCCAAGATCTACCCTCTTCTTATCCCCTACCTTACCACTTTCTTCAACATCTGCCTCTCCTCATCAACCTTTCCCTCTGATTTCAAACATGCTACAATTATTCCTATTCTAACGAAACCCTCTGCTGATCCACTTCTCACTGCTAACTTCAGACCTATCTCTCTTCTACCATTCCTTTCTAAGCTTCTTGAGTGCCTTGCCTACTGTCAGCTCTCATCCTTTGTCACTTCTTCCTCTCTCCTTCCTCTCTTCCAATCTGGCTTCCGTCCCACACATTCCACAGAAACTGCTCTCACCTCTATCCTTAACTCCCACCTCTCTGCTCGACATGCCAAGCAATCCTCTATCCTTATTCTCCTTGATCTCTCTGCAGCTTTTGACACTGTCGATCATCCCCTTCTTCTCCACACTCTTTCCTCCATCGGGTTTAAAGGCCCTGTTCTCAAATGGCTATCCTCTTACCTCTCCTCTCGTTCCTTTGCTGCATCATGGTGTGGCCAGACCTCTCCTTCCTTCCCTCTTATTTACAGTGTTCCCCAAGGTTCTGTACCCTCGTTGCCCCTGTTATCTCCTCGTTTGGCATTTCCCACCATTTCTATGCTGACAACACTCAACTCTTTCTCTATTTCTCCTCCTTCTCAACTGACCTTCACCTTAAACTCTCTTCCTGCCTTACTGCTATTAAGAACTGGATGTCCTCCCGCTTTCTCTCTCTTAACACCGATAAAACCAAAGCCTTTTACTTCCCCTCCAACTCTCTTGCCCCTCCCTCTCTTCCCCCTTTCATTGACTTTCCTCCCTCAAATCTCCCTATCTCTCCCCAAGCTCGTAATTTAGGCAATCTCTTTGACTCCTCTCTCTCGTTCTCACAACACATTTCACTCACCTCTCGCACCTGCCGATACCACCTCTACAATATTCGCAAAATCCGTCCCTCCCTCACATTCCACGCTACAACTCCTAATCTCCTCTCTCATCTTTTCCCACCTCTTCTACTGCTCTTCTCTACTCTTTGGAATTCCTGCATCTCATCTTGCCCCCCTTAAATCCATCTACCACTCTGCTGTTCGTACCCTTTGTCTCCTTACCTCCCGAGACTCCATCTCTACCTCGCTCTCTTACCTTGGCTGGCTACCATTTCACTTACAGCTAACATTTTACTTCCTCTGCCTTGTCTTCAAATCCCTCCATGGTCTTGCTCCTCCTTATCTCTCCTCCCTTCTCTCCTTCTACTCCCCCTCCCGTTCCCTTCGTTCCGCTGACCATTTCCTTCTCACTGTACCTCCATCCCCCTGTGCTTCCTCCCGTTTCTGCTCCTTCCAACTCCTTGCACCTCTGCACTGGAACTCACACCCTCTCACAATCCGCTCTACCACGACCTTCTCGTCATTTCGCACTCCCCTTAAATCCCTTCTCCTCCATTCTACTCCTTGAAACCTCCCCCTCTGCCCTCTCTGCTTCCCCTCCCCTCTCTTCCTTCCCTTTGATTTTCTCTCTCCCCTCTCCTTTCCCTCCTCTCTCTCTCCCTTCCATTTCCCTCTTCCCACTCCTCACCACCCCCCCACATAATCCAACTCCCCTATTTCCCCCTCCCCTTCAGTTAATTGCTCTTGTCACTGTTTTGTCGAATGATTCATGATGTAATTTTAGTTCAACTGTTATTTTGTTGTTGTTGTCATGTATTATGTTGTTCCACTGTACATGGCCTTGGTGTAAAGCACTCTATAAATAAACAAATAAATAAATACATAAATAAATAAATAAATACATAAATAAATAAATAAATAAATAAATAAATCAAAATAGTGGCAATGCCAGGCCATACAAGGAGAGCAAAGCTGGCTTGTGCAACACCCATTGGAATATGCAGACCAGTCCAAAGCACTTCTTTTCCAACAGTAGGCCTATTGAATGAGCAGGAATGGGCCTCCCTCCATTTTGTTAAAATGTACAGGCACTCAGATGAAGCAGAGTGCACTCAGACCTGTAATATTACTAACATTGTCCAATTGATTCCAAGAAGGCATGTCTGCTGCAGATGCTGACTTCGTGTGAATGAGGAAAAGACACAGGTGACAGATTTAAGGCTGCAGAAGTGCACATTGAAGGAAATAAATACATTTGAAATATTGCGCATTTAGAAGATAAAAAGGAGTAATAATGCCTGACATGTAAGAAGTAATGTCAAGTGACAGATTGCGTTTATCAGGAATAACAAGACTTAATTTCCATCATATAAAATGCCAGCCTGTAAAGAGAGAGGCCTATTTCGTTTTTGCATAAATTAACACTGGTTTTCTTATGTAACTATCTGTGTGACTAATATCCAGAGGGAACCTACTGCTGTTCAAACATTGTGTAAAGAAAGAGTTTGTTCCTTGGCAGCAGGCCCAGATGCAATACAAAAGGTCATGTGTCCCCACATTGTCAATTTAAAATGCTATTCTTTCAGAATTGTGAACTGCAACTTGTTTTTCTCTCTGAGCTGTAACTTTGACCGCAGGACCTTTGGGGCTGGGCCTACCAAGGAAACAGTCTGGGTTTCAGTTCAAATGTTAAAAATACAGAGAAAGAGAGAGTTGTGATACAGATAACATGACCAATAGAAATGACCTTTAAGGTCAAGTCCCCCATAAATTGTGCATTTGTTCTGAGCAAAGACCATTTGAAGCTTAGGAGGGGAGGGTAGAACCACATGGGCTGAAAAGCCAGATGCCCCAGTCGTGTGGTTTGGTGGAAATGAAACTGCTGGGGTGAATGTGAAATTACCTCTCATATAATGCATTGCCATATGGTTTACATTGAACACATTTTCCTAAATAAAAGGAGCATCTTGTGTTTCCCTGAGCTCACCCTGGACTCATTTTAAAGGGGATTCAAAGCAAGTTGGGACCATGTAAAGACAAATGTTTTGTGATGTACATAACTTAAGATATGATCAAAATAATGATTCTGGCATTTTCATGCATCTGAGGAACTACAAATATTGATAGAGTGATAGATGGTGAAATTAATGTTGGAAATATGTAGTGTTAGAGTTGTAACTATTACGGCGCAGCCACAAACCATGAAAAATGATAGCTCCACCCAGAAAGGGCATGCTGAAATAAAATGTGTATTTTCCCACTCGCCATAAAATGCATAATTCGAAAATATATAGATTCATATAGTTATCTGAAAAATTAGAGTAGCTGCCATGTTGTTAGACTTTCAGAACCCAAAAAGGTAAAACCCACCTGTCATTTTTGATGATGTATTTTAACTCCTCCCTCAGCTTCCATGACACATACCTCGTAACTCCTGGTCCTATCAGCAGCAAGTGGGCGTCTTGGTGGCAGGTGAAGGGAGAGTGTTAGCCAATCCTTACTGTGGGAATTATGATTATAAGTGATTTCAATCCAGCACTCCAACTAAGTCAATGTCTATTATGGGATGCCCAATGGAAACCCTTATTTATATATTTTTATGTCAAAAGTTATTTTAATTCTGGATGATGTACCCTTATAAAACGCCCCTCTCTTTGAATTCCCCCGGTCTCACAGAACCAAGAAATAGGTTTGTTTTGCAAATTAAAAGATGTATTTGAAGAATTGAACATTATATAGATTATACTTTTATGAATATGAATAATATCTGAAATCACACTTATGAATATGAACAATGATCAGCAATGGGTAGTATTACAATAATCAACAATATCTTTAATCAATTAGGAGTAGGAATAGGAAGAATAATGTAGCAGAGAATAACTTTGTGTGGTTCAAGGAAATGCAATGATAGGAAAGAATGCAACACAGAAATAAACTTGATATGAATTCAGTCAAAGGCAATGTAATCACTCTTTCCCCCTGTTACCACTCACTCCCCCCAATATGCAATATGAATAGATGGAATGAGGGCATACAGGTATCAGGAATAACAATCAACAATTGCAGTTTCAATCTCGATTCCCCGCAGCAAGCTTAGAGAGAACAGTAATGATTTTAAACAGGTCAATTGCTTTTAATTGTGGTTTGAAATGAATGGGAAAAATGCTAAAAATGATTTTAATTCGCTAAATCGCATTCAGAACAAGTGAGGGTTGCTTTGGATTGGTTCAGGTCAACACTAGCAAGGATTGTTGAATGGTTAGCAGATGGAAAATGAAATTCAGAAGTTGAAATCAAGAAATAGCTGTTTTTACAGCTGGTGAAATCGGGGGTCCTAGCTTCAGAATCACATTTAAATTTCGTTCCTAGCACATACGGTTCAAAAGTTACAGAGGTGTTAGTGAAGGTCAATTTTTCTCAAAAGGGTCAAGATTTCAAATGAAATTGCGCTTTGAATTGCAAACAGGTTGGCTTTACACTAACAATTATCACAGGATTAGATGGATGAGAAAGGATTCAGAATGGACAAAAGAGATTCTGCAATGCAGTCTGGATATGTTGGAATGGGTTGAATGGATTACTTTAAACTGAGAAATGACTATGGACAGTTCTATGCTAAATACTCACTACTATGGCTTTGGAATGGAATGGACCCGTCAAAGATCTGGTCAAAGCTTTGACTTGGACTCCGCTCGCCACCGGACAGGTCTCAGGTGCTTGGTTCTGCTCTCAGCACTCTGGTCTCTGCGCGGCCTCTTGGACTGGATCTGACGGGTTCTGGGTTACAGCTCTGCTGGACTGATCTGGATCTTGGGTTCTAGCAAAGGTTGTTGGCCAGAAGCAGCAAACAGCTCAGCCAGGCTGTTGAATAGATTAGGTTAGGCCCCGTGGAAGTTAGGGGTTAAATCAGGTTTGCAAGATTTTTGAGGCCTGCTGAAAAGGGGTCAGCATTTTGGATTAGGCCTCTGCTTCAGGGTTCTAGAGTCTGGTTCTGGAGTCTGGATCTGGAGCCTGGTTCTGGAGTCTGGATCTGGAGTCTGGATCTGGAGTCTGGATCTGGAGTCTGGTTTTGGAGTCTGGATCTTCCTGCAGGGTGCTTCGCCAGTGGATCAGTTGATGAGTGAAAGAGTGTGTGTCTTGCCTGTCCTCAGCAGTCCCTATTTATCCATTTTCCAAAGTGGGTGGGGAGGCTGATTGTCTATGCCCAACCCTCTAAGGATCTGGTAGGTCAGAGACTTTCCTGTCCCCTGATTTGAGAAAGGAACAGTGTGTCATAAGGTGTCATCATGTGTCAGAGTGATTAAATCAAAAGTCATCAATTGTGCGCAGAGCTACCTGACTTTATACCTTTCCATTAGTGGGTGGGGGGGGTGAAACTGGGTAGGCCCTTGGCACAAAATCCAATTCAAATTAATTCCACCTAAATTACCCTATCCATTTAAATTGAATTGTGATGGGAACAGCCCGCCTTAATCCTTTCCATTAAATTGTGGGTAGGGGGGAAGCTGTGTAGGTGCATTGAATTGAAGTTAAACCAATTAATTCCCATATAGAAAATAACAGGATGAGTGTTATTAGAGTTTGAAACTAACACAGTTCATGCCTAGTGTGTTAGAGCTGGTATAGATAATAAAGACTTGGGTGACTGTTCTTCTGAAACCCCTGAATTCTGTCCAGAAGGGGGGGGTCATGAATCCCATTGATTCCCTTGCATCCAAACCCAGACTCTCCAAACCCTGCATTTTCTTGGAGAGCAAATACTGCAAAACACATTTTCACATTTATTCTCAGTGATTCGAAAGTCATAATTAAAAAGCCTTGCATCTCATTTGTAGTTGTGTTGAAAAACAATTTTCCCATTGAGATCCTTTTTCCCAACCTTGCCTTTCAAATAAAAGCCTAATAAACGATTTCCTCATTTGAGTTCCTTTTCCAAAACTAGATTTTTTTTTAAATAAGGCCAAAAACGATTTTCCCATTGAGTTTCTTTTTCTCAAAGTAAAGCCAAAATGATTTTTTTTATTGTATTGTGAAGGTTTCTATTGGTTAATTTGCAAGAAATCTGATATAAATTGTGACTTCCAAATTCAAAATTGTACCTGTGTCATATTGAAACTGTAAGTCCTTTAAACGTGAGCTAGTCAATTGGTGCAAGAAATTTGATTTTGTGGTATTGTGTGGTGCCACAGCATTGGTGGCTGATGTTTGGTTGTTATTACATTTTGTCAAACCTTAAATAAATATATTTTCTTTTTATATACAGACCTGGTTCCTAGCACATTAGCGGTACATAGGGTGGTGCGAAATAAGTGGGAGGCCTCACTAAAGTTGAATATGTATAAGCGCTTTGAGTGGACGCCACCTTGCTTGGGGGGGAAAGGAACTCCCTGAGTTGAGTCTGACCACCAATTATAACGCGACAGACTGAGCAAGTGTCCAGGACTTGACATTGACAAGACAGTCACAGGTAGAAGTATGGAGTACATCAGTAAAGAAAAAGAAACCAAAACAGTGAACAATGGAAGAAAGGGGAAAGTATCAAGAGAAAATAGTGGAAGAATAGAGGATTAGAGGAATGGCCATCAGACCAAGACACAGAATAGGAGTAGTTCAAAATATAAAAATAACAGCAAAAGAGATCAGAACCAAAAATTAGAAAAGAAAGGGATGAACAAATAATAGAACTATCCACCATATAAAAAGACACATATACCTCCAAAAGAACAGGAAGAGATGACACTTAGAAGGACGAGAAGAAGTTAGAAAGTACCATAAAAGAGAGCATTTTCAGTGGAGTCCGCAGATGGAATACAGACTGAAGAACATACAGAGGCAGCTTCTGAAACCTCCACTTGGATGGAACATTATTTTTTGGCACTTTGCAAAACTTCAACTGATCATCTGTCAGCCTTATGGATAGTGGAAGTCTGTTTCACACAGAAAGCTCTGCACCATTGCTTGCTTTTTTAATAACTTAGCCATGCTAAACAAGTGAATATTTACTCTGCTAGAGCAGTGGTGAGAAAACATTGAACTGACAGAGAGATAGGGGGAGGTAGGGAGATGACTTACGTCAGCAGGATTACACTTTTCCAATCCCTGACTTTTATTTAACAGAATAATAGATTCGCACCCAGGAAAGATGGTCTGACCAATCAGAATCCACCTTTCCCAGGCGCGATTTTGCCTTCACCACCCGTGGCGGTTCGGAAAAAAAAGAGAAAGTAAATGGCTTCTAGCATTTAAATAGAAGAGGGACTAAGTCCCTTTTCGAATGATGGTGGCCATTTTGGAATAGGTTTTCCATGTCATTGTCATCCGAAAAGGGACCTAGTCCCTATTTCAATTTTCATGGCGCCAGCCATTTTATTGTCATTTTTATTCCATTCCGACAGGAGACGGGCTCGCATGGAGCTCATCTCCTGTTGGAAGGGAAATAATGAAAACTATTTGCACCCCAATAAATCCTGAGGTGCAAATGGCTTTCACGCCCCGGCTGGGGGGAGGACACAGGGTTTAATGGCCCGCAGCCCGAGCTGAGACCAGAGCTTCGCTCAGGCCTATAAAGCCCGGGCTGGCGGCCCATTCGACCCTTTGTTCGCCACCCAGCCGGGGCTTGAAAGCCATATTATCGTATTGCTGGTGTTGGGTTGACATGGAATCCTCTGATCACGCCCGAACAGACCACTTAACATATATAAGGTGACTATTGAGATGAGTCTTTTGGGTAAGACAGATCACTCTGGAGCCTCAAGTGATAGGAACAACTTTACTGGGTTCACAGACAGCAGGTAAGTACATAAGGAAGTAAGTACAACACATTTATGTCAAGTTCATGCTTAGAGAGACATCCACCAGTCCCCTTTTACTCAAGTTCCAGATACCAACTGACACACAGTGGAATCCCCAGGAGACTTGCATCATAACATTCTACAAAAAGCCCAACACTCCATATTCTCACACACAGGTTGAAAACAGCCCGGGGAGATCACAACAGTGACCTTGCCTACCCAGGCACTATCTGGATTAGACTGTTATTATTTGTATGAACCTATTCTCATCCTTTCCCTCTGGTTCATATTGTCCATCCAGCAATGCAAACTGGAATCGCTTTGTAATGATCGAATCTGAAGTTATTTTCCTATGAGAAGTACCTCTTCCTCCCTGAATCATAAAAACATGATATGATAAGTCATTGGTGACGCACCTGTAAACAAGTGTTTCTAGGCACGACAGCTGCCATGTTGTTAGACTTTCAGAACCCAAAAAGGTAAAACCCACCTGTCATTTTTGATGATGTATTTTAACTCCTCCCTCAGCTTCCATGACACATACCTCGTAACTCCTGGTCCTATCAGCAGCAAGTGGGCGTCTTGGTGGCAGGTGAAGGGAGAGTGTTAGCCAATCCTTACTGTGGGAATTATGATTATGATTATAAGTGATTTCAATCCAGCACTCCAACTAAGTCAATGTCTATTATGGGATGCCCAATGGAAACCCTTATTTATATATTTTTATGTCAAAAGTTCTTTTAATTCTGGATGATGTACCCTTATAAAACGCCCCTCTCTTTGAATTCCCCCGGTCTCACAGAACCAAGAAATAGGTTTGTTTTGCAAATTAAAAGATGTATTTGAAGAATTGAACAATATATAGATTATACTTTTATGAATATGAATAATATCTGAAATCACACTTATGAATATGAACAATGATCAGCAATGGGTAGTATTACAATAATCAACAATATCTTTAATCAATTAGGAGTAGGAATAGGAAGAATAATGTAGCAGAGAATAACTTTGTGTGGTTCAAGGAAATGCAATGATAGGAAAGAATGCAACACAGAAATAAACTTGATATGAATTCAGTCAAAGGCAATGTAATCACTCTTTCCCCCTGTTACCACTCACTCCCCCCAATATGCAATATGAATAGATGGAATGAGGGCATACAGGTATCAGGAATAACAATCAACAATTGCAGTTTCAATCTCGATTCCCCGCAGCAAGCTTAGAGAGAACAGTAATGATTTTAAACAGGTCAATTGCTTTTAATTGTGGTTTGAAATGAATGGGAAAAATGCTAAAAATGATTTTAATTCGCTAAATCGCATTCAGAACAAGTGAGGGTTGCTTTGGATTGGTTCAGGTCAACACTAGCAAGGATTGTTGAATGGTTAGCAGATGGAAAATGAAATTCAGAAGTTGAAATCAAGAAATAGCTGTTTTTACAGGTGGTGAAATCGGGGGTCCTAGCTTCAGAATCACATTTAAATTTCGTTCCTAGCACATACGGTTCAAAAGTTACAGAGGTGTTAGTGAAGGTCAATTTTTCTCAAAAGGAGTCAAGATTTCAAATGAAATTGCACTTTGAATTGCAAACAGGTTGGCTTTACACTAACAATTATCACAGGATTAGATGGATGAGAAAGGATTCAGAATGGACAAAAGAGATTCTGCAGTGCAGTCTGGATATGTTGGAATGGGTTGAATGGATTACTTTAAACTGAGAAATGACTATGGACAGTTCTATGCTAAATACTCACTACTATGGCTTTGGAATGGAATGGACCCGTCAAAGATCTGGTCAAAGCTTTGACTTGGACTCCGCTCGCCACCGGACAGGTCTCAGGTGCTTGGTTCTGCTCTCAGCACTCTGGTCTCTGCGCGGCCTCTTGGACTGGATCTGACGGGTTCTGGGTTACAGCTCTGCTGGACTGATCTGGATCTTGGGTTCTAGCAAAGGTTGTTGGCCAGAAGCAGCAAACAGCTCAGCCAGGCTGTTGAATAGATTAGGTTAGGCCCCGTGGAAGTTAGGGGTTAAATCAGGTTTGCAAGATTTTTGAGGCCTGCTGAAAAGGGGTCAGCATTTTGGATTAGGCCTCTGCTTCAGGGTTCTAGAGTCTGGTTCTGGAGTCTGGATCTGGAGCCTGGTTCTGGAGTCTGGATCTGGAGTCTGGATCTGGAGTCTGGATCTGGAGTCTGGTTTTGGAGTCTGGATCTTCCTGCAGGGTGCTTCGCCAGTGGATCAGTTGATGAGTGAAAGAGTGTGTGTCTTGCCTGTCCTCAGCAGTCCCTATTTATCCATTTTCCAAAGTGGGTGGGGAGGCTGATTGTCTATGCCCAACCCTCTAAGGATCTGGTAGGTCAGAGACTTTCCTGTCCCCTGATTTGAGAAAGGAACAGTGTGTCATAAGGTGTCATCATGTGTCAGAGTGATTAAATCAAAAGTCATCAATTGTGCGCAGAGCTACCTGACATTATACCTTTCCATTAGTGGGTGGGGGGGTGAAACTGGGTAGGCCCTTGGCACAAAACCCAATTCAAATTAATTCCACCTAAATTACCCTATCCATTTAAATTGAATTGTGATGGGAACAGCCCACCTTAATCCTTTCCATTAAATTGTGGGTAGGGGGGAAGCTGGGTAGGTGCATTGAATTGAAGTTAAACCAATTAATTCCCATATAGAAAATAACAGGATGAGTGTTATTAGAGTTTGAAACTAACACAGTTCATGCCTAGTGTGTTAGAGCTGGTATAGATAATAAAGACTTGGGTGACTGTTCTTCTGAAACCCCTGAATTCTGTCCAGAAGGGGGGGGTCATGAATCCCATTGATTCCCTTGCATCCAAACCCAGACTCTCTAAACCCTGCATTTTCTTGGAGAGCAAATACTGCAAAACACATTTTCACATTTATTCTCAGTGATTCGAAAGTCATAATTAAAAAGCCTTGCATCTCATTTGTAGTTGTGTTGAAAAACAATTTTCCCATTGAGATCCTTTTTCCCAACCTTGCCTTTCAAATAAAAGCCTAATAAACGATTTCCTCATTTGAGTTCCTTTTCCAAAACTAGATTTTTTTTAAATAAGGCCAAAAACGATTTTCCCATTGAGTTTCTTTTTCTCAAAGTAAAGCCAAAATGATTTTTTTTATTGTATTGTGAAGGTTTCTATTGGTTAATTTGCAAGAAATCTGATATAAATTGTGACTTCCAAATTCAAAATTGTACCTGTGTCATATTGAAACTGTAAGTCCTTTAAACGTGAGCTAGTCAATTGGTGCAAGAAATTTGATTTTGTGGTATTGTGTGGTGCCACAGCATTGGTGGCTGATGTTTGGTTGTTATTACATTTTGTCAAACCTTAAATAAATATATTTTCTTTTTATATACAGACCTGGTTCCTAGCACATTAGCGGTACATAGGTGGTGCGAAATAAGTGGGAGGCCTCACTAAAGTTGAATATGTATAAGCGCTTTGAGTGGACGCCACCTTGCTTGGGGGGGAAAGGAACTCCCTGAGTTGAGTCTGACCACCAATTATAACGCGACAGACTGAGCAAGTCTCCAGGACTTGACATTGACAAGACAGTCACAGGTAGAAGTATGGAGTACATCAGTAAAGAAAAAGAAACCAAAACAGTGAACAATGGAAGAAAGGGGAAAGTATCAAGAGAAAATAGTGGAAGAATAGAGGATTAGAGGAATGGCCATCAGACCAAGACACAGAATAGGAGTAGTTCAAAATATAAAAATAACAGCAAAAGAGATCAGAACCAAAAATTAGAAAAGAAAGGGATGAACAAATAATAGAACTATCCACCATATAAAAAGACACATATACCTCCAAAAGAACAGGAAGAGATGACACTTAGAAGGACGAGAAGAAGTTAGAAAGTACCATAAAAGAGAGCATTTTCAGTGGAGTCCGCAGATGGAATACAGACTGAAGAACATACAGAGGCAGCTTCTGAAACCTCTAGGTAAATGTATCACTTGGATGGAACATTATTTTTTGGCACTTTGCAAAACTTCAACTGATCATCTGTCAGCCTTATGGATAGTGGAAGTCTGTTTCACACAGAAAGCTCTGCACCATTGCTTGCTTTTTTAATAACTTAGCCATGCTAAACAAGTGAATATTTACTCTGCTAGAGCAGTGGTGAGAAAACATTGAACTGACAGAGAGATAGGGGGAGGTAGGGAGATGACTTACGTCAGCAGGATTACACTTTTCCAATCCCTGACTTTTATTTAACAGAATAATAGATTTGCACCCAGGAAAGATGGTCTGACCAATCAGAATCCACCTTTCCCAGGCGCGATTTTGCCTTCACCACCCGTGGCGGTTCGGAAAAAAAAGAGAAAGTAAATGGCTTCTAGCATTTAAATAGAAGAGGGACTAAGTCCCTTTTCGAATGATGGTGGCCATTTTGGAATAGGTTTTCCATGTCATTGTCATCCGAAAAGGGACCTAGTCCCTATTTCAATTTTCATGGCGCCAGCCATTTTATTGTCATTTTTATTCCATTCCGACAGGAGACGGGCTCGCATGGAGCTCATCTCCTGTTGGAAGGGAAATAATGAAAACTATTTGCACCCCAATAAATCCTGAGGTGCAAATGGCTTTCACGCCCCGGCTGGGGGGAGGACACAGGGTTTAATGGCCCGCAGCCCGAGCTGAGACCAGAGCTTCGCTCAGGCCTATAAAGCCCGGGCTGGCGGCCCATTCGACCCTTTGTTCGCCACCCAGCCGGGGCTTGAAAGCCATATTATCGTATTGCTGGTGTTGGGTTGACATGGAATCCTCTGATCACGCCCGAACAGACCACTTAACATATATAAGGTGACTATTGAGATGAGTCTTTTGGGTAAGACAGATCACTCTGGAGCCTCAAGTGATAGGAACAACTTTACTGGGTTCACAGACAGCAGGTAAGTACATAAGGAAGTAAGTACAACACATTTATGTCAAGTTCATGCTTAGAGAGACATCCACCAGTCCCCTTTTACTCAAGTTCCAGATACCAACTGACACACAGTGGAATCCCCAGGAGACTTGCATCATAACATTCTACAAAAAGCCCAACACTCCATATTCTCACACACAGGTTGAAAACAGCCCGGGGAGATCACAACAGTGACCTTGCCTACCCAGGCACTATCTGGATTAGACTGTTATTATTTGTATGAACCTATTCTCATCCTTTCCCTCTGGTTCATATTGTCCATCCAGCAATGCAAACTGGAATCGCTTTGTAATGATCGAATCTGAAGTTATTTTCCTATGAGAAGTACCTCTTCCTCCCTGAATCATAAAAACATGATATGATAAGTCATTGGTGACGCACCTGTAAACAAGTGTTTCTAGGCACGACAGCTGCCATGTTGTTAGACTTTCAGAACCCAAAAAGGTAAAACCCACCTGTCATTTTTGATGATGTATTTTAACTCCTCCCTCAGCTTCCATGACACATACCTCGTAACTCCTGGTCCTATCAGCAGCAAGTGGGCGTCTTGGTGGCAGGTGAAGGGAGAGTGTTAGCCAATCCTTACTGTGGGAATTATGATTATGATTATAAGTGATTTCAATCCAGCACTCCAACTAAGTCAATGTCTATTATGGGATGCCCAATGGAAACCCTTATTTATATATTTTTATGTCAAAAGTTCTTTTAATTCTGGATGATGTACCCTTATAAAACGCCCCTCTCTTTGAATTCCCCCGGTCTCACAGAACCAAGAAATAGGTTTGTTTTGCAAATTAAAAGATGTATTTGAAGAATTGAACAATATATAGATTATACTTTTATGAATATGAATAATATCTGAAATCACACTTATGAATATGAACAATGATCAGCAATGGGTAGTATTACAATAATCAACAATATCTTTAATCAATTAGGAGTAGGAATAGGAAGAATAATGTAGCAGAGAATAACTTTGTGTGGTTCAAGGAAATGCAATGATAGGAAAGAATGCAACACAGAAATAAACTTGATATGAATTCAGTCAAAGGCAATGTAATCACTCTTTCCCCCTGTTACCACTCACTCCCCCCAATATGCAATATGAATAGATGGAATGAGGGCATACAGGTATCAGGAATAACAATCAACAATTGCAGTTTCAATCTCGATTCCCCGCAGCAAGCTTAGAGAGAACAGTAATGATTTTAAACAGGTCAATTGCTTTTAATTGTGGTTTGAAATGAATGGGAAAAATGCTAAAAATGATTTTAATTCGCTAAATCGCATTCAGAACAAGTGAGGGTTGCTTTGGATTGGTTCAGGTCAACACAAGCAAGGATTGTTGAATGGTTAGCAGATGGAAAATGAAATTCAGAAGTTGAAATCAAGAAATAGCTGTTTTTACAGGTGGTGAAATCGGGGGTCCTAGCTTCAGAATCACATTTAAATTTCGTTCCTAGCACATACGGTTCAAAAGTTACAGAGGTGTTAGTGAAGGTCAATTTTTCTCAAAAGGAGTCAAGATTTCAAATGAAATTGCACTTGAATTGCAAACAGGTTGGCTTTACACTAACAAATATCACAGGATTAGATGGATGAGAAAGGATTCAGAATGGACAAAAAAGATTCTGCAATGCAGTCTGGATATGTTGGAATGGGTTGAATGGATTACTTTAAACTGAGAAATGACTATGGACAGTTCTATGCTAAATACTCACTACTATGGTTTTGGAATGGAATGGACCCGTCAAAGATCTGGTCAAAGCTTTGACTTGGACTCCGCTCGCCACCGGACAGGTCTCAGGTGCTTGGTTCTGCTCTCAGCACTCTGGTCTCTGCGTGGCCTCTTGGACTGGATCTGACGGGTTCTGGGTTACAGCTCTGCTGGACTGATCTGGATCTTGGGTTCTAGCAAAGGTTGTTGGCCAGAAGCAGCAAACAGCTCAGCCAGGCTGTTGAATAGATTAGGTTAGGCCCCGTGGAAGTTAGGGGTTAAATCAGGTTTGCAAGATTTTTGAGGCCTGCTGAAAAGGGGTCAGCATTTTGGATTAGGCCTCTGCTTCAGGGTTCTAGAGTCTGGTTCTGGAGTCTGGATCTGGAGTCTGGATCTGGAGTCTGGATCTGGAGTCTGGTTTTGGAGTCTGGATCTTCCTGCAGGGTGCTTCGCCAGTGGATCAGTTGATGAGTGAAAGAGTGTGTGTCTTGCCTGTCCTCAGCAGTCCCTATTTATCCATTTTCCAAAGTGGGTGGGGAGGCTGATTGTCTATGCCCAACCCTCTAAGGATCTGGTAGGTCAGAGACTTTCCTGTCCCCTGATTTGAGAAAGGAACAGTGTGTCATAAGGTGTCATCATGTGTCAGAGTGATTAAATCAAAAGTCATCAATTGTGCGCAGAGCTACCTGACTTTATACCTTTCCATTAGTGGGTGGGGGGGTGAAACTGGGTAGGCCCTTGGCACAAAATCCAATTCAAATTAATTCCACCTAAATTACCCTATCCATTTAAATTGAATTGTGATGGGAACAGCCCGCCTTAATCCTTTCCATTAAATTGTGGGTAGGGGGGAAGCTGTGTAGGTGCATTGAATTGAAGTTAAACCAATTAATTCCCATATAGAAAATAACAGGATGAGTGTTATTAGAGTTTGAAACTAACACAGTTCATGCCTAGTGTGTTAGAGCTGGTATAGATAATAAAGACTTGGGTGACTGTTCTTCTGAAACCCCTGAATTCTGTCCAGAAGGGGGGGGGGTCATGAATCCCATTGATTCCCTTGCATCCAAACCCAGACTCTCTAAACCCTGCATTTTCTTGGAGAGCAAATACTGCAAAACACATTTTCACATTTATTCTCAGTGATTCGAAAGTCATAATTAAAAAGCCTTGCATCTCATTTGTAGTTGTGTTGAAAAACAATTTTCCCATTGAGATCCTTTTTCCCAACCTTGCCTTTCAAATAAAAGCCTAATAAACGATTTCCTCATTTGAGTTCCTTTTCCAAAACTAGATTTTTTTTAAATAAGGCCAAAAACGATTTTCCCATTGAGTTTCTTTTTCTCAAAGTAAAGCCAAAATGATTTTTTTTATTGTATTGTGAAGGTTTCTATTGGTTAATTTGCAAGAAATCTGATATAAATTGTGACTTCCAAATTCAAAATTGTACCTGTGTCATATTGAAACTGTAAGTCCTTTAAACGTGAGCTAGTCAATTGGTGCAAGAAATTTGATTTTGTGGTATTGTGTGGTGCCACAGCATTGGTGGCTGATGTTTGGTTGTTATTACATTTTGTCAAACCTTAAATAAATATATTTTCTTTTTATATACAGACCTGGTTCCTAGCACATTAGCGGTACATAGGGTGGTGCGAAATAAGTGGGAGGCCTCACTAAAGTTGAATATGTATAAGCGCTTTGCGTGGACGCCACCTTGCTTGGGGGGGAAAGGAACTCCCTGAGTTGAGTCTGACCACCAATTATAACGCGACAGACTGAGCAAGTGTCCAGGACTTGACATTGACAAGACAGTCACAGGTAGAAGTATGGAGTACATCAGTAAAGAAAAAGAAACCAAAATAGTGAACAATGGAAGAAAGGGGAAAGTATCAAGAGAAAATAGTGGAAGAATAGAGGATTAGAGGAATGGCCATCAGACCAAGACACAGAATAGGAGTAGTTCAAAATATAAAAATAACAGCAAAAGAGATCAGAACCAAAAATTAGAAAAGAAAGGGATGAACAAATAATAGAACTATCCACCATATAAAAAGACACATATACCTCCAAAAGAACAGGAAGAGATGACACTTAGAAGGACGAGAAGAAGTTAGAAAGTACCATAAAAGAGAGCATTTTCAGTGGAGTCCGCAGATGGAATACAGACTGAAGAACATACAGAGGCAGCTTCTGAAACCTCCAGGTAAATGTATCACTTAGATGGAACATTATTTTTTGGCACTTTGCAAAACTTCAACTGATCATCTGTCAGCCTTATGGATAGTGGAAGTCTGTTTCACACAGAAAGCTCTGCACCATTGCTTGCTTTTTTAATAACTTAGCCATGCTAAACAAGTGAATATTTACTCTGCTAGAGCAGTGGTGAGAAAACATTGAACTGACAGAGAGATAGGGGGAGGTAGGGAGATGACTTACGTCAGCAGGATTACACTTTTCCAATCCCTGACTTTTATTTAACAGAATAATAGATTCGCACCCAGGAAAGATGGTCTGACCAATCAGAATCCACCTTTCCCAGGCGCGATTTTGCCTTCACCACCCGTGGCGGTTCGGAAAAAAAAGAGAAAGTAAATGGCTTCTAGCATTTAAATAGAAGAGGGACTAAGTCCCTTTTCGAATGATGGTGGCCATTTTGGAATAGGTTTTCCATGTCATTGTCATCCGAAAAGGGACCTAGTCCCTATTTCAATTTTCATGGCGCCAGCCATTTTATTGTCATTTTTATTCCATTCCGACAGGAGACGGGCTCGCATGGAGCTCATCTCCTGTTGGAAGGGAAATAATGAAAACTATTTGCACCCCAATAAATCCTGAGGTGCAAATGGCTTTCACGCCCCGGCTGGGGGGAGGACACAGGGTTTAATGGCCCGCAGCCCGAGCTGAGACCAGAGCTTCGCTCAGGCCTATAAAGCCCGGGCTGGCGGCCCATTCGACCCTTTGTTCGCCACCCAGCCGGGGCTTGAAAGCCATATTATCGTATTGCTGGTGTTGGGTTGACATGGAATCCTCTGATCACGCCCGAACAGACCACTTAACATATATAAGGTGACTATTGAGATGAGTCTTTTGGGTAAGACAGATCACTCTGGAGCCTCAAGTGATAGGAACAACTTTACTGGGTTCACAGACAGCAGGTAAGTACATAAGGAAGTAAGTACAACACATTTATGTCAAGTTCATGCTTAGAGAGACATCCACCAGTCCCCTTTTACTCAAGTTCCAGATACCAACTGACACACAGTGGAATCCCCAGGAGACTTGCATCATAACATTCTACAAAAAGCCCAACACTCCATATTCTCACACACAGGTTGAAAACAGCCCGGGGAGATCACAACAGTGACCTTGCCTACCCAGGCACTATCTGGATTAGACTGTTATTATTTGTATGAACCTATTCTCATCCTTTCCCTCTGGTTCATATTGTCCATCCAGCAATGCAAACTGGAATCGCTTTGTAATGATCGAATCTGAAGTTATTTTCCTATGAGAAGTACCTCTTCCTCCCTGAATCATAAAAACATGATATGATAAGTCATTGGTGACGCACCTGTAAACAAGTCTTTCTAGGCACGACAGCTGCCATGTTGTTAGACTTTCAGAACCCAAAAAGGTAAAACCCACCTGTCATTTTTGATGATGTATTTTAACTCCTCCCTCAGCTTCCATGACACATACCTCGTAACTCCTGGTCCTATCAGCAGCAAGTGGGCGTCTTGGTGGCAGGTGAAGGGAGAGTGTTAGCCAATCCTTACTGTGGGAATTATGATTATGATTATAAGTGATTTCAATCCAGCACTCCAACTAAGTCAATGTCTATTATGGGATGCCCAATGGAAACCCTTATTTATATATTTTTATGTCAAAAGTTCTTTTAATTCTGGATGATGTACCCTTATAAAACGCCCCTCTCTTTGAATTCCCCCGGTCTCACAGAACCAAGAAATAGGTTTGTTTTGCAAATTAAAAGATGTATTTGAAGAATTGAACAATATATAGATTATACTTTTATGAATATGAATAATATCTGAAATCACACTTATGAATATGAACAATGATCAGCAATGGGTAGTATTACAATAATCAACAATATCTTTAATCAATTAGGAGTAGGAATAGGAAGAATAATGTAGCAGAGAATAACTTTGTGTGGTTCAAGGAAATGCAATGATAGGAAAGAATGCAACACAGAAATAAACTTGATATGAATTCAGTCAAAGGCAATGTAATCACTCTTTCCCCCTGTTACCACTCACTCCCCCCAATATGCAATATGAATAGATGGAATGAGGGCATACAGGTATCAGGAATAACAATCAACAATTGCAGTTTCAATCTCGATTCCCCGCAGCAAGCTTAGAGAGAACAGTAATGATTTTAAACAGGTCAATTGCTTTTAATTGTGGTTTGAAATGAATGGGAAAAATGCTAAAAATGATTTTAATTCGCTAAATCGCATTCAGAACAAGTGAGGGTTGCTTTGGATTGGTTCAGGTCAACACTAGCAAGGATTGTTGAATGGTTAGCAGATGGAAAATGAAATTCAGAAGTTGAAATCAAGAAATAGCTGTTTTTACAGGTGGTGAAATCGGGGGTCCTAGCTTCAGAATCACATTTAAATTTCGTTCCTAGCACATACGGTTCAAAAGTTACAGAGGTGTTAGTGAAGGTCAATTTTTCTCAAAAGGAGTCAAGATTTCAAATGAAATTGCACTTTGAATTGCAAACAGGTTGGCTTTACACTAACAATTATCACAGGATTAGATGGATGAGAAAGGATTCAGAATGGACAAAAGAGATTCTGCAATGCAGTCTGGATATGTTGGAATGGGTTGAATGGATTACTTTAAACTGAGAAATGACTATGGACAGTTCTATGCTAAATACTCACTACTATGGCTTTGGAATGGAATGGACCCGTCAAAGATCTGGTCAAAGCTTTGACTTGGACTCCGCTCGCCACCGGACAGGTCTCAGGTGCTTGGTTCTGCTCTCAGCACTCTGGTCTCTGCGCGGCCTCTTGGACTGGATCTGACGGGTTCTGGGTTACAGCTCTGCTGGACTGATCTGGATCTTGGGTTCTAGCAAAGGTTGTTGGCCAGAAGCAGCAAACAGCTCAGCCAGGCTGTTGAATAGATTAGGTTAGGCCCCGTGGAAGTTAGGGGTTAAATCAGGTTTGCAAGATTTTTGAGGCCTGCTGAAAAGGGGTCAGCATTTTGGATTAGGCCTCTGCTTCAGGGTTCTAGAGTCTGGTTCTGGAGTCTGGATCTGGTGCCTGGTTCTGGAGTCTGGATCTGGAGTCTGGATCTGGAGTCTGGATCTGGAGTCTGGTTTTGGAGTCTGGATCTTCCTGCAGGGTGCTTCGCCAGAGGATCAGTTGATGAGTGAAAGAGTGTGTGTCTTGCCTGTCCTCAGCAGTCCCTATTTATCCATTTTCCAAAGTGGGTGGGGAGGCTGATTGTCTATGCCCAACCCTCTAAGGATCTGGTAGGTCAGAGACTTTCCTGTCCCCTGATTTGAGAAAGGAACAGTGTGTCATAAGGTGTCATCATGTGTCAGAGTGATTAAATCAAAAGTCATCAATTGTGCGCAGAGCTACCTGACATTATACCTTTCCATTAGTGGGTGGGGGGTGAAACTGGGTAGGCCCTTGGCACAAAATCCAATTCAAATTAATTCCACCTAAATTACCCTATCCATTTAAATTGAATTGTGATGGGAACAGCCCACCTTAATCCTTTCCATTAAATTGTGGGTAGGGGGGAAGCTGTGTAGGTGCATTGAATTGAAGTTAAACCAATTAATTCCCATATAGAAAATAACAGGATGAGTGTTATTAGAGTTTGAAACTAACACAGTTCATGCCTAGTGTGTTAGAGCTGGTATAGATAATAAAGACTTGGGTGACTGTTCTTCTGAAACCCCTGAATTCTGTCCAGAAGGGGGGGGTCATGAATCCCATTGATTCCCTTGCATCCAAACCCAGACTCTCTAAACCCTGCATTTTCTTGGAGAGCAAATACTGCAAAACACATTTTCACATTTATTCTCAGTGATTCGAAAGTCATAATTAAAAAGCCTTGCATCTCATTTGTAGTTGTGTTGAAAAACAATTTTCCCATTGAGATCCTTTTTCCCAACCTTGCCTTTCAAATAAAAGCCTAATAAACGATTTCCTCATTTGAGTTCCTTTTCCAAAACTAGATTTTTTTTAAATAAGGCCAAAAACGATTTTCCCATTGAGTTTCTTTTTCTCAAAGTAAAGCCAAAATGATTTTTTTTATTGTATTGTGAAGGTTTCTATTGGTTAATTTGCAAGAAATCTGATATAAATTGTGACTTCCAAATTCAAAATTGTACCTGTGTCATATTGAAACTGTAAGTCCTTTAAACGTGAGCTAGTCAATTGGTGCAAGAAATTTGATTTTGTGGTATTGTGTGGTGCCACAGCATTGGTGGCTGATGTTTGGTTGTTATTACATTTTGTCAAACCTTAAATAAATATATTTTCTTTTTATATACAGACCTGGTTCCTAGCACATTAGCGGTACATAGGGTGGTGCGAAATAAGTGGGAGGCCTCACTAAAGTTGAATATGTATAAGCGCTTTGAGTGGACGCCACCTTGCTTGGGGGGGAAAGGAACTCCCTGAGTTGAGTCTGACCACCAATTATAACGCGACAGACTGAGCAAGTCTCCAGGACTTGACATTGACAAGACAGTCACAGGTAGAGGTATGGAGTACATCAGTAAAGAAAAAGAAACCAAAACAGTGAACAATGGAAGAAAGGGGAAAGTATCAAGAGAAAATAGTGGAAGAATAGAGGATTAGAGGAATGGCCATCAGACCAAGACACAGAATAGGAGTAGTTCAAAATATAAAAATAACAGCAAAAGAGATCAGAACCAAAAATTAGAAAAGAAAGGGATGAACAAATAATAGAACTATCCACCATATAAAAAGACACATATACCTCCAAAAGAACAGGAAGAGATGACACTTAGAAGGACGAGAAGAAGTTAGAAAGTACCATAAAAGAGAGCATTTTCAGTGGAGTCCGCAGATGGAATACAGACTGAAGAACATACAGAGGCAGCTTCTGAAACCTCCAGGTAAATGTATCACTTGGATGGAACATTATTTTTTGGCACTTTGCAAAACTTCAACTGATCATCTGTCAGCCTTATGGATAGTGGAAGTCTGTTTCACACAGAAAGCTCTGCACCATTGCTTGCTTTTTTAATAACTTAGCCATGCTAAACAAGTGAATATTTACTCTGCTAGAGCAGTGGTGAGAAAACATTGAACTGACAGAGAGATAGGGGGAGGTAGGGAGATGACTTACGTCAGCAGGATTACACTTTTCCAATCCCTGACTTTTATTTAACAGAATAATAGATTTGCACCCAGGAAAGATGGTCTGACCAATCAGAATCCACCTTTCCCAGGCGCGATTTTGCCTTCACCACCCGTGGCGGTTCGGAAAAAAAAGAGAAAGTAAATGGCTTCTAGCATTTAAATAGAAGAGGGACTAAGTCCCTTTTCGAATGATGGTGGCCATTTTGGAATAGGTTTTCCATGTCATTGTCATCCGAAAAGGGACCTAGTCCCTATTTCAATTTTCATGGCGCCAGCCATTTTATTGTCATTTTTATTCCATTCCGACAGGAGACGGGCTCGCATGGAGCTCATCTCCTGTTGGAAGGGAAATAATGAAAACTATTTGGACCCCAATAAATCCTGAGGTGCAAATGGCTTTCACGCCCCGGCTGGGGGGAGGACACAGGGTTTAATGGCCCGCAGCCCGAGCTGAGACCAGAGCTTCGCTCAGGCCTATAAAGCCCGGGCTGGCGGCCCATTCGACCCTTTGTTCGCCACCCAGCCGGGGCTTGAAAGCCATATTATCGTATTGCTGGTGTTGGGTTGACATGGAATCCTCTGATCACGCCCGAACAGACCACTTAACATATATAAGGTGACTATTGAGATGAGTCTTTTGGGTAAGACAGATCACTCTGGAGCCTCAAGTGATAGGAACAACTTTACTGGGTTCACAGACAGCAGGTAAGTACATAAGGAAGTAAGTACAACACATTTATGTCAAGTTCATGCTTAGAGAGACATCCACCAGTCCCCTTTTACTCAAGTTCCAGATACCAACTGACACACAGTGGAATCCCCAGGAGACTTGCATCATAACATTCTACAAAAAGCCCAACACTCCATATTCTCACACACAGGTTGAAAACAGCCCGGGGAGATCACAACAGTGACCTTGCCTACCCAGGCACTATCTGGATTAGACTGTTATTATTTGTATGAACCTATTCTCATCCTTTCCCTCTGGTTCATATTGTCCATCCAGCAATGCAAACTGGAATCGCTTTGTAATGATCGAATCTGAAGTTATTTTCCTATGAGAAGTACCTCTTCCTCCCTGAATCATAAAAACATGATATGATAAGTCATTGGTGACGCACCTGTAAACAAGTGTTTCTAGGCACGACAGCTGCCATGTTGTTAGACTTTCAGAACCCAAAAAGGTAAAACCCACCTGTCATTTTTGATGATGTATTTTAACTCCTCCCTCAGCTTCCATGACACATACCTCGTAACTCCTGGTCCTATCAGCAGCAAGTGGGCGTCTTGGTGGCAGGTGAAGGGAGAGTGTTAGCCAATCCTTACTGTGGGAATTATGATTATGATTATAAGTGATTTCAATCCAGCACTCCAACTAAGTCAATGGCCCTCATTACGACCCTTGCGGAACTCGGAAAACGATGGCGGAAATGCAATACCGCCATCGAATAGCGCTCGGTGCGACTATGACCCGTCACCGCAAAGTACGAAGCCATTAGCGACACCGTAGTGAACGCCAACGCTAACTGCACCAAGCACGCGCGCGCGCGCCATGCCAAACCGTAAATACCACCATGGCGCAAGGGTACGCTAATTCCGACCCTAGCGGACATGTACCTAACGCCATCAAGCATGGCGGAATGTACCATTCCGCCATGGTGAGAAGTACGGCATCGCGAATCAACCGTAAACGGCCCCACTGAGTGCCTGTACACCGCTCCCTGGCCACAAAGTACAACTCCCCGTAGGTGCAATGAAGTCACAATGCAACCATTGAAATGTACAAGTCACCCATGCATGCCAACGAACAAAAGAAACACAACAGGGGCCAATGGGAGCAGCAGGGCACAGATGGCACGAATACAGAAGCCATCCCAATGGACATGACCACAGTCCCCCACCAAGAAACGCACGCAAACACAGGCACCTGTGACCAGCAATATTCCGAGAATCACATCATTCCACCAGTCCACGTGGCTGACCGGCATCTGTTACACAAAACCCAATCCCCCGCCCCTGAGCATGACAACATTCAAACTGTCATATTGGCAGCCCCCATCCCTGACCCCACGGGCTTCGTAGGCAAACGCGCCCAGTACAGTACCACGCAACTAAACTCCGAAGCTGGAACCCAATGCAGATCTCCTCACAATACATCGCCCCCCAAATAGGCATATGCCACATCACTTGCAAAGAAGAACGCTACACGGGCCAAATCAGAATAGAAATTTAATGCACATCAAAATCACCAAGCCCATACAGCCATCAGGCCATGAACTCCAAAACACTTTTCACCATTGTGGGCTGCATCCGCAAAAAATGACCAGCCACTACTTGTGTGACGCCCTGTTCCCTCATGGTACACAGAGCCACATTCACGTACGAAAAGGCAACATGGAAGCGCACAGAACCGCAGGGCCGTCCCAATGGGGAGGCACTAGTCCAGCTGAAAGGCCGAAATGTTGCTCCGAGCCACCAGTACTGCGTAAGGGCATGTGGCCCATTGGCGATCGTCCCATAAGATCGTAATGCTGCTCCACTGATTAACACGAAGCAGCAGGTGTCGGGAGTAAAACCCATCTGCAGGAGTGGCATACAGATGGCAGTGGCAAAAGGGGAGGAGATACCTGTCAACCAAAAGAAAAGAAAAAGAACAGAATGGCCATCAGAACTACATCCGAACAACTCACTTCAATGATCACACTAAATCCACAGCCATATGCATGCTAGCCCACTCCAAAGGATCATCACCACCCCAAAACCACTTGCGACTCATAACCATCTATATCGAGGTGCAAACACCATCACAAACGAGTGTACCTGTGCATGCGTCTGTCAAAACAGAATCCATCAGATGGGAATGTTAACGTGCATGGACACAAGTGTCTGAGGGCGCGTCGAGACAGGGAGGGCTCAACAAGGCCAGATAGACGATGGTCCCACTATGGCAGCCCTGCATCACATAGCGTAGGGGAGGCGGATAGATCCCAAGAAGCCCTGTACATGGCAAACTCTGTATCAAATCACCTGCCCATGCATCCATTCATCATTCCCTCATCCCGGGATTAAAACGCCTGAATATTTACTCACATAACATTAGAAATATCCATTGAGTCTGTGCGTTATGCAGCCTGCAAAATCCACAGTGCCCCAGCCCGTAATTCCAGTGTAGTGAAGTAACATGTATTTGGGAACGTCCGGCCTCATCGCCCACGTCGCTATTGCGCATCCCAAACTATTCATATCAATCATTGCATCCTCGCCATGGCCCCTGTCTCAAGGACATTGAACAATAGTACGTTATATTTGCAGTCAGACCTGTGGGCATTTCCTCGCCGCTAGCTGAAAACCGAAAGCGCCGCCCTTCGAATTCCTCATTTGCAACATCACGTCGAAGAGGCATCTGTGGCCGTTTGAAATCACTAATTATTCCATCGAGTGCGGCTGTGTGTGAAAATGGCAACTGCCTTCACCCACAAATGGGACGCCCCGCCCGTCGTTGCAACTCGGTACAGTGATGCATGAGGGCCCACCGTTACTCGAGTACTACGTTCCACTGACCCTTCACAAGTCTGTTCGCGACTGCACAGATAGTATGTGAAACAATGGGACCACAGCAGAATGAACATATCAAACAATCTTACACGGCCATCGGGTACAAATACATGATTGCAATAGCAAGATGCCATTCCCCGAATTGCAGCGTTGTGCGCGGGACGTGCTCGGCCAAAGGGGAGAGCAGTTTGCACAGGTGGAATTAATCACCACAGGTGGAGGCCATACAGCCTGAAAACACATAAATTGCACAGCCAGTCTCCTCCCACAACCACACCGAAATGCTACCGGCAGGACTCGCGATGTTGGCCCTGGGGGACCTGATAGCACTGCAAGTACTCCAACTCCAAGAAGAAGACGAACACCAACTACAACCGGCCGCACGGAGGAGACGCAGGAGGAGGAGGAGGAGGCCAAGGCAGGGCCAGCAAGGGCCGCCAGCACAGCCACCACCACCACGCAGGCAGCCCGCAATCCCACGCCTCCGAGCACATCCGTTCAACCTCACTGATGAGCAGATCCACACCCTCTACCGCCTGGACCGGGACACCATAGCCGCCATTGTGGACATGACACAGGCTGACCTTGTCAGCATGATAGATAGCCCAACCGCCATCCCACCCCTACTGAAGGTGGTGTCTGTACTACACTTCCTGGCCACAGGCACCTACCAGCACACAGTCGGACAGTTGCATGGCATTTCTCAGCCACTGTTCTCACGGACACTATTGCAAGTGCTCGATGCCCTCCTGCAGCACGCAGACGACTACATCTCTCTACCACGCTCGGAGCAGGAAATTACAAACACAAAAGTGGGATTCCATGCACTTGCCGGCATACCGGGTTGCATTGGTGCCATCGACTGCACCCATGTGGAATTGGTCGTCCCACATGCCATGGAGGCCCAGTACCGCAACCGGAAACAATTTCATTCTCTGAATGTACAAATGGTGTGTGACTCCAACAGGATCATTACACATTGTTGTGCCAGATTCCCTGGATCAACCCATGATTCTATGGTCTTGAGGAACTCTACAATACCACGCTACATGGAGCGACACGCAGGGAACAGATCCTGGCTACTCGGTGAGTCTCATTACATGCATGATAATGTGGGGTATGTGATTCGGCAATGACCTGGCAGGAAGGGGGGGGGTGTGCGTACGTAGCAATGGCATTCCACATCATACGTTTCTCGTCCACATACAGGTGATGCTGGATATCCACTGAAGAGATGGCTCCTCACACCAGTCCGGAACCCACGGGACCAGCATGAGGAGGACTACAACCATGCCCACTCACGTACCCGTGTAGTCATTGAACAGGCATTCGGCCTACTGAAGGGTCGTTTCCGCTGCCTCAGCAGGTCTGGCGGGGCACTCCTGTACCGCCATGAGAAGGTTGCAAAGATGGTGATGGCATGTGTCATGCTCCACAACATGTGCGTACGTAGAAATGTGCCCATGCCCCCTGACGCAGAACTGCAAGCACCTGATGATGGTCATGATGAGGGTGGGGATGTGGCAGCACCTCATGGAGTCTGCGAGGCACCGGAGGGCCGTGACATTCGTCAGCATCTCATTGATGTATGCTTCTAGCACTCACGCCTGGTGGCTGATACATGGACACGGGACTCGTGGCACTGTGTGTGTCTGGGACATGCACAATATGGACTGTACGCCTATGATGGCCTAGTACACAAAGATCAATGTCCACACATCTCATTGGTTGATCGTGCACTGTTTATGGCATATGTGATATCATGTTGTACACCCTATCGACCCGCCACCCAAGTGAGCCCAACACACCCCCTCCACCCTCCTACCTCCCCCCCGAACACCAGTGTCCAAAGATGCTCATTGTCAGTGGGCAGTCGCTATTGCAAGCCCCCTCTGCGGGTATCAGGGGCACCCCTGCCTGTGGAGCGCAGGTTCCTCCCAGATCTACGTTGGGGGCTGCCCTGGACGGAACTTGCAACGGATGATGTCTCTGCCTGCTCACGTCCATGCATGTCCCTAAGGGTTTGCGAGAGCTCAGTGAGCACACGGCGCACTGCGGCAAGTTCGGCACATACGTCCTTGGACGTCGCATGCAGTTCCCCCCTCAGGCTCTCGGTGCATCTCTCCATTTGGACTCCCAGGCTCTCGGTGCTACTCTCCATTTGTGCCCTTAGTGTCTCTGTACCTCTCTCCATTTCTGCCCTAAGTGTCTCAGTTGATGTTTCTATGTCTGCCTTAGTGCCCCCACATTCATCGGCATGGTCCTTGAGGAGCGTGGCCAGTTGCTGCTGTTGCACGATTAACTGGTCGAGGGACTGTTGCCTCTGCTGGGCCATGGCCATTTGCGGGGGTGTCACAGAGGGGCTGTTGTCCTCATGTTGCCTTGCCACAGGGCTTGTGGGGGATGGCCAGTCGTCGTCTTGTGGGTGCCCCTGCGTGGTATCCTCATGTTGTACGGGATGGGACAGACAGGGGGATTGGGACAGGTCATGGATGGATCTGACTTCGACATCCCTGTCTTCTGTGTCGGAGCATGCTGCCATCAATGGGGTGTCACCTATGGTGCTGCTGCCACCAGAGGCAGTGCCTTCTGTGGCATCCGTTGGGGGGACCTGTGGTGGTGGTGTTGTGGGCATGCTGGCTGCTGGGGTGCCTGTTGATGTTCCCTCCTCTGTGCTGCCACCTGATTTGTGCTGCTGCCGTGTCTTGATGCGTGCAGCTGAGGTGGAGGGTCTTTGGCCGTTGGTCTTGGCCCTCTTTGCAGGTGTGCTGGTAGGGGTGTCCTGAAGCTCGTCGTTTGGATCGGACCCTGTGGTGGAGTAAAGGAGGGCGAGGGTTATTGATGGGTCTGTGGGAATTGGAATGGCATTGTATCACATGCATTGGGGTGGTACCTGAGGGTGATTTGGGTCGGGGCCTTGGAGGTGCTTTCATTTGTGTGTGGAGTGAGGGTGCAGTTGTTTGGCAGCCTGCAGTTAGGGTGTGCCTGCTGCACGTGTAGTGCGTGTTTTAGGGGTTTTTAATTATTTATGTATTTATTGTGGGTTTTAACGTGCGCTATCAGGCCGATGTGTGTGGACGTTCTCCTGGACATGTGTTTCTGTTGCACTATGTGGACGCATGGTACTTCACATGGATGGACTTTGTGGATTTGGCATTGTTTTATTTGGCCCACCTACCTGAATCTTCGGATGTCTGCACTCCTTTCTCCATCCCTCCGACTCCCTCTATGCTCTCCATTCCGATGGTGGAGGCACAGATTTCTTCCCAGGGGGTCAACTTGATGGGTGATTCAGGACCTCCCCCGGTGGCTGTGGCAATGTTGCGGTTGGCAGAGAGTATGCTGCGGACGCGTATCCGCAGGTCGTCCCATCACTTGCGGCATTGCTGTGGGGTGCGGGGTGCGGTCCCCACCGCACTTACCCGCTGTGCCACCAGAGCCCATATGGCCTTCTTGTTTGCAAGTGCCGTCCTGGTCATTTGCGTGCAGAAGACGACGGCAGCATTCTCCTGGAGGGTCTCTGTTAGCACGGTGAGTTCCTCACGGGAGAAGTGGACCTGCCGCTTGCGGTCGCACGCTTTCTTCGCTACTTTTCCCATTTTTCTTGGTTTCGCTAGGGTGGATGACGGGTTGGGGTGTGTTTCAGGGTAGTGATTTTAGTGGTTGTGTGGTTTTAGTGGTTTTATAGGTGTACGGCGGGATGTTTCCCGTTCCGGGCCCATGTTTTAACTTCCGTTTCCGTATATTTCCGGTCACCGTACTTTACGGTAGGCGCACACTGCGGTGTCCGCTGTGATGGGTGGCGGTATTGCACCTAGGGCGCCGTACGGCGGCGGTGTGGGCCGTTTTGGGGTCATTTCCGCCATCGCGGACTTTGCACTTCCGCCATGCCGTGGTGCTCGTGCCCGATGGGTCGGAATGGGCCGCACTTTGCTCCTTCGTGCAATGGCGGAAACGCTATTTACGCTGTGGCGGTCCGGTCAGTCACTTTCCGCCAGGGTCGTAATGAGGGCCAATGTCTATTATGGGATGCCCAATGGAAACCCTTATTTATATATTTTTATGTCAAAAGTTCTTTTAATTCTGGATGATGTACCCTTATAAAACGCCCCTCTCTTTGAATTCCCCCGGTCTCACAGAACCAAGAAATAGGTTTGTTTTGCAAATTAAAAGATGTATTTGAAGAATTGAACAATATATAGATTATACTTTTATGAATATGAATAATATCTGAAATCACACTTATGAATATGAACAATGATCAGCAATGGGTAGTATTACAATAATCAACAATATCTTTAATCAATTAGGAGTAGGAATAGGAAGAATAATGTAGCAGAGAATAACTTTGTGTGGTTCAAGGAAATGCAATGATAGGAAAGAATGCAACACAGAAATAAACTTGATATGAATTCAGTCAAAGGCAATGTAATCACTCTTTCCCCCTGTTACCACTCACTCCCCCCAATATGCAATATGAATAGATGGAATGAGGGCATACAGGTATCAGGAATAACAATCAACAATTGCAGTTTCAATCTCGATTCCCCGCAGCAAGCTTAGAGAGAACAGTAATGATTTTAAACAGGTCAATTGCTTTTAATTGTGGTTTGAAATGAATGGGAAAAATGCTAAAAATGATTTTAATTCGCTAAATCGCATTCAGAACAAGTGAGGGTTGCTTTGGATTGGTTCAGGTCAACACTAGCAAGGATTGTTGAATGGTTAGCAGATGGAAAATGAAATTCAGAAGTTGAAATCAAGAAATAGCTGTTTTTACAGGAGGTGAAATCGGGGGTCCTAGCTTCAGAATCACATTTAAATTTCGTTCCTAGCACATACGGTTCAAAAGTTACAGAGGTGTTAGTGAAGGTCAATTTTTCTCAAAAGGAGTCAAGATTTCAAATGAAATTGCACTTGAATTGCAAACAGGTTGGCTTTACACTAACAAATATCACAGGATTAGATGGATGAGAAAGGATTCAGAATGGACAAAAAAGATTCTGCAATGCAGTCTGGATATGTTGGAATGGGTTGAATGGATTACTTTAAACTGAGAAATGACTATGGACAGTTCTATGCTAAATACTCACTACTATGGTTTTGGAATGGAATGGACCCGTCAAAGATCTGGTCAAAGCTTTGACTTGGACTCCGCTCGCCACCGGACAGGTCTCAGGTGCTTGGTTCTGCTCTCAGCACTCTGGTCTCTGCGCGGCCTCTTGGACTGGATCTGACGGGTTCTGGGTTACAGCTCTGCTGGACTGATCTGGATCTTGGGTTCTAGCAAAGGTTGTTGGCCAGAAGCAGCAAACAGCTCAGCCAGGCTGTTGAATAGATTAGGTTAGGCCCCGTGGAAGTTAGGGGTTAAATCAGGTTTGCAAGATTTTTGAGGCCTGCTGAAAAGGGGTCAGCATTTTGGATTAGGCCTCTGCTTCAGGGTTCTAGAGTCTGGTTCTGGAGTCTGGATCTGGAGTCTGGATCTGGAGTCTGGATCTGGAGTCTGGTTTTGGAGTCTGGATCTTCCTGCAGGGTGCTTCGCCAGTGGATCAGTTGATGAGTGAAAGAGTGTGTGTCTTGCCTGTCCTCAGCAGTCCCTATTTATCCATTTTCCAAAGTGGGTGGGGAGGCTGATTGTCTATGCCCAACCCTCTAAGGATCTGGTAGGTCAGAGACTTTCCTGTCCCCTGATTTGAGAAAGGAACAGTGTGTCATAAGGTGTCATCATGTGTCAGAGTGATTAAATCAAAAGTCATCAATTGTGCGCAGAGCTACCTGACTTTATACCTTTCCATTAGTGGGTGGGGGGGTGAAACTGGGTAGGCCCTTGGCACAAAATCCAATTCAAATTAATTCCACCTAAATTACCCTATCCATTTAAATTGAATTGTGATGGGAACAGCCCGCCTTAATCCTTTCCATTAAATTGTGGGTAGGGGGGAAGCTGTGTAGGTGCATTGAATTGAAGTTAAACCAATTAATTCCCATATAGAAAATAACAGGATGAGTGTTATTAGAGTTTGAAACTAACACAGTTCATGCCTAGTGTGTTAGAGCTGGTATAGATAATAAAGACTTGGGTGACTGTTCTTCTGAAACCCCTGAATTCTGTCCAGAAGGGGGGGGTCATGAATCCCATTGATTCCCTTGCATCCAAACCCAGACTCTCTAAACCCTGCATTTTCTTGGAGAGCAAATACTGCAAAACACATTTTCACATTTATTCTCAGTGATTCGAAAGTCATAATTAAAAAGCCTTGCATCTCATTTGTAGTTGTGTTGAAAAACAATTTTCCCATTGAGATCCTTTTTCCCAACCTTGCCTTTCAAATAAAAGCCTAATAAACGATTTCCTCATTTGAGTTCCTTTTCCAAAACTAGATTTTTTTTAAATAAGGCCAAAAACGATTTTCCCATTGAGTTTCTTTTCTCAAAGTAAAGCCAAAATGATTTTTTTTATTGTATTGTGAAGGTTTCTATTGGTTAATTTGCAAGAAATCTGATATAAATTGTGACTTCCAAATTCAAAATTGTACCTGTGTCATATTGAAACTGTAAGTCCTTTAAACGTGAGCTAGTCAATTGGTGCAAGAAATTTGATTTTGTGGTATTGTGTGGTGCCACAGCATTGGTGGCTGATGTTTGGTTGTTATTACATTTTGTCAAACCTTAAATAAATATATTTTCTTTTTATATACAGACCTGGTTCCTAGCACATTAGCGGTACATAGGGTGGTGCGAAATAAGTGGGAGGCCTCACTAAAGTTGAATATGTATAAGCGCTTTGCGTGGACGCCACCTTGCTTGGGGGGGAAAGGAACTCCCTGAGTTGAGTCTGACCACCAATTATAACGCGACAGACTGAGCAAGTGTCCAGGACTTGACATTGACAAGACAGTCACAGGTAGAAGTATGGAGTACATCAGTAAAGAAAAAGAAACCAAAACAGTGAACAATGGAAGAAAGGGGAAAGTATCAAGAGAAAATAGTGGAAGAATAGAGGATTAGAGGAATGGCCATCAGACCAAGACACAGAATAGGAGTAGTTCAAAATATAAAAATAACAGCAAAAGAGATCAGAACCAAAAATTAGAAAAGAAAGGGATGAACAAATAATAGAACTATCCACCATATAAAAAGACACATATACCTCCAAAAGAACAGGAAGAGATGACACTTAGAAGGACGAGAAGAAGTTAGAAAGTACCATAAAAGAGAGCATTTTCAGTGGAGTCCGCAGATGGAATACAGACTGAAGAACATACAGAGGCAGCTTCTGAAACCTCCAGGTAAATGTATCACTTGGATGGAACATTATTTTTTGGCACTTTGCAAAACTTCAACTGATCATCTGTCAGCCTTATGGATAGTGGAAGTCTGTTTCACACAGAAAGCTCTGCACCATTGCTTGCTTTTTTAATAACTTAGCCATGCTAAACAAGTGAATATTTACTCTGCTAGAGCAGTGGTGAGAAAACATTGAACTGACAGAGAGATATGGGGAGGTAGGGAGATGACTTACGTCAGCAGGATTACACTTTTCCAATCCCTGACTTTTATTTAACAGAATAATAGATTCGCACCCAGGAAAGATGGTCTGACCAATCAGAATCCACCTTTCCCAGGCGCGATTTTGCCTTCACCACCCGTGGCGGTTCGGAAAAAAAAGAGAAAGTAAATGGCTTCTAGCATTTACATAGAAGAGGGACTAAGTCCCTTTTCGAATGATGGTGGCCATTTTGGAATAGGTTTTCCATGTCATTGTCATCCGAAAAGGGACCTAGTCCCTATTTCAATTTTCATGGCGCCAGCCATTTTATTGTCATTTTTATTCCATTCCGACAGGAGACGGGCTCGCATGGAGCTCATCTCCTGTTGGAAGGGAAATAATGAAAACTATTTGCACCCCAATAAATCCTGAGGTGCAAATGGCTTTCACGCCCCGGCTGGGGGGAGGACACAGGGTTTAATGGCCCGCAGCCCGAGCTGAGACCAGAGCTTCGCTCAGGCCTATAAAGCCCGGGCTGGCGGCCCATTCGACCCTTTGTTCGCCACCCAGCCGGGGCTTGAAAGCCATATTATCGTATTGCTGGTGTTGGGTTGACATGGAATCCTCTGATCACGCCCGAACAGACCACTTAACATATATAAGGTGACTATTGAGATGAGTCTTTTGGGTAAGACAGATCACTCTGGAGCCTCAAGTGATAGGAACAACTTTACTGGGTTCACAGACAGCAGGTAAGTACATAAGGAAGTAAGTACAACACATTTATGTCAAGTTCATGCTTAGAGAGACATCCACCAGTCCCCTTTTACTCAAGTTCCAGATACCAACTGACACACAGTGGAATCCCCAGGAGACTTGCATCATAACATTCTACAAAAAGCCCAACACTCCATATTCTCACACACAGGTTGAAAACAGCCCGGGGAGATCACAACAGTGACCTTGCCTACCCAGGCACTATCTGGATTAGACTGTTATTATTTGTATGAACCTATTCTCATCCTTTCCCTCTGGTTCATATTGTCCATCCAGCAATGCAAACTGGAATCGCTTTGTAATGATCGAATCTGAAGTTATTTTCCTATGAGAAGTACCTCTTCCTCCCTGAATCATAAAAACATGATATGATAAGTCATTGGTGACGCACCTGTAAACAAGTGTTTCTAGGCACGACAGCTGCCATGTTGTTAGACTTTCAGAACCCAAAAAGGTAAAACCCACCTGTCATTTTTGATGATGTATTTTAACTCCTCCCTCAGCTTCCATGACACATACCTCGTAACTCCTGGTCCTATCAGCAGCAAGTGGGCGTCTTGGTGGCAGGTGAAGGGAGAGTGTTAGCCAATCCTTACTGTGGGAATTATGATTATGATTATAAGTGATTTCAATCCAGCACTCCAACTAAGTCAATGTCTATTATGGGATGCCCAATGGAAACCCTTATTTATATATTTTTATGTCAAAAGTTCTTTTAATTCTGGATGATGTACCCTTATAAAACGCCCCTCTCTTTGAATTCCCCCGGTCTCACAGAACCAAGAAATAGGTTTGTTTTGCAAATTAAAAGATGTATTTGAAGAATTGAACAATATATAGATTATACTTTTATGAATATGAATAATATCTGAAATCACACTTATGAATATGAACAATGATCAGCAATGGGTAGTATTACAATAATCAACAATATCTTTAATCAATTAGGAGTAGGAATAGGAAGAATAATGTAGCAGAGAATAACTTTGTGTGGTTCAAGGAAATGCAATGATAGGAAAGAATGCAACACAGAAATAAACTTGATATGAATTCAGTCAAAGGCAATGTAATCACTCTTTCCCCCTGTTACCACTCACTCCCCCCAATATGCAATATGAATAGATGGAATGAGGGCATACAGGTATCAGGAATAACAATCAACAATTGCAGTTTCAATCTCGATTCCCCGCAGCAAGCTTAGAGAGAACAGTAATGATTCTAAACAGGTCAATTGCTTTTAATTGTGGTTTGAAATGAATGGGAAAAATGCTAAAAATGATTTTAATTCGCTAAATCGCATTCAGAACAAGTGAGGGTTGCTTTGGATTGGTTCAGGTCAACACTAGCAAGGATTGTTGAATGGTTAGCAGATGGAAAATGAAATTCAGAAGTTGAAATCAAGAAATAGCTGTTTTTACAGGTGGTGAAATCGGGGGTCCTAGCTTCAGAATCACATTTAAATTTCGTTCCTAGCACATACGGTTCAAAAGTTACAGAGGTGTTAGTGAAGGTCAATTTTTCTCAAAAGGAGTCAAGATTTCAAATGAAATTGCACTTTGAATTGCAAACAGGTTGGCTTTACACTCACAATTATCACAGGATTAGATGGATGAGAAAGGATTCAGAATGGACAAAAAAGATTCTGCAATGCAGTCTGGATATGTTGGAATGGGTTGAATGGATTACTTTAAACTGAGAAATGACTATGGACAGTTCTATGCTAAATACTCACTACTATGGCTTTGGAATGGAATGGACCCGTCAAAGATCTGGTCAAAGCTTTGACTTGGACTCCGCTCGCCACCGGACAGGTCTCAGGTGCTTGGTTCTGCTCTCAGCACTCTGGTCTCTGCGCGGCCTCTTGGACTGGATCTGATGGGTTCTGGGTTACAGCTCTGCTGGACTGATCTGGATCTTGGGTTCTAGCAAAGGTTGTTGGCCAGAAGCAGCAAACAGCTCAGCCAGGCTGTTGAATAGATTAGGTTAGGCCCCGTGGAAGTTAGGGGTTAAATCAGGTTTGCAAGATTTTTGAGGCCTGCTGAAAAGGGGTCAGCATTTTGGATTAGGCCTCTGCTTCAGGGTTCTAGAGTCTGGTTCTGGAGTCTGGATCTGGAGCCTGGTTCTGGAGTCTGGATCTGGAGTCTGGATCTGGAGTCTGGATCTGGAGTCTGGTTTTGGAGTCTGGATCTTCCTGCAGGGTGCTTCGCCAGTGGATCAGTTGATGAGTGAAAGAGTGTGTGTCTTGCCTGTCCTCAGCAGTCCCTATTTATCCATTTTCCAAAGTGGGTGGGGAGGCTGATTGTCTATGCCCAACCCTCTAAGGATCTGGTAGGTCAGAGACTTTCCTGTCCCCTGATTTGAGAAAGGAACAGTGTGTCATAAGGTGTCATCATGTGTCAGAGTGATTAAATCAAAAGTCATCAATTGTGCGCAGAGCTACCTGACTTTATACCTTTCCATTAGTGGGTGGGGGGGGGGTGAAACTGGGTAGGCCCTTGGCACAAAATCCAATTCAAATTAATTCCACCTAAATTACCCTATCCATTTAAATTGAATTGTGATGGGAACAGCCCGCCTTAATCCTTTCCATTAAATTGTGGGTAGGGGGGAAGCTGTGTAGGTGCATTGAATTGAAGTTAAACCAATTAATTCCCATATAGAAAATAACAGGATGAGTGTTATTAGAGTTTGAAACTAACACAGTTCATGCCTAGTGTGTTAGAGCTGGTATAGATAATAAAGACTTGGGTGACTGTTCTTCTGAAACCCCTGAATTCTGTCCAGAAGGGGGGGTCATGAATCCCATTGATTCCCTTGCATCCAAACCCAGACTCTCTAAACCCTGCATTTTCTTGGAGAGCAAATACTGCAAAACACATTTTCACATTTATTCTCAGTGATTCGAAAGTCATAATTAAAAAGCCTTGCATCTCATTTGTAGTTGTGTTGAAAAACAATTTTCCCATTGAGATCCTTTTTCCCAACCTTGCCTTTCAAATAAAAGCCTAATAAACGATTTCCTCATTTGAGTTCCTTTTCCAAAACTAGATTTTTTTTAAATAAGGCCAAAAACGATTTTCCCATTGAGTTTCTTTTCTCAAAGTAAAGCCAAAATGATTTTTTTTATTGTATTGTGAAGGTTTCTATTGGTTAATTTGCAAGAAATCTGATATAAATTGTGACTTCCAAATTCAAAATTGTACCTGTGTCATATTGAAACTGTAAGTCCTTTAAACGTGAGCTAGTCAATTGGTGCAAGAAATTTGATTTTGTGGTATTGTGTGGTGCCACAGCATTGGTGGCTGATGTTTGGTTGTTATTACATTTTGTCAAACCTTAAATAAATATATTTTCTTTTTATATACAGACCTGGTTCCTAGCACATTAGCGGTACATAGGGTGGTGCGAAATAAGTGGGAGGCCTCACTAAAGTTGAATATGTATAAGCGCTTTGAGTGGACGCCACCTTGCTTGGCGGGGAAAGGAACTCCCTGAGTTGAGTCTGACCACCAATTATAACGCGACAGATTGAGCAAGTGTCCAGGACTTGACATTGACAAGACAGTCACAGGTAGAAGTATGGAGTACATCAGTAAAGAAAAAGAAACCAAAACAGTGAACAATGGAAGAAAGGGGAAAGTATCAAGAGAAAATAGTGGAAGAATAGAGGATTAGAGGAATGGCCATCAGACCAAGACACAGAATAGGAGTAGTTCAAAATATAAAAATAACAGCAAAAGAGATCAGAACCAAAAATTAGAAAAGAAAGGGATGAACAAATAATAGAACTATCCACCATATAAAAAGACACATATACCTCCAAAAGAACAGGAAGAGATGACACTTAGAAGGACGAGAAGAAGTTAGAAAGTACCATAAAAGAGAGCATTTTCAGTGGAGTCCGCAGATGGAATACAGACTGAAGAACATACAGAGGCAGCTTCTGAAACCTCCAGGTAAATGTATCACTTGGATGGAACATTATTTTTTGGCACTTTGCAAAACTTCAACTGATCATCTGTCAGCCTTATGGATAGTGGAAGTCTGTTTCACACAGAAAGCTCTGCACCATTGCTTGCTTTTTAAATAACTTAGCCATGCTAAACAAGTGAATATTTACTCTGCTAGAGCAGTGGTGAGAAAACATTGAACTGACAGAGAGATAGGGGGAGGTAGGGAGATGACTTACGTCAGCAGGATTACACTTTTCCAATCCCTGACTTTTATTTAACAGAATAATAGATTTGCACCCAGGAAAGATGGTCTGACCAATCAGAATCCACCTTTCCCAGGCGCGATTTTGCCTTCACCACCCGTGGCGGTTCGGAAAAAAAAGAGAAAGTAAATGGCTTCTAGCATTTAAATAGAAGAGGGACTAAGTCCCTTTTCGAATGATGGTGGCCATTTTGGAATAGGTTTTCCATGTCATTGTCATCCGAAAAGGGACCTAGTCCCTATTTCAATTTTCATGGCGCCAGCCATTTTATTGTCATTTTTATTCCATTCCGACAGGAGACGGGCTCGCATGGAGCTCATCTCCTGTTGGAAGGGAAATAATGAAAACTATTTGCACCCCAATAAATCCTGAGGTGCAAATGGCTTTCACGCCCCGGCTGGGGGGAGGACACAGGGTTTAATGGCCCGCAGCCCGAGCTGAGACCAGAGCTTCGCTCAGGCCTATAAAGCCCGGGCTGGCGGCCCATTCGACCCTTTGTTCGCCACCCAGCCGGGGCTTGAAAGCCATATTATCGTATTGCTGGTGTTGGGTTGACATGGAATCCTCTGATCACGCCCGAACAGACCACTTAACATATATAAGGTGACTATTGAGATGAGTCTTTTGGGTAAGACAGATCACTCTGGAGCCTCAAGTGATAGGAACAACTTTACTGGGTTCACAGACAGCAGGTAAGTACATAAGGAAGTAAGTACAACACATTTATGTCAAGTTCATGCTTAGAGAAACATCCACCAGTCCCCTTTTACTCAAGTTCCAGATACCAACTGACACACAGTGGAATCCCCAGGAGACTTGCATCATAACATTCTACAAAAAGCCCAACACTCCATATTCTCACACACAGGTTGAAAACAGCCCGGGGAGATCACAACAGTGACCTTGCCTACCCAGGCACTATCTGGATTAGACTGTTATTATTTGTATGAACCTATTCTCATCCTTTCCCTCTGGTTCATATTGTCCATCCAGCAATGCAAACTGGAATCGCTTTGTAATGATCGAATCTGAAGTTATTTTCCTATGAGAAGTACCTCTTCCTCCCTGAATCATAAAAACATGATATGATAAGTCATTGGTGACGCACCTGTAAACAAGTGTTTCTAGGCACGACAGCTGCCATGTTGTTGGACTTTCAGAACCCAAAAAGGTAAAACCCACCTGTCATTTTTGATGATGTATTTTAACTCCTCCCTCAGCTTCCATGACACATACCTCGTAACTCCTGGTCCTATCAGCAGCAAGTGGGCGTCTTGGTGGCAGGTGAAGGGAGAGTGTTAGCCAATCCTTACTGTGGGAATTATGATTATGATTATAAGTGATTTCAATCCAGCACTCCAACTAAGTCAATGTCTATTATGGGATGCCCAATGGAAACCCTTATTTATATATTTTTATGTCAAAAGTTCTTTTAATTCTGGATGATGTACCCTTATAAAACGCCCTTCTCTTTGAATTCCCCCGGTCTCACAGAACCAAGAAATAGGTTTGTTTTGCAAATTAAAAGATGTATTTGAAGAATTGAACAATATATAGATTATACTTTTATGAATATGAATAATATCTGAAATCACACTTATGAATATGAACAATGATCAGCAATGGGTAGTATTACAATAATCAACAATATCTTTAATCAATTAGGAGTAGGAATAGGAAGAATAATGTAGCAGAGAATAACTTTGTGTGGTTCAAGGAAATGCAATGATAGGAAAGAATGCAACACAGAAATAAACTTGATATGAATTCAGTCAAAGGCAATGTAATCACTCTTTCCCCCTGTTACCACTCACTCCCCCCAATATGCAATATGAATAGATGGAATGAGGGCATACAGGTATCAGGAATAACAATCAACAATTGCAGTTTCAATCTCGATTCCCCGCAGCAAGCTTAGAGAGAACAGTAATGATTTTAAACAGGTCAATTGCTTTTAATTGTGGTTTGAAATGAATGGGAAAAATGCTAAAAATGATTTTAATTCGCTAAATCGCATTCAGAACAAGTGAGGGTTGCTTTGGATTGGTTCAGGTCAACACTAGCAAGGATTGTTGAATGGTTAGCAGATGGAAAATGAAATTCAGAAGTTGAAATCAAGAAATAGCTGTTTTTACAGGTGGTGAAATCGGGGGTCCTAGCTTCAGAATCACATTTAAATTTCGTTCCTAGCACATACGGTTCAAAAGTTACAGAGGTGTTAGTGAAGGTCAATTTTTCTCAAAAGGAGTCAAGATTTCAAATGAAATTGCACTTTGAATTGCAAACAGGTTGGCTTTACACTAACAATTATCACAGGATTAGATGGATGAGAAAGGATTCAGAATGGACAAAAGAGATTCTGCAATGCAGTCTGGATATGTTGGAATGGGTTGAATGGATTACTTTAAACTGAGAAATGACTATGGACAGTTCTATGCTAAATACTCACTACTATGGCTTTGGAATGGAATGGACCCGTCAAAGATCTGGTCAAAGCTTTGACTTGGACTCCGCTCGCCACCGGACAGGTCTCAGGTGCTTGGTTCTGCTCTCAGCACTCTGGTCTCTGCGCGGCCTCTTGGACTGGATCTGACGGGTTCTGGGTTACAGCTCTGCTGGACTGATCTGGATCTTGGGTTCTAGCAAAGGTTGTTGGCCAGAAGCAGCAAACAGCTCAGCCAGGCTGTTGAATAGATTAGGTTAGGCCCCGTGGAAGTTAGGGGTTAAATCAGGTTTGCAAGATTTTTGAGGCCTGCTGAAAAGGGGTCAGCATTTTGGATTAGGCCTCTGCTTCAGGGTTCTAGAGTCTGGTTCTGGAGTCTGGATCTGGAGCCTGGTTCTGGAGTCTGGATCTGGAGTCTGGATCTGGAGTCTGGATCTGGAGTCTGGTTTTGGAGTCTGGATCTTCCTGCAGGGTGCTTCGCCAGTGGATCAGTTGATGAGTGAAAGAGTGTGTGTCTTGCCTGTCCTCAGCAGTCCCTATTTATCCATTTTCCAAAGTGGGTGGGGAGGCTGATTGTCTATGCCCAACCCTCTAAGGATCTGGTAGGTCAGAGACTTTCCTGTCCCCTGATTTGAGAAAGGAACAGTGTGTCATAAGGTGTCATCATGTGTCAGAGTGATTAAATCAAAAGTCATCAATTGTGCGCAGAGCTACCTGACTTTATACCTTTCCATTAGTGGGTGGGGGGGGTGAAACTGGGTAGGCCCTTGGCACAAAATCCAATTCAAATTAATTCCACCTAAATTACCCTATCCATTTAAATTGAATTGTGATGGGAACAGCCCGCCTTAATCCTTTCCATTAAATTGTGGGTAGGGGGGAAGCTGTGTAGGTGCATTGAATTGAAGTTAAACCAATTAATTCCCATATAGAAAATAACAGGATGAGTGTTATTAGAGTTTGAAACTAACACAGTTCATGCCTAGTGTGTTAGAGCTGGTATAGATAATAAAGACTTGGGTGACTGTTCTTCTGAAACCCCTGAATTCTGTCCAGAAGGGGGGGGTCATGAATCCCATTGATTCCCTTGCATCCAAACCCAGACTCTCTAAACCCTGCATTTTCTTGGAGAGCAAATACTGCAAAACACATTTTCACATTTATTCTCAGTGATTCGAAAGTCATAATTAAAAAGCCTTGCATCTCATTTGTAGTTGTGTTGAAAAACAATTTTCCCATTGAGATCCTTTTTCCCAACCTTGCCTTTCAAATAAAAGCCTAATAAACGATTTCCTCATTTGAGTTCCTTTTCCAAAACTAGATTTTTTTTAAATAAGGCCAAAAACGATTTTCCCATTGAGTTTCTTTTCTCAAAGTAAAGCCAAAATGATTTTTTTTATTGTATTGTGAAGGTTTCTATTGGTTAATTTGCAAGAAATCTGATATAAATTGTGACTTCCAAATTCAAAATTGTACCTGTGTCATATTGAAACTGTAAGTCCTTTAAACGTGAGCTAGTCAATTGGTGCAAGAAATTTGATTTTGTGGTATTGTGTGGTGCCACAGCATTGGTGGCTGATGTTTGGTTGTTATTACATTTTGTCAAACCTTAAATAAATATATTTTCTTTTTATATACAGACCTGGTTCCTAGCACATTAGCGGTACATAGGGTGGTGCGAAATAAGTGGGAGGCCTCACTAAAGTTGAATATGTATAAGCGCTTTGAGTGGACGCCACCTTGCTTGGCGGGGAAAGGAACTCCCTGAGTTGAGTCTGACCACCAATTATAACGCGACAGATTGAGCAAGTGTCCAGGACTTGACATTGACAAGACAGTCACAGGTAGAAGTATGGAGTACATCAGTAAAGAAAAAGAAACCAAAACAGTGAACAATGGAAGAAAGGGGAAAGTATCAAGAGAAAATAGTGGAAGAATAGAGGATTAGAGGAATGGCCATCAGACCAAGACACAGAATAGGAGTAGTTCAAAATATAAAAATAACAGCAAAAGAGATCAGAACCAAAAATTAGAAAAGAAAGGGATGAACAAATAATAGAACTATCCACCATATAAAAAGACACATATACCTCCAAAAGAACAGGAAGAGATGACACTTAGAAGGACGAGAAGAAGTTAGAAAGTACCATAAAAGAGAGCATTTTCAGTGGAGTCCGCAGATGGAATACAGACTGAAGAACATACAGAGGCAGCTTCTGAAACCTCCAGGTAAATGTATCACTTGGATGGAACATTATTTTTTGGCACTTTGCAAAACTTCAACTGATCATCTGTCAGCCTTATGGATAGTGGAAGTCTGTTTCACACAGAAAGCTCTGCACCATTGCTTGCTTTTTAAATAACTTAGCCATGCTAAACAAGTGAATATTTACTCTGCTAGAGCAGTGGTGAGAAAACATTGAACTGACAGAGAGATAGGGGGAGGTAGGGAGATGACTTACGTCAGCAGGATTACACTTTTCCAATCCCTGACTTTTATTTAACAGAATAATAGATTTGCACCCAGGAAAGATGGTCTGACCAATCAGAATCCACCTTTCCCAGGCGCGATTTTGCCTTCACCACCCGTGGCGGTTCGGAAAAAAAAGAGAAAGTAAATGGCTTCTAGCATTTAAATAGAAGAGGGACTAAGTCCCTTTTCGAATGATGGTGGCCATTTTGGAATAGGTTTTCCATGTCATTGTCATCCGAAAAGGGACCTAGTCCCTATTTCAATTTTCATGGCGCCAGCCATTTTATTGTCATTTTTATTCCATTCCGACAGGAGACGGGCTCGCATGGAGCTCATCTCCTGTTGGAAGGGAAATAATGAAAACTATTTGCACCCCAATAAATCCTGAGGTGCAAATGGCTTTCACGCCCCGGCTGGGGGGAGGACACAGGGTTTAATGGCCCGCAGCCCGAGCTGAGACCAGAGCTTCGCTCAGGCCTATAAAGCCCGGGCTGGCGGCCCATTCGACCCTTTGTTCGCCACCCAGCCGGGGCTTGAAAGCCATATTATCGTATTGCTGGTGTTGGGTTGACATGGAATCCTCTGATCACGCCCGAACAGACCACTTAACATATATAAGGTGACTATTGAGATGAGTCTTTTGGGTAAGACAGATCACTCTGGAGCCTCAAGTGATAGGAACAACTTTACTGGGTTCACAGACAGCAGGTAAGTACATAAGGAAGTAAGTACAACACATTTATGTCAAGTTCATGCTTAGAGAGACATCCACCAGTCCCCTTTTACTCAAGTTCCAGATACCAACTGACACACAGTGGAATCCCCAGGAGACTTGCATCATAACATTCTACAAAAAGCCCAACACTCCATATTCTCACACACAGGTTGAAAACAGCCCGGGGAGATCACAACAGTGACCTTGCCTACCCAGGCACTATCTGGATTAGACTGTTATTATTTGTATGAACCTATTCTCATCCTTTCCCTCTGGTTCATATTGTCCATCCAGCAATGCAAACTGGAATCGCTTTGTAATGATCGAATCTGAAGTTATTTTCCTATGAGAAGTACCTCTTCCTCCCTGAATCATAAAAACATGATATGATAAGTCATTGGTGACGCACCTGTAAACAAGTGTTTCTAGGCACGACAGCTGCCATGTTGTTGGACTTTCAGAACCCAAAAAGGTAAAACCCACCTGTCATTTTTGATGATGTATTTTAACTCCTCCCTCAGCTTCCATGACACATACCTCGTAACTCCTGGTCCTATCAGCAGCAAGTGGGCGTCTTGGTGGCAGGTGAAGGGAGAGTGTTAGCCAATCCTTACTGTGGGAATTATGATTATGATTATAAGTGATTTCAATCCAGCACTCCAACTAAGTCAATGTCTATTATGGGATGCCCAATGGAAACCCTTATTTATATATTTTTATGTCAAAAGTTCTTTTAATTCTGGATGATGTACCCTTATAAAACGCCCCTCTCTTTGAATTCCCCCGGTCTCACAGAACCAAGAAATAGGTTTGTTTTGCAAATTAAAAGATGTATTTGAAGAATTGAACAATATATAGATTATACTTTTATGAATATGAATAATATCTGAAATCACACTTATGAATATGAACAATGATCAGCAATGGGTAGTATTACAATAATCAACAATATCTTTAATCAATTAGGAGTAGGAATAGGAAGAATAATGTAGCAGAGAATAACTTTGTGTGGTTCAAGGAAATGCAATGATAGGAAAGAATGCAACACAGAAATAAACTTGATATGAATTCAGTCAAAGGCAATGTAATCACTCTTTCCCCCTGTTACCACTCACTCCCCCCAATATGCAATATGAATAGATGGAATGAGGGCATACAGGTATCAGGAATAACAATCAACAATTGCAGTTTCAATCTCGATTCCCCGCAGCAAGCTTAGAGAGAACAGTAATGATTTTAAACAGGTCAATTGCTTTTAATTGTGGTTTGAAATGAATGGGAAAAATGCTAAAAATGATTTTAATTCGCTAAATCGCATTCAGAACAAGTGAGGGTTGCTTTGGATTGGTTCAGGTCAACACTAGCAAGGATTGTTGAATGGTTAGCAGATGGAAAATGAAATTCAGAAGTTGAAATCAAGAAATAGCTGTTTTTACAGGTGGTGAAATCGGGGGTCCTAGCTTCAGAATCACATTTAAATTTCGTTCCTAGCACATACGGTTCAAAAGTTACAGAGGTGTTAGTGAAGGTCAATTTTTCTCAAAAGGAGTCAAGATTTCAAATGAAATTGCACTTTGAATTGCAAACAGGTTGGCTTTACACTAACAATTATCACAGGATTAGATGGATGAGAAAGGATTCAGAATGGACAAAAGAGATTCTGCAATGCAGTCTGGATATGTTGGAATGGGTTGAATGGATTACTTTAAACTGAGAAATGACTATGGACAGTTCTATGCTAAATACTCACTACTATGGCTTTGGAATGGAATGGACCCGTCAAAGATCTGGTCAAAGCTTTGACTTGGACTCCGCTCGCCACCGGACAGGTCTCAGGTGCTTGGTTCTGCTCTCAGCACTCTGGTCTCTGCGCGGCCTCTTGGACTGGATCTGACGGGTTCTGGGTTACAGCTCTGCTGGACTGATCTGGATCTTGGGTTCTAGCAAAGGTTGTTGGCCAGAAGCAGCAAACAGCTCAGCCAGGCTGTTGAATAGATTAGGTTAGGCCCCGTGGAAGTTAGGGGTTAAATCAGGTTTGCAAGATTTTTGAGGCCTGCTGAAAAGGGGTCAGCATTTTGGATTAGGCCTCTGCTTCAGGGTTCTAGAGTCTGGTTCTGGAGTCTGGATCTGGAGCCTGGTTCTGGAGTCTGGATCTGGAGTCTGGATCTGGAGTCTGGATCTGGAGTCTGGTTTTGGAGTCTGGATCTTCCTGCAGGGTGCTTCGCCAGTGGATCAGTTGATGAGTGAAAGAGTGTGTGTCTTGCCTGTCCTCAGCAGTCCCTATTTATCCATTTTCCAAAGTGGGTGGGGAGGCTGATTGTCTATGCCCAACCCTCTAAGGATCTGGTAGGTCAGAGACTTTCCTGTCCCCTGATTTGAGAAAGGAACAGTGTGTCATAAGGTGTCATCATGTGTCAGAGTGATTAAATCAAAAGTCATCAATTGTGCGCAGAGCTACCTGACATTATACCTTTCCATTAGTGGGTGGGGGGTGAAACTGGGTAGGCCCTTGGCACAAAATCCAATTCAAATTAATTCCACCTAAATTACCCTATCCATTTAAATTGAATTGTGATGGGAACAGCCCACCTTAATCCTTTCCATTAAATTGTGGGTAGGGGGGAAGCTGTGTAGGTGCATTGAATTGAAGTTAAACCAATTAATTCCCATATAGAAAATAACAGGATGAGTGTTATTAGAGTTTGAAACTAACACAGTTCATGCCTAGTGTGTTAGAGCTGGTATAGATAATAAAGACTTGGGTGACTGTTCTTCTGAAACCCCTGAATTCTGTCCAGAAGGGGGGGGTCATGAATCCCATTGATTCCCTTGCATCCAAACCCAGACTCTCTAAACCCTGCATTTTCTTGGAGAGCAAATACTGCAAAACACATTTTCACATTTATTCTCAGTGATTCGAAAGTCATAATTAAAAAGCCTTGCATCTCATTTGTAGTTGTGTTGAAAAACAATTTTCCCATTGAGATCCTTTTTCCCAACCTTGCCTTTCAAATAAAAGCCTAATAAACGATTTCCTCATTTGAGTTCCTTTTCCAAAACTAGATTTTTTTAAAATAAGGCCAAAAACGATTTTCCCATTGAGTTTCTTTTTCTCAAAGTAAAGCCAAAATGATTTTTTTTATTGTATTGTGAAGGTTTCTACTGGTTAATTTGCAAGAAATCTGATATAAATTGTGACTTCCAAATTCAAAATTGTACCTGTGTCATATTGAAACTGTAAGTCCTTTAAACGTGAGCTAGTCAATTGGTGCAAGAAATTTGATTTTGTGGTATTGTGTGGTGCCACAGCATTGGTGGCTGATGTTTGGTTGTTATTACATTTTGTCAAACCTTAAATAAATATATTTTCTTTTTATATACAGACCTGGTTCCTAGCACATTAGCGGTACATAGGTGGTGCGAAATAAGTGGGAGGCCTCACTAAAGTTGAATATGTATAAGCGCTTTGAGTGGACGCCACCTTGCTTGGCGGGGAAAGGAACTCCCTGAGTTGAGTCTGACCACCAATTATAACGCGACAGATTGAGCAAGTGTCCAGGACTTGACATTGACAAGACAGTCACAGGTAGAAGTATGGAGTACATCAGTAAAGAAAAAGAAACCAAAACAGTGAACAATGGAAGAAAGGGGAAAGTATCAAGAGAAAATAGTGGAAGAATAGAGGATTAGAGGAATGGCCATCAGACCAAGACACAGAATAGGAGTAGTTCAAAATATAAAAATAACAGCAAAAGAGATCAGAACCAAAAATTAGAAAAGAAAGGGATGAACAAATAATAGAACTATCCACCATATAAAAAGACACATATACCTCCAAAAGAACAGGAAGAGATGACACTTAGAAGGACGAGAAGAAGTTAGAAAGTACCATAAAAGAGAGCATTTTCAGTGGAGTCCGCAGATGGAATACAGACTGAAGAACATACAGAGGCAGCTTCTGAAACCTCCAGGTAAATGTATCACTTGGATGGAACATTATTTTTTGGCACTTTGCAAAACTTCAACTGATTATCTGTCAGCCTTATGGATAGTGGAAGTCTGTTTCACACAGAAAGCTCTGCACCATTGCTTGCTTTTTAAATAACTTAGCCATGCTAAACAAGTGAATATTTACTCTGCTAGAGCAGTGGTGAGAAAACATTGAACTGACAGAGAGATAGGGGGAGGTAGGGAGATGACTTACGTCAGCAGGATTACACTTTTCCAATCCCTGACTTTTATTTAACAGAATAATAGATTTGCACCCAGGAAAGATGGTCTGACCAATCAGAATCCACCTTTCCCAGGCGCGATTTTGCCTTCACCACCCGTGGCGGTTCTGAAAAAAAAGAGAAAGTAAATGGCTTCTAGCATTTAAATAGAAGAGGGACTAAGTCCCTTTTCGAATGATGGTGGCCATTTTGGAATAGGTTTTCCATGTCATTGTCATCCGAAAAGGGACCTAGTCCCTATTTCAATTTTCATGGCGCCAGCCATTTTATTGTCATTTTTATTCCATTCCGACAGGAGACGGGCTCGCATGGAGCTCATCTCCTGTTGGAAGGGAAATAATGAAAACTATTTGCACCCCAATAAATCCTGAGGTGCAAATGGCTTTCACGCCCCGGCTGGGGGGAGGACACAGGGTTTAATGGCCCGCAGCCCGAGCTGAGACCAGAGCTTCGCTCAGGCCTATAAAGCCCGGGCTGGCGGCCCATTCGACCCTTTGTTCGCCACCCAGCCGGGGCTTGAAAGCCATATTATCGTATTGCTGGTGTTGGGTTGACATGGAATCCTCTGATCACGCCCGAACAGACCACTTAACATATATAAGGTGACTATTGAGATGAGTCTTTTGGGTAAGACAGATCACTCTGGAGCCTCAAGTGATAGGAACAACTTTACTGGGTTCACAGACAGCAGGTAAGTACATAAGGAAGTAAGTACAACACATTTATGTCAAGTTCATGCTTAGAGAGACATCCACCAGTCCCCTTTTACTCAAGTTCCAGATACCAACTGACACACAGTGGAATCCCCAGGAGACTTGCATCATAACATTCTACAAAAAGCCCAACACTCCATATTCTCACACACAGGTTGAAAACAGCCCGGGGAGATCACAACAGTGACCTTGCCTACCCAGGCACTATCTGGATTAGACTGTTATTATTTGTATGAACCTATTCTCATCCTTTCCCTCTGGTTCATATTGTCCATCCAGCAATGCAAACTGGAATCGCTTTGTAATGATCGAATCTGAAGTTATTTTCCTATGAGAAGTACCTCTTCCTCCCTGAATCATAAAAACATGATATGATAAGTCATTGGTGACGCACCTGTAAACAAGTGTTTCTAGGCACGACAGCTGCCATGTTGTTGGACTTTCAGAACCCAAAAAGGTAAAACCCACCTGTCATTTTTGATGATGTATTTTAACTCCTCCCTCAGCTTCCATGACACATACCTCGTAACTCCTGGTCCTATCAGCAGCAAGTGGGCGTCTTGGTGGCAGGTGAAGGGAGAGTGTTAGCCAATCCTTACTGTGGGAATTATGATTATGATTATAAGTGATTTCAATCCAGCACTCCAACTAAGTCAATGTCTATTATGGGATGCCCAATGGAAACCCTTATTTATATATTTTTATGTCAAAAGTTCTTTTAATTCTGGATGATGTACCCTTATAAAACGCCCCTCTCTTTGAATTCCCCCGGTCTCACAGAACCAAGAAATAGGTTTGTTTTGCAAATTAAAAGATGTATTTGAAGAATTGAACAATATATAGATTATACTTTTATGAATATGAATAATATCTGAAATCACACTTATGAATATGAACAATGATCAGCAATGGGTAGTATTACAATAATCAACAATATCTTTAATCAATTAGGAGTAGGAATAGGAAGAATAATGTAGCAGAGAATAACTTTGTGTGGTTCAAGGAAATGCAATGATAGGAAAGAATGCAACACAGAAATAAACTTGATATGAATTCAGTCAAAGGCAATGTAATCACTCTTTCCCCCTGTTACCACTCACTCCCCCCAATATGCAATATGAATAGATGGAATGAGGGCATACAGGTATCAGGAATAACAATCAACAATTGCAGTTTCAATCTCGATTCCCCGCAGCAAGCTTAGAGAGAACAGTAATGATTTTAAACAGGTCAATTGCTTTTAATTGTGGTTTGAAATGAATGGGAAAAATGCTAAAAATGATTTTAATTCGCTAAATCGCATTCAGAACAAGTGAGGGTTGCTTTGGATTGGTTCAGGTCAACACTAGCAAGGATTGTTGAATGGTTAGCAGATGGAAAATGAAATTCAGAAGTTGAAATCAAGAAATAGCTGTTTTTACAGGTGGTGAAATCGGGGGTCCTAGCTTCAGAATCACATTTAAATTTCGTTCCTAGCACATACGGTTCAAAAGTTACAGACGTGTTAGTGAAGGTCAATTTTTCTCAAAAGGAGTCAAGATTTCAAATGAAATTGCACTTTGAATTGCAAACAGGTTGGCTTTACACTAACAATTATCACAGGATTAGATGGATGAGAAAGGATTCAGAATGGACAAAAGAGATTCTGCAATGCAGTCTGGATATGTTGGAATGGGTTGAATGGATTACTTTAAACTGAGAAATGACTATGGACAGTTCTATGCTAAATACTCACTACTATGGCTTTGGAATGGAATGGACCCGTCAAAGATCTGGTCAAAGCTTTGACTTGGACTCCGCTCGCCACCGGACAGGTCTCAGGTGCTTGGTTCTGCTCTCAGCACTCTGGTCTCTGCGCGGCCTCTTGGACTGGATCTGACGGGTTCTGGGTTACAGCTCTGCTGGACTGATCTGGATCTTGGGTTCTAGCAAAGGTTGTTGGCCAGAAGCAGCAAACAGCTCAGCCAGGCTGTTGAATAGATTAGGTTAGGCCCCGTGGAAGTTAGGGGTTAAATCAGGTTTGCAAGATTTTTGAGGCCTGCTGAAAAGGGGTCAGCATTTTGGATTAGGCCTCTGCTTCAGGGTTCTAGAGTCTGGTTCTGGAGTCTGGATCTGGAGCCTGGTTCTGGAGTCTGGATCTGGAGTCTGGATCTGGAGTCTGGATCTGGAGTCTGGTTTTGGAGTCTGGATCTTCCTGCAGGGTGCTTCGCCAGTGGATCAGTTGATGAGTGAAAGAGTGTGTGTCTTGCCTGTCCTCAGCAGTCCCTATTTATCCATTTTCCAAAGTGGGTGGGGAGGCTGATTGTCTATGCCCAACCCTCTAAGGATCTGGTAGGTCAGAGACTTTCCTGTCCCCTGATTTGAGAAAGGAACAGTGTGTCATAAGGTGTCATCATGTGTCAGAGTGATTAAATCAAAAGTCATCAATTGTGCGCAGAGCTACCTGACATTATACCTTTCCATTAGTGGGTGGGGGGTGAAACTGGGTAGGCCCTTGGCACAAAATCCAATTCAAATTAATTCCACCTAAATTACCCTATCCATTTAAATTGAATTGTGATGGGAACAGCCCACCTTAATCCTTTCCATTAAATTGTGGGTAGGGGGGAAGCTGTGTAGGTGCATTGAATTGAAGTTAAACCAATTAATTCCCATATAGAAAATAACAGGATGAGTGTTATTAGAGTTTGAAACTAACACAGTTCATGCCTAGTGTGTTAGAGCTGGTATAGATAATAAAGACTTGGGTGACTGTTCTTCTGAAACCCCTGAATTCTGTCCAGAAGGGGGGGGTCATGAATCCCATTGATTCCCTTGCATCCAAACCCAGACTCTCTAAACCCTGCATTTTCTTGGAGAGCAAATACTGCAAAACACATTTTCACATTTATTCTCAGTGATTCGAAAGTCATAATTAAAAAGCCTTGCATCTCATTTGTAGTTGTGTTGAAAAACAATTTTCCCATTGAGATCCTTTTTCCCAACCTTGCCTTTCAAATAAAAGCCTAATAAACGATTTCCTCATTTGAGTTCCTTTTCCAAAACTAGATTTTTTTTAAATAAGGCCAAAAACGATTTTCCCATTGAGTTTCTTTTTCTCAAAGTAAAGCCAAAATGATTTTTTTTATTGTATTGTGAAGGTTTCTACTGGTTAATTTGCAAGAAATCTGATATAAATTGTGACTTCCAAATTCAAAATTGTACCTGTGTCATATTGAAACTGTAAGTCCTTTAAACGTGAGCTAGTCAATTGGTGCAAGAAATTTGATTTTGTGGTATTGTGTGGTGCCACAGCATTGGTGGCTGATGTTTGGTTGTTATTACATTTTGTCAAACCTTAAATAAATATATTTTCTTTTTATATACAGACCTGGTTCCTAGCACATTAGCGGTACATAGGTGGTGCGAAATAAGTGGGAGGCCTCACTAAAGTTGAATATGTATAAGCGCTTTGAGTGGACGCCACCTTGCTTGGCGGGGAAAGGAACTCCCTGAGTTGAGTCTGACCACCAATTATAACGCGACAGATTGAGCAAGTGTCCAGGACTTGACATTGACAAGACAGTCACAGGTAGAAGTATGGAGTACATCAGTAAAGAAAAAGAAACCAAAACAGTGAACAATGGAAGAAAGGGGAAAGTATCAAGAGAAAATAGTGGAAGAATAGAGGATTAGAGGAATGGCCATCAGACCAAGACACAGAATAGGAGTAGTTCAAAATATAAAAATAACAGCAAAAGAGATCAGAACCAAAAATTAGAAAAGAAAGGGATGAACAAATAATAGAACTATCCACCATATAAAAAGACACATATACCTCCAAAAGAACAGGAAGAGATGACACTTAGAAGGACGAGAAGAAGTTAGAAAGTACCATAAAAGAGAGCATTTTCAGTGGAGTCCGCAGATGGAATACAGACTGAAGAACATACAGAGGCAGCTTCTGAAACCTCCAGGTAAATGTATCACTTGGATGGAACATTATTTTTTGGCACTTTGCAAAACTTCAACTGATCATCTGTCAGCCTTATGGATAGTGGAAGTCTGTTTCACACAGAAAGCTCTGCACCATTGCTTGCTTTTTAAATAACTTAGCCATGCTAAACAAGTGAATATTTACTCTGCTAGAGCAGTGGTGAGAAAACATTGAACTGACAGAGAGATAGGGGGAGGTAGGGAGATGACTTACGTCAGCAGGATTACACTTTTCCAATCCCTGACTTTTATTTAACAGAATAATAGATTTGCACCCAGGAAAGATGGTCTGACCAATCAGAATCCACCTTTCCCAGGCGCGATTTTGCCTTCACCACCCGTGGCGGTTCTGAAAAAAAAGAGAAAGTAAATGGCTTCTAGCATTTAAATAGAAGAGGGACTAAGTCCCTTTTCGAATGATGGTGGCCATTTTGGAATAGGTTTTCCATGTCATTGTCATCCGAAAAGGGACCTAGTCCCTATTTCAATTTTCATGGCGCCAGCCATTTTATTGTCATTTTTATTCCATTCCGACAGGAGACGGGCTCGCATGGAGCTCATCTCCTGTTGGAAGGGAAATAATGAAAACTATTTGCACCCCAATAAATCCTGAGGTGCAAATGGCTTTCACGCCCCGGCTGGGGGGAGGACACAGGGTTTAATGGCCCGCAGCCCGAGCTGAGACCAGAGCTTCGCTCAGGCCTATAAAGCCCGGGCTGGCGGCCCATTCGACCCTTTGTTCGCCACCCAGCCGAGGCTTGAAAGCCATATTATCGTATTGCTGGTGTTGGGTTGACATGGAATCCTCTGATCACGCCCGAACAGACCACTTAACATATATAAGGTGACTATTGAGATGAGTCTTTTGGGTAAGACAGATCACTCTGGAGCCTCAAGTGATAGGAACAACTTTACTGGGTTCACAGACAGCAGGTAAGTACATAAGGAAGTAAGTACAACACATTTATGTCAAGTTCATGCTTAGAGAGACATCCACCAGTCCCCTTTTACTCAAGTTCCAGATACCAACTGACACACAGTGGAATCCCCAGGAGACTTGCATCATAACATTCTACAAAAAGCCCAACACTCCATATTCTCACACACAGGTTGAAAACAGCCCGGGGAGATCACAACAGTGACCTTGCCTACCCAGGCACTATCTGGATTAGACTGTTATTATTTGTATGAACCTATTCTCATCCTTTCCCTCTGGTTCATATTGTCCATCCAGCAATGCAAACTGGAATCGCTTTGTAATGATCGAATCTGAAGTTATTTTCCTATGAGTAGTACCTCTTCCTCCCTGAATCATAAAAACATGATATGATAAGTCATTGGTGACGCACCTGTAAACAAGTGTTTCTAGGCACGACAGCTGCCATGTTGTTGGACTTTCAGAACCCAAAAAGGTAAAACCCACCTGTCATTTTTGATGATGTATTTTAACTCCTCCCTCAGCTTCCATGACACATACCTCGTAACTCCTGGTCCTATCAGCAGCAAGTGGGCGTCTTGGTGGCAGGTGAAGGGAGAGTGTTAGCCAATCCTTACTGTGGGAATTATGATTATGATTATAAGTGATTTCAATCCAGCACTCCAACTAAGTCAATGTCTATTATGGGATGCCCAATGGAAACCCTTATTTATATATTTTTATGTCAAAAGTTCTTTTAATTCTGGATGATGTACCCTTATAAAACGCCCCTCTCTTTGAATTCCCCCGGTCTCACAGAACCAAGAAATAGGTTTGTTTTGCAAATTAAAAGATGTATTTGAAGAATTGAACAATATATAGATTATACTTTTATGAATATGAATAATATCTGAAATCACAATTATGAATATGAACAATGATCAGCAATGGGTAGTATTACAATAATCAACAATATCTTTAATCAATTAGGAGTAGGAATAGGAAGAATAATGTAGCAGAGAATAACTTTGTGTGGTTCAAGGAAATGCAATGATAGGAAAGAATGCAACACAGAAATAAACTTGATATGAATTCAGTCAAAGGCAATGTAATCACTCTTTCCCCCTGTTACCACTCACTCCCCCCAATATGCAATATGAATAGATGGAATGAGGGCATACAGGTATCAGGAATAACAATCAACAATTGCAGTTTCAATCTCGATTCCCCGCAGCAAGCTTAGAGAGAACAGTAATGATTTTAAACAGGTCAATTGCTTTTAATTGTGGTTTGAAATGAATGGGAAAAATGCTAAAAATGATTTTAATTCGCTAAATCGCATTCAGAACAAGTGAGGGTTGCTTTGGATTGGTTCAGGTCAACACTAGCAAGGATTGTTGAATGGTTAGCAGATGGAAAATGAAATTCAGAAGTTGAAATCAAGAAATAGCTGTTTTTACAGGTGGTGAAATCGGGGGTCCTAGCTTCAGAATCACATTTAAATTTCGTTCCTAGCACATACGGTTCAAAAGTTACAGAGGTGTTAGTGAAGGTCAATTTTTCTCAAAAGGAGTCAAGATTTCAAATGAAATTGCACTTTGAATTGCAAACAGGTTGGCTTTACACTAACAATTATCACAGGATTAGATGGATGAGAAAGGATTCAGAATGGACAAAAGAGATTCTGCAATGCAGTCTGGATATGTTGGAATGGGTTGAATGGATTACTTTAAACTGAGAAATGACTATGGACAGTTCTATGCTAAATACTCACTACTATGGCTTTGGAATGGAATGGACCCGTCAAAGATCTGGTCAAAGCTTTGACTTGGACTCCGCTCGCCCCCGGACAGGTCTCAGGTGCTTGGTTCTGCTCTCAGCACTCTGGTCTCTGCGCGGCCTCTTGGACTGGATCTGACGGGTTCTGGGTTACAGCTCTGCTGGACTGATCTGGATCTTGGGTTCTAGCAAAGGTTGTTGGCCAGAAGCAGCAAACAGCTCAGCCAGGCTGTTGAATAGATTAGGTTAGGCCCCGTGGAAGTTAGGGGTTAAATCAGGTTTGCAAGATTTTTGAGGCCTGCTGAAAAGGGGTCAGCATTTTGGATTAGGCCTCTGCTTCAGGGTTCTAGAGTCTGGTTCTGGAGTCTGGATCTGGAGCCTGGTTCTGGAGTCTGGATCTGGAGTCTGGATCTGGAGTCTGGATCTGGAGTCTGGTTTTGGAGTCTGGATCTTCCTGCAGGGTGCTTCGCCAGTGGATCAGTTGATGAGTGAAAGAGTGTGTGTCTTGCCTGTCCTCAGCAGTCCCTATTTATCCATTTTCCAAAGTGGGTGGGGAGGCTGATTGTCTATGCCCAACCCTCTAAGGATCTGGTAGGTCAGAGACTTTCCTGTCCCCTGATTTGAGAAAGGAACAGTGTGTCATAAGGTGTCATCATGTGTCAGAGTGATTAAATCAAAAGTCATCAATTGTGCGCAGAGCTACCTGACTTTATACCTTTCCATTAGTGGGTGGGGGGGTGAAACTGGGTAGGCCCTTGGCACAAAATCCAATTCAAATTAATTCCACCTAAATTACCCTATCCATTTAAATTGAATTGTGATGGGAACAGCCCACCTTAATCCTTTCCATTAAATTGTGGGTAGGGGGGAAGCTGTGTAGGTGCATTGAATTGAAGTTAAACCAATTAATTCCCATATAGAAAATAACAGGATGAGTGTTATTAGAGTTTGAAACTAATACAGTTCCTGCCTAGTGTGTTAGAGCTGGTATAGATAATAAAGACTTGGGTGACTGTTCTTCTGAAACCCCTGAATTCTGTCCAGAAGGGGGGGTCATGAATCCCATTGATTCCCTTGCATCCAAACCCAGACTCTCTAAACCCTGCATTTTCTTGGAGAGCAAATACTGCAAAACACATTTTCACATTTATTCTCAGTGATTCGAAAGTCATAATTAAAAAGCCTTGCATCTCATTTGTAGTTGTGTTGAAAAAAAAATTCCCATTGAGATCCTTTTTCCCAACCTTGCCTTTCAAATAAAAGCCTAATAAACGATTTCCTCATTTGAGTTCCTTTTCCAAAACTAGATTTTTTTTAAATAAGGCCAAAAACGATTTTCCCATTGAGTTTCTTTTTCTCAAAGTAAAGCCAAAATGATTTTTTTTATTGTATTGTGAAGGTTTCTATTGGTTAATTTGCAAGAAATCTGATATAAATTGTGACTTCCAAATTCAAAATTGTACCTGTGTCATATTGAAACTGTAAGTCCTTTAAACGTGAGCTAGTCAATTGGTGCAAGAAATTTGATTTTGTGGTATTGTGTGGTGCCACAGCATTGGTGGCTGATGTTTGGTTGTTATTACATTTTGTCAAACCTTAAATAAATATATTTTCTTTTTATATACAGACCTGGTTCCTAGCACATTAGCGGTACATAGGGTGGTGCGAAATAAGTGGGAGGCCTCACTGAAGTTGAATATGTATAAGCGCTTTGAGTGGACGCCACCTTGCTTGGGGGGGAAAGGAACTCCCTGAGTTGAGTCTGACCACCAATTATAACGCGACAGACTGAGCAAGTGTCCAGGACTTGACATTGACAAGACAGTCACAGGTAGAAGTATGGAAAGAGATCAGAACCAAAAATTAGAAAAGAAAGGGATGAACAAATAATAGAACTATCCACCATATAAAAAGACACATATACCTCCAAAAGAACAGGAAGAGATGACACTTAGAAGGACGAGAAGAAGTTAGAAAGTACCATAAAAGAGAGCATTTTCAGTGGAGTCCGCAGATGGAATACAGACTGAAGAACATACAGAGGCAGCTTCTGAAACCTCCAGGTAAATGTATCACTTGGATGGAACATTATTTTTTGGCACTTTGCAAAACTTCAACTGATCATCTGTCAGCCTTATGGATAGTGGAAGTCTGTTTCACACAGAAAGCTCTGCACCATTGCTTGCTTTTTTAATAACTTAGCCATGCTAAACAAGTGAATATTTACTCTGCTAGAGCAGTGGTGAGAAAACATTGAACTGACAGAGAGATAGGGGGAGGTAGGGAGATGACTTACGTCAGCAGGATTACACTTTTCCAATCCCTGACTTTTATTTAACAGAATAATAGATTTGCACCCAGGAAAGATGGTCTGACCAATCAGAATCCACCTTTCCCAGGCGCGATTTTGCCTTCACCACCCGTGGCGGTTCGGAAAAAAAAGAGAAAGTAAATGGCTTCTAGCATTTAAATAGAAGAGGGACTAAGTCCCTTTTCGAATGATGGTGGCCATTTTGGAATAGGTTTTCCATGTCATTGTCATCCGAAAAGGGACCTAGTCCCTATTTCAATTTTCATGGCGCCAGCCATTTTATTGTCATTTTTATTCCATTCCGACAGGAGACGGGCTCGCATGGAGCTCATCTCCTGTTGGAAGGGAAATAATGAAAACTATTTGCACCCCAATAAATCCTGAGGTGCAAATGGCTTTCACGCCCCGGCTGGGGGGAGGACACAGGGTTTAATGGCCCGCAGCCCGAGCTGAGACCAGAGCTTCGCTCAGGCCTATAAAGCCCGGGCTGGCGGCCCATTCGACCCTTTGTTCGCCACCCAGCCGGGGCTTGAAAGCCATATTATCGTATTGCTGGTGTTGGGTTGACATGGAATCCTCTGATCACGCCCGAACAGACCACTTAACATATATAAGGTGACTATTGAGATGAGTCTTTTGGGTAAGACAGATCACTCTGGAGCCTCAAGTGATAGGAACAACTTTACTGGGTTCACAGACAGCAGGTAAGTACATAAGGAAGTAAGTACAACACATTTATGTCAAGTTCATGCTTAGAGAGACATCCACCAGTCCCCTTTTACTCAAGTTCCAGATACCAACTGACACACAGTGGAATCCCCAGGAGACTTGCATCATAACATTCTACAAAAAGCCCAACACTCCATATTCTCACACACAGGTTGAAAACAGCCCGGGGAGATCACAACAGTGACCTTGCCTACCCAGGCACTATCTGGATTAGACTGTTATTATTTGTATGAACCTATTCTCATCCTTTCCCTCTGGTTCATATTGTCCATCCAGCAATGCAAACTGGAATCGCTTTGTAATGATCGAATCTGAAGTTATTTTCCTATGAGAAGTACCTCTTCCTCCCTGAATCATAAAAACATGATATGATAAGTCATTGGTGACGCACCTGTAAACAAGTGTTTCTAGGCACGACAGCTGCCACCTGTCATTTTTGATGATGTATTTTAACTCCTCCCTCAGCTTCCATGACACATACCTCGTAACTCCTGGTCCTATCAGCAGCAAGTGGGCGTCTTGGTGGCAGGTGAAGGGAGAGTGTTAGCCAATCCTTACTGTGGGAATTATGATTATGATTATAAGTGATTTCAATCCAGCACTCCAACTAAGTCAATGTCTATTATGGGATGCCCAATGGAAACCCTTATTTATATATTTTTATGTCAAAAGTTCTTTTAATTCTGGATGATGTACCCTTATAAAACGCCCCTCTCTTTGAATTCCCCCGGTCTCACAGAACCAAGAAATAGGTTTGTTTTGCAAATTAAAAGATGTATTTGAAGAATTGAACAATATATAGATTATACTTTTATGAATATGAATAATATCTGAAATCACACTTATGAATATGAACAATGATCAGCAATGGGTAGTATTACAATAATCAACAATATCTTTAATCAATTAGGAGTAGGAATAGGAAGAATAATGTAGCAGAGAATAACTTTGTGTGGTTCAAGGAAATGCAATGATAGGAAAGAATGCAACACAGAAATAAACTTGATATGAATTCAGTCAAAGGCAATGTAATCACTCTTTCCCCCTGTTACCACCCACTCCCCCAATATGCAATATGAATAGATGGAATGAGGGCATACAGGTATCAGGAATAACAATCAACAATTGCAGTTTCAATCTCGATTCCCCGCAGCAAGCTTAGAGAGAACAGTAATGATTTTAAACAGGTCAATTGCTTTTAATTGTGGTTTGAAATGAATGGGAAAAATGCTAAAAATGATTTTAATTCGCTAAATCGCATTCAGAACAAGTGAGGGTTGCTTTGGATTGGTTCAGGTCAACACTAGCAAGGATTGTTGAATGGTTAGCAGATGGAAAATGAAATTCAGAAGTTGAAATCAAGAAATAGCTGTTTTTACAGGTGGTGAAATCGGGGGTCCTAGCTTCAGAATCACATTTAAATTTCGTTCCTAGCACATACGGTTCAAAAGTTACAGAGGTGTTAGTGAAGGTCAATTTTTCTCAAAAGGAGTCAAGATTTCTAATGAAATTGCACTTTGAATTGCAAACAGGTTGGCTTTACACTAACAAATATCACAGGATTAGATGGATGAGAAAGGATTCAGAATGGACAAAAAAGATTCTGCAATGCAGTCTGGATATGTTGGAATGGGTTGAATGGATTACTTTAAACTGAGAAATGACTATGGACAGTTCTATGCTAAATACTCACTACTATGGCTTTGGAATGGAATGGACCCGTCAAAGATCTGGTCAAAGCTTTGACTTGGACTCCGCTCGCCACCGGACAGGTCTCAGGTGCTTGGTTCTGCTCTCAGCACTCTGGTCTCTGCGCGGCCTCTTGGACTGGATCTGACGGGTTCTGGGTTACAGCTCTGCTGGACTGATCTGGATCTTGGGTTCTAGCAAAGGTTGTTGGCCAGAAGCAGCAAACAGCTCAGCCAGGCTGTTGAATAGATTAGGTTAGGCCCCGTGGAAGTTAGGGGTTAAATCAGGTTTGCAAGATTTTTGAGGCCTGCTGAAAAGGGGTCAGCATTTTGGATTAGGCCTCTGCTTCAGGGTTCTAGAGTCTGGTTCTGGAGTCTGGATCTGGAGCCTGGTTCTGGAGTCTGGATCTGGAGTCTGGATCTGGAGTCTGGATCTGGAGTCTGGTTTTGGAGTCTGGATCTTCCTGCAGGGTGCTTCGCCAGTGGATCAGTTGATGAGTGAAAGAGTGTGTGTCTTGCCTGTCCTCAGCAGTCCCTATTTATCCATTTTCCAAAGTGGGTGGGGAGGCTGATTGTCTATGCCCAACCCTCTAAGGATCTGGTAGGTCAGAGACTTTCCTGTCCCCTGATTTGAGAAAGGAACAGTGTGTCATAAGGTGTCATCATGTGTCAGAGTGATTAAATCAAAAGTCATCAATTGTGCACAGAGCTACCTGACTTTATACCTTTCCATTAGTGGGTGGGGGGGTGAAACTGGGTAGGCCCTTGGTACAAAATCCAATTCAAATTAATTCCACCTAAATTACCCTATCCATTTAAATTGAATTGTGATGGGAACAGCCCGCCTTAATCCTTTCCATTAAATTGTGGGTAGGGGGGAAGCTGTGTAGGTGCATTGAATTGAAGTTAAACCAATTAATTCCCATATAGAAAATAACAGGATGAGTGTTATTAGAGTTTGAAACTAACACAGTTCATGCCTAGTGTGTTAGAGCTGGTATAGATAATAAAGACTTGGGTGACTGTTCTTCTGAAACCCCTGAATTCTGTCCAGAAGGGGGGGGTCATGAATCCCATTGATTCCCTTGCATCCAAACCCAGACTCTCTAAACCCTGCATTTTCTTGGAGAGCAAATACTGCAAAACACATTTTCACATTTATTCTCAGTGATTCGAAAGTCATAATTAAAAAGCCTTGCATCTCATTTGTAGTTGTGTTGAAAAACAATTTTCCCATTGAGATCCTTTTTCCCAACCTTGCCTTTCAAATAAAAGCCTAATAAACGATTTCCTCATTTGAGTTCCTTTTCCAAAACTAGATTTTTTTTAAATAAGGCCAAAAACGATTTTCCCATTGAGTTTCTTTTTCTCAAAGTAAAGCCAAAATGATTTTTTTTATTGTATTGTGAAGGTTTCTATTGGTTAATTTGCAAGAAATCTGATATAAATTGTGACTTCCAAATTCAAAATTGTACCTGTGTCATATTGAAACTGTAAGTCCTTTAAACGTGAGCTAGTCAATTGGTGCAAGAAATTTGATTTTGTGGTATTGTGTGGTGCCACAGCATTGGTGGCTGATGTTTGGTTGTTATTACATTTTGTCAAACCTTAAATAAATATATTTTCTTTTTATATACAGACCTGGTTCCTAGCACATTAGCGGTACATAGGGTGGTGCGAAATAAGTGGGAGGCCTCACTAAAGTTGAATATGTATAAGCGCTTTGAGTGGACGCCACCTTGCTTGGGGGGGAAAGGAACTCCCTGAGTTGAGTCTGACCACCAATTATAACGCGACAGACTGAGCAAGTGTCCAGGACTTGACATTGACAAGACAGTCACAGGTAGAAGTATGGAGTACATCAGTAAAGAAAAAGAAACCAAAACAGTGAACAATGGAAGAAAGGGGAAAGTATCAAGAGAAAATAGTGGAAGAATAGAGGATTAGAGGAATGGCCATCAGACCAAGACACAGAATAGGAATAGTTCAAAATATAAAAATAACAGCAAAAGAGATCAGAACCAAAAATTAGAAAAGAAAGGGATGAACAAATAATAGAACTATCCACCATATAAAAAGACACATATACCTCCAAAAGAACAGGAAGAGATGACACTTAGAAGGACGAGAAGTTAGAAAGTACCATAAAAGAGAGCATTTTCAGTGGAGTCCGCAGATGGAATACAGACTGAAGAACATACAGAGGCAGCTTCTGAAACCTCCAGGTAAATGTATCACTTGGATGGAACATTATTTTTTGGCACTTTGCAAAACTTCAACTGATCATCTGTCAGCCTTATGGATAGTGGAAGTCTGTTTCACACAGAAAGCTCTGCACCATTGCTTGCTTTTTTAATAACTTAGCCATGCTAAACAAGTGAATATTTACTCTGCTAGAGCAGTGGTGAGAAAACATTGAACTGACAGAGAGATAGGGGGAGGTAGGGAGATGACTTACGTCAGCAGGATTACACTTTTCCAATCCCTGACTTTTATTTAACAGAATAATAGATTTGCACCCAGGAAAGATGGTCTGACCAATCAGAATCCACCTTTCCCAGGCGCGATTTTGCCTTCACCACCCGTGGCGGTTCAGAAAAAAAAGAGAAAGTAAATGGCTTCTAGCATTTAAATAGAAGAGGGACTAAGTCCCTTTTCGAATGATGGTGGCCATTTTGGAATAGGTTTTCCATGTCATTGTCATCCGAAAAGGGACCTAGTCCCTATTTCAATTTTCATGGCGCCAGCCATTTTATTGTCATTTTTATTCCATTCCGACAGGAGACGGGCTCGCATGGAGCTCATCTCCTGTTGGAAGGGAAATAATGAAAACTATTTGCACCCCAATAAATCCTGAGGTGCAAATGGCTTTCACGCCCCGGCTGGGGGGAGGACACAGGGTTTAATGGCCCGCAGCCCGAGCTGAGACCAGAGCTTCGCTCAGGCCTATAAAGCCCGGGCTGGCGGCCCATTCGACCCTTTGTTCGCCACCCAGCCGGGGCTTGAAAGCCATATTATCGTATTGCTGGTGTTGGGTTGACATGGAATCCTCTGATCACGCCCGAACAGACCACTTAACATATATAAGGTGACTATTGAGATGAGTCTTTTGGGTAAGACAGATCACTCTGGAGCCTCAAGTGATAGGAACAACTTTACTGGGTTCACAGACAGCAGGTAAGTACATAAGGAAGTAAGTACAACACATTTATGTCAAGTTCATGCTTAGAGAGACATCCACCAGTCCCCTTTTACTCAAGTTCCAGATACCAACTGACACACAGTGGAATCCCCAGGAGACTTGCATCATAACATTCTACAAAAAGCCCAACACTCCATATTCTCACACACAGGTTGAAAACAGCCCGGGGAGATCACAACAGTGACCTTGCCTACCCAGGCACTATCTGGATTAGACTGTTATTATTTGTATGAACCTATTCTCATCCTTTCCCTCTGGTTCATATTGTCCATCCAGCAATGCAAACTGGAATCGCTTTGTAATGATCGAATCTGAAGTTATTTTCCTATGAGAAGTACCTCTTCCTCCCTGAATCATAAAAACATGATATGATAAGTCATTGGTGACGCACCTGTAAACAAGTGTTTCTAGGCACGACAGCTGCCATGTTGTTAGACTTTCAGAACCCAAAAAGGTAAAACCCACCTGTCATTTTTGATGATGTATTTTAACTCCTCCCTCAGCTTCCATGACACATACCTCGTAACTCCTGGTCCTATCAGCAGCAAGTGGGCGTCTTGGTGGCAGGTGAAGGGAGAGTGTTAGCCAATCCTTACTGTGGGAATTATGATTATGATTATAAGTGATTTCAATCCAGCACTCCAACTAAGTCAATGTCTATTATGGGATGCCCAATGGAAACCCTTATTTATATATTTTTATGTCAAAAGTTCTTTTAATTCTGGATGATGTACCCTTATAAAACGCCCCTCTCTTTGAATTCCCCCGGTCTCACAGAACCAAGAAATAGGTTTGTTTTGCAAATTAAAAGATGTATTTGAAGAATTGAACAATATATAGATTATACTTTTATGAATATGAATAATATCTGAAATCACACTTATGAATATGAACAATGATCAGCAATGGGTAGTATTACAATAATCAACAATATCTTTAATCAATTAGGAGTAGGAATAGGAAGAATAATGTAGCAGAGAATAACTTTGTGTGGTTCAAGGAAATGCAATGATAGGAAAGAATGCAACACAGAAATAAACTTGATATGAATTCAGTCAAAGGCAATGTAATCACTCTTTCCCCCTGTTACCACTCACTCCCCCCAATATGCAATATGAATAGATGGAATGAGGGCATACAGGTATCAGGAATAACAATCAACAATTGCAGTTTCAATCTCGATTCCCCGCAGCAAGCTTAGAGAGAACAGTAATGATTTTAAACAGGTCAATTGCTTTTAATTGTGGTTTGAAATGAATGGGAAAAATGCTAAAAATGATTTTAATTCGCTAAATCGCATTCAGAACAAGTGAGGGTTGCTTTGGATTGGTTCAGGTCAACACTAGCAAGGATTGTTGAATGGTTAGCAGATGGAAAATGAAATTCAGAAGTTGAAATCAAGAAATAGCTGTTTTTACAGGAGGTGAAATCGGGGGTCCTAGCTTCAGAATCACATTTAAATTTCGTTCCTAGCACATACGGTTCAAAAGTTACAGAGGTGTTAGTGAAGGTCAATTTTTCTCAAAAGGAGTCAAGATTTCAAATGAAATTGCACTTTGAATTGCAAACAGGTTGGCTTTACACTAACAATTATCACAGGATTAGATGGATGAGAAAGGATTCAGAATGGACAAAAGAGATTCTGCAATGCAGTCTGGATATGTTGGAATGGGTTGAATGGATTACTTTAAACTGAGAAATGACTATGGACAGTTCTATGCTAAATACTCACTACTATGGCTTTGGAATGGAATGGACCCGTCAAAGATCTGGTCAAAGCTTTGACTTGGACTCCGCTCGCCACCGGACAGGTCTCAGGTGCTTGGTTCTGCTCTCAGCACTCTGGTCTCTGCGCGGCCTCTTGGACTGGATCTGACGGGTTCTGGGTTACAGCTCTGCTGGACTGATCTGGATCTTGGGTTCTAGCAAAGGTTGTTGGCCAGAAGCAGCAAACAGCTCAGCCAGGCTGTTGAATAGATTAGGTTAGGCCCCGTGGAAGTTAGGGGTTAAATCAGGTTTGCAAGATTTTTGAGGCCTGCTGAAAAGGGGTCAGTATTTTGGATTAGGCCTCTGCTTCAGGGTTCTAGAGTCTGGTTCTGGAGTCTGGATCTGGAGCCTGGTTCTGGAGTCTGGATCTGGAGTCTGGATCTGGAGTCTGGATCTGGAGTCTGGTTTTGGAGTCTGGATCTTCCTGCAGGGTGCTTCGCCAGTGGATCAGTTGATGAGTGAAAGAGTGTGTGTCTTGCCTGTCCTCAGCAGTCCCTATTTATCCATTTTCCAAAGTGGGTGGGGAGGCTGATTGTCTATGCCCAACCCTCTAAGGATCTGGTAGGTCAGAGACTTTCCTGTCCCCTGATTTGAGAAAGGAACAGTGTGTCATAAGGTGTCATCATGTGTCAGAGTGATTAAATCAAAAGTCATCAATTGTGCGCAGAGCTACCTGACTTTATACCTTTCCATTAGTGGGTGGGGGGTGAAACTGGGTAGGCCCTTGGCACAAAATCCAATTCAAATTAATTCCACCTAAATTACCCTATCCATTTAAATTGAATTGTGATGGGAACAGCCCGCCTTAATCCTTTCCATTAAATTGTGGGTAGGGGGGAAGCTGTGTAGGTGCATTGAATTGAAGTTAAACCAATTAATTCCCATATAGAAAATAACAGGATGAGTGTTATTAGAGTTTGAAACTAACACAGTTCATGCCTAGTGTGTTAGAGCTGGTATAGATAATAAAGACTTGGGTGACTGTTCTTCTGAAACCCCTGAATTCTGTCCAGAAGGGGGGGGGGTCATGAATCCCATTGATTCCCTTGCATCCAAACCCAGACTCTCTAAACCCTGCATTTTCTTGGAGAGCAAATACTGCAAAACACATTTTCACATTTATTCTCAGTGATTCGAAAGTCATAATTAAAAAGCCTTGCATCTCATTTGTAGTTGTGTTGAAAAACAATTTTCCCATTGAGATCCTTTTTCCCAACCTTGCCTTTCAAATAAAAGCCTAATAAACGATTTCCTCATTTGAGTTCCTTTTCCAAAACTAGATTTTTTTTAAATAAGGCCAAAAACGATTTTCCCATTGAGTTTCTTTTTCTCAAAGTAAAGCCAAAATGATTTTTTTTATTGTATTGTGAAGGTTTCTATTGGTTAATTTGCAAGAAATCTGATATAAATTGTGACTTCCAAATTCAAAATTGTACCTGTGTCATATTGAAACTGTAAGTCCTTTAAACGTGAGCTAGTCAATTGGTGCAAGAAATTTGATTTTGTGGTATTGTGTGGTGCCACAGCATTGGTGGCTGATGTTTGGTTGTTATTACATTTTGTCAAACCTTAAATAAATATATTTTCTTTTTATATACAGACCTGGTTCCTAGCACATTAGCGGTACATAGGGTGGTGCGAAATAAGTGGGAGGCCTCACTAAAGTTGAATATGTATAAGCGCTTTGAGTGGACGCCACCTTGCTTGGGGGGGAAAGGAACTCCCTGAGTTGAGTCTGACCACCAATTATAACGCGACAGATTGAGCAAGTGTCCAGGACTTGACATTGACAAGACAGTCACAGGTAGAAGTATGGAGTACATCAGTAAAGAAAAAGAAACCAAAACAGTGAACAATGGAAGAAAGGGGAAAGTATCAAGAGAAAATAGTGGAAGAATAGAGGATTAGAGGAATGGCCATCAGACCAAGACACAGAATAGGAGTAGTTCAAAATATAAAAATAACAGCAAAAGAGATCAGAACCAAAAATTAGAAAAGAAAGGGATGAACAAATAATAGAACTATCCACCATATAAAAAGACACATATACCTCCAAAAGAACAGGAAGAGATGACACTTAGAAGGACGAGAAGAAGTTAGAAAGTACCATAAAAGAGAGCATTTTCAGTGGAGTCCGCAGATGGAATACAGACTGAAGAACATACAGAGGCAGCTTCTGAAACCTCCAGGTAAATGTATCACTTGGATGGAACATTATTTTTTGGCACTTTGCAAAACTTCAACTGATCATCTGTCAGCCTTATGGATAGTGGAAGTCTGTTTCACACAGAAAGCTCTGCACCATTGCTTGCTTTTTTAATAACTTAGCCATGCTAAACAAGTGAATATTTACTCTGCTAGAGCAGTGGTGAGAAAACATTGAACTGACAGAGAGATAGGGGGAGGTAGGGAGATGCCTTACGTCAGCAGGATTACACTTTTCCAATCCATGACTTTTATTTAACAGAATAATAGATTTGCACCCAGGAAAGATGGTCTGACCAATCAGAATCCACCTTTCCCAGGCGCGATTTTGCCTTCACCACCCGTGGCGGTTCGGAAAAAAAAGAGAAAGTAAATGGCTTCTAGCATTTAAATAGAAGAGGGACTAAGTCCCTTTTCGAATGATGGTGGCTATTTTGGAATAGGTTTTCCATGTCATTGTCATCCGAAAAGGGACCTAGTCCCTATTTCAATTTTCATGGCGCCAGCCATTTTATTGTCATTTTTATTCCATTCCGACAGGAGACGGGCTCGCATGGAGCTCATCTCCTGTTGGAAGGGAAATAATGAAAACTATTTGCACCCCAATAAATCCTGAGGTGCAAATGGCTTTCACGCCCCGGCTGGGGGGAGGACACAGGGTTTAATGGCCCGCAGCCCGAGCTGAGACCAGAGCTTCGCTCAGGCCTATAAAGCCCGGGCTGGCGGCCCATTCGACCCTTTGTTCGCCACCCAGCCGGGGCTTGAAAGCCATATTATCGTATTGCTGGTGTTGGGTTGACATTGAATCCTCTGATCACGCCCGAACAGACCACTTAACATATATAAGGTGACTATTGAGATGAGTCTTTTGGGTAAGACAGATCACTCTGGAGCCTCAAGTGATAGAAACAACTTTACTGGGTTCACAGACAGCAGGTAAGTACATAAGGAAGTAAGTACAACACATTTATGTCAAGTTCATGCTTAGAGAGACATCCACCAGTCCCCTTTTACTCAAGTTCCAGATACCAACTGACACACAGTGGAATCCCCAGGAGACTTGCATCATAACATTCTACAAAAAGCCCAACACTCCATATTCTCACACACAGGTTGAAAACAGCCCGGGGAGATCACAACAGTGACCTTGCCTACCCAGGCACTATCTGGATTAGACTGTTATTATTTGTATGAACCTATTCTCATCCTTTCCCTCTGGTTCATATTGTCCATCCAGCAATGCAAACTGGAATCGCTTTGTAATGATCGAATCTGAAGTTATTTTCCTATGAGAAGTACCTCTTCCTCCCTGAATCATAAAAACATGATATGATAAGTCATTGGTGACGCACCTGTAAACAAGTGTTTCTAGGCACGACAGCTGCCATGTTGTTAGACTTTCAGAACCCAAAAAGGTAAAACCCACCTGTCATTTTTGATGATGTATTTTAACTCCTCCCTCAGCTTCCATGACACATACCTCGTAACTCCTGGTCCTATCAGCAGCAAGTGGGCGTCTTGGTGGCAGGTGAAGGGAGAGTGTTAGCCAATCCTTACTGTGGGAATTATGATTATGATTATAAGTGATTTCAATCCAGCACTCCAACTAAGTCAATGTCTATTATGGGATGCCCAATGGAAACCCTTATTTATATATTTTTATGTCAAAAGTTCTTTTAATTCTGGATGATGTACCCTTATAAAACGCCCCTCTCTTTGAATTCCCCCGGTCTCACAGAACCAAGAAATAGGTTTGTTTTGCAAATTAAAAGATGTATTTGAAGAATTGAACAATATATAGATTATACTTTTATGAATATGAATAATATCTGAAATCACACTTATGAATATGAACAATGATCAGCAATGGGTAGTATTACAATAATCAACAATATCTTTAATCAATTAGGAGTAGGAATAGGAAGAATAATGTAGCAGAGAATAACTTTGTGTGGTTCAAGGAAATGCAATGATAGGAAAGAATGCAACACAGAAATAAACTTGATATGAATTCAGTCAAAGGCAATGTAATCACTCTTTCCCCCTGTTACCACTCACTCCCCCCAATATGCAATATGAATAGATGGAATGAGGGCATACAGGTATCAGGAATAACAATCAACAATTGCAGTTTCAATCTCGATTCCCCGCAGCAAGCTTAGAGAGAACAGTAATGATTTTAAACAGGTCAATTGCTTTTAATTGTGGTTTGAAATGAATGGGAAAAATGCTAAAAATGATTTTAATTCGCTAAATCGCATTCAGAACAAGTGAGGGTTGCTTCGGATTGGTTCAGGTCAACACTAGCAAGGATTGTTGAATGGTTAGCAGATGGAAAATGAAATTCAGAAGTTGAAATCAAGAAATAGCTGTTTTTACAGGTGGTGAAATCGGGGGTCCTAGCTTCAGAATCACATTTAAATTTCGTTCCTAGCACATACGGTTCAAAAGTTACAGAGGTGTTAGTGAAGGTCAATTTTTCTCAAAAGGAGTCAAGATTTCAAATGAAATTGCACTTTGAATTGCAAACAGGTTGGCTTTACACTAACAAATATCACAGGATTAGATGGATGAGAAAGGATTCAGAATGGACAAAAAAGATTCTGCAATGCAGTCTGGATATGTTGGAATGGGTTGAATGGATTACTTTAAACTGAGAAATGACTATGGACAGTTCTATGCTAAATACTCACTACTATGGCTTTGGAATGGAATGGACCCGTCAAAGATCTGGTCAAAGCTTTGACTTGGACTCCGCTCGCCACCGGACAGGTCTCAGGTGCTTGGTTCTGCTCTCAGCACTCTGGTCTCTGCGCGGCCTCTTGGACTGGATCTGACGGGTTCTGGGTTACAGCTCTGCTGGACTGATCTGGATCTTGGGTTCTAGCAAAGGTTGTTGGCCAGAAGCAGCAAACAGCTCAGCCAGGCTGTTGAATAGATTAGGTTAGGCCCCGTGGAAGTTAGAGGTTAAATCAGGTTTGCAAGATTTTTGAGGCCTGCTGAAAAGGGGTCAGCATTTTGGATTAGGCCTCTGCTTCAGGGTTCTAGAGTCTGGTTCTGAAGTCTGGATCTGGAGCCTGGTTCTGGAGTCTGGATCTGGAGTCTGGATCTGGAGTCTGGATCTGGAGTCTGGTTTTGGAGTCTGGATCTTCCTGCAGGGTGCTTCGCCAGTGGATCAGTTGATGAGTGAAAGAGTGTGTGTCTTGCCTGTCCTCAGCAGTCCCTATTTATCCATTTTCCAAAGTGGGTGGGGCGGCTGATTGTCTATGCCCAACCCTCTAAGGATCTGGTAGGTCAGAGACTTTCCTGTCCCCTGATTTGAGAAAGGAACAGTGTGTCATAAGGTGTCATCATGTGTCAGAGTGATTAAATCAAAAGTCATCAATTGTGCGCAGAGCTACCTGACTTTATACCTTTCCATTAGTGGGTGGGGGGGTGAAACTGGGTAGGCCCTTGGCACAAAATCCATTTCAAATTAATTCCACCTAAATTACTCTATCCATTTAAATTGAATTGTGATGGGAACAGCCCGCCTTAATCCTTTCCATTAAATTGTGGGTAGGGGGGAAGCTGTGTAGGTGCATTGAATTGAAGTTAAACCAATTAATTCCCATATAGAAAATAACAGGATGAGTGTTATTAGAGTTTGAAACTAACACAGTTCATGCCTAGTGTGTTAGAGCTGGTATAGATAATAAAGACTTGGGTGACTGTTCTTCTGAAACCCCTGAATTCTGTCCAGAAGGGGGGGGTCATGAATCCCATTGATTCCCTTGCATCCAAACCCAGACTCTCTAAACCCTGCATTTTCTTGGAGAGCAAATACTGCAATACACATTTTCACATTTATTCTCAGTGATTCGAAAGTCATAATTAAAAAGCCTTGCATCTCATTTGTAGTTGTGTTGAAAAACAATTTTCCCATTGAGATCCTTTTTCCCAACCTTGCCTTTCAAATAAAAGCCTAATAAACGATTTCCTCATTTGAGTTCCTTTTCCAAAACTAGATTTTTTTTAAATAAGGCCAAAAACGATTTTCCCATTGAGTTTCTTTTTCTCAAAGTAAAGCCAAAATGATTTTTTTTATTGTATTGTGAAGGTTTCTATTGGTTAATTTGCAAGAAATCTGATATAAATTGTGACTTCCAAATTCAAAATTGTACCTGTGTCATATTGAAACTGTAAGTCCTTTAAACGTGAGCTAGTCAATTGGTGCAAGAAATTTGATTTTGTGGTATTGTGTGGTGCCACAGCATTGGTGGCTGATGTTTGGTTGTTATTACATTTTGTCAAACCTTAAATAAATATATTTTCTTTTTATATACAGACCTGGTTCCTAGCACATTAGCGGTACATAGGGTGGTGCGAAATAAGTGGGAGGCCTCACTAAAGTTGAATATGTATAAGCGCTTTGAGTGGACGCCACCTTGCTTGGGGGGGAAAGGAACTCCCTGAGTTGAGTCTGACCACCAATTATAACGCGACAGACTGAGCAAGTCTCCAGGACTTGACATTGACAAGACAGTCACAGGTAGAAGTATGGAGTACATCAGTAAAGAAAAAGAAACCAAAACAGTGAACAATGGAAGAAAGGGGAAAGTATCAAGAGAAAATAGTGGAAGAATAGAGGATTAGAGGAATGGCCATCAGACCAAGACACAGAATAGGAGTAGTTCAAAATATAAAAATAACAGCAAAAGAGATCAGAACCAAAAATTAGAAAAGAAAGGGATGAACAAATAATAGAACTATCCACCATATAAAAAGACACATATACCTCCAAAAGAACAGGAAGAGATGACACTTAGAAGGACGAGAAGAAGTTAGAAAGTACCATAAAAGAGAGCATTTTCAGTGGAGTCCGCAGATGGAATACAGACTGAAGAACATACAGAGGCAGCTTCTGACACCTCCAGGTAAATGTATCACTTGGATGGGACATTATTTTTTGGCACTTTGCAAAACTTCAACTGATCATCTGTCAGCCTTATGGATAGTGGAAGTCTGTTTCACACAGAAAGCTCTGCACCATTGCTTGCTTTTTTAATAACTTAGCCATGCTAAACAAGTGAATATTTACTCTGCTAGAGCAGTGGTGAGAAAACATTGAACTGACAGAGAGATAGGGGGAGGTAGGGAGATGACTTACGTCAGCAGGATTACACTTTTCCAATCCCTGACTTTTATTTAACAGAATAATAGATTTGCACCCAGGAAAGATGGTCTGACCAATCAGAATCCACCTTTCCCAGGCGCGATTTTGCCTTCACCACCCGTGGCGGTTCGGAAAAAAAAGAGAAAGTAAATGGCTTCTAGCATTTAAATAGAAGAGGGACTAAGTCCCTTTTCGAATGATGGTGGCCATTTTGGAATAGGTTTTCCATGTGATTGTCATCCGAAAAGGGACCTAGTCCCTATTTCAATTTTCATGGCGCCAGCCATTTTATTGTCATTTTTATTCCATTCCGACAGGAGACGGGCTCGCATGGAGCTCATCTCCTGTTGGAAGGGAAATAATGAAAACTATTTGCACCCCAATAAATCCTGAGGTGCAAATGGCTTTCACGCCCCGGCTGGGGGGAGGACACAGGGTTTAATGGCCCGCAGCCCGAGCTGAGACCAGAGCTTCGCTCAGGCCTATAAAGCCCGGGCTGGCGGCCCATTCGACCCTTTGTTCGCCACCCAGCCGGGGCTTGAAAGCCATATTATCGTATTGCTGGTGTTGGGTTGACATGGAATCCTCTGATCACGCCCGAACAGACCACTTAACATATATAAGGTGACTATTGAGATGAGTCTTTTGGGTAAGACAGATCACTCTGGAGCCTCAAGTGATAGGAACAACTTTACTGGGTTCACAGTCAGCAGGTAAGTACATAAGGAAGTAAGTACAACACATTTATGTCAAGTTCATGCTTAGAGAGACATCCACCAGTCCCCTTTTACTCAAGTTCCAGATACCAACTGACACACAGTGGAATCCCCAGGAGACTTGCATCATAACATTCTACAAAAAGCCCAACACTCCATATTCTCACACACAGGTTGAAAACAGCCCGGGGAGATCACAACAGTGACCTTGCCTACCCAGGCACTATCTGGATTAGACTGTTATTATTTGTATGAACCTATTCTCATCCTTTCCCTCTGGTTCATATTGTCCATCCAGCAATGCAAACTGGAATCGCTTTGTAATGATCGAATCTGAAGTTATTTTCCTATGAGAAGTACCTCTTCCTCCCTGAATCATAAAAACATGATATGATAAGTCATTGGTGACGCACCTGTAAACAAGTATTTCTAGGCACGACAAGACAAGGCAGGGTAAGAAAAAGCAGAACAAAACAAACAATCTTACTAGGCCTTGTGTCATTCAGATCGTGCAAGGGGAAGGGAGAGCAAAAATGCCAGGGGAAGGGAAGGAGAGAGTGCAATAAGCAAAGCTTGAGTAAGTGATGCCGGGTGGATGGTTCTAAGTAAGTGCAAGGAGGCAGGGACAGTGGGATTGTAGATACAGTCCCTAGTGCGCAGTAGGCCGGAGGCAGTGCATGGGGCTTCTGGTCGTGAATTATTATTATTATTATTATTATTATTATTATTATTATTATGATGGAGCTTGGTCCCCATAATGTTCTGAGAGAGGCCAGGTAACCAATTAGTGCAGCAGACAAGAACATCAGCAGGGGACAGAGAGAGAGAAAGCAGAAGTGAAAAGGAAGGCCTCGAGGTGGTCCTGCTCAAGTCTGAGAGAGGCAGGGCGGCTGTTCCAGAGGGAGGCACCAGCTGAGGAGAGAGATCTAGCCCCCACTCTCTGCCTGGAGAAGCGTTTGACCCCCAGACACCCAGGGAGTTGGAGGTGGATGAGTGGAGGGCTCAAGCAGGAAAGTGCTTAGGAAGAGAACGTTTGGTGTAATGTGGTTCCTGGCCCCAGAAAGCCTTGTGGACAATGCAGACAGTCTTGAACTTGATCCTTGCAACTACCGGTAACCAGTGGAGAGATTTCAGGACTGCAGAGATAGGATCCCTGGGCTTGAGGCCACGGGCAAGTCTCACGGTCCTGTTCTGGATTAGTTGCAGAGGGTGAAGAGTAGATGTAGAAAGATTTAGAAAGAGGCTGTTGCAGTAGTGCAGCCTAGAGAGAACAAGGGCTCTGTAGACAGTGAGCCTCTGAGGGAAAGGGAGAAAAGAGAAGGTGCAGCCGGTAGTAGAACCTCTTAGAGTGGTCTGTGATGTGCGAAGAGAAGGAGAGGGTGTAGTGGACGATGACACCAAGGTTTTAGGCCTCACAGGAAGGCAGAGGTAGAGGGCCTAAGGAGGGCAGCCAGAGTGAATGAGGGAAAGCAGGAGCAGGGGTCTCAATGAGAAGAATCTCTGTCTTACTGGCATTAAGGCCAGGGGTGTAGGAGACACATAAAATCTGGGGGGACAGGGGACATCTTGGGGACTTTGCTTTATTTATTTATTTATTTATTTATTTAATTTATTATGTTTTAGTCAAAGAACTCGACTTTTCACAAAATTAGAATTAAAATAGCAGTACTTATTAAATTATAAATATCACTGTATAAAACAAGAGAAAAGAAGAAAAGAAAACAGAAGAAATTTAAAGGATGCACCAGCAAAGAACATGAGCCTCATTCCGAGTAGGGTGCAAAGGGATACCGGGCACCGTTAAGGACATCGGTGCCGGTAATCCCTTTGCGCCCTACTACGAGGTCCCTTAGCGGGAGCCACAAAGGGTCCAGGGAGCAAATAACGGTACCACAAATTGCGGTACCATTATTTGCACCTTCCCCATTCCCATTGAGCCCTATAGGGGCTCAAATGGGAATGGGGAATGGTATTTTCAATGGGGAGTTACCGGTCACGCAAAGGTCCGACTAGACCGGTAAGTCTCCATTCAATGAGGGCAGACTCAGTACCGTTATTGGAGGCAGCCATGGCGCTATTAGCTATTAGCGCCATGGCTGCCTCCAATCTCGGAATGAGGCCCCATGTGTTTGTATGCTGCATTTCTGGATTTTTCATCTGACTATGAGCTCATGGTAAGAGAGAGGAAATAACAATTACTTACAGTGGGCCACAGCTCAGACGCCAGCTCATTATGAGGCAGATCACCTGTAAGTGGGCTCCTGCCAAATAAAGGAGATGAAGCCTTTTCTGCCATCTGCAAGTTGCTAGTTTTTTTGTGTGGGGCAAGGAGACGTGTGTGTCTCTTGGAATGGTAAGATGGGGGTTTCAAAGAAAGAGGAAATCTTGTTTGTACCTCTGAGTAAGCTCTGTTATGGGAGTAGAGGGACCAGGTTGCTTTGACTGTCCTCCAGGGGGGAGAGGTACAGCAAACAAGGAGGATGAGCGATCGCAAACCCACCCCTTTATATGCACTCCCCAGGTCCGCTGCCGGATGTGTCGGACCTGGGGTATGCCTAGTAGGTGGGTTGTATGTGCACCCAGGGGGTTGGCCAGAGGGGCAGCCCGCTATGTGGGCTGCCCCTCTAGCAACCCTGTGAGGGCCAGGCCAGCCCCTCATGATGAGTCTGGTCCCTCTTATTCCATCTCATACTGGCTTCAGAGCCTAGCCTTTCTTTGCCTTTGTTATTCTGAATGCAGAGCTGGGCTCTGTTCCTTTCTTGTTTAACATTTGCTGCACAGCCTGATCTATTTGATTCTCTCATATGTTACTAGGAAGGCAGAGCATGGGCCTCTGCCCTGTTACTTTATTCAAAGAGCCCCTCTGGCCTTTCTTTGCCTCTGCCTTGTCTCACTGCTTGCTTGCTTAATACATACCTCCGGCGCATCCCTCTCCCACCCCGCACCCTCTTCCTGGGTCCCGCTCCCCTCCCGCCTCCCATCCCGCCCATCCCTGCTCTGATTGGGCCGTGAGCCCTGGCTGAAAGGGTCTAGCGACCCTCCTAGCGCCGGCCCCTGCATTCACTGCAGGCAGCCGACGCGAGGTGAGAAAGGCCATCCGGGCCCTGCACACCTCTATTGGTGGCAACTAGGCCCCCAGACCCCCGGCGCATCCCTCTCCCACCCCGCACCCTCTTCCTGGGTCCCGCTCCCCTCCCGCCTCCCATCCCGCCCATCCCCGCTCTGATTGGGCCGTGAGCCCTGGCTGAAAGGGTCTAGCGACCCTCCTCGCGCCGGCCCCTGCATTCACTGCAGGCAGCCGACGCGAGGTGAGAAAGGCCATCCGGGCCCTGCACACCTCTATTGGTGGCAACTAGGCCCCCAGACCCCCGGCGCATCCCTCTCCCACCCCGCACCCTCTTCCTGGGTCCCGCTCCCCTCCCGCCTCCCATCCCGCCCATCCCCGCTCTGATTGGGCCGTGAGCCCTTCATCACTGGTCCTCCCAAGGCAGCCCTCTGCCCGGCAGCCCCAGCGGCTAAGGGCCCCATGGCCAAGGGCGGCTCCAACAGAGGCGGCTCCAGGAAGTGTCAGCAGGTGTCCGCAGGGGACGCCAAGGAAGCCAACAACCAACAGACACCACCAAAGCCGTGAGTGTGGTATGGGTAGGGGAGTAGAGCAATCACCCCACTCCAGAAAGCCCATGCCACTCTATCTTACTAGACGGAATTGTGAAAGTTAGCATGTCCACTCCTAGACGGAATTTGCGAAAGTTAGCATGTCCACTCTAGAACTGTGAAAGTTAGCATGTCCACTCTAGAACTGTGAAAGTTAGCATGTCCACCCTAGAACTGTGAAAGTTAGCATGTCCACTCCTAGACGGAATTGTGAAAGTTAGCATGTCCACCCTAGAACTGTGTAAGTTAGCATGTCCACTCTAGAACTGTGAAAGTTAGCATGTCCACTCCTAGACGGAATTTGCGAAAGTTAGCATGTCCACCCTAGAACTGTGTAAGTTAGCATGTCCACTCTAGAACTGTGAAAGTTAGCATGTCCACTCCTAGACAGAATTTGCGAAAGTTAGCATGTCCACTCTAGAACTGTGAAAGTTAGCATGTCCACTCCTAGACGGAATTTGCGAAAGTTAGCATGTCCACTCTAGAACTGTGAAAGTTAGCATGTCCACTCTAGAACTGTGAAAGTTAGCATGTCCACCCTAGAACTGTAAAAGTTAGCATGTCCACTCCTAGACGGAATTGTGAAAGTTAGCATGTCCACCCTAGAACTGTGTAAGTTAGCATGTCCACTCTAGAACTGTGAAAGTTAGCATGTCCACTCCTAGACGGAATTTGCGAAAGTTAGCATGTCCACTCTAGAACTGTGAAAGTTAGCATGTCCACCCTAGAACTGTGAAAGTTAGCATGTCCACTCCTAGACGGAATTTGCGAAAGTTAGCATGTCCACTCTAGAACTGTGAAAGTTAGCATGTCCACTCCTAGACGGAATTTGCGAAAGTTAGCATGTCCACTCTAGAACTGTGAAAGTTAGCATGTCCACTCTAGAACTGTTAAAGTTAGCATGTCCACCCTAGAACTGTGAAAGTTAGCATGTCCACTCCTAGACGGAATTGTGAAAGTTAGCATGTCCACCCTAGAACTGTGTAAGTTAGCATGTCCACTCTAGAACTGTGAAAGTTAGCATGTCCACTCCTAGACGGAATTTGCGAAAGTTAGCATGTCCACTCTAGAACTGTGAAAGTTAGCATGTCCACCCTAGAACTGTGAAAGTTAGCATGTCCACTCCTAGACGGAATTGTGAAAGTTAGCATGTCCACTCCTAGACGGAATTGTGAAAGTTAGCATGTCCACTCTAGAACTGTGAAAGTTAGCATGTCCACTCCTAGACGGAATTTGCGAAAGTTAGCATGTCCACTCTAGAACTGTGAAAGTTAACATGTCCACCCTAGAACTGTGAAAGTTAGCATGTCCACTCCTAGACGGAATTGTGAAAGTAAGCATGTCCACTCCTAGACGGAATTGTGAAAGTTAGCATGTCCACTCTAGAACTGTGAAAGTTAGCATGTCCACTCCTAGACGGAATTTGCGAAAGTTAGCATGTCCACTCTAGAACTGTGAAAATTAGCATGTCCACCCTAGAACTGTGAAAGTTAGCATGTCCACTCCTAGACGGAATTGTGAAAGTTAGCATGTCCACTCCTAGACGGAATTGTGAAAGTTAGCATGTCCACTCTAGAACTGTGAAAGTTAGCATGTCCACTCCTAGACGGAATTGCGAAAGTTAGCATGTCCACTCCTAGACGGAACTGTGAAAGTTAGCATGTCCACTCTAGAACTGTGAAAGTTAGCATGTCCACTCCTAGACGGAATTTGTGAAAGTTAGCATGTCCACTCTAGAACTGTGAAAGTTAGCATGTCCACTCCTAGACGGAATTGTGAAAGTTAGCATGTCCACTCCTAGACGGAACTATGAAAGTTAGCATGTCCACTCTAGAACTGTGAAAGTTAGCATGCCCACTCCTAGACGGAATTGGGAAAGTTAGCATGCCCACTCCTAGACGGAACTGCGAAAGTTAGCATGTCCACTCTTAGATGGAATTGTGAAAGTTAGCATGTGAAAGTTGCATTTAGAAAGTGTGCCCTACAGCCTCTCCGTCAAGCTTAGAAATGTGCCCAATAGCCTCTCTGGTAAATTGAATTTAGATGTGTGCCCAAGATCCTCTGTGAAAGATGCATTTAGAAGTGAGCCCAATAGCCACTCTGTGAAAATTGCATTCAGTAGTGTGCCCAATAGACACTCTGGAAAGCTGCATTTAGAAATGTACCCAATAGACACTCTGGAATGCTCCATTAGAAGTGTGCCCAATAACCTCGCTGTGAATTTAGTAGTGTTCCCAATAACCACTCTGTGAAAGTTGCTTTCAGAAGTGTGCCCAACAACCCCTCTGTGAATTTAGAGGTGTACCCATTAGCCGCAATGAGAGTTACATCTAGAGGTGTGCCCAATAGCCTGTCTGGTAAATTGAATTTAGAAAGTTCCTAATAGCCTCGCTGGAAAACTGAATTCAGAAGTATCCCCAATAGCCTCGCAGGAAAATGAAGTTAATAGTGCGCCCAGTAGCCTCTCAGTGGAAAATTGAATTTAGATATGGGCCCAATATCCTCTGTGAAAGCGGCATTTAGAAATGTGCCCATTAGCCACGCTGTGAAAGCTGCATTTAGAAGTGCTACCAATAGCATCTGTGAAAATTGATTATAGAAGTGCATCCAATAAACACCCTGGAAAGTCTCAAGTAGAAGTTTGCCCAATAGCCTCTCTGGAAAATTGAACTTAGAAATGTAGCCCAGTAGACGCTCTGTGAAAATTTGCATTTAGAAGTGTACCCAATAGCCTCCGCGAATGTTACACTTAGAAGTGTGCCTAATAGCCTCGCTGATAAACTGAATTTAGAAATGTTCCCAATAGCCTCTGTATGGAAAATTGTACTTAGAAGTTCGCCCGGTAGCCTCTCTGGGAAAGTGATTTTAGAAGTTTGCACATTGAAAGAGCATATAACCATTCTTACCACACCCCACGCTTACTCTCTCCTTTACATCACCACTCAACTAGAACACAGAGATACTATGACACCATTCGGTATAACTGTTCCCATACGAACATCCACCGCTTACTCCACATCATTCTATGTAAACACTGCTGGTCTCACACCCCCAGCCAGGCGTTTTCCTCAGGCCTAACGCAGCCACATCCGTTCCGGATAAATCGTGCCAGAACGAACACATTCTCCTGATCTCTCAACCACCACACCTACCAATAAGAATCAGCTATTACATGTGTACCGCACGAGCTGCACACATATCCGGTGCACACACGCACCTTTTGACTCTCCCTACTCTCTCTACTGATCTGAACTTCGGTTCCCAAGGGCGTTCAACCTACCAGCGCCTTCAGACCATACCAATGGTATATAAGGCGCTATATAAGTGCAAAATAACAATAACAATAACAATAACAATAACAATACCTCCTTGCTTGAACACTCAACATATTCTCCCTAACACAGCAAAGGCAGCTGCAGTCTGTCTTAACTTCTATTTGTTCCGTGTTTTGAATTGGCCTCTTATTTCCGATTTTCTGTCTGCAGGGGAAAGGTATTTGCCAGTCACTGCCATGATGGTTTTACCTGGCCATAAGAGGGCAACAGCTAGCCAATATTGGAAGAACATGGGCATATTATGCCAGAGACTGGCAACTGCCTTCCTAATGCCTACACAAGAGACACACCTGTAGCCTTTGTTTTTAACAGTAATTCAGTGGATAAAGAAATGTGAGAGCACACATATTGCTAATAAAGGAAGGGGATGATGTCACACTTGGTTAAGAAATTTTGATAACGCCAGGAGCTAATTTCCAGCTGCAATTAAGCGATTACCTTTTAGACTTCTGGCTTCAAATAACGTTAATATCACCTGAAAAGCACAGAGGTTGCTCAACAGGGTTCCTGGAGAGAGGGGTACCCTACTCGTGGGCATGGATGATTGGAGGGCATTCTTGCCCTGTTTTGGAGCCTGGCCCCTACAGCCATGGTGGGGGCAGGGGCCTGTTACTTTTGGTTGTACGTACCCTATGAGGGTGGGCAGACATTGCATCCTGCTTTAGCTCACTAACAGCTCTGCTTTGCAACTTTATCACACATACCTGTCAGGTGGCATGTAACTCAATGCTACTAATGTTATCAGCCTCAGAAGTCTGAATCCTTTGCCACATCGACTATGATAGAGGCTTGCCACCTGGGACTTACCCATGTCTGAGTCGATATCTGTTGCCCTGTGGGTAAGACACACACAAAAAGAGCAGGGCACAGTGCCCTTGTGGGTTTTTCCCACTTCTTCCTAGGTGTGGGCACAATTCACTCCGCAGAGAAAGTGGCACATGCTGGGCAACATTCTCCCACTTTGACAATGTCACCCAAAGAGCGAAATTGGCCGTTTCAAATACCTCTATCGACCTATTATTGCGCAATCCACACTGATGGGTTTCAGCACCTGCTTAACGCAAGATGGCAATTAAGGGCATTTGCCAACTCATTTAAGAAGCACAGGACACCCTCTTACCAGCGACATGCCATGGTCACTCATTCTGATCACGAATTGTCATTTATCTGCGGTCATGTTAAATGTATTTATTTATTACATGTATAGCATCACGCAAAACCCCCAAGCATCAAGGCGCAAAGTAAACTGCATGGAGTGGACCACCTCCATTGGCGCACGTTTTTACTTTTCCTCCACAAAATGGAAGATTTTAGCGTAAAAGGCAGGTGAAATCACATTGCTTTTCCACTTTGGAAGAGTGTAAATACCTCACGCAATTAGCGATTTCTGGCGGAATTGACAATGGCTTCCTCTGGACTCTGCCCGCTTTTACCAGGTTTAATTTCCAAGCAGATCCCAGAGGAGTCCTTTCCTTATTTCCAGCATGAGAATCCATGCTGGCAGTAAGGCCGCATTTGTCTGGTGGAGCAGGAAATACAGTGGGTCCTGGTGTGTCCACTCGGCTCCCGAACTCCACCCAGAAAATGCACGAAAATCTTGACAATTAGAAAAAGCGACAGTAATAAAGCTGAATGTATTCACTCTGCCTATTATCCCACCGGAAGATTAAGCCAGGTTCTGAACAAATGTTACATATTTTTGTGCACAATCTGCATTTTGAGAATTAACTAACTGAGCTACCTTACAAATGATATCTCCTCTGGGCTTTACCATCTTAACCCCTTAACTGCCATTGGTATTTCCCCCCAGTGCCAAGGCCTTTTTTGGTGATATCGGTATGTCGCCATTCAATCCCCTGTAATTTTTTTGTTACATGAGATATCTTGGCCAAAGTTGGCCCCTTTTTTCCCACATGCAGTTGTAAGGCCACCCGGGAATCCTAGTTTGCTGTAAGGGGGTGAGAGAAAATAACCAAAAGGGAGAACAATTCTCCAGGCTTTCAAGAACAGATATAGTGGAAACCAAAATAACATATTTTGATATGCTAATCAGCCATTTTGTGAGAGGTAGGCGGTTTTGTCCAATAGGACATGCGTGGACGGAATGGAAGAAAAGGGTAGGAAAGCTGAATGGGAAGCCAGAAAGGCATACATTTCCGGAAAGTAGACAATATTCCAAGTTTAGGAAGGGGTGATTTGCACAGGTCAGGCAACAACTATGTAGGGAAAGATTCCATAGTTTGGGGGGAAATCGGGAAAATGACAGAAAAAAAACCCAATTTTGGCACATTTCACTCTGGTCACCCACCGAAAAATGCAGCCAACACCACATGGCCTACCTTCCTGCGTTCCCACAGGATTCCTGATGAAAACAGTACCTCACATGTGTGGGGGTACCTACCTGGGTGCAAAGGGAAAAGCCTAAAACACTGGTAACCCCAAGTATTTTCGCACAGCAGATTTTCAGGAATTTTGTTCATGTGGACAACCTACGGATTTGGGCCTAGGGTGTCGAAGCCACAAAGGAAAACAGGGAACCCCATGCATTTCCAAAAAGAAAACACCCGTGGGAATCCACAGAGGTCTGACTTGCGCGAATCGCCCCATCATTTATGACCCACAATCCCTGACAAAGTCTAAAATTTAGTGGAAAAACACAATTTTCATTTTGTCTGGGATTGTGGGTAATACATTCTGAGGCGATTCATGCAAGTCAGACCACTGTGGATTCCCACGGGTGTCTTCTTTTCAGAAATCCATGGGATAACCTGTTTTCCTTCGTGGCTTCGACACCATAGGCCCAAATCTGTAGGTTGTCTCCCCAAACCCTTTGGGGGTTACCAGTGGTTTAGCCTTTTCCCTTTGCGCCCAGGTAGGTGCACCCACACATGTGAGGTACTGTTTATATTGGGACACCTGTGGGAACGCCGGAAGGTAGGACATGTGGTGTTGGCGGCGTGTTTCGGTGGGTGGCAAGAGGGAAATGTCTGAAAATTGTAGTTTTTTTAAACAAATTTCAGATTTTGCTGGGGATTATGGGTAATACATTCTGGGGTGATTTGCGCAAGTAAGACCTCTGTGGATTCCCACAGGTGTCCTCTTTTAGGAAATGAATGGGGTTCTCTGTTTTGCTTGGTGGCTTCGACACCCTAGGCCGAAACCTGTATGTTGTCCACATGAGCAAAATCTGTTCTGCCGAAAGGCTTGGGGTTACCAGTGGGTTAGCTTTTTCCATTTGTGCCCAGGTAGGTGCACCCACACATGTGAAGTACCGTTTTTGTCGGGACACATGTGGAAACGCAGGATGGTAGGACATGTGTTGTTGGCCGTGTGTTTCAGTGTGTGGCCAGAGTGAAATGTCTGAAAATTGTGTTTTTTTCCACCAGATTTCAGAGCCATTTCCCTCTGGCCACCCACCGAAACACGCCGCCAACAACAGATGTCCTACCTTCCCGCGTTCCCACACGTGTCCCGACGGGAACGGTACCTCACATGTGTGGATGCCCCTACCTCGGCGCAAAGAGAAAAGGCTAACCCACTGATAGCCCCAAGCCTTTCGGCAAAGCAGATTTTGCTCATGTGGGCAACCTACAGATTTGGGACTACGTTGTCGAAGCCACCAAGGAAAACAGAGGACCCCATGCATTTCTGAAAAGAAGATACCCGTGGGCACCCCCCTTTCCACTAAAAACATCCATGGTGGTTTAGTGACCCCCATGCCCACCCAAAACAAGTTATCATTTTTTTTTATTTTTGTTTTTGTTTTGCCTCTTTCCTAGGGGCAGATTGTGCTAGCAATCTGCCCCCAGGGAAGGCTACAGGAGATGCCCACCATCCATTTGGGGTGGGGGGAGAGGGACACCCCCCTTTCCACTAAAAAAATCCATGGTGGTACAGTGGCCCCCACACCCACCCAAAACAAGTTATAATTTGTTTTATTTTTGTTTTGCCCCTTTCCTAGGGCATGTGTGTGGCCATCTGCCCCCCAGGGGGGCAAAACAAACTGCCTAGGCTTGGGGGGTGTCTCTGCCAATATTTGCAGTGGCCTACCCACCCCAAATGGAGGGGGGCATCTCATGTACCGCTTCCTAGGGGCAGAAATCTGCCCCCCGGGAAGGCTACATAAGGTGCCCCCATCCACTTAGGGTGGGGGGAGATGGCCAACCCCCCCTTTCAAACACAAAAAATCCTGTTGGTCTAGTGGGCCCCCCACCCAAAACAAGTTATAATATATATATATGTTTGTTTTGTCCTTCCCTAGGGGCAAATGGCACATGTGTGTGACCATCTGCCCCCAGGGGGGTGGCAAACATACTACAACAGGCCTGGGGGACGGGGTGGATCTGCCCATATTTGCAGTGGCCTCTCCCCTCACCCCAAATGGATGGGGGCATCTCAATTACCCCTTCCTAGGGGCAGAAATCCTCCCCCAGGGAGGGCTACATAAGGTGCCCCCTCAAGCCCTTTCAAACACAAAGGATCCTGGTGGCTAGTGGTCCCGCCCGCACCCACCCCACCCAAAACTACGTTTAAAAAAAATATGTTTTGTTTGGCCCCCTTCCCTGGGGGCAGTTGATCAGCCATATGCCCCCAGGGTATTGCCCCCATGCTTTGGGGGGCAGGAGGGAGAGGGCAGCTTAGATAGTAACCACTTCAAAAACAGATCCCTGCACGACACACCAAACACATACTCTGGGGGCGATAAATGACATTACATCCCCCAACTTAAAATTGTGGGGGGGATTTGTCCCTCATCACCTCCCATGTCCTACACCCATGATTAAGGCAAAGATCATTGGAGGCACACCATTCTTGAATTGTGGATAGTCAGGAATGAGCGAAAGAGGCAGAGGGGAGCCTGAACGAGAGCTGAGTGTCATCAGCATAACACTAAAAATTAGGAGAGAATGTAGAGATGAGGTGGGCCAGAGGTGCCAAGTATAAGTTGAAGAGCCTGGGTGAGAGGTTGGAGCCCTGCGGAACACCACATGTGGAGAGAGAGGTGGTGGAGAGAAAGGACCCCAGTTGGACCTGGGTAGGATGATCTAAGAGGAAGGAGGTCAACCAGGCTAGGGCCTGATCCATGATGCCTAGGCTGTCACAGAGAAGATTGATCAGGATGGAGTGGTTGACCATGTCGAAAGAAGAGGAAAGGTCATGGAGGATGAGGACAGAAGGAAGGCTAGTGTCGAGTTTAGAGAGCAGGTCTTCACAGGTGTTCAGGAGATCAGTTTCCGTGCTTCTGGCTGCTCTGAAGCCAGACTGATGGTCATAGCGACAACTAACAGATTCAGGATGGAGAGTAAGCTGGGAGATGGCCAGCTTTTCCAGGAGTTTTCCCAAGAAAGGAGTGATAGAGATCGGGTGGTAGTTTGCTGGAGAGGAAGGATCGGCAGAAGGCTTCTTAGGGAGGGGGTGAACAAGGGAGTGCTTTAGGGAAGAGAGGAGAGTTCCAGAGACAAAAGAGTGATTGCAAAAATTGGCCATGGTTGGCACCAGGGCATCGAAATGGTCCTTGATGGTTTTGGAGGAGCAGGGGAGCACCTGCTTGGATGACACTTTCATAGATCAGACTTCACTTGAAACATTGTCAGGAGTGTACACAGGCAAAGGGGAGAAAGGAGGGGGAGAGGGAGAGAAGCGGCAGAAAGGCTGATTGAGGTAGAGGGAGGAGAGGAGAGAGAGGACAGGATGTCCTGAATTTTTAGTGGTGAAGTGAGAAGTCAATGCTGTGCAAAGGGCCTGGGAGCGAACAGGAGAGGGGGATACTGCAGCATGATTGGCGAACTCCTTGCGGATTTTGAAGAGTTCAGCCATGTTGTTAGAGGCCGCAGAGACGCAGGATTGGATGAAGGCTCTCTTCTTGGAAAGGACAGAGAGTCTGTATTGCCTTTGGACCACGCCAGTTTGTCAGAGGAAGCGCCTGATGCCCTCCACTTCCTCTCAGCCACCCTACACTTGCTTTTAAGGGTAGCAAGGTCGGAGTCATACCAAGAGTTGCACTTGGAGGTAAGCTTCAAATGGATCCTCATGACAGGGGCAAGGACATCAAGAGTGTTAGAGATGGAGAGATGTAGGTTAGAGAGGGCTGTGTCAGAGTGTGAGTTACTCACAGGCATAGGAGGAGGAGAGAAAGTGACAGTGAAGGCCTCCACTGCAAACGCTTCATGGGCGGGATGACCGCGAAGGCGGGAGGCAGTGCAGGTGGCGGCTACTCCTAGGGGAAAGAGAGTGTCAGGTGGGAGGACAGAAGAAAGTGGTCAGTCCAAGAGAGAGGAGTAGTGAGAGGGTTAGAGAGTGGGATGTCTGAAGGGATGAGAACATCCAAGGTGTGCCCGGCAGAGTGTGTCGACCAGAGGGTAAAATTGAAAGAGAGAGTTGCAGAGATTGCGAAAGCCCCGAGCAGTGGTTAGAAGCATCTACGTGGATGTTGGGGTCTCAGAGGAGGAGAGGTTGAGAGGTAGAGGCAAGGAGAGAGGAGGAGAGATCCGACCACTCAGAGAGGAAGAGGGCGAGGCCAGTGGGCCTGTACGTTGGGGCCACAGTAAGAGAAAGGCCCAGAGAGATAGAGAGCCTGCAGAACAGGCATTCAAATGAGGAGTAGGCCTGCTGAGACATGACAGAAACAGGGATCCACTCCGGGAAGATCAGGACTACTTCACCTCCTGGATGGTTAGTTGTGGTTGAGAGAGGATCATGTAGCCATCAGGGAGGAGAGAGTGTCAAAACTCATGACAGAGCTGGCTGTGAACCATGTCTCCGTGAGACAGAGGACATCCAGAACAAGGTCATCGAGGAATCGTCAGTTGTCGGAGGAGTGTTTGACAGCAGAGTGAGAGTTCATAGTAGCGACGTGGAGCAGATTGCCACCTTTCAAAGACTTCCATAGAAGGGTACAGGCATGAGGTACGCCCTGCAGAGGTTGTATAGGGGCCCAAGAGTGTGCAGGAAAATAGCAGAATATACATACAGGCTGGAGATGGTGCCAGAGAGTTGGCGGAGGAAGAAGGTGGCAGAGTTGCCAGAGAGGATGAGGAGGTGCCAGAGAGGTCAGGGAAGAGGGAGGTGGTGGAGAGCCAGAGGGGTGTAGGTAGGAGTAGCAGGAGAAGGAAGGAAGTTGATAAGATGTGGGAAATGCCTATCGAAAAGGGGGAGATTGGGCTGAGGGCCCTGGACCAAGGCAGTGCCATTCGGATTGACATTAATGATGGTCTTGGAGGTGTGGAAGTGAGCCAGGAGGGCCTCCCAGCAACTGCCACCATTAACTGGAGAGGAGGCAAAAGGGAAAGAACAGAGAACATATGAGGGGTCCATAGCCCTGGAGAGGGAAAGAAAAAGAGGATGTTGTTAAGGATCTGTCTGGAGGAGCACTGATGTAGGTATCAACGATTGGGAGGAAAGGGTTGCCAACCAGGATGTCCCTCTTGAACTTCTTCCTTCCAGATTTAGTGAGAGGGATAGGATAGAAGATAGAGTAGCAGTTAGAGAAGATGGAGAAACAGCTAGCACCATAGAGGGCGTGAAGGAGGGAGGAGAAGGGCCTGAGGGAAGAGAGAGAGAGAAGAGAGAGAGAGAGACGCAGAGCCCTGTGGCCCACATCTAGGGATGTGCAGAAGGGGGGGGTGTGGTCACAACAAGGAAGACACAGGAGGAGAACAAGTAATGCAGAACAGTGAACAGCATGCCTTGCAGGGAATCTAGGGTGAGAGGGAGAATCAAGAGACCCAGTAACAGTGCCAGTTATCAGAATGCAAAACACCCAGATTAGTTTTTGTACACAGCACAATGCAAAACACCCAGAGTCAACAAACCTGGAAAGTTGAACTAGGTTGACGGCTGAAAGCACATGCTGCCACACTGGCAGACACCACTGGGGTCCTTCGCCGTAGGGCTGCAACGGGCAGTGGGCGTCCCTAGGAACAAGAAACAAAAGGGCCTAGTGCCCAATCAAGAACGAGGGAGGAGGAAGAGGGAATAGGGGAGATGAAGGGGAAGGAAGGAAATGAGGCAGCGGGTGGCTAACAATAAACACACAAAGTAGATTACATTTTACATCAGATATTTGACAGTATTTAAAATTACATGCATATGGAAACACACATGCAGCCCAATATCTCTAAAGCACTCACAAGCAGAACGCTCGAACAAACCTCTTTGTGTGCTTCTGCCAGCTCATGGAAAATGCTGGGCTGAAGGCATGGACGCACAAAATCACCAAGGAGCTGCGGGCCAATGCCCAATCAGGACCGGGGGAGGGAGGAGGAGGAGGGATACGGGAGAGGAAGAGGAAGGAAGGAAACAATGCTGCAAGGTGGCTATCAGTAAACACACAAAGTAGATTACATTTTACATCTGATATTTGGCAATGTTTAAAATTACATGCAGATGGAACCACACATGCAGCACACTGGGCCTCATTATAACTCAGGCGGTCCGGAAATAACGGTGGCGGTAAACCCTCTGCCACCGTTGTTTCCGGACCGCCTGATCCCGACTCCTGCAGGCGGGAGGTGATGTTCCCGCTAGGTCTGACCTGGCGGGTTTAACACCGCCCGCCTGCAGGCGGCCGAGGAAACACCGGCAGCATTACGAGATGCTGCCGGTGTTTCCATGATCCCCATTCCCATCGAGTCCCAACGGACTCGATGGGAATGGGGATTAACACCATTCCGCCTCCGTGATTCCCGGAAAACCGGGGTTGTAATGCCCCGGTAATTCCGGGAATCACGGAGGCGGAATGGTAATACGAGTCTGGCGGTAACCAGGCGGTTTTACCGCCGCGGTTACCGCCAGACTCGTAATGAGGCCCAATATCTCTGAAGCACTCACACGCAGAACGCTCGAACACACCTCTTTGTTTGCTTCAGCCAGCCGATGGAAAATCAGAAGTGGGGGCATTCCATTACACATATAGTTATATCATCATACATTCTGATATAAGGTCAAGTGCTTTTTGTTCAGTATGTGTGCATCACAGGGGGCTTCAAAGAGCTAACCTAGTGATTGCAACACATCACTTAATTCCAGTTTAAGGGAATTGGAACGTGTTTAACTGTTTCTAAAAGACCAGGTGATTCGCTATAAAGATGAGTGTCATGTGGAGAGTATTCCAGAGCTTAGCAGACAAAACGGAGAAACCTCTGCTCCAGGCTCTGCGACTTTTCTATTTTCTAGAATTGGGGTTGACAAGGATTAAAGTTGGCAGAGTTAGTTAATGTCAAATCCTGTTATAAAGGAAGCAGTTGTTTCTCATAGTGCACCCCACGAATTAAAGATGATGCACTGATATAACTTGAGTCAAGGTAGAGTCTGAAGGGTGGTGAGATGTGGCCACCTCGACCAAGCCAAAGAGGCATTCGGTCATTGCAGGTGAAGAAGGAGTAATTTAGCTAGAACGTCGTAAAAAGTCTGCGACAGGCTGAATTCTTTGTGTAGATGTCATGAAAGGAAGGGTCTTCTCAGCAGTTTTAAAAAGAAGGATCCAGAACTCGTGACATGAATGATATGAAGGACCAAGAAACGTTCTCTATCAATTAGAACGCCACGTTCTTTACATGTTTAACTGGGATGATTTGTCCACCATGAAAGCTGAAATCTCGCTCTTCGATAAGTGTTTCCTCAGAAAATGAAATTGTGGGTCATATACAATTCAATATCCATCAATGATATTTGTCATTTCATCTTTGATGTCCTGGGTGTTAGTCTTAGCAATGCACGTAGATGGTGCGCGTTATGGTTGCTTAGCTTACTATAATGGGGGAATGTGCAGTGGTATTTGGTTGCACTGTGAAGTGTAACATTACTTTAGTGAATTCTTTTTACTGAATGTACATATATATGTATGGCAGGGAAGGAAAAGAAAGGGGCTAAACAAGTGATGTCATTGATGTCATCATTGACATTTCAGATGACATATTTCATGGTGTGGGTGTTAGTGTTAGCAGTGCACAGGGGTGGTGGCAGGGTTGGGGGCTTAGTGTACCATAACTGTCGAATTTCAGGGGTTTTTCGGTTTTAATTTGAAGCATAAAGGGGAGGTGGAAAGTATTTTTTTAGTGAAGTGTACAGGTTTTTGTTAGGGCAACTTAACCATAACGTCCCCTCAACAAAGTTTTTTTGTAGTGAATTTTACTGGTTTTTGGGAGGGTAACTTAGCGATAATGTCCCCTTAACAAAGTTTTTTTTTGTAGGGAATTGCACAGGTTTTTGAAAGGTGGAACTTAAGCATTACATTGTGGCAATGAAGTTGTTGTGCAGAATATACACTGTAATCATATGATTTTGAGAGATATGTAGTGTAATGTACGTACTTGACATACATTTAACATAGAACATACAGAACCCCCTCCCTATTGATATTGGAAAGGGACGGACTGAGCGCCTGTTTACGGACGGGGCAGACAAGATCAACATTACCCAAAGAGGCGGGGGGTAGCTGAAAATGTACTATTGTCTTACACAAAAAGTGTACAACGTAGAAGAAGGACATAAAGATATTATAAGTAGTAATAAGTAAATATGGAAACCTGAAGCTGGGAAAAGAAAACAACACATTTAATAACCATGTAGAATGAAGTGGATGGTACCATAAAAAGAAAAGGATGCCTCCAGCGTAATCACTTCACAGAAACTCGGCAGCCTGGAGCAACAGTGGACGGACGCAGTAGGACGAAGGTAGATTACAGGAAAAGAGTGAGTGCAGGCCATTTTTTTTAATATGGGTGTGGTTTTTTTTTTGGTATGTGGTGCAGAAATAATAATTTATTTCTGTTGTTTTGACTCAGAAATGGCTAGTACTTTGGAGTGGCTGGAGGAGTATTTCCTGCATGGGGAAATGTCTGAAGACAGCGACAATAATGGTACACATTGCTCTGCATATGGAAAATAGTGACCAGTATTTTATAGGCATTTAATGTATGTTTTTTTTTTTCAACAGACCAGGAAAAAAAAGAGGAAAGGGCAACAAACGAGACAGAAGAAGACAGGATAAAAAGGATAGAGCAGAAAAAGAACATATTGAACGAGAATTTTAAAAGTTTACGGGAGTTTGTGGAGGACTGTGTGAGAGGAAAAGTTTGTTACCATTGCCCCACCTGCACCTGCCCTGCTTCTCCATTCCCTAGTGACCCATCCCCAAACCTTCAAGAGGAAAATAGACGTTTTGACTAAATATCCATCCCTTCTTCCCCTCACAAATCTTCTCCTCATAACCAGCCCGTGTTGAATCCTAATTCCCCCATATTTGTTTCAGTGTCCGCTTCCCCCGCTATTTCTTTAGAATGATGTGTGTGTGTGTGTGTGTTTTAAATGTTTTTGTACAGTAGTTGTAGAGAAAGAGTTTGTGTTTAAAACATTTTCTTTAAAAGAAGTAAAATGTTCACGAACAGCGCGCCTGTTTGACCTATCCGCAAGGAATTGAATGTGGGTGCTGTAAAGGCAGTACACCTACCCTTACTAATGTCAAGTAAGATGAATTTGATGTTTGACTGCAGCATCTGTTGAAATTGTGCATACATAAACAAAAAGGGGTGTCCAAAGGATATTATACCTCGCCGTACCGCTTGGAAACGATATGAGATATGTTCGTAGAACACACCAGATGTCTGGAATGGGTGTAAACGAGCAAAATGGGAGTGTGTGAAGGACAGTATAGCTGTCTGTATCGGGCGCAGCCAAAATGGTGCCGTCCGTAGAACAGGCGCGGTGGCCGGCAAGTTCGTAGGCAAACAAAATGGAGTTGTCCTAAGGACACTGGAACTGTCCGTACAGTGAACATAGCATGCGTGCACATGCGCAGTACAAACTTAAGTAAAGCGAACATCGTGCCTGTCCCTAACTGTCCGTCTCACTTGTGTCGCACTTTGAAGTACTTTGAGAACCCGAACACTGTCCGTAGGACACTTGCGCACATGCGCACGTTTGATTCTTTGCATTTGCTGTCCAGGGGACTGTCATTACTGGCGCGGATGTGTTGAGGACGTCATCATGTGACCGCACCCACGCTGAACATGGGGACTAATTTGCCCGGTTAGTGTGCTTCCGCAACAGTACAAAAGAACTTGTAGACACAAGGCAAAGTATTGTAGAGTGTAAAAATGTAATTTCACATATCCCAGACAATATCTGACCTCAGGACTTGCTGTGTAAAATTGTTGTACCGCTGTGTAGAGATGAAGACGGTCACGAGGCACACCCCTCCACCCCTACAAATGGCCACACCCTGAGCACATCTTCATTGTCCTTCTAGCTATAGCAGATTGAGGTGTACTGCCTTTACTGCTGTAGTGACCAAAAGGAAACTAATCAGTATAGCTTCCATGGCTGCTGTTGGGTCATTAGCTCCTGCACCACCCCCAAACCCGCCACCACAACCACCTCCCCAAGGGCCTGCAGACAGATATATGGGTGAGGATGTAGAGAAAGAGGAAGAAGAGGAGGAAGAGAATGAAGTGAAGGAATTCCGCACTAGGAGCACTCGGTGGGAGTTGTGGCGGTTGTTTTCCGCTTATGCGAACGTACCAAAAGCACGTGCGAACCTGGTGAAGTGTAACCAGTGCGAGGTGGTGCTGAGTCGCGGGAGATTTGGTGCGTACAGTTTTGGTATGACACCTCACTTTGTTCCACACCGCGGACATTCGCAAGGTGGTGCCATATGAAGAGCGTAGTCGATTGAGTTCCTCCACAGCATCCTCCGTGTCCGATCCTCCCACCACAAGAGACACTTCTGTGGGGGAGCGCCTCCCTCCAGCTGCCTCACAAGCCATTCGCAATGCTGTTGACCATTACCTTTCAAAGGTGACAGTAGTGTGCACGTATTGTGATGCAGTACTCTTCAGGGGGGGGAGTTTTCGAAGTGCTTTTGAGGCTGCAGTCACAGAGCACCAGAAGATCTGCTCCTTACCTAAATAAAGCTCACCCTAAATCTTTTGCTGTTCATTTGCCCTTTCTTATCCCCATGGCTGGTGTCCCTTCCTTACCCTCCTTTGGCCTTTTCTCCTAGTGTGCCGTGTGGTGTTAATCAATAAATGTAAAAATAACAAAAATGACAGAAAAGGCTCTTTTCATAACCGCCTTTCTCAGTATAACAACAGAACTATGAAGTAACAGTCGTAGACTGCCGCAGAGTTCTGAAAAAGTTCGCGGATAGTCGTAGGGGAAAAAAGGGAGTGTGCAAGCAGAGCAAACACAATGAAGTGTACGCTGGGAGTAAGTGGCGGCTCTGAAAAGATCCTTTCGATGGTGTGTTGTGTGGGACAAAAACTGTGGATTGGTTAAAACGGATTGTCAGATAGGTTAGTGTGATTGCAAAAGAGGTCGCAATGCATTTTGTACATTGCGAAGAAAAATCTGATTGCCAGCATATGTGAGGTGGACTCCATCTCTGCGGAAAATGAAAGTGCTGCGAAACAAAATGTTTTCATTGTGGAAAGAGGACATGCCAACATCTCTTAAAAATGCACACACAGCCTTATTCACATTGCGTTTCGCTTTCTCCATTTGTGGACCAAACGCAGAAGAACGCAGCCATATTTGTCTTTGGGCAATACGGGAAAAAAGTATTTGACAATTTGGAAACATGTCCATGAGTTTTGCGAGTCCTTCCTTCATTGCAAATTGCAAAGAAATTCCAGATACATGGCCTTAACTGTTTCCTCCGCAATGAATGATCAGTATATCTGGAGGACGCTCTGTCAGTAATGTAACACAGAGAGTGCACTTCCACATGAGGAAATCTGAGATTTGTAGATAAACTGCAGCTTTCTGCATGCACCTTCAACCAATGTATCCATGAGTCTCCCAAAATCCAGATAATCTGTTTTCGAGCATGAAAAGCCATCGCTGTATGGTCTCCTGTGAGGGAGAAGACAGTCTTACTAAAGTGCACCATTCAGAACACACCTACTGAACTTTATGGACCAATCCCTAGCTCCGCTCATTCTCATTTACATGCGTCTCCACCCCTGAATCCCCGTTGGTGATATTTGCTGGCTGCAAACTACCACCATTTTCGTGGACATGTACAGGATCAGAGGGTGACGACGATGCATTAAAGTACTATTGCCCTTTTTCCCCTTTAAGGTAGGCTCTGAAAATAGTCGCTTTTTTTTTTATTTTTGGCCAGATACCGTACAGACATCTGGTATGTTATATATTTTTTTGTATTTTTTGTCCTTGCTTTACTCTTGCAAACATTACAGAACCTTCTCTAAAGCAAGCCTTAAGTTCCAAAAGAACATTGCATTTCCCAAAGAAGATAGTGCAACAACATCTCCTTCAAAGTAATCCGCATTGCTTGGAGCAATGTTATCGTGGCAGCAAAAAAACATACCTGCTCGTAGCATGAATGCACGCATGCCGCGATTGATGAACACCTCCTGATGCTTTGATCTGGACAGAAAACAGAGTTGTTGTTCCATTGTCCTCTAGGGAGTAAAGCAGAAAAAAATACTTTTGTTGTTGGGAAGATGGTCATGAGTGCTTCAACCAACTGTGCCAAATCTGCCAACAAAGTATGTGAAGTCACGTATCCCAAATGGCAATCACCGTAGTGCAAAATTACCACATGAGGAGTGGTCATTGTACGCATGTCTCTACAAACTTGCAGAATTGCTGCAGCATTGGCATCAGTGTCAGCGCTCCACACCACCTCCACTCCTCTCACATCGAAATGGTGTGCCACATGCCTACTCTCGGCATAGTGTTGTAAGCCTTGCACAAAAATGTCTCCAAGCATCAAAACCCTGACCTTCTCCACCTCTGCCATCTTCAGTATGCGCACCGTCTTTCGACACAAAAGAGTAATGTGAACATCTGATTGGCTGATGCCTACAGTCGCCTTTCCATGCAGGATTTGCTGTAGAAAGCCCGTATGTGACACGCCCTACCAGCGGCACGTAACTCTTACCCAGTCCTTCCACCCTTTCTACAGCGGTACCAAAGCGAGTCCCTCATTGGACACAACTAAGCAGTTGCACAATCATCCACCTATCACATTGAACATCGCTAATTTTAACTCCGTCATCAACATTGCACACTTCAAAATGACTGTCGATGATTCTGAATGGAAGTCGCATATCATTGCAAAGCACCTGCTTCACAAGCTACTGTGCAAATATTGCGAATTTCTACGTACAGCTCCATGCATGTGCACATGCATGAGCATAGAGAACAGGTATGTATATTTTAATCAGAACATGTGGAACCCTTATGATTTAATTTAGACAAAATAATGCTGCTAAATGTCCATAGGGAATACATAACAACGCTCCCCCTTTAAAGTGCAAGATGTCCGATTTGTCATTCACAAATCGCACGACTGCTTACTGTCGTCCGCATAACCTGTACATATGTTGCAAGCATGACTATTTAGGGCAGAACTCATTTTTGTACGTGAAAATGTCGGAGTTGTGTACTCTGTACGGCCTACAGTAATGCTACTTGCAATGTGATCGTATGAGAATAGAAAGCGCTCCCGATTGCGGTGGTGACATTTCCTTCTGAGGTTCTCCCGATTTGTCAGCATTGTGCTTTTAATTTACAAGTAGAAAATGTTTCCCCATCTACACTCTGTAAACAACAAGGCATTTCCATACCCTTAAAAGTTTTAGCTATTTTGAAGGACTTTCAAGTACCATATTGCAAGTACCATGCAAAGACTGCACAGAGTGAAGTGAAATGTACACGTGAACTGGGTTGAAATTTGCAAGTTGAATGGTCTGACGAAAGAACCACAATTAATGTGTGCAGTACCATCACTGCTACAAACACACAAATTAATTGAGTTTGTTTTTTTGAATCGCAGTGAAGACTTCTCTCCTGAGAATCAACAGCATCTACACTGCAGACGACATATCCGAAGAAACCTGCTCATCTTGCACAAAAAAGTAAGTACAGTACAACCTTTATATTGTAACTACTCCTCAAAGATGCTGCGTGGGTTATTTTTTTTTTTTGGGCACCAAAGCAAGCATTGATTTGTAAACCATTCTACCTACGACTATCCATTTATTGAACAAAGGATAACAGGCAGAATGGCTGACAAATCCCTGTGTGTTTGGTACCCAAATAACATACGTAATCCTTAGAAGGTTAGATTGTGAAAAGAAGTTGCTGTAGCAAGTTTTTGGCATTTCAGTTATTAATAATGGTTCTCATCACAAGTAGGCCACTTTGCACTCTCATCTGAAGCACATTGTAGTAGTATACAAACTGTAAAGTAGCCTTACCAAATCATTGCAAGAGTTCAATGCATGTTGACACACCATGACAAAGTGCTTCCCCATCAGACTCATGCACACATGCACACTGCACACATACATTGGACAACAGACCAAAGTATATTTTTATTTCTCAACAGACACCAAAGAATGCCTACCAAAAAGCAACTCCGTAGAAAGGAACGCAGAAGTAGAGCAAATAAAAATAAAGGTGCCCAATGTAAGCATCCACCTGTTGTAGAGTTTGTAGAGAATGTTGGTACAAACCAGCTAATGCAGTGGGTAACAAAATAAAGGAAGTCTCAACTACCGAAACTGTTCGTCCTCCATCAAAAAGTGTCACAAAACACAAAAATGTTGTCAAAAAAATGCCTCCCAGTACAGCTAACAATGTTCCTAATAATCCTTATAGTGTAAGAAGAACCCATAGTAAAAAAAGTCTTTTAGCAAAAATGTTTCATCAAAGAGTCCTTCAGAATCTACTAAGAAGAGGACAGAAATCATCCTCACCCCTTAAAACCTACCGTAGAAAGTTAATCCTACAAGCTCTCGTGGACAGTGCAATCCTTCTCAAAAGGAAGTTGTTCATATTATTGTTAAATAGGATGAAAGCACTAACAAAACTGAGTACCAAACTACAAAAGAAACTCAGCAATAAACTGATGTGAACAAAAATAATTTCTTACATGTTTGTGGTCGTGAATGGAGTCACACAACAACCACAGAGCCATATTTTAATGAAGAAGCATACAAACAAAATCAAACAAACACAATTGCCATCCCTAGCAGTGGACGAGGGTATGAGAAAATCAATACTACCATTATAGAACAAGAAACACTGCTTACAAAACTATCCCCTGAAAACTCAGAATTACCTCTCGATTCAGCAGAACCACACCGTCCAGTATGCAAATGGCCGTGCACATCAATGTGTGCCATTCTAAACAAAGCTTTCAAATCTTTATGTCAGTTCCTCAATCAATATGTAAAAGGTAAAGACAAAACTTAAATGAAAGTGCTGCAAAATATGGATATTTTTCCAGTGCGGAAAGACACAGGAATAAAAGGACATTCATTAGCCTGCATTTCTGGGCCTATTTGCAAAAGTACCTTCCATAATATCAAAAGAATATCAATACATCATTCCAATGTAAGACATTTAGTGTATAAAATATACTATGCAAAGTGTCCAGCTTCAGAATTACGCAATTTAAATACCACTCTTCTGCATGGTACACCCAAATACTTACAAGAAGAAATTGACAGTATTCAGAAAAAGTATTTTGGAAGTGAGAGCCACTTACAAAATGCAACAGTTTTAGACCATAGTAGCAACAATTCTGCACATAGCAACCTTCTATTACACACATACAGAAAATAAATAGTAAAATTTAAAAGGTCATCGGCTGAAGTACCAAACCATGTGTGTGTGTGTGTTGCTGCAGAAAGTTTTACAAAAGGCACAAAAAAATTTGGACATATCATACAAAATAGAAGACAATGAAGACTCTAAATGGTTTGAATTAGCTTTGTACCTTTTAGCTGAAAACAAATATGAACTAACTGAATGCCTAATATGTTGCAGTTACTATACTGCAAAATTAGACAACAACCACACTCCTTCACGTGCTATTACAAATAATTTGCAATTGTTTCCATTACCAAAAATCCTGCAGCAGCTCAACTTGTATGAGAGCATAATAATTCAAACAGTTCACCCATTTCAAACAATGTTACGCCTTCATCCCAAAACAGCAAAATTACCTTCCTCTAAATTGGTGAAAGGCATTTGTGGCAAAGTAGTTTATTTGCCATTAGATCTAACGGAAAATGGACACACTCTAGGAGTGGAACGTTCAATAGACCATTCTTTAATAGTCTTGGTAAATGGAGTACCAAGAAAGGACAAAAAAAATTGGCAACAATTAGTGGACTTACACAAAGTTAGACAAGCATTGCAATATCTAAAAGACAATAATGAGTACTAAAAGGAAATAAATATTGATGAAAGTTTAAGGGAAACAACTGAAATGATTCAAGAGCCATCAGAAACTGGACAATTCAAACTTCTGGATCCAGCTACAGTATCCATTCGTTTGGACCATTACACAATTCATCCATTGCATTCCAATGAAAGCATAGATGATGCACTAGAAACTGCGACAAACCAAACCAAACCAAAGGGTCACCAATGAGTATTTGTGAAAAAAGTATAGACGCACCTGCTTTTCCACTGCTATTTTCTACTGGCAAAGGTGAAAGATACGATGATAGACCCACTCAGATTGGGGCATCAGAATACCGCTCATTATGAATGTATTTGCAAGATCCCAGATTTAGAGAAAATGTGGAATACATATTCCACCTACTCTATGAAAGTGAATTAGCAACACTATGTTATGGAGTTGCACACATTCTTAAATCTGGAACCCACTTTCAAAATATGTCAGCTACGCAGTTAATCCAAAAAGTACAGGAAAAAGATGAGGTTTTACAATCAAGTATAACAAATTTGTTTGCAAACATGCGTGGTACAAAGGAATACTGGTTCAGACGGCACGGAGACTGGTGTAGCATGATCAGAAACCTTGGACCACCGACTTGGTTTGTTACACTAAGTTGTGCAGAATATGCATTGGAAGATTTACATGAGTTCCTACGCATAGCAAACAGAAACAAAAACAACATAGATATATTAACACCTGGAGAACTGTGCTCTCTAGATCCAGTTAATGTCTCAAGATATTTCCATCATCGTTTCATTGCCATGCTACACTTTATTTGCAATAAAACTGTTAGTCCCCTTGGAGAAATGCAGCACATCTTTTGGAGAAAAGAATGTCAAGCGAGAGGAGCACCACATATTCACATGCTGTTATGGATCAAAGGTGCACCGAAATTTGGGCACGACAGTGATAGCACTGTTTTGCAGTTCATCCAAAAATATGTCACATGTGAAATCCCTTCACAACAGACACATAGTGAGCTGCATGGGCAGATTTTACAATTAAAAGACAGAAATGTGGCAAATATTGTCGCCTCAAATACAAAAACAAAGGTAAATACTACACCAAATGCCGCTTTGGTTTCCCTAGACCAGTTACAGAAACAGGTGAAGTAAACAACTTCATGTCTTCAGTTCGACATAGTGTTAAAGGTAAATCACCTACAAACACATATTAAATAAAAAGAAGGGAAGAATCAAAATATATCAATGATTATATTGCAATCATTGCCCTCTTATGGAATGCAAACATAGATGTGCAGTACATTGCAGACAATTCAACTGCTGTTGCACGATATGCTACAGCCTACTTAACAAAAGCAGAATAAACAGAGCTTCAAGACCTCTGGGATGACCTAGCATCAGAAAAAACATTGGGCCTCATTACGACCCTGGCGTAATAGCACCATGGTCCATGCCGGTAACTTTCCAACTCCGCCATGGCGGAATGGGGAATTACCACCCCATTCCGAGGTTGGCAGAGTGGTAATTCCCCCTTCCGCCATGGCCCTTCCCCATTCCCATTTTTGCCCCATAGGGCATAATGGGAATGGGGAAGGCGCTAAGTACGGTGCCGCAAATTGCGGCACCGTACTTAGCACCAAGGTCCCTTTGCGGCATGGTTTTTAACGCCTGCAAAAAGCAGGCGTTAAAATCACCATCCCAAAAAGGGACCTTGTAATCAGGCGTTAAGGGTCGGCGCCGTTTACGGCGCCGTAAAACCCTTAACGCCTGACTCGTAATGAGGCCCATTATCACAGAAATTGTACAGCCTAGGCATAAAAATGCTCTCTCATAGAGAATGTGGGGCCTATGAAGCAGCAGATCGTTTAACCAGCACTGCTTTGTATGGAAAATCAGACAACGTAGTATGGCTCAGTCTTGGTCCTGCAAAATCTAGAAAAAGAGTGCTAAAATCATATGAGGACATAGAAACAATTGCCAGAAATTATCCTAACAACCAAGACATTCTAAAAAACTATTTATTGGACACATACTATCTGAACAGGAGTACCACTCTGGAAAGCATGTGTCTATACCACATAGCTCAAAACTTTGCATACAGAAATAATGTAAAACCTGATGAAAGCAAACGTAGATATAGAGTGACCGATTGTGAAGGGAGCTTAGTGAAACTTACCAACGAAGCTTAATTAATCATGTAAAATTGTCATTAAAAACTCCTCAACAGATAGAACTATATTACATGTCTCTGTTACAACTTTTCAAACCATGGAGAAAAGAGGAAGACATACTAGATAATTATGACTGCTATGAAGATGCTTTCAAAGCAAATTAAAGCACTATCACCAATGTGAACTTTACGCAGTACAAAACAATGTTACACAATGAGCAGCAACAGGAAGAAGAACTTCAGGCCCAACTAGATAAGGACTCTTCCGACAGTAGTCAACCTTCTGTAACAGGAAGTCAAGAACCACTAGGACAACCACTAATAGCAAATGAGGCTGAAGTAGCTATGGCAGAAGTAGAAAACACCATGTATCAGTATCAAGAAGATACAGAAGACTTAACTGTACAACAAGCAAAACTTAACAACGGTCAGCACACCATTTTTGAAGATGTAACAAAACAAATTGTACATGGTGTACAACATGAAAATAAAGAATGTACCTCTCAAAATTACAAACCTATACTGCTGTATGTCAGTGGTGAAGCTGGATCAAGGAAAACATTCTTAATCAAAATCATCAGCAAGTTCCTTCAACAATTTACAAACAACAAACTGTCACCTTTTGTAACGGCCCCCACAGGTTTAGCTGCCTACAACATAGGCAGTGTGACTTTACACCGATTACTACTGCTTCCAGTAGAGCATCAAAATAAATTAGACTACTACAAACGTTCTGCAGAAGATGCAATGGAATTACGTAGAGTATTGAAACAAATGAAAATGCTACTAATAGATGAAGTAAGCATGGTATCCAACCTAATGTTGGCTTTGATTCATCTCAGATTGCAAGAAATACTTAAAAATAATAATGAAGGACTTTTTGCAGGGAAACACATTATCATTTCCAGAGATCTTCTACAATTGACACCAGTGAAAGGTGAACCGATTTTTAAAACCTTAGGCCACAAACTCTGCCAGAAAACTGTTGGTAGCATAGGTAATGTTAACCTTTGGCAACATTTCCAATACAGAGAATTAACTGAGAACATGCGGCAATCTGCAGATCTCACTTATGCCAACATTTTAAAAAGTATTAGAGTTGGTGTATTATCGCAAGAAGCAAAAGTTGTATTGAAAAACCAGCATATACATGCACTTTATGGCGATAATGCATGTGCAACTGATGTTACGGAACAAATAGCGCACAAAAATGTCAATTGTATGGCCTTAATGCCAACTCTTGCAAGCTGTTTCAAATTCAATGAAACAATGTTAAAGAAAGAAATGCAACCAATAATAGCAATTAGCGCCACAGACAAACTAGAAGTACATGGTATGACAGTACCCATGTTTGAGCAACCACAACAAGACTGTTTAGAAAATTCAATCTCCAACTCAGCTGGGTTGGAAAAAATATTGAAATTATCCTTAAATTGTAGAGTAATGCTTAAACGTACCCTTGACTTAGAGCATGGGCTAGTTAATGGAGCACTGGGCACAGTTGTTGGCTTTCAATCATACCCACGTAATAGCAACATTCAGTTTGTAAATATTCGCTTTGATAAAGTTTCAGAAGTGAAAAGGATAGGGCGCTCAATTGCTCGATTCCTTTTCTTCAAAGACATGTATGTACGTAGAGAGCAATTTTCTCTAACTCTTGCATATGCAGTTACCATTCATAAATCCCAAGGTCTTACCCTAGACAAAGCATTGATAGATATAGGAAACACAGTGTTTAAGTAAGGCATGAGCTACACAGCATTATCACGCTTACGTACACTTGACGGTCTATTGCTAATGAACTTTGATGCAAGTAAAGTCAAAGCTGATATTCCTTGCATTCTAGAATACAATAGATTGCGTTCACTGTACACCCCTCATCTGAAACAATACCCTCTTCCAGATAAAGTGAAACGTGGTAAAAGAAAAGTAAATGAAACAGAAATGCAACCGAATTTAACAGCAAATTCCGCAAAGAAAATAAAAGAAGCTAAAGTTTCATCAATTGCTGCAAACATAGAACAACCTATTAGGGAATGTAAACCAGGGACGTCGGCAAAGAAGCAACAGAAAAACCGAAAAATCCACTCAGATACAGAACTTGCTGGGCCATTCAAATTTGCAAATGAAAGTGGGGTAAATTGCTATGCAAATGTAGCAATAGATATTCTATTTCAATTGCCACCAATTGTTAACAATATTTCCCTGCACAGTACAGACCAATTGTGTTTGCAAATGTTAGTGCTGCATAGAAATGCAACAAGCAATCCTGACAACACATACAGTGTTCATGGATTAAGGCAACAATTGGATGACTGTGCTGGAATGGTGAGATTCACTATGAATTCTCAAGAAGATCCACAAGAATTTCTCATGTACATACTATTAGTATTGGAAAACAAAAGCATACCTGTAAATGAAATCTTCCAAATTTCGTACATGTGGAAACATACATGCACTCTCTGTAGTAAAGTGATACAGGAAGAATCCCAAATGAGCGATTTGTGTATGTTTCCATACCAAATTGTGAGAGCATTGCATTTCAGCAACTTGTACAAAATGCAAACCATGGCAGATTATGTAGTATTTGCAATTCAGACAATCGCTCCACCTTACTGATACAATCACATAGTGCCTACATAATACTTATGCTTCTACGTTATGATGCAGATGGCACCAAAAACAACTGCAAACTGACTGGATTCACACACGGTCAAGAGTCACTAGGAAAGAAAACCGTTATAACCGAAGGAAAAAACTACCATGCAAGAGCTGCAACCAATGCAGGTCACTACACTGCATACAATAAAAAGAATTCTGGATGGTTCGAATGTAATTATAGCACCATTACTCTAAAGCAGAGATTGCCAGCTAACCTAACAAATGCGTATTTAATGTTCTTAAAGCCAAAATTTACGAAATAATGTGTACTTCAAGATTGTCAACAAATTATGTGAAAGACTACAAACAGTTAGAATACGCGCACAGGTATCTAACTACCCAACAGGATGGAAGAATGACACAATTAAATGATTATCACAGATCGTTGCAAACAAATGCACAGGTAGAATACGCCTACAGGTATCTAACTGCCCAAGAGGATGTAACAACGACACACATAAATGCATATCACAGGTTTGTAGGAACAAATGTACAGTTAGAATATGCCTACAGGTATCTAACTGTTGCTAAAAATCGGCAGGAAGGCAACAAACATAACATTAATCAGAAAGATGAAGGAAATAGGATATAACAACGACACAAATAAATGAATATCACAGATCTTTAGGAACAAATGCACAGTTCAAATACACCTACAGGTATCTAACTGTTGTTAAAAATCAGCAGGAAGGCAACAAACAAAACATTAATAGGAAAGATGAAGGAAACAGGATATAACAACAACACAAATGAATGAGTATCACACATCTGTAGGAAAAAATGCACAGTTAGAATACGCCTACAAGTATCTAACTGTTGTTAAAAATGGGCAGGAAGGCAACAAACATAACATTGATCCGAAAGATGAAGGAAACACTCAAAGGAAACAAGGAAGTAGTTAGTACCATAGGAAACAAAGGTTTTTTTTAATCCGACAAGGATTTTTTTTCCCCAGACCTAAGGATTAGAAAAGCAAACACAGAAACTGAGCGCAATGCACAGTACACTGGTTTGTTAAGTAAATATGAGGGTAAAAAAAAAGGTAAACTGTCTATTATGCAATGTAGTACATTTTCAAAAAATGCAAACACTAACACACCTTTTTCTTTCATCACAGAAATGGAAAAAGTAATGCTTCCACCAAGTACGATAGCCACTTAAAAAATGTATGTGGATTCTGAACAAAGTAAAGAGTAAGTATATTGGCAGTCATTTTCTACACATGGGAATCTACACGTCTAATCTATGGTACTAATATGCTGCAGTGCCTGTAGGCTGGCCCTTGTATCTTCAGTGAGTAACCTACCACCTACACTTTATGAACAAGGTACAAGGGGTATAGTTCCTATCCACAACCATCGCTGCATATCAAAACCATGGTCCTTGTAAATTAGCTACTTATAAATTTACTTTTTGGACCATCGTCTGAATTCATGAAGCTAAGACACTAGGGCGTTAACACAACTAGCACATTATACCACACCCATATTGACTTGTAACTCCACTGCTTATGACTTCAGTCTTGGGTGCATGGGCTTTGGCCATGCACCCAAGAGTGCAGGGTCTCTCCACAAACACCTCAGTGATGTGTAGTAGTGGTGTTTTTTTCTATAGGTGTGATATCCTTCAGTGCTTCTGGCCAGAGGCTTCCCTCCTAGCTGTATGTCCATAGATCTTACATGGGATAGGTGTGCAGTGGCTTGCACGTCTAATACTTATAACTTTGTTCTTGGGTGCATTCGGCCATGCACCCAAGACTGGACGTACTCTCCACTACTTGCCAATCGAAACGCAATACTACGGGTGTATGCATGGGTGGCACATGCTACTGTGGTTGTGGCCAGAGCCTAGAGTTTTGGAAGCGGCCATGCATCTAAGACTTTAGGCCCTGGCCACAACCACCGTAGCATGTGCCACCCATGGCGGCGTACTGATGAATTCAATAACCTTAGGAAAAAGTATAGCAATTCCGGCATGCTGTCAATTTCAATGTTCCCTAACACCACACATGTCCTTACAACTGTAACAACTCCCCAGTGCACACGGGCTGAAATACTGGCCTTATTGGACTCCTCATTTTCTGTGCGTACAAGGAGGCCATAGAACATACGTCATTAAGAAGGTATACGTGTATTATTGGGTGCATTGCCTTTGGCCATGCACCCAAGAGGGCAGGGTCTCCCCACAACCACCTCAGTGATGTGTGGTAGTGGGGGTTATTCTATAGGTGTGTTATCCTTCAGTGCTTCTGCCCAGAGGCTTCACTCCTAGCTGTATGTCTGTAGATCTTACATGGGATGGGTGTGCAGTGGCTTCCACGTCTAGGACTTAGCACTTTGTTCTTCGGTGCATGGCCTCTGGCCATGCACCCAAGACTGCATGCACTCCCCACAACTTGACAATCAAACCGCAACACTACGGGTGTATGCATGGGTGGCACATGTGGCAGTGGTTGTAGCCAGGTCCTACAGTCTTGGAAGTAAGGCCTTCGGCCTTCGGCCGACGGCCATGCATCTTGACACCCATGGTGGCGTACTAATGAATATAATAATAGCCATCGGAAAAAATAATGCATTCACGGCATGTTGTCAATTTCAATGTTGCCTACCAATACGCGTGTGCTTTCAACAGTTACAAGTTTCCTGTCCACTGCATGGACTGAAGTGCTATCGTTATTGCACCCCACATTTACTGTGCTACAAGGTGTCCATAGAAACAACATCATGAAGACCGACCTCCAGAACAAATGCATTGATCACCCATGTCTTACTGTCTGAACCTTTCCCAATGCTTTGTGACACAGCAAAAGAGTTTCCTGAATAGAGCATGTGTCTGCTTTCGGCGGATCCAAGATGTCGGGCGCATCCAAACAATCTGACGCAGAACACGTCTCGCAACAGCCAATGAGCAGAGACGTCGCTTGTCCGCGGTCATGACGCCAGCCCCTTAGCCAATCGGTATCTTGTTCGTGGACCGAACAGGAGAGTGTGACCGCAGACCGGACATAGATCTCACTAAGTTTTTCAGACCTACTTTTTGATAATTATAAAGAAAAATACTGCACGGATGGTCACCAAATTTACAAAAGCACGCTTTCTGGACCAAGCCCCTGTACTTGCCGCAGATTTCGTCAAAATCCGTCCAGCGGGTTGACCTGTAGCCATGCGCAAAATTTTTCCCCCATTCAGTCTATGGGAAAAAAAGACGTTTTGGGACTCCCCCTATAACGTTTGTCCCCCTGTAACAAACATCTCCAAACTTTGCAAGAAAATTCAGAGTGGCCCATATACCTTTTCTGCAATGTTTGGTGAGGATTCGTCTAGGGGGAGCAAAGTTATAAGCCGCCCAAAAAGTGCTCTTCCTATGGAAACAGCAACTTAACCATAACTACACGGTCACTACCGTGGTTGTGTACTATATATATATATATATATATATATATATATATATATATATATATATATATATATATATATCACTAAAAAAAACTTTGTTGTGGGGACGTTATGGTTAAGTTGCCCTAACAAACACCTGTACACTTCACTACAAAAATATTTTCCACCTCCCTGTTATGCTTCAAATTAAAACCGAAAAACCCCTGAAATTCAACAGTTATGGTAAACTAAGCCCCCAACCCTGCCACCGCCCCTGTGCACTGCTAACACTAACACCCACACCATGAAATATGTCATCTGAAATGTCAATGCTGACATCAGTGATGACATCACTTGTTTAGCCCCTTTCTTTTCCTTCCCTGCCATAAATATATATGTGCATTCAGTAAAGAAATTTCACTAAAAGAATGTTATACTTCACAGTGCAGAAGAGAAAAATAGACATGTATTACTACCTGCCTGCCTACAGTGCACTGCAATGGGAGAAAAGACCCCAGTCTGTTAGTTTACAAAGTAGTTATTGTAGGTTTTCTAATTTACATGATTCCAGTTGCATCATTCGGTATATACTTTCAATGTTGTAAATAAGGAGATTCAAAAACATTAATACTTTGGAAAAGGAAAAACAACCTTTTACTGGTATTTTTAGATTTCAGAAAAAACATTAAACAATAAGATTTGTAGATATATTAGGACAATCAAAACAACTTAAGATTTATATAACAAAAAAGTTACACAATTAGTGTCACCAAAAGCAGTACACTGTCAGAGTACAGAGGACAATTCTTCCTTAGAGTATAACATAAATCACAGTGCAACTCGCTTTTCTTTGGCTGATTATTGGTGTAGGGTCCGGTTGTCTCCAGGACATTATGTATCTGAACATCAAAGTGAGTAAAGAGGTTCTACTGATTAGGGTTTAACAATCCCAAAAAGTACCAAGTCTATGTAATTAATTTGTTGCCAACGCGTTTCGGACTATCCATCAGTCCATCTTCAGGGCAGATGATACCATTGGTTCCAGAACATATGTTCATGTGCACTTTCAAAACCGAAGGAGGAATGCAAAGAAGGACCAACCATTAGTGTTGTAGTCAATAATGGTACTTTAGTTTATAACTGGTAAAATACTGATAACCCACCTCGAGAATTTTGCTGGTGGGATCTATAATCCCAGGCTTAATAGCAGACCCTGCTGTAAATGATGTCACCGCATACGTATCCAAGAGGGTGCCGTGATCTCACTCCCAAACCTGGTCCATTCAGAAGCAGTTGATTCTAAAGTAAAGGCGGACATTAATCTAATTTAGTTTAAATTAGTTTAATTATATTAACTACTTCCAGTCTAATACAATTGGCCCCGGAATTTGACTGCATATACTTTCTGCATATAAATTTACAAGCCATCTCCACTTTCTAATCCTGTTAAAAAGTGATACATTTGTATACACAATGTGTAGTGATTAACCTCATCTCCCACGCTAGAATAGGAGAGGTATTCAGTAAATGAAAAAAATTAAATAAAATATGGACATACATTGTCCTCAATCCCTCAGTATTTACTAGGTAAATATAACCCTGCCGCTCTAGCTATTTTTTGGATATCTACCCGTGATTTCCTAAAAAATCAAAGATCTCAACATGAGAATCCATTCTTATCCACTCGTCAGCGTTAGATTTGTCAAGCAAAGCTCCTCGCGTCCGGCATGGGAGTGAATGTCCCTTCTCCGGACGCAAAGCTTTTTATGCTAAGGTAAAGCCTTGTTGAGCATGCGCAAGGTAAGCAGTGCCGATATGTAGAGCCGGCTGCTGCTCTCCTGAGCATGCGTATTGCTAATGGCGCGGGCACTGAACCCACGCGTCTGTGTATTCGGAACGTTAAGACCCATATTAGATTCAGCTGAGCATGCGCGAAGGCGAACGCCTCAGTGAACACCTCTCGCGCATGCACAATGACGGCTAGCCTGGTTTAAGGCGGTGCCACATCCAAAGGAGGACACAATGCTGTATATAATGAACACAGTATCCACGAATCAAAAGGAATCGGTTAAAACTGTGATTATACGAAATTCCCTGTCTGTGGGTGACAACCCACGTTCTTTAAACATCGAATCCACATAGGGAAAAAAATGATGCTCCCAAGGGATAATTGCTAGTAAGTACCAAATGGTATACACAGTAGTAGGGACGGTTTAATATTGCAACCTTCGAAAACCCAGTCCTCAAGGTACAGTCCCTGTTATAAATGCATGTGTTTATGATGTTAGAGATGGATAACCCACAAATTTTTAAACAGATAACGTGTACAAAATGTATGATAGGGGGAGAGATAAATCTGTTAACTATAGGTAAGAAAAAATGCCACTATGTACATTGTCCATGATGTGATAAACCAAACTTTACTTCTTTGCAGATAGAAGGTGAGTAGCCCCTATATCGGGGATCGAATTATTTCCCCCCATGTCTGCCGGGCAACGGTCTATATGTGATGGAACCAATAGTAAGAGCCTCAAGTGTTTGAGATTCCACTGGATGTGCTTATCATGTACCTTCCTGCCATCATGTAGATTAGAAAAATGCTTCCGAATCCCAGTTGACGTTCACATTCTAAGGAAAAGTTTCTTAGAACCAAATGGTGTTAAATCCTACCGAGAGGGCTTGCGTCTTGTGCCACAGATTCAGGTACCATCTTGATTTCCTCAGACATCATATTCAAATAACATTTCAGTGCTTTTAAACATAACACATTAGATCAAAATCCACATTCATCCCCCTGGGGCTGAGACAATCTAGTAAATCTATCCACCACATTTCCCTCTGTTGAAGTGTTCTTACTATGTCGCCTCCTCTCGGGCTAAGCTAGATTTGTTCCAATATTACACATTTAATTTGTGCTATTGAATGTCTAGCTTCTGGGAAATGCATAGCTACTGGTGATTTTTGATTCTTAGTTCTAATATTTGACTTGTGTTCTGCCCATCGTATTTTTGCCTTTCTAGTGGTCATGCCTACATAAAACATGCCACATGGACATTTCAAGCCATAAATCACATTAGATGAACCACATGTACATGAGTGTTTCAAGGCGATGGTTTTTCCTGTATGTGGATGTCTGATGGTATTGCCTTTTATGACATTACTGCAATGCAATGCTGACAGTTTAAGCATGGGACTGTTCCTTATGTACTTCACAGTGCAACCAAACCCCACTGCACATTCCCCCATTATAATAAACTAAGCAACCATAACTCGCACCATCTATGTGCATTGCTAAGACTAACACCCAGGACATCAAAGATGACATCACAAATATCATTGATGACATCACTGATGACATCACATGTGAAAATAATAATATCATAATAGATTTACATATAAGGTGTATCTAAGAAAAAAATGTTGTACTGCATGGCACAGATTTTCAATAGTGCAACATAACCAAAAGGTTCCTTTAGGAAGGGTCGTTTGGTTAACAATATATAGCTTCTGAAGAATGGCACATGAAAATATACTGTCGTACAGCACTGTGACATGTCCCAGAAGCAGTACACACTTACCTGAACGAAGTATGCCTGTTGGGCAATGTGGAAATAGATTTTATATTCATGTGAGAACGTATACCTTGAACATTTGCATTAAACAACGCCAACACGTACTGGTATGCAGCGACTGCAAATGCACTACACCTTATATATTGGTAGGGAAAGTTGTACTTATCTGAAAAGACATCAGCTAAATGCAGCCTTCCTCCCTAAGAAACAGCAGCAGTGGTGTAATGCAAAAGCATAGGAAACTGTGTTGCTATCTAGCACATAACAGACGGAAAAAAATTGTTGCCACACATACAGTCACTCATATTACCCTTTGATGCCTTTGTGCTCAATGCCGGTCGCATATTACCTTATTGCCTGCCGTGGCAAAAAAATTAAGATACCCGTAAACAAAGTTAATAATGGGTTAACAACGACCTTTCACAGTATAATTGAAAACCAAAAAAACTTGAATACACTTCACGCACTCCTTATTTCTCTGTAAAGTACATAGGCGCAATAATCTTTGCCAGCAATAGTCTAAATTACGAATGCAGTAACGTGTGCTACTAAAAAGGACGTGTACTTGTTCTAATCCCAGGCGACTTAGGCAGTAAGGATCACAAAACAAAATCCTCTATCAAGATGGCCGCCATAGAAAGGGAAGGGCGGTTATTGCATACATAGGCCCTCTTCCCTTTCCATTGTAGGTTGCAAAAAGCACAAGAACGTGGCGTGACGCAGAAACTGTAAATAAACATTTACGTGACGTAAAAGCTAATAAATTACAGTTGCAAATAAAACAGAGGAATGGTAAAGAACACGTGACCATTTTACAGGTTGCCAACTAGATTTATTTAATAACAGACTTGGAGAGGCCATCAGAATAATCGCATAAGCAATGCAATGATTACAATGCTGGTTAGGGAGGCATTGCAAACGTTGAAGATAAGAGGCTGTTTTATTTGCGCGAACAAACATTTTGGGGTCTTCGTTGAAGCAGTCGCTTTGTTTCCACAGTTATTTCCCAAAAGTCATCATGACGTATAGCCTATAGCACCATAAATGATGTCACGTTGCTCCGAATAACGAGTTCAGCGAACGGACAAAGCGGGCTTACAGTGTCAATCCACATTATTGTTATGGACAGGCAACCGCTCACCAGCAGTTGTATTTGCCGTCTGAAGAAGCCCTCACTCGGGATTTGAAAACCATGGCACGCACAGTACGGCACAATATACCTAATTGGGAAAAGTTACAAAAAATAAGTGTCAGTAACCAACCTGTACCAAAATATTTGAAAAGATCAAATCGAAACTGTGCAAAGTGGTACACAAAAGTACGTGCTCAAATTTGACATTTTAGTAATATGTTACTAATGTCCAAATGTACCTATAGGTGAAGGTTAGAAACGGCAAGATTTTGCATGCACCGTAAGAGAAAATAAAATGGCAAGTACACAGAAAGACGATAATGTAGGTATGAAACAAAAAAGAGTGGACAAATAAAAATAAATTACGTCTCGTCATTTCAAAGAAGACCAAAAAAACGTGCAAAGTTATACACAAACCTATGTGGACAAACTAAGTGTTTCAAATTAGGAACATAAATAGTAAAAAAGGTTGCGTGCAGTCATGCCCTGCAAATGAGCAACGTGTGCACTCTGCAACATTACAGGAAAATTGTACAAGGGCAGAAAAATAATACGTTAAGTATATTAGCACAATTAGATGGGCAGTTATGTAAAAATAAAGCACGGATTGCTGTATAGTGGGCCAAAGTACACTTACAAAATATTTACAGCCTCCATTCTTTTTCGGCAAGTCAGTCATGAATGTGCTTGCAGCGAAGAATCATCCTGGACTGATATGCAAATACATAACCTTATCAATTGCGGTTTTTTTACCCTTTCATTCCGTGAATAGCACGCAAGTTTGTCTTGGGCTCAAGGTAAAAAAACAGTTGCCCCTTTATTTTCACTGAGATGCGCTGGTGTACTGAGCGGTCAACCAAAAAAGCAACTCGTGTGGCCTTCACTCAGAAGGCAAATACATTCTTGCTTTGAAGCAACATAATGAAATCTAATTATAACAACCTGTACTCCCATTCAGCTTCAGAAGCGCTGTTTGAAGCAAACAGTGCAGATGATAGCCTTAGTTCTCAAAACAGTAGAGGCCAATGTGAGGGGAATAGTAGTGCAAAAAACATTTTAATTCACACGCTATAATTGGTCGTGGTGCAGTGAGCATGAACTTCCATTTAAACGTATCATTTTGCAGAGAAGAAAACTGCACTTTTTCACTTTGTGCTGCCACAGCTCATTAGGCCTCCTGAAATGTCACCTTGTGAAATACTATTACTTGAGTGTGAGAATTATAATGCTATCTTGTTTTGGAACTGTTTCTGGCGGTATCCGTGTGCACGAAAACATTAGTAGAAGAGAGGGGGCCACCGAACAAATGTACCTTACTACACGCTATTTTGCAAACAATCTGGGAAAGAGCCAAATGGTCGTGAGCACAACCTCTTCCCCCCGTTCAGTGTAAGGGGAAAAAAGACGTTTTGAGAACCCCTCCCCCTTATGACTCCCCCCCTTCACCAAACATGACCAAACTTTCCAACCAAAGTCAGAGTAGGCGATATATTTTTTTTCCAAACTTTGGTGACGATGAGTCCAAGGGTACGACAGTTATAAGGCAGCCAAAAACAGTTCTTTCTATGGAAACAGCTACTCCACCAAAGCAATACAGCCAGCAACGTCCCTCTCGAATGTGCTGCAGTGAGTGCCGCCAGGACCTAGAGGTTAAGATATATGTCCACGTACTTTTGATTGTATATTTGTACAATGGCTTATGCCTCCACCGCTAACAAGGTTGTTATTGGGTGCATGGGCTTCGGCCTCCCCAGAACCATCTGACATCCTAACCTATAGGACGAGTGTATGCACTGCAGTAGTATGAAGTGGTGTTTCTGGGCAGGGCCTAAGGTTTTACGACAATGATGCATGGGCTATGTGCTGCAGCCATGGAAGCAAAACTCTACATCCTGCCGACAATCCTCTCAGTGATGTACAGTAGTACGGGTGTATTGATAGGTGTGCTATGCTTCACTCATTCTCGCCAGACACTGCACTCCTACCTGTTTGTACATAGATATTATTGCAATGTGTTGATATGCACTGGGAAATGTGACATAGATATCACTAATTTATTCAGACATATTTTTTTGTCATTTTAAAGGAAAGTACTGGACGGATTGTCACCAAATTTACTAAAGCACGTTTTTGGGTCCAAGCCCCTGCCCCTGGCACAAATTTGGTGCAAATCCTTCCAGCGGGTTCACCTGTAGCCGTGCGCAAAGTTTTTCCCCCATTCAGTCTATGGGAAAAAAGACGTTTTGGGACACCCCCCCTATAACTTTTCCCCCCCTGGCCCAAACATCTCCAAACTTTGCAAAAAAATTCAGAGTGACCCATATACTTTACTTGCAAAGTGAGGATTCCTCTGGGGGAGCGGAGTTATAAGCCACCCAAAAAGTGCTCTTCCTATGGAAACAGCAACTTAACCATAACTACACGGCCACTACCTTGGCCGTGTTGTGTATATATATATATATACATATACATATATACATATAAATGCTTTCACCTTATCTGCGCTTCAATGCTAGGGAATGGAGAAGCTGCTCGTTGAAGAAGTATTACTGCATCAGCTTTCTCTGTGCTCTTGCTCCTCTATGATATGCTGAAAGGGTTAATGCTGCATCTATTTATAGAACCCTTTTACAAACAGTTCAGAAAACATGTCCACCGAAAGACCGCATCTGCGGGGAACATCAGGTGAAATCGCCAACAGCTAAGCGAATGAGGCGTCATCCTAACATTGGGTGCTAAACTGGTTACATTATAAGGAAATCCAAGGTTGGTAAACAATTCATATTCTAACTTCCCATAGCTAAATAACATTGTGCTGTTCCCATGTGCACTGGGTCTAGGTGAAAGGATTTATAAGTAACTGAAATTAATTGATTTCCCAGCGGTAAATCTCATTTGCTATGTGCTTTTAATGAGGGAGAACGGTGGATAAATTAATTATAGGAATTGATCAATACATGCTTTCCTGTAGCAGTTTGTGTAATTGGGTTAACTGGGTAGCATTTCCCTGGTTGTCGCCAGACTTTTCAATTGTAGCCGTGGACAATTTATTAGCGCGGCGTGTTATTTAGGGTTTAAATTCTAAGCTCATTGGAACATTTTGAGGTTCAGAATGAAAATAAAATAAAGATCTGCCAGGGAACAATCCATCACCTCTGAGTATTATTTGTTGTCTTTTGTATTTCTTTCTTGGTTTTGTGGTGCAGTTTATGTCAGGAGGAACGTACGTGGATGGTGGAGGCGGTGTAAATGAATCGTAAGATCACCCTTTCAAGCTGCTCTAGCTAAAACATAAGGCTTTGATGCATAGTGGTACCACGGCATAGGGCGAAGTGAGACGACATGAAGGATCACGTGTTTACAATCGCTCATATTCTGTCTTAAAGAAATGTCTCGTCCAGCCTTAAGCAGAGGCCGTATCTTTAAAGTGACCACCCAGTGAACATTTACAACCCAGTTCTATTCATTGGCTATCACTTTGAGCTATGGTGCAAATGTCCAATGATCTCGCTGTTAGGGCAAATACACCCTTTGTCTGGGTGATTGTTTTTACATTTATAATTTCATATATGTTGATGCACATGCCTACTATGCACATATGTATTTCTATTTCCAAGGAAGTTGTATTTCTCTTTTCAACTGTGGCCTGTCTAACTTAAACACTAGTGATCAGTACAGAAACAAAGCATATGTGGGACAGTTCAAACCTGTAGAATTTCCAGGTTGAACTTTACAGGTTTCTTCCAGGTCTGATATTCAAGATTCCACTTTATCGACCTACCGTCTATATACAGATAGGTGAATAGCAACTTGAGACTGTCGATGGTTGGCATTTGAAGAGACAGGAGTGAATACAGCTCTATTGTTGCAAGGATAGTTAGGGTTAGATTAGACGCTAATTGACAATAGTGTCTTGGTAGAATTAGGAAACTACATTGGAATATATTTTTGGGGCTTTGTGGGACACCTGATCTGTGGGTGGGTAGGGATGTGACTTGTGTGAAGCTGGGCAGTACAGCCCACATGCATGCTGTAGGTATAGGAAAAGGCCAACGCACTGAGAATGCATATGTGCATTTAGTAGGTAGGAGACATGCAAAGCACTGCAAGCCACATGTTCATTTGGTAGGCAGAGGAGAAGGGCACAGCACTGGGAACTCCACATGCACTTAGTAGGCAGAGGAGAAAGGCACAGCACTGGGAACTCCACATGCATTTAGTAGGCACGTGAGAAGAACAATGCGCTGAGAACCCCATTTCAAGAGCGCTAGACAAGACCCCTTAGATTACACATTCATTTATTAGGCGTAGGAGAAGGCCATAATACTGAGAAGCCCCAAATGCATTGATTGTAGGGAAGTGGTTAAATAAATAAACCTGTTTGACGATACTGCAAGATCCAAACTTGACAGCGACAGGATAAGAGTTGGTGGGGGAATTTATCTGTTGGGATCTTTTCACTGCAGCAGCTATTTGCTTTGGAGAAGCCAAGATGACATGATATTTGCACCAGGAAAGCTGGTCACTCAGTACCCTCAGTTCTCATCCTCTGCCAATAATCAGTGCACCTGTCTCAAAAGAATCTGGTGCATTGCAAGAAATGTAATTGACCTTTTGGTGCCTTTGTACGTGCATCAGGTTTCAGACAATGGAGCTCAGGTGGAGTAGAATGTTGAGTCACCACCAACCATAGCACAAGGGGGAGACGATATGGCAAAATCCACAGATGCAGAAGAATAGGTGATTACCGAACCTTTTCTTGGAAACATATGTCAATGATGAACTTGACAAAGATAATGCTCCATCCCCTAATTTGAGATCAAGACTCAGACACCTCTACTTTGACAGTACCAGAGCAAGCGAGGGAGACCAAGAGACTAGGGAAGAGGGTGCAGGGATGGACCAACACATGCACTGGCCAAGTTGAATTACTGTACACAGGAAGCAAGAGTCAGACAATCTGTGCATAACTGTACAGCATTAAAAAAGCCCAACCCCTGATCCAAGATCAAGACACAGACACCTCCACTTTGACACTAATACAGATAACGAGGGAAACCAAGAGATAGAAGAAGAGGGTGCAGGCAATGACAAGCATTGCACCCAGGAAGCACGATTCAGACAATCCCTGTGGGCCAGTCTTCAATATTTCACAAGCATGGTCCAGAAATACACATTCTTATGGTAGTACAACTTTGTCAGTCACATCATCAGCCACAGCTTCAAAGTCTACAACACCCACATAGAATACTCTATAAACTACACAGAGCACACCCAAGAAAGGAGGAGAGTGGTAATGGTGCATCTCAGCCCTCCTAAAAAAGGGAGTGTTGCAATATGTAACAGTGGAAAAACGCCAGCCAGCTCAACTTGCCACAAGCTCAAGTGTCTTGTGAGAGAAGCTGAGTTCTAATTCGGGCACCTCTTTTCTGTGAGAGCACATAGGGTAACAAGTGGAAAGGGGGACAGGAAAGTCTGCCACCCCTCAACTGCAGACAATGGGTATGTATACCATCATCCTTAACCTCTACACAAGGTTCACCACTTTCAAGACCACACTACAGATTTCCCATATGATGGCGATTTCTGTGAGAAGTTGCTGCAGTCATACATGAAGAGCGGCCTGGGTAAAGGTGCTGCAGACCTTGACTCTTAAAATAGGGGCTGAGTGTATTGCAAAAGGTTCTGCCTTAAACTATCTGGCCATAGCAACTATCAGGGCAACTCTCCAAGTCCTAGTACTGTTCTCACAATATGGAGGTTCTGCCTCAATTTATTTGGCTCTACCAACCACGTGAAGAGTCCTGGTACTGCGCTCATAAACCAGAAGTTCTATCTTGATCTATGTGACTTAACCAAACAATGGACAACTATTACCTTTTTTCACTCTCCCAGTGCACCCCCTTTTACAACCTGCTTGCATAGTCACCTTTTAAGGGTAGACTGGTAATGGAGCTTGTAGGTTTCCATGGCATCATCCACTAGTGGGTTAGGTCATATAGTTCACTGACTGACAGAGGTCAGCAATGCATGCAGTAGGTTCCAGGCCAGCATTCCTCATCACTCTGCCTGGCCTTGTTCTACCCAATGCCACCACACCTTAAATACTAACACAAGCAACTGGGGGTAGCACTGCTACTGGTATTAAAGTGGCCCTGCAACTCGAAGGCGCCACCGGGTCAGACAGTGATGAGACATACTTTGGAGGCCAGGGAGACAGTTGGGTTTGCTCAAAGTCAGCAGTGGCTTGAGGTCACTTGCTAGAGCATGACCTGCAACAAGATTTAATGGCATCTGGTACTTCTTGCAGTCACTGTTAATAGGGTGCTAAACAAGCTCCTTGAACATATCATTGCACCACAACCTACAGTACTTGTGCACTATGGAGGTGCCCAAGGAACTCTTACTTGCACTGTCTTCTGGTTGCATATCACACTGCTGGTCTCCCCCCGACAGTCACACCCTCCAGCAAGCTGAAGTAGTCCCACACCCATGAGCAGATGGGACCTGACTTCCCCCTTTTGAAAAAAGACTCAGGCCACCTTGTCCCTTCCTCATGGGAAAGCAATGCTAAAATGGCCACAATCTTCTCCTCCTGAGTCATATGCTCGGGTACTATCTCTGGCTCAGGTGCCTATGCCAGGTGCTTTCCAGTTGGCTGCAAAACCACAACCTACTCCATATGTCCTATGTCCACCCACATCCCAATGGCTTCCATTCCCTGGCAATCGTGGAGTACAATCTCCTCCCCACCAACTTCATGGCCAAGGTACTTGCTATACTCTTTGAGTGACTCTGCCTCTACGATAACTGCTGCCTCCTGTGATGCTGGACATGGATTGGAGGGACAGGGCCTCCAGGTCCTTGCCCTGTAGTCCTTTTATCATGTATGTTCTGTGTTATTTTCTGCACAGGAGTCCATGCGGGACTCCTGGCAGTTCAGCTCTTCCTCTTTTTGGTTGTGGTGAAAAGACCCTTGGGATACCCTTATGGCACCCATGGGTGGGGGTACAACCCTGTATACCTAGTGTATGTTTTTGGCCACCTGTGTGTGGCCCACAGAGCCGGGTATGGGCTGGTGGCAGCTCTATGCTGAATTTGACAGGTGCTTTGAGTATAATCCATTTTGGGATACCCCGGCCCTGCCATTGGAATCAGTTGATTCCTGATGGGAGACATGATGGCCCTTGTGGTTTACAGGCCCTTCCTACTGCAGTTGCCGCATGAGGTCTTGGAACCAAGAAGACTAAGCAGAGGCTCTCTGCACATTTCTACTGGCCCTGGATGGGAGTAGAAGTGGAGTCCCACTGCAGGAGCTGCCCCACTTGTCTGTTGTCCGGCAAGTTTGGAGGCAGTGTCATTGCCCCACTGCAGTCATTGCCGATGGTTGGCACACCATTTGAGAGGACTGTCATCAACGTTGTTGATCCCCTTGACCCTCCCACTTCAGGTGAACATCGGTTCATCCTGGTCTTGGTTGATCATGCCACCAGATAACCTGAGGCTATACGAATTTTCGGATTCCATAAAGAGGTGGTCTCTGACAGAGGATCCAACTTCATGACGAGTTACATGAAAGCGATGTGGAAGGAGTGCGGAGTAACCTACAAGTTCTCCACCTCTTACCATCACCAGACCAATAGTCTGGTTGAGAGATTTAATAAAACTCTCAAGGGCATGCTGGGTGCCTTGGAAGAGCCCCTGAGGAGGAAATGGGATCTCCTCCTGACATGCCTGCTGTCCGTTTACAGAGAAGTACCTCAAGAGTGTGTTGGTTTCAGCCCCTTTGAGTTGCTCTTTGGACATCCTGTGACGGGGCCCCTTGCCTTGATCAGAGAAGGTTTGGAAGACACCCCTCCAGGTCCTGCCAAGCAAGTGGGGGACTATGTGTTAGGCCTCAGATGGAGGATGACACAGATGATGGGCCAGGCAACAGAGAACCTTAAGGTAAGCCAGGCATGACCTTAAAGGATCACAAGTGGATTGGACTCCAGGACAGGAGATCCTTGTGAAGGAGCCTACCAAGCCTCTAGCTTTGGAAGATAAGTGGACTGGACCCTTCAGGATGATCTTCATGATGGGCGAAGTCAATTATCTGGTTGTCATGGGAGTCCATGGGGTAGCCCCTCAGGTATTCCACGACAACAGGCTCAAGCCTTTCCATAGGTGAGCAGAAGTCTCATGTTTCTTGCTAGCTTCAGAGCAAGAAGAGGATGAGAGTGAGCCTCTTCCTCATTTGAGGCATAGCAACCCTCAGGGTGGCTCACTGGAGGGTGTGCATCTCTCTCCAGATCTGACACCAGAGCAGCAGAGGGCCTGCAGGGCTTTGCTCCGGCAGTCTGCCCCTCTGTTCTCACTGACACCAGACCTCACCCCGTGGTGCAGGCACAAAATTGACACTGGTTAAAGTGTACCAGTCAAAAGCAGGTGCTATCGAATGTCAGATATTGTGAAGAACCACATCCTGGCTGAGGTCACCAAGATGTTGGATCTGGGTGTTATTGAACCCTCAACCAGTCCCTGGTCCAGTCCAGTGGTCCTTGTCTCCAAGGCAAGTTCCCATGCAGGTACCAAGGATTGGCAGTTCTGTGTGGATTACAGAGGGGTCAATGCCATCACCAAAACTGATGCGCACTGATTGCCCAGGGCTGATGAGCTTGTGGACACCATAGGTGCTGCCAAATTTGTGAGCACCTTTGACCTTACCTCAGGCTATTGGCAAATAGCTCTGATGGACCATACCAAGGAAAAGACTTCATTCTCAACACCTGAGGGACTCTACCCGTTTAGAGTCATGCGTTTTTGGTTGAAAAATGCACCTGCACCTTTCAAAGATTAGTCAACCATGCGCTCAGTGGGCTGGAGGCCTTTTGTGTGGCCTACTTAGACGTCATTGCTGTCTACAGTTCCACCTGGAAAGAGCATTTGGCACATTTGGATAAGGTGTTGCAGGCCTTGAAAAGGGATAACCTCACTATCAAGGCCACCAAGTGCCAGATATCTCAGGGGAAAGTCATGTATCTAGGTCATGAGGTAGGAGGGGGTCGAATCCAACCTCTCCCCAGAAAGATATAGGATGCATATGACTGGGAGACTCCGACTACTCAAACCCAGGTAAAAGCCTTTTTGGGCCTCACTGGGTATTACCGCAAATTCATGATGGACTATGGAACCATAGATGCCCCTCTGACAGCTCTGACTTCGCCCAAACAACCATGGAAGGTTAATTGGACGGATGACTGTCAGAGGGCCTTTATTGGCTTGAAGGAAAGTCTGTGTAGGGCACCTGTGTTGTGTGCGCCTGACTACAGCAACCCCTTTATCGTTCAGACTGATGCCTGCGACACCGGAATTGGAGCTGTCTTGTCCTAGTTAGATGACAAAGGGAAGGAACATCCTATCATATTCATCAGTAGACAACTCAAGGGTAGAGAACGTAGGTGGACTTCTGTTGAAAAGGAATATTTTAGCATAGTTTGGAGCTTTAGGCATTATAGGCCCTACCTTACAGTGTCTACCTTCAGGGTCCAAACAGACCATAAGCCCCTAAAATGGCATATGGAGATGATTGGTGAAAAGCTGAAACTGAGTCATGATAATGTGGATTATCTTTCCTAAAGGTGTTTTGACTGTCTGGATGAGGGTGTCAATCTTGTGGATGATTAGACCACCTAATCTCACTCTGGGGGGGGCGACTGTGATGCTGGAAATGCATTGGAGGGACCGGGCCTCCAGGTCCTTGTTCTGTAGTCCTTTTATCATGTGTGTTCTGTGTTATTTTCTGCACAGGAGCCCATGTGGGACTCCTGGCAGTGCAGCTCTTCCTCTTTTTGGTAGTGGTGAACAGACCATTGGGATACCCTTATGGCACCCATGGGTGGGGGTACAACCCTGTACCCCTAGTGTATGTTTTTGGGCACCTGTGTGTGGCCCACAGAGCTGTGTATGGGCTGGTGGCAGCTCCATGCTGAATTTGACAGCTGATCTGTGTATCCTCCATTTTGGAATACCCAGGCACTGCCATTGGAATCAGTTGATTCCTGATAGGAGACAAGATGGCCCGTGTGGCCTATGGCTTTTTATTGCCTGTTACCTTGTTTTCCCAAAGTCTTGGGCTGCCGACCGGAGACGGAGACCACTGATGAATCTGAAGTGAAAGCTCCCGGACAATGAAGTCCATCATCATCGACCGAGGTTGGGATGACCGCTGTAACCTCAACGACCAGAGCTGCAATGCTCCATTGCCTAAGACATTTGAATCAAGGACTCACTTGCTCGTCACCATCGACCGCTTTGTCCCGCCGGAGAAAGTGAAGGTCGCAGACGAACCGAGGAGAATCCACCAGTGGGTTTCCAGCCACCCGAAGTCCACAAAGACACCAACGAAGAGCCGAAAGCCAGCCATGGTCGCATCCCTATCGCCGATGCCAACCGCCGCCGACCCAACGCCCTTGCTGGGCCTACGTTCTTCATTGATCTGCTCTGCGGCAATGAACTATCGTCGTCGAAGTGCACTGCATCCCTCACCTTTGCAGGACGTCCATGGCCGATCGTCGACGAACACCAGAAGGACCGAAGCTGCTGCCTCAACAACATTGTTCACCCCTTTCCTCAAGGAATTTCGACGATCCGTGGCTCCTGCCTTAAAGGGAGTTCACTCAAGAAGGATCCGTCGGCGACCCGTCGACGAACTCAGCTAAACCAGGTACATTGGGGTAGTAGAATCTTTTTAGAAGGACCCAAGACTATATTAAACAATATATGGACTGGGCTTGTCAATATACTTTATATACAGGTTGCCCAGGTAGGGGGGATCTTCACAAAGAACTGTGCCTAGTGGTACGGGCCCAGTATTGTGCCAATTGTTTAACCAACTTGTTTTCCTCCCAAGTCTATTGTTGATACCTTTTGCTATTGATTTGTATGCCATTTGAAACTGTCAGCAGTTGGTGCATTTTAATGGAATCAAGAGTAATTGAGGTACCACATAGAGACAGTATATATTTATCATTTTAGTATTGCCTGAGCACAAAGTGTGTTATTGTGTATATAACTTGAACCTTATTTATATAACGAACTGTGTTATCACTAACATAGTGTGTGGACATTCCTTTGTGGGGGCTTGGGGACTACACTGTACTTAAAAACCAGCCTGCATCAGCTCCTGAGAGTTTAAGCCTTGATTGCTTGTCCATTGCTACCCTATAGAGAATCTTGGCTGGGGTGGTCTGTGCTTCAACTCTGCCCTATAGAGGGCAGGAGTACAGAAACCCCCCTCCAGTCTTTACACCTCCACATCCTCAACCACCGTCTCCCCCTCCTCAACTTGTCTCCCCACCTCACGCTCTACCTCATCCTCATCGGCCTTGTCTCAAACTGTGTCTCCCTCTGCTACTGACCTCCTCACAATCTGACCTGGAGATTGAGGAGCAGTCCATCCCCTTATCTTCTCCTCCCAGCCCTCATACTAATTAGAATGACATGTTGACTAAGGTCTCAATCTGCAAAACACAAATCAGGTGCCTTGTGTGCCTAATGTATTAATTAAGCAATATGACCCGAGCGGCGGGGGCATTACCGACTCAGGTAATGCCCCCGCCCCATAGTTATAGGCCCGAGCAAAGCGAGGGCCTTAACGAAGGCCCCGGGGCATTACCTGAGCCGGTAATGCCCCGGCAGCGAGGGTCATATTGCTATTAGTACCCGGCCCGCATTATGTGTGTGACCGGGGTACTAAAAGCATTATTTTCTGTCCAGAAAAGCTGCGGCGTTTCGGGACAGAAAAAAAGAAAAAACGACCACGAAAATGGCCGCCGGGAAAAGGAAAACGGGAGTCCGTTTTCCGTTTCAATGGCGGCCATCGGGAGCGGATGTGCTGGGAACACAAGTGTTCCCAGCGCGTCCGCTACCGAGAAAAAAAAAAGAAACAGAAGGTAAGTGGGGTTTCAGGGGAAGGTTGAAAAAAAAAAAAAACTTACCTGCGTCCCTGCTAGGGGACGATGGAAGCCTCCAGCCATGTGTCTCCACACAGCTGGTGCCTGCTATCGTTCCCCAGTGGAGATGCAGCAGCAAAAGGGTAAGTGGGGCGGGGAGGGCAGGGAGGAGGAAGGTAGGGAGGAGAGAGGGTAGGAAAAAAAAAAAAAAACGTACCCGCGTCCGCGGCGGAGGTGAAGGCAGCCTCTCAGCCGTGGGGAGGCTCGGAGCGGGGATCGCCCCACTTCGAGCCTCCTCATTGGCTGAGGGGCTGCCACGCCCCGCGCCAGGGACAAAGGCTGTTCAATCCCGATAGAGGGATTCCCGGCCTGGTAATGACTCGGTGAGGGCCAATCAGAATGGCTCTTGCATTCTGATTGCGTCCTCGCCGGGTACTAATGTGCAAAACACAATACAAGTTATAAAGACAACAGGATTCTCTCAACACTCAGACAGTGGGAAAAAACACAAACACTAGGGAAGGTGAGTGGCACAGTAGAGGAAAACTTCTCAGGTTCACAAAAATGTTTCTCTACACACACAGGAATGTTTGGGGTGACGCAAAGGTGGCAAGGAAAATTAGAAGACGAATGTGATAAAACATGGATCAGGAAACACCAAAAATACCAATTCAAAAAAATTCCTAAATTCTCTTAAACTCCCAAAAGTACCCCTAAACCATCACGTTATGAGCCTGCCCTGTCCACTAAACACTCAATAGCCAAACAAAAACAACAAACTAAGCAGGAACAAGCAGTGCCTTTTAAATTCCCTCAAATCTGTTTTAGAATGGCATTGGGCCACTTCTTTAAATTCCCCTTTCGAGATTCGGGACTTGCAATATAAGGGCAGGACTTTAATCTGACTTACCGACACAAAGGTTCAGCCCTTGGGAGATCGCACAGGAATTCCACAGGTAGGGTTGAACCTGCCCGGAAAAGCACTATTTTCCTGTGGGGCACATTTTGGGAAGTTGTAGCACCCCTAAAATGACTCTACTCCAATAGCTCGATTGAATAACATTCACTGGATCAATGATTGTAATTTTTTTTCGGGGGATCGTTTTTATGTAGGGCTACTATTACCAGTAACCTACTTTTGGATCACTTTATAACTGTTGTTATTTATTACTATCCTTATTACTCAAATTTGGTACTCAATTTATCACATGGAGGTTAGGAGAGTAAAGTGCTGAGTTGGCCAGACCGGGTATCGAACCCGGGACACACAGTATTCCAGAGGAGAGCAAATTGTACTTGTGTGTGGAATTGCCATCTAGCAAGGGTGCAAAATGATGCAGGCAATTCCATCTCTGACAGGGTCATTTAATTATCAGATTCCCCTTTTTTGATCTCCATACGAACATCATAGTGTACCTGTGCTCTGCTGCCTCAGTAGCCTGATATGCAGCACCTGCTACACCTGTGGCACAGCGCAGATTCAAATGTAACAGGTTCCCACTCAGCATCTGCAGCAATTGCCAAGTCTCTGAAGCACTGGGGCAGCCTTTAAGATATTCTCCCCTGTACCAAAACTACAATGATAATAATTAAACCATGATGGTGGCAGGATAAACTCTAAAATAAAGCTATGCCTGAGTTTAGGTATTGTGCATGGCAGTATTTTTTTATCATGTCTGCCACAACTAAATTGATATCACACAGATGTCAGCTCCAGTGAGTCATCTCTGCTGTGAAAGGTGATTTGTATTATAGCCAGATTAGGTCAGACTGCCAACTGGCAGGACAGTAACCTGAATGGCTATGCCTCTTCTTTGATCTCTTTGTAAGGGCAGGTAACAGCCTCTGCCAGAGACAGCTGCACAACAGGCAGTTGTTCTGAGCTCAGGCATCAAAGGAGCACACCCATTCAAAAGGAGTAGCCTCCCACCAGGGATTTGAATCTCCAAAGGCCATTGTCCTTAGTGACAAGGGAAAGGTGTGGATTAGAGTAGACAGGAAGGTTTGTTCAATAGAAGGAGACTTCCCCCATTTTGTTTCTCTCTGCCTCCCACTCTCATTCTTGTCCCGTCCACTTCCTATGGAGCAATGCATTATGGGTGTGATGTCCTCTGCTCTGCGGTCAATGTGAAATTGTATGAGGGTGTTTGTGCCAAAAATGCATTGCTTTCCTGTGATTTTTATAAATAACTAAATACATTCTAGAAATAAATGTCAGAAGGGTAAAGTCCACTTCTATCAAGAGCAGCGATTGGACCACTAAGGCAAGGTAGCTTTAGTTCAATAATTTGTGGGCTTTTACCTTTAAAAGGTGCAGTCTCCCACCCCTTCTTCGATTCACTCTGGAACAACACCTGAGAAGGATTAATTGGACCTCTTTTGGGACCTCTTTTGGGAGAGTTGTACTCTCTGAAGTCCTCACCCACTGAGGTGAAGAAGGAGCATTCCAGGGCAGAGGAGTGCTCTGCCCTCTACCCACTCTCAGGTTACATTAGGGGTGACTTTTGCTGTGGAAGGGGACCTGCCACTCCTCACTAGAATATCCGAAAGCTGGGAAAGCAGACCCTAAGTGGAAACCATCTTATGCCCCAGCCCTTGGATTGGGTCTCACAGCATCCGAAGGACCAGATCAGCTAAATCTCCCTGTCGAGCACACTGAACTGGGTGCCCCGAGTTCACTGCTCATAGAACCAGACGCATCGTGCTGGCACTGCCTCTGACATGCCTCTAACCCTTCAAACTGTACCGCTTCTATCTCAAACCAGCTCGATGCTGCGTTGTGTCCTTCCTGAGTTTGTCACCTGCTAGGCTCAAATTAACTGCTCGACACCAAGACCCGACCCAAACCACTAGAGAGAAACACACTGACTCTAACCTGGGGTTATAAACACGGCTTAACCTTACTAGCCCCCGAAGAGCAGCTTTGCAGATCCACATATCAGAACAAATGTATCACCCTTTCAGCAACTTCTGCCCGCCGATTTGAACCTCTGGAAAATCCCACATTGACTCTTCCTGCCGGTCACAACCAAAATAGGCCCAGGCAAATCATGAGGAGATCCTAGTGCACAAACTGACCTGCATCACTGAAAGCCCCCTTCGGGCTGCACAGAGTGACCGAATTTGAACTTTCTTGACACCAGCTTGCTGCTTGAGCCAACACGATATACTGTACCCAAACAGAGCTTGATGCACTTGCATCACTGCTCAAAACTGGGTTCAACACCGTCAACCCACCAAAGATCCAAAGCGAGGTAGTGTTGACCCCTAACTGCTGTCTTGGTCCACTTGGGCCATAGAGACTGGTTAGGTACCTGTTGCACCTTATTTCACCCACAGATATATCCTTTTTGTGGTTGGTAATTTGCCTATTACCTCTGTATTCATGCTCAAAGTGCTACTTTTCTCTGTTGCATCTTCTCTGTTCTTCCACAGGGATATTTTTGTGTACAGTGTGTTGTAGATGGTTCTGGTACTAATGTGTACTTAATCAAAGTATATATTTTTTTAAAGCACCTTGATTGGACATTCCCTTTATTTAGGACTGTAATACATTGTTGTGTGGGCCACTACAGGATAACATTCACAACCCTCTTAAGCCGAACTGTGCCTGTTGTATCTTTATGATTGCTTTGGCTCTTGGTTTTTAGAAGTGTGCGGGCTGAGTGGGCATTTTTACCCTGGCTCATCCTCATACTCCTGCAGAGCAGAATTCAATTTGTCACAGCTTGAGCTACCCTTCAACGAAGTGTTGGATATTGTTGGATATTCATATTTATTTCATGAACTTAATACGTCCCACCGTGACAACTGTGTATCACGTTTTTCCGTGCATTTTGCAAAGCTTTAACACTGCATGTGCACATGTTCGATTTTTCCACCAATTGATCATATGTTATATGCCTGAGTCATATCTATGTTATTTTCGCCACATGTAGCATCAGGAGATTTCGTCAGAGTGATGGCACAATCAGTGCTCTCATTTAGTATAACATAATAGGGGTTGGCACTGACAGATTTTGGACTTGTGGACTTCAGTTTGCAAACGGGTTTTGGTGGCATAAGCATTAACTCACGATCTGCTTTAAAATATTTGAAAAACGTCATAGTTTTAAGAACTGGTTCCTCACAACTCCTCACTTTGGCTAATGGAGGAGCTGTACACTTGCAATGGATTACCCTTATACGTTGGTTATTCTCTGCCACTCGCAATGCTGTTGTTTAAAGGTTTGAACACTGCACTGTGCAGGTTTAATAGGCATCTTGCCATCACTGGAAAGGGTTCTGCTTCATCAACAGCTGGTGGCTAAATATCTCTGACATCCAGTGGAGTAACTCTGCTGGACATGATGGGGGGGGGCGGGGCGGCAGGGGGCGCCATGACATCTAAATGAAAGTGGACCCTGACAAATGAGTGTGACAAAATGGTGTGCCACAATAGTTGAGGGGGGAACAAAAGCCCTTGTCCTCCCTAAAATGACGCCCATGCTGACATCAAAGGAATGATCTTCCTTTTAACTGCAGTGTGGGCACATTTGGCTGATACATTCTGCTATGAAGTTGGACTTGTTTTAGGATCCTCTTCCAAATATAAGTATCGGGCTGACAATTCATGATACATTCTTTGTTTCTTCTTAATCTGGACGTGTTCTATGGATCCCAGCAGAGATATGCAAATTGATCTAGACTAGAAACGTCCTTGCATCCCATCCTCTTAAGGGCTCCAAAGCTGTATATCCTAGAAACGTGGGTGAGCGATGTGGATGAGTGCACCTTCAAATGGAGAATCTTACATGGCCCAATATATGCATGTCATCTACTGAATGCGATCACGAAGGCACTACAGCGGGGAAATATGACTCTGACAGGGAACACTGGGCACTAAACGAGACAGCGAATAACCATATAAAGCAATGCCTTAATCCCAATTCTACTCATAGTATAAGTAACAAATCCTTGGAACTAATGATCAAAATGAGACTTTAATGGACATCTGGTGGAGGGACTGTACTATAAGAACCGCCCCAGAAGCATCCAAATTATGAGATAGCAGCTGAATGCTTGGATTTCGTGCCAGGAAGTGACACCTGCGAAAGCTCTGAGACATCTACCACTGCAAACGATGGGCCCCGCTCTTGAGATATGACACAGCCCATGGATGTGCCAGTAAACTCTCATGGATCAAGGAGAATGGCAATTGTTTTGTTTACACATGTTGGCATGTTAAACTACACTACCTGGTTAACATTAGGGCTTGCAAATTTCTGGGACACTGAGTCTGCACACGTTGTGAAGTTTATCATACTTCCACAAACTTCATATAGGGGGTTTTTCAGGTGTTTTAAATGTATTAATGCTACATTAGTGTGATGCATGATAATTTGGAGGTGCAGTACTTGCCCCATTCTGAAGACAGCTGCAATTGAAGAATACATTCCTCTACTGCATTATACCCGCCTAACCAAGGAATTGAGTGTCGAAGATTATGCCCACAAACACTGTTCATAGAACTTTGCAAAGTGTATTTTTTCAGTGCAAAAATATACTTTGCACGGTTCCATGAATCAGGGTTTGTGTCGTCAGTGCAAAGTCACCTTTTAGCAGGGTAAAGTCACTTTGAAGCGTGCAAGAAATTCCATGAATCGGGCCCACACTTTTTGTTGTTGTTGGCATTTGTCTGAATACAAATGCAAATAGAAAACACACTTAATACCAGGGACACAAATAGTGACAAAGGAAGCTTATGTACGCAAAAATGCAAAAATATACAAGCATTCACCAGACAGGTTGAGATATCCCACCTTGTCCCTCGGGTCCCACATCAACAAACACCTCACCTTCAAGACACACATAACTAAGAAAACTCAGAAAGCTTGGTGTCAGCTCTCCGTCATGTGAAATTTCATGCCCTTCATCCCTCTGGACAGCTTTGGATCCACCGTTCAAGCACTGGTCCTATCCAACCTGAATGGGGCAGGGCACTCCTCGAAGGCCTCCGGTCATCCACCCTTCTGCCCATGAGAGTGTCCTACATATGGCAACACGCCTCATCAAGGGTTTATGCAGATACACCCACATCACCCGACCCTCTTCAACCTTCACTGGCTCCCACTGCACACACAAAACCCCTTCAAGTCTTGCAGCATCATCTATAAGGCAGTCAACCTAAAGTCACCCTGCTACCTTGCAGAAAAACTCTGCATTTCCGGCAGACAGCACACCACCAGAAGCCAGGACATGTGCACACTTTAAATCTGCTGCTGCAAAAAGGAAAGAACCAGAAAACAAGCCTTCTCTGTCTACGCCAAAAGACTTTGGAATTCCCTCCTCGTCGGCATCACACTCGCCCCCATGCTCCTACAATTCAGAAAATAACTCATGACTCACCGCTTCAAGGAGTCTATCCTCCTCAAAACCTCAGCCATCATGTCGCCCCTCGGCCACCTGATTTGATAGACGCCGCCCACCCTTTGCCTCCCCACCACCTGGTACAGCTGTACCTCTTCTCTGTCCCCCTCTGTTTCCTACCTTCTGCTGTATATCTGTTCTGTTGCTACCACTGAAAAGCGCTCAATTATGCATCTGTATTGGTGTATACCTCTGTAAAGCGCTCGGTTGCTTCTCGAAGCTAGGTCCGCACTCAACAATTACAATAATAATAACAATAATAATAATAATAAGATATGAGGAAATGTAGAGAGAGTCAACTAAAGTAAGAAAGAGGTAGGGAATGAACGAGAAAGAGGGGGAAGAGATTCAGAGGAACAGGTAAAAAAGAGATGTGGAGAAAGACAGAGTAAGAGAAACCTCATGCTTAAGAGAAAGGGAGACATATATGTCCTCCTGAGTTATATGTCGCCTCACATCACAGACTTGGCCAAGAAGGCCCACTTCCAGCTGCACCTCCTCAGAGGTATTATACCTTTTCTCACCTTCCCCCAGAAGCTCACTGTCTCCAGAGCCCTGGCTCTCTTCAGGATGGACTACTGCAACATCCTATTTCTCAATCTACTCTACTCTTCGCCCCCTGCAACTAATCTAGAACAGGACTGCAAGACGTATCCTTGGCCTCAAGCCCATGGACCGTATCTTTCTAGCTCTGAAATCCTTCCACTGGCTCCTGGTGGATGCAAGGATCAAGTTCAAGACCCTCTGCATTGCCCACAGGCTTTCTGGGTTTGGTGCCCGCACTACATCCAACACTCGCTTCCAAAATACCTTTCTTCTAGAGTCCTTCGCTCAGCTACCTACAACTCTCTGAGAGTCAGAAACTTCTCAAGGCAGAGATTGGGAGGAAGATCTCTCCTCTCTGCAGGTGCCTCCCTCTAGAACGGCCTCCCTGCCCCTCTCAGTCTTCAGCTGGACCACCTGAAGTTCTGGAAGCAGTTCAAGACCCTCCTCTTCTCATCTGCCTTCACTGTCTCGCTCCCTGTGCTGACTGGTTGCTTGTTTCCCTCAGTGTCTCACTGGGTACCAGGGTCCTCCATGGCCAGTCTTCCTTTGCACTGCCTCCTGCCCTACCATACACTTAGGGGCTGTAATTGTAACCCCTATGACCTCCCTGCCTCCTTGCACTTACCCAGAGCCATGCTGACCTGGCTGCACTTACTCAAAGCTATGCTGCTCTGATCACCCTCTCCCCTATCCTCTCCTTGCGCTTCCTCCTCTCCTTCCCCCTGCACTTCTCATTGTTGCACTTGCATGATACGAATGCACATGGCCTAGTAGGATTGTTTGTCTTGTCTTCCCTATGTCTTCCCTCCCTTATCTCGCGGTGCCTAGAAACACTTGTGCACAGGTGTGTTATAAATGCCATGTCATATCATATCATAAACAGTGGGCACTGCAGGTCATCTTGCTGTGGAGAAGCATGCTGTGGAGAGGCATGCCTATTAGCCATTCTCTCATACACACTAGCGCTGAGCTTGGATACAGGTAATGGCCGGTGGGCACTGTATATGCTGTCACTATACCCCATGCTACAGTGGACACTTGGCATGGTCGGCCATGCTAATCAAGTCCAGCAGATATGATTACTGTGCATGGGGATGCCTGCATTCAACACCCCTTTACATTGGCTGCTGAACTAGCATTGGGCAATGCAGGAACAGTTCCTGTGTCAAGAGCAGGCACTGCAGATATTGGCACTATACCTGGAGGCATGGACTAAGGGCAAACACTGGGCTTATTGCTGCTGGCCATACACTGCTATTGCTACTCCTAGAGTCACAAGTGGAATTCTGCCTGTATAGTTAAGGTATATCAAGATGCTTGAGCTTAAAATTAATGTTATGTCTGGCTGTAGTGGGGGATGAATGTATGCCTGCGAATGGTGAAATGTGAGATTTTGATGGCTGATTTGTAGTTGTTGATGTGTGACTGTGGGGTACGACTGTAGAGTGTGATATGCGGAGCAGGGTGAGGGGATGTGTAACTGCAGGGTGATGTGTGGTTGTGGAGGGATACGCTTGGCTGTGGATGCAGAAGAGTGCAGGGATAGAATGATGAAGAAGTAAGATCGTGGAGGGGGAGGGTAGGATACTCGAAAGATGGCAGGAGACATGAAATGGAATCTGATGGAAAATGGGAGTGATGATAATATGAGGCTGATGGTATAGTGAACAGAATGGGAGTGTGTTAGAGGTATTCGAGTAGAAGATATGGGCATGGGCAGTACAATTGTAAGAGTGGTAATACTAGTGTAGAGATGATCCAAATGCCTCTACCGGAAGTCCCGCCCCCATTCTTGCTATATGTTGTAAGCCAGAAATTGCGGCATGTACAATGTCAGTATTGGTATCTATCCTGTGAAGGATCCTCGAAATAAGGTATCTATTAAGAAAGCCTTACATAAAGGAGGTTCTTGAAGAAGTGTGAAGTGACAAATGCAAGACAATGGTGATGGCACATGAAGTAGAGATGACGCACAAAGAAGAGATGCCGAAAAATAAACTGTATAGATCTTATAGATCCTGATGACGAAGTAAAGAGTCGAGTATCATTTCATGTGCGGGAATGAAGATTGCACGTACAAGAGCACTGAAGAAAATACAAATCGCTTTATAACTGTACAAATGCTGTAATGCAAGTAGACTAAGTAATCATAAGGCTGGCTATACGTAGTGAATAGACTGCAGGCGGTGCCGCCAATATATTCATAGAATCTGGATGTTTCACGTCGTGTTTAAGCAAACTATGACCCCATGAGCGAAAGGGCCTGAAAGTGTGGCGCAGTAGAAGAAAACGGTTGACGATGTAGGAAGAACCTCGAAGGCTTGTCTGGCCCAGTGTCAAGGGTTGAGGCAGCCAAGAAACTGGTTATATATTCGAGAAGATACAATGAACGTGAGAAGCGAAGCAAGCTCCTCTTGAGGTGTAATGGAAAAAAATACTATGAGTGCCAAATTTTATTCATTTACTAGTATTAAAGGTGAAAAAGGAGCTCAAACACAGTCTCCTTTCACATGGTCAAGATGGAAATAGTCTTTGGGCAAGCCACATCGAGACTGGAGATAAGACTGTGCTCACACTCCCCTTTATTCTCAGGCACAGTGATACTTTGCAATGCCGAGTTCAAATACAATTTGAATGGCAGACAGTAGGAGTGATGATGGATGATGGGCTAATTAGGTGGGAAGGCATGGTAAAGTCCACCCACAAGCACCTGGATGCTGCTAGCGAGTGGAATATTCCAGAAGGGTGTAAGCATGCCAACAAATTGTAGAGGGCCACGTAGCAAAAGAGCCCTATAGGTTGAAAGCTAATGAAACGTTGTGTATTTTATGACAGCAAAGATTACTTGTACTAGGTGTGGGCATAAGTTGCCCACCCCTTCTCTAGAGACCCAAACATAATCCTATCCCCCATAGAAAGTATACCTAGATGTTTCCCGTAGACGCACCACAACCACAAAATATTTTGCTTCGTAGTATGATGTCAATAATGACACATTTTCACAATATAAATGTAATTTTTTATTAAATGCTTTGAGAGATAGTTGAGCGAACGTCCGTTGAGGTTCGTTGTTCTCCCTGTTTTAGATAATTGCAAATAAAACAGTTATGTTTTGCCAACTTCCTGAGTCGGTTTTATTGTTGGTGTCAGAGTAAATTCTGCATCCTCATCCATCTAATAAATCGTTACCTCGCTTAAAGGGCCTACGGGTTCACATGGTAGCAGAGTATGGTTATAGAACCCATCGACCAGTAGGTTTCTAGTATTTCGGACAGTCGGACACCCTCCACCATCTAGCCGGAAGATCGTGAAGTTTCCTGTGGAGAGCAGCTAATATGGAAAACTTGAAAGTAGATCGAAATAGGTGGGACATGCCCCTCTTTCACAAAATCCCTCCTGGTTTCCAGAGGCGCTGAGTGGATGGAAGGCAACAGTGGTTGATTGGAGGAGGGGGATGATACCGAAGATCTTGAGCTGAAGAACGGATGGTGAGTAGATTGAGGGGAATGGTAAAATAAGGGGATGGGATTGTGGTAACGTAGAAAAGTAACAGTGGGTTGTTTGAAATAATGAGGAGCATTAAGAGAAAACAAGGAGCGTTTTATAGAGACCGGTTTCCTACCTCAAGGCAGGCCTAGAAGGAGTCATTTCAAAACCCGAAGTGGGGTATAAATAGGCAGCACATAAACAGGTTTATGATAGGGAATGACTCAAACTCCAATAAGAGTATTTTGGGGCTAGGAGAAAAGGAGTATCATGATGTATATATATGTGAAAAGTCGACTAGTCTGTCTGTTTGTTTGTGTATTTTGTAAAGGAAAAAAAGATGTCGAAGAGCAACAAGAATAAGTTGTGTAAAGATTGAAATAAGAGATAAAAAGTTATTACTGATTTTAGGTCATTGTCGGCGCTGACCGAAAAGTAGGTTGAGATAATTGAGAAAAAGAGGCTTTGCGCGGCAAAGGTTGGACCGTGCTCATATTTGTTGTTTTCCTGAAATGTATCTGTATGAACAACGCTAAGTATTGAGAGTCAATTGAGACTCGTCACAATGGGAGATAATACCCCATTGATGCACCTGTGCAAAACACTGCCAAAACACATGCCCAAGCTCAAAGAGTATAGTGCGGAATGGGACAAAGGTACAGCAGACAAAATATTCATGCCTTGGCCACAAGGGGGATCGCTGTCAAAAGCGGTATTGCAACACATGACCACCTACGTGCACGCTTCATACACAGGGAAGAAATTGGAAAATAGTCTAACTATTTTAGAGATTTGGAAGATGTATCAGGAAGTGAGAGAGGATCCGCCACCTGAGGATTGGATGTTTCATCAGTGTAATGAGGAAGGTGCCTAGCCTTCTGCTCCTCTTGCCTCGCCTGATGTAAAAGGCATCAGTACAGAAAGTGAAGGATTGTATCCATTGTAGGAACTGAAAGGGGTGATGGGGTGTACTAATCCGATATATGAACCGTCTGTGTATAATAGTGATGATAGTCCAGAGGCAACTAGGAGGAGAGAAGAGACCTTTAAGGTCGTACAAAACAGAGAAGAAACAAGTGACCAATCAAATATATCAACAGAGATAGAAAGAGCGATTAAGAGATGGAAAGGAGAAAAAGATAAAGCTGATGAGCTTGTACAGAACGAATGGATGGGAGGACAGATATTACTCAAACTTATAGGAAAAGTATCGAGGAAGTTAGACAAAAGGAAGATCAAGATGAAAAGGACAGAAAAGTCATGGAACGAGAAAGGCCATTGAAAGAGGGTGAACATAAGAGAAAGAGCAGGCAGAGATGAGAGAAAATGTATCAGGAAGAACAGCAAAAGAAGGAAGAAAGAGCGGAGGAGCAAAGGAAAGATGATAATTGACAGAGAGCAATCGATGACCGAGACAGGCAAGACAAGAAGAGAGAAGAGGAGGAAGCGCAGATATTAATGGATAAAAGGATACAAAGACAAAGGAAAAAAGAAGAGCGTAGGGCGAATGAAAGAAGGGAAGAAAAAAGAAGGGGAATGGAAAGAGTTAGATGGGATGCGAGAAAGGGAAGAGAATTACATGAAGAAATGGAGAAAAAAAGACAGAAGGAGCATTCAGAAAGAGTTAAAGGATTCGAGTCTGGTAAAAACGCACATCAATACTCCTTGAAGGAAAAAAACTGGAAACAGTATCAACACTGCCGATTGTTGCAAGAGAAAAATAATAAGAAGAAAGATGCTAAAAAACTTGAGGAAGCAAAATTAGTTCCGAAATAATTGTCGAAGTACGCTATAGAAGGGGCGGTACTGGCAAGTAGAGAAGGATTGGGAATGCAGCAAGCAGTGGGTACATCGCAGGCAAATAATCAACACCAAATGGATCAAGGAGGGAATGGGTTTATGCCACGAGGCAGAGGAATGGGCTAAAGAGGAAGGGGTGGCTTTCAGAATAAACAAGGTGGGTTTGAGAATATGCAGAATGATAATCAGAATATGCAAGGAGGATTTAACCAATGGGGACAAATCAGAAGAGTCCCTCCTGTATGTTGGACATATGGGATGACAGGGCATATCATGCACACATGTGGAAGCCAAGGGTATGTACAGAATGGACAATTCCCAAGAGGGGGTCAGCTTATGTCCAGGATATAGCACGGGTGCTGCAAATACAACAGGCATTGCAGCCACAGCAAGCACCATTGAATCCCCCACAAGGGCAGTCACAGCACGCACCCATGCAGATACAGCAGAATGCAAATATGGGACAGCTACTGACATCTAGAGTAGGGGGTTTCACTGTGGTAGGTGGAAGTTCTTTCACGGGTACGGAGATAAGTATGTATCCACAATAGGACAGCCCACAGGGCGACTTGCTGTGTTCACTACTATCTGTGACACCAGACCCCAAGAGGAAGCAAGGGTTGATGTGACGATAGGAGGCATATATTTTTCTTTTTTAGTAGACACTGGGGCTACTCGCTCATGAATACGAGAGGGAAAATAACCCAATGTCGGGAAATGCCATGAATGCTCAAGGATTCTCTGGAGCTACAAGTCGAGTTCCTTTTACTGACAAATTACCAGTCTCCATAGGAGAGTGTGTCATGTCTGTCCCATTATTGTACTTAAGTCAGACACCAGTCAACATTCTAGGAAGAGATTTAATGACAAAATTCAATATGACAAATACTTTCACTGATGAATGCATAGTGTGTTCTACTCCAGGGATACATTAAATGAACATGGGCAAATTTATATTGGTGTTTATGGGGCCATTGGCTCTGCAAAAAATGCTATTAGAGGCTGAAGTCTTTCTTCATGGGACACCCATTTTGTTGACATGTCTACCCGGCTTAGTGGGAAAGATTATTATTATTATTTTCTTTTTATTAAATGTTTTAGTTTTTACAAACATTTTCCACTCAAATTTTAATACAAAAGATTCAAATCAACATTTCCTTTGTTTTGTACGTTTCACATTACTCACAGTACAGTTTAGTCTATTTAAAAAGGATAAACAAAACAAAAAAGGACTGGTTTCAGGACATATTTACATTTCCTTAGGATTGATTCCCACTCCAGTTATTACATTCCATTATTGAGTTCCAAAATTGAATGAATCTGAAGATTAATGAGTTGTTATTTCCTGCCAATATAAGAGTCCATCTTTCAATCGGCTGATATTGTAATGTTGATTTTGGCAGCATGTCTCTGAAGACATTTCTTTTCTCGTCTAGTGCAGTACATTGCATAATGATGTGGTATATCGTCTCTGACTGATTTTCAAGTTTACAGAATCTACAGTAGCTTTGGGATTCCGGCAGCTGTTTCGTCTTTGTCAGGAACTCTCGGGTTGGTAATATATTAAGATGCATTCTCAGAAAAGTGTCCCTCATAACTCTCTCTGGGATTTGTTGAAGATACCGTGGGAGTTGATTCAGTGCTCTGACATCAATCTCATGTGTTATTGACAGTTTGTATTGTGTGTTTTGCTGGATCGTTCAACTCCAGTCATTCCTTTGCATTCTTAAATTCGCTTTTTGTGGCCGGTGTACTAACATCTCAATGCTAATATCTTCACGTTCTAGTGTTTTCCGATAGGCATTTTTCCATAGGTTCAGGACTGTGGCTTTTATTGATGTTTCTTTCCCGCGTAATATGTCGATGGCTGTGACCTTGTCTACTAAAAGGGTCTTTCTATATAAGGCTATAGACTTTCAGGATTTTTCAATTTCTAGTAATTGTAGAGCCAGTTCATGGCGTATTCACGGTCCCGGATATGTTGGAGGGAAGGATAATATTTTCTTCCATATTATCCCTTCTAAAATCGTCCATATATTTTGTGGTGCGTTTAGCATAGTCTCTGAGCCATAAGTTAGGATAACCATGATCGTCTGTTTGTAGAATGTAGTTACGGGTTTCAAGGAGTAAACCCCATATTTGCGATGACGTATCCGTCCTTGCCGTGAGAGAGAGAGGGCTTTTTCTTTCTGGATATCGACCCATTGTTTTTCTGTTTTAGACTGATTTATCATTACTCACAGGTATTTCATTGTTGATACTGTTTCCAGTTTTTTTCCTTCAAGAAGTATTGATGTGCGTTTTTGTTTCAAGTTTGATGTTTGCACAAGGTTCATTACTCGTGTCTTTTTAACATTGATTTTAAAATTATTAGCTCCCATGTATGTGCTTAGGTTGTTAATTCTTTTCTGCAGTCCCACTTGCATCTTATCGATGATAACTAAATCATCAGCATATGTATAGTGGGAAAGATTATGAGATTACCTGATGAGTTTTTGTTCAGGCCACAGATACTTATGGATGAAGAAGGGAGACAGATTATTCTCCTAGAATTAAATGCAGCCATAGTATGAGGGGAGATGCCCATGCTCGAAGGAACTAATGATGAAGGCAGGCTATGGAGAACAGTGATTGCCATTGGGCAAGGGTATAGACTGGCTGACGTCACAGATGAAGACATGTTCAGAGATAATGCATGAGATGATGAAGTGATATTCGAGATGAGTATTACACATTGGATCAGAACAGAGAAAAGAGAGATCCCAATGTGAATGGTGATAGTGCGACAGCGCCCAGAATCTTTTTAGGAAGATTTGGAAAAAGTGCCAAACTCTTTATGGACTACAGTCCAATATGACATAGGCCTATTGAAGGGGCTAGGGGAGGTTAAGATTAAGTTGAAGCCAAGAGAAATTTTACCTCGAGCAAGACAGTACCCAATGACTCAAGAGGCAGATGAGGGTATTTTTAAGACTATATCAGCCCTGATGGAACAAGGTATTTTAGTGACATCAGAGTCTCTGTGTAATTCTGCAGTTTATCCTTTAAAAAAAACAAAGGGTGGTGGAGATTTATACAAGACATGAGACCGCATAACCAGATTGTAAAGGCCGAGTTTCCTTTAGTTCCGAATTCTGCAACAACATTGTGTAGTATCCCAGCAGAAGCACGATATTTCACAGTAATTGACTTGAAAAATGCATTTTTCTCAATCCCGCTGCATAAGGACTCCCAAGATCTCACAAAATTTACATTTCGTAAAACTAAATTGAAAAGCACTCGTTTACCCCAAGGGTACTGTGAATCTCCATCGATCTTTAACAGAGTCTTTCAGATGGACCTAAGCAATATTGATTTTCAAAGCATTGTGATACAATACGTAGATGATATTTTGGTTTGTAGCACAACAGAAAATGAGTGCAGATAATACTCTATTCAGTTAATGACTATTCTGGCAACCAAAGGATATAAGGTAGACAAAGAGAAAATGCTCAGTTGATCACACCTAAAGGGAAAAGGGTCACACCTGAAAGAGCTGAGGCGATCATGAAAACAGTACAACCGCACACGGTAAAACACATGCAGTGGTTTTTGGGATTATGCAACTATGTTAGAGCGTGAGTGTTTGATTATAGTTCATATAGCAGACACCTTTTGCAGGCTCTGAAGAAAGCACAAGTGAATAAGGAAAAAATTAAATGGACTGAGGAAATGGAGGAAGGGTTTGAAGAATTAAAGAAAGCAATTTGTACAGCTCAAGTTTTAGGAATTCCCAACTGTGATGAGGAGTTCTTATTTTCGCACACAAATGGGAGAGTCATGACAGCAGTGCTTAAATAGAGAACCACATTAGGGTATAATCCTTTGGCATATTATAGTGGGATTCTGGACCCAGTTATGAAGGGACACGTTCCTTTGTGAACAGTCGTTGGCAGCAGCTGTGTTCCCAATAGAGAAGTTTACTAGTATTGTGATAGGTGTTCTATGACATTGTTTGTTGAGCATGCTTTGTTTGCCATTTTGGAAAAACCTAAGGGTACATTGGCATCTCAGAGAGCTTCTGCATATGAGGTAGTTATATCGGATCCAGAAATCAAAACAGTAAGGTGTAAAATAGTGTGCATGTGCATGATTGCGCCAACTATGAGGAGTCCTCCGATGACATCCCACGCATAAAGGAAAATGCGTTAATAGGGGAAGATTCACTTCATTGATGGGTATTCAAAAATCGATCAAACTAGGGGGGAAATGCCGTCCGGTTTAGCTGTTGTAAGACTCAGAGCCAATGGTGAATTTGAAGTGGTAGCGAGTGAGACTGCCGGCTCACTTTTCAGCGCAAGCAACAGAATTGGTGCCGCTTATTGTTGCACTTGAAAAACACATAAGGCAGGAAGTAAAGTGTACAGTGAATCCGCCTAAGTGACATCAACCGTGCACGCAGGGTTAGCACGTTGGAAAAGGAGGGGCTACCTCAGTGCGGATGGCACTCCAGTGCAACACGCAGCATTATTGGACAGACTTATTAAGGCACTACAACTCCCAGAAGCCATTGCAATAGTTAAATGCGCAGCACATACTAAGCAAACTGACTTTATCTCTTGCTGGGAACGAAGCCGTAGACGAAGAGGCCAAAGGAGTTGCATATTTACCAGATATTTCAAGTTTTGATACTCCAGATGTAAAGGAAATAGTAGTTATAATCATGACAGTAAATGAAGGGTTTGTCAAGAACACAGTTGATGGAAGTTCAAGGCAGTGCGCCACAGGAAGAGCAGGAATTTTGGAAACAAAGGGGGTGTTCTTTGTCCCCCTCTGACGCATTATGGTGACAGAACAGCACTGGAAAGCCAGTGATGCCTGTAGCCATTAAGGGTAGTGCTTGAACGGCCGCCCTACCCTACGCATGTAACTAGGGAAAGCCTTGCAGCAGCTATTGTGGATAACTTGTTTGTACCAAACCTGTTAGAACACGTTGCATTTTATGTAGTAAATTGCATCAGATGTCAAAAGCTTACCGCTGGGCAATCACTGCGAATGATCAGAGGAGTGATTCCTTGACCAAATGGTCCTTTTCAGCATTTACATATTGATTATTTTAATATGCTGCAAGTATGTAGTGTATATATGATAGTGGTGGTGTGTCTCTTTTCTAGGTGGATCAAATCAGGTCCTTGCACACACCATGATGCAGTTTTTAGTCCGAGAAATCTTTCCCAGATGGGGAGTATATGAGGTGCTAAGATCCGACAATGGGCCCCATTTTGTTAATGAAGTCTATTGCTTAGTATAAAACACAAGTTTTCTTCTGCTTATCACTCGTTAGCAAATGAGTTATGTGAGAGACTCAACAGTCTCCTTAAAGAGAGAATTGCTAAATTAAAATTGACACTGAAGAAGGGATGACTGTATGACCTGCCCCTTGCATTATATGCATTAAGTAACTAGCCTGGGTCGGACCACCACCTCACTCCCCACAAACTAGTGACAGGGAGGCGAATGAGAACGTCTTTGTCTCCTCCATCGAGGAGCTGAAGTGATGCCCAGAAGACTGCAGAAATGTTAGGAAATGAGTTACGTGATTATTTGACATGTATGACCGCTAGTATCTCTGTCATTTCAGATCAACTCAAGCGTAAGGGGGGTCGGTCTCAGGACTCAGACGAAGACCATTCAGCAACCAGAATTCAAGAACTACTTCCTGTACCTAGACTATTTGTTGGAGACCCAGTTCTAGTGTGTAACTTCACACGGAAGTGGCACGAGCCATGTTTTAGTGTTCACTGTGGTGTTGAGAATGTTACTCCTTCAGCAGTAAAAAGTCCAAGAAAGAAGCGCTTGGATTCACTTATGTGACATAAAACCTTACGCTGGTGAGACCAACACAACCCTAACCATTGATTCGGAAGCAAGGCAAGAAGAAGAAGTTCAGCATGTGCAGACTTGATCAATAACAAGGAAGAAGGACACCAAGGTTGCCGATTAACTAAATACAAGTATGCATTTGGACTGTGGCTCACCCCAGACACTCTTTATAAATATTATAGCAAGGGTGCGAACCAAGTTCTTGAGTCACAGGAATCTTTCATTTGGACTTTACAAAGGGTTGATGTTCAAAATATGCCAAATCTAGAGTTTGAATTTGACGACTGGAAATGTGAGCAGTTTCTAGGTTCAGTTTCTTTTTGGTTAATCCAATATTCCTGTCAGATGCCTATGCCCATAGGCTCCTTCTCGCAATTTTTTTTTACACAATTCACGCTTATTCTGCTCTTCTTGGGCGAAGTACTAATATACATGTATTTCTACAGGATCCTAAAATTGGGGCTGCTTGTGGCGATGGTTGAACAGATCCTACAGTTACCCTATCGTTTTACAGGGTTGCCTGATCAAAAAGGGGTTTTCAGGAGACCACCAGGGGGCGCAGGCTACATGGACGCCTGAACACCTAGCTCCGTCGGAGCCTGAAAACGACACTGACTACAGATAGCTCTACCAGGCCCGCAGGCCCGTCTGACCCCGAAGAAAGCAGTAGTAAGGGGCCAGCTTTGCTTCAGTGCAATCCTGGAGGAAATCGGTTGGAGGAAGCCCGAGTTCCAGCTCCCGAAAATAGCAGCCTGAGAGATTGAGCCACGCCACGTTGCAAAACTGTACATCAATACCCAGACACAGAGAGCAGCCTCCGGTCTCTCTGGAGAAGTGCCACTATGACCCCATATCTCGCCAGCCCTCCCTCCTCCCCTGAAAGACAGTCGGGTGGGCGAGGCTCTGAGTGCATTGGGGCACCCTAACTCTAATTGGACTAGCACCTGCGGATATCTGAGCTCCAGCAGTGAGCCCTCGAGGGCTTGTCAGGCTGAAAGAGCAACAGCCAGAGCCATTGAGAGAGTGGGCAGTGACTCCCCGTTGCCCCTCAAGAGCACCACCCCCTTCAGAAACTCAGCGATAAGGAGTGAGTGGGGGGAAACAGGCCACACGAAGAACCCGCAGTAACCATGGCCATACAGGTCCCCCATCCTCCCCCACCCACCCGCATAAGCACACGGCCACGAAGGAGACCGGACTAGGAGGCAGCAGACTCCTGACCCCCGGCAAAACCCCTCCAGGAGGCCGAAGCCAGATTTGCCCCCCACAACAACAGCTCACAACTCTGCTCCCACATGGCACTTCGACTGCGGTGCATTATGCACAAGCAACCGCAGGCCAGGCACATCGGCAGACTTTTTACACCCTTGCATACCCATCTGGCGTTAGGGAGAGGGGAAGCAGGTCCGTCAGAGCCACGGGGACTATGCGCAAGGCTCTCGCAGTCCTGGAAGAGGATGAGCACCTGAACTCTACTGCTCCCTGTACCCGCTCATAACCCATTGCTCCAGGAGAACCGCAGCGGGGCAAAGTGAAAAGGGTCAAGGGAAAAGTCTCGCGCCCCAACAAAACTGATGAATCAACATAGCGGATGCGCCCTGCAGACCAAATATCAAAGAGTACCTCACAACTGTACCAGCAGCGGAGCCCGCCCCTAAGCTCGCCTAGCCACAGGCACAGTTTTTAGGAGCGAGCAGCCCGGCTTGGCCACTGTAGCAAGAGTGGAACATCACACAGGGTGAATAAGGCCACGACAACTCCACTGGGAGAGGGCCTGGGCTCACCACAAGACACTTTGCAGATATCCCAATGTAGAGAGCCACCCCCCCTTCCCTGTCAGCACAGGCACGGGCACTCTCAGCATTGCTGGCACAGACATCACTGGCGACAGCAAAGGAGCAGCGGCACTGGGTCGCCAGCCTCGGGCGCCGACAACCCACAAGAGGAGAGGAGAATGCATAGAGACAAACCACTGACTCCTCACCGGCCCGCACCCCGTTCACACCACAGCTTCTGAGAGCAGCTACTTGAGGAGCCAGGGCCCCGACATCCCAGCCCGCCTTGTGGTCGTGCGCTCACTCACACAGCACCTGGATCACTAAGGCCCAGGAAGTCACAGGTGCAACAGTGTGTGGTGACAGGAACCGTACTTGGAGTGAGAGGAATCCACGAGCAGAGTGCATGAGAGGACCTCTCAGGCTCACACAAGCAACCTGGGAAGCACATGCAGACAGATCTCAACCCTACCACAGCCTCGAAGCTGCAGAGGTTTTGAAGAGAGTCCAGAACCATGGCATCCCCCCAACCCCAGGGAACTTCTCTAATCCCAGGGGGCGACCAGGAAGCCTCCACGAAGGCTGACGTTCGCCTCCTACTGGATGAAATCCGCTCCCTTTGCAGCAATATGACTGCCAAAGTCAATGCACTCCAGGAAAGAGTCCGCAAAATAGAAGACAAGGTGGAGGCCTTAGAGAACTACCAGCAATCCGCAGATATTGTGGAAATGAGAATCGAGGGCCGCCACCAAGACCTGGAGCAGAGGAACTTCGACCTTGAAGCAAAGGTAGACGACTTGGAAAATAGGGACCGGAGGTCAAACATATGCATCCAAGGTCTGATCGAGACCCCAGAGGAGAGTCCAGAAAGCTTGGAAAGTAAGGGTAAGGCACTGGTGAACTCCCTCTTCCTAACCCCTCCAAACCCGGCGTTGGAGTTCGACAGAATTCATTGGGGGACACAAGACGAGGCAGAGCAAAAGGCACCAGGAAATTCAAGAGACTGGAGCCTGAGTAGAGTCAACCCCACTCCCTTCCAGTCACTTCCTGAGAAAACCACAGACCAGGACAACAAATGCCCACTCAGGGTTCAATAAAACTGGGCAACGTGGGTCCCATGTGACATGACGTCTGGCCATGCACCAGCTTAAGATCCATGCGCTCTGGGCCTACAAGCGCCTGCTGACCCGGCTGGGCAGCCCACACACGAGTTATAATGCATATTATTCGGTTACCAGTTAGAATGTTATGTAGTTTTTGTAGTCCAGGCCCCAACGGAGTCACTTCTCAAGTGGTCCTATGACATTCACGAGGGTGTCTCCGAGCCTTAGGACAACATCTAATTCTCCCTTCTTTGTTTTCTTTCTCTTCTTTTTTTCCTGGGGTCTACTAAGGGGGCCGGGGTTCAGATTGGGAGAAACACATAACCAGGGCCTTGTCACCAGTGGGGTGAGGATACCACTGCCGAAGGAAGCAATGATCCGGCCGGGAGAGGATGGGAGATGTGCGCAGGGCTGATTCGGCATTCCCGTTTCATAGCGGTTTGGTTGAAGTTGGGATTTGGTCCTCTTGATTGGGTACAGGAATGGTAAAGCACATAACACAGACTGGCGATGGTGGCTGATACCATACAAATCGGATCCTTGAATGTCAAGGGTCTCAATTCACCACATAAGAGATTGATGCTCACCCAACAGTTTCAACAATCAAAACTAGATCTATTATTTGTACAGGAGACCAAGTTTAAATGTAAGGAGGAATTCCCCCTGTGTGGAAGACAGGTGGGGGGTACGCTATGGGTCTCGAAAGCTGATAAGAAAGGGCTAGTAGGCATCATATACCATGACTCCCTTGATTTACACATTGCGCTGACCCACAAAGACCCAGGGAGGAGGTATCTTATTGTAGACAGGGCCAACAAATCAATGTACATAACCCTATGCTTGGTATACGCCCCAAACATACAACAATTAGCTTTTTGCAAAACACTCCTCGCCCAACTAGACAACGAAATATCAGGTTCCCTGATCTGTGGAGGGGATTTCAACCAGGTCTCTGACACATTGCTAGACTGGAAATCCTACTGAGAGGGTGCGACCCCCCAGTAAACAGGTCTATTCCGGGACTTAATATTAGAGCATCTCTTAATAGATACATGAAGAGCCCTGCATCCAATGCAAAAGTCTTATACATTCTACCCCCCCCCCCACACATAACACCTTCACCCGAATTGATTACATCTTCTTGGAAGGTGGCCTGGAGCACCGCCTAAAAGATGCTAGCATCAAACCAATAGGCTGCTCCGACCATGACATGATAGTAGTGGATTTGGATCTGGGCCTCAGCAAGCGGCTTGATAGGTGCTGGGTATGCAACGACATGCTCTTTAGAGACAGGCCCTTTAGGGACTCCTTAGGCATGGAAATAAAAGAGTTTCTTGAGAGCAACAACACAGGTGTAATCCCTAGGTTACCTGTGTGGGAAGCCGCAAAGGCAACCATAAGAAGTTTAATAATGGTCTGGGGGCAACTGTCAAATGAACACAGCTGCTCAGGAAGAACCAATTAAAGAAGTTGATACAGGACAGAGAGACAGCCCTAGAGCAGGACAATACACATGCTTCGGAACTCCTAGCTGAAACCAGGGAGCTCAGGCAGGAACTCAAAGACAGTTGGCATGGAAAAGCTAGCCCATTTGAGATATGTCAAGCAGAGAAATTACGAGAAGCAGGACACGGCTCACACGCTCTTAGCCGCCAGGCTTAGAAAGCAGAGAGCAAAAAGGGCGGTACCATTGTCTGGCACAGTGTCAGGGCGGAGGCATCCAAGAAATGGGTTATCTATTCAAGAAGATACAATGAACATGAGAAGCGAGGCAAGCTCCTGTTGAGTTGGAATGGAAAAACACTATGAGTGCCAAGTTTTATTAATTTAATAGTATTAAAGGCGAAAAAGGAGCTCAAACATGGTCTCCTGTCACATGGTCCAGACGGAAATAGACTTTGTTTAGACCTCATCGAGACTGGAGATAAGAATGTGCTCACACTCCCAATGGGATTGTAGGAAAAGGTTATTCGCTGGTAGCAGGTGGTAGCATAGGTAGTTGGATAGGGTAAGGTCGTAGGTTGCTATGGGGGGAAGAGAGATTTGCTGAGGGAAGTGGTGTTGTAGGTGAGAGTGCTGGGTAACTTGAAAATGTGATTGAGAGTGGGTGGTCGTGTAGGTATGGCTGGCCCTGGTGATAGATGGGTTTCGGGCAGATGTGCCATGCGGGGTGGCAAGTAACATCTGCAGGGGCATCACATTGGAGTGAGGGTGTTGAGTCATATGTGAGCTACAGGTAAGGGGATAGGAGGAGGAGCAATGGTGGTAGGTGGTTGGGTGGACGAGGAGAGGTAAATAGTGTGGTTGGTGGAATAAAAAGGAGTGGTGGATGGAGCAAGGAAGGAAGATTGGTAGGAAAGATGAAAGAGGGTGGGAAGGAAGAAGTGGATTGCATGATGACAGGCAGTGAGAAAACAGAGCAAAGATCCGAACAATGAGGCACACTATGTCATTCGTAATGTTCTGCGTGCCTTAAAACGGTGTGCATCTCTGTGCTAAGGCAGTATGGATAATTGGCATAGAAATGGGTTGCTTGCATACATTGTTTATACAGACAGTTGAATTACATATTAGGAGTCAAGAAAGATGTTTTCAGGTAGAGAAGATTCAGTGGAAGAGGTGAAAGTACAAATGGCAGAATGGACCAGGCTCCTACGTTAAAACCCATTGGACTGGTAATGTCTTGCCATGGTACAGCTAGCAAATTCTGCTTACTAGCATTCAGTGCATAACCCAAACATTTATTAAGCAATAAGCCCCGAGCCGCGGGGGCATTACAGAGTCAGGTAATGCCCAGGGGCCCATAGTTATATGCCAGAGCGGAGCAAAGGCCTTAACGAAGGCCCCGGGGCCTTAGCTGACTCAGTAATGCCCCCACGGGTATGGGTTTATTGCTATTAGTACCCCCCTGGCCCACAAGACCGGGGTACTAATAGCATTCTTTTTCTGTTTCAAAACGCGGCAACTTTTCGGAACAGAAAAAAAAGCTTTAAAAAAATGACCACCGGGGATGGGAAAACAGAGTCCGTTTTCCCTTTCCATGGCTGCCATGGAGAGCGGACGCACTGGGGACAGAAGTGTTCCCAGCACATTTGCTCCCAAAAAAGGAGAAAAAAGAAGGTAAGTGGGGTTGGGAGGGCGGGGAGGGTATTGTTTGCATGGGATGGGGGAGGAAGAAAGAAAAAACTTACCTGAATCACCGGCAGGGGAGGATGGCAGCCTCCAACTGTGTGGATGCTCGGAGCGGGGACTGCCCCGTTTCGAGCCTCCTCATTGGCTTAGGGGCTGCCACACCCCCTGCTGGGAACAAAGGAAAGGAATCCGACGAGGGATTCCTGGTCAGGTAAAACCGCGGCGTGGGCCAATCAGATTGTTACATTCTGATTGACCCTCGCTGGGTACTAATGTTATATAACGCTCAACATGGCAGAAGTTGATTTGTATCTCCCACCCCCTTCCACCGAGGGACACGTGATACATTAAGAACTCACATTAAGCTAACAATCGCTGTTGCCCCCCTACCATCCCTCAATCACGGTTGCCTCCCTACTACCCCCCAATCACTGTTGCCCCACTATCATCCCTCAATCACTTTTGAGAACAGTGAACCTGCTAGGAGCTGATCTCCATCTGCAGAGCCCATGTGGCCATAGTTGTTTCAACAGCTGCCTGGGAAGGGAACGTACCTGGAAGGATCCTTCCTGACTGCTGTATCCATTGCCTTTAGCTTGTGAAGACAGAGCCACAGGCCACTGTTCTTCTAAATCACGTCTTTGGCTTTCTAGAGCTAGAGCGGTAGTTTTCTATTATGATAGTCATTTCACATGACAACCGTAACAAAGACCAGTGCTTGGATTTGAAATGCGTCTGTGTGGTGAACATAGAGGCCGGGGCACCCCCGGGCTTCAGGATTGATAATAAAAATAGCTTCTGGGCTCAATGCGAAGGAAGCACGCACGCCTTTAGCATTTCGCACCAGTTGATGTTTTTTTATCTTGCCTGTGGTCTATCAAGATTACATGTGTGTGTGCACTTCTTGTAACAGGAAAGACGCCCGCTTGCACTGATTTATTTGTTCTGCAGGTGCATTTTCGAAGTGTCCCACAAGTTTTTTTTTTTATATAAATGTCTTCACACACATTGTGAAATTTTACAACATCAAGTTGTTTTCCAGCAGATTTTGAGTTATGAAAATTCGCCTCTCTCTGTTGCAGTGGACACAATAAACAGAAATGAAAGTCTATACTTTTCAAGCACTTGCGATTCGACGACAGGGGCTGACCTCTCTGCATCACCCCTTCCATAACTTTGGTGAACATCTTGCACGTGAAATAGGTGAAAAACTAACCATCCATTTGAAAAAAGAAAGAACTGACCATACATCACTAATTCTGCATCTTTCTATCTATACTATAAAAATGAAAATGTTAGCTTCAGAGTTAATGTTGTTATGGGAACTTATTTAGGACTGAAAATATTTTTCAAATGAGTCCTTAGAAATTAAAAAAATATCCTAATAACAGAGATATTTAATAATTGGATGCACTGTGTTGGTTGCTAGCTTGGTGGCGTGATCGCTCCTGCATGCCATGTGAGGCTCTGGACATGATTCATATATAGCTAGTTTCTGATGACATAAAAACGTGTCCAACGTTTCCTGTTGCTGTTTGGAACTGGTCCAAGGTTGAATGCCCCCATAGAAATCCCCATCTTACTATTCCCCGAAGGCAGACTCCCTGGTGGTATAGTGATACTTAGTCTTGTACTGTAATTCGGCAGAATCTCCATCAGTTGCCCCCAAACATTGCCATCGTAGTCTAGTGGGGCAGCCCGCCTAACACATGGTGGTCTTGTGGCACGTGCCCCACTAAGATAATGCTGTGATCACTTCAGTGAGAGCTCTTAATTGCACTTGATCCAATAATAAGATGTGAAGCATCGTTTAGTGATGGCACTAATTACCCAAATATTTACTGCAGCAAGGGCTCTTAACCTACCCCAAATCCACCTGGTGGTCTGGGGGGTTCAGCCTCCCACTCCCTTGTGGTCTATTGGTGCTTGCTCTAATCCAAATGGTGTAGTCATTCATTTAGTGAGGGCTCTTAATTGTCCCACTTAGTCACCTAGTGGTCATGAGGGAAGAGCCTCCTAACTTCTGCTTCCCTTCCCCAACTTCCCTTTATTTAGATATTCCGGATTTGTATCCCAATCAAAAGGGCTGCCTATTGAAGTTGACCTTGCATAACGTGAACCTCTCTGAGGACCAGCCCCCATTCCCTTAAAGGGCTGCCTATTGAAGTTGACCTTGCATAACGTGAGCCTCTCTGAGGACCAGCCCCCATTCCCTTAAAGGGCTGCACATTGAAGTTGACCTTGCATAACGTGAGCATCTCTGAGGACCAGCCGCCATTCCCTTAAAGGGCTGCCTATTGAAGTTGACCTTGCATAACGTGAGCCTCTCTGAGGACCAGCCACCATTCCCTTGATTCCGTACTTGTAGCGTCCCCAGCGTACTTAACTTGGTAATGCGCAGTGCCAATGTCCTGTATCATCACTGAAAGCAAGGTCCTGCACTGGCCATTTGATACCTCCACCCTGTCCGAAAGGCTTATGTCCATGGAACATAATACAAAAAAGTCCCACATGCCCTGCTGATGCCCACAAACCATCATGAAAACATGTAAGCTTACATTATGCATTTTCGTGAAAGACTTTAGAAGAAATGGTTTCAACATAAATCGTTTTTGCTAAACAGGCAAAACAAGGGTGCATTGTAATCAGAATATCTTGCATTGCAGTGCACCTGTATAAGCATTTAATCAAGAAATAAATGCAAACAATTATTTAACTGCTGCATGTCCAGGATGACCTTATTGGGTGAAACAGGATAGACAAGCAGATTCAGATTTTTTATTGATTAATTTGGGAAACAAGTCTATCAAAAGAAACATCAATTCCAAAATTTACATTATTATTAACCATTTCGTTATGTAATGGAATTATAGATGGGTACCTATTAACTACTGGGGTGTATTCCGCGGAGGGCTTCTGCACGACATCTGAGACATAATGAAAGCAAAGCTTAAATTGCCTATGATGTCATGAGATGGGATACATCACGTAGCTAAGGATATTTATCTCTAATGTTATGTTTTATATTGTCTCATTGCTTCCCTTTTCCGCCCTCGCAATATTATTTTATTATTATTATTAGGGTATTTATTGACTGTGGACTTAGCTCTGGGGAGCAACAGAGCACTTTATAAGTCAAAGGGGAAGGATGCAGTGAGGGAAGCAGAGATACAAGGGACCAGGTAGATAACACCAAGGGGGTGGCTGGGAAGTTTGGCAGCAAGTGATCAACAAGCAACTGGGGAGAAAACCGGCGGGTGCAGATCACCCATCCTCAGGTTAGGTGAGGCGAGTGTGTGAACATGCGTGTTTGGGAAGAGCGATTCCTTGAAAAGTAGGGCCTTGAGTTCTTGTGTTGTCAGGGAGAAAGTTCCAAATTCTGAGGGTGTAGACAGTTCTTTCCTCCCTGCACCATTGGAGTTCCATTCTGCACATGTCCTTATTTCTGGTAGGTCGTAGACCGCCAGAGATGCTAAGCTTGTAAGTGGCATATCTTGGGGACTTGAGGTTGATGGCCTTGAAAATGGTGTGATGGAATTGGAAGGTGATATGCGTGCAGCGGTTGCCAGTGAAGTTCGATGAGGGTTGGGATGGTGTGGTTGGATATGCTTTGATGAGGCGTGCTGCAGCATGTAAGACACATATCAATGGTGCCTGGGTGGATACTGAAAGGCCTTCCAGAAGGACATTTCCACAGTCCAGGTTAGAGAGGACCAAGCCTTGGGCAGCAGATCTGATATTGTTTCATGAGATAAAGGGCTTAATTTTCCACAGGAGGTAAAGCTGGAACCAAGCCGTTTCTATTTTCCTGGATATGTGTTCCTTGAAGAAGAGGTGTCTGCTTGTGTAGAACACGAGTGACTTGGCAGGTGGCTGTATGAAATCCTTGAGGAATGATGGGCAGAAGTGCTGCAAGGTCAGGCTCTTCCTAACGGTGTTCTTGATCTTGCAGGAGTTGAGCGCAGAAGAAAGATGCAGGCCTACTGGAGACCGATGCGAACACGGTGAGTGTCATGCTGCAGGTGCAGAAAACACAAAGCATGTTTCTCAGCCTGGGCATGGCTTAAATAGTCTCTGGGTATCCCAGGTGTCTCTGGGCTGAACCACACACAAAAGACTAGACTGCACCTGCAGTTCTGGGAACCGAAATATGTGGGGGCATCCATCTTGTCCCCATCAATGCACTACAAGTCCAATTCCCCATTGTTATCCCATGGGAGTGAGTGAGGCTGGTGCCACAAGCACCAAGTCTGACTCCAAGTGGATCTTTGGAGGGACGGAGAGGCCCTTGAGGGCCATGTATGTGATCGTGGCCTGGCTCCAGCCTGACATCTTGGAGGGCTGGGGACATGAGGGGCAGGAATCATGACAGATGAATTGAGGGCCATTAGCAGAGTAGGATTGATTCATCCAAGCACAGACTCACTGATCCGGTGATGTAGAATGACGTTGAGTGTCTGTGTTGAATGCTGCTCAGAGGTCAAAGAGAACCAGGGGCAAAGAGGGCCAGCAATGAGGATGCTGAAGGCATCATTGATCCCTGCCACTTTAAACAACAAAGAGGTATGAGGGAAATTACGTTTTACCTGTTCTATGGGCATCAACCCTCAAAACAGGGTTATTAGCCTTTAACAAAACACACAAAGGCTCATGAACAGGACTCTGATTCAGAGAAGAACACCAAAACTTCAGAAATTCTCGGAAACAAGAACTTCCATAAACAAGACAGTAAATGTCACTAGGAAATTCAACCTACTGACCATCACAAAAATGTCAACAAATACAATTTTTTATTAATACAAAAAAATATAAAATTCAGTTGTTCAGATACAAATAAATTCACTGCTTTGTCATCTTCATATAACAGACAAAAGACAGGTACATATAAATATATAAATAAACCAGAAAGAAAACGCTTCCTTCCTCTTTACACAAGGCTCAAAAAAAGATGGTTTGCTATCAGAATCCACTTATACAACTCACAATTAATCCATTCAAAGTCAAAATGATACATTCCCACTCATCCCATTGATCCCTGCCCCATTGTCCAACACTGCAGGAGCTGCAGAGGGGAGGCACGCGGGATGTATAGACAACATAAGAAATATGATAATCCCAAGCCCTTCATCCCACGGGAGAAAATAAATGCTTATGCACCTTTTTGGGAACATTCATGGTGGCTCAGCCAATCAGGATCGAGGGGCTCCAGGCTCTGTTTACAAACAGTTGCTCTGAAATCCTCTTTCCTTCAAGGCTGTGTAACCATGAATGCTCACCCCCACTGTATCTAGCCTTTAGGACATTGCCACCTCCTGCTGCGTACTGCCTTCTTCCTCTTCAACATCCCCTTGCCGTTTCTTTCCCCCAGGACTGACTGTCGCACTTGGCAGTTGGCACAGGCTTCCTCAGAGCCTTAACCTTAACCACCTCTACCAAAACCTCATATTTCTGTCACTCACAGTGCCTCTCCTTCCCACCCCTACCTGGCCTAACCCTTATTGATCACCGTTCTTGACTTGTGGTAATCCAATCCTCCCCTTGTAAAAGTCCCAGCCTGTTCTCTCCCGTCTCATCCTTCTGTCTCTGTCTCACAGCATTTTCAGTACTATTTTGCCTCCTACTTCCTCACACAATGCTGCATCTCCATAGCAATGCCACACAGTGCCTTAGCTATTTCTTCTCCAGCTCCAATGTATCTATGCTTCCTGGTCCTCTCCAAGCCAACCAGTGGTATGTAAAGCTTTGGCTACCTTGGGCCTCGGCAATAGTAAGGATATTTATTTGTATTTTAATACATTTTATTCTGCTTTGCTAAAAAGCACTGGTCAATGAAAATAAAGAATTTGAAAGAACAGAAATACTATATAAAAACAATAAGCAAACTTTAGCCATGTTTAGTAAGAAGTAGAGTTAAGGAAATAGTGATCATGAGAAGACAGAATAGATACACTAATAGCATTGCTACATTTCAGTATCCACGTGTGGATATGGCCCTGTCCTAGCCTTTCAGTCAAGAGTCTAGGAGTTAAGGTGCTACCCTCAGGCTCTTTATTTATAATATTGTATTCATTTATGAAGCGCATGGCAGCCCGTGTGCATGGAGGCGCTGTTAGAGATTTCACGTACAAGATATATCTTAGTTGCAGTGTACAGGTACATGATTTTACATGGTTGCAGGGGTACATACAGAAATTACATACAGAAACAGTGCCGGCTGGACGCTTGATGTTTGCGTGTTAGTCGACTAGACAAACAGCCAGGTTTTCAGTGCTTTCCTGAAGGCAGAGTGGGAGGGTTCTGCTCTGAGTGCAGGCAACAGGGAGTTGCGTTCCATTGTCTGGCGGCAATGAAGGGGAAGCTGGCTTGATTTTGGAGAGCATACAGCAATGTGAGTATGGTATTCTGGTGGGTCTGGTTAAGGCTGCTTTCGTTACCTTCTGAGCGATGTAGGGAGGGACTGTGTTTTCGATGCATTTGTGCGTGATGGACAGAGTTTTAAAAAGGATGCGTTCTCTGATGGGGAGCCAGTGAGCATCCCATCTGGCTGCAGATATATGTTCTCTTTTGGGAATGCTAAGGGAAGCTCTAAGCGCATTATTTTGGATGATTTGTAGTTTCCTTTGGTTTTTGGATGAGGTGCTGCAAAGGATGTAGGAGATTTGACCGAATTCATGTTTTCGAAATAGTGAAGTGACCGCATTTTTCTTTTTTTATTGTGGGGAAGACTCCCCGCAGCACCCACTCCATCCCCTTAGCTTTATTAATATCCCTTACCCCACCCCCACATATATTTTATTAAAAAGTAATTTTTCAGTAAAAAAATAAAAAAAACTATTTGGTCCCTTCTTCCTCGAAAACATTGGATTTGGTCACCTCTACGGTATCAGCCGGCAAAGAGGACATTGCAGTAGTCCAGCCTTGACTCTAGGATAGCTCTGGCAATGGTGAGGCACTTTGCAGCAGACAGGAAAGGTTTGGCTGCCCTGCATTGAGTAATTTGGGAGTAGGCTGCAGAGGATGCAATAGGGCTGACTTGGCGGAACATCGACAAGGTAGTGTCCAAGTAACCCCCTAGGGTTTTGAGTGAGTGAGATACAGGGATATGTGAGGCTCTAGAGAAGAGCAGATTGCTCCAGTCTGAAGGTCAGGTTTTATAAATTGTGCCTTCTTAGGAAAGTACTTCCTATTGTGTCTTTGCAGTTTCGAGCATCAGTAGTCAGTGTTTCCATGATGAGTGCCTTAGACTATTGCAATGGGATCTATTTATGCCAGCCTGATTTCTTGGTCTATCGTCTTCAAGTCCTCCAAAATGCGACTGCACTTTTGACGATCAATGCTCCATTTCAGTCTTTGGCCTTGCAATTGTTAGTCAAACTCCTTTGGCTTCCTATTAATAGCCTGATTAAGTTTAAGACAGTGGGCCTCATTATGACCCTTGCAGTAGCAGTGCCGTACTGGCAACTGGCTTTGGGATATTACTTGGTCATTACAGCTCAGGTGGTCCTAAAATCCAGGCACCAGAAAAAGTAACTCCCCATTCCCATTCAAGTCCCATAGGACTCAATGGGAATGGGGAGGACGGAAGCACTGGCACTGCGTGCAACGGTGCCGGCGCTTCCGTCAAAGTTTGCAAGCGGGTGCCGTTCCGCCTGCCAGGTCATACCTGACGGGCTTACAGGCATCCGGCTCCCAGACTTGTACTCTGCTGGTCCGGTAACAATGGTGCCGGTGAGCCTACTGGCACTGTTGTTACCTGACCGACAGGGTCGGAATGAGGCTCATTGTGTATTGCTCATCGAGCCTTCTTTCATTTAGGCCATATTTTCTTCATTCTAAATTTAACCTTTATCGGCGTGCGCTTCCCCTGCGATCCTCCTCTGCAAATTTGCTGGTAGTCCCCCTGTTCTGTAAAGCTCAAGCAGGAGGGCGTTCTTTTTCAGTGCTCCCTCCAGTTTTATGTTACTCCCTCCCATGCTCTTTAAGCGACATTCCTGACCATCTATGATATCACAGAGCGCTCAAGACTTTTTTGTTCTGATTTCAGGTTGGTTCTGTTTCCTTTTTTTCTGCTAGTATTTTTTCCTCCTTCCTTACTGGTATTGTTAGTGCCCAGATGCCTTTTGGTAATGGTTTTTTGCGCATTATAAATTGTATCACATTACAATTCACCACGAGATTGAAAGGTGGAAGGGGTAGAATTGGCAATTATGTCAAAGACCTTGACGAAAAAAAAAGTAGTATTTAAAGAAATAGGGTTAGTTAATAGTAAGTGTGGTGAACAGACAAAAGATGAATGAAGTAGATGATGACTCAGAAATGACAATAGCAGAAGAAACAACGGCGAGATTAATTACACCATCTGTGTTATGTGTGCAAACCAAAGAGAGAAATGTCAAATTATACAAGGAAGAGCAAACAAAGGAGCAACATCGGATTCAAATTGGGAATTAGTATTATGTGTAAGCGCAAGCTCAATTCAAGACCCCTGTAATACTACATTCTAAAACTAGGAGCAAATAGACCCTTAAAGTGCTAAATGTGATATGGCCATGCTAAGCTTATAGGAGGCCATATGCAATGAGGCAACACCCACACACACACTTACATAGAGTTAATTTTCAGTGACATTTACATTGGCTGTACACGACTGACGTTCCACCCTTTCATGAATTTATTTTTATTTTTTATGTATTGGGTATTTATAATGTGCCTATACAACAAATGGTGTTTCAAGGCACCACAAGACGAAAAAGGGTGGGGGGACAGGGTTGAAAAATATCAAAAACGGTCCTAATAGGCCCTGTGTCATACGGATCGTGCAAGTGCAGTAACAAGAAGTGCAGGGGGGTGAGGCGGGGGGAGTGCTGGTGAGAGCAAAATGCGATAATGCTAAGGTGGGAAGGGACGTGCAGGTGGGATTGGAGAGCACACAATGGGGAGGCCAGGTGGACAAGTGCCAGGGGAATGCAGGGAGTGCAGGGAATGAAGGTCCACATGTTAAGTATGAAGACAGGGCTGGACCAGGATCAGTAGGGGTGCAGGCCCCACCAGGCTAGTATGGGGGGGGGCCTGGTAAGGCTAGTGCAGGAATGGGGTGCTCAGGGGAGGGCCGAGGTGTTGGGGTAATCTGGTCGAGGAGGGTTGGTACCCTGTATGACTCAGAAGGAACCAGGCAGCCAGTCAAAATGTGGCAGACAGGGACATTAGCAGGGGAGGAGGGATGAGAAAATGAGGGTCTTGAGAAGCTTCCAGAACTTAGGGAGATCTCGCTCAAGCCTGAGAAGGGGATGGGTGGCCATTCCAAAAGGAGACTCCTGCAGAAGAGAGAGATATACCCCGCACACTCTCCTTGGAAAAGCATCTGATCTGCAGAGAGTTGAAGCTAAAAGACCAAGGGCTTTAGAAGGGAGGTACTTAGGGAGAGAGAGCGTTGAATGTAGTGATGTCCCAGGCCCCAGATAGCCTTGTGGATGAATCAGAGGGTCTTGAACTTGATCCTCAAAACAACCGGGAGCCAGTGGAGACATTTTAGGGCTGGAAAGGAGAGAAGCAGTTTCTGGGCTTGAGGCCAAGGATAAGAAGGATAAGTCTTGCAGTCCTATTCTGGATTAGTTGAGTGGGCGAAGGGAGGATTTAGGCAGATTGAGGAAGTGGCTGTTGCAGTAGTTCAGTCTACAGAAGACCAGAGCTCTGGAAACATTGAGTTTCTGGGGGAAGGTGAGGAAAGGGAGAATACCTCTGAGGCAGTTCAGCTGAAAGTGGGCCTTCTTGACAAGGTCTGCGATGTGAGAGAAGGAGAGCGAGTAGTCAAAGATGACACCAAGGTTTTTAGCATCACAAGAGTGTGAGGGGGGACCCATGGAAGGATGCCAGAGAGTAGGAGGGAAGGAGAGAGCTAGGGTTCCAATGAGAAGGATCTCATTTTAACTGTCATTAAGGCAGAGATCATTAGCAGCCCACCATGTCTGAATAGCAGTCATACAGTCAGGAATGAGAGAGGAAGAAGAGGAGACAGTGGAGGGAAGCTTGAAGGAGAGATGCGTGTCATCCACATAACAGTGGTGGAAGTGAGGAGAGAAGGCGGAGATCAAATGGGCCAGAGAGGAAAGGTAGATATTGAAGAGCCACAGAAAGAGCATAGAGCCATGCAGGACGATGCATGTGGAGAGTGTGATTGAGGAGAGAAAAGGGCCCAATGGAACCTGGGGTGCTCGATCAGTGAGGAAGGAGGTCAACCAGTCCATTGCCAGGTATGTGATGTCAAGGGTATCATGGAGCCGATTTATAAGGGTGGCATGTTTGACCGTGTCAAAGTCGGAGGAATGATCAAGAAGGATGAGAATGGAAGGAGAGTTGGAATCGAGATTTGAGAGTAAGTCTTCACAGGTGTTCAGGAGTGCAGTTTCCATGCCTCTGGCTGCTCTGAAGCCAGACTGGTGATCGTGGAGACAACCAACAGATTCAGTGTGGTGGATCAGCTAGGAGATATGATATGGCATATGATATGATATGATATGGCATTTATAACATGCCTATACACAAGTGTTTCAAGGTGCAACGTGGCAAGGGAGGGCAACGATCCTACTAGGCCAGGTGTCATTCAAATCGCGCAAGTACATGAGAAGGGGGCAGGGACAGTGCAGTGCATGGGAAAAGATAATAACAATAAGTAAGTAACGGCTCACAAGTGGCAAGTGCAAGGGTAAGTGCATACATCAGGTATCAAGGGCTGGTAGGGGGACTGTAGGGATACAGAAACAGTCCCCAAGTGCGGGGGTTGCCAGGTGGGCAGGGCAGGTGTGTGACGCTGGCTGGTGAGGGACCTGGGCCCAAGATCAGAGGGTGTCCAGGTAGCCAGTGACCAGCTTCTCTAAGAGTTTCCCAGGAATGGAGTAATAGAGATAGGGTGGTAGTTTGCTGGGCAGGAGGGGTCGGGAGAAGGCTTTTTGAGGAGAGGGTGCACAAGGGAGTCTTTAAGGGGTAGCAGGAAGGAGCCAGTGGCAAAGGAGTGATTGCAGAAATCAGCCAAGGCTGGAGCAAGGAAGGCAATATTGTCATTGTTCGTTCTGGAGGAGCAGGGGAGCCCCTGTTTGGAGGAGAATTTCATAAAGAGGACTTGTCTAGAGACCTCATCCGGTGCTATGGGCAAGAAAGAGGAGAGAATGAGGGAAGTGGAGAGGGGGGTCAGAGGATGCCTGAGAGTGGGTGAGGGAGAAGGGAGAGGGGTAGAGGAGAGTGAGGACAGGATGTACTGAGTTTTGGTTATGAAGTGAGAAGCCAGTGCGGCCAGTGCAGTGCAGAGGGACAGGTATGGCAGAGGAGACTGCAGTAGCTGAACAGTCCAGCCGTGTTGTTAGAGGCCACAGAGGTGCAGGCTTGGATATAGGCCTTCTTTTCCGAGCAGAGGGGGATTCTGTATGGCCTTTGGAGCAGGCGGCAGGCCGGTCTGTAAGAGGATGTGCTTGAAGCCTGCCCCTTCTGTTCAGCAACTCTGCACTTGCGTTTCAGAGAGACGTGGTCGGAATCATACCAGGTGTTACACTTGGAGGCAGGCATCATGCAGATCTTCATGACAGGATTAGTTTATTTCACTAGTATTTTGTAGCTGGTAATGTAGTCCAGTGAGTTAAATGCGTATCTCATATATATGTGTGAGCCCTCTGTCATAGGTTTAACATCTGGCAGGGGGCTCAGACTCTCATCTATTCAATGTCAATAAATTGAGGACATTAATTAGCTGATGATGACCATCCTGATGGGCTGAACCTGCTTATAACAGCCTGTTGACCCAACTTAACAAGCCAGGGCAAAGGAAGTAACTTTATAACAAGGACAGGGGCACCTTTAAAGCCAGGTGTAGGCTGACACCCTTGTTGCTGTTAGCAGCAAGGCTGGTTTGTAATAGTGATTTCATTTGGTATGCTGGTTGGCAAGGTCAGCACACCTGTATAACCAAAACTAAACAAGAATTAGCAATGGCAATAATTTTGGCATTTGTTGTTCTTTATTGTATTTTACAGTAAGCATGGTGGGGAGGAATGAGAGCCCAGGAAAGAAGAAATTACATCATGGGAGGGAATGAAGGGCAGGGGAGAATAAGAAAATCCATTTGATTAAAGCTAGACCAGCAGCAGTGCACAGGAGCATTGTTCAACATTTGAAGGAAGGAGTAGTAGTGCAAATGGGAGAAAGAGTGGCAGCACAAATGGGGGAAGCAGCGACAGCACAAGGGGGAAGGAGCAAAATCACAAGGGGTAAAGAGCAACGGAACAAGAGCGATAGGTGTGACAGCGCAAGAGGGAAGGAGCGAAAGAGCAGGGGAGAAGGAGAGTCAGAGCAAGGGGGAAGGAGCATACGGGTGCAAGAAGCAACACGGCAGGGGGGAATCAGTGACAGCACACAGGTGAAGGAGCAACATCGCCTTGGGGAAGAGGCACAAGCACCAAAGGGATGTAGTAACAGGGCAAAAGGGACGGATTAACAGCGCAAGGAGTGAGGAGGAGGGACAGCGAAAAGTGTGAGGAGGGACAGTGCAAAGGGTGCTGAGGGACAGCGCAAAGGGGGAAGGAGGAAAGCGCAGGGAGTAGTTGGAACAGCTCAAGTGGGAACGGAACAACAGTGCAAGTGTGGAGTACTTCTGTTGGTTGTATGTATAAGCAGAGCAGAGTGTTTTGTGTGTTGAGCAGAATCCACGCCGGGGCCCAACATTGCACTTTCACTTAGCTACAACTTATTTCCTGGAGGAGTGGCATATCACTTGCAGCTGAGTCTTTCTACACTGTTTCCTATTGGAGGAGGAGCCTCCCCGCTGCCTGCTGCTGCGACCACCCATAAGCCTCACTCCATGCGCACAATGAGCAGAGTGTTTTGTGTGTTGAGCAGAATCCACGCCGGGGCCCAACATTGCACTTTCACTTAGCTACAATTTATTCCTGGAGGAGTGGCGTATCTCTTGCAGCTAAGTCTTTCTACACTGTTTCCTATTGGAGGAGGAGCCTCCCCACTGCCTGCTGCTGCGACCACTCGTAAGCCTAACTCCATGCGTACAATGAGCAGAGTGTTTTGTGTGTTGAGCAGAATCCACGCCGGAGCCCAACATTGCACATTCACTTAGCTACAACTTATTTCCTGGAAAAGTGGCATATCTCTTGCAGCTGAATCTTTCTACACTGTTTCCTATTAAAGGAAGAGCCTCCCCGCTGCCTGCTGCTGCGACCACCCATAAGCCTCACTCCATGCGCGCAATGAGCAGAGTGTTTTGTGTGTTGAGCAGAATCCACGCCGGGGCCCAACATTGCACTTTCACTTAGCTACAACTTATTTCCTGGAGGAGCGGCATATTTCCTGCATCTGAGTCTTTCTACACTGTTTCCTACTGGATGAGGAGCCTCCCACTGCCTGCTGCTGTGACCACTCTTAGCCTCACTCCACATAGAGCACGCAGAGTGAGCAGAGTTTGTTGTGTTCTCTGTTCGCTGTGCGTAGACCTCCCGCTGATACCGTACATCAACCACCTTTCGAGCCACAATCCACAAACATTGCAGTAAGGTCATCTTCACTATATTGATTGAGATGTTGCTGACTTCAAAGCGGTAAACGATGGGTTTGCCACATGGTGAGCTGTCCTGGTGGGGGTTAGTAAGCATTCAGCAAATCTTTGCTTATTTTTAAAGACTGTACGAGCTTCAAATGCTTACCTGAATCCCAGCCGCTCTGGAGGAACTCTGTCTCCGGAACTTCTCATCCATCTGTAAGAGGGAAAAGCACTCCAGGTTAGCGTGGAAACATCTAGAGGCGCCGCATACCACGCTTACTCACCGCATTTCTTCTTCATAACCGGCATCCACGCTGAAAACGTTGCAGCACCTAAAAGACACAGAAAAAGAACTCAGTACAATACAAATACGAAAGGGTCCATTGGCGCATCGTGCTCTCACTCACCTTCAGCGCTACTCATCTCAGCAGCACGTCGCCATCCCCGGACGCCGGCCATCATCTAAGGAAGGAAAGGAACGAAGTAAGAGAACTGTTCAAAAGACTCATTATACTTACCTGTCGGACTCTTGCCAGCGAAGTAACTAGGCAGCAACAAGCCTGCATCAATCAACGCGCCCCTGTGCTGAAAACAGGATGGAGAGCACACTTTCCAAGAAAACAAGGCCCAGTCTTCAGTTGAGTAGACTCCAGGTAAGAGTTTGAGGTCGTTAGAGGTCAGAACAGGCTGAGTGACGTCCCCGTGGATACCAGGTGAGCGTTACAGAACACAAAGCCTCACATCACAATCCACCTGGGCGTCATGGAAACGTCAGAAACTGACCAGTTAGCCCACATGTTGGGGCAGCTACGCTCCGAAGTACATGCAGCCAGGCAGGAAACCAACACCCTGAGGAGAGAGCTGATAGTAGCCAAAGAACGCACTGATGATTTAAGCCGGCAACTTCTCCAGTCACAAGCATGCCATGCACCATTGCCGGGAAGCGTGCCCTCGATGCCAGAAACATCCGCCAATCCCGTTCAGATAACCCTTCCTGGGGCAGTTCCCTTGGCCCCACCTGAATGATTTACGGGGGATCCCAAGAGGTTTGCAACGTTCATGAACCAGTGCCGCCTGCACTTCCTTTGTAGACCAGGGGCCTTTCCGAATGACCAATAACGGGTCGCTTTTGTGCTATCCTGCCTGAGTGGTAGCGCCGCGGACTGGTCTGTACCCTTTGTGGCCCAAGATGATCCTTTGCTGCATGACTTAAGGGGCTTTCAGCAGGAGATGGAAAAGCGGTTTGCCCGTCGCACTCATGGGCAGGCATTGGACAACAAACTTCTGTCCCTACGCCAAGGGAATCAAGACCTATTAACATACAGAGCCACGTTCAATAGACTTGTAGTTGAAGCAGAATGGCCAGTGGAGAAGAGAAGCACGTTATTTCATCAGGGGTTGCAGGGGGAGCTCAAGGATGTTCTCGCACAAGTAGTGAACCCCCCGAAAGACTGCTCAGAGTTCATTGACTATGTTGTTCAACTGGATCATAGGTTGCAGAACCGAAGAGCAGATCGAACCAGACCGGACCCTCGCCCCATGTATGTGCGTTCAAAGGACAATATTGCCCGCACAACGGATGGTTCAGGAGAACCAATGCAAATCGGGGGAGGGCGGGGTCAGATCCCCCTTGACTAAAGCAAAAGGGATAAAAGGAGAAAGCAGCAGTTATGTCTGAACTGTGGAAGGTCAGGTCATTTCCTTAAAGAGTGCCCTGTGAAGCCACCGAGGAGGACGGTAGGGGCCACGGACAAGGAAGATACCATCAAGGAATCGGAAAACTCCCCAGCTCGGCAAGTGTAGGGGTCCACTTGTCGAGCGAAGAAAGTGAACTACAGACCTCCCATTTTGCATGTATCTGTGGTCTTGATCAATCACCAACAACCATCTCGGATGCACGCAGTAAGAGCGTACATTGACAGTGGAGCCGTTGGGAATTACATCGAGGTGGATCTTGCGGCAAAGATGGGGCTTCCGTTACGCCCTAAATCAATCACTGACACTGTTACCACTGTCGACGGCACGAAAATAGCTTCTGGTCCAGTATCCCAATGCACTGCAGCTTTAACCCTTCTGTGCCAGGATGGACACCAAGAATCTATCATTTTCGACCTCATTAAGGCACCACAGTTCCGATTAATTTTGGGAATGCCATGGTTGGTAGCTCACAATCCTCTAATCAATTGGCGAGCAAAAGAATTGGCCTTTCTCGAGACTTGCGCCCACACATGTTATCGCTAAGAGAAACAACCAATAGACACCAGAACCTCCACGCTTGCGACTGTGGCAATCGGAGGCACCCTACCAAGTGAATACCAGGACTTTCAAGATGTCTTTCAGAAAGAATAGGCTAATACCATGCCACCACATAGACCATACGATTGCCAAATCGACCTGATACCCGGCGCACAAATCCCTTGTGGGCGAATTTACGCACTCACGGAACCAGAAAACCAGCACCTGAAGGCCTATCTTGACCAATACCTGGCCAACGGGTTCATCCGTCCCTCGAAGTCTCCAGCAGCCAGTCCTCTATTCTTCGTACCGAAAAAGGAGAGGGACTTGAGAACGTGCATCGACTATCGCGCACTGAACCAGATTGCCGTAAAAAACCGCTACCCCCTGTCACTGATCCCTGAATTGCTTAATCAAGTCAAAGATGCCAATATCTACACAAATCTAGACCTGAGGGGGGCATATCACCTTGTTCGCGTAAAACAGGGGGACGAATGGAAAACTGCTTTTTGCACCAAATACGGCTTGTACGAATATCAAGTAATGCCCTTTCGCCTTTGCAACGCGCCTGCAGCATTTCAATACTTCATGAACGATGTCCTACGGGAATTGATTGATGTCTGTGCTCTAGTGTACATCGACGATATTCTAGTATATTCCGCATCAAAGTAGGACCACGTTAAACACGTCCGATCCGTATTTGAGAAACTCTGTCAACACCAGCTCTATGCCAAACTCGAAAAGTGCTCATTCCATGTCTCCGAAATGGAATTCCTGGGCTTTATTCTCAGCCCGAATGGAATCCGAATGGATGTACACAAGGTAGATGCTATCCTGAACGGGCCATCCCCAAATTCATTCACGGGGGTTCAAAGTATGCTGGGTTTTGCAAACTTCTACCGCCGGTTCATCCCAGGATTTTCGCAAATCATGCATCCCATCACATCATTGCTAAGGAAAAGCAACAAAAAGTTCCAGTACACAACAGAAGCCGAGGAAGCTTTCCAGGAACTCAAAGCATGATTCACATCTGCCCCAATCTTATGCCACCCTCGCCCTGATCTCCCATACCTGGTGGAAATGGATGCCTCAAGCATGGCTATGGGAGCCGTCCTCTCACAAAAGGACCCCGAAACGGGCCGGACACACCCTGTTGCCTTCTGGTCACGTAAATTCACCCCCCCTGAACTCAATTACGCTATCACAGACAAAGAACTCTTGGCCATTAAGTCAGCTTTCAAGGCATGGCGGCACTACCTCTTGGGCGCCAGACATGCAATCACCGTAATAACTGACCATCAGAACCTCCAGTACCTAAAGAAGGCCCAATCCTCACGACAACTAATTTGGGCTCTTTTTTTTGCTGAATATGACTACGTGATTACATTTCGACCAGGGGTGAAAAACGGGAAGGCCGATGCCCTTTCCCATATGGGGGTGGAAGAGCAAGGGTATCAGACCCCTGACCCAATAGCAATCATCCCGAGTGACAAGCTCCTAGGTTTCACAGCAACCATAACTCAGAAAGAATTACATGCAGAAATCCAAAACCTGATGAGTCCGGAGCAATTACAAGCGTGGAGTGCACAAGGAGAACATTACATGATAAAAGATCAGTTGCCCTACTTCAGGAATTGTTTATTCTTACCAAACCAAGAACTACGAAAACAAGTCATGATTCCTTGATCGAGGGCCACTCCGGAATCGCTAAAATCCTAGCCAAGGTAAAACAAAATTATTGGTGGCCCACGTGGCCTAAAGACATTATCCAATTTATCCTGTCTTGTGGAGTGTGTGCTCAAAACAAGTCATCCAAGCAGAAACTGGCGGCGCTATTACAACCATTGGAAATCCCACCAGCACCCTGGCACCCGTTGTCCCTCGATTTTATTACTGACTTACCACCCAGTCAAGGGTTTAACACTACTCTTGTGGTCGAGGACCTATTTTCAAAAATGGCACATTTCAATCCTTTTAAGGGGCTTCCACTCTGGCAAAGGTATTTCTTGAAGGCATCGTACTGCTCCATGGGTTTCCTTCAGTTTTGGTCTCAGACCGAGGTACTCAATTCGTATCTAACTTCTGGAGAAAATGTTGCTCTATGGCCCAGATCGACATCCGGCTATCCACCAGTCACCATCCCCGGATGCCGGCCATCATCTAACGAAGGAAAGGAACGAAGTTAGAGAACTGTTCAAAAGACTCATTATACTTACCTGTCGGACTCTTGCCAGTGAAGTAAATAGGCAGCAACGAGCCCGCATCAATCAACGCGCCCCTGCGCTGAAAGCAGGACGGAGAGCACAATTTCCAAGAAAACAAGGCCCAGTCTTCAGTCGAGTAGACTCCAGGGAAGGGTTTGAGGTCGTAAGAGGTCAGAACAGGCTGAGTGACGTCCCCGTGGGTACCAGGTGAGCGTTACAGTTGTTCGACAACCTCGCAAAAAAAGGAAGGTTATCTGCCAGGCAAAAAAGTATGATGTCTGACAAAGATGATAACTGGGAGTGGCTCACTGTGATGGTTGATCAAGGAAATGACAAGGTACCTAATAGCCCTTTCTTTCTTCTTAGATGGAATACCAGGGGTCACCAGCATCTATATGCACAGGATGGCTTGCTTGATCATATTGATTGTCTCAACGTGATTGCATTGCAGGAAACTGGCTTGTGGACCCTTTAGTCTTGGATGGGTGGGCAATCATCCAAAAACCTGCGAGCAAAGGGAAAATAGGTAGGTCCAAAGGAGGCGTAAACTTGGGCACCAAACAACCCTTAACACTCACTGAAATGATGACACTTTTGTTGTCTATGGGACTAAAGATGTCATTTTGGTCAATCTATATGTCCCCCGAAGCTGCACCTTATGTCGCTGTTTTGAAAAATTTCGAGGGATGATTTAATTCAGCTAAACACGCTGTTAAAAGGAAATCATATTTTGCCTCCTTTTGATTTATATTGGCCTAAGCCTAGTCGCTCTGCAAAGAAAACTGCTTTGCAAAGTTCTGATTTTGGATCGACTTTGCCGCCATTTTAGAATCATCCGCCATTTTGATTTCTGTTTGTATGATTCTCTGTTCTAAAATGGTGGACTGTGTTTCTAACTTGCAACCAAGCCTCCCGACCTTTGAGTTCTGTTAATGGTTAGACTGTCCGAGGGCCGACTGTTTAGATTAGGTAATGAGACCTTGTACTGTGTATGAACTACATTGTGAAGGGATATAGACTAAGGCTTACTGTGGGATCCGAGAATGTACATCGCCATTGTGACTTGATGGAAATGCAAACTCATGTAATCCTTCTGCATATTATTGTATAAGCTGTATGTGAACTCGGCACAAACTCTTGACCACAGATTATTAACATGTGGATGGGCTGGACAATATTATAGAAATTGTATAAAAACCCGAATGTCTAGATGTCCAGCACTCTCTCTCCTCTCTCTAACGGGCTGGTACTCATTGCGGGGTGTTGAGAGCCAGATAGCTACCTGTATCTATGTTCCTTTGTAAGATCTGTGAATCTTTTTAGCCCGCGTTTGGTGTATTTCCTTTTTGTGGTACTCAGCCTCGATATTTCCTTGTTTTTACAGATGGCGCCCGAATAGGGACCCTCAAGATTGATGCCACCTCGTTGAAGAGTTTGATGCGACTATCGGACCGGGATCGGGCGGCTAGAAAGGGGGCCCCTTCTTGGATGAGACACGATACCTCAACAGTACTGCACAACCCGATCCCTGGACGGTGAGCACGCGGTCCGAGATGGCATCTTGACGAGGGTCCATATATCGAGGTGGGCAGTTTTGCAGAAATCACCAACCACGAGATTCCTAAGTATCCTGATATTTGATTTGGCGCATTGTCCTCGCGAGTACAATTATTGACCAGGTAACACCAGTAATCTGATATGCCTGAGAAATTGTCTGCCTGTTTCAGGGCATTATTCCACAGAGACAGACAATCTTTAGAATTTCGCCATTGTAGTATTGTGTTTAATGATATTTGGCACAGACAAACTAGACATGCTTCTGAACTTCAGTGGCCAATCAATGGTAGTTTTGAGATTTATCCCATAGAATATTTAGAATCTATATTGTTAAAGAAAAAAGCTAGACCTGCAGCGTTTGATGTATTACAAAATTGGAAGAAAGAAGCTATGCAGCAGCTTAAAAGTAGGGAGAAATATACGCGCCGACATATGTCGAACGCCAAGAAATTGTTATTGGATGATCAACAAAAACAGATAGAGTCAATTAGAAATATGGATAGGGCTTTCCAACTTGGCATTCAGAAAATATACCCATCTAAATATTTCCATGCGTCAGATCATTTAATTGACAAGCTTTTAAATTAACGAAGGCCTGGCACCACTGCGCCACCTCCTTATGTACCTATTCCTGCTCCTCCTATTGTTCCGCCACCAAATATTGCGAGTACCCTATTGTTTTTCCTCCACCTGTACCTCCACCTTTGCCTTCTGCCATGGGTCCGGTAGATTCGTCTTTCTCACCAGTGATAGCACCTTGGTTACCTAGTATGCAAGATTTGTCTACTTTTTCTCTTCCGAGTTGTTCTGTTCCGCTTGTAGTTGATAAGGGAGCGGAATCGAAAATTGTGACTTGTAATACAGTTTCTAAAGAAAGAAAGCAAGATTTGAATGCATGGGCTAGACAGTGCATGGAGAAGGGTGAACAATCTGATGTTTTTGCTACACTCGTTAATTTAGAAGGTTCTCCTGAGAAAAATGTCTTTATTGAAGGGTTGGGAATTAATTTATCCATAATGTGGAACAGACTGAATGATGTAGATCTCCCACAAGGGTTGAGGAATCTGAATGTTTTAGCATATTCAAGAGATACTGCAGAGAAAGTATACGAGCACGTCGAGAGGGTTTTTGAGTATAGAAGGGAGTTAGAAAGGTTACGGAATGATGAAATAGATGGTGATAGTTTGGGCGCTATGCTTGTACAGAAACGGTTGCTTCCTCTTTGTAAATCAATGAGTGAAGAAACACGAATTTGCACAAGAGATGCACTTAGATGGATTTCAGACATGTCGATATCTCCCGTAGAAGTATATGATACGCATAGTCAGTATACACCAGCAATGCAGAGGAAACTGATACAGGTTATGGTAGAATACCTGCAGGATGAATGTATAAAAAGAAAGATTTGTTGTCCTGCAGAATTATTGGATATCTATAAGAGAGCCTTTTTGTCTGACACTTCTACAGCTGCTTTAGCGCTCGATTTGGCTCTGTTGCTCAGTAAGCGTTCAGAGTTGCCTACTTCTCAGTTGCCTATGAGAGAGGTTCCTCTGACATTTGTCCCTAAAGTTGAGGTTCTGGCTAACGCTGCAACGCGTGTAGCCACCTATGACATTGATGCACATTATGTATCGCAGTTTGTTCACGTCCCGTTTTCAAGACAGGAGGTGAATACTATTAGACAATCTATCCCAGATATCAGGAAGAATCTGACAGGGTTTAATAAAGAAATAGAATCTGTCTTGCAGTCGTCAGTATTCACTTTGGGTGATATAGATTTGTTATTTCCTGTGCTCCTACCTGCTGATTTGTGGCAACAGATTAGGACAGTAGACGATGTACCATGGTTAGGGGACACATGGGATAATTTGGCTAGACAAGATAGAGATAGACCAGCTGGTGAGAGACCATCACAGGTATATTAACTTTGCCTGATAGAATAGTGACAAAACTGAAAGCCTTAATTCCTGAGAGAAGGATTGTTTGGGACAAACTTACTGCTTGTGTAAAAGGAAAGTCTGAGGTTGCTACCAATTTTTTAATCGGTTTGAAAAAGTATTTTCAGATTTTAGTGGACAAGATTTAAGCACAGAGTCTGGAAAACGATTATTTGTGGACAAATTTGTGCGTGGAGTGTTACCTGACATCCAGTCGCAAATTGTGACTTCTGAGAGCGCTTGGCAAGCTAAGTCTCAGTCTGAAGTGTTGCATATGGCTTAGTATTATGAAAACCGAGTCAATAATGAGATGGAAAGGATTGAAAAGAAAAAGGGAGACTTGAAAACTAAGGTGTTGTTACAACAGATTGTTAGAGGGGTTAGGGGGTAGTACACAGTTTAGGGGTCAGTATGTTCCACAAGGTAATGAACCGTTGGGTCCTGTACACGCGAACCAATGTGCTTATTGCAGACAATGGGGTCATTGGCGAGCACATTGCCCGATCCTCCGGCAGAGGTCGAATAACACATTTGGTATCATGGTTAGACGATCCAGAGGCCGCCCTGGGGCAGGGGGTCCTGGTAGAAGTCAGGATAATAGAAACATTTTTGATCATCCTTCTACTGCTTATCTCTCTGAAGATCTTCCCTTTGATGATATATTGTTTCGCTAGGATTGCCCGAAGCAGGGTTTGGAACCTAGACCTATTCCCGTTAATCAGAAAGGTCCCTACGTTGAAATGATAGTGGGAAATAGGAAACATCTATTTTTGATAGATACAAGAGCACAGAAGTGTTCCATTGACCATTCACGGGTTCCAGACGTTCCACTGTCAGGGCAAACTAATGTTTCTGTAGGGTTTTCTGGTACGCCAGTGGTTAGTCCGGTTTCTTCGCCGGTACCGATTTCAGTGGGTCCATTCACGGATCACTGTCAGTTTCTTTTGACATCAAACTGTGGTGAGAATTTGTTGGGGTTGAACCTGTTGAAGGCATTAAATGTGGTAATTCATTTTTCTTCAGTGGAGTGTGTTTGACGATTTCACCACAACAATTTTCTGCCTCACAGTTTCTGACTAGACCTTTGCCGCCGGTATTTAGTGACATTCCGGAGTGTTTATGGGCGATTGATGACAATGATGTCGGTGTTTTACAGATTGAACCTGTTAAAATCATTTTGAAATCAGGAGTAAAGTTGCCACGTATACCACAGTATAAGATTTCGGTTGATGGTGACCATGCTTTGAAGTATATAGTTTCCAATTTTGTACACTTGTATTGAAGAAATTGCAGGTAGTTTGTGCAATAGTCCGATTTATCGGTGTATAAGAAAGGAGATAATGCAATTCCTTTTCGTTTTATTATTGATTTACGCGCTATCAACAAGATTGTTGCTCCACAATTTCCTATTGTGCCTGATGTAACGACGATATTAACGATGATTCCAGATTCTGCTACTCATTTTAGTGATGTAGATTTTAAGAATGCTTTCTTTAGCATTCCTATACACAAAGATAGCAGATACTTGTTCGCAGTTACCCTAGGGGGATGCTTGTTCACATTCACCCATGCGCCACAGGGGTACATGGAAAGTCTGAGCATTTACAGTAGGGCTTTGAAAGGGCAGCTTGATACACTTGAGTTGCCTGCTACTTGTACATTGCTTCAGTATGTTGACAACCTTCTTTTAGCTGCAGATTCAGAAAGTGCTTGCAAGGAGGGCACTGTGTTGTTGCTTATTCATCTAGCAAAGCATGGACATAAAGCTTCACTGAAATAGTTTCAATATTGTCAACAGGTGGTCACCTATTTAGGCTATTTCCTGTCAAAGGAGGGAAGAAGATTGACGCCTGAATGGATTAAAATCATTTCTAGCATGTCTGTCCCAAATACACAGAAGGAAGTCAGACCTTGATAGGAATGGCTTCTTATTATAGGCAGTGGATCCCAAATGTTTCACTATGTGATTAAACCAATGTTGGCTTTGACAAAGAAGGGCATTTCTTTGCCATTGTCATGGAACTTGGAACACCAGAAAGCTTTTGATTTGCTCAAGACTGCACTGTGTTCAGTACCAATTTTGGACACACCGAATTCTGAAAAGGCCTTCAAGTTGTATGTGCATAAACGTGATGGATGTACTTTGGCTGTGTTAACGCAGGAACATGGGGGAAGAATAGGCCTGCGGTTACTTTTCCTCCACCCTTGATCCTGTAGCATGTGCTTTGCCGAGATGTCTGAGAGCTGTCGCTGCTGCTGCTGCATCTGTAAAACAGAGCAAAGGTATGGTCCTAGCCATGGTTTAACCTTGTTGGTACCTCACTCTGTAGATGTTCTATTAAATAGAATGCAAACACAACATCTCACCTCCGCATGATTAACGAGATATGAATTGATCTTGTTTGCACCGCATATAAAAATTAAGAAGTGTTGCATATTGAATCCGGCTGAATTATTACCTCTCCCGCAAGATATTGCTTGCAGTGACAAAATGTCACATGACTGCCTTTATACCACAGATCAAGAAACTAAAGGCAGGATTGATCTGAAAGACACACCTTTGAACGATCCACAAGGGGAGCTGTTTTGCGATGGCTCCTGCTTCAAACTTCCGGATGGTACATCCACTGCTGCTTATGCCATCACTACACTAAGCATGATTGTGGAAACCAAAAGAATTTCGCATAACTCCCCGCAGGCCGCAGAGATTATTGCACTGACTCGAGCTTGTGAACTTTCTGAGGGCTTAGAGTAAACATATATACTGATAGTCAGTATGCTTTTGGGGTAGTTCACAACTTCAGTAGACTTTGGGCAGAACGAGGTTTCTTGGCCTCACATGGAATGAAGATTCAACATGGCACCTTGATAGGTCTGTTACTTTCAGCGCTTGCACTTCCCACTCAGTTAGCAATTATGAAATGCGCAGTACATCAGAAAATCATAAATTATGTAGGAAAAGGGAACGCTTTCGCTGACCAGTTGGCCAAACAAACTGCTACCGATCTCCAGGCAGGATTGATCTGAAAGACACACCTTTGAACGATCCACAAGGGGAGCTGTTTTGTGATGGGTCCTGCTTCAAACTTCCAGATGGTACATCCACTGCTGCCTATGCCATCACTACACTAAGCATGATTGTGGAAACCAAAAGAATTTTGCATAACTCCGCGCAGGCCGCAGAGATTATTGCACTGACTCGAGCTTGTGAACTTTCTGAGGGCTTAGAGTAAACATATATACTGATAGTCAGTATGCTTTTGGGGTAGTTCACAACTTCAGTAGACTTTGGGCAGAACGAGGTTTCTTGACCTCACATGGAATGAAGATTCAACATGGCACCTTGATAGGTCGGTTACTTTCAGCGCTTGCACTTCCCACTCAGTTAGCAATTATGAAATGCGCAGTACATCAGAAAATCATAAATGATGTAGGAAAAGGGAACGCTTTCGCTGACCAGTTGGCCAAACAAACTGCTACTGATCTCCATTCAGATATGTATACTACAAGGGAAGCCACAAATGTCTGTACTATAGATGAAGGTATTGATGCTATAAAGAATATCCAAGCCAATGCCACTCTAGAAGAAACTAAGCAATGGCCTGAGGGCTTGGCGAGGTTGGATGATGATGGGTGTTGGGTGGATAATCTAGAGGGAAAATGGATGCTGCCAGATGCGTACATCACTATGATGGTTCAATGGCTCATGGTCCCACTCACATATGCGCTAGGAAAATTTGCGAAATTTTAGAAAATGTCTGGGTAAATGTTAACATCTGTTAACATCCCGAAAACTGCTGAGCGTTTTGTCCAGAGTTGTATGGTCTGTCTACAGCACAGTATGGTGAAGGGCACATCGACACCAAGGGGTAGTTTTGGTCCACCTTCTGTCCTTTTCGAAGTGATTCACTTTAACTTTATTGAAATAGAGCGTGGTAATAATTTCAAGTTTGTTTTGTTTGTTATCTGCACATTTAGTAAATGGGTTGAAGCCTTTCCTGTAAAAGATGCCACAGCAATGACAACGGCGAAAACCATGCTTAAGGAATATTTTCCTAGGTTTGGTTTGCTGAGGGTCATCTGGTCTGACAATGGTCCACATTTTATCGCTGCTGTAATTCTACAAATATGTGCGGGATTACAGATCGATAAACGGTTCCATTCGACTAGACATGCTCAGAGTGCTGGATTGGTAGATAGTGTTACTCTCCATGCGCACAACCCCACAGACTAGGACTGGGCTCTCCCCGTATTAGGTGGTGATGGGCAGGCCAGCTAACATTTGGAATCTTCCTAAACCTAGGGCTTTGAGGGATATAGAGCATGTACTTCTTTCTGAATATTGTGAGCGGTTAACTCAAAATTTGTATTTTAGCCCTCCCAGTCAAATACGAGGGGCCAGGTCATAGCATCTGACCTGGCGAATAGGTGCTGACCAAAGTATTTGAGAGAGCATTCTGTCTCGCACCGCGGTGGAGAGGGCTGCATCAGGTCCTATTGGCCTCATAGACCGCTCTATGATTAGCTAGAAAGAAACACTGGATCCACGCTTCACATGTCAAGAGGGTAACTTTCCCTTTGCTACATGACGAAGGAGATAAGGAGAAACTTACTTGCTCTGCTCCCAGTGATCATTAAGCATTGAGCCGTACTGAGAGTGCTTCGGAGACACTCCCTAAGCCCGCGGGGCTTGGGGAAACAGCTGCTTCATCTCCACACTCTGCTGCAGATACTTTCCAATTTCTGTCTGGTTCGGCTGCAAATTCATCACTTCCATCAGGAAGCAACGAAGTACTGCAGATCACACTTTACCAGGAGTCACAAGGTACAATATGCGTCCACGGAGCTAGACTTACTGCACGGTTCGTCTATGCCCACAGAAAAATAAATATAGCGTTTATCCTTCGCCCCATCTTTTGCATCTGAAGGAAAGTAGGTGGCTGGGGATAGGGAAAGACTAAGAAAACACGTGATCAGGAGATCACCAGCAAACGGACTACAGAGTTTTTGGTTCAAAGGAACAATGCCTGTTATCGCCTCTACTCTTACTGAACAAATAAGTGACTGTGTGACCAACAATGACAATGGACAATCAAGTACATGGTCTTTCAAGATGTATTGTTTTCTTGTAATTATGTTAACCAGTTTCACAATATTAGCTGCCTTAGGATTTTGGTATATGGAAGAAGTATGCCCACTTCAAACATTCTTGCCTACTGAGAATGTTCCTACTGTATCTACACCTTTCGTGCACCTGCACACTCTATCTCCTAGAGACTCTCAACATAGACAGAGCTATCATAACATTACATTACTGCTTATAATGAACGCAACTCATGTCATTTTGAATAGGACAAACTGCTGGATCTACTCCCATTTGCCGCAACATGGGGAAAAAGGGTCAGGCTGGTATATTGACCCTTTGCCTTTAACAACTGCATGTTATGCTTCTCTACGGGCACTATTCTTTGGCCGATGGAATGATAGCATCTCGGGGAACTTTGATGGGACGAATTTGAACAAATTTGAAAGGCGAGTCCTAACGCCTCTGGGATGCTCACTCTTTGCAAAAAGGAGCAAGCTTAATGTTGCTTCTATTAGGCCTTCTGATAGATTGGCCGACCTTTCAATCTTTGATTTCTTTTAAGATGGCTTCTATAGGCAATAGGGATGCCACGCCACCTTCTTACACTATTAACCATAGCCCCGACTCAGTTTCTTTCTGCATACAGAGGAATGGTACTCAGTCAATGGGTGATTTCAAGGGTTGCACTAGTGTTGCAAACTTGACCAGTGAGGACAGACCTTTGTATGTAGGCAAACCTGTTTACTTCATTTACGGTAATGAAGCTTATCCATGGCTACCTAGGGATTGGCAGGGAACTTGTTATTTGGGAATTCTGCTACCTTGGGTATATGTAGCTAGTACCACAGAAATCTCTAGGGCTCATCCAAGGCGGGACGGGAACGGTGATAATCCTCCACAAATTCTTGGTGATGTAGCGAAATCCTTTGTACCTTTTTGGGGGCAAATTATGAATTCTGAGGATATCAGAAGACTAGCGAGAGTACTGGAGAAAACCCTCAACCGGACCACTGACATACTCCATAACATGACTCTAGAGCAAAAGGCAATCAGATTAGTGGCACTACAAAACCGGATGGTATTAGACGTCATCTTGGCTTAGCGTGGTGGAGTATGCAAATTAGTGGGGTCCGCTTGCTGCGTTTTCGTACCAGATTCCTCCCCAACCATCTTTAAAGCTATACTCCCATTGCCATCTTTAAAGCTATACTCCCATTGCCAGCGTTAGGAGCAGGAGCTCCTAGGACCAGCCCCCGCCCCTGCAGGAGCAACAGGCACATTGCGGGCACCCTGCACCATGGACACATCATTATTGGCAATATTAAGGTAAGCGCTAACTTTGTAGCGCCTTCACCTGAAAAGCAACCTAAATTTACGAATCCACATTTTCAACTGATCCGCGCCAACCCTGAAGGAAGGTTTGCCCCCTAAATCCTCTGAAACGAAAATCCGACATTGCGTGTAGCACAGAAAATGCCATTAAAGTACACAAGGTACTTACTTTTCTAAAATGGCCGCCCGCTTTCCTACTGCATAACTACAGTGCCTACTGAGGCTCCAACATCCATCCTGATAGGCTGCCGTGCCTTCTTGAGCCACCATTGGCCACCGGCAGGCGAAGCCGGCCCACATCTCCCAAGGCCCACTGTAACAAGGCCAGCACCTGTTAGATGCCTGTTTGTGCCTGAGTCTGCCGTCTGCCAGACCCCCTGTCTGCCACATGCCAGGTAACCTCTAACCTTCACAGCATCACCATTGCGGCACAACGCTGAGGAACATGTCTCCCCAACTAATGATCACATTAGTAAACTCTTCCTGAGCAGCCATGACTCTGCCTAGCAGCAACACAACTGCATCTAGATCGCTGCCATGATTGACTCCTGCCCATACTAGCCATTGCTTTAACACACTGCACCTAGAGTATCACAGATTCTGCTTAACCATATACACTGTCTCTAGACTGCCTCTTAGTAATGATATTTATACTGCTGCACCTTGTATGACCTTGCCTCTTTGCTGCATATGTATCATGTGTACCCCCAGTTGCCAAAAATCGAATTCAAATGCCCATAGCCTGCGCATTTTGCTATTTCCCATGCTTCTTACCATTGGTTGCTAAAATTGAATTCAGATGCCCATAGCCTGTGCATTTTGCTATTTCCTATGCTTTTTACCATTGGCTTCTAAAATCGAATCCAGGCTTTATCAATGTCGATGACCACCCTATGCCAGTCACTTTGCCTGATTAATGTGGATGACCGAGTGTGATTTCTGAATTTAGGTGAACCTCTTTGTCTATTTGCACATCTATTTTTAGCCTGAGTGTGATTTCTGAATTTAGGTGAACCTCTTTGTCTATTTGCACATGCCATTTTTAGCCTGAGAGTGATTTCTGAATTTAGGTGAACCCCTTTGTCTAGTTACACATGCCATTTCTTGTGTGATTCCTAAATTTAGGTGAACCCCTTTGTCTATTTGCACATGTCATTTTTAGCCTGAGTGTGATTTCTGAATTTAGGTGAACCCCTTTGTCTATTTGCACATGCCATTTTTAGCCTGAGTGTGATTTCTGAATTTAGGTGAAGCCCTTTGTCTATTTGCACATGCCCAACTGCACAATGTACCTTAGTAAGAGCCAAACAGCCACCCCACTGTACCTCCTCATACCTTTACTACACCTTACCATCTTTATTGCTGCCATAACCATGTACCCTGCAGAAAATGCACCCTGTCCAACCCCAGAAAGAAACACCAGACTACAAGCCAGACAACCCCGCCTCTACCAGCCCATCTACCACAACAAGAGACTCACCTTCTAACACACTAAAATCCTTCCGAACCACACCACACCCTGCTACAACGCCACCCAACCCAAACTCATCCCTATACCAATCCAGGATACACCCAATACTACCACTATATCTGGAACTTTGATCAACGCTAGATCGCTAGTGGCCCACGCCACAGAAATAGCAGACACCTTATCATCAAACAACCTCGACCTCCTAGCTATCACTGAATCGTGGCTGCACGAAGCAGCAGGCCCAGCACTTTCAATAGCCATTCCAGAAAATTACCAAATAATCAGAATGGACAGGGCCAACAACAGAGGAGGTGGCCTAGCCATCATAGCTAAAACAAACCTCGAGCTAAAACCACTGCCTCAAGCACCTCTCAAATCCTGCGAGCTCCTAGTAGCCAAATTGCCAAAATCTCCAACTGTCGCACCTTAACCATTTATCTAATATATAGGCCACCTGGCCCTATAGGCTCATTCGAAGCAGAACTATCGAGCCTCCTATCCAACAACATAAAAGACACCTCCAAAATATTATTGCTAGGCGACTTGAACCTTGGGTTAAATGACCCTGAAGACAAACCAGCACAAGCTATAGCTAACATGCTAGATGAACACGGCCTAATCCAAAGAGTGCTTACCCCCACCCATAATAAAGCTAGGACCTTGGACTGGATCGCCACCCTGAACTGCGACACCGTCATCACCAAAACCGCTCCCCAACACTGGACAGACCATCACCTCATTGACTTCACCTTATCTCTCAATAAAGAAGTCAACAAGAAAAAAATCATGGCACCACCACTTCCCACTAGAGCAAAAAAAAATATAATTCCTGACAACCTCCTACCACTACTACTGCCAACCCTCAATGCTCTTCCCGACAACCTAAATCCAGAGTGTCTAGTAGAAAACTATAACAATGCCATAAAGAAAAGACTAGACACCCTTGCCCCTCTTAAACTACGAAAGAGCAAACAACAAGCCCACTTGAACACCTGGTTCACCCCACATCTGAAAGAACTTAGATTGCACAAAAGGGAACTTGAAACCCAATGGCGCAATTCCCCTACAGAAGAAAACAAATCACAACTTAAACTTTTTGCAAACAACTATAAAAAAGAAATTCTACTCACCAAAAAGAATCTCTTCAATGAAAGAATCGAAAAATCTAGCTCTAACACCAGAGAACTATTTGCGATACTAAGGGAACTAGAATCCCCCATGCCCCCACCAGAGAACATAATTAAGGACAAAGTATGGTGAACCAGCGTCCAAAACGCCCTAACCAATAAAATCAAAACTCTCCAAACTAAAATCCACAAAAAAAGACTCCCTCACCGCTAATGAAGCAACTCCCAGCAACCATGCTAAAACTACCAACAACCCTCCAGGCCAGAATCTCTTCAGGTTCACCAAAATATCTATACCAGAAACAGAAAGAGTTATAGCCTCACTTAAACCATCTACCTGCAAAGGCAACCACTGCCCTCCCCAGATAATCAAGGATGCTGCTAGGGACCTAGCCCCCTTTATAACCAAACTGATCAATGCATCCTTCTCTTCCAACACCATACCAAGCAACCTCAAAGAATATTGGGTCCTGCCTCTCCTCAAGAAGCAAACCCTAGACCCTGCCATTCCCACCAATTACAGGCCCATCACCACAGTGCCGTTCCTGCTAAAGATAATTGACAGAGTAGCATACAGCAATATCTTGAAACTCACAAACTATTAGGCGCCCGCCAATCGGGCTTCAGACCACAGCATGGTACTGAGACAGCCCTAATCGATCTTAAAACCCAGATCAATGAGATTAACGACAAAGAGAAAACTGCCATGTTACTCCTCCTCGACCTGTCGGCAGCGTTCAACCTGGTGGATCACGCAGTCCTGTGCGAACACCTGACCTCAGCTGCCCACTTCTCGAAAGAGGCCAAAGCCTGGATCCAATCATTCCTGGACAATCGAACCATGAGGGTCTTCTCTACACTAGCCTCAGCAGACCCCATCAAAATAACTTGCGGGGTACGCCAGGGCTCCTGCGTCTCTCCCACCCTCTACAACATCTTTACCAAGCCCCTATTTGACAAGTTGGACAGACTGGGTGTCTCATATACTAATTATGCAGATGACACCCAGATCCTCATACCCCTTTCAGGCAACTTCGACTCAGATACGGCCTTGGTAAACAAAATATATCTCATCATTCAGGCATGGATGGCCACACACGGCTTATGCCTGAATGATGAGAAAACAGAAATCCTGCTCCTCGGATCCAACACTAATCTAAAAAAGCTCAGCTCCAACTATAAGGCCTTCAACATTGATGGCAACACCATCACAGTGGCCAAAACAGTGAAAACGCTAGCCTTTCACCTTGATGCAACCATGTCACTAAAAAACAAGTCAACTCTCTAGCATCCTCTAATGCCTACACATGCAAGCTAATAAAGGCAAATAGAGCCTTCCTCACCAAAACTAGCTGCATCATCATTGCCAATGCCCTAATATTATCTAGACTTGACTATTGTAATGCCATGTACCTAGAAGCCAACAAATACATTACCAACAAACTACAGACACTACAAAATAACGCTCTCAGAACAGCCCTTAACCTACCCTCCAACGAACACATTTCCAACAAAAGGAGAGAACACAAATGGCTCAAAAGCTCTGACCGCATCTCTCTTAAAACGGAATCACTCACTTTCAAATGCTTAAACAACACAGCCCCCCCCTATCTCCCATCCAGAATAACGAAAAAAACCTCCACCCGCCCCACCAGAACGATGAACTCTTACTGCCTGCAGGTACCCAACTTCAGACAAAAGAAAACTGGCGGCAGTAGCTTCCCTGTTTTGGCAGCCTAGCATTGGAACGCCCTCCCACTCAACATTAGGACAGACCAATGCTGCTACAGCTTCAAGCGAAACACCCTCACCTGGTTGCGGTCCAATGATCCCCATGACTAACCCTGCCATCTCACCCGCCCATACCTTTGCTCAAACCTGAATGCTATGCACAGCATTAAATATGTAAATATGTAAGTGCAACCAAACTGTCTCTATGCACAGCACTAAATATGTAAATATGTAAGCAATTTATTAACTACAGGTATATATGCACAATGCACGCAATGTAATGCTATACCTCTCTTTCATGTGTGCCTTATCCTGCAACTAAGTTTTTATGCAATCCTACCTTTCTCCTCTCTGTTGCGCCCTGTTACCTCTGGGTTTTGCGTGCCATACTAAATAAATAAACGAACAAACAAACCAATACAAAATCTGCACATCCTAAGTTTAGAAGTGCATGTTCCCGAGGGAAATTGGGATCTTAATGCTTGGTTCTGGGACTTTTTACAATCTTGGGGATGGAAGCTTCTCTCAGTTGTTGCTGTATATAATGTCTTCCTGCCATATGTTCAATGTTAGGGGGCTGTTGTGCACAGACAATGGGAACGTTAGGACCAAAGGTACACGCACCGGAAAGAATAACCAATGAATTTGTGATGAAGGAAATTTCCGCCGCAGATCTTATGGCGATTGATATAGCTGATGAATGTGATTCAGGATGTATGGACATTGAAACATGGAGTTACTCGTAAAACAACTAGTTTTTAGTTTAGCACTTGGCTTAGGCCAAAAGGAGGGTTGTTAAACGGAAATCATATTGTGCCTCCTTTTGATTTATATTGGCCTAAGCCTAGTCGCTCTGCGAAGAAATCCGTGTTGCAAAGTTCTCATTTTGGATCTACTTCGCTGCCGTTTTAGAATTATCCGCCATTTTGATTTCTGTTTGTATGATTCTTGGTTCTAAAATGGTGGGCTGTGTTTCTAACTTGCAACCAAGCCTCCCAACCTTTGAGTTCTGTTAATGGTTAGACTGTCCGAGGGCCGTCTGTTTAGATTAGGTAATGAGACCTTGTACTGTGTATGAATGGTTGTCCTAGGATTGTCTGCGCTAACAAGCCTCATCCACGAATACACATCGGCGACAATGATGTGTAAACGCCAACCGTGGAGACAGGCTGAACTACATTGTGAAGGGATATAGACTAAGGTTTACAGTGGGAATCCGAGAATATACATCGCCATTGTGACTTGATGGAAATGCAAACTCATGTAATCCTTCTGCATATTATTGTATAAGCTGTATGTAAACTCGGCACAAACTCTAGACCACAGATTATTAACATTTAGAGGGGCTGGACAATATTGTAGAAATTGTATAAAAACCCAAATGTCTAGATGTCCAGCACTTTCTCTCCTCTCTCTGACAGGCTGGTACTCATTGCGGGGTGTTGAGAGCCAGATAGCTACCTGTATCTATGTTTATTTGTAAACTGTGCAGAATAAAATATCTGTGAATCTTTATAGCCAGTGTTTGATGTATTTCCTTTTTGTGGTACTCAGCCTCGATATTTCCTTGTTTTTACAACTCCTCACCTATTGTGTGTGGGGATTTTAACTCAAGAATACCCTACAGGTTATAGTGGATCGCATCCATTCATCGGGTTTAGCATCTGAATCTAGGCTTGATGGCCTTTGTCCGCGAGGCATCATCTGGGCGACGATTCTCTATTCAAAAGGGTTTGCCATGACAAACTGAGCACACCCCTCTGATTGTCCTCCCCAATTTACGTGGACGTCCATCAAAAGAACCAGCATTATTGATTATGTTTTTGTGGCAAACAAGCCCTCTCTCATAATTGATATTATAGGGGCCTGTTTTGGAAACCCCACGACATGTACGATCACAGTCAATAAAGCACTGACCCGAGTCGATTCGTCAACCACAGAAATTGCCATTGCCCACAAGGCATTTAAAGATGTATACCGCCTCTGCAAATCCCTCCACTTCCTTTAAACTGGCAGCAGGGTGTCTCAGCCATAAAAGAATATGAGGAGTGTGTGGCATCCATTAATGCAAGCACCTTTCCACAAACTTCCGGAAAACATAGGAGGGCAACCAGACCAAATAAGATTCTCAATCATGACTATGACAAGACAATCAGGGACAAAAAAGAAGGACCCAAAGGGAATTCCAATTCTTGGCCCATACTGTTCTCGACCAAGCACAATACGCCATCGGTCATAGGCACATTCGGGCTAAATATACCAAATGGCTCTAAACCCATCATTACTGGAAAAAGTCCCAACAGTGGAAAGGTCGGATTCTAACCTCACAATCTAATGATTTGCATTCATTTTGGCAAATAATTAACAACAACAACTGAACCTGCTAGGACATCAATGGAGTTTCTGAATATGAGTGGGTAGCATATATCACTGACTCCTTAGGTGGCCCCCAGCTAGAACAAATATGCACAGACATCCCGCTTGGGGTAAGGGAGTTACAAAAGAATAGGGCTGAAATCGCCCAACTAATCAATGCCGGCAAGTCATCCCGTTCGCCAGGCCCAGAAGGCTTGTGCAACCTGCTGATTAAGGAAGATGCACCTCTGTTGGCTGAAGTTCTGTACCACCTTTTCTCTTGCAATGCTATCACCCATACCCTTCCTCAATCATGGCTTAACAGCATCCTTGTCCCAGTACTTAAGAAAGGATACCATGCTGACCCTCGTAACTATCACCTCTTGGCTATGCTGGATGTTCTGGCAAAGGTGATTGTGAAAGTCCTTCTAGAGGAACTGACTTACTGGGCCGAGGATGCAACATCATTCCCTGGATCCAAACTGGGTACATGAAAGGATGTAGTACCACCATTAATTACCTCTACAAAGGTAATCTCCCTCAATGTTTTGTTTTCGGGGGGTCAGTATCTCAAAATGGGAGACGCACTATAAGAACAATACAGAAGCGAGAAAACTGTCTACCCCACTCTCAATCTAACCAGGGCAAGTGTGGTGATCTACAGAATTATTGTGATAATTGCTTACAACTTTGAACAAAGTAAGAATTCCAGGTTCATGTTAACAATAACATACTTTCTGACAAGGAATGGAACCATACCACTCATTCAACAAACATTAACACCATTATTATTCTTAAATAAGTCAACGTCAATTTATTAAGTGTTGAGACCAATTTAGAAAAATTAAAAAAGGGGAGTGACAGCAACAGCATATATATTAATCACAATACATCAAAAAATACTTCATTTTCTCACTCGATTCTTAAAAACACAGTATCATCTGTATGGGGTTCATTGCATTAATGAAAAACCACTATATTCACCTCAGCAGTTTATAGATATAAGACTATATTATTTTACAAGTCTATTGTCAAGTGTTGACATGTTTCTGCCTTTTTTGGAGATGTACCACCATTAATGCACTGGCATTGACCACGACTATCCAGCAACCATGGCAGACAAGCAACAGTCCGGTTTATGTAGCTTTCGTAGACTACAGCGCTGCCTTTGCCAATCTGTCCATGATCAGACAGGTGAATGCCATTGCCTCCTCAGCTGCCTACCAGGCCAAACTCCTCAATGCAGTTAGACCCTACCTCTCCAGTGACACCTGCACAAATATAGCTAGGGCTATCATGGGCTCACGGCTGGACTACTGCAATGTCCTCTTCCTAGGGACCTCCACAAAAAACCTTGAGAAACGGCAAGTCACTCAAAACAATGCCCTCCGCGCAGCACAAGGCATCTCCAAAAGAGAGCATATATCTACTGCCAGAAGAGCCTCCCACTGGCTACCTATAAAAGAGAGGATCATCTTCAAAACCCTGACCCTCACCCACAAATGCATCCATTCTGCAGCACCAGCCTACGTGGCACAAAGGATCCACCATGCCATGTCCTCATGACCAACCAGGACCCCCTACACCAACCTACTCACTGTAACCAGGGTAAAAAAAGCAAGAGCAGGGGGTGCCAGCTTCCCCTACCTTGCGGCCCTACACTGGAATGCCCTCCCCACTGCCCTGCGAGCTGAACCCTCTCTGACCACCTTCCGCAAAACCTTGAAAACCACCCTGTTTGCTTGATTCTCTACCGTCTCTCATGTACACCCGCCATATGTATACCTGACCTGTGTACGCATCTATGCATATTATATGTTACGCCTATGTACCCAATCTGTATCTTATGCATAATCTAACTAAGTTGGCTGCAAGTAACAGCGCCACAATGCCCTTGGGCTGCCTGCGCGCTATACAAATGTAAAAATAAAAATAAAATAGATAAATAAATTTGCTGCAGTTGACAGAGCAAGGTTGTGGTGAAAAATTGATTAGTTGGGGGATACCAGCTGGCCAGCTGGCCTACCTAGCGTTATTATGATGTTGCATGAAGAGACCAAGGTCAAAGTTCGGTTGGAGGGAAATGGGGGAACCTCGGGTTGGATTAATACACATACAGGGCTTGAGCAAGGGTGTATTTCAGCCTCAATGCTATTTAATTTATATATCGCAGACATGGGGAGGTCCCTGACTACTCCTAGGTGCACCCCCCCAAACTTGCAGTTGAAACATTACAATGGATGGGCTTTGCTGATGACATTGTACTCCTTTCACTTACTCCTGTAGGACTCCAAACAACACTCGACAATCTCTACACATACTCGCTGGCCAACTCACTTAAGGTGAACATAGCCAAAACAAAGATCATGGTGTTCGAATACCAATGCAGACACGCAGCGCGTATTGGCTGGAATCTGTCTGGAGGCCCCATTGAGGTAGTCAACGAGTATAGATATCTCATAATAATATTCAACACCAAGCTTTCTAGCACTACTCACTTGAATGAGCATAAACTTCGTTTAGGACAAACACGAGGGGGAATCTCATCTCTTGCTCGTAAGGGTGGTGGTTACTCGGTAGGAATCTTGGTTAAACTGTACGCAGCAAAATGTTACCAATCGTCACCTATGCAGTGGAGGCATGGGCATTAGACTCATTGGAGACTATCTCCAAACTTGAAATCTCTATTCCAAAAAAGATTTTAAGGTTAACCTTGTTTGCTTCGGCATAAACGTTCCTTTTGGAATTTGATATTGTTCCCATTAGAGAACACTTTATGTTAAATTGCTCAATGCTATATTGGAAACTGTTACATGCTCAGAGAAACACTCTCATGTGGTTGCTATCTGAGTTGTTCAATACCAAAATCGCTTTCATGAAGTCATGTTTCCTAGGAGTCATCAGGGGAATGGCTGACATGTGGTGTAAAAGATCTGAGTGTGACGCTCTAGTAATGAACTTTAATTTCTATAAAAGAATGCTGACGGTGAGGTTGCAGGCTTACATCCATGATCAGCTAATAGTTAATTTGGCAATAGATCATTCTGCTGAATGGTTCATTCCATGTATAGCTGACAGATTGCTTGTTCCTCCTTACACACAGAGTTTTATCGGCAACACATATGTTTAAAATTCAACGGAGTCAAAACTTTTGAGCTCACCGGGGGATGAGTTAAAATTCACAGAAGTAGCATATTCTGTCGTCTACGTGGCGAGGTTGAACTAGAATCTGTCTGCCATCTACTTTCTGCATGTAACACAGCCTCTGACCTACGACCAAAGATGATAAGAGAGATGGGCTATCACACAATGATTTTTGAAGATTCTCTTTGGGAAAATGCCATGTCACCGGACTGTAGAAAAAGATCCTCCAGATTAGGTTGATTTTAGCTGCATAACAGTGTCTAGACTTTGTGATTAGTTGATTTTGTATTGCATGTAGAGAGATATTTTAGATAATATTGATTTGGAAGAATAATGTGGATTTTTTTTATGAAATGATGAACTAAGATCAATGAAGTGACATGTATTTAAAGTTATTAATTTCACTGTATAATACCGAAATCAATAAATAAATAATTGCAGCCTGGTCATAGTTTTTCTACATTGTAATTTTACTCTTGATGGGGCTCATTTTCTGTCCAGTGCAGATGTCCTTAAAAGAAATCTGACATTTCTTCATAGTCATACATGAACACATTTGTTATCCTTTTACCCATGTTTTATGCAATTGCACAAAGCAGTATGATGAAAGGCACTTCTACCCATTTCAAAGAGCATCCCAAATTCAGAAATGGGATGTTCTTTGATATTTCTCAAATCATGCTTTCATTGGAAGCAGGGGAATGCACAATGCATATCCAAAGTCATTCATAACTCCGAGATGCTATTATTAATTTCTATCCCTCCAACAGAAATAGAAACACTTGAACCACATGCACCACACAGTCAGAGCACAATCATTTTTCCATAACGTGAGGCAGATATGAACATTACATTGCATTGCAATTTTTTTTTGGAGAGGTGCATTACCACTGACAACATACAGAGGTCCTTATAAGGAAGAAGGGACAGGCTGTGCATGTACTGGCAATTGGGGGCTGATAACATTGATTGCCCGGACCCCGCAGTCTGCTGCATTGCATCGTTACATCATCTGTTACCCTGGCTTTGTGAAGTGTGAGCACGATGGCAAGGTACTTAAGGGCATGACACACTCTGTATTCAGTTATTTCAGTTTCATTTGGCTATCTAGCACAGCAATGTGGGAGGGAAGTGGTTAGTTCATTAAAGGGAAAGACAAGACATCTGGCTTGCTTATTATATAATATGAATGCCCCCAGCTGATGACTGTGCAGATGCCATCTCTCCTTTTGACATGAGCTCCATGCACTTATAGACTTGAATACAATAATGCAGGCACTGTTATGTTTGCTTTGTTTCGTTGCATTCATATTAAGCTTTTCCTAGAAGCTCTAAATAAAACATACAAAACCAATCAGCATTTATGTAAGCTGTAGTATAAGCCTAAAATTCCAAGAAAGCTAGACATCTGAATCAATGCATGTGGAGCATAAGACACAAAGGACTAAACATTTATATTGATTTTACTGAAATTGCACTGGCTACCTGGCCACACTTCTGATCTCAGGTCCAGGCCCTGTCAACTGCCCACCTGCACTGCTTCCCTGGCAACCCCTGCACTTGGGGACTGTTTTTCTGTATCCCTTCAGTCCCCTTTCCAGCACTTTGTCCGCACTTCCTTGCACTTGCCTGTTGTTTTTTTTTAATGTGTTTTATTTATCTTATTTATTCCACTTCCCATGTACTGCACTTTCCCCTCTCCCTTTCCCCCCTGTACTCTTCCTTTTTTTCCTCCCTTCCCATGCACTTGCGAGATCTGAATGACACCTGGCCTAGTAAGATCGTTGTCTGTCCTCCCTTTGCCTCTTCGCGCCTTGAAACACTTGTGTATAGGCGCGTTATAAATGCTATATCATATCATATTGTGAACTAAGTTTTATAATGGGCAACGTTTTCATAGTTAAGATTAGTTACAGGTTTCGAATTATAGATCTGAGAAAAACTCATGAACATAGAGATAGGGTTAACATTTCGACTCCAGGACTGTCTGCATGGAAGGGAGGTGCTCAGTGGGAGGAGTGAACAGAGCCTTTAGGCCATTGCCTTTCCCTAGTTATGCAGGCTCGGTGACGGGTTGCAGGACTTGATACTCCTAACTGCTGTTTTAACTTCTATGGCTGGAATTTCAGGTTTGTCTAGGCGTATTCCTCATCTCTCTGTCTGTATATCTTATCTGGGCAGGTCGTGCTACAGGGTTGCCAGGTTTTTCTCTTTCCCATGATGCTCCCTGCTACATAAGGTTCAATCTATCATTTACAGAAACCTAGGCTTTAATGCGTGCGCTTTCAGTTGCATTTTCGTGTAAAACGGGCTCCTAGCAACGTGAAACCATATATACCGTTGTTCTGATGTGTGCCTTTTCTTCATAGAACATGCCTAGGAAATGCCAACTCTAAACGGACGGTTCAAACCACACGGATTTTTAGTGCATCATGGAGATTCCGTTTTAGGAAATGTCACTCATTGTTGTGTTTATGAGCAAGTGAAAACCTGCAGAAATCAGCCTTTTTCATGTTCACTTTTCTACTGCATTGACTTGAGGCTGTACATCTTCTGCCAAAATGGGAAATGTCATAATCATATAAACGAAAATAGAGACATCTAGTGGTGTGAGATCTGCTCCCTCCTTGATGCGTCCCTTAAAGTTGCACAAACAATTAAAAGGAGAAATAGAGCCTTATTGGACTGGCTGGGGTGTTTGAGCCTGGCAGATGGTTGGTTTTCTCTCTGACTTGCTGCACGAGTTGGAGTCCCTTTGAGTGATTCATTTCACACTATAATGGAAGCAGGGATGGTCCAACAATTGGGCAGACTTTGGGACAAATGGGGTACCCTCCAGCATCTCTGCAGGGGGCCTGAGGCAGTCACCTGCAATAGCATGGTGGCCTTGACTCTCCCTTGGTGCATGTCTTATTTGATTTGACGAGCAGATATATGGTTCACTGGGTTCTCTTAGATGATCAACCATTGTATTTAACCAGACAACTGCATCCTCTTGCCTCCCCTGGATGATATCCTTGTGGTCTGGCTCGGTGTGGGGGAGATTCCCTGTGTTATTGTCCTTGTGGTCCCCCCAGCTTTAATTCAGCACACAACCAACTCTTGGGTCTGACACCTCTGTCTGACACCTCTGAAAACCTGGGTTTAAGACCCCACAACTCACAAGAACTCTTGCGCACATAGCAAGGCCATCGAACATTCATAACTCGTTTTAAAGGATACAAACAACACATTGCACTGCTAAAAAACAGGGTAACCATATCGTCCAACATGGACAATTCTTGATCTTTGTATGACCTTTCTTGGTCTAAACCCATATTATCATTCATGCATCCCAGCAATCACCATCACTCAACCTTATGTTATCTATACTTTATTGTTGTGACGTGTGCCTGTCTGTTTTTGTTCTGACTTATCCACTTTATCATTTCCCACTTGGCTAGCAGGGACTTGGCCACCGCTTCATATCTCCGTATTGGCCAATATGCACCTATGCCTACTAGCACCTCTTTGAATTTCCCCATACTGGGACTCCTGTCCCCTCAAGGGCATTGAATTTACAGCGCATTGTGACCAAACATATGGTGCTATGCAAATGACCCACTACATTACTTACCTTTTCCCTGCTTTTTGTTCACCCAACAGGCCACAGTCTGGTTTACCCCCTTGGGGGGGGTCACAGTTCACTCCTTTGGACATGGTATCAGTGCTTTAAAACTCTCGACTCTTCACTATCTTTGCAGAGTCAACTATCACATGTTTCCAGTGTATGTTTTTTTCTCTTGATGTGGGGTACATTTAAGATCCTAAGCAGGAATCCCCTCCACCAAAAACTGCATTGAAATAGTGCCACAAAAACAGCTGTGCTTTTCTTTTCCTGGCACATGTGTGGTGAGCATTGAACACTGCCACCCAAAGAAAGGCTCTGCATTTGCTTTACTTTCAAGTTGAATCATCAGAAAAAGACCTGCATTCAGAACGGCTCTACATTTGCTTTTCTGTCCTCTGAAAGCCTAAAGTTGTGCCTGACATTCAAGACGGCCGTGCATTTGTTCTTCCTGTCATTTAAAACACCACAACGTTGTGCGCTCCATTGAAACATACCCCTGCATGCTTTATTTCATCTGATTGCCAAAAAATGTTAGGCACTATCTCCCAAGAACGGCATTGTCTAGTAATAAATCACATGACAGGCAGAGAGTTCTGCTTTCCACTCAACACAGCTTTTGTTTCCTTTTGATGTGAACCATTGGGCTCAAATTTCATTAAATGAAAGAAATAACGTGACATTTCTTTTTCCATGTCAATTTAAAAGTAATCCTGTGAAGCATCCTTTTCTGTCCATAAACCAACATTATATGAAAAGCCCCCCAAAAGACTCAATCCTGTGGTCTGCAGAACTGCATTTGTAAACTTGCAATGAAACACCTGCACACGTGTGAATCTGCTCTTTTGAAAATAAGGAAAATGCTGTTTAAAAGTTTAATGTCAAATGACAGCTTTTGCTCGCACAGAAATGTGATTGAATATGTGGATGGGGGTTTGGCTACCTAATGTACATTATATTTGTCCCCACAAGACTTGGTTACTTAGAAAAGACTCAGAAACCAGCAAACCTGTGTTTTGGCCAGGCACTGAATTCAATGATCAGCCCTACCTCCCACTGCAAAGTCACATCCATAAGTGAACCGGCCCACAATGACATATGAAAAGGACGAGAGTGTGAGGATTCACTGCCCTGCTAGACTAGCAGGCAGCCTTGGAAGAAGGAACAATGGAAGCCAGTATGGCCAGTATGGCTGGTGCATGACCAAGAGCTGTGAACTCCTCCAGCAACCACTCTTAAGGAGGCACTGCCAAACTTCAAAGGACATCATAAAAGTCTTTTGTTGTAAGCCGAGCCAGGCAGATACAGTTTGCTGTGGGGGTCTGCAGCACCGCCCACACATGTGACAAATCCATCCCATTAACATTAAAGGACTTCTGTAGTTTAAGGCATTTTTCCCAACACCCTGAATATTAATAATTTTGGAATATGCCAGTTTTCCATGTGATTTTTAGATTAATGTGAAGAAACCAAGTACATGTTTCTAGCACTTGGTGAACTGAAATGCCCATGAAAGACGCATTTCGGGGTAAATTATAAATGGGACAAATATGAAACTAGGTGGGATGATGCAAATTATTATTGGGAATATGTGCAGTCATTGTCAGAATTTTAAATATCATGCATTGCATAAAATGGCGAAAATGTGCCAAAGGGAAATGCAACCTTACACAGAGTCAGCGATCGGATTGTCCAATTCCATGTGACCTCTTGAATCTGCATATTTACTTCTTATGGTGGTGGCTAGTCTACGTTTGAAGTTTTGTTCTATAACTCATTTTTGGTAAAAAGTAGGCTGGAGAGACAAAGAAAGATAATAAATGCAAACACATAAATGATGTCATTTGCCCTGAACCAATCGGCCCAGGGGGAAGGGAGAGGACTGGTAGGCTGTCCTATATCGGAGAGGAATAATTCCAGAGTACTTCCCCCCTGGTTGTAAATTTGATGATGTCATTTTGGCTACATAATGAGGAGACAGAGAAACACAAGGGACTCACTCAAGAATCAAAATCCAATCAAGATCCAGGAAACCAAATACATCCATCCAGGCAGATCCATCCATTCATCCAGATCCAGGCACCCGCCAAGAATCCAGAGAGAAAGGAGAGGAGGCAGCTGATCCCCTCTAAGAGAGTGCAGTGACCAGGCATTGCCTAGCTATCCATCATCCCATCCAGGAGAGCACAGTGACCAGATCCCTTGGCCGAGCTGTCCCAGATACCAGATCCCTTGGCCCAGCTGTCCAGAGTGACCAGATCCCTTGGCCTATATGTCCAGAGACCTCGCTGGCTGTCCAGAATCCCAAACTCAAGCTTACATTGTAAGTAGCACATAACACAAGTTCCCCAAATTGCATATCCCGCTCTTTTGACCCTTGCACCCCATTAAAATCCCATTCAAGTCCCAAATTGCCAGTATGATCTGTTCACCTTTCCATAGACAAATCTGTATTAGCCTGTGTATGTTAGTGCATCCCTGTCATAAATCTTTCAAAAGTCTGTATAAATCCTTAGCAATTTTTTCAAGTAAATCAATTAATTCCCCTATAAAGAGATTAACAGTGAGTTGGTTGACATTCGAAAACAAACACCTCATGTCAAGTGCCTTTCTTTAATGATCATAGCCATTAAAATATAGTCTCAACAAAACTAGTCTGTGTCTAACAAAAAATAAATTTGCCTGTGTTTTGTGTTCTTTCCGTTCAATTACGAGTTGCATTTGTCCCATCGAAAATCCCAAACAGTAGTCCCATTAAGTGTAACTCTTTCTATCAGAATCCTAACTGTTATGTAACTCTGTTCCTTGTCCTGAAAAACAATTTTTGATTTTGGCAGCCAAGTCGTTTACGTGGCTGCCTGTCATCCCAAGTCCTGTGTAGAAACTAATTTCCATTCTGCCATGTGTGTTTTATTTTACATTTGATTTTATTTTAAAAAATTGATTTTCTTACCTTATGTCCATGTTGCCTTTGTGCCCTGCCTAGTAGTTTGTCATGTAAGTGATGTCAATCCAGCACCCACCCAGGCAGGTCACACCCAGCATATACTGTGCAATTGAAACCCTTATTTATTTTTATCTATAAGTTCAATATTCTGAACGATATACCACTCATATCACATCCTTCTCCTGGAAATCCCCCCGGTCACACTGAACCAGTTATCAAGATAGTTTGCAAAGGTGAATATTTATTTATGTATTTAAAATGTAATCACAATATATTTAATCACCAATGGGGTGACAGAACACTAAATCATATATTTTAATGCACTAGGAATCAAGTGATGAACACAAAAACAAATTCAGCACAGAAAAGTATACTTTTGAATTGGTTTAGAACAGATAGCAATATGGTTAGAGGATCCCCTGCAACACCCCTCAACCCACCAATAGGCAATGTAAAGAGATGGGAGGAGAGAGCAGGTATTCAGGAATAGTACAAATCAAACAGAATATCAGTCCCACCTTCCCCCTTCAAACACAAGAGAAAAACGGAATTGACTTTTTAGCTTTCAGGATGGCTTTGAAATTGTCTTTGGTAGTGACTGAGCAAAAACACCAAATGTGGTCAAAAATGTTTAAATGATCATAAATTCCTACGCGAGCCAATCACACAATCACAAACAATGATTTAGTCCAAAGAAAACAACTGAAATCTCAAAGTCCAAGTTGGAAGCAGTTTAAAGCTATTTCGCACGTGTAAAATTTCTCAGGATGTAAAATCACGGCAAACCTTTCCTTATACGATATTCGTTATAACAGGAGAATCTCTAAGGATGTTAGGTACAAGTAGGAGTTGAAATTACATTTCTATCATAAAAACTGAGGGAGTTATAGAGGTTTTAGGGAGAGTTGTTTTTACAAAATAGGCGCGAGAACGGAAAACAGAAACGCACTTTGAAGATGACAGATGGGTTTGATCACACTATATTAGGACTATGAAAAAGAGGATGCTACACATGAATCTCCACAGTTGCGTATGTGGCCAGCGTAACCCTTCACATGGTGGATGCTCAATTTCTGTTTGAAATTTACTTGAGTTACTCAAAATAACTAATGACTTATTATTTTATAAAAACAAATGAGAGAAATCAGCGCAAGAAAGGTTCTGACAATACTATTATTCTGAATTTACAGAGAGGATGGGTTGAGATTGGGATAAGACAATGCAAGTATACTAGGGTCACTTTTCTTCCTATTAATACTCACACAAATAGTTTATTAAATTGGACCGTCAGTTCTGGTCATGGATTAGAACTTGTCTAGGAAGAACAGCACATCAGGCACGGTACTGGATCAGCAATGCCGGTCACCGGATTTGCACAGGATCTGCCCTCCTTGTCTGTTGATATTTCAATGAGCTGTATAGCGAGTTCATCAGGCTAGCCTAGTCGTAGCAAGCCTGAGAATTTCAGGATACTAGTTCAAAAGTCCTTCTCACACCACAGCGCTTCACTGGGTTGCAAGAATAAGTTTGAGGATTAGGCCTTGCAGAAAGTCAATAGTTCTCTAATGCTTGCAAGAGTCTTGATCTGGATCTGGAAAGATGTTAAAGCTGGATGTAGAATGCTGGATCATAGTGCTTCACTGGAATCAGGAAAGTGAGTGGATCAGTCAGTCCCTATGTGTTGTCAGCTGTCTCTATTTATCCTTTTTAATGACATCACAAAATGGGTGTATGGGCCGGCTTAGCTAAGCCTGCCCCTGTGAGCTGGGATTGGATGAAAACTTCATCTCCACCTTGTATTTGAGTGATTGGATCAAGGCCGTATGATGTCACATTTTATGGTTTGCTTAGAAACCTCCCTTTAGCCACTGGTTACAAAATCGAATTTTAAACTAAATACACATTTCTACATTGGTCACCTTTACACAAATCACACACAAAAATTCCATATTTTATGTAGCATCTGTTCCTCAAAATCTCAGAACTGTGGGATCTTGTTTCAACTTTCTACAGAATTCCATCCTTTTCGCTATGAACACAATTTACAAACTTTATGCAAATTCCCACAAATATGTGTGTTTAACATAGGGATGTGTGTGTCAATTTTTACAATTCTAGGATTAATACATTTCACATAAACCACATATATTGCCATTCCTGTAAAGAAAATGTCACACAGTTCCGCCACCTCTTTAAATGTACAGTCAAAAATTAGATTAACAACTCTGTCCTTTTTATATTTTTCACCACATTGAATCACAAGTTATGAGTCTTTAAAAATGGTTCATTGTTCATTCTTAACAGCAGATGGTTGTATGGCTCCACCCAATTGTGTCTCCTGGGAGTCCAGGAGCATCCCCCTGCTTGGGGAAGTTCCTTCCAGAAACCATTTACGACCCTCTCATACCTCTGTTTCCTTTGCAGAAGGGTCTGCTATTGTTCATTCTCTTTCTGTAGTCAAAAGTCTGGGTTAACCCACAATTATCATCTTCCCGTGAGTTTCAGCTGAGAGAATTTCCCTCCCCTTGGAAGAAACCTGTTTGTCTACTTCCAAAGGGTTGCAGCTCAGCCAAGCTAATTTATTCTTAATTAAAGATCCACGAAAAACCAAACTTGTTGCATTAAACATACATACATTACTTTCTTAGCTTTAACTCTGTGGGATAAAAGCAACTGAGATCTGTATTCTTTTTAGCCAAAATCCTTTTTATGTTTGCTAATCCAGCAGACTTTTTAGTTTAGATCACTTTGAAGTTTCATCAGTAACTCATCTGACAGCTGTCATTCAGGTAGCCTAAGGTACTGCACCCAGATTTTGACAGGAGCTGTCAGTTTACAGACAATCCAGTTTTTCCGAAGAGATGTTTTGTTCTTCACATTAGGTCTTTGTATGTTCACAATGGTTCATTAGATTACATGAATTTTAGCATCAAGAAAGATTTTGAATGTTGAGAAGTGTGGTGTTATAGGCATTGTGGAGTTTTTAGCAACAAATCAAATGTCATTTATAGGCACATTTTTTGAGTTTCAACAGCAAAGTGCTGCTTCTCCCTCTGCTCTCTGTTTGCTGATCATGAAGCCCACTGGCACACTTTCTGCAGTGTGTGCTCTATTCCACCACACATGCACCATGGGGGCAGGTTGGGCAGGTTGTGTATTCATCTTTTTGTGTGCTTGCGAACACGGTTTTTGTAGGTTTTTGGTGCGCACAAGAGTTTTGCCGCCATTGTTGCAGTTCCTTGCACCATACTATCAGAGTGATGCCACATAGCCTAGCGGAGTGGGTCAATACAGCCCACGGTCAGCTTCCTTATCTCTCAAGTGTAGCAACAAGAATTTCTGTCCTAGCTATCCCACTGCAGTTGCAAACTGCTGTGCGAGTAACAAGTGAAATAAGATTATGCCATTTTGCCCGTAAATAAGGTTTTCATTTTCTTTTCTGGCCTCTCATCTTGGGGTGGTGGGCTGAAATCGAAATCTGATTTTTCCCTCTTCATTCTGTCTCATTGCCACTGCCTTCCATCCAGAAAGAATTTAGTTAGCATTAGTTTCGGGGTGAGTAGTACAGGGGGAGTGTATAACCTGAATGCCATCTGTTGCTTTTAAAATTTATTTCTCTTTTGCTTGCTATTAAAGGTTTCTGTATATTGTGCTAGGAGTTTGAATTAACTGTATTGTGGGATTTTTGCATTTGTATTGCCACAACGTTGGTGGCTGCTGTTTGATTTTGTTTGATTTTTTATTTGACTATAAAATTAATTAATATCATATTGATACACAGTGGCCTGGTTAATGGTCCATTGTGACAGGGGTTGTTTGTTAAGGTGGGTGCAAGACCGGTTGGGGGTCTACTCAAATAAAGAACCTGCGGTTGATTAAAGATAAAAAGCGTTTTTATTGTGTGCCACATTCATTGATATGATATGGCATTTATAACGTGCCTATACACAAGTGTTTCAAGGCGCGTCACAGCAAGGGAGGGAAACAGAGGGAGTACAGACAACGATCCTACTAGGCCCTGTAATTCAGATTGCGCAGTGCGTGGGGGGGGTCAGTGGAAGGAGTCCCTGGCTGGAGTGTTGCTGTGTTATAAAACCGTTACATTGAGGCCTCTTAAAAATCTGATGGAGTTTTTTGGTTTTGAAGATAAAATTCAAATAGTAAATGCTTTTATTTCTTGTCGGCTTGACTAGTGTAATGCTTTATCCCTCGACATACCAAAAGTGGCCATCGACCATCTTTGGAGAATCCAAAATGCAGCAACCAGGGTTTTGGTGAAAGCTGGTCAGAGAGAACATATATTGCCAATTCTGCGATCCCTTCACTGGTTGCCGGTGGACAGCCGGATGAAATTCAAGACGTTGTACATTGTACCTTGGGTATTTTATGGTCTTTTGCCTGATGTTATTAAAGCAAAACTCTGCCGTTATGCCCCAGGGAGATGTCTACATTCTGCCTTCTCCAAAGTACTTTCTGGTCCCCACTTCCAGGTGGGTGAAATAGGGAGGCAGTTTGTTTGCTGTGCAGGCAGCACTGCTGTGGAATTCACTGCTTTCAAATCTGCGAGGCATTGAGGGACATATGGACTTCCATCATAAAGTAAAGATGTTTTTATTCCCTCTTTGAGCTGATGGTTCGAGGTTGGGAAGGGTGGGTTCTCTGATCTTTTCTGGTATGGGTCCTCTTTGACCCTCTTGTTTCACTGCTGTGATGCCTCATTCAGAGGCGATACGTTTGTGCTTAATACGTATTTGACCATACCATGGTTGTGCTCTGCACAGTAAAAAAGCCAAGTATCATAACACAACATAACATAACACAGCATGCAAAATCTCTGATTTCGTATTAGGACCTCTGTATGTCATTATTTTCTGGGGAGGTGCAGTACCACTGACAACATACAGAGGTCCTCACATCTTTTTTATGAGGAACTCTGTATGTTTTCATTGGTAGTGCAGTACTACAAAAAATTATGCTTGTTTTGTAACAGCACCTCGAAAGGAAAACCTACCTCTAGCCCTATGAGCCAGGAAAGTAGCCCAAATATATCCCAGCTCCCTCTGACACCAAAAAGAAAGATCACTACACAGCCCCAGTTTTAAAATGGACACACGTGACATGTTGCAGTACTGCTGATTTAAATAAGCCATTATTGGATTACATTTCTGTATTGAAACAAGAACAATAAATTGTATTTAGTGTGTTCAGATTATGTCATGTCAATCAGACGGCTGTCTGCCCCCCTCCCCTTTACACTGTCTCTCGTTTCTGTATCAATGATGTTGGCGATATTTTGCACCAAACCAAACATAAATCTGCAAAAAAGATGCCCCCGCAGAAAAAGCATAGAGAGAGCCCCTTTTCTATGTTCATGTTTAAGCACGGCCCGTTAATGGCGGCTGTGAGGTAGCCGAAGGAGGAGGATGAGGGCAGGGAGGAGGCGTGGTCAGAAAGCTTATCACTGGCATGTACCAGTTAATACAACTTTCCAAACGTTCTGATTGGCAAAAAAGCTCATCTACAGCACTACATGCGGTTCCAAAAAAACTATTATTACCTCGCTGCGAAGTGAGAGGAATCCATCCTAAAATATACCAATGTGATGATTTCGAAAAAATACCACTTAAGCAACTTCTAGAGGAACATGCAGGTGACTAGGTGGGCATATGTAACCATGAAGGCAGTGAAAATCATTTGAGGTATTCGTGTGCCAACGCGAGGGTCATAGGGCGCTTTACAGAGAACAGTTCCTGTTATATTCAATATGGATGAAACATGTGACCCGTGCATTAATAGTGAGGGAAAGAGCTTGCTTGTGAGATGGAAACTCTCCTTTTATTTATGGCAGTAAGACATTTTGGTGCGGGGGTCATATGCAGAGTGTGTGGTGATGACTGGTAAGGAAGCCAGAAGGGTGGGGATAGTTCAATAGGCCAGAGGGAGAGTGAACATATGGTGCAAGATTTGGGGCTTCAGTAGTGCGACTAAACAATCACTTGTAATGCTCTTCTCCTATCTACTCCTATACACTGGTGGTGCTGGATTACCACTGTTGGAAGGGCAGCTTCTCTAGCACTGACTTAAATCAGTGATGTTCATAATATGCTGGATTGTGAGGAAATAAGCAGAGATGCGCGTTACCTGTGTACCCCATTAAATCTCGAACCACCTGAATTTTCGTTTGCTCTGATCAGAATTAGGGTGAGGCAACTGGTTCTGGCAAAGCTCAAACCACCTGCATTTTTGGTGGTGCAAGTCTCACGAACCACCAGAGCTTCACTGGGGGCCCCAACATTACATTGGGGCACGTTCAACTTGCTTTTGCGCTAGCAATAAAAGTAAATTGTAAAATGTAGTGAGGGTTCTGGGACGGGTGGTGGGAGGGGCGGGTGGCTGATGGGTACTTGGGGTAGATGGTTCACTGGGGAAACATTGGTCCGCTTGCAGATCAAGGCAAGAAGAAAAGGCGGGTTGTGGTAATTTAATGGTAGTCCTAAATATGGGACACAAGATGGTGAGCTGGTCTGGCCCTCTGGTGAGACACCCTAACCCTACCGAGGGGGGGGGGAATGGTGGGTTGCCTGACCCTAGTCAGCGGATGGTGTAGCGCCTGTCTAGGAGGGAGAAGGAGAGAAACTGACTCTAGCTCTCTGCATGTGGTTGTCTGTATACCGCATACAGTTTTATCACCAACAGCTTAAAAGGTGAGGGGAGGGCAACCAACAGTGTGTTAGGTGAGTATGAGAGGGGGATCAAATCTCGTAGTCATGAACCAAGCAACTTTGGTTAACATGTGCAGGTTGGAGATGTCGGGATTTTTGACTGGTTTTTATTCACCCTGATGGTGAAGATTTAATCCCCCTCTCGTACTCACCTACCACACTGTTGGTTGCCCTCCCCTCCCCTCACCTTTTAGGCTGTTGGTGATAAAACTGTATGCGGTATACAGACATCCACATGCAGAGAGCTAGAGTCAGTTCCTCTCCTTCTCCCTCCTAGACAGGCGCTACACCATCCGCTGTCTAGGGTCAGTCAACCCACCATTACCCTTCCCCCACCCCGGTAGGGTTAGGGTGTCTCATCAGAGGGCCAGAACAGCTCACCATCTTGTGTCCCATGTTTAGGACTACCATTAAATTAACACAACCCCCCTTTTCTTCTTGCCTTGATCTGCAAGCAGACCAATGTTTCCCCAGTGAACCGTCTTTTGTGTACCAGTATGCCCCTACGGTTTGGGAAGGCAGTTGCTACCCCGGCTTCTTAAGCCTAAATTAACCCTGTTGTTGCTTTTTTACTTGGGGTAGATGACGGACCAGGGAGGTAGGATTGTGGCCCCAGAGTGTAGCAAGGAATGTCACAGGCCACCAAACATACACCAGTGATCCATGAAATTTTGAGGCTCACTAATTAAGGTGTTATTGAACACCCTCCAATAGATGATGGTGACCTTGGGCTTGATACTGATCATGACTGGTGTTGTTTGGCAAATTTGACAGCTGAACTAACACAAGCCCATCCATTACCTATTTGCTCTTGGATCGGTTGATGCCACAAACTTCACAAATGCCTTGGAAGAATATGCAAACCCAGCTCTCTTGTACAGTAGCATATATTTGAGTCACAAGTGAAAGCAGAGGTGACTTCTCCACTCTTACTTTTTAATTAGGTACATTGTACAGGCTCGCAGAAAAAACAACATGCCTTTGTCAACTGTTTTCTTATTCTAGTGTGTTATCCGGCCGAGAAGAGTTCATAGAGAACTAGCAGAGGTGGGAGAAAAGCTCCTAATAACTACAAAGAGATTCTGTAGTGGCTTGTAATGCTGCTAATGCAGCTCTCAATAACTAAATTATACTGTACCGTACGCTCTCCTGAATGGTTAAACCTCTAGCTCCTGGATGATAAGTGTACGTGATAGCGGGGTATTTACGGGAATCAGGAGGATGACTGAAATGTGGGTAATGTCCTTGCATTACATAGAAGCTATCTGATGTCTGCCTCAGATGTTGTTTAGTCAGACTGGACCTCTCGTCATATTCCACAATGGTACACAGTATATGGTGCATTATTTCACATTCTATGGACGTCACTAAGAGGGCTCTTAGCACTGTTTGATATGCACTTTCTTTGACCTTGAGTGGCCTTGCAGCCCTGACCGAAGGCAGCAAGGCCATTGGTCAAAAACGCTATTGGTAAATGCTACACATCCCTACTTTAAGAGTGGTATACATTCCTCTTTCCTGTCCAGTATTCTCTTGCGTCTTTCTGCAAGAGATTTTTGTCTTGGAAACGGTCATTGCTGGTTGCTTTGAATCTTTTGCCAACGCTGTTTTGGCTGATTTGAAATAGGTTGTTATTCTTAGGTGTATTTTACCAACATATTCTCTCCAAAGGTCTGGTCCCCAGTAGAAGAAAATCGTTATGGACCACTCTCTCACTGGTATGTGATTGATGCAGGTGACATAGTTATATTATGTTAGGTGGTCTTTTACACTGCTGACAATTGCATAGTCCCTTCGCACTGTGGCGGATCTGCAATTGAAGGGGGGTTGGGGTTTTGTTAGTCGGGTTGAGAACGAGAAGAGCAAGAGAGCTGTGATGTGCTCCTGGCGGCTTCAGTTTGGAAAAAATGGGCACTGAGCATTGGTGCATTTTTGGTTGGTAGCCGTTATGTGGTGTTGAGGTATGATTGTGCATGGGTGCTTTTTGTGTACTTGTGTTTGTTTTCATGTTTGGTGTTGTGAAGTGTGTGTGGTTTGTGGTGCGGTAGAGTTAGTGTTGTGTTTAGTTCAGAATTTGGGGTGATTATGCAGAATATTGAGTTTGTTGTATGGTTAGTTAAGTATAACACATTTCCTACCCCCAACATACAGTTAAGTGCAACACTTTTCCTATCCCGAACAATCCATCTAGGTGTGGCACATTTCCTATCCCTATATATCAATCTAAGTATAACACCTTTCCTGCCCCCAAAAAACAGCCAAAGCTGACGCATTTCCCACCCCTGACAGTCCATCTAGGTGGGGCACGTTTCCTACCTCTGAATTACTGCTAATTGCAACACATTTCCTATTCCCGAAAATCCATTCAAGTGCAATACTTTTCCTACCCCCAACAATCCATCCTAGTGCGACACATTCCCTACCCCCATAGTACAGCTGAGTTCAAATGCCCAACTGTAAGCGCAGCAAGGTTCAACACAGTGTTATGTTATGTGCTTTGTACTGCACACTCCTGCCACTATATGGTCTTTTGGTGCCCTGGTGATCTGAAAAGGAAAGAGGGTTGGGTGAGGGGGGTTGGTAGTGCCATACAGAGGGGAAAGGCCCAAGAGCTTTGATGTGCTGTTGGCAGTTTTGATTTGGAGGAACCAGTCACTGCGTTCTGGTTTGCAGAATTTGGAGGTTGTTGTGCTGTGCTAAGTGTGTGGGTGTGTGTCTAGTTTGTGTGTTTGGCTTGTTTCTTGTTCAGTGTTGTGTGGTGTGTGGCTTATTGTGGTGTGTGCTGGTCTCATGTTTCGGGAGGATAGCTCAGGGGCAACGTGCTCTGCTTGGAAGCATAACGACACAGAGCAAGAGAGGCTCGATCCCCGGGTCCGCGCTTAGAAATCTCTGTGTATTAAGCGCGTTATAAATAACCAATCATATCATATCATGTTTTGTTGCAGAGGCATGGTTTGTGTTTCAGATGAGTAGGCAGAATAAATTCAGAGTGATTAGTTGGTTCGAGGACTGTTGTGTCACCCTCATGATCAAAAAATCCCAGGCATTTGCTACCCATGGGGTACACCCGAGTTCATTATCTTGCCTCCCTAGGATTACATCCAGATTCCACACAAAGGTTTACCTTTGAGTTGTATAGAAGCATACCACATTGATCATCCTCTGTCATATCCAAGTACAACATTGTACACCCTCTAACACATCCGGATCCAAAGCATTGGCCTCCCTCATACATACCTAGGCTTGGTACGTTGCTCAGTCAGGAAGTTTGTCTGTGGCATTGCATATCTTTATGGTAGTTTTATTCTTGTTGATTCCTCTTGTTTCGTAGTGGGTGGAGTTTGCTGCTCAGGGGTGTTCTTAGTTGGGATTGTTAAAGAGCCATATGTTTAACAGTTTTCTTAAGTTGAGGTGGTGTTCTGTCATTCATATTTCTTATGGGAGTGAGTTCCAGAGTTTTTCTGCTATGTAGGAGAACATTGATCCTCCAAATCTATGTTTTGAGTATTGTTTTGGTTCAAGGCGGATGTCGTTGCTGGATCTGAGCATTTGTGCGGGTTTGAAGATCTTGAATTTTTCGTGTATGAATTCCGCTCCTCGGCGATGGATTGCTCTGTGTGTTATGCAGTGTTTTGAAGGAGATACGCTTTTTGACTAGCAGCCAATGTAGCGTTCTTAGTGCTGGTGTAATGTGGTCTCTTGGTGAGTTTAAGGAGTAGTCTTGCTGCTGCGTTCTGTAGCCATTGTAGCTTTTGCAATTGGTAGTCAGGTATTCCCATGTAGATTCTATTGGCATAGTCTGTTCTTGAAATGACGAGGGATATGATGGCAAGTGTTCTGTGTGTGAAGGACAGCTATGGTAGTATCTTCTTGATCGTTGGCAGGTAAGAAGCATTTCTGAACTATCGCATTACCTTGTGGTTCTAGCATTAGTTCTTTGTCCATTAGAATTCCAAGGTTTTTACCACCCTGCATGGTTCTGGCTGTTTTCCTAGCTCAGACAGTCATGAAAAGTGCAGATCTTTGACACGTTTTTCTTTGTAATCATAATTTCAGTTTTGTCCAGGTTGAGTTTAAGATTTTTGATCCTCATTCATTGGTTTAGTTACTTGAGACAGTCGGTTAGAGTTGTACTTTCCTCTCAGCTGACGTTGATTTTTTCAATGTATTGGGTGTCATCTGCATAGTTGTAGCAGGTGGGGCTATGACTTTTGATGAGGTTGATTAGGCTCTCATGTAGATATTAAAGAATAACAGTGACAGTAAAGAGCCCTGTTGGACGCCACATGTTTTTCAAGGTGTTGATTTGAAAGGTGCTAGCCAAGTTGTTTGGGTTCTTTCCATCAGGAATGATTTTAGCTAGAGGAGAACTGTGTTGCCAATCCCAATATCTTCTAGTCTTCTGATGAGGGTGTCGTAGTTGACCATGTCGAAAGCTGCTGAGAGATCGAGCAGTATTAGTGCTGAGTTTGTATTGGAGTCAGCATTGGGTTTTAAATCCTCCCAGGTAGACAGTAGGGCAGTTTCCAGTCCTCTCATAGGTGTGAAGCCTACTTATGCCTGATCTAGCAGATTTGTTTTCCACATAATCCAGGATTTGAAAGCTTTTTAGTAGTTTTGCCAGGAATTGGATATTTGAAATTGGTCAGTAGTTGGTAGTTGGTAAGGTCTTGCACATCTACGGTGGTGTCTTTAAGGAGTGGTTTGATTTAAGCCAATTTGAACGCTTGTGGCATTGATCCTGTTTCTAGTGAGAGGTTGAAGAGACTGAGATAGCATTTTTCCAGTGTTTTTTAGGAGAGGATGGTTTTGTAGACATCTGGTGGTTAGAGATCTGCTGGGGAGCCTTTGCTATTGTCCAACATGCTCTTGAATGTATATGTTGAGATTGTGGGGAGGCTGTTTAGTCTGGCCATTGGATCTGGGGTTGGCTGGCTGGGTTGGTGAATGGAGTTATTTGGCCTGCTTAGTATAATTTGCTGAATGTTGGTGATTTCGTTCTTAAAATGGTTGGTGAGTTTGTCACATACTTTTTGTGTGGGGATCAGTCAGTTGTTGCACAAGGATGGGTTTCTTATCTCGGTTATGGTGCTTAACATTTCTTTTTGTGTATTGCCAGCTTTAGCGATCCATTTCTGATTGTATTTTCTTTTGGCTTTGAGTATTTCCACTGTGTACACTCTGTTGTATGTTTTTTGTGTGTTGGTTGTAGGTTTTCCTCCATTCTTGTTTTATATCCTGTTTATTTTTTTCATTGCTGTGAGGTGGGGCATGAACCGTCTTGCCATACATTTTTTACACGATGGGATGAAAGGTTTTTCTGGCGTGATGTCATCAATTTTTACCATGATCCATTTTAGGATTGCATCTGTTCTTTCATCTATGCTGGTTATGCCTAGGGTGCTGGATGGCAGTTTTGCCACTAGTTTGGCATTTAGGTCCACACTGTTGTGGGATATATTGACCCACTTAACAGCATTGCACCACATCACCAAGCTGTATTTGCGCAAGAGACAGCAACCTGGCTGCACTGGCTCCTGTGCACACCAGGACTTCAAAACTGCATTTTGGCAGCAACAAAAGATGGCTGCACCATCCTGCCTAGTACACTTCTGGAAAGATGGAACAAGGGGACACACTGAACAAGTATGCCAGTGTGTTCTGAGAAGAATATATGGAATTAAGTGAACCGAAAGCACTGCATTGCTGCAAAAGTCAAACATTCCCCTTCAAAATGAAACCTTTTCTTCACCCTTTCAAAATGCTGTGGTATGCTATTTCCATCTGTGCATTCTGAAACCACTGTGATGGAAACAGCACTGCCAGGCCAAGTCATTGTGCCTCAGAAAAAACAGGAATAATTCCTGAATGACAGGTCCTGTCAAAGTAGATTTGAAAGAAATCAACAAGCAACTTTCTTTTCACTCCCATGGCAACACACGTTTATTTCTTGCCAAAATGTATCCATGCGCAACAGTTCAAAGAGACTTTTTACTATCTGAGCCAGGTCAAGGATAAATGCATCTATACTTTAGATAAGAGTCCTGCTGCAAGGAAAATGACTACAGCTGCAAAGACAGTGGCAATCTGAGGAGCTGCAAACCAAATTAAAGAAAGAAATGCCAGCAGTTTTTAAAACATGTGGAAAGATAGGCTGTGCTGACTGAAGAGAAAAAACAAATGGCCTGTTAATGAAAGCCTGTTTACTTAGCAATGTAAAGGAATTATGTTAGTGGTGATAATACACACATAGATTATCTTCTGTCCTAGGTGTGTTTAATTCAAGATCCAAAGTAAGAAATTAAACAGTTTAAAAAACATAGGCTGAAGTTGCAAGGTGTCAGAAAAACCTGTTATTCCAGTTGCCAGCCATGAAACTCCTCCAAGGAAGGGAGATACGCCATAAATCCAGGACACATGGGTGCAACCGGCCAGCTTGTAAAACTTTGAATGGGATAGGACAATGAAAGTTCACATGCTCGTCAGACATTCGTCTGTGCCCCAGACTGGGACAATAGCATTCCTGGGACACTCAACCGTCAAGTGTGAAGGGGCAATAAAACCTTCAATTAAGACTGGAAACCCCCTTGCCTGGAAGGAAATGACAGCTGCTTGCAAGTAACAATGGGACTGCCTTTTGGTGCCAGAGACTATGTTATAAAGAATCTTTAAAGACTTTTATTTCTGTAGCAAGAATTAGCAAAAACTTAAAAAGGTTGCTTTTTTTAAATCAAATTTTATGGGCTATCTTTTAAAACTTGTTAGAACTCATTGCCGCATGGGGAACAGAAGTTACGAAATATGACATATTCCAAGGAAAGTATTAATGTGTCAAACATAAGATTTTGTCCATCCATCCCTGGGGACAATTCGCATTTGTGTATAAAATTGTGGAATTTTAGGCCAAATCTTTAATGTATAAAACTACACAAATGCATCAGAAAGGAAAAACAAGGTCGCACAAACCTGAGGATTGGACTAAAATGCGATGCACATAATATGTAACCCATGTGTATAATTTGCCAAGAGATGCCAGTGAAGAAATGTATGTTTTTGGGAAAATCGGATTTTAAGTAAAGTAAATGTGGAGTGTTGGGACATTGTAAACCTCACCTCATAAACCTGACATCATTTCCTTAGAAATCCAACCAACTGAGAGCGAGGCGGAGACTCGCTCCCTTTCCCAATCCAAGTAGTTTAGGGACGGGCATAGTTAACTCTGCCCAGCCTCTACCTTGATGATGTCATTTTGCATTATAAATAAGGGTCCCTGACAAGACCCTAGACACACACTGATTCCTGATTTCCTACGCCGGCGTCCTGTTCCTATCTGTTTCTGTCTGCATCTTGCATGTATCCATCTAAACGTCAGATCCCAACCACAAGGTCAAGCATTGCTGATCCTGCTTCAGCTGGGCCTCAATTCTAAAATAATCCCAATAACCAAGGGAAACGCTGTGGTGTTTTGGGAAAAAAGTGGACTGTGAGTATCAATACGAACCATAGAACCATAGTATAACTTGTTGTGCCTTGTCCTTATTTCCACTCTCAAAGCCATCCTATACTTATCCTGATAACTTGTGATATTATCAAAATCATTCTTGCCACCCTGTCTTTGAATCCTTGTGTTAGCGCCACCATCTTTAATCATTTTGTCTTGTAATACTCTAAGCTATTAATCCTGTTTTGATTGATCAGACTGGGTCTGCCAGGGCGGGCGCTGTGGTGCTAGGGTTGAACTCGCGAGTCAACCCTGGAGCTTACTGTGTCTCAATCTCGTAGCCTAGCCTGAATGCTCTAGTGTAGAGTAAAACTGTCTTTGTCCAAAACTGATTTCTCTTCCTTTTTAGAACCTTAATTTTCTCAAAAATGCACCTCACTAGATATTGTATAACTCACTCTATTTACCAGCTAGAGACCTCCTTTTACTTCCATATTGTACATAGGATACATAGCTCCCGTCAACACAAATACTGCATCTTGATTTACAATATTTCACCCGTTTTATTAAAAACCGCTTTGGTAAATTCAGGCAGGAATTGCAAAAGTTTACGTGTTATTTGAGTACAAACTGTTTGAAATCTTCCATTCAAGTTCGAATTGTATGCTTTTGCTCAATCCATTGATTGTGATTACTAGTATCTTTCCAGTGTTGCTCCAGTAAATAATTGTTTTTGTTTCAAGAGTTTTAGACACATTCATTGTTTTATTCATCCATTTCCGAGTGTCTTTTTTAGCATTGCCAGGGTTTAAAAAAATATTTTTCTCTCTTTTTTGGGGAGGAAAAGTCAGATTTTAATTCTGTTTTCCATTTGTCATTCCTGATTACCTGCTGCTTTCATTTATCCAGTTAGAATTGATTATTTGTGGGTTGAGTGAACACTGAAGGGGGAAATTCTAACTCAGGTGCTATCTTACCTAAAATCAAAAAAGTGCTCATATTTCCTGGTGTTTTGTAGTTGTGTCAATAGAAGGTTGAACTAAGTGCATTGCTTACATTTGTATTGTTCTTATCATCCCATTGGTGATTGCTGCCCAATATTAAAAATGGTATGATTTCTTTTAATTTTCAAATAAATAAATAAATATTATATTTTATCTACCAGCCTGGTTCATGGTCCATTGTGACCCGGGGTATTTGAAAAGGGGGTGTGATATGAGCGGTGTATCATCTCAATATTGAATCTAATATAAAAAAACATTTCAATCCCGCGCTGCATACTGGGCCAAGACACAGGTGTGTGTCGTCTGATTGAAATCCTTAACACTGTTAATGCTTTTACAGTTTTTTTTCAAGGTTGGAGGATTATTAGAGGTCTTGTTGAGTATTCTAGATGAAGAATGGGCCACACAGGGTATAATGAGGTGGTCAAACCAAAGAATTTGAATAGATGGTGCAGTTGCAATCAGGTTTTTGTTGCTGAAGATTCCGTCTACCATATGGCCTGCTGTGTGCATCACTCCATTTACTATTTGCCGTAATTGCATTGTTGCTAGTTGGTTGGTTAGAGTTTTGGGTGAGTCGATGTTCTCTTCTTCGAACCAAATGTTGAAGTTTGCAAGGAGGATTAGATGGTTGTGCTAATGGCCATGTTGGTGAATGCTTCCACAAAGGTATCCAAAAATGTGGTGTCATATGTTGGTGGTCTGTAGATTACAAATGTGAGATTGATTTGATCGTCTGAGAGTAACTTTACAATGAGTGATTTGCAGTTTGTAATTTTTAATGCTTGAATTGTTGTTATTTCTAGGTGGTTGTTGTAAGCCACAGCAAGTCCTCCTCTTTACCCTTCTCTGTTGGCTTGCTTGATTTTGTAGTTGTTGGGTAGGCAGTTGTTGTTGAGCTTGTAGTTTGAGTCCAGGATTTTGTGATGAATATGATTTCTAGCCCTCGCTCACTTAGCATATCATAGATTTCTGGTGTGTGATTTGTCATTATTTTGGCATTGTTTAGACTTCAGTGTATCTTTTCATCTGTTGTGATCTATTTGGTCTTTGGCTGTGTCTTTTTGTGTTCTTGTTGTTATTCGTTGAGGTTGTCGGTTTGCGTGTTTTGGTTTGCGAGGTTCAGTTCTTCATTGAGTAGTTCGAATTTTGGTCTTGTTTCCGTTATTGCCAAACTGGGCCGTGTTGCTACTACTGCAACACAGACTGGATTACCGTCTGCATCTACAGACTTCGCTTCCTGCTTCCCGACAGGCACCGGGAACCTACTTGATAGCAGTCCTCACAGCGCTATCTACCACCACCGATCGCTTCATTGCTCATTCTTCACCTAGTTACATCGCGCCTGAAGCCACTCTTCCCATGCTCTCCCCGTTCACCAATGCACCACAGTACAACTATTGTACACAGAACACTCAATTGAGACAACTAGCTATGAACTACCTCACCTTGCCTAGCTAGTATAAACACTGCCTGTCATGCCTGTACCCAACACCTATTAAGATGATCGGCTTCACCCTGCTCTACCAGAGACAAACACTGTCTGTCTATCCCTGCCTAGCCACTATCACTTGAGATTGCATTACCTTGCATAGCCATTCCCATTTTGGATTGTACTGCCCTGCCTAGCCACTATAATTTGTGAATGTATTACCGTGCCTACCTATTCTAAACTCTGAATTTATTGCCCTGCCTAGCCACTATCATTGGTGAATGTATTACCTTCCCTAGCCATTCTCAATTCTGCATAGCATTCCCATTTCGGTTTTTACTGCCCTGTCTAGCCACTATCATTTGTGAAAGTATTAACGTGCCTAGCCATTCTCAACTCTGAATGTGTTGCTCTGCCTAGCTGCTATCATTTGGGAATGTGTTGCCCTCCCTAGCCATTATTAGCACTAAAGTACAGTCCTCTGTACAAACTTAGAATTTCATTAGTGAGATATTCATGCCACCCACTAGTCACCAGCAATAAGTCTAGCAGACTTTTAGCCCTGTGGTCATAATATCCAAATCAGCCCACACACACGTTACTGTGCGTAGCATGGCCACAATAGCTCTCTCTAAACCTCCAGGCATCCCTCCAACCTACTTCCTACCACCCTTCACCTCACCCAACATGCCAGGCAACCGTTCCAGAACATGCAAACCATCCAAATGCTCCAGATTCATCGACACCAGAAACAAACTCATTGGTCTATGCTCCCGCTAAACTCCCAACCCATCACAGGCACACCACAGTGCTACTAAGACAACTGGCCCACTGGACACTGACTCAGCCCCACCACCACCCACCCTGTCCAAGGTCACAGGATCCTCCATGACCACCCACTCAGGGATAGTCAAAACGAGTAATAACGTGTCACCAACCAACCTAAAATGTGCACTGATTAATGCCAGATCCCTCCTAGCACATGCCACAGAAATGCATGACCTCATCACTAATCTCCACCTAGATATCTTGGCTATCACAGAGATCTGGCTCCATGAAGCCACTGGTCCTTACCTCGTCCCTAGCCCTCCCACAGGAACACTCTATTCTTAGGCAAGATAGACATACAGCCAAAGGAGGGGGAGTAGCCCTCATAGTCAAAGACTGACTAGAAATTAGACAAAAAGCCTCAAACCTCAGGGAGAATCCTGATTCCCTCGCAGTTAAGATCTCTATCTCACCTAACTCCACACTCACCATCCATCTAGCATGCCGCCCTCCAGGCTCTATAGGTGACTTCCATGAAAACCTCATCCACCTCCTCGGTGAAAACCTTAAAACCTCTACTAAAACAGTTTTCTTAGGTGATTTCAGTCTTGCACTTAATGACCTCAAAGATTGACCTGGCAAAGCCCTCGTCCAAGCTCTACACGAGCTCGGTTTCCACCAAATAATCCTCACTTCAACCCACTGTAAAGGGCACACCCTGGACTGGGTAGCAGACCACAACTGTGATGTAGACTTCAGCTCCAACACCCCCACCCCCTGGTCTGATCATCACGTTATACACTTCTTCATTCCTACCTGCGCCAACACACCCAAAAATATCAGCCCCATGCCACCTGCATTAGCTAGAAGTGCACGGAATCTTACCAAAGAAAGGATCCTCCCCCACTTAAACACTCTAACAATCAACCCCCAAACCACCTCAGACCCATTGGTGCTGGCGGATATCTATAACATAATGCTGAAAACAGCTATCAACACCATAGCCCCACTACAGAACAAAAAAGCAAAAAAGAAACCACTGAAATACCTGGTTCTCTGCAGTGCTAAAAGAACTACATGCCCTAAAACGTAAAGCCTTCAGCAAATGGTGGGAATCCCAACAGGAATCCACACTATCTGCCAATAAAATGCTGGCCACCCAATACAAGAAAGCCATAGTTACAGCCAAATCTTCTTCCTACAACGACAGAATCACCAATGCCACCTTAGAGTCTAAAGAGCTCTTCGCCATCTTTAAAGAATGATCCACTCCAGCCACCCAATCACAAGAAATCGTTAAAGACAAAGCATGGTGTACTACTGTGAAACAGCCTGCTAAATAAAATCGAGCTCCAGCAAAAAAAGATCCATGCACATCACAAATACCTCTCTTAACATATTATGTTAGCACCCCACCCTGACAACAAAGTCACCAAAGACAAAATCAAACCCTTCTCCTTCGGGGAAGTTACTGAGTCCAAAGTAATTGACATTTTCAACAAAATCAGGCCATACAACTGTAAAGGAGATGCCTGCCCAGCCAAACTAGTAAAAGACTGTGCAGAAACCTTTGCCCCGTTTCTAAAAACATTCATCAACACCTCCTTCAACACTAATACAGTCTCTGACAGCCTAAAAGAAGCATGGATTTGCCCTCTTCTGAAAAAAAAAGCACACTAGACCCAGAAATAGCTAACAACTACAGGCCAATCACCACCTTCCCATTCTTGCTCAAAATCTTGGATAAAGTTGACTATATGCAAATCCAGCAATTTCTGGAAGAAAACAAGATCCTAGGCAAAAGGCAATCGGGATTCCACCCAGGCTATGGGACAGAATCTGCCTTACTTGATGTTAACATGCAACTTGGAGATATTATGGACAAAGGCAAACTGGCACTTATTCTCCTGCTAGATCTGTCGGCTGCCTTTGATCTCGTCAACCATGACATTCTCGATGAGCAACTAAAAAACGCTGCCCATTTCTCCCCAAAAGCCACAGCATGGATTGCGTCCTTCCTCAACGGTAGACTTGTGAGAGTGTTCTCAGACTCTGTGTGTGCCTCCCCTACTACCATACACTGTGGTGTCCCACAAGGGTCATGCACTGCACCCACATTGTATAACATTTTCACCCTCCCACTCTCAATGACTTGGATCGTTGTGATATAGCCTACACAAACTATGCTGACGACACGCAGGTACTGCTCCCCCTAACCGGCATCTATTAACAAGACTCTAAGGCCCTAACCAATATCTACACAGCCATCCAAACATGGATGTCAGCAAACAGCCTTTGTCTCAATGGAGATAAAACAGAGATCATCATAGTATGCACTAAGGAAATGCTCAACAAACTCTTTGCTCATTACAGCACCTTCAACATCAGCAGTAAAAATGCTGGGAGTTTACCTCGTCTCCTCCTTGTCTATGACAGGCCAGGACTCTGCCATAGCCTCCTCCACTGCCCTCACCACATAAATGATCAACGCAGTAAAACCTTTCCTATCTACCAAAAATTGCCTATCAATCACCAGAGCCACAGTCAGTACTAAGCTGGACTATTGCAATGCCCTCTTCTCTGGCACCTCTGCCAAACACCTTACCAAGCTACAAGTCACACAAAACAATGCCCTCAGAGCAGCACTGAGTATTCCAAGAAGGGAACACTTTTCCCAGGCTAGGAAAGATGCACACTGGCTGCGGGTAAAGGAACACATTCTCTTTAAAACCATGACTATTACACACAAATGTCTCTCACTCAACGAACCCCTTATCTATCGGAAAGGATCACCCCCAGCTCATTATCTAGACCCACAAGATCACATTTCACCAACCAGCTCTATTTTCCCTTCTTCAAAAGGTCCAAACGAGGTGGCTCAAGCTTTCAACGCTTATCACCAACTGGAACGCCCTCCCTACTGAACTCATAAATGAAAAGTCTTATACAGTCTTCCGCCAAATGCTGAAGACCAAACTGTTCAACTAAATTCTATGCCACCTCGATGTAATCTGAAACTTTTTGCCAACTTGTTAAGCTGTTCCTCTGTAACCAAAGAACATGCATCCTCCCACTGTTGTTAATACTGTGTGCACTGTTTATCATCTTATGCAAGTCTGTACTAAGCAAGCATTCTGTAACAGCGCCACAATGCCACAGCGCCGCTATGAGCTATACAAAAAATAAATAAATAAATAAATAAATAAATTATGGACTTAATTCTGTTGAGTGCGTTGGTGTGTAGTCCCATGGTGCGTGTCTATTTCCTGGTGGTGTTTTCTCAGAATGCTCTATTTTATTAGTTCTGTATTGGATGCTTCTTCTGCATCAGTCTTTCCTGGTGCGTGGCATATCGGACAGATACTGCGTAGAGGTAGTTGTAATGAGTAGTCAGTTGTGACGTTCTCCTTTGGATGACCTGTGTATATATTGGTTCACAGTTGCAAAAGCCTTCCTGTGATTACCTAGGTTTGACATTCCCTGGTGGGAGCTTGTGGTTATGTAACTGTAGTTCTAAGGGTTCACAGTTGCTAAAGCCTTCCGGCAGTTCCCAGGTTTTGGTCTTTCCTTGTGAAGACCTGCAATTTTATAGTTGTTTTACAGGGATCGTAGTGGTGAGAGGCCCTCCCCTCTGGTGAGTAGCGGTTTGAAGATGTCTTTTGGAGGTCCTGTTTAGGAATTAGTTGTTGTGGTTGCCTCCTTTGATCACCTTCATTGGTCAGATCTTTCTCATGTGGAGTCCTGTTTACTTGTCTTTCCTTGTACATTATTTGGGTTATGTATTATTGTATCTGGCTCACAGAGGTGTTAGCTTCCCTGTGGTGATGTGTGGATTGGATTCTTGTTGGTTGCTGTCTGCTCCTTTCCCTTTAGAACTTTTGTTATTGTTGTATCTGTTGCTTTGTTCACCTGAGGTGCTACCTTTTCCTCATGGGATCTTGAGTGACTGTTTCTCCTTGTGACGCTCTTTGTAGTGTACTGTTGACTGATTCACAGAGGCTGTAGCCTATCTGTGGTGGCCAGGTTAATGTATTGTTGGTTCTTTTGTCTACTCTGTGGTATGGGGGATGGGAAGGAAGGACCTTTTGGTATGGTGTGGATTGTCCCACTGCTATCAGTGTCAGTCCAGCAGTGTGCGCATTATGAGATTGCCCCTAGGTTAGAAAGGATTGTACTCCAACAGTGTATGGGTTTGGCAGCATGTAGATAGTGTGATGTCAATGCGTTGGTAAGGTAGTGATAGTAGCAGAATTTAACACAATGGGCAACTAAGAAGCACAGCAGGCTCAACACAATGGTCAACTAGGGATCGCAGCAGACTTCAGTTTTGTGGCTGGCTCGAGAGCGGGGCAAGGTTTTACACAGTGGTTGAGTGTGGGGCGCTGAACGTTTCAACACATTGGTTAACTGGAAAGTAAAGCAAGGCTCAACATAGTGGCTAACTGGAACACACAGTAAGGTTCAGTACAGTGTCTAGCTGGAAGGTTAAGTATGGTTCAACGCAATTGCAATCTGTAGAGCACTGCAGGTTTCAACACAGTGACTATCTGTTTAGCGCAGCAAGGTTCAACATAGTGGCCAACTGGAACTTGCAACGAGGTTCAACCCAATGGCCAGCCAGAACGCACAGCACTTTCAACACAGTGGCAAACTGAAAAGTGCAGCAAGGTGCAACACAGTGGCTATCTGTAAGCACAGCAACCTTTAACACAATAGCTAACTAGAAGGTACAGCAAGTTAAACCCAATGGCTAACGGGGGAGCACAGCAAGGTTCAACACAGTGGCTAACTAGAAGATACAGCAAGGTGCAACAGAAAGGCTAACTGGGGGTGCAGTGGGGTTCAACACAGTGGGCAACTACGAGGTAAGGTAAGGTTCAATACACTGGTTAACTGGAAAGTGCAGTTTATTTAACAAAGTGGCCAACTAGAAATTACAGCAAGGTTTAACACAGTGGCAATCTGTAAAGCACTGCAAGGTTTAGCACAGTAGCTAACTGGAAAGCACAACAAGGTTCAACACAGTGGCTAACTGGAAAGCGCATCAAGTTTCAACACAGTGGCTAACTAGGATGCAAGGTTCAACACAGATCTAAATGAATGCCTTGACCTTGACTGTAAAAAAATGGAGTGTGAAAAGCAGTTTCTGGAATGTTGCTGTCCTCAGAGGTGCAATAATAGCAAAGCAGTAGAATGTGCCTAAAATGCAGCTATGTATGGAGGGCAAGCAGTACCTAAAATGCTGCTGGATTCAAAAGAGAGCAGAACCTTAATTGTGGTTGGAATTAGAATATGGGGACAGTGCTAAAATGACGCTAGATTTAGAATATACTGTGAGGAAAGTATACCTACATTTAAAACATATACTGTGAACAAAGTAGACCTAGATCAAAAACATATACTGTGAGCAATGTACACCTAGATTTAAAACATGCACTGTGAATGAAGGACACCTAGACTCAAAACATGTACTGTGAGCAAAGCAAACCTAGACTCAAACATTCACTGTAAGCAAAGTACACCTAGACTCAGAACATGCACTGTGCGTGAAGCGCATCTAAGCTCAAAACATATACTGTGAGTAAAGTATACCTTTTATTCAAAACAGGTGAGCAGAGCACAGCTAGACCCAAAACATGTGCTGTGAGCAAAGTACACCTAGGCACAAACATGCACTGTGAGAAAGGTACAGCTAGATTAAAAAAATGTACTGTGAGCAGAGCACACTGTGAGAAACCTGAAGGTCTCTCCCTGGCTAGTCCACAGGAATCTGTCATCCGGGTGCCCAGGGAACAGCCATCACTATTGGATCCAGTTCCTGATGGTGAACTAGTGAGTGATCACCTGGATGAGGAGTCCTTGGGAGTAGGAGTGAGACACCAACGGGTGAGAGGTGGTATCTCCCTTCTTTCAACACCGTTCCTCAATCCCACCACGTAGGACATTCCAAATCACTGCCCCCCCACTTTTCCTAAACAAACACTTTCGCACAAAACAGCAGAAAATTGACTAACACCAGAGCCGTTCACCTTACATATCCCAAAACAAGGGTCAGGCAAAGCCAGTCAATTGACATAAATCACTCACACCTGACGGCCCTTCCCCTTCCCCTAAGGGATAAAAAGGTGGAGCACAAGAGCACACAGCGAGCGAGGCAAACAGCATGACGAGGCAGCTATCCAGACCCAACAGTTCAAAAGGTGGAGAAAAGCGCCAAATATCAAGAGGTTGACAATGAGAGACGCAAACTTGACCTTTTTGACTCAGACCCGTGAAACCTCCACAAAGGGAATCGTAAGGCCGTGGTCAATAGCACAAGTGTCTTGCAACAGATGTGAACGGTACACAGAGCGTGCGTATGCTGATAAGCCGGAACGAGGGAAACTCCTGCTACCGTGGCACCGGCCTTGACTCCAGATTCAAGGAAAGCCAAGCAGTTCATCACAGCCAGTGAGCCGAAGGGAGAACCAATAAGAACCGGGATGTTTTGAATGTAAATCACACATTGGCATATGAAGAAGAGTTTGAAGAACTGTATAGGTGTTAAGGGAAGAGTAGCTGCAGAGGGAACCGGCACCATGTGGGTTCTGACTCGAGAAACCCTGGTCGATCCCATGTCAAATATGACTACAGATACCAGAAGGCCATAGGAGAGCCGCCAAGACAGGTCAAAGTGGTCATACAGGAGGTCGAGCAAAATCCCTGTACAATCAAAAGACTTAGACCGACAAAATGTTGAGAAAGCTCAGGGAAGTAAATCCTGCATGGTGAACATTAATACATGAACTGTGTTCCGTAAGGATTGGCAAGAGTGACACCGGTAGAGGGATGCTGAAGAGAGGGGATGAAGTCTGAAATCCCAAGAAACAGTGTGTGTAACGCTCACCTGATATCCACGGGGACGCCACTCAGCTGGTCCGGACTTCCAACCACTTCGAACCCTTCCCTGGACTTGCTCAACCAAGCACTGGGCCTGAAACACAGTATTATCAGAGGTCAATTCCCTATTGGTCTTGCTTGTCTGGCCCCCCTTTTCTTCCCTGGGTCCCAACCTTCCCCGAACCTCTCCTCACCTTGTTTTTTGATGTGGGGCGTTCTCCGTCCTGTCTTCGATGCAGGGGTGCGTTGAGTGATGCGGGCTGGAGGGTGCCTAGTTGCTTCACTGGCACGGGCCCGGCGGACAGGGCTTGCTGCGGCTTCAGCCTGACCGGTAATTGGAATGTGTCTCACAAAAGTTCTGATGGCTCTATTCCCTTTAATACTGTGTCTTTCTTTCCTTAGGTGATGAAGGTCTTGAGGATGGTGATGCACTGCTGAAGTAAGTAGGAATGCGGAGCGTGATGCTTATTGGCTTCCTTAGCACTAACCAATGTTCGTCTTTTCTGTGTCCTTTTAGGTGCTGCAGTAACCCAGCATGGAAGTGAGCTGAAGAGATGAGCTGCGGTGAGAAAGCGCGATGTGCGGTGCCTCTTAAATGTTTTGCGCTAACCTGATGTGTCTTTTCCCCTTTTTCAGATCGGCGGGATGCTCCATAGCCGAAGTTGTCCGATCGACGGGAGTTCAGGTAAGGATTAAACTCTATTTGCAAATTCGAGAGAGCTAAGTATTGCAGAATGCTTACTAACGTCTTTTCTTCTATTCTTCTCCCCTTTGGTAGGGCGCGGTGTGCCGAGATGGAGATGACTCTGCCGTAGGAATCCGCAAGACTGGGAAGAGCTGGACAGAAGTTGGATGCTCTTCGAGGTGAGTATTGGCAACAAAGTTCTTATTCTTGCAGGTGCGCTGGCGCTGAAGAAAGAAGTGGGCCTCTTCAGGAGATCCGAGCGCGGTGAGTGTCACGCTGCAGGTGCAGAGAAACGCAAAGCATGTTTCTCAGGCCGGGTGTGGTTTAAATAGTCTATAGGTATCCCAGGTATCCCTGGGCTGAGCCACACCCGAAAGACTAGACCGCTCATCCAGTTCAAGGAACTGAATTACATGGGGGCATCCATTGCCACATAATACATTGCAAGTCCAATACTAAGTGGATCTCAGGACTGTGTGTGAGCTTGGTGCCAAAGGCGCCAAGTCTGAGTACAAGTAGGTGTCTGGGGAGATGGAGAGGCCCTTAGGGGCCGACTGGGTGGCCGTGACCTGGCTCCAGCCTGATATGCCGAGGGGCTGGGAGCAGGAATCGTGACCGTGTGTTGACAAGAGTGAACCCGGAAGAGGGATGTCCAGAGAATTGTTTGAAAAGACATTAAGACTGCTGAAAGTCAAAAGGTGAACTGTCTTTGTGCAAGGCCATAGTGAACTCGGAAGAGGGTGGCTGAGCCCAGAGAAATATTCAAAAGGGGTCTGCGCCTGGAATAGGGGGACACATGGGTGACAAAGTACAAGTACAAAGAAGGAAGAAGTATTGCAATAAAAGTGGAAGGGAAGTGTCCCCCTTGTCATTTGGGATTTGACCCCGGCTGGGGGAGATCCAGGAGTGGAAAGCAATCATCCAAAGTTCACTGAGAATGGAACTGTCTTATGAATGTGTTGAATACTATAGTGTGAAGGGTCTGTGCCCTGAAGAGGGGGAACCAGGGGTGAAGCCGTCATCAAAGTCTAAGTGAAGCAGAACTTTGCATTTGTTTGTTGAATATATCAGGCCTCGAAGGAAGGAGACTTTTATTGAAAAGAGACTTTACCATCGAAGAACCTGATAGCTGGAACAGAACTGTCAGCTCATGCTGGGTAGGCTCGAGCGTGTGCTGTGCTCCAAAGTCTCACCTTGTCCTGTGCTAAAAATGTGGGTAAGGGAGACTTCAAGGCAATCACATCCTGACTTATTTGAACCCTGTTTCCATTATTTTGATACCCCATCCCACACTCTTTCTGTAATTAGTTGTAAGGAATTGGCAATAGGTTTTTCTTAATATAAGCCCATTTATTTTGACACAACACTGCTAGGACTGTCTTATTTTTCATTTGATGGTTGATGCTTGCTCCCATCTTAGATTTAGGTTTAGCATAGGCATTTTTCCACCCTGCATTCATTGTTCAATTAATACCATTGAACTGTGATCACATGTGTCTGTCTTTACTGTTGCCACCATGAGTTCCTTACAACTAGAGCCAGAAATATGTAAAATATATACAGTGAACGAAATACACCTAGATTCAAAACATGTACTGGGAGCAGAGCACATCTACAGACAGAAATATGTACTGTGAGCCACACACACCTCGATTCAAAACATATACTGTGAGCGAAGTACACCTAGATTCAAAACATAGAACATTCATCTTCAAGATACAGAATGCTATGAAGAAATACAGGATAACCCAATACCAGCACTCACAGCAGAATGGAAACTCATGAACAACCATTGGCATGGACGAGGACTATTGACGGATGATGAAAGGGACTACATGACACCCGATTACCCCATCACAGCAACAGCATATTTCATACCGCAAATTCACAAGCCCTTTTTGGATCTACCACCAACAAGACCAATCATTAATGGCATAGACTCCCTTACAAAGCCCATTTCAGAATTCATCAACAAACATCTACAACCCCTGGCAGCCAGTTTATCCTCCTACATACAAGACACTAAACACATCATTCAACAACTTACATCAGTACACTGGGAAGACAATTTTAAACTTGTTACTCTAGATGTCTCCTCGTTGTATACCAGCATACTACACAACAAGGGTATCGAGACCACTCAACATTTTCTGAAAACCCGCTCTATTTCCTACTACCTGCAGAATGCCATGATCTTAGAGATGCTCAACTTTGTACTAAATAATAACATCTTTCTATTTGACTCCAAGATCTACAAACAAAAACAAGGAACAGCGATGGGGGCCAAATTCGCTCCAGCATATGCCAATCTCTACATGGGCCATTACGAGCTACAGCATGCATGGCAACATCCGGCCTTCACGCATAATAACAATATAATATTTTGGGGACGATATATCAATGACATTTTGTTGATTTGGAATGGCACATCAAAACAATTATGGGAATACCACCAGTACCTCAATAAAAACTCCTACAATTTAAAGCTCACCATACAAGAAAGTACAGAGAAGATCCGATTTCTAGACCTTGAACTTTATATTGCAGACAACAATTTACAGACCACACTCTATGTAAAACCAACGGCAGGCAACAGCACGCTCTATGCAACAAGTAATCGCTCTCATCATACTATATCAAACATCCCCTACGGAGAATTCCTTAGAATGAAAAGGAATTGTACAACTACTGAGGAATTCGAAAAACATGTGACTCAAGCAAAAAAGATATTTCGTGCAAGAGGCTATCATAATTCAGGCCTCAAAAAAGCATACCAGAAAACACTACTACAATAAAGAAATGAGCTACTACAAAACAAGCCCCAGATCAAAACAACAACGGATCAAGACATAAGATTCATCACAACATTCAACTCTGAAGCATCCATTGTTCGAAAAAGTCTACTAAAAAACTGGTCAATCCTTAAATCAGATGAAGACCTCAGACCACATCTGTCAGATCACCCAAACATTACTTATTGCAGAGCAAGCAATCTCAAAAATATACTATGTCCCTCACACTTTCAATCCAAAAAAGACTCAAAAGGACTGCCAAAGCTCTGGAATATGCCCAAACTGACAGGCAACTACAAATGTGGATCCTGCTCAGTATGTAATTATTCAGTCAACGCAAAAAACACAATAATGCTACCCAATGGACAAGAACACCACATCCAAGACTTTATCAACTGCAACTCAACCTTTGTGGTGTATGCAATAATATGCACTTGCCTGAAAATATATATAGGAAGTACAATCAGACATCTGAGAACACGAATATCTGAACATCTAAGTTCTTTGAGAAACAAGGACATGAGATACCCACTCGGAAAGAGTTGGCAACCGTGAAAAGAAACTGCGCCAATGCGAAGCCAAAGGGATATGCCTGACAGATTGCTGCCATGCCGGCCTCAACTCAGACAATGAACTATCCCATTTTATTTGAACCGAATCCAAAAGCAGAATCATTCAAACTACGTGTAATCTTGTTCCACAAGTCCTTATTGAATATTGAATTTACCTATGCATATAATGTTCTTTATGTTTGATTTATGTATATTCAAGTTACACAATTGTGCCTGTGTATTTCATGTTTCAAAAAGCTCTACCTATGCAAAATGTATGTCATATCAATATGCCTTTATACTAAGGTCACTGTCTTAGTGATCATGTTTAACCCAAATATGACACATTGTCAAGTTGCACCAACAGACATAACACACTGTTGAGTTGCACCAACACACATAACAATTTTACCAGAACTTTACTATCAGTATCTCCAGCTAGGAACTATCTCTCTTTTTTAATGATTATAATGTCTCAGGGAATTTACATTTTCAAAAAAAGCTCTTTCCTATTCTTTCCTAAAGTAGCAAGATAATGTACCAGCAATGAAACCACATTTGCTCCGACCACAAAATGGCGGTGGGCATGATGACCTCATCGCGCAGCGCCGCGTGCGTGATGATGTCATTGCGTAGTGCCACGTGTGGGATGTAGCAATTTAACTAGCAACTAGCAATTTAACTAACCCACATAAGCAGTGAGGACACACCAGCAATACTCTGAGCCAGGTTATCAGGCCAGCTTTGAAACGACAATATGGACTAGATCTCAGCATATATACTCAGGTAAGACCACATTGTGGATCCTTCCATAAACCCTTAAATCTAGTTAACTCTATTCTAGATACAGATTGTAGACAACACAACTGCATTATATCCAACAATCCCCTAATACCTGTTTACGAATCTTGTACCCCCAGATCTCGCTACTAGGACTATTATTATGAACTAAGTCCATATATCCAAGAGTACACCAATGTATATTTCATGGAAACAAGGTCTTCTTTGACTCCATAGAACTTACCATTCTTGGACAACATCACAATAGTAAGTACTGCCAACATTACCTTGAGACATTTAATGTGACTTCAATTGCCTCTTCCCCTCCCTGAACTCTATTTATCCTTCCTTTTTACCTATATTCAAACTGAATTGCCACTCCAACTTAGCATTTATACAGCTCAATTTTTTCAGCTATTGCTATCCTTTCCAAAAATACCCTCCTGAGGAACCAGACCACCGAATCTGGAGAAACACGTGTCGAGGGCTACAACAAGAGAGGGTTACAACAAGGGGGCTTTCAACAAACAACTCACATTACCGATAATAATAATATATGTGAAGTAACATATATTTTAAACATGTTCAAACAAACCTTCTCCAACAACAAATTGGAGCAACAACACTCAGAAAAGGGAACCTTAACTTCTACTAACAAGTCATTGGGCCTCATTACGACCCTGGCGGAGTGGGTTTACGCCAGCGGTATTCGCGGCGGACCCGTCCGCCCCACTACGAGTTCCCGTAGCGCCATGGAGCGTTTTCCGCCTGGTTTTTCCGGGCGGAGAAATCCATGGCGCTACGGGACCTTGTTGTTAATTACGCCACCGTATTTTACGGTGGCGTAATTAACGCCTTCCCCACTCCCATTATACCCTATGGGGCAAAAATGGGAATGGGGAAGGGTAAAATGGGGGATGGGGATTTACCGCCCCGCCAACCTCGGAATGGGGCGGTAAATCCGCCAACCCCCATGGCGCTATCGGCAGCTTTCCGCCGTGCTCCATGGTGCATTTGGCGCCACGATTTCCGCCAGGGTCGTAATGAGGGCCATCGTCTCTCATTTTTCCTAAATCTGTGGACAAGCGGACAGCATTGTTCCTTTGTAAAACTTGTGAAATTAACAAGGAACTTACTTGCAATTTTTGAAGAGTTATCTATTTTGCTTTACAACTTGTGCAAATACAAAGTTCAAACACAAAAAAGTGGCTTCACTTTGACTTTTTTCCTTTTTTCAAAATTAAGGGCGCAGGGCATGAAAAGGTGTTTCTTTTGTTATGATTAGATTCAAAACATATACTGTGAGCGAAGCACACCTATTTTCAAAACATGTACTGTAAGCAAAGTGCACCTAGATTCTAAACATGCAGTGTGACAAAGTACACCTAGATTCAAAACATGTACTGTGAGCAACAAACGCCTAGAGCCGAAACATATGCTGTGAAGTAGACCTGGATTGAGAGTATACACTGTGTTTACTGTATGTTTAAAACAAAGCACACAGTGTGTGCAAAAGTATTAGTGTAGTAGTAATGTAATAGTGGTTAGGTCTTCTGGAGCCCAGTAATGGCTGTGCTCCCTACCTGTACCACCTTACTGGGTGTCATTATTGGGTCTATCTTTGGGCTTCCATGGTCTAACAGGGACAAACAGATGATGGGAGATGCCCTTTGAGGCCCTTTGCTGGTGGCTGTCTTGGCACAGACTGCCCTGGGTGACTCACAAAAAAGGGGGATGTTCTGGTCATGTGGGTAAACCCTGGCTGCGGCTGGCTGCTAACACATGCTGCAAAGGGGCTGAGCTAAGCACAGATGTTAACAAACACTGGTTGGGGAGGGGTATATAAGGTCAGACTAAACAGGAGAGAGGGGGAGAGAGGAAAAGAGCAAAATAAAAGGAAATTAGAGTCGAAGTAGGAGATAAAGTTCAAAGATGTGTGATGGGTGAGTGGCAGAACCGCTTACCCTGGCTGCTGCTGGCTGTTAACACAGGCCACAACAAACCACAAGACTAGTTTTAATGCAAGGCTTATTATGATCACCCTGCAGGTAACAATTTGGATACTCACTGCACACTATACATTGCTTGGCTTGTTCATTTAATTTCTAAAATCGCATTTATAATTTAGCTTTTACCTGGGCCACAGTTTCAATTGATGAGATATGGGGCCTCATTACGACCCTGGCGCTAAGTGTTTAACGGCACCGTAAAAGGCTGCGGCACCGTTAACACTTAGCGCCTTACTACGAGGTCCCTTTGCGGGACCAGACCTTAACGGCTGGTCTACACCAGCCGTTAAAGTAGGGACCCGCAAAGGGACCTTGGTGCTAAGTACGGTACCGCAATTTGCGGTATCATACTTAGCGCCTTCCCCATTCGCATAGAGCCCTATGGGGCGAAAATGAGAATGGGGAAGGGCCATGGTTCAATGGGGAATTACCGCCCGCCAAAATTGGAATGGGGTGGTAATTCCCCATTGAACCATGGCAGACCCGTTACAACACCGGCACCAACCATGGTGCTAATAGCGCCATGGTTTAGCGCCGGTGTTGTAATGAGGGCCATGGTGATTTCTTAAAAATACTAAATTTAAAATAAAATGTGAATCCTACTAATCTCTCTGTTTCAGGTTTTTAGCTCCTCCTGCTACCCAGGATGAAAGTTGGATTACTTCTTGGTTAGAGCAACTACCAGAATGACTTCTGCTCTGCAGGAGTATAAGGTTGAGCATTAGTAAAATGTTGTACGTAGCGCTCACATTTCTACAAACCAACACTGATACCAATCATAAAGGTAAAACAGACGCAGTTAAGAGATATACCTCCTTTGCCTTTAGTGGTAACATGGGCTGAGGGAAGGCTATACTTTCAAGAGGTGTGTGAATGTGATTCAATAGCAACCCAAACAGCAAAGTAAAACCGTCCAAAATAAGGCAATGTCCAATCAAAGTTCTATACAAATATATGTACTTTAATTAAACACACAAGCTGTAGTATTAACAAAATAGAACACAGGTGGAGGACTCTGGAAAATCAACTCTCCTGCCAGAGGTCCAATAAATTATTTCTTGGGTGTTTGTTCCAAGGTTTATCTCAGCAGAAGGACTGGGAGATTCCTTCTTTTAAAGGTGATTGATCAAAGGCAAGCGTGCTTTACAGGTCCAATCCCTGTCCTTGGAACAAGTGGACGTTACCATCTGACATCACATTCACAGTGCTTTCTGCTACAGGAAGTGGAGGGGACAGTAAGGAAAGATAATAGAGGCATAGAGAAACAAAATGGTGGAACCTTCCTCCATCTGTAAGGAGCACCTTCAGTCTAGTCTAGCCCCACCATTTTCCCTTATCAATCAAATCAAAGGCCCTTGTGTAATCATCACCCTGGTGTGAGGCTACTACTTCTGGTAATGGGCATGCCCTTTGATTCCTGTTCCTAGGACAGCTTCCCGTAGAGTGGCTGTCTCTCTGGTAATGGGCATGCCATTTCATTCCTGTTCCTAGGACAGATTCCTGTAGAGTGGTTGTCTCTCTGGGGAGGGTGTTGCCTGCCCTCACAAAACAACAAAGTGGGGCAGCCCCCAGGGCTACAATCATGCTGGCAGCATCCACAACAACAGCATAGCTTGGGTGAATGCACATAACCCTTCCACAGCTGAGCTGGGCTCACAGGGCTTTTACATGTGTGATATCAATTGAATATGTTTGTAATAATTATGAGAAATACCATCCACCATAGCGTAACTCAGGTATGGCTTATATTTAACATTTAACGGGCCACCAAGACAGTAAACTCATAATTATGGGACTTTGGAACAGAGGTGCATATCATTAATGTAGCTTCTGTGCTGCTGTGAATTGGCTGTTCCTGCAGCCTTCAAGAAGACACCTGTTCTGTGCCACGGGAGAGCAGGGGCTGCAGATTTGGCTACTGATTCAGCCAGGCACAGGTGTGTGCTATGCTTCTAGCATGGCGTTTGTGGAGAAGGGGGTCTAGTCAGCAGACTACCCTTTCTGAGAGAGAATTACCCACTGCATTTTATTTTTAAATAAAAATGTAAACATTCAGGGCTTGTACAGCCTTGCCAGTTGGCAAACCGCTCCACCCATACAGCTATTGTTTCATCTAGGGTATTGGCCTCTCCAGTATTGCTGAGATTGATAACATTTCATATTATTATGGGAGTAGTTTAATAATGTTGTATGAAACATTATGCAATATCTTGGTAGCTAACAATATTGCTCCAAGTATGCTACACAAAGCCGTTTTGGAACACTTGACAGTTTTGTACCGAGAACACTATACAAATTACACACAACGTGCAACTAACTTCCACAGGTTTTTACAAGTCTCTAAACAATGAAGCTAGATTGGTATTTTTCAATATAAGAGATACAAATGAAATATGAACAAAAATGCTAAAATTGCTTATAATTAACCTTCACATGGTATGACATTATAGACTTGTTCTCAAAGCAATAACTTAGTTGTGATGTAATGTGGGAAAATAAATGCATTTTTTTAATAAATTACTTGGCCCTGTTTTACGTTTTTGTACACTTCGGCTGTTGTGTTAGGAAGCAGTGGACTTGTAATTCTTATTTACTATGTGTGATTCAGTGCTACGATGCATGGTTATTTTTTGTTATAAGATGGGTGGGTTTATTTATAGGATTAGTATCCGGGGAACGAGCACCACAAAGATCGTCCCTCAAAACTGGTGCATAGTGTCATGGTACAAAGTTGTGTGGTCACAATATAGCTTTTGGGTTTGTTTGTGATACATTATGCAACAGTAATAAATTAAGTGTAATAGCAGGATAAATTGGAGAGCAGGTACATATTTTCAACCTATGGCTTTTGCAATCACAATGCTCTGTTCCTCTGCACTTTGCCTTCACGCCCTGTTGCCTCCAGTGGGGCTAGCGGAGGGGCACTTTCTCAGTGGTGTTGCCACAGCATACTGTTTTTTGAATGGTTTGCCTGCACAGAGAGAAATCCTGGCCCATGCTACAATATGGCAATTGTAATCAGCAGCCATTTTGGCCCTAGAATCAGAACCCATTACAATGGAGGAGTGGCACCAAAATGACACTTTGCCTGGCATACATCCTTGCTCTTGCCCTGCATCTAGTAGAGAGCAGGTAACCGCCTCAATAGAATGACGTATAATGCTTTTATTACTTCTTCACTCTTTAGTTTTGTCAGGAATTGTGCTGAAAATTCCACGGTAGCTGCCCCATTAGAATAAAATGGATCTGACAGTTTTCCTCAGATGGACTGCAACTCAAATAAAGAGCCCAAGCAATGATGAGTTCCAGATTGGTGCAGCTCACAGACCGTCTAAAACTGAGAGTATATAGAGGAAGATTCTTTTTTGTGCCAAAAAGAACCTTGCTACTCGCGGCATCCAGGCATTGCATCGAATACATAGTATCGAATGCAAAAGTATAAAAAGAAATGCATCGAAAAAATGCATTTTTTTGTAGGTAAAGTTTTTTTTTACTATAATGGGTTTTAAGGGGTAAAAAACAGGGGTTGCCCCCCATTACAAAAAAAAAAAAAATTTCGATGCATTTTTTTTCTTTGGTTTTTAATTCAATGCTTTTGCATTCGATGCAATCACTAGGTACCCTATTCACAACAAGATGCTGTTTATCTGCGAATGGGGTCATCATCCATGACACAGAAACATTCTTTTTTTTATTAGGCCAGTGCTAATTCTTTGTGTGTGTGTTATCCAAAGACTCTATTCTACATGATGAAACAAGGGGAAATGTGCCTGATAGATAAACTAGAACTATTTGTAAAATTAGTACTGCCAACAAATACCCCATTCGTCAAAATATATAGGGCCTCATTAGGACCCTGGCGGAGAGGGTGTTACGCCAGCGTAGTGCATGGCGTACCTCTCCGCCATACTACGAGTTCCCGTAGCGCCATGGAGGTTTTCTCCGCCTGGTTTTACCAGCCGGAGAAAACCATGGCGCTACGGGACCTCGTTGTTAATTACGCCACCGTATTTTACGGTGGCGTAATTAACTCCTTCCCCACTCCCATTATACCCTATGGGGCAAGAATGGGAATGGGGAAGGGCAGAATGGGGATTGGGGATTTACCGCTCCGCCGAGGTCGGAATGGGGCGGTAAATCCGCCAACCCCCATGGCGCTATCGGCGGCTTTCCGCCATGCTTCGCGGTGCATTTAGCACCGCGAAGTCCGCCCGGGTCGTAATGAGGCCCATAGTCTCCCAAACATTTCAACACCTGGCAACAGAGAAGAGCTGTCACATTTTGTGTATCAATGTAGATAAACTAAAACTGTTGTGTTGTTGTATGTCGTTCTATTGTAAGTAGTATACGTCTTTAAGTTGTTTAGTTGTTTGTTTTACTTCCAAACTATGCTTTCAAAGATATTTTATTCAAATAAAATGATTTTTAGCTCTTAAATTATTCAAGGAGCAATTATCCCTGGGAAAGATTTCAATTATCAAAGAGTGCAGGATTGCAACTCGGGCATTCCCCTGTGCTAAGATCACATTTAAGTTAACATAGCCTTCCCCATCTCGCAAATGCACTTCAAATAATGCCAGGTTAGGTATATGCAAAACGGTTCCTCCAAATGATTTGATAGCATACTCTCCACTGAATATTTTATTTATCACCGAATCTTGGCTCTCTGCCAACTAAACCGCTATTTCTCTGGTGTTAATCACAGATAACTATGCCATTTAAGATTTAAATCGCAAATGTCTCGGGAGGATATCTCAGAGGCAACCTCGCCTTGGAAGCAAGATGACCAGAGGAACACAAGTTTGATCCCTGGGTCCACGCTTAGAAACCGCTGGGTATTTAGCACGTTAAAATAACTAAATATAATTATATAAAGAATATCAAAGTGGGGGTGTGGCTATTTTTTTTTAAAAAAAAACGTTGTCATTTTCCAAATGTACCTCTCTGGAGTGGCATAGTGTTTCCCAGGGCTGGACTGGAAATCTTTTGTGTGGCAAACTTTCTCATAGGAAAGGGGTTGGGCTTGCTCAAAATGCTTGCTCAAAATGTGTAATAGGCGGCCACTTTGAACATTATTTCCAAGGCCTCTTTTGGTTCCCAGTCCACCCTTGGTCTTTCCCTGGCCTGCTCTCTGAACGTTACTCTTTTCAATCTGACCACTAAGATTTTTCTTTGCTACCACCAACTGACAAGAGCACTTCAAATTTAATGGTTTTTCTGATTTTTTAATTAGATATGCCCTTAGTTCAAAATATCAGTCTCAGGTCTTTTTTGCATTTACTCATAAGGCAAACCCTTTAATTGTAATGGGCTCCACATCACCCATAATGATTTACATTTGCTTGATTCTTGGGTGTTCTGTGCTCCAGGCCCCACTTTGGGGAAATCAATCTGTAGATTAGGCCCAAAAAAAGATCGATAAAAACAGCTCCAAGGGGATCAATAAGAAGTACAGCGTTCGTATGAAGAACAATGTTTTATTACATGCTAATCTGGCCGGGAGTGTCAGTCAGTCCTGTAAACATGAGAACTGAAAATATGCACAACACGCCCCTGTCAAGTTGCATCTTTTATAGCGAAAAACTGCAAAGCAAAACATATCAGATATTACATAATTGTGCGTTCCCCATTGGCTAAGTCCTACACATACATCTAAACATCTCCTATAGTTTATTACACCATTGGTTGTGCATATCTAAATGCAACCCCTTACAAAATTACCTAATTATACAGTTATTAGAAAATGTTGTGATGTGATTGGTCCACTATATCCTGGTACATTGTTGAAACAATGGACTCTCCTTATCGGTTATGGTAACTTTGACCCACTCATATTGTGCATACCCCCAACAGGACCCAATTAGGGAGCACAGGCGAACAATGAGGTCAATCCTGCCTGGCAATCCAATGGCGACATCATGAGACCAGACAATTTCGTACTTCCAGATAGCCCTTCAGGCTTGAAGCTGTACTCCTTGGCATCACTTCTTGCTACACCCCTCTTAGAACACATTACTTCTGTAGCATACCTCCTATCTTATCTCTCCTGGGAACCAGGTTCTTTATAAAAACACAGTCAAGGCAGCACTCTTGAGGAAGAATTTCTCATACTTATTTGCTCTATTTGCTCAGACACCTGTAGTTCAAATGGACCGGCCAATTCTCAATGGGGCAGTATTACTCCAAACCCAGCTTGACACCATGGAAATTCCAGACACCAAGCTCTGTTGTCATGCGATTCATCCTTCACAGCAGCTCCTGTGAGCTGCTTGGCCTGGTACAATTATCTTATATCTGCGCTGCGTGCCTTCCTTCCTTCCTAACCTTGGCTGCCTGCACACTCACTGGGGGGAAGGATGCATAAACTCTAATTAAATGGAAGAGGAAAAGCTCCAAAAGGTGGTCTAATTCTATATCCACCAGAAGCTGCAACTTCTAACAAGGCCTATTCCACAATAGGGGCACTCTTCCTCAAGCGGCACATAACTCTCATGTTACTACAGCACAACCCTTACCATATCTCTCTGCTGGACACTTAAGCTACCTTTTCACTTTCTACCAAAAGCTTTCCTGGATATATATAACAACATATTCTAAGATCTCCTTCTTCCATCACTACTAATAGCTACAAAACTATTAAACACACCCTGGCTCTAACCTCTCAATATAATAAAGAACGCTATTACATTGAAACTCCTTCTTTTATCGTGTAAGGTCTGTGATGCACTCTAAAGTGTGTCAATGCTATCTACAAATAACACTTGTGCGGAACTGCCAAACTACACAGCAAAATACTGACACTAAATGACCAGCTCTCTTTGTAATACAATATGCACAACATAAACCTCTTTAAACAGTTGGGAAGTTGCACTTGCATCCCAACACCCCCCCCCTCCTTCATGCTGTAATCATCCTTGGGCACCCGCACCTTACGCATATGACATAAGCTTTCTCTGCACTGGGAATATTCCTCTGGGGTCCATGCCATAAAGCATCATCCCCTATCCCCTTTAAGTTCTACACAGTGCTCTACATAGTGCTCTGGGTCAGGAGGGAAGTAAGAAAGTGTCCCCGGGGACCAAACTGGATGTTCTAACCTTACCATCTTGTGCTCTATTTCACCATTCCATTTTTTATGTCTGTGTGTGCAATTGTTTTAAGAGGGGAATAGCTTTACCTGTTGTACGGGTCAGGGACATATCGCCTTTGGGTAATGTCTTGGAGTAGCAATGCAGGACAAGCTGGGAGGAGAAAAATATGACAATTAAAAGGATAACGATGGGCACTACCACTTTTATGGCTAGGCCCAACCCGGAAGGGGCTCATGAAAATAATGATTCCAGCCAATATTGCTGTCCCACCTCAGCTTCCTTCTCCAGGGCAACACACACATTGTGCAGAGCCCCTTATGGAATGGTTCAGGATCCATTGACTGAGTCATTGGGTGAGATGTAGTTGCAACAGGAACTCCACATTTTATTACAGACTCTCCGACCTTGGCTGTGAAGAGGTTGAGTATGTAATTTGTTTTGGAGTGTCATCAACCGGATGGCCCTCAACTGCTCTATAATTGAGTTGTGGCCATGCTTTGTGACATTTTGCAAATTAAATCATCTCCCATCTGTTATCTGCAGCCATTTCAAATTAGCTGCAGTCTGACTGCCTGGAAGAAGCAGGGAGGTAAAGAAATTATCCTTCTTGCTGAGAAGATGGTATTGGTCCGGTATGGCTTTTGGCTTATCCACAGAGTCTTGGGAGAAATAATTTGAATGTTTATAGCAGTAGGAGCACATTGATCGATGGGCACGCTGGTGGGGAGGGAGCAGAGTTGTAACTGGGCGTGGCCTGGGCACATTTATGATAGGAGGTAGGCATGGGGCATGATAGGACAGCAAAATATAACATTGACAGGGAACATACCTATTTGCAAAAGGGTGGAGAGTGGTGATACTCAGTGCTCCCAAATCTCCAGAAATTGTCCATCAGCACTGTGGTTCCTCCAGCCAAGTCTGTAATATACAATGTCTGATTGCCGTGTTCATTGGTGCCAACAGCCACACTGCCCTTGCCTCTGAAACACAAAGAAAAGTGTTTAAGTATCCGTACCTTAGCAGGCTGTTCATCCATCTTTATCCATGTTAAATTCTGTATGTATCTACTGCATATATACTGTAACCTTGTAACCTATGCCGTGATACCTTCGGGTTTGAGCGTATTACCAAATGCAAAAAATGTAAATAAAATAAAAAATATGCAGCTCTCTTTTTCCATGCACCACTATGTCCTCTGAGAACCCTATCAGTCTCCCTTCTCTAAAGCTCACCAGATCCTCCTCCCAAATGTTTTAAGACAACATGGAACCTTCCAACTGTAGTTGTGGTCTGATTTGACACTGTGCCTGCTTCTTATTCTCATAACACTCACTGGTGTCTTTTTCTAGCACGGTTGCTTGAACCTTATGTCCTTGGAAGAACCCTTGCACCCTACATAAGGCTAGGTGCACTAAACACTTTGCTATCACAGCTGGCATTTCCTTAGGTATAATCAATCTGGGAGTGCCAATTGCGTGTGGTTTTAGGGAACATATGTAGCAGGAATCCTTTGACTTCGCTCTTCTCACCTCTCACATATGATTATACCAAACATTTCGGGTGATGCACATCAGGAATAATGTCCAAGAGAACACCTTTATATTCAGGGTCCCTTCTGCTTCTGGGCACTGATATGTTCTTATTTGCGAACACACTTGGCACTTCAGTGTTATTATTATACCCCCCTTTATATCCTCCCACCAAATAACTCTTGCCAAAAGAAAGGAAAGAAACAGAGAGGGAGAGGAACTTCCAATAGTCAACATCATATGCTTACTGCAATACGCTGCTTCTGGAGGCTGTGCAGAAGAGTCGATAATTGTTCGTTCAAAGAGATGCATTCCTTGCAGAAATGTCAAAAATATATGGGCAAGCCTAATTGTTAGGGCTGTCCCTCTTGTGTGTGGTAATGGTGTCCTTTCTGATCACTATGAGGTGGATCCAGTACTGTTGTCCTTTAACCTTTACTGCACATGGCGTACAGTAGATAAACGTGTAGGGCCAGCGGAAACAGGTGTTGTTCCACTTCCTGATGAACAAGGGGATGAACACTGAATCGCTTGGGAAGAACTGTGGTTGATGCAGAGATGCTGGGCTGACCATGTCCATTGCAGCCAGCTGTTGTGAACGGGGTGCAAGCTGTTGAGACATAACATTAACAGATTTGGTTAAATCGCTAAACTAGCTCTGAAGCTTCTCCCCTAATATATCAGCTGTTCTGTGAGTGTCAGAGGTTGTGCGCGCAGGTGTGAGTGGTGTCTGCACTCGTAGGGCTCAAATGATGTTTCTTCCCTGGCTTATCATGAGGCTGAACAGTGCGAGTGGTGAGAAGTAGTTCTTCCCTGAAGAGTGACACATTTTACACAAGATCTGTCTTGATAAGCCATTCAGATGCTATTCAATTCCATTGACTTGTAGGTGGTAAGCTGAGCATAGTTTGTGCTTTATGCCCAAACGAGAGGTAATTTCTTTGAATAGCATGTTATAAAAGTGCATCCCCTTGTCTGATTTCAGGACATTACATATTCCCCAGTGAGGAAATACTTTGCTTACCAGTATTGTAGCTGCTGATTTGGCATCAGGGTGGGACAGGGTCTTATTTCAAGCCAACAAGAGAATGTGCATACTACAGTGATCAAATAGCAATAGTTACAGCACCTGTTTAACATTTCGACATACTTAATGTGGAGCTCTCGAAAAGGGCCGTGGGGTGGGGCAATGTTCCGTGTAACATTGTGAGGTTGTAGCCTGTACTGTAATGGTGGCAGGTGGTACAGTTTGGTACAAACCCATCGACATGTTCCTGAAGATTGGGAACAATGCTGTCCTCCTGAATGTCTGCTTCAATGTATTGCTTAGATATATGTGTAGGATAGTTCAATTGCTGGAATAGTAAGCAATTCCAAAGTCATTACTGCATTACCTGTAATATGTAATATGTTGTCTCAAAGTTAGGTCTGTCTGTCCATCTGTGATTTGGAACATCCTCTTTTGACCCACAAAAACTTTTCCTGTTGCGGAGCTTGTCCCAGTAGTTCAATAATCTGTGTCAGGGAATTGCATTATAAGTAACTTGCAGCTGTACCTGCTGTATTGCTATGTTAGGTGATGCTGTGAGATGTCGTACTTCTAGGTACACTGCTTTTAAGCAAAAGCACATCATAATGAAAGTCAATATTCTGTGGCCAGCTCTTTGTCTTTGGTAAATGTTTTTTCAATACTGTATTTCGAGTTCTAATATTTGAAGCTAAAATCAAAATAGCAGCTTCTCTCCAGTGCTTCAACGCATCATACCATAAGCAATTGGGTCAGTAATATTTGTATGGGCAGCACATTTTACCACGGCAACCACTGAGGAACATGTAAATGCATGATTGAATCTTACTAATAATGCTGCATGTTGTAGAGGTGTTCTCTCCTGCACCATCTGGACAATCCCGTATTACACAATGGAAGTGACATATGCTAAGTCAAAAACAAAATGGTAACTAAAGTACCTTATGACATTTCTAATGCTTCTCTAGGTGCTATGAGTTCTGCTGCATGTTCGGAGTAATGTGTGAGCATTCTCTTTCTTATCATGACCTTGTACTCCCTCTCTACTAAAAAGGCTGAATAGTGCTGTACCAGTGTGTCTTTGCACAGTCCCTTGATCAATCATTGATGACCCATCAATGAAGAGCACTTCCTCCTCCTCAAGTGTGTCTTCCCTGACCTACTTTGTGTCATCTTCAAGACCTTCTTATTTTATGCAATTGTGCACTACCTCGACTAGCTGTATGAGTACTTCAATGAAGGTGGCTGGGTTCCCTGTGCGGCTCCTGTCAATGTGAATGGAGTTGGACAATATGACCTTGTAATTGGACCCTCTCTGTGTGGTGAGGGTTGATTTAGATATCTCTAAAATAGCAAACACTGTGTGTTCCTCATATAATGTCACTTATCATCCCATTGTTTCTTTGTTTGTTTGTTTATTATTTGTAATGCGCCGGAATATCCTAGGGTAACAGGGCGCAGCAGATACAAGAATTTGCGAAGCTTAGTTGCAGACAATAAAATATATACATGGCATATACACAGTAATAATGAAGGAAAGCAAGGAATATATACATATATACAGTTAGCAATTGTGTGTTAGGTATGTCCAAGTCACAAGAGGGAGAAGCAGATCCTGGCTCAGTATGTTTAGACAGCGGCTGTCTTCAGCTGGATATCATCTTGGAACGGAAATTTTGGTAGGGTAATTCCATTCTGAGAGTGGGTGGTAGGGAGTTCCACAGTTTGGCCGCTTTCACAGGGAAGCTATTACCTCCTATGGTAGAACGTTTGTAGTTAGGGACGGAGAGGCAGTCTCTGTATGCTGTCCTTGTCGGTCTCAAGGATGTCTGTCTGTGAAATCTGTCAATCAAGTAGATGGGGGCCGCGTTATTGAGGGACTTGTGGGTGAGTGAGGTCGCGGGCAGCGTCTTTTATAAGCTGTGCTGGACATAGGTCTCCCTGGCAGTTAGAGGCTTCAAGGACAGGATGATTTTTTCAACTTCGAGTACGGTCACTTTGGTGAAGTTGAATCGGGTATATTCATTTGTAGTCTGCTTCTCAGGTAGCTTGGACAGGACAGGGCTGTTCAAGGATGCTTTTTTACAAGATATTTTATTTTGTAGAGTAGCGATTTTGTTGGCTAAGGCATTTTGGATTTCGGTGCACCTATTATTGATCATAGAGGATTTCTGTTGTTTTGCTAAATCTGCTTCTGGTAAAGCCTGCTCACATGGGAAATGACCCTGGATTACTAGATCTAAAAGCCCACTGGAGGAAGCCAGGGGGTTGTGACCAATGTTTGAAAATGGCCACCATTATCTGGCCGTTGGAATGTGAGAACAGGAAAAATTGTAATCTTTTGTTGCTAACACTGGGGCCTTACCGATCACAGTGTTGAGTTCCTGAAAGCATGTGACCATTTCTCCTGTTGTGGTTCTCATACCCTTAACTTCCTTCACCTCATTTAGCCCTTGTAACAAGGGTTTAGTGTAACTGAAGTAATCAAAAATCCATGACCTACAATAATTACATAGTCCTAAGAACTGTTGCATCTCCTCGACTGTGGTTGGCTGTGGTGTGTGTTGTACTGCCAGTGCTATTTCTGGGATATTCTCCTTCCTGCTTATGATATTATTTAGCGTAGGTATACTACCGCTTTCTGGCAGTACTGCATTTTGTTTTTTTTCTCTGTACCCCTGTTCTGCAATGTTAATGTGTCACAAAATCTGTTCTACACTGTTCTGTAGAGCTGCAGACCAAAAGGTCATCTACATATTGAATGATTGTGCTTGGTACCTGTATTTTACCTAAATCCATTTGTAGTACCCTGTTGAAAAAACTCATAGACTCTCAGTAACCCTGAGGTGAACATGCTTTACTGGAATTTCTGCCTGCGATAACTAAATGCTGTGAGATATTGGGCTACGGGTGTAGTGTAATGGAGAGGAATGCATTCTTGAGATTAATGACAGTAAAGTGTGTTGCTTTATTAGGTATGTTACAAAGAATTGTGGCAAGATTTGGGACTACTGGGAATTCTGCCTGTCCAATATTATTCAAAGGGTGAAGGTCCTGTATCATCCTCCAACCGGAACCCTTTGCTCAGCCTCCCATCACAGGGGTCACTGTTGTACTCTGGGTAACACTGAGACTTCTTTCAACTTGATGCAAACGACCCATATACTCATCAATAATCCTATATGATGGGGGCATCCTCCTGTAAGTGTGATGGTAATGTCGTGGTAATGAGCATAGTGTGGGGTACTTCTATGTGTTGAATCATGATTTAGCAGTGTATGCAAATGTCAAAAATCATTTCTCATGTGTTTTTGGCGTCCTCAACCAGTTAGTTATTCATCAGATGCATCCCTCAGTGGCTGTGTTGGGTGAATGCAGAAAACTGTGTGCCATTGGTCCCCTTCCTCATCTGTACCTAACAGAATTACTTTATCCTTTTTTGTGATCACTGCTTCCAAATCTAATATAATGATCACACCATCAGCATTTTCCTGGGGGGCAGTTGGCCTGAACAGAAACTCTGCAGGAATATGCAACTTCTTATCCTTTATTCTTGGCACCCATCCTAACAAAACTGTCACCCCATGAAGAAAGAAATCTGAATGTAAGGGCACTCCTTTTGTGGCACTGTCACTATAATGTGCTTGTGTTATTGCAGCAGCCCTAGCATGGTATATGCCTGTTTTGAGCACACTATGCCATCCCCGCTAAATGCAATTATCACATTTAGTTTACTAAGAAGGTCCCTGGCAAAAAGGTTGACTGGGGTATCTTTTGAATACAATAAGGGAGATGACACCTCCTGTTTGCCCACTGTGATGGGTAAATCTTCATTGAAAGGAATCGACATAACTGCCCCAGGGAATCCCTATGTGACCATTATCTTACCTGACAAGGGAAACCTTCCTTCCATAATACAGGACTTTGTAGCTCCTGTGTCAACTACAAATGTGAATGTTTTATTTCTTGTTTGCACTCCTACCTGCGGTTCCTCTTCAGGGTTGGCAGGCAGTTACTGACAGACTGGGCATGTCGGAGCTCCCTGTTGGCCATCCTATTGTGGGTAATCAAGCGTTCCCAGAAGTGGGAAGGGGTTGCCCCCTAACACACTTGCTCTGGTGTACTGCATCACTGTACTTTGTGGCAAGGGATTCTTTTATACCATGACTGTGTGGGGTTCTGTGGGGGTGGTTTTTGCACATATGACTGTGTGAAGTCTGGTGCTTGGTACTGAAATGACTGCATGGGCATTGGGTAATGAAACTGCTGCTTTTGTAATGGGCTGTACATGGACCTGGGGTGGATGGAGAAACTGGGGGCAGCATCTTTGATGGCATATGATGAGTGAGTACAAACACTGGTCAACTATGGTAGGAATGGTATAATGGGATCATAAGAATAGGATGGTCTGCTTCTGAATTTTCACGCAAAATGTCACATCTTCCCACAGGACAAACACTATCCTCCAAACCTTCAGCCTCATCCCTCTGATGCCTCCCCCTCTGCCTCTCTGAACCCTCCGCTTCCCTGCTGGAAACCTCCCATTTCCCTTCTTTTGTTTGTGTACCTCTCGACCCCTTCCTGTGCCTGTATCGGGTCAGGCTACCCTTCTATGGGGCTAGTAATCATAGCTCTTTCCATGCACAATTTAGCAAACTTCTCCTGTACCAGTTTTTCCTATGCCCTTTGCACTTTGTCTGCTATCTCCTTCTCCTTCTCTTGTCATCGTCTACAGTGATGTCCTATGTGTGCCTGAATTTCGGCCAATCCCTTTGTCTTGATACCAACCGCCTTATCTAAATTATTTGCACTTCCTTGGAGAGACCCTTACATAACATAAAATATAGCTACATTCTTGTCCCAAGCTTCCCCTGTCTACAGTCACCATATCTCCTGAATCTGATTAATATACAGTGATGTGACCTCATCGGCCCTCATGGTAAGGGCCATGATCAAATTTATGTCGGTGTGTATGGGTATGCTACTCTCAAAACTTTCCATACGTGTGCTTAACAGTTGTTAAATGGTGCTCCATTGTGATCGTCACTGTTCATCTGTACCCATTAATACCCTGCCTTCCTCTATATTCCGTCTGCCTGTTCCCCAACAGCACAGCAAACAATCTCTTTGTGTCCCCTACAGCTAACGTGATCCCCGCTGTCTGCTTTTCTAGTGCATACATCCAGTTGCCCGCCCCTGCTGGGAGTGAGGGTAATGCCTTCATTAAGTTGTTTCAATCCAGATGCGCCCAAGGAACAGAGTGTGCTCTCCCTAGTCACTTGTGCAACAACCGGAACTGGGCCCCTGTTTTCGTACTCTGTGGCATTCTCCCTCCCCTCCTGCCTTTTGCTAGGGCCATTCATCCCTGACACATTCTAAGCCTTGCACCCATGGTGTACTTGCCCTCTGTCCTGTCCCATGATTGTCCCCCTGTTCCTCATCCATCGACCAAATCTCTTCTGCAACCTCAACTTTCCTGTTGGTACCTACCAAGTCATCATCTACACTATTGGCGTGTGCGCCCAGCTGTAATGGACTGTAAAGAGGGACTACTTACATAAGTAATCTGAAAAAAGGTACAAAAAGTACTCCACAGAAGAGTGACACCATGCATGAAAAACACATATTTATTAAACCCCCAAAGCTGGCGCACAGAATTTCAAAACAAGGCAAGGGATAGAACTGGTTGAAAAGGTTGTCAGCCCTGCCCACTGCCAGCACACCTTTTATACAACAAAACATGAATCACATTTTGGGGCAGATGAAACAAGCTGACTGGTGCAAATATCCATAGTGCCCAATATATTGGTATAATTTTACTGGCTAACCTATTTCCTGGAGTAACACCCAAGCCACCCACTTCTGACATCACAATCCTAAAATATCCCTCCTCTCACTGACATCAATCACATATGCTGAACAGCAGAAAAACTATCGGCTTCAATTGGCTGGCATAGTCCTCACACAAAACTAACTACGAAGTTGTAGTCTGAAATGGATGTAGTTGGTTTGGAGATACCACAAGGCCCAGCAGAACAGTGCCAAGTTCAAATACACCATCCCAGCTCTCTAATAGGATCCCTTCATCTTTCCATATAATAATATCCTGCACTCACCTCCTTCTCCACGCCTGGTGCCAGCTCTGCTTAGAAAAATCTCATATGCCACCATTGCTGGAAAGTATTTTCTGCTATTTTGTTCTCAATTGCTATTGTATTCACTACCAAAGGTCCGGTAATGTATGTGGAACTGCAGCTGGTGTTTATCTTAGGCTCTCTGCGGGGCCCTCCTTCCATGGGAAATGTTTCCATCGGCAACAATTGATTAGCTACTCTGTGTGCCTTGACCTTGGTGAGCTGATATGTACTGTTTCATCGTGTCAGTAGAAACACAATTTTACTGTGTGCTGGGGCCTTTTAACTAAAATATAATGCTGTCTTCTATCAAGCATGTTTTAGGCCTGCTCCAAAATAGCTGCACTATGATTCATTAATACACATTACATTCATCCTTAATATTCTTCTATTTCACTGATTTACCTCTAACTAAAATACCTAATTATGCTGCACCTATACATATAAAAAATAAACAATAGGCAAAACCCTATGTGCATATCTGCTCAAAAACCCAGCAAACATATGCTCTAAAAAATTAAAACAAAAAACAATTATAGCTACACAGGTGATTATTCTTTGCAATCACTGTGCTCTCACACTCCGATATACCTATGTATCTTCATTTTGTGTTTTCGCGCATATATTTCTTTGCACAGCGCCCTACTCCCTGACATGTGTTGCTGTAGGTGTAATATACTTGCATCATGACATCATCATACACGTGACTCGTACATGACTTCATCATTTTCATAGCTCCTCTTGTGGACACTACATTTGCCTCTATTCAGGACCCTCTGGGCCTCCCCATGAATTGGGGTGTTCCTCACCATTTTGCTACCTGTATATCCCTGATGACCCTGCTATCTATTTTTAAAAAGAATCTCTTCCGCCCTCCACTGATCTGTGCCTATTACCACGCTCTGCCCCTCCCTTTCCCCTTGCATCGCTCACAATAGTTCCTCCTCTGTTTTCTTCAGCGCTGTTAGTAATTCTCTCTTCATCTTATTCTCTACTTCCATATGGGTCTTGTTTTTTTGTTTCAGTATGCCCCCCACCCGTTCCCTACCTGGGCTTGTGGGGCACATACTGGGGGTTGGTGTATCCCACGGTGGGCTATAGTGGAAAGCAGCCATAAGGAGGCAGGGCAGTGGGGGCGGCAACATATGGGTGTGTCTACTCGCTCTGTTCTCTGCTTTCTATCAATGGGGACAATCTCTAAATCTTCAAATACTCTGCCTACTATTTAACTTTTTTCTTTATATTTTGATGCCACATACATATAGATGTGTCCAGGGATCTCTTTCACATTTGTGCCCTTCTCGGACCAAAATTTAAACATCTTTCCTTCAGTCCCCTGAACCCACTTACAATGGTACTTCATGATTTTCTCCTTGGGTTTCGGCAGCACTGCACACATATGTTTTAATGGAGTACCAGTACTCCGTCTCAAATAAAACCTTATTTAAAACCCTAGGTTAACCGATCTCTGAATCAGCTGTGTCTTACTCCAAAACCTCCCAATGCTTTGACAAATCCCATCCCAAAACCCACAATCCAAATCCTGCCCCCCTCAAAATATTTCTACTCACACACTCACCACAAAACAACCCCTATCCACACATACGGGCATCCACCGCCCCACACTATCCCACTCTTATATACACAATTATTTAAAAAGTCATCAAATAAAAAGAGTTAATTGCTCAATGGTATAGACCCTTCATCTTGTAAGAGGTTTTGTTTTGGGGCTATTACCTAATTTGGTGGTATTTTAGTATTGTGGTATATTGGCCCTATCTTGCTATGGTGGTAAACTAGTGGTGAGCAAATTCATAACACTGCCCCATATGACAAGACAAACCTTCCCCTTTTTGTAACTATGATATACATCCGGCTGACTGTAAGCATGTACCCAGGCTTAGCACATTTAGAAGAGAACACAGTTTTTCAAGAATCACATTTACATCATGCCAATGACTTATCACCAGAGCGCCTCCTAGTTATCTCTCCTCAGTTAGATGATAAGCATTGGAGACATAAAAAAAAAAATCCATACACCAATTCAGCTTTCACCTACTTTAGGAATCTGTTAAACATCATGTCATTTACAATAAAAGCATCATTCAATTGGCAAAAACGCATTCTCCAAATCTTACCCACATCAACGCTGCTGTGGTTACCTAAAATATGAAATATAAACAGGCATTGCAGTACATGGAAAACATATTTTTTTTCGCACAAGAGTGCACTTACGTTCTAAGCGTTCTTCAGAGGCCCTCTTCAGAGGCCCTCTTATGCATCGTTCCCCTCCAAATGCCTGCAGAACTGGGTGCAGCGCCCCGCCCCAAGGATCAGGCAGGCTGTCTGGCAAAATGGCGCCTGCAGACCTCCTCAGAGTGTGCACTTGGACGGATAACTGCAAATGGGTGCGGGAAATCAGGATGAGCGGTGGGGAAGCCACCAGCCTGACGGATAAAAACAAAATCCAAGGGGATTAATAAGAAATGGCACAGTTTTCGAGAAGAAAAAAGTTGTGTTATCTGCAGATATGTCCGGGAGTGTCAGTCAGTCCCGTAAACCTAACACCTGTTAGGGAGATTTATCATTTGTATGCTTCATCCCCTCTACTAGTGAGACCCCGATCACTTTTTCTGGATTTATGGACCTTTTTCCTTCTAGCCTGAATGAGGGGAGCCTTTTTCCCTTCATTCATTCTTATTTTCTCTGACCTTTGGAACTCTCTTCTCTCTGTCTTAACTTTTCTATGGAGTCTGCTTTCCTCCATATCTCTTTAAAGGCATCTGTGTTTAACTTTTGCAGCACACAGCACCCTGCGTGCAGTGTTGCTGGGAAACCTTTGGGTTCTCCTTTGAGATTATTTTACTATCCTCAAGTAATCACAGTTTTTAAGGATAGAGGGATACGTTGTATCCTTCTTAAAACTTTATACTATGAGAGATTAACCAACACCACCTTATGTGCCGCGCTAAGGAGATACTTGATATCCCCCTTCTCTATACTCGTGTGACTTTTTACTCACATAGGAAATCCTGTAGTTACGGCTGGTGGCAGTGGATGTGTTCTACCAACTATTGTGCTATCTTTTACTGCAGACTGTATTCACAGTCACGGCTGTGCACAATAGGGTCACCTATTTTGTAACATGATGGCTCCTTTCCTTTTTTACCATTTCTATTGTGGTTGTTCTTTGTTAGCCCGTCTTCTACCATTCTGGGAGGGGGAGGTCTGTGTGTGTGTTTTGCCTTTGGTGGGGACCCTTGGGTGTCCCCACCTAGGCTTCACTGTGTCTGGGCAGGCAAGAAGTGGGGGAGGAGTTATTCACTCCCCTGCTCTTTGTCTGCCAGAGTGCCTGAATGGAATCACTTTCCACTGGTAGGCTGGCCGTCCTGATTGGACAGCCAGCCGCCTCTTTCTGTAAAAAGCAGAGAATGTTTGCAGAGGAGTATGTTGGAAAACTGAATGAAAGGTGAGGTTCTTGAGATGAAAGGCAAATCGACCACTGGAACAGAAGAACTGAAGCTGAAGATGACAAGATTTGGCTTCAGACCCTTCTAATCACTGTGAAGTGACCTCTGCTGTCCTGACTCTTTTTTCTGATCTACAGAGGAGCTCCGAAGAGGACAACTCCTTCCCTTTGGCTGGTGCGACCAACTAGCCCTGAATGCCAAGGGATAATTTTATGAAGTCTTACCTCAAGTGGTCTTGAGGAAAACTCCCCTAACATTGCTCGACACACCCAGAGTTACATCTTTTTATAGCGGGAAAAAGGCAAAGCAAAACATATCAGATACATCATAATCCCAAGTTTCCCATTGAATAACAGCTATACACAAATCTAAACATCCCCTATATTTCATTACACCATTGGTTGTGCATATCTAAATACAACCCGTTACAAAATAACCTAATTATACAGTCTGCGGAAGACATTGTGATGTAATTGGTCCACTATAACCTGGTACTTTGTTGCAGCAATGGACTCTATTTATTTGTCAAGGTAATTTTGACCAACTGGTAATGTGCATACCCCCAACAGGGCCCAGTCAGGAAGTGAATGTGAATAATTAGGTCAATCCCGCCTTCCTCACGAGACCAGACAATTTGTGCCTCTTCAAGCTTGAAGCTGTACTATTTGGCATCACCTCTTGCTACTCCCCTCTTAGAAGACATTACTTCTGTAGCAGACCTCCTATCTTAACTTGCTTGGGAACCAGGTGATTTATAAAAAATGCAGTCAAGGTACCACTCTTGAGGATTCATTTCTCATATCTATTTGCTCTATTTGCTCAGACACCTGTAGTTCCAATGGACCGCACACTTCTTAAAGGGGGCAGTATTACTCCTAACCTAGCTCGACATCTTGACAATGCTAGACACCAGGCTCTGTTCTCATGACATTGGTCCTTCACAGCAGCAGCACTAATCTAATTGTCAGAAACCAACATTCTGTTGTCAGCACTTGTGAGCTGCTTGGTCTAGCACAATTAACCACTAGCTGGCCTGCGTGTGTCCCTTCCTTCATAATCTTGGCTGTCTGCACACTCGCTGGGGGGAAGGATGCATGCATAAACTCTAATTAAATGGACACAGTAAAATCCTCAAAATCTTGCCTAATTCTCTAACTACCAGAAGCTGCAACTCCTAACAAAGCCTAATCGAACATGGCAGCCCTCTTGCTCACATGGCACACAGTCCTCATGTTACTACAACAGAACATTACCCATCTCACTGCTGGACACTTCATCTACCATTTCATCTGCTACTTGGATACAAAATAAAACAACATATTCTAATATCTCCTTAATCCATCACTACTACTAGCTACAAAACTATTAAACACACCCTGGCTCTACCTCCAAAAATAATAAACAGCGTTATTACAATGTTGCTCCTTCTTTCATGGTGTAAGGGTCTGTGATGTTCCCTAAAGTGTGTCAATGCTTACTACATAAAACACGTGTGTAGAACTGCCAAACCAAACAGCAAAATACTATCACTAAATAACCAGCTCTTCTTGCTAACAGAATGTACGCAGCTTAAACATCTTGTATCCCAACAAATCCAAAATATTGAATTGAATTGAATATACACAATGTGTTTCAAAGTGCTTCAAGGAGGAAGGGAGCATGGGAAAATGCAGTTATATTCTTACAGGTCCTTGAAACAAATCAGAATGTGAGAAAAAAATATCATATCGTAATAGATAGTACAAGTGCATGAAACAATGAGGGAGAGGTGAGGAAGGAAAAAGGGAGACAATACTAGCAGTAACATTACTATGCCTGACGGCAATTGTTGCAGTACAAGAGTGACAAGAGGAGGGGGAAGAGGAGAGGAACAAAACAAGAGACTATCTTAAAGGGTCAGCAACTGAATAAAGTTGTGCTTTGGAGGGAGAGGGAGGAGAGGACAAGAAGGATAGGAGGGGGACAGACAAGCTATTATCAGAGATCAAGGGACAGTGATAAGAGTAAGTGCTTTGGTAATAGAAAAGTGAAAGGTGAAGGAGAAGGGAAGATGGCTGCAAAAGGCAAGCAACTACAATTACTATGCCTGACGACAATTGAGGTAGTGCAGACTTACACAGGACAAGGGGTGGGAGAGGAGGAGAGGAGGGAAGCTGCTGCAAAGGACATGTGGCTACAATTAATAAGCCTGACGGAAATTGGGGTAGTACCTGGTTTTATAGAAGGAGGGGTGGGGGGAAGAAGGGGTGAGGGAATGGGATGAGGGAGGGGTAGGAGAGAGAGGGAGGAGGGACAGAGGACGAAAGAGCAAGAAGGGGGAATGGAAGGGGTAAGAGTCCCATAAGTAAGTCAAGGGGTAAGTGAGAGGGGAACTAGGGAAAAATCAGGGGGGCATAGAGGTGGACACAGTGGCAAGGGGGGCACAGAGGTGGACATGGGGGCAAAGAGGGCACACAGGTGGACACAGGGGCAAGGGTGGGCACACAGGTGGACACGGGGCAAGGGAGGCAAAGAGGTGAACACGGGGGCAAGGAGGCACACAGGTAGACACAGGGCAAGGGGGCACTCAGGTGGGCACGGGGCAAGGGGTCACACAGGTGTACACTGGGGCAAGGGGGTCACACAGGTGGACATGGGGGCAAGGGGGGTACACAAGTGGACATGGGGTTAAGGGGGGGCACATAGGTGGACACAGTGGCAAGGGGGGGAACAGAGGTGGACACGGTGGCAAGAGGGGACACAGAGGTGGAAACGGGGCAAGGGGGTCACACAGGTGGACATGGGGCAAAGGGGGGCATAGAGGTGGACATGGGGCAAGTGGGGGCACACAGATGGACACTGGGCAAGGAGGGGCACAGAGGTTGACATGGGGCAAGGAGGGGCACACAGGTGGACATGGGGGCAAGGGAGACACACAGGTAGACATTGGGACATGGGGGGCACACAGGTGGACATGGGTTTAAGGGGGGCTACACAAGTGGACACAGGGGCAAAGGTGGGCACACAGGTGTTCACAGTGGCAAGGGGGGCACACAGGTGGACACAGTGGCATGGGAGGGCACAGAGGTGGACACAGGGCAAGGCGGCACACAGATGGACATGGGGCAAGGGGGGCACACAGGTGGACACAGGAGCAAGGATGGCACAGAGGTGGACATGGGGACAAGGGGGCACAGAGGTGGACATGGGGGAAAAGGGGGGCACACAAGTGGACACAGGGGCAAGGGGGCACACAGGTGGACACAGTGGCAAGGGGGGCACAGGTGGTAACAGGGGCAAGGGGGAGCACACAGGTGGACACGGGGGCAAGGGTGGCACAAAGGTAGACACGGAGGAAGGGGGGCACAGAGGTGGACACGGGGGAAGGGGGGCACAGAGGTGTACACAGGGGAAGGGGGCACAGAGGTGGACACAGGGAAGGGGGGCATAGAGGTGTACACAGGGGAAGGAGGGCACAGAGGTGGACATTGGGGCAAGGGGAGGCACAGAGGTGGACACAGGGGCAAGGGGGCCCAGAGGTGGACACAGGGGCAAGGGGGGCACACAGGTGGACACAGGACAAAAGGGGCACAGAGGTGGACACGGGAGCAAGGGGGGCACACAGGTGGACACAGGACAAAAGGGGCACAGAGGTGGACACGGGAGCAAGGGGGGCACAGAGGTGGACACAGGGGCAAGGGAGGGCACACAGGTGGACACAGGGGCAAGGGGGGCACAGAGGTGGACACAGGGGTGAGGGGGGCACACAGGTAGATATGGGGCAAGGGGGGCAAAGAGGTGGACACAGGGGCAAGGAGGGGCAAAGAGGTGGACACAGGGGCAAGGGAGGGCACAGAGGTGGACACAGGGGTAAGGGGGGGCGCAGAGGTGGACATGGGGGCAAGGGGGGCACAGAGGTAGACACAGGGGCAAGGGGGGGCACACAGTTGGAAATATGAGATGGGGAACACCAAAGCATTGCCAAATAATGAAAAAGTAAGTGTCTTACAGCAGTTACAATGAATTTCTTTGATGATTGTTAGAAACAATTTCTCTTTACTGCACCTTTCCTTCTATGTTAATGGAAGTCAAAACTTTTTGATTTTACTTTTGATTCTGACCTGTACCATTTACAGCGCAGTGAAGCCTTAAGCTTCACTACAATGTCCTTCAGGCTGTCAGTACTGAGAAACATTGTTTCCCTTAGTCCCGTTACTTTGCTACTACTTTTAGTAACCTATTATCACTTGTGGTAACTTTTATCATTATATAATGCATCTTACAATTCAGTACAATAGGGTACACTCAAAGGATTTTTGGTTATTCTAGGTGTGCTAAATGGGCAAGCTGGTGGCCACAGTGACGTTTTACCATTTTTTGCTGCTTACTGTTTCAGCCTTATCGCATTTACCATGTTAGGCTACTAGATGTAGCTACTGACCAAACATGGTCACGCCACAATGTTTTTCACTTATCCTTTAGGCATCTTGCCTTTTTAGCCTTCTTCCTGGCCTGTGATGCCCTGGAAATCCTTATATGGACTTCCAATGCCCGGGAAAGCAGATGCTTTTGGCGGGCTACTGGAGGGCTATGTGTGTTTGCTGGCAGGATGTAGGGTGGGACTGTTTGGTCCCAATCCACAAATTGGTTTCAGTGTATATGAGTGTTATGCATGAGTGTTCCTGCCAGTGGTCCTGATTGGACTACCACTGGGGTATGTGTGGGGCTAGTTCTGCTAATGGCTAGTGGAAGGTTCGGCTCTTGCCTGGATTTTGGGATAAGAAGAGGACCACTGCACCTACTCTAGAGTGATCCTGGTGTCAGTCCCAAATAAATCTACCTCATGGGGTGTGGATCACTATGCCCCCCCGCTCTTGTATCTCAGGGAATTGTGCACTGTGTTACTCCTAAGTTACTATACTATGGACACACTAACATAAGACACAAAGAAACCACATGAATCGTACAAGAATAGAAACACTTTTATTCATACACAGCAATGCATGATGCAAACACTACTATAAAGCAAATCTCAAATGTGCACCTTTTATGCTCTAGGTACAAATCTACTAGTATCTGATAGTAACGTATCCAGTCCTGCTGGATCTATCATGTCTAATACAGCCTAATGCAAGCATCAGCATTCAGCATTCCTCTCCAAACCACACCATACGTCACTCTCTCTAAGACAATCCCCGTCTGATTACCCCATCTATCATGTCAGCCAAAGCTCTGTGTGAGTGTCTGTCCTAATTCCCTATGCAAGTGTCCTATTGAGATCAATACTCCCCTCTTGTCATGTCTCTCCTCTTCAGCCAACTCTGCAACCCGCCAGTCAGTCAGGGACAGGGCTCTCCTCTCAGTGGTCTGGTCTTCCTGCCAACTCTCTCTGCCAGATCGATCTCATCAGCTCTCATCAGAATGCTTCCCCAATGCTTCCTTGCTCAGAGAGCAGCTCCATCTAAAACGCCTCTCCTATGCCACCACCAAACATCTCTCTTCAATCTCAGAGAGCAGCTCCCTCGATCTCCATCTAGAACTAGAAACTTCCAAAGCCTCACCCTGGTTATACTGTTCAATGACATACATAAATCTCTATGGTTACATTAAGCATTCACTCATACCTCTGTCAGCATTTCTAAATCTGAGCAGTGCCTAAAAGTGTTCTTGTCATCGTGACATTTGTACATCATATCTATACCATGGCCTTCTCCTGTCTGCGTTACAAAACACCATCCTACTATCTCTTTCCATATTCCTCTATCGAAATCCCTCTCTCCTTGCATGTCTCTCTGTGCAAAGCTCCTCTCACTCTCTGCTGCCTGCCCCCACCTTTTCTGTCATGCGAACACCAGCCAGGCAGTCCTGCCTGTCTCTACTAAGGCAAAGGTGACATGAACAGCCAAACTGTATATGCATTCCAATCTTTCCCAGTGTACCATAAAAACTTTGCAGTGCCGCAGCGCTTCTCTTCTGTCTGTCTCATTCAGGATGGTTTCAAAATGCCATAGGCCTCATGCTTTCTATTCTCTAATGTAGTGCATTCACTCGTTCGAAGCACTATCTATAGTGCAGACTCAATGCACATTCTAAGTGCACACACATGCATGCTGTCTCTACAATGTATACATAATACATAACAACATATCTCTACATGTGTCTACATGTCTCTACAAATATAACATGTGTCTCTACATTGCACTTCAAATATAACAGGCCTCATTCTATAGCAAATACAGATGCATACAACGTGGCAGAATAATGTGGATAGTCTAATATCTCTACTAATCAGAATGATGGATAACTAATCCCTAAATGGGTAATAATTCTCTAATGATAACAAACCAGGCTTCTCCATACAATATGGTTTCACACTGGAGTAACCTAAAGGAGCCAAGACTCCTGTCCAGTTGTGAGGCCCATGAAGAGACTGGAGAACCCTCTGAAGGAGGCCTGGCAACCAACTTCTGCTGCTGTCCTGGAGGTGCCCTGTCTTGCTATTGATCTTCAGCAGTCCTGTGAGGGAACTGCAACCCATGAAGTGGAGGGAACATCAATTCCTGACGTCTGCTTGGTACCCTGTGAAGAAGAGCCATCAGAAATATTCCAGGACCTTCCTGTGGCTGACCAGCTCTGACTTTGGGCTACCGTGCTGCTGACATCGCCGTCCTGCATTGAGGCCTGGAACTTGGGTGATCCTCAGCCCGTCGTACAAGACTTACCTCTGTGAAATGTCGGAGTCCTAGTGTCATGGTGACCCAAAATTGGAGGGAAAGTCTGACTGCAACAAGTGAGGTCCTTTGCATCACCATGCTGCAGTGACCACCGTCTAAAACAGCTTACCTAAGTCGAGTCCAGTCCTGAGAGGGGTTCTCCATCGTGTTTTTCTTAATTCTTCATGCAAGAGTCCTTGAACCAGCTAAATCAAGGACTGAGGCTGACAGTGGGAAAAGCAAACCTCAAACCTTCTTCTATTGACCTGCCTAGTCCTTTGAAGAATTGGAGTATGGGGGAAATTTACAGTGGTTTTTACCTGCCCCTAAACTCCCTTTAAAAGTTTTGTGAATTTTTATAAACCTTTTACTATACTTTGGCTTTGCCATTGCTTGCTCATGCAAGCCTTTCCGAAAGTTGGGGACACTTTTGTTAGTTAGAATAAACTGTCATCCAAACCTTGGAACCATTTATTGGACCCCAGAGTCCCTAGCTTAATTTGTTCCTGCATCACAAACTGTGTCACAACCTTTGGGCATAAGGCCCCAGACAATTTAGGGAAGGAATTTTGTAGTTAGGGTTATTTCTCCATAGACCTGTAATGCATAACATAACCTGTGCTTTCTTTTACAGGAGGTTGTATTATGCCCTACTCTAATGATTGTATATTTGTTATCTAATATTAGGGTACTTCTACCAGTTAGTAGTCATTTTCATAGTGATAGTTGGCCATAAATAAATAACTGAATTTTTTATACATACTGTCTAAGTGTAATATGTGATTCCCATTGTGTGTACTCATTGTGGACCCTTTACAAGCTCACCACCTCTTGAGACTTAGCCTAGACCTCTCGTCACTGCCACCTTGAACTGGTTTGGCTACAGCTACCTTAGTTATCCCTGTCACAATATAGGTTGGCCTTCTATACATCTGTCCGACAGGCCAGAGTATAGAAAATCAGTCCTAATGATGATGATGTTGGATGTCAGCAAAGAAGGTGGAAAAAGCTACATCCCCTAGGAGCCAGACAGACAGGCGGTATCCCTATTACCGGACGTACTCCCTCTGCTAGTGTATTGATCTCAGCTTAACTCCCACAGACACTCCTGACTCCTCTTGCAATTCTGTACATTCACATGACAATAACTCTCTCTTTCTCCAATCTCCTCAATAAATCTCTATCCCTGAATCTCCTCAATACTTGTCTCTAGATAGCAATAACTCTCTCTCCCTCCATGTTTCTCTATATCTTTCTCTCCAGATGGCAATAGCTCTCTCTCCCTCATACCTCCTCAATAACTCTCTCTCTTCCTCCAACAACCTTCAAACTCTTGTCCATCCAACCTCCTCAATACTTTTTTTTCCCTCTAACCTCCTCTCAAAACACATCTCCAGATGGTACCAACTGTCATCATCCAACCTCAAGTTTCCACCAGAAGATCTTCCTCTCAAAATATCACTTGTGCTCCACTTGCTACCAAGCACCTTCCTTCAACACCTGCTGAAACTACCCTCTATGATATGTTCCCCACTGTAAGTATTAGACTCCTCCCCCTGGGTGGGCTGGGTTGAATGGTTTTCACCTGGGGCTGTTGATGGAGCAAGGGCTTAGATTGGCTGAGAGAGTGTGATTTTGGCTTAGCAGTTAAGTCAGTTGTATCATAAGATCCAATTGTTATGTTGAAATCCACTGTGACCCTCCCCATGGTTCCCTGTAGTGGTCATGTGAATATTCCAGCTCCAGTATGAGTTTTGGAGTCTTAAACCGTATGCGTGTAAGTGATGTTCTTCATTAGGGAAACTGTGCATTGTTCAGGTGCATTCACTTTGTTTCAGCCACACGCCTATATTCAAGCAGCTCTTTCATAGCAGTATTTTGCTGCATCTCTTTCTGCTTCTCAAAACTGTGGGGCTCAAACAAAGTATCTATATGGGTTTCACGTTCCCTGCAGTTGCATTAAAATTCTCAGGATAGCTTCTCCGAAATACGCCTGATCACCTTAAAAGAATGGACACAACATTTTGTGATGTCGTGTAGCTGTGATAGTTTTCCTTGAAGGGGGAAGGGCGTTTTTCTATCAATGTTATTGTGGGTCTCCATAAATTGAGCTTTACACCTGCTGGAGGAAGTTAGCTCTTTACTATCCTTCTATCTATGGGGGTATTTTAAGTGTTATGAAGGGTTTCTGAGAGTTTCTAGAGAGTCTGGGGAGTCTCTCTGTCATTAACTCGTCTTTAGTGAGGAGGCCCAGTGTAGCCGTTTGAGCATCAACTATCTTGTGGCTCAATTTGGCCCAAAATGTGGCCCTTTTGGCTGCACCACTCAGTCCACAAGGTTAGGCACGGAACGTTGTCACATACCCCCCCTCACTCTGTCTAATTGGATGACTAGATGGAATAGATTACATTTCTTAAATCTTTGCTCAATTTTCTTTTGACATTGGGTTTTCACCTGCCTGCCCTGTAGGACTGAAGTGTGTGTTACAGGTGTATATTCCAGTCTCGCATTCCATCGTCCACTATCCCCTTGCATCTACAGTATAACTGGAAAAGGTGGGTTTCGTCTATATTGGAAGACTTTGATTTAATGGGGAAGGAATTAGGTTCTCCTGGATGACAAAGCCCCCAGTCTGCCCCAGGTCTGTGCTTCGTCTCATACTCTGCCAGCAAGGAGTACATAATTGTTTTGTGGGGTCCTCAATTTTTAATATTATGCAACCATTCTACAAAATCAAGAAGATTTGTACCTTAAATTGTCTGCTCTAGTAGGAAGGTCAAGGCTGCCAACTCTGTTGCATGTACTCCATCTGGAGCCTAAAAGTATACCCAGGACATTGAATATCCATTTCAGTCACCATGTAGGCAGATGATAGGGACGTTTTTACTAAATTGATCTCCTCAGTGTGCATCAGCTCTGCACAAATCACAGCTTCGAGAGTACAGTAGGACCAACACTTCATCCCCATTGATTTTGATAGGAATGTAGCAAGTGCACCTGTCTTTCCCTGGGCAAACATCTGTTGGGAGGCAGATGTATAACTCATCCATAGCTTCTGCCACTCCCCCCATCCATTATTGCACAGGTGAGAAACATACTCTCTAAGACAACCATAGCCCCCTAATCCCAGGCAGGTACAATAAAACATAGAGAAGATCTAAGCTGAAGATGGTAAAAGCAGTGCAGCTAACCTAGCACCAGAAACAAGCACATGCATTAGACACAAAGCAAATATACACTCCACATAAAGAACACATACACTAGGTCAAATATGCATTTATACATGAAGAATATTAAGATAGCAACCATAAGAGATGAATCCCACTAACAGAATCAATGTAAACGCTAAATTCAACATAAATGACACAAGAGTATAGCTCTCTAACGTAGAAATCAGAATGTAATAGTGCACCTATCTTCTTTAAAATGGACACAGCAGCATTCTTTTAAATAGACACAGGCCTCAACACTTTCAGAGAGCTCAAAAACGGAATCCACAGAAATACAGATCTGTGCAGAGCTCAGATAGTAGATGAGATAGGGAGTATGGAAACGGCAGAATGAAGGCACCAGAGAGCAATTTCCAGGTCAAGTAGGATACTCCTGAATTAATAAAAAGGTTATAAGAATCCAGCCAGTCTTAGTGTCTCATTACACGGTAAGCGGTAAACCATGGTGCTACAAGCACCATGGTTGCCACCGGTACCATACCGGTACCACCATGGAGGAAAGGGGAATTACCATCCCATTCCAAGGTTGGCGGGGTGGTAATTCCCCCTTTCTCCATGGCCCTTCCCCATTCCCATTTTTGCCCCATATGGCATAATGGGAATGGGGAAGGAGCTAATTACGGTACCGCAAATTGTGGTACCGTAATTAGTACCAAGGTCCCTTTGCGGGTCCCAACTTTAACGGCTGGACTACACCAGCCGTTAAGGTCGGGTCTCGCAAAGGGACCCTTACCGGTGACCGTTAACCCTTACCGCCTTCCGTGTAATGAGGCCCTTAGTGATAGAATAGAATGCCAATAAGCTCCCCAAAATATAACTCAAGAATGTCCCTGGTAGAATCAGAAAACACGACATGCACATTAAAATTAGCTAGAATCTTAATAAATAAGACCTCATTAAATTCCATTAATTACCCTTTATCACATTATTCATAATTGAAGAACACTAGCCATTCAGTAGCAGCCAGCATAAGATGGGACACCCGCAAGACTCCCTAAACCTACACACAGGCGTAAGCCACCTGGCAAGGTCAAGTACGAAGTATGAAATAATTGCACAAATTCATGGCCTGAGGATGAGGAATGGTATCTTCTTTAATGACATGGGCCTCACTATCCATATACAATGTCTAGCTCATATCTTGACCACCTGTCAAATTTCCAAGGTTGTTTAGAACAATGGCAACCTATCAGAATCCATAGTGTCATGCCGCTGATCAAAGTATTTGTTTGTAGGCTTTCCCTGCTTTATTTGGATGATAATAATTTTGAACTCTGCCTTGAACTTTGTCTTTTTCGTCATTGAGTTTGATTTGGAGTGACTCCAGCACCTCTCGCATACCAGGGGCTTTTGGGCCAGGATAACACATGGTAGCATAGGAGCGGGTGGGCTAATTGTTGTTGGAATGACAGGAAATCCCCCACCGTGTCCCCTGAGCACTGCAGAGGTGACCTGTGGAGATTGATAACATGAACACCAGAGAAGGGTCGACAGGAGCCCCATTGGGAAACAATCCTGTCTAGTCCCCGCAGGCCAACCTGTAGGGCATGGAGGATCACAGGCTGATAGGAGAGTCTCGATAGCGAAGATCTTCAGCAGATCCGTGAATTTAAGTATGAGATTGACATGGCAAAACAGGGGGAGGGTGTTTTTGTATATTGGGGATTGTGATGAAAAAAGAGACTAAACAGAGATAAAAGAGATAATTTCTGACAAGGGTTAGGAAAGGTCATGTGGTAAGCCTCATTACGGGGTAGAGATAAAAGAGATGGATAACCTCACCAAGATTTGTATTGTATTTTATTGTGTAGTGATTGCTGGTGCAAGTCTCATATTGTAATATAGCCACAGCCTTGTAGAAGTGGATTTTTGTGTCTTTGTAGAGGACGTAAAGTGGTGGTGTAGACCGATGGGTGTGGTCTGGTGCAGAGAAGTGAGGTGGGGCTGCTCGGAGCATGAGTGGCGGTTGTGGTGCCACTTAGAAGGCTTGAAGTGAAGCGAGGTGGGGTTGCACGAAGGGGGAGTGGTGTTTTTGGGGTGCCACTCAAAAGGATTGGGTGATGCAGGAGGCATGGTCTCAGAGAAAGACACAGGAGTATTGATTTGTGGAAAAGTATTGTGAGCTGGGGGTTTGAAAAAAGTAAAAAAGGTGTGAACAAGATTCAAAGTAAAGTTTGGCGAGTATCGGTAAGTTGGGAGTGAAGTATTAAAATGTGGGATACTCTGGTAATTGACTTATGTAAGGCATTGCTCCGGTACAAGGACAAAAGTCTCAAGTACCAAATGGAGTGGGTTAAAGATGCGGTGAGCAAGATGTTTATACCCTGGTCACAAGAAGGTACTCATTTGAAGACAGTACTGCAACACATGTGTACCTATTGGCATGCCACATATAAGGGAAAGAGATACAGAACATGATAGGTATACTGGAAATATGGAATATGTATGCAGAAGACATAAGAGAACCAAATCAAAAGAATGGATGCTCAATTTGCATCCACGGCTCCTCCTCCTCCTCCGCAAAGCGAAGAGCAGTCCTTGACCAGGGATTATAACTATTGCATGTTTTAAAAGCAGTGACAGGATATACTAACCCCACATATGCACCTACTACCCATAGCAGCAAAGACATTGTAAGCAGAGAGAAAATAAATAAGCAACAGCCAGTGCCTGCATAAATAAAATATGATGAGCGTCACAAGTTACAAGTGAAGCTAATGGAAGCAGAGGATGAGAATGAAAGAGAGAGAAGGGGGCAGTATCACACGGGTGAGACAGTTATTGCATCAAATGACTGGGTAGGATCACAGATAATGCCTAAACTAGATGGAAAGGAAGGGCATCAATGACTCCAAAGAGGAGGCAAATGAAGTTAGAGACAGTCAGGAGAAAGTAGAAGATAAACAAGTTGAGGAGGCGAGAGAAAGGGAGAAAAGAAGAGAACAGAGAGAGAAGGAAAAATGGAATGAAGAAGAAAGAGAGAGGAAAACGAAACGAGTAGCAGAACAGGATGGGAAAAAGATACCAGAAGTAGGAAGTGAGAGTTACAGGAGCCTAGAGGAAGAGAGAAAAAGAGAAAGAAAGAAGGAGGAAGAAAGAGCGAGGGAGAAACATCAAGATGCGGGAAGAAGTAGGGAAAGACACTGAAAGGGGAAGTTGCCAATATTATTATAGAGCATACATTCCAAGTTAGAGAAAAAGAAAGGAAACAGGAAGAAACGGAAAGACAGGAACGCATAAAGGTGGAAAGGAAAAGAGACAGAAGCTTAATGAGACGCCACCAGGAAGTTGATAACATCATGTGCATGCATTCGGTCTCAGGAAAAGAGGAAGAATGCATTGGGAGAAAGAGAAGTTACAGTCTATACTGGAACCGAAAGGAAAGCATTAGTTCAGTAGAAAGTTGTGGAGCAATCCAGCCTGGGGAAGGCAGAAATATAATGGAGAAAGTGATGAGGAGCCCATACAGAACAGATCCCCTTAGGAGATTAGGTTTTGAAGATAGGGAGGAAGAAGAACGTGGCAATACAATGTTTGAGGATGAAGAAGACAAGGGAAGCAAAGGGGAAGCAGTCCAAGCCCTATTCACATGTACCCAGATAAGGAAAGCGGTAGCATGGGCAGAAATGGAGGAGCCAGCGATAAGGCCTGAACCTGTTGAGCATCCGAAGGCACGCTCAGACAGTTTAGAAGAAAGGACAGTATATGTGACTAAATTGAGAAATGTACCTGGATGGATGAGAGTTAGCATGACGGATGTGGTGACAAAGACAAGATGAGCAGCTGTGCTGGGACTGGGCACAGGGATGAACCAATTCCTATTGTTAGAGAAAGGGAGAGGACTGGCACAGTACATACCATGGCCACAAACAGACAAAAATAACTTGATAAATAAATTACCCTCACGCACAGCAGGTGGTTAAGAAGTGGATCTATGAATTAGAAAGAATGATAGCAGAAAAGCCGCTAGCTGTAGGTGACATAAAAAGTCTGTTTGCTGCCATATTAGGAGAGCAATTAGAGGACATTTGGAAGTGAGCAGGATACATACAGGACATTCAAGAAAAATGGAGACTAGAATCTAGAGAGCCGTTAGACAAAAATATCACCATTTGTTATCACATTTTGAGTCAGGGACTTCCCAAAGAGATACAAAGACAATTAAAGAACATTGTGGGAATAGAGACAGCACAATGGCCCATATACAGTTAAATATTGTTCATCGCTGAAGAATGAAACAAGAGACTGGCAGAAAGAAAGTAATGATATGATATGATAGTTAATTTATATAGTGCCTATACACAATGTGTTTCAAAGCGCTTCAAGGCAAGGGAGGGAACAATGGAAAATGCAATGACATTCTTACAGGCCATGAACAGTAAGGATGTGAAATTAACTATCGTACTCGGCCTGATGACATATCAGATAGTGCAAGAGCTAAGACATAGATAAGGAAGGGAGGGGGAGAGTGGGAAGATAATGGAAACAGACAGGCGACTACCGTACTAGGCCTGATGACATTTCTGGTAGAGCCGGGGTAAAACAAAAAGTTAGGGATAGGGGTGCAGAAAGGGAGGGGAGGAACAAAACAAGTGACTATCATACTAGGCCTGACGACATTTAAGATGGTGCTGGAGGGGGGTGTGGAGGAAAAACAGTAATGGGAGGGTGGAGGCAACAGATGAGTTTGCTATCATATTAGGTCCAGGGACAATTCTGGAGATAGGAAAAGGGAGAAGGGAAAGGAGGAGAGAACAGAGAGTAAGCAGTCAAAAAGAGTGGAGAATCAAGAGTAGAGAGCGAGCACAATTGCAGAAGTCAGTAGTAACACACAATGTTGCAAGCCAGGATACAAGATGAAGATGGGAACAGCATGATTCAGGGCCACCATGAGTACAAGATGCAAAGGAAGTCAAGCATGAGAGTTGAGAAAGGGTAATGCACCGTGCATGAATGAAGTCCATAGAAGTCAAATCCAGCATTGGCCACAAGACTGTGATGGTGAAACCAGAATGTATCAGGACAGACACCTGCAGAAGTAGGCTGGAGGAGGTTGAGTGGGGTCAAGGTAGAAGAATCAAGCAAAACAGGCAACACCTGTGTGCGAGAAAGAAGAAGACAATCTAGTGCAAAAGAAATTATCAAAATTGACAATGGTAGGAGCCATGTTTACAAATGCGGGAGAAAACAACGTCATGCATGAGGCACAGCAAATGCAGCCAGGCCCCAATGGATATGTTGCAGTTAGGGGGAATATAATTATTGGCCCCGGGTATGAGGATTTGTACCTAGAGGAAAAGGGGTTGGATTTCAAGCTCAGTAAGGAGGATAGTTTAATGGATGGCCACCACGATTTGGAGGACAGTCACAACAATGTTGGCCATGTGTAAGAATTGGGCACATTTCATGTCAATGCAAAGGCAGGGGAGGAATGCAACAGAATTGGAAACAGGCAGACACAGTAGCCCTACCACAAAACCCCCCTATTAGTGCCTGATCACAGGTTTGGCGGAACGGTTAGTGCCCATTCCCCATTGAGCCCATTCGGGAATTCCTCATTCCACATTGGGACCAATGGGGAAAATTCATGCTATTAATGCCGGCGGATTTCCCGTTGGCAGTAATAGTGCCAAAAATCGGGGCAAATCTGCTGCAGATTTCCCCCCAGCTCAGAGCTGGGGGGAAATCCACCAAGGCCATGATCTGGCGGACCCTTAAATGCAGTGGTAATAGCGCTACCGCTGCATTTAAGGGTTACCGCCAGACTCACGATGAAGCCCATACAGTCCACAGTGCAAGGTGTGGCCAGGAGGCAGTGCAGGAGGGTGGCAGGGTGAGCAGGTACCTGGGCCCAGGGGACAGAAAGTGGGCAGGTGCACAGTGCCAAGAGAGAGCAGATCAGCAGGGGAGAGTGGGAGCGAAGGCAGAAGCAAAGAGGAAGGTCTTGAGGTTCTTCCGGAACCAGAGATGGTTCTCCTCAAGTTTTAGATTGGCAGCAAGGCTGTTCCAGAGGGAGGCCCCAGCCAAAGCTAGAGATCTACCTCCAGCTAATTTCTTTGAAAAACGATTGACCCAGAGTGAGTTGGAGGTAGAGGAGCGAAGAGCTCGAGAGGGGAGGTATTTGCGGAGGTATAGCTGAAGTTATTTTGAACCCAGGCCCCAGAAAGCTTTGTGGACAGTGCAGATGGTTTTGAATTTAATCCTTGCATCCACTAGGAGCCAATGGAGAGATTTCAGGACTGAAGAGATACGATCAGTCTTGCCGTCCTGTTCTGGATAAGTTGCAGAGGACGGAGAGGTGAGGCAGGTAGATTTAGAAAGAGGCACTTCTCCAGCTCACCCCACTAACTGCCCCCCACCCTTCCCTTTTTTTTCAGAGCCGCAGAGCGCCAGGGGACCACTCCGGTGGTGATAGTGCACGCTACAAATATCCTTTAACATTAACATTAACATTGGTGAATCTGGTGAGGGCCCCACTGTATCTGACCAAAGTGAGATTAGACTTCTCCACTTGCATTTTCCAACTTCATGATGCCATGACTCTCAAATCTAAATAATCATAGGACTTAACCTGCTTGATTGCACCCCCCACCCTCTACAAAGAGAGATAGGTGTTTATGCTTCTTCCTGGGGTTAACATTGAAGATCATGGCCTTAGTTTTTTTTTATATTCAAAGAGAGCCCATTCCTCTTTGAATAAGACAAACAAATCTCCAATTGTTTGTGCACACCGAGCAGTGTGAGAGAGAGAAGCCCAGCAGTGTCTGCAAACAACAATGCAGGAAACTTATCGCCTGCTAATGAAGGGACGTCAGTCTGAACAGCCAAGAGCCTCTTCACAACTTCATTAATAAAAATGCAAAAAAGCCTAGGCACCAAACAACATCCCTAAAAACCTCCCTTCTGAATGTCAATGGTGTGAGAAGTGCTTCCCTCTGGGCTCTAGCGGACCACCGCCGAGTTCCCTGTATGTAGACTCTGAATTGCTGAGAGCAAAGCCACAGGAATACCAAGCTCCTCAAGGAACTTCAATAAGTGTGCCCGAGCGACCGTATCAAAGGCCGTGCGTAGATCAACAAACACAGCATATACGTTAAACTTTCTCAGGACCGAGTATTTTTCACAAATCAATAGCAGTCAGCAGCTTTGTTCTATCGTGCTCAGGTCCTCACAAAACCCTGCCTGGCTATGATCTATTACTCCAGTGCTCAGTACCCACTCGTCCAGATGGCAAAAGAGTGCCCTGGCAAATGTCTTCCCCCCAGCATCCAGCAAGGAGATGGGTCTAAAATTAACAGGATCGTCACGCGCGCCGTTTTTGTCTCATGGGACAGTTTCGGCCCTGTCCAAGACCCCGGGACCATAGAGCTGGCCAGCACAGCATTAAATAATTTTGTCAAATAGGGTACTCATATTAAAGACTCATTCCTGTAAAAGAGATATCGGGACTCTATCCGGACCTGGGATCTTGCCCAACTTATGGCGCGCCAACGCACGCTCCACCTGGGCCTCTGTGAGCGTCAGGGGGATAGAGGTGGAAACGGAGCTAGTACTGAGCATTCCCATTGGTGCGCAACTCCATTGAAGTCCCATGGTCCTCTTGGTAGAGGACACGGTAGTAATCTGCCCACACTGCTCCGAAATTAAACCATGCAACTGGGTTTGACTCCACCCGGTGTGTACCCCCCATCTTAGACCAAAATCCCCTGGAATCCCCACGTGCAATTGCTTCCAGGAGATCCCTCCATTAATCCTAATGCCAGCCCCTTTTCTTCTCGTTCAGCATATTGCGGGAATCAGCTCTTGCCTGTCTGACCACAACCCATCTCTGGGGCGCTTTGCACTTAGGGACAGCTATAAAATGCCGTACGAGGGAGTCGCTTTCTCCCTTGGATTATGTGCGTTCATCACAGGTTTAGAACAATAGGCTCCCACTATCCCCATCGTTTCTTCATGGAATTTAATGAAGGGCCCAGTATCTATCGAATCCGACCTCAAATAAGCCTTGAGGAGAGGGCAGATGGCATCATACACCTGCGGGAGAACCCCTTTCAAGTCCAAACCACCCCACCTCACATTCTTTCTTCGTAGGTTTCTTTAGAGGTTCTTGTGGGGTATAGCAGGAGCCTGCACTCTTGGAGAGGTTATTTCAGCATGCATCGGTGAACCTGAAATGTATGCACATTTCGTATCTTCTCCACAGCATTCTCCCTGGTGGATTCGAATGTGCTTTGACAAAACTATACAACCGCGGTATTCCTCTGGAATGTTCAGCCTTGGTGTTGATAGCACTACATTTAAATGATTGGGTTTGGGTTCAGCTGGGCACATTGGTTACATTGATTGAAAGGATGATGTAGGGGTGCATACTTGCAGTATTACTACCTGCACTTCATATCTCGGATCTCCCACAGGCTCTTAAAACGACTAAGGCATTACCATCCGAGCTTTGTCATACCTTTATTCAAGTCTTCCTTTATTCTGAATGCACCATTCTAACTGACCAACAACAACTAGATCACAATAGAACATTTCTGAACTTAAGATATATTGTACCCTGAACCATAATAAAATATACTAAATAAACGAAAGTTGCCTTTCTCATGGTAGAACATAGATGTAGTCATGGTGTTTATGCTCGAACAAAGTAGATATTATAAACACCTATCTATTAGTGGTGCATTAAAATTACAGTTGCTTTAAATCTTGTGGCTCAAACATATCTGGAGCTCATAAATGTGCCTATAAAGTGGAGTCACTCAACCATTTCTTTGATGGAATTCAGTGATTTTGCAAACTTAGAAAAGGCTGAGATAAAATGTGTAAAATGCTTCTCCATAGAAGACAATCAACATTAATATAGATTTAAGATGGACGGAATCAAATCATAAAGGTAACTCTTCAATTTGAGGAAAGGACCCAGCAATAGTACCAAGCACGTAACTGCGTAGCCGAGTCAACAAGATTCTGTGAAGTGATCAGGCTGTCGGGTGCAGAAGTGTTAATTCGCAAGTGTTGAAGTATGGAGAAGTGTCATGCTCTCAGATGTTCAAGTGGCTCGGTGATGGAAGATGGATGGCTGGATTCGGTGGCGCCAGCAACTTGATGGTGAACTTTAAAGTGGTTACACATTGAGGTATTTTTTAAAAAATAAATAATTGTAACGGTTCAAGCAGAGTATGGGTCAGGTTATTTTCACTCAGGAAAATAAAGGGTACACTTGTTTTTTAGGTGTTTCATGAAGGTGATATTGTGCACATTGGGTCAATGTGCAAATGATGTGATAGTCTACCGAGTGGGAGGGTAGGTCTAGTACTTTCTAGGTTTGCACTAGCATATGCGAGGGACAATAGCTACAGGGAAACAGAGAAAACATACCCAAAAGCAACATAGACAGATGACATTGAAAGGAATCTACTGTTTACTGTAATAATTTTAGGTTTTGCAGGTGGGTTAGAGTTGCTAAATGCAGTGTGGACTTTTAGGAAAATGTTTGTGCTATGGAAAGTTACAGAAATAAAATGTGCAATGCAACTAAATGTGCACTGAAATGTGATGAAATTCAATGAAACGTGCAATGCAATGACACGTGCAATGACGATTAAAGCCAGTAAGAATCCCTGGGAGATGTCAATGATGTATGGATAGGAAAGTATTTGGTTTAGTACAGATGTTATACTGTGGAACTGCATACCAATGTTGAAATGTTTTGTTATGGTATGGATATTATGTGATGGGTGTTGATATATACCATGAGGTACCAAACATTTTGGATGTGTGGCTTTTTGTCTCATGGTGTAGAGGACAATAAAGACAGGGGACTTTAGGTGGGTCAAAGGTATAAGTATGGTACTACACATTTAGGTGGGTCTAAGGTAGACACATGGGGCTACACATCTAGTTGTTTCAAAGGTAGAAACAATGTACTACAAGTTTAGGTGGGTCAAAGCTCAAAGTATCTGACTAAACCTTTCGGTGGGTCAAAGGTAAAAGCATGGGACTACACATTTCGGTGGGTTAGAGGAAAAAACATTGGCCTACACATTTAGGTGGGTCAAAGGTAAAATCATGGGACTTCACATTTAGGGGAGTCAGAGGTAAAAGTATGGGGCTGCACATTTAGGTGGGTCAAAGGTAAAAGCATGGCACTACAAATTTAGGTGTGTCAAAGGTAAAAGTATGGGACTACGCTTGGAGGTGGGTCAATGGTGAAAGTCAGGACTAGACAGGGTGGTGGATCCCAAGACATGTCTACATGACTAGTTGTATTTACAAAACTACACCACTCTTTAAAGAGGTCTGCGTGAGGAGTGGTGTGAGTGAGTGATCAGCAAGTGTCTGGTTTGGTGTTGAGTTGCGTATGTGAGTGTGAACAATATGTGTGTGTCCGGTAAGGAAGGGAGGTGTGTTGTGAAATGCTTTGAGCGTGTGCATCTGATAATGAAGGGAGGCATGTTGCGATGTGCTTTGATGCGTGGTGAGGTCAGAGAGAATGCTTGATGTATGAGTGAGGTTTCAGCCCAAGCAGTTGGGAGGATGTAAGCCTGGGTGATGGGAACCAGTGAGTTCCTATTTAGCGACCTGATGGAAGATCAATAAAGGAACCTATGTTGTAACTTACCTGAAGCGTCAGAAGTATCCTTTATGACACTGGGAACCCCCTGGCTTAACACAGATTCACTAATTCTCTGTTTTGTTATCGCTCATGACTGCACTGATGCCCTGGTCCTGAACCTCACCTGCTGCCATGGTAACCAGCTAGAGTTGCTCCAAATCTCCTTTTTCTCAGTGAGAATCACCTCCCCCATGTTCACATCGGGATGGAGTGGAAGTAGTCGGATGCAGTGTCATTGAGAGTGATCTAGAGGCCGCCAAGGGGAACAGAAGTTAGATGTGGATGCATGTTAATAATGTTGATGAGGTGTGTGCATATCTGTTGAGTGCGTCAAATGAGAGTAATGATTGCCCCAAAACATTGAAAAGGGAGAGCATAAAACCTGGCACAGCAGTGGAGGTGTGCCACAACCCCTGGCTGGCTTGATGATGACTGATCCAGGAGGATCGCTCAGGGGCAACACGCTCACCTTGGAAGCATAGACGCCATGGAGCAACACAGGTTCAGTCCCCCAGTCCGCGCTTAGAAACCTCTGGGTATTAAACACATTAAAAAATAAACAATTATTATAAGAGTAGCAGGATATCCTGACTCCAGCATTGTTGTACATGGTCCTGGCGAGAGAAAATCCCTTATGAAAATGAACTGAGAGGTGAACCTGTGCATTGTTGGTGGCATTGCATCCTTGGCGTGGTTCCATGTGTTGTATATCAAAACGAATTGCACGTTGTTTGGCTTGCACACATTTTTTCACAAAATGTGTGCTGTAATATGTCCCATTTCTTTGGCGAGGGTTATGAGGACTCACTTTGGTTTGCTCAAATTATCTCCCTAAATCCAGTCGTACACATTTGTTTAAAACATGTATGCCCCGCCAATACAAATATTTATCTGCTGCCATTAACAGTGATTGAAAAGGATGCCTGATACAGTGAGAAACCAACATGGATTAAGAATTCCAAAGTAAAACAACTGAGCACTTAAAACAGGTGTGAGCATTTTTGAGGAAAGAAACCTGCCATCAAATCTAAAAGAACAACTAGTGAAAGAGTCATTCCAACCAAATTGCACTTCTAAACATCCTTTGCTTATTCTAAACAGGCCATAACTTACTCAACGGGAATTTAGGGAAAAGGGAAGCTGGCCTTCGAGGAGTAGAAGAGAGACTGGGATAATGGAAGTCAGACGCTGCTAGTGACTCATGGGATAGCAGCTGTCGACTGCAGGCTGCCACGAGGAAAATCTGGAAGTGCTTTCTCACCCTCCAACAAGAGTACTGCTTTACTGTATAAAATGCCAAATCCAATTCTCATGCAATAATGTTGTAAAACTCTCTGCTGTTTTTGATCTAGGCTCACGCTATAAGCAATAGAATACTATTAATTGTAAAAAATATAATAATTACATATTTAAGAAATATACACATTTACACATGTGTACTTTAAATCCGAATAAAACAAACAGGTAGTGAACGCAGTTTTACAGGTAATTAACATTTTCAAATACTTAAAGAAGTTGAATACATTTAAAACCTTTGTTCATACAAATTAAGTGAACCACGTCAACAGGCAGTTCTCAATTGCAGGGACAAGAGTGGTATGTGTTATCAGAGTTCCAGGGGAGCTTCGAAAGTGACAAACTTCATGCAGGTGAGGCTGGAGGAGTCCATTGGATGAGTTGCAGGCCCATGTCGCATGGCCAGTGACTGGAAGAGGAAGATTGGAAAGCTGACCCACAAAGTCAGAAGCAGATAAAGTAGAATGCTGGCAACTGGGATGATGGTCGGCACATGTATCCCCCAAATGAGACAACCACCAGAGGTGAATTCCAGCCCCAATGACCCAAATGATGTGGAAACAGCTGCTGAGTTCCAGAGAAATGGCACATGGTTTGATTATGTAGGTATAAGTTGAGATACTGTGTTATTCAGGTAGCGGTTCTGGTTATTGACCCTGCAAGCGAAGCCCCGGGGACAGAAGGACACACAACTAACAATCCTGATGCTGGTGGATGACAGGTTATCTGCTGGAGCAAGATACAATATTGACGTTTGGGTCAGGGCAAAGAGATCTGCAGGGCCTGAGATCGGAATTTCCCACGGAGGAGCAGGCCCTTCTGAGCAGCAGTAACAATGACACTGATGAGGACAAATGGTCCACGAGCTCAACTGGGTGCACACAGACAGGCTCAGACTGGCCCACGGGGCAATAGGTCCAGGGCTGAACCAAACCAAATGCTGGTATTGACCAGTTTGTTTGGTCAAAGTGGGCTGCTTTGTTGGCCAATTTGGGCCAGTTTTATGAGTTAATTCACTCTGCGGCTAGTAGTTTTGACCAGTGTTGCTGAAAAAATAGTCTTTAAAATGCACAATTTGCATCACATTTTTTCAAACACCTTCCCCTTGGTTAGTATTCCAACAGTGTCCCTGAAGGAATGAATAGCGATTTGCAACTGTGGGCCACTTTTTCATTGGTGCCTGAAACAATTTTATGGACCAGTCCGACCCTGCACAGTGGATGTCCGTACCAGAGGATTCTGCTGTTTGCAATGAATATGGGTTGAAGAGCCTGATTCAGGATTCCAATGGGCGAGGAGAACCATAACTCTGCCCTCATGAAGAAATGGAGTCAACAACAGAGGGTTCCAGCAACAGTTTTTCAGAACATCTCCAGCTACACAAATGTTTTCCAGGTTGCTTCTGAGGATGATGTGCCATCTCCACAGATATACACAAACAGATGGCTGAGGGTACCGCTGCCCTCCAATCACCATCTGTGCACCATGCGGTAAGTACTGGCCAGCTGGACCCCTCTTTCCTGGGCACACAAAGGCGGATGTGGATTGAGGTATCAGTGAGACCATAATCACATCAGACTACATATGCAAAGACAGACAAAATACCAGTTGCTTGTGATACCACAAACAAAGCCCACCCTTAAAAAGAATGTAAAGGTAACAGGACCTATACAACCTTTGGTAATGATTATGCTCCAATTTAAGGAGCAAGTTGCTATCAATGGGATAAACAGGCTATACCCAGTTGAAGACACATAAATGGCAAAACGCTGACACAAGACTGTGCCTCTAACATGCTTTCAGGGTGAGAGAGATGAGAGAGGACCCACACTGGGACAAAATTGGGCATGTTGGCAGTTTCCCAGCCCTGGTAGCCATATGGACTATTTATGGTGGCACACCAAAACTCAGTTGCAGCTTTTAAGGGGGGCATCAGTAGAAGACTCACTGTCACCAAAAATAGGTCAGGATCCTAATAAAATCAGCACAAACTTAGATCTGAGATCTGAGATCTGACGCGAAAGGAGGCGAGTGTGCAAAAGACTGCGATTTCAAAAAGCAGGTGGGATTATCCCATGCTAAGGAGGAATAAGGCAATAGTAACATGATAATGTGAAAACACAATGTTTGAGAGAAAATAATGGCCAGATTTGAAAAAGGCAAAAAGCCGAAACCTGTGTAATCATAAAGGGCTGTTCCATGGGAGTGGAGGAAAGTTTGCTTAAAGCAATCTTAAATGCTATTGATATTCACATTATAAGTGTGGCGCTTGGTCTTTTGAGAGAATATATACCTAATATCACCACTAACATCACGCTTATCAGTGATTCTATAGATAAGCTGCTGGTAAATTCACTGAAACTGGGCCTTGAAAAAGCTCGCTACGTAAGCAACGTGTCAACACGGCTTGCCTATTTTCTTTTTTTTAAAGCATAGGGCATGAATGAAACTTAAAACAACCAGAAACAGCTGTATAGAAAATTGTAAACAAAAGACATGAAAAGTGATATGCAAATAGAAACGTGTATGAAGTAAAATATCCTCACTACCATCATGAAATCTTTCTGAGAGTGTGAATAAACCCGCGAAATGTTCTTGGCATAAATGCCTTGGGCAGATGTGTTCTTTCTTCTCTTCAATGCGTGCCGCACTGCTCCATTGCATTCCACTGCTTAGCAACAGACCTGCCATAGCTTAACTGCTTCCACCTTCTTTTGGCAGAATAGATTGCGGCTATGCACTTCTGTTGTTTAATTGCCGTATGCTCTGTGATTGCAATGATTGGTTCCTCAAGATTGATCAATTGATCACCTATCACATCAAACAGCTGAGCCCACACACAGTGATTCTTTTTAACACTGGTCTCAATGTGTGCAGACTCTCTTTGTGGCCCTTCTACATTATTGATCGATTGGGGCAACCCCTCCTTTCCTAGTTGTTCTTGAGCCTGAGTGCTACGTGCCATATACCTGCAGACCTTCTGCAAACAGAATACTCAATTAATTATCCAACAGCCCGAAAGAGCTATCAATAGTGCAGAAACCAACATGGTCCCATCACCCTATTCTGCTGACGCAACTTAACACCAAAACACATGACAATAAGCATGCTAGTCCTAACACTATCACCCCCGCACCCCCACACACACGCACACACATTTTATGATTCCTTGTAATGTTGAGATTGGCTGTGCTCATGCCATCATTTATTGAAGTGGAACAGTACACATAATCACATCTGCCTGGGGGTGTGGAGGAGAGGTTAAATAAAGGGATTATCTGGCGTCGGGTATCCTTGTGCAAATTTTCTCTCTATATCTTTCCACACTCAAAATACCTGGAGAAGCATTTATAATTGACAAATACTCTGCAACAAGTTAGAACGCAAATGCTTGACCATCAATCACTCTGAGAGGCTGCACGGCCAATGAATGAGGTGGGACAATGCGTGGGCATGGCCAATGAATGAGGTGGGACAATGCGTGGGCATGACCAATGAATGAGGTGGGACTGTGTGTGGGCACGGCCAATGAATGAGGTGGGACAATGCGTGGGCATGGCCAATGAATGAGTGGGACAATGCGTGGGAATAGCTAATGAATGAGGTGGGACAATGCGTGGGCGTGATGCATTATAACTTTCAGCCTGAGGCGCATGTAATACTGGAACATGTGCTTTTCCACTCACATATATGTGGTGCACGTCGTTCAAGCTCTTTTGTTATTGTATTTCACAAGCCAAGAAGCACTATCGCAATTCGCCTCCTGGGAGATCGTGTACAATCGATGCTTGGCTCACTGTGAGAGTGTATGTGCTGCATCTAGTTATGGACATTCAGGCTATTCTGATTCATGTTGGTAATTTTATTTAATCGAGCATGCATAGTTGTTCAAATCACCAGCATATGTTTTGGCTTCATAACCAATCTGTGATATAATGTATTGTTTTCTCTTGATCCAGTTCCCATGGTGCATACTGAGTGGTACACACAGTGCACTATCTACTACTTACCAAACCTTATTCACACCTTTGTCTCCACTAGGTGGTTCCCCTTCCCACACACCTCCCCTCAGACATCTACTAACTTTACACTTGGACTTCTGAATGCCTGTGGTCGTCCCTAAATGGTCTACACAATACACTTCCGAATCCTCACACTTCTACGTACCACACTCTTCCTACCCTTGACATGGGCATCTACTGCTTACCTTCCACTGCTGGTTCCCCCTATTGTTTCTGGCTATCGACTTGTTCTATTCTTCAATCCACTCAGAAAATTCACTCCGTCAATTTGACCTGCTATAAAAGTATCAATTTCCTCTTCTTAACCTCTGACCCTCCCCTCAGCCCCCACTCCCCTCACATTCCCTAATCTTAACCAGGGCTTTGGAATGACCAATCACTATACAGCAACACATGTCTTCTCTGACTACTTTGATTCCTGCCATCTCATGTCTTCTTGTTAGTTATCACTCGGACATGAATGACACCCCATCAGAATGGAACTCTTGCAGCTCTCCAGACTGACTTTACGGCTCACTTGCACTATACTTCACTGACAGGGAAAGGCAGTTGTTTGGTGGTCTTGAAAAACTCTGCCTGCCCATCCATCATTCTTCGTGACTCTGACTTGCTGTCCGCCTGCATCAAACAAGTTGCTAGTCAGTATTTCTCCTCCATCATTGTTTACTCCTAATCTATGCTAGTCGTGCACTTCAGGTTCTTCTTCTCTGACTTTAACCTGATCCTCAAGGTCCTATTCACTGAAGGCCCTAACATCATTATGGGGGACTTCAACCTCCCAAACATCTACAATTCCCAATGTTTTGTTTAACTCCACCCTCTTTGACATATTTATGGTAACCCTTCAGAAACAACCCACTCACAAGCATTGTGAAACTATCCTAACCATAGTTTTACCTCTCGCCGCTCAACTCTACTAGTTACTCCTTCATCCCTTTCCCCCTTACCACGCCCTTCTCCACTTTGCTGCCTCTGTCCTGTTCCTGTAATTGAACACTAATTCAAAACCTACTCTCTGACTCAGTTGCATCATAGCTCTTTCTCTGCCTCACACCAGTTCTAATGCGCTGGTCTTTGTGGACTTCAACTCAGCAAGTGCCTCTCCCTTTGAGCACCACTATCATGCCCACTCTTTTACCTTACCTACTCTTGCCCATGCCCCAGCCTCGGATCACCCGATATCTAGCTTCTAAGAATGATCATGTCACTTCACCTGTAATGTTGGCATAAGTCTCGCTCTCCTGCTTTCATTGCCTATTCCATGGATTTGCTTCTTACTCCCACAAATGCACTGGATTTACCAATTTTGTCCCACCATACCTACCTCTTCTCTTCGCTCACCTCACCACAAACTCTCCTATATGCTCGCTCACCACACTACTCATTCTCACTGTATCCATGTATGTATGTTGTATGTCCTTATGTATGTGATCTATAAAGCACAAACCTTGCTGGGAAACAGCAAAACACTCTGGACAGTTAGGACACACCCAGGGGATTTCAAGTAAGTGTGTGGTGATAGCAGAGGAAATGTAATGTATAGGGGATTAGGAGTGTAGAAGAGTTCCAGAGGTGGAGAATTATGGTTAGTGGAGAAATCAGAAATTAATGAGAACTTCTTTGAAGAGTATGGCCTACTGCTATTTTCTGAAGTGTATTATGGAGGCAAGCAGTCGAATTCTTCATTAGAAACTTGATCCAGAGACATGGTAGATAATGGTAAAAGACCTGTTTTCTGTGATTTTTCCTCTTGCATTGTTTCTAGCCTGTCGATGTGGCATCTGCTGGAGTGCTGGCTTCTGGAGATGGTGAGATTCTCGAGCAGATAGAGTGATGTTTTGATAGTGCCTTCTTTGTGGGTGATTTTGGATATGTTGAACATCTCACACGCTTTTAGCGTTCCCTGAGGATGGGAATGATGTGACTGAATTGTCTTAGTCCTGTGAATTAGTGTTCTCCTCTCACAGGCAAAGGTTTTGTTTCTATAGAATCTCCAAAATGTGCTTGAATGTATTTGAAGAACAGTGATGTCCATTTCAAACAGAAATGACTTACAATAACACATCTAGATACATTCCCATGAAAGGTGCGTGTAGAACAGCACAAAAATGAGAAGAAGTGCTGAGATTTGGTGTAAAAAGGTGGGACATATGGGCAGCAAAGGTTAAGAGATCAAAAATTACAACTGCCATGGGCCCAGAAATCAGTCAAGGATGCAACCGATTAAGAATCAGAAAGCAAGATATCGAACAACTTAAAAATAAATACATCGACCAAGCAAAGAAGACTCCAAACAGTGACAACTACGAGCCTCTGCTGGTAGAGTACTGAGAAATCAAGACTGGAATGAAACACTCACTATTACTCCCCAAACATTCATACAGCAAGCTACTAGTAGAAAGAAGAAAGACACTTTGAAGAGAGCTAAAGAAGTGGAGTAGACCTAGCAGACAGCAAACGAAACAAAGGAACAAGACATTTGAAATAACAATATAAGAACTGTCTGATCATATTAAAAAAAAGAGAGAACAAGAGCAGGGAGAATGCATGCTCAACCCCATGAAAGACAAGACAACGAAAGAAGCCTGGGCCATCATCAGCAGCATAACTTTAAACCAACAAAGCCGGTTGAACAACGCAGTCTGGGAGGAAAGTTGGACAGAACACTCCTCAAAGGTATTTGGTACCAACAACATAGATCATGAAGTCGACAACTGAGGGAAAAAAAATACTTGGAAACACGATCTAACGGCCGATGAGATAAACATCAAAATTAAAACATTTAAAAATTCAGCAGCACCAGGGTGAGATGGATTATCCAGCACCATCCTAAAACGCAACTCTGAAGAATGGGCAAGATTTATGAAAAAAGTTTATGATCATATTATAACAGTAAAAAATCTACCATCAATGTGGACAACAGGAACAATAGTCCTGATATATAAAAACGGGCCAGAGATGATCCAGCCAACTACAGGCCAATCGCCTTATTATACGTCCCATGTCAAATCCTAGCTTCAAGCCTACAACAATAATAATATAACTGGGTGAATGAAGCGAAGAGCACCGACCCGAGACAGACAGGTTTTACTAAACATACAACAACCAAACTGAATCTATTCACACTGTCATTACTAAAACTGGAAGCACTAAAAGCCAAATCCAAATTGTCCATCACTTCATTGACTTAAAGGAAGCTTTTGACAGCGTTAACCGAGTAAAATTATGGGACAAATTGTACAAATGGCAATTCCCTGAGGAACTGGTATCAATGATCAAGGCCTTGCATAAAAACACCACAATAAAAGTATTGGTGGACAAGAAGGGAAATATATCTAAGGAGATTAAAACAGGGATGCACCATGGCAGCAACTCTCTTTAATCTACATTTGGCAGACCTTCCAGCGATGGCATGAGAGGAAAAATTAAACCCACCAACCCTTAACAACACCAACATAACGGCCCTTGTCTAAGCAGATGACCTCGCAGTGGTAGATTAAACGGAGAATGGTCTACAAAGGAGTCTGAACAACATACAAAAATATATGGAATGGAATGATCTCAAAATAAATAGCGAAAAAAATAAATTCTAATAATTGAGAATAAGAGAGTGAGAAAACTGAAAAATTTCCAATGGAAACTGGATGGAAAAGTGCTAGAAATAGTAGACTCTATAAAATATCTAGGATTCCAGTATAACACTGTAGAAAAGGAAAACATCTGGCAAACTGAACTAGAGAATAAAGTAACAGCGTTAGCGGCCCAAGGGGCTATCGTGCATTCGCACTATGGAAAATTTACAATGGTGCCACTAAGAAGTTCCTGCCTACAAAAAGTGGTACCATGTATCACATATGGCGGAGAAGGAATGCTTAACATATACAGGAGAATTTGGACCAAACTTGAAAGCAAGTTTTGGAAAAGAGTCTTGAACTTGCCAAACAACTTGCCTATAGCAACAATAAGAATGGAATTAGGTCTGCAATCCCTACACTCAGTGATTGTATGGAAATCACTAAATTTATATTGGAAAATAATATAAGAGAGGCCAGGAATTCTGTATACCCTCTTAAAACCAGAAGGGACAGGAAAGGATCAGGACTGTTAAGTTATTGGAAAAAAATGTATGAAATATCTAGTGTGGCTAAATTCATCGTTGGAAGAACTAACGACCAATCCGGATAAAGTGAAAGAAAAATTAAATTGTCTCGACTGGATCAACACACACAATGAAAAATCAAAAAACAAAAGCTCGGCTAATGCAGTAAACAAGCACAGAAAACTGAAGAAATTCCAAAATACTTACAACAGTTCCCTAGCAAATTTCACAGAGACCAATTATTACTAATTAGACTGTAAATCTACAAAAGAAATGAATATTTGTGGTGAACTGGAAAAAGGGGAACAAATAATGGGAACTGTCGAATTTGTAGTGTTAAAGACCAAACAGAAATGGCAAATCATTTAATGACAGAATGCAAGGACTTGACAGAAATAAGAACAACGTTTCTGGGGAAATACGTCAACAGTGAAAGTACAGAGTCAGCAAAAGAATGGTGGAGCAAGTTCATAACAGGAGAGAAAATAGGCCTCACATGTGCCGGAATTAACTTATTAGGAGAAGTGATGAAAATAATTGACGAGAAAGAAGAGTCTACAAACATCATTGAGACGCAGGAATAGAAGAAAAATAAGAACCTAATTTTAAGTTGAAAGATAAGAGAATGTTTTATGGAATTGGAGTATACAAAATGTGTTGAAAGTTTGTAAAAAAACTAAATCACAATTAAAAAATAAAAGGTGGGACATATACCAGGGCAATACAAAACAAACAGAAAGAAATGTATATATGAAAACATGTGACTTACAAAGGTTATATTAACCTAAGGGGGAAAATGCTTCAAACCTCAGATGAGTAGTATATAAATATACAAAATTACTATATTAAGAGTCGCTGAGTTGTCAGGTAGGTAGAATGGGCGAGAGGTCAGGAGGAGTTCCCTCTTTAGCATGTTAATCAAGTTTAAGCCATCTTTAAAGAGATCCACAGATGGACTGGATTTGATTGTGATGTGTAGCGGGTTCGAGTAGAGCAGGCGTGTAGGAAGAAAGAGTGGAAGTCAAAGGAGGCAAAGGGAGGTTGAGCGCAGGGGCCACTCGGTGGAAAGGAGATTGAGAGTAGACAGGTACTGAGGACCAAGACAATTAATAGTTTTGTAGACTAGGAAAAGGAATTTGTAAAAGGAGTGGTTGTATATTGAGAACCAATCAGTATGCTGTCTGTAAGTAGAAGTGGGGGAGGATCTGGGCAGGTTGTAGAGAGTGTGTGTATCAAAGTTGGGGACTTTGTAAAGAGGAAGGAAGGAGGAGTGAGGAAGGACAAGTAGTAGGCTTGAGAAATAGTAATTTTTTATGCATGAGTGAGGAAATTAGGGTTTTCATGCAGTGGTTAGTAAGGAAAAGAAACAATTTCTGAATGTTGAGAAGGCTAAAACAAGCAACATAGGCAGTTGAAAGGCAGCCCAACTTACAGGGGTACCCCTTAATTATATGGGTACCCCATATCACGCTCACACCAGACTAAATGCACCCCTCTAGGGAAGCAAGGCCAAGAGTCTCATCTTGCAAGGATAACAAGTTTAATCTTTACAAAAATGAGGATAGGAGGCAAAGAACTCTGCTCCCTGAACGGCCTTCTGTCTTTCCGTTCCAAGCTCCTCAAGACTGATGTTATGCAGGAGCTTATATACTGTTAACTTGCTGTAGTGGCATCTCTGGATATGGGCATGGCTCAATACAAAACAGGCCATCTTCCCTACAAGGGATGCTGCAGTCTTCCTTCCTTCATCGCCGGTGATGTCAGTTTTAGGACATGCTGCTTAACACTGCTAGCCTATGCAAGAATACACTGCAGCTCCTGTTTGTCATCATTTTGCTACATTATGAGCATTTATATATAGACAAATGTTCCCATCATGCTCTCCATATTTTATTCATTTGACTCATATTTTTATCTGTCCTGTAATTTCTTTTAACCGTGGTCTTCCATAATTCTGCATAACGTGCATTGAGCATGTACATTCCCATTCGAGCATAAATGGGTTTTTGACAGACAGCAAACAGCTGCTCAGCCACTTCACATGCTCTGCCAGAGCTTAGCCTCAGTGACGCAACACTGCATGCTCTGCGATCCATTTTTAGCACAGTCCACATTCCTTCCGGGAAGGGAGGGGGAGTTTTTTTTTACTCCTACCAGGCTTTGAGATTTTAAAACTAAATAGAATAACATTTACAAATGTATTCAGCTAATAGTTGTTTACATCTTATATTTAAATTCTAACTACCTTCATTTAGTGCCCACCCATGTCTGTTTGTGATTATATTTGCAAAGAGGTTTTGCCTAATTCTAAAGTGCTTGGGAATGAAGAAAGGGGTAGCTCCTTCCCAACACAGTGGTAGGTATTCATTGTTGTATTCAGAGGTTGCTATCAAAGTGGACCACACGAGTGCACGCCTTGGGCAAGGGAGCAGGAAGATCGGGCAGGAAGATCATAGGAGAGGGGAGGGATGGCATTGGAAGCCAGGAGAAAGATGACTTCCATTTTTGAAGAATTGAGAATGAAGCAGCGGAGAGCCATCTAGTGACAAAGGGCAGTAAGACAGTTTGTAATCCATTCCGAGATAGCTGGGTCGAAGAAGGTAAAGGAGAAAAAGATGTGAGTGTCATCAGTAAAAATGTGATCATGAAAGCCAAAGGGCAAGATAAGTATTCCTAGGGCAAAGGTATAGAAGCTGAATGGCAGAGATACAAAGACTTCTCCCTGGGGAATGCTGACAAGGAGAGGGGTAGGGTGAGAGGTTTTTGAGTATCAAGAGATTGTAAAGGATCCAATGGAGGAGACCCAGGCAAGAGCAGATTTGAGAAACCCAAGCACATGGAGAGTGAGGAGGAGAGAGGAGTGGTTGACAGTTTTGAAAGCAGAAGAGTGGTCCAAAAGGATGAGTATAGAAGAGGGTTTGGAGTGGTGTGCATCAGAGAGAAAGTTGGAGACATCCATGAGTGCAGTCTCAGTGGAGTGTTTACTACGAAAGCCAGGTTGAACTGTATTTCTAAGACCATTATCTTCAATGTATTTGGTGATCCGGTTGAAGACCACCCACTCAAGGACCTTTGAATATTGTGGAAGGAGGGAAACAGGGTGATAGTTTTCTGGGGACTCTTCGATCAGCAGAGAATGTCTTCAATAGGATTAAGACAGTTGCAGATTTGAAGGAGTAGAGTCCTTGGGAAGGTTAAAGATCCCCAGCATAACAAAGGGGATGTTGGTACGAAGGGACTCAAGGAGATGGTTAGATCAGGGAAGAGAGAGTTGAAAGGGCCAGTGGCTTAATAGAGAGCAAGAACAGGGAAAGTATAGGAAGGAGTAGTTGAATTGTGGCATTTTCAAAAGTCGGAAGTGCTTGTGTCAGACAAACGTAAAGGGGCAGTGTTTAGGGCCTTTCTGATAAGGAAACCCACATCGCTACACTTGGCAACGGGTTGGGAAGAGTGGGAGAAGGTAGCAGAATCATTTTGCTAGTGTAGCAGAGTCATAAGGGGAGATCCAGGTTTGTGTGATGGCAAGACATTAAAGTTGAGGGTAACATGAGTGGTAGTAATCACGAATGTAGGAAGACTTGTTGCAGAGGGATTGCTTATTCCAGAGGCCAAGTGAATGAGCCACAGGAGGAGGGGAGAGGGTACCATGGGGGAACTGCAGCATCTTGTTTGAGGGGTACATCTGCAGTTGGGAAGGATGGGGAGGGCAGACCGTGAGGCAGAAGTCATACAGAGTTCCCGACTTAAGGCTAGGATGAAGGGAAGGAGAAAAGTAAGTAGAAGTAGGGATGGAGCCAAGTCAAGGTGCATAAAGAAGGGTAGAAGAAATAGGCATGTGAAAGCAATGTAGAAAGGGTGCAGCCCAAGAAAGAGGGTAGGTGGATGAGTGGAAAGGGAAGGGTTGGATGGCTGCCTGAGAAGAAGCAAATGCAAGTATACGCACGGCTAGAGTTGGGATTCGGGCAGTCAGAAGACAGTCATCAGGCCCTGTGAGCTAAGAGCTAAGCTAAGAGAAGCTCAGTAGTTAGAGGATAGTCAATAGGGGGAAGGATTCATATGCATGGAAGCAGTAGTCGGGTAAAGGTTGAGCTCAGCGAAGTCCTGGCTTGAGCAGGGTTTCTGGCCGTAGGCTATTTCCATCCCTGACCTGAGATACACTGACCACCATTCTATAAATCAATCTACTCCTCCTTTACTCCTCACTCCCTACTATCCTACTGTTAAACCTTTTATATTTCCCCTGTATAGCTGGCATCCATTGCCTGTGCTACCAACCCATATGGTGCTTCAGGGGACCCCTTTTACCCATAGACAATTGCTTAACCTAATTCTACCTGTTCTCTCCCTTTAATCTCACTCGTGTCTCAGATGTTTCCTATTCATCACGCAAAGCAGACACAGAACTACCCCTTCTAAAAAAAAGCCCTCTGCTTACCCCAATAATGCAGGTATCAGCTTATCTTTTATCTATTTCTCTGCTGCAAAATATGTGAACCATATTAATCCTTATTAATCCTTACTTCTGTCCAGTTCATCAAACTCATCTTGATTCTCATTATCCTTGATCCCGATAATGCTTTCCACACTGTCAATCACCCCATGTTCCTACTTACCCTCTGTACTGTTGGCATCTGTGACTCTGTCCTGGACTGGATTATATTTTACTAATCAGGCAAACCTGTCTCCAACTCATGGACCACTGGCACCAACACCAGTACCTCCTGTCTCAGAGGGTGCTACAGGGTCTGAAGGTTTCTCATTTACCCACACATGCTACATCAAACTTAGGTTTCTCATAACACGTTATCATACAGAGCACTCAGATCATCCTATACTTCTTCCCATTGTTTACACTACAGACATCTCCCTGTACACCTAAGTGCCTATCTTCCATTGTCCCACCGATTCACCCCTCCCAATTATCCTTTCTCAAAGCCTTCCATATATGTCTCATTCTCCACCCGTTTAGACAACATCAATTGCACTTCCCTCATTAGAAGAAAGATTCTGCAATTCACTTCCAACTCTTCCACCTTCTTCAACCCTTTGGGCACGTTCTTCCATCACCCCGGTAGGCCCCTATCCTCAGGCCCTCTGGCAAATCTCTTAGCAACTTATTTTTACATTCTCTCCCCAGCCCTCTGTGCCTTATTATTTCAAGTCCAGTGGACCTCTTGATTCCCCTCCATCTGGTGCTCCCTGGAGCCTCCTATCTCCTGCTCTCCATAGGCTTCAAAGGCCCTGTTCTAGTCAGCTCTCTCTAGCTCCTGCTCCAGCTCCTTCTTCGGCTTTAGATCTCATTCCTTAAGATGTCCTTATCGAGAGTGGAGTTTACTACCCCAGAGTCAAGTGACCGTTTCCCATTCTTCTCAGCCTCCTGTGACAACCATTTTCCTACTCTACTATTACAATGTTTTCTCACCGGGCTTCAGCCAACTCTAGGTGTGTCCTTTGTATGGAACATCACAGAAGGTCCTCCATCTTAGTATTCTAGTGTGTGGGCCCAACATTCCAGACAAGTCTTCTCAAAGAGCACAGTCTCATGCTCCCCAAGCAAAGAGCATACCTGTCCCATGGATGCTTCTTTTTACAGACTTCCCACAGGTGGTCCATGTTGACAAGGTTTCCTCCAGACGATCCTCCTCAAAAACGTTCTCGTTTATCAGTTCTTCAAAGCTTCCCCAGTTAGTAGGTGTCCAATAGCCTGACATTCATCAATGAGTTAGGCTCTGAAGGCCACTCCTCCCAAGGCAATGGTGAGGGCTGAAAGCAATGATCACTTTCTGATGGCATCTTTGAAGACATAAGAGTACCCTATTTACCCCATACTTTTTACTGTATATTAAGACTGAGATATGTATGTCGTCCCAGTGGCAGGCCCAGTGGCAGATTGAAGATTGGTGATGTCCTGGATGTTGCCTCAGGCTTTTACTCCCTTGTTCTTTCTTGGGGAGAGGGGGGAACATGGGCCAACATGCACAGCGCTGCATCTGTATGGAGTGGCCTGGGCCTCCCGTTGCTCTCAATTTTTTCCCAGTGTTCCAAAAGTACTCTTTGGGTAGTTAAGCCATGTCAGGTGAAGACTGCCATTGTACATCCATTAGAAAGGACAGTGTTAGAGCACTTCCCAAGTTCAAGCGTGTGGGTACTGCGTGCACCCATGCACTGCTTTTCTGAACTTCGCATTGGTATCTTCCTATACCAACAGGCTGGGTAGTCAAACAGGGCTGCTTGCTTGCATCAGTTTTATTTTGTTCATATGTAAATTACATGTCCAAGTGTGTGGAAGAGGTCTCTAAAGATTTCTCTGCTATTAATGGAAAGCCTGCTCTAATGCTATCATATGAAGAACATTCTGTTCTGTTTGCAAGAACCCTGAAAGCTGTTAGAAATCAACTTCAAGCAGTATCTACCTACTGTAAAAAGAAGCACTAAATCATAAATAAATCTAAAACAAAAGTGATGATGTTAAAAAAACAACATAAGAGGAAGCAAAGGGTAGCTTCATGATGGAGGGTGAAAACATTGAGGTGTGAAAAGCTTCACATCTTTGGGGATTGCCATAACATCAAATCTCTCCTGTAAAGACCAAGTAGAGTATTCAACCAGAAACGTGGCAGCAATAGGGAGAGCTATTATTAGTTTTGCCCGTAAGCACAATGATACGTTCAGGCCAGAAGTCAAACAGTCCACCAAGCGAAGTTCAGATGCTCAGTAGCCTATGCAGCTGAGATGTGGGTCCTGGACAAAAATATTACCAGAGTTGGCACATCTCAGCGCCGATTCTGTAAACAGTTATTATATCTCCCCAGAGACTTTCTGAATGCTGCCCTGCTCTCTGGTGTGGGCTTCTGTAGTCAACAAAGGACGGCAATAGACTTACCAGCCAAGTATGTGTTAAAAAGAGTAATATCTTAGAACAACAAGCTAGTGGTCGAGGCTTTGCGAAAACATTTCTCCTCAGATGTTGTGTCCACTTATAAGAACCACTTGGAAAAAGATCTTACGTCTGTGGGTTTCGGACATATCATGGACCCATTTTATTGTCCCACGGACACTTACAGGTTGATGATAAATAGGTTAAGAAACTTTTAATTGGCAATAACAAGAAGGCCCACCTGGCCTGCTTTGGTTGGGCTTATGTCTTTGAACTAGGCGGATGCCCTATCTATCGTCTTTGTCCAACCCCCAAGTTAGATGCCTTGTTGCACTGGCCAGAGCAGACTCTTAGCGCAAAGTGCAAAATGTGTGAGGAAGAGGACAAAAATGTGCACCACTTTCGGGTCAATATGTATTTAACCTAACCTATTGAAGGGAGCACTCTCAGTGAATAGGAATGCACCAATGTCCCGTTTTCTGACTACGAAAATATCGACTTCAAAAATCGCATTGCACCGTGATCACATAGATCACTTTTTTCTGCATTCCGATACCCCATCATACCCTACTTACCTTTCTGTGGCACACTTGTGTGCCGCCGAGTCCCCTCTATCCCTGCGACAATCAGTTTCCTTCCACTAGCGTGGGTCGGAACTGGTGCTGCAGGGTCCTTTTATTTAAATGTATTTCCTTTTTTTAACTTTATTGTCCCTCGTTATGCATCTAATGGAAGCGTGGGACACCCCTGCAGCCCTCAAACCCATTATACTGAACAAGGGGAGCAGGAGACACCCCTGCAACCTCTTGCCCTTTTTTCGGTATAATAGGATTCGGGATTATGGTTGCAGCTTAATGCACAGTAAACACTAATTCAGCATTTTGTTCTATATTTTCGACCAATACCCTTAATTTACAGTGTATCAGAGATAAGCTTGGTGCCCAATGAACATAGGTTCTTAGGCTGTTGCAGAGGCTGTGAGTGCAGATGTTTTAGTACACTAATGATAACCAACTCCCTCCTGGGTTACACCCATGGCTTTCAAACGAGCAGTCCCACCTGTATGGTGCGCAGGGAGACAAAGGTGTAACGTGAACTTGATGACACTTTTTAAATCACATGTTTAATCACATTGGGATATTGCTTTTTATAATTTAACCTAATGCTGTGTTTTGTAAATTACCTTTCTCTTTCTTCTTTATTGAATATATTTGACATATGTTTTATTATTTAAAAATGTTTAACAAGTTTATGCTTGTACTGTAGATATATGGAATGTGTTTAACTATTTGAACTCTGCTGTCACAAGGCTAAATCAGTCGAAAGTGTGCATACAATCTAATCTAATCTAATCTAATCCTTCTTCCTAATTGTTTGGCTTTGGGAAATCGGAACCTCTGCATTTTGCTTTCTTGGTCACTGGGGTCTCTGGTTCTATCCTGTGAACCACAGATTCTTGCAATCAAACCAATTAACTGTCTCCCCATCATAGATTTCAAGGGGCTCATCTAAATAGTTCAGAAATAAGGCCACCAGGTTTACAGAGTATTCAGTGTGGACCATTCATAAGTCACTCAAGGGAATGGTCTGAAAATCCATAGTGGTGTTGACAGGTCCCTGCAGCATTCAGGTGGCAGGTCAACATTCCCATCAGTCTCTAGCAAGGCTTTCTTATCCATGGGATGTAGTCATTCTGACTGAAAAAATTGAACAGGTCGAGCTTGTCGGAGAGCATTTGATTGGTACCTTAACTTTTGGGGTCAAGTGTGTGAACCATAGCCCTTTCATCCAATGATTGCTGTCTCTTTTCTCCGTTCCACAAGTCAGCATCATCTTTTCTTATGATGCTTATGTCAACTAGTGTACATTAATTGACAAAGGGGCAATACATTGGGATACACTTAACTTAGGCTTTAATTAGCCAATATAAAACAAGTGGGGTCTGAGCTAAGCTAAAAGGTGTCAAGCGCATCACTGAGATCACTGGAAACAAAATTTATGTGGAAACTTGGCCAAGATAAATTACGCTTAACAAAAAGCGTGAAGTACTTGGGCATGTTAGTAAATTCCAGCATTTGCGATGACCCATGGGTATCTGCATCTAAGAGAAAATGCGGCCAGTTAGCATGTCAAGGCCTAATACTGCACAGAAAATTTGGCAGATTCTCGATGCAACCCCTGAGAAACTTCTATGAACATAAAGTGTCACCGATCTTAACTTATGGAGCAGAAAATCCTTTTGGATGCTCATCAAATCATTGGGCATCTCTCGGGCATATGTTCTGGAGCAAAGCTCTAAGTCTTCCAATTGGTATTTCCACAGCATGCATAAAATACGAATTGTCGCTAATTTCGTTGCATGCTCGGGTCATCTGGAACATTATCGGAAACCCAGAGCGGAGGAAGGTATTCTGCAATTTCGGATACTTCATAATGCAACTTCGAGTGGAACTGAGATGGTCTCCTTATGGACGAAACGCTGCGAAGAGCTTTTATTTGCACATAATATTAGCCTGGACACCCTACATGCAAATCCCGTGGCTGCAAAAGTAAAGATCTGGCGGGCAGATTGGGAAGCCACGTGTAGTGAGCGTCTTGTCGCCAGAGCAATGATTGACTCACTGGCAGAAGCAAGAGGCTACAATGTGCTACAAAAATTTATGCTCTTATTTCCAAGTCCGAAAGCCCAGAGGCTGTTTATGCTGTTTCGTTTAAACGCCTTCAGAACTAAGGAGCGATACAGCCATTGGGCGTGTAACGCAGGAGTGAATCCTGTCTGTCGATTCTGTGAGAAGGAAGGGGAATCACTTAAACATCTGGTGTTGTTCTGCCCAGAACTAAGAGATGTCCGATCGATTCACCTGGGCCGTTGGTATGATGATCATCAGGCTGTGTGTGCAGAAGAATGGTGGATGAGAATGTGGAATGGTATTGACATGAAACTAATCTTGCCATTAACATCTTTTTTGGCTTCAATTGAAGAGAAGTTAAACATGGACGCTAAGTAACAGACCGATCAACCCCAAATAAAGCCATGTGCAGTCACAAAAGCTGACTAAACTGGAGGGGGACGACGATGGAGGAGGGGAGGACAGTGGGTTAATGGAGGGAGGAGTTGTTTGGGGTTTGGTTGGGGAGTTAATGGATTTAATGTGAGGTGTTGCGTGTAAATATTTTAAAGGTTTGAATTTAAACCAATAAAAACAGTTTTTTAAAAAAAAGGTGTCATCGTGGTTATTTCCATGGTAGAGCAGTGGGGCCACTTAACAAAGGAAAGTATCCCTCTTAGGGAAAAAAGTGTTCCAACAACATTTCTCCCAGTTCTCGGTAGGTCCATGGCATGATGTCCCCCAGCAAACCCACACAATAACTAGTGAGCTTAGGGGCAACGTGTTCGCCCTGGAAGCAAGACGACATGGAGCAACACAGTTTCGATCCCCGGGTCCGCGCTTAGAAACCTCTGGGTATTAAGCACGTTATAAATAACCTTTCATATCGTGTCCCACAATTCTTAGTTTTCCTCTTCCGTGGTACACATTTCTGAGGTTCCTGCTACCTATTTACCACAGTTAGTCATTTTTTTCAGGATGCAGAACCTTCAACACAGCCTTATCCCAAGATTGGGCCTTTTTCGGAGACTTTGTAGGTTGAGTTTGCACATGCCAGGGCATCCAGTATGAATTTGAGCAAGAGGATAATGAGAAGCAGTCCTGACGCCTGGGCAGAGTTCTTATAATGTTCCTTGTTCCTCACACCCTCCTCTCTCATGGTTCTGCTGCTCCAACCACCTTCTTCAATCACTTTACCTTCCCTGGCAGCAGACCGTAAAGTCTTACTCCCACAAATCCTTGCGCTAGATCAGCTGCCTTCTTAGGTATACCTCTTTTGGTTGGAGTGCCCATCACCTCTTCTTTAACAATATTTCTTCACACTTCTCACTACCACCTCCTTCTTTAGTCTCTCACTGGTCCTTGATCTCACCTCTTCAGTTCCTTTTGCAACCTCCTACTTCACATCCTTGAAGTTATCATTCACGTTATCATCCCAACTTTTATCCTTCACTTATTTTTATCAACTCATCTTTCACCTTCCCAAGATTTCTCCATTTCTCTTCTATCAACAATTGCTCTTCCCAGTCTTGGTCACTTTCCCATATCTTCTATTCTTTCCTTATCCACCTCTCATCACTATTTTCTCACACAAGCTGTCTAGTATTGCTCCCGCCTATTGTAACCCTTTGAGCACCTCTTTCCCCCCTTTGGGCACCTATCATAGAGCAATCCAGATTCTCCAATTCCCTTCTGTATGTCTCACTCCTTATCACCCCTCCAGCGACATTCTTCACTGCAGTACATCTTTCATAACAAGTGAAATTCTGAAATTCACTTCCAACTCTCCATCCTTCCTACCTCTTTGGCCACTGTGTTCCTTCCTCTTCTCTGGGCCCTTCTCCTTCTGGCCTTTGGAGTCAATCTCTTCCCTCCTTTCGCTACAGCTCTGCAGGTCTTTCTCTTGTAGCGCACTGGGTCTGTTGATGCCACACCATCAGTGTCAGTCTTTTACCAGCATCTTGGGCATTCCCGGTAGTGTCATGTCTCCTGCTCTTCCCATGCTTAAGGGGCTCTTCTCCAGTCGCCTCACTCAAACCCCTTCTCCAGCTCCTTCTTTATCTCCTTCTTTGAGGAATTGCTATTTGGCAAGGGAGGAATTTGATTTTTATTAATAAATAGAATGATGAGGGTAATTACATCTCCAGAAGAGGTAATCTGCTAATCAGATTCCTCTTTTCAGTTAACTTCATGCCAAAAGCAAAGGGCACTTGTGCCCTGAAACATCAGTAGGCTGATCCAAGGTACCCGCTCTACTCAACGCACAAAGCAGGTTTCAAGGTCACAAGATGCCTACTTGACAGCAGCAAACACATCAAATTCCGTGCTGCACAGAGGCAGCATTTAAGATATTCTCCTCTATCCCCAGAACTATGGTGATCATGGATCAATCGTGCTGGTGGCAGGGTAAACTCTAAATAAAAGCTATGTCAATGTTTAGGCATAGTGCATGGTGCTGCATATGATCACAACCACCACATCCCAATTCTAATTGCCTGTGTCAGCTCCTGTGACCAGGCTCATCTATGCAAGGTGATGTGTGTTTTGGTCAGCCGGGTGTAGCCCACCAAATGTCAGAACGAGAACCTGGAAGGCTGGGCCTCCTCTTTAATCTCTTTGTGAGGGCTGGTAACACCTTCCATCTGAGACAGTCGGACAGCAGACTGCTGGCCCGGGAATCAATGGAGCACACCCATTCAGAAGGAGAAGCCTCACACCAGGGTGCTGCATAATCAAAGGCTTTTGTTTTAAGTGAGGATGGAAGTGGGCAGGATAATGATAGGCAGGAGGGCTTTGGTCAAGGGAAGGAGACTTCCACCATCTTGAATTTCACTTTGTCACTCTCGCTGTCCTATCCCATCAATTTGCTCTGGAGAAATGCACTTTGGGTGTGACATCAACAGGGCAAAGTCCACTCCATCTGAGAGCAGGGACTGGGCCACTAAGGCAGGCTAGCCCTAGGCCAATGACCTGATGGCATGTGCCCTTAAAAGAAGGGGTCTCCCAACCCTTCAGCAGATTCCCTCAGTTCTCCGAGGACATTTTAAAACCTTACAGACATTCTGAAGAAACTCACTGGACTTCCTTTGGGACATTTGTAGTGTCAAAAGTGCTCAGCCTGAGGTGAAGAAGGAGCTGTCTAAGCCAGAAGGAAGATCTGTCCCCAAACCACTCCCAGTGCACAATTGGAGTGACCTGTGCTGTGGACGGGACCAATGGATCCCCTAAAGGTAGGGAAGCAGCCCTGAACAGAAGTATCCTGTTTTTGAGCCCTCTGCGGCAGCCTCACAGCAACCGGGCGGCCAGACCAGCCGATGCTCCCTGTTCTACCAAACCGAACCAGTCGCTCCATATTCCCTGCATCTTGAACATTAGGAAAGGTGCTGGCGCCGCTATCTGCTTTCTTCCAACCAGGTGAAGTATTGCTTGCATTCAAAACAGCTCGACACTGCATTGTGTCCTAGCAAAGCATGTCACCTGCTAGGTACGAAGTGACTGCTCAACATCGAGACCTGAACCAAATCACTGGAGAGTCACTCACTGACTCACTGACTCTAACAAAGGGGTTACAACCATGGCACGGAGCAGCAACCCTTGAATTGTTGCCTCATTTAATGCACCTATAGAGGAGGAGCCAACTACCCCTACCTCAACCGTTCTGCCCCTTTTACCTGTATGTTGGAAACCAGAGTATGTAACATATATAGAATAGTTGAACCAACAAAGAGCAGAGCATGGACTTTGTGCGGTACCAGTGAGAATACTGACAGCAAAGAGACTCTTGGAGGCAAGGTTCCCATTGAGAAAACCATATCTACATACAAGAAAATATGATGGCCATTTGAATGAAATCCCTGAAGAAGCAGAGCCAATAAACAGCAAGGACGAATGGTAACGTCACTAACCATCGCCAGTATACGTCATGCAGAGCTGAGATGACATACACTGAAGAGATGCAGAGACCAGAGAATTCAGATATTTTATAAGGTATCAAGAAAGTATCAAGGATAAGTGACAACTTGGGATGAAGGTGAAGAAGCTTATGCCAGAGAAACAGATGAAAACATTGAGTCATTTTACACGTGTACAGATGCAAAAAAAATGCAATCAGGCAAAGTAATCTTGCAAGCAAGCTTTAAGCTTATAGTGAATAGATATACATATATACTTATCGATAAGTAAAGGATGGATGTTTCCACTACGCAAATCGTGTGAAAGAACAAAACTCCTGTTCAGAAGGCATGAACATAACAAGGAAGACGTCAGAGGTTTATTAAAAAATGATATTAAATACACCAAAAGGCTAGATTTTATGGTCTCTAGTTACATGGAAGTATGTAGTTGGATGAACAAAATGGTCACACCTACGCACGAGGGCAGACCGTGCTTCTCACTCCATACATTTCTCAGAGCTAAGAGCAAACTCAAGGCCAATCTTCAAAGCCTAATTGACAGTAGACCACTAAGGTGATGATGGATTGATATGCTAATTGGTGGGAAGAAGTAGTTAAGGCAAGCTCACCATCACTTGGATGGCCAGCCGGCATGCTGCTAGATGTAGCAGGAAAAGTACTGATGAAGGTTAGAGTGCCAACCAACTGTAGAAGACCATGTAATTAGAGGTCCTATAGTGGTGTAAACCAATGGGACGTCGTGTATTCAATGACGTTCATAGTGGTCATTTTTAGGGGAGGGCTTAGTTGCCCCACCTGATGTTAAGTAACCAATCACATATTCACACTTTTTTAGACAAGTATGGATCGTATACTTAGATGTTCACTCAGAGCCAATCACTCATACTCGTAGGTTTTTGTAGTTTGCCACGTAGAATGACGTTGCTACATACGTAGGTTTACGTCATTGATGACAAGTCTTTCTTATAAGATCTGTGTTTTTACTAAGAATGTTTGCGTAAGAGGATCGAGCGAGTTCGTTGATGTTAGATATGCTCCCTGTTTTATATAATTGATATTAAAACAGTCTACCTTTTGGCAAGTACCTGCATTCCCATCCATCTCCATGGTAATTGCCACTCATCTTAAAGGGCTGGGCTGTCCAGTTCACTTGCTAGCGGAGAGGATGGTTCAGAGCCATCGACATGAGTAAACTTTATAGTCCCGGAAATATCGGACGACCTTTGCCATTCGGCTGAAAGGACGTGAAGCTCCCCGTAGATAGGGGTTTGCGTCATTTGAAAAAAAGCTTGCAAGCTGGGTGTGACGGGTCCTCTAGTTTCCATAGAATCCCTCCCACTTCTACAAGAAGCTGATCAGACGGAAGTTTCAAGAGGCAGTACAAAAGGTGTACAATCCCGAGAGTCAGAAGATGAAAATGAGAGCGGTGAGTACAAACTGAGTGAGTTGGCAAAAGTATGGGTGATGAGTGAAGAAAGAAGAGAGTAACGGAGGGTGGTGGGATAAACATAACATGAGAATAAGTAGTGTTATATATATGGGGAATGAGATATTGACTTGAGTGTAGTGAAGCAATAGTATATCGTGAGAGAGGCCACAATAAGAGAATACGCCCTAGCCTGTGTTTTTTACAAACGTATCAGAAGAAATTTGAACCTAGAGTCCCGTAGTGAATGACGTAAAAAACGGATTTGATTAAAGGCAAATCTACACAGGTTAATTTACACTCCATATGGAGTATTTTAGAGGGCAATATGCGTCTTAAAGAGAAGATCGTAGAAGATGTATGTGACCGGTCGAGCTTGCCTGTTTGTTTTATGTGGTTTTGAAAATGATGACGTCGTAAATGGAAAAAATTGATCATTTTTAAATTGAACTTGAAGGTTGTTTTTAGCAAGATTAAAGTAAAAATTGTGATTAACGGGATTGGAGCTTGCAATGATTGGTGCTGGCGGATATTGTGTTATTTTTCTGAAACATACTTTTTAAATCTGTGATTTAAAGCAAGCGATTGTCAAACAGGTTAAGAATAGATGAGTTGAGAATGGAGGATATTACTCCACTTATGCATCTCTGCAAGCAGTTGCGGAAACATGCACCTAAGCTTAGACAGTACAGCGTGGAATGGGTTAAAGGAACCGCAGACAAAACGACGTTCATGCCGTGGTCGCAAGGAGGGTCTCTATCGAAGGCAGTCCTGCAGCATATGACGACATTTTTGCATGCAGTATACACAGGAAAAAAAGCTAAACAGAGATTAGCTAGCTTAGAGCTTTGGAAGATGTACCAAGAGGAGCGAGATGAACTGCCTCCTGTAGATTGGATACTTAATGTATGCAAAGAGGAGGGTGAGGAGCCTTCTGCTCCCCCTGTCCCAGCTGAAATAGAAGATGAGAACAAGAAAGAAGATGAGTTATACCCATTGAGGGAGTTTAAGGAAGCAACAGGGTATAGCAATCTGGCATATGAGTCACCTACGCAAAGTAGTGACGAGGGTCCAGACAAAGATACTGAGAGAGATGTAATCTCTAAAGTCCCAAGGGAGAGGGAGAGACGTGATAAAGAGAGAAGGGATCGAGCAAGCCCATCTCTAGATATAGGACGGGAAATAAAGATATGGAAGGGAGAAAGAGATAAAGCTGTTGAGGTAGCACTTCTACAGAATGAATGGATGGTTGGACCGATTTTGCTCAAACTCGATGTTAAAGTCATTGAGGATGTAGTACAAAAGGAAGATCAAGATGAGCAAGATAAAAGAGATAAAGAGAGAGAACGATCGAAAGACGAAGGAGTGAAAAGGAATGATAGGCAAAGACGAGAGCAGTTATATCAAGAGGAGCTGTCAAGAAAATAAGAGGGAGCAGAAGGGCAGAGAAAACGTAATAACAAAGAGCAATCGATGAGCAGGAAAGGCTAGAATGAAACAAAAGAATAGAAGAGGAGGAACAGATGTTAAGGGATAAGAGAATGCAGAGATGAAAGGATAAGGAGATACGCATGGCAAACGAGAGAACGGACATGAAGAAAAAAGAAGAAGACAGAGTCAGAGTGGAAGCAAGGACATGTAGAGAATTTGACGATGATATCAAACGTAAAAGAAGGCAGAGAGCACACGATCTTGATTGCCTAGAAAAAGAGAAAAGGGACCCTGAACTGGAAGTAGCATGGGAGGACATAGAGGAGTTCTTCCCAGAATACAAATCATTACCGGGCTCATCTAGAGTAAATCTAAAGGACAAGTTTGACTATAAGAGCATTGGGGAAGCGATCGATACAGTATATCATGAAATAAGAGCCCAGAAAGAATCAAAAGGGAAGGGAAAAAATGATTGACTTGAGAGCACTCAGTTGTATGACACTGAGGGAGCCTCATGTAGTACGAAGCATAAGGAGCTGTATTTAGACGGACTGACTTTGAACACAGATGAGGAGGAGAGAATTTGCACGAGTTGGGCACAAGAGATGTCAGATGAAGACAGAGACACCTTCCATGGGGAAGAGAGAGGGAACATATGTGGTCCTGAGGGATGTTTTCCAATGGAGAAAGAAATCAGATGGTCAGATTTAAACGCACCTGTATCTGGGGCGTCAGAACCATTGGCACAGTCAGACCGACCTAAAGGGCAACTCCATGGTGGGAGGGGGGAGTCACCACCTTATCTGAGCAGATTAAGATCGATACCAGGGAGAAGACGGTATGGGAATATTGTCCCTGCCGTGGACAGAAACATGATGAGAGATGAGAATGAGTTTGGTGCTTCGCAGTTTCCCCTATTGGAAAAAGATGGGGCCAGACCACAGTATATATCGTGGACCCAGATGGATAAGTATAACTTAAGGTGTAAACTCCTGAGTTTAACTTCTGGCACTATGAAATGGATACATGAGTTAGAAAAATTACAGGAGGAAACAAGGTAGCTGTAGGGGACATTAAGGGTCTCCTGATCGCCCTACTTGGTGAGAGATCTGATGACGTATGGACAAGGGCAGGATATGATGGTGTTACTACAGTTAACACTGCTCATGATGGAGCACCATTTAATAATTGCAGGGCAGCAGTCTGGAAAGAACTTAGAGTACTGTGTCCAGAAACTCCCGATATGGGAGCTATAATGACGAAAAAGATGCAGGACGGAGATGATTTGCTTGTTTACATTCAGAATTTTCAGGAACAGTGGTCCTTGGAGACACACAGATCTTGAGGAAAATCTATACCTATGTTCTATCATATATTGTGAAAAGGGCTGCCAGACCCTGTACAGAAGCAGCTCAAGAAGTTAGTGGGTATAGAAGCCAAACCGTGGTTGGAGATTCAGCTGACCATTGCGCATTATTGTAGACTCTTGCATGAAAAGAATCACAAAAAAATGATTGTAGGCAAAATTAGTACAGAAGAAACTGTCTAAACATGCCAACGAAGGGGCAATGTTAACTAGTGTAGATGGATCGAATTCACAACAGATGACGAATATGCCGAGGTGAATAACCAAAGGCAGCTTCATCAATGCAATAATGTAATAATGGATTCACTCTGCGAGGAAGGGGAGGATTCAGAGGTAGAGGTTTTCAGAGCAATCAAGGGAATTGGCAGAATAATCAGGGAAACTTTCAGAACAATCAAGGTGGGCTTCAAAATAAGCAGAATGACGGTCAAAACATGCAGGATGGGCAGATTAGGAGGCCACCTATATGTTTAACATGTGGGATGACAAGGCATTTTGCTTGTATGTGCAGAAGTCAAGGCTTTGTGCAAAACGTCCCATTTTTTTTAGAGGGGGAACCCAAACACGCCTGCTTATTCACAGCATAGTGGTGATGGGATTGCTCAAAATCAAACAATGCAACACCAGCAGACGCCGAGAGTGCAGCAAGGCTTGCAAACGCAGTAGGTAGCAGTCACAGCACTCGCCCATGAAGATTCAGCAGAGTACAACTACAGGACAGTTAATGACTCCTAGAGTAGGGGGTGTCACTGTCGATGGAGGGAATCCTTTTACAGGTAACGGGATGAGGCTGTACCCAGAATGTGTTCAGTACTATCTGTGTCTCTGAATCTTCATGAGGAACCGAGGGTAGACATCAATATAGGAGGCAAACGTTTTTCGTTTTTAGAAGACACGGGAGCAACGCGCTCATGTATATGAGAGGGACAGTTTTCAATGTCTGGCAATGCCATGAATACTCAGGGTCTTTCAGAAGCTACAAGTAGAGTTCCTTTTACTGAAGAATTACCAGTCTCTATAGGAGAACGTGACATGAAGGTGCCTTTGCTATATTCAAGGCAGACACATGTCAATATATTGGGTCACGATCTAATGACGAAATTGAATATGACAATCTTGCTTACCGATGAAGGCATAGTGTGTTCAACACCAGGACTGCATTATTTAAACGTGAGCACATTTATTATGGCATTTTCAGGACAGATAGCCATGAGAGCAACACCTTTATGAACCAGAGGTTTTTCATTATGAAGAAGGCATTTTATTGACATGGTTACCAGGCCTAGTAGGCAGAATGATGAGAATACCTGATGAATTTCTGTTTAGACCGAAAATACCTATGTGTGAAGAAGAGGGACACATTTTTCCCATAGAGCTGCAAGCAGCCATAGTGCGAGGTGAGATGGCTTTGCTCGATGGAAACGATGATAGAGGCAGACGATGGTGTGCAGTAGTTGCCATCAGGGAAAGTTACAGATTGACTGACGTCACTGATAACAATCTATTTGGAGATCATACATCTGATGGCAAAGTGATATTTGATATGAGTATTACTTATTGGGTTTGAGCAATCAAACGAGAGGTTCCTCCAAGACATGGCGAAAGTGCCAGTTTCATTATGGACCACAGGCCCCTATGACGTCGGCCTGTTAAAGGGGGTTGGAGATGAAGATTAAATTGAAAGGAGGAGCAATTTTACCTCAAGCACGACAGCATCCCATGTCTCAAGAGGCAGATGAAGGTATTTTTAAGATGATTTCCGCCATGATGGATCAGGGTATCTTAGTGACATCAGAGTCACTGTTTAATACCGCAATGTACCCTATCAAGAAATCGAAGGGTGGGGTCTTGAAGACTAATTAAAGATCTTAGGCCGAAAAACCATATTGTAGAGGCCATGTTCCCTCTAGTTCCGAATCCGGCTACAATCTTTTGTAATATACCTATTGAAGCACGATATTTCACTGTGATTGATATGAAAAATGTGTTTTTCTCAAAACCATTGCACAAAGACTCACAGGATCTGACGTCATTCATGTTCAGACAGACTAAGTTAAAAAGCACAAGATTGCCTCAAGGGTATTGTGAGTCTCAATTGATGTACTAATATCGATTTAGGAAGTGTTGTGTTGCAATACGTAGATGACATTTTAGAATGCAGCACTTCGGAGGAAGAATGCAGAAGCGATTCTGTTCAGCTAATAATTACACTTGCTGACAAAGGATATAAAGTTGACAAAGAGAAGTTGCAGTTTTGTCAACAAGAAGTGTTATACATAGGCCTATTGGTTTCACATGAAGGAAAGAAGGTTACATCTGAGAGAGCTGGGGCTAGTTTGAAGACCACAAAACCACACACAGTAAAACATATGCAGAGATTTCTGGGATTGTGTAACTATATCAGAGCATAGGTCTTTGACTACAGTTCATATATAAGGCCTTTATTACAGGCTTTAAAGAAAACACATGTAACGCAGGAAAAAATTGTGTGGACTGAGGGAATGGAAGAAGGGTTTGACGAGTTGAAAAAATTGATTTGCACAGCTACAGTCTTAGGGATTCCTAATTATGCTGAGGAATTCTTTTTATTTTCACATATAGATGGCCCTGTTATGACAGCAGTCCCTACACAGAGAACCGCATTGGGGTACAAGCCCCTTGCATATTTCAGTGGGATTTTAGACTCAGTAATGAGAGGTCACTTTCCATGTGAACAATTGCTGCCAGCCACCACATTCGCTCTAGAGAAAGCTGCAAGCATAGTGATGGGATGCTCCATGACGTTATTTGTTGAGCATTGACTATTTGCTATTGTAGAGAAACCAAAAGGTACGTTGGCTTTTGCCTATGAGGTAGTCATAGCAAATGTTTGTAGCTGAACCACTGGCAGAAGATGAGCATGCGCATGACTGTGCAAATTATGAAGAGTTCTATGACGAGGATAATAGAAATGCCTTGACAGGTGGAGAAATAGTTTTTATTGACAGTTCGTCAAGAATCAATCAAAATGATGGACAGAGATACACAGGTGCAGCTGTGGCAAAACACACAGCCAATGGGGAGTTTCAAACATTTGTAGGTGCACGTCCCCCGTCTCATTATTCAGTACACTCTTCAGAGCTAGTGGCAGTGATTGTCGTGCTCGAGAATCATGCAGACCTGGAAATAACAGTGTACAGCGACTCCACATATGTGATGTCAACAGTGCACGCAGGGTTAGTACATTGGAAAAGGAGGGGCTACCTCCGATCGGAGGGCACGTCAGTGCAACACGCCGCCTTATTGGACAGGATTATTAAGGCACTGCAACTCCCAGTAGCCATCGCAGCCGTTAAATTTGCAGCACATACTAAAAGGGCAGACTTTATCTCAAGCGGAAATTCAGGCGGAAGATGAAAAAGATGAAAAAGATTTGTGGACGCAAAGAGGGTGTTCTTTAAACCCCTCTGAAGCATTGTGGCAACAAGACAGCACTGGTAAACCGGTGTTGCCTGTAGCCACCCTGCGTACACAACTAGAGAGAACCTCGTTGCAACTATTGCATAGGATTAGTTTGTACCAAATTTGTTAGAGCATGTTGGGTTCTGTGTAGTGAACTGCATCGTGTATCAAAAATATATGGAGTTATTCCGAGACCTACTGGCCCCTTTCAGCATTTGACTATCGACTATGTCGACATGCTGCAAGTATGTAATGAATATAGATACATGATTGTTGTAGTTTGTCCTTTTTCAAGATGGATTGAGGCTGGTCCGTGTACACACCCAAACTCTACCTGTGCAGCCAAATTCTTAGTACGGGAAGTATTTCCCAGATGGGGAGCATGTGAAGTAATGAGGTCAGACAAAGGCCTGTGTTTTGTGAATCAAAATTTTGAGCAGATCAGCTTGTTGCTTGGGTTAAAGCACATGTTCTCTTCAGCTTATCATCCACAAGAAAATGGAATCTGTGAACGGCTCAACGGCTTGCTTAAAGAAAGAAAGAATAGCCAATTTGAAGCTTACTTTGAAGAAAGGGTGGTTTCTTTGCCTTCCACTGGCATTAATGCATTGAGGAACCAACCAGGTTCGGACCACCATCTCACCCCTCGTCACTCCACAAATACTGACTCAACCTGTTAGGGAGGATTCTTAGAAATGTGCCAATTCCCACATTTAGAGACCCACAGCAACTTTGCTGGATTTTGAGGACTTGATTTTTTTTAACCCGGAGAGAGGGCAACCCTTTTTCCCACTCTCTCATGTATTTTTATGTGATTGTTGTACACTGTGTTTCTTTTGGTTGTGGAGTCTGACAAACTCCATAGCCATCATCTTTTATATTGTGTCACACAGCACCTTTAGTGCAGGGACAGAGGGAAGTCTCTTAAGATTTCCCAAGGTTTAACTACCTTCTCTGGGATGAACTACTTTTTCCCAGAGCAGTAAAGTGAAATTGACTTTACTTACATTTGTAACTTTCTAGACTCAGCACACACTATCTTACAATAGGGTGCTGGAGGGGTTACCTAGTATCCCCTTTCTCTAGCTTCTCATGTAACATTTTTATGTTACCCTTTCCTCACTGAATGGCTGGTGGTAGTGGTTTCGTTTTTTACTACTGTGGTGTGCATTTACCGTGGGCTGCGTTCGCAGCTGCAGTAAAGCAAACAAGGGTGCCATTTTTGTCAAAATGGCTCTGGTCTTCTCTTTATGCCATTTCTTTGTGGAAAGGTCCTTCTTTTTTTAATAACACATTTTTATTGATTTATAACATACAACCGCTGGGCTCCCTGTGGCCAGCCTTTAGACAATGACAATACTAAGATAATAGAAATAAAATTAACATTGGATGGAAAAAGAGAAACATTCATATGGGACACATACTACATGCTTTCGTTTAACCTCTGATACTCGGCATAATGGGTTTTGGCACAGTAACAAGTTACTTGCTGTAATGTCCACAACTCGTGATACCTGATATCATGATATTAGCGGTTCAGTAGGTCACATCGTGTCTTCCCAGCGCTGCCATACTTTATCTGCTTTTTCAGGGCAGCCCCTGGCTCTGTAAACCCTCCTTTCTATCGCGATGCAAATTTCTACATCACTTATCCACTGTTCCACTTGCGGGGGTTCCGCAGCTCCCCATAGGCGTGCTATGTTCCTTTTGCATATTGCTGTTGTAGTCATGAGACAGAGTTTCTCATATTTTGACAAGTCTATCTCGCTGTCTACTCCCAGTATCAGGAGTTTGGGCTCTCTGGGAATCGTCTGGTGCATTACCCTCGACAGCACATCGCAGCATTGCTGCCAATATTGACAGATCACCGGGCATTCCCACAGTATATGAAAGAAGGTTCCATCCTCCTCCCGGCATCGTAGACAGTTGGGCTCAGCTATTTTGCCCCACTGGTACAGGGCTACTCTCGGATAATAAATCCTGTGTAGTATCTTCAGTTGTACTAGGCGTAGTCTGGTTGATATGGTGACTTCCCTGGGGTACATTAGGATCTGGACCCAGTCTTCAGGCATAATTTCATCTACGTCAGTCTCCCATCTCAACTTTAGTCGCTCCAGTTCTGGCGTGGCAAAGGAGGTGATGACATTATACATGACAGTAGTGACTTTGGCTGGAATATGGTCTAGCACTATGTTTCTCTCCAGTGGGGTAGAGTCTGCCATGTTGGAGAGGGCGGGGAAGTGCTGCTGTAGAGCATGCCGAAGCTGTGTGTAGTGGTATCTCTCTGTTTTTGGAAGGCCGAAGGTCGAGACTAGTTCATCAAAAGGTGTTACGACTCCCTCCTCCAGAATGTCCTGTACTTTTTCTATACCGTGTCTCTTCCACGCTGGCCATTTCGGTAGTTTAGATACTTCAGAGAGGTTCCTATTATTCCACAATGGCTGTAGTGGAGTGATTTTGTCCCCCAGCCTGTAAAGGTATGTGAGTCTGCCCATATGCGTGGTATATGTGAGGTCATGTCTCCAGGGGCTGCTCTACGTGTTCCTGCGTACAGTTCCATGGGGCGGGACGTTCTCACATGTGGTAGTGTTGGGTTGGCGTGTAAAGCATCGTTTATTATCGCCATCTGGCTGGCCCAATAGTACGTCTGCAGTCTTGGTAGACCGATGCCTCCTTCCCAAATTGACCTTTGTAATGTTTTAAGGGCTATTCTCGGGTGTCCGCCTCCCCACAGTAGTTGTCTGAGCACACAATCTATCTCCTGGAACATCCTGGTCGGTATGTGCAGTGGAGCAGCCTGTAGTACATACAAGTACCGTGGAAGTGTTAGCATCTTGAACAGTGCAGCGCGCCCTAAAAGGGTCAAGGGTAGGGACTTCCAATGTTGCACATCCCTTGTGAACCTGTCCGTAATAGGTTGTAGGTTGTTCAATGTGTAGTTGTCGAGATTTCTTGTGATCTGGACACCCAGATATCGGAACTGTTCATGCGCAACTTTGTATGGGCAGGGCTCAGGGGTCTCGTTTCCAAGATGATTCAAAGCGAACAATGTAGATTTAGATCGGTTCACCCTCAGGCCACTGAATGTTCCGTATACCTGCAGTAGTTTTGTTACCACTGGGCATGCTGTTTTAGGGTGTTGGAAGTATATCAGTAGGTCATCCGCATATAGTGAGACTCTGTCTTCCCATTCTGTTCCTCCAGGGATGCCATCCCAAGTTCGCGTATCTCGTAGCCATTGGGCCAGTGGTTCCATGGCCAGTGCGAAAAGGAGGGCCGATAGTGGACAGCCTTGTCGCGTCCCTTTCCCTAGTGTAAAGGCTTGCGATGTCCAACCATTCACCTTCACCTCTGCCATCGGTGCCTCATATAGCAGTTGGACCCAGGTGATGAACCGTTCACCAATCCCCATTTTACGCATGATCGCCCAGAGCGCCTCCCAGTGGACCGAGTCGAAGGCCTTCTCAAAGTCTACTGCGAGTACACCCACAGGGGCATCCAGTGTCCGGGCATGCTCAATGGCCAGGTGTAGTCTGCGTATGTTCATTCTCGTGGATCTACCAGGCATAAAGCCACATTGATCTGGGTGTATTAGGGATGTTATGACCTGTTGTAGTCGTGTGGCCAGCAGCTTCGCTAGTATCTTTGTTTCGCTGTTAATCAGAGATATTGGCCGATAGGAGCCGCAGTCGTCCGGAAGTTTGTCTGCTTTGGGTAAAACAATTATTGTCGCCTTCCTTAAATCTGCTGGTAAGCTGCCTTCGTCTCGGGCACGTAGATACAATTTAAGTAAATGTGGGGCCACTTCAGTTCCGCCTATCTTCTTCCAAGTTTCAATGGGGAAGCCGTTCGGACCAGGTGTCTTTCCAGATTGTAGGTGCATGATAGCTGTCACTATCTCGTCCTCTGTGATTTCCACTTCCAGCATTGCTGTTTGTTCTGCAGTGAGAGAAGGGAGGACGATCCCTTCCAGCACAGAGGTTTCGGTGGGGAGCTGAGGTGCGCTGTATAACTTCTCATAATATTTAGCAAATTCCTCCGCGATGTCTGCATCTGTTGACTTTATTTCAGCGTTTTGTGTTCTGATCGCTCTCACTTGATTGTGGCCCTCATCCCTTCGCTCAAGCCACGCTAGCATCTTCCCAGCTTTATCTCCTGTTTCATAAATTCTGGCTCTCATCGCTCCGTGTGCCTCTTTAGCATTGTCCAGAGCGATATTCTGCAGTTTTTTCTGAGCTAGGGTCAGGGCTCTATTCGTGCCAGGGTTGTCCTGGATTAGGTGCGTTTCCTCCGCTGATCTAACAGTCGCTTCTGCTTCCCTTGTCGATTGCAAGTGTGCTTTCTTTTGTGCCGAGGTCCAGGAGATAATTTCTCCACGAATCACAGTTTTGTAAGCTTCTCACAGAGTGATGGGGGAGTCCACAGTACTTTCATTCAGTTCAAAGTATGTTGTGCTAGCGTTCTGTAGTCGTTCTACCAGTTCCGGGGATCCCAGATGGTAATTGTTCAATCTCCATACTGGAGGTGGGAGTGGTTTGTATGTTGCAATGGACATAAGCAGGGGGGAGTGATCCGAGATGCCTCTTGGGAGGTATTCTGCCTGTGTCGCTGTATGAATTATTGATGCCGGTATAAAAAAATAGTCCAGGCGTGACAAGGACGCATGTACCCCAGAGTGGTAGGAGAATTCCCTGCCTTCCGGGTGGAGATCCCGCCACACATCTCTGATTCCAAAGGCTTCTACAAAGCTGGCTAGGTTAGTCCGGCGATTCGGGTCTCTACTGCGCAGGGGTGTGCGATCTTGAACATTATCCATTACGTCGTTGAAGTCTCCTCCCATGATCAGGATGTTTTGCCGTGTCCATCGTAAGTAGTGATGTTATGACTGCTATCAGCGTGGCTTGTAGTGCAGGTGGGGCATAGATCGCCAGTAGGGAGATCGTTTTGTTCCATAGCGTGCCCGTGACATACGTGTACCTGCCACCAGTGTCTTGATTTGTGCTCGTGAGTATGAAAGGAAGTCTTTTGTGTATCAGGATTATTACCCCTCTGGCTCCCATCGTGAATCCTGCCTGTATTGCCGAACGGTAATTGGATCGTTTGAATAGAGCATTGTTTGTGCCAGCTAGGTGGGTTTCAGTTAAGAAAGATATGTCTGGACTGTGTCTGTTGAGAAGTTGCCGCACTAGTCGTCTTTTCAGACTGCTTCCCAGACCATTTACGCTCCAGGTAAGGAGTTTTAAAGTCCGAGCTTTAGTGGCTTTTGAGTTCATTTAAGCGTTCGTGGATAAGTGGCGACGGTGTTCCGCTGATACTGATCATTGTGTGCATGCGTGCCGTGGCATAGAACAACAGCCCATTTCATTCTACATTCTGTGTCCTGAGTATTTTGTTGTTCCATCGAGTTTGTCCATCCTTTAAACATAAAAACAGATACCCAACTCCCCCCTCCCTATACTTCACCCCCAACTGAAGCATCTGTCGCCCAATAGTAACTCAAACTCAAACTAGCTTCTAAATAAGTTTTAAGAGAGGGTCCTTTTCAGGGGGGGGTTGCCCCTCTTGCTTGCGCCGAATGTTAGTGTTTTGCATAGTGGGGTGGTTCTCATAGCTACAGCTGGTGGTGTAGCAACAGTGCGTTCATATAGTTTAGTCGGGCATTCCGTTTCTTCACTGCAGGATGTTACTTTGTTCAGTGCACTACCAGTTCCGCAGCAGGTTCTGGAGCCTCTTGTTCATTTTGTTCCGGATTTCTCCTTGGGGAGGCCCGTTGTGGTCCAGGCCTGGGTCTTCCTCTTCTTGTTCCCGGTCTTGTGGACCAATCTCCTTCGATATGAGCCTCGGCCCATCTCCAGGCCTCCTGCGGGTCTGTAAAATGAACTGTCGATCCCTTGTGATAGATCATGAGTTGGGCTGGGAAAAGCAGGCCGTATTTCACTTTCATCTGCGCCAATTGTCTCTTCAGTGGCTCAAAGGATTGTCTTGCGCGTTGCACCTCCTGGGTATAGTCTGGGAAAAAGGCTATTCATGATCCATTGTGTGTGACTGACCCATGTGAGCGCGACATTTGCAGGAGAGCGTCTCTGTCGCGATAGTTTAGAAATCTAGCTATTATTGTCCGAGGCGGGGTACCTGGGGCCGGTTTGCCCGATGGCATTCTGTGGGCCCTCTCTACAGAGAAAAATTTCGAGAAAGAGTGGGGGTCAAAAATGTCCGTCAACCACTGTTCAAGGAACAACTCTAGACACGGCCCCTCCTCCCCTTCCAGCAGGCCCAAAATGCGGACGTTGTTGCGGCGAGACCTTCCTTCTCCTTCATCCACTCTGGTTTCCAGGGTTTTCAAGTGGGACATGGCTTGGGACAGCTGTCTGTTTATCCCACTGATGTTGTCTTCCGCTTCTGAAATACGGTGCTCGGCTTCAACGGTTCTGGATGTTAGTTTCTGTAAGTCATGCCGCAGGAAGGAGACATCCGCTGCGATGCTATCCATCTTGATTTCCATGGCAGAGCGGGAGCTAGCGATGGCAGCCATGATATCTCGTAAAGAGAGGGGTGCTTCATCCAGCAGGGCGGTCGGTTGTGCAACCACTCCCGTCTGAGACGGTGTGGCAGCGACCGCAAATTGGTCCATGCTGCTTTGGGTTGACGTTTTCTTTTGTCTGTCTTTTCCCATCTCAGTGTGCGTTTGCCGTTGCGGTGAAGGGAACAATACTGCATGGACAGTCCCAGTGCAGTCGCTGGACTCCAGCTGGAGTCGGTATCTACACTGGCGCCTCTACCCCGTGGCCTCTCCTTCGTTATGCAGTGTGTTTGTGGCTTGTCTCTCACCGGGAGTAGCCGGTGGGTGGGGTTTGTGTTACAGAACACCACTCATCTGGGATTATAAGTGTCCTCCGAAATGGGTCCGACATCCACATCCACACGGGACGGCGCGGCGTATCACCAGTCTTCAGCCGGGCCCAGCCCTTACTACTGTGCTGTAGGGCCCCTCCGTTTCCCACACCTCCTCCTACGTAGGGAGAGAACACCCCCTTTCTCTGGGTATTGATCTTTCAGGAAGTTCGAGAGGGTCTAAGGGGGGGGGAGGGCCCACTTACTTGCTGTGCCTCTGGGTTGTTTCCAGTGTAATCGGCGAGCTCCCTCCACGAACTGTTCTCCACGTGGCGGCGCAGGGAGGAGGGTAGGGCTTGCCACGGGATCGTCACCAGGCCTTGGTTGCCAACCCGTATACAGATCGTGGGCCAGCGGCTCACAGCGTGTGCTTCTCCGCGCCTTCTATTCCCATGGCGTGTTATAAGTGCTCAGTCAGTCAATGGTGCCAATTGTTTTGCATATAGCTTTTGGGTCCCGCAAGTGTCAGCGGGTGGGTTTGTCGCCGGGATCGGCCTCCACGCGAGGGTCCCCCGTGCAGGGAAGGGAGAGAGCACCAACCACAGTCGGAGTCCATCAGGAGGACCCCTCTCTCCTCCGGTCTCCACCTCTGCCCCTCCAGCTACCAGGGCTGCAGTCCACAATGATCGCGGCCGACACTGCTCTCCACAGCTACCACCGCCGGCACCCGCGGTGCGAAAGGCAGCACCGGTTCCCAGCTGGCGAGAATGACTTCACCTCCGCTCCTCGGGCACACAGCTCCTCCGGTCCCACAGGCCGCCACTGGAGGTCCCCGTTCTCCGGGTCCAGGGAGGCTCCGGTCGTAGCAACAGCGTGCCTTTTCCCCAGCAGACAGGCACGGGGAGTCGGCTCTGCACGCCGCGCATCAGCCGCCGTTCACAGGTAGTAGTTGCCGCTCATCCTGTTTCACTGCGACACGGCACAGGCAATTTCCCCCACTGCAGGCGCCAATGGGTTCTGTCCGTTAGCAGAGACGAGTCGAGGCGGCCATCTTGGATGCACTTTTCGCGCTTCATGCGCTGAAACTATTACTCGCCTTAAATCCACAAGGCATAGGTTTTGCAGGCCGAAACTTCACACGGAGCTGCTTCTCACAGTTACCCAAATATATTTCAAAATTCAGGTGGCTACGACCCGCCAGACAGGATAATGTTGTCAGGATGTTGTCGGCGGCAAGAGGAGCTCACTGGACTCACATATTCCGAACTCGCATGCTGGCCACGCCGGAAAGGTCCTTCTTGAGATTTACTCTGCGCATCAAAACAGGTTTCGTCCCTTTGTTCATTTTGCCATTGGGGGGATTCATGAATGAAGCACACCTCTGGCTCCAGGGTGTCTTGGGTAGGCAGGCAGTGTGGGAGGTGCCCGAAACTGCCTGCGCTTAATCTCCTAGAAGACCCAAATGCACTCTGTGATGATTGGCTGGCTGACTGTCCGGCAAGGTGACAGCTAGGCTGGAATGAAAGGGAGAGAACTGTATAAAAGGTGAGTCTTTTGGCTTGGAAGGCAGAGTTGACCACTGGACGAAGGAACCGAAGAAGAACTTGAAAAGGACGCCTGCTGCAAGTCCTGGACTGTTGGTTTGTGAAGCCCTGCTGCTGTGCCGAAATGCCACGTTCGCATCAACAGAGAAGCCCCCCTTGAGTTGGTGACACCAATCAACTCCAAAGTAAGCCACCTGGACATACATCTCGGAGCTGGTTGAATTTCCACAGAGTTGCAGCTGGAAACTGTGTAGCCAGGAAGAGGAGCACCAGTTTGTGTGCATTGCTTTTAAGTTGGCCAAGAGCTCCAGGAGGATCCTCCGGACTCCTAGGATGCTGTACAGACCGATCCTGAGCCCCCTCAACAGAGTGCAGGGCCCCAGAAGCAAGGAAAGTCCACCACAACATTCAGGAACCGCAGTGTTGCTATTTTTGGTAGATGCAAAGAGCTGATGCACTGAATAGCCACTGGAAGTGAAGTTTGCTGTTTGCAAGTTTTGACCGACATCCTCCCTCTTGTCCCCATGACTGAGGCCCAGGAACAGTGAGATATGCAGAGCTGCACAGGAACAGGAGTCACCTGCTGCATCTTTTCTTCACTTTAAAGGTACTGTACAAAGTCTAACAGAACTTACCTCTTGCAGTAGAGTTGCTTGCATCTTCTACCACTCACAAGTGTAACATCTTGTGGCCCTACATTGATTAATCTTTTTCTTCAAAGACTTCTGAAACATTGTGCAAAGACTTTTCTACTTACCTTCAAAGAAGTGCTTCAGCCTATCTAGACTCTTGCCTATTGACTTTGGCTTAGCCTATTTTGACTGAATGACTCTTATTGGGGGATCTGAAAGTATTTGCCTGCTTAGGAAATAGTTGTGGTATCTTGTTTGCTCTAATAATCTTTGCCTTTGGCTTGCTCTTAACTAATTCTGAATGCCAAAAGTAATACATTTATGTTAACAGCACCCTAGCAATTGAAGTCACCTGAGGGTGTAGGTCTTTGCTGTATGCCATCCCAAATGGGTATTTACTGAATCGGAACTAAGAGTTTGTGTAATTTTGAAGTATATTTGTGTGGTGTTTAACAGTGCTCCCTTCTGAGGAAGGCTTACATGAACTGACTGGTAAATAAATTAATAATTGTTTATCAAGAAACCCTGTGTGTAAGTGTTTGCTTGGATACTTGCCACTGTGAACCTCTGTGTAACTCCCCTACAGCTCACATTGACCCCTCTTGAGATAAGCCTGGCTACTCGTCCACACTACCAACCTCTGTAGTACAGACTTAACCAAAGGTTGGGTTGCTACTGCCAGGAGGTGGGGGGAGGTTGTAGTGCACCCTATGGGTACTGCATACAATCTTGCCTAACACAACCCTTAGATTTATGTAGACCTCTGGCCTCTCCTTTTAGCTTCTCTTTGGTTTAATGGAACACAAATGTGGTAAGTGGGATAGGGATTGCCTGTCAGGCACCAGCTGTGGGCATGGATGGAAGTGCTGGTGTATGCCTTTCGATGGGCTTGACTCTCCACTTGCATGGTTCTCCTGTGTGACAAACCATGACCCTGCCTTCCAACCTCTCTCTTAGTTAAAGCAACTCAGGTGTGCCGGTTTGGTATAGGTAATGTGGTCATGATTTTCTTGGCCTTGGTAAGTCTCTAGCACCAGCTGGGCCACAGCTTCAAGAACCATGCTCGACATATGGGAGTTCCTATTTATGTTATTGGCATAGGTACTGGCTGTTTCTGGGATGCAATGGCCTACCTCTGGTCTCCATATGTTTTTGGGTAGACCTCTTAATTATTGCCTGTATGTCAACTTTGCCACAGGAGCGTTGAGGGCTACTAATGAATCCGCTAGCAGTCCTTCGAATTATGGAGAGGAAACATCACATCTTTGGATATAATGTTGAGATGGAGGTCACAATATGAAGATGAGCCACAATGGGAGCAGAACCTCTGTTTCTTGTTCTAAATTTGACAAGATTACTGGTTAAATTATGTATTTGCTTTTTCTTTTTTTCCTTTGTTGTTTCTTGTTCTTCTGCAGTAATTCAGGGTTTTTTAAAATATTTTTTTCGGGTTATTTTCTTCTTCTGTCTTTTTTATACTGCTTATTATTCTGTAGCATAACTATGTTGATTAAGAACTGCTTCATTGTAAAAGGTTGAATTACCAAATACAATAAAAACATTTTTTAAAATAATAGTTTATGCACTGTGCAAAGAAATCCTGAGTTTACAGGTGCTGCTGGCTCGACTGGAATGTTGCTCTTTGTTTCTATCAAAGGGATCAGCGTAGCTATGGTTACATTTTAATGAGCCACAGTGTTCCATGTGGGGAATTATGGGGTATCCCTGGGATCCTCTGGATGCCAACCTCGGATCCATCATCACAATGCTTGTTGCAGCACCCATATACCCTGGTGACCCTAATCTCTTCCAACAGGGAGGATAATTCCTCACAGTACCAAAATCAAATGAATGTCCAAAAAAGGCTTGATACAGATAAGTTGTTTACTGAAATCAGATAAATCATCCTAACACTGGTAACCCATGCAAAGAAAGCATTTAGATAATGCAAACTAGATACTTATCGACTATACCGCTGGATATTATAATACAGGAGGGACAAATGCAGACAAGAATGAATAAAACATTTAACACAAAAAGCAACAATAGTTACTTTTAGAATGGCTTTGGCTACGGTAGGGTCTAGGGCCCAAGGTAAAGGTAAAGGCCTGTCACTCAATGCGCCTGGAAATGCTTTGCAAGGAGGAAGCTACAGTAGCACATATATTCAACATATTAGTCTCTTGATCCAGATAAACAGCATCAAACAGGCTTCTTGCCACTTCTCCTTGCTGCAGCAGCAGAAGATGATGTCCAAATGTCTAGATTTGTTTAACGGCTTCGGCTCAGAAAGCATCCAGATGCATGAACTGTCAGGTGGGACAATCAAGGATGTCTGTCAATAGAGGCTCAAATTCGTCATAAATTCAATATTGCAGTGCATGGCGACAGAAAATGCCAGGAGTGAGGTCCATGAACTTATAAAAATGATATGGGTGCTAAAGAACTGGGACTCTTTTCTGCGTTTCCAAGAAGTTTGCAAAAGTCCCATGCAGGATACTTCCCACAAAAGTCGAAGTGGGCATCCTTGGTACCATTTCGTTGGATTCAGTCAATCTTTTGAATCTTGCAGCAAGTAGCATTTCTGTCCCTAATAGATGTTTTTGGAAAGGGTATTTTAAACCCTTTCTGGAACATCTATGTCTTCACCGCTTCATACGATGTCTTTGAACAGCTTCAAACAAGTAAGTACCAGATAGAGGTGAGTGGGGGGGACACTATTTATTGTTCATAATCCTAGCAGTCAGAATCAGAAAAATCTTAATTTCGGAGAAGTGCACATGATTAAAATATATACTATAGCACTGCAGAGAGTAATTATGTCATTGATGCAATACAATCCAACATTTGTTACCCACAAACCATGGTCTTACTACAGTTCTTTTCCAATACTATTTAATTACCCCTTTCTTGAAAATTGTAAAAAGGAATGACAAAAAAGGGAAAACATGATCTATTAGCCAAATTGAAATGCAGTCAATAAAGGCGATAACTCGTGCAAATATTGTACATATGTGCTTAATCATTTCATCTTGCGTGGCTTGTTAGAATGAACCTGTTTCCATGGTACTGCAATGAAAACCACGTTAAACACACAGAACATGAATTAATGCTATACTTCTCACAATTGGGTCGATTTTTAAGATAGTCTTTTCTTAATAGTAGTGCACGTCCGATTAACTGATGCAAGGAAACTATAATATTTTATTAGGGACGGCTTACCGCCCCTGTTTTATTTCCATGCTTGTAATGAAAGGGAGGTGGTATTTACTCCAGAGGGTTTCATGGGGTGGGTAGAGCATAGATTTCTTGAGACATACCCTCACAAGAGCATTTCTTATCTTGATTCAGACTTCCGTCCACTTGCTCACCATGCTAACCAACGGCAACAGATCTTTCCTCAATTTAACCAGGATAACCCATTGTCAGGGCTATGCAATCCATGTCAGATTGTGCATAAGGTCTACCCATCCCTCTGCTTTTCCTTGCACTAATCTGGTGGTGAAAAACCTATTTTTATGCCAGGGTTGGATTTTGGTACAAGGCTGAAACACGTGTATGGGGTTGCTGTTGGTACTCTTGTTCAGAGAGGAATTGCCATAGCATTTCAGTGCTGGACTGCCCATGTGGGCGGGACAAAGACTGATATGCAAATGGTTATTTCCCATCTGTGAAAGGTACAGTGAGCAAACAGTGTGTGCTGCAAACTCTCATCTCAGAACAGGTTATCATGCCATGTTCTTTCTGGAGAGGAGCGCCTGCTACCTTTTTTGAAATATTGGATTTTGATATGCCTATGAGTACCTACATGTAAAAATTCTTGCATAAGATATTGCATCCAAATGCTGCTCATACTATCGTCTGATGTAGTTAAATCTTGGGCTATGATTTTAGTGAGATAGTGATGCTTGTTTCTCTAATTTGGAACCCAATATGTTTGCGGTCTCAGCATTAACCCCAAGCAGCTACATGAGTGCTTTGCAAACATGGGAACATTCGGAGGAAAAACAAAAGTGGAGCCCAAAAATTGATTTTGCTTGATCAGAATGGGCAAGGTATTGGAATAATCCCCTAGGTCTGCACCATAAAGAGTTAGTGAAACAAATGTGCATCTACAGATGTGGGGAGAAGTTTCCAGCAGTAGACCGCCCCATGTCCCACCAAACCTTAAAAGTGTGCTATGCATTGCACCATCTTTGTTTCCTGATTTTTGATGTACAAAGTTCATTTCAAATGATCAAATAATATGATTCCCAGGCAACAGGTGTTTTTATCTACTCTTGCTATCCCACTGTTGCCACTATTGGACACACTCTGTTGGAATTGATGGGCATAACTGTCCCACTTGGGGTGACTACAGAAAAACAAAAGAGGTGATGGCTGGAAGGTTTAGAATTAATCCTAAACTCTGGCATTGTTCTGGACAACACTCCAGACCATCATTCTTCGACTGCCAAGCCATTACAAAATGGGAAAGACCATAAGCAAATTAGGGTTGGTCGCATCCCAAAATGGGCAGTCAGAACTACTTAGTTACATCCCTTCTGCATTCCAATAACACCACACCATCTGCGTAGGCCAAAGTGTAGCTCTTCAGACCTTCCCGCTTAGATGTATTAGTGGATCTTTTGTTCATTACCAGTCAGTGGCAAACAATTGATGTACACATTAAAAAAGAGGGTCTCCAAGAAGTGCCCCTCGCATAGATGAGAAATCAGGCAATAATTTAGCTACATGGCCATATGAAAACCTGACGAAGAGATCACTATCCATCTCAAATAAGATGAACAATAGCAGGCCCAGCATCCACAATGAAAGTAGCACAGCCCATAGTATGTTCGGTTGACGCAAGCACTGGATGTGATCATATCCATGAGCCATAGAAAGACTGCGCTCTTGTAGCACAAACATTTAGTATTTGGAATTTATTGGTATTCCTTCATAATATCCCCAAAACCCAGGAATAAACAGGTGCACTCACTGGATTCGGGTAGTGAGGTGTTGTAGATTTATTACCAGGGAACAAATTGCTAGCTGTACTAGGATTCTTCATCAGGGAAGTAACACATATGATTCTATTAGACTCGATCTTAGAGATCCGAGAATGGCTGAGGGCTTAACTTCAATAAGAGATGTAAATCACCGGCATACAGTCTAATAGAGCTAAGTGTCTTGCCTTGTGAAAATAGGACACAACGGGCCATGCTCCCTGGGGCAAATGTTGTCTCTTTGGGTAATAGGCCTCCAAATGACACCCTTTGGCCCAGAATTCCAAGGCATATGGTGCATTGATACTATTGGGTCATTATTGTGATTCTTTTTTAACTGTGTTTGCTTCGAACTTAACCATATATGTTATGTAATTGGGTCCCAGCTTGACTATATTAATGCATTTTCACCCTTAATTTGAAAGATACTTTTGTGATAATTTATTTGTGATGTTAAATGGTTTGTTATTATTATTTATTTAATGTGATACAGTTTTACATAAAGAAAAACTTTTCACAGAAACCAAATCATTGATAAAAACATATATATCAACATCCTAACAAGTACACTTAAATGAAACTAAAACATATAATCATTATTTCATGATATCAAAGAAGAGAAAATAAATATGTGACTAAAACTAAAACAGATGAAGATTCAATTACTCTGAACATTCACTTCTCACTTCGAATCATATCATGACTCCATGAGGGTCATTACAACCTGGGCGGTAAGGGATACCGGGCACTGGTAAGGAGACCGGTGCCGGTAATCCCTTGCCGCCCTATTCCAAGGTTCCTTTTTGGGGACCGTAAGGAACGTGTGGTCTGACCACACGTCCCTTACGGGTCCTGCTAAGGGACCAGGGCGCTAATAACAGGCTTGCAAGTTGCGAGCCCGTTATTAGTGCCCTCCCCATTCCCATTGAGCCCCATAAGGGCTCAATGGGAATGGGGAATGGTTTGTGCAATGGGGACTTACCGGTCCCGCCAGGGTCAGACTAGACTGGTAAGTCCCCATTGCACAACACCAGACACGGGCACGGTATGGGAGGCAGCCATACCGCCCAGGTCGTAATGACCCCCCATGACTCCCATATTCATGAACTTTACTGCAGATGACCACACTCTGTACATAGATAGATGAAGACTAGCATTGAGAGTATTTAAGCACTGATATCAAAACTCAGATTCTTTGATATAATCCAAATGATGCACAAATCTGCCATAGTGCCTAACATAGACAGGGCCCATTGTTGGGCATTGTGTTAATATATGCTTGCCTGTCTCGGGCACGTGGCGATTATTGCAAATTCAACAAAATCGTTCAGGCTTGGGTATTTTCCTCTCCTGCCCTGTTACTGCTAATACTGGGAGAAGGTTAATTCGTAATAGCAGTAAAAACCTTCTCAGGTTAATCAATGGGCACAGATTTTGGTATTTTTGAGACTGTTTGAACATATAGAATATATGCTGTACAAATGTATAGCTTTTTAGTTTCTCAAGGTAGGCAAAGTTACTGTGCCAATCCCATAGATCCAAGCGCTTACCCAAGGAATGTTTCAGATCCTCTTGGTCTACTCCCCAAAACGGATTCCAGCCAATTTCATCAAGCAGGTAATCCATATTTGCTTTTAATATAAGTTGTTTTCCACCTCAAATATCCTCCCCACACATGCCAGTAGAAAATTAGAGGGATTATTAAGTATTTTTGTGTATACTTTGTCTCTTTTTTTCATAACCAATGCTTTTAATGAAAGAATTCCCAGTTCCAATCTTAGGATGCCATAGGTATACTTTGGGTAAACCCAATAACTTCTTCCAAAATTTCCCTTCGATAATCCAGAGCCATTTTAGATCAACGTTAACCACTGCTTCAAGTCCATGTTATCATAGGGGCCAACCATTGTAAGTACAACTGGTGTGCTCCCCAAAGGGAACATCCGCTTTGATTACGAGTGAATTGGTAGATCAAGGCTGTTTATTGTGCTGCCTTGATTTTGCGGACTGATATACAGGAATGGTAATTCCCCCAATGATCAAATTCCACTCCTACGTATTTATAGGTGGGAGCATATGATATTTCTATGGTTCTTGCGTACATGTGATGACAGCTACTTTACAATTGGTGTATAGGATAAGTTGGGTCTTCTCACGATTGATCATCAATCCATTGGATTCAGCGTATAGCCATAGCCTCTCAGCCAATCTGAGTAGCCCACTGAACATGTGATCAAGGATCACTAGATCGTCTGCATACGACATTACGCAACAACGCTCGGTGCCTATTTTCGGAGGGCAATTATAGACTCCATGAATAGCCTAATGTTTTATGTTTATGTCTCATATGTTGATGTTAAAACATTTATGGCTTTAAGCCAAAATAAAGTTATGATGCTGATGATGTTATTTATTTTGCGCTTTCATCAAAGTGCTTTACAAAACACTTGATCAGCGAAACAAAGAATATAATGGTAAAAATGATAACGCAAATTCGATACAGGAGTGGGGAGTTAAGAACCTGAATGAGGGAGAGGAAGTGATTTTTGAGATGGGTGAGAAAGATAAGGAAGGAAGTGGAAGAGTGGATAGTAAGAGGCAGTGCATTCCAGCTTGGGCATGTGAAGAGGATACTTTAATTGTGAGCACAGAGTGCAGGGGGTAACTAGAAGTAGATAACTAGGGGGTAACTAGAAGTAGATAACGGAAGATCGATATGAAGGGGCAGGACCATGGGTAACGTTAAATACTATGCAGAAGGAATGAAAGGGGAGACAAGAATTAAATGGCAAGAAAGATGTACATTGAAGCAAAGAAGAGATGTAAGCAAGAGAAGGTAAAAGGAAAACAAGGCGGATAACAGGATTATAAGCAGAGTGAAGGGGGGTAGTATGAGAGGCCGGGTGTCCAATTAGAAGAGCAGAGCAGTAATCGACCTGAGAGATAAGATTAGAGAGGATATAAGAAGATTAGTAGTGTGACATGGAAGAAAGGGTGGGTACAACAGAGATTGTACAGGAGGAAATGACAGATATGAGCAGTATTATTGATGTGTGTGAAGAAAGAGAGAGAGGAATCACAAATGACAACAGGTTGACAGGCAGAAGAGGCAAAGGGCAGGGTTTAGGGGGAAAAGAATGCAAGACATTTTGGCAGTTTTGAGAAGGAGGAAGGGATGAAAACTCAGAGTTTTACTTTTGGAGTGGTTTAAGTGTAGAAGGTCAGATGGCATCCATGATTTGATAGTTAGGAGATAGGAGGTAACAGTAAAGTGAAGAAAGTCTGAAAAGGAGGAACAAGAGAAGATCTGTGAATCGTCTGCTTAGAAGTGATAGGAAAGGTTGAATGATTTGATTAATGATGAGAGAGGAATGTGGTTGTGAGAAAAGAGTAGAGATCCAGGGACAGAAACCTAGGGAACACTGTCATGTAATGAGCGGGGGAAGAGAGGTTACCAGCCGAGGAGACACAGTCAGAGCGATGAGAGACATATGAGCAAACCAAACTAAGTACAGAGCCAGAAAAGTCAGGAGAGGGTGATGACCGATAGTGTCAAAGGCAGCGCAAAGGAAAAAAAGAATGAGTATGGCTGAAAGCTTATTGTGACGAGTGGTGAGAAGAGCATTGGAAATGTGTAGAAGTACGGAATGTGCAGGACAGAAGTCAGATGGAAAGGGGGAAGGATGAAGTGTTGTGAAAGAAGAAAGGCACTTGAGAATAGACAATCATTTCAAAAAGATTATATAAGAAAGGGAGAAGATAAAACAGGTGAAAATTAGAGGGAAGTGCTGGATCAAGAGAAGATTTGATCAGTATCAGCCTATTTGAAACCAGATGAGAAAGTGGAGAAGGAGAGGGAAAATTTAAGACAGAAGTAAAGAAGGGGAGTAGTTGAGAGACAACAGAAGGAATTAAAGAGGAAGGAATGAGATCGAGAGGGGGCAGCCAGATAATCATTTGCTAAGAAATGGGCAGTGTCAAAATTAGAATCAGCAAAATGTTGAGAATAAATCTTAGGTTCAGAATGTATTCAGATGTGCCTATACCTACATAAAAGCCATACTGGGCTTCAGACAGCACTTTGTGGGTTCTGATCTAGTCCATAGATGGGAGATAGATTGATGACAGTAACACTGACCTCTCGTCATATTGAAAGCTTGGCATAATGGTCACTTTCCTGGTGAAGCTAGTGTGGTGTGAAACCAGATAGTATGGAGGAGCCTGGTTTGTTATCGTTAGAGAATCATTATCCATGTAGCGATTATTTATCCATCATTGCATCCTGATTAGTTATCCATTATCCACATATTAGTTAGCATTTGCAATTTTATACAGAATTAGGCCTGTTATATTTGAAGTGCCTTGCTAGTGTCATGTAGAGACACGTAGATATGTTGTTATATATTATGTATGCATCGTAGAGACACCACACATGAGTGTGCACTTAGAATATGCAGTGAGATTTGAGTATAGTGCTGGTTATGAATGAATGTGTTAGGCACTACATTTGAGAATAGAGAAGGCATGAGGGTTTTGATTTTGAAGACATTCCATTGAGACCAAAGAGAAACGCCACGGACTGCGAAAGATGTTATGAGTTACAGTGTACGAGGAAAGCGTAAACAGTTTCTTAGCAGACAGAGATTAGACGTGACTCTTGCCTTGGTAGAGACACGGAGAAGGGCATAGTATCAGCAGGCCTGGCTGGCTGGTGTTCGCAGACAGAGATGGTGGGGGCCATGCAGGGAGTGTTTTGCCTCACGGAGAGACATGCAGAGAGAGGGATTTCAGTGGAGTGAATAGAGAGATATGGGGAGATGGTAGGATGGTGTTTTGTAACGCAGACAGTAGAAGGCCATGGTATAGATATGATGTACAAAAGTCACAATGACAAGAACACACAGTAATTGAAAAGTACAAGACATGCATCACAGACTTTTAGGCATTGCTTGGATTTAGAAATGCTGACAGATAGACAGAGAGGCATTTTAGCTTAGAGAGACATGTAACCATGGATATGTATGTACGTCATTGAATAGTATAATGAGAGGTTAGGCTTTGGGAGTTTGTAGTTTGAGATGTAGTTCGAGATGTAGTTTGAGATGGAGTTTGAGATGGAGATGCTCTCTGACCCTGAGATCGAGGGAGCTTTTCTCTGAGATGGAAGAGAGATTTTTGGCTTTGGCATAGGAGAGGCGTTTTAGATGGAGCTGCTCTCTAAGAGAGGAAGCATTGGGGAAGCATTCTGATGAGAGCTGATGAGATTGATCTGGCAGGGAGACTGGCAGAGAGAGTTGGCAGGAGGACCAGACCACTGAGAGCAGAGGCCTGTCCCTGACTGACTGATTGGTTGCAGAGTTAGCTGGAGTGGAGAGACATGGCAATAGGGGAGTATAGATCTGAATAAGAAACGTGCATGGGGAATTAGGACAGACACTCACACAGAGCTTTGGCTGACATGATAGATGGAGTAATCAGACAGGGATTGTCTTAGAGAGAGAGTGTGAAGTGTGGTGTGGATTGGAGAGGAATGGTGTGGATTGGAGTTGCTATTAGATTGCTTTTATTAGAAGCCTGTAAGGCTTGTAGTTATTGCATTGCATTGTAGATTTGCACCAAAAACATAAAAGGTGCAAATTCGAGATGTGCATTATAGTAGTGTTTGCATCATGCATTGCTGTGTATGAATAAAAGTGTTTCTATTGTTGAATCGATTCATGTGTTTTCTTTGTGTCTTATGTTAGTGTGTCCATAGTATAGTAACTTAGTACTAACACAGTGCACAATTGCCCTGAGATACAAGAGCAGGGGGCGCCTAGTGATCCGCACCCCCCGAGGTAGATTTGTCTGAATGACAGTGGTATCTTCAGGAATTTACAATTTCTTCTATTTCATTTGATTATTAACATTTCTTTGGTCAGTGCTACTCTTTTCATGAAGTACTGCTTTTATTTGTATTTGCCTTGTTATTATTATTTCCAATGACTTTTTCGTCACTGTGGTATTTTTCTGAAATTTACTATAAAGTGTATTTCGCTGTATTATTATGTTTTCTCATAATATAAATGATATTGCCCCTTTGCTATTTTTTATTACTCACTACAATGTTTTTATTCACCTTTTCATTGATATTTTTGTCACTTTGTTATTCATCTTAAACGTACACTTGTTCTATTTCACCTTGCTTATTATTATTTTTGTCACTATTGTATTTTTCTTGAAGTATGTATTCATTAAAATCAAGGACGACATTCATGAACTGGAGTGAGATTAGTAAGAAATTGCAAGAGGGATGGCACTGGCAGAGGAAAATGTCACAAGAGTATGCAATGATTGCTATATCAGAAATCAGAAAGAAGAACAAAGCTTGAAATGGGGCCAATGTATTTAAAGTGTGAAGTAGTGCACACACTTTCATGAAATATGCGCAGTCGGTAATGTGTGCATTATAGTTTTCATGCACCCTTTGCTCCGTCCAGTAAACCTCCCAGAGCCACAGCATGCTTCTGTCTGCTGCAACTAGTTTCCTTTAAAGGAAACAGACATATCCGGTATTTAATGTTTGCTATAGTTTATTATAAAGCATAGCTTAGTTTAGTTTAAGGTATATTTTAGAGGTTATAAATAGTTAAGTTTCTAGAAGTTCCAGTGTTTAGAGTTTGAGTTTATGGTTATAGAGTTTGGGTTTTTAGTTTAGAGTTTCATTTTTAAAAGTAAGTTAAAGGCTCTATGAGTCACAGATGACACACTTAACTTGCACTTATATAACACTGCATTCTTCTGACAGATTGGGGTTAAGAGCCTTTTGTACATGCATGCCAAGGCCTGCAAGGAGGCCTGGAATCTGGTGCAACACTCTGTCCCAACGGTGACAAACCTGTTTGGGGTATGCTTGATTCCAGTTCTCACATAAATCTTGCCCCACAATGCCTTCTTTACTGGGAAGGGGTACGCTGTCCCTTCCCACTCCAGCATATGTGGCATGTAATGTGCCATATAGGATATTCGACAGACCACCTCCACCTCAATGAGCTGTGTGGGGCTATCCAACCACAAACACCAAGTGACAATCGCCAAGAGAAAGAGGTTTCCATGATAATCCCAAAGTCACAAGTTTTGTGCTTAAAACACGCGTCTGCTTCTGACTATGTGATGTGCACTATGCATGAATATACGCCCACAAATATAGCTATGTGTATTTTGTTTTCCTCTAAATGCATTTTAGCTAGTACTATCTGAATGCATTTTAGGAAGTAATACACTCTGCAGATGGGGTTATGCTTCTCAATTCTTCAGAACAGCTGCATTGTGAACTACTTCATTCATGAACACACTCATATTAGACAATTTGCAGCCGCAAAGAGAAATGGTGAAAGATGTTATCTGCTCAATGAATGGTGTTGGCAAAATAACTTCCCCTCCAGTGTAGGTGGAAAGAAATGACAAACATTGCTACTTTACGTAGCTGTCAGGTTGGGAGCAGGGTGAGGCTGGTGTCTGTCTGCTTTGGCCTGACCCACTTTCAGAAGGATAATAATGATAATGATAATGATTTGTTATATATTAAGAATCTTAAGCCAAAGCGGTTTACAGAGAACAGATTTACATATATGTATCATCGCAACCGAAGTTGGTACTCATTTATCGACCTCAGAAGCATGAAAGGCTTGGCGTTGTGAGTTCTTGAGGACTGCATTATCCAGAGCTCCCGGTGGCGGGGAGGTAGCCACCCGGGAACTCCAGTTTAGCCCTGCCTCAGACCTTGAAGTTGCTGGTAATTGACGTACACAGTTTGGGGCCAGAATGGGCTCTGCATGTCAAGTGCTTCGGTGGCTTCTGCAGGCTTGCTCACCCATCTACCGCCTCAGTGTTTGCAAAGGTTGCTAACCCACATGACAATGTGGTGGTCACAGCAGGGGTTGTTTGCTGCATCGGCAGCCACAACAGGTGCTCTCACTCCGCATGCCACTTTGGTAGCAACAGCAGGCTAATTTGCAGGCCGCTTCGCCAGCAACAGTAGATGTGCTCAATCCACACGCCGCTTCAGTGACAACAGCGGGCTAATTTGCACACTGCCTAAGCAGTCACGACAGGCCCCTGCAGCCTGTGGATTTCAGGATACAGTCCCCTGCAAGCCCTGGGGACTCACATCATGAGTAGCAGGGTCAGAGATAAGTGGATCATATCTGAGTGGGGGAGGAAGGATGAATGATGTGATGTGATCAGCACTAGATTAAGTTACAGGTTTACCATTCTACAAAAAGCAACGGAACAGCTTCATACTAAGACTCCGGGAACACACACAACTGGTTCACCACCTGGTTCACAAATGAACTCCTAACTTTGAACTGTGTGCCCTTAGATAGGACTGTAAATAAATAAAAAAATCAGATCATTACAAATTGCTTGTATCTATAGTAACTAGAGCGTATATGAAAAAAGATTCCTGTGAATGAAACTATCCAATCAGTGCCTCCAAGGCACCAGACAACGCTGTTCCTACAGCTCCAAAGATCCCATCAACAATCACTATCAACTGCTCTAAAATTAGATCGACAAATTGTTCTGGGACAAATTGTTTAAAATAATTGACAGATCATTGAATTCCCCATCATGGGTTGACCTCATGGTCAACGGTGCTAATAACTTATGGTCTAGTCAGCACTTCATCTTTCTTAGGCTGATACAATCCGTACCATTGGGTTGGATAACAATACACATGGGTTCTCAGTGTCAAGACATCACCCCACCCCCTATTGGAGAAAAGGCACACACTCTCTCTGATAACTTTATTTTCACAATATAAAACTATTGAAAACAAGCAATTAACACATATTTAACTAGTTAAAATATAGGAGAATATCATATAAACAATACCTTAATAGTTAGTGGGACAGAAATACTACAATGAAAACATTAAAACTCCAGAGAGGACTTTGCTTTTCCTAACCAAAGAGCTCCTTCTATAAAGGAATTCCAAGACGATGATCCAAAGGGTCCTTGATTGACAGAAAAGAAATAAGACCTGAACAGGAGGGTGCCCTGCTCGCGCTAGACACCATCCCACTGGTGACAAGCTTGCTTGGCGGTGTGCATGATTCCAGTTCTCACAGCCATCTTGGTCCAGCAATGCCTTCTTTACTGGGAGGGAGTATGTGTTCCCACTCCACTCCAGCATATGTGTCTCATGCAACATGCCGCATTAGACAGGCAACCTCCACCTCAATACATTCTAGTGAATCTCGCAGGGGCAACCTAACAAAGCACATACACATAGTGAGTTTTACCAAGAGAACGCACTACCTTTAAGCCAAAACTAATGCATTGGCGTACACCGAGGGAGAGATGGCATACGAGGAGGGACACACTTCTTGCAGGTGTTGTGTGGTTATTTACCCACCCATTGACTGCCCATGTCCATGCTCATCCCTATGGTCATTCCCACCCACTTCCTGCCCCTCCCCACCCAAAACACACCCTCCTAGGATCTCTTCGAGCTCACTTTATCAAGCCTTAAAGCCTCAAACTTTGTGCTCGAAGTGGCTGACAGTGTTCTATCAAAGTAGTCTTCTGAGAGCTAATGGTTTAATTAGAGCTGTAAACACGCTACTGGTTGCTGATTAACAAAATGTCTTAAACAAGTCTGCCTTTAGCCACTTGATTTATAAGCAGAATGCAAGTCCTTCACTGACGTCCTGTTAAAAGCAAGCATCGGCAAAGTCAACAGATGTGGCTTGTATATAGGTATTAGAAAAGCATTTGCCAGGCTGTGTTTTCATATAGGTACGTCACCATTTTCAAGCTGCTTCCATTAATGGCCAGTTAGCACCATACGGTAATGCCTGGTAAACACCTTTCCCATATATACACAAAAGCCAAATCTGTTGGCATTGCTAATGAATGTTTTGCTTGTTGCTACTTTTTTAACCCTAAGTGTGGTTGACGGGTTTGGTGTCTCTCTTTAGTTGTTGAGGTCCCCTTTTGGAAGAACTGACAGGGTCCAAGCCAATTGCCAGAGTCCAGAAATCTGATAGGATATTTTGGTTTACAGTTCTGAAGTAGTAGGTTAAGAGAGCCATTTGGGATCAAACACCAGGTTGCCGGCCTGAGGGCTGCAGGTTACAAGAGCCTTTTTGGATACAACAGTAGGCTGCCGGCCTGAGGGCTGCAGGTTACGAGAGACATTTTGGATCCAACACTAGGTTGCCGGCTGAGGGCTGCAGGTTACGAGAGCCAATTTGGATCCAACACCAGGTTGCCAGCCTGAGGGCTGTAGGTTGGCAGAGTTAGATCATGCGTGCACATTAATGTTGATCTGGTTCTGCTCAGCACTTCAAATGCAAATGCAGATCACACCCAGAGAATGCAGTGCTGCAAAGTGTATCAATCAAGATAGGCATCAAAAGTCCAAGTCTATTGTGGGTCTCTGATTTTGTGAAGATAGTGTTGGAAATGTGAGTCAGTGCCTTGAAAAATGCATAACATGCACATTCTAAATGAAAGCACCAGTCCAGATTTATACAATAACGTGACCAGTAGCAACCAATCGCACAGATGTAAAGCATATCGAACAAACCTTCAGAAACTATGAACAGAAATATGCGTGATGCTGCTCTGGCTTCCCCAGAGAAGAACACCTTGACACAACAATGGAGAACTGCACATTTGCATTCAGGCACCCTGTTCAAATTTAAACACCTCAATGTTCTTATGAATTAAAACAAAGTGCACTGTGCATCAATGACGATTTCACAACTCTCTTATACATGTGGTATGCCAACATTGATGTAGGGGTAGGCACAGAACATTGAAGTGCAGGGAAACGACACATGACATTGTATACAATAAAGACAGAAGAACCTGGGGAAGAAGTTCCAACAGAAATAAGCCTAGCATACAGAGGAGTGTGGTTATTACGTGGATGAGCAGAAGATAACCAGAAGATAGAAAACACGTCCTAAAATCATTCACCAAATTAGAATTCTAGCGCACATTGACCCTAACTCTACTAGTATAATAGAAAGATGATCGGTATCTGGGTAGCATAGATGAACTACGAGATCTATGCCTATTTCAGAATTTCCAAACTGTGCTTACTAGGAGGCTATCCATGAAAATAAAGACGGTGACCAACAGGAAAGTAGAACCACACACACTTAACCCGTATGGCATTCAGAAAACAACTCTCAGCAACTAGCCTCCATTATACATTTATATAATGAACTCTATTGATTCTCTATCCTCCAGCTTCCCTTGGCATTCTACAAGCGAGATGAACTATTGCGTACATATACTCAATTGAATTGTCTTGGGAGGATAGCTCAGGGGCAACATGCTCGTCTTGGAAGCAAGACGACACGGAGCAAAAGGTTCGATGCCCGGGTCCGCGAGCAATCATACCATTAGAAGCCTTCAACCGGCAAAAAGACCATATAGAATGACCACACTATTAAGCTATTTATAAATGCTCCTTGAAAATGTGCACAAAACATTACTTGAGGAGGATGAATTGCAAAACCCCAAACCAGGAAAGTCAAATATGAAGATTCTGTGGCTTCCAGGAGTTCTAACTCAGGCAGCGATGAAGCAGAAAAACAACTTGTGCCCAGCGAGGGGGGAGGGGAGCGTGAGTCCTGATGCCCACACTTGTTTAAGAAAGCACACATTTTCAGACATGTATTTCAATAAGTGAATTATGGAAATGCTTGAGTGTAAGCACTGAGAAAGAGTGTGTCCTTTATCATGTCGTCCTGTTAAGGCTGCCTTACTGACTGAATTCTGGAATGAACCATAGGGTAGAGGTAAGACCATTAGCATATATGTTCACAGACATTGGACTCATGTTTAGAGATATGTCTGCTTAATTGCTTTGTGTAAATATATGCAGTACAATCTAGGTACGCATTTGTGAAAGTGCCAAATTCAATTAAAGGATTCACACATGTCCTATGATAAGGCGAAGCAGCAAGTCTCCCTATTAACAGAGCATGGTTGCTGATTAAAACTGAGATAAATAGGGACGCATCATGTCCAGTAATGTTCTTATTATTCCATTGTAATGCTCCCATATTTAATATGAACTTGCAAGGTGTATGCTCCTCTTGAGCATTGCAGTAAACAGCTAGGAATGTTTAATGTCCTTCTCAAAGTGGCATAGATTAAAAGATCATGTATAATTACAGTAAATGAATGACCCTTGCTGGCACAACAGCATATTTACACATTTAAGTCAGCTAATCCATTTTACTTCACTTTTTAGTAACAACAGTCATTTATCACCACTTAGCTTAGACATTTGAAGACCCTTGTACAGTGTGAGATGTAATTCCTGAATTCTTTCGCATACAAATGTTGCACAAAGTAATTGATCATTGATTAAAAGTCATCCGAACTGTGATTCGCTGCGACCTATTCATCATGAATTATACATGTTGAAGAAGCAAGTCAATTGCATTGAGTATACATCATGCATGCATGCAAGCATGAACCTATCTGGGAAGCAATGGACAGATGCACAAAGGGGACAGATCCAGCGACTTATGAGTAGGGTGCAGGGGTATTAGAGGAGCTAGGATGGATAGAGAGTGTCAAAGCTCCCCTCAGACACAGGCAGATTATATTTCTTCCATGATTGTGATTATGCTACCACTGCTACCAGAACCTCAAAAGTGCATGTTCTATTGGAAACAGTTGTACTCCATTATTTCCCCTATCTTGGCTAATTGGTCAGTGTTATCCTTCCCTTCCTTGTCATCACCTGATACCTTGGAAAGTCCTCTGACCTTCTTCCAAGAAATTAGCATTCCATTCTCTACACCTATACTGTCACTAGTGTGAATATGGTTTCCATGATTCAGTGGCAAATTACACCATGTCATCATCTCCTTTACTTTTTACTTAGGTAGATATTAGGCAAAAATATTCCTGGCATAATCAGAGTCAATAATGATCACCAATTCCCATCACTGATTCTCCACAGCCATGGAGATTGCCTAATAAATGTCAGCCAATTAGACTGATGGACTAGGCGATCAGGTGACAGGAGCGTATGTCATTTCTTCTGGTTTCTGGCTTCACTTTCTGTCTGGAACTTGACTGGGAGTGGCCATCTTGGACTGACCACTGACATCACTTCCAGTGGTCATCTTGGATCCATGACATCACTTCTGATGGCCATCTTGGATCCTTGACATCACTTCCTGTAGCTATTTTGGACCAAACCCATCTCCAGCTGAAAGCCACAAGAGGCTCCTCTGGCAACACCAATTAGGAAGGAATCACCTCATCCCAACAATAGAAGGGAGAATATCAGGGAGACGGTCCACAGATGGACTAGGAGATCAGGCAACAAAAACATGTGTCATTCCTTCTGAACGTCTGACGGCCGTCCAGCCAGGGGTATCCCAGTAAAGGTTGAACAGTGAAGCGTGAAGACGAGCCCTTGACCAGCCTCTTTGCCTCTTAGCCTTTGAACCATTGCTCTTGCCTTTGCCCATTGCACCTGCGACTACCTGAAGCTTTCAAATTACTGTGCTGTCTTTCTACACTGTGCTACTAACCTATAATGCATTCATTACTGCTCCTCTTCTCACCTTTCCCTACGCTTTCACCAATCACCATACTACTTCCTCCTTTGTTATTTCCTATAAAACCCACAACTCAGAACTCCCACTACTCCATTTCTCTTCCATCTCCTTCATACAAACAAAGCAGACAAGCTAACCATACCTCCTCTAGCACCTATCCACCTCACCTCTCTTCCTCTGAGACTCAACTTCTCTTCTCTTCCTTACCTTATCAACTGAACATTACACTCTGGGATGCTCAGTCTATATGCAGCAAAACCTCCTTTATCACAGACTACTTTCACTCCAGCTCTCCTCCCCTAGACCTTCTTGCATCACTGAAACCGGGATTTCTCCATCTAACACTGACACTCTTTATTATTATTATTATTACTATTATTATTATATTTATTGAGCATGGACCTAGCTTTGAGAAGCAACAGAGCGCCTTACAGAGGTATGCACCAATACAGATAGAGAACAGAGTGCTTTACAGAGGTGTGCAACATTACAGATGCATAACATAGTGCTTTTCAGTGGTAACAACAGAACAGTTATACAGTGGGGGTCACTGGCATAACTGGGGCCACCGCAGCCCCCGCAATGTGGGGGGCTCCATGGACCCCACAAGCCTCACACTGTCACTTTCAACAACAACAAAGAAATAAAAAGGCGCACGCTTGCAAAGGTCCTACAGGTGCCTTTTTCATTTTTTGCTAGGCAGCAAAGAGTGCAAGACTTTCTTTCTCTTGTCAGGACACACTCTCTGTAGGTGGTTGCAAAGCAACCAAGAGCCTGGCAATCCTGAGAAGCAGAGAACTTCTCGCTATTGTACCCCTGCCTGGTGCCCAGGCGCTGACTGGAGTCAGACCGAAAGCAGTCACGCTGAATGAAGTTCGGCTAGAGACAAGTGTTTGAATGGGAATGTGTTTCTGAGATAGGATTTGGCACCAGATTAAGGCACTCAGAAGCCAGTGCTCACCAACACAGCAAGATAGCTAAGCAGTGGTGGAAATGGAAAGAATGTGGTGGTGCACCCAAAATACCGTTGGTAATGCAAGGATTTTTAGTACATTAAGGGACCCATAGACACACTTTACAGTAGAAGGTTACCAGGGTAGCTCAGCAGGTAGAGAGACCATTGCAGAGATGTTACATATTATAAACTGGTTGTTAATCGCATGAATTTTTGCAATTCCTTATAAAAAACAAGTGCTACAAAATGTGCTTGGCCAGGGCCTGGGATGGGCTGGTCGCTTGCTTATATTTAGAGCGGAAGTTGAGGTATGCTGTCCCTGTAGTGAAAATCAAATTTTGGCAATCATGAACACACCGTTTAATTTCCTGATTACTGAAGTCAGCACAACAGAAGCATTTATTTATTTATTATTAAGCAGTTTGAGAAGCATAATAACGTCTTTTAAATATAATCACTAATAAAACACAAAGGCATGGTCACAAAAATGACAGGCTATTGTGTGGTAGTACGACAAAAAAAGAAACACCTTTTCAAAGAAAACTAGTAAATGCAAGTTTAAGCAGCATTTTTGAGTTTGGAAATGAATTTTTCCTATGAAAGTGTAAGATGCACATTTGGAAAACAATAGTGTGCCAAGCACTTAGAAAGGTTGCTTTTAACAGTGATCTCCAATTGATTCTCGTGGTGTCCCTTTCAGGCCAGAAGAAAGAAAAAAACAGGCTGCGCAATTAGTACCTGCAAAGGCGCGAGTGAAGGCAAGGGCAAGGATGACAGCGCAGATCACTGAGTCCTCATCTTCTCTCTGCAAAGGTGGGGGCTCGCTAGGCAAGTCTGAGATGTGGGCAGACATCTGATGCCGGATCTCGGACCCAGCAAGAGCCAGCCCATTGACCAGCACTGGAGTTAGGGTGCGACTGACACTGACAGGGAGGCATGTTACACAAAACCCTACATGTGTTCACACTGAACCAACACAGTGCAAGTTTTAAAAAAAGGCATCAACAAGAGGACATTCTTTTTGGCTGTTCGAATGCTTGGAGGTTGCCTCCCCTTTCAGCCTCTGCTCTGGAAGCAAGTGCTTTTACCGACACATCTGCAGTGAAATCCTGTACATTGATTGCAACTGTATCTTCAAGTGTGCTCGTCCTCACCCTGTGTTAAATCAAGCCACTTCCACCTTAAATTGAGATTAAAGGCAAGAAGCCAAATGATAGTGCTTTGTTTCATGCATTTATGCTGTGGTTATCACGGACGAATGGCAACACTTACCACATTAGCTGATTACGCAAATGTTTTGTGTTCCAGATCATTGAAGGCAGATTTAGATTTGATGTGGTCTGGCAATGGGACCCCACTGTCCTTGGGATGCTGCTGGCTTCCCACTATGATTCCCAAGCTTTCTGGTGGCAGAGGTCTCTTCAACATCCTGGGATCTGGTGTTTGGGTAGCACACTCCATTCCATAGCTCTTGCCAGCATTCTGATCCACTGTGCCTCCTGCAGCGCCACCTGCCTCCAACTCCTGTCAGGAATTATTGGCACCCATTGCTACTGACATTGTCCCTGTCCATATTGTGTATGAAAAAGAAAAAAAGATGCTACCACACCAGCACTGCTCATTGGGCTGTATTTTCCTGTATCCACGATCCGGCAAAATATGTCTCCTTGGATCATAATTCCACTCCTCAGGAGATCTATTGTTTTTAATTTGCTTTTGTTGCCAAATTCGGGTTTGGAATAGAAGCTTACCCACTAGACCACTGGAACATCTGGTTAGAATATAAGTGAGTGCGGGGAGTGTTACTTGTGTTGTGTTGCCCGACTATTAGATTTGTTTCCTGCTGAACGAGATAGCATTACTCTTGGCAAGTGATTTTTTGCTGTCTGCTGCTTTGGAGTAGGAGCCAAAGACTTCTAAAACCCCCCAGCTACGTGGAGCATCGCGGAGTGCAGGGAGTGTTACTTGTGTTGTGTTGCCCGACTATTGGTACTTTTTCCTGCTGAACGAGACAGCGTTACTCTTGGCAAGTGTTTTTCCACTATCTACTGCTGTGGAGGAGGAGCTAAAGACTGCTAACCCCCTCCGCTATACAGAGCGTCGCGGAGTGCGGCGAGTGTTACTTGTGTTGGGTTGCCCGACTGCTGGAAATGTTTACTGCTGAACGAGACAGCGCTTACACTTGGCAAGTGTTTTTTCACTGTCTGCTGCTGGGGAGGAGGAGCCAAAGAATTCTACCCCCACCTCCGCTATATGGAGCATCACAGAGTCCGGGGAGTGTTATTTGTGTTGCTTGGGGTGCTTTGGTGTGCCGGAGACAATGGACCCCCTGTTTGTAATTTCTGCACCATGAATACTGACTCCTACCTAATGTCAGCCTTGCTGCCGCAACCGCTGCTAACAAGACAGCAAAATGGAAAGGCGCCTTGACGTTAGCGAGTATCTCTCCGAAAGAGCTGTGAAGCAGAAGAGCTGACAGTCACTCAAGCCAAATAAGCAAATGTGTTAATTACCTTTGTTTTCCTCCTTTTGAAAGCAATCAGGTGCATGGAGTTGCGCCTCTGACTAATGCCTCATCCATCCCCAAAACTCAGTGCAAAACTTTGTGCATTTGTGTGACTGAAGTAAGTGGCATGTTGGTGGACTATGGACAGTGTATGGATGGAGGTGCTTGTATGGATTTGGACCCATTTGCCTGTGCTGTGCCATGTGCTGTTCAGGGCATTTGTAACTTTGACTGTGAGGGTGGAAATAACCCATGCATGCTTTTGAAGTGGAGGGTACGGTGCCGCCTCTGTGTATATTAGCCTGGCGAAGGGGGGAGGAGCTGTGAGTAAAACTCAAGCTATCCTGACCGTGCCACTAGCTGGTTGGACCAGGCAGCACTGCGGGCCACCTGCTCTCACTGGAATCTTCTGCGTTGTTGGCTTGCAAAGAGGTAAGCAAACCTCATGGATTGAAGATTGCATATGATGCTGGTTCACTGTATGAATCCACTGTTGAGGTGGATGTGCTTGCAAATCGATCTGCAGTCGCGTTCCCTAATAATGCTGGTCCTGAGTCCCTTGTCCCAGTGTCAATGAAAGCTACTTCACAGTCCGACTGTTATCAGGGCAAAGCTCTGAATGAGGTCTTTGCCAACCCGGTGAGCGGCTTACACAATTTAGTATGCTTGGATATTATTGCATGTGATTACGCTCATGTAGAGCAGAGTCCAAAACAAAGGAGCAACTCCCTGGCAGTAGTGGACAAACTCATTCGGGACTTAACGCATATGACAGTGTGATGGGTAACAAATGTCGAGATGAGACATCGAAAAATTCAAACCTGGTGCCTCCAAGGCGGAGGGGTTCAAAAAATACACCTACACCCTGTTCAGATGAGGGTTTGGGACAATCGTGGTATGTGAGAGCCCAAAAACGAAGAAGAATTGATTTGAGTGTCTCTCCACCATAAAACTGTTCCCAAATTAAGGAATAAAGCTGTTCAAAAACACGCTGAAGAGCAAGTGCTTAGGCGCTGCCATGATTTCCACAAGGGGACAACTAAGGATATTGGCAGCACTTGCATAGACAATTTGCATGCTTCTTCTATATCTTCAAATGAGTCCTCTTCAGATTTTCAGATTCTTCATTCATTGAACGGGAGTTTCTGAAGGTACAACATGCTCTGATTAAAGGAAGTGCAAGAAAACAAGACATGGGCCTGGAAAAGGAAGTGACCAAACGAGTACTGCAAGAGCTAAAATTCCAGCATCATGGCCGCTTTGACAATTGCAGTTTCTCCTTTTCTAAAAATGTACAAACAATTCAACGATAATGTAAAGGGCCTGACCACTCTTTCTGCCGTGATGATCTCCAAGCTAGTAAGCATTGAAGTTGAAACTAATTTGAGCAAACAAAGAACCATGGATGAGAATAAGCGAACTGACTCTTCGCTCAACCTTCTAATGGAGCAACTAAGAAATAACAGCGAGGACAAAAGACTCCTCGTAGAAGTCCCAAGGGAAGCTCTAGGTCTGTTTAAACATAACAAGAATACCTCTCTTTCTGAAGGACTAAGAACGCCCCAAAAATCGGACCACTGCCTCAAAAATAGGCATATTGGCACGCAATACAAACTTATTCAGATTGATAAAGGAGTGGATCCAACACAGCCGCCTAGTGATGATAGATACCAGCAACAATGATGCTCCAACTGAAACAACTAAGACTGATTACTAGAATTGGCTGGCACATGCCTGAGGTGGAAGTAATTACAGCTAATGCCACCGAACAGGAGGCAAGGTCTTACATCACATTGGCACCTGGAACACACAGGGATTTCTGCATTTGTTTAATAATTTGTTTAATAATAATACAACATGGATAGACCATTTTGATATACTGTGTTTGCAAGAAACCTGGCTGGCAAATGTCTCTGCTCGTTGAAGGTTTCGAAAAAACAATGAATCCTGCCATTAGAAAATTGAGAGGACGCCCAATAGCTGGTCTTTTAACATGCATAAAAAAAGTTCTGGATACAGAGTTCTTAACGCTAACAACATCTCCCCTTACATCCAAATAACCACGGTTGGATTGATAAATCAACATAATGGTGAAGATCCGAGGACTCACATTATTAATCTTTACTGGCAACACAAAGCTGCAGGGATGATAATGTTCATAGACCAAATGTCTGATTTGATTGATTTGATTTAAATGAATGGGTAATCCCTATTTTTTTGTTAACGGGGGGTCAACTCTGAAGGAAGGGACAATCTGTGAAGAAAATTGTGTGAAAAACAGATTGACTACCCCTCTCTTTTAGTCTTATATGGAAACCAGGTGAAGGTTAAGGGCAATCTATACGCATTGTTCGTTAGATTATCGCCTTGATGAGAAAAATTGCGCGCACACTGCAATTCATTACAAAATATCTGTCTCTTTAATGATTATATAAAATAATTTTTAAAAAAATACATTTCAAACTTGATTCTCAATCATACCATTCAGTCATCAATTGTCTCATCTAACAGGGGAATGCTAAAGCTAAGAGAAAATTTGGTGCATAACATTTCATCTAAATATGCATTTTAGACATGGAAAAAACATTAGATTTTCCTTATACAGTCGACATATGTTTCGGCCCGTTATCGTATAACACTTTTGTCAACGGTGGTTACAAAGATGAATGTGGGGCCATCTTCAGGACAACAATTTGATTGATGACATCAAATCTGAGGAAGCCTGTCCAAATATAATTGTGTGCAGTGATCTTAACACAAATTGTCTAAGCATCAGGCGAAATGGCAACAAAAAGACAAAAGTTCAACAGCATATTAGAGCCAGTTGGCGTAAAGAAATGGGGATAAGAGACATTACCATGTTCAATGGGAACACAAAAGGAGATTTACCACCTCAAGTGACTTGGAGGAGAAACACTCAAAACTCCATATTGGATTATTTTATTGTCTCCGTAAGGTAGCCTAATGTGTGCTATCGCTTCAAGTCATGCCTAAAACAGAAAGTGACCATAATCTAGTAGAAATGACACTCTCTAACTCTGCAAGTGTGCAGAAAAATGTATGGGAGATTAGATTGCACCTAAATGACAACGATGTGAAATCAATCTTAGATGCATACTGCCTGGGACTTGTAAAAAATACCTGTAACAAGGTAGAATACGGCCATTTATGAAAACAATACACTAAAAGCAATCAAGGGCTTCAAAAATGTGCATTAAAAATTAAACATGTGTTTGACGCACAGAACTTGAAGAAGAGAGAGTGCCGTAAAGAACTTAGGATCTGTCTGAAAGCGCCAAAAGATAGCCGTGATGCTCAAAGCAAAAGAGCGAGACAGAAATATAAAAACTGGTTGATCGCAAACAGACATGTCATGGAACAACACGATGCAGAAACCATGATGAATACATTAGCAAGTAAAAATGTGAGAGACTTTTGGAAAATCATCAATGATGTAAATGCTTAGCAACAAGCTCTACAGTCAAACATGGTTGCAGAAAAACAGTGGATAGATAACGCATTAGAGTGAGCTCTATAAGAAGAAAAGACAGACAGCAAACCCAATATTCCTGAAATTAGATCACTGTGACATCAGCTTTGGAAAGGATGAAATTCTCAAAAACATCAAATTAATCACTACTTCAAGGGTGCCGGGCCCCGACGGAGTCACTAACTGTATGGTGAAGAAAAATCTGGAAGAATGGGTGGAACTGTGCGCTCTCAATCCCGCAATTGTGGAAATGTGCAATAATGGTGCCGATCTTTAAAAAGGGCAATAGATCTGAGCCCAAAAATGACGGCCGATTGCACTCCTCAATGTCATGGGGAATGTCTTTGCCACGAAACTCCTACTGCAATTGTCATCTTGTATAACATCTAGTGGCCCCTTTGATTCAAGACAATCCGAATTTGTCAAGGTCATTGGCTGCGAAAATGGAAACCATACGTCAGGGAATGAAAACAGATCTCACCTTTATTGAATTGGCCCACACGTTTAATAGCGTGGACAGAGAGCTACTGTGGACAAAGCTGAAAAATTGGAACTGTCCTACTAGTCTGATTCTGGCATTGAAAGAGCTACATACAAACACTGAAATAAAAATCAGACTTGATCAGGCTGGCAATCTATCCACCCCAATAAAAACATATCGAGGAGTAAAACAGGGAAGCATCAATCCCACCAAATCGGACATTTTAATTCTTCAAGATTTGAGGGGAAGAAGGACACAGTTGAATAAGAAGTTCCAGTGACACTTGTAAAAAGTAAAGTTAAGATGTGTTATGCACACCACATACCTTGTGATGGTGATTAACCCGAACCTGAACGACACTCCCTGGGTTGAGAAAATCAAAGCTAGGTGCCAGCAATTGGTAGTGCAAGCTGTCGTGATAAACAAAAAGTTTGGCAAATTTTCATTGAAACCTGCAATTGACTTTTACAAACAAAAAGTGGTTCCAGCTTTGATCCATGGTGAGGAATGTGCGTTGGGTTGTCCGTACTCACTATGGGCAATGTTGGAAAACATCTTCTGGTGCTAAATGTTGTGGCTCCCGAAAGGGGTCCTGACAGCTTGCATCCGATATGAAGTGGGACTCATTTCGATAAAGGCTATAATAACATGGAACATGCTCACGCTATATCGAAAAATGATCATGAAAACGGCCCGCCTCAATTTCTAATCTTGCATAATCCCAACGGCGGAAAGAAGGGAGATATCCTCACCGAATGGGCAGAACAATGTGACAGAATACTCGTAGATCTTAACATTGATAAAAGCACTCTGCAAAATAATCCAAATCTAGCAACAACAAAAAATCTGCTGGCAAGATTGGATAGACTCAGGAGATCAAAGATGCAAACACTGTATAATGGAGAATGCAATGTGAGTAGCTATGAGAGAAGGTGTATGGGTGAGTGGATGGGTATGAATGTAACTGTGAATCTTCAGGTTCAGGGGGTGCGTGTGTGGAGAATGCAGTGTAAGTGGATGTGAGAGAAAGTTTATGGGCGATTGAATGGGTATGCATGGTGAGTGTGTGTGTGTGTGTGTGTGTCTGAATGTTCTGGGTGGGTTCCTTTGTGTACAGTGGAGTAACTTTGCTGAAAATGGATGGGGACAAAATGGCATGCCATGAAAGTTGAGAGGAACAAACACCCATGTCCCCCCTAAAATTATTCCCATGTTTGTGTAGAATATGCAGTGAGAGTGACTGTGAAAGGAGTTTGGATGAGTGATATGTGAGCGAATGGGTATGAATGTGACTGAATGTTATGTATGGGTGGGTGCTGTGTGTAGAATGCAATGTGAGTGGCTATGAGAGAAGGTGTATGGGCGAGTGACAGATATGTGAATGAGTAAGAATGTGATTGTGGGTTCATGTTTGGAGAATGCACTGTGAATGCTCTGGGTGCATGCGAGTGAATGTGAGATAAAATGTATGGGTGAGTGACTGGAGGTGAATGGGTATGAATATGATTATGGGTGTGTGCGCATTGTAGAGCAGGTCCTAGAACCCTCCGCCCCCTCAAACTGAATACAGGTAACATGCAAGGCTGATCAATGGTTCCAGTATTGCAAAAATCTGAATTATAGTGCTTTCTGAAGACAAAAGGTACATCTAGGGCAACATATATTTTTGGGGTCAGAATAATCCAGTGTGTCTCAGGTGTTACACCCACATATTGAATATCGAAAATGTAGTCTGAAAAGTGAACAGAAAATTAGTTATGTGCAAATGTAGATTGTCACGCCATTTGGTAGCAATGCAGAGTCTCTAGGCTAAAAAAGATCAGATGCCGAATAAAAAATGGTGTATTACAAGCAGATGTTAAAATAGCTGAATAATTCTGATGTAGAATATTCTTTGGCAGACATCTGGATATTGTATATTTAGAATTTCTTGGCAGGAAAAACAGACAATGACTGATAGCGTATCAGACAAGCAACATGGGAAGGCTACCAGTTAGGTGGAACAGTTGTTTAACTAGCAACAAATAGTACAAACTCATGAGGGGTTTTCACATTTTGAGCTGCTAAGTAGATTTGACAGGTATGAAGAATAAGATAAGGGCTGGTTCTTGGCAGACATCTAAGGATTTCTAATGAGGTCTGGCTCACACAAAAAAACAGAACAATGTCCTGACAGGTTCACTAAACATACATATTAATTCAATTTATAGTAGTCTCCTCTATACCAAAAGTATAACTCAAAATAACTGAAACAGCTCCTAGGTATGTTTTTATAATTAACGTGTCCACCTAAGTCTTCATAAGGTTTTTTTTAAAGTGTTTCAAAACCACCATTTCACAATTTTGTTTAAGATTTTTTCAAAAGTATCTTTTTTATTATTTTGTTATTGCTCACCAGCAAGGTCTATAAATTACCAAGCACAAATAGCTAAAGAAAGATTTCAAAACAAGCACAATATATACAAATGGAGCAAACAGATATCCACATTTATGTACACAGTTTTTCATACAAATCAAAATATTGTTTCAAAAACATTTGAAAGAAATTACAAACATCAAACAGATCAGCACAATGTGAATATTGGAAATAATAATAAGGCCCCTCTTGAGGGTTGAAACCATATGCAGCTGAATTTTTCAATTCTCAGTTCAACAAGGGGCATTTCCAATTTACTGACTAAACTCAGTGTCTACGTGTGACACCAGAATGGATCTAGAGGGTGTCGTACTTGCACATGTAAAAATCAAAAAGTACAAGTAATCTACGTTTCGGCGGAGTAGGCAGTCCCGCCTTCCTCAGGACCAGTAGAAGTCATGACCCATGGCTAAAAGCTCGGGACATAACTCGCCACTTGCTGTATAGTCAATGGCATATATAGCTCATAAATCCGAGGCGTGCAGGAGCAGGCTTTTCTTTGAACAACGGAAGCAACTTCCCAACGGTCAGCTTGCACCTGTCTCCATACGCGACTTTGGGGTTGCAGTTAGAAAGCCATACACAGTAAAGCACCGTGATGTTTGCCAAGAAGGAAACCAGCCTTCCAGAGTTTTTCGTCTCTCTTCGTGAATCTGCACATAGAAGCTGCAGTACACAAGTTGTTACTGTCTCACAAAGCATGAGACGTGTGAGTTGCCGAGTACGAAAGTACTTGGCAACTCACACGTCTCATGATTGTTTCAGTCTCACTGTGTTTATTTAGATATGTTCAGTTAGTATTACTTAGCATGCTGGTAATTGTAGGCTTTCAATCAGAAAGCTACAGCGGTAATTGTTTTTTTGGTGTGTATGTGTGTGTGTGCGTGTGTGTGTATGTAAAAAGACAATCCTCATGAGTCACAACTTGCAAGAAAGAATGCACATCTAACGGTATGTGTTGCTGTTTATGTTAAAACGTGAATTGTTATTTTTTTTTTATTTGAAGATAGTGAGTTCTCTGTTTTAAGGCAATAGTACCCAAATTGTATTTAAGGAACGGATGGAATTTGGAATCATACGGAGGAGCCCACCACTATGCCTGTCTCAATAGAGGAGTTCAAGCGCTAACAGCAATTTTACATTTAAGTAAATGTGGGAAAACAACTAGCAGCACTGCAAGCACTAGCTTGTCCATTTTCATTTATACAAATAAACAGTAATGGAAAATGACACGTGCTATCAATTCCAGGAAGCATGAGAATTTGTTTCAGCCTATTTTTTACGAAACAAGATTACAAATGAAGAAAGTAGATTAGAAAAGTGCACAGTGGTGTGTATGTCAATATTTTGATATGAATAGGATTACTATAGCTTAGACCTAGTTACTAAGTAAGAGAGAACTGTACAAAGCCAGATAGTGAATACTAGAAGGGAACATTGAGGAGAGCCACGAGATGGGAGAACAATTAATAGGGTTGGTCCACTTTAGCTATGTAAAGAAACCCGTGAGATCTACAGATATCTGTGGGGAACCTGTATGCATATTCCCAAATTCTGGCAGGGGATTTCAGCCTTTGGATACTGGATTGAGATGGTGCAAATTATCACTTTTTTTGCTAGAATTTAGGCAAAACAGCATGCAATTTAGGAGCAATTCTCGAACATGTGCACCATTTCAATAGACGCCATATCACCCACAGTACGCAGGATATGCCAGCAAGGCGCAGCACTGCCACTGTAAAACACATGTTGATGCCATTGCAAATAATATGTCATTGTCCATTTAAACCATCTTTGTAATGCTGGAGCCCTCAATATGTCTGAGAGAGCTGCATATGCAAGCCAGGCATAATGACATGCATTATTCCTGCATGGAGAGGCAGTGATCCTGTGATCTGTTTTCTGTGATACTGTCTGCGTTATAAGGACTTTGCTCATAACAATTCATATATTATCTGGTTGGGTTGTTATATGCTTCATGCACATTTCAAGTAATCGCTACAAAACTGAATGTTATTCTAGCCCTGTAGTTTTACACATGATTTTCACATGTTCATTTTTTCAATATTGCCAATTTTTTTTACATAAAAACATGAAAGGGTAATCAACAAAGTAGGCTTTTGCTTACTTTTTCATTGCTGAACTCTGTGACCTGGGATGTGAGCAATCTGCATGAATTGTTGATATGCTAAACTCGCAGTGTATTTTATTTTTTAACAAAGGAGAACAAAGTATATGCTGAATGTTTTTTAAATCTGTATAACACATTGATTGACATACTCCTCAAATTGTTTTTGCACATGTAGCCCCAAAAGAAACAAATAATAAAATACTCTGGTGACTCCTGTGGCTGAGTATTTTGTAAGAGATTGTAAAATCTGTCCTGGATTGGCTGCCATGTTAGGCGGGCAGTTGGATGCAAACCCTATCAGGCCGATTCATGGAAATACAGTCAAAAGTATTGCACGCGGCTGGCGCAGAGTGTTCCCGCGCGAATGTCTGCGCCAGCCGCATGCGATAAAATCCATTTCAGCGCACATCGTATTCATGGAATAATCCTCCAAAACAAGCCGTGGCGCAGAGTATCGCAGCGACCCTGCAGCAGCGCCAGTTACGCCCCCAAGAACGCCCTCGCGCAAGGAAAAGCCATCAAGATCGCAAAACCATCGCAAAGGGCTGCGCCAACCCTGTACCAGTGCGAGAAGTAACACACGCGACCTGGGGGAGCGTGTGCGTGTATTTCAGGGGTGCGTGGGTGGTTTCACACGCGATTGGCCTGGGCGCGTGTATTCCAGGGGCCCGCGGGTGGTTTCTCACGCGATTGGCCTGGGCGCGTGTATTCCAGGGGACCGCGGGTGGTTTCTCACGCGATTGGCCTGGGCGCGTGTATTCCAGGGGTGCGCGGGAAGTTCCACACGCGATTGGCCTGGGCGCGTGTATTCCAGGGGCTCGCGGGTGGTTTCACACGCGATTGGGCTGCGCGCGTGTATTTCAGGGGTGCGCGGGTGGTTTCACACGCGATTGGGCTGCGTGCGTGTAATTCAGGGGTGCGCGGGGAGATCCACACGCGATTGTCCTGGGCACGTGTATTTCAGGGGCCCGCGGGTGGTTTCTCACGCGATTGGCCTGGGCGCGTGTATTACAGGTGTGCGCGGGAAGTTCCACACGCGATTGGCCTGGGCGCGTGTATTCCAGGGGCTCGCGGGTGGTTTCACACGCGATTGGGCTGCGTGCGTGAATTTCAGGGGTGCGCGGGTGGATTCACACGCGATTGGGCTGCGTGCGTGTAATTCAGGGGTGCGCAGGAAGATCCACACGCGATTGGCCTGGGCGCGTGTATTCCAGGGGCTCGCGGGTGGTTTCACACGCGATTGGGCTGCGTGCGTGTAATTCAGGGGTGCGCGGGAAGTTCCACACGCGATTGGCCTGGGCGCGTGTATTCCAGGGGCTCGCGGGTGGTTTCACACGCGATTGGGCTGCGTGCGTGTAATTCAGGGGTGCGCGGGAAGTTCCACAAGCGATTGGGCTGCGTGCAGGTATTAGGGGTGCGCGCAAAGTTTCACATGCGATTGGGCTGCGTGCGGGTATTACAGGGGTGCACGCACATTTTTACACGCGATTGGGCTGCGTGCGGGTATTACAGGGGTGCGCACGAAGTTTTACACGCGATTTCAGCAGGGTACGTGTATTTCAGGGGTGCCGGGGAGTCCTACATGTGATTTGCCAGTGTGGGTCCTCCCAGGTGTTCCCTGTACACCCTCCACGGCCCCTGCAGGCAGCCCACACCACAGGGGACTACCCTGCATCCCTGGTCATGTCCCGCAGGCAGCCCACCCAACATGGGCATGCCCCCCAGCAAAGGCACATGTCTCCTTGCACCAATGATCACCAACTCATGTCCCCTTGCACCCCCACCCCCAGCATTGCGGGGCACCTGCCAGCAGGCCCCCACCCATGTCTCCCAGCACCCCCACCCCCCCCAGTCACCAGGGGCAGCCTCCACCAGGCCCCCACCCATGTCTCCCAGCACCCCCACCCCCCCAGTCACCAGGGGCAGCCTCCACCAGGCCCCCACCCATGTCTCCCACCACCCCCACCCCCCAGCAGTGCAGGGGCAGCCTCCATCAGGCCCTCACCCATGTCTCCCACCACCCCCACGCCCCAGCAGTGCAGGGGCACCCACCACCAGGCCCACACCCATGTCTCCCAGCACCCCCACCCCCCAGCAGTGCAGGGGCACCCACCACCAGGCCCCCACTCATGTCTCCCACCACCCCCACCCCCCAGCACTGTGGGGCACCTGCCAGCAGGCCCCCACCCATGTCCAACTCCTGTCTTCCACCACCCCCACCCCCCAGCACTGTGGGGCACCTGCCAGCAGGCCCCCACTCATGTCCAACTCATGTCTCTCACCACCCCCACCCCCCAGCAGTGTGGGACACCTGCCAGCAGGCCCCCACCCATGTCCAACTCATGTTCCCCACCACTCCCACCCCCCAGCACTGTGGGGCACCTGCCAGCAGGCCCCCACTCATGTCCCACTCATGTCCCCTTGCACCCCCACCCCCCAGCACTGTGGGGCACCTGCCAGCAGGCCCCCACTCATGTCCCACTCATGTCCCCTTGCACCCCCACCCCCCAGCACTGTGGGGCACCTGCCAGCAGGCCCCCACTCATGTCCCACTCATGTCCCCTTGCACCCCCACCTCCCAGCACTGTGGGGCACCTGCCAGCAGGCCCCCAACCATGTCCCCCCGCCCCCAGGTCCTGACGATACACAATCATGGCAGTAATGGGCAGCATACCCAGCACAAAGACCCAGCCAAGGATTGCATCCACCCACATAGCAAATGCAATTACATGATACAACCCCAATGGCAAGTATGTAAATGAACACATGTCCGTCACACACACATACACAATGGGTGTCAAAACCCATATCATGACATGCATGAAACCAATGAGAAAATACCACAAAAGAAAGTTATAAAAACATGTATTCTCGAAGAAAATAAAGTAAACAAATCAAACATACAACAATGGGGATAATAAAATAAATTGTCCATGTCCGATAAGTAATGTAAAAATCCAAAAAACAAAGGAATCCAAAAACTAGTGTTGTCCAAAGCAAAATCATGGTGAAAAAAAATAAGGGAAAACCATTGCCTCATGGTGAACACAAATATAAATCAAAAAAATGTATTTTAAAAAATCCAACTATACACAAGAATATTCTAGGGTCCATGAGCCCAACACTATAAATGAAACCTACTACTACCTAATAAAAAAACTATATACAGAAAAGTGGCCATTGTCCTAGCGGTCCAAAAAAATCTCAAAAAATAAAGGAAACCTAACACTAACTAACTAAAGAACTATATACAATGGCAGCGGGCAAGTCCTGCGGCTCACTCTGTGATGTTGCCGGCCAGGGCATCATCGAACTCCATGTCGATGTCCTGGAGGCGGGACTCTGTCCTGGCCCCGAGGTCTCGCAGGGATAACCCCATGTTCACCTCAAACTCCCTGCGAGCTTCCTCGAGGCACTCAGCCCGCCTCAACGCCCGACGCATAGAGAACTCCGCCCTGACCATGGTGAGCCGCTCCTCTTCCACCCGCTGCCGCTCTTCACCTATCCGCTGGACCAACTGCTCCCACACGGAAGACACTACCATCCCAGGGTTCTCCTGCCCTCCGGCCGATGCCTGCCCCTCTGATCTTGATGGCCCCGAGCCATGATGCCTCCCACGTCGAGCCTGCTGCTGCCTCCGATGCCACTGCCTCTGCCAGCACGACGGCATCCAGGCTGATGGAAACCACCGACGCCGTCGAGCATGTGCCCTGCCCGATGATGCCGTCACATCCTCCTTCTGCTGGGGTCCAGTTGCTGTGGTGTCCACCCCTGCTGGACCTCTGACTCCCGACTGTGGCAGGGATGGGATCCCCACCGAGCTGGCTGCATTGGTCAGGGTAGGTCCACAGGGGGCCCTGGTGGCATCTGGGCCGGAAGACGGCAAGGAGAACGACTGGCGTATAGTCGCCAGAGAGGAGGAGAGGGCCGCCAGATTGGCCGACACATGCAGGAAACCCCCGAACATGGACGATCCCAATTGGGCAACGTCGGCACGGTGCTCTTCGTGATGACGTGCGTGCTCCTCCTGAGGAAGCACGCACGGCATCACGAATCACAGCCGTGCGCATTGCGACCCCAATCAGGACCTTCTCCACACGGCCAGGGGTCCCCTCGTCCGCAGGTGGAGGGGAGTCAGATGACATGGACATCCCCTCTACCTGCGGACGGGCCTGGGACGGGGCATCCCTGCTGGTGCAAGGTGGTGCACCCACAGGTTCAGGGCCAGCGACATGCACAGGCCCCTCCATGGTGACCTGTGCTGCCTCCTGCCCCTGCCCCTGGACTGCACCACTTGCACCAGCAGGGATGCCCCCACCAGGCCCCATGTGTGCCTCAGTGGCGGCCTCCTCCTTCTCTGTGGAAACCACCAACCTGGATGGCTCCTCACCGTCTACCGCCGTGGCAGGCCCCTGTGGGGGCTCACCCACCCCTTCCGCTGCAGCCATGGGGGCATCCCCGCCGCCTTGCTCCACAGCGCCGTCTCCGCCCTCTCCTTCACTAGCCGCTGCGTAGAGGGAGACATAGAACACAAGCATCAGGGTACTGTACAATGGTCCCCTAGACAGGAAGCAATAGCAGATGAGTGCCACTGTCAAAGTACACTTCCATCATGTCACACCATAACACATGTGTCAGTCCAGGCAAAACACACACAGTGACAGTCATGGTGCGTGCCATGGACATTTCAATACATGTCCAATGGACTCTCGAATCATACAATGCAATGGGACTCACATGCATCATGGGTCATGCCTATCACATGCACACACTTCACCTCAGTCACATCCATCTGGCCCCGTACACCCCAATCACAGTGCATACAAGGATGACTAGGCTGCATCAGTGAATCTGTACATTGTCACAGACATGTGTCATGCATCCATGGCACTCACAAGTCACAGACATGCAGGTCAGGCACACAGACATGGATACCACATATGTATCTGGCATCAGCACCCATCCCTCGCCCCCACCCATGTCCAGGAACAGAGACTGCCATGCTCTCATGTGTGCAATCTGCACAGGGCTCCCCATGTCGCATTCAAACACATGCAACAACCGTGCGGTTCACACATTACAGGTCGCACATGCATTCCCATGATGTCCCTGCACACATACATGCGTACATGGCCTATGTCACACATGCAGGCAAGTATCAGACAACCAGCACACTGCAACATGCCCTGTCTCACACAGCAATGCTTGCCCACTTACCGCTCAACTCCAGACGGGTCTCCCTCTCAAGGACCTGGGCGTGGAGCGCTGGGTGTACGCGTTCCAGGACCCTCAACTGGATGGAACTCATGCGGCCCCGGCTCCCCTCCACGAGGCGCCGGGCCTTCATGAGGGTCCTGGACCTCAAGTCCTCCCAGCGCTTCTTGACCTTCTGGATGGTGCGGGTTACCACCCCCTCCGCGTTGATGGCAACCACACAGTCGGCCCAGATCCTCTCCCGTCCTTCCCTGTTGGCACGGGACGATCTGAAGAGGGCATCATACTGCCCCAGGACTTGCTCCACCAGGACTCCAACTTCGGTGGCAGTGAAGCTGGTGCCCCTCTGCCCCTCTGGCCGGGGGTTGCCACTGGTGTCAGATGTAGATGTGCCCGACATGGCAACCCCAGGGGCAGGAGTGGGTGGGCAACTGGGTCCTGGGGCTGGGCAGTGGAGCGATGTTATTCGAGTCGGGAGTCTTCTGTACCAGCAGGGGTGGACACAGCAACTGGACCCCTGCAGATGGCTGATGTGCAGGCACCAAATGGCAGGGCACGGTGGCAGCAGGCAGGCAGGCAGGCAGCAGCAGATGGCACGTGGGAGGCTGCTCGGGGCACTGGGGGGCAGTGATTCGGCCTTCTGGGCAGGAGCGTGGTCTTCCATGTGTTTTTGCATGGCCAGCTTGATACGGAGTGATTTGGCACGTGAAAATCCTGCACGTCAGCGTGAAATTCGAGGAAAGGGCTTTAGCGCGTAAGCGCGTCAGCACGCGTACGCGATTTCATTGGACCAAAGGCCCTTACAGCGTAAGCGCGTCTGTGCAGTTTCGCGCACGAGCGTTGCCCTGGCAGGGCTTCTCTGTACATGCTTTTCGTGCGGTGCGTGTGTTTTCCATCTGTTGGGGTTCACTCGCTATTACTTCGCAGCGGGTGTTAGCTACGCGTTCTTCTACATGCAAGGCAGACGGTGAGTGGTACCCCGCTCCCCCAGGCCCCATCGCGTGTGAAACCACCCGCAGGCCCCTGAAATACACGCACCCCGCTCCCCCAGGCCCCATCGCGGGTGAAACCACCCGCAGGCCCCTGATATACACGCACCCCACTCCCCCAGGCCTCATCGCGTGTGAAACCACCCGCAGGCCCTTGAAATACACGCACCCCGCTCCCCCAGGCCCCATCGCATGTGAAACCACCCGCAGGCCCCTGATATACACGCACCCCACTCCCCCAGGCCCCATCGCGTGTGAAACCACCCGCAGGCCCCTGATATACACGCACCCCGCTCCCCCAGGCCCCATCGCGTGTAAAACCACCCGCAGGCCCCTGATATACACGCACCCCGCTCCCCCAGGCCCCATCACGTGTGAAACCACCCGCAGGCCCCTGAAATACACGCACCCCGCTCCCCCAGGCCCCATCACGTGTGAAACCACCCGCAGGCCCATGAAATACACGCACCCCGCTCCCCCAGGCCCCATCGCGTGTGAAACCACCCGCAGGCCCCTGAAATACACGCACCTCGCTCCCCCAGGCCCCATCGCGTGTGAAACCACCCGCAGGCCCATGAAATACACACACCCCGCTCCCCCAGGCCCCATCGCGTGTGAAACTTCTCGCGCACCCCTGATATACACGCACCCAGCCAAAACGCGTGTAGAACTTCTCGCGCACCCCTGGAATACACGCGCCCAGGACAATCGCGTGTGAAAACACCCGCGAGCCCCTGAAATACACGCACACGCTCCCCCAGGCCCGATCGCATGTGAATCTTCTCACGCACCCCTGAAATACACGCGCCCAGGACAATCGCGTGTGAAAACACCCGCGAGCCCCTGAAATACACGCGCCCAGGCCAATCGCGTGTGGAACTTCACGCGCACCCCTGAAATACACGCACACGCTCCCCCAGGCCCGATCGCGTGTGGGCCTTCTCACGCGTGTAGGACTTTGGCGCACATTTTTTTCCTGCGCAGGGACGCTACCGCCTGCTTTCGTGTGGCGGACATGTATGGGCCTGTGCGCGTCTTTGGCCGTGCGCTGTTTTTCCCTATTCGATTCCATGAATACGTGTTGTAGGCGAGCGTGTGGGCGTTCTGCGCACTTGCCTCCTGTACTTCCCCCGTGACGCCCACATTTTCACGAGTTGTTCCCCATTCTGCGTGTGACGCCCCGTGTTACGCCTACTTTTGTTCTGTGCGCCGCGCTATGTGGGAATTCGCTGTGGCCTTATCGCACGGCGTTCGATGACCTGTGCGCCAGCGTGCGCCAGCGTGCGCCGTGCACTTTCTCAGCGCACATCCCACATTTCGCGCAAGCCTGTGCTTCCATGAATGGATGTGCGCTGTTTTCTGTGCGATTTTCTGCGATTTTTTCTGTGCCACTGTGAATCGCACGTTTTCTCACGCGTGCGCCGGTTTTTCTGCGCACATTATTTCCATGAATCGGCCTGTATGTCAAGAAGGGTAGTAGTAGTTTTGTCATTTAAAAATCACCTTTATCCTATTAGTATGGGGGGAATGCCCTTGGGGGACCAAAGTCCAAGGTATGGGAAAATGTTCTGAAGGGTTAGAATGCATGCATGCATTTTGCCGAATGGAAACATTTGTGAGTTGGCCAAGCCTCAGTAAGCTACCTATGATGGTCAGGCATGTGGTTGGGTGCTGAGAGGTCGTCAGGAGAGTGTGCAAGTGCAGGAGACTCATTATGTTTCCATCTAGGCCAGTGTTTTGTCATGGGATTTAGCTGCATTCTGATGGCAGAGATGTTGTGCAGTGTGTTTTAATCTGGTGTATGAATGCGAATGATGGCAGGTGGGAGGCTGTGCCTGTGGCTAGTGTCCACCAAAGTGGTGTGTAACTGCATACCTTGAGCATCAGTTGGCATTTTGCTTAGATGTGCCCATGGAATCCTCTTGTCCAGTCTGCTCTGAGATTATACTTTACCTTTTGTTCGAGAATATACTGGGGAGGCACACATGGGTGTGTGGCCCAGTGTGATTGCCTATCTCTGCAAATCTACCGTTTTCAATCATGCAATTTCTGAAATCAAAACTTTGATCCTATCTCACATCATCTGAGTGCTGTTGTTGTTTCATGTTACACACCGGATTACAGAGCACTGGTGGATAGCATGCAGTGTCACCCTTCACAATGAATGTTGTGATTGGTTTCCTAAATTCGGATATGCTTAACAGTTTTTAGGAGACAGCTACTAATAAAAACTAATAATGAAATAAAGATGTTTCTGAAGTTATTAATATCATGGTAAATGCATATGTTATTCTTTTTTATATATATAGAGCAAATAGACCACCCCCAAAAATGATTGGTACAAATTCTCATACTCATGGACATCGCCACCCGAGTAGCTCTTGCCAGTAGCTCCTGCCTATTGCCCATTAACTACAAGTATCTCTTGCTAGCTCAAAGGTTGGAGACCCCTGGTCTAGAAGAAGTCATTTCAAAACCCAAAGGGTACATAGGCGGCACATAGATAAATCTATGAGCAGAAATGATTTAAACTCCTATAAGAGTATTTTAGGGGCAGAGATAGAGCGAAGAGCACTGAAGATTAGTGTGAAAAGGTCAACTAGTTTGTCTGTCTGTCTGTCTGTTAGGTGTCTATTTTAAATTAAGATGTTGAAAAGCAACAATAAGGAGTAAAAGAGAAGGAGAAAAAATCAAGAGATTGCATTATTTATTTTGGCAAAGTGATTTGCACCTATCCAAAAATAGGCAGGGATCAGTGAAAAAGGCAGAAGGTTGAGCAAACCATTGATGGACATGCTCATATGTGCTTTCTGAAATGTAATGGAAAGAAAAAAACAGGCAACATAAGGAAATACAGTCAAAATTCACATTTTCTGTACCCTTTGAGGCAGGCAAGGGAAGGTAGCTAGAGGGTTAATTTTTACATACCTACATTGTTGACATTCTTAGTGAGACAAGAAGCTTTGAACGACAAAAATCAGCACAGCGCTTCATGACAACGGAGAGCACATAAGGCATGAGATGTGACTGAAATGAATTGTGCTTCAGAAAGGCAACAACACAGTTATGAAGAAGGCATACATAGGGGTTTTATATGAACTTGATGCTAAAACCGATATCACATTCTTTCTCCCCAGCAAAAAGCCAAGAGAAAAAGATATATTACATAGTTTAAAAGTGAAATTTCATAGACACATGACTATTTTTATATGCAATAAGCAGCTAATAAAGGCGAGCACTGACAATACACAATGAAGAGTTATGGTCAAAACTGCGCTCAGAATAAATTAAAAGCGTTTATCCAGGACTGAGAGATAACAGTTGGCAGAGCCAGGAGATAATTAATATAGTTGCAGGAATTCAAAGCTACGTACAGTTTGGAAAAAGGACAGCCTGTTATGTAAAAACAGCTGTGAACTAAGCTTTATACACAAGAAAAGAGTAGTCTGTTGCATATATTGACAAGAAATGGAAGAAAAATATGTATTCGTATTTACATTGTAACCAGAGAATATATAAAGAATCATGGGAATATGATTGAAACAAGTAACAATTTAGTAGGGATAAAGTTAATATTGTCGGAATAGAAACAATATAATGCCTCCTATTGTAATAATTGTATGTGTATTGGCCTACGCTAAGTTGTCTAAACATCATGCGCGAACAAACTCCACAACAAGGTCTTGACCTTAGAGAAACCAATGTAAGCCGCCATCTTGGATTGAGCCGCCATTTTAGGTTCTCTTGTTATGTAGAAGTCACCCTGAACATCAAAATGGAGGCCAAATGACATTCTGTGTAAGATTCTGGCCGTTGTGACCTCCGTACAACTGAATAATTAATATGCCTGCAAGCCACTTGTCGGGGTCGCGAACAGAGACCTTGTCCTACTGTTGACCTGTATGTAAATGTACTACTTATATCAGCGAAACTAATCGAAATGCATATATTAAAGGTTGACCTGGCAAGGAACCCTAAAACCAGGAGTGTATTTCGCAGAATGGTTAACCCGCAAAGGGGTTGGCCAAGGGCTGGACAAATTGTATAAAAGGCCCGGGTATTCCAATATGCGGTCTCTCACTAACATATAGAAACCTCGATGAAGTTCGATATGTTGTCCTCAGAGCCGAATAGCTATCCGTTTGTCAATTGACTTGGTAACTGTTGTTGCTTGAAATAAAGCACTTGTATGTTTCTTTGTAACCTGTGTTGGTGTGTTTCTTTTTGGGCTTCCCGGCCTCATATTATTTTTCTGTTTTCACAATATGTGTAGTAAGCACGTAAGAAACATGTTTAGAGATTCATTTGTGCAGTTTTGAAAAATTACTTTTTTTAATGCCAGGTTAAAACTGTGGCGGGGCTCACCCGGACATATATGGAAATGTAGACTTGAACCAGAACCCATCAAATTAATTGTTGTTTCTAAAGGGTTTTAATGGTACATATATGTGAGATATGTGTTTTTGAACAAAGATGCTCAGTTAGGTGTTGAAATGACTGATATTCATTGAGCAATTGACAGATGACTACGTTTTGAAAAATAGCATTTTTTATGGCATTAAGTGCTAAATTGTTAAAAACATATGCTAAGAGAAGTATTGGATTGAATAGATATGTTGCGAAGTCATTTAACCCCTGGTTGTTTAGTCAAGCAAGATGAGTATTTAGAAAAATTGGTTGATTCTGTCAGAAGAGCTATATATGGTTGAACCATGTTTTGAATATATTGCTTTTGTATTAGAGGCTTTCCCTGGTTATTGTATATGTGCCAACTGGGGGTGGGGGAGCATTGAGTCATTGTTTAGGGCTACACAAATGAATTCCCATTTTTAGGGGTTGTTGGTCATTTAGTGGGGTGGTGATGGATGCTTCCTTGGTGAGCACACACTAAGAGCGCCCCTGAGTTGTGATTTTATGTGGGGAAAATAGTGGTTCCTTATAGTGGAGGAATGGGGCTTTTGGAAAGGACATGGGTCCTGGGGCATGTATGGGCCAATTGCACAGATAAGGAGAAAAGGAAAAATGATTACTAAAACGGTTTTCAGTACACTTTGAAAAGTAGGACAGATTGCAAAATGGAAGCACAAAAGAGTGCTGTAAGCAACTAGAATGATGAGAATATGGGTAATCGGGAATATAGAGAAGGCATGGGAAATGCATTGCAATACAATGTAGAGTCATGGGGTGTTATACATGCAGGTTTAGGCATGTGCGCCAAGGTTAGAGCACATTGGAGGGGTGTCAAGAAGGGGAACAATATTTCCCTCATCTATGCAATATAGGGACATTTGGTGAAGAAACGGAAAACGTGTCCAGGATCACACAAATTGAAATGGTGTTGCCGAGAGTAAAAAATATAATTATGAATGCATATTACAGTAAAAAGTAGGTTAATGCATGAGTGGATGATATTGAACTAAGCACAGTGAATATTTATAGGGAATAGCAAGAATAAATAAGATAAAAACACCCTTTTTAGTGAAAATATTGGAAGTGCATGTAAAAATGCAAACATTTGTATTTAGAATGGGGAAGCAATGGGCAATGAGGGGAAGTGCTCCCAAAGTGCACCGGGGCTAAGGTCACACACAAGATGGGCATGAGGCATGATGTATTTAAAACAGCTATATTACGTAAATCATCAGGTTTAAACACGTTTTTTTTTACAGAAGCAGGCACCTTGATGGTCTGACTTCTAAGAATAAGGAATCCACTATTTAGGGTTTTTTGCAGGGGTTTGTTCTAATACAATGTATTTATGAACAAGGTATAACCAGGCTGGGAATTGTCAAAGAATATTGAGACAGGTTTGGCACAGGTGTTGAGCACAGCATGGATTATTATTACACGTGATGAAGTGATTTATTGGGGGAAAACAGAGATGGTCAAGGATAGAATATTTGTTATGATATGCTTACAAAAAGAGGGGGAGTGACACACACATATGCAGGAACATACATGCATGCACATACACACATGCACATACACACATGCACATACACACACACATGCACATACATACATGCATACACACATGCACACACATGCATGCATGTGCATACACACATAAAGACACACATACATACACATACACACATGCATACATACATGCATGCATATACACACATACATGCACATACATGCATGCATATACACATGCATACACACATGCATGCAGTCATGCATGCATATACCTGCACATACATACATGCACATGCACACATGCACATGAGAAGGCACCCTTGCACACATGATTTTATGGAAGTATAGGCGATCAATGAATATAGACAATGCATTTAAAATCACACAAAGGCAGTCAGAAGAAGGACTTCAATATTGTAATAAGAATACACACACATACAGGGTGCTTTGTTTACATTTAGAGTACTAGATGGGAACATTATGTTTTAGTCAAAGCGAAATATAAGAGTAGCTCATCTTTTGGAAACTACAAATAAAAGAGGATGAAGATCCAATTGCTTATATTAAGGAGCACTGAACTCTTGAACCATGTAAGTGGGGGTGAAAACAGTGGTAGTATTTTGCCACATTTTATGTAAGGGATTGTTTGAGCAGGTTCAGTGGCACTTGGGAAGCAAGTGGGAATAAAAGCAAAACTGTGACCTGAGATGCAGTGACTATAGTACAATCACTGTTTGCTGTTGTAGGAGAAGATTAAAAAGAAAAGGATGCTAGGAAAACATGAGGAAACCAAGTTAGTTCAAAAGGAATTGTTCAAATATGCCATAGAAGTGCAATATTCACGAGTGGAGAAGGACTGGGAATGCGGCAAGCAGTGGGTATAACACAGGCGAATAATCAGAGCCAAATGGACCAAGAAGGGAATGGGTTTATGCCCTGAGATAGAGGATTGGTCTATAGAGAAAGGGGTATTTTTTTAAAAATAACCAAGGCAGGTTTCAGAATATGCAGAACGATAACCAAAATGTCCAAGGAGGATTTAATCAAGGAGGGGCTCTTCCTCCATATTAGATATGTAGGATGACAGAGCACATTGTGCGCACGTGTAGAAGCCAAGGATATGTAGAAGATGGATCATTTTTAAGAGTGGGGACAGCTTATCCTCCAGTATATAGCTCACAAACTAGGGAAGGTTTTGCCCAGGATCGAACATTGTATCAGACATGAGCGCATGAGAGTGTAACAGGTACAACAGCTAGAGCAAGTGTAAAATGAATTCACCTCATGGGCAATTGCAGCGAGCCCCCATGAAAATTCAGTAATATGCAAAACACAGGACAGGCGCAACACTTAGGATAGGAGGTGCCACTGCGGTAGGAGGAAATCCTTTTACAGACAGGAACAGGGGTATGCATACACCCACAGTAAGGCAGCTCACAGGATGACATGATTTGCTCTTAATTATTAGTGACACTAGGCCCCAAGAAGAGCCAAGTGTTCATGTGATGGTAGGAGGCGACATCTTTGCTCTATTGGTAGACACTGGGATTGCACGTCCATGAATGAAGGTGATCAGGGGTTCTTTGGAGCTACAAGCTCAGTTCCTTCTTCATTAATGAATTATCAGTCTCTGTAGGAAAGTGGAACACTTGATCTTTGTTATATTTGCGACAGGCACTAGTTAAATATTTTTGGGAAGGGAGTGGATGACAAAACTTAACATGATGAGTTTATTTATTGACAAAGGGATAGTGTGTTACACTCCTAGAATACACCATTTGAAAGTGGGTGAATTTATATTGGCATGCACAGGGCAAGTGGTTCTGTGAGGTTCTTCAGTAGAGCCAGAGTTTATTTTTATCATAAGGTGAGAATTTTGTTAAACATGATTAGCTAGCTCAGTTGGGAGGACTATGAGGATAATTTTACACGTTTTTGCTCAGGCAATAGATACCTATGGACAAAGAGGGGGACATATAATCCCTGTGGAATTAAAATCAGCCATAGTACAAAGGGAACTGGCAACACATAAAGGAATGGACAATGAGAGTAGACCATGCAGGACAGTGATTGTTATCAAAGAAGGGTCTAAGTTAATTGACATCACTGATGACAACATATTTATAGAAGACTAAACAAACGATGAAGTGGTGGTTCTTTAAGAAAACCACATACTGGATAACAATAGAGAGAAAGGGAATTCCTACAGCCAATCATAAAAATACAGCAGCGGTCAGTATATTTTCGGGAAGACTTGGAGAGAGTGCCAAGTGTCCTGTGGACCACAGACCCTAATGGCATGTGTCTAGTGAAATGAATAGGGGAACAAAATAAAGGTACATGCATGCAAAGGATTACAATATGACAAATATGGAAGTTTGTGTAATGATCAGATTAATGAGTGTAAGATAATGATAAACAGTTGACCATGACAGCAAAGGAATAAGCAGCTTAAAACTAAAAAGATTGATGACAATTCAGGGGATGAAATAAATAAATAAATAAATAAATGAATGAATGAATGAATGAATGAATGAATGAATGAATGAATGAATATTAAAACAGCAAAAAGCACAATGGAGGGTGCTGGCTATAATTGAACAGTGTAGTGTATTTTAATAAAAAATAAATATGATTAATGAAAGGCCGAAAGGGGTATTGATGGCAAAAAGTGATCTGATAAATTTGAGATGATTTTTAATAGAACTATATCAATAAACAAATGAGAGTAAGTAACAAAAACATTGTTTGAATGAATATGATGGTGTTGATTTATTTTCCATAGATGAAAAATTATTGTCAACCTTGAGCACGGGAGGAATGTCTACATGGCCTTAGCAGGGAATAGCAAATATAATGGGAAGAAACCCTATATTATGACAAAAGTAAGTATTTAGTGAACAGGTAGAGAAGGAAGAGATAAGTATCAGTTGACACAGCAAGTTTGTGAACATACTAATGATCATTATTAGGAGTAAGAGAACCCAGGTGAGTACAGAAGAAAGGCAATTAGGGGTACAGCCTTTTAAATAGACAGCATTTTCCAAAGAAGGGTGAAAACGTATGTGAGCACAGAATAGCATGTATATGCAAGCATGGCCACATCTAGCAACAGGGACAAGAAAGACTTTGGATAGAAGGTGGAGTAACCCTTTTGTAATTCTAGTAATGGCAAAATGCCAACAGGAAATATTTGGCAACTGTATAGAAATATTTAGGATAGGCAAAACCATGTATTTCCTATATGTCAAATTCACATACATTTAATAGGAAAAGTGTTGGATTCCAAATAACAGGGGTAGGTAAGATAAGTGTAGGCGCTGAGCGGCAAGCAGCGAGCAGCGAAATATGTCAATTATGTCTCAAGAGAATGAAGTCACAGAATAGAACGAAGAAGACCACGGTCCCATGCTAGCAGGAGGAGGACTTAAAAAGTACAGAGAATATTTTCAGCATGCTAGAAAAAACTAAAAAGAAAGACAGGCCTGAATGATACAGTAATGTTACATTGTTTATATGTGCACCAACGTATCTTTGGGGACAGAAAAATAAGCCTACATTTCAGAAGGCTGAGAGTGTCAGAATTTTACTGCAATAAATATTTTTTTCTGATTAACAGGAAGGAGCAAAGGTCTATGCGACTGAAAAACCCTGACCACTCTGCTAGTCTCAATATGACTTTGACTCTATTTTAGTTTTCTACAGAGAGCAAGAACCCATAGCAGCGTCATCTTCTTCAGCTATGGGTGCACCAAGAAGACAAAAGGAGGGCAATTAAAGAAGAAGACATTTTTTTTTAAAGAACAAAATGTGTTTTGAATTTGTTATGTTGTCTTGATTCATCGGTTTTGCCCGTTCTGGATGGCTTGGACACTCCAACGTCGCCTCGCAGCATCCATCCTTTCTTCCAGCAAGGCCGGCGCTACTGGGAATCCTGATTCTGCAGTCTTGTCTTCCAAGATTGTGTACACAACATCATCTGATAAGCACCGCACTCCCACTTCCACCACACTCCCACGTGTCGGCACGTCTCAACACTCGGTTGTCAGTTCAGCCGTGCTCAGCACAACTTAGTTTCCATCCTTCCGTTTCCTCCAGATTGTGCCGCTCTGGCCGTACAGCCGTCTTTCTGTCTCTTCCCTCTAGTGCCTTAGTTCTGCGGCTTACCTGACTCTTACCTGCTGCATGTGCCTGGCTATTCCGCTATCCTGCTCCAACCATGCCGCCTTCCTCCCCGGAACTGGAACACTTACCTTGGACCGGATTCTCATGGGATACTATGATTCTGGGCAGTGGCCTCGGGTGTTAGCCTGTCTGGTTCTTAGAGCCAGCAGGGTGGCGTCAGGGGAGACTCTCCCTTTTCTCTACGAAACCTGCACTGCCAAGAAAAAGGAGAAGTCCACCACCACAAAGAAGAAAACACCCAAGATCAAACAGGTGAGCCAAGAGTCAGAACCCCTCGAATCAAACAGTTTGAGACACCACAGGACTACCACAGTAGCCAGGATGGAATACTCACTCCAGGATCTATTGCGTGGTATTCAGGAGCTATCCACTGAAGTCCAAAACCAGAGACTCAGCATTCCAGGAGAGCGCCTGCGTGGGAGGCATTGTGGAGAAGTACGATGGTGCACCTAAGGCATTACACTCATTTTTGGAATCATGTATGGTGCACTTTACCTTTAAGCCCTACTATTTCTCCACTCATAGGGCCAAGGTTGGGTTCATAGTCTTGCATCTTGTTGGCAATGCCCTTGCTTGGGCTATGCCCTTAGTTGCTGCTGGAGACCCTCTGTTGGACAACTATGATGGGTTTCTCATGGCATTTAAGACCATGTGTGACCGTCCTGAACAAGTGTATTCCACCCAGGAGAAGTTACTGGAGTTTCCTAAGGGGAGGCCAAGACATGCTAGCAAAAGAAGCTGACTGGTCTCTTGAGGCATGCTTCACCCTGTTTCGCAAATGTCTTAATGAGGATTTTAAGGATGAGTTGGATAGGGTGGCCCGCCCTGGTTCCTTTCAGGCCCTCATGGATCTGTCACTACAGATCAACTTCCATCTCCAGGAGAGAAAGGCCGATAAAAGAAGTGTTTGCAGCCCTCAACAGAAGCCTTTGCCTGTGTACGCTTGTCCCAGAAAGCCACCTCAGCTCACAAATGGAATTGGAACCCATGCAGTTGGGTACGCTACGAGGACCCTTGACACCACAGGAGAGAAACCGTCGAATCAACAGAGCCTGTGTATGCATTGTGTATCCGACAAACATTTGGTCAGAAATTGCCAAATAGGCCCGCCAAGGCATTTGGGAAATGCCACCTCCCTATCCTGAATGGAGCCCAGTTTTGGGAGATTGATTCATGCTCCACTTTTTCTGCTTCCTTGGGCTCAGCCCATAAATCCACATTGGTAATCCTCCAAGTGACCCTTGCTTCCAATACAGGAGTACTGCATCCAGTCCTGGCCTTGACTGACTGAGGTGCCATGGGTGTCTTCCTGGACGATGAATGTGCTCAGCAACACCAGATACCCAGGGAATCCAAGGACATGATACATGCAGTACAAGGGATCGACAGACGCCCGTTAGTCTCTGGGCCAATTACACAGCAAATGGTGGAACTCCTGCTCAAAATCAACAACCACCAGGAGTTACTACAGTTTGATATCATAAAGCAGCCCACTACCGAGTGGTTTTGGGTTTGCCTTGGCTACAACGTCATAAACCTTATATCAACTAGGCAGCAGGCTCCATGTTTTTAGGTTCTGGGTTTTGTCTTTTGCATTGTCTCTCCCGGAAAGTGCAACTTGTGGTGCCTACCTACAACGAGCAGCACGACCACCAACAAGTTACCGTTTCTAACATCAATCAGGTGCCTGAGACCTATCACCAGTTCTCTGATGTGTTTTCCACAGCCATAGTACAGACCCTGCCCCCTCATAGACCTGAGGGTTGCGCCACCGAAACTGACAAGAATGCAGTTATACCCTTTGGTTGAATGTTTGTTCTGTCGGAGGCCGAACAGAGAGCTCTCCGGGAATACCTGGATCCAATCTGGCAAATGCTACTATCCATCCTTTTTAGTCCGCCACCGGAGCTTCTCTATTTTCCATGCCCAAAACAAACACTAAGGAACTTCATCCATGTTTGGACTACAGAGGCTTCAACCCATGTACTCAGAAGGACCGATACCCCTTTCCTCTTATAGCAGACATCCTGGAAGCCCTGTGAGGAGCCGTGTTGTTCACCAAGTTGGATCTACGAGGGGCATATCACCTGATTCGTGTAAGGGAGGGCGATGAATGGAAGACCGCCTTCCAAACACCCCTTGGTCACTTTGAATACTTGGTTATGGCATTCGGTCTTTCAAATGCCCCCGCTGTCTTCCAGCGCTTCATGGACAGGGTCTTCTTGGACATGTTATCCCTGCACATCTAACGGTATGTGTTGCTGTTTATGTTAAAACGTGAATTGTTATTTTTTTTTTATTTGAAGATAGTGAGTTCTCTGTTTTAAGGCAATAGTACCCAAATTGTATTTAAGGAACGGATGGAATTTGGAATCATACGGAGGAGCCCACCACTATGCCTGTCTCAATAGAGGAGTTCAAGCGCTAACAGCAATTTTACATTTAAGTAAATGTGGGAAAACAACTAGCAGCACTGCAAGCACTAGCTTGTCCATTTTCATTTATACAAATAAACAGTAATGGAAAATGACACGTGCTATCAATTCCAGGAAGCATGAGAATTTGTTTCAGCCTATTTTTTACGAAACAAGATTACAAATGAAGAAAGTAGATTAGAAAAGTGCACAGTGGTGTGTATGTCAATATTTTGATATGAATAGGATTACTATAGCTTAGACCTAGTTACTAAGTAAGAGAGAACTGTACAAAGCCAGATAGTGAATACTAGAAGGGAACATTGAGGAGAGCCACGAGATGGGAGAACAATTAATAGGGTTGGTCCACTTTAGCTATGTAAAGAAACCCGTGAGATCTACAGATATCTGTGGGGAACCTGTATGCATATTCCCAAATTCTGGCAGGGGATTTCAGCCTTTGGATACTGGATTGAGATGGTGCAAATTATCACTTTTTTTGCTAGAATTTAGGCAAAACAGCATGCAATTTAGGAGCAATTCTCGAACATGTGCACCATTTCAATAGACGCCATATCACCCACAGTACGCAGGATATGCCAGCAAGGCGCAGCACTGCCACTGTAAAACACATGTTGATGCCATTGCAAATAATATGTCATTGTCCATTTAAACCATCTTTGTAATGCTGGAGCCCTCAATATGTCTGAGAGAGCTGCATATGCAAGCCAGGCATAATGACATGCATTATTCCTGCATGGAGAGGCAGTGATCCTGTGATCTGTTTTCTGTGATACTGTCTGCGTTATAAGGACTTTGCTCATAACAATTCATATATTATCTGGTTGGGTTGTTATATGCTTCATGCACATTTCAAGTAATCGCTACAAAACTGAATGTTATTCTAGCCCTGTAGTTTTACACATGATTTTCACATGTTCATTTTTTCAATATTGCCAATTTTTTTTACATAAAAACATGAAAGGGTAATCAACAAAGTAGGCTTTTGCTTACTTTTTCATTGCTGAACTCTGTGACCTGGGATGTGAGCAATCTGCATGAATTGTTGATATGCTAAACTCGCAGTGTATTTTATTTTTTAACAAAGGAGAACAAAGTATATGCTGAATGTTTTTTAAATCTGTATAACACATTGATTGACATACTCCTCAAATTGTTTTTGCACATGTAGCCCCAAAAGAAACAAATAATAAAATACTCTGGTGACTCCTGTGGCTGAGTATTTTGTAAGAGATTGTAAAATCTGTCCTGGATTGGCTGCCATGTTAGGCGGGCAGTTGGATGCAAACACTATCAGGCCGATTCATGGAAATACAGTCAAAAGTATTGCACGCGGCTGGCGCAGAGTGTTCCCGCGCGAATGTCTGCGCCAGCCGCATGCGATAAAATCCATTTCAGCGCACATCGTATTCATGGAATAATCCTCCAAAACAAGCCGTGGCGCAGAGTATCGCAGCGACCCTGCAGCAGCGCCAGTTACGCCCCCAAGAACGCCCTCGCGCAAGGAAAAGCCATCAAGATCGCAAAACCATCGCAAAGGGCTGCGCCAACCCTGTACCAGTGCGAGAAGTAACACACGCGACCTGGGGGAGCGTGTGCGTGTATTTCAGGGGTGCGTGGGTGGTTTCACACGCGATTGGGCTGCGTGCGTGTAATTCAGGGGTGCGTGGGAAGTTCCACACGCGATTGGCCTGGGCGCGTGTATTCCAGGGGCCCGCGGGTGGTTTCTCACGCGATTGGCCTGGGCGCGTGTATTCCAGGGGACCGCGGGTGGTTTCTCACGCGATTGGCCTGGGCGCGTGTATTCCAGGGGTGCGCGGGAAGTTCCACACGCGATTGGCCTGGGCGCGTGTATTCCAGGGGCTCGCGGGTGGTTTCACACGCGATTGGGCTGCGCGCGTGTATTTCAGGGGTGCGCGGGTGGTTTCACACGCGATTGGGCTGCGTGCGTGTAATTCAGGGGTGCGCGGGGAGATCCACACGCGATTGTCCTGGGCACGTGTATTTCAGGGGCCCGCGGGTGGTTTCTCACGCGATTGGCCTGGGCGCGTGTATTACAGGTGTGCGCGGGAAGTTCCACACGCGATTGGCCTGGGCGCGTGTATTCCAGGGGCTCGCGGGTGGTTTCACACGCGATTGGGCTGCGTGCGTGAATTTCAGGGGTGCGCGGGTGGATTCACACGCGATTGGGCTGCGTGCGTGTAATTCAGGGGTGCGCAGGAAGATCCACACGCGATTGGCCTGGGCGCGTGTATTCCAGGGGCTCGCGGGTGGTTTCACACGCGATTGGGCTGCGTGCGTGTAATTCAGGGGTGCGCGGGAAGTTCCACACGCGATTGGCCTGGGCGCGTGTATTCCAGGGGCTCGCTGGTGGTTTCACACGCGATTGGGCTGCGTGCGTGTAATTCAGGGGTGCGCGGGAAGTTCCACAAGCGATTGGGCTGCGTGCAGGTATTAGGGGTGCGCGCAAAGTTTCACATGCGATTGGGCTGCGTGCGGGTATTACAGGGGTGCACGCACATTTTTACACGCGATTGGGCTGCGTGCGGGTATTACAGGGGTGCGCACGAAGTTTTACACGCGATTTCAGCAGGGTACGTGTATTTCAGGGGTGCCGGGGAGTCCTACATGTGATTTGCCAGTGTGGGTCCTCCCAGGTGTTCCCTGTACACCCTCCACGGCCCCTGCAGGCAGCCCACACCACAGGGGACTACCCTGCATCCCTGGTCATGTCCCGCAGGCAGCCCACCCAACATGGGCATGCCCCCCAGCAAAGGCACATGTCTCCTTGCACCAATGATCACCAACTCATGTCCCCTTGCACCCCCACCCCCAGCATTGCGGGGCACCTGCCAGCAGGCCCCCACCCATGTCTCCCAGCACCCCCACCCCCCCCAGTCACCAGGGGCAGCCTCCACCAGGCCCCCACCCATGTCTCCCAGCACCCCCACCCCCCCAGTCACCAGGGGCAGCCTCCACCAGGCCCCCACCCATGTCTCCCACCACCCCCACCCCCCAGCAGTGCAGGGGCAGCCTCCATCAGGCCCTCACCCATGTCTCCCACCACCCCCACGCCCCAGCAGTGCAGGGGCACCCACCACCAGGCCCACACCCATGTCTCCCAGCACCCCCACCCCCCAGCAGTGCAGGGGCACCCACCACCAGGCCCCCACTCATGTCTCCCACCACCCCCACCCCCCAGCACTGTGGGGCACCTGCCAGCAGGCCCCCACCCATGTCCAACTCCTGTCTTCCACCACCCCCACCCCCCAGCACTGTGGGGCACCTGCCAGCAGGCCCCCACTCATGTCCAACTCATGTCTCCCACCACCCCCACCCCCCAGCAGTGTGGGACACCTGCCAGCAGGCCCCCACCCATGTCCAACTCATGTTCCCCACCACTCCCACCCCCCAGCACTGTGGGGCACCTGCCAGCAGGCCCCCACTCATGTCCCACTCATGTCCCCTTGCACCCCCACCCCCCAGCACTGTGGGGCACCTGCCAGCAGGCCCCCACTCATGTCCCACTCATGTCCCCTTGCACCCCCACCCCCCAGCACTGTGGGGCACCTGCCAGCAGGCCCCCACTCATGTCCCACTCATGTCCCCTTGCACCCCCACCTCCCAGCACTGTGGGGCACCTGCCAGCAGGCCCCCAACCATGTCCCCCCGCCCCCAGGTCCTGACGATACACAATCATGGCAGTAATGGGCAGCATACCCAGCACAAAGACCCAGCCAAGGATTGCATCCACCCACATAGCAAATGCAATTACATGATACAACCCCAATGGCAAGTATGTAAATGAACACATGTCCGTCACACACACATACACAATGGGTGTCAAAACCCATATCATGACATGCATGAAACCAATGAGAAAATACCACAAAAGAAAGTTATAAAAACATGTATTCTCGAAGAAAATAAAGTAAACAAATCAAACATACAACAATGGGGATAATAAAATAAATTGTCCATGTCCGATAAGTAATGTAAAAATCCAAAAAACAAAGGAATCCAAAAACTAGTGTTGTCCAAAGCAAAATCATGGTGAAAAAAAATAAGGGAAAACCATTGCCTCATGGTGAACACAAATATAAATCAAAAAAATGTATTTTAAAAAATCCAACTATACACAAGAATATTCTAGGGTCCATGAGCCCAACACTATAAATGAAACCTACTACTACCTAATAAAAAAACTATATACAGAAAAGTGGCCATTGTCCTAGCGGTCCAAAAAAATCTCAAAAAATAAAGGAAACCTAACACTAACTAACTAAAGAACTATATACAATGGCAGCGGGCAAGTCCTGCGGCTCACTCTGTGATGTTGCCGGCCAGGGCATCATCGAACTCCATGTCGATGTCCTGGAGGCGGGACTCTGTCCTGGCCCCGAGGTCTCGCAGGGATAACCCCATGTTCACCTCAAACTCCCTGCGAGCTTCCTCGAGGCACTCAGCCCGCCTCAACGCCCGACGCATAGAGAACTCCGCCCTGACCATGGTGAGCCGCTCCTCTTCCACCCGCTGCCGCTCTTCACCTATCCGCTGGACCAACTGCTCCCACACGGAAGACACTACCATCCCAGGGTTCTCCTGCCCTCCGGCCGATGCCTGCCCCTCTGATCTTGATGGCCCCGAGCCATGATGCCTCCCACGTCGAGCCTGCTGCTGCCTCCGATGCCACTGCCTCTGCCAGCACGACGGCATCCAGGCTGATGGAAACCACCGACGCCGTCGAGCATGTGCCCTGCCCGATGATGCCGTCACATCCTCCTTCTGCTGGGGTCCTTCTGCTGGGGTCAGTGCTCACATTTTTAGGGGTTGTTGGTCATTTAGTGGGGTGGTGATGGATGCTTCCTTGGTGAGCACACACTAAGAGCGCCCCTGAGTTGTGATTTTATGTGGGGAAAATAGTGGTTCCTTATAGTGGAGGAATGGGGCTTTTGGAAAGGACATGGGTCCTGGGGCATGTATGGGCCAATTGCACAGATAAGGAGAAAAGGAAAAATGATTACTAAAACGGTTTTCAGTACACTTTGAAAAGTAGGACAGATTGCAAAATGGAAGCACAAAAGAGTGCTGTAAGCAACTAGAATGATGAGAATATGGGTAATCGGGAATATAGAGAAGGCATGGGAAATGCATTGCAATACAATGTAGAGTCATGGGGTGTTATACATGCAGGTTTAGGCATGTGCGCCAAGGTTAGAGCACATTGGAGGGGTGTCAAGAAGGGGAACAATATTTCCCTCATCTATGCAATATAGGGACATTTGGTGAAGAAACGGAAAACGTGTCCAGGATCACACAAATTGAAATGGTGTTGCCGAGAGTAAAAAATATAATTATGAATGCATATTACAGTAAAAAGTAGGTTAATGCATGAGTGGATGATATTGAACTAAGCACAGTGAATATTTATAGGGAATAGCAAGAATAAATAAGATAAAAACACCCTTTTTAGTGAAAATATTGGAAGTGCATGTAAAAATGCAAACATTTGTATTTAGAATGGGGAAGCAATGGGCAATGAGGGGAAGTGCTCCCAAAGTGCACCGGGGCTAAGGTCACACACAAGATGGGCATGAGGCATGATGTATTTAAAACAGCTATATTACGTAAATCATCAGGTTTAAACACGTTTTTTTTTACAGAAGCAGGCACGTGATGAAGTGATTTATTGGGGGAAAACAGAGATGGTCAAGGATAGAATATTTGTTATGATATGCTTACAAAAAGAGGGGGAGTGACACACACATATGCAGGAACATACATGCATGCACATACACACATGCACATACACACATGCACATACACACACACATGCACATACATACATGCATACACACATGCACACACATGCATGCATGTGCATACACACATAAAGACACACATACATACACATACACACATGCATACATACATGCATGCATATACACACATACATGCACATACATGCATGCATATACACATGCATACACACATGCATGCAGTCATGCATGCATATACCTGCACATACATACATGCACATGCACACATGCACATGAGAAGGCACCCTTGCACACATGATTTTATGGAAGTATAGGCGATCAATGAATATAGACAATGCATTTAAAATCACACAAAGGCAGTCAGAAGAAGGACTTCAATATTGTAATAAGAATACACACACATACAGGGTGCTTTGTTTACATTTAGAGTACTAGATGGGAACATTATGTTTTAGTCAAAGCGAAATATAAGAGTAGCTCATCTTTTGGAAACTACAAATAAAAGAGGATGAAGATCCAATTGCTTATATTAAGGAGCACTGAACTCTTGAACCATGTAAGTGGGGGTGAAAACAGTGGTAGTATTTTGCCACATTTTATGTAAGGGATTGTTTGAGCAGGTTCAGTGGCACTTGGGAAGCAAGTGGGAATAAAAGCAAAACTGTGACCTGAGATGCAGTGACTATAGTACAATCACTGTTTGCTGTTGTAGGAGAAGATTAAAAAGAAAAGGATGCTAGGAAAACATGAGGAAACCAAGTTAGTTCAAAAGGAATTGTTCAAATATGCCATAGAAGTGCAATATTCACGAGTGGAGAAGGACTGGGAATGCGGCAAGCAGTGGGTATAACACAGGCGAATAATCAGAGCCAAATGGACCAAGAAGGGAATGGGTTTATGCCCTGAGATAGAGGATTGGTCTATAGAGAAAGGGGTATATTTTTAAAAATAACCAAGGCAGGTTTCAGAATATGCAGAACGATAACCAAAATGTCCAAGGAGGATTTAATCAAGGAGGGGCTCTTCCTCCATATTAGATATGTAGGATGACAGAGCACATTGTGCGCACGTGTAGAAGCCAAGGATATGTAGAAGATGGATCATTTTTAAGAGTGGGGACAGCTTATCCTCCAGTATATAGCTCACAAACTAGGGAAGGTTTTGCCCAGGATCGAACATTGTATCAGACATGAGCGCATGAGAGTGTAACAGGTACAACAGCTAGAGCAAGTGTAAAATGAATTCACCTCATGGGCAATTGCAGCGAGCCCCCATGAAAATTCAGTAATATGCAAAACACAGGACAGGCGCAACACTTAGGATAGGAGGTGCCACTGCGGTAGGAGGAAATCCTTTTACAGACAGGAACAGGGGTATGCATACACCCACAGTAAGGCAGCTCACAGGATGACATGATTTGCTCTTAATTATTAGTGACACTAGGCCCCAAGAAGAGCCAAGTGTTCATGTGATGGTAGGAGGCGACATCTTTGCTCTATTGGTAGACACTGGGATTGCACGTCCATGAATGAAGGTGATCAGGGGTTCTTTGGAGCTACAAGCTCAGTTCCTTCTTCATTAATGAATTATCAGTCTCTGTAGGAAAGTGGAACACTTGATCTTTGTTATATTTGCGACAGGCACTAGTTAAATATTTTTGGGAAGGGAGTGGATGACAAAACTTAACATGATGAGTTTATTTATTGACAAAGGGATAGTGTGTTACACTCCTAGAATACACCATTTGAAAGTGGGTGAATTTATATTGGCATGCACAGGGCAAGTGGTTCTGTGAGGTTCTTCAGTAGAGCCAGAGTTTATTTTTATCATAAGGTGAGAATTTTGTTAAACATGATTAGCTAGCTCAGTTGGGAGGACTATGAGGATAATTTTACACGTTTTTGCTCAGGCAATAGATACCTATGGACAAAGAGGGGGACATATAATCCCTGTGGAATTAAAATCAGCCATAGTACAAAGGGAACTGGCAACACATAAAGGAATGGACAATGAGAGTAGACCATGCAGGACAGTGATTGTTATCAAAGAAGGGTCTAAGTTAATTGACATCACTGATGACAACATATTTATAGAAGACTAAACAAACGATGAAGTGGTGGTTCTTTAAGAAAACCACATACTGGATAACAATAGAGAGAAAGGGAATTCCTACAGCCAATCATAAAAATACAGCAGCGCTCAGTATATTTTCGGGAAGACTTGGAGAGAGTGCCAAGTGTCCTGTGGACCACAGACCCTAATGGCATGTGTCTAGTGAAATGAATAGGGGAACAAAATAAAGGTACATGCATGCAAAGGATTACAATATGACAAATATGGAGGTTTGTGTAATGATCAGATTAATGAGTGTAAGATAATGATAAACAGTTGACCATGACAGCAAAGGAATAAGCAGCTTAAAACTAAAAAGATTGATGACAATTCAGGGGATGAAATAAATAAATAAATAAATAAATGAATGAATGAATGAATGAATGAATGAATGAATGAATGAATGAATGAATATTAAAACAGCAAAAAGCACAATGGAGGGTGCTGGCTATAATTGAACAGTGTAGTGTATTTTAATAAAAAATAAATATGATTAATGAAAGGCCGAAAGGGGTATTGATGGCAAAAAGTGATCTGATAAATTTGAGATGATTTTTAATAGAACTATATCAATAAACAAATGAGAGTAAGTAACAAAAACATTGTTTGAATGAATATGATGGTGTTGATTTATTTTCCATAGATGAAAAATTATTGTCAACCTTGAGCACGGGAGGAATGTCTACATGGCCTTAGCAGGGAATAGCAAATATAATGGGAAGAAACCCTATATTATGACAAAAGTAAGTATTTAGTGAACAGGTAGAGAAGGAAGAGATAAGTATCAGTTGACACAGCAAGTTTGTGAACATACTAATGATCATTATTAGGAGTAAGAGAACCCAGGTGAGTACAGAAGAAAGGCAATTAGGGGTACAGCCTTTTAAATAGACAGCATTTTCCAAAGAAGGGTGAAAACGTATGTGAGCACAGAATAGCATGTATATGCAAGCATGGCCACATCTAGCAACAGGGACAAGAAAGACTTTGGATAGAAGGTGGAGTAACCCTTTTGTAATTCTAGTAATGGCAAAATGCCAACAGGAAATATTTGGCAACTGTATAGAAATATTTAGGATAGGCAAAACCATGTATTTCCTATATGTCAAATTCACATACATTTAATAGGAAAAGTGTTGGATTCCAAATAACAGGGGTAGGTAAGATAAGTGTAGGCGCTGAGCGGCAAGCAGCGAGCAGCGAAATATGTCAATTATGTCTCAAGAGAATGAAGTCACAGAATAGAACGAAGAAGACCACGGTCCCATGCTAGCAGGAGGAGGACTTAAAAAGTACAGAGAATATTTTCAGCATGCTAGAAAAAACTAAAAAGAAAGACAGGCCTGAATGATACAGTAATGTTACATTGTTTATATGTGCACCAACGTATCTTTGGGGACAGAAAAATAAGCCTACATTTCAGAAGGCTGAGAGTGTCAGAATTTTACTGCAATAAATATTTTTTTCTGATTAACAGGAAGGAGCAAAGGTCTATGCGACTGAAAAACCCTGACCACTCTGCTAGTCTCAATATGACTTTGACTCTATTTTAGTTTTCTACAGAGAGCAAGAACCCATAGCAGCGTCATCTTCTTCAGCTATGGGTGCACCAAGAAGACAAAAGGAGGGCAATTAAAGAAGAAGACATTTTTTTTTAATGAACAAAATGTGTTTTGAATTTGTTATGTTGTCTTGATTCAACGGTTTTGCCCGTTCTGGATGGCTTGGACACTCCAACGTCGCCTCGCAGCATCCATCCTTTCTTCCAGCAAGGCCGGCGCTACTGGGAATCCTGATTCTGCAGTCTTGTCTTCCAAGATTGTGTACACAACATCATCTGATAAGCACCGCACTCCCACTTCCACCACACTCCCACGTGTCGGCACGTCTCAACACTCGGTTGTCAGTTCAGCCGTGCTCAGCACAACTTAGTTTCCATCCTTCCGTTTCCTCCAGATTGTGCCGCTCTGGCCGTACAGCCGTCTTTCTGTCTCTTCCCTCTAGTGCCTTAGTTCTGCGGCTTACCTGACTCTTACCTGCTGCATGTGCCTGGCTATTCCGCTATCCTGCTCCAACCATGCCGCCTTCCTCCCCGGAACTGGAACACTTACCTTGGACCGGATTCTCATGGGATACTATGATTCTGGGCAGTGGCCTCGGGTGTTAGCCTGTCTGGTTCTTAGAGCCAGCAGGGTGGCGTCAGGGGAGACTCTCCCTTTTCTCTACGAAACCTGCACTGCCAAGAAAAAGGAGAAGTCCACCACCACAAAGAAGAAAACACCCAAGATCAAACAGGTGAGCCAAGAGTCAGAACCCCTCGAATCAAACAGTTTGAGACACCACAGGACTACCACAGTAGCCAGGATGGAATACTCACTCCAGGATCTATTGCGTGGTATTCAGGAGCTATCCACTGAAGTCCAAAACCAGAGACTCAGCATTCCAGGAGAGCGCCTGCGTGGGAGGCATTGTGGAGAAGTACGATGGTGCACCTAAGGCATTACACTCATTTTTGGATTCATGTATGGTGCACTTTACCTTTAAGCCCTACTATTTCTCCACTCATAGGGCCAAGGTTGGGTTCATAGTCTTGCATCTTGTTGGCAATGCCCTTGCTTGGGCTATGCCCTTAGTTGCTGCTGGAGACCCTCTGTTGGACAACTATGATGGGTTTCTCATGGCATTTAAGACCATGTGTGACCGTCCTGAACAAGTGTATTCCACCCAGGAGAAGTTACTGGAGTTTCCTAAGGGGAGGCCAAGACATGCTAGCAAAAGAAGCTGACTGGTCTCTTGAGGCATGCTTCACCCTGTTTCGCAAATGTCTTAATGAGGATTTTAAGGATGAGTTGGATAGGGTGGCCCGCCCTGGTTCCTTTCAGGCCCTCATGGATCTGTCACTACAGATCAACTTCCATCTCCAGGAGAGAAAGGCCGATAAAAGAAGTGTTTGCAGCCCTCAACAGAAGCCTTTGCCTGTGTACGCTTGTCCCAGAAAGCCACCTCAGCTCACAAATGGAATTGGAACCCATGCAGTTGGGTACGCTACGAGGACCCTTGACACCACAGGAGAGAAACCGTCGAATCAACAGAGCCTGTGTATGCATTGTGTATCCGACAAACATTTGGTCAGAAATTGCCAAATAGGCCCGCCAAGGCATTTGGGAAATGCCACCTCCCTATCCTGAATGGAGCCCAGTTTTGGGAGATTGATTCATGCTCCACTTTTTCTGCTTCCTTGGGCTCAGCCCATAAATCCACATTGGTAATCCTCCAAGTGACCCTTGCTTCCAATACAGGAGTACTGCATCCAGTCCTGGCCTTGACTGACTGAGGTGCCATGGGTGTCTTCCTGGACGATGAATGTGCTCAGCAACACCAGATACCCAGGGAATCCAAGGACATGATACATGCAGTACAAGGGATCGACAGACGCCCGTTAGTCTCTGGGCCAATTACACAGCAAATGGTGGAACTCCTGCTCAAAATCAACAACCACCAGGAGTTACTACAGTTTGATATCATAAAGCAGCCCACTACCGAGTGGTTTTGGGTTTGCCTTGGCTACAACGTCATAAACCTTATATCAACTAGGCAGCAGGCTCCATGTTTTTAGGTTCTGGGTTTTGTCTTTTGCATTGTCTCTCCCGGAAAGTGCAACTTGTGGTGCCTACCTACAACGAGCAGCACGACCACCAACAAGTTACCGTTTCTAACATCAATCAGGTGCCTGAGACCTATCACCAGTTCTCTGATGTGTTTTCCACAGCCATAGTACAGACCCTGCCCCCTCATAGACCTGAGGGTTGCGCCATCGAAACTGACAAGAATGCAGTTATACCCTTTGGTTGAATGTTTGTTCTGTCGGAGGCCGAACAGAGAGCTCTCCGGGAATACCTGGATCCAATCTGGCAAATGCTACTATCCATCCTTTTTAGTCCGCCACCGGAGCTTCTCTATTTTCCATGCCCAAAACAAACACTAAGGAACTTCATCCATGTTTGGACTACAGAGGCTTCAACCCATGTACTCAGAAGGACCGATACCCCTTTCCTCTTATAGCAGACATCCTGGAAGCCCTGTGAGGAGCCGTGTTGTTCACCAAGTTGGATCTACGAGGGGCATATCACCTGATTCGTGTAAGGGAGGGCGATGAATGGAAGACCGCCTTCCAAACACCCCTTGGTCACTTTGAATACTTGGTTATGGCATTCGGTCTTTCAAATGCCCCCGCTGTCTTCCAGCGCTTCATGGACAGGGTCTTCTTGGACATGTTATCCCTGTTTGTAATTGTCTATCTAGATGACATACTGGTGTACTCGAGAGATCCAACCCTACACCAAGGACATGTCACCCAGGTCTTGCAACATCTACGGGAAAACCATTTATTTGCCAAACCCGAGAAATTCATATTTCATGTCTCTACAGTAAGGAACTTGGGATTCATCATAAGCCCTCAATGGGTGGCCATGGACCCTTCCAAACTCAATGCTATCAGTTCCTGGCCTGCACCTACCTCAGTGAAACAGATCCAGTCCTTCCTGGGTTTGGAACATTTCTATAGGAAGTTCATTCTGGCCTTTTCATCCATCGCCAAGCCGATTGTTTCTCTTCTGAAAAAGGACACACCCTTCAGGTGGTCAATTGCACAGGAATCAGCTTTTAAGGCACTGAAGGAGAGGTTTACTCAGGAACCTATCTTATGTCAAATGGATGTTTCCAAACCCTTCTTGGTGGAGACTGATGCCTCAGAGTATGCCATAGGGGTGGTCCCAAAACAGGAACAAGAAGACGACCTCGAACATCCTATAGAATACCTTTCCGGAACATTAAACGCCATTGAAGTACAATATTCGATCCTTGAAAAGGAGCTCCTGGCATTCTGCCAAGCATTCACTGAATGATGCCACCTTCTCTTAGGTGCCAGATTCCCAGTACAAGTACGGACTGATCATAGGAACCTGCGGTGCGCCAGTCTATGGAATGTAGAAACAGCTGACAGGCACGCTGGGTGTATTTCTTTGCCCAATTCCAGTTTTGCATATCTCACATTCCTGGTCTGTCTAATGTCATCGATGACATTCTATCCAGGCGATAGGACTATATTCCTGACAAACCTCTGCCTCTTTCCAGGATGTTTCCAGACAAAGTATTTATTGCTCATGCAGAGATGCTTCTGGACAAGATCAGATCAGAAACCCAGACCTCGGCTCTATGGAGGGATTTTAACAACACCAATCAGTGGGCCATGACAACCAAGGATGGATACCTCTTCAAGGATGAAGTCCTAGTGGTTATCACGCAAAACCTGAGAGAAAGGGTAATACGCCTCTGTCATGACACAGTCTTCTCTGGCACCGTGGAATCAGATCCATCCTTCAAACCCTCAAAAGGCAATTCTGGTGGCCGAAGGTGTATCTAGATGTTCAGGCTTACATACAGGCATGTGCTATTTGAAACCAAAACAACTACGACAATAGGAGGCCGGCAGGTCTTCTACTCCAAACGGAGCTGCCTTCTCGTCCCTGGGAGATTATAGCCACAGATTTCATAGTGGACCTCCCTCCATCTAAAGAATACACTTCCATCATGGTCACCATCAATCTTTTCTCACACATGACACTGACACATTTTACCTCTTTGAGAAAGCTACTGTCTGATAACGAGATGGCAAGTATTTTCATGGCAGACATCTTCAGGTTACACAGGCTGCCTACCAAGATCATATCCGACCGAGGGTCCCAATATACTTTGGAAACACCTGTGTTGCATCTTGGGTATTGAATGAGCTCTGTCTTCCGGCTACCACCCTCAGACTAACGGGATCACTGAGAGGGTAAACCAGACCCTTGAACAGTACCTTTGGTGCTTTTCATCTCAGGTGCAGGATGATTGGTCAGTCCTGAGTCCGGTGGCGGAATTTGCGTACAAAAACTCCAGTCCTTTCCTTTGTAACCTTGGTTTTCACCCATCCGTCCTTCCTTCTGTTCTATCCTACCCCTGTACAGTTCCATCTGTTGATGCCTGGATAACCGATTTGGTGACCATACCCAAGGGTGGAAAATAACATCTACAGAAGGCCAGGAAAAGCTTTGCAGATGCTAAACGTTGGCCTAGTCCAGCATATGTCATAGGGGACAAGGTCTGGTTGTCCTCCCGACACCTGCCCAGGCATTTAAGACCCAACAAATTGGCACCACGATTCTATGGCAATGATCAGATTGAGTAAGAGGTCTCAAGGATATTTGACTCCTGGTACAGACGGGTACGGTTACAATATCTCATGGAATGGAAAGGCTATCCAACCAGTGAGCGAACATTGGAACCATAAATCAACACCCACACCCCCGGCTTGCTTCATTGATTTCATCGGATCCATCCGGGCAAGCACGGTGGAATGGGGCTTAGAAGGGGGTATGCTGACATTATTCATCGGTTTTGCCCGTTCTGGATGGCTTGGACACTCTGACATCACCTCACAGCATCCATCTTTCCTTCCAGCATAGCCACCACTACTGGGAATCCTGATTCTGCAGTCTAGTCTTCCAGGATTGTGTACATAACATTATCTGATAAATACTGCATTCCCAAGTGTCGGCGCGTCTCAATGCTCGGTTGTCAGTTCATCCATGCTCAGCGCAATTTAGTTTCCTTCCTCCCATTTCCTCCATGTTGTGCCGCTCTGGCAGTACAGCCGCCTTTCTGTCTCTTCCCCGCTTCGCTCCTGCTATCGCGTGGCCGCTTCCCTCTAGTGCCTTAGTTCTGCTGCTTACCTGACTCTTACCTGCTGCATGTGCCTGGCTATTCCGCTACCCTGCTCATACCGCGCCGCCTTCATGGTCACGTGGCTCAAGCCTTCTTAGCAGTCTCCTGGGTCTGCCTAGTTGTGCTGTTCCTTCCTGCCTTCTTTCATTCCTGTATTCCTCTCCAGAACTGGACCACTTACCTTGGACCAGATTCTCACATGATACCTTGATTTCCGGGCAGTGGCCCCGGGTGTTAGCCTGTCTGGTTCTTGGAGCCAGAAGGGTGGCGTCAGGGGAGACTCGCCCTTTTTTCATGAAACTGGCAAAGCCAAGAAAAAGGAGAAGTCTGCCACCACAAAGAAGAAAACACCCAAGATCAAACAGGTGAACCAAGAGTCAGAACCCATCAAATCTGACATATATTGTCCGTTTTTGTAATTTATTATTTTTATCATAAAGAGGGAGACTGTGTGACTCTTTGGTCCGAGAATGTCGACCATAGAGGAAATGTTTCCTTTAAGTACACTATGTAGTTATTGAACAAAAAGCTCATGAGAAAGTAGGGCAATGCCAGCCACAGGCAGACCTCAGATTATGGCCAAGCCCCAATATTAGCCAGTATAAATTTAAATATAAATTGACACAAAGATGTGCAAAAAGAAAGAAAAGAGCAGCCAAAATATTATATTAGAAATGGAGAAAATGCAGTAGAGATTGTTTAGGAGGCAGGAGTGTATAAAAAACACATAGCTTTCTAAAGGTTTGGTTTTAAGGAGAAAGCATTGACGATAGAGACATATTTATTTTTCAAAGGAGACTCATTTTATTGTAGGCGGACGGATATATGTCCACACCAGAAGATTGGCGGCAAACGATCCTGCGAGAAGAGAGAAAAGATCAAGGCACCCAGCCAGATGCCCAACTGAAGTTATTTCTTTTCGAAAAAAATCTTTCCTAACAAAACTCACCCATTGTTGTGTCCCCTGGAAACAATCAAATGCCCTCCCATTGACTACTTGACTTCAAATGAACAAACTAAGAGTGTGAATACTCTGCAATATACAGAAAACTGAACAACTGGCCTATCTGTTTAAAGGGCCTCTGAGAACCTGCGGCAAAGCAGCCTAAAGGACAATACAAAATGGATTTACCTTGAAGACGGTCCATGGATGAAGAATAAACTAAAAGAAAATGAACCGGGTGGAAGATGTGTTAATGGAAGGAAAATGAAAGTAAAACAAACAAATGTGTATGAAGAGAGGGCAGGGAGCAAGGAAATGGGTTTGGAGGAAGGAAAAGGTGTGCAGTAAAAGTCACACATGGACTAAGTACTAAGTTAGAAATGGAACCGGTGGGTTCCCTCAAGGAATAATTTCTCCCGATTCTCATAGTGGCAAAATTGCCTGGTGTGTATGATTAGTTTATATTTAATCGAGTAATAGAGGTAGTATCTAGATAAAAGCAATGAAAGGTATTCTTTAACGATACACGCATGTTTTAGACTAGGAGAATGCAATATGATTGAAATTACTGTTGATGTTGTAGAAATCTTTTTATAATACCTCCCATGTTGAGACAAATCACCATACTGAGGGGGGTGATTGGGACAGGGATTTATAGGCACACTGAATAGGGGGGAAGTGGACATTGGGTGTAGTGGTCATGTATTAAATAGGTGTCTAAATACAGACCAGAGTGGGGAGTGTAGAGCAGGTCCTAGACCTCTACCCCCCTCAAACTGAATACAGGTAACATGCCACGTTGATCGATTGATTCCAGTATTGCAAAAATCAGAATTATTGTGCTTTCTGAAGACAAAAGGTACATATAGGGTGATATATATATTTTGAAGGTCAGAATAACCCAGGAGATGGAGGGTGTCTCAGGTATTACACGTACATCAGGAATATTGAAAATGTAGTCTGAAAACTGGACAGAAAATAAGTTATGTACAAAAGTAGTTTGGTTCGCTGTTTGGTAGCATGGCCAGGTTTCTAGGTTAAGCAAGTTCAGATGAATTCTAAGATGGATGCCGAATACAAAATGGTGTCTTGCAAGCAGATGTTAAAAATAGCTGAATCATTCTGATGTAGAATATTCTTTGGCAGACAGCTGGGTATTGTATATTTAGAATTTCCTGGCAGGAAAAACAGATATTGATTGATAGTAAATCATATAAGGAGCATGGGAAGGCTACCAATTAGGTGGAACAGCTGTTTAACTAGCAACAAATAAGATGAACTCATGAGGGGTTTCCACAGTATGAGCTACCAAGTAGATTTGGCAGGTCTCGAGAATCAGATAATGGCTGGTTCTTGGCAGACGTCTAAGAATTTATAATGTGGTCCAGCTGAATCTCACAAGAGCTTATCAGATTATGTGTCATTCCAACCATGCTTGCCAAAATGAAGTCATGAGGTTCTGAGTGAGTGAGCTCAGCCAAAAAGAAGGTATGGGCGGGCACCGCTATTCAATTTCGTTTGTTGTAGTAATTCACAGAATTTCTTGTAAAGTTGATGGCGAGCCTCAAAGACCGAGTATATATTATACTGGTAGATTGAAACAAAGAGAAAGTGTGTCTGATGAAAGATTTTCAACAGACATGGGGTCACCAATTGTGTATTAAAAACTACAGGTGAATTTCGCTCCTTCATGTAAGCTTAAAAAACAAAGACCAGACTTCCTTGTGATCAATAGTTTTATATTGTTTTCTTATGATTTTTTCAGGTCAAGGTTCATTTTAGTGAAGAAGCAGAATCCAAACAAAGCCAATGCATTTCGGACCTATTATGGTACTTCTTTATTGCAAATTCAACACGGTCAAAACAGACAATACATATACTTGTTTAGATCTGGTTCCAGATTATGTTAGAACAAAACAAATGTATGTTGCTGACACATAACATGATACTTGAGCCGCCCATGTTGATATGCAAAGTAAAACAAACCATACTACCCACAAAATACCTGCAATTTCTCTGTGATCAGAGCACTTTTTACTATCGAGTGTGTCTCACTCTACATATTTCGTTTCTCTATGACCGCAATTTGTTGACATTCATAAGGCCAAAGCTTTTCTTTATCTCCACAATTGTCATTAACAACTCTATGTCTGTGACATTTCCCTCTGAAAGAAATTTGATGATAAGGCAGTAAATAAATCCTCTGTTGTGATCTCCTATCGTGTACATCTATTAAATTCTATTTATCAACCAAGTAGAAAAACACAGTGTCCTACCATCCTCTGCAAGGTAGTATCTCACATTAGTTGTACAATCTCCTCATACTTGCAATGCCGGACATTCGGCAGCATCTGGCCTTATTATCTCCCCGCGTTACCCAGTAAATGCTACCCTGCTGGATTATAAGCGGTCACTAAGTTGCTGCTGCTTCTAAGCCAGAGTTAAGTTTGATGAAATGCCCTGCTCTTGGTTCGAGACGCTTACCGTAGCGATTCTATTCGAGAGATAACAAAGGGGTGGTCGTCCCCATTGCCGCAATCAAAGACCAAGCTTCAGTGAGAAGTCATTGTTATGGAAACGTTGTGTGTACTGACGCTACTTGCTCACATTCGACAACACTGTGACACGTAGCGTTGTCAGCTGTCTAGGTAATGATATTACGGTAATGTCACATAAAGTATGGTGCTCAGACCTGCTATGTTCAATGTGAGGCTTCGGAAGTAGTCGGCACACACTTACAACCAGGACAGTGTGAAATGGGAAATCATAACAAAAATCATTATAGTGGAAACATAATGCTGAGCTCAAACGCTGTTTGCTCGCATTGGAAAATGTGAACATGCAGTGTGGACCATGATCTAAGTGACAGTTGCATCGTAATGTCATGTGATGCTGAAAACTGCAGAAGAATATGTTTGATGTAATGTTAAAAGCCACCCGCAATCATTTACGAAGCAAGTAGTTGTGTAATTCTGGAATAATTATTGCAATCTTTGGACAAGTGATGCTAAATGCATGCATACCGAACCTTGTGATAAAAATGCGCGTGACCTGCTGATTTGGTGACATCACATTGTGCATAATCCCAAGCTCCTGCTAGTTGTGAGAACATCTCTTACATTATGGCAGTTAATGCCCCACGCCAGTGCCTCATAAGTGATGTTATGGACATATCAGCTATTGGGTTAGTACAAATCTCAATAGACATGAAGATACAAAGGGTATACTAGCGAGATCAGTAAAAATCGTAATATGAATGTCTATATGGAGGGGTAACCATGTAATTCAATTATCTAATTTCATATCTGGCAACCTGCGGGTCAGAAATATAGACTAAACACTAATAAGAGTCTCATATAAGTCTCTGATTATGCTGTATGTCTGTTGTACTAAGATGGCATGTAGATGCAGATGTCAATGTGAAGAGGTAACCATACAAATTAATCTACCTACTTTCATATCTAGTAACATGCGGATCATAGATGTAGACAATATGGTACTCATACATTTCTTCTTTAGTACTTGGTAGCTCTGTCTGGTGACCATTAACATCGGTGAGAAAGTTCAATAACGTCCACTGTCTAGCAAATAATGAGCTTAGCCCGGAAGTGTGAAATGTATTATGAAAAATTGAAATGGCGAGATGAAGTTACTATGCCAACAAAAAAAATAGGTTTTTTTATGTTATGCTAAACCAAATCCTGGAATATTCATGTCTGTGCACAACATTGTGGTTGTGTATTACTCATAGGAAACGATGTAGGGTGAGTTCTTCATTTAAACCGTGGGGGGATACTCAGTCAAGTTTTTTGATCCAGTATGCTTCTCTCTGTTCAAGTTTCTTTGAAATACTGGTTCTTAAATTATCGGTTTGCACTACTTCCAAAAATTTGAAATCTCATTTGTGCCACATGAAGCTTAGCCTGTTCAAAGTGTCTTGCTACTGGTGAATGTTGTTTGTGAGTCCTTACACTTGACATGCGCTCATTCCACCTTAAACACGCTTTTGTGCTGGTTTAACCGATGTATAAAAGACCACACAAGCATTTGATGCAGTATGTTACCCCTTGCGATATATAAGTCGCGTAGTCTTTGATTCTGATTTTTTCTCCCGTTCTGGGGTGTGTCACTGTGTTCCCTTTTATGTTATTGTTGCAGTTGCTGCATGTCATGCAGGGAAAGGTTCCTTGGTTTTTTTCGGTTTTAGTCTTATAGTTACTCTCGGTTTTGTTCTCACGAGACGGTGCCTTAGATTACTGCTCCGTTGGTTGGCAAAAATAGGTTTATCTTGGAAAACCTTCTGGAGTTTGTCATCAAAGGTTAGCATGGGCCAATGTTTTATTATGTTTTTTTTTATTCTGGGTGTCTGTATGCTGTACTTACTTACAAAGACCAATGGATTATCAGTTGTAGAAGTGACAGTTCAGCCAACCATTCATAGACAAGTAGCGGTTTATTTTTGGTTGGAGGGAACAATCAGATTTGTATTGTGCAATTGTATGTAATGTTGCATCAGTCTCAAAAGTCTATAAAAGCAGGGTGATTTTGGGATCTCAGCAACGCCTTCCAGCCTGTCTTCTGAAACTGCATTAAAGATGACATTGAAATTGCATCCGGGCATCTGTCTCCTCTACATTTGTCCTGTCTCCAGTGCCTGAGTCCACAGATGTTAAAGCTACGGGTGTACAGGGTCCCCCTTTACATTCACTGGGGGGCACGAGGAGCATGGGAGCAATGTTAACATTTCCTTAAATTACATGGCTTGTTTTAGTGTCATTTTTGGGCGTAGCCAACTTGATGTGTGTTAGTATGTGGCTAGGATGGAATTTTGGTGCAGGCAGTCTTGTTTAACAGTTTGTACCTGGCATCTATGATAAGCATGCATGGTATATGTTATTACATGGCTAGACTGGCATTTTGGTGCTGCCAGCCTAGCTATTTCTTACTGTGGCCTTACATGTGTTTACTGAGCATCTATGAAAAAGCAAGCATAAGCATACTTGTATATCCAGACTGGCCTACATTGGATCCAGTTTGGACATGTTTTCTTATTGTGGTATGGCATTTGTAATGATAATGCCAAAAGAAGTATGTTCTTAGGAGGAGGTACTGGCATATATTGGTGCAACCAGCATAGAAATGTATGAGCACAGAGAACATGAACATATTTTTCATTCTAGCATATATCAGTGGTCGAGGTGTGCCAAAAGAAGTAGTGGAACTCTGTTCACTGCTGGCCTGCACCTGCTCCCCACAAACCCTTTTGCCATGCCCCCTCCCACGCGCAATACAAACCCCCAAACAAACACGACTGCTGTTTAAGGGAACGTTCAATGCAGCACACTGAAGTTCAGGTTTCAACTTCTTCATACACTTTTATTTTAAAACATAACCATTTCATAGGGTTTTTTTTTTTAAAATAAAAGTATAGGAATGGTAAAACGTATTTAAAAAAGTAAAGGAGTACTGCTTCCAACCGCTCCCGCCCACTTTGACCACTGGCATATGGTGTGGGGCAAAGGCATGAACATGCATTGGGAAATGTTCCTGTACGTTGTTGGTGTATACAAATTGAGTCTTTCACACAATCTCTGCGCCACTGTTAGTACACAAAAGAATCTGTTGCAAGTTGTATTACAGGTTTTTGTATTTTATTTGATGATTTCATTAAGTTTAAGCCCTCTGTGAGACACTTGTTTCGGCATCTCATATGCCTTCTTCAACCAGGGCAAAAGCCTTTTGTTTCTTGAATGTTTGTGTTTTCTTCTTGTTGACTGTATATCACAGGTTTAATCCCTCCTGCAAACTCTAGGTCGTGGTCTCCCGCATTGGCTCTTTGTTTGTTTCAGCCTTCCCATCAAATCTGATTTCTTATCTATTGTACGTTCTTATTCCCCCTGTATATAAATAAATCAAATAAATAAAAAACAATTTAACAAAATTATCAGTACGCGGGCCTGTGCATTGACCTACTGATGAGATCTCATCTTTCCTGACTTATACATTTCCTATGCCTGCAACCAAGCTTATGTCAGAGTCATTGTCCAGATCGAAGGTGAAACCACCTACATAGACAGTTTGTATGTTTTGACACTTTACTTCCTCAAAACGTTTATGTGATGAGTGGTCATGATCAGCCAAATTGCCTTTAACATACAGGGTTTTGGGGGTTTAGATGAAAGCACAATCATGTAGTTCTGCTAATCTGTGGGCTATAGGAATCTTCTTGTTCTTCCCCAAGCGGAAGTCTTGTAAAACAAATGCTGAGGAGATTATCCGTGATTGAGACAGGGATACCGGTTACAATGCATTTGCTCTGAAAATGCTGTAATGCCTCAATGATCACAGATTCACCTCATATAATGGAGCAGGCATGTTGCAGAGCCCAAACATTGGTCCATAAAGTCTTCTCCTTTAAAATTGATGTTCTACTCATGATAAGGCTTTGTTAGCATATTGTATCACTTGGTCATGTCCTATTTTTGTACAGCACTGCAGATATACAGACTTCCATTAATGCTATTTCAAGGAAGGCATCTTGGCCTCTTCTGAGTAGCACAGACATGCGGCCTTAATGTTGTTGTTTTTCAACTGAACCAATGCTTTGTGTTATTCTTCGCTCCATTGCCATAGATCTATTTGCTTTTATAGCTTTGCTAGTGGCTGTGTAATTTCTAAATAATCTTTAATGAACTTTCTGTTTTTTTTTTGTCATACCCAGCAGACTTTGCAATTCATTCCAATGAGTGTACTCCTTCAGTTTGCAAAGAGCCTCCAACTTTTTCTTCTGAGGATTTAGACCATATGTTGTGGCCTCATGCCCCAAGATGTCAATTCTCCTTGTACACAGTTAGGTCTGCCGTAGTGAAACTTCTGTACATCCTTTTTGTCGTCTAGTGAGTACATGTCTGATCTCTTGGAAATGTGCATCTATGTCCCTACTCTTAAGTACCATAACATCTAAGCATATTAAATTGCCGTGTTCTTCAGTGTCGGCATCCCCCTGTGTAAAAAGATCCTAAAAGCCCTTCTACTTTTAACAAAACCGAATGGTTCACATTCCAAGGCCAACTGACTTTTTTGAAGGGTTCAGAAACCAAACTCCCACAAACAGGTACACCTCCCGCAGAGGAGCCGTAGACAATACCAAATCCCTGATTGCTCATGCGCTAGACATAGCAGACCTCATCACATCGATTCATCTAGACTTTTTAGCAATCACAGAAACTTGGTTACACCGAGCAGCAGGCCCAACCCTCTCGCTAGCCCTTCCTAAAAACTTCACAATCCTCCGAAAAGATATAGATTCCAGGAGAGGCGGTGGATTCTCCTTTATTGCTAAAAACCAGCTATGCCTTAGAGAATTTTCCAATGAACCATTCTCATCTGGAGAACTTCTTTCGGTAAAACTCCCCTTATCAGCAGCACGTACCTTACACACATCACACACCTCCTCACCCAGAACACCAAACCTGGCTCCCAAATCATGTTTCTGGGAGATCTTAACACAACCTCCCTAGAGAACACTCTTGCTGAGCTATGCTTCTCACACCATATCAACGGCCCAACACATAGCAAAGGAAGAACCCTGGATTGGCTAGCAGACCTAAACTGCAACATAAATATCCAATCTAACTTCCCCTGTGCCTGGTCCGACCACCATGTCATCTCTTTCACCATACAGAATAGCCAATGCCCAAACCCTAATGTCACACAAGCTCCTCTTGCCCTAACCCAAAACAATCACAATGTCACCATGGAGAACCTACTCCCCCTACTGCAGCCTATCACCAATCTTCCCAAATCCACAGACAAGGACCCATTCCACATCGTGGATTTGTACAATCACACCTTGCGCCAAGCCTTAGATAAAATCGCTCCACTAAAAAGTAGAAAAGCAAAGCCACTAGCCCACCTAAACAAATGGTTCACTTCAGACTTGAAAGCCTTACGCTGCTCCAAAAGAATCTCTGAAGCTTATTGGAAAACAAAAAACATCTGACCAAAACAAGGAAAAGTGCACCACCGCCTCTAACGACTACGAAGCAGACATCCTAAAAAACAAAAGTGACACCTTCAACGACAGAATACAACATGCTAAATCCAGCTCCAAAGAGCTTAGCACTATTTTCAAGGAATTAGAATCACGAGCGCCACCCACAGAATCTTGCACCAAAGATGCCTCCTGGTGTGCCAACATTCAAAAAGCCCAACTAGATAAAATTGCTCTACTACAGGCTAAAATAAAGCAAAAAACTCAGTTTGACCGCAGACACAAAACTCAGCGATTTCCACAACTCTTCATCCAAAATGTGCTGCCCATTCGAATTCGCCCCGGTCACCTTAGAAGTAGAAGGGATCATAGCCAGCCTAATACCTAAAAGATGCCAAGGGGACATCTGCCCAGTATCACTACCCTGACCAACTACAGGCCTATAACTACATGCCGTGCCTTTAAAAAATCTTGGACAGAGCGGCATACCTCCAAATTCAAAACTACATGGAAACCAATTACCTTTTTGGCCTCCGCCAATCAGGGTTTAGGCCTAGACACAGCACAGAAACAGCACTCCTGGACTTAACAATCCAGATGGAGGAATTAAAAGATAAAGGAAACCTGGCCCTCATTCTCCTGCTCAATTTATGAGCAGCTTTTGATTTAGTCAACCATAACATCCTCACTAAACACCTGACCTCAGCAGCCTCCTTCTCCCCTAACACTGCTGCTTGAATACTATCCTTCCTAGCTGACAGGACCATGAGAGTTTTCACACCTACAGCCTCAGCTAAAACTTCCCCAATCTCATGCGGAGTCCCTCGGGGCGCATGTGTCTCCCCTACTCTATACAATATTTTCACCAAGCTATTGTTTGGCCACTTAGACGATTTGGGTGTCATCTACACTAATTATGCAGATGACACGTAAATCCTCATCACTCTAACAGGCTCCTGCAACAAAGATACCAAACTTCTGAACTAAATCTACCTTAGAATTCAAGCATGGATGGCCACTCACGGCCTCTGCCTAAATGATGATAAGACTGAGCTACTTCTCTTAGGCTCACGGCCACGACTTAACAAGTTAGACTCCCAATATAAATTCCTTCAACATCAATGGGAATAACATCAACGTCTCCAAAAACGTTAGAACTCTCGGCATATGCTTGGATTCCACCCTCTCCCTCACCAGAGAAGTCAATGCAATTACTTCAGCAACAGCTTACACTGCCAAGCTCATCAATGCGTGCAGGCCCTTTCTGTCCATCAATAGCTGCATCATATTGACTAGAGCACTTATATTATCAAACCTGGACTACTGTAATACCTTATAATTAGGCACCAATAAACAAAACCTGAATAACCTACAAGTTCTTCAAAACAACACACTCAGAATGGCTATAAACATCCCGTGTCTAACCACATCTCATCAGCAAGACACAACACCCATTGGCTCCCAGTGCAAGATAGGATTACTTTCAGAACTCTAATGATCACTCACAAATGCCTTTCCAACTCTGCCCTAAAATACCTGGTAGACAAACTGACCAGAAATCATTCGACCAGACCCACCAGGTCCAGCTACTCACACTGCCTAAACATTCCCAATTATTAACTACAAAAAGCCGGCGGCTCCAGCTTCCCAGTATTAGCAGCCAATTTCTGGAACACCCTGCTGACAGCACTAAGAACTGGACCTTCATTTTGGTCCTTCAGAAAAAAGCTAAAAACGTGTCTCTTTGCCCAGAAAAACCAAGGCCAACTAACTTCCTTACCATATCTAACTTGCTCCATTTGGATTTTCGTCTGGATCTGTAACACCAGGCGCTTGCCGTTTTACTCTGGTCACTCGTAACTATTGAGATCTCTGTTAGCACTTCTCTTGCCAGGTATGTTTCCTTGATCTGTAACACAAGTCAACAGCCAAACTCATCGATGTATGTATATGTATGTAACTTACATGGTTTGCATAAGCAAAAGCTCCCAGATATCCTCGGGTTAGGTATGCTCCATAAATAAATAAATAAACTAAACTAAACTAAACTAAACAGACAAACAAGTGCTGCATTTCTGGTGCTAAAGGGACACACGAGTACCCAGATGTCATGTCAAGAATGGTAAAACAAAGTTGACCGTTAAATCATCATGAGGGTCTCATCAATGAATGGTATCAGCCACCTTGGCCTTCTTAATAAGTGAGCATGTTAGTTTCATACTGCCCCCAAAATTCTACATAGAGTGAGAGGGACATTTAGATTTTCTCTGAGATGTGAAAAGTTATGTGTAAGACAAAAGTGACATTTTGAATCCTGCTGTGATGCTGCACAAATGACTAACTGGATGCTTTTTTTTTTTTTTTAAAGTGTTTCTATGGCTGTAGGCGCGCACTAAAGGTTGCAACGTGGATTGCAGCACAACATGTCACAATCCTGCGGTTGCAACCTTTTGTGCGTGGCCCTCTTCCCTTTCCTTGTCAGGGTGTGATCCAAGCCCCAGCTCTCAACTACTCGGCAGCACCCTGCACCCCCTCCAACCGCTCCTCCCCAACCCCCACTTACCTGCAGCCAGTGGTAGAGGTGTTCCTAAAAAAAGTAGTGGAACTGTGGTCTCGGCAGGAGAGAGGGTTGGCAGAAGCATAGTGCATCATGTGACAAGTCGTTGCAGCCAGTGCATTGCAATGGTCTAAGTGACTAGTTAAGGCCCCTACTATAACTTTAAACTTGCACAGGTACATGAGTGGATAAATGCTCTATACAGAATGGTGAATGTGGTCGTAAAATGTAGAGGAGTGGTAAAAAACAAAAAGTACTGGAACACCACTCCTGACCGTTGCCGCTCACTTCGATCACTGCCTGCAGCGGGCTCCAGCCCCGGGCTCCCAGATTCTCTACTCCTACTCGTAGAAAGCAGTGCCTGAATCTTGGAGCACAGCACAGCGTGCTTTCGTACACAACCTTGTGTCCCATGCTTTTGGGGCCACGATCCGCAGACTGTAAACCTAAAAAGGGGAGGAACACTTTGTGGTATATTCGGAAAAAGAAAACACCCTTCAGACCGTTTTTCTTCAAATGTGTAAAATACGTATCTAAAGTGGGTGTAGGTGTTGCATTGCTTTTGTGAATCTGCCTCTGTGTTCCCATGCAGGAAGTGAAAGACAACCATGAAACATGCTGCTTAACTTTCTTGGAATAAGAGAAAGCATGGATTCAGCTAACTGGAACTGATCTGGAACCCCAAACCCTACGCAAAAATGATTAATCTCGCAGCTGCCAAGCAAATTGGTTTCATGGCAAAAATGTCGCAACACCCTCCCATCGCAACCTCCAATTCCCTTGACCCCATATATATGGTCACCATATATAATGTTGCCACAACATTTTCCTGGCAACATTATGTATGGCGAGCATATATATGGAGAGAATTAGGAACCGCATCAACACCATCTAAGGTAGTAAAAAATCTGGGAGTCCTGATGGACAATACCCTAACCTTAGAACCACAAATAAATGCAACAGTGAAGAAATGCTTTTTCCTCCTCCGCACGGCAAGAAGAATCCTACCTTTTGTCTCTTTCACGCACAAAACGCTCACTATCGTCTCCCTCATCATGTCAAGAATCGACTATGCAAACAGCCTCTACCTCGGAATACCAGTATACCTCCTGAAGAAACTACAACGGATTCAAAATACTGCAACCAGACTACTCCTCAAACTATCCAGAAGAGACCACATCACTCCTGCCCTAAAAACACTAGCCTGGCTCCAGTAAAACATTGCATCACCTTCAAAACCATGTGTATAACGCACAGGGCAATCAGTGGACAAGGAGCAGAATTCCTACAAAAGAAAATAACAATCTACAAACCAAAGAGGCCCCTCCGATCCAGCAACGAAATCTACCTGTAACTAAAACCATACCTTAAGAAAAAACTTGGAGGACCCTCCTTCTACCACTTAGCCGCAAAAACCTGGAACAACATCGCAAAACAGATCAGAAACACCGAAGATCACCACAAATTCAGGAAATTACTAAAAACCTGGCTCTTCAAGACCATAGACTCAACCTGAAAATCGAAACAGGGAAAAGGATGACAGAACTGGAATGGACACTAACATCCCTAGAAACGACAGGGAAGCTCCCGCAATGCCGGACAGGTGACACAGGATAGACTAAAACACAGGTGACACCCATTGAGACAGTCAACTATCCCAGCCTATCCCCTCTTCATTCCACCTCAGATGCTACCATGTACCAAATATCAATTGGATTGCAGAGACACTGGCAATCACCACACTAGCTGAGTGGTGGACATTGGCAGGTGCACTGGCCACAAGTGCAGGTTAGGAGGACAGGAGGGGTTTTGATGGAGGCTGGGTGAGATGGGGGCCAGATGTGAAATGGAGCTTAGTGCAAGATGGGCCCAGATCAGGACAGAGGAGCATCAGGAGAGACTTTGCAAGCTTGACGCCTCAATTCAGGATTGTGGGATGTTTTAACCCACTAGGCTCTGCCCTGCGACATCCCTGTGTGCTGGTGGCACCAGAATCAGTAAAATGGCCGTGAAAGTCCTATGCGGCCAAAACCTATGAAAAATCGCGCTTTAAAACCGGAAAAGATGGCTGCCAAATCTACTTTGCCTGTTGTCAGTGGTGGAAGGAGACCTCACTGATGAAACCTGTCACTGGGCTTGGAACACTGCAGGAAAGGCAGTGCTTTATTGCAAGAAACACAGAAATTGCTCTTAAATCCCTTTTTCTTGGTTGCTGAAAATATAGAATGCCAGTCCAAAACATCAGAAAACACCTAATATCTTTGATGGGTGTTACCCGCCACTTCATTTAAGGAATCAATAGGAACACACAATGTCAGGAAAAGTGGAATCTATCGTCAAAATATCCACAGTAAAAAGTGTGCTTGCCTGTGAAAATCTGTCAAAATCTCTGCACAGTACCAGCGGCTGCCTGTGACTGTTTCAAAAGCCTGCATTTAAACTGCAAAGTTGCCCCATTATGATCTAATGTCTTAAATCTTAAGTGAACTTTCATTAAGAGGAACATAGGTTGTAACTATTTAATCTCCATGGTTTAGAGACTGGAATCAGAGTTCTAGCTGCTTGATTACAAATTGCAAGTTTTATTTTAAAGTAAGAAAATGTTATAATTTGGCAGTGAATTTAGCTGAAACTCAGCGTCATTAAACCAGTTCCTCCCAGCTTTCCCCAACAAAAGTAATCTCTCCTGCTTCCCACCAAAGGTCAGGAACTCACATTCAGGTGTTGATTAAGAGGGGAGGAGATTTTGGGCTGCTGCTCGTGGAGGAGACAATGAACCTTCCTTGGCTGAAAGAATATGCAGATTGGAAGTGTCAAGAGTGGCTCTGCCAGAGGAAGAAGGCAGGGATTGCTCTTGAGCTACAAGAAACCTTTGGAGGCGGAGATAGACATTTTTGATGATTCTCAATGGACAGAAAGCCTATTATTGGAAAAGACTGATAAAGGACTGTACGAATTTGTAAAAATTGTAAAATTACAGTATTGTGAATGTGATTTTTTGTGTGCACATTGTAAAGGGACCCAGAACTCTGTGCGATATTCTGAGAAGGTGTAGTGAAAATTCTGGTTTTGTAGCAATTGTATTCATGTCCGAAGCACAAAACCTCATACGATTATGCCCAGATATCATGCGCTCATATGTACAAAATTGTGGACAAATCAGATGTTGTGTCCCGGATAAAAAGTACAAAAAATTGTCAAATCCAGACCCAAGACCTCAGAGCTATGGGGTTTGGAAGAATATGTGCTGCAACAAATATGTGATCTTTGTATGTCATTGGTATAAAGATTGTACACATGTAAAGATGTATTATATGAAAAATAGATTTTATGTGCAAAAGGCAAATGGGAAGGTATTCCCTGTCTCATAAACCGCATCATCATGATGACACTCTGTTTTCCTCTCCAATCAAGGGAGAGAGCAGACTTTAGCCAATGGACTACCAAGGGGGTGAGCCTAGGATAATTCAGTATACCCACCCCTTTTATGAAACACATATATAGAGACAGCTGAGGACCTAGAAAAACACACTAATCCACCCACCATCCCGATTTCAGCGAAACACTTTGAAGGAGATACATCCATATTCCTTGTTCCAGGCTCCAAAAACTTTGAAAGCAGAAAGGCTCAGAGCATAGCTGATCCGCTTTCAGCTGGGCCTAACTTCCAGAACCCATCCCTCATCTTAAGGGGAAACCAAAAAGAAGCAGCCAGGCTGTGCTGTAACTGCTTGCGTGCCAAAGAATCATTTCATAACCAGAAGGGCAGATGAAACCCATCCAGCCGTGCTGTGCTGTGCAGACCAGAGAGCCATTGCAGATCCAGTCCAGTCCTGCCGTGCGATGTCCAGAAGGCCTTGCTGATCGCTGACCCGTCCAGTCCGGTGTGCCCAGCAGTCTGTCCCAGAAATCTTTGATCAGAATCCCTGACGGTTCCATTCAAACATTGATAATGAGTATCCAAAGCACAGGATTGTCACTAGTCTATGTACTATCTATAGTCATCCCTATCAAAATCAAATCTATCTCATATCCAGAACTGTATTGCTAGAAATCCTTTTTGTCTTGCCTGAACTCTCTCGCTTATCCTATAGTTCTTCTGTAATAATATTGTTAAAATCATCTTTGCGCTGATATATTTTATCAGAAGAAAGGCAAGCGTCTCGGCAGGCAAACATCTGATCAGTGGCGTCCTGATCTGGTGGATGTGCTGTCGTGTAGTTTGCATCTTCCTAGTACATGCCTAGTGTAAAGAAACCTTGTTTGTATTTTTAAAAGTGCATTCTTGTTTTACAATTTGCATCTTTCTGAAGAAAATTAAGTGTCTATTTGAAGCTAACATCCTAAGCTTTCTAAAGACCCCAAAACCGCATCCCAACTCCTTATAGTTTTTCTGCAATCGCGCTTACCGCACGTGGAAAAGTTTGCCGCAAATGTTTTGTTTGGCTAAAATCTATAACGTGTGAAATAGCTTTTCACTGCACCCGACCTCAAAATTAAGTTTTTAACTTGCTTATCACTCTCATATCATTGCTAGTGTTTGTCTGAACCCATACCAAGTGGCTCCCATTAGTATTTAAACTATTTCAGTGAATTAAATCTAGATTCAGTGTTTTTACCCATTCATTCAAAACCAACAGTAAAACCATTTTTGACAAGTTTGCCAATCAATTCTGTTTTTCTCTGGTGTTTGCTGGAGGGAAATTGGGATTGATACTATTTGCTTGAATTCTGCATTCCTGAAACCTGTACTCTCTCCTTCTATTTTCTTTATATTGTATATTGGGGGGATTGAAGAGTATGCAGGGGGAAATAATAATTACATTACCATTTGATTGAACACACACCAAAGTATTATTTCTGTGCTGCATTATTTTTCTCGTCATTACTCCTTATGATTAAAGAGATTGTTTTGTGTGACATCACCCCATTGGTGATTATTGTGTAACCATTAAAAATAGTGTGATGTATATTGTGCAATACCTAATAAATATTTTAACTTGCAAACCAGACTGCTTCCTGGTTCAGTGTGACCGGGGGGATTCCAAGAGAGGGGTGTGATGTAAGTGGTACATCGTTCAGAATAAAAGAACGTATAGACACAAATAAATAATTAAAGGTTTCAGTTGTGCATCCCACGCTAGGTATTGACTTAGGTGAAATGTCGGATTGAAATCACTTACAAGATTGGGGGCTCGATGCCGGGATTTCTGAATTAGACATAACACTTGTGGCAACTTAATACAGCGTGCTAACTAACAGGGTACATAAACCTTGTTGGGCTACCACACTGTGCTACACTGTGAAAAGCACCCTTCAATTGGAATGCTCTAAGGAATTTGGTCAGTTTTGCAAAAATAAAATAAACTCATGTGAGTCCGAAAGGAAATTAATATTTCTGGAATGGCGACCTTGGTAGAAATCAATATGGCAAATGAACACCTGCTGCACAAATTATTTGTCAGGGTTGAATGGACAGAACAGGATCAGAATATTTGGTTGCAAGGAATTAAGGAACAGGCCACTGCAACAGGATTAAATATATGGCAGGGATCAGGGACCATTACATATGGCACTGAGTGACCTGTATATGGCCCCTAAGTTAAAAGAAGAGAAAAGTAAGATTACCAAAATAGCGGAATATCTGTACCTCCACATTGGAGCAATACAGAACCAATATGCCGAAAACCTAGATCTGGCAAACAAGCAACTACAGTCATTAGAAAAAGCCCAAACTGATCTGGACTCTGTAGAGCAAAGGCTACAAAAAAGCCACAAATGAGAAAATGAAACCAGGCAGTACCTGATAAAAATAAAAGAAGATATGGATATCCTGCAGAAGGAGAAGGTAGAGCAGGATACCAAAGTACTGGCCCTGCAGAAGGAGTGCCAAGAAAGTTTGGACTCTCAGAGCCAGAAAAAGCTGGAACAGCAAATAAATTTGAATAGAGCATGCGCAGAGCAGGTAGTCCCCCTGCAAAATCGCCTAGACCAAGAAAAAGAAGAGAATAATAAATGTATCCTGAAAGACCTTGACACAGACAGAATTTGATGGAGAGCGCCAGAAAGCTGGTGCGCTGCAAAGACAGAGGGACGACCTGGCTGCACAGAGGCATACTCTTATTCAGGAAAGGGACACCTTAGGCAAGGAGGTCAGTTATTTAAAAGATAAGATGGAAGAAAATCACCCGGCCCTCCAGGGACTTGGGAGCTCCAAAAAGATTATACAAAACTGTTAGAGCACTCCAGGAGGATGGAAGATGCTCTGGCAAAGAGTGACCAGGCCAGTAAGGACAGGACTCAGGAGGTAACGCTCCTGCAGCAAAAATTGGCCCAGTACTCTAAAATGACACAGGAAGCACAGAGAGAAAATGGGCCTCATTACGACCCTGGAGGTAACCATGGCGCTATTAGCGTCATGGTTGCCTCCAAATCCTTACCGATTCCGCCATGGTGAATGGAGCAATTACCGCCCCATTCCAAGGTTGGCAGGGGCGGTAATTCCCCATTCACCATGGCCCTTCCCCATTCCCATTTTAGCCCCATAGGGCTCAATGGGAATGGGGAAGGCGGTAATAATGGTACTGAAAATTGCAGTACCGTTATTACCTCTAAAGTCCCTTTGCGGGTCCGTCCTTAACGGCTGGTTTTACCAGCCGTTAAGGGAGGACCCGCAAAGGGACCTCAGAATAGGGCGGTAAGGGATTACCGGCACCGGTGCACTTACCGGTACCGGTAATCCCTTACCGCCCGGGTCGTAATGAGGCCCAATGAGGCTCTCTGTGAGAAAAATGACAGGCTCCACAGGCAGGTAGCTATGCAGGAACAACTGACAGAGACTAGCAAGGCTTTCATAGAGGAACAGAAAGGTCAGGTTCTTGCATGGCAACAGGGATCAGGGGCTGAGAGAGATGAGGTCCGCTGGGAAAGGGAAACACCTGAGCATAACCTCAACAACCCTAGTACCAGAGGCCTTCATCTCTTCCACTCCATGGACTCTGCCACCCCCATGTCCACTTGCGCACATGAGCCCAGGGCCACGGGGATGGCAGACTTCAATCCAATGAGGAATATGGGGCTCATAGATCAGCACCTCCCAGGAATGGATGGGCAGGCATCTTGGTATGGGCTCCCAAGTGCTAGGCCATATTCTCTGATCAGGGAGACTCCAATGAGGGGAGGGTCAGAGAAATGGAGCCTCAAAAATACCATTTACCCAGAGACCAGATGGTAGTGGGGAACTCCATGAGAGTAGGCCCACTAAGGGCATCCTGAAAACCTCTTCCCAGCTAGGACAGTGGGGTGGGTACTCAGCAAATCCTGGGAGCAAGGAGGAATCAGAAGACTCTGCTGAGCGCCACAGGACTCAAGAAGCTGGGCCCTCACATTCTGACAGCCACTCCCTAGCTCGCAGAATCCGGGAGAGCCCAGAAGCCCAGACAGGCACCTCTGGTAGCAGTGCCTCTGAGTCAGAGGATGAGTGGACCAGGGTCACCCGAACCAAGAAAGCCAACAAGGTCAAGAGGGCCTTGCTCAAGGATCCCCTGAAACAAATAAAGGCCATTAGGAGTGTCATCACATCCTATCATAAGAATGCGAAATATTGGGTTTGGGAGCACCTTGAGCTCTTTGAACAAATGATGGAAACTTTCCATTTGAAGGACAACCAAAGCTGTATTCAATATGTAAAGTGGACCTTCTCTCCCGAGTACTCCAGCTTCTTTGCGGGGCTGGAGGATCAGAACCATTCCAGATAATCCACCTATAGGGTGGCCATCTTGAAACATTTTTCTGTGCACAGGAATCCTGAGGAGGCTCGAAGTAGCCCATAACTTGCAATGTGGGGAAGATGAGGCCGCACAAGAATTTGTTAAAGAATTGAAGCATGCCTTTGCGCAGACCACTAGAAGGGTGCGCACTGACAGCAAAGAATTTGTAAATACTTTCTTCCTTGCTCTCCCCAAGTACATCATGACCCAGCTAGTGAGGGACTTTCACGTGAAAAGATCACTAGACTGGGTCATCGAGCAAGCCATGTGTATTTATGAGGTGCAAAAGCCTGTGGAAAATAAAAATAATCCCAAAAGCCCCAAAACAACTAACACCCCTGCTGCTGCTAAAGTGGCGGAGGTGAAGGTTGCCCCCATTTTAGATTTAGAGATGGGGGGGCATAAAAACCTGCCCGCACAGAATCAAAACAATCCCAAACCCAGAAGGCCCTCAGGCCAATCACAAACACGGAGCCAGGGAGGTAGTCCCACAAATGGGGCCCCTAACTCCCCTGACTATATCAGCCCATGCTGCAAGGGCATTAGACCCATCCTGGGTTATGTGTGGACTCCTCCGGCTGGAGGGGGGGAATGGAGGGATCCAACCAGACAGCAGCTAACTCAGGGAACTTCCCTCCTCACCTCCCCCAGGAGGGCAGTAATCCCCCAAATACCGGACAGAATTCCTTCCCAGGGTACCCGCCAAACTTTAACCCCCAAAACAATGCATCCTTCTTTCCCCAATTTCCTGAGCCCAGACAGCCCAATCCGGGAGAGGGGAGGCCAAGGGTGGAGGGGTACCCAAATTTTCCAAACCCAGGGTATTTTGGGAGAAGGGGTAGCAACCCTTTCCCGGGATCAGCCCTGGGGAGACATGAGGACCCCGTACCAGTCAGAGCGGGTGTCCCAACTAGAGCGCCAGGTCCAAAACATGGCACAGGATCTGGGTCACATGCTGAGGGCTCAACAGAACCCTCAGATGAGTATGGCGGTGCAGAATGCCTCAAACCCAGGACCTGCTGATCCAGAGCAATGACGGGGGAATAACCCCGACAACCCACCAGTTCCCAGGGAGGAAGCACAAGTGGAAGGGGGGTGTACAGCCTAGGAGGAAGCTTCCTTCCCCACTTGTAAAAAGCCCCTGGAAACCCAGGAACCGGAACCAAATCTCCTGCCCCCGAAAGTCTGCCACCCAAGGAGCAGAGGTGGGGGTAGGAGAAATAAAGAGCCGAAAAAGACCCCTTTTGAGGAGGAGGTACAAATCTTCCAGTTTGAAGGAGAGGGATCCTCAGAGGATCCTGGGAAAAGGATCCAAATCCAGACTGGGTAGATGCGGGGACTGAGTTAGCACCGCCCATCATCAATCCCCAGAGACATCAGCATGAAAATCCCCTGGTTCAGACCCATCCTGGCGACTGCCTCCAAAAAGGGGGGGGGGGCAGCCCAGAACCAGAACCAGGGAAACCCAAAACTTCTCCCATATCTAGCTGTCGCCTTTTTCTTTCAGATTCCAAAGACTCCAAACAGAATCCTACCCAAATCACCTCCTTGTCAGTGTCCAAAACCAAGAAACTAAACCATCAGTCGTCCAAAAATGTACATTATCTCTGCCCCCTTGAGGAGAAGGCGGGAAGATTTTATGCCCCGGTCAAAAAGGGGGCAGTGTACAATTTTGGCACTGGTGGACACCAGATCCCAAGCTACCCTTTGATCGACTGAAAAAACCGCATCCCAACTCCTTATTGTCTTTCCGCAATCGCACTTACCGCATGCGGAAAAGTTTGCTGCAAATTATTTTTTTGGCTAAAATCTACAACCTGTGAAATAGCTTTTCATTGCACCCGACCTCAAAATTAAGTTTTTAACTTGCTTATCACTCTCATATCATTGCTAGTGTGTGTCTGAACCCATGCCAAGTGGCTCTCATTAGTATTTAAACCATTTCAGTGAATTAGATCTAGATTCAGTGTTTTTACCCATTCATGCAAATCCAACCGTAAAAAGTTTGCCAATCAATTCTGTTTTTCTCTGGTGTTTGCTGGGGCAAAATTGGGATTGATACTATTTGCTTGAATTCTGCATTCCTGAAACCTGTACTCTCTCCTTCTATATTCTTTATATTGTATATTGGGGGGATTGAAGAGTGTACAGGGGGAAATAGTAATCACATTACCATTTGATTGAACACATACAAAAGTATTATTTCTGTGCTGCATTATTTTTCCCCATCATTACTCCTTCTGATTTAAGACATTGTTTAGTGTGACATCACCCCATTGGTGATTATTGTATAACCATTAAAAACAGTGTGATATATATTGTGCAATACATAATAAATATTTTAATTTTGCAAACCAGCCTGCTTCCTGGTTCAGTGTGACCGGGGGAGATTCCAAGAGAGGGGTGTGATATAAGTGGTACATCATTCAGAATAAAAGAACTTATAGACACAAATAAATAATTAAGGGTTTCAGTTGTGCATCCCACGCTAGGCATTGACTTAGGTGAAGTGCCGGATTGAAATCACTAACAGGATAGAGATGCCAACTAACCAATTCTACGAAAAATTTCGGTCTCTGCACACACCTCTCAAACTCCAAACCAAACACAACCACAAACCTACAGCACAACAAACCGCACAAATTTCACCATACTGCAACAACCAAACAAAAACGCACATAGACCTCCACAACAGTACACGATGACTACTGGCTGCAAACACCCCAGGCCCAGCCAACGGACCCACCGGGCTGTGGCCATCAACAGCACATCACTGCTCTCTTGCACTTTTCCTGCTTCCTCTCACTAACTCACCCTCCCTTCCTCTTTCAGAGCCGCCAGTGAACCAGGTGACCACTCCGGTGGTGACAGTGTTCGTACAAATGTCCTTTAACATTAACATTAACATAATATTACCCGATACTGCAAATTGCAAGTCTAGGAGGCCATCACTCAGACATAGAACACAGCTACAGATATTAAGCATACTTATTTTACTATATCAAATTACAGATTAATTCCTTAGGCTATCTACTTTGCATTTAGTTATCGTATAGTCGGTTAATCATAGGTGACACAACTTTAGGGGCGTTATCCATGAATTGCTTATCTGACAGCTGGTGGTGTGTTACACATTTGAGATAAGTAGTGCAAAGTATTCTATCTACACCTGCTCCAAAGTCCCTTCAAGAATATGTAACACTTTCTCCGGAAATGGGTGCCTCCCATTTAAGGAGTGATGCTAATTTAGACTATGTAGGCCCATTTTCAAGTCTGACTATAGATTGCCCTTGGAAAATTACCAATACGAGTTTCACCTTTCTCCCAGAAAATGACCAATTGAAAGGTACCAGGCCACTGTTGCCCAAGTTAATGATTTGCTACTAAGATCGTTGATATCAAAGACGTTGCATACTTAGTGAATGCATCCAGCCTTATATAGCCTAAATTCCTTCTGCAATAAATATAATTATGCTACTGTCTTTATTGACATTGCTATTAGAAAATGATAAGGCCAGTTTAAAATGTGCCAGCCCAGTGCTCGCCCAGTAATCAGATTGGAATGCCAGTTTCCATACTGTCTCCTGAAAATGATCATGCCAGTTTCACATTGTCTTCAGAAAATGGTTATGTACATCTTAATGGGGTATTGCCTATTTTCGCCGCGTTAAGCAGATTGTCATGGCATTGTTTGCATCACCCCAGGACATTGCCCCTATAACCGTGATTAAAGTTGACAAGTCATTCATAAGGCCATGATAAGCCCTCTCGTGAATACTTTAATGCCTGTTTTGTGGAATCTATTGGCTGAATCAAAAAACAGACCGTGAGGCAGGGTTTATACAAAAAATAGAAACTGACTACATCCCATGTTATCAAATGAAGTGAATGAAGACTCACCATGCATCAGACAACTGGATCATCAACCTACGGGGGACATACAGCAAACACAATGGGCCTCATTACACGGAAGGCGGTAATCCAGGGTGCTATTAGCACCCTGGACCATGCCGGTAAATTACCGGCACCGCCTTGGCGGAAAGGGGATTTACCGCCCCATTCCAAGGTTGGAGGGGCGGTAAATCCCCCTTCCGCCATTGCCCTTCCCCATTCCCATTTCTGCCCCATAGGGCTTTATGGGAATGGGGAAGGCGCTAATTACGGCACCGCAATTTTGCGGTGCCGTAATTAGCTCCGAGGTCCCTTAGCGGGTTGGTTTTTAACGCCTGCAAGAAGCAGGCGTTAATTCCTCCAACCCGCAAAGGGACCTCGTAGTACGGCGGTAAGGGTTAACGGTCACCGTTGCCATTAACGGTGACCGTTAACCCTTACCGCCCTCCGTGTAATGAGGCCCAATGTCATTCAAGATAGAGTGTTTCCACATTTGATTTTGCAATGGTTTCTGCCCCAGAATTTTTTTTATTTGAAAGTAGTAGCATTTCTCTTCCCTACATCACAAACTATTTCAAGGGTAAATGCATTAACTCAATCTGGTGGTTCAATCTGCAAATGTAGCCCTCTGGTACAAATTAGCTAAAGGTCATGCTTGTTTCATTTCTGTACCTTCTAGAGGACAGTGGACTTTTGATCTTATTGAAAATTGTTTTTATTGGATTGGCATTTATTCTGAAGTTGAAGAATATGAATTTCTGTGGTTTTTAAAAACTTAAAAAGTGTAACATTGCCCACAGAAAACTGACTGTGCTAATTGTATACGTGCCGTCCAGTTTTGCATGAAAGAAGCATGATGTTATTTAAGTTTCCACGTGGACCCCAGAAAATGACCTACATGTACGTTTTCTACAGAAAACAAACATGCCAGTTTCAAAAGTGACATGCCAGTGTTACTCCCGTAAAGCACATTTAAATGTATTTTTCTCCATTACCCAAGGAGAATTAACATGTCATCTTGTTAGGCAAGATTGTATGCAGTACCCTGTGGGAGACTGCACCAGCCTTGTCCTCTTGGCAATAGTTAACCCAACTTTTGGTATGAGCATGTACTACACAAGTTGGTAGAGTGACTGTGCAGCCAGATTTATCTCAAGAGGGGTCAATATGAGCTGTAGGGTTATCAAACATAGATTCACAGTGACAAGTGTCCAAATAACACTTACACCCAAGGTTTCTTGATTAAACAATTATTAATGTAACAGTCAGTTGAATAAGCCTTCTTTAGAAGGGAGCAATACATATGTAACACAAAAATATACTTCAAAATACACACTCTCAGTCTCTTTAAATCAGTAAATACCCATTTGGGATGGCACACAGACACCCTGAGGTGACTTAAATAACTAGGACACTGTGGACATTAATATCACTGGTGCATTTAGAGCAATCCTGAGGTCAGTGTCAAAAGAAGAAGTTGAGGGAATAAAACAATGGTTAATAAATATTCTTAAGTAGGTGAGTACTTTTTGAACCCTCCAATGCAAAGTAATTTAACCCTTTCCTGTGGAAAGAGTAAAGCACAATGGGCCTCATTACGACCCTTGCGGAAATGGAAAAATGATGGCGGAAATGCAATACCGCCATCGAACACCGCTCGTTGCGATCATGACCCGTCACCGTAAAGTACGATGCCATTAGCGACACCGCAGTGAACGGCAACGCTAACTGCACCAAGTACGCGCACGCGCGCCTTGCAAAACCGGAATCACCGCCATGGCGCAACGGTACGCGAATTCTGACCCTAGCGGACATGTACTGAACGCCATCAAGCACGTCGTAAAGTACCATTCCGCCATGGCGAGAAATACGGCAACGCGAACCAACCGTAAATGGCCCACTGAGTGCCTGTACTCCACTCCCTGGCCTCATTGCACAACTCCTGGCAGGCGCAATGTACTCACACTATGCAACCAGTGAAATCCACAATTCACCCATGCATGCCAACGTAGAAAAGCATGCAGGGTCTCAAAGCGCCCCGTGAGTGGGCATCCATGTACGGCATGTCACCATAGCCGTACTGACGCAGCACAGGCATGTGAAGCTACAATACATCAAAATGAAAATCAAGAACACATGACACAAAACAACAGTAGTCCCCCATCGCTTGCCACCAGCGCAAGGCAACATCCAAAACAGCATCCTGAGGGGGATTGCACCAGCCCTGTACTCATGCCAGTAAACAAACCAACCATCAGCAGAAGCATGTACCACACAAGTCGGCAGAGTGACTGAGCAGCCAGGCTCATCCCAAGAGGGGCCGATGGGAGCTGCAGGGCACAGATGGCCTTCTTGTTGGCAAGGGCCGTCCTGGTCATTTGACTGGAGAAGACGACGGCGGAATTTTCCTGGAGGGTCTCGGTGAGCACGGTCAGTTCCTCTCGGGAGAAGTGTACCTGCCGCTTGCGGTCACACGCTTTCTTGGCTACCTTTCCCATATTTATTTTTTTAACTGGGGTTGCTAACGGGTTGGGATGTGTGTCAGGGTCGGATTTTTTATGGTTGTGTTGGGATTCGGATTTTATAGTTGTGCGGCGTGCTGTTTCCCGTTCCGGCCACATGCTTTTACTTCCGTTTCCGTATATTTACGGTGGCCGTAATTTGCGGTGAACGCTCGTTACGGTGACCGCTCATTACGGTGACCGCTAAGATGGGTGGCGGTATTGCACCTGGTGCAGCGTACGGCGGCGGTAAGGGCCGTTTTGGGGTCATTTCCGCCATCGCAGCCTTTCGGATTCCGCCATGGCGTAATGCTCGTGCCCGATGGGTCGTGATTGGCCGCACTTTGCTCCTTCGTGCAATGGCGGAAACGCTATTTACGCTGTTGCGGTCCGGTCAGTCACTTTCCGCCAGGGTCGTAATGAGGCCCAATGTCAGAGGTAAGAAGAGTCTTTCAGGGAGCCAGGACAGCCAATGTTAGTTGAGCAAAAGTCTAGGTGAGCTGAAGCACTTCTTGCAGGTAGGTAAAAAGTCTTGCACAATGTTTTAGAAGTTTTTGTAAACAAATGAAATAACTGAAGGGCCACAAGATAGGAAGCTTGTGAGGGGAAAAGCTGCAAGCAACTCTGCAAAAGTAACCAAGGCAAATCTCAACTGAGAACTAGCAAGGCTACAATATTAAATATTATTTATTATTATTTCACGACCAGAGGTAAGTTTCCTAAATTTTACAGTACCTTTGGTTAGAAGAAAGCTGCTCCCGCTGGCTTCTGTTCCTGTGCAGGTCTGCAGGTCCTGTTGTTCCTGGGCCTCAGTCATGGGGACAAGAGGGAGGAAATCTGGGGACTCCTGCACTACAAATGGAAGGTCGGTGGCAGCAATGGGCAAACTTCAAGTAAGCGTCACTTCACGGTTTCAGCTTCTCACGGCTCTCGCAAACAGCACCACCACGGTTCTAGGATACCATTATGGACTTTCCTTGCATCTGGGGTCCAGCACTCTGTTGAGGTGGCTCAGACTTGGTCAGTCCTGCCTCATGGGAGCCCAGAGGATCTTCCTGGAGCTCGGGTCTGACTTAAAAACAATGCACTGGATTCTATTGTTCCTCTCCCTGGCAATCGGTTCCTGCAACTGAAATGGAAGTACAGCCAGCTCCAAGAGGATGTCCAGACGTGTTCGCTTTGGGGCTGAGTGGTCCCGCCAACCCAAGGGGAGATGTCGTCCGTTGCAGGCTTGTCTAGTCAAGGCGAATTTGGAGCCTCAGCAATGCAGCAGGTCTTCACCTGGCAAACCAAAGGTCCAGAAGTTGCAGCAAGCGTCTCTTCCAAGTTCTTCTTCAGATTCCTTCGTCCAGTGGTCGACTCTGCCTTCCAGGCAAAAAGCCTTGCCTTTTATGCAGGTTTCTCCCATTCATTCGTAGCCTAGCTGTCAATCACACAACAGGATGGCTGCCCTCTAAGTACAGCCACCCAGCCAATCATTGGGTGCATTCCTGTAACCAAGGAAACTATGCACAGGGAGTTTTGGGCACCTCCCTCGCTTCCTGCCTTGCCAGACACGCTGGAGCCAGAAGCGGGCTTCACCAGTGAATCCCGCCAAAGACAAAATGAACAAAGAGACCAAACCTGGTTTAGTGCGCAGAGTAAATCTCAAGAAGGACCTTTCCAACAAGAAATGCTGAAAAAAGAAGACCGGACCATTTTGACGAAATGGGCACCCATGTGTGCTTTACGGCAGCTGTAATTGCAGCCCGCGGTAAAAACACACAATGGTAGGAAAAATTAAACCACTGCTACCAGCCGTTAATTGTAGAAAGGGTAACATAAATAATGTTACACGAGAAACTAGACAAAGGGGATACTGCACTGGCTCTAGAAAGTTACAAAATGTAAGTAAAGTCAATTTCAAAACAGTAGTTTTACCAAGAGAAGGTTTTTAAACCTTTGGGAAACCTAAGAGACTTCCCTGTGCCACTGCACTGAAGGTGCTGTGTGGCACAATGTAAAGACGATGCCTGTGGAGTATGCCAGACTCCAAAGTAAAAAGAAACAGAGTCCAAATCACAGAAAAATATATGAGAGAGTGAGAAAAATGTCTCACTCTCTCCAGGTTAGAAATTACATGTCCTAAAGTCCAGCAAAAAGAGCTGAGGGTCTCTAAGTTAGAAAGAAATTAGCACATTTGTGAGAATTCTCCCTAGCACACCTCCACACTGCCCCACCCAAAAAAGAAAACTATACAAATAAAGACAGGGACATTTGGATTATGTATGAGATATGAGTAGCTGTTTCCACTAAGAGCGGCACATTTTGAATCCTGCTATGATACTTCTCAAATTACAAACTGGCCTCCTTTATTTTAAAAGGGAGGGACACCTCATCTTTCCCCACTAATTAAGGCTTTGGGGTGATTCAGACCAAAGTAAGCAGCACTTACAGTGCATTTTACTGATGTGTAACATGTACATATAAAATGGGTGTAAGTACTGTATCGCTTTTGTGAATTTGCCCCTTTGTTCGCATCCAGAGGGTAAAAGAAATCCATGAAACATTCTGTTCAACTCAGAATATTCTACTAATAAAATTGATTGATTAATTGATTTTATGTATATTTTCGGCTGATTAGGCATTTTGCGACAGCAAAATACAAAATATGAAAACATACACAGTCAAAATACAATTAAAATAAACAAACTACCATATCAAGAGTAAAATATAACAATCTTAAAAATCGGTAAAGAAATCCCAACCATATCCAGCCTTATAAATGACTACTTGACTGCTGGGAAGAGCAAGGAAAGAGAAGGAACGGCCAAACACAAAGCCAAAAATACCAAAACGCCCCAGGCCCTATAAATAAAACTTGCATTGATATGGTGATGTCCACTAAAAGAAAAGACAAACCTTCTCTCCTTATAAGGGGGCTGATACTATGCGACCTTAAACAATTGTAAGCTGGACAAACAAGAATGACATGATGAAGGTTTTCCAGATATGCCTTACACATTTTTACATGTTAGACTCAATGTATTTTTTGGAGGTAAAAGCAAGGATAAAGTGTCAGCTCTAGCGAGGGCAAAGAGGCGTCTTACCTGGGGGTTAACCAGGTTGGACAGATACGGTTGATGACCTCCACCTGCCACAATATATTGGCCCACCTACATGACCCAGACATGCCAGCTCAGCTTCTTCCACCCTCCTTGTTCTTATTTCTTGAGCTTCTATGAGTTTTAACAACAAAGCTGAGTGAGAATCCGTGGGATAAAACAGAGGGGCCAACATCCAGCCTAGACCCAACTCTGTCAGGTCCTCTGACAGCTATTTTTTCTTTATTGAAAGATAAAAGGTTCGGAGAAGTGTTCTTGATAGGCAAGGTCCACCAACTCCCCTAACTGTGAAATTGCACCGTTGACAGCATACCTGGTTGGGAAGACCATTATCCGTCTCTGTTGTTTCTGGAAACCAAGATCTGCATGTAGAATGACAGATGGAAAACTTTCTGGTAGTTGTAAAAGTTGTTTCCAGAAATACTGTTCACCTATGCTGCTTCCGATGACGGTCTTGTCTCACTCCAGTAGCATAGCTGTGAATTTGCCCAGTTGTTCGCATCCAGGGGGTAAAAGATATCCATGAAACATTCTATTCAGCTCAGAATAGTCTAGTGAAAAGAGGAATAATTTTTTCAGTAAACAGGACCTGAGTTGGAACCCTAAACCCTGCGCAATGAACATGCATCGTCCAGCCATCTTGCAGCTTCTATGCAGATTGCAATTTAGCTGGCTATCATGCAGAGCCTAAAGTGTAATGCACAATTACAGATATTAAACATACTAATTTCACCATATTGCATTACTGATTCCTTCCAGGGGCTATCAACTTTAAATTTAGTTTACCCTATATAGGCATTATCCATGCATTGTGTATCTGACAGCTGGGATTATACTGCAATGCCTCTTCAGTTTCAGCAGTGCTATACTAATCTAGCCTGTTTTAAGCACATTTTCAAGTCTGCCTGGAAATTACCATTTGAGTTTCAAATTGCTCCCAGAAAATGAATAATTCAACAGGACCATGCAACGATTGACCCAGTTAAACGATATGTTATGTTATGTTATGTTATTTTGCATTTATATAGCGCCTTATATACCATTGGTATGGTCTGAAGGTGCTGGTAGGTTGAATGCCCTTGGGAACCGAAGTTCAGGTCAGTAGAGAGAGTAGAGAGAGTCAAAGGTGCATGTGACCACCGGGTATGTGTGCAGCTGGTGCGGTATTCGTGTAATAGCTGCTTCTTAGCGGTAGGTGTGGTGGTTGAGAGATCAGGAGTATGTGTTCATTCTGTCAGGATTTATCCAGACCGAGTGTGGCTGCTTTAGGCCTGAGGAGAACGCCTGGCTGGGGGGGGGTGTAACCAGCAGTGCTTACTTAGAGTGATGGGGAGTGAGCAGCGGATGTTGGTATGAGAACAGTCATACCGAATGGTGTCATAGTATCTCTGTGTTCTAGTTGAGTGGTGGTGTAAAGAAGAGAGTAAGCGTGGTGGTGTGTTATGATGGGTTATATGGGCCTTCAAAAGTTCCCTGCATCCCAAACCATACTATGTATGTCATGCAATTCTATGCGCTCTAGTCCATTCCATGCACTCTTATTCATTCCATGCACCTCAGTTTGCTCCACACACTCCAGTCTGCTCAATGCATTCATGCACTCCAGTCCACCCTGTGCGCTCCAGTCCACCCCACATACTCCAGTCTGCCCCACGCATGTACTCTTGTCTGCCCCGAGCATGCATTCCTGTCTGCCCCACGCTTGCACTCCCGTCCGCTTCATGCATGCATTCCTGTTGGCCTCATGCATGCATTCCTGTCGGCCTCATGCATGTACTCCTGTCCGCCACTTGCACTTCTGTCCGCCACTCGCACTCCTGTCCGCCACTCGCACTCCTGTCCGCCATTCGCACTCAAAACCGCTCTATTTACTCCAATCCATTTTGTGTATTCTAAGTTGTTTTATGTACTCCATCCACATATTTCATCGGTACCATTCTGTGTATTCTAAGTTGTTTTATACGGCACCCGTTCTATCCACATATGTTAGCCGTTCCATCAACGTACGTCACCCGTTCCATCCACGTCCGGCACACGTTCCATCCATATATGTGATCAATTCCATTCACATATATCATTTGTTCTATCAATATAGAATCCATCTACACACTTCACTCGTTCCGTCCGCTCTACGCATTCAGAAGCTCTATGTACTTATCCATTCTACGCACTCATCCATACTGCATGCACTCTGCACTCACTCGTTCTACATAGTCATCCGCTCTACGCAACTCGTCCGCTCTACGCAGCATGTCTGTTCCCTCTAGGCACTCATTCGCTCTGCTCTAGGCACTCATTTGCTCTAGACACTCATTCGCTCTATACATTCGCCAGGTCTGCACATTCATCTGCTCCAGTGATCCACACACTCTCTGCACTTCCGTACTCATCTGCTATCCACATTCATCCACTCTACATACTCATTCGCTCTACATACTCATCCGCTCTACATACTTGTCCGCTCTACATACTCATCCGCTCTACACACTCATCAGGTTTACGCTCATCCGTTCTGTACATTCATCTGTTCTACGTACTCATGCGTTTTACTTACTTCTCTGCATTTACGCACTCATCTGCTCTACACGCCCGTCCGCTCTACACACGCAACCGCTCTGCACACTCATCCGCTTAACATGTTCATCCATTCTACACACTCTTCCGATCTACATACTCATTCGATTTACATACTCATTCGAGATATATAGTCATCTGTTCTTGCACTCATGCATACTTCCACTCAGCGCATTCATCTGTTCCACACGCTTCATCCATTCTAACTATTTCATCCACGCCATTCACTTTGTTCGCTCCTCATGCATTATGTCCATTTCGGCAGTTTAAATCTCTTTACTGTTTCCCTATGATTTATTCTTTGCTCGTTTCATTCTGTTTGTCCTTCTAGTTTATATTCAGGGTTATTAGCTGTCAATTTCTCGCATCAGGTAGTTTGTTGGATTGGTGTCAAAGAGATGCTGTTAGTCTGTTTGGGTTAGTTTTCGTACCGGTTGGTTTTAGGGGAAGAGCCAGGTTTTCAGCAGTTTGCGGAAAGACATTAAATCCTCATTTAGGCGGATGTGGGGTGGGAGCGAGTTCCACAGGGTGGGAGCCAAGGCTGAAAATGATGATCCCTCCAACCTGACTGAGTTGAAATGGGCATTCATTGCATGTTTGCCCGTCTACAAAATAAGTGCCGGTAATCTCATTTACAAGCACTTTTCCAGATCGGCAAACTATAGTCTTGCCTGTGGGGCACCTGATTTACTTCCTGCCAAGGACTGAGTTAAGTCAGGCACCTCACAGGCAAAAATAGCCTGTATTACCGGCACTGGAATAACCAGAGCCGGTAGTACAGACAAATCCACTCGTGGAGTCCAAACGGACTCCATGGAATGGGGATATACCTCCTTGTAATCAGGCTGTAATTCCGCTGGACCAAGTGGCAGTATCAGTAAATCCGTTTGACAGTATCCCAGCAGATTTTAGGCCAGGAAACTGGCAAACTTGGAATGACCCTCATTGAATTGCATGTCCTAGCACCCATTCATGAGTGAATTCTTTCATCTCTATGGCAACAATTCCTTTCACAACAAAGTGGTTATGTATTTTGTTATGTTAGTTTCTATATTGCTCCCATGAAAGGACCACGTCAGTTAGACATTATCATCAGAAAATTGTAATTGCAGTTTCAAAAGTGCCAGTCCAGTGTTGGCTCCGGACACACATTTGGCATGCAAGTTTCCAAAATGTACACAGAAAATCTACCATGCCACTCCCACATTGCCCTCATAAAAGTTTAACTATTGGTTCAAAAGTGCAATGTAATGTCGCCCTAGTAAGCACATTGTCATGCCGGTTTGCCACATTGGCCCTGGGAAATTACCATGCCAGTTTTACAGTGTCCCCAGAAAATGGGTATGTCAATTTTAAAAGGTTTGTGCCAGTTTTGGCCAAATCAAAATGGTCATCTTAATTATTGCATCGCCCCCAAACATTGCCCCAGCTACATTAACATTATCTCCATACCTGTATTTCAAGTTGGTAAGCAACTCATCAGGCCATGAAGAGACAAGCCCTGCCAGGAATACATCAATACCACCTTTAAAAAAATCTATTTGATACATCAACGAATATACTAAGAGATATTTTATTTCAAAACTAGAAACTGCCTACAACCCACGGTCTCAAATAAATTGCATGAAACAGGGCATGAAGAATGAAAATCCATCAAACAATTGGATTAGTGGCCTAACAAGGACAGATTCACGTGCAGTTGCACACGCACATACACTATTTTCGGCGCAGATAATTCCATGAATCGGGCCCTAAATATGTGACTAAAGGTTGCACACAGATCTCTGTGCAGAGCATTTGTCTAATTCACACAATGGGCCCTGGGTGACTGCCCCAGGCTTCTTGCACATTGGCCACAGATCATATCTCTTTCCACTTGCACATTGTCCTCAGAAGACTGACCCTTGCCAATCTCATCTAGGTCATTCCCCTCAGAACTCTGCCCCACGGGCAACTATCCCAGCACACATGCACACCGGAACACTCCCACACACACACATTCACACATGCACCGCAACCCACAAGCACACAGACACATACCAGCAGTCCCCTGCCTCTCCGGTAGTGCATATTGGCACAGTCACCCTAGGGTGAGCTTGCCACGCAGTGCTGGGTGTCCAACCTTCTGCAGAGTTCCGGGGACATTTTAAACAAATAGAAAGACAAAGCTTATAGATGGAAATGCTTGCAAGAACAGATGAAAGTAAGCTGCATTTACACTGATGAGCCCCAATAAGGCTGGAACATGTCTGAAGCTGTGTATGTTGCGGTGCAGAGAGGGACACAGCCAAATGATGTGTGCAACATTGACCTCTACATGGCTGCTCCCCTTATGTCATGGCACCAGTGAGATAAAAAACACTTGAATGGAATATTCAGCAGGAGATGATCCCTGTGACTAAGACGTGTTGTATAACTCATGTCCATCTATTCTGTTTTACTGTTTTCATTTCACAAACATGCCAGGCAAACTTCCTTTCTTTGCTTAAGTCCCGGCCATTTCTCATTGATTTGGTGATGCTGTGTTTTTGTTGACACTTGTGTGTAAATGTTCTGCCATGGCAAAAGACATGAAAACATGGTCATTCAGAAACATGTATTCTGGAACGTCCTGTCCTGGCTGCGCTTTCGCTGTGCATTAGCGAATGGATACGCATGACAGTGTCTCAATTTGCCCGGATCGCTCCAGACTCTGCACTGCTTCGCCGCTGGGTCATTTTGTGACTTAACGCTATAAATACAGGATGCATTTTCACATTTCTGTAAATATCGGACATTACAATACCATCCGGGGTTAGATGAGAATACGCACCGGTTCTTTGTTTGATCCACGGAAAACATCCTGAGAAATATGGAATATAACAAATAAAACAAACGTGTCTGTACCCATCCCGAAAGGCAACGCGCTGCTAAGGTTTCTTTTGATAAAAGATGTGCTGTATCCGGTGCCTATTAATAGCAATTATGCAGGTGAGATGTCTTGTGCTTTCGGACATCAAACTGTCTTGTCAGCTGTGTCCAGAGGGCTCTGTGCTGGGTCCCGGTCAGAGAGCGACCCCCGCTAATGATCCTCTCGCGCCTACGCTCGGGTAATTGACCGCCTTCTGAAGTACGTGCGTTGAAAGGACGCATCTACAATTTCAAAATGCAGGCGTTCGGCTCGCCTGCTGATTTCCGAGAAGCAGGCCTCGGCCTCTTAACCCCTCTTGCCCACGAATGCTAATGTCCAAGTCACATTGATATCATTCAAGTGTAAAAATAAAAGAGACCTATTTACAAAGAAACCTGGCTTGAGGGTCAAAGTGTGGATGCAACGCACTACGCATGCGCGAAATGTTATGTTGCAAACCAAATCGAGCTTGAAAAAGCACTGAGGTACACTAGACGAAGCTGATGGGAACATTACTGATGGGAAAGCAAACCGCAAGGAAGCATTGGCGAAGGCAACCGTTATGGTGTTTGGAGTTGTTCATTTTACAAGTCTGGGTATGACTTTGTGTTGTCCCCATTAAGATCCCCCCAGCAAAAGGAACATACAGTAAATAAAAAGATGTCAGCATCTCTAGGTATGATGTGATCATGATATGATCGAGTGAGTGCAATAGCCAGAGGTGCGAGTACACTTGCATGGCAATTGCTTGACTGGTTCTGGATGGATTCCACAGTTCCCACCTTTGCAAGACAGATGCACGGATGATTTAAATTAGACCAGTTAGAGTGTCTCGAGACGCGAATTGCACTGACTGTGGGTGGCAGTACACTTTATATTTCACCTATTCAAATAATACCTTTTTTTTGCCCATGCACTCTTGAATTCACAAAATTCGTCCCCACTGTGGTTCATATCTTCCAGCGGGACAAAGGATGCACTTGTCTGAACTAAAAAGTTATTTATTAAAAGATTCACGTCTCAAAACTTACAGCATTACAATAACACAGAAGGAAAAAAAGCAGAAAGAGAAGCGAGGATAAATATGGAGAAAGAAGATGGCTACATGGGGGACAGCCGTGAGCACCATTAGCTAGTGAGGATTGTTTTTGCCCTTTACGCTGCCCGGTTGGTGGGCGATAACCGGTCTGTAAGGCCTATGACCTAGCCAGTTACTTGCATTGCAGGCCCTGTCTTGGCTGGTTCCGACTGAGAACTTTGAGCCAACAAGTAGGCCACAAAGGGGTCTGAAATGTTCTTGGGTCTATTCCGCTGTCCCCATGGGGGGGACCATTTTCATTGAACACGTCGCTAAGCCAGACCAGGTCCGCAAGCCGTGATTGCACAGCTGGGGGGGTCTATCTAGTCCATCGCAACAAGAGACATCTCGGTGCATCTATCAGACAAGTTGTTAGCAGTTTCCAACAGCGCTTTGGTGCCCCTGGGAGCCAGCTGAACATACAACATAACAGTTTACAGTGTACTTCCTGACCAATCAAACCAGAAACTGTTTCCACTACCCCTCCCAAAATTCCTGCAGCCTAGGACATGGCCACCACATATGGATAAAATCAGCCAATTCAGTATTACATCTCAGGCATCTATCCGTCTTAGTGCGATTAAACAAATGAAGACCAGCTTGAGCTAAGTATGTCCTATGTAGGGTCTTAAGTTGAATCTGCTGTAGCCTTGTACTGAACGCACAGCTATCTTTATGCTCTCGGAGCAGTTTGTTTTGTGAAAACAGCCCTGGTACTTTCCTCCCAGCGCAACCTACACTTTAGGACCTCACGGGGGAAGTCTCACTAAATAAGCTCATAGAGCATAGAGATCACCCGCCTTGCGGAGGGACACCTAAGTAGATATTGTAATAACGGTAGTGTGGGCTGCATAACAGGGAAAGCCGCGCACCACTCCCTAAAGATAGCCCAAATTCTGAAATACAGCAGTCTATGACTGAACCCTTCACCCATCTGAGCCGGGAAATGTTCCTGGGATAGAAATATTCAAACAGGGTACAAGTCAGTGATGCATTCTATCCCTTTGCCCCTCCACTCCCGCACCAAAGCTTTATCACATGTCGGTGGTAGGCACTCAATGTTCATAGTTGACGGCCTGGTTCAAAAGGGATATCAACATGCAACCGCTGCAGAATCCTGTTCCATGCATGCACTGTGCACACTACCGGGTCGAATTTACGGTATGCAGTAATAAAATTGTGCCAAAAATGTCACCTTTACAAAAATTCACGGCAAAAATGCTGTGGTTTGACCCGGTAAAGGTGTACCCCATTATACCATTTAAGGGGAGCGGGGGTTGCAGGGGTGTCCCCCGCTACCCTTAAATGGTATAATGGGTCTGGGGTTGCGGGGGTGTCCCCAGCATCCTTTACATGGATTGCGGCAGCAAAACCACTGCCGTTTTGCCGCAATGTTTTGTGTAAACGCTCATTTTTGCTGCGATTTTAACACATGGAACCGAATTTACATTTATCTGAGAATCTCCTCGACACCAGGACCCCTTTTAGTGTGAAAGGTTACACCAAGCATTTTCTAAATGCACATGAGGGTAGGGAGCGCCCAGCATCCAAAATGGCACAAAGTGCATCTGTGCAGCCAAGAAGTACAACTCAATATCCGGTGCGCTTACGCCACCACAGTCCCAGGGGAGGAGCAATGCATCCCAACTGATCCGAGGGGACCGAGGATACCATGCCAACTTAACTAACAGGGCCTTCAGATCAGTGAAAAAGCTCACCCCCAGCCACACAGTGACGTTTTTGAAGAGATAATGCAGCTTAGGGTCCCCCTCAATTTTAGCAATGGCAATACTGTCCAGCAGTGATAGAGGAAGCCTGCACCATCCTTCTACTCTCGTCCTTAGAGTATGGAGGTACCTTAGGTGGTCATCCTTCAACAGAGGCCGATCATTGCAACTCACCCACACCCCCAGGTGTTCCACACTGGTCTTTGCCCATCAAAATCCGCCAATATCCAGGGGTTTAACAGTAACCTCATTTAACGGAAACAAAATCGACTTCAACCAGTTTAGAAAACAGGCCAAACTCTGAAACCTCCTGCAACAACGGTTGCAAATTAACTGGCAGGTCCTTAAAATACAAGATTGCGTCATCGGCATACAAAGACACTAATTCTCTAGCACCACCCATCACCGGGCGAAACCTCTCTAGCTTAGCCGGCGGCGGCTCAATAGCGATTACAAAAAGCAGTGGTGACAGCAGGCATCCCTGCATGGTTGCATAGCCCTGATCAAAGGGCTTGGATTCTTTACCACCAGTCCGATCCAAGCATTTTCCCCCACGTACAGCAGGCGCAAGGCCTTCAAGTAGTATTCCAGGATGACCACCTGCCGCAATACCTAACGATATAGAATAGAATGCTTTCTCCATATCAAGCAGTTCTGGCACTGACTGCACCTTAGGGTCGATCTGAGCTAGAATAGCAAAGATCCTACTTAGGTTTAACAAGGTCAATCTCCCTGTAAAGAAACCTGACTGGTCAGTGTGGATAAGGGTCGGGACATACGGAAGCAGTCGGTCTGCCAGCGCGTTAGCAAAGATCTTGGTATGTAAATTCAGCAAAGAGATTAGACGGTATGAAGCACAATATAGGGGATATTTCTCAGGGCTTTAAAGTCAAAGTCACCACCACTTCACGCATTGTGTAAGGGAGCTGTCCCACCTCCATTGCCTCCTTCCACACAGACAAGAATTTAACTACCTCCGGACCCAGTTCTTTATAAAATGTGACCATTATACCATCTGTGCCTGGCGCTTTAATTGTAGGCAGTGCTCACATCTCTGTCAAGATGTCATTTTGCGTAAGCGGTATAGCTAGTGTCACGACCGCTTCCTTACTAATGTAGGGAGGGATGCTTCCCTAACAAACCCCACTAGGTCTTCCTCAGCAAAGGCCCCCCTTGAAGCATACAATTGCTCGTAATATGCACCAAAGGCCGCCAATATTGAGTTGGATTCTAGCACCACCCAGTCATCCATGGTCCGTATGGCTACAATATCTGTGGCGCCTCCCTCCCAACATTGCATTGCCACTTAGAGTCAACCAGGCCTATGCTTCTCTCCATACCGATGAGCCATCACTGGGCACGCCAGGTATTTATCCTCACGGTCAGTCAGATTATTGAAATGGTCTGATGCAGCACGTAACCCTGCAGAGAGTCTGCATTCCTTTCCTCACCGGCAATGCTCTCAGACCCCTTAATTTCCATTTCTACATCGGTCAATTATCTCCAAACATATTCAGTACTCCTAGTTCTAAGGACATACAACCCACCACACACGACCACCTTAAATGCTTCCAACGTGGAGCCCATCATAGATACCGAGCCCAGGTTTTCCTGAAAGTACGACTTAACCAGGTTAAGCACTTCACTCCAGTACACTATGTCAGACAGGGCTGTGGCCTTAAATATTCGGAAGGGCTTAGGGGTGCCTTTGCTGCCTACATCTAGAGACCAGAGAACAGGTGAGTGGTCTGACAGCGTTCTCGGAAGGAGGGAACATTCCATCGTCATATGCATCAGTGGCAGGCTTGCCAAAACATAATCCAAACGCGAGGAAGTATTATGGACCAACGAGTGGAACGAGAACTCTCTATCCTCAGTGTGGAGTGCCAACCAGACATCCATCAACTCCAACTCAGACATACATCTCTGCACCATTTCTGCTGCCGAAGACAGAGGGCGAGCATCACCATTAGATTTATTCCTCACTGGGTCTAAAATAACATTGAGGTCACCAGCCCACACCATATAAGTATGGAGGTATTTGTGACATCTAGATAAAAGTGTCTAAAAAAAGGGTGAGTCATCCACATTGAGGCCATAAATATTAACAAGCATCATCGGCCTGTGTGCCCAGCTACCTGACACTATCACAAACCTCCCCAGTCGGTCAACCACATTCTCAATAGTATGAAATTGAAGCATCTTATGTATTAATATCATAACGACAGCCTAGTATGTAGAATAAGAATAGTTACATGTATAGGCTCCCCAACCTCCTCCCCGACCCACAGATACAAGCCAACATTGGCATCAACCCGGCTGCACCAGACTCTGCTACCTAAGGGGCCCGCTCGCTGCACCTGCCTCCCAGGGGGAGGCCCTTATATCAACAAAACAAAACTCAGCCACAGGATGGATTCATTACATGGGGGCTAGCATGTCAAAAAGGAAAAATCCACCAGAGGTGCCCACACACATTAATTTTAATTCAGCGGGGCACACAGCTGTCGTGGTTTGCCAGGATAATCCATTCCCACACTTACAATGCATGTTCCCAAAAATAATACCACAGCACCATATAACCTTGACTGCGATATCCCCTCATTCCTTCGGCAATGCCTCTAGAATGTCCTGCACACCCCGGGGTCAGTGAAAACATTAGACTTGTCTCCTTGGAGCACATGCAATCTGGATAGGTACAGCACAGCATATTGCAGCCCACGGTCGTGAAGCGCGTGCTTCGCCACCAGGAAAGAGAGGCAAGCCTTCTGGACTGATGGAGTGAAGTCTGGATAGAACGACTTGTAGGTCTCCATGTTCTCGAGCTCTGAGAAGAATCAAGTCATGGTCCCTGTAACTTAACAGTCCAGCTAAGATCGGTCTGGGCCTCTGGTCATCCTCGGGACAAGTTATGACACCCGGTGCGCCCTTTCGACCAAACATTGTGATGACAATGGGGGAGCCTGTATTACCCCCTGGATTAACTTTTCCGTGAACAACTCCATGTTCTGCTGTGGGACTGATTCCGGAATACCAACCACCCGCATGTTGTTCCTGCTGGGTCCCGCCTCCAAATATTCATTCTTCTCCTTGATTTCTTTAACTTCCCTCTGCAATGTGGGGATCACCTGTGTCCCTTTCCTTCTAGTACTTCAGGACCCCCACTCTGTTTTCTGGCTTGGATAGCCGGACACTCTCTTTCTCGATACACTCCTGCATGCGATCGACCTTATAGGCCATTCCGTCAAGCTCTGTGTTAATGGACGCAAATCCAGATCTCATTTCAGACAGCACAAGACTGAGTTCCGATACCGGGGCGCCTTCAGCAGGTTTAAAGCTGGCCTCACCCCGGCCTGCATTACCTGGCTTTTCCTGGGTGCCCTGGGGTGACAGCATCAGCTCGCCTTTACCACTCAGGCCCTCCTACAGGGAAAATGGCAATTGGAATTGCTGCTTATTTACCTTCGCTATGCAGCACACTGCCAGGGGAAATTTTATAGCAACACAAATGTAGCTTCAGGGGGCCTTGTTACAATCTATAGGTCAGTTGTGCAACCCTTCTGGCATTTCAGGATATGCGCCTCAACACTGTTTTTTTAGGTTTAGGGCTGTTGCCTGGAGCAGGAGTAGAAGTGTATAGCTCCCTGATCCCACGTGGGGGCACCACTCTGGTGCTCAAAACAACAGGAAGATGGCTTTTCCTGTCAGCAATAAACCCCCTGGTGTAGACCTAATTCTTGGTGTAGGGGGTAAGTCTCCTCAGATAGCCAGCCAGTTTCAGGTAGTTTTCCTCACCTAGTGGGAGGAGGGCACCAGTGCGCCAGTACCCTCAGAGAGCCTCCCTCCGCTCTCGCAAAATCAGAACGCCTGCTCCCCAGGATGGGAGCCCCCTCTGATCGCTGAGCCCCAGCTGCATAATGTGCCCACATGTCTCGGGCGGGCCCAGGCAGCAGGGAGATTGGGCCCATCCATAGAGGCCCAACAGAGCGGGCCCTGGGCTGCTGGTAGTGTCACAAGCACATTATCCGGGGCTGAGCTTGCGCTCCTCTGCCATCTTCAGTGCTGAGGTATGACCCTTGTCAGTGGCCCAGCAGCTGCGGGCACCCCCAACAGACAACAGCACCACTGGAAAGCCCCTTGCAGCTACACAGCGCAGTCCTCTCTGCCACGTTTCCTTGGCCTCCACCAGTCACACACTCCTCAAAGAGGTCAGACAGCCCCAGGATCTCACACCAGCCTCCAGCATGGTCCCAGCTTGTCCAACTGGTTCCTGACATGTTTTGGTTTGTGCCCCTCTGCAGGATTCCATGCCACACACAGTGGGTATGGTGCTTGGCCTCCCCCTCTTGCAGGCATATCGCAGAGCTCAAGAGGAAGTGGCCATCTTGTTCGCCAGTTCACGAGTGCCCCCCCCCTAGTCAGTGTTCTAATAAAACATTATGGTCCCACTCACTCCAGCACTGGAACTGAAGATATGGGGCCAAGACGGACAACTGCAAATGGCAGAAATGCATGGAAATGACGCCAGGGAGAGTTCTCTGAATGCTAATGTCAGAGCAACAAAGGCTACACTCTGGACATAAAGAAGAAACAGCACCACAAAAGCTACTTTATAAGAGTAGGTAAGGGATTTAAGGACTCCGAGAAGACCACTTCCCAGGGCTCCTTTTCAAAGTCGCTGATCCCTGTTCCATGTACGTGTGTGAGGGCTTACTTAATGTACTTATCCCAAATCACCTTATAAGACTTCTACATCATATTCCAACATTTACTCCTGATGGTCTGATGGTGCTGAGCTTAGGGCCCTTTGGGAACAGGCATATGTGATGGATGAGATCGTACAGAACATTTCTGAGTCCAAGTAACAAACCCAACTCAGGAAGATGGTAAAGTACTGTTTTATTAACAATTATCTAAAACAAGGAGGTTACAACAAACATCAATGGATGTACGCGCAGTCTCTCAGTGATCTTTGCACAAAACATGATTCTTATACAAAAAACACGGAGGTGATGTCATACTACGTGGTAATAATAAAAACCTATCAAGGGTTGGGCTTGGTTAAGGGGAACATCTAAGTGTACTTTTCTATAGGAGCTAGTCTTGTTATTGGCTATCCACTATCAGGTGGACAACATATGCCTACCTCTAAAACATGTCATCTTCAGAAATTTTAGATACACAGTTTCTCATTGGTCTTCAAACTATAAGGTCCTTCGTTATATGGACTGATATAATTGGTTGGCACGTGTGTGCCATGCCTGGAACATTCCTTTCACTTAGCAGCATGTAAGCCCAGACCCAGGTGCAAGGAGATGGGGCATGACACTACCCCACCACCCAATTAGACCAGCATCTCTCATCGCTCATGCTTTCTGCCTTGAAAATTGTCTTTGTACTTGTCATTGCAAAGTATCTTTGTCTTTGAGAATGAACAGGAGTGAGACCACTCACTATTGTGCCTGGGACTCCAACTTCAAACTCTATTTTCATTCTTGGCTCACATGAGAGGAGACCATGATTTGGTTCATTTTGCAGGTTTTAAATGCTCTAAATGAATTAAACTTGACACCCTTAGTGTTCTTGCTTTGCACCTTAACAAGGTAATATTCATCCTCTGCACATTTGCTCCTTTCCAGAATACATAGCTGACCATGGCTGCTTCAGTGTTGAGTCTAGGCCAGACAACCTCACCATGCAGCTCCATTATTCCATTTATTCTTGCTGCAACACAGTTTTGCCTTCCCGCTTCATGGGTCCTGGCTTACTTAATTCATTATACCAATGTACAGCTTTCTGTACATTGGCGGTTTCACCTGTGTTCTATTCATTACTTATAGCCAGCTTCTATGATGAATTAGTCTACCTTGCGTTTCAGCATCTGTACAATTATTGAACGATTGATTCTCTGCAGCACTTTGTGCACGTGCAATCTTCTTCTTTTGTATTTAAAAGTTCACTTGATTCTTTACTTCATCATTAGTTTCTTTAGGATTTATACATTATCACTAGCCAGTATTTTGGGGCATCGTGCACACATTTCATGATATCACTAGCTTCTTTTCTTTGCTCTTTCTCATATTCCTTCAGGGAGTTCCTCCCTTTGGCTATCATCATTAGGTACATTTGGTACGGTTGTCTCAACGACTATCTTCTTTTTAACACACGCTGCACTCTTGGCATAACGGCTGGTGTCAAACACGGAACATCTCATGCCTCCAATATATGAGAGGAAGGGGGGGTGGTCTCCTGCAGAGGTCTACAGCTGCTCCTCTACATTCCTCCCTCTGGTTGAGTCCTCAACCACCTCCTCAAGTGTTTCTGCATCCTGGTGTTTTCTCTTGAAGAAGTGTCTCTTAAGTGTCCATATTTTCACCACCACCCGTCAGGGTGCCCGCTGATTTAACATGTTCATCTACACTCCAGGTCATGTCATTACATTGTTCATTCGGGGTACAATAGACCCATCATCTGGCATATGTCTTATGATTCTTTGGATATGTACAATAGACCCATCATTTCACATATTTCTTATGATTTTTTGGATACAGGAACTTCGTTCCCTCAGGTGCTATGATGTTCGCCTTTATGTATTCTCTGACAGCATCATCAGTCAGCTCTTTGGCTTTTGGTTCATCTTTGGCATCAATTATGATCTTCATTCCTACTGTTTTCATTGCTGTTTAGTTGCATTGGGCAATTGTTATCCTGACTACACAAAATCCAAACATTATTAGCAACAGTATTGCTCCAAGAATCTTGAATCTATTTGCCAACCAATGAGAAATCCATGTAAACAAGGAGACAAACCAACTGTTATCTTCAGTACCAATTGTCTCTTATTCCATCTTGGTATTCAGGTCTGTCAGCATCGATATGGCCTCCGCCAAGGTCCCATTCTCGCCATCGTAAGAAGGTATAAATGTGCCACATGATGGCCCGATTTTGTCACAAACTCCTCCTTCCATTGCTGTGATCATATCAAGGACATTTCTATTCTGGAGGGTCATCAGTCGTATGGTCCTCAGCTCTTCTTTTATGGCATTGAATCCCTTTATGGTAGCCTTGATTGTCTGCAGAAGCTCCCATCTGGTGATTTGTAGCCATTTGGCATTCACAACTGTTTTAATTGCAGGCATAAATATAGTTATCATTATCATAGCAGTGTTGATGAAGAACTTGTGTTCATCCAGAATGGTTTCATACACTGTTATTGATTTGGTTGAGAAATAATTCTCTCTTTTCATCGGCATCAAGTGATCTTCTATTTCTCAAATGGTCATCCACTTTTGGGAATTCATCAATGTTTAAGTCACTCTGAGGAATAACTAATGCTGGAAAATGGATGAACACCAGGGAACACACTGCACCCCAATTCCTGGGCAATTTCATATTGGCTCTACATCCACAAGCCCAATATAGATCCATTAGGACAGTGGTCCCTTTTCTCATTCCAGCAACGCCAATTGTGGTTTTGCATCCTTTATTTTGCCCTACTTGTTTTTTTCCATGGCTTCGGAAACATATTGTTGCGTTGACCAATGGGATTACAACTACTGGGCCTGATCCATCTTCTACCCATGTCAGTAAATTGGAGTGCTTGGCCCATGACTTTAAGCACCCATAATTAACACTTTGCACTTCTTGCATGTATTCCTTTTTCAGCAGATGAGCTGCAAAGGACATCATTCCATCTTCCCATCCCTTCTTGGTATGCACTCGTCCATAGATCAACAGTTGTGATTGATCCCTACATCAAGGTGTTCCTGCCATTTCCATCATATCTGAACAGTTGATTCTCTTAATTTCTTCACAATCTCCTCTTCCTGTCCTGTGGCAGGATACACCAGCATTTTGTCTGCCCATCCAGGCTCCTTCTCCATTCGTATGGGCTTGATATAGTCATTCTGGTATGGAAACGACTGTCTTGATCTCCATCGCAAAGTTGCCCAGCTTCCGTGGAACTGTCCCCTATGTAGTACATGCTGCAAGATGGCTGAGGCATTTTGCATTATATGCTTACACCTCCTTTGAAATGAAAGTCTTTACTTTATTCATGGCATAGGTGATGAGAGCGCAAACATAGCAATTCTCATCAGATGCTCTTTCCCCCACCTTTTTCATGTGCTGATACCACATATTATTCCCCAGGTGAGATGAATTATCTAGATAGGTATTTATCCCTTTATTATCTTACTCTGCATCTCTTTTATGTCCTAACATACCCATAGAGATCAAAGAAATTGTCATAATTCGTACTCATAGTGGGGGAAATTATAGGAGCTCTTTCTTCAGTGGGGCCATTAGGATGATAGAGACTGTGAAAGGTAAGTTACAAAAAGACAAAGAGAACAATTATACAAGTATATATTATGCATAGAAATCTGGAAAACCATTTGTTTTGCCATCCCACCCATGCTCTCTCTATAATCTTGTTGTTTTCTTCATTCATCTTTTTAAATACAATCATTCATTTGTAACTGTATAATCTGTTCAATTATAGCAATGAGGAGTCTTCTTATCATTGGACCATTTTGAGGATCCTATAAAAAGGTGTGAATGTCAACGTCACTACTAACAAGAGCAGGGTAAGATGAACGTATGAACACAAAAACAGCAACCACAAGCCGATGAGCGCCACTATTGCCAGGTATTATGTATTTTTTACCACTTAAAACAGACATTTTCGACGAAATGAATCTGGGTATTGATCTCGCTTAAAATTTTTGATCAAGAACTGACATTTAAGCATAGTATTAATGCAGTTATTCACTGTTCCAAAATATTTCTAAAAAGTTGTTTCAGCCTCTGAAATTTCTCCCCAAGTCTTTACACTTCCTGCTAAATTATATCTATTGAATTCCAGTCCAAATAAAGTATGTGCTAGTCACTTGTTGCTTTATCGTCCTTCTTCTTAGTCATCGATCATGTCTGCACACGTAGACATTATTCTTCTTGTCTTGCTTCTAGGTCAGCAACAATGAGAGGGAGGGTCTCACCTTATTAAATCTTCATGTCACTCAGCTGCAGCCAAGCTCGTCTTCCCGAACCTTTAAATGCAGGAGGGGAAACTTCTTCCAGAAGGAATGGGCCATTGAACCGAGGTTCGTGCCTCTTCCGGGGCACATTTTTAATAAGAATCAGGTCACCAACATATAACTTAGGTGGTGGTAATAGTTAACTTGGATCGGTCTTCAAATTGTCTTCTTCCATATTCCTAGACCTTCTCCCCTGATGTTTGACTTGATCTGAAACGAAAGAAATACTGGTAGTCATACGTGTCAATTAATCATGCATTTTATAACATAGGGCCTCATTCCGAGTTTGGAGGTAAGTTCCGTTCACTACCAACATGGTGGAAATAGCGTGTCCAAGCTGGCAATAGACAGCTAAAAGCGCCCTATTACGAGTTTGCGGGCACGAGCATTGCGCCATGCCGGTAATTAACCTAGCGCCATGCTGCAAAAATGGCTGAAAACCCTCTACCGGCATGAATCGTACCGTAGCAAACACTACCGGCATAGAGTAAAGAGGCATTAGCAGTGACTGTAAATAGCGGTCACCGTCATTTACGGTCACCGTTAATTTGCGGAACCGGAAACAGCGTCATCGCACAGGAACTGGAAGGAGCACAGCGGCCATCTTTAAAAACACAATCCATTGCCATACTCACCAGACAGGACCCCTGGCAAACTTTCAACACTGTGAAAACATCCCATCATCAAGGAGGAACGCCAAAAGCACCAAAAAGGGGAGCTGCCCGCCTCAGGAAGGAGCGCTTCAGCCCTGATGAGCTCCAAGTGATGGTGGACACCCTCCACGAGCATGCCGACAGTGACATGCGGAGGGTGACGGTAATCAAGAAAAAAGAGATCTGGGCTATGGTAGCGCAGAAGGTGAGCGCCGTGGGAAACACCCCCAGCACCACTAAGGACTGTTGAAGACGGTGGGATGACCTGCGCCTGAGGGTGCGAACCATCCTCTCGGCCAACAGAAGCCAGGCCCTGGAGACAGGTGGAGGGCCAGGTTGCCCCATGAAATTGATGCCATGGGAGGAGACGTGTGCGGCCATGATAGGCCCAGAAGCCATTGAAGGGGTTGGTGACATGGAGTGCAGGGCAACGTCATCAGTTGATGGAGGTGATTGTCCAAAGTCAATACTGCCAACGCATTTGTTATGAAAGTCACTGCTAAGGGCTGGGCAAGGTGTCACAGCATGGTCGGCCACACCCCTCCCCCCTTTAAATCATGCCGAAACAAGTGAAACCCAGGCTAGTGCCAGGTGCAAGGCTGTAACCTATATGACACATACCACCCAAAGAGGCCCATTCCGTGAGGCACACAGGGCAGTTGATGTAAACAGTGTGTATGTGAGCCAGCACAGTACCCGGCCAATAAGAGTGACGCAGACATATGCATGCATCTACCATCCAAGCATAGATCAATGTGCCGTTCACCACCCAAATGCCGACAACCCACTAGAATCTGATTGTGATATTGTAGGCATGTCCAAATGCTGACTCTCAAATCATCACTCCTGCCGTCCCTCTCTTCCACCCCCACAGGCAGCGAGCATGACAGCGAGGACCAGGCAAGCAACCAGCCCAGCACCTCCAGGGGCCAAGTCAGGGCCCGCCGTCTACCTCAAGCCACACCACCAGCTCCAGCAAGGCCCGTGGAGGGTGCACAACCCCCACCACCACCCCTACCCCACCCTGCACTGGCGGCAGACACATGCCCTATGCCGCACTCTGAGGAGTCTAGTCTGGCTGTGGAGATTGCAGACACGGGCCCCCTCGATGTCCCCGACAGCCCCTCATCCGTATGTGGAGCAACTGAGGAGGTCACTTATGAGATTGTCCACACCCCTGATGGGCAGACCAACCCCCAGGTCTCATATAGGGACTCTGGTGAGAGTGATACACCTGGGCTTATGGGCAAGGAGCAACACTGGAACATGCCAGTCCTGTGGCCAGTTCCCTTAGTGACGGACCTGAAAGAATGTGAGCCCGATTCCCAGTGACCCAACCACATCAACCACATCAGCCATTGATGCAGAGCGGGCTCAGCAGCTCACAGGCCTCATAAATAACTTTATGCAAGACAATCGGCAGGCCATGGAGGAGTGGCAGAATGAACTGAGGACACTGGGTGAGGTCATTACAGTCAGCACAAACCGGCTCTGCGAGGTCCTTGGCCGGATTGCAGATGCCCTGGAGGCTGCACCTCCTGCACGACAGCCCCAGCAGGAGGACACACCTTCTCAATGCTCCTCCACCCTGACCAGCCCGCTCCGTCGCTCCCAATGTACATTGCGCCACCAGGACATAGCTCCCTCTGGCTCTGGGAGCGCACAGTGACAATGCTGACATACACATGTGGCCTATGTAGTCCTTATGGGAGGGTGTGTTTGGGAGTTGTGGGGGGAGCGGGAGAGGGGAGGGTGGTGGAGGGTTTGTTTTTCAAGTTTGAACCTTCTGATTCAATACACCGGTTGTTCATCAACAAAACAACAGAGTGGACATTCATCATTGCGCATGTGTCATTTAATGTTGCACAGTACATAGTGTACATGTATCCCCACACCCAGTGCCCAATGTCCTGACATCCGCACACCCTCTGCTGACTTGTGTGTCAGAAATATTGTCCAATCAACGATTGCCGCATGGCACGTTCCTCCTGTGCATCGGCACCGTGATGCTGGCCTGCCACTTCTTCCTCCTCCTCCCCTTTATCATCATCAGGTGGTAGCAGTTCCATGTCAGGGGGCAGGGGTACGTTCCAACGGATGCACATATTGTGCAGCATTACACATGCCATGGTGATCTTGGACACCTTCTCATGGCTGTAGATAAGTGCCCCACCCGACCGGCTGAGGCAACAAAATTGTGCCTTCAACAGGCCAAAGGTCTGCTCAATCACTACACGTGTACGGGTATGGGAATGATTGTAGTCCTCCTCGTGCCTGTTCTGTGGGTTTTGTACAGGGGTCATGAGCCACAGCTTCAAGGGATAGCCACCATCACCTGCATGAGAGGGGAATGAAGGTAAGTGTTTGTACATTCATGACGGACAACTGTACTAGTCTTACATGGCAGCAGGTGATTTCTGCCCATACACTCTTGCCCCTGGATACATTGCTCCCATTTCTGGCCCCGCTATGTGTCCTGTGCAATGGGATGATGGAGGGGGTAGCATCCTCAGGATGGGTTATGGTGTGCACTCACATCTTGTTGCACGTGCATCGTATATGCATGGAGCAGTGTTTGAGTGAAATCATTGATGTGTTGTGTTCTGTGAGATTTGATAGTAGGGAGTATTGGCTGTTGTCAGTAGCATATTTGTTATTCTGCACTGATCAGTACCATGGTGACTTGCAGCACTCCTATGGTTGTGCGGAACCAGTGACACGCTGTGGTATCCCTGTTAGGCTCAGTTCAATGCACTCCCAGGGATGACTGTCCTGTGTGGTGATATGCTGGAGGCAGCGACATAGTGCATATGCAGTGCATAGTGATAAATGCCCTTATGGTGTGTGTGGGCCGCTGATGAGTGGTGCATGTGTTGTGGGATGTGGCCTGGTCACCTGTTAGTCATGTAGTGTTAGGTGTCGGCCTTACTTCATCACTGTGGGATTTGGTAGTCATGTGCCGTTTCACTTACTCTGGAGCACAGTGTTCGGTGAGGTGCACATCGTGCACTGGCGTCAACATTTCCACCCAAGTGGAGTATGCATCCCCCCCTTCCCACCCAGGTGGAGTATGCATCTCCCCCCCTACTTCCCACCCAAGTGGAGTATGCATCTCCACACCCGCTTCCCACCCAGGTGGAGTATGCAGGTACCCACCTCACAACTCCGATGCACTGCCATGGCCCAGTCAGGCAACTCACCAAGAATCCAGGCACGTCGTCCAGCATGTCGCTCCATATAGCGTGGTAGCGTGGAGTTCCGCAGGACCAAAGAGTCATGAGTTGATCCTGGATATCGGGCACAGCAATGTGTGATGATCTTTCTGGCGTTGCATACCATCTGCACGTTGATTGAGTGGTATTGCTTGTGGTTGCGATACGCCACCTCCATGGCATGCGGGCCGACCAACTCCATGTGGGTGCAGTCAAGGGCACCTATACAATTTGGCATGCCTGCCAGTGCATGGAAGGCAACTTTTGTATTGAATACCTCCTGGGAAGTCCGTGGTAGGGATATGTAGTCCCTTGTGTGCTTGAGGAGGGCATCTAGCACTTGGTTAAGTATCCGGGAAAATAAGGGTTGTGATATGCCATGCATGTGCCCCACTGTGTGCTGGTAGGTGCCTGTGGCAAGGAAGTGGAGCACAGACACTACCTTCAGTAGAGGGGGGATGGTGGTGCGTATTTCTATGAGGCTCACTATGTCGTCATGTATCAGGTCCACTATGGTGGTGATGGTGTCACGGTCAAGCCGGTACAGGGTGTGGATCTGCTCTGGTGTTAGGTTGAAGGGGGTGGCTCTGATGCGAGGGATTGGGGGCTGCTGGCGTGGTAACGGTGGCTGCACTGGTGGGGCATGCTGGGCCTGTCTCACCCTCCTTCTCCTCCTGTGTATCCTATGTGGTGGGGGCTGTGGTTGTTGTTGTTGCTGTTGTTGCTGTTGTTGTTGTTGTTGCTGCCTTGCAAGCAGGGCCTCCAGCTCCAGTAATGCTACTTCTATTGGTATCATCTTGGTGTGGGAGGGGGTGTGGTGTGTGGGTGTTCTCCTTTTGTGCTGTGCCAGACTCCATTGCCTCCACCTGTGCTGATTGTGTGCACCTGTGGCTCCTGGAAACACTGCTCAGGGTTCTTAACACCTTCTCGGAAATGCCGGTATTTAGTCCATGCCAGTAAGGTACTTTTTGGGCTTCAAGAGGCCGTTATTTGCATGTCCGCATTACTTGGGATCAGCTCCGGTTTACGGCATGCCCCTAATATCGGCATGGCGAGTCGCGCGCGTGACCCTAGACCGCTATTTACGGCATCGTACTTTATGGAGCCGTAAATAGCGGTCTGGTTGGTCAGAATAGCCTGTAGCGGTAAGCGATGCCGGTAATCCTTTACCGGCATCATTTTTCCCTTACCTCCAACCTCGCAATGACCCCCATAGTGTCTTAATACACTCTGGGCATCACTTCTGATCCTAGATGAAGGTGTAAGGGGTGCTCTCATTCAACGCCCCGTCACTAACTTGTGCGGGGTGAGGTGGTGGTCCGAACCTGCCTGATTCCGAAGGGCATATAAGGCCAGGGGTAGGTAATAAAGCCATCCCTTTTTCAAAGACAATTTGATCTTGGCGAGTCTCTCTTTGAGGGGGCCGTTGAGTCTCTCACATCAGGGTGTGTAATAGATACCTGTAGCCATTACATGTCTGCCGCATATTGACATAGTCGATATGTAAGTGCTGAAACAGACTTTTCGGTTGAGGTATTACTTCTCTAATCATTCCCAGTGTATGCCCAGAAGTAAACTTTTGAAACACAATACAATTCACCATAAACAGTGCAACATGTTCCAGCAAATTAGGAACAAACCAGTCTTCTGCAATATAGGCAGTACTACTTTCTCTAGTTATATGCGCAGGGTAATGCAGCTGTTCAAGCACGACTTTCAACAAGGTTAATGGCATCGCATGATCACCTTCTTCTATGGGTTCAGCTAAGAACGTGGCAGGGTTCACTATTTTACATCTCACAATTTTAATCGTTGGGTTAGAAATCATTACCTCATAAACTGAAGCTCTTTGGGATGTCAATATACCCTGGGGTTTCTCTAGAATGGCAAACAAAGCGTGCTCCATGTAAAGGGTCGTAGAGCAGCCCATAACAAAACTTGTGGACTTCTCTATTGCAAATGCGGGAGCCACCAAAGATTGTTCGCAAGAGAAGTTACCTCTCATAATTGGGTCTAGAATCCAGCTGTAATATGCCCAAGGTTTGCACCCCAGTGTGGTTCTTTGTGTAAGTGCTGCAATGACTGTCCCATTTGTGTGTGAAAACAAATACAATTCCTTGCCATATTTAGGAATCCCTAAAACTGTGACTGTTGCTCTTTTCAACTATTCAAATCCTTCCTCCATTTCTTCTGACCATTCTATTTTTTCCTTACCAACTTGTGCTTTCTTTAGTGCTTGCAAAATTGGCTCGGTATATGTGCTGTTATCAAACACCCAGGCTCTGAAATAATTGTCCAAACCCAGAAACTGCTGCATCTGTCTCACTGTGGTCGGTTTGGTGTTTTCATGATTGCCTCAGCTCTCTCAGGTGTCACTTTCTTCCCGTCATGTGAGATCAGCTAACCTATGTACAACCACTCTTCTTGGCAATACTGTAATTTCTCCTTGTTACACAGCCATGGTAGTGGCTGTGTAGTTATGGATAAGTTGCTGTTTCCATAGGAAGAGCACTTTTTGGGTGGCTTATAACTACGCTCCCCCTGGATGAATCCTCACCAAACTTTGCAAAAAAAGTATATGGGCCACTCTGATTTTGTTTGCAAAGTCTGGTGATGTTTGGTCCAGGGGGGGGAAAGTTATAGGGGGGTCCTAAAACGTCTTTTTTTCCCATAGACTGAATGGGGGAAAAACTTTTGCACGGCTACAGGCCAAACCGCTGGACGGATTTTCACCAAATTTGCAGCAGGAGCTTGGTCCCGATAGCGTGCTTTTGTAAATTTGGTGACAATCCGTCCAGTAGTTTCCTTTAAAACGACCAAAAAGTATGTCTCAAAAAATGAGTGATATCTATGTCCGCTCCACGGTCACACTTCCCTGTTCGCTCCGTGGACAAGATACCGATTGGCTAAGGGGCTGGCGTCATGACCGCGGACAAGCAACGTCTCCGCCGATTTGCTGCAGTGAGCCGTGATGTGCGTCAGATTGTTTGGATGCACCCAACATCTTGGATCCGCCGGCAGCGCAGCGGCGACCAGAGGCGAACTGCTGTTTCGGAAACTGTTTTGGTGTGTAAGAGTGCTTGGGGACGTTCAGAGAGTAAGAGATGGGTGAAATACTGTATTTGTTTAGGCGGCAGGTGTTAATGATGTAGTCCCTATGCCCACCTTGTCCGGGATGTTTGTAAGTACTGAAAATGAGGGGTCTCATAAGGATAGTACTTCAGTCCCTGCTGTGCGCAGGCAATTGAAACTGTTCTAAGGACACGCGTGGTGCTAGCGAATATTAAAATTGAATACATGCCGTAGTTGAAATTTTTGTTTCTATAGGTGTGCTCCTGCTTTATACGCCGCCATGGGTGTGATTTGCTGCAGTGGTTGTGGTCAGGGCCTAGAGTCTTGGGTGCATGGCCGTAGGCCGTAGGCTATACTCCCAAGATGCTAGGACCTGGCCACAACCACTGCATATGACAGCTATAGATACACCCGTAGTATTGCATATCGATCAGGTGGTTGTGGGGAGGGCCTAGAGTCTTGGTTGCATGGCCGAACTTTAGTGAAGTTATAAGCCACAATGTGTGTGATATGCTGTGGTGGTTGTGGCCGAACCTAGAGTCTTGGATGCATGGCCAAAGGCCATGCACCCAAGAACAAAATTATAAGCACTGAACTTATAATCCAACATGGGTTTCATATACTGGACGCCTACAGATTCAATTATCTATGCCTACACACCCAAGACTCTAGACCCTGGCTACAACCACCGCAGCACATCACAGCTATAGATACACCCGTAGTATCGAACATCGATCAGGTGGTTGTGGGGAGGGACTAGAGTATTGGGTGCATGGCCACAGGCCACAGGCCATAGGCCACACACCCAAGACCCTAGTCCCTGCCCACAACCACCGTAGTATATCAAATTCACACATCACACCCATACAATCGAATATCTATCTGGTAGGTGTGGGCAGGCCTAAAGTCCTGGGTGCAAATTGAGTATATGCTGCAGTTAAAATGTGTCCTTCTATGGGTGTGCTATTGATTTATAAGCCAATATGCGTGTGATATGCTGCGGTGGTTGTGGCTAGGGTCTAGAGTCTTGGGTGCTTGGGCATAGGCCATAATGCTAGGACCTGGCCACAACCACCGCAGCATATGACAGCTATAGATACACCCGTAGTATTGCATATCGATCAGGTGGTTGTGGGGAGGGCCTAGAGTCTTGGTTGCATGGCCAAAGGCTGAAGTTATAAGCCAACTTGGTTTTTATATACTGCACACTTATTGATTAGAATATCTATGGCCATACATCCAAGACTCCAGGCCCTGGCCACAACCACCACAGCATATCACCGCAATAGCTACACCCGTAGTATCGAACATCTATCAGGTGGTTGTGGGGAGTCTTGGATGTATGGCCATAGATATTCTATGATATCTGTGGCCAAAGACCATGCACCCAAGTCCAAATTTATACGTAGTGAAGTTTTAGGCCACAATGGGTGTGATATGCTGTGGTGGTTGTGGGCTGGACCTAGAGTCTTGGGTGCATGGCCATAGGCCATGCACCCAACAACAAACTTATAAGCACTGCAGTTATAAGCCACAATGGTTGTATTATGCTGCAGTGGTTGTGGCCAGGAGCTAGAGTCTTGGGTGCACCCAAGACTGAAGCTATAAGCACTGAGGTTATAAGTCAGCATGGGTGTGATGTGGTGCAGTGGTTGTGTGCACGACCTAGAGTCTTAGGTGCATGGCCTCAGGCCATGCACCCAAGACCAAAGTTATAAGCAGTGAAGTTATAAGCCACCATGGTTTTGATATGCTGCGATTGTGGGTAGGTCCTACAGTCTTGGTTGCTTGGCCGCAGGGTGTAGGTCGTAGGTTATACATCCAAGACTCTAGGCCCTTCCTACAGCCACTGCACTATACTACTGCCATAGATCAGACGTATAGATTTGAATATGTATGACATGTGTGAAATTATACTTACTGTTTACTTTGTTGAGATTCTATATATTTCTTACATGACTTTAGTACTTAGCGGAAATATCATTTTTTAATTTCTGTGATAAAAGAAAAGAGCTTGTTAGTGTTTGTATTTTATAAAGACTTATTACATTGTACAATAGACATTTTAACTTTTTTTTACCCTCATATTTAGTTTACAAACCAGTGTACTGTGCATTTTGCTCTGTTTCTGGGTTTGTTTTTCAAATCCTTGGGTCTGGGGGAAAACAAAATCCTTGCTGGATTAAAAAAAAAATATTTCTTTGCTATGCTGCAAACTGTTTCTTTGTTTCCTTTGAGTGTTCACTTGTTGTTTCTGATTAATGTTATGTATGTTGGCTCGTTGCAGATTTTTTAAACAGTTAGATACCTGTTGGCGTATTCTAACTGTGTATTTTTTGTTACGGATCTGTGGTATTCATTTATCTGTGTGGTTGGTATACACTCTTGGACAGTTAGATACATGTTGGCGTATTCTAACTGTTTATAGTGTTTTACTTGAATTTTTGTTAATGTTGAAGTACACATTAGTTATTAAATTTTGGCTTTAAGAAGATTAAATATGCGTTTGTAAGATTTGCTGGCAATCTCTGCTTTAGACTAATGGTACTATCATTACATTCGAACCATCCACATATCTTTTTAATATATGCAGTGTAGTGACCTGCATTGGTTGTGGCTCCTGCGTGGTAGATTATACCTATTGTTGTAAAGGTTTTCTTACCAAGTGACACTTGACCGTGTGTGAATCCAGTCAGCTTGTAGTTGTTTTTGGTACCATCTGCATTGTAACGTAGAAACATTAGTATTATGTAGTTACTATGGCCCTCATTACGACCCTGGCGGATTTTTTCCGCCATCGACGGACTTTCCGGCCATGGCGTAAAGTCCGTTTACGCCATGGCGGATGGTGGACTTACCGCCCCATTCCGAGGTCGGCGGGGCGGTAAGTCCCCATTGACCCATTTACCCTTCCCCATTCCCATTTCGGCCCCATAGGGTATAATGGGAGTGGGGAAGGAGTTAATTACGCCACCGTAAATTACGGTGGCGTAATTAACACCAAGGTCCCATAGCGCCATGGATTTTTACGCCCGCAAAAAGCGGGCGGAAAAATGACCATGGCGCTATGGGAACTCGTAGTTGGCGGTAAGGGGTCGGCGCAGCTAACGCTGGCGCAAACCCCTTACCGCCAGGGTCCTAATGAGGCCCTATGTGTTTCTATTAGTAAGGTGGAGCGATTATCTGAATTGCAGATAGTACATAATCTGCCATGGGTTGCATTCTGTAGAAGTTGCTGAAATGGCATGGATTCACAATTAGGTGAGGATACATACACAAATCGCTCATTTGGGATTGTTCCATACAGAGAGTGCATGTATGTTTCCACATGTATGAAATCTGTAAGATTTCATTTATAGGTATATTTTAGTTTTCCAGTACTTGTAGTAAGTACATTAGAAATTCTTGTGGATCTTCTTGTGAGTTTATAGTGAATCTCACAATTCCAGCACAGTAGTCCAATTCTTGTCTTATTCCGTGAACACTATACTTGTTGTCAGGATTGTTTGTTGTGTTTCTATGAAGGACTAACATTTGCAAACACAATTGGTCTGTACTGTGTAAGTAAATGTTGTTAACAATTGGTGGCAATTGAAATAGAATATTCATTGCTATATTTGCTTAACAACTTAGACCAGTTTCGTTTGAAAATTTGAATGGACCAGCTAGTCTGTCTCTGACTGATTTTTTGGGAGTTTCTGTTCCTTCTTTGAAGAAGTACCTGATCTACTTTCCCTAATAGGTTCTTCTTTGCTTATGGTAATTGATGACGTTTTAGCTTCTTTTGTTTTCTTTGAAGGATTTGCCATCAGATTCTGTTGCATTTCTGTTTGAATTAGTTCTTTTTACCATGTTTTTCTTTTTCTGGAACAGGATATGATTTCAGATGGGGGTGTACAGTGAACGCAGAGTAGTTTATTCTAAAATGCATGGAATATCAGCGTTCACTTTCATTGCATCGAAGTTGATTAGAAATGGACCGTCAAGTGTACGTAAGCAAGATAGTGCTATGTAGCGCCAGCCTTCTTTAAAGACTGTGTTTCCTATATCTATCAATGCTTTGTCTAGGGTAAGACCTTGGGATTTATGAATGGTGACTGCATATGCAAGAGTTAGAGAAAATTGCACTCTACGTACATACATGTCTTTGAAGAGAAGGAATCAAGCTGTTGAGCGCTCTATCCTTTTCATTTCTGAAAGTTTGTCAAAGCGAATATTGACAAACTGAATGTTGTTGTCACATGGGTATGTTTGAAAGCCAACAACTTTATCCAGTGCCCCATTAACTAGCCCTTGCTCCACGTCAAGGTTAGGTTTAAGTATTACTCTACAATTTAAGGATAATTTTAATATTTTTTCCAACCCAGCTGTGTTGGAGATTGAATTTTCTAAGGTATTTAGTCTTGTTGTGGCTTGCTGACACATGGGTAGTGTCATACCATGTACGTCCAGTTTGTCTGTGGAGCAAATTTCAATTATTGGTTGCATTTCTTGTTTTAACATTGTTTCATTGAATTTGGAACAGCTTGCAAGAGTTGGCATTAAGGCCATACAATTGACATTGTTGTGCACTAATTGTTCCATAACATCTGTAGCACATGCATTATCACCATAAAGTGCATGAATGTGCCGGGTTTTCAATATTGCTTCTGCTTCTTGAGATAGTACACCAACTCTAATACTTTTTAAAATGTTGGCGTAAGTGAGGTCTGCAGATTGATGCATGTTTTCTGTTAATTCTCTGTATTGGAAATGTTGCCAAAGGTTGACATTTCCTATGCTGCCAAGAGTTTTACGGCAGAGTTTGTGTCCTAAGGTTTTAAAAATAGGTTCACCTTTCACCGGTGTCAATTGTAGAAGATTGCCGAAAACGAAAATGTGTTTCCCTGCAAAGAGTTCTTCGTAGTTTGAGGTAAATTAAAGCCAACATTAGGTTGGTGACCATGCTCACTTCATCTATTAGTATTATTTTCATTTGTTTTAATAGTCTGCATAGTTCCATTGCAGCTTCTGCAGAAAGTTTGTAATAGTCTAATTTGTTTTGGTGTTCTACTGGAAGGAGTAGTAATCAGTGTAAAGTGACACCGCCTATGTTGTAGGCAGCTTAACCTGTGGGGGCAGTCACAACAGCTGACAGTTTGTTGTTTGTCAATTGTTGAAGGAACTTGCTGATGATTTTGATTAAGAAAGTATTTCCTGTCCCAGCTTCACCACTGACGTACAGCAGTATAGGTTTGTAATTTTGGCAGGTACATTCTTTATTTATTTTCGTGTTGTACACCATGTGCAATTTCTTTTGTTACTTCTTCAAAAATGGTGCGCTGATCTTTGTTAAGTTTTGATTATAGTACAGTTAAGTCTACAATATCTTAGTCATAGAGACACATGGTGTTTTCCACATCTGTCCTAGCTAATGCTGCCTCATTTGCTATTAGTGGCTGTCCTAGTGGTACTTGACTTCCTCTTACAGAAGGTTGACTACTGTCGAAAGTGTCCTTATTGTTAGGGAGAATTCTCTCTTTAAGCTGAATTTCCTAACCTAGTGAGTCCCCCAGCATCTTTGCTGGATTTCTGGAGTTTGTTTTTTTCCTCCTGCCAAGAGTGAGACTCTTTTTCTCCCACTCTTGGACCGGATTTATGGTATTCCTTTGACTGGTAATGTGTTTTATGGGCTATGGGTTCCTTTACTCCATAGGGTCTCGTGTTTTTCTTATGTGTGTTACACAGCACCCTCCGTGCAGTAACACAGGGGTGTCATAGTGACACCCCACCATAGACTCCATGCCCTGGGACTGACTGCTGTCTCCCAGGGCATGTAAAGTCACCATTGGCTTCACTAGTCCCAAATTATTAACAGACACCAGTACAAACCATCATATTGTGGACGTACTGGTTGGGGCAATTCGATTGCCCCGGGTTCTGTTAGTCGAGGAGGCACGTCTCCGTCCCCCCTGATCGAGTTTTGGCTGCTGGCAGTGGAAACTACTTTTTATATTCGACCGCGAATATTTTTGTTATGAAGATGCGGCAGAGGCAGGTAAGTTTTATATAAGTATTTATTTAGATACGTAGGGAGAAAGAAGACCCCCACGCTAATGGGCTCCCTTTCCTTCAGCTCTCTCCACCAACTAACAAACACTCGAACAGAAACAAGAAACTGAGAAGAACATTCTATTACATCATAAAGGATACTATATGCTGCATAAAGCTACTTACAATACCTCTCAGGCAGGAAACATCACTGCCCTAGGAAGAAGCAACGCAACACATCTTCCCCTTTTTTTTAACTAAATTTTTCATTTCATGCAACTTTTTGTTAAAACCACCTAAATTATGTCGCAATAAATGGATATAATTTATTAAATCGATTTAACAATTTCACACTGAAAAGAACACAGTTTATCAATCTCGCATTCCAACTCCCGGACACCGTCTCATACAAACTTACACATGCCCTCTCCTCACAGTGGCAATTCTATCTTTATTGCACACTTGCCCTCCAGACACGCGTACTGACCCCTTCATGACCGCCACAACTCTGACAGGGTCCGAATAAAGCGGATCTCCTTTCCTTTTCACAACTCCTTTCTTTATTCTGATCCAATCACCACACTCTACGCGTAATTCTTTTTTTCCTCTCCTCAAGTTTTCACGTGCGACCCATTCTGACTTTTTCTTCACCAATGACTTTCTCACTTCATCCACAACCAGATCGGACTCCCTACACCTACCAAGCCATGGCGGACAAGCCATGGAATATGGTTTTCTTCCCCTCATGAGCTCAAACTGGCATAAACCGGTTGTAGAATGTGGCGCCATCCTCAAGGCCCACATTCTGTTCTGTATCATAGCTAATTTGTCCAAACCACACTCCTCTCCCATACGTACACTCTCCATCACACACCTATTCATTCTTTCAACTACCCCATTTGACTCGGGATGGTACAATGAAGTCCTTTTATGACCAACCCTGCATTTCCTCAAGTAGTTGTTAAAGTTCTCCCCAATAAACTCTGGACCATTGTCCGTCAATACAGTTTCTGGTAAACCTTCATTTGCGAAAATCTCCTGTAGAACCTTTATCATGTTTTCACCAGTAATGTCCTTTACAATTTTAAAATCCACCCATCTGGAAAAGAGGTCTACAACCAACACAATGAATTTACCTCGACCATAACCTAGATCCACTGGACCTAGTATGTCCATGGCAATATCACTCCATACTCTGGACGGGAGACCAACGTCCACCAAAGGTTGCTTCCTGGCTACTACTCCTTTACCACTCTTCTCACAAAACATACAATTTGCCAGACAATTATCTACTTCTCTATCAAAACCTGGCCACTAGTAATCTTCTCTCAATACCCCTTTGGTTTTTGTTACTCCAATATGACCACTATGTGCTAGGTCGATCACTTTCTTTCTCAATCCAATCGGGACTACCGCCCTTCCCCATCTGAACAAAATATTATCATTTACAGATAACTCATCCTTCACTTCCCAATATGGCTTCATGCCCTCCGTCAACTCAAATTTAGATGGCCATGATGCCGATACAACATAGGGAATTATCCGCATTATGGTATCATCTCTTTCCATCTCATCCAGCCACTCGTGTTTGGACACAATACCATCGGTGTTGACAAACACTAATTCCATTTCTTCACTCTCCACAACGTCAGGATCTCCCACCCTTATCCTTGACAGACTGTCGGCCAAAACATTTTCCCTTCCAGGTATGACTTCCATCCTAAAGCAATGTGTCTGCATCCTGGTGACCCAACCAGCCACCCTACGTGAAACTTTGTCAAGGCCTTTATTTTCAAAAATAGTTTTCAGGGGTTTGTGATCCGTGCGTATCACAAATTCTATGCCCCACACAAAGTTTCTGAAACGTTCCACAGCCCAAAAACACGCCATGGCCTCCTTTTCTAATACAGAGTATCTTAACTCCGCTCCCTTGAGACCCCTCGAGGCATGGGCTATTACCTCTTCAGATCCATCTTCCTGCTTCTGGGATAACACAGCTCCCAGCCCACTTTCACTAGCATCGACTGTGATAATGGTTGGCTTTCTTGTGTCGTAACGCCCTAATGGCCGAGCCATATTTATTTCTTCCTTTATTCTATTAAACTCCATTTCACACTGACTATTCCATACAAAATCAGCACCTTTCCTTAGGATTTTTCTCATTTCCTGCACCTTGTCAGCATAGTTTATCACAAATTTATGATAAAATTCCGTCATTCCCAAAAATGAGCGCAGCTCACTTTTGCTTTTTGGTTTCTCAATGGTCTTTATGGTATTTACCATGTCTTCCTTAGGCTTAATACTATCCCCTGACACCTCATGACCCAGATAATCCACTTTTGATACTGCAAACTTACATTTCTCGCCCTTTAACGTGATACCTCTCTCCTCGAAAATCTTCAAAACTCTGCGTAGGTTCTTGTCATGCTCTCCCAGTGTCACTCCACTAACCAACACATCATCTTGAAAACAGAACACCCCCTTCACTCCCCTCAACAGACGATCCATGATTTTCTGAAATACGGACGAGGCAGACGCCAGCCCAAACGGCATTCTCCTTAACTGAAATACTCCTTCATGTGTCACAAATGCCGTAACTTTCCTACAAGTCTCCTCCAACTCAACCTTATGATATGCTGATGTCATGTCCAGTTTTGAGAAATACCTTCCTCCACCCACCATGGACAACAACTCTCCCATGTTGGGCAAGGGGTGTCTGTCCACCAACACGCATTTATTTAACTCACGCATGTCAACGCATAGTCTTAAATCTCCTGAACTTTTCTTTACAATCACTACTGGAGAGACCCACTCAACCCCCCCAGCTCTTTAAATCACTCCTGCTACCAATAACTTCTGCAACTCTTTCTTTACACTGTCCCTCATAGCAAAGGGCACGGGCCTGAGTTTCGCCACGGTGGGCATACTACCCCTTTTTAACATTACCTGGTGCTGAAATCGTCTCACTTTACCCAACAACTCATCAAATAATTTCCCGTATTCTGACATATACCTGCCATGAGTTGAGGGTACTTCGGATACCTGCAATACCTGCTCTGGGTGATTAGGATCGAGTCTGATCCCTAAGTTCTTCTGCTCTCTCCACCCTAACAAAGATTGTCCCTTCTTGGTAACATACACCTTGCCATCACAGCTGCGTCCTTTGAACTCAAACCTACTCCACACATAACCCAACAACTCGATGCGATCGTGGTTATACCCTCCAGGACTAATGTCGGGCTCTGACAACGCAGACACTACCCCATTCATTTCACACTCAAATGCACTCCTGGACACTAGGGTTATTTTCGATCCTGAGTCAGCCATCATGGATACTTTACACCTGTTCACCGTTAACACAGCATAAGGACGTTCACAGTCCCCAGGATCCCCACCATTGGTAACTACATTAATAGTATTAACGATACCATTTTGTGACGGCATCACAACTTCATCTTCTGATGACCGCCCATCTTCTTCCTCATCTACGTATATCACTTTCCTCTGGGCTGACTGTCCAAATTGATAGTTCTTGCAGCATGACGCAAAATGTCCCCTTCTTTTGCATTTGGTGCATATACTCTTTCACCCTGGGCACATAGCGGAGGATGCAAAGTCTGTCGCACTAGCACATCGATAACACAGTCTTTCGTCCTTCCTTTCCTCTTTCTTCTCATACTTCTGCGTCGAATCTTGATTCCTATTTTCCTCTGGATTACTCCTCCCCGACTGTCTGTTTCTTCCTCTCCTTTTGTTCTTTCCTTCGCCCACCGTCAACACCTCCGGCTTACTTTCTTTGCACTCACCTCCTTCGGTTTTGGAGAGTTTGGCCACACATGCCAGGGAATGTTCCACGCGTTTGGCCAAGTCCAGCACCTCGTCTAAGTTCGGCTCATCTTTAAGCCATAGTTCCTCCCGTATCTTATTCGACCGACAATGAGTCATGAATTGATCACGAATATGTTCGTCGAAATTACCTTGAAACTTACATGTAAGAGCTAGGTGTCGCAACGCCATTACATAATCCTCAACGGACTCACCATGGGCTTGTGTGCGCATTCGGAAATTGTAACGTTCCGAAATCGTGCTTCTTTTTGGGTTGAAATGTTTATCAAGCTTCACTAAAGCTGACTCGAACTCATTTAATTCATCCCCACTTCCATCACTTGCTAGCTGAGGGAGGGTCTCAAAAATCCTTTGGCCTTCGTAGACCAAAAAGTGAAGCAATAGCACTAACTTCCTTTCACTGGAATATGCCGTTCCCCCGGCTGCCTTCATATAATGCATAAAACCCTTTCGCCATTGGGGCCAGACAATCTTCGCCACGCCTGGGGTAGGCATAAATATGGGGGGACCTGATATCCCAGGTAAAGCTGCCATATTATAAGTTAGGCTAGATCAATTTTGACTTAGTTTATTTCCCCCTAAAAGTAATAGAGTTAATGTCAATCACGGAATAATCTTGTGTCAACCGACACAGGTATGCGGCACGTAGGACATGCACCACTCCTCCAGCACTAGTGGTGATGCACCAAGACAGTCTTCTATGGTTTGCTGATCCTTCAATGATTTTAGCTTGCTCCCCTATTACGTGACAGTCGGTAATCTCCACAGCGCTGAATCCACTTCTCCTGCAGTTACGTGGAATATGGTAATGCAGCTCTGGGCGCCGCTCACCTCAAGTTCACTCACCGCCTCCTCCGTTCGGATCTTCGGGGCCTGGCAGTGGGGTGGATGTCAGGCGGGAGAGGGGGAAGGAAAGGCCGTAGCAGCCTCCCGCTCCCGAGTCGCGGTATTAAATAAATGAAATGCACTTACTGCTGCGGTGTTGGAAACATGTCGGCATTCATCGGGTCCGGCACGGGGGCCGCTCGACGCTGGGGCAAAGCGATACGGCCCTCCGGGTATGTTCACCCGAGGTCAGCTTCTCTCACGGGGACGGCGGCGCTCGCTGGGCGCAGGGACCTTCAGCTCCCCGCGGTGGGCCACTTAGCGCGGGGTTGGCGGAGCAGCCAGCAGGCGGGGGCCCGTCCTTCCGCTGCGGGGTGCTGACAAGCGTTCCTCTCCGGAGGCACACGCACGGATCAGCGAGGTATCCACCACAGGACACTCTACGCCGGCAAGGCAGAGCGTACCTCTCGGTTGGGACAGGCGGGGAAACGCAGGGAGCAGGTTCACAGGGCCGCGCTCAATGCCGGGGCTCGGCGGAGTGGCTACAGGTCGCAGCAGGGGGTCTTCCTTTCATCTACCTGCCATGGCTTCACATCCCATCCTCGTCGCCATTGTTATGAAGATGCGGCAGAGGCAGGTAAGTTTTATATAAGTATTTATTTAGGTTCGTAGGGAGAAAGAAGACCCCCACGCTAATGGGCTCCCTTTCCTTCAGCTCTCTCCACCAACTGACAAACACCCGAACAGAAACAAGAAACTGAGAAGAACATTCTATTACATCATAAAGGATACTATATGTTGCATAAAGCTATTTACAATACCTCTCAGGCAGGAAACATCACTGCCCTAGGAAGAAGCAACACAACAATTTTCCTATGGGGTTTTCCCATTGTTCGAGGCTACCAACTTTCATTATTTAATTCACATAGCCTCGAACATACCGCCGGTTTATTTAATTAATATTAATTCCCCGGTTGGTATTTTTTGCCAAGACTCGATTCTAAAATGGCGTTTGTGTTCTCTTCTATGACTCCAACCCAAGTCGAGCACTTTGTTCCACTTTTTGGCAGGCTTCTCCACAGAAGCCTCCAAAAGTGGTGCCACTCTATCTGGGTACCACAGGTGGTGTCGGAGGGGGCATAGGCACCCTGGACAGAGTTACCTTGGTAACTCAAGTCGCACTCTTGTGTAATTGGCCCAAGTGGTGAGCCGGCCGGCTCACCACTTAGCATGTTTGAGTGACAGCTAGGCTGAGTGAATGGGGGTTTTCTGCATAAAAGCAGGGCTTTGGGGACTGGAACTTCAGAAGTCACCACAGGACCTGAGAATCCGACGAGGGAGAAGCTGAGCCGACCTACCACGATGACACCACCGGTGGAGCCCTGCAGAACCGACTCACCACTTCCCGACGACAGAGAAGATCTCCCGGCTGGAGAGGCTTCTTCCCCTGACTGGTGGGCACAACCAGTATACCTTCCTTTCTTCGCATCCCAGTCCGGTTTGTGGTCAAACTGCCCATGCCAAGCACCCCAGCAGCCGGATAGCCACTCACCACTGAACCGCGAATCACCGGACCGCTCCTTGTACCTGAGAAACTCCGCGGCTGGTTTCTTCCCTGGCAGTGCAATGGACTCCTGTCTTCCTCCACGACGAGATCCTCTCTTCCCCCGGACGAAGCACCGACTTGCACCCGCTGCCAGGAACAACTGCCCCCACTGGAGCGTTCTCACCACTTTAAGGTACCGTTTCCGCCAGGCCTCCCTTTCTAAAGATTGCTACAAGGTAATAATAACCCCTTAACCTTCTGGACTGGGCTGGCCGCCTTGACCCTATAACTGGTCCCTTTCTTTGGTCCAACTCCTTTTTGAACCTTTACAAGACTTTTGTGCACTGCAACCGTGTGACCTTGGACACATTTCGTTTGGATCCTCTGAAAGTGGATCCGGCCTCTTGAACTCTAACTTCACGGTTTTACTTTGCCTTCCTCTCTTGTTATGTTCTGATAAAAGTGTTGGGATCTGTTTCAACTTGTTCTCTGCTTTTCTCTCCCTTTTTAAAACGAACTATTAGAGTGCCATCTACGTTAAGCGCTCACCACTGTCTGAAAATAAGTGGGGCTTTACTTAAGACTTGCCTAATATTCTTTTAAGGGAGTGTATATCTTTTAGTGACCGTGTTTGTGAATTGCTTACTATTAGCGCCTGTGTGTTTTTCTAGATGTGGTTTTAAATAAATAAATATATCTCTTTTACACCAAGCCCTGTTCAGTGTTTACTTGTTCTACTGTGTTCTCTTGACCTATTGTGAATACTCTGTATACTGCCTAACTCTTCTTGAGGGAAGTCTGACTGCTCAGCCACAGCTACCAAGTGAATCTGTGTGGTACAGACTGCTACCAAGTGGGTTTACTGCCAAACACCTGTAGTCCTAAATCTTTTGCAGTGGTCCCAGAGGGAACTGCACAGGTTTCTGCCTAACACTTATCTAGTTGGGATTTAACTTCTTCTTTGTGTTGCTGTTCATTGCGCAACATTCTTTTGTACTGCGTAAAGTTCACATCGGTGATAGTGCTTTCATTTGCTTTGAAAGCCTCTTCATAGCAGTCATAGTTATCTAGTATCTCTTCCTCTTTTCTCCATGGTTTATAAAGTTCTCGCAGGGACATGTAATATATTTCCTTCTGTTGAGGAGTTTTTAATGACAATTTGACATGATTAATTAAGCTTTGTTTGGTAAGTTTCACTAAGCTGCCTTCACAATCAGTCACTCTATATCTACCTTTGCTTTCATTGGGTTTTATATTATTTTTGTATGCAAAGTTTTGAGCTATGTGGTATAGACACATGGTTTCCAAAGTGGTGCTACTGTTCGGGTAGTATGTGTCCAGTAATTTTTTTTTAAAAATGTCTTGGCTGTTGGGATCATTTTTGGCAATTGTTTCTATGTCCTCATATGATTTCAGAACTCTTTTTCTAGATTTAGCAGGACCAAGACTTAGCCATATTATGTTTCTGATACATACAAAGCAGTACCGGTTAAACGATCTGCAGCTTCATAGGCACCATATTTTCTATGAGAGAGCATTTTTATGCCTAGGCTGTAACATTTCTGAGATAGTGTTTTGTCTGATGACAGGTCATTCCAGAGGTCTTGAAGCTGTGTTTTTTTCTGCTTTTGTTAAGTAGGCTGTAACATATCGTGCAACTGCAGTGGAATTGTCTGCAATGTACTGCACATCTATGTTTGCATTCCATAAGAGGGCAATGATTGCATTGTAATCATTGATATATTTTTATTCTTCTGTTCCTTTTGTGTAATACGTGTTCTTAGGTGATTTACCTTTAACACTATGTCGAACTGAAGACATGAAGTTGTTCACTTCACCTGTTTTTTGTAGCTGGTCTAGGGAAACCAAAGCGGCATTTGGTGTTGTATTTCCCTTTGCTTTTGTATTTGCAATGACAATATTTGCCACATTTGTGTCTTTGAAATTGTAAAATCTGTCTATGAAGGTCACTATGTGTCCGTTGTGAAGGGATTTCACAAGTGAACTTTTTTTGGATGAACTGCAAAACAGTGGCATCACTGTCCTGACCAAATTTAGGTGCACCTTTGATCCATAAATTCATGTGTATATGTGGTGCTCCTCTGGTTTGGTATTCTTTTCTCTGAAAGAAGTGTTGCACTTCTCCGAGGGGAGGAACAGTTTTATTACAAATAAAGTGTAGCATAGCAATGAAACGATGATGGAAATATCTTGACACATTAACAGGGAATGGATTTGCGAGTGATGTGGAAAGGGTAGAAGGACTGGCTAAGAGTTACGTGCCGCACTGACACCGCGCTTGTCCACGGGTGGGGCGTGCCACATACGGGGTTCTACAGCAAATCCAGCATGGAAAGGGGACAGTATGCATCGACCAATCAGATTTTCACATTGTGCATTTGTGTCAAAAGACATTGCGTGTAGTGAAGATGGCAGAGGTGGAGACAGTCAGGGTGTTGGTGCTCGGAGATATTTTTGTCCATGGTTTACAGCACTATTCCGAAAGTAGGCATGTGGCACACAATTTCGATGTCAGAGGAGTGGAGGTGGTGTGGAGCGCTGCGACTGATTGCAATGTTGTGGCAATTCTCCAAGTTTGGAGAGATATGCGTAGGATCACCAGTCCCCATGTGGTAGTTTTGCACTACGGTGCTTGCCGTTTGGGCTACGTGAGTTCACCTACTTTGTTGGACGATTTGGAACAGTTGGTGCAAGCAGTCATTAACATCTTTCCAACTGCGAAAGTAATTTTTTCTGGCTTACTCCCTAGAGGAAAATGGGACAACAGTCCTGTTTTTTGTTCTGACCAAAGTATTGGGAGGTGTACCATCAATCGCGGCATGCATGCTTTCATGTTACGAGCTGGTATGTTTTTCTGCAGCCAAGAGAACATTGTTTCCAGTAATGCGGCTTATTTTGAAGCAGATGGTGTTTCGTTATCTTTCTTGGGAAATGCCATGTTCTTTTGGAATGTAAGGGTTGCTTTGGAGAAGGTTCTGTAATGATTGTAGGAGTAAAGTAAGAAGAAAAAAAATACAAAATAACAGGTGTCTGTCAGGCATCTGCCAAAAAAACAAAAAAAACCCAGCTCTTTTCAGAGCCCACTTTGAAGGGAAAAAGGGGAATACTATTTAAATGTACAGTCGTCACACTCAGATCCTCTACGTTAGTCAGTAGGCAGCGCGTATTACCAACGGGGTTTCTGGTGTGGAGACGCATGCAAATGAGAATGAGCGAAGCTACGGATTGGTCAGTAAAGTTCAGTGGGTGTGTTCTGAACAGAGGGATTTAGTGAGAACATCTTTTTCCTGACAGGAGACCAGACAGCTTTGGCTCTGTGTGCTCGAAAACAGATTATCTGGATTTTGGGAGACTCATGGAAACACTGGTTGAAGGTGCATGCAGAAAGTTGCGGTATGTCTGCAGATCTTGGATTTTCTCATGTGGAAGTGCACTGGCAAGGACTGCATGGAATGAAGTGGCTGGACTTGGTACCTCTCTGCGCTACTTTACAGACAGAGCGTCATCCTGATATAATTATCATTCATTGTGGAGGAAACAGTTTAGGGCATGTCTCTGGAATTTCTATTTCTTTGCAATTTGCAATGAAGGAAGGACTTGTGAAGGTCATGGACAGGTTTCCAAATTGCCAAGTAGTTTTTTCCCGTATTGCACACAGACAAATGTGGCTGCGTTCTTCTGCATTTGGTCCACAAATGGAGAAAGCGAGGCGCAATGTAAATAAGGCTGTTTGTGCCTTTCTAAGAGATGTTGGCATGTCCTCTTTCCACAATGAAAACATTTTGTTTCGCAGCACTTTCATTTTTTGCAGAGATGGAGTCCATCTCACATATGCTGGCAATCAGATTTTTCTTCGATATGTACAAAATGCATTGCAACCTATTTTGGATTCATAGTCACCTATTTTGCATTACGTTTTTTTGAATCCACAGTTTTTCAAAAACACAAAACACCACCAAAAGGCTCTTTTCAGAGCCACCACTTATTCCCAGCGAAAAGTGTATTGGTTTTGCTTCGCTTGCACCCTCCATTTTTGTGCGTCCTACCACTGTCTGCAGACTTTTTGAAAAATGTGCGGCGGCCTACACCGGTCATTTGTTAGTTCCAATATTAAACTGAGAAAGGCAGCTCTGAAAAGAGCCTTTTTTGTAATTTTTGTTGTTTTCTATTTTTTTATTGTTTTACACACGACACACTAGGAGAGGAGGGTAAAGGAGGGTAAGGAAGGAACACCAGCCACAGGGATAAGAAAGGACAGGTGGAGAGAGAAAGATGGAGGGTGGGCCTTACTTAGGTAGGGAGCAGTTCTTCTGGTGCTCTGTGACCGTAGTCTCAAAAGCACTTCGAAGAATTTCTCCCCTGCAGAGTACTGCGTTGCAATACATGCATAATATTGTGACTCTCGAAAGGTAAGGGTCAATAGCATCGCGAATGGCCTGTGAGGCAGCTGGAGGGATGCACTCTCCCACAGGAGTGTCTCTTGCGGTGAGAGGATCGGACACAGAGGATGCTGCGGAGGAACTCAACCTACTACGTTCTTCACATGGTACCACCTTGCGAATGTCTGCACTGTGGAACAAAGTTAGGTGTCGCTTCATGGTTGTTGTACCAAAGCTGTACGCACCAGGTCTCCCGCGACTCAAAACCAAGTTGCACTGGTTACACATGACTTGGTTTGCATGTGCTTTTGGTACATTTCCAAAAACGGTAAACAACCGACACACCCACGACTCCCGGCGAGTGCTTGTAGTGCGGAGTTCCTCCACCTCATTCTCTTCTTCCTCTTCTTCCTTTCTCTCTACATCTGCACGCGTATTTCCCTCTGCAGGCACTTGGGGAGGTGATGGCGGTGGAGGGTTTGGCGGTGGTGCTGAGGCTGATGAAGCAACAGCAGCCATGGATGCCATTAGGGTTGGTAGGGTAATCTTCGCTACAGCAGTAAAGGTAGCAAAACTCAATGCACTATATCCAGAAGTACAATGAAGATGAGCTCAGGGGTGTGGTATTTTATAGGGTGGAGGGACGTGCCTCGTTACCATATCGATCACTCAAAAGCATTGCAAAAATTCTAAACAATACGTTGAAAGGTAGGGCCATTGTATGGCACATGTGAAATGGTGATTTTATACTGTAAAATAAATTCCCATGTCTGTATAAGTTATTTTGAAATGTTGCGGAAGCAGACTAACTGCACAAATTAGGCCACACGCTCAGCATGGGTGAGGTCACATGATGACATCATGAACACATCCGCGAAAGAAATGGTTGCCCACTGGACACCAAATGCAGAGTAAGGGACGTGCGCATGCGCGCGGGTGTTCTACGGACAGTGTTCTGGTCCTGAAACTAATTAAAAGTGCGACACAAGTGAGAAGGACAGTTACAGACAGGCGCAACGTTCGCAGTACTTATGGGTGTGGTGCGTATGTGCATAGATGTTCTGCTGACTGTACGGCCAGGTAAAGCATCCTTAGGACACCTCCATTTTGTTTGACTACGGACATGCCGGCCACCGCGCCTGTTCTACGGACAGTTCCATCTTGGCTGCGGACGGTACGGACAGGTATAGTGTCCTTAGGACACTCCCATTTTGTTCATTTACAGACATCCCGGGAACCTGGTGTGTTCTAAGAACAGTTTTATATTGGTTGTGACCAGTACGGAGAGGTATAATGTCCTTAGGACGCCCCCATTCTGTTCATTTACGGACAACTTGGACAGCTGGTGCGTTCTAAGATCAGTTCCATCTTGGTTGCAAATGGTACGGGTAGGTGTATTGCCCATAGAACATCCATATTATATTGATTACGGCCAGCCCGAACAGGCGCGCTGTCCGCGGACATTTTAACTCTTTTACAAAAAATGTTTTGATCCAAACCATTCCACTGCAACTAACATAATGATTTTTTAATACACACACATACATGAATCAAGAGAAAGAGGGGGAAGCAGACACTGAAACGAATATAGGGGAATTAGGGTTCAACACGGGCTGGTTGTGATGGGATGAAGGGATGGATGTTTTGTCAAAACGTTTATGTTCTTCTTGAGTGTTTGGGGATGGTTCACTAGGAAATGGAGAAGGAGGACAGGTACAGGTGGCACAGTGATATCTTATTTTTCCTCTCACTTATTCCTCCACAAATTGCCTTAACCCGTTCAAATTCTCATTTAGTATGTCCATTTTATCTTCTATCTGTTTCAGGCTGTCTTGCTCTGTGTGCTTTGGTGGACTTTCTTCTTTTTTTACCTGGTCTGTTAAAAATAAATATATATATATGTTAAATGCCCACAAAATACTGACTATTAATTTGCTTATGCAGAGAAGTGTGTACCATTATTATCGCTATCTTCTGACATTTCCCCATGCGGAAAGTTCTCCTCCAGCCACTCCAAAGTACTGCACATTTCTGTGTCAAAACAACAGAAATAAATTATTTGTTCTGCACTTCATACAAAAAAGTACACACACATATAAGAAAAATGAAGTTCACTTACTATTTCCTTGTAATTTGCTTTCGTTGTGCTGTGTGCGTCTACTGTCGCTCCTGGCTACACAATTTCTGTGAGGTAATTACGTTGGAGGCATATCTTTTTTTGTTATGGTATAATCCATTTCATTCTACATGGTAATTAAATGCATGGGTAATGTTTGAGACGTGTATGTTTAGTTGGTTATTTTTTTAGTACTTACAATGTGTTGGTGTGTTCTTTTTTAAACTTGTGCATTTTTCATATGGCACAATAGTGCAATTTCAGATACCCCCTGACTGTTTGGGTAGTGTTGATCTCGTCCGCGTCCGTCCACACACAGGTGCTCCATCCGTGCCTTTCAAATATCATTAGTGTGGGGGTTCAATATGTTCTATGTTAAATGTATATAAAGTAAGGGATTTATAGTACATATCTCCCAATTTCACATGATGAAAGTGTATATTCAGTAAAAAACTTTGTTAACGGGATGTTATGATTAAGTTACCCTACTAAAAAACTATGAAATTCAGTAAAATAAACTTTCTTAAAGGGACATTATGGTTCAGTTGCCCTTCTAAAAACCCTTAAAATTCACTAAAAAAAACTTTATTAAGGGGACGTTATGGTTAAGTTGCGCTACTAAAAACTTGTGAAATTCATTAAAAAAAACTTTACAAACGTGACATTACGGTTCGAAGTAAAACCGAAAAACCCCTGAAATTCACCAGTTATGGTAGGCTAAGCAACCATAACTGCCCGCACCACTGTGCATTGCTAACACTAACATCCAGGATATCAAAGATGACATCACAAATGTCATTGATGACATCACTGATGACATCACTTTTGTAGCCCCTTCGTTTTTGTTCACTGACATAGATAGCCCAGGTAGGTTTATTTACTGACAGTCAGAAACTTAACTTTCAAAAGGTATTACATTTATAGATATTGTTATTCTCACATGTTCTTACAATACTTTCCTTAGAATTTAATCGCATCTTTTGATGTACATATATAGGGGAAAAAGCAGGCCTGAAGCACAGAAATCATTTTTGTGCGTGAATACAATCATGTAGATTATACACAGTTGCTAATGATACTGCCTCTTGTTTGCTTACTTTACTCTCCATATATAAGCCCCATATTTGTATGCATTGTAGTCTATTTATGTTTTATGTGTATTACTAGAAATATGTATTAAGTGATGCATTATTAGCAATTTAGTACATGTTTCATAGACCAGAAAAGTCTGATACAGAAGAATTCACCGTTTTATTATATAATTTTGGAAAATTACAGATATAGCATCTCTGTAGTGTATGCTGCTGCCAATACCTACATTTCTGTATGAGTAGGTTCCTGTACTAGAAAGAACACTGCAATGGAATTTTCTTTAGAACACTACATTGCGTGATGAAGTATGTAGTTTAGTACACATGTCCCGATAATTCCTGATATTCCTTTTGCCAAAATTACATTCACAACCCCTTGTCTGAAAAGTAAATGCACATGTGATGTCATCAGTGATGTCATCAATGACATTTGTGATGTCATCTTTGATGTCCTGGGTGTTGGTGCTAGCAGTGCACAGTGGTGCGGGCAGTTATGGTTGCTTAGCCTACCATAACTGGCAAATTTCAGGGGTTTTTCGGTTTTACTTCGAACCATAATGTCATGTTTGTAAAGTTTTTTTTAGTGAATTTCACAGGTTTTTAGTAGCGCAACTTAACCATAACGTCCCCTTAAGAACGTTTTTTTTTGTGAATCTACCTTATATATGTTGCCTGCTAAAATAGCCATTAGTTGGAGAGAATCCTGCCACACTCATCCTCTGTGATGCTGCAAATGAAAATGCACCTATGTACTGTATCACAGCACTTTTAAGATCGATATTGCCTATATCCATCTGTACGACCCTGTTAAAGATTGATGGGGACTCACAGTAACCTTGGGGCAGCCGAGTATGTTTTAGTCTTTTTTTGCAAAACGTAAAGGAAGTCAAGTCTTGTGAATCCTTGTGCAACGGGATCGAGAAAAATGCATTTTTCAAATCGATCACTGTGAAATATTGAGCTTCTACTGGGATACTGCACAATATTGTTGCAGGATTAGGAACTAAAGGAAACTCAGCATCTGCCATCTGGTTAAGAGGTCTCAGATTCTGGATATATTTCCATGACCCCCGTTTAGATGTTTTAATCGGATACACTGTGGTATTGCATGAGGACTCTAATGGCACCAGAATCCCCTCATTAGTGCTGAAATACTTGGAAATATATCTTTATCAGCTTCTCGAGACACGGGGTACTGTTTTGCTCAGGGTAAAATGCTCCTGTCAACAAACCTGCATCATAGGGACCTGAAAAAATGCAGTTTTTTGCTGCATTATCGCCATTCTCTGTCGGACTTCCCTCTTTTCCATTTTTATCCAGTATGTAATGCACATGAAGAACACCACTTTGTCAATGCTACGGTCTTCCCTGAACATATTGTCATCTGTTATGTCAGTCAGTCTGTACCCCTCCTCAAGAGCTATCACTGTTCTCCATGGTCTACCCTCATCATCTATCCCCTCAAGCACTGCCATCTCTCTTCATACTATAGCTGGTTTCAACTCTATAGGAATAGTCTGTCTACCTTCCTCATCCATAGGTATATGTGGTCTAAATAAAAACTCTTCCCTAACAGACCAGGTAGCTATGTCAACAGAATGCTTACTCCATATAGAAAAATCTCCGGATCTACCGGGATGCCTCGCAGAGACGCTTGCCCTGTGAACGTCAGTATGAACTCTCCCATTTTTAAATAGTGTATTCTTGGAGTGGGGCACTCAATTCCTTGATCAGTAAATTGTCATGTTAAGTTTTGTCTTTAAATCTCTTCCTAAAATGTTAACCAGTGTCTGTCTTAAATATAACAAAGGGACAGACATGTCACATTCTCCTATGGAAACCAGTAATTTATCAGTAAAAGGAACTAGGTTCGTAGTTCCAGGGCATTCATGGCAATACCTGAAATTGGATTTTTTCCCTCCAGTATACACAAAAGAGCTGCCCCAATGTCTAGAAGAAAAGAAAAGGATTTGCTTTTTATATTCAAATCAACCCTTGGTTCCTCTAGGGGGGTCTGGTGTCCCGGATAGTACTGAAAACATCAATTCACCCTGTAAGCTGTCCTATTATGGGTACAAGCTCATCCCAATCCCTGTGAAAGGATTTCCTCCTACCACAGTGACACCTCCTATTCTAGGTGGTAGTACTTGTCCTGTATTTGCATATTGCTGGGTCTGTATAGGGGCTTCTTTTGATCACCCCTGTGGTGGATGCATTTGTTCTTGTCCCTGCTGTGGCACCTGCTGTACTTGCAGTGCTTGTGTCTGATAAGAAGTGTGATCTTGGGCAAAGCCGTCTCTGGTCTGTGTGCTGTATGGTGGTGGATAAGCTGTCCCCCCTCTGGAAAGCTGGCCATTTTGTACACTCCCTCGGCTCTCGCATATGCGTGCAATATGTCCTGTCATTAACAATTGCAACATACGGGGTGTGCCCTTCTGGTAAACCCTCCTTGGTTATATCCTCCCTGAGCATTCGGATTCTCGTTCTGTGTTTTTTGAAACCCACCATAGCTGTTCTGAAATCTGCCTCCTCTTCCCCTATAACCCATACCTCTGCCTTGTGGCGCAAACCCATTCCCACCCTGGTGCATGAGGCATGGATTATTTGTCTGTGATGTACCCATTGATTCCTGCATTTCCATTCCTTCTCTGCTTGTCAATACCGCCCCTTCTATGGCATATTTTGACAAGCTATTGTGAAGTAACTTGGCCTCCTCAATGTATTTTCAACCGTCTTTTTGTTCTTCGCTTGTAATAACTAACAGTGATGTACTATTGTCAACTGTATCTCAGCCCATGGTTTCACTTACATACTCATTTGTTTTTCATCTGTATCTTTACTTGTTCTGGCAACCCCTGACATAAAATATGGTAAAATAATGCCACTGTCTTTTCCCACGGCTCATGAGTTTCAAGATGCCATTTCTCCTGAATATCTTGAATATAAGCAATAAGGTCTTCATCTTCTTTTATTTTACGTGTCATAATTGCTCCCATTACCGATGTGTCGGGATTTTGAACTCTGAGAGCATTCCAAACATCAGCCCTACAATTATTAAATGGCGATCCACTATCTGCTGTGTTTTGAGCGGTGACACTTGAATATCCTGCTCTTCTCCATATGTCACCAGCCATCTCCCCAAGAATGGCCACCAGGAGAACCTTTATGTCAGCTATGGCCAGCGTATTTCCTCCTGTCATTTTCTCTAATTTGTATATCCATTTCCCAGCCCCCGAAGTCAAATTAGGGAGCTTACATTTTAAATTATCCTTGTCCATCTGTTGCCAAGGAATGTATTGCAGTCTTGCTCTTCCTTCTCTAACAAGGGGAACTGTGTGAACCCCATCCCATAGTAGGTTCCCACTATTAGTCTATCGATGGCAAGGATAATCGTCCCCATCTGCCTCCTTGTTGGTAATGACCTTAACCTGCTTACATATGGTGAAGACTCTCCCTTTTCACCATACAATCGTTTTAAGGAAAGTGCAGGATTTGCTATGGGGTCTAGTGTTCTGTCTTTACAATGTACCAGATCTGACTACCTCACTTCCTTATCCAGTTAGTGGCTTCCTACAGGGGGGCACGCTCTCCCTCCTTTTGCCCCAAGACCAAACTCTATTTCCTCGTCCGACATGTCCCGGCCCCATATAGTATGACTAACATCCCACTTGCCTTTGTCTAGGGTCAGTCTGCTCAAAGACAATTCTCAACGTTCATCACTAAAATGGTTTCCCTCCTCACTTTGTGATTGAGGTAACGGGGATCGATTATCATCCCCTTGAGTTCCATATTTGCTATCTCATCTTAATTGCTGATAGGCCTTATCAATCCTTTCTCCAATGCCTTCCGTATCATACCTTTCTTCGTCTAGCATTGATCAAGGTGTTTCTAGCGTCTTCTCTCTCTCTCCTATCATATTTCTGTGCTTGGCCTCATTTGTTCTATAAAAATGAGGCTGGTACCCGAATCGCGCTGCCTTCTTTTTGTTCTATTTCTTCATCCACTTCCCTTCGATTTCTCGCATCCCTTCTAGCTTTTTCTTCCCCCTGCCTTTGCTCTTCCCTCCTTACTCCTTCCCTTCTTTCTTCTTCTTCCCTTCTTCACTGTAATATTTTATCCTTCACCCTTTATTTTTCTTCCTTTTCTCTCTTTCTTTCCTTTCTGTCCTTTTTTTCTATCGCTCTTTGTCTATTGTCGTACTTTCTCTGTTCTTCTGCCCATTTTTCATCTTTCTCTTGTTCCTCCCTATATATCTGTTCCCGTCAATCCCTATTTTTCCTTCCTAGCTAATCCTCCTTTAATCTCCTCTCTCCTTCTTTATCCTTTCTCTCTTTGCCTAAATTCCTCAATACTTTTCCCATCTATCTTGAGTAGTATCTGTCCTCCCATCCATTCATCCTTTTATTTCTCTGTCTATATATTTCGACAAATTCGACCATTCACTTCTTTCTTCCTTGTCCTAAATAAACTAACAAGTATCTTCTTTTCATTTATTCTCTTCTGGACTGTCGTCACTACTGTAAGCGTGGGGTTCATATATCGGATGAAAGCGGGGGGTTAATATATGCTTTCAATTCCTTTAAAGGATACACTCCTATCACTTTTGTAGTAACACTCTTTAATTCAGACAAGGTAAGGGGAGTTGAGGGCCCGATACCTTCCCCTTTATAGGGATTAAGCATCTGCTGCTCAGGTGGCAGATTTTCTTTTTCCTCTTCCAAAGTTCTAAAATTGCTAGTCTTTTCTCTAATTTCTTCCCTGTGTATGTGGCGTGCACATATGTGGTCATGTGTTGCATACCGCTTTTGATAATGATCCCCCTTGTGGCCATGGCATGAACATGTTATCCTCTGTGTCCTTTACCCATTGTGTACTGTACTGATTGAGCTTGGGCGCATGTTTTGCCAGTGTCTTACAAAGGTGCATGAAAGGAGTGCCCGTCATAATGACAAGTCTCAATTAACTGTCAATACTTACCAGATCGTTGAATAAACCTTTTATTTTAACTTCAATCACCACTTTCAATGTTTTCAAACAACAAATATGAGCAAGCACCATCAATCGCTACTCAGTCCTCTTATTTCAATGACCTATCTATTCTTTTGATTGGCGCCAATCATTTGACTACACTTTGAGCCTCACCACGATTTGAGCAGTATCCCTTAAATGCGGCGGTAACGCTATTAACACCATATTTAAGGGTCCGCCCAAACATGGGTCTGGTGTTTTTACCCCCAGCTCAGAGCTGGGGGTAAACACGCCAGAAAAAAATCCCCATTTTCAGGCACAATTAGCTATTAGCGCACGCTAATTGCACCGAAAATTCCAATTGGGTCCAAAGGACCCAATGGGGAATTACAGTTACCTCCCAACCCTTGATCCAGCGCTAATAGCGCCAGACCGGGTGGCAGTACCGCTACTAGCGCGGGCAGTAAACCGGCGGTAATACCGTCGGGATACCAGCCATCTTGTGATGAGGCCCCTTATCTTTAATCACTGTTACTTTTCTTCTTTTCACAGCTCTGTCGCTCCTCGATACTTTATACAACAAACAACATTTAGACCTGTCACACATTACACATTAATAATCACTGTGATCACCTTCCCTCTATTATTTCTCATTTATAATAAGGGGTACTCTTCTCTCGCCTTTAGTTACCGGGTTTGAGACATCAAGGGCCTGACCTGTGCATTTTTTCTTATTCCTACCCCTATTGGTGGTTCAAATGTCTCCTTCTTAGTCCCTTGAATTAGGACTCCCAGACGCTATCTCTTATCTTCACAATATTTCCCGTTACTCAAAACTATCACAATCCGCCGCTTTATAGTGCCATTTCCCTTAGTCAACTTACTATTCATTAATCCACTTGAGGCCTTCGCCTTCTGTCCGCAGTGCACCCATGGAAACAGAGCAGGGATTTCTTCAAACGGGGACCTGCCACCATCTCGGTTCTTCTTGCAAGTTTACTTCTATTTGGCCGCTCTCCACAGGAAACTCCACAATCTTCCAGCAAATGGCAGAGGATGCCTGATCATCCAAAATTCTGGAGTAAAACTAGTTTGGATCTTTAAACCATCTGCACTGCTACCACATGAGCTTAGGGTCCTTTGGGAACGTCCATATGCAATGCATGGGATCGTACAGTTAATTCCAAGTCCAAATAACAGAACCAACTCAGGAAGATAGCAAAGTTCTGTTTTATTAACAATTATCTTAAACAGGGAGGTTACAACAAACATCAACGGACGTACACTCAGTCTCTCAGTGATCTTTGCACAAAACTTGATTCTTATACCAAAAACACGCCAGAGGTGATGTCATAATAGGTGGCAATAATAAAAACCTATCAAGGGTCAGGATTGGTTAAGAGGAAAATCTAAGTATACTTTTCTATAGGAGCTAGGATTCCACTATCAGGTGGACAACATATGCCTACCTCTAAAACATGTAGGGGCCGATTCATGGAACAAACGTGCGCCGAAAATCTACGCGCAAGCAGGCGCAAGCAGGCGTGCGATTCATGGAAGTCCCTGCGCGTGTCTTCCTCGGGATGTGCGCCAAACCCGTGAATGGCGCACACGTCACTGCAACATCGTGAAAGGCGTGCGCAACGCGCAAAGTGAAAGCGCACAACCGCAGCGCACACACCAGAAAGTGGGCGGGACATGGGGCGTAACGCGCGGAATGGGGAACAACACGCGAAAATAAGGGCGTAACTGGGGATGTACTGCAGGGAAGCAGACGGAACGCCCACACGCACTCGAACCACACGTATTCATGGAATCGAATAGGGCAAAGCCACGCACAGCCAAAGACACGCACAAGCTGAAACACGGCCGCCACACGAAGGCAGGCGGTAGAGTCCCAGCGCATCAAAAAAGTGGCGCGCGGGAAGTTAAATACGCGATTGAGCGGGTACGTGGATTTCAGGGGTGCGAGAGAAATTCTACACGCGATTGGCCTGGGTACGTGTATTACAGGGGTGCGCGAGAAAATCTACACGCGATTGGCCTGGGTACGTGGATTTCAGGGGTGCGCGAGAAAATCTACACACGATTGGCCTGGGTACGTGTATTACAGGGGTGCGCGAGAAAATCTACACGCGATTGGCCTGGGTACGTGTATTTCAGGGGTGCGCGAGAAAATCTACACGCGATTGGCCTGGGTACGTGTATTACAGGGGTGCGCGAGAAATCCTACACGCGATTGGGCCTGTGCGAGTGGGGCAGGCCCACACCCATGTCTCCCACCACCCCCACCCCTCCAGTCACCAGGGGCAGCCTCCACCAGGCCCCCAACCATGTCCCCCTGTGCCCCCACCCCCCAGCACGGTGGGGCACCTGCCAGCAGGCCCCCAACCATGTCCCCTTGCACCCCGACCCCCCAGCAGGCCCCCACTCATGTCCCCTTGCACCCCCACCCCCCAGCACTGTGGGGCACCTGCCAGCAGGCCCCCAACCATGTCTCCCACCACCCCCACCCCTCCAGTCACCAGGGGCAGCCTCCACCAGGCCCCACCCATGTCTCCCACCACCCCCACCCCTCCAGTCACCAGGGGCAGCCTCCACCAGGCCCCCACCCATGTCTCCCACCACCCCCACCCCTCCAGTCACCAGGGGCAGCCTCCACCAGGCCCCCACACATGTCTCCCACCACCCCCACCCCTCCAGTCACCAGGGGCAGCCTCCACCAGGCCCCCACCCATGTCTCCCACCACCCCCACCCCTCCAGTCACCAGGGGCAGCCTCCACCAGGCCCCCAACCATGTCTCCCACCACCCCCACCCCCCAGCAGGCCCCCACTCATGTCCCCCTGCACCCCCACCCCCCAGCACTGTGGGGCACCTGCCAGCAGGCCCCCAACCATGTCCCACTCATGTCCCCTTGCACCCCCACCCCCCAGCACTGTGGGGCACCTGCCACCAGGCCCCCAACCATGTCCCCCTGCACCCCCACCCCCCAGCACTGTGGGGCACCTGCCACCAGGCCCCCAACCATGTCCCCTTGCACCCCCACCCCCCAGCAGGCCCCCACTCATGTCCCCTTGCACCCCCACCCCCCAGCACTGTGGGGCACCTGCCAGCAGGCCCCCAACCATGTCTCCCACCACCCCCACCCCTCCAGTCACCAGGGGCAGCCTCCACCAGGCCCCCACCCATGTCTCCCACCACCCCCACCCCTCCAGTCACCAGGGGCAGCCTCCACCAGGCCCCCACCCATTTCTCCTACCACCCCCACCCCTCCAGTCACCAGGGGCAGCCTCCACCAGGCCCCCAACCATGTCCCCCTGTGCCCCCACCCCCCAGCACTGTGGGGCACCTGCCAGCAGGCCCCCAACCATGTCCCCGCACACCCACACCACCCAGCAGGCCCCCACTCATGTCCCCTTGCACCCCCACCCCCCAGCACTGTGGGGCACCTGCCACCAGGCCCCCAACCATGTCTCCAACCACCCCCACCCCTCCAGTCACCAGGGGCAGCCTCCACCAGGCCCCCACCCATGTCTCCCACCACCCCCACCCCTCCAGTCACCAGGGGCAGCCTCCACCAGGCCCCCACCCATGTCTCCCACCACCCCCACCCCTCCAGTCACCAGGGGCAGCCTCCACCAGGCCCCCACCCATGTCTCCCACCACCCCCACCCCTCCAGTCACCAGGGGCAGCCTCCACCAGGCCGCCAACCATGTCCCCCTGTGCCCCCACCCCCCAGCACTGTGGGGCACCTGCCAGCAGGCCCCCAACCATGTCCCCTTGCACCCCCACCCCCCAGCAGGCCCCCACTCATGTCCCCTTGCACCCCCAGCCCCCAGCACTGTGGGGCACCTGCCACCAGGCCCCCAACCATGTCTCCCACCACCCCCACCCCTCCAGTCACCAGGGGCAGCCTCCACCAGGCCCCCACCCATGTCTCCCACCACCCCCACCCCTCCAGTCACCAGGGGCAGCCTCCACCAGGCCCCCACCCATGTCTCCCACCACCCCCACCCCTCCAGTCACCAGGGGCAGCCTCCACCAGGCCCCCACCCATGTCTCCCACCACCCCCACCCCTCCAGTCACCAGGGGCAGCCTCCACCAGGCCCCCAACCATGTCTCCCACCACCCCCACCCCCAGCAGGCCCCCACTCATGTCCCCCTGCACCCCGACCCCCCAGCACTGTGGGGCACCTGCCAGCAGGCCCCCAACCATGTCTCCCACCACCCCCACCCCTCCAGTCACCAGGGGCAGCCTCCACCAGGCCCCCACCCATGTCTCCCACCACCCCCACCCCTCCAGTCACCAGGGGCAGCCTCCACCAGGCCCCCACCCATGTCTCCCACCACCCCCACCCCTCCAGTCACCAGGGGCAGCCTCCACCAGGCCCCCAACCATGTCTCCCACCACCCCCACCCCTCCAGTCACCAGGGGCAGCCTCCACCAGGCCCCCAACCATGTCCCCCTCTGCCCCCACCCCCCAGCACTGTGGGGCACCTGCCAGCAGGCCCCCAACCATGTCCCCTTGCACCCCCACCCCCCAGCAGGCCCCCACTCATGTCCCCTTGCACCCCCACCCCCCAGCACTGTGGGGCACCTGCCAGCAGGCCCCCAACCATGTCCCACTCATGTCCCCTTGCACCCCCACCTCCCAGCACTGTGGGGCACCTGCCACCAGGCCCCCAACCATGTCCCCCTGCACCCCCACCCCCCAGCACTGTGGGGCACCTGCCAGCAGGCCCCCAACCATGTCCCCTTGCACCCCCACCCCCAGCAGGCCCCCACTCATGTCCCCTTGCACCCCCACCCCCCAGCACTGTGGGGCACCTGCCAGCAGGCCCCCAACCATGTCTCCCACCACCCCCACCCCTCCAGTCACCAGGGGCAGCCTCCACCAGGCCCCCACCCATGTCTCCCACCACCCCCACCCCTCCAGTCACCAGGGGCAGCCTCCACCAGGCCCCCACCCATGTCTCCCACCACCCCCACCCCTCCAGTCACCAGGGGCAGCCTCCACCAGGCCCCCAACCATGTCCCCCTGTGCCCCCACCCCCCAGCACTGTGGGGCACCTGCCAGCAGGCCCCCAACCATGTCCCCTTGCACCCCCACCCCCCAGCAGGCCCCCACTCATGTCCCCTTGCACCCCCACCCCCCAGCACTGTGGGGCACCTGCCAGTAGGCCCCCAACCATGTCTCCCACCACCCCCACCCCTCCAGTCACCAGGGGCAGGCTCCACCAGGCCCCCACCCATGTCTCCCACCACCCCCACCCCTCCAGTCACCAGGGGCAGCCTCCACCAGGCCCCCACCCATGTCTCCCACCACCCCCACCCCTCCAGTCACCAGGGGCAGCCTCCACCAGGCCCCCACCCATGTCTCCCACCACCCCCACCCCTCCAGTCACCAGGGGCAGCCTCCACCAGGCCAGGCCCCCAACCATGTCTCCCACCACCCCCACCCCCCAGCAGGCCCCCACTCATGTCCCCCTGCACTCCCACCCCCCAGCACTGTGGGGCACCTGCCAGCAGGCCCCCAACCATGTCTCCCACCACCCCCACCCCTCCAGTCACCAGGGGCAGCCTCCACCAGGCCCCCACCCATGTCTCCCACCACCCCCACCCCTCCAGTCACCAGGGGCAGCCTCCACCAGGCCCTCACCCATGTCTCCCACCACCCCCACCCCTCCAGTCACCAGGGGCAGCCTCCACCAGGCCCCCACCCATGTCTCCCACCACCCCCACCCCCCAGCAGGCCCCCACTCATGTCCCCCTGCACCCCCACCCCCCAGCACTGTGGGGCACCTGCCAGCAGGCCCCCAACCATGTCCCCTTGCACCCCCACCCCCCAGCAGGCCCCCACTCATGTCCCCTTGCACCCCCACCCCCCAGCACTGTGGGGCACCTGCCACCAGGCCCCCAACCATGTCTCCCACCACCCCCACCCCCCAGCAGGCCCCCACTCATGTCCCCCTGCCCCCAGGTCCTGACGAAACACAATCATGGCAGTAATGGGCAGCATACCCAGCACAAACACCCAGGCAAGGATTGCATCCACCCACATAGTAGATGCAATTACATGATACAACCACAATGGCAAGTATGTAAATGAACACATGTCCCTCACACACACATACACAATGGGTGCAAGTGAATGTCAAAACCCATATCATGACATGCATGAAACCAATGAGAAAATACCACAAATGTAAGTAATAAATATATGTATTAAAGATGAAAATGAAGTAAAGAAATAAAACACACAACAATGGGGATGACAAAACAAATGGTCCATGTCCGAGAACTAATAGAAAAAATCCAAAAACAAAGGAATCCAAAAAATAATGTAGTCCAAAGCAAAATAATGGGGGGAAAAATAAGGAAAAACCATTGCCTCATGGTGAACACAAATATAAATCCAACAAATGTTTTCCAAACATCAAACTATGTACAAGAATATCCCAGGGTCCATGAGCCCAACACCATAAATTAAACCTACTACTACTAACTAATAATAAAAATATATACAGAAAAGTGGCCATTGTCCGAGCGGTCCAAAAAAAACTTAAAAAATAAAGGAAACCTAACACTAACTAACTAAAGAACTATATACAATGGCAGCGGGCAAGTCCTGCGGCTCACTCTGTGATGTTGCCGGCCAGGGCATCCTCGAACTCCATGTCGATGTCCCGGAGGCGGGACTCTGTCCTGACCCCGAGGTCTCGCAGGGACAACCCCGTGTCCACCTCAAACTCCCTGCGAGCTTCCTCGAGGCACTCAGCCCGCCTCAACGCCCGACGCATGGAGAACTCCGCCCTGACCATGGTGAGCCGCTCCTCTTCCGCCCGCTGCCGCTCCGCACCTATCCGCTGGACCAAGTGTTCCCACACGGAAGACACTGCCATCCCAGGGTTCCCCTGCCCTCCGGCCGATGCCTGCCCCTCTGATCTTGATGGCCCCGAGCCATGATGCCTCCCACGTCGAGCCTGCTGCTGCCTCCAACGCCACTGCCTCTGCCAGCACGACGGCATCCAGGCTGATGGAATCCACCGATGCCGTCGTGCACGTGCCCTGCCAGATGATGCCGGCACATCCTCCATCTGCAGGGGGACAGTTGCTGGTGTGTCCACCCCTGCTGGACCTTCGACTCCCGACTGTGGCAGGGATGGGGTCACCACCGAGCTGGCTGCGTTGGTCGGGGCAGGTCCACAGGGGGCCCTGGTGGCATCTGGGCCGGAAGACGGCATGGAGCACGACTGGCGCATAGCCTCCACAGAGGAGGAGAGGGTCGCCAGAAGGCCACACACATGTAGGAAACCCCCGACCATGGCGGCTCCCAAATGGTTCACGTACGCACGGTGCTCTTCGTGATGATGTGCATGCTCCTCCCGGGACGCATGCACCTCATCACGAATGCCAGCCGTGCGCAACGCGACACCAATCAGGACCCTCTCCACACGGCCAGGGGTCCCCTCGTCCGCAGGTAGAGGAGTGTCAGATGACATGGACATCTCCCCTACCTGCGGACGGGCCTGGGATGGGGCATCCCTGCTGGTGCATGGTGGTGCAGTCATAGTGTCAGGGACAGTGACATGCACAGGCACCTCCACGGCGACCTGTGCTGCCTCCTGCCCCTGGCCCTGGACTGCACCACTTGCACCAGCGGGGATGCCCCCACCAGGCCCCATGTGTGGCTCAGTAGCGGCCTCCTCCCCCTCTGTGGAAACCACCAACCTGGATGTCTCCATGCCGTCTTCCGCTGGTGCAAGCCCCTGTTGGGGCTCACCCACCCCTTCCACTGCAGCCGTGGTGGCATCCCCGCCGCTCTGCTCCACAGCGCCTTCTCCGCCCTCTTCTTCACTTGCCACTGTGTAGAGGGAGACATAGACTCACATGCATCATGGGTCTTGCCATCACATGCACACACCTCACCGTAGTTCCATCCATCTGGCCTCGTACACCACAGACGCAGTGGATACAAGGATGACTAGGCTGCATCAGTGAATCTGAACATTGTCACAGACATGTGTCATGCATCCATGGCAGTTACAAGTCACAGACACGCAGTTCAGACACACACACATGGGCACCATACGTGTACATGGGACCAGCACCCATCCCTCACCCCCACCCATGTCCAGGAACAGAGACTGCCATGCTTCCATGTGTCCATTCCGCACAGAGCCCCCCATGTTGCAATAGAACACATGCACCAACCATGTGGTTCACACATCACTGTACTCACATGCCTGACCATGATGTCCCTGCACACACACATACGTACATGGCCTATGTCACACATACAGGCAGGTATCAGACAACCAGCACACTGCAACATGCCCTGTCTCACACAGTAATGCTTGGCCACTTACCGGCCAACTCCAGATGGGTCTGCCTCCGAAGGATCTGGGCGTGGAGCGCTGGGTCTACGCGTTCCAGGACCCTCATCTGGATGTCACTCAGGCGTGCCCGGCCCCCCTCCGCGAGGCGCCGGGCCTTATTGAGGGTCCTGGACCTCAAGTCCTCCCAGCGCTTCTTGATGTGCTTGATGTCGCGGGTTGCCACCCCCTCCGCGTTGATGGCAACCACTACATCGTCCCAGATCCTCTCCCGTCCTTCCTTGTTGGCGCGTGGTCTTCCGAAGAGGGCATCATAATGCCCCAGGACATGCTCCACCAGGACACCAACTTCCTTCTCACTGAAGCTGGTGGCCCTCTGCCTCTCTGGCTGGGGGTCGCCACTGGTCTCAGATGGTGCTTGCCCCGACATGGCGACCCCCGAGGCAGGCGTGGGTGGGCAACTGGGTCCTGGGGCTGGGCTGTGGAGCGATGGTATCCCAGTCGGGAGTCTACTGTTCCAGCAGGGGTCGACACAGCAACTGGACCCCTGCAGATGGCTGATGTGCAGGCACCAAATGGCAGGGCACGGTGGCAGCAGGCAGGCAGGCAGCAGCAGATGGCACGTGGGAGGCTGCTCGGGGCACTGGGGGGCAGTGATTCGGCCTACTGGGCAGGAGCGTGGTCTTCCGTGTGTATTCGTGGCCAGCTTGATACGGAGTGATTTGGCACGTGAAAAATCTGCACGTCAGCGTGTAATTCGAGGAAAGGCCCGTAGCGCGTAAGCGCGTCTGCACGCATACGCATTTTCATTGGACCAAAGGCCCTCAGCGCGTGAGCGCGTCTGTGACGTGTCGTACGAGGGTGTATCCCTCATTGCACGTGATGACAGAACACACGTGGATTACAATCAATCGCGTGTGAAAGTTCACGCCACCCCGGAACACACGTACCCAGGCTAATCGCGTGTGGAAAAATGCACGTCCGCGTGTAATGCGCGTAATCGCGCGTGAAAAACTGCACGTCCGCGTGTAATGCGCGTAATCGCGCATGAAAATCTGCACGTCCGCGTGTAATGCGCGTAATCGCGCATGAAAAACTGCACGTCGGCATGTGACGTGACGCGCGCGTGCGTTTCCCTCAGCACGGGTTAAAGGTGAGCGGGCCCAGCAGTTCGCTGTACGTGCCTTCCGTGGAGACCGACGTGTGTTGCTGCTTCCAGTTGTTTCGCGCGCCATCTACTTCACAGCTCTCAAGGACGTATCTCTTCTTTTGGCGGGGGTATTGGCTACGCGTGTTTTTCTGCATCGCGCTAGTCAGACGGTGAGTCGCAAACGCTCCTTTTCCCACTGCGGGTGCCCCTGTGTATTGCACCCATTTTCGATGTCATCGTAGCCTGCGTGTCCCACGCGTACGCGTTATTCGTGTTACTGGGTGCCACCGCGTACTGCGGGAGGTCAAATCCACACACGTAGGCTGCAGGGTTGCGTGCACGGTTTTACTGCAGTTTTGGGGTGCCTGAGCGTTGCGTGACCCGTCACCACATCACCGGGGTCACATACAGCCTTGCAGGTGCAGGGGGGCTGTTAACATCTTGCTTCCCACCCCCTTCACCCCAATTGCCCAGGACAATTGTGGTGTACACCTCCCATTGGCACCACTCCATCTGTGCCAGCACTATTACATCTGTGCCATGGTTGGGAGGCCACCAAAGGTGAGGGGCGCCTCAGCTGGGCGTACTCCTCGTGGCGGGCGTGGTCGGGGACGTGGCCGTGGTGACCAGGGAGTAGGGGGACTCCAGGGTGTCCAGGGCAGCCACAGAGGGGGAAGAGGCAGGGGTGCGCCACTTGAGCACAATGTTGTGCCATGTGTCGGTGCAGCCATGCCACCACCCCCTGTGGTTCCGGGGGATGCAGCTCCTGCATCTGGCACTGGCACCCGTATGACCCAGCAGTCCGTTCCATCGACTGCCACGGGCCCAAGGGTAGCGGTAGCTGCAGGTGCAGCTGTGGACACCGCCACCCAGGCTCAGGGTCTGCCAGCGCAGGCTGCGTTGGCACTTGAAGAGCCCTTGGTAGATCTCCAACAGGCCAGGGGGGAAACCATAGGGGCACGCCGGGCTGCTCAGACCAAGACACGTGTCCCTGGGGCAGTCATGTCATCTGCTGCCCCGAACAGCCGGGTGTTGGCAAGTGCAGGGGCAGATGCACCCAACAGCACCCCGGTTGTGAGTCTGCCAACCAGGACCGTTGCGGTCAATGACCCTGCCACAGCTGATGTTGCTGCGCAGGGTCCATTAGTGGGCACCCAGCTGCCACTGACACAAGTCAGGCCTTTGGTCATCCCTCCACCTGCCACTCCCTCGGCTCAATCCACCGAACCCACTGGCCATACTGGTCAGGGCGGCATTAGCCAGCCAGGGTCTGCGCCACAGTCCAAGAGGAGGAAGGTTGCACCTGCAGCACAGGCTGGGACCCCACACACAGCCACGACCTCCTGCACGTCGAGGAAGAAGCCTTTCTGTAAGCAGGAACTGGACTTCCTCGTGGACTACGTGCGGGGACACAGCCGTGACATGCTAGTGGGTGCCAATAGTCAGACTACGGCTGCCCAACGTGACACCCACTGGAAGCATGTTGCGGAACATGTCAGTTCATTCGGCCATGAGGTGCGCACAGCGCAGGAGTGCAAAAAGCGCTGGAATGACATCAAGCGCAGCACTAAGGCTAAGCGTGCCTCAAATTACAACTTGACTCTGGTGACTGGCGGTGGGCCTGCACCAGAGGAGGAAGAACTCACTCCGCATGAGGCTCTCGTTGCGGAGTTCATACCACCAGAATTGGTCGAAGGTGTGGGAGAGATGCTGGACTTTGATGCCCAGTCCAGTGAGTGTTAAAGCGTAGTTGTTGAGGACGTGTGTGTTTCACTTGTGGGATGTGTTGTGCATGATTGCTGCTACATGTGACGTGTACATGGTTCTGAGGTGTAAGTAATGCAATGCTACCGTCATGCATGTCTCCTCTGCCTGCATGCGGGACTCCATGTGGGCATGCTCCCTTGCCCCTCCTCCGCCACTCTGCACCCCAGTTCCACCTTTGCACTGGTCTGCTACATTCTTGCCAATGTGTAGTTTCTTGTTCATGTGTCCTGTGTAGATGCTAACTTCCAGCTTAGAAACTGCCAGACATATGCCGTGTGGTACAGCCTTAGTACTCGATGCAGGGTATCCCACTTGTACTGTGCATGGGTCAGATGTCCCGCAGGGACATGAGTGCCCATTCATGCTCCATGTGCATTGCACGCATGCCCCTATGTGTCCTTGACTGGATGAGCACTGTAATATGAGTCCTTGGTTACATACATTGCCTACCATATTATCGGCCTCCCCATGTCAACTGTGGCTCAGTCCTGCGTTGCACACATGTTTAGGCAATGACAATCTGTGTGGCTCACAGGCCTCAGCCTGTTCAATGGCCAATGACTCTGTCCAACTCTTGTTGTGTCTTCTTCACACGTGGCTGGCCTCTGGATCTTCCATCATGTGTCCTGCCCACTGTCCCAGCATCATTAGCAGTGTTGTAATTTGATTCACATTAAGCTGTTGATGCCAGTCAACACTGCTTGTCAATACACAGGTGTATGGGCAGCCTTTTGATACCATGCTAGGCATCCCTGCTTTGGTACTGGGGTGGAGGGGTGCTTGGCTGCTAGACATGGTACACATTGAATACACAATGCACGTGATGTCTGAATTTGACATTGCACTGCCTTCACATTTCCTGGCACACACCATGGAGTGCTTGTACATGTAGGTAGTGAGTGGCGTACACATTTTCAGCACTGCATAGACCCACTTCCATGCAAACTGCCACCTTTCAACAGGTCTGATCACAGTGGCTATTCTAAGTAGACCCAGCATGCATGCCAGGTCATATGTTGTGTGTCACATGTCTGCCGGATGCCTTTGCTGTCGGTGTGTGTGTGTGTTGTGTGCTTCTGACATGTGTAGTTACCTTTTCCTCTCTATTTTTCAGGTGATGACGCAATGGATGCAGAGGATGGTGTTGTCACGCCAGACACAGGGTTGGTAAGACCACATCAACCCGGCACTAGTGGGGGTCGTGGGGTGGTAGGCCACGAAAACCCCCAAGTGCTGCAGTCCATCCTGTCTCTGGCTGCCTATGAGTCCAGCCTTGATGACGACTCTGACGTCCATGTTGAGTTGGATGACCATCAAGTCCATGTGTCAGGGGTGAGTGATTCTGATGTGGACACTCCTCTGTCTGCGACACCTGCACTGAGGGATCAGACAGTCTTGGTTCCTCCGCCCGTGGTGGATCAGGACGCAGGGTCACCCTCCACACCAGTCACTGATGTGCCTGGGACATCACGTCGACGGGGGCATGTAGTCGTGCAGCCGCAGGCGGTGCCAACACAGCGAGGACCTCCGGTCCTTGGGTCCCGCAGGGGTCAAGCCCGGCAACGCGGTCGCCGCGCGCAACCGCTGTATACTGAGTGGGAGCAAGACATGACTGCCAATTCCGAACGGCAGGGGGCAGCAATGGAGAACATCGCTGACAGCATGGAGCGTGTGGCCCGATCTGTGCTCCCCCCTGCTAGGCAGGTGCTTCTCCAGCAGCAGGCGGCACGGTCCACGGCCCGCTCGCTCAGGCTGGGCATGGCGGCCTCAGACAGGGCACGCCAGGCTGAAATGTCGTCTCTGCGTCAAGCAATTGCTGCTCACGCAGAGGCGCACATGGATGCCCTGAGGGAGGAGTATGCCTCCCTCAGATCCACTCTGGGTGTCCTTTTGATGTCCCAGAGGCAGCAGGCAGAGGAGAGGTTTTCACAGCTTGAGCGCACCATCTCGGCTGAGCTACAGGCTTGCCGGGAGGTGCAGCGGTTGTCCAGCCAGGCCTTGCAGGAGGAACTCCGTGTTACACGTGCTACCTTGCAAGAGGAAGCACGTGTATCACGTGAGGTTCTGCATGCAGACCTATGTAACATCGCCACACAGAACCAGGCTCACCTGTCCGGCAGACTTGCTGCCGACGAGGGGCAAGCTGCGGCTAGGCGTGGCCAGGCTACTGTGCCACGTCCTCCTTACCAGGATGAGCCAGACTCGGACAACCATCTATCTCCCACATAGGTCGTGCTGTGCAGGCGTTGAGCCCATGGAGGTATTTTTTTTTGGCTCGGCATCATCGCATGTGGATGTTGAGCAGCACCCTGTACCTCCCCCCTCCTGGGTGCCTCCCCTCCCCCCCGGGTCGTATGTGGCCATTTTTGATTTTTCGTTTAGTTTAGTTAGTTAAGTTTCTGTTTGATAGTTAGTTTAAATAGGTAATGTAGGTTTTCCATAGTTAGTGTAATTAGTTAATAGTTGAGTTAGTTTAAAATTTGTAGTCTATTGTGCTTTCATGTGACAGTGCGGTGCCTTGTGGTTTTTGAAGGCATCCACTGTCTGTTCCAGCTGGGCCCTTCATGGTTGTCTTGTGTATGTGTTTGCTGCTTGGGTTCCTTGACTCACATATGCCACTCCTGCCTCCCTTATCCATGGGCTCGCAAGGATGGTTCGGTGTTACAGATTTTTACACAAGGGCTTTGGACTGTCATATCTGTGGCATGTCTGGTGCTTTGTGACTTGTGTTGACACCCCTAGTGGGGATGATTTAGGTGTAATTGTCCACTGTTCAGCTTTTGCTAGATGGGGTGTGTCATGATTAATGTGGACATTGATTGCTATGCATTGTGTATTATGTCTCATTTCTTTCCTGTACACGGGCCTGTTGCAATTCATGCTGTAGATAGTGTTCCACACTTTGGAAGTCAAAGACGGACTGATGGTGTGATTTGTGATGTGACTCTCTGACATGGTCAAGTAATGAGATGCCTGATGAGACACACACAGATCACTTCGATGCATTAATCATTTGTTCCATGCACTTTCTGCAGGGGGATGAGGCACCAGAGCACCTTTGGCAGCAGACATGGCCCATTGGACGACGGAATGCCTGACCCGTTTGTTGGTGCCCACATGCACATGTGTGCACGAGCAGAGCCACAGTGATTGCAGACCCACATCCTAGAACTGCTGACATGTTCCAAGGAACTCCAGGCAAGGTGAGCATCACAGGGGGGCCACGACACAGCAAAGCTTGCACCAGGCGAGTTGCACATGCAGGCTTAGTCACAGCACTGAGGGTGAGCTTAGACGAATATTGGTGTTGAAGCACACAATGCAGCTCAGATGTGTTTGTGGACTGATGGCTGTTGATAGTAGGGTTGTCTGGGACACATGCAGGGGCAGTGGCACATACCCTGCGGTACACCAAGGTTCATTGAGGCACTTGTATCAACCATGTAGCCTTCAGAGACATGGAAAGGGGCAGCTCACAGGGACATACAGCAAGGGACATACTTGGGTGCAGTGCATGTCTATTCCACGTACTTCATGATAAATGCACTGCCAACTTTGTTTTGGTCATGGTGGTACGCAACTTGCTCTGTAGTCATGGCTTGCCATATGGGTCTGTCTGCTTACCCAGGGAACATTGCATGTTGTGTGAATTGTGACACATTGGTGTTCCATTTGCCACGCACCCACCAGCGCCTGACTCACTGCATTGACTGTGTATGACCCGTCACAGGGGTGATGTTATATATGGGTACGAAGCATCGAGCACTGATTGTCTGTTTGTAGAGTAGTTTGTTGCTATGGGGCATGTTTTGTGTTGTGTTTTTGTGTAATTGGCACATACAGGTTGTTGACTGTGTCTCTCTTTGCAGCATTGGAGTGCTCCTGTAACCGGCCCTGAGAGTGCGCAGGCAGGAGGCCAGCACTCAAAACCAGAGCTAAGTGTCTTGTTGTTTTCCTTACAAACTGCCCTGCATAGGCTTGCTGGGGAGTGTACTGATGCATGGATGTATGTGTGGTCCTATTTGGTATGTTTTTTTCCCTATTCACCCGTGATCCTATGCAATTATGAAACCTGTACCCTCTACCCGGTGTTCCTGCTTCCCGTGCCTATCCAAGCAACGTTCCCTGACCCTCTTTCCCCACTGGGGTTGCGGATGCCTGTGTAAGCCCCGAACTTGCAGGCGCCAAAACCCTAGAGGGGGTGGTTGGTTCGTACCACTCCTGAGCCTGGACTACAGAATGTCATGACAATGATGTCCAAGTTTGTTTGGATTGTGTATGTGTTCATGCAGGTTGTACATTTTTGTGCATTCCCTAGTTTCATGTGTCATTCCTCCTCCCCTCACCTGCCACTCATTCCAGTCATCCAGTGTGTCTACACCTGTCCCGACTGCATATCCCTGAACCTCATTCCCCACCATGATCTCAGGGGCCTGTGTGAGTTTGACCTTGCAGGCACCCGGGACATGGTGTGGGTGGTTGTTTCATGAGACTCCCGCGCCTGTACAGGGGACCTGTGACAGTACACATCCATTCATTGTGCATCATCCTATGTCATGTACCACACATGTCTCACATCCTGTCGTGACATTGTTCTGCTGTGCTACCTTGGTTGTTGCATCATTGTGGTAGTACTTGGCGTTTGTGAGGTACTGCTACGTCAAGTCATCTACTGGAGGGTGTTTGGGTTCGTTTTCATGCCTTGGATTTTGTGATTTTGTAAATGAGTGTGGATTCTGAGGGTTCAGGCATCTTTTTACACACAAGGTGGGAGATGGACACGAAGGGTAAAGGTGATCCTGTGGCCAGGTGGAAATGAGGGTTGGAGGCTCCATGACCCAGGTGCAGTTGTTCAGCGGGTCATGGTCATTTGCGCGGGAGGGGGGGGTTGTTGTTGATAGTTGCATTGCCCTGCAGTGTGATGGGAACTCTGACATTGTAATGTTGTTGTCCTATGTACATGTTGTGTTCTGCTGATCAATGCCTGTTCATGTGTTGTGTTTTCCTTTCAGGTGCGAGGGGATAGTTGTGGTTTGACATGCTGGGGTGTACACATGGTGGATGTTCACATGTGATGTGTAGGGAACACTGATGGTCACTTGAGTGCACATGCATATGTGGAGTGCATGTCCCTGCAGAACCACACACTTGCACTCGGATGTACTCCATGTACTCCCACCCTTGCATATCCACGTGTACACTGTTTGCCTTCTGGTACCCACTGTGTCCCGGCAGCACATGTTCTGTGACCGATTATGGTTCCAGTACATGCCAAAAATTTGATGTTTGATGTAGTCTGTCACTTAGATGTGATGCTCAGGGTGTGCATCACACGCAATGGCTGTTCACTGTGCTGTGCGCTGAGCAGTGTGATGCAGGAGTGGGACACTTCACACATGAGCTGCAGTGTTGATTTTGCAATGCATAATGTGCATATAGACAGGCATTCATTGTGATGTTACGTCTACGACTGTTGCAATGCATTTGGAAACGACTTATTTTGGGTGGGACATTTTGTTGGTCTGTCATTTCATCTGATTCCGGGTCAGGCATCATTGTCCGATGCCACTGTACATTTAGGACATGGCAATGTGTACCTTATTGTTACTGCGTCAGTGTATGGGTATTGCTTGCCATGTCATGTTGATGTTTGGGAGGGTTTGAGTGACATGACAGTGATGGCCATGGCCTGTTTTGCAGGTGTGTGTGATGCACACCTTGCATGTCCAGGTCATCCGCTTCTCAGAGCAACTAGCTGGGGGTATGTTTCTCTCCGCAGCAGGGCCCTCCCCCTGGAACAGACTTCCTGGCTGACTTGAACTTGAGGGGAACCATCTCCAGTTCTGGAAGCACCTCAAGACCTTCCTCTTTGCTTCTGCTTACTCTCTGCCTCTCCCTTGCAGAATTCTTCACTGGAACTGCACAGGAGCTGCTACTGGGACACTCTCACCAACCTCGGTCCCTGGCCCAGCCACTGTCCACTTGCACTGCCACCCTGGCAACCCCTGCACTGCAGTACTGTCTCTCTATCCCTACAGCCCTCCCTTCCCAGCACTTGTCTGCACTTATCTTTGCAGTTGCCACCAGGCGACCTATGTATTATTCTTTTGGCCTACTTCCCCTGTACTGGACTCCCCCCCACCCTTCCCCTTGCACTTTTCCCTTCCCCCTACCCCTGCACTTGCACAATCTCAATGACACCTGGCCTAGTAGTACCGTTCTCTGTGTTCCCTTGTTCCCCCCCCTGCCTCATTGGGCCTTGGAATACTTGTGTATGGCCCATGTCATGTCACATGTCATTTGTGTGCATTTTGGTTGCACAGGATAGCTTGTGTTTAAGTAGCTAGGGATGCAGACGATGTGGCACTTCCATGGCAACTATCTCAGGGTGGTAGGGTTGTGACAGTTGACTGTCACTTTGTCATCATCGATTGTCACCTGGTATGTGCCAGGCCTGTGTGCACTCCGCAGGGGTGGGAGTTTAGGTGAAAAATGTGGCCACAAGCTCGGTCCGGGCTTCCTCGCCACGTGCCCTGTCCCCTCCCATGGGCAGCGCCTGTGCCTGTGGTTGGGGATGTGGGGGCACCACCATGTCCACCGGGACGCCCTGCCGTGTTGCAACATTGTGCAGGACACATGCTGCCACAATGATCCTGCACACTACTGGTGGTGCATAGAGTAGTTGCCCACCAGAGCGGTCAAGGGAGCGGAAACGTGACTTGAGCACTCCGAATGTGCGCTCCACTATGCCCCTGGTTGCAATATGGGCGGCGTTGTATCTTACCTGGGGTGGTGTGGTGGGGTTCCGGATTGGCGTCATCATGTGGTTGCTCAGAGGGTAGGCACTGTCCCCTGGGGAGGTGATAATAATTGAGATTATTAGGGTTGGGATATTTGTCTGTGTGTGACTTGCATGCATGTGCAAGGGCATTTGTACTGACCCAGGAGCCATGTGTCGCCATGCTGCCCAGCTTCCAGGGCCCGGCTCAGGGCGGACATTCTGTATATGAAACTGTCATGGGTGGAGCCAGGGTAGTTTGCATAGACAGAGGTGATGATTCCCTTTGCATCGCATACCACCTGTACATTGATGGAATGCCAGTGCTTGTGGTTTCGGTAGATGTGCTCAGTGGCCCTAGGTGGACGTAGGGCCACATGGGTGCAATCTATGGCACCGAGCACTTTGGGGAAGTGTGCCACCCTGAAAAAATCCAGGACAACGGCCTGCCTTTCTGCGGGTGTTCTGGGCATGTATATGTGCCTGCGGACTGAGGGGCGCGCTGTCATGATTGCCAGTACCTGGTGTAGGCAGCGTGACTGCGTGGCCTGTGAGACCCCCCCCACTATGGCAGTGGTCCGCTGAAACGACCCAGTGGCCAAAAAATGCAAGACATTGAGCAGCTTCTCCAAGGGGCTCAATGCTTGGGAGCAAAGGGTGGGGGATGTGAGGTCATCTTCCCACTCCCTGACCAGGTCTAGGATGATATGGGGTGGAAACCTATACCTGCCGTAGACCTGGTCGTCAGGCATCCCAAAAAGGCTTGTCCGTGGTGCAAAAATGCGTGCCCTGGCTATTCTCCTCCTCCTGCGGTGTCCCACAATCAGTGCAGCAACAAATGGGGCATTCATCGTTGCTGTATATACGCGTTTGTTGTTTGCGCGCACTTTTATGCTGTGCGCGGGCGCGGGACGCCTCCGTGTGGGCGGACTCGTTGGTTTCCCGTATTCGGGTGTCATCGCGTGTGATCGGAGGGGAGCGAGCGTACACGCGATTGGCCTGGGTACGTGTGTTTCGGGGTGCGCGGGTAGTTCCACACGCCATTGGCCTGGGTACGTGTGTTTCGGGGTGCGCGGGTAGTTCCACACGCCATTGGCCTGGGTACGTGTGTTTCGGGGTGCGCGGGTAGTTCCACACGCCATTGGCCTGGGTACGTGTGTTTCGGGGTGCGCGGGTAGTTCCACACGCCATTGGCCTGGGTACGTGTGTTTCAGGGTGCGCGGGTAGTTCCACACGCCATTGGCCTGGGTACGTGTGTTTCGGGGTGCGCGGGTAGTTCCACACGCCATTGGCCTGGGTACGTGACGCCATTGGCCTGGGTACGTGTGTTCCGGGGTGCCGTGAACTTTCACACGCGATTGGCTGAAATCCACGTGTGTTCTGTCATCACGTGCAATGAGGGATACTCCCTCGCACGTCACGTCACAGACGCGCTCACGCGCTGAGGGCCTTTGGTCCAATGAAAATGCGTATGCGTGCAGACGCGCTTACGCGCTAAGGGCCTTTCCTCGAATTACACGCTGACGTGCAGAATTTTCACGTGCCAAATCACTCCGTATCAAGCTGGCCACGCGTAAGCACACGGAAGACCACGCTCCTGCCCAGAAGGCCGAACTACTGCCCCCCAGAGCCCCGAGCACGCTCCCACCTGCCATCTGCTGCTGCCTGACTGCCTGCTGCCCACGTGCCCTGCCATTTGCTGCCTGCACATCAGCCAGGGGTGCTGTTGGTGTGACCACCCCTGCTGGAACCAAAGACTCCCGACTGGGATTCCATCACTCCACAGCCCAGCCCCAGGACCCAGTTGCCCACCCACTCCTGCCTCTGGGGTTGTCATGTCGGGGCAAACTCCATCTGTGACCACTGACAACCCCCGGCCAGAGAGGCAGAGGGGCACCAGCTTCAGTGCCACCGAAGTTGGTGTCCTGGTGGAGCAAGTCCTGGGGCAGTATGATGCCCTCTTCGGAAGTTCCCGCGCCGACAAGGAAGGACGGACTCGGATCTGGACTGACATCGTGACTGCCATCAACGCGGAGGGGGTGGCAGTCCGCGACTTCCAACATGTCAAGAAGCGCTGGGAGGACTTCAGGTCCAGGACCCTGAACAAGGCCCGGCGCCTCTTGAAGGCAGCGGATGCCAAGGGGCGCCGGGGCCACTTGTCGGAAGAACAGATGGGGGTCCTGGAACACATATCCCCAGCGCTCCACGTCCAGGTCCTTGAGAGGCAGACCCGTCTGGAGTCGAGCGGTGAGTGTACATGCATCCTGATTGTGAGCAGTGCGTGTGGTGATTGTTCAGTAGTGTGCAGGTTGCACATCTGTTTGTATGGGGTCGAGTATGGGTGCGGGTGTACAGGTCCGTGGGGCTGACACATGCGAGGGCTGTAATGTGTGAGACATGGATGGTGCCTGTGTGTGTGGGCTTGCATGCCAAATGCAGTTGTGTGGGCACACAAGTTTGTATGAATGTGTATGTGAGTAGACATGTCCGTGATGTCACGCATGTATGTTGTTTTCAGCTGCATGTATCAGCGCTGTGTACATGTGCATGTGTGTGTATTTGACAAGGGTGCAACAGTGATGCAACATGGATGCATGTGACAGCGGTATGTGGAAGCCTGATGGGCAGATGTGACATGGATGCCCGTCTGAACACTGCAACACTTGCCAGGGGTGTACACATGCATGCAAGTGTGGTGGTGTGTGTACATGTGTGGTGCACTTCCTGTGTTGCATGTGATGTCTGGCTCACCTTTGGCTGCTCATGCTGTTGTATGTGTATGGATGGTGTTGGCAGTTGCGATATGGCTGTGGTATGGCTCGTGTGTGCGAGTTGTAATGACATGTGTGTTGGGGATCGTGATGACATGTCTGAGGTTTGCCAATGCCACTCATGTACAACTGTCATGTGTGTATGTGTCCATTTTACATTGCCCTGATGCGTGTGTTTTGTTTCTCCCTGTCTGCAGCGTCAACTGATGAAGAGGGCGGAGAAGGTGCTGTGGAGCACAGCAGCGGGGATCCCACCGCCAGCCGGAGACGCAAGGCCCGGCTCCCCTCCCATGTTGTCATCTCGTCGGGGAGTGAGGAGTCCGGTGCCGCGTCCCAGGCCGCAGCTGCCGGGGGGCGGTCCAAGAGGCGGAGGTTGCAGTTGGACTCCTCGGCAGCAGAAGGGGCAGCTGGGACCCCACAGGGCCCAACGGGGGAAGATGGCACAGAGTCATCCAGGTTGGTGGGGGGTTTGGTGGAGGAGGAGGCCGTGCAAGCACCAGAGACGGGGTCTGGGGGTGGGGATCCCACTGGTGCTAGTGGTGCAGTGCAGGACCAGGGACAGGAGGCAGCACAGGCCGCCGCGGAGGTGCCTGTGTGCAATCCTGTCCCTGATCCTGTCCCTGCATCATCTTGCACCAGCAGGGATGCCTATGTCCAGACCGGTTTTCAGGCAGGGGATGAGCTGACGTCAACTGGCCTTCCTCTGCCTGCGGACGTGGCTATCCAGGCCCGGGTTGAGCCTGTCCTGGCTGGTGTGGCGTTGCGTCAACGGGCCATGCGAGGTGACCTGCAGTCTTTTCATGAAGAGACTGCACGTCATCTCGAATGGCTCGTTGACCACGTCAGCCTGCTGGGACAGGTCACCCAGGCCGGATTCCTCCGTCTGATGGGGCTTGCCACGACCCCCTCCTCAGCTGGACCCCCTACGCGCCAGTCGTCCTCTGTGCCATCTTCCCACCCATCAGTCACCTGGGTGCCCTGTGGAGCTGCCTCTGACGGTGCGGCCAGGCTGGTGGAGGAGGCATCCCTGCCACAGTCGGGAGTCGGACGTCCAGCAGGGGTGGCCACGTCAACGACTGCACCCCAGCCGGCGGAGGATGTGCAGGCAGCAGGAGGCAGTGCAGGGGCAGAGGCACAGCAGCAGCAGCACCATGGTGGGAGCCATGAAGGCTCGGGGCCTTCGAGATCGGAGGGGCAGGCATCGGCCGGAGGGCAGGAGGACCCAGGACAAAAAGTGTCTTCCGTGTGGCAGCGGTTGGGCCACGCCATAGATGCGGAGCGGCAGCGGGCGGAAGAGGCACGGCTCTCAATGGTCAGGGCGGAGAACTCCATGCAGAGGGCCCTGAGGCGGGCCGAGTGCCTCGAGGCAATCCGCAGGGGTTTGGAGGTGGACACGTCGACGGCCCTGCGGACCCTCGGGGCCATGGAGGAGGACCGCCTCCGGGACATTGAGGAGGAGTTCGATGATGCCCTGGCCCGGCACATCCAGAAGTGAGCCGTGGAACTAGCCCGCTGCCCTTGTACATAGTTATGTAGGTAGTGTTAGGTTTCATTTTTGTTTTTGTTTCATTTGGACCTTTTGGACATTGGCCACATTTTTGTATATATTTTTTTTATTAGTTAGTGTAGTTAGATAGGTTTCCTTTATTTTGTTGGGATAATGGACCCTGGCTTCTTGCATTGTACATAGTTGTAGACTTGTACATACTTTCTTTTTTAACATTCTCCATGGATCAATGGCTTTTATTTTTATTTCCCATTGGATTTTGTTTTGTGGACATTGACTTTGTAGAACATTACTTTGGATTTCAATATATTTTTCTTTTTTTTATTTTGAACGGACATGCTTCTTTTCATTTTTTTACATTCACATTTCTGTTTCTTCATTTTTGATTCTATTCATGTTTCCTTTAATACATTATTTTTTTGTTGAACTTCAATGTGTGGTATCTCATTGTTTTCATGCATTTCATGTTATGTGTTTTGAGATTCACTGACACCCATTGGGTGTATGTGAGGGACATGTGTTTGTTTCGGAACTTCCAATTGGTGTTCTGTGATGTGATTGCAAATTATGAGTGGGTGGATGCAATACTCGGGTGGGTGTTTTGCATTTGGGGGCTGACCATAGAGACCAGGGTTCTGGATTGTGATGACATTTTGGGTGGGGAACATGAGTTGGACATGGGTGGGGGCCTGGTGGAGGCTGCCCCTGCACTGCTGGGGGGTGGGGGTGCAAGGGGACATGGTTGGGGGCCTGGTGGCAGGTGCCCCACAGTGCTGGGGGGTGGGGGTGCAAGGGGACATGAGTGGGGGCCTGCTGGGGGGTGGGGGTGCAAGGGGACATGGTTGGGGGCCTGCTGGCAGGTGCCCCACAGTGCTGGGGGGTGGGGGTGCAGGGGGACATGAGTGGGGGCCTGCTGGGGGGTGGGGGTGGTGGGAGACATGGTTGGGGGCCTGGTGGCAGGTGCCCCACAGTGCTGGGGGGTGGGGGTGCAAGGGGACATGAGTGGGACATGGTTGGGGGCCTGCTGGCAGGTGCCCCACAGTGCTGGGGGGTGGGGGTGCAAGGGGACATGAGTGGGGGCCTGCTGGGGGGTGGGGGTGCAAGGGGACATGAGTGGGGGCCTGCTGGGGGTGCAAGGGGACATGAGTGGGACATGGTTGGGGGCCTGCTGGCAGGTGCCCCACAGTGCTGGGGGGTGGGGGTGCAAGGGGACATGAGTGGGGGCCTGCTGGGGGGTGGGGGTGCAAGGGGACATGGTTGGGGGCCTGGTGGCAGGTGCCCCACAGTGCTGGGGGGTGGGGGTGCAAGGGGACATGAGTGGGGGCCTGCACGGGGGGTGGGGGTGCAAGGGGACATGAGTGGGACATGGTTGGGGGCCTGCTGGCAGGTGCCCCACAGTGCTGGGGGGTGGGGGTGCAGGGGGACATGAGTGGGGGCCTGCTGGGGGGTGGGGGTGCAAGGGGACATGAGTGGGACATGGTTGGGGGCCTGCTGGCAGGTGCCCCACAGTGCTGGGGGGTGGGGGTGCAAGGGGACATGAGTGGGGGCCTGCTGGGGGGTGGGGGTGCAAGGGGACATGGTTGGGGGCCTGGTGGCAGGTGCCCCACAGTGCTGGGGGGTGGGGGTGCAAGGGGACATGAGTGGGGGCCTGCTGGGGGGTGGGGGTGCAAGGGGACATGAGTGGGACATGGTTGGGGGCCTGCTGGCAGGTGCCCCACAGTGCTGGGGGGTGGGGGTGCAGGGGGACATGAGTGGGGGCCTGCTGGGGGGTGGGGGTGCAAGGGGACATGAGTGGGACATGGTTGGGGGCCTGCTGGCAGGTGCCCCACAGTGCTGGGGGGTGGGGGTGCAAGGGGACATGAGTGGGGGCCTGCTGGGGGGTGGGGGTGCAAGGGGACATGGTTGGGGGCCTGGTGGCAGGTGCCCCACAGTGCTTGGGGGTGGGGGTGCAAGGGGACATGAGTGGGGGCCTGCTGGGGGGTGGGGGTGCAAGGGGACATGAGTGGGACATGGTTGGGGGCCTGGTGGCAGGTGCCCCACAGTGCTGGGGGGTGGGAGTGCAGGGGGACATGAGTGGGGGCCTGCTGGGGGGTGGTGGTGCAAGGGGACATGAGTGGGACATGGTTGGGGGCCTGCTGGCAGGTGCCCCACAGTGCTGGGGGGTGGGGGTGCAGGGGGACATGAGTGGGGGCCTGCTGGGGGGTGGGGGTGCAAGGGGACATGGTTGGGGGCCTGCTGGCAGGTGCCCCACAGTGCTGGGGGGTGGGGGTGCAGGGGGACATGAGTGGGGGCCTGCTGGGGGGTGGGGGTGCAAGGGGACATGAGTGGGACATGGTTGGGGGCCTGGTGGCAGGTGCCCCACAGTGCTGGGGGGTGGGGGTGCAAGGGGACATGAGTGGGGGCCTGCTGGGTGGTGGGGGTGCAAGGGGACATGGTTGGGGGCCTGGTGGCAGGTGCCCCACAGTGCTGGGGGGTGGGGGTGCAAGGGGACATGAGTGGGACATGGTTGGGGGCCTGGTGGCAGGTGCCCCACAGTGCTGGGGGGTGGGGGTGCAAGGGGACATGAGTGGGGGCCTGCTGGGGGGTGGGGGTGCAAGGGGACATGGTTGGGGGCCTGGTGGCAGGTGCCCCACAGTGCTGGGGGGTGGGGGTGCAAGGGGACATGAGTGGGGGCCTGCTGGGGGGTGGGGGTGCAAGGGGACATGGTTGGGGGCCTGGTGGCAGGTGCCCCACAGTGCTGGGGGGTGGGGGTGCAAGGGGACATGAGTGGGACATGGTTGGGGGCCTGGTGGCAGGTGCCCCACAGTGCTGGGGGGTGGGGGTGCAAGGGGACATGGTTGGGGGCCTGGTGGCAGGTGCCCCACAGTGCTGGGGGGTGGGGGTGCAAGGGGACATGAGTGGGACATGGTTGGGGGCCTGGTGGCAGGTGCCCCACAGTGCTGGGGGGTGGGGGTGCAAGGGGACATGAGTGGGGGCCTGCTGGGGGGTGGGGGTGCAAGGGGACATGGTTGGGGGCCTGGTGGCAGGTGCCCCACAGTGCTGGGGGGTGGGGGTGCAAGGGGACATGAGTGGGGGCCTGCTGGGGGGTGGGGGTGCAAGGGGACATGAGTGGGACATGGTTGGGGGCCTGGTGGAGGCTGCCCCTGGTGACTGGAGGGGTGGGGGTGGTGGGAGACATGGGTGGGGGCCTTGTGGAGGCTGCCCCTGGTGACTGGAGGGGTGGGGGTGGTGTGAGACATGGGTGGGGGCCTGGTGGAGGCTGCCCCTGGTGACTGGAGGGGTGGGGGTGGTGGGAGACATGGGTGGGGGCCTGGTGGAGGCTGCCCCTGGTGACTGGAGGGGTGGGGGTGGTGGGAGACATGGGTGGGGGCCTGGTGGAGGCTGCCCCTGGTGACTGGGGGGGTGGGGGTGGTGGGAGACATGGGTGGGGGCCTGGTGGAGGCTGCCCCTGGTGACTGGAGGGGTGGGGGTGGTGGGAGACATGGGTGGGGGCCTTGTGGAGGCTGCCCCTGGTGACTGGAGGGGTGGGGGTGCTGGGAGACATGGGTGGGGGCCTGCTGGGGGGTGGGGGTGCAAGGGGACATGTGGCTTGGTTGGGGGGCATGCCCATGGTGGATGGGCTGCCTGCGGGACATGACCAGGGGTGCAGGGTAGTCCCCTGTGGTGTGGGCTGCCTGCAGAGGTCGTGGAGGGGGTAGAGGGGAGACCTGGGAGGACCCACACTGGCAATTCACCTCTTCAACTTCCCGCACACCTCCGTAATACACTGCCCCACTCGCACAGGCCCAATCGCGTGTAGGATGTCTCGCGCACCCCTGAAATCCACGTACCCAGGCCAATCGCGTGTAGAATTTCTCGCGCACCCCTGAAATCCACGTACCCAGGCCAATCGCGTGTAGAATTTCTCGCGCACCCCTGAAATCCACGTACCCAGCCCAATCGCGTGTAGAATTTCTCGCGCACCCCTGAAATCCACGTACCCAGCCCAATCGCGTGTAGAATTTCTCGCGCACCCCTGAAATCCACGTACCCAGGCCAATCGCGTGTAGAATTTCTCGCGCACCCCTGAAATCCACGTACCCAGCCCAATCGCGTGTAGATTTTCTCGCGCACCCCTGAAATCCACGTACCCAGGCCAATCGCATGTAGAATTTCTCGCGCACCCCTGAAATCCACGTACCCAGCCCAATCGCGTGTAGAATTTCTCGCGCACCCCTGAAATCCACGTACCCAGGCCAATCGCGTGTAGAATTTCTCGCGCACCCCTGAAATCCACGTACCCAGCCCAATCGCGTGTAGAATTTCTCGCGCACCCCTGAAATCCACGTACACAGGCCAATCGCGTGTAGTATTTCTCGCGCAACCCTGAAATCCACGTACCCAGGCCAATCTCGTGTAGAATTTCTCGCGCACCCCTGAAATCCACGTACCCAGCCCAATCGCGTGTAGAATTTCTCGCGCACCCCTGAAATCCACGTACCCAGCCCAATCGCGTGTAGAATTTCTCGCGCACCCCTGTAATACACGTACCCAGGCCAATCGCGTGTAGATTTTCTCGCGCACCCCTGAAATCCACGTACCCAGCCCAATCGCGTGTAGATTTTCTCGCGCACCCCTGAAATCCACGTACCCAGGCCAATCGCGTGTAGAATTTCTCGCGCACCCCTGAAATCCACGTACCCAGCCCAATCGCGTGTAGAATTTCTCGCGCACCCCTGAAATCCACGTACCCAGCCCAATCGCGTGTAGAATTTCTCGCGCACCCCTGTAATACACGTACCCAGGCCAATCGCGTGTAGAATTTCTCGCGCACCCCTGAAATCCACGTTCCCAGCCCAATCGCGTGTAGATTTTCTCACGCACCCCTGTAATACACGTACCCAGGCCAATCGCGTGTAGAATTTCTCGCACACCCCTGAAATACACGCTCCCCGCTCTGCGTTTGCTGCTGCCCTTTGCGCTGGATTGGGGATTTTGATGGCTTTTCCCTGCGCAAGGGGCGTTCTTGGGGGCGTAACTGACGCTGCTGCAGGGTCGCTGCGCCACTCTGCGCCACGGCTGGTTGTGGATGTTGGAATCCATGAATACGCTGTGCGCCTGAATGTGTTTCGGCGCACGCGGCTGGCGCAGACTACCGCACGCGCACACTGTGCGCCAGCCGCGTGCGCCACTTGTGCGCCGAATTCTATGAATTGGCCCCGTAATCTTCAGAAACATAAGATACACAGTTTCTCATTGGTCTTCAAACTATACGTTTCTTCATTATATGGACTAACATAATTGTTTGGCATGCTTGTGTAATGTCTGGAACATTCGGTTCACTTAGCAGCACGTAAGACAGGTGCAAGGAGATGGGGCATGACACTACCCCACCACCCAATTAGCCCAGCATCTTTCATCGCCCATGCCTTCTGCCATGAAAATTGTCTTTGTACTTGGACTTGCAAAGTATCCTTGTCTTCCCGAATGTACAGGAGTGAGTGCACTATCGTGTCTGAGACTCCAAACTCAAACTCTATTTTCATCCTTGGCTCATGTGACAGGAGACCACAATTTGGTCTATTTTGCAGGTTTTAAATGCTGTGAATGAATTAAACTTGTCACCCTTGTTGTTCTTTCTTTGCACCTTAACAAGGGAAGATTCATCTTCCACATGTTCGCTCCTTTCCAAAATAGATAGCTGACCTTGACTGCTTCAGTCTTGACTCTAGGCCAGAAAACCTCGCCATGCAGCTCCACAATTCACTTATTCTTGCTGCTACACAGTTTCTGCTCCCCCACTTCATGGGTCCTGCTTATTAAATTCATGATACCAAACCAAAGTTTTCTATACAATGGCGGCTTTGCCTGCTTTCTATTCATTAATTATAGCCAGCTTCTATGATGAATTAGTCTACCTTGCGTTTCAGCATCTGTACAATTACTGAACGGTTGATTTTCTACAGCACTTTGTGCACGTGTAATCTTCTTCTTTTGTGTTTAAAAGTTCACTTGATTCTTTACTTCATCATTAGTTTCTTTAGGATCTATACATTATCTTCAGCCAGTATCCTGGGTTGTCGTGTGCACTTTCTATGACATCACTAGCTTCTTTTCTTTGCTCTTTCTCACATTGCTTCAGGCAGTTCCTTCCTTAGGTTATCATCACTTCAGGGGTACATTCGATAGAGTTGTCTCAACAGGTATCTTCTTTCGAACACACGCTGCAGTATTGGCACAACGGCTGGTATCAAACATGGAACAGTCTCATGCCTTCAATATATGGGAGGAAGGGGGGAAGGGTCTCCTGCAGAGGTATACAGCTGCTCCTCTACAGTGCGTTTCTGCATTGTTTCACTTTTGGCATTTAATGCACATTTTCTGCACATGACCTTGGAGAAGCTTCATACATCTGGCCACCAGACGGGTCCTGGCAAGGAAGGCTTGGAAATATATTACCCCAGCCAGGGGTGGACCGTTAACCAAAAGCGGCACACAAAATGTTCTAGAAGGGCCCTATATTACACTATGCGTGTAGACCCAGCCCCTATAAGCAGGCTTGCATGGTTGACCACCCAAGAAAACTTTAAATTATAGTTCCAAATAGTGTATTTTTATGAACATTTGTCCCTCTATAGGGATTATAAAGTAGTTAAACATAACAAACAACAGACATAATACATTTGTTAAGACTGAGGAAAACATGCTGATTTTAAAACAAATTGGGATGTGCAGAATAAGAAGAACAAGAAGAATAACCCCTGGTTATTACTGTGTGGACTATATTTTCTTGTCATCACAAATGTTCAATTTACGTCAAAGGTTTACAATTGTTGACACAATTTGAGTGACCACGCTTTGCTCATTGCATGGCTGAATATTAAGATAGTATTAAAACAAACTCCTAATCTAATGAATCTAGTCTCTTCAGTGGACAATAAAACAATTGCTTTAGAAATTAACAATCCAATAGCATTTAATAGACAAATTAGATTTAGGTCTAATACCACATCTTCACGAGAACAAATGAGTGATCTGACCTCCAATCCCTTTTCGTCTTTGCTCTATAATCATTCCTGTAAGAAAGAAATTACAGACCAATAATAAATTGAAAGAAGCCCATAAATATGGTCATACCGTTCAATCAAGAAAGCAAGAATTATGGTTAACTATGAGACAAATATTAAAATCCATATGCTCCTTGGTAGAGCTAGCCAAGCAATCATGTATCACTAAAATACAAAATATGGCATAAAACCTATTGCCATCTACAGAGGGACGGAGAGCTAATGTTAGAAATCATTACAAGGAAAAATACACATAACGTTTGGAGTTTAATTATCCAACAAAAAAACAATCAAGTGAGGTTCCCATGCAATCCAGTAACATAAGAAAATGTGGGTTCATATTACTCCACACTAGAGTTTATAGTAAGGTGGGTCTTGGATTTTAATTATGAAGGTGTAGATGTGTATATTAAGAAGCAATTGAGCTTGAAGGTCCCAGGCACAAACAGTCTAAGCAATCTTTTTTTTTTAAATGACCCACAATTGTGGACTAACATACTTTATATATTGTTGAAAAATATGATGATCCCTAAATCAACCCCCAAATCCTGGAAACTATCAACAATAATGCTGATGTACACAAAGGAGATTGTCTATAGACCCATGGCTCTTTTAGATGTTGAGAGCAAGACAATTGCGGCATTGATACTAAGGGAATTAGAGATCTCGGCGGACAGTATTGGGCAGTTGAGCAAATTTTAAATTGGATTTAGGAAAGAGGCTGGTAACAACGTAAATGGGGTTATTATAGATGCGCTGCAGAAAAACACCTGGATAAGTGCCCAGTCTTTGTAGCCTGTATTGATTTTTCTTTGGTATTTGACATAGTTAATAGGTCCCAGCTTTGGGAAAAATTAGACAAGTGGAACATTCCTAGATTAGCCCTCTTGGTCGATTTACATTTTGACACCTACTTACAAATTAGTGTGAACCAACAAGGCTTGTTGACCCAAGAATTTCAAACTTACAGTGGCCTGAGTCAGGGGGGAATGCTTGTCCCATTCCTCTGTAACCTATGTCTGACATGCAGGACTTTCTGGCCAGCTCTTCATTGTAGCTCCCAAAATGAATGCCATAAAAATCCACAGGTTTGCTTACGTGGACAATGTGATTTTGGTAGATCACACGCAACTGGGACTCCAATGTTTTATCACTCCGCCAAATATGCTTACATTAATGTCTTAGTTATTAATGCAAATAAAACAAAAATCATAAGATTTAGAAATATCCATGAAAATCATTAACATTTTACTGGAAATTGGTATACCCCATATTGAACCTGTCAAACAACTAAATTATCTTGTTATCGAATTCAATCCGGACAGGACAAAGCTAGTGCTTTAGTGTTACAAATGAAGCACATTAATAAAACATATTGTAGGTTCTGTTTAGTACCCTTAATCAATTTCTATAGTGCAAAAACAATTCCAGCTTTTCTTTATCTACAAGAGATTTGTCATTTGGTCCACGAGTCTTATATGGTTAAAACAGAAAGTTACATCTAGAAGGAAACCTTTCTTTTTACCAAATTGTACTCTGACTTCCCTGGTTCGGTATGAACTAGGATTGACATCCCTAAATCGCTTTTTAAATTTGAAAATGTTCACCTTTTATTGGTTGATTCACTGCCCCCTAACTATTTGCTGTTTTGCGACTTAAGTCGGGGCCACCCTGGCCAATGTTAATCTGGGTAACACTGCTTCCGGTACTGTATTGTCTGACCCAACCACCAATGCAGCGTGCACCATATTGCCTAACGCTGAAGCGAATGTATTTGGGGCCACCCTGCCCATTGCTAATCTTGGTAACACTACTTCAGGTGCTGTATTGTACCACCCAACCATCAATGCAGCGTGCACCATATTGCCTAACCCTGCAACAAATGTATTTGGGGCAATCCTGCCCATTGTTAATCTGGGTAGCAATGTCTTATGCACTAGACTAATGTTGTACTCGCATCTGCCTCCAATATAAATGCAGCCTCCCTGACCAACTCGCCACCACCAATCCATGACTCACCAACATAGGGGCCCAACCAAGCCCTATAACCCATATACCACCCCCGTCTAGGCCACAGTCACCAGCAAACTCTCTCCTATCTTCCTCATCACCAAAGGCCCAACCTACACATCTCCCCCACAGCTGAACTCACAGGAGTACTAATTAACACTAGATCATTACCAGCACTTGCACTCGACATCCACAACCTCATCCTATATAACCACCTGGGTGTCCTAGAAATCACAGAAACCTGGCTTCACCCAACTTTGGGGCCATGAATGTCGCTGGCTATTCCGGACAATTACACTATCTACAGGAAAGACTAGCCAACCTCTAAAGGTGGCGGACTAGCAATTATTGCAAAGGAAACAATACCCATCCACAATATAAACAACCTAGCCATACAATCAGGTGAATCACTATCCATTAAATAAACCCTCTCCTACACAGTTACACTGAACCTTCACCTAATATACAGACCACCTGGACCTGTTCACTCCTTTGAGAAAGACATAGTATCCCCCTATCCTCAGAAGCCAAACCCTCATCCAGAACTGCTATCCTTGGTGACTTCAACCTCGGTTTTAACATCCCTGCAGACTCTCATGCCTTATCCTTGGCAATGTCCCTTTGCACCCTGGGCTTCGCTCAGTGCATCCATGAACCCACACACACCAAAGGTCGAACACTTGACTGGCTTGCCGAATGCAACAGCAATATCAAGATGCTAACCAACCATCCTTGCCCGTGGTCCGACCATAATGTTATCTCATTCGCCATGCCTGTGCACATTACAAGGACACATACTCCCTTACTGCACCCAGCCTCTCTAACCAGAAAGACCCACAACATTACTCATGACACTATCCCCCCTACTTAAGCCCCTCATAACTCTCAAACCCATTATACAATCTTGGTCAACCTCTACAATCACACACTCCTCCAAGCCATTGACAGAATTGCCCCACTAGCTAAATGCAAGCCCACACCATTTGCTCATCAAAACTCCTGGTTCACAGCAGACTTGAATACTGTATGCCATTCTAAGCCAACAGCTGAAACTTCCTGGTGAAAGGCCCCATCAGACTCCAACAAATCCTTACTCACACCCCTATCCAAAGCCTACAAATTAGCCATTTGCAAAGCTAAAAAAGACCACTACAACAACAGAATCGATAACTCTAAATGAAGCTCAAGATAGCTCTTCACCATAATGCACAAACTAGAAACACCCATTGCCCCTCCAGCCAACTGCCACAAGGACCATACTTGGTTCTCATTAGATAACTAACTTATTTGGCACACCCTTTCAGAGCCTTTTTGCCAATAAACACTAACCTGCTCTCTGTAACTGAACTGTGCATCCTGTACTTGAATTTGCATTGTAGTAATCCTAATGTAACCTAAGAATGCCTATAAATGCCTGTAACAGTGCCCTGATGCCTATGGGTTTGGTGCACTTTACAAATAAAAATAAATAAAAAAGTAATATACGATCGGGGGGATATCTGGTCCAACTTTGATCTATTCTCTTAAAAGTGAGAACATATTACGTAGCATGTGTGAAATGGCTGAAACACTGATTAATAATCCCACAGGGCAGTGTAGAAAACACTTGTTTATAAATGATTGGTGTGAAATTATAGAAACAAATAGGTTTTACACAATACGGAATTCGATATGCCACTTGCCACGCTCCCCTATTCTTTGGGTAAATTCCCGAATTCATATTGGAGATTAGAATTTCTGCGATTCAGATTGGATCTACTTCCTACAGGAGAGATTCTCTATATTCGCTCTAAATCTACTGGCGTACAAAATGGCTGCAATTATTACAATTAAGTAGAGACCATACAAACGCTAAATCATCTTTTGGTGCAATGACCAGCATTGCATTATTTGCGGTCAATAATGTTCGGATGTTTTTCATAACTGGGGAAAATTGCCAGACGTCCTATGGATTTTGGGTACGCTTATCTGATGTAACCAAGTGTCTTTGACAATTGCTGTCCTTAACATTCTACATATAATTAATTTGAATCATTTAAGGGTTAATATGTGAACTTTTATTGAAGTAATTAGGATAAATATTTTAAAGATCAGTCAGATTATTCTTTTGTGATTTTAATATTGAAAAGTTTATACATGACACTAATGAATAGTTATAATTTGATGTGTTGTTTGTCTTTGTTTAAGGTGTACTTAGATAAACTAATTTCACAATAAATAAATAAATAAAAAGTGTCAGCACTTGAGCAATTAGCAGGTACAATTGTCCTGCCTGCATGGTGTACCTGATGGGCAGAACATCACCTGGCTTGTCCCTTAAAGGTGGACTGTGCTTGATACTGAGGGTGAGGACTCTTGGCATTTCCTTTCTTTATCTTAGAGTCACCATGTTTGGGATCCTGGTCAGTATGAAGTTGGTGCACAGTCACAGTTTGTGATGTTCTTGTTAGTTTATGCTGTTACTGACTGATTATATTCTGATGGCATCACAGCAGCTCAGTACCTGCCCCCCCCTGATTGTTCTCACATTGTTCTGGGTCAGGAGGTTCAGGAGGTCTGATCTGCTATGGAAATCTGAGGCCAATGCCAAAGAGAAAGTTGTGTCCACATGGGACACACAGTGAGGGTGGGTGCTAAGGCTCATCCTAATGTTTGGTAAAAACCCATACGAATTACAGTTGGTTCTGTAGAGAAATATCAAATGTTCAGTGCCACCAGATCGCCCACAGCACCTAAGAGCATGTTGCAACACAATGTCATGCTGGCTGAGCGCAAAGAAAAAGCATGAGATTGGTTGCAACAATATAGGGCACCATTCCCACTATAAAATGCATTGTCAAGCTGCTTGATCATCAATTTTTCTAACATGCCGTGTTGCTTTCTCCCTGCCCACTTCTGCCTCAGTTCTGTCTCATCTTGATCTGTGACCAGTTGAGATACCTCAGTTGTCCACCTTTGTACTCAACACCTGAAAGAAATGTCTGCCTCTTTGTGTACGTGGATTAATCCTAAGAAGGAGCTAGGATGTGTCAAATTAAGCAAGACATGTTTAACACGTGTTTACATCTATGATTCGTTATGGGTTCAAGACTTCTATGCTCAAACAATTACACACCTGGACAATAGCAAATTTAATTTCATGCCATATATTTAGAAGAAGGTGATTGTTCTCTAAATCTCTGATAATCAACATGAATCAGTCGTGCTCAATAGTGCAACAACCAATGTTCTCCTCACCCATGACAGTTAAAGATAAAACATGAACACATTCGGGCAGATTCGTAAAAACATGCACATCTCAATGAAGCGCTGTGGTGCAAAGATGGGCTTGCGTCATTGTGCATCTTACTGTGGCACATAAACACACACAAATATCCTGTACACAGAAGTGCACACATTGTTGCACAATAGATGCACAAGTAAGTTGGCATTTCATGGTGCATCTGACAAGATATCCATGTTTCTGATGCCTCTGTCAGATGCATATGATTTATGTGCAAATGCATGTGTGAGCAGAACAATGCACCAAACACATGTCCATCTCACTAAATGCCCCCAAAATGAGTGGAATTACCTTAAAAAACACAAGCAAGATTTTCATATGCCATATGTTCATTCTCTTTTTGTGTTATGTGCATAATAAGTCTGGGAATAAGATGAAGAATGCATATATTTGAACTTCAGCTCTTGTGGTGACTCTACTTTCTTATGTGGATCACTTACCATGGGGCTAGAGGTATACCAATTAAATGTTTCAGGTGGGGACATTTTGTTATTTTATAATGTACTTGTTATGAAACATGGACGCAAGAACTTTCACACTTTTGTAGACCTCTATGAATTATGTCCTAAATATGCATTTATTCAACCCCTATATATAGTCACCTAGCTACCTTTCGGAGAAACTCAGCATCTCTGGCGGACAGCCCACCACCAGAAGCCAGGACATGGGCAGACTTGAAATCTGCAATGTGTTGCCCAAACTCAGATGGGCTTTGATCATAAACCTTCCAAATATGAGTTTAAGAATAGCAACGGTGAATTTTCTTAATGCCCTTCATTTGAAAGAAAATGAAAACAATGTATAGGCTTGTTGAAAACAATTTTCCAAATGATCTAACACTTCAATAACTTTGTAGACAATGGCCCTCATTCCGAGTAGGGCGGTAAGGGATACCGGGCACCGGTAAGGAGACCAGTGCCGGTAATCCCTTACTGCCCTACTACGAGGTCCCTTAGCGGGTCCCTTCCTTAACGCCTGGAAATCTACCAATGCAAAAAGGAAAGGACCAGAAAATAAGCTTTCTCTGCCTACGCCCCAAGACTATGGAACCTCCTGTTACGCTCACCTGGCTCCCACAGAGGCGTCGATCTGAACTGGACAGCTGCGGTCTCCACCAATGTGACGCGTGGGGCCAAGATGACGGACTGGACTGGCCCACCTAGCTTCATTTGCTTGGCCCGTAGGAAAATTCTTCTGCAAATAGAGGAAGGGAATTAACCACCCTTGGAGTTCAGTGTAAATCTCCCACCCCCGCTGTTCTCCCCACAGATCACCTTTGATGTCCCCTCTTATAGTCTCACCTGATGGTTTGAAAAGATGAGCTCTCCATCCTGCATTGAGCGCAGGGGTGCATTGATAACCAGTTGCTTCACTGGCTCGAAGGAATTGGTGAGTTCCAGAACAATATTGACTCCGAAAAGTATGTAGTTCGTAAGATTTCAAATGCCTGACTTTCACTCTTGTCCGATTCCTTGCAGATTGCAGCTTGACCCTAGTGAAGAGTTCCTCGTGGCAACCGGTAATATTCTGGTAAGGATTTGTATTTCCAACACAGTTCGATAAATAATGTCAATATGTAACCTGTTGCTTTCTCCCTTATTCAGGCACTGAGAGAAAGTATGAAGTGTCGGGGAATAATACCTCAAGAGGTAAAATCAGGTAAGTCTAATGTGGTGAGGAGAGTTCCCCTTGATAGTCCCTTTGTTTCACCTTGCTGTCCTTTTATTTCCCCTTAGGGGCCGGGGTTCGGCGAAGATGCAGTGGAAGCTGCGCCGACCCGTGAAGAGGAATAGTACCCCTGGTGGTAAAATCAGGTAAGTCTATGGGGGGGTTACTAATATTCCTCTGTGTATTCCCTTGGCTTACCTTGCTGTTCTTGTCTACTCCTTAGGTGCCGGAATGCGGCGGGAACATGCAGGAGGATGCAGTGGAATGTGAAGATGCTGCAAAGGCCGGTGAGTGCAGCGCGGCGCTGCAGCAGGCGAGGCGACGTGCATAAAATAACTTCTTTCTTCCAGCTCGAAGGCGCGATGGTTTGGGAATTCAGGTAAGGATCAAAGGTATTGCTATTGTTCTAACCTTTTCTCCTTCTTTCTCCCTTTTTCTAGGAGCTCCAAACTCGAGTCGGGCGTGGCAGAAGACTGGATGCAGACTTGCAGGCACGGTGAGCGTTACGCTGCTGGATGCAGAATAACACGAAGCGTGTGCTGCTCTTCGGGCGTGGTCTAAATAGCCTCCAAAGTAGTCCCAGGTAAGTATTCCTCCCCAGCCCCACCCAAGTAAAAAAATAGTCCCTAGGAAAATTGTCCCTTTCAAGCCTCATTTGGCTTGGAGCTCTTGCAGCATGATCTGCATCAGGTAAGTTCTACTCTATGAGCCTGGCGCCTATGGCACCAGGACTGACTCTCCATATGAGCCTGGCGCCATAGGCACCAGGACCGCACCCAAACAGCCCCTAGCAGGGGTTTTTGGGCTTGCCCAAAATAACTTGATGCCTGCTTCCGGGGTTGCTGGATCTGGTCTGGGTCCCCGGGGTAAGCATCATGACACCTCCTCCCCATCAGCATCAGACTCGCCCTAACACTCCTACCATTCAGAAAAGAATTCAAGACCCAACTCTTCAAGGAATCTCTCCACCTGAACACCTAGACCAACACATCTCCCTCTGTGCCACCTGACTTGCTAGAACCCACCCGCCCCTCTTCTCCCTGCCACCCTATACAGCTGTACCCCTCCTCTGTGCCCCTCTGTATCCACCCCTGCTGTATTTCTGTTGTGTTGTTACCTCTGGAAAGCGCTCTGTTATTTATCTGTACCACATGGAAAATGCTATACTTTCTAATGTTCTCTCATTGTTCTGACCACACATAATTGCAAAATGCTGAACCTCTAAAATGAGGCTGGGATGTGCATCGGCATCATGTATTGCCGCAACACCTCTGAGGACACATGCATGTCATGTACATTCACTGGCCAGTTGCCTTATCCAGTGGCAACCACTTATGGGCATATTATCCTGCCTCACACTGTTATATGGCATATCACTGATAGATATACATGTCTAGTTTTGGTCTATAATGGCATTCACATTCATGATTATGTTACCCCCTTCGCAACTGATCTGTACATGCAAGTAAAGCCATTGGGCCTCATTACACGGATGGCGGTAGGGATTTAACGTTACCGGTAATGGATTACCGGTAACGTTAAATCCCCATGTGGATCACGACCCGGCACACCGCTATTAGCGGCACCGGGTCGTGATTAGCATGTGCACTTGCCTTGTGATGCTGTGCTAATAGCGTCATAGCGTAATTAACGGGATGGAGGGTCGTGCGCACGCTGCCTGCCCGCTATTAGCGGCACCGCTAATTACGGTGCCACTAATAGCGGGCAGGCAGCGTGCGCACGACCCTCCATCCCGTTAATTACGCTATGACGCTATTAGCACAGCATCACAAGGCAAGTGCACATGCTAATAGCGGCATGGTAAATCCCCCCAAACCCCTTACCGCCATGGTGCTAATACCGGCAGCGCGGACCACCCGTTAAGGGAAATGAGCAGTGTCCCCACCTGCCACAGGTGGACCAAACCAGCACAGGTGGAGGCAATGGAGACTGTGGCAGCTCAAAAGGAGCACACCACACCCCTTCCCACACCCCTTCCCACACCAAGATGGTTCCAATACTGGCAGCATTACATGGCCTGGAGGACCTCATTGCAGCGCAGCTGCTACAACAACAGGTAGCACAAAGGAGACGCAGGAGGAGGAGGAGGAGGGCAAGACAGGCACAGCAAGCACCACAATGGCACCTAATCATACCACAGAGGCACCCACCAATACCCAGGATTAGAGCCAGTCCATTCAACCTGACCCCTGAGCAGATACACACCCTGTACCGTCTGGACAGGGGTACCATCACCAGCATCGTGGACATGATCCACGACGACATTGTGAGCCTCATAGACATCAGAACTGCCATCCCCCCACCACTGAAGGTGGTGAGTGCGCTCCACTTCCTGGCCACAGGCACCTATCAGCATACAGTGGGACAGTTGCATGGCATCTCACAACCAGTATTCTCACGCACGCTGAACCAGGTACTTGATGCACTCCTGAAGCATGCACCTGCACACATATCTGTGCCATAGTCTGCCCAGGAGATTGCAAACACAAAAGTTGGCTTCTATGCAATGGCAGGCATTCCAAGTTGCATCGGGGCCATCGACTGTACCCATGTGGAATTGGTGGTCCCACATCACAATGAAGTAGTGTACCGAAACAGGAAGCAATTCCACTCTATCAATGTCCAAATGGTATGTGACGCCAACAAGATAATCACACATTGCTGTGCCAGATTCCCAGGATCAACACATGATTCCATGGTTCTGCGGAACTCAACTATCCCACGCTACATGGAGCGACACACCGGACAACGTTCGTGGCTACTTGGTGAGTAGCAGGGCAAGCACATGGCAGCGTGATTTGGGGGGGGAGAGATACATACTCCAACTGGGTGTGATTGGGGGGGGGAGATACATACTCCAACTGGGTGTGAATGGGGGGGTGAGATACATACTCCAACTGGGTGTGAATGTGGCGGGGAGATACATACTCCAACTGGGTGTGAATGGGGGGGGGAGATACATACTCCAACTGGGTGTTGACTGGCGTCCGTAGGGAAAATGGACATACAGATGTACGCCAATGTCCTTCAGGGAAGGCCACGATGTACTTGAGAAGAACCCACATGCAATTCGAAGGTGCACAACATTAAGAACAATGCAGGTTGCAAAATATTACACATCCATCCACATTGCACATCATGCCACGCCACATATTACACAAATCAGCAACATGGCGTCAAGACAGTAATACAGAATCAGTGCAGCACAACATCAATCCAGCAACGCGCCCTTGAATGTATGCAAAGGGATCACCCCTAGACATAGCACTGAACCACACACCTATGGCACCACTGAAGTGATGCTTCACAGCATGGCAACATCGGTGTCAGGATGTCAGTACACTAGCAGTGTGGTACCAAATTTGGATGGGCCAGTGACACCTAAGACCTGGCCTCACCCAGGACATGTCAATTACTGTTGGAGGCATTAATGTGGCATTTCTACTTGCAGGGTCGACCTCCAACTTGCACGTTGCTGTCACACAGACCATCTGCATGTATGCTGTCAATTCAGTACTTGAATCACAATGCAATGTCAATTTGTGTGATGTGAACAGGCCGATCTTGAGGTGAACAGTAACAGGACCCCGTTCATTCCCCCATACAGGTGATGTGGGCTATCCCCTGAAGACCTGGCTCCTCACACCTGTACAGAACCCACAGAACAGGCACGAGGAGGAATACAATCGTGCACATACCCGTACCCGCATCGTGATCGAGCAGACTTTTGGACTTTTGAAGTCACATTTTAGGTGCATTAGCAGGTCTGGTGGTGCTCTCCTGTATGGACATGAGAAGGTGGGCAAGATCACCATGGCATGTGTCATGCTGCACAATATGTGTATCAGACGGAATGTGCCACTGCCCCCTGACGTTGAAATAGAAGCACCTGATGAGGATGAGGATGGTGATGAGGACAGAGGTGAAGGGGATGCAGGTGTTGCAAGAGGGGATGGCCAGGAGGGACGTGCTGTGAGACAGCGTCTGATCAACCAAATATTCTGAGGAACATGTTTCCGTACTGTCACATAGATATGGGGGGTAATGCACTGGTGTATGTTTTGAAGCACACAATGGACCCTGTCGCCAATAAAGCACACACACACAATGAAGATGTACAAACCTGTGTTTTGATCAGAAACCAGTGTATTGAGTGACATAAAGGTGTAGAAGTGCAAGCCCCAAAACATCCCACCACCCTTCCCACCCCCCCACAACAGACCCATAACACCCTTCCCACCCACCCCCACAACAGACCCAAAACACCCTTCCCACCACCGCCCACAACAGACCCATAACACCCTTCCCACCACCACCCACAACAGACCCATAACACCCTTCCCACCACCCCCCACAACAGACCCATAACACCCTTCCCTCCACCCCCCACAACAGTCCCTCATGTGTCTGCCATGTATTCCCTGGACAATGCATACAGAGGGATCTCCATCAACCCCCTATTTTCCATTGTCCTTGAAAGGATCTTGAGGGTTGCCAGACGTGCGCCTGGTGGTGCGCGATGAGCGCCGGAGGGGGCTTGTTTGTCTCGACCCGGAAGATGAGGATGGGGCAGACTGGCCTTGTTGGGAAAAGTGGCGGTCCTTAGTGTCAGCCATGCGGACAAGGACCTCCCTGAGCCTCGCTATCTCATTGCATAGCCTGTCGGTGTTGGCATCCATCCGCTCAGTGCAGTGCCTCGCCGCCTCGACAATGTTCTCTCTGAGATTGGCAGCCTCCTCAACATGCTGGCCGACCAGCACAGTCAGCTCGTTTTGGCGCTGCAGGATGGTGGTGAGTTGGGGGGCAGTGCTGGGTGACCGTGCACTGGATGCTGTGCCCTCCGATGCATCCACTGCAGCAGGTGATGGTAACATGGGGGACATGATTGCAGGGTTGGTGTCCTCAACAGTCCCATCAGACCCAGGGGTCTGGAATGGCACAGGCGCTGGGGTTCCAGGGGGGCTTGGGGTGTGCATCTCCATGTGCTGGCCTAGGGTGTCCTCCGGATCGGATAGGGGGGCAGTGGCGGCTGCCTCACCAGCGGAGCTAGCCGCAGCTGATGGTGGGCCCTCGGTGGCTGGCATTGGTGCCAGTAGGTTCACCTCCGGTGGTGGGGCCGCAGTTGGTGGTGCAGCTACTACTGCCCTGGCAGTGGCACTATGACGATGTTTCCTACTCGTCAGGTGTGCCCTTCCCCCCTTGCCCCTGGATGTTGTTGGGGTTTCCTCCGGCTCCTGTGCCCTTGGCCTCTTGCATGTAGCTGGTGCCTTTGATGCATCAGCGGCATCCTCCCCATCTGTATGTGAGCCTGTCAGGGACGAGAAGGGGGATATCATTGGTTGCGATTCAATTTACTTAATGAAGATTACATGGATGATGCAGTTGTGGCCATTGGGACTCAGTGGTTGTGGATGCAGGTGATGTGCCAGTTCAGTGCCTCATCCATGCATCGCTGTGTTTGGGACTTGTCTCTGGTGATGTGTGCATGTGTGTGTGTTTGGGTCTGACACTGGCATGGTGAGGGATGGATGCATGTGTGGATGTGTGTCCATGCATGAGAGGAGTCTGTGCTCACATATGGGGGTAACAGTACATTCACACGGCATCCTGTCATGTGTACACTCACCTCCATCAGAAGTGGTAGCCACGCCGATCTCCATGCTGCCCACTCCCTCAATGGATTCAACGGCAATCATGTTTGCGCATGTCTCCTCCCATTCCTTCATCCGGATTGGTGACCCATCTCCACCGGCACTGGCAATGCGGTGGTTCTCAGCCAGGATGCCCCTCAACCGCAGCCTGAGGTCGTCCCACCTCTTCTTGCATTCGCTCACGGTGCGCGTGCTGGTGCCCACAGCACTGACTTTGAGAGCTACCTCCTCCCAGATGGCTTTTTTCTTCAGCAAGGTTGGCCGGCGCATGTCATTTGCAAAGACTACCTCTACATGCTCTGCAAGGGTCTGTGTTAACATGACCAATTCCTCATTGGTATATTTTTCCTTGCGCTGCCTGTCACTGGTTTTCTTCAAAGCCTTGGGCATGATGCAGGTGTCCCAGATGAATTTGCACAGCTCCCAACTCAAAACAGGTCCAGGGTGCAGAGGATGGCAATGGATTGTGTTTTTAAAGATGGCCGCCGTGCTCTTTCCCGTTCCTGTGCGATGACGCTATTTCCGGTTCTGCAATTTAACAGTCACCGCTAATAGCGGTGACCGCTAATGGCGCGAGGGCGGAGGTGCTATCTGCACTTTTTCCGGAAGGCAGTAAATGACTTTTTGGGGACTTTAGCGGCATGGCGGTAGGGTCATTAACGGCATGGCGCTATGCTCGTGTCCGCGTACTCGTAATGGTACGCCATTAGCGCCCTCTTGCGAGGGCGGACACGTTAATAGCGCCATGCCGCTAATTTGCGGTTTTTAGCGCACGACGTGTAATGAGGCCGATTGTCTCCTGTTCCTGTACGAGTGTTCGATAGCTGCAGGGATATAAGTGTCACATGGTTGCAATCAATGGCACAGCACAAGCACAGAACCCAGCTATAAAATGCCCTCACCGCTCCTGCCCTGTTACATGAATATTGAGACATGCCTATATGTGCCCTTGCAGATGCAAGGATCAGATTGAGTACCTTGCATAGGATCTGTGTGATTTGTTCGAATTCATTTGATTGTAGTGGAATTAATCAATTCTTTTTGTGGTAGTTTTTGTCACAAATATAGGTGGGGGAGTCCCCTGTCAGCCCGCCCCCCTGGCCCCCATATTAATTATTACCCTAAACCCACCCCCACATATATTTGCAGCAAAAACAGTCACCCAAAAACTCAATAAAATCAATCACGATCAAATCAGCCACATTCAAATTGGGTAATACCCCTTGCATAGGGCCTGTGACTGTTATGACTATGCTACTACAACTGTGATGCCACTGGTTCACCACAAGGAGCCTGTAGCAAGGAAATGCATATCACAGTATGTTGATTTATGGTTGTATGGGGTGGGTTCAGTGGTTGAAGTGAGCGTGAGCGTTTGGGAACGTTCTCGTAAACACCCGATGCAAGTGTTTGGGGGTTTATGTTATGCGTGTGGGGATGGGGGGGGTTTATTGCTGGGGCAGGTCAGTAGGGAACATAGTTCCACTACTTCTTTTCGTACACTTCGACCACTGGATGGGTTTGCATTGTAGGTGTGGTAAGAGCGCTATCCTGCTGACTCATCATCTCCAGTTTTAAATGGGGATGGGAAGTGGTACCTCTAGGTGACCTCTTTATCATCCATTTGCAATAAGGCAACCCTCCTCATCAGTTGGTGCAACCTCATGGTGCCTACTCTATCTGTTCTTTAGGGATGTGTACCTGTCTCTCTGTCCTGGGCTTTTATACTGTGTTGGTGGTTGTGATTGGGGTGCACTGTGTGCTTCTTTGGTTGGAGAAATCAGTTGCGCTCTTTTTTGGTCCACTTGCTCCACTTGCTCCACATTGTAAAATGAGCAAATGTTGAAGGACATTCTTTTGAGCAAATCTGGTGGCAAGCATTTTTATGGATGTTTTTATGGATGTTTGCTTACTTTCTGTGGTCACTCCCCTTTTGCATGCCTAATTTTTAATTAATGTAATTTTGTGTATTTGTATGCTTTTACTCTCTTTGCACATCTTCTAAACACATTGTTTGTTCCTTTTATCAACTGGCACATCTCTGAGATGCGCAGTTCTGTGAATGAGGTACATCTATTTCTGGCTCATTTGTGGCACATCACAGATTTGTGCATATTCTTATTTTTGAACATCTGCCCCATTTAGTTTAAACTGTGTAAACGTCTCACAAATTGAATCCTTTTATTGTCTACACCAAGATTAAAACCAATTCTGTTTTCACGCTGTGCCTGCGCTTGTTTTGGAAGGTAGCTTCACACTAATCCCTTCAACGTTGATGTAAATTATTGCCTAAACAGCTCCAAGAGATAAGTGAGTCTTAAAACAACCTCTTAAAATGTCATGAACATAAGTGCTGTTTGTCTGCCTTTCTGACTAAGGAAAACTAGCATTTGATCTGAAAAACAGTGGGTGTGTTTATATTCATGGGCAATGTAGCTGTCTCTGCAACACCAGTTATATGAAAACATGTTAACCACAGCAGAAGTTTACTGAATACACCTTGACTGTTGCTTCGGAGTCACTTCCTCATTGGTTACTTGCTGCTTGGGCGAGTTCATTTGAAATATGTTGTTTGCAGCTAAATATTTTAATCCATTATTTAAGATATCACAGCTGTCCCTTTTCCCAAGTCATGTGTATAATGCATGCCCCTCTCTCTGGAATGGGTTTTAATAAAAAAAAAGAAAAGTGCAATTTCTTTTGTCAATACGTTTATTTGAGCCCTATGCATACAGAAGGGTTATCATAGCCTCGCATCTTCTCTCTGTTCCCTTGATGGTTCCATGCTGGCATCAGCTATAGGCGCAAATGAAGCCTGCCAGCTGCCAAGTCTCCTCCTACAGCTCTTGTATCAGTCTACTCTTTATAGTATGGAAGACCACTCAGGTTAGATGTTTTCTCAACAAGTATTTATTTGCACACAAGAGCAGTGGATAACAGGCCCCCCTTTGGCCCTATACCAATTTAGGCGTGCTTTTAAATGTTAGCAGGGGGGGGCGTGGCCAGCGCGCATGCCGTAAAGACAGACCTCCACGGAGCTCCGTCCGCGATCCTGAAACTATCGCACAACTTACGCTGAAACCGGGTCTACGAGACTTACTAAGGCCAGAATAGTGTGGGGGAACCGATCGCCAGCACCCGACAACAACTTTGGGTGGAATCGGAGACCGAACGGCGGAGAACGGGAAGCCCGAACTCGAGTCCCCCCGGGATTCCAAGATGGCGGCGCCCGCCGCAGAGTAGGAAAAGGCCAGCCTCGGCCCCCTGGGTCCCACCACGAACTGTTGCAGAAGGGGGCGGCTGCTGCGGAGGAGCCTGTCGCCGGCGGACATCTGAGAGCGGGAGGCCGGCGCCAGCGATTGCCAGTGTCGGCTGCGGAGGTGGATGAAATCGCGGCGCGGGCACGGCCGGGAGGAGGTCGCATTTGCCGCGGACGCTGGAGCGGGGAACACGGAGCAGTTCCGGCGGTGAGAAAACGCTTGAAGTGAGATTGGGTCCCCTTTACAACACTCCCCAGCGGGACCACCCGCAGTTTACCTCACGCAGTCCCAGCAGCCTGGGGGAGCGAGGCCTGGGGCCCAATACTGACTCCTGCGAAGAGGACTGGCCCGTTTGCTCTAGAGGCTGCCTGATACGCGGGTAAACCCGCGAGACGAAGACCCCAGCGGGCAGAACCCACTCACACCACGGGTGGCCAATAGCCTGACACCTACAGGCCGGTATCCCGTTGGAGAAACCGGCAGGAAGCCGAAAATACCGGACGCAACCTGTGGCCCTGGGCCTAACCACTCCCTGAGCAGGGCCCTCCATACTCTCTGAACCAAACGGCGGGAAACACCGGCAACCAGAAGCAACCGAGTACCCGAGGTAGGATCCTTTGGACCAAGTTCCCTAATATCCCAACACAGGGATCGCCGACGGATCTTCACCCTGCCGGGGGCAGCACTTACAGATCATTAATCAGAGGATGTCTCCCCCCAGGTCCAAGCCGAAACTAGTCACGATGGATTCCTTCACGACAGTCAGGCCCCAACGACAGTCAACACAACAAGACCAAGAAACCCCTGAGGACCCGCCTCAACAAGAGGAAGACCTTAAACACACGCAAGTCCTCCAGGCGATAGCGGCCCTCCGCTCATCACTCGAGGGACGGCTTGAAGAAGTGAAATCTGACATGCAACTGATGCGGCAGGACGCCCGCAATCTAACGGAAAGAGTCACGGTGACTGAGACAGCCCTGCAGGAAAATGTTGAGAACACCCGAGATTTGGAGATGACGGTTAGAGACTTGGAACAGAAGGTAGCAAGGCTAGAAGCCCGCTCTGAGGACGCTGAAGGTCGGGCGCGCCGTAATAACATTCGTATACTGGGGGTCCCTGAAGATTTGGAAGGCCCGGACCCGACAACCTTCATCGAAACGCTCCTACAGCAGGAAATAGGGGCGGCAAAACTCTCCCAGGGGTTCTCCGTTGAAAGGGCTCACAGGTCTCTCCAGAGACGTCCCCCACCTGGATCACATCCACGCCCAATCATAGCTAAGATCCTAAACTTCAGAGACCGCGAAATCATACTCCGGTTCTCCAGAGAAGGCGGGGAGATTAAAAGAAATGGCTCCACAATAGTCATATACCCAGATTACACCCCTGCAGTACAGCGAGCCAGGAACTCTTACATTCCGATAAAAGCCCGGCTGAGAAAGCTCAACTTAAAATATATGCTCTTATACCCGTCACGACTCAAGGTTCTATATAAAGGAAAAGCAACGTTCCTGGAGACCCCAGCCGCAGCCAATATGTGGCTTGAGCATAACAACCTGGCGGACGACAAGGAAGACCCACCGAACTCAGATCGGGGATGACCACCCACCCCCGGATGAATGTGAGCGACGGCAATCCCTGCAGCAATTGAAAGGGAAGCAACACGAATCGTAGTTAAACGAACCATCAGGAAAGTTCTATCATTAAACCCGCTACATCGGACGCGAGACCCAAGGAGCACACAAGCGGCGGACAAACAACCCACCCCACCAACAAAGGTGTAAGCAGTTTGCTCACACACAACCTGATCCGGAAGGCCAGGAGTGGCCTGGAAGGCTCAGGAGCCCCTGAGCGCTGCAAGTTAAAAGCGGCTGCTAGGGTCAGTTTGGAAAGTTTAGTTTAGTTTTCCTCCCGTTCACCAAAATGGGATGCACACAAGTTAAAAAATCTCCAACCAGCGAAAGACCTGGGGCCGGAGCGAGAGGGCGGGCGAGGAGAAGACCAGGACGGTGTGGCAGGACATATGAAGGTAACAGGGGTCTGACAACTGTGAGTGTGACTCAATTACTCTGTAATGGCGGCTAAGATGAATATAAAGATATTGACCTGGAATGTGAGAGGTTTGGGATCATACCTACGCCGGAATAGGGTCAAGTCCTATTTATATAGAAAGAAAGTACAGATAGCGTTACTCCAAGAGACACATTGCACGGCTGAATCCTTAGCGAAACTAAGTGAACACTGGGGAGGCCAGGGGGCCGGATCTTCGTACTCCAAGTATGCAAGAGGGGTATATACTTGGATTCACCCACAACTCCCTTTCCGGATAACTAAGACCGAGTCCGACCCAGAGGGAAGATTTGTAATAATCTGGGGCAGGCTAGAACAATCGGATATTTGCATAGTGAACTCTTATCTCCCCAATACTAACATCCCATCACACTTAAACTCCATGTACACTAAGATTGCACTAAACAGGCATGAAATCCTGTTTTGGGGGGGAGATTTTAACTGTGTCCATGATCCGATACTAGATAGGTCCCTCCCACACCCGAAAGGGCCCTCAGCAGCTACCACAGCCCTCTCCCTACTAGTCAATAGGTTACACTTGGCAGATACCTGGAGGGAGTGCCATCCCGACGCTCGGGAGTATTCATATTTCTCCACTCCACATGGCCTCCACACCAGACTGGACTATGTTTTTATAAGCGATGAGCACCTTCCACAGATAGAAGAAGCCCAATATCTGGGCAGAACCATTTCGGACCACTCACCCCTCCTGGTGGGCTGGAATCACACTGGCCCCAGACCTCCTATCCCAATGTGGAGAATGCCGATAGATGCCCTGGGAGACCCGGCATTTAGGGAGGACCTACACGAATTCATAGAAAACTTCATAGAAAGAAACACTGGGAGCGTAGACCGCCTAAGCACAATGTGGGACGCCCTGAAAGTAGTGACGAGAGGAGAAATAATAGCAAAAGCAGGGGGCATCAGGAGACAACTTAGGGGTGAACTGGCCCACTGGGAGCGGGAAATAGAACAACTGGAAGCAGCCCCGGTCGACACGGAACACAGGGAAGACAACCTCAGAGCACTTAGAACTAATTCCACCTCGGCATGGAATAGGCTCGCCAAATTTGATTATGCCACCAAAACCAATCGTATACACACGGAGGCTGACAAACCAGGCAGAATGCTTGCCTGGCTCTGCAAAAAAGAACACCCCAGGCACACTATTACAGGATTACACACCGAAGAGGGGGAGGTGGTACAAACACAACAAGCTATTAACGAAACGTTTAAGGGCTTCTATGAACACCTTTACTCACATGATGACCAGGTCCCCCTAGAAAAAATCACGGACACCCTTGAAGAGATAGGACTCCCCAGGATGCCCCCAGAGCAGTCAGAGGCCCTAGACACAGAAATCACAACTGAGGAAATCACGGACGCTATTAGATCACTAGCCACTTGCAAGACCCCTGGGAGCGATGGCCTACCCACAGAGTTTTACAAGACGTATGAGCCCACACTAACGCCCCTGCTACATGAGGTCTTTCTCGAAGCATATGAGACAGGGATACTACCCGATAGCATGAGAGAGACCCTCCTGATCCCGATTATCAAGCCTAATAAACCCCCCGATAGATGCGACTCTTATCGCCCGATAGCAATGCTTAATTACGACGCGAAAATTCTGACAACAGTATTAGCAAATAGAATGGCCAGAATTATAGGGGAATTAGTACATGAGGACCAATGCGGATTCATACCTGCCCGAAACACAACCATGAATTTGCGCCGAGTGCAACATGTCATCGCCCAAACTGGGGATGGCACAGAAGCGTTCGCATTGTTATCCCTAGACGCCATCAAGGCGTTCGATTCGATCTTTTGGGAATGGCTATTGGCGGTTCTGGAGGGGTTTGGTTTCGGCCCTAGGTTCATAAGGTGGATCAAGATACTCTACACGAAGCCTAGAGCCAGAGTAAAAACTGGGAAGCATGTATCGGAGGTCTGGAACATATGCAGAGGGACCAGACAGGGCTGCCCCCTTTCCCCCATGCTCTACGTACTGGGCCTGGAACCCATTGCAATCTATTTTCGAAAGCAATTTTTTGATGCTGGGATCCGACTGGGAGACACTGACCACATCATTTCTCTCTATGCGGATGATGTCCTATTATTTGTCAAGGACCCATATTATAATGTGCCCACGATGCTGGAGGTCCTAGATAATTTTGCGAAGGTCTCTGGAATAAAATTCAGCAGAGCCAAATCCTGCCTCTTCCCCCTGGCAAGTCTTAAGGGAAAAGAACCATCGGAGCTTCCTTCGGTGGGAATAAGGTGGGAACACACCTCGTTCAAATACTTGGGCATACACATAATGCATTCCCCGGAACAAATGCATGAGCGCAACACTAAAGCTGCTCTCCCGGCCCTGAGGAAATCCATGGCCTTCTGGGCGAAACTCCCCCTATCCATGATGGGCAGGGCCTCCATAACTAAAATGATTGTCCTTCCCAGATTCCTGTACGGATTTCAAAACGTACACTTCTACATCAAAGCGCCCTTCTTTCGCCTATTGGAAACTATCCTGAGAGACTTCCTGTGGGGGAAGGGAAGACGAAAGATAGCGCTTGCCACGTTGTCACTACCGTACACTCAAGGGGGAATCCAACTTCCAAACTTCGAAAAGTACTTCCTAGCAGCGCAGCTTGGCTTTGTCACCAAGTGGCTAGCAGACGATGCCACATCGGAGACGCCACTCCTGCAGCCGCTGGTCTCCCCGTTATACTTGAAAGAACTTCCCTGGGCCCCCACCCATTTGATAAGAAATTCCCCCCTATTGGTCTCGCTTGGACGCAAAATCTGGCATAGGGCAGAATCCCTCGCACACGTCAGACACCAGTACTCCCCAAACATACCGCTTATCTCAGACCTATGCAATTCTCCTGCAGATCTGCAACACCTCAGGCACTGGGAACAGAAGGGGATTTACTCATGGGGGGACTTGTACATGGAGGGGGAATTCATGGAATTCGAAACACTTCAAGAACAAAATGATGTCCACACTGGCCAGTTTCTATGGTACCAGAAACTTAGATCCACGGCACGCGCCAGATGGTCGACATGGCCGGAGGAACCGGACACGAACCCCCTGATCACATTGCTATACGAACTAGGAGAGGGAGGGAGACCAGTGTCACAGATCTACAGCCACTTAAACGACACCCCCAATCCACGCAGTGCTGGGCTAAAATCCAAATGGGAAGCAGACATAGGTCGAGAGTTAACAGACTGTGAATGGGAAAGGGCCCTCATATTTCCTAAAACAGTATCCAGAAACCATAGATTTAGGCAAATACAATTGAACCTTCTACATCGTACATACCTAACCCCATTCAGGCTTGCCAAGCTCCATAATACTCAGAGCTCCAGATGCCCCTGGTGCGAAATGGACAATGCGGACCTGTTCCACATGTTCTGGCGGTGTGCCAAGACACACTCACTGTGGTCCTTCATACAGCAGACAAGCGAAACTCTGGGGCTGACCAGATATGAATGGACTCCTGAGGAGTGCCTACTCGGCACATACCCCAGACCAGCAAAACTAAAACACCTCATTAGATTAATGGACATTATGAGCATTCTGGCTAAGAGGACAATTGCAATGTCCTGGAAGAAACCATCGGGACCACAACCAAAAATCTGGCACAGAGAACTGATACGATGGGTGCGAGCTGAAACGAAAGCTTGGGAAGAAAGTGTAGCCAGATCCACGGATGCATCGAGTATGACCCTAGATGCCTGGAGAGGGCTTACAGACCCCCTGTTTTACCCCTCTGATGATAAGCCCCCATGAATCACCACAAGCATGCAGTAGAAGGCCCCGAGAACAGGAGCAGAGTCCTCGAGAAAGTCCAGCCATACCTTCATGTGAACCCTCCTAAAGGAAGTCCCCTCACCTCCTGTAAATCCTGACCCTCCCTGAGCCCCACTCGGTACCGACCCCTCAAGAAGCAGACACCTGGAGATAGTTAAAGTTTCTATGTTAAGTTGTTAAGTTATAAATGTTAATAACCTGAGCCGCAATCTGATTTACTGCTTGATAACAGATTTGACAATTTTTCTGTGCTTGTAACAAATAACAAATGCCAATAAACAGATTTAAAAATAAATTAAATGTTAGCAGGCCCTTGGCCCTAATCAAATCTAGGTGTGATTTTAAATGCTTGCAGGCCTTTGGCCCTATACCAATTTAGGTGTGTTTTTCAAATGTTTACAGCTCCCATGGCCATGATCACATCTAGGTGTGTTTTTTAAATGTTTGCACGCCCTTGGCCCTAATCAAATCTAGGTTTGATTTTCAATGCTTGCAGGCCTTTGGCCCTATACCAATTTAGGTGTGCTTTTCAAATATTTACTACCCCCATGGCCATAATCACATCTAGGTGTGTTATTTAAATTTCTGCAGGCCCTTTATCAATTTAGATGTGCCTTTAAATGTTTGCAGGCCTTTAGCTCTATACCAGTGGGCAGGTTTTAAAATGTTTTCAGCCCCTTTACCAATTTAGATGTGTTTTTAAATGTTCGCATACACTTTTGGCCTTAATACATCCCCTGTCAAGCCTCCGTAGCCCAGACCACCCCTGTACACAATAGTCAACACAGACCAAAGTACAACTCATAATGGCTAGCCCCATTCCCGATCCGGCGCACCACGCTACTGATGCCCTTGAGCCAATAAACCGCCCTAAGAACTACTTGCCAATCGCCATCACCAAATGCAAATGTCTACTCTCTTTGAAAATGGCATTTGTGCTGCCCAACTCATACAACATTCCACCATCACCCTTTCTTCCTCAGACATGGCCTCAAACGCTAAGAAACAATTCTCTGTCGAGAATAGGAACAAGCAACTCACATCCCGCCTATCACTCCTCCTGCCTAAGGCACTGCATCTCCACTCCACAGCTAACCAACAGACCACTACACGCAAGACAGCCCTAAGCGCCAAAAAAGCATGTTCCCATGACAATAGGAACAAGCAACCAGCATATGTCGCATCATCAGCAAGCAGCACCGCCTAACAAATACCCCATTTATCCATAAAAGAAACAAACAACTTAAATCTAGAACTAAGGCCGCTTCTACTACCACAACTCCACACTCCTCGAAGAGAACCAGCTCATCCCTGAGGTTAGGCCCTTACAATAGTTCCTTTGGGGCCACAGACTCCTATACTCATCCGTTCGTGGCAACAAGGTACAACTCTCTCACTACCGCTGAATACATTAAGAAAAACAACACCTCCCCAGAACCCACAACTAAAATGGTCACCTCCCCAAACGACCCTAAAACCATAACACAATTTAAAGGAGTAGAGCAAAGGTTGCATTCACACTGCGCATAAATCACAAAAGTCCATGCATAAGTTGCATGTATTTAATTGATTGTAGGTCAGCCTGACACTTGTTTCGAGCTATGTGCTCTCTGTCCGAGGCTGAACATATCATATACAAATGAGTTTTAAAAGCACATCAAAATAATGTTTCCATTGAGGTAACACAAACCAAAAGACTGTTTAGCCGGGCAGAGAACCATAATCCACATGACAATTCATTTGGGTTGGTGCAAATAAAAAACAATAAGAATTTCAGAATTATGCATTCACAAAAACATAAAGTTGTACCCATCCATGTAAGTATTGCATGTAATACACAAAGGATATCAGGCAGCAGATATGCACATAAAGATAAAGGGCCTCATTACAACTTTGGTGGTAGCCGTGCCGTTAAAAATGGCACGGCTGCCGCCGGAGTTGCATTTTTTCCAGCACCCGCGAATGGGCAAGAACCGGGTCATGCTGAGCTCGGCTGACCCGGTAATTGCCCATTTGCAGGTGCCGGAATTAAGGGCCTCCCGATCCCCATAGGGCTGAATAGGGATGGGGACGTAGGATGCACCGGCACATTCAGAGTTGTGCCGGTGTATCCAACGTGCTCTACTCGCGGGTGCCGTTACAGCTACCAGGAAAAACCTGGTGGGTGGGACGGCACCCGCGAGCAGAGCTTCTAGTATGTCAGTTTGGGAACTACGGTACGGTACATTGTTCAGTGTGCGTGCTGTATCCAAGCTTTACAAGAGCCTCATTGTATATAATAATAAGGAAGAATACCTTATGTAGTCTTGGCGTCAATCTATTCCACAAAAGAATGAAATTACCGGTAAATAACGTGAAGCCATCACCGGTTGTATACAATTCTAACTAAAGAGTGTCTAAATATAAATACTGCCACTTACCAATTGTCGAGTGACCATGGGCACACTTATTGTGCAAGCTGTCATCTTAAAGTAAATATAAAAAACAATACTAATTAGATTAGACACCCTTTGGATTTTAAATTGCAACCAAACTCATATTGATAAATTTAAATTGCAAATACCTATATAATCCGCTGTTGGGTGTTTCCATTCAATAGGTAATGGTAATTACTGCATTCGTGCAGCATTAGTAAACAATAACCGTCCAAATGTGTATCCACATGTGTAGCCATCAAATCCATAATTTCCATGCACACAAAAGTAAAAGAAATGCGCGCTCCGTTAGCTTAATTGGTTAATACCATTATTATCTACATCACATGTGTGAGGATAGACCCCATTAGACCATCAGGGGTCGTATATAAAGACTCCTTACTCACCCAGCCTTTCGGCCTGTGATCCCCTCTGAAGCAACTCCATTGCTGCTTGCTCGCTTGCCTATATCCAATGCATGGTGCATGCCTGTGAAAACACAAGTGTGTGCTCAAGTAGCCACCATGTTGGATGAGTAATTCTGATCTCAAGAGTAATGCCACATATATAAAACACTCAATAGTGATAGCGGATATGTACCCCAAACTGAGAAATAGGAAACAATTTTTTCTTGTTGCAATTGAGGCTGTATTAGCCTGAAAAATAAAAATAAACAACAATATCGGAACGCTCATTACACCCTACTTTTAAGCGCGACTAACCATACTGTTTCCTATCAACAAACCAAATCAATTCCAACACTAGAAAGCATCAAATGTGGTTGTAACCTTGTAGTTAATGCTTCTCTTGCAAATACCAGTCAGAACGCACACACATCCCCATGCTGCAATGTATATGTATTTAAAGGAGCCCTTATTAATGGCAGATCCCTCCTGGCCCATTCCCTCGACATTGCCTATCTTATCACCACAACAACCTTGACTTCCTAGCAATTTCAGAAACATGTCTGCACCCAGCCGCTGGCCCTATCCTCTCCTTAGCTCTCCCAGAGGGATACACCATCCTCAGGAAAGATAGATATCGAAATGAGGCAGAGTAGCCGTCATCGCCAAAAATGGGTTTCCCATCAGAGGAATTCCTAACCAGTCCATCCCGTCTGGAGAACTGATCTCACTCAAAATATCTGTATCTGCTACAACTACCTTTATGATCCACCTAATATACAGGCCTCCTGGTCCCCTACTCTCCTTCACGGAAGACACTGCACAACTCCTTTCCACCAACACCTAGCACCCATCGAAAAGTTATCATTTTGTGAAACTTCAACCTAGGTCTCAATGACCCTTCAGACTCCCAGGCACTTGCCCTTGTTAACACCAATGAAGCTCAAGGCTTCTCCCACCAAATATCCAACCCCATACATGATAAAGGCCACACACTAGACTGGCTAGTAGACCACAACTGCTACACCAATATACTAGCTAACATTCCATGCCCTTGGTCAGACCACAATGTCATCATATTCTTTATCAAGGATATAGCTCAACTAAATATCCCACCTCAGTCAGCCTCAGATGCCCTCCCAAAAAAAATCACACCAGACAACATACTCCCGTTGCTAATACCACTAACAACCTTCCTACAGACTAACTCCGATCCCACTGTGATGGTTTCGCCTTACAACCAAACACTCCAAGAAGCCGTCAGCAAAGTAGCACCCTTAGGCAACCGTAAACCCAAACCAACAGCCCACCTAAACTTCCGGTTCACGACAAGTCACAAATTCTTAGGCTCTTTAAAAAAAATAGCTGAGAGCGCTTTTGAAAAAACACCCTCTCCAGTGAACAAACTACACTTCAATGCCTTTGACAAAGAGTATAAACTAGCTATACTTGAGTCCAAAGGCAACTTTTACAATGAGAGAATCGCAAAAACAAACTCAGTCACGAGAGACCTCTTCACCATTCTACGTGAACTCGAAACACCAGCCCCTGCACCAGTCCACTTTATTAAAGATCTACCCTGGTGCGACAACATCCAAAATGTCCTCCTCGGCAACATCTCCCTACTCCAAAACAAAATCACAGTGAAGAAAACTAAACTTGCCCCAGAAGACCAGACCCCTGACCAGCGACCCATACTGTCTAGCCCCATGCACATATTTGAATTCACCCCTGTAACCACCACTGAAACCACCAAAATCATCAAAGGCCTGAACCTTTCCAGATGTAAAGGAGACATTTGCTGAGCCTCTCTCATAAAGGACTGTGCCAAAGAGCTTTCCCCCTTCATCACAACTCCTTCTCCTCTAGCAATGTACCAGAAAATCCTAAAGAAGCATAGGTACTTCTTAAAAAACCAACACTGGACCCCAATGTACCCACTAATTACCACCCTAACACAATGGTACCTTTCCTCTTGGAAATACTCATGGAAACGCACAACCTCCTTGGCCTCCGCTAGTATGGTGTCTGCCCTGGTCACGGAACAGAAACTGCCCTTTTAGACCTCAAAATCCAAATGGATGAGATCAAAGACAAGGGTAATCTAGTCATCCTCCTTCTACTTGACCTCTCAGCAGCCTTTTATTTGGTAAATCACAATATATTCTGCCAACACCTCGCCCTAGCTGCCCACTTCTCATACAAAGCCATAAATTCGATACAATCTTTCTTGTCCAACCACATAATGAGAATGTTCTTAACCAACAAGCCACTCTTCAACCTCTTAGACAAACTGGGTGTCACATACACTAACTACGCAGATGAAACCCAAATACTCCTATCCATCACTGGCAATTATGAAATCGACTCCAACGTACTGATCAAAATATATTTAACTATTCAAGCATGGATGGCGCAACACAAGCTCTACCTAAATGACGATAAAACAGAACTACTCCCCATTGGCACTCAATCTCAGCTAAATAACCTCTCTGACTCTTATGAATCTTTTACCATTGACAGAAACATTATTACTGTATCAAAAGAGGTAAAAACCTTAGGAGTATATCTTGACTCCTCACTCTCCCTAACAAGGCAGGTAAACGCTATCGCCTCAGCCACAGCTTACACCGCCAAACTGATCAATGCCAGCACACCAATCCTGACCTCTAACAACTGTATAACCTTTGTCAGAGCCCTTATGCTGTCCAGGATTGACTACTGCAACTCCCTCTTTGCAGGATTTAACTCGCGCAACATTAACAAATTACAAATCATCCAGAACAATGCTGTTAGAGCTGCACTCAATATCCCTAAAAAAGATCACATCTCATCAGCTAGATGCAATATCTACTCTCAAACAGTGCCCTGATCTATCTAGCTAGACAAATCTCCAAGGCCCAAACCAATAGACCTACCTGTTAATCCTGTACATGCCTCCTAACCATCCTTCCTAACCATCCCTAGATACAGGCGCCAAAAAGCCTGTGATTGCAGCCAAACAATGGAATTCCTTGCCCTTAGTGCATAGATCAGATCCCTCCCTTTGGTCCTTCTGCAAGACCTGGCTCTTTTCACAAGCTACCTAGTGCAACGACAACTATATAGTTCTCGTCTTAACTATGTACCAGCAATCTACCTGTATTGATACCTGTTACCAACTGTATGTAGTACGACATGCATACAATGTTTTTAGTGTATAACTGCAGCCACAACTGCACAGACTGTAACCAACTGCAATATGTAACTACCATAACCATCATTTGTATGTAACCTAGCGCCCAGTTGGCTACGGGTTAGGTGCGCTTTACAAATGTCAAAAATAAATAAATAAATAGAAGCTGCAGTGAAATACTGCAGACATAACATATATACATTGAGTACAACATAACAACCTTGTCTCAACGAAGCCTCACTTCCATTCATCACAGCTACATGTATGACCAATTCCTGGACTTTTTCACAAGGAAGTGGATCTCAATGATAGCTCCCTTAGATTTCAAGGTAAAGGTGCATTGTATGTGTGTGGCAGAAAGTAAGTGTCTTATTCTAACAATTAGGGTCACTTGTTTCGAGTAAAGCCATGGCTAACTTTATCAAGTGACTGACTGCCATTAATTTGGACTTCACATTTAGGTTACAGAGATTGTAAGATAAACTTTGCAAAGGGGAAATGGTTGGAATTCCGCTCCTTACTTCAGTCTGACAAATTATCTGTCTTTCTTGCTCATTACAATTCTATATTTGTGATAACTTCCATGTTTTCTGCCAACATATTTGGTATATGCATGCTTTCAAAATTCTACAGCTTCTGTGAAAGAAAAATCATTTACCTTTACTGCTGGGAAATGTACCATATTTATCTATTATGCACTGTTTTCTAAGATAAACATAGTGGCTTTGCTCGGCTCAGTGCAATTAATAATAATTAATAATAAAAATAATAATACACATAATAATAAATAAATAAGACATTGGAACACAATTACTTAGAGCTTTCTGTCTGTTATGAAAGTGTGTTCTATGGAAGATGTTCAGCCTTACGAATTCATATAATATGCCCAGTGTCTATGTATTATGTAGAACATTTCATGCAACAGGCAATTGTGTTCACAGCATTATCAACAATTCATGCACAACTCTTTGAACAGCATTCAGGCACTTTTAGGCCCTATTCTGGTAATGGGTGCTGTATTGCGCTGTTCACCTGAGATCATTGTGCGAATCACGGTTTATATGTGTGCTTAGTGATATGAATTTCCATTGAATAGCCTTCCGTTGGATCTTAGAGAAATACATTCCTAGGCCCTCTTTAAGAAGGTACTCAAGACATATCTGTTTAAATAAAGTCTAGCCTGTTTGTTCGACGTGATCTTGCTTATCGTTAACTGATCTAACGGCTTTCATGCCCTGCCACGAGGGTGGACATGGTATTTCACGGCCCGCCACCCGAGCTAAGGAAGGCCCGAGCAAAGCAAAGCTCAATGCTCCGGTCCTGTTGGTAAGTGGAGGGATGGGGATGCAACAGGGAGCCCATTGCCCCCGGAATGAAAAACAAAAAAAGCAACACCCAGAGAAGAGCTTTGGGGTGCTGGGACAGCAGGCGGGGATAGTGTATTCTTTCTTGATGTTCCAGCCACCTGATTGGCTCTGCGCCCTTCCCCGGGTGCAAATGTTTGATATTGGTAATATTTATTTGTCTTGTTGTTTGTGTCTGTATGATTTTATTCTTATTGTGCGACGTAATGCCTAAGGGCTCATGGAGTGTTATAAATGAATAAACATAAACATAACCAAAAATAATAAGGGCTCCATTTTCTCTTGCATTGTGTCACACCTCTGTTATGTACCATCTCTCATGTGTTGCACGCATCAGTTGACTTTAATTTTATTGAAGCTGTTTCTCCTCTTTCACATACAACTGTTCCTATCCTACAAAGCCTCTCCACTATCATGCCTCACCTCTGCTGTCTGATGTTTCTTCTCAAACCCATGCTGTGGTCTGTTACTTGTTAAGTGCTTCCAATCCCCTATCCTGTGTGGGGTACATATATCAGCGCAGCAGAACTCCCCCACATTACCAAACTGCACTTCAGGAGTGAGCAGCAGAATGGCTGCACTGGTTCTGTTGAGCACTATTGCATTTTGCAGTCACCAAAATAATGGCGGGGCTGTTTTTACCAGGCACATATGGGGCAAGATGGAACAAAGAAAACCCTGAGAATTGCTGCAAGTTATTTTCTTCATTTGCATCAAAAAGAAGAATTCAAAAGCAGCCTAGTGCAGCGCTGCCATACTGCCAGCTAAAAAACTTCCAACGAAAGCAAATAAAATGTCCTGCATTTAAAATGGCTTTGCACTGATGCCATTTCAATTTTTTTCAACATTACACGGTTGGTTCCAGGAAGACACATTCATGCCCATCTATCTTCAGGCTACACACCAGCAACGGAGAGCAGTCCTCCCTCAAAGGCATTATGTGTTAAGGAAAGTCTGTGAATTATCAGAGAAAGTCACCCCAGACCGCACAGCAAATGTTTTACTTTTGCAACAATCTAACACAGTGCCAACTCTTCAGAAAAAGCTCTCTCTTTTCTTTTGCTTGATGTCATTTTCAGAGAACCCTTGTGTTGGACAGATTTCTGTTAGAAATTGAGTAGGGCTATAAATAATGTTCAGAATATAGATACGAGAAAAAAAAGCCGCATTTGTAAAGAGGAATTCAAGAATATTAACCCACGTGTAAAATGGTGCTTTTGCCAAACAAGAAAATGCTTTTTAAAAAGTGGAATGTTAAACTAAGGCTTTGTGCTTGCATAGAAATGTTATGGGGGTTTGCTTTAAAATATATACAAGATATTTATTCCCAAAAGACTTTCTGGTTAGAGAAAGAAAAATAAAGAAATAAGTAAAATTACTGTGAGGCCAGCAGAACAGATTTGGCAGGCCCTGGCTTCAAAGAGCACTGTCTCCCCTGGGAACAGAATCACCTTACCGAAGTGGACCAGCCCCATGGCACATGAAAGGGGCCAAGGTAGATAATCTAGCACCCTTGTCAGACGAAGCAGCAGTTCTGCACCATGAGGCAATGGACTGCCATGGCACACAGGAGTGAATTCCTGGTGACACCTCCCCTCAACTCAAACTGAAGGACTTCAAAGGCGAATCCATGGCAACACTGCGCTAAGCTGACCAGAGACTGACATTTGCCTGGGGGTTGGAAAGAATGCCCATATTTGGAAAACAAAGTCAGCCCTTTGGATTTCAGAGACTGTTCAGATCATATCATTTATTTCAGTAATATATAATATTGTAGAATTTTAGGTGAAATGTTTTCCATGGAAATGGCGAAAGATTGCCAAATGACTAAACAGAATCGCACAGTTTTGGGAGTTGGAATAGCATATTTTGTGTAAAATATAGAATCTGCCTATGTGATTTTTAAAAGCGTACCAATTGTAAAAAGGTGCATTTTTGTGTCATAACTGATTTTGGCAAAATTAACTGTGGGATGGCCATGTATATCATAAAGCACACACCATAAAACTGATGTCATGTCACTAAGTCCAACCGGTTTACAGGGAGGCAGTGACATCCAGAGCTGACCTATCCGATTTTAAGAGGAATGTCCAGCTTGAGTCTGCCCCCAGAGTAATATCCTCTGATGTCATGATGCTTATATAAGGGAAAGGCAGAGGGAGCTCTGGACTCTCTTCCGACTTTTCTAGCTGCAGCACATCCAGAGATCCAGATATTCCATATTCACCCTGCAAGATTCCAGATTCCAGAAGCCAGGCCAGAGGTAGAGGATCTTACCCAGGCTGAACCTCTGATCCAGGATTAAAACCCTACTAAAATCACAGTAATTCAGGGAGAAAGGGGGAAAGGCTGTGGTACCCTTTTTGGGAGTATACTCTCACCAGACCGGCTTTTGCCCCGCTACCTGCTTGCCCAGCTGATACACCTCGTTGTTTCCAGTGACCAGACGAGGCCAGGCTGTCTCCTTCTGGAAGAGCCCGCCGCTGCACAGAGACCAGATCTTGCTTTTCTGTCCAGAAACCCGGTTCGCTGTCCAAACTACCCAAGGCTCTTTGTAAGTATTTCCCTTCCCCAGTAACCAAAAACTGCATCCCTTGCTTTGTTAGCTGGTGTTATGCCCAATCCCATAGAAATCCTATAAATAACCCAATAAATCCTTAAAATTGTCAGAATCCTCTGTGTACCCTGTTCTTAGGAAAATCTGTAGAATTTTCCAAGTGTTAGCACCATTCTTTCCAACTCATTTCAGTCCTTGTGTAAGTCCTTAGTATTATTTGGAATAATTTAATTAATTCCCATATGGCGCTGAAAGCGGCATGGATAGGTTTCCATTGCAAGTAACCTCCTCACAATCCGTTTCTTTCTTTAACAATCTAGTCACTAAAATATAGTTCCAGTAAAAGAAATCACTTTACTAACAAAACCAAGTTGAAATTGTTCCCGTCTAAAAACCGAGTTTCCTTTACCTTTAAGAATCTCATACTGTCATCCATCCAGAATTAACCTTTCACTTTTATATTATACCTGTGACGTACCTTTGTACCTTATCATCAAAATTGCATGCCAATTATGTCTGTTAAACCCATTTTCCAAGCCGTTTTGCTATTTTTAACTTGTGAAACTAAGCAAATGCGATTTCTCCACGTATGATTTTGATACACTGTGTTTTTCCTTCCAAAATCGATTTTCTGAACTGTATGCCTGTTGTTAGTACATTAACTTGCAGTCTGCTAGTGTTCTCACTCATTTGATACAGCCACACTAATTTCTACCTCATTCATTCAACCGCACATGTAAAATAGCTGTTTAGTAATTCGGAGTGCTATTTTGCTCAATTTCCAGGGTTTTCATTCCGATTTTGCCTCCCATTCAGAGGTGGAAAGTCGGATTTTCATTCTGTTTGTTGCCTAGTAGACCTGACTCCTTGCTACTCCTTTCTACCCACACAAAATTCGGTTGACAGGGGTTGGAGGGAGTATTAAAGGGGGAAATACTAACGGTGGTGCTATCTGAAAATAATACCTGAAAAGTAATTTTGGTTTCTTTCAATTGCGCATTGTGTCTCCTGTGCTTGAAGGTTATACTAAGTGTATTCTATCATTTTCCTGTGTAATTATCACCACACTGGTGATTGCTGCCCTACATTGAATGTGTTTGATTTTTATTCCAATTAAAATAAATTAATATTTCATTATCACACACTGGCCTGGTTCATGGTCCATTGTGACACGGGGTGTACGTTAAGGTGGGTGTGAGACAGGCTGCCTTCTCAAAGCTGAATCCAAATTCATGAATTTAAAAGTGTTTTAATTGTGTGCTCCATTCTTGGCCAGTATCAAGTGTCCTGGTCTGGAATGTTATGCGTATTTACAATCCTTAACCAAGTGGGGGCTCATTGCCAGGATTGAGATAAGTGTTTCCACACTTGACAGCTTAACACAGCAAGCTAACCCTGGAGGTAGTGAAACTTTTGTGGCTAGAAAGCTGTGTTACACTGTAAAAGTGCCTTCCCAAAACCTAGACCCTAAGTATCAGGCCTGTGTGTAAAAATAAAGTAAAATCAACCCTGAACCAGACAAAAACCAACAGAATACAGGTTACCCTTATATAAATTATTTAATAAGGAAGAACATTCTTCATTATGACCACAGTAGATATACATATGGCTAGAAAGCACCTTCTGCATAAACTATTCATTAGACAAGAGTGGGCAGAGAAAAATGAAGATGCCTGGCTAGTAGACATGATGCAACAGGTCGCTGCCATGAACATGTTTGTGTGGCAAGACGGTAGCCTGTTACATCAAGCCTTGAGCGAACTGTATATGACTCCAAGCATTAAAGAGGAACAGATTAAAATGGTCCAATTCACAGCCTACCTATATCTCCACATGGGGATTATGGAGGAAAAATATGAAGAAAACAGAACCCTTGTGCAAAACCAGTCTGAGCACTTAAACCAAAGCCAGACTGAAATAAAACTATCAGAAGAGAATTGCAAAAGAGCCAAGATTCTAAGGTAGAATTGGAAAACTACATCAAACAGCTAAAAGAGGACTTGGCTCTACAACAACAAAATAATTCAGACCAAGAGGCCCAATTAGATGCATTAAAAATGGAGTGTCAGGAAACGGCAGAGAGTCATCAGAAACTGAATCAACAACTAAAATATAATAGAGCCTGCTCAGAACAAATAACCATGTTACAAAATCAGATCAAAGGAGAATAAGACATTAATCAGTAAAGAACTCCACCTCCAGACAGAGTTTAACCAAGAATGCCAGACGTTAAGTACAATCAAACAACAGCGGGATGACCTGGCTGAACAGAGGGGCGCCCTGCATCGGGAAAAAGATGCCCTATGTCAGGAAGTGAGCAACCTAAAAACAGATCTACAGAAAAGAGAGTTAGACCTCCAGAAACTAAATGAACTAAAAGTAGAATATGAAAAGTTATTGGGGCACACCAGATGAGTGGAAGGTGCTCTAGAAGAGAACACCCACACTAAAAATGCCCCAAATCAGGAGATGTATCTCCTGCAACAAAAATTGTCTCAGTATTCCCAGACCCTACAGGCGGCACAAAAAGCTAATCACACCCTCTGTGAGGAGAACAGTGGACTCCAGCGTCAGGTAACAGCTCAAGAAAAGGTCATAGAAGTAAGCTAACCCCTGATAGCAGAGCAAAAGGGTCAGGCCTTTGCCTACCATCAGAAAATAGGGGCTGAAAAGGAGAAACTGAAGCTGTTAGAGAAAGAGTATACTAGGCTGAATCCAAACTTGAGGGACCCGAACAAGTAGAGAGGGACCGAGCAACCCCTGATCACCGTGTGATGCGCTCTGTACTAAGGGCCCCAAACCCATTTACCAATTTGTATGCACAAGGCACTGCTGACTTCATGTCTGCCAGTTCACAAGAACTGGGAGTCTTGAGGCAGCCAGACTTTAAATGGCCAAGCATGATTGAGCAGGTAGGCCACCGCTCATCAGAGATTGAGGGACAGGCATCTCTGCACAAATTCAAAAATGTTATGGCCGAAATATCTTATCAAGAAGACTCTTATGAGGAAAAATTCAAGGAGCTAGACCTACAGAAGCATGATTTACAAGGGAACCACTTTGCAGAAAAACAGCATGAAATGGGGAACCCCAAAGAGCATTCTACAAACTTCCATCCAAACAGGACAATGGGGGGGACCTCCACTAACCCTGGAATTAGAGAGGAGTCAGAAGACCACTCTCCTGTTCGAAAGAGGGAGTCCAAGGGGAGTGGCCCAGAGAGCCCAAGGTACAACAGGGGAGAAGAAACACGGCCCCACCATTATGAGAGCAAATCACAAGCTCAAAGTATCAGGGAGCGCCTAGAAGATAAAGAGGGGACCTTAAACAGTAGCATCTCTGAGTTTAAGGGTGAGTGGACTCAGGTAAAGTGGCAAAAGAAGGCTGATAAACAAAAGAGAACTCTGGTGAAAGACCCCATTAGGCGGATTAAGGCTATTAGGAATTTTATACCCCTGTATAAATAAAATTCAAAATATTCCGACTGGGAGCATCTGGAACTATATGAAGAAATGATGGACTCTTTTCACATCAAAAATAGCCAGAACTGCATAGATTATGCCAAATGGACGTTCTCTCTGGAGTACTCCAGCTTCTTTTCGGGGCTGGAAGACCAGAACCATTCAAGGTGGTCGACCTGTAAGGCAGCCATCTTGAAGCACTTTCTCGCCCACAGAAACCGCCCGGAAGCTCGCAAAGTGGCCTACAATCTGCAGTGTGGAGCGGATCAGGCCCGAGAGAATTTGTGCAGGAGCTAAAACGCGTCTTTGCACAAACTACCAGGCGGGTGCGCACGAATAGTCAAGAATTCATAACCACCTATTTTCATGCACTCCTAAAATATATAATGACCCAGTTGATAAGGGATTTTGATGATTACAGGACCCTGAACTGGGTAATAGAGCAGGGTACCCGGATCTATGCGGTCCAAACACCTGTAGAAAACAAAAAACAGACAAAAAAAACCAAACCAACCAACACCCCCGCTGCTGCTAAGGTGGCGGAGGTGAAGGTTGCCCCCATTTTGGATGTAGAAATGGGGGGGCCTAAAAATACAGCTTCCCAAAACCAGCCAAATCAGAGGCAAAGAAGGCCTTCTGGTCAATCAGCAGCAGGTAGTAGCCAGGTAGGTAATCCCACCAATGTGACCCCTAACCCTGCTGATTACATCAGTCCCAGATATGAGGGCAACAAACCTATCTTGGGGTATGGATGGACTCCCCCAGCCCAAGGGGGATCCAACCAGGTGAGTACTGTCCCAGGAAACTTCCCTCCTAACTTCCTTCAGGAGGGCAGTATTTCCCCAAATCCTGGGTTAAGTTTCTTTACCTGGTATCTACAAAAACCCCAACCTGCAGGACAACCCTCCGTTCTTTCCCCGCTTTCAGGAGTCCAGACCACCCAATCCGGGAGAGAGGAGGCCAAGGGTGGAGGGTTACCAAGGGAATCACCAATACCCAGGGTACACCGGGAGAAAGGTTAGTTACCCTTCCCAAGAAACACCTAGGTTTGAGAAAAGACCCCCGTACCAGCCGGAATGGGTGTGCCAGTTGGAGCGCCAGGTCCAGAACCTCACACAGGATCTGAGTCGCATGTTGAGGGCCCAACAAAACCCTCATATGAACATGGCAGCCCAGAACACCTCAAACCCAGGGTCTGGCACCCCAGAACAATGACAGGGAGAGAACCCGGACATCCCACCTGTACAAGATGGCAGAGCGACCCCTGACGGGCCAATAGGTCAGATCTCACCCTCTAGTACCTATAAGACAAGATAGCTGCACATTGAGGAGGTTGGGGTGCAGGATTCTCTTACTCCGACACCATTCAATAATGACAACTCAAAAGTTTGGCAAAGGGAAGTCCGTTTAATGACAAGTACAAAAAACGGGGAAACAAATGGTAATCAACAGAGTCGCGATCGCCTGTCTCGCTTCAACTCCCAAATTCTTCATTCAGACAGCAACTTTTATGGGCAAAATTTGTCATGATTTGACGTACAGAACCCATAAGTTTGTCATGCAATTCTATTGGTCGGTAAGGTAACTTAAGTATAGGTGCTATATCTGTAGATGGTAACAGAGCATGTGGATTGGATAACTCTTATCTGGTGGGCATCAACGCCCATCCCACTACATCACTCGTGATAGAGGTCACTACAACTACAACGTCTTATTGGTTCTACAAGCTATAGGACCCTAGATTATTTGGTCCATTATGATTGGGTGGGTTACTCCCCTAGGCATAAATCCCCACTTTAATTAGCAGCATGCAGAATGGACACCCAGATGCGGAGTGCCCCAAGATTCACCCTGCCTCCCTTCCATCAATCAGTACCTTTAGGGCTATGTGTCAATTAGTTGGCTGAGGATGGCCTTGAAACTGTAACTCTTATCAGGAAAAGTTATGGCATCCTCGGGTTCTGGGTGACATCAGACGTTGGTACCTCTTTGCCCTTGGCTGGTCACGTGTCTGTTCACTGTGAATCTGCTTCATTTTCCCTCTTTTTGTGTATTTAATTCTTCCATAGCCTCGCCACCTGCCTGGGGCCTCCGTATCACGACCTTCACTGGCTGGCTGGTATGCTCTGAAGTTTCGATTCTCCGTGGTTGCTGCTCTCCTCCCTTCCTTAGGTTGACCTCGAATTCTCAGGCATGAGCTACTTCTTACTGAGTTTTGATTCCGCGCTTTCCTTTGGCTTTGGCTGGAATATGAATCTTGGCCTGGTTAGTCCTTCGCAACATGGGCTTAATTCTGCTTCACAAATTGGAGTCGCACTTGTATAGTGTTCTTCATTGAGGTAGATATATGATTGGCGCTTGCCACTCTAAGCTTCTACTAAGCATTGCAAGCAGTACCGTTTAATTAGCTTCTTGCGTTCCGAGCCTATTTACATGCATTCAGTCAGTTGCACAATTCGATCCTGGTTACGTTCTTTGTGCTGCAACGTTGCACTTCTTATACGTCTATCAGATCATTATTCTTTACATTTCGTCCTTGTGTATCTCCTTTTGCTCGTTGTTTTATGGTTATCTGTACATTACGTCTGGGCTCTTATGTCATCACCAGTTGCCTTCCATTAAGGCTCTGTGGGTCTCTTCGGGGGCAGTCTGTATGTAGTCTTCATTTCGTGTCAGCTGCTGGTACGGTTGTCTGAGAGGGTACCGTGCAAAAAATGGCTGTCTGGTTATAGGTATTTCAGCCGGTATTGCTCTTCTGATGGGCACTGGGCATAAGCCCAGCATAGCTCTCTGTTGGTTCAATTGCTCCTCGTACGTCACATATTTTGGCAAATACGTTCCTGGTACCTCAAAATGGGGGGCAAGGGTGCAAGCCATGTCTGGGACCTCCTCTACACTCCCCCCTCTGGTCGGTTCATCGACCACTTCTGCTTCCTCCTTTGGGTTTCTCTTCCTTGGTTCTTCTGTGTCCTGTTCGTCGTCTTCAGGGTTTGTACACAATGGTGTGCACGTGTGTATCTTAGGAGTCCATATTTTTATCACTCTTTTCAAACTTCCTGTTGTTTTTACATGCTCATACTTGTTCCAGGTCATTAGCTGGCATTGTCCATTTGGGCTGCAATAGATCCATTTCCCTTCATAGTTCCTTCATTTCCTGGGATACGTGAACTTTGTTCCTTCTGGCGCAAATTCACTGACTCTCACAAAGTCTCTTATTTCTTCACCAGTCAGGTCTCTGGGTTTCCAACCTGGTTCGACATCGACCATGATTCTCATCCCAATGGCTTTCTTCGCAGTTTTCTGGCACTGTGTGATGATTATCTTGATAACACAGAATCCTAGCAGTATCATTACTAGTAAGGCTCCTAGAAACTTGAATACATCTGCCATCCGTTACGGGACCCATGAGAACAGTGCTCCAAACCAGCTATCATCCTCCACCTTGTCAGTTTCATTGATCATTTGGTTTGTCAACATACTTATGGCTTCTGCTAAGGTTCCATTTTCCTCATCATGCGAAGGTATAAATGTGCTACATGATTCTCCAATTTTTGCGCAAACACCTCCATCCATCGCTGTGATCATGTCGAGTACATATCTGTTCTGGAGGGTCATTAATCGGATTGCTCTCAGTTCTTCTTTGATCGCTTTAAATCCTTTTATGGTGGTGTTGATGGTCTGCAATAACTCCCATCTGGTTATCTGCAACCATTTAGCATTCACTCCAACTTGGATGTGTGGCAAGGGTAGTGTTGTGAATACTGTTGAGGTGAGGCTAAACAGCCTGTGTTCGTATGGGATTGCATAGAATGCTTCTTCTGATTTGGCAGAAAAGTAAGTCTCTCTCTTCATCCGGGATACCAGTGCCACAGATCTCCTCTTCCTTAGAGCATCTGCTTTCAGGAAACTGTCAATGCTCAGGTCATTTTTTGGGATCACTAGTGCAGGAACGTGGACGTTCACTAGTGTGCATATGCCTCCCCAGTTTTTCAGTAGTCTTCTATATGCCTTGGATCCACATGCCCAGTAATGGTCCCTAATTACTGCGGTGCCTTGCGTCATTCCTGGGGCTTCAAAGATTCGACTGCAATTTTGATTCTCTCCCATCTTCCTTGTGCCATTGTTTCTGAAGCACAGTTTCGGGTTTTCCAGTGGTACTATTTGCAAGGGTCCTCCTCTGCCTTCGACCCATGTCAGCAGCCTTACTCATTTCGGCCATAGAGGTTTGCATAGTCTCTGTGAGTTCTCTATTGCTTCCTTGCAGGCTCCAAGGACCATACATGCTCGGCAGAATACTACTCCTTCTTCCCATCCATTTGGGGAAACCACTGTTCCCCAGATCTGCATTTGGCCTCTGTTTTTCCAAATTTGAGCCTCTTCTGCAGTCTTTCCTTGGACATTCAGTCTCGGGTTTAATTCCCATCTTGTTCCTGATCCTTTCACTTCCGGCTTTTCGTTCCTGATCACGTGATTCTTAGTGTGCCCTCTGTTTCTTGTCTTGATATCCTGGACGTAACCGTCTTCATTGGGGTAATCCTTTTCAGTTGCCCATATCAATGAGGCATCTCTCCCCATAAACTGTTCTCTGGTGTTACACATTGCTACGTGTGACATACAGTGTGCTGTAGGGACATCGATTTCTACAGCCACAAAGATCTTGGATTTTCCCATGCTGTATGGTAGAAGTACGCAGACGAAGCATTATCCTTGAGCTTTTCTTCTTCCGACCTCCTTCCTGTGTTGGTAACAAATGTTGTTTCCCAGATGTGCTGTGCTAACCAGGTAGTCATTCAGTTCATTATTATCTTAGTGTGGACTTCTCTTTATTCTTAGTGTCTTTCTGTAGTTTGCTATAACTATATCTTTAAATGCGTCTGTGCTGCTTTTCCATGCTGGGGGTCTCTCAATCATGCTTGTCAGAGGGGCAGGCTTCATTACCTGTATCGCTGTGGTGGGAGAAGGTTTTGTGTTTCTCTTCTTCTCCTCTTGCATTCTCTCGTAGAGCTTCTTTGACCACCACCTGTGTACCGTCTGTCCAACCTGTGGCCACATCGTGGGCCTGGTGCTTGTAGGAACTGATGTGCTTGCTGCAATAGTCGCTGTGGTTTTATTTTTCAGTTTCTTCGCTCTAGCCATAAACGGGAATAAATGGTCTATCAGCATTTGTGTCTTTGCAGTGAATTCTCTTGTAGCTGTCTCTGTCTTCTTGAGTGCTTTGGTTATATCTTCTTTAGTTGGCCTTTCGCTTGCTTCCTCTTGGTCACTTCCACTATTTTCTGTAACTGGTTGTTCGGTAGGCAGTTTCTTACTTTCTGTTGCCATCGTTCGAGGTTCTGTAGCCATTGACACTTGCCCTTGCTCGTGTGCATTCAGTGTGTGTGCGCGTGAAGTGGTCAGTGCTACATTTTCATTCATTCCACGCTGACCCTGTCTCCAGCTTTTCTCTTCATTCGTTACCTCAAGTGTGTATGAGTCACTGCTAATTACATTCAATTTTAGTTAGTTTACTTTACCATCAGGTTTTCTTGGAACCAGAATGACTATATAGGGTCTGGGTGCTTTCGTGGGATTCGTACGTACATTATCTGGTGGGTGCACTGAAATTGGAACGCTTTATGCACCAATAAAGAATGCAGTTCTGATTGTTAGTGACAGAAAAACAATAATAATCACTATACATATGCACATTATCGTTGCATAGGACAATTTGCAGCATTTTCTTCCAGGGAAGTGGGGGCGTCCCTCTGCCTGTGGGAGGACTAGGTTACTGTTCTGGTCCCCCATTTCAATCATATCAATTGTTAAAGTTCTATTAGGTTCTATTATTTTCATTTACTCCATTACTGTCTTTCAGGAGGTTTGGAACATAAAGTGTCTTGTGCTTCGTAAGAGTCCCCCCTCTCGAGGGTGACGATTGTCACTGGTTACGGGATGCCGTTCCCTTGCTAGACTATGGAAAAAGATTAGACTAGCCTCTTTGGTGAGTCACATTCATTGAGCATATTCAAAATAGGTCAATTCCAAGTCACCCCCCGAATTTGCTTTAGTCCGGAAGACATGCTGCAACCTGTTTAAATGCGGAAAAATGGAAAAGATAGAAAAAATTGAAAAAATTGTAAAATGGTAAAATGGTAAAAATGGTATCATTCAAAATCAAATAAAAAAATGGGAATAAAATAAACATAAAAATGAAAAATAAAAATAAAACAACACGGTGAAGTTCTCTTCTCTACTCTTCTCGATCTGTCCCACGGCGGAAAGATAAGTACTGTCTCTCTGCTTCCACGATCTGTCCCTCGGCAGAAAGATAAGTACTGTCTCTCTGCTTCCTTGATCTGTCCCTAGGCGGAAAGATAAAGAACTGTGGGTCTGACTCCTGGATCTGTCCCTCGGCGGACAGTTTCGCTGAAATCTCCTTAGGTACTCTCTTTGAACGTTGGACAGCTCAACCTGGAGCATGATCCCATAGAGGAGTGTTCCCATGTGTGCAGTGTTAGCTGGATCTCTGAGAAAGGTGATGACGTCAACCTCTGCAGGCCTTCCCGCCATTTCTCGATAGTCTGTGACTAGATGAAACAGGACATTATGCGCCAGCCGGCTGTCCTCGGGTGACAGGGACATTTGCCCTGCTTTGCTGGGTTCTGGATCACAGGCCTTTCTTTTGACGTGAACAGTCTCTGAACTTTCCTGCTGCATGGAATGCGACCACGTAGTTTAGCTTGATCCACAGTTGGTTCAGATATTCATTGTTTCTTGGATCTCTGATGTATGTCAGTGTATTCGTGGTTCTCCCGATGAGTCCTGGGCACTCCTCTATGATGCAAAAGAAAAGCGTGTATGTCAGTTCATCGATGATCACTTGTGGTGGAAGCATTTGCGTCCTTATTACTGTAGTCAGGCAACTCAGCGAGGGCTTCCGTGATGACAGTCAGTAGTTGCCTGATTATTTCTTATTAGCAAGATCTTGTATAAAGTCTGTGACACTGGAGATTCTCCCTACAAGTGACGGATATGAAATTACCACTAACTAAAAGTAGGTCAATACATCCCATGTGAGATTGCTTCCTTTGGATACCATGAAGTCTGTGAAACAAAGTCTTGATTTTGGCTGCTTCAGGACACTGTTTTGCTTATAACCGGAAAAAGGTCTTTCACTCACAGTCTATCAGAGTCTTTCAGCAATGCTTATGGTGGCTTGATTCAAAAGTTTGTGTGATCAGTGTGTTGTGGCTTGGATGCACAATTCTCTTCTTTTCCCTGCAACTGTGATGTACAGAATGCCATTTTAAACCCTCATCCCCTTTTTGTTCTTCACCCTGCATATAGTGTGTCCGTATTATGTCCTTATTCCCCTTTTTTCCTGGCAGAAAATGTCCCTGTTTTTAAGCCACAACTTGCGCAGGAGTTCCTTTTCTGGCCTTTGCTGCTTATGCATCCTTCTTCCTCACCATGGATCTTGTCTGCACGTGCTGAGGTTATTCCCCGTTGTCTGTGGTTTCTTCACGGTGGGGTGCAGCTAAAGGGATCTCACCGATATAAGGTTTAATATCATTTAGGAAGATCCAAGCTATCTTGCCTTGCAATTTGAGGGCTGAGGGAGTGCAGTCTTCTACGATGAACGGGCCGTTGAATCTTGGCTCGTCCCACCTTATCTTTGTGTGGTTTCTTACCAGCACTGCATCACCAGGGAAGATGATTGGCACACATAGACCTTGAGCTGTGCCTGTTTCAGCACCTCCCGCTGGGTCTTGTGTTGTGCTGCAACCTTTTCGTCGTAGCTGCAGTTGGTCTGAAATGATAGCGAGGCTTGATGTCATGCAGTTCAGATATTCCGACAACTCGGTTCCCAGGACCTCTCGGGTTGACTGGGCATCACATTTAGCTCTATCTCGAGGGTTAAGGGGGGGTCCTCATTCTCCTTCGTGTGACATAAAATGATGGTCAGAGCCTGGTTGGTTCCAAAGAGCATAAAATGCCAGTGGTAGACAGTTCAGCCATCCCTTCTTTAGAGTAAGCTTCAACTCGGCTATCCTTTCCTTTAACAAGCCGTTGAGCCTCTCGCATATGCCATTTCCCTCTGAATGATACGCCAACGAGAACTTGTGCTTTATATCAAGCAGCAAGCTGATCTGTTCAAATACTGCATTAAAAAAAGTGAGCCACGTTATCTGACCTGAGAATTGGAGAATGGACACACCACTACAATTAAGTACCTGTACCAGTTACATACTTGAATCATGTCGAAATAATCGACGTGCAAGTGCTGAAATGGCCCATTTGGCCGGGGGATGACTCCTCTCACTACTTTTAATGTGTGCCCAGCGGTGAACTGCTGGCAGATTATGCAGTTCACCATAAAAAATGTACCATGCTCTGCTAAATTCGGTATAAACCAGTCTTCTGCGAGCGTTGCAGCTAGATTTTCTTTTGTCATATGGAAAGAGTAATGTAATTGCTCCAGTGCTATCTTTAGTAGAGCTACAGGCATTACTGGTTTACCAGTGCTGTATTGCCTCCACAATCCGTCTGAGGGGTTTAAAGAACACCCTCTATGCTTCCACAGGTTCTTTTCGTCCTGTGGTGCCTCCCCTTGAAGCTCCATCAATTGAGTTTGCCCCATATTACTATAGGCCTCTGGTGTGGCCCGACCTATCATCATACGTTCATGGGTGCGTGCCACTTCCACTTCCATGATTGTCTCATTTTTGGATGTCATACGCTTGGCTTCCGCATCTGCTGCGTGATTTCCACATGACACAAAATCTGTCCCGTGAGTATGGGAGGCGCATTTCACGACCGCTATGCCCACTGGGAGCTGTAGTGCCTTTATCAGCCTGTCCAATAAGGCTGCATGCTGCACTAGGGTGCCGTCTGCTGGGAGGTAGCCCCTCCTCTTCCAGCGCGTTAGTCCTGCATGCACTGTGAACATCACATAGGCGGAGTCACTGTACACTGTTACTTCTTGGTCTGCATGATTCTAAATGGGGATTATCAACGCCAATAACTCTGCAGCCTATGCTGAATAATGATATGGTATTCATGCACTAACGAGTACTTTAAATTCTGCGTTCGCTATGTGTTTTATTACGGCAATGCCTGAATATCTTTGTCCGTCTTCTTGGTCAATTCTTGAAGAACCGTCAAAGAAAACTATTTCACCACCTGCTAGGGCATTTTCTTTCACCCTGGGGATTTCATCATAGAATTCTTCATAATTTGCGCAGTCATGTATCGGCTCTCCTTCAGTGACTGGCTCTGCTATGAACGTGGCTAGGTTCACTGTTTTACATCAAACTATTTTGATCGATGGATTTGATATAATCACCTCATAGGCAGAGGCCCTTTGAGATGTCAGTGTACCTTTCAGTTTCTCTAATATGGCAAATAATGAGTGCTCGACGTATAGCGTCATGGAGCATCCCATTAGAATAGATGTTGCCTTTTCTATGGCGAATGCTGCGGCAGCTAAACTTTGTTTGCATGGCAAGTGGCCTCTCATTACTGGGTCCAGGTTCCCACTGTAGTACGCCAGGGGCTTATACCCCAGCGAGGTGCTTTGTACGAGCACTGCCGTCATGACTCTGCCATCTGTGTGAGAGAACAGGTAGAATTCCTCTGCATGATTAGGAATCCCAAGAACTGGGGCAGTGCAAATTGCTCTCTTGAGTTCAGTAAACCTTTTGTCCATAGCCTCAGTCCATTCAATTTTTTCCTTTGTCGCCTGGTCCTTCTTTAGGGCCTGGAGGAAGGGCTTGGTATATGAGCTGTAGTCGAAGACCCATGCTCTAACATAATTGCACAGGACTATGAAGCTCTGCATTTGTTTTATCGTGAGTGGCTTTGCCGTGTTCATGATAGCTTCAGCCCTTTCCGGGGTTACTTTTTTCTCCCTCGTGTGAGATTAGCTGGCCTATGTATAGCACCTCTTGTTGACAGTATTGTAACATTTCCTTGTCAACGTTATATCCTTTCTTAGCCAGTATAGTCAGTAGCTGGATAGAGTCGCGCCTGCATTGCTCTTCAGTGGTGCTGCAGTTCAGAATGTCATCTACATACTGCAAAACAACACTGTCTACCACAATATTGCTTAGGTCCATTTGCAGGACTCTATTGAAAATGGGCGGGGACTCACAATACCCCTGGGGTAATCTCGTACTTTTTAGATGCATCTGTCTAAAAGTGAATGACGTCAGATCTTGTGAGTCACGGTGCAGCGGGAATGAGAAAAAGGCATTTTTCAAGTCAATCACTGTAAAATATGTCGCCTCCCTCGGTATGTTACACAGGATCGTAGATGGATAGGGACTAGAGGGAATTCAGCTTCGACTATGTCGTTTAATGCTCTTAAATCTTGGATTAAACGCCAAGACCCTCCCTTTGATTTTTTGACAGGGTAAATCACTGTGTTACAAGGTGATTCTGATGTCACTAGAATGCCTTGCTCCATCATGGCGGAAATTGTCTTCGCGATCCCTTCATCCGCTTCTCTGGACATGGGATATTGTCGTGCTCTTGGTAAAATTGCTCCTGGTTTCAGTTTAATTTTCACTTCTCCTGCCCCTTTCAGGAGGCCTACATCATAGGGTCCTGTAGTCCATACTGAAACAGGCACCTGGGCTATATCGTCATCAAAGTATGTGGGGTGGATCAGCGCCAACATCATTCTCTGAGGCACTTCTCGTTTGATCATTTTGACCCAGAATATGATACTTACTTCTACCCTGGTCTCTTCCAAGTCAGAGTGTTCTTCGAACAGATCATCATCAGTGACGTCAGTCACTCGGTACCCTTCTTCAACGGCCATAACTGCACACCATTGTCTGCCTTCATCGTCAAACCCTTCGACCATTACTACTTTCCCTCGTACTGCTGCAATATGTTTCGATAAGGGAAATACTTGTCCCTCTTCTTCATGCATAGGTATTCTTGGCCTGAACAGGAACTCATCAGGGGTTCTCATAGTTCTATCTGCGAGGCCTGGCAATCCCGCAATAAGCACACACACGCCATATGTGAAGACTTCTGGTTCTAATGGTATAGCTCTCACGGCTATGCGTCCCGAGTACGCTCTGATCATTTTGCACACGTTAGAATAATGCATTCCTGGAGTGGAGCATACTATGCCCTCCTCTGTGAACGATATAGTCATATTCAACTTTGTCATTAAATCTCGACCCAAAATATTTACTGGGGTCTGGCATGAATATAATAAGGTTACATTCATCTCACAATCCCCTACAGAGACTGGGAGATTGTCCGTAAGGGAACTCTGCTGTGAGCTCCTGTAAAACTCTGAGTATCTATTGCCTGGCCGGACAAGGAAAACTTGCCTTCTCGTATGCACAAGCGTGTTGCACCCGTGTCAACTAAGAAGGAATATTCTTTGCTCCCTATGACGACATTTACCGTAGGTTCCGGTGTAGGGGTCTGGTGTCACTGATAGGATAGAACACATCAGGGTTCCCAGCGAGCTGTCCTATTTCATGTATAAGTTCGGTCCACTGTATACTTGTGGATTTCCTCCATTTCCAGGGTTGACTCCCCCTCTGGGGTTTGTTCCTTGTGATATTTGCTGCAGTGCCTGTTGTGATTGCCCCTGTGGCAAGTTTCCCATGTTCATGGGTTGAACCCCTTGCTGCGCACCTTGCTGCACACCCGGTGCTTGCTGCTGTGCTGTGTGATTCTGTGCACCGCTCTGTTGTGGGAAGGCAGGCTGATTCACCATGCCTGTTCCCATTCCTTGTCCATTTTGCCATGCGCCTTGACTTCTGCACGCATGCGCCAAATGTCCTATCATTCCATACAGCCAACACACTGGCGGTGGTCGAGCCATCTGTCCATTTGGCATATCTGGACTGCCCATCTGCATGTTTTGAAAACCCCGTTGATTATTCTGAAAACCTCCCGAATTACTTTGAAACCCTCCCTGATTACTCTGCCATCCTCTTCCTCTAAATCCCCTTCCCCTCGGGTAAAATCCTGCGTTACCCTGGTTATTCTGCGATGGGTTAGTCGCTTGTTGCGCACTTGGTTCAGCCGGGCTTGTCAACATGGCTCCTTCGAGAGCATACTTTGAGAGTTTCTTTTGCACTAGCTTCGCTTCCTCACCCTCACGAGTTGCCTTCTTTTTTCGATTCTTCTCTTGCAACAAACTGCAGTAGTGTGCAATCATCAACTGTATTTCGGCCCATGGTTTGGCTTCTACTTCTACCAATTTCTTGAGCTGTTTCGGCACTGGTTCAGGCAATCCTTGGCACAATATATGGTAGAATACCGGGATGGATTTTGACCAAGATTCATGCATTTCGAGCACCTATGCATCTTGTAAATTCTGGATATAAATCAACGGATCCATTGACTCTTTCATTTTTCGAGTCATTATAGCTCCCATATCGGAAGTGTCTGGGTACAGCACTTGTAGCACTTTCCATACTGCTGCTCTACAATTATTAAATGGTGCTCCATCATGGGTAGTGTTAATTATGGTTACCCCAGGGTACCCAGCTTGCTTCCATACATTGTCTGCTCTCTCACTAAGTATGGTGATCAGGAGACCCTTAATGTCCCCTATAGCCAACGTGACATCCCCCATCATTTTTTCTAACTCGTGTATCCACTTCCCATCTCCCGATGTCAGCATTGGAAGCTTGTTTTTCAGCTTCTCTCGATCCATGTATAGCCATGGAATATGTTGTGGTCTTGCGCCCCCCTTTTCAAGCAGTGGGAATTGAAAGGCACAGTCTTCATTCTCTTTCCGTTAGCTCTCCTGTCTGTCACTGGGGTAGCATTCCTGCATCGCCGTCTACCTGGCAATGTCCTCAATCTGTCTACATAGGCAGGTGCTGGCACCCCTCTCTGACTGCGGGGTATTCCCTCATGTCAGCCAGGCTGCACGGCGGACTCCGATGCCCTGGGTGCGGACTCACTAGTGTCTGACCATCGTACCCCTTGGTCCCTTGGGAGCCGCTTCTCGCGCTGTCTCCCTTCTTCGTGTGTCTCGTCCTCCGTCTCCCCACCGGAGTCGGACACTGATTGTTCCCAGTTCACGCAACTCCTTGCATCTTCTTCATTCTTACTTATTTCTAGCCTGTCCAGGGACAGTCCCCTGCTCCCACCACTTCGGGTGACATCCTCAGTGTCATACAGTTGAGTGCTTTACAAGCGCTCGTTTCCCTTCCCCCTTGGGAAATTTGTTCCAGCTCCATTTCATCGTATATTTTATCAATCGTTTCCCCGATGCTTCTGGTGTCGAAGTCATCTTCAATGTTTGCCGGATTCTTGTCTGATACTGACTCATTTGCAGGGAAGAATTCTTTGATGTCTTCCCATTCTACAACAGGATTGGGTTTTTTAACTTCCCGCTCCAAGTATTCAAGATCCTGTGCCCTGTGTCTACGTTTGCGTTCTATATCATCATCAACTTCCTTGCGCTTCCTTGCTTCTTCTCTAGTCTTATCTTCTTCCCTTCTTCTTTCATTTCTACGTTCCTTTGCCCTTCTAACTTACTCATCTTCCCGTCTCTTTATTCTCTTTTAACCTACTCTTTTCTCTTCTTCCAACCTTTGCTGATTCTGTCTGTACTGGTCATAGACTGCCTTCTGTTTGCGATTGAGCTGTTTCTCTTGCTCTTCGCGATATAGTTGTTCTTGTCTCACCCTATCCTTCCTTTTTATCTTTTCGTCCCTCATTACCTTCCCTCATTACCTTCTCATTGTGTCTCATTAGACTTCTCTCTCGGTCTCAGATCATATCTTCCTTTTCCATCAAGTTTCAACAATATCTGTCCTCCCATCATTTGTCTTTTGCGAATGCTATCTCATCAGTTCCCCCTTCACTTCCTTTCCATTTGTTTCCCTCTCTCTCCTTAATGAGAGGTGCACTAATCTGTGCCTCGTCTTTCCTCTCCTCATCGCGTCTCTCCTTGTCCCTCGGGACTGCGGAGGTAAGGTTAATTTCCTGCTCCTTCTCCTTGATATCGTCACTACTATACATAGGTGACTCATACGCAGGGTTACTGTTTCCTGGAGCTGCCTCAAGCTCTCTTAACGGGTAGAGTCCCTCTGCCTTGCCTTACTCCCCTCAATCTCTGGCTCAGGCGGGGCTGGTGGCACGGTAAGCGTCTCACCCCCTCTGTGCATACGTTTAGTATCCAATCTGCAGGAGGCTCTTCCTCCTCTGGCTGTTCGAACATTTTCCACAGTTCTAGAACAGCAAGACATTTCTCTAGTTTCTTGCCTGTGTATGTGGCATGTAGATAAGTAAAACGGCTTTAGATAAAGACCCGTTCTGTGGACACGGCATAAACATTTTGTGGGCGGTACTCTTAACCCACTCTGTACTATACTTCTTAAGCTTGGGTTCGTGTTTGGGCAATTGCTTGCACAAATGGGCAAGTGGTGTAACCTCCTCCATTCTCAACTTTCGTTACCAACAAAATTTTGTGCAATTCTCACACGTCCAATAGTATGAGCGAGCACCAAATATGCAAGCTCCAATCCAATCTTTCCCGCCAAAATTCTATATCATCAATTTACTCAAGAACATCAATCCATTGGCGATTCCCTCTTAGTTACGGAATCGCGTAAATGTAACGCCCACCTGGTTCCCACGGGGGCGCTGATCTAGTCTGGATTACTGTGGCCTCTTCTAGCGTGATGCGCAGGACCCGGAACACCGATTGGACAGGACCTCCAAATCGTGCTTCCTTGGCCCGTAGGAATATCCTTCTGCAGATGAGAAAGGGGATTAACAGTCTGCAGAATGGTGTTCTAGCTCCCCCCTTCCCCCCTCCGTTCCTCTCTATTCCTCCAAACCCGGTTTAAGCTCACCTTATGGTTTGGAAGGTTGAACTCTCCATCCTGCTTCTGGTGCAGGGGCGCGTGTTCGTCCAGTTACTTCACTGGTTTTCAGAATGGCGCTGGCAAAATCCACTTGACTTTCCTGAGCGATGCGCCGTAAGTATGAAAGTTCAAAGTTCAAGTGAGGCCCCCTTTATGCTGTCTTTCTCACCTGTGATCTGTCCTTTATTTCAGGTGCAGAATGAAGGTGATGCGTCGAGGGGTTAACCTGCCGAGGTGAGTAGTAATGAGGGCGATCCCTCTAGATGTCCTTATCATTCCTCTGAAATGTCTCTAGTCCTTTCCCCATAGGGGCCGGGGTACGGTACCTGCCAACGGGGCGGCGCCGACCCGAAATGTGGAAGAAAAGCCGGTAAGTATTATGGCTGTTAATCAGGCTTTCCTTCTGTGTGTCCTTCTGCTCACCTTTTGTTTCTTCCTCTCTCCCCTAGGTGCAGAGATGTGGTGTCCGATGCTGACAGCCGCGATGGAGCCGGGAGATGTATCGAGGACAGGACAGGTGAGTGAAGCGTGGCGCTGCAGCGAGCAACGCAATGCTTTTAAATTGAAGTCTTCCTTCAGGGATGCTGGCGAGAAGATTCCGGATGCAGGTAAGAAGCTTGAAATAATCCTTGGTTTTCACCTTTCTCTTCTCTTCCTTCCTTGCAGGTCTTCCAGGTTCAAGACGGGCGTGGCTGCAGTCCAGGAGCAGGAGCAGACACGGTGAGCGTTAAGCTGCAGGAAGCAGAACAACGCGAAGCATGAGCTGCTGTCTGGGCGTGGCTTAAATAGCCTCCAAAGAAGTCCCAGGTATGTATCCTTCCCCAACTAGGTATGTATCCTTCCCTGGCCACGCTCGAGTGTAAAAATAGTCCCTATGAAAAAATAGTCCCTTTCAGGTCTCAGGGAGGCCTGAAGCGTGCAGCATGGTCTGCATCAGGTAAGTGCACAAAACACCTCCCTTTATGAGCCTGGCGCCTATGGCGCCAGGACTGATGTCCAACATGAGCCTGGCGCCAAAGGCGCCAGGACTGAGTCCAAAGAGTCCCTATAAGGGGCCGCTGGGCTTTTACCCGAGGGCATGATGCCTGCTTCCGGGGGTGCTGGGCCTGGCCTGATGCTCCGGGGGTAGGCATTATGACAGTAAAGCCCAAACTTCATTTCAAACAATCAATGATACAGTTCTTTACATTTGACATATAACAGGACACGCATGACAGACATTTGACAGACTAGACGGAAACCAGCTGGACACACATATACCTGCCTTCTAATCAATACCCTGACATGGGTTTAAACAAACCCCTCTAGTGCCGTCTTTAATCGTCACCGTAGTCTAATCATCCCCCATTATGTGGGCTCTGAGTTCACGTTTCTTCTGACCGCTGTATTAAAGTGCAGGAACAAGGCAAATCCTCTTTACTTTTTTCTCTCGGGTGCCCTCCCGGTAATTTACTTTTTCCTCTCGGGTGTCCCCCCGGTAACCACTTTTTATCTCGGGTGTCCTCCCGGTAACCACTTTTTATCTATTATTCTCTAGTCATTGACCCTTTATATATACAGTCTTCTCTACTTCTGACTATTTTAATTTTTTCTCCGCCACCCTCCGTTACCTTTCCCTTACTTGTTCTAATGCCTACAAGACATTTGCCAAAGTAATGAGTTTATTGTTTCACTCACCGCTCGCCTCTTTTCCTCTCTGGAACTTCGGGATCACCGATCCTCCTTTTTCCTGCCCTCTTGCGGTCTTTCCGTCCGATCTGCTGCCCGTGGGAAGGAGAAGGGTTATTCTTTGAAAGGCAGGTTCCTTCTGACCCACTGAAGATTTTATGGGCTTACTCTATCATTGTCCATTGTAGATTCTCAGTCTACTCAGCCGAATGGCGAAGGACTCGCGATATTGCCAAAGGCCTAGAGTTACTTTGTGCCGTCAGTCTATGGGTGTCTTAGTATTCATTAATCAATAGTTGATGGTCGAACCATCCTCTGCTACCAAGTGTACAAGATGGCAGAGCATCCTGTGACGGGCCCATAGGTCAGAGCTCACCCTCTAGTACCTGTAAGACAATATAGCTGCACCTTGAGGAGGTTGGGGTGCAGGATTCTCTTACTCCGACACCATTCAATAATGACAACTCAATAGTTTGGCAAAGTGAAGTCCGTTTAATGACAAGTACAAAAAACAGGGAAACAAATGGTAATCAACAGAGTCGCGATCGCCTGTCTCGCTTCAACTCCCAAATTCTTCATTCAGACAGCAATTTTTATGGGCAAAATTCGTCATCATTTGACGTGCAGAACTCATAAGTTTGCCATGCAATTCTATTGGCCGGAAAGGTAACTTAAGTATAGGTGCTATATCTGTATATGGTAACAGAGCATGCAGATTGGATAACTCTTATCTGGTGGGCGTCTATGCCCATCCCACTACATCACTTGTGATAAATGTCACTACAACTACAACGTCTTATTGGTTCTACAAGCTATAGGACCCTAGATTATTTGGTCCATTGTGATTGGGTGGGTTACTCCCCTAGGCATAAATCCCCACTTTAATTAGCAGCATGCACAATGGACAACCAGATGCGCAGTGCCCCAAGATTCACCCTGCCTCTCTTCCATCAATCAGTACCTTTAGGGCTATGTGTCAATTATTTGGCTGAGGATGGCCTCAAAACTGTAGCTCTTATTAGGAAAAGTTATGGCATCCTCGGGTTCTGGGTGACATCAGACGTTGGTACCTCTTTGCCCTTGGCTGGTCACGTGTCTGTTCACCGTGAATCTGCTTCATTTTCCCTTTTTTTGTGTATTTAATTCTTCCATAGTCTTGCCACCTGTCTGGGGCCTCCTTATCACGACCTTCACTGGCTGGCTGGTATGCTCTGAAGTTTCGATTCTCCGAGGTTGCTGCTCTCCTCCCTTCCTTAGGTTGACCTCGAATTCTCAGGCATGATCTACTTCTTACAGAGTTTCGATTCCACGCTTTCCTTTGGCTTTGGCTGGAATATGGATCTTGGCCTTGTTAGCCCTTCGCAACATGGGCTTAATTATGCTTCACAAAATGGAGTCGCACTTGTATAGTGTGCTTCATTGAGGTAGATATATGATTGGCGCTTGCCGCTCTAAGCTTCTACTAAGCATTGCAAGCAGTACCGTTTACTTAGCTTCTTGCGTTCTGAGACTGTTTACATGCATTCAGTCAGTTGCACAATTCGATTCTGGTTACGTTCTTTGTGCTGCAAAGTTGCATCTTCTTATACGTCTATCACATCCTTATTCTTTACATTTCGTCCTTGTGTATCTCCTTTTGCTCGTTGTTTTATGGTTATCTGTACATTACGTCTGGGCTCTTATGTCGTCACCAGTTGCTTTCCATTAAGGCTCTGTGGGTCTCTTCGGGGGCAGTCTTTAAGTACTCTTCATTTCGTGTCAGCTGCTGGTACGGTTGTCTGAGAGGGTACCGTGCAACCCATGGCTTTCTGGTTATAGGCATTTCAGCCGGTATTGCTCTTCTGATGGGCACTGGGCATAGGCCCAGTATAGCTTTCTGTTGGTTCAATTGCTCCTCGTACGTCACATATTTTGGCAAATACGTTCCTGGTACCTCGAATGGGGTGCAGGCCATGTCTGGGACCTCCTCTACACACCGTTTCCAGAGGAGGAGGCACAGGAGAAAGGGGGAGCAAGGAACTACAGGCACCTTCCTTCCTCACCCGTGAAAAGTCCCTGGATACCCCGGAACCAGAACTAAAATCATTTGTCCCCGAAAACCTGCAACCCAGGGAACAGAGGGTGAGTAGGAGAAATAAAGAAATCATAAAGACCCATTTTGTGGAGGAAGTCAGTGTCCTCCAGTTTGAAGGGGAAGAATACTTGGAGGATTTGGGAAGAAAATCTTCTCCTTCAGTGACAGGGGAATTCCTCCCAAAGAAAAATGGGTCACCAGAGACCTGAATGAAGACTGGGTGGGTGTGCGGATTGATTCAGAGTCACCCATCCCTGAACCCCAGAATTGTCATCCTTAGAAGAAAATATTATTGGAGGGATCCTCCCCACAAACTGGTTCTAGTGACTGCCACCAGGTAAAGGGCGGAGGCACAGAGCTAAGGGAAAAAGGGGATTCCGAAATCCTACATATTTCAGGTGCCAAATTTTTGTTACAGATTCCCAGACTCCGGCAAAGAAAAATGTCCAAAACCCCACCGTGTTGGAGTCCAAAATAAAGAAATTAACCACCAAGCTTGCCCAAAATGGCCATTACCATTGTCTCTTGGAGGATAAAGAAGGTAGAATCTACGCCCCTGTCCGAGTGCAACAGCAATGTGCAATTTCAGCACTGGTGGACACTGGATCCCAAGCCACTCTTCTGTCCAAAAGTGCCTTTGAGCAGCTAAATTCAGGAAGGGGGGAGAGATACCAGATCCCTCTCACCCCTCTTCCTGGACAACTCCAGAACTTTGACGGGAATAAAATTACTGTGGAGGGGACTGAGGATCTGGAAATTAAAATTGGGTGACATAAGGTGAACCACCCGGTCATAGTCGTGACTCCTGAGGGGACCCCATGTCTATTAGGTAATGACCTCCTCCAGAGTTTGTACCCCCTGATACACTGTGTCAATAAGGTCCTCTGGACTCAGACTAATCGGCCAATAAAATTACAACAAAGTGTCAACCATGTTAGTTTAAATGGCACATGCCACATGGTTGAACAAAAATCTGATCATATTGAGTTTCATTTCCAAAATAATCAAACACCTGACATTACAGTAATTGATGTAGGACAACAATCCGGTGATGGGAGCTCCTCTCCATTCCTGAAAATCAACCTTCCTTTGAAATTTTATATCAATTCACAATCTGAAAATCCAAACTCTGTGGTCAAAAGTGATGAAAAAGCAGCTAAAAGTTTAGCTGACATTCTGAAGATGAGAGAACAGCTGTTCCTCCCAATTCAGTTAAATGAGGGGAAGGAGTCTGCTCTCGCCAGAGTGTGCCTGAACAACAGAAAGAGCTTCATCAGCAAAGCCATGTTCAGAAAACTCCCAAAAGATCCAACCATTCCCACATTTAAATTGATCAATAAGTGGCAAATGGGCCTGGAAACTCCTTATTCCAAAAATCTCCTGCCTAGCAGGTGTATGCTCAAAATTCCTATAGGTGACAAAGCATAGAGCATAATTGTTGGGTCGTGTGAGATGTCCCCGCTGCCTTCTATTTCAGCAGTGACATTCTCAATCGGCTTGCAATTAATTTGGACCTTATAATTTACAAGGCCTGGTCCCGACTAGGGGGCAATCCCATGGGCTTTCATGATTCTGAAAAAGCATTTCGCCCGATTTTTGCCGTATGCAGTTGAAATTCAAATTTGAGAGGAGGTCACCATCCCGAGATGGACCTGACAATTCCCACTTGATTTCAAAATTAAAAGAGCACAGAAACTACAAAATTCATACCCATGTTTTCACCTCAATGCCTATCTCCAACAGCAGGGTTTGGGGTTAAACCTAACACCATTAGTCAATGTAGAACACAACACCATTCCAATAGTGATGGATAACAGCGACCTCAGGAGTATTACTCTGACACAGACACCATTATTGGAATGGCAGTTGATGACCAGCATTTTTCTATGGATATATGAAATTAACTAATAGGACCAATCCCCAATGACTACTATGATAATGACGATGACATACCACCAGAAAGGATCTTCACCCGGCAAGGGGGGGGGATTTCCTGGCGTATTCTTCCTGCCCTTCGGGGAGGAAGAGGTGACCTGTAACATCAGGCAGGATGAGGTGATATTCCAAGTCCACAATGACTACCTCTCCTACCAGAAACCATCTGTCCAGGTCAAGACCCTAACCAGAGACCTCTCCACCCAGTTGGAGGAGGCCGCTGAGATAGCAAAACCAGAAGTCTTTCCAGGCTTTAGGCAGATGGTTGAAGAGCTGGTCAACCTCGCTGATGCCTGTGAAACTGAGGAGCAAAAGCAAAAGTTGAAATAGGTGTTCTTAGATTTCGAAGATATCTTTGCTGTGGACTCATACACCTGTGGTCGCACCAAGATACATACTACCTCAATTCCCATGGACACTGGGATGATGCCAGTATTTGTGAAGCAATATAGCTTGCCTCTCACATCTATGGAGTCCCTGACAGAAATTATCAAAAACCTAGAGTCCCGTGGGATAATTCGTTCAGTTCACAGCACCTTTAATAATCCAGTGCTGGGGATTTTAAAACCAAATCAATAAAGTCATTGTAACGCTCACCTGATTCCCACGGAGGCGCAGGTCGTGGCAGGAAGGTGTCTGTGACTCGAAAGGTGATGTGCAGGACTCGATGGGCTTCTGGGGTCGAACCTCTTCGCACTGTGTGACGAACTCGTAGGGTGAGGTTTCTGCAGGTGAAAGAATATAGGGGTTAATGGTCTGGGTTGTTTAATGTCTCTCTTCCTCTCTCTCCCAAGCTTCTCCGTAGAGCCCCCAGGTCAACGTGCTCACCTTAGATAGGTGAATGCTGGACTCTCCATCTGCGTCTGATGCAGGGCGCTGTTGCCAGTTCCTTCACTGGTGAAACATAGGCCTCTTGGACTCAGAGGACCTTTACCGTCGTTAATCGCACGAGCGGTGAGTTTCCAGACACCTTTTTAGTCTTTATAGTCTTTAGAGTCTTTAGGTGCAAGGCACGTTAACATTGAACAGGACTTCGTATGATGCTTTTCTCCCCTTTTGCTTGCAGGACTCTTGAGGAAGATGAAATAAAGCGCCTGGAAATGCGTGAGTAAATGCAAGCGCTCTAGCTGTTTTTTCCCTTGCAGCGTAGTTCGTGCTGAAGAGGCACCAGAGTATTTGCAGGCGTTCTATTGTGAAGAGCGCGATGGGCGTAAGTAAATACCTGTCCAATGTCTCTTCTTTTGTCTTTCAGAAGCTTGTTTGCAGCGCCGGAGTCCGCGGAAGGCCCGTAAGTAAATACAATGCTTTTAACTCCGCAGGTGGTGATGCAGCATGAAGAATTCCAGAGTTCACGGAGTGCCGGTAAGTAATGACAATGCTTTTGTCTTCACAGGCGAAAGTACAGCGTGCCGAAATGAACGCAGCCGATGGATCAGGTGAGTAAGCACTGCGAGTTAAGACTGCCTTGCTAACCTGCTGTTTCTTGTCTCTGCAGATGCTGCTGTCGACTGGATACAGGAATGGTGAGTATGATTCTTGCAGATTGAGGAAGAAAGGCTGGAACAGACTCGGTGAGCGTTCTGCTGCAGATGCAGAATAACGCGAAGCACGTTTCATCCATCGGGTGTGGTTTAAATAGCCTTGGAGTGATGAGGCGTCTTCCTCCACGGCCCCGCCTAGGTAAGAAAAGAGTTCCAGTTCCAGAAGCTTTCCCCATGCTGAATCCAGGGAATGGAGCTGCCCCACCCAGGTAAGAAAGTAGTTCCTGTTTACAGAGGACTTCTAAGTGGCTGGTAAGTAAGCAGCATGGTCTGCTGCAGGTAAGTCCACCCAAACATCTGCACACATATTATGAGCCCGGTGCTTCCAGTGCCGGGACCGATGATTCTGATGAGCCTGGTGCCACCGGCGCCAGGACAAGGTCCAAAAGGTCCCCGTGGGGACCGGCTGGTGCCTAGGATTAGGGTTAGGGGCCTGCTTCCAAGGACGTTGGGCTGGTCCTGGCTCCTTGGAAGCAGTGATCATGACAGTCATCTCCTATGCAAGCAAGACGTTATCCTCTGTGGATGAAAAATGTGATGATTGTGAGAAAGCACTCCGGGCAACGGTGTGGGCATTGAAAAATGATCGCCCGTTCATCCAGGGGGAGCACATCATAGTGGAGACTCCACACCAGCCTTTGCAATACCTCCAAAGTGACAGAATCCGGCCAGGAAATGTGAGTAATTCCAGAATTACCTCCTGAATTCTGCCAATGCAAGGCTATCCTTTGGAGGTCAGATATGGCCAAAACAACTAGAATCCCTTCGTGCGAGGTCTGGCTGACTTGCATGGTTGTGCCAGAGAAAACTACCTGAGGACGAAAGTCTCAAAGCCCAGGACAACATGGAGGTGTACCTGAATTCCATGCACAAAGTCTATGAAGAAGACAAGTGCTTGGGGATGCCCACAGTTTATGAGGACGGGTGCTCCTACCATGTTGACAACAATGGGGAAACCGAACTGGTGGTCGGCATTGGGAATGCCTGGGTGAATGATGCCCCGGAACCCTCCACTGGGTACAAAATTAGTCCCTGCAGTAGTCAGGTGGTGGAGTTGATGGCAGTTCATCAGGCCATCCTCACTGCCGTCCAACACCGACTCCACAAACTGGTCACAATCACTGATTCAGATTATGTGCGGAACGGGTTCATGGAGCACCTAGTCAATTGGAAAATCAGAGCCATTCTGTGTGCTAATAACACACTACTTAAACATGGCAAGCTAATACAAAATAGTTATGATCTGCTCACCTCTAATGTGATGACCATCTATTGGAAGAAGATTAAGGGTCATTCCAAAATAGAGGGTCCAGACAAAACTGGCAATGACCTGGCTGATCAGTTGGCCAAAACCGGAGCCATCCACAGAGTTCTCCTTGAGATCGAGTCCATGTTGGGGGAAATCCAGGTCACTGCTATCAACAGGTTGCAGACAAATGCTCACAATTAACTCTCAAATGCCCAGTGGAGTAAGGAGACCCCAGATGCTGATTTAACCACGGCACTAAAAGGGGATCCGGTTATTGGGAAATGTTACCAACACATTGACGACCCTGAGAACTTTCCTCAGACGGAAACTGATTACATTGGGAAAGAGGACATCAGGGTGTTGATGAAGTGTCCCAAAATGTTCCGAATCCAAGACGGTTTGTTGGTAAGGAGATCCATCTCTGGTTGTGACCAGTGGGTGGTACCTACCTCATTCCGAAGCCTGATTCTAAGTCACACCGATGACACGGACACAGCCAGTCATTGGGGGTTTCATACTACTCTAGACATCTTGCGGGAGGTTGCATACTGGCCACACATGGGGCAGGACCTTGACCAATATTTGAAAGGGTGTCTTGTGTGTGCACAATTTCAGCCAAGTTCACTCGCACACACCGAGCTCCCCTCCAGAAGAGGGGGATGACACTGCAATGGTCACGTTTACAAGTAGATTTCATCGGGCCCGTGATTCGCTCCTCTAGGGGGAACAGGTACATGTTAACAGTAACATGCTTGTTTACTAAATGGGTGGAATGTCTTCCGGACCCAAATGGCAAGGCAGAAAATCAGCTTCCCTGATGATCAACCATATCTTCTTGCATTTTGGCCTACGTCAAAGGATTGAGTCAGACAGAGCAAGTCACTCCACCAGTGAAGTGATGACAAAGATGTGGGAGATACTTGGGGTAAAAAGGAAACTTCATATTGCATACCGCCATTCCTCTAGTGGGGGAGTTGAAAGGCACTATAAAACCATTGTGAGCATTCTAAAAAAGTTTGTGGCGAATTCTGGGACAAGTTGGGACATCTGATTAGCGCTTGTCCTGATGGCCATCAGATCTGCACCATCTTCTGCGACCAAAATGTCTCCATTTGAGCAAATGACTGAGTGAAAAATTGTGCTACCTCAGCATCTGCTCCGTAGAACACAAGAGCAGACACTGATAAACGCCTCCACAACTCATGGATATGTTGAGAATCTAACAAAACACCTTCAGCATGCTTTTGAGTACAATCAGTGGAATCTGGAGATATCAGCGGAGGAGATGAAAACTGAATATGATTTAAAAACAACCAACAAGGAATACCAAGTAGGAGACAGGGTATACTTGTAGGAACCAGACTAAGGGCCTCATTACACGGATGGCGGAGAACCATGGCGCTATTAGCGCCATGGTTCATGCCGGTAAAATACCGGCACCCCCTTGGCGGAAAGGGGAATTACCGCCCCATTCCAAGGTTGGTGTGGCGGTAATTCCCCCTTCCACCATTGCCCTTCCCCATTCCCATTTTTGCCCCATAGGGCTCAATGGGAATGGGGAAGGCGCTAATTACGGTACCGCAAATTACTTACCGTAATTAGCTCCCTGGGTCCCTTTGCGGGTTGCTTTTTAACGCCTGCAAAAAGCAGGCGTTAAATCCCCCAACCCGCAAAGGGACCTCGTAGTAAGGCGGTAAGGATTTACCGGTACCGGTATTTTACCGGTACCGGTAAATCCTTACCGCCATCCGTGTAATGAGGCCCTAAGTAGTGGAAATGTCTCTCTTCCTGGCACGGTCCTTTTGAAATTGTAGATGAAATTTCACCTGTTGCCTACAGAATCCGCATCCCCAAAGGAGAGCTGTTAGAAGAGAAATTAATCAGTTAAAGAGTTGTCACCCTACACACACTTTGCAGCTGATTGAGGAGCCCCAAGAAAGTCAAATACAGGAGACACATGGAGAATAAGAAGCAAGAAAAATATAAATCAGAAGGGAATAGGAAGGGCCATAGGTATATCTATCTAACAGGGAGTACTTTTTTTCAGTGTTATTGGAAAAAAATATGTAATGAAAATATGGTTTAAAAGTTCAATCCTGTCTTTACTTGTTAAGTAATTGTTTGCTGATATTGTTCAAGTACTTTAATAAATGTAATGTATGTTTGTCCCACTGACGTCAACCTTCCGGGAAGACTGTCAGTGAAAGATTCTAAAACATGTCCTTATCTATCTCCTATTAGAGTACTAATTCCATTCCCTCTTAGACCAAGGAGGACCCCCCGGGGACCCAGAAAGGGAAGGAAGGAAAGGAGGTGTCACTCCACACTCCAACAAATGACCACTCCCCGATGGAAGAAGAACTCTGCCCGATGAACCCCACTTTGCCCTGCTCTCCCTCAACAAGAAGTCTTGGGAAAGCGGGTGGAATCTGTGAGGTACATCTACCAGCCCAGCAGAACTCCCCCACATCACCAAACTGCACTTCAGCAGTTACCAGCAGAATGGCTATGCTGGCTCTGTTGAGCACTATTGCCTTGCAGCAAAACTGCATTTTGCAGTCATAAAAATATTGGCTGCACTTTCTTTACCAGGCACATATGGGTTGAGATGAAACTTAGAACATCCAGAGAATTGCTGCAAGTTATTTTCTTCATTTGCATCAAAAAGAAGAATTCAAAAGCAGCCTAGTGCAGCACTCCCATGCTGCCAGCTTAAAAACCTTTAACTAAAGAAAAGGAAATGTCCTGCGTTTAAAATGGCCTTGCACTGATGCATGTATTTTGTGTTAAGAAAAATCTGTGAATTAGCAGAGAAAGTAATTCCAGGACGCACGGCAAATGTTTCACTTTTGCAACAATCTATCACAGCCCCAACTCTTCAGAAAAAGCTCCCTCTCTCCTTTTGCTTAATGTCAATTTCAGAGAACCCTTGTGATGGACAGATTTCTGTGTATTAGAAATTGACTAGGGCTATGAATGATGTTCAGAATATAGATGCGAGAAAAAGCCGCATTTGTAAAGTGACATCCAAAAATATTAACCCACTTGTAAAATGGTGCTTTTGCCAAACAAGAAAATGCCTTATAAAAAGTCTAATGTTAAACTAAGGCTTTGTGCTTGCATAGCAATGCAATGGGGGTTTGCTTTAAAATATATACAGGATATGTATTCCCAAAAGACTTGATTTCTGGTTGGAGAAAAAAAAATACTGTGAGGCCAGCAGAACAGGTTTGGCAGGCCATGGCTTCAAAGAGCCCTGCCTCCCCTGGGAACAGAATCACCTTCCCCAAGTGGACCAGCCCCTGGGCACATGAAAGGGACAAAGGTGGACAATCTAGCACGCTCGTCAGATGAAGCGGCAGTGCTCCAGCATGAGACAATGGACTGCTATGGCACCTCCCCTCCAATCATACTGAATGACTTCAAAGCCAAATCCATAGCAACACTGGGCTTAGCTGACCAGAGCCGGACATTTGGCTGGGGGTTGGAAGGAATGCCCATATTTGGAAAACAAAGCCAGCTCTCTGGATTTCAGAGACTGTTCAGATCATGTCATTTATTTCAGTAATCAAAAGACATATTAATGTGAAATTATGACTGTTAAATGTCCTGTTTGCGCCATTAAAATAAGACGTTGTAGGTGTTCCTAGCATGTTGGGGATGCAAACACCAGAAAATGTCATTTCTGGGAAAAGCATACATGGTACAGTTTTGAAAATTAATGAAAACATGCCGTGTGATAATATGTATACATATATATAATTGTAGAATGTTAGGTGAAATGTTATCCATGGAAATGGTGAAAGATTGCCAGAATGACTAAACAGCATCACACCTTTTGGGAGTTGGAATGGCATGATCTGTTAAGATATGGAATCTGCCTATGTGATTTTCAGAAGCGTAACAATTATAAAAATGTGCATTTTTGTGTCATAACTGATTTTGGCAAAAGTGACTGTGGGATGGCCATGTACATCATAAAGCACACACCATAAAACTGATGTCATGTCCCTGAGTCCAACCGGCTGACAGGGAGGCAGTGACGTCCAGAGCTGACCTATTCGATTTTAAGAGGTATGTCCAGCTTGAATCTGCCCCCAGAGTAATATCCTCTGATGTCATGCTCCTTATATAAGGGGCAGGCAGAGGGAGCTCTCTTCTCATTTTTCCAGCTCCAGCGCATCCAGAGATCCAGACATTCCATATTCACCCTGCAAGATTCCAAGTTCCAGAAGCCAGGCCAGAGGTAGCTGATCTTACCCAGGCTGAACCTCTGATCCAGAATTAAAACCCTACTAAAATCCCAATAATTCAGGGAGAAGGGGGAAAGGGTGTGCTACCCTTTTTAGGAGTATCCTGACACCAGTCTGGCTTTTGTCCCGCTACCTGCTTGCCCAGCTGATGCACCTCACTGTCTCCAGTGACCAGACGAGGCCCAGCTGTCCCCTTCTAGGAGAGCCCACCGCTGCACAGAGACCAGGTCTTGCCTCGCTGTCCAGAAAACTGGTTTGCTGTCCAAACTACCCAATTCAAGGCTCTTTGTAAGTATTTCCCATCCCCAGTAACCAATAACTGCATCCCTTGCTTTGTTACCTGGTATTATGCCCAATCCCATAGAAATCCTATACAAATCCCAGTAAATCCTTAAAATTGTCAGAATCCTCTGTGTACCCTGTTCTTAGGAAAACCTGTAGTAATTTTCAAGTGTTAGCACCATTCTTTCCAACTCATTTCAGTCCTTGTGTAAGTCCTTAGTACTATTTGGAATAATTTTATGAATTCCCATATAGAGCTGAATGCGGTGTGGATAGGTTGCCATTGCAAGTAACCTCCTCACAATCCGTTTCTTTCTTTAACAATCTAGTCACTAAAATATTGTTTCAGTAAAAGAAATCACTTTACTAACAAAACCGAGTTGTCCCGTGAAATTGTTCCCGCTTAAAAAACAAGTTTCCTTTCCCTTTAAGAATCTCATACTGTCATCCATCCAGAGTTACCCTTTGACTTTTATATTATACCTGTGATGTGCCTTTGTACCTTAGCATCAAAACTGCATTTCGGATTGGTCTGTTTAACCCATTTTCCAAGCAGTTTTGCTAATTTTTAACTAGTGAAACTAAGCAAGTGCAATTTCTCCATGTGTGATTTTGGTGCACTGTTTTTCCTTCCAAAACGATTTTCTGAACTGTATGCCCATTGTTAGTACATTGCCTTGTAGATTTCTAGTGTTCTCACTTATTTGATACAGCAACACTCATTTCTACCTCATTCATGAAACATTCAACCTCACTTGTAAAATAACTGTTTAGTAATTCAGAGTTCTATTTTTCTCAATTTCAAGAGTTTTCAATCCGATTTTACCGCCCATTCAGGGGTGGAAGGTTGGACTTTCATTCTGTTTGTTGCCTACTATACCTGACTCCTTGCTACTCCTATCTACCCACACGAAATTTGGTTAACAGGGGTATGAGGAAGTGTTGAAGGGGGGAAATACTAACAGTGGTGCCATCTGAAAATAATACCCGAAAAGTAATTTTGCTTTCTTTCAAGTGAATTGTGTCTCCTATGCAATAAGGTTAAACTAAGTGTATTGTATCATTTTCCTGTGTAATTATCACCACACTGGTGATTGCTGCTCTATATTGAATGTGTTTGATTTTTATTCCAAATTAAAATAAATAAACATTTCATTATCACACACCATGGTCATGGTCCATTGTGACACAGAGTGTATGTTAAGGGGGGTGTGAGATGGACTGGCTGCCTTCTCAAAGCTGAATCCAAATTCATAAAGTGTTTTAATTGTGCGCTGCATTCCTGGCCAGTATCAAGAGTCCTGGTCTGGAGTGTGATGCCTCTTTAAAATCCTTAACACCTGCTTCCTGGAGGCAACAAACCAGCAAATGCTCTTCTGCCCCCTGCCTGTCTTCTCTCCGATGCTGTTGTTCCTCCACGGCCATATTTAGGTTCTTTATTTCTGAAAAGCTCTGTCTCTACTGTCTCCTACAGCATATGCTGTCTCTGCCAAAACCCATGCTGTATCCCCCCTTTAAGTTAAGGTGTTTATAACATTCATGTCTTCCCCCTGCTCTGTCTTTTCAATGTTCAATTTCAAGAGAGACAGCAGCAGACTGTTTAACACAGACAATAATTGAGACAGTTTATACAAGAAAGAGATTGACTGAACAAACAAGCTCATGGGCCTGCAAGAGACATCCTGTTTTAGAGAGAAAGAAAGACGGAGCACATATGCTGCATGACCAGATTTCCCCTTGTGTTTCCAAATGGAGGGATTATATCTGGGAGAGTGGGTTTTGGGGCTGTTTGTGAGGAAATGCATTTCAGTTGGCATTTCTTCGCTCCGTCTTCCACTCCTCTAATCCATCTCTCTAACCATTATCATCTTTCATTTGCATCTCAGTGTTTCCTCTTAGCTAATCAGATCTCCCTTTGTCAAGCCCCATTCCCCACAATCAGCCAGCAGTATAAAATGAACAATGCACACAACAAACTATCTACTGTGCATTCACTTGGGGTGTGCAAATTAAGGATCTTCACCTATGGATTCACCACTGGACCATTGCTCTGTGCACAGAGCCAAGGACACTAACAAAACACACATGCACCCCTGACATAGACACCCACAGACACAGTGCCATGTATATGCCTGTATTCTGTATTTCTTTTTTACATTACCATTTCACTCCTCTTACTTCAGATATTTTGTGCATCCCTTTTTAGAGCACTGGCCCAATGTATTTGGTGTGCATGACTGTGGTAGCGCATATGTGCATGGACATGTTGGGTGGGAGTGAATTGTGTTTCACGCATTGTCATGACACTCTTATTTACATTGTAGGGGCCTTACTGTAAGGGTTAAAAGTAACAAATATGAGTGCAATATGCTTGATCTGTTTTTAGGCAAGGGCAGCTGCAATCAGATCCAACCTGCAGTTCGAATACCAACAGGGCTGGCTCAGCTTCTCACCTTTCTAAGGTATCTAAATTGAGTGTCAATAACTTGAATAATAATGGCAGCTTTGAAGCGGGAGGAATCCAGCAAATCGCACTAGATTTATTTCTGTCATACTTCCTAATGTGGCGTATGCACCCACTCCATGGGCAACACCGCTGGGTAACGGCCCGCGACCCCTGTTAACGGCCAGAGCGAAGCGAGTGCCATTAACGTGGGCCAAGGGCTGTTACCCCCGGTGTTGTCTGTGGAACAGGTGCATGAGGCCATTAGCAGCCTCAATTGCCAAAGTGGCAACCCGTGGTGCTAAAAGAAATAGTATTTTCCTTCGCTGAATGAGACGTGCGCAGCATCCGATTCAGAGAAGGAAAATACTTTACAAAGATGGCCACCATGGAAAGGGAAGACGGGCTCTGTACGGAGTCCTTCTTCCCATTCCATGGCGGCCATGGGAAACATAGGGGCATGTGCAGCTGCAGTGGTCCTCGTGGCCGCAGCCAAAATAAGGTAAGTGTAGGGGTTGGGGGATTTAAAAAAAAGAAATAAAAGGGTGGGTGGCGGGAAGATGGCGTTAGGGAGAGCCGGCTGTCAGGCGGCTTGGAACGTGGGCTTGTAAGAGCAGTTCAATCCTGTGATCCAAGTCACCTGATTGGCTGGCTCAACCGCCCAGGGTGCTAATGATAGACTAGCGTGTACATATGACTCAGTACATATTGAACCTAGTTTGGAGGACCGGCCCTGCCTATACTCAGGAGAGAATAGGCAGTGCTGAAGATTTTGCAGTGCCATGTGATGGTAAAGTCTCTTAATGGGGTGTTATTAACTCAGGTAGTGGTAACAACTGTTATTTAAGCACTTAAAACTGGGTGGATCATGGCACGCAGCACTCCTTTTTTTTAAGTGACTCTGTGTGGGCAAAACAGCTGTCTCATCCTTCTGAATATTGGACCCAACTTGGAGATGCGGCACTGCTTATACCCAGGACGCGAACGTGAAGCTGCACACTGCAGATGTTGCCGTATCATGTGATGGATGGTTAAGTGGTCATACTTTGTAGCTACTAAGTCATCATCATTCATTACTCTATTTCGGTATTCAGCCTTAAAAAGTACATATAAACAATGCATAGAATTAAACCATAAAATCTTCCTTAGATATCTAGAAAGCACAGATCCCAATAAAAAGGTCTTAACTTTCACAGCACATATCAATCCATGAGCTAGTATGATTCCTGTGAATATTTAAAGGCTCCGTAAAATACAATGTATAAATGGTTACCTTTAGCATGGTTATTAAAACCTGGATTATAAATACAATAGCACCTTGACATCAACCGAGACATCCAAGTGTCTTCTAAATCATTTCAATAGCTAACTAATGCTAGTCTATTTCTCCTTCTCCAAGCCCTGGACAAATAGTCAGAAACAACCAAAATTACATCAGGCGAACCAGCCCTTTTACACAGTTCTTCACCTTCCATAAGTCATGTAAAACCTCTACTGGACTATACGTAACACAAAGGACTGTTTAGGGATTGCCAACTGTGGGTTGCCCAATTCAATAGGCACACTTGAAAAAACACACAGCTTGCTTGATGATGTAATTTAGGAGGAGCCAGCGTCTCTGGCCTTGCTTTCAAACTCGTGTGGATGCACTGTGTCGTGCTAAAAGGCACATGCTAGTCCACCAAGGGCTAGGCATGTGTCTGCTGCTATTCAGATAAAAAAAACTGTATCTTTAATGGGTTTTCTCTGTTGAGCAGGTGCAGGTTTTTGTAAAAACAAGGAAGAAAAGTTCTTCGGTGAGTTTTCTTTACAATACTGGATCCCAATTTGTTTTAGTATGGAATCCCTACTAGGAACAAGCTGCAACTGTGCGGGTTGTGTTTAGCACTAGTTCAGGATGTTCTTAAACCGACCGGTTACTGTGGTGCATTGGTGATAAGCCACATTCCTCAGGACTAGAATCGAAGGCACCAGCCTGTGTGCCTTCTGAGTTTAATATGCAGCGTTGTCTGCTCTAGTTAAAGTTCTCTACCCTCTGGGACCTTCTGCATCAGTCAGTAGTGTCTCGCGCGCGGCCCGCCAGACACTACTCACTGAAGCAGAAGGTCCCAGGCCGCCTCACCCCCCGTGCACAGAGCCATCGCGTTACATGGAGAGGGTAGAGAACTTTAACTAGAACAGACAATGCTGCATGTTAAACTCAGAAGGCACACAGGTTGGTGCCTTCGATTCTAGCCCTGAGGAATTACTAACAAATTGACCTATATATTTACGGGTTGCGTCAATACATATGAGTTCAATATGAAGAGTGCACACCATGACACGAATTCCATTAGTGCCTGTGAATAGCCATTCACTGTCAAGATAACCGTGGTGATTTCTCTCACCGTGTTTTTTCATGTCTTCTTCACATATCATGGACACCACATGTAACTCACACATTAATCATTTAGTGTGTAAGCCAGCCCTGGTTTCCCCACCTCATCTTGGGTTTTTCTTCTCCATCTCTGTCCCAGTTCTTCTAGGACTATTTTCGGCAAATATGCCAGATGATTACGAAGACACTCTACGCTTCAATCCCAATGTACCCATCATTCAGTGAATCATCACTTTTCTACCTGCAGGTAATTTCCTTCTATACCAGATTCACTGCCTAATGGTCTTTGCCTACAAGATACTGTAGTTAGCAGCTAGTTTCACACAACAGCCCTCATTGTACCACTCCATTTTTTCATTTTTTGTCCCCAACGCAGAACCACGTTGCTGACCACGACTACTGCCCTGGGCCCGCACTTTCTCCAGCAGGACCCATTTGAGGACCCTCTTTGCTCAACCCCATGCCCTTCGGTGATTGAGAACCGAGTCTTTTGGGATTATAGCACCGTCAGGTAAGCCGCCGGCACGGTGCTTGAGAAAACATGTACATTGTCATATATGCCCAAAGACTATTGGCATTCATCTAAATTACTCACTGGAGTTCTTTATACATATTGCAGGGTTGCCCCTACAGAGCCCTGATGAAGGCGGACGCTACATCACTGCACATCCGCTGAAACGTGCCAATCCGGGAACACCTGCATGTTGTGGTTCCCGCCTGAACCATATTCTGTTTACTCAGTCTCTGTCACATTGGCTTTTTCTAAGATATCTCATAAAGACCCTGAAACATTCATTGTTATAACCAAAAAGCAATACTGAAAGGGAATTAGGAAATTGACTAGGAAACTTTCCACTAATTAGGACACCCTTTTGAAATTGGGCGATGGTATAGTCTTTTTCGCCTCTATTCTATGACCTTGGGATTCATTCACAAAGGATTCATATGTGTCCACACGAATAGATACCTTATTATATGTATACTGAAAATACAGTATTTTTTGTTCACTTTTGTTGTAAATAATGCACCTTTCTTTCTCCTTTTTTTGCCAAATTGTTGGTATCAGTCATTGTTATTATTCTTTGTTTATGTATGTTACACTTTTCAACATCATTTCTCAAGTTTTTATAAATGAAGCATCTGTTTGTATGTTTAGCAAATAAATCCTTGTTTGCTACCAATTGTATTTTTTACTCAGTGAGCGGTTAACACACCCTTGACCTTAGTGGGGATTCGCTACTTAGCCGACTAACCTTCACATTACTTTATGGACAGGCCCATAACCCTGTATCTGTATAGCATAATTGCCTCGAGCTTTGTTCACTAGAAAGGGTACATTTCTTTATTTACACAATATGAAGAGTGAAATATGAGATGTGAAACTAGGAATGTGAATGAAACATTCCCACATGAAATTACTTTCCAAAAAATTATTTCCGAATATTTTTTTCATCATTGAAAAAGTAAAAATCTTTATAAGTATTTAGTATATCTGAGCAGCCCAAATAAGGGCCAACTGAGAGCAACAGTCTTAGATAAGGTGTTGTCACCTTATTCTTTCTTCCTAGCTGTTTTGTGAGGTTCCGGATGCAAAAGGACTTGTTTTCAGACTGTTAGCTCCAGGTCAACGAAACTCTGAACGAGTTAATCACAGTATATTAAATTGCTTTCAGAAAAGTAACCGTGGTGCCCACCTACACTTGGTATTTCCAGTAAAACCTAAAAACATAATCACATCTGTGATAATGTGATTAGCAAGCCAGTGGAGAGGTGACGTTATACAGATGAAACTCAGCATAACCCATTATCTGGAAAGGGTTAAAACTCTGTCAATAGGCAGCTAAATGAAAATAAACTAACAATGACCTAGAGCCATGGATCAAAAAGATCAAGTAAAGCAATTTAATTTATCCTATGAGGATTTCCCTCACCTTTCCTCTGTGCTTTGATTTCCTCACGTATCCTGATCAAAGAGGTATGAGGGGCAACACAGGTTATCTATGGACGTTTTGGAGAAACTCAGTATCACCATAAATTCAGTGCTTTATTGGGACAAGGAAGGTTGAAAGGCTAACCTATCAACAATACATACATCTCTCTTAATGGTGCTACCATGGAAAACAAATGATGTGTTTCAAAAGTGGGCAAAATTGGCTTATTTCACACAGCAAAATATTGTTACAGTCAAAGAAATTAGAATTTGGAAAAATTAGCAAAGTGGCAGTTTTGGGCTCCATGAACAGTTTACTGTTGCAAGCTAAAGTCATATGAAAGCTGTTTGCTGTTTGTTTTCAAGGCAGTCCACCTTTGTAATTTTACTCTGCCTTATTGAAGCAAGCATTACACATTTGAATTTGTAAAAACAGGCAGAGTTAATTTATCAGGCCCATAGACTAGACTTACAGTTATGTTCTAATCATTAAAGTTTCTGATGGCTTCCTTATGCAGGTAGGTCAAGCCTTGTGGGAGCAGCGGTATTCCAGGCTCTGGTTCCACAGTGTCATAGTATTCAGTGTAATTTCAGACTTATAAAACAGGTGATTAGTAAAGGATACTTCCCTCCCCTTTTTCCCTGTTGTCTGTTAGTCAATCAAACCCTGACAGTTGATGATGATGTCCTTCATGTACTCAGCTAAAACTGACCATTTTATTTGTTTACATTTGGAATTAAGCCAACGTATTGTTATCAACCACATACATATAAATTGACATGTGTTGAATAAGGAGGACCTTCACCAAAGAGTACAAAAATATCCAGATATCAGCTTATCTATCTAAGCGTTTGTGCTCTGTTGGTATTCAATTTATATTAGCTTGGACATCTTTCTTATTTGTTTACATAAGTAGGTTCAGATACATACATTGTACAAATAAATCTATCATGATTTGCAGTGCAACTGTTGTTCATAATTTATAGTGTGCAATTAAGTACTTTCAACATAATTATCACGTTTAACAATAAGCAATTTTCTTTTTTAATTGCTGCACTCACTGTGAGAATATTTCTATAATATCACTCGACTACATGCTCATTATGGCAGTGTCACTAACCTGAATGTTGTCCAGGAGTAGCCATTGGAGATGCTGCAGAAAGCTTCCCATGGAGACACTGAGAGGACAAATGTGAGAAGGGTTAAGACCCATAGGTGACAAACCAAGGGAAACCTTCAGGGGAAGACATCCTTGAAGGAAGCAGCAATAGCCCAAAGACAAAGACTTAGGTTGGACTGCTGGAGGTAAAGTCTCTCTTGGGTAGAATTTGTTGCTTTGGGAACCAACAGAAAATTGATGAGAGACTGTATTGACAGAGCAGGAAATACAGGTATTCGGGCCAGGTGTAGGAAGAGGAAGTGGAGAGCACAAAAGGAGGGTGGCACAGAAAGGCAGGCACTCACTGAGAACAAGAAAATAAAACACAGAGGAGCATCAGCACAGGGCAAGATTAACTTGAGCATTAATACTCAAAGCTATTGGTACCGGCCTCCACTTACTGTGTTGGAGAGACATCATGACGGCAGAGGTGATATAATATGATGTGATAGGTTATTTATAATGCACTTGATACCCAAAGGTTTCTAAGTGCGGACCCAGGGATTGAACCTGTGGTGCTCCATGTCATCTTGCTTCCAAGGCGAACACGTTCACCCTGAGCTATCCTCCCTCCCGAGGTGTCTTTGCCATCCGCCATCTTGGTTGAGGTGTAATGTCCTGCAGAGTAGGCCATCCTTGCTGGGGTGACAAGCCCCGTTAACCAGCCAGTGCCCCCACAAGGACCACCACATGAGCAGGGTATTGACAGGGAGAGGTCTTTTTCAAAGTCAATATCTATCTTGTGATTTTCGTTGTTTGAATGCACATTGCTTTTGTGGTTAAAGTTGGTTTAACTCAGACTGCTCAAAATCTAAGAGCATTTTACTTGAAACCCTGAGGAATCCCTGGTCCTCAAAAAGGGATATAGTTGGTGCCCGGACTGTTTACAAGACGGCCACCTCCCTTAGAAAGAATGAAATTGAAGCTGAGCCTTTGGAGGATTGGGTTAATTCCTCTGCCAGTGATATTGCTGAGCTTGTTTGGGATATAGTGAATAATAGGCCATTTTACAAAATTAAGTCAAGTGGAGCTGATGCAGTTGTCTTCGATCAGGCTTGGATGGCTCATTTTTCTGCCTTATATAGTGCTGGTCATGCGGTTGCAGTCATTGAACGATCGCTTGTAGTGGATCTCCAGCAGTTAGCATTCCCAGTGGCAGGAAATAGTATTCTTGAGGTGAGGGAAATTGCATTAGCCATAAAATGTCAAGCCAGAAATAGGGCTCCAGGCCCTTAAAATCAACCAGCATACATGTTTTGATCAGAACCGGACATTTGGGCAACAATCTTGACTTTTGGTTTCAATGCCATTTCTGCAGGGGGTGTGCATCCTGGTTCTTGGTCACAAGCAGTAATTCAACCAATTTATAGGAAGGGTCAGTGGGCACTACCTGCACCATATAGACGTATTTCGCTTTTAGACTCTATATTCAAGATCATGGGGAGGGTCATTTTGGTATGATTGGAGTCTTGGGTGTAATGTAATAAGGTTCTTTCCCCATTCAATTGTGGTTTAGACCTGGTCTTGGAATGGCGAAGCAGTCCTTGAACCTTTATCTGGTAGTTGCTCACTCTTTGTATGCTAAGGAGGAACCTATTTTTCTTGCTTTCACGGATCTGAGCACCGCCTTTGACCAGGTCAATCGTAAAATAAGCCCTGGTGTGTGCTCAGATCCATGAATTGTCCAGTTGCACTGCTGGATCTCTTGGAGATATTGCATTGTTCCAAGGTGGCCTGTGTCAGGAGTGGGGTTCATGGATGGTGTGCAGCTTTTTTTCAGGTGGGGTGTGCCAGTGTTTTGTACTGGCGCCCCTGCTCTTCTGTTTGTACATTAATGGTCTTTATGACCATTTACTTAATTCCACCCCGGATGTCCCCAGGATAGGTAGACAACTCGTACCATTATTGGCTTACGCAGACAACACCTTTTTGCTGGACCACACTCCCAGAGCCCTGCAGCACCTGATAGATGACTATTCTTCACTAATGGATTAATTGGATTTAAAGGTTAATGCCCAAAAATTGTCAATCATGGTCTGTAGTCTGGCCATGTTCACCAATGGGTTTCTGATCCCAAGAGTCTCTAGTTTTGACTATCTGGGGGTTAGATCTCCCTCAACCTTTAGTGCAAAACCATGTTATCAAGTAGATTGCTTGGTTCAAACAGGCTATAGGGGGATTGCACATGCTAAGGTTATGTTTAAAGCTAAACCGGTCGTGCCAGTGCTTAAGGTGTATAATGGGAAAGCTAGTTCTGTTGCTAAGTATGACATGAAGCTGTGGGGACATGGCAATGTTGAGTCCATCCAGGTGGTGTAGAATACCATTCTGAAACATGTATTGGGGCTTCCACAATCGGCCCCAAACTTGCAGGTTTATTAGTGACCTCATCACTGCTCAGCCTGTAAGTCATTGGCTCAGTGTTTGGGGGAATAGCAAAGCTGGTTTAAGCCATGAGCTAATCAAAAACCTTGTTCTTAGGAACCCCCACATGCCTGTCTTAGGTATGTAAAAGCAATGTTGTCAGAGGTAGAAATGGCTCAATATTGTTATATTAGAGATGTAATGCTGCACAATGTTGTGAGATCTATGACAGTAAAGGTATTCCAGCATATTCTGGATAAGATGGAGTCACCTGAGATCCTGAGGCCCGCTAATAGGAAACATGCGATTATTGCAAGCCCAGGTCTCCAGAAATATTTACGATGGGCACAGAACCCTTCTCAGCGCATTGTTATTACCAGGGCACATTTTAATTGTATTTATTGAAGAGCAGTGGTAGCAGCTTGGTCCAATGGCAATGAAAATCAACAATAAAACAAAAGAGGTGATGGCTGGAAGGTTTGGAATTAATCGTAACCTCTGGCGTTGCTCTGGGCTACCATCTAGACCATTGTTCTTTGCCTGCCAAGCCATTACAAAAGTGGAAAGACCATATGCAAATCAAGCTTGTTCCAGCCTCAAAAGAGGCAGTCCATCCCAAACTGCTTGGTCACATCCCTACTGCACGAGACCACAAGCATCCCCAAATACATTTTGGCCTTGTTGGGCTTCATCAGTAAGGAGTAGTTTGGGTCTCTAGGCCCAGCAGGCACAGGACTCACATCTGGGCATGCCTGTCCCACTCAGGGTGACTTACGCAAAACTTCCCTCTTCCCCGCACTTGCGCAATCTGAATGACACAAGGCCTAGTAAGATTGTCATTCTTCACCTGCCATGCCATTTCAAAGGGAAGAAACATATGCAAATCAAACTTGGTCCAAACCCTAAGGGGGCAGTCCAGCCAAAACTGCGTGTTCACATCCCTTCTCCACGAGGCCACAAGCATGTGTGGGATAATTGACCCACTCAACAGCATTGCCCAACATCACTAAGCTGCATTTGCGCAAGAGACAGCAACCTGGCTGCGCTGGCTCCTGTGCCTTTTGTAAGCAACAAATAAATGGCCGCACCATGCAGCCTTGCACACTTCAGGCAAAATCGAACAAGGGGACACACTGAAAAAATACGCCAGTGTGTTCTGAAACATATATGGAATCAAGTGAACAGGCAGCACTGCTTTGCTGCAAAAGCCAAAATCCCCTTCAAAATCAAACATTTTCACCCTTTCAAAATGCTGTTTTTACACTAATTCCATCTGTTCATTCTGAAACCACTTTGAATAAAAAGGCCCTGTCATGCCCAGGATATTTCACTGTGCTTCACCAAAACCAGGCATAATTCCTTAGTGACAGGTCCAGTCAAACCAGCTCTGAGAGAAATCAATAAGCAACTATACTTTAGCTTGCACCGGAACATGCGTTTATTTCTTTCCAAATGTATCCAGGCCCAGCAGTTCAAAGAGACTTTAACTCTCTGAGCCAGGTCAAGTGTAAATGTATCTATACTTTAGATAAAACACCTGCATTCAAGGAATTGACAACAGCTGCAAAGACAGTGTGGGCAGCTACCAAACCAAATTTAAAGAAAGAAATGGCAGCCGTTTTAACACATGTGAAAAAATGGGCTTTGCTGACTGAAGAAAAAATTAACCTGTTTAAAAATAAATTGTTAATGAAAGCCTACTTACTTAGCAATGTAAAGGGATTATGTTAATGGTGATAATACACACATAGGCTATCTTCTTTCACAGTTTGTTGTAATTCAGGACCAAAAATAAATTAAAGGGTTTAAAACACATGGGCTGGATTTGCAAGCTCTCAGAAAAAACAGTTATTCCAGTTGCCAGCCATGAAACTTCCCCCAAGGAAGGGAGACATGCCATAAATCCAGGACACGTAAGTGAAAATTGCCAGCTTTAAAAACTTTTCATGGGTCAGGACAAAGAAAGTTCACACACGCATCAGACATTCATCTGTGCTCCAGGCTGGGACAATAGAATTTCTGGGACACTAACCTGTCAAATGTAAGGGGCAATAAAACCTTCAATTAAGATGGGAAACCCCCCTTGCCTTGAAGGAAATGACAGTTGCTTGTGTTGGAGGAAGAAAAAAAAGGGATCTAGTAAAGATGGACTGCCATTTGGTTACAAAGACTATTTTATAAAGAAACTTTAAAGACTTTTTATCTCTGCAGCAAGAATTAGTAAAAATGTAAAAAGTTTGCAGTTTCAAATCTAATTTTATGGGCTTTCTTTCAAAACTCGGTAGAACTCATTGGGGAACAGAAGTTACAAAATATGACAGATTCCAAGGAAAGTATTAATGTTGCAAACATAACATTTTGTACATACATCCCTGGGGATAATTTGCATCTGTGTATAAAATTGCAGAATTTTAGGCCAAATCCCTAATGTTTAAAATTGCCAAAATGTTTCATAAAGGCGAAACAAGGATGCACAGACCTGAGGATTGGACTGGATTGTGCTGCACATAATATGTAACCTGTGTGTATAATTTGCCAAGAGATTGCAATTGAAGAAATGTATGTTTTTGGCAAAATCGGATTTTCAGTAAAGTAAATGTGAGAGTTTCTGGACATTGTAAAACTCACCACATAAACCTGACATCATTACCTTAGAAATCCATCCAACTGAGAGCGAGGCGGATACTAGCACCTTGTCTAATCCCTTTGTTAGGGGTGTGTTTAGTTAAGCCTGCCCCAGTCACATACTTGGATGATGTCACTAGGCATTATAAATAAGGGTCCCTGACAAGACCCTAAACACAATCTTCCTGATTTCCTGCACTGCGTTCCTCTTCCTGTTTCATCTTTCCAGATTCCAGATCTCAACTACAAGGCCAAACATTACTGATCCTGCTCCAGGATCCACTGCAAAACCCAATCATTGCTGGTCCCATTCCCAGTAAGGCCTCAAATCTGAAACCCACTAAAATTCTCAAATAACAAAAGGGAAAAGCTGTGGTGTTTTTGGGAAGCATTCTGATCCAGATTGGCTTGCCGCCACTCACTACATGCTGCTGCCATCCTGCTCCCCTGATGACCTATATTATCCAGTAACCAGAATCGCCAGTCCAGAAGTGCTACCCAGTATCCAGTCCCTGAAGCTGATCCTGCCCCGCTGATTTTGTCTGGCTGTCCTTTGTCATACCACATCCCTGTGGTGACCAGAACCGCTGACTGTCCAGAATCCAAAAACTAAAAAGTGAACTGTGATTATCAATAGGAACCATAGAAAACCATAGGCTACCTGGCCTTGTCCTCATCCCACTCTCTAAGTCATCCTATCCTTATCCTGATAAACTTGTAATATTGTCAAAAATCATTTTTACAACCTTGCCATTGATTTCTAGTGCTAGCGCCAGCTCTTTTAGTAATTTTGGCTTGTAAAATCCTAACTATTCATCCTATTTCGAGTGATCAGACTGGTTCCACCAGAGTGGGCGCTGGGGAACTAGGGTTGAGTTTGTGAATCAACCCTGGAGCTTACTGTGTCCCTCTTTGGTATCCTCGCCTGAATGCTTTAGTGTAGAGTAAAACTGGTCTCGTCAAAACTGAATTCCTTTCCATTTTGCCGCTCCATTTTACTCAAAACGCACCTTTCTAGATCTTGCATAAATCACTCAATTTACCAGCTAGAGACCTAATTTCATCCGTTTTAATTGAAAAACGTTTTGGGAATTTCAGGCGGGAATTGCAAAGTTTGCAAGATTCCCAACATGTTATATGCTGCCACATGTTTTAAAACCTGCCACTCATTTCCGAACTGTGTGCTCTTGGTTATACATTGCTTGTGATTGTTTGTACTTCTATATGGTTGCTGTAGTGAGGGCTAATATTTTTGTTTCAAGGTTTTTACACACATTCATTCATTTATTCATCCATTTCCGGTGTCATTTTTAGCATTGCCATGGTTTGATATCTGTTTATCTCTCATGTTTGGGGAGGGAAGGTCTGATTTCAATTCTGATTTCCATTTGTCATTCCTGATTACTTGCGGCTTCTGGTTATCCACTCAAAATTTATTATTTGTGGGTTGAGGGAACATTGCAGGGGGAAATTATAACTCAAGTGCTATCTTGCCTAAAGTCAAAAAGTTCTCCTATTCCCTGGTGTTTTGTAGATGTGTCAATAGAAGGTTAACTAAGTGCATTGCTTACATTCCTATTGTTCTTATCACCCCAATTGGTGATTGCTGTCCCATATTAAAAATTGTATGATTTCTTTTAATTTTCAAATAAATAAATATTATATTTTATCAACCAGCCTGGTTCATGGTCAATTGTGACCTGGGGTATTTGAAAAGAGGTGTGATATGAGTGGTGTACCATCTCAATATTGAATCTAACATAAAAACATAAGCATTTCAATTGTGCGCTGCATACTAGGCCGAGACTAAGGTGTGCGTCGCCTGATTGAAATCCTTAACACATCCCCAAACATGTTTCAACCTTGTTGGGCCTCATCAGTGAGGAGTAGCTTGTGTCTCCGGGCCCAGCAGGCATGGGACCCACCTCTGGGCATGCCCGTCCCACTCAGGGTGACTTACGCAAAACAAAGGAGGTGATGGCTGGAAGGTTTGAAATTAATCCTAACCTCTGACATTGCTCTGGGCAACCCTCCGGACCATAATTCTTTGCATGCCAAGCCATTACAAAAGGGGAAATACCATATGCAAATCAAACTTGGTCCAACCCCTAAGAGGGCAGTCCAGGCCAAACTGCTTGTTCACATCCCCTCTGCACAAGACCACGAGCATCCCCAAATACGTTTTGGCCTTGTTGGGCCTCATCAGTGAGGAGTAGCGTGGGTCTCTAGGCCCAACAGCATGGGGCCCACCTCTGGGCATGGCTGTCCCACTAAATAAAAGGTCACAATTGACAAAATCCTGATCTCACGTAAGATAAGGCCTACTCATACATCTCCAAACCAAGATAGCAATGTATCTTCACTCCCTTTAAAGTTCTGAAGAAGAGAATGGCCAACAAGGACAATTACAAGTAAGAAGCTTTGGCGTAGGGGCTAACCGATGAGAAATGGTAGGCTAACTAGTTAAGAAAGGCAGTTGTCTGACGTTCTTACCCTGCACCTCGGTTTTGTTGCTTACGTGCTGCTAACGAGCCGAATGTCCAACATTGGAAGAGAGTGCCAACCAAACATGAGGACCTAAGTGCTGGTGAACTATACATTGTTGCGGAAGCCTATCCGCTCCTGGTATTACACTATTATCTGTATTTTACCTAGTTAGAGGGTGTTCAAGGCGTGCCTACCAGAAAAGGGGCAGCCAATGATGATACTAACACGTATGTGAACTATAGGTATGTATGTTCCATTAACAAATCATTCCGCTTGATAGTTCTTTACTGTTTGCCACGTAAGATGATGTCATAGCTGACAAACATTGAGGTATAAAGCCTTTTGTGTAAAAGAAATGTGTTCTGAGTGTGTGAGCTACAATCTGTTTGTTCACCAGGTTTCCCTACTTTCAGGGACGACATTTCACTAAAATGCCAGGGGTAGCGGAAGTGTCATCACATGAGTCTTGACCTCTGATGACATCACCGGAAGTGATGTCATTTGAACCCACTCTGTTGTCATATCGCGGGAAGCGATGGAATGCGTCCTTTCACCCTTTGACAAAATAGGAAGTGGCATCACATAGCATTGTTCCTAAGTACACTACAAAAAATGTGTTTATGATATCACTATAATGTGATATACATTTCATAGAAAAATGGATTGCCATATGTATCGTTAGTATTAGTGTGTATAGGCCATATCACCAAATTACTGTGAATGCAAGGAGACGTCCATGGCCAAATGTTGTGTTATTATATAGCACTTATGCTTAAGTGGTTTATATAGAATAAAATGTACATACAATATTACCCACCCTGTCTTGTTACCCATTTATCGACCTCAGAAGGATGAAAGGCTGAGTTGAATGTTTAGGAACAGACTCATTCAGTGACTCATCCCCTGAAGTGTGCCTAAAATAAAGCTTTAATGAGTCTAGCAATTATTGAATAGAATTCCAGAAAGACACATTATTTGGTATTCCTATTCTTTCTTATTTAAGGTCACGTTTTATTTTAGGGGTAGCAAGGGAGACCACAGGGGTAGCAAGGGGTACCTCAGGGTTCACAGTTGCGACCCAATGTGACACCTAAATGACGTCCCTGCCTACTTTGTTGAACTGATAATAAAGTAGTATTTCGCCATATTCTTTGAGTCTGTCTTATTTGGGCCTGAGATCATTTATTTGGTAATCCCATTTGGCACTTGGAACGCTCCAGGTGCTATTGCACATTATTATGCCTGCTCCTGTATTGAGGACAGTGTGTGACCCATTTTGTGGTTGTCCCCATAGCTGAAGCGGCTCCAGAAAAGGTAAAGCATTTCAGTATTGTGCTTGTGCCATCTGACCAGGTTTGAGTGCTTTCCAGTATGGATTTGGTCCTGTATCTTGCTTTCTCAATTGCTTCTTGGAGTGTCTCAATGGTGCTGTCAAATTTTAGTTTCTAGTTCTTGAGGTGTGCCAACCGTGGCGACAACAGTGGAAAGTAGAGATGCCTGAGTATGGCTTCAGGCCACTGCAATTGCACTAATTCAGTATGAACAGGTGGTTGGAAAATGATTCCACAGAAAGTTACCCATTTGGGTAACAGTAATCAGGCTGGCAGTTCCCACAGCCAAACCACAAAACATAGTATAGCACTGGACAATGTAGGACCCATTGGGTAGCTCAGGTCCCCCCGTGTTGTTCCCTTGTGCCCCCCTTCCTGCACACAGGAGTCTGTCCTGATACATTCTGGTTTCACCTTCACCGTTTTGAGGCCAATGCTGGATTTTACTTTTATGGACTACATTGATTCATGGTGCGTCACCCTTTCTCAACTCTCATGCTGGACTTCCTTTGCATCTTGTACTCATGGTGGCCCTGAATCATGCTGTCCCCATCTTCATCTTGTATCCAGACTTGCAACATTATGTGTTACTACTGACTTCTGCAATTGTATTCAATCTCCCCTCTTGCTTCTCCACTCTTTTTGACTGCTTACTCTCCGTTCTGTCCTCCCCTCTCCCTTTTCCTATCCCCCCCTCCTCCCCTTAATTTCTTCTATGCACTTACTCTATCAGAATTGTCCCTGGACCTAGTATAATAGCAACCTCGTCTGTCACTCCCCCATCCCCTTACTGTTCCCCTCCCTTCCTCCCTCCAGCACTATCTGAAACGATGTCAGGCCTAGTACGATAGTCGCTTGTTTTGTTCCTCTCCTCCCTTTCTGCACCCCTCTCCCTCACCTTTTGTTTTCCTCCGGCTCTACCAGAAATGCCGTCAGGCCTAGTACGGTCGTCGCCTGTCTGTTTCCATTTCCTTCCCACTCTCCCGCTCCCTTCCTTATTTATGCCTTAGCACTTGCACTATCTGAAATGTCGTCAGGCCGAGTACGATAGTTAATTTCACATCCTTACTGTTCATGGCCTGTAAGAATGTCATTGTATTTTTCCTTGTTCCCTCCCTTGCCTTGAAGCATTTTGAAACACATTGTGTATAGGCGCTATATAAATAAACTATAATATAATCTCATATCATAACACCTGACCACACAATTGTCAGCCCTTACTTCACTCATGTTGCAGACCTTGGAATTTGATGACAGTTCACAGGGCTGTGTTTTCTTGCTGATTTGGCATTTAACCTTTCAGGTGCCAAGACAGTCTTTAAGAGCATATTGACTGATGCTTGAATTTCCTGGTGTCAGACAGGCATATGTGTAAGGAACATCATAGGAAGGATTGGCAAAACAGAGTGTGTTTTGTAGGTACTGGAACAAGCAAGACTCCATGGATGATCTAAGATGTTACATGTGCAGCTAAGGCCAATGGCGTAAAAAATAGTTCACTCACTGCATTCAAAAGTGTGCATGAAGTGTCTAATAGGACGGGCCTTCTTGATGGTGCAGACAGATTAAGCTCTCCGATTTGGTTCAGAAAAGTCAGTGAGTTCCAATACGGAAATCCCCTTGAGAGTGTCTCTATAATTTTAAATGTGTTTCAGGGGCCTGCTGATTCATTCTTATTATGGATAGATCATGGTGTACTATGCCTTTCATATCCATAAATACATCTCTAAGGAAGTAGATAACATGTTGTAGCGCTCTGAAGTTTGTCATCTTTTCCATATAAGCCTCCCTCTATGGTAACATATTTTACGATTCTGTATAGCACATGATTCTAAAAAAAACTTGCCTGTTTCCTGGAGTGCTTATGTCTGGCCTTCTTTAGTTCCCTTCCTCTTTTTGTGATGGCACTCCAATTGCTGGATAAACTCCATTTGTTAAGGTCATGTATGACAGAGCTTAACATTGAATTGCTGTTCTCACTGTGACTATATTTCTATAATAACAAAGATAACATTTGCTAATTGTGGCAGAGCAGGGAGAGCATTTGCTTTGAAAAGCAATTTGTACATAGGACATGCTAGAACTGTGATCTTTTGCACAGTTCTTATCTCTCTTCTGTTTTTCACATGAAAATATGCAGTTTTAATGCACATTGCTTTTGTGACTTGCAGTTAAAACATGTTAACCCTATCAAGCGGTCAGTAATGTTCTAGACATTATTCATGAGTGCATGAAAGAGAAAGTTTCAAAGACAATCGTTTTGAATGCTCATTTGTGTATTGCATTTTCTGTCAAACCAGGTCTATGGGACTTGGCTTGTAGATAGAGCTGTCCAAATTATAGGTTTATAATGCAATTATGACAGTAAGAGGAGGTACTGGCGAAAGCACTTTAATATTTGTATACAGGGGGAGCAGTGTTTATCAGTAAAGCATAGCTGGATGGTTATAAAACGTGTGTGGGGGTTTGAGCAGAGAGACGATGTGAGGCCTGCTAGTAAGAGGATGTTGCCGTGTCAAAGGCAGTATTAAAGGCAATGATAGAAACTTTGTAAGCATCGATGCGAGTAAGGGAGCTATTCACGCCCAGCAACAAAGGTTGTCTTCAGCTTTTGGACTACTGAACAGACTCAGGGACACCATATCTCAAAAATGCCAGGGATAGTGGAACTGATATCACCCATGCAACATCACAGGAGAAGACATCAAATGAACCATTGAGCCTGGTGGCATCACAGGAAGTGCCTTCACTAAGGTGAACAGAATTCAGATTTTCCACTTATTATTATGCTTATCTCTTCATCTTTACTGTCAGCAGCAAAGAAAAACAACATGTACAATAGCATACAAAACCAAGAAAAAACTACAATACCCATGAGGTTTTTCGGATTTGTAGTCCATCCCTATAGGTCCTTAAAACTGACCACGTGTTCCCAACAACCAATAAACAAATAACAGTGCTCTCAAAACCCTTGTCCTTCCTTTATTCTCCCTCTTTCTTTGATCCTGCGAGGGTGTGTTCAGTACATCTTCAAACTTTATCCACGTCTTGCATCAAACTCCGGTTTGTTTGTCATCCGTCGCTCCTCCTACAAAATAAATCAGGTAAAAGGTGACTATAGACCAAAATAAGGGTGGCCAATCGTATGCATCAGAACATTACTACCGTCTCATCAAGCAATATTACCAATAATGAAATATTCTATCATAAACAGTACATATGTAAACACAACATGATGCATATCAATTACATCTCATACGATTGGTAGGGTGGGATAATCCTTCGCCTCCGTGTCTTTAATAGAATTATGACTTTCTGTAACGAATGTGTGGAAAATCTGAATTCTATGTCAAGACCGGAGGCTCGGATTATGCTTGTTCAAAGCTTACTTACCACCAACGATGATGCACTTTCCATGGGTTTAAAATAGAAAGTTTTAAATGTCGACTCATTCGATCAATCTGCATAATATCTTCTATCCTAGCTCCTATGTTATAAGCTTTAGTCGCCATCGCTCCTCTAGCTGAATGGGCGCCATATCTCTCAACATCTATGCCCGCTTGAACCATCACCCATCTAAGCCATCTAGCGATAGTGGCCGGTACCACTGCTTTATAGGGTTTGCAAATCGCTATCAACAATTGAGACACTCCTGGGGGTCTAACATCCCTCGTCATATCCTCGTAAACTTCTATACACCTGACTGGACACAATTTTGGTTGATCTGGAAAAGATTCATAGGGAATAGATCTCAAACCTGTTTTGGTCCTTTTAGTTATAAGAAAAGTCACCCCATTCGCAGATATACTCTTCCTGTCAATCTCCAACACTCTCACATCAGAAGATCTCTTAAATGCCAACAGACATAAAAGCATAGATAATTTGCTGGAAATCGCTTTCCGGGATAAGTCTTGATTATCTGGCCAAGATAAAAAACAGTTTCAAAACTTAATCTACATCCCACAACTGGTTATATTTAACACTAGGTGGTCTCAACATCTTTATTCCCCTTAACAATCTACAAATCAACGGGTGTTCTCCAATCGCTCTACCCTCTACTCTAGGGTGTCCCGCAGATATCGCTGACCTGGCTGTATTGATCGTTCTGTAAGCCTTGCCCTGCGCAGCCATCTGAGCTAAAAAATTGGTTACATGTACCACATCTGCTCTATCGGGATGAATATCCCTTTCCATACACCAGCTATACCATTTATCCCATGCTGATCTATAAGCTTTGTGAGTCCCTGGGGCCCATGATTCATTAATGATGTTTTCAGCTTCATTCGATAAACCTGGCCTAGCCCAAGATCTCCTGAAATCGCCCAAGCCACTAACTTGTGTCCTCCTGACCTCACCAGTGGATGACTGCCCCCTCTGGGATCTCGAATGATAAATTCTGTGTCTGGTAGAAGTACTGGGTTGTGGTATGTCAGTTCTAACAAACTGGGAAACCACGCCTGTCCCTTCCAGTCTGGCATGATTAGAATTATGGATGCTTTTTGACGTCTCACCTGTGCCAGCATCCTCGCTATCATTGAAAAAGGAGGGAACGCATAATTTCTCTGATGTTCCCAGGGTTGTAGGAAGGCGTCTGTCGCTTCCGCTTCCGGATCCGGCCTCCAGCTGAAGAACCGAGGAAGCTGTCTGTTCAACCTCGAAGCAAACAGATCGACCTGACAAGGACCCCACCGTGTCATAATTTCCTGGAACACTACCTCGTCCAGCTTCCAATCGCTGGCGTCTCTGAGGTATCTCGAGTTCCAATCGGCCACCTCGTTCCTCTGTCCTGGCAGATACTCCGCCGTCACCGAAACTCTCCTCTCTAGACAGAGTTCCCAAAATTCTTTTGCCAATTCCGCCAATAACTTGGACCTCGTCCCCCCCAGTCTGTTGATGTACCTGACTGCGGAGACATTGTCTATCTTCAGTAGGACGCAACAATGTGCTTTCTCCTGAGTCCAGCATCTCACTGCAAAGGACCCTGCCAACAACTCCAGGCAGTTTATGTGGAGACTCGTCTCCTGGTCCGACCACCTGCCGCCTGTGGACACGTTCCCACATCTGGCTCCCCAGCCCCATCTGCTGGCGTCGGACTCGATAATGAGGTCCGGGGATGAACCAAATATGGCTCTCCCGTTCCATGCATCCATATGAATGAGCCACCATTCTAGCTCCTCTCTCACATCCTGTGAAATATTCACTCTTGATTTGTAAGAAACGCCCCTCTTGAGGTGAGATATCTTCAACCTCTGGAGTACCATGTAATGCAGAGGTCCTGGGAAAATCGCTTGAATTGATGCCGCTAGTTGGCCCACCAATCTCGCTATGTCCCTCAACGACATTTCGCCTCTCGCTAGAGTATGTCTCAGTTGTTTCTTGATGTCGTTCACCTTGACAATAGGTCAACTGAGAGTTCCCTGTAACGAGTCCACAATGAAACCCAGAAATTCTATTGACTGGACAGGGATTATATTGGACTTTTCCCAATTTATTAGGAAACCCAGATTCTCTAACACCTCTATAGTCATCTGAATCTGTTCTATCAACAATCCCTTCTCTTGACACATTAGGCAAATGTCGTCTAGATAGATTATCAGTCTTATGCCCTGAGCTCTGAGATGAGACACCACGGGTTTCAGCATCTTTGTGAAACACCACGGTGCTGATGCCAGGCCGAAGGGTAGACATCGAAATTCCCAAATCGTTCCTTCCCAGAAGAACCTTAGAAATTTGCAGTGCTCTTCTGCGATGGGAATGGTCAGGTAAGCATCTTTCAAATCTATTCTGGCCAACCAATCTCCCTGAATAAGAGTATCTCTCAACAGATGTATCCCTTCCATCTTGAAATGTCTGTATACCACATAACCGTTTAGGCCTCTCAGATTTATGATTGGTCTTGTCTTGTGTCTTCCTTTTACTATGAGCATATTGCTTATGTAACCTCCTACCTGAACCGTCGCGGGTCGAATAGCCCGTTTGATTCGTAAAGCCTGTAACTATTTTCCCAGTAAGGCCTTGTCTTCGCTGTTCATTTCTAAACCTCTTGGCGGTTCTCTCTGATAAGGAGTTTCTACAAAATCTATATAAAAGCCTTGAACAGTCTGAATCACCCAGGGATCCCCTGAAATGTTTAACCAATTTTTCAAAAATTGAACGGTCCTCCCCCATACCTCTGGGGTCACCATACTTGTACAAGGCAATCTCACCTGTGTTATTTTGCTGACGCTCCCCTCGCCAGATTCTGCCTCTTCCTCTACTCCTCGATGGGAAAAAAGGCGTTTGTCTGCGCTCTTCTTGATCGCGCCAATTTGTTCTATCTTGAAAGGATCGGTTGAAATGGTACCGGCCAGCCGAGCGACCCCTGCCTCTGCTGGCCCGTCCAAAAACCTGTCTCCCAAAAACTCTCTTCAACGATGCTTGCGCCTTATCCAAGGCTGCATAGGAGTTCACAAATCTGGTGAGCTCCTTGATGAAGGAGTCTCCAAATAGCTTTCCTTTAGCTGACGAAGCTGAGTCAGAAGATGCTAACTCACTCAATTTTGGGTCGATCTTGACCAACAAAGATCTCCTCCTTTCGGTGGTTATGGCATGATTAGCATTACCCAACATGCATATCGCTCTTTGGGCCCAACCTATGAGGATTGTCGGGTCTATCGGTTCCCCTTTTATTTTCGCGTCCTCACCCATCTGGAGGATCTTGGTGAGGGGTCCCGTCACATCCAGCATCTTGTCCTGACAGGATCGCCAGGATCTATCAAGTCCTTTCCTCACATCTTTTGTGAATTTACCCATAAAGGTAATCATTTTTTCGTCAATCACTGGCGTATCAGCTGCCCCTTCAGGGAGGAGTGGTCTTGGGCATTCTGCCCTCATTTTGCTTCTAGCCTCTTTGGCTAGCGGCGCCCTCAGGCGTTTCTTTAAATATGACGCAATTCTTTTGGGGGGTTCCCATTCCGAAGATCTGGGATGAATCAGGGCCTCCGGATCGAAATCTTCATCATCCGCACCGTCCCCCTCAGTCTCCTCATTTTTCCTTTTCTTTATCGCCTCATGGCTTTCTTCACCTGAAGAGGATATCGATAGCACTTCCACCTCTTCAGGGTACTCCTCCTCCCACTCTTTCTCACTCTCATCTGAGGTATGAGATGATTCTCGTCCCCTGCTAGGCACCGCTTTACCTTTTCTTTTTCTCTTTCCACCTTTCTCTGGTGGAGTGCCCGGGGGGGTGAGGGCTTCCTCTGCCCTACGGGCTGCTTTACTGCCCCCTTTGGATTTCATTCGAGCTTTCAAACTCTTGACCTCCTCCAGGCCCTGAGAAAAACGGAGCCAATCCTCCATCAGCGCTCTCTGCTGAGGATCATGTCCCAATGAAGCCCCCAGGGCTTTGTGTAGGACGTCTGTCATGGCCATGTGGCTCCTCTTTTGGCTAACACTAGCCTTCCCCTCATCGCTGGAGGAACTCATTAGTCTCAGGCCCCGGGGAAAACAAATAGTAATAATAATGTTATATTTGTATACCAGGGATTATCACTCTCTCAGTACAGAGAGTAAAAATATGTCCAAAAGAAAATATATAAATTAAATTCCCTGGTTCTGATTATATAATATATACAGGTATGTTAATATCTGATAACAGGTTTTACCTGGGACTGTGCCCGTATGACTGCGGTATCACTGATTGCCTGCAGGGGCGCTGTAGTGTGCCTGACACACAGGCCGCTACGCTACGTTCTTATGAACGGTGCGTAATGTTATTGAATCCAATTGTGATTCGAAAACAGAATTAAATGAGCAAATCACTGACACTGTCCGACACAAACTCCTCTCAATATGGATCGGCACGGAAGAAGTGAGCGCCGGAACTACGCGGTCCCGTCGCGCTCCTTCTTCCTTACCGCAGTGCCTTCTTTGACGGTTCTACGAAGTTGCGGCCGCCGGTGCCCCAGCCCCGTCGCACCCGCAACTTCAGTAAAACCGTGAATGTAGCGGATATGCTCCGCACGCAGGCACGATATATACCAACGTATAGTTTAAATACACTCTCAGTACACACACACACGTTTTCAATATGTAATAAGAAAAAGGGTACTTAACTCGCTGCCGAGCAGCAAAGAAAGAGGGAGAATAAAGGAAGGACAAGGGTTTTGAGAGGACTGTTATTTGTTTATTGGTTGTTGGGAACACGTGGTCAGTTTTAAGGACCTCTAGGGATGGACTACAAATCCGAAAAACCTCATGGTTATTGTAGTTTTTTCTTGGTTTTGTATGCTATTGTACATGTTGTTTTTCTTTGCTGCTGACAGTAAAGATGAAGAGATAAGCATAATCCGAGCCTCCGGTCTTGACATAGAATCTACTATTTGTGCAAGATTGAGACAATAAAAGAAAATTCTAAATTGGACAACTAACTATTTTGCTTTCCAACTTTATTAACTGGAGTCCTGCTGTGATGGGCATGGTGTGCAGCCATTATTTCCCAGGAGCACAGATATCAGAGAGATCACAGACCAGAGGCACCTCCTCTATATGCCATCAATTTGAGCCTTGTATAGCCACTTACTGCCATTCCATTCAGACTGTAGTGTCCCAGACCAGATTATCATCACAGGCAATGTACAGATTATTATGCACCAGTGGGGATATCATATGTCAATTTAGGTTCAAATACCAAAATGCCGATGTCATAAGCAAGATAATTGAGATCAGGAATGAAAAGGTATCTCGAAACAGTGAACGACCTGGGCCTGGAAAAGAGTGTATATTTCCAAAAAACAGAAAATGGACCTCAATTATTGTACAGTACGTCCAGAGTAAGAAAATAAAGCCAATTTGAATCAATAAATATTAAAATAGGAACTACTATGTGGTTAGAACAATGAATACATACAAATACATACACTCAATCTAAATGACAGTCAATGTTATACAGTTGATAATCAAAAAACGCTAGCAAGCATAAACTATATGTAAAATGTTGATGTGACACCTGTTTATCTAACTTAGAACAAATTACTAAGATTGAAAGGGTCTATAAATTAATAAATAATCGTGTGGAGAGCTATCTCAATTGTAATACCAAAAAGTGTATACAACAGTCACTGTGATAATCCAATACCTTATGCTCTACGTGTTCCAGTTCATAAATCCAAATAATTGGTGAACCTTCCTCAGGAGCTGATTAAAGTAGGTCACACTTCATCCAAGGGTCCAATTGGAAGAACCCCTTGTCTGTTCCATAAAATAGAACCAAATGTGATTTCAGCCTCAGGTTGCACCACTGTAGGATACCTCGAGGTGTGTAAGGTGTTCTCCTTAGTTGCGCATAGGTAGTATGCTGAATCCTTTAAAAGGATGTGCACCTATGATGGGTCTGTCCTCTGTGTCAGAGAAACTTCTACCCTTGCAGGCAGTAGATTGCAGCTGGTTCTGTTGGCTTTCCTCTGTTGCTCCATAACCAGGGACTTCTCTATGCTAGAAACCACAAACACCCCACCCCCGACTGCTCCCCTAAACCCAGTAACCTCTCCTCCCTCCTTCCTGCAGACAGCCCAACCCCAACTTCTCCCCTGATTCCACTGTAAACCAACTCACCTGTTCCCCTACCCCCCCAGTGACTCCCTCCCCCCATCCCCTGCACAGATCCAATGCATTCAACCATTCCTGGTACTTGACTTGACCACCAGATATGCCTGGTTCCCCCTGGACTATTGTCGCAAAACGTCTTAGATTGAGCCTCCCCCCCAGTGAACCCCCACATTTCTTAGAACTCCCCCCCTCCAAAGTCAACCAGGTTGTATCCCCCGGATCAATTAACAACTCACCCACCCCCTCTTAGTGTCAGGAGGGGGTCGTGTTACTGGCTTTGGAGATCCTGATGCCAGATTTGCTACAGCTCTGGCCAGTGTACATGTTACCCAGCAGAACTATCAGAAGCCATCATTGTGCGGAGGGGTGTTCAACTTTTTAAACTTTCTCGAGCCCTGGATCCATTTCCTGACTCTCGGGATGGGCTGTCTCTGGTCGTCTGTGGTTTTCGACACAGTCTTGGATTGCTCCTTTGATCGCCTACTCTGTGACCAGTCTAGACTGTTGGCCCATATATCCAAATGACCGGGAAAAGGGATAACCCCAACGGTATCGAATTCCTTTCTCGTGCAAGCATTGTATCAGTGGGCCACACGTCCTCCTCCTGGCCATGGTGAATGCGGAAAGGTCCTGGAAAATTGTAATGGTGGTGTTATTATATGTGATGGAGGCGGCTTTCCTACTTTCCTCCAAGCTCTTCGCTTTCTCGGCGTAATAATAGAAGCAAACCAGGACCGTGCGGGGTCCCCCAGAACGGCCCCACCCTGTGCGCTCTATCACTGGTGGGATCATCTGTTGCTTTGACAGTGAATAGGAGGCGGATAACGTCTTTGACTGCTCATCAAATGTCTCTCTCCGTCTCCCCCTCTGATTCCATAAATCCAAAAAACCTAAGGTTGTACCTCCTATCCCTGTTCTGGAAATCGTCCATTCGTAGGGCTTTCTCCAGTGCAGACAGTCTGGCATCAATTTGTGTCTTTAGAATATCCACCGAAGACTGGTTGGCCTCCAGACCTTGCAGCCTCCATCACGTCCACCCTGTGGTCCATCTTATCTAGTCTGTGGCCAATGTCTGCCTGCATTTTTCGGATTTCCTGCAAAATGGCGGCTATATCCTTCTTTGTATACATGGAATCCTCTGCATGGGCTGCCATTCAGTGGGGGGTTTTGTCGTTGGCTTCCCACGGTGCCTCTGAACTGGAATTCCTGAGGTGTCTTGCGCCAGTTTATTCAGGCAATGTCTGTGTGTTGCAGGTGTTCTTCGTTTGTGGATGGGCTGGGCATCCCACTTCACCCAGGGGTGGCTTGTGTTGCTTCCCCCCTCCAGGTCCTGCGCTGTTCTGGGGGGTGGGTGCTGCATTCGGGCCTCCCCCTCCCATGACACCTGCAAGCTTTGTGCCCTGGGCGTGGTGAGGCACGGGCTAGGTCCTTGGGGTTCTGCCTTTGGTTGTAAGGGCCTTGGACTGTCTGGTTCTTTCCCCCAAAATTGTTTATAGGGGGCACGTGAGTGCCAATGTTGAGTGTCTCTAGGGTTTGCTCCCCCTTTTGTTTCACCAGGTAGCTAGCTCTCCGCGGGTCTTTCCTTGTTGGTTCCCCTGGGGGTCCGTTCCCCAGGTCCTGTGTCCTTATCCCTGGTAAGGTTGGAGTCACTGGGACCCTTGGTGGTGCTGGTCTGTGTCAAAGGTCCCCCAAAGGGGGTGAGGACAGATTAGCCACCCTGTGGGTGGGGGTGGAGACTGATCTCCTGGGGGGTGGGCATTCCCAGCCTATATTCCCCCCAGGACCACGAGTGTGGACTGGGCCTGGTCTGCTCCTCTCAGGGGGTTCCTTCCTTCACCGCCCCGGCCCTGCTCACCTTTTCTGGTGCTTTCCAGCATTACTGGGGGGTGACAGAGTCTCACTGGCACAGCCTTGTATACCTGTGAAGTCTGTATTACTTAGGCGAGGACCTGTGTCCCGCGGGTCCTGTTGTGTACTGCCCCTCACTCCGGGGACGTCCTATGCTGCTCCCTCAGCTCCTTGATGTTCAGAATAACCACAGGTGTGCCCGCCTCCAGGGGGGACGCCTCACCAGGGTGGGGGGGCAAGCCCATGAGACGATGCTGGGTAGGGCGCTCCTTCTGGTGTGTCCCATGATGTTGGAGGGCACCGCAGGGCATGGTGCTCGCTCAACGCAGGCCGTCGCTCTTGCTTCCTCACAATGGGCACTTCGATGAATTCGGTTCTCTGCGGGCCTCCAGAGTCCTGCTCCTCAGGATGACTGCTCATTTCTCTGGGCTGCCTCGGACTGCTGCTTTCTCTGGGCTGCCTCGGCATTGCGCTCCCGTTAGGCGCGTCCTGGGGCTGGTTCACAGGCAACACAGTGGGCTAAGCCACGTATGGCGGCTCTGCTGGGCCTCCCCCTGTATCTCTGGCTATGGGGCAGCAGGATGTGCCAGATTTCACCACAACATTCTGCCGGGGTTCCGATGCTCTGCAGGTTCTCCGCGTCCTCCGGGTGGGGGCCAATAGGGGGGGCTCAGACCTCCTGTTGTCCCAGTGGCAGCAGAGCACACCAAAAGAAAGGCTACATTCCTGCACCCTCTGGTGGCCGATCCTAATTAACTAATTTATCCAAATGTGTTGTAGTAGAGGCTCTAGAGTCAGACAAAAAGAAGTGGGAAGAGGGGGCATCTTTGCTACATACCTCTAGATAAGGTGAACTTTTTGGAAAATGTGGCATTCACATATACTGAGTCTCTGGGTTGCTGATAGAGTGTCATAATAAGGAATATTAGTGCAGGACCAAATTCATACCAACTCAACACCTTCTCTAGAAATGGGCAGCCAACCCTATTTAACGTTTTCTCTGTGTATGTGGTAACCACAATGGCTTATCGACAGTTTTGGCTTGGTCTAACACATCACCAAATAATCTGGGTTGGCCGAAGACAGTTTGCCTTTGACTAAATCACATTGATCCTAATGGATCAGTTTGGGCAGGATAGGTCCAGGTCTTAGAGTGAACACCTTGGCATAGCTGTTTGACTCCGCATTTACCAACGAAATCGGCTTGCACTTTTTTGGCTGCAAAGGGTCTTTTCCAGATTTAGAGATAACATGAATGATGGCATTATTAAAGGAGCCTTGAGAGCCCCATCAGCACTATACTACGACAACAGGGGCTGCTATTCCAGGACTAGCAGGTCCACAAAGGTATAGTAAAAATCCATGCCCATCTGGGCCCAGGCTTTACCGCTCTTCAGTTTATTTATGGCCTGTCTGATTTCGGCTAGCGAAATCTCCTGCTCCAGTGCTGCAAATTCCCTTTGAGTAATCCCTTTACATGTGAGGTGTGCCGTACCTTTAATTACGAATCAATTGATCTTCAATGTCTTCATCTTTACCTAAGGAAGGACCCTCCACTACCAATGCCTCTATATTATTGGTCTGATTTCTGGTTTAAGGTAGGGTGCCAACAATTATTCTATTGTATTAGCTCTACATAAGAATTTGAAGTGGTATTTCAGTAAGGCCCTGGTTGCTGCACCTGTGCTCTGTTGATTATAATTATATTTATATTTAGCAGCTATTTGATCTGAGGGGAATTTAATACACTCCCTCAACAGCAATTTTATGGTTCAAAAGCTACTAATTGTGTCTTGCCTTGCCGCTTTGTTCTTTCCAAACACAGACCCAATAATATGTCACCTAAGGACATCCTTGTATGCATCCCATATTATTACAAATTGAGTTGGCCCCTCTTCAATAAGCAGAAATAATTCCTCTGTGAAATGATCAATCGAGTCACTAAACTCTTGCACTCTCAGAAGAACATTATTTAGGCATCATTTTAGGCTCCTAGAAGGGGAATCCCCTAGTCTGGACATGTAACTACTGGAGCGTGCACCGTGATTACAAGTGAACTCTGCCCTGTATACATACATCAACAACTCTCAGCTGAGGCATATGAAGCATGAATTGTGAATAAAATGTGTACTTCATATCTGATGGATTGCATAATCTCCACATGTCCACCAATAAACTCCTTGAAGGGCTTATGTATCTTAGAGGGTATGAATTTACACTGTGACGTTCTGTCCAAGATGGGACCCACTGGGAGGTTGCAATCCCATGCCATTATTATAAATGGAGTGCTACTGTGTTGGACCAACTGCTGCATATTATGGCAGAATCTGGGAGGAAGGATAGCTCAGGGGCAACATGTTGCAGCACAACACAGTTTCAAATCCCAATCCCGTGCTTAGAACCAACTCACTGGTATTAAGCATGTTATAAATGAACAATAAAATACAAATAAAATAAATAAATTGGGCGTCTGCTTAGTTTGGCCCATAAATATTTAGAACCCCTATCGAAGTGTGGGTGATAAAGACTTCCACCCCCACCCATCTACCACTTTCATCCGCTTTGGAGCTAATTATTTGTATTGGGAGCTCCTTATGAAAGAGAATGGTGACCCCACCTTAGCGGCTGTTGCCCCCTAAGACTCATACAATTCTCTTCAGGGAGATGAGTCTCTTGTTTCAGAGCTATATGTGCATTATGTTTCTTCAAATGAGTGATCATTTGCTGTCTTTTGATGGTGGCCCGGAGGCCTTTTACATTATCTTGCAATGACAATCCGAATGATTACATACTATACTAGCTCCAGTAAATGAGGGCCATCTAACTTTATTAAGCCCCTAACAAAAGGTGGCACAGCACCTCTAAAAAAATGTGTGCTCCATTTTAGCATTTCATATTCTATGATACAATGTAAGCAACCTGGAAAGCAGAAAGAGGCTATATAAATAAACAGAACAGAAGTGATTCGGAAGGTGATAAAACAGCGATAACCAGTAACATCTAACAAGCATGAACATGATTGCCTCAACATGGTTGCCCCGGGAGGAAACTCAGCAGGTAAGTCTCAGTGACCACTAGCACACAAATCTCTGCATTCCTGGGACCAGAACTAGCCTTGGTTGGGACAGTGTCCTATGAGAGGGGAAAGCCACAAGGGCTGCCTCGGACCAAACTCCTACTCAAGACAGTATGGTACAATTTGCAGGTACCTTTCATTGTGTTCATTGTACAAGACACTCTTTGGCAGTCTCATCAAGGTTTGCGCAATCCATTCAGTTACCTTAGCTTGGCTCAGGTAGCATGCTTAATTTGATCAGAGATCTGGACTTGTCACGTGCATCCTGAATCATCTTCAGCAAGAGATGTTGACGCTGTAGCTAGCAAGCCCGATCTTGGTCGACCAGCCAGTTCCTTCTGAAATCTGAATCGGAATAGTCTAATTTAGCTTCCACTTCCCTATTAATTCCTCTGGGGTTCTGATTTGGATGCCCTATTGTGAACTCTGATCTTTTCACCTGGGGTAAAGGGGTAGTTTCCATGTGATGTTCAGAAGATGCCTCCAGAAAATTCCATAAGTCACCAGGTTCCTAATTAATTTAGAGAGGCCAGCTAAGTTGTGATCCCCATTTTTGCAGGATTCAAGAGGCCATAAGGCATGCCTTTATGCCAGAGTGTCGAGCACATTGAGAGATATTGTTTACTCTTGGTCATCATGTATTTAACAAGTCTTTTGAGATGGAAATTTGATGCCCTATGCAACACAGCTGATCTCTTCTTTATGCCTCCAAAATCTGAACTAGATGAAAGTATCAGAGCAGGCATTCAATCAATGGCCTAGGCTTTGTATTTTGGTTCATCACCACTCCGCCTACTCTGTGCGCCTTCTGAAATTCAAGTCCGGGAGGGAATTCAAGCTGTCGCTCATCTGGGATCCATTTCTCCAGCCACGTTATTGGATCAGTGCCCTCAAACCTTTTAGGAAGCCAAAAGATCCTTGTATTATTCCTTCTATCCCTGTCTTCTAGTTGCATGACAGCTGTCTCCACTTCACACACCTGCCTCTGGAGATGTTCCATCCCTTCCATCTGGTCTTCTAATGTAGATATTCTTTCCTGTGCATGCTCCATACATCCAGCAAATGGACTTAATTTCATCCAATTTATCTTGCATGTTTTCTATCTATTGAACACATTGGGCCTCATTACGCGGTATGCGGTAAGTAACGGTCCTTACCGGCATGGAGCAAATAACTTGTCTGTGTAGTGACCAGCCCGCTAATTGCATGGCATCACGAGTACGCAGGCACAAGCTTTACGTCATGCCAGTAAGGACACTACCGCCATGCCATTAAAGACTCCAAAAAGTCCCTTAACGGCATCAAGTAAAGCGCTGATAGCACCAGCGCCATCCTTGATCCCGGCATTAGCGGGAACGGCTAAAAGCGGTGACTGCTACAAACGGTGACCGCTAATAGCGGTGAGCGTAAATAAGCGGAACCGGAAGTAGCGTCATCACACAGGAACGGGAAAGAGCACGGCGGCCATCATTAAAAACACAATCCATTGCCATCCTCATCCCCCAGGACCTGCAGCAACACCACCGCTGTCCAAACCTCATCGAATAACACTTGACAATGCCCAAGGCCCTAAAGAAAGGTGCAGCGCACCAGCGAAAGGAACGTTTCTCCAATGAGGAACTATCCATGCTTGCAGACACACTAACTGCAAATGCAGAAGTTGTGTTTGCTCTGGACATGCGGCGTCCCGCCCAGATTAAAAAAAAGGAGATCTGGGCCGAGGTGGCACGGAAAATCAGTGCGGTGGGCACCACCCCCCGCACTGTAAAGGACGTCCGCAAGCACTGGCACGACCTGCGCCTCTGTGTCCGCAGCATACTTGCCAGGAGCCTGGCCACGGGTACAGGAGGCGGAGGAGGATCCCCAATCAAGATGCAAGTGTGGGAGGAGACATGTGCCAGCACCATTGGCATCAAATCAATTGAAGGAGTGGGGGGCATGGAGCACGGTGTGCCGTCATCGGCAGATGGAGGTGAGTGTCCTCACAAAACACTGCAATGCAAAGCATGAAGTTCTCCCCCAAATGTGAACTTGTAACTAGCTAATGCATGGCCCATCAGACACACATTTACACAAACATGCCCATATGCTGTGCACATCCCCACACAACCCCATGCATGCAGCACCTCAGACATGTGACACCCAGACTCATACCTGTATGACCTACCCATATGGCAAGCAACCTGCATGTCTGATATCGAAGTCAAAATACACAGAACTGCAGCAATAACAACACATGCATGATGCACGTTGACCCATCACCGATGCTATCCCTCTCTTGGTCTCCCACAGGCTCACAATCAGATAGTGAGGAGCAGGATCCGCGGCGCAGGCCCCAACACCAAAGAAGAAGGCCAAGGGCATGGAGGAAGGCACCATGCCTACCACATCGAGGGGCACAGGGAAACCTGGACTGCCGCAGAGGGCCAAAGCCACACATGCAGCCACATCACCAAGGCGTGAAAAAGTGTCCGACAATGTCGTAGCACCCACACCTGCCACTCCCACCACACAGGAGCCAGTGGCAGAAGGCGCACTGTCTGCCGCCAACAGCTGAATTGGTGAAGCTGCTGCAATGGCCCCCCTGTCTGATGTCGAGGAACCATGCATTACACCCGTGGTACACCGTACACCCAGACCGCAGCTGTCTGCCCTGCACAGCCCACGCCCCACATCCGATGCCAGCAGCCATGGTGGTGACTCCTTGGCAGTTAGATGGAGTCCCATGGAGTTCTCACCTGATGGCGGACACATGCCGCAAGCCGCATCCAAAACCACCAAACGTAGGCCCAGAGACCAGGGAATCAACATCATACAACAGCACCAGGAGGAGCTCACTGTGCTGGTTGGCCAGCACATGAGCCAGAGTGCCCTGGCGAGTTAGGAGTGCCGGGATTATGCCAAGGGAATAAAACAAGCCATAGAATCCTGCACTACACGCATTTGCAACGAGATGGCAGCTCTGAGGCAGGTCCTCACCCGCATTGCAGATGCAATGGAGTGCCAGCATCCCGCACAGGGACAGGACCAACCAAGCACCTCCTCCTCTGCCAGCTCAAGGCAGACCAGCCGCCTGCGCAGGTCCGCGAGGTCCATGCGGCACCCGAACTTGCAACCACCCAATGCTGGCAGAGGAGGTGGGAAGTAGGAGCAGCCTGATGTTGGTGACTCTTCAACACTAATGCTGCACTGAAGTGCATGCCATGTTTGAGGCATTTGAGGGGGGGGATTGGGTGTTTGGGGCATTTGAGGGGGGAGAGGGGGTAGGGTGTTTGGGGCATTTGAGGGGGGAGGAGGGATAGGGTGTTTGGGGCATTTGAGGGGGCAGGGGGTATAGTGTGTTTGGGTTGAAGCGTCCGTGCACTTCAAAATCACATTATGCTTAATACACCCGTTGTGTCAGGAACAATCACATGAGTGGACATTCTTTATTGTGTATGTGTGCTTTATTGTTGAACAGTGCACAGTGTTTATTTACCCACAACACCCAGTGGCCTGAGTCCCACATCCATTGCACACTCTTCATCCATGTGTATTAGAAACATTGGTCTATCAGATGCTGGTGCACAGCACGTCCCTCCTGTGCATCGTCACTGGCATGACGTGCTGCCCCATCTTCTCCCTCCTCCTCCTCCTTCTCCTCCCCCTCCTCACCAGGTGGTTGCTGTTCCATGTCAGGGGGCATAGGCATGTTCCATCTGATGCACATATTTTGCAGCATGACACGTGCCATGATGATCTTGCCCACCTTCTCATGGCTGTACAAGAGTGCCCCACCCGACCTGCTGAGGCAGCAAAAGCATGTCTTCAAAAGGCCAAATGTCTGCTCAATCACAACACGCGTACAAGCATGTGCGCGATTGTAGTCCTCTTCATGCCTGTTCTGTGGGTTCCGGACAGGGGTAAGGAGCCACCTCTTCAAGGGATAGCCAGCATCACCTGCATGGGTGCAACAATAGTTATGTGTACGTGATTTCATCATATGGAACTTGTACCTATCACACACAAGCCAGCATTGTTTCCTTGATCACATCCACATTTCCCTGCATGCCCAGAGGTAATCAGAGTAACTGCAATGTATGTTATTGCCATGATCTAGGTGTTGTGTAGTCATTCATATCCTTTGGTCCGGTCACCGTTGGACCCAGACTCTTATTGATCTGCCATTCCACGCTTCATGTCCCCATGCTGGCATGCTGCACTTCTGTGGTGGTGTACGAGTTAGAATCCGTATATTAGCTTAATGTGATTCCTTTGTAGCCACTCACGGACGCATTTCCGTTGGGATGCTGTTCAGCGGTCATTTGTATTGGCTAAATTGGCAGCATGTCGCTGCATTGTGTTGTAGAGGGTAGGGTGTGATGATGTGCAGTGTATATGTGGATGGATATGGCATGGTTGCAGTAATGGCTTGTTGTCATTGTTGTGCAGCTTACATCTTACATATGGTTTTCATGTGTCAGGTTCAGTCTGGCCTGTTCTGGGGGATGGTGTATTGCAGTATGGGCATTGTTCAGTCTCTCAACTGATCTCACCCAGTTAGAGTATGCATCTCTCCCACCCCCATTCTCACCCAGTTGGAGTATGCATCACCCCCCCCAATCTCATCCAGTTGGAGTATGCATCCCTCCCAATCTCACCCAGTTAGAGTATGCATCTCTCCTCCCCCCCACTCTCACCCAGTTGGAGTATGCATCTCTCCCCCCCAATCTCACCCAGTTTGAGTATGCATCTCCCCCCCCCATCTCACCCAGTTGGAGTGGATTTGTTCTATACAGCTACTCGCCATCCCGTGAATTGACACATGGGGAGTGAAAATTGGCTTACACCATTCCAAAAACAAGGACAGAGCTAATTGTCTGTGCCTGACGTCCTGAAGAAGGTCTCGAGAATGAAAGACAGCAAGTTCTGTTAGATGTGGACCGAAACAAGTGTCAACGATACAAGATATTCTGGTCAATCTATTGATCGGAAATAATATGACACCTGAAAGAAAAAACTGGGACATGGAACATGTGTGACAACTATGTGTTGGAAATATGTGTATTAGGAGAACAATACATTACGTGTAATTAGTTAAATTTGTTTTTTAGGAAATGATTGAATGAATGAGTGAGTTTGGGATTGAGGATGAAAGTTGAATATATGAAATATATGATGATGAATTGTTATTTATGGTTTTAAAACATTGCATATAATAATGTACTATGTGGTTATTGATTAGAATTTGTAATAATATCTGTTGATTAACCTGTGTCACCTCCATCCACTGGTCCACTGTCTGTTTTGTAAACCTCATATATTTTGCCCGAAGGACCAGGGATTAAAAGCAGGCATACCCCTTTATTTTTGAATCTGTGATACAACTGCCTACACTGGTGGGGCATGCTGTGCCTGTCTCAACCTCCTTCTCCTCCTGCGTCTCCTCTGTGCTGCCTGTTGTTGTTGTTGCAGTTGCAATGCAAGAATGTCCTCCAGCCCCAGGATTGCTACTAGTATTGGTATCATTTTGGTGTGTGAGTGGGTGTGGGAAGGGGTGTGGTGTGCTTCTTTTGTGCTCGCCTAGTCTACAGCCTCCACCTATGCTGATTGTGTGCACCTATGGCAGTTGAGAACACTGCACATGGCCGTTTACGGGTGGTTCGCGATGGCGATATTTATGCCATGCTGGTATCCACTTTTTACGCCTGATTCATGGCGCTATTTACATGTGCCTTGTGATGTACTCCTATTTCCGGCATGCCGCTATTGCCGGCATGTAGGGTTGCGTGCCCGCACCCATGCCGCTGTTAGAGGCACCGTTCTTTGCGGTGCCGCTAATAGCGGGTAGGCGGGTCGTGATAGGCCGGCATCGTTTTTCCCTTACCGCATACTGCATAATGAGGCCCATTGTTTTCTGGATCACTGAGAGTGCTGCCATAATTAGGGGTAAAGTAATTTTGTGCCAGTTGAACCAGCCAAGTGGATCAGGCTGGGTCAGAGATGGCATACATTTCCATCTTTTTATCATCACTGTGTTTTAAGGACTTATTTGAGGCCATGTCAAACTCAGTAGTTTAGACAGGGTTTGTTGAGCTGTACTTTCAACTGACTTGTAGGTGGCAAAAACAACAAATGGAGGTTCTAATAGGTCCTTCGTGTAGATTATGTGATAAGAACTTCAGTATTTTCTATGCAGATTGCAGAAGTAGAGCTCCATTCCAAGATGGCCACCGAGTTAGGAGCTTGGAAATTGGGGACCTGAATCAAAGAAGGAAAGTAGGCTAAGCTCTGTCCCCTGGTACACAGGAAGGCCTTGCCCACAGGCCAGACCCTCAGCGCCCAGGGCTACTAAGGCCCCTCTGCTCATCCACTAGCTCATGATCTCCTGGCCAAACAAACAGGCACTCCTGGTCAGCGGGGCACCGGAACAGCCAACCAGGCTCACGCTAGGTCACTGGTTTTCTACAGCTCATCAGCTGCCACATGCTTCAACACAGATTGCTGGCGTGGGTTGCCACTCTCTACCACCTGCTTCCACCATGAGGGGAGTGCAGCCCGGGGGCATCAGGCATGACTAGTCTCCCACCGCAGGTTCAGGCCCTGCAGCTGCACCAGCGTGATCCAATAGCCCTCCAGAGTCAATGCCGATAAGTGAAGTGGGATGGAAATGCCTATAGCCACATTATCGTAAGAAGTTGCGAAATGTAGGACATACCTACCTGTACTTCTAGACAGGTGAATTGGCTTTACGTTGTATTGATTTTTGCTACGCCTTGACAAAGCACGGTCACGGGAGAAACTTTAGCATGTGCCACCATTTGGATGATGTTGGTTTAGGAAGGCTTAGTCTAGCCTAGGATGATTTAGGACTGTATTCATGTACCTAAGGACAGAACTTTTAAAATAATAAATCCTTGTGTTTATATACTTTTGAATTGAGTTCATTTAATACTGGCGCTGAACCCTACCCAATAGGAGATTGTGGTTGACAAGGCTTTTGAGAGGTCCAATTACATCATCAGAGTGGATGGGCTCTTTCCACTATGCATGTGAGATTGAATTTAAAATCAAATAGGACAGTTTCCATCCCATGCATAGCCCTAAAAAACTGATTGTCGGGTACCTAAGAACTTATTGTTCGTCACAAATTCCTGGAGTTGTATGTAGGCTAATCGATCTAAGATTTTCAGAAGAAATGGGATGTTTGTTGTAGGTCTGTAGTTTTTTTATCAACAAAGAATCCAGATTACACTTCTTCAATAACGGGGTGATCCAGGACGCCTTGAGAGACAGTGGAAATCTACTTTCCCTAAATGAGATGTTGACCATCCTCATAATCCATGGAACCAACAGATCTAGACACCCTTTAAGGATATTTGCTGGACATATGTCTCCAAGATAAGATGTCAGTTTTAGATTGGAGACTACGGTATGTATTTCAGCTTAAATGCACTGTTTAAAATCGAACATAGGTATCAACGGGTTAGTAGGATTAACAGGAATACTGACAGGGTAATTCATAGAAATTCGCACAGAAGTGGCGCACGCGGCTGGCGCACAGTGTCCCCGTGCGATACACTGCGCCAGCCACGTGCGAAAAAATCCTTTTCATCGCACAGCGTATTCATGGATTTTAGCCTCTGAAACCAGCCGTGGCGCAGAGTGGCGCAGCGACCCTGCAGCAGTGCCAGTTACGCCCCCAAGAACGCCCTCGCGCAAGGAAAAGCCTTCAAAATTCCCAAATCATCGCAAAGGGCTGCGCTAACCCTGGACCAGTTCACAGGGCTGCCAAACAGCAAACGCCAAGCGGGGAACGTGTATTTCAGTGGTTCGCGGGAAGTTTCACACGCGATTGTCCTGGGTACGTGTACATCAGGGGTGCGTGGGAAGTAACACACACGATTCCATCAGGGCACGTGTATTCCAGGGGTGCGCAGGAAGTATCACACGCAAAAACAGCAGGGTACGTGCATTTCAGGGGTGCCCGGGAAGTATCACACGCAAAAGCAGCAGGGTACGTGTATTTCAGGGGTGCGCAGCAAGTATCACACGCAATTCCATCAGGGTACGTGTATTCCAGGGGTCTGCGGGGAGCACCACACGTGAATTGCACGTGTGGATCCTCCCAGGTGTTCCCTCTACACCCTCCATGGCCCCTGCAGGCAGACCACACCACAGGGGCCTACCCTGCACATGTCCCGCAGGCAGCCCATCCACCATGCCATGCCCCCCAGCCAACCCACATGTCACCTTGCACTACTGCCCACCAACGCATGTCCCCCTGCACCCCCAGCCCTCAGGGGCACCCTCCACCAGGCCCCCACTCATGTCCAACTCATGTCTCCCAGAACCCCCACCCCCCAGCAGTGCAGGGGCACCCTCCACCAGGCCCCCACTCATGTCTCACATCACTCCCACCCCCCAGCAGTGCAGGGCACCCTCCACCAGGCCCCCACTCATGTCTCCCAGCACCCCCACCCCCCAGCAGTGCAGGGGCACCCTCCACCAGGCCCCCACTCATGTCTCCCATCACCCCCACCCCCCAGCAGTGCAGGGCACCCTCCACCAGGCCCCCACTCATGTCCAACTCATGTCTCCCATCACCCCCACCCCCCAGCAGTGCAGGGCACCCACAAGCAGGCCCCCACTCATGTCTCCCAGCATCCCCACCCCCCAGCATCCAGGGGCACCCTCCACCAGGCCCCCACTCATGTTCAACTCATGTCTCCCATCACCCCCACCCCACAGCAGTGCAGGGCACCCTCCACCAGGCCCCCCACTCATGTCTCCCAGCACCCCCACACCCCAGCATCCAGGGGCACCCTCCACCAGGCCCCCACTCATGTCCAACTCATGTCTCCCATCACCCCCACCCCCCAGCAGTGCAGGGCACCCTCCACCAGGCCCCCACTCATGTCTCCCAGCACCCCCACCCCCAGCATCCAGAGGCACCATCCACCGGGCCTCCACTCATGTCCCCCTGCACACCCACCCCCCAGCATCCAGGGGCACCCTCCACTAGGCCCCCACTCATGTCCCCCTGCACCTCCACCCCCCAGCATCCATGGGGCACCCTCCACCAGGCCCCCACTCATGTCCCCCTGCACCCCCACCCCCCAGCATCCAGGGGCATCCTCCACCAGGCCCCCACTCTGCACCCCCACCCCCCAGCATCCAGGGGCACCCTCCACCAGGTCCCCACTCATGTCCCCCTCACCCCCACCCCCCAGCATCCAGGGGCACCCTCCACCAGGCCCCCACTCATATCCCCCTGCACCCCCACCCCCAGCATCCAGGGGCACCCTCCACCAGGCCCCCACTCATGTCTCCCAGCACCCCCACCCCCCAGCATCCAGGGGCACCCTCCACCAGGCCCCCACTCATGTCCCCCTGCACCCCCACCCCACAGCATCCAGGAGCACCCTCCACCAGGCCCCCATTCATATCTCCCTGCACCCCCACCCCCCAGCAGTGCATGGCACCCTCCACCAGGCCCCCACTCATGTCTCCCACCACCCCCACCCCCCAGCAGTGCAGGGGCACCCTCCACCAGGCCCCCACTCATGTCTCCCATCACCCCCACCCCCCAGCAGTGCAGGGCACCCTCCACCAGGCCCCCACTCATGTCCAACTCATGTCTCCCATCACCCCCACCCCCCAGCATCCAGGGACACCCTCCACCAGGCCCCCACTCATGTCTCCCATCACCCCCACCCCCAGCAGTGCAGGGCACCCTCCACCAGGCCCCCACTCATGTCCAACTCATGTCTCCCATAACCCCCACCCCCCAGCAGTGCAGGGCACCCTCCACCAGGCCCCCACTTATGTCTCCCAGCACCCCCACCCCCCAGCTTCCAGGGGCATCCTCCACCAGGCCCCCACTCATGTCCCCCTACACCCCCACCCCCCAGCATCCAGGGGCACCCTCCACCAGGCCCCCACTCATGTCTCCCATCAACCCCACCCCCCAGCATCCAGGGGCACCCTCCACCAGGCCACCACTCATGTCTCCCATCACCCCCACCCCCCAGCAGTGCCCGGCACCCTCCACCAGGCCCCCACTCATGTCCAACTCATGTCTCCCATCACCCCCACCCCCCAGCATCCAGGGGCACCATCCACCAGGCCCCCACTCATGTCTCCCATCACCCCCACCCCCCAGCATTGCAGGGCACCCTCCACCAGGCCCCCACTCATGTCTCCCAGCACCCCCACCCTCCAGCATCCAGGGGCATCCTCCACCAGGCCCCCACTCATGTCTCCCTGCACCACCACCCCCCAGCAGTGCAGGGCACCCTCCACCAGGCCCCCACTCATGTCTCCCACCACCCCCACCCCCCAGCAGTGCAGGGCACCCTCCACCAGGCCCCCACTCATGTCTCCCACCACCCCCACCCCCCAGCAGTGCAGGGGCACCCTCCACCAGGCCCCCACTCATGTCTCCCATCACCCCCAGCCCCCAGCATCAAGGGGCACCCTCCACCAGGCCCCCACTCATGTCTCCCTGCACCCCCAACCCCCAGCAGTGCAGGGGCACCCTGCACCAGGCCCCACTCATGTCTCCCATCACCCCCACCCCCCAGCACCCAGGGGCACCCTCCACCAGGCCCCCACTCATGTCTCCCTGCACCCCCACCCCCCAGCAGTGCAGGGCACCCTCCACCAGGCCCCCACTCATTTCTCCCACCACCCCCACCCCCAGCAGTGCAGGGCACCCTCCACCAGGCCCCCACTCATGTCTCCCACCCCCCCACCCCCCAGCAGTGCAGGGCACCCTCCACCAGGCCCCACTCATGTCTCCCACCATCCCCACCCCCCAGCAGTGCAGGGGCACCCTCCACCAGGCCCCCACTCATGTCTCCCATCACCCCCATCCCCCAGCAGTGCAGGGCACCCTCCACCAGGCCCCACTCATGTCTCCCACCACCCCCAGCCCCCAGCATCAAGGGGCACCCTCCACCAGGCCCCCACTCATGTCTCCCACCCCCCCACCCCCCAGCAGTGCAGGGCACCCTCCACCAGGCCCCACTCATGTCTCCCACCACCCCCACCCCCCAGCAGTGCAGGGGCACCATCCACCAGGCCCCCACTCATGTCTCCCATCACCCCCACCCCCCAGCAGTGCAGGGCACCCTCCACCAGGCCCCACTCATGTCTCCCACCACCCCCACCCCCCAGCACCCAGGGGCACCCTCCACCAGGCCCCACTCATGTCTCCCACCACCCCCACCCCCCAGCACACAGGGGCACCTCCACCAGGCCCCCACTCATGTCTCCCATCACCCCCACCCCCCAGCAGTGCAGGGGCTCTCTCCACCAGGCCCCCACTCATGTCTCCCATCACCCCCACCCCCCAGCATCCAGGGGCACCCTCCACCAGGCCCCCACTCATTTCTCCCACCACCCCCACCCCCCAGCAGTGCAGGGGCACCCTCCACAAGGCCCCCACTCATGTCCCCCTACACCCCCACCCCCCAGCATTCAGGGGCACCCTCCACCAGGCCCCAGCTCATGTCTCCCAGCACCCCCACCCCCCAGCAGTGCAGGGACACCATCCACCAGGCCCCCACTCATGTCTCCCATCACCCTCACCCCCAGCATCCAGGGGCACCCTCCACCAGGCCCCCACTCATGTCTCCCATCACCCCCACCCCCCAGCAGTGCAGGGCACCCTCCACCAGGCCCCCACTCATGTCCAACTCATGTCTCCCATCACCCCCACCCCCCAGCATCCAGGGGCACCCTCCAGCAGGCCCCCACTCATGTCTCCCATCGCCCCCACCCCCCAGCAGTGCAGGGGACCCTCCAGCAGGCCCCCACTCATGTCTCCCATCACCCCCACCCCCCAGCAGTGCAGGGCACCCTCCACCAGTCCCATACTCATGTCCAACTCATGTCTCCCAACACCCCCACCCCTCAGCATCCAGGGGCACCCTCCACCAGGCCCCCACTCATGTCTCCCATCACCCCCACCCCCCAGCATTGCAGGGCACCCTCCACCAGGCCCCCACTCATGTCTCCCAGCACCCCCACCCCCCAGCATCCAGGGGCACCCTCCACCAGGCCCCCACTCATGTCTCCCTGCACCCCCACCCCCCAGCAGTGCAGGGCACCCTCCACCAGGCCCCCACTCATGTCTCCCACCACCCCCACCCCCCAGCAGTGTAGGGCACCCTCCACCACACCCCCACTCATGTCTCCCACCACCCCCACCCCCCAGCAGTGCAGGGGCCACTCCACCAGGCCCCCACTCATGTCTCCCATCCCCCCCCAGCATCAAGGGGCACCCTCCACCAGGCCCCCACTCATGTCTCCCTGCACCCCCACCCCCCAGCAGTGCAGGGGCACCCTGCACCAGGCCCCCATTCATTTCTCCCATCACCCCCACCCCCCAGCATCCAGGGGCACCCTCCACCAGGCCCCCACTCATTTCTCCCATCGCCCCCAAATCCCAGCAGTGCAGGGGACCCTCCACCAGGCCCCCACTCATGTCTCCCATCACCCCCACCCCCCAGCAGTGCAGGGCACCCTCCACCAGGCCCCCACTCATGTCCAACTCATGTCTCCCAACATCCCCACCCCCCAGCATCCAGGGGCACCCTCCACCAGGCCCCCACTCATGTCTCCCATCACCCCCACCCCGCAGCATTGCAGGGCACCCTCCACCAGGCCCCCACTCAGGTCTCCCAGCACCCCCACCCCCCAGCATCCAGGGGCACCCTCCACCAGGCCCCCACTCATGTCTCCCTGCACCCCCACCCCCCAGCAGTGCAGGGCACCCTCCACCAGACCCCCACTCATGTCTCCCACCACCCCCACCCCCCAGCAGTGCAGGGCACCCTCCACCAGGCCCCCACTCATGTCTCCCACCCCCCTCCCCCCAGCAGTGCAGGCCCCACTCATGTCTCCCACCCCCCCACCCCCCAGCAGTGCAGGGGCACCCTCCACCAGGCCCTCACTCATGTCTCCCATCGCCCCCACCCCCCAGCAGTGCAGGGACACCCTCCACCAGGCCCAAACTCATGTCCCCCATCACCCCCACGCCCCAGCAGTGCAGGGCACCCTCCACCAGGCCCCCACTCATGTCTCCCAGCACCCCCACCCCCCAGCAGTGCAGGGGCACCCTCCACCAGGCCCCACTCATGTCTCCCATCACCCCAACCCCCCAGCATCCAGGGGCACCCTCCACCAGGCCCCCACTCATGTCTCCCTGCACCCCCACCCCCCAGCAGTGCAGGGGGACCATCCACCAGGCCCCCACTCATGTCTCCCATCACCTCCACCCCCCAGCATCCAGGGGCATCCTCCACCAGGCCCCCACTCATATCTCCCTGCACCCCCAACCCCCAGCAGTGCAGGGCACCCTCCACCAGGCCCCCACTCATGTCTCCCATCACCCCCACCCCCCAGCATCCAGGGGCACCCTCCACCAGGCCCCCACTCATGTCTCCCTGCACCCCCACCCCCCAGCAGTGCAGGGGCACCATCCACCAGGCCCCCACTCATGTCTCCCATCACCTCCAACCCCCAGCATCCAGGGGCACCCTCCACCAGGCCCCCACTCATGTCTCCCTGCACCCCCACCCACCAGCAGTGCAGGGCCCCCTCCACCAGGCCCCCACTCATGTCTCCCACACCCCCACCCCCAGCAGTGCAGGGCACCCTCCACCAGGCCCCCACTCATGTCTCCCACCACCCCCACCCCCCAGCAGTGCAGGGCACCCTCCACCAGGCCCCCACTCATGTCTCCCACCCCCCCACCCCCCAGCAGTGCAGGGCACCCTCCACCAGGCCCCCACTCATGTCTCTCACCACCCCCACCCCCCAGCAGAGCAGGGGCACCCTCCACCAGGCCCCCACTCATGTCTCCCATAACCCCCCCACCCCCCAGCAGTGCAGGGGCACCCTCCACCAGGCCCCCACTCATGTCTCCCATCACCCCCACCCCCCAGCAGTGCAGGGCACCCTCCACCAGGCCCCCACTCATGTCTCCCAGCACCCCCACCCCCCAGCAGTGCAGGGGCACCCTCCACCAGGCCCCACTCATGTCTCCCATCACCCCCACCCCGCAGCATCCAGGGGCACCCTCCACCAGGCCCTCACTCATGTCTCCCTGCACCCCCAACCCCCAGCAGTGCAGGGCACCCTCCACCAGGCCCCCACTCATGTCTCCCATCACCCCCACCCCCCAGCAGTGCAGGGGCACCCTCCATCAGGCCCCCACTCATGTCTCCCATCACCCCCACCACCCAGCATCCAGGGGCATCCTCCACCAGGCCCCCACTCATTTCTCCCACCACCCCCACCCCCCAGCAGTGCAGGGGCACCCTCCACCAGGCCCCCACTCATGTCCCCCTACACCCCCACCCCCCAGCATCCAGGGGCACCCTCCACCACGCCCCCTCTCATGTCTCCCAGAACCCCCAACCCCCAGCAGTGCAGGGGCACCCTCCACCAGGCCCCCACTCATGTCTCCCATCACCCCCACCCCCAGCATCCAGGGGCAACCTCCATCAGGCCCCCACTCATGTCTCCCATCACCCCCACCCCCCAGCAGTGCAGGGCACCCTCCACCAGGCGCCCACTCATGTCCAACTCATGTCTCCCATCACCCCCATCCCCCAGCATCCAGGGGCACCCTCCACCAGGCCCCCACTCATGTCTCCCATCACCCCCACCCCCCAGCAGTGCAGGGGACCCTCCACCAGGCCCCCACTCATGTCCAACTCATGTCTCCCATCACCCCCACCCCCCAGCATTGCAGGGCACCCTCCACCAGGCCCCCACTCATGTCTCCCAGCACCCCCACCCCCCAGCATCCAGGGGCACCCTCCACCAGGCCCCCACTCCTGCCTTTCCCCCCCCCCCCCAGCAGTGCAGGGCACCCTCCACTAGGCCCCCACTCATGTCTCCCACCACCCCCAACCCCCAGCAGTGCAGGGGGACCCTCCACCAGGCCCCCACTCATGTCTCCCATCACCCCCACCCCCCAGCATCAAGGTGCGCCCTCCACCAGGCCCCCACTCATGTCTCCCTGCACCCCCACCCCCCAGCAGTGCAGGGGCACCCTCCACCAGGCCCCCACTCATGTCTCCCATCACCCCCACCCCCCAGCATCCAGGGGCACCCTCCACCAGGCCCCCACTCATGCCTCCCTGCACCCCCACCCCCCAGCAGTGCAGGGCACCCTCCACCAGGCCCCCACTCATGTCTCACAGCACCCCCACCCCCCAGCAGTGCAGGGCACCCTCCACCTGGCCCCCACTCATGTCTCCCACCCCCCCACCCCCCAGCAGTGCAGGGCACCCTCCACCAGGCCCCCACTCATGTCTCCCACCACCCCCACCCCCCAGCAGTGCAGGGGCACCCTCCACCAGGCCCCCACTCATGTCTCCCATCACCCCCACCCCCCAGCAGTGCAGGGGCACCCTCCACCAGGCCCCCACTCATGTCTCCCATCACTCCCACCCCCCAGCAGTGCAGGGCACCCTCCACCAGGCCCCCACTCATGTCTCCCACCACCCCACCCCCCAGCAGTGCAGGGCACCCTCCACCAGGCCCCCACTCATGTTTCCCACCACCCCACCCCCCAGCAGTGCAGGGACACCCTCCACCAGGCCCCCACTCATGTCTCCCATCACCCCCACCCCCCAGCATCCAGGGGCACCCTCCACCAAGCCCCCACTCATTTCTCCCACCACCCCCACCCCCCAGCAGTGCAGGGGCACCCTCCACCAGGCCCCCACTCATGTCTCCCATCACCCCCACCCCCCAGCAGTGCAGGGCACCCTCCACCAGGCCCCCACTCATGTCCCCCTGCACCCCCACCCCCCAGCCTCCAGGGGCACCCTCCACCAGGCCCCCACTCATGTCCCCCTGCACCCCCACCCCCAGCATCCAGGGGCACCCTCCACCAGGCCCCCACTCATGTCCCCCTGCACCCCCACCCCCCAGCATCCAGGGGCACCCTCCACCAGGCCCCCACTCATGTCCCCCTGCACCCCCACCCCTCAGCAGTGCAGGGCACCCTCCACCAGGTCCCCACTCATGTCCCCCAGCCAACATGTCATCACAATCTAGATCCCTGGCCCTTATGGTCAGCCTCCAAATGCCAAACACCCACCCGAGTATTGCATTCACCCACTTAGAAATGGCAATAACATGATAGAACCCCAATTGCAAGTTTGGAAATGAACACATGTCCCTCACATACACCCAATGGGTGTCAGTTAATGTCAAAACCCATATCATGATATGCATGAAACCAATGAGATGATACTACACATTGAAGTTTGAAGAAAAATATGTATTAAAAGCAACATAAATTGAATACAAAATAAACTAACAATAATGGAAATTAAAAAAAAATAAACCAGCATGGCCGTGAAATAATGCAAAACCACAAATCATAATCCAAAGGAAAGGTGTCCAAAGTCACAGTCCACAAAAGTAAATCCAATGGAAAATTAAAATCGAAAACCTTTGCTCCATGGGTAAATCATTAAAAAAAATGAAAATCCAAAAGTCAACTATATACAGATAAACAATCCAGGGTCCATGATCCCAACAGAAGAAATGAAACCTATCTAATAACACTACCTAAAAAAAAGAAACTATATACAAAAATGTGGCCCATTGTCCAAAAAGTCCAAAAAAAATGCAAAAGCAAAGGAAACCTACCACTAACTACATAACTATTTACAAGGGCAGCGGGCTAGTCCGACAGCTCACTTCGGGATGTTCCAGGCCAGGGCATCATCGAACTCCTGCTCAATGTCCCGGAGGCGGTCCTCCTCCATGGCCCAGAGGGTCCGCAAGGCCATCGACATGTTCACCCCCAACTCCCTGCGGATTGCCTTGAGGCACTCGGCCCGCCTCAGGGTTCTCCGCCCTGACCATCGTGAGCCGTGCCTCTTCCGCCCGCTGCCGCTCCGCATCTATGGTGTGGCCCAACCGCTGCCACATGGAAGACACTTCCCGTCCTGGGTCCTCCTGCCCTCCGGCCGATGCCTGCCCCTCCGATGTCGAAGGCCCCGAGCCATCATGGCTCCCACCAGGTTGCTGCTGCTGCTGTGCCTCTGCCCGTGCACTGCCTCCTGCTGCCTGCACATCCTCCGCTGGCTGGGGTGCAGTCGTTGATGTGGCCACCTGTGATGGACGTCCGACTCCCGACTGTGGCAGGGATGCCTCCTCCACCAGTCTGGCCGCACCGTCAGAGGCAGCTCCACAGGGCACCCAGGTGACTAATGGGTGGGAAGATGGCATGGAGGACGACTGGCGCATAGGGGGTTCAGTTGAGGAGGGGGTCTGAGCAAGCCCCATCAAACGGAGGAATTCGGCCTGGGTGACCTGTCGCAGTAGGCCGACGCGGTCAACGAGCCATTCGAGATGACGTGCAGTCTCCTCATGAAAAGACTGCAGGTCACCTTGCATGGCCCATTGACGCAACGCCACACCAGTCAGGACAGGCTCAACCCGGACCCGGATAGCCACGTCCGCAGGCAGAGGAAGGCCAGTTGTCATGAGCTCATCCCCTGCCTGAAAACGGGTCTGGACGTAGGCATCCCTGCCGGTGCAAGATGATGCAGTGACAGGATCAGGGACAGGATTGCACACAGGCACCTCTGCGGCGACCTGTGCTGCCTCCTGTCCCTGGTCCTGCACTGCACCACTAGCACCAGTGGAATCCCCACCTCCAGACCCCGTCTCTGTTGCTTGCAAGGCCTCCTCCTCCACCAAACCCCCCACCAACCTGGATGACTCCGTGCCATCTTCCCCCGTTGGGCCCTGTGGGGTCCCAGCTGCCCCTTCTGCTGCTGAGGAGTCCAACTCTGACCTCCGCCTCTTGGACCTCCCCCCGGCAGCTGCGGCCTGGGACACGGCACCGGACTCCTCACTCCCCGACGAGATCACAACCTGGGAGGGGAGCCGGGCCTTGCATCTCCGGCTGGCGGTGCGATCCCCGCCGCTGTGCTCCACAGCACCTTCTCCGCCCTCTCTTCATCAGTTGACGCTGCAGACAGGGAGAAATAAAACACAGGCATCAGGGCACTGTACAATGGACACATACACACATGACAGTTGCACATGAGTGGCATTGGCAAACCTCAGACATGGCATCACAATCGGCAACACACATGTCATTTCAACTTGCACACATGAGCCATACCACAGCCATATCGCAACTGCCAGCACCATCCATACACATACAACAGCATGAGCAGGCAAAGGTGAGCCAGACATCGCATGCAACACAGGGAGTGCTCTACACATGCACGCACACCACCACACTTGCATGCATGTGTACACCTCAGCCAACTGTCGCAGTGTTCAGATGTCACATCTGCCAATCAGGCTTCCACATCCCGCTGTCACATGCATCCATGTTGCATCACTGTTGCACCCTTGTCAAATACACACACATGCACATGTACACAGTGCTGATCCATGCAGCTGAAAACAACATACATGCGTGACATCACCAACATGCCTACTTACATACACATTCATCCAAACATGTGTGCCCACACAACTGCATTTGGCATGCAAGCCTACACACACAAGCAACATCCATGTCTCACACATGACAGCCCTCGCATGTGTTAGCCTCACGGCCCTGTACACCCCCACCCATACTCGGCCCCATACAAACAGATGTGCAACCTGCACACTACTGGCACATCACCACACGCACAGCTTACAATCATGATGCATGTACACTTACCGCTCGACTCCAGACGGGTCTGCCTCTCAAGGACCTGGACGTGGAGCACTGGGGATATGCGTTCCAGGACCCTCATCTGATCTTCCGACAAGTGGCCCCGGCGCCCCTTAGCATCCGCTGCCTTCAAGAGGCGCCGGGCCTTGTTGAGGGTCCTGGACCTGAAGTCCTCCCAGCGCTTCTTGACATGTTGGAAGTCGCGGACTGCCACCCCCTCCGCGTGGATGGCAGTCACGATGTCCGTCCAGATCCGAGTCCGGCCTTCCTTGTCGGCGGGCACACTTCCGAAGAGGGCATCATACTGCCCCAGGACTTGCTCCACCAGGACACCAACTTCCCTGGCACTGAAGCTGGTGCCCCTCTGCCTCTCTGGCTGGGGGTTGTCAGTGGTGCCAGATGTTGCAGTGCCCGACATGACAACCCCAGAGGCAGGAGTGGGTGGGCAACTGGGTCCTGGGGCTGGGCTGTGGAGCGATGGAATCCCAGTCGGGAGTCTTCGGTTCCAGCAGGGGTGGTCACAGCTACAGCACCCCTGGCTGATGTGCAGGCAGCAAATGGCAGGGCACGTGGGCAGCAGGCAGTCAGGCAGCAGCAGATGGCAGGTGGGAGCGTGCTCGGGGCTCTGGGGGGCAGTAAATCGGCTTTCTGGGCAGGAGCGTTGTCTTCCGTGTGCTTACGCGTGGCCAGTTTGATACGGAGTGATTTGGCACGTGAAAATCCTGCACGTCTGCGTGTAATTCGAGGAAAGGCCCTTAGCGCGTAAGCGCGTCTGCACGCATACGCGATTTCATTGGCTCAAAGGCCCCCATGCGCAGCTATGACGTCACGCGCACGGCCATAGAGAATGGCGCGTGTAAAAAAAAAGATACACGTCCGAGTGTCAGAGCGTGTAATTGGTGGAAATGGCCTCATCGCGTATGCGCGTCTGTGACGTGTGTATAAAAGGTACGTGTAGAACGCCATTTCCTTGTACGTGCTTTTCATGGAGAGCGAGTGGGTGAAATCTGTACTTCTTGTCGGTTCACACGCGATTTACTTCATGGCGTTTCAAGTTTGTACTCCCTGTTACCTCTTACAGCTTTTTCTCTTTTCCTCTTTTTCCTGGGCCTGTTTCCTCAAACAGCGTTCCCTTCTACTGTTGTCCTGTCTCCTCAGACAGCGTACAATTCTTCTTTTGGCGGGGGTGTTGCCAACGCGCACACGCGCATATTTTTCACGCTTTTGTTCCTGGCAGACGGTGAGTCGCGCACGTATTTAACATCTGTGCTTGCCCCGTGTGTCGCATACCCCTTCAGAGGTCATTCTAGGCTGCGTGTGACACGCATACGTTCATTCTTCTGTTTCTGGGTGCCACAGCGTAGTGCAGGTTTATTTTTCCACACACGTGGTCTAGGAGGGTTTGCGTGCACCTTACTTCCCTTTTTTGGGGTGCCTGTGCGTTGCGTGACCCGTCATCTTTCCCCAGGGGTGACATACAGCCTTGCTAGAGCACTAGGGTACGATTACCATCTGGTACCCAACCCCTTTGACCCCCAATTGCCCAGGACAATAGTTCACAGTGACTCCCATACGCACAATAACATCAGTGCCATGGCTGGGAGGCGAACAAGCCGTAAGGGTGGCAAAGGTGGCCGAGCCCCAAGTGGTGGCCGTGGTGGATCCGGTAGGGGACGTGGCCATGACATGCAGGGTGCCCCTAGCCCCCCATGTGTGGAGGAGCAGTCAGGGACACCCATGCCCCCCCCGGTAGAGGGTAACGTGGCTGACACCATCCATGCTCAGCACTTGTTGGACCAGCCCACTGTGGAACCAGACCTGGCACAGGGTGACTCCATGGCTGACTTCCAGGTCAGCAGGTCTAGGCCACGTGCGCCGGTGCACGTTGGTGTCATCAGGCCACGTGGATCAGGGGCAGCTAGGTCATCTGCTGCCCCGTGTAGGCAGGCTGGGGAGGCTGCAGGGGCAGCTGCGGCTCCATCCACCCCACCTCTCACACACCCAGCCAGGACAGTGTCGGACCAAATCTGTCCTGCTGACATTCCCCCTGACACCATCACACTTGAGCTAATGCCTGCACCAACTCCCATGCTGAGTGTGCAATCCCACACTCCTAGTAGAGAGTCCACTGGGGCTCCTGCCCCTAGTGTCCAGAGCGGTGTAGGACACTCAAGATCCCCACCACCTTCCAAGCGGAAGAGGAAGAGTGCTTGTCCAGTAGAGGCTGATGCCCCAGACACGGCTACACAGTCCGGCCCGTCAAGGAAGCCCAGCTTCAATGAGGCCGAACTGAATGCACTTGTAGAGTATGTGTCCGCACATGACCGCGAAATGGTGATTGTTGCAGGATCCAAGACCACACATGCACAACGTCTGGCACACTGGCAGACCATCGCGGACATCATAAGTGCCCTTGGAATCGTGAGGCGCACAGCTACTGAATGCTACAAGCGCTGGAATGACCTGAAGCGCAGGGCAAATAATAAACTGGCCTCAAGTCATGCCGCTACTCTAGTGACTGGAGGTGGGTCTCCAGCAGAGGACATAGAACTCACTCCTCATGAGCATGTTGCTGGGACCTACGTCACGGAGGAACAGATCCAAGGTGTGGGAGAACTGGCAGATTACGAGGCATTGTCCGGTGAGTGCACATGCATGTGTGTGTCATCCATGTGCATGGTGTGTGTGTGAGGGCTTCTGTTTGGGTGCCAGGTGAGGGTGCGTGTCCCTGAGTGGTTTGGGCCACCCATGTGCCTCATCCAATACATTCTGCGCACCAGCATTTGGGTATAGCAGTATCCCTTCTGCCAACATTAGACATCTAGCCTAACACCACGCCAGTTGCCCTTGAAGTGTCATCTTGCCACAACATTGTTGCTTATTTTCCTCTGTTTATTTAGGCAGATTGTTTGCATACCACCACTTTTACGAGGCATTTCTCAGTCCCATTGTCACATGTCTGACATGGCTATGGTACAGTGGACTGGGTTTGTTTCCTGGATATGATTTGTTTAGACATGTCCCTGTGCTATAGGACCATTTTGGACTGGCAGCTCCAGGTTAAACATTTGAACCATTGCAATGAAAAAATCAATTTCATGAGAAAACTAGACTGAATGAACAATTGGTGCCCTCCTCTCCCTCTTCACTTTATGGCAAGGGTACATGCCATCTGTGTGATGGCATGTGTATTTGACCTGCCAATCACAGGCCAATGTGTGATGCCACTGCTAGGCAGCATGCAGCAAATGTGTTCATCTTCCATCTTGGTGTCATCAATGTGTGCCATCTGCCTCCCCTTCACACGCAGTGACGGGGCATGCATGGGAGGGTTTTAGTCATGTGGGACATGTGTCAATCAAGTACTGTTTCTGTAGCTTCTCAGCCCTAATTGTGTACCATAGTGCTAATGCCTGTTTCCATTTGTTTTCTTTTATGTCTTTGCAGGGGATGACGCACTTGATACTGCTGGGGTTGTGGAGATGGTGCAGACCCAGGAGGGGTCTCAGGCCCGACCGACCACCAGTGAGGGACGTGGTGTGGTGGTGGGTGAGAACCCACAACTGCTGCAGATCGTGCTCTCAAGGGGTGTCTCTGGCTGCACCTCCCCCGAGCTGTATTCAGGTGTCGATTCGGATGATGAGACCTATGTGCCGTCGCAGGTGAGTGTTCCTGGGAGGGATTCTGTTCTGTCAAACCCACCTGCACCAGGGTTAGAACCCTCAATGGGGATGTCAGTGTTGGCAAGTACCCCTTTGGTGGTTACAGATGCAGGGTCACACTCCGCAACATCTGATCCTGTTCCTGGGCCAGCAGATCAGAGGGGGAATGCAGTCCTGCAGCCTCAGGCAGTGCCGGCACAGCAAGGCGCAGTTCACCTTGCCCCAGACAGGTGTGGTGCCCGCCGACGTGGTGGCCGTACGCCACCTGGCAATACCGCATGGGAGCAATCCATATACGGTATGGCAACCCAACAGGCAGCATCATCAGAGATGATGGCTCAGGCCATGGACAGGGTGGCCACTTCCATTGTCCCCCCCAAAAGGCTGATGGAGCGACTACAGCAGGCAACAGACTCCATCTGCCAGTCACACAGGGAGGACATGTTGGCGTCCGACAGGGACAGGCGGGCGGCACTGGCGACTCTGCGGGAAGCCATTTCCATAGAGTCCCAGGGCCACAGGGAAGCCCTGAGGGTGGAACTCCTTCACCTCAGGACGACTCTTGTTGAGCTTGAGGCTTCAACAAACAGAAGGACAGAACAGCAGCTGGAGCGTCTCACACGTACGCTCTCAGCTAAGATGCAGGCAACTAGGGCGGAGGTCCGGGCATCCCGTGAGTTGTTGCATGGGGACCTACGCACAATTATCCTCCAGAACGAGACCTTCCACACCCGCATGCTTGCTGCCATAGAGGACCAGACTTTGCGTGGGCTGCCTCCCATAGTGACACCACCTCCTGATGCAGCTGCAGAGGGTGAGGATAGCAACAGCAGTGATTCTCTCACAATAGGGTAGCCGTGCAGGCCATGAGCCCATGGAGGTGTTTTTTTTCGCAAGATACACACAGGTGGGTTTTGGTGTGCACCCTGTCCTCGGACCTCCTGGGTGGCCTCCCCCAACCCCCCCGGGCCCATTAATGGCCATTTTTTATTTTTTTTATTTTTTATTTTTGTTTTTCGGACAGTGTGTTGTTGCCTTGTGTGGCTCCCATGGGCATATGCTGTATTGTGGTTGGGCACATGCAGGCTTGTCATGAATTTGGTTCCGATGCTCGGGTTTATTTGACACACACCCCTCCTGATTCCCTTTTTCATGGGCTTTTAAACGGTGCGCCCAAGTGACATTGACATACATTGTGACGTTGGACTCCCATTTGATGTGTGGGCAGTCTGTAGTCAATGCTGTGTATACATTCATAGTGCATATTGTTGTTGTATTGTACACTGCATGGTGTATTGATATGTGCCTCTGCATCCATCTCATCCTCCTAATTTGCAGGTCCATTTCTCATGTCTTCACAAGGACAAGGCGGTCTACCTTGGAACTGGAGTCCATGTTGTAAGCAGTGCACCTACACTCTTGCGTGGCGCTAACACTGTATACTTGGAAGTGTTCGAAGTGCTGGCATTATCAGGTAGTGAGGCTACCAATTTTTTAAGTCTGTTATGTCATGTTTAAGGTAGGTTGGAGGTTGTGTAGGTGATTGGTAATCTTGGTAAGTATTTGGTAATGTGTGTTGTAGGTCCTGCATTACTGTGAGCATTTCATGTGTGGCCAGTTTCCATTAGGGACACTGTAGTTGGTGACAGTTGGGTCATGTTGTGGGGATTAATTTGTTTGCTCTCACATTGCATGACATGCCATGGTGTGTTATGTGGCCGTGCCGGGGAGGGGTTGGGTGACATGGCACTGTTCTCATGTAGTATTTTGCAAGTGGGTATTCATTTCTGCAGCATGGAAGTGTGTCTTTTGATGACACTGCATTGGTGGTGTTTGTGAAGGTAGGGATGCACACATTCAGACGCTTCCACATGAACAATCTCAGGCTGCTATGGTTCTGACAGTTGACTGTCCCTTTGTTCGTCATAATTGTCAGGTCGAGTCATCATTGCTTATCAGATGGTATGTACCAGGGCTGTGTGCACTCCAGAGGGGTGTGATTTCTATGTGAAGTAATTAGCCACCAGCTGCGTACGGGCTGCCTCACCCTGTGCCCTTTCTCCTCCCATGCGCAGCGGGCGTGCATGTGGTTGGGCATGTGGGGGCACCACCATGTCCACAGCCAGGCCCCGGCGTGTTGCAATATTGTGCAGGACACATGCTGCCACTATGATCCTGCACACTACTGGGGGCGCATATAACAGCTGCCCGCCAGAACGGTCAAGGGAGCGAAAGCGTGACTTGAGCACTCCGAATGTGCGCTCCACTATGCCCCGGGTTGCAATATGGGCTGTGTTGTATCTTACCTCGGGAGGCGTGATGGGGTTCCGAATTGGCGTCATCATGTGGGTGCTCAGAGGGTAGGCACTGTCCCCTGGTGAGGAGGTGATGGGTATCCTTAGTGGGGTTGTGACATAACTCTGCATCTGACATGCATGCATGTGCAGTGGCATTCATACTCACCAAGCAGCCATGCATCGCCATGCCGCCCATCTTCTAGGTCACGGCTTAGGGTAGACATTCGGTAAATGAAGCTGTCGTGGGTGGACCCTGGATAGTTGGCATATACTGAGGTGATGATTCCCTTGGCATTACATACTACCTGCACGTTGATGGAATGCCAGTGCTTGCGGTTCCTATAGATGTGCCCAGATTCCCTGGGGGGACGTAGTGCCACATGGGTGCAGTCAATGGCACCTAGCACTTTGGGGAATTGTGCCACACCGTAGAAATCCAGGGCGGCAGCCTGCCTTTCTGCAGGTGTCCTGGGCAGGTATATGTGCCTGCGGACTGATGGGCGTGCAGTGATGATGTTCAAGACGTGGTGTAGGCAGCGTGACCGCGTGGCCTGTGACACCCCACCCACTATGGCACTTGTCCAATGAAATGATCCAGTGGCCAAGAAGTGCAGTACATTAAGGACCTTCTCCAGGGGGCTGAGTGCTTGGGAGCACAGGGTGGGTGATGTGAGGTCATCCTCCCACTCACTGACCAGGTCCAGTATTATGTGTGGTGGAAACCTGTACCTCCCATACACCTGGTCATCAGGCATCCCAAAAAGGCTGGTTCTGGGAGTGAAAATCCTCCTCTTCCTCCTTTGGTAACCCACTGCCACTGCTGTGAAGTGGGAGAATGGAACAAAAGGCTCCCACCAATCCCCTCACGCCCCTGGCCTAGAGGATCGCGGCCCAGACACCCGCCACGAGAGGAGTTTGCCTATCTACCAGACGACCAAATACCCTGGTACAGGAACATACGGATGTGCCCACCCGCCTGCCCACCAGCCTGCGGCATGGATGAACTCGACTGAACCATTCAACAGTAAATAAACACATTGTTAGAGATGCCATGACGACCTAGCCAACGGTCAGCACACCCGTGCAATCATGCACACTGGTCACTCCCACACCAATCCACACGAAGAACATATTCAGTGCTATGACATAGGTGACGGACACGCCTACTGACGCGCATCGTTATTATTTTTCACATAGGTTTTCAAAATGCAGAAACGCAAGACGCACAACAAACTCATCTAAAATGCTTGCTGACGCTTCTCCTAACCCATACATTGCAATGAGAAATATAACGAAGACATGATACTGGGGATAAAGCAACATGACACCGTAACTTAAAGCGCCATGCATCAAACATCCCCACCTATGCACCAGGACCAAGTAGGCCGCAAGCAAGAGCCTCCATGAACATTGAACGAGCAAGCGTACAATTGCTGACCCTGCAGAGTGAGCCCGGCGAGAACAGACAGTCAAGGGCACAATGTTGCAAACTCGCATGCCACAAGCCGAAGCCAAGGTCACACCTGCAAACTAAGCCAAATACACAGTGGAAAATGCAATATTAATTGTGCAGAATTCTGCCTCAACCACAGTCTCTCCTCACGTGACCAAGCCAAACCTGACAGGGTGCCAGACCCAGGAGGAAGGAGGTGCCTGGATCCCACATTTTTGAGACACAGGCAGCAACAATGAAGCGACCCAATGGACATCTGCAGCGGTGGGAGTAGTCTGCCCTCCAGCATATGAACAAATCCTCGCATTGTCTGCACATACCCATAGTTATACATTGTTGCAAATGACAGGTGCACCGCGAGCTGGGAACAACGATGGTCCCAGACTGGGGGGCTCGCGAGTGGACCAATCAGAACATGGAGCACTTATCACCGACGCCATTAACATTAGCCAATCCTCAGGGGTCTTCATGTAACAATTTTCATGTATCTAATTGAAGGGACAACCCAAGTATACCACCTGACTGACCCTCAACCACTAATAGCGTTCTCCATACGTATGCTATACTAACCCTACCACTCGAGGAACCAATCCAGAGTGGCGATAGGTTTTTTGCTAACTTTCCCAGGTGACGCGAGTAGCACGTCATACCGAGGTAAAAAAGGGCCTGCGAGCCCCACAGAGAGGGAGTCAGGACGGACGCGTACGATCCTTGACCCATCCCTGCCGTTTTTTAATAAACAGCAGAACCACCTTGCTTCTTGCGTGTGCCTCATGCTCATTTTTGGGATACGCGGGAGGTGTTGGGGCCTCCCTGCCCGGGGGTCCGCGGACGGCCAGCAGACCCCGGCAGAATTTCCCCCCGACAAGTTGGAGGCACTGCTGAGATCTGTTTAAGATCTGCTTTTATTTTATTTTTCCGAGGGCTCCCGTTGCGAGGAGGCCCGGCGGCGCGGCCCCCTCTGCCGCTGCCCCCTTTTGAGTACTACAGGACCATCGCGGAACTGCGAGAAGACCGGACAGCACAATCCGGATATTGGCCTTCGGGAGCTGGTTGAGAAGTATCCCGCCCGCAGTTGGCGAGTGTCCAGATGTGGTCCAGACGAGGGGGGTGGCGAGCCGCTTGGAGGGGTGCACACAGTCGAGCGGCCCCGCATCAAGAGAACTTGGTGAGTATGCCACGCCCAACAAGCCATGTGAAATTGTGAGGGAGGGGGGAGGAATAGAATACGGGAGGCGGGAGGTGTTACACAGGTGCGCGGCGAAGGTTTGATAAATTAGTATTGACAATGAAGTGAATGGTAGCTGGACAAGTGCGAGAGCAGTCTGCTACGTTACGGAAGAGGAGGGGGCGGAGCACGAAAATATCACGTGCGGCCGCTCGTAGAAACTGATTGGCCTAGGTCGCGACAACGTGTAAGGGTGTGTGTGTGTGCGGTTTCCTACGATTTGGTGATTATTGATCAATGAGTAGATGAGGATCCCTATTGATCGAGCAGGAAACTCGATAGATAGATGACGTTTCCCTGTAGGCGGTAGCTGGCTGGTTGCCTAATACGGAAGATAATTGGCTGGTTAAGCCCTCCTGTCGAGGGGCGTATCACACGCGAGGCGACGCAGCGTGCGCAGTCCGATTATATTGTTGATTACCTTGTTCCAGTTGTGACAAGAGGACAGCTGTGGGGTTAACGGGGGTGGATTGCAAGCATATTTTGGCCTTTTAAAAACATGAAAAGAACTTACCAGTAGTTTTGGAAGAGATCGGTGACGTCACCAGTAGGGCTTTCATAGGATATCTCGAACGCGAGGCATTTTTCGGAGAGTGGTGGGGAAGAGAATAATGGTAAGGGAATGGGGAAGGAGATAAACGGTAACGAGTAGATCGGGGCAAGGTGAAAAGGGGGGGCGTGGCAGCGCACAGAGAACGCCGGCCACGACAAGTGAAGAAAGAGGAGGAGGGGTAAAACAAAGTGGGACGGCTGAATAAGAACGTCATACAGGGCACGCAGCCGCAGGGGGCTACGTGTGCCTCGGCCGTAGGGGGCCGTAAAGGTGTTCGGTAAAGGAAGAAAAGAAAGAAAAGAATATATAAATGTAAATGCTATATTTTACTATTTTGTTTTAGCGGACAATCACAAGTCCCCAAAATTACGGGGCCAGGTAAAGATCTGAAATTGTATAGCATACACTATTAGCAAGTTAACCACTACTATATAGAGGGAGGATAACAATTGAAGTGCTACTATGTCACACGGGACATGATCGGGAGGGTGGGGAAACACCCTCACTACCCCGCTGCAGCAAATATGTAAAACACTGTCACCCCATAGGGAGAAACTGATCAAATACAGCATAGAATGGACACAGGGGACGGACAACAAAATGACGACACCATGGTCGCCTAATGGCAGTTTCGATCCATATACCCAACATTCACTATTAACCCATCTGCATAACACATACAAGGGGAAGAAGTTGACACACCACGTGGAGGTGTTTAATTTATGGAGGATGTTCCAAGGGTCCCGACCAGGACCAAACGGAATGTTCACTATGGGGGAAAAAACGGAAGCGAAGATTAAGGAGGAAGGAGAGAATTGTCACGATCCCTCATCATGCGGTCCCCAGGGCACTCCCTCATCCCCAGTCCCGCCCTTCTCTCACTTCCCCCCTTCCCCGGGACTCACGTGGACTCACACGCGTCTTGCGGGCACACCCGCGCCTGGTCCGTAATAGGACGGCTGTCAGACTACGGCCGTTCCTACATTGGCAATTGCCTTGGCGCATAGGATCGCGAAGGGCTAACCCTGAGCTTCCGCATCGCGGGACTGTGAGGTCACGTGATGCTCTTGCCCGATCACGTGACCATGCCACGCATCACGTGACCAGAAGCGCGAGTACATAAACCCGGAAACCTGGGTATTCGTTGCTTCTCAGCTGTGCTCTGCATTCTGTTTGGCGCTACGGACTTTGAATCATCTTTGGATCACTCACGGAATCGACCTGGCCTGCTTTACTGGACTCCTCTTGGATTTACCCCTTCGGATTTCTTTGCACAGTGATACACGGCTCTCGACCACGGACTGTTATTGGACTGCCTCCTGGATCACCCTTTTTGCACCCTGGTTCTTTGAACTCCTTGCCTCACAGTTTCACAGCTCCACAGCTCCTGCTGACAGGCGAACAACTGAGCCTACTCCTCTTGGGGTACTGCCGTCCACGTGGGTCCCGGACCTCTCCACTAGGTTCCTCATCCCCTCCTTGACCCTGACTGGTAAGACCTTTCCAGTTATTCTAATACTGTAGGTACTGTTTCTTGCTTGGTACTTAATCCGCATTTTCTTGCAGCAGTGTGGGGTCCCCGAGGTTCGCGTTCCCGGACTTGGACATTCGAACATCTTCGCCTGTGACCTCAACGGCTGCACAGAGAGTTGCGTTAAGTTCTCCCTGTGCGGCATTTGGGGACGGAGGCCTCTACTGCCTACACGACACTCAAGTCTCAACAGACTGAGAAGCCTATAGTCGTGTAGGCAATGGAGGGGAACGCTGAAGACCCCATGTCTGCTATAGTCCAAGCCATTACAGTGCTACGAGCCGATATGGCGGCAGCCAACACGGCTATCCATCAACGTCTCGACCACATACAAAGTACCAGACACCCTTTACCCCCAGATGTAGAATTCGGAGACACACCCTCTGTTTCTCGACCTGTTCCACCTCCGATTGTTCCCCAGAATCCCGTTCCCATGATGCTACCTACTCCATTCCCATTGGCGGCCCCTGAGAGATACCACAGGGATCCCAAGAAATTTAGGACCTTCCTAAACCAATGCAAGTTGCATTTCCTGTGCCGGCCTCAGGCTTTTCCAGATTCCACCACGAAAGCGGCATTTACCCTTTCCCATTTGGCTGGGATTGCCGCTGCATGGGCCAACCCCTTATTGGAGAACGATAACCCGGCATTATATGATTTCGATCTCCTCGTCACCGAGATGTCCAGGGTTTTTGATACTAGACACAAGGCCCAATCTCGAGATCTGGAACTTCTGGATTTGTGCCAGGGTAGGGGTTCTCTCATTGAATACATAACCCGTTTTAACCAGCTATCCGCTGAAACCTCTTGGCCAGAGGGCAAGAAAGCAGTCGTCTTCTATAGGGGCCTCAACAACCCTATGAAGGACGCCTTATCAGTAGTACCCTCATTACCCACTGCATTCCAAGATCTGGTTGACTTGTCACTCCAGGTGGACGCACGTAGGTCCGAAAGAAGAGCGGAAGCAGGTTTCACTCACTCCTCCCCTTCTCCCATGACAGTTCCTTCTTCTGACTCCTCCCAAGAACCCATGCAGATCGGGGGGGTCAGGAGTCCGATATCTCCTTTGGAAAGGGAACGCAGGAGGGCGGATAACGCTTGCTACTACTGCGGCACCCTAGGTCATTTTGTTAAGGAATGCCCACGTCGTCCCAAAAACAAGCCACAGGGTTTTCGGATAGCTCGATCATAGTACCGGGGACGGGATCGAGCTATACCACAGACACCCCGAACCCTACACCCTCTTTCGGGCGTATCCGGCCCATTCATGTACAAGCCACTCTACAGCCCACAGCGTCCGTTTCACATCCTGTTACTCTGATAATTGACTCTGGGGCCACGGGAAACTTTATCGACATTTCCTTGGCCCGTTTGTTAAACCTGCCCCTTTTGACCAAGACCAGGCCTGAACCGGTACAGGCTGTAGATGGCTCGTCCTTGATTTCGGGCCCAGTCAAACAACAAACAGCCCCTTTGCTATTAACAATACAATCCAGACATAGGGAGACCATTAGTTTTGACCTTATCACCACGCCACAGTTTGGGCTCATCCTGGGAATCCCTTGGCTTCAGGAACATAATCCCCTCATTGATTGGAAATTGGGTTTGGTTCATTTTGAGTCGGCTGTCTGCCAGCATTTCTGTCTTCCCACAGACGCACACAGCGACAATCCCGCCCAGGCTATAGCTCATCTTACAGTACAGGATCCGCAAGATACACCATCAGAACACGTAGTTGGGTTAGTGGCACTAGACGTTCCCCAGGTCTATCAAGATTTCGCAGCTGTCTTTGATCGTGGCTCCTCTGAAACACTGCCTCCACATCGCCCGTACGATTGCCCTATCGATCTACTCCCTGATACAGTGGTTCCCACGGGGCGGATCTATTCCCTCTCGCCATCCGAGGAAATGACTCTCAAGGAGTACATAAGGAAGTCCTTGAGCTTAGGGCACATACGACCATCCACCTCGCCTGCAGCCAGCCCTATCTTTTTTGTGCCGAAAAAGGAAGGCGATCTACGCCCATGTGTTGACTATAGACGCCTGAATGCTATCACGAGGAAAGATCGGTACCCTATTCCCCTCATCACGCCCTTGCTGGACCGACTCACACACGCTACCATTTTTACAAAACTGGACCTCCGCGGAGCCTACAACCTGGTCCGCGTCCGTTCCGGGGACGAATGGAAAACCGCTTTCTGTACCCGGTACGGCCTATACGAATATACAGTCATGCCCTTTGGGCTGTGTAATGCCCCGGCGACCTTCCAGAGGTTTATGAATGATATCCTGAGCGATATCTTAGATGTTTACGTCGTGGTTTACCTCGATGACATCTTAATTTTTTCTCAATCCCTGGAAGAGCATGTGCGACACGTTCGTGAGGTATTAACACGCTTACAGAAACACTCACTATATGCCAAACCGGAAAAGTGCCTGTTCCACGTTGGTAATGTTGATTTCCTCGGGTTCTGTATCACTCCCGGGGGGTTGTCCATGAACCACTCCAAGGTTAAAGCGGTTTTGGACTGGCCTATTCCTGTGAACCTGAAAGCCCTTCAGTCCTTTTTGGGTTTTGCGAATTTCTACAGGAGATTCATCTCTGGGTTTTCTTCTATCGTGTCTCCCCTCACTGCATTAACCAGTCCTAGAGTTCCCTTCCTTTGGTCTGATACACAACAGAAGGCCTTTGATTCACTGAAGACTGCTTTCACCACAGCCCCTGTTCTTCAGCATCCCGACTCTGAACTCCCTTTTGTCGTGGAAGCTGACGCCTCCTCCTTCGCTCTTGGTGCTGTCTTATCCCAAGCATGTCAGGCCACGGGTCGTCTGCACCCTGTTGCATTTCATTCCCGCAAGTTTACCACCCCCGAGTCACACTACACCGTGACCGAGAAGGAGTTGTTGGCGGTTATGGACGCTTTCCGCGTGTGGCGGCACCATCTCTTGGGCGCCAAGTATCGAGTCACGGTGTTTACTGATCACCAGAACCTGCAGGACTTGGCTTCCCTGAAGTGCCTTAACAGCCGTCAGGTGAGGTGGCACCTTTTCTTCGCAGCATTCGATTTCCAAATTCGGCATCGGGCTGGTTCCGCGCACGGCAAGGCCGATGCGCTGTCCCGCTCTCCCGGGGGGGTCTCTCTTCCCGTATTCCCTAACACAATGTTGGACGACACTAAGGTCGTTTGTCTATGTACTCCCTCGATGCCCTTAGTGGACGCAGTACGCAAGTGGGTGTCCTTACATCCCGACCAGCTATCTGAGTGGGATCCGGTGTTCCAGGATGGCCTCCCGTTTGTGCTGAACCGCCTATTCTTGCCCACTGCCGACACACGCAACATGGCAATGGAATGGTCGCACGATGCCCCTGTGAATGGTCATCCTGGCCAACGCCGCACGTTATCCCTCCTGAAGCGTTGGTGTTGGTGGCCGGGCATGAAGAGGGACGTGGATTGTTACGTCAATACATGCACCATTTGTACACAATGCAAAACCCGTAGGGGTCGCCCGTTAGGCCTGCTTCTCCCTTTACCAGTGCCCCCGAAACCATGGCATACGGTAACCATGGACTTTGTCACGGAACTCCCTCGGGTACAGGGTTACGACACTATTTGGGTGGTGGTGGATTCCTTCTCAAAGATGGCACGCTTCATCCCCTGCAAGGGTATCCCCTCTGCTTCCATCCTGGCCACCCTGTTCTTTGATACCGTCTTTTGTCTTTTTGGGTTACCCTCTGTCCTTATATCAGACCGGGGATCGCAATTCACTTCTCGCTTCTGGCGCGCTCTAACTAGGTTGTTGGGTATCGATGTCCGGTTCTCTTCGGCCTACCACCCGGAGACGGATGGTCAGACCGAAAGGACTAATCAAACAATGGAACAATATCTCCGCTGTCTGATCCTGCAACAACAGTGCTCTTGGTTGCGTGCCCTCCGACACGCTGAATTCGCTTATAACAATGCAGTTCATGCATCCACTGGGTTCTCCCCCTTCTATGTTCTCTATGGCCAACATCCCCGCACATTACCGATCCCTGACCTTGCGGCCTCCACCAATCCGGCCGCCAGCGCCTGTCTTAGGGATTTGTCCTCTATCCACGACCAGACTGCTTTACATCTCCGTGAGGCTCAGTCTTCCATGAAGGTCCAGGCAGATAAGAAACGGCTGTTGGCTCCGTCTTTCTCGGTGGGTTCCCGGGTGTGGCTTTCCACTCGTCACTTGAGGCTAGTGGGTTGTAGGAAGTTGTTGCCCCGTTTTGTGGGTCCCTATGTGGTTTCCCGGGTTATCAACCCTGTCACATACCGACTGGTTCTCCCGGGTTCTTGGAGGGTACACCCTGTATTTCATGTCTCCCTTCTCAAACCGTGTCCGGCCCCGTCCCGCTTGCGCGCCTCTGCTGCCCCGGTGTCCTTGGCTTCCCCAGACGAGTATGAGGTTTCCTCCATTCTGGGCTCCCGGGTCTGCAGGGGGCGCTTGCAATACCTGGTTGATTGGGTCGGTTATGGTCCGGAGGAGCGCTCTTGGGTTCCTGCTATTGATGTCCACGCTCCCCGGTTGGTGGCTCGCTTCCACCGGGATCACCCTTCCTGCCCACGGGGTCGTGGGCCTTTGGGGGGGGGTTCTGTCACGATCCCTCATCATGCGGTCCCCAGGGCACTCCCTCATCCCCAGTCCCGCCCTTCTCTCACTTCCCCCCTTCCCCGGGACTCACGTGGACTCACACGCGTCTTGCGGGCACACCCGCGCCTGGTCCGTAATAGGACGGCTGTCAGACTACGGCCGTTCCTACATTGGCAATTGCCTTGGCGCATAGGATCGCGAAGGGCTAACCCTGAGCTTCCGCATCGCGGGACTGTGAGGTCACGTGATGCTCTTGCCCGATCACGTGACCATGCCACGCATCACGTGACCAGAAGCGCGAGTACATAAACCCGGAAACCTGGGTATTCGTTGCTTCTCAGCTGTGCTCTGCATTCTGTTTGGCGCTACGGACTTTGAATCATCTTTGGATCACTCACGGAATCGACCTGGCCTGCTTTACTGGACTCCTCTTGGATTTACCCCTTCGGATTTCTTTGCACAGTGATACACGGCTCTCGACCACGGACTGTTATTGGACTGCCTCCTGGATCACCCTTTTTGCACCCTGGTTCTTTGAACTCCTTGCCTCACAGTTTCACAGCTCCACAGCTCCTGCTGACAGGCGAACAACTGAGCCTACTCCTCTTGGGGTACTGCCGTCCACGTGGGTCCCGGACCTCTCCACTAGGTTCCTCATCCCCTCCTTGACCCTGACTGGTAAGACCTTTCCAGTTATTCTAATACTGTAGGTACTGTTTCTTGCTTGGTACTTAATCCGCATTTTCTTGCAGCAGTGTGGGGTCCCCGAGGTTCGCGTTCCCGGACTTGGACATTCGAACATCTTCGCCTGTGACCTCAACGGCTGCACAGAGAGTTGCGTTAAGTTCTCCCTGTGCGGCATTTGGGGACGGAGGCCTCTACTGCCTACACGACACTCAAGTCTCAACAAGAATGGGGAAAAAGAGAGTGAAGGCACACAGAACACGGGGAACGGACAAGAGGGAGGAGAAAAGAGCAACAACTCAAACGAAAAGGAAATAAAAAAGGAACGGAGCGACGATATGCCCCTAGCGAAGGTAGGGAAAACGGAGGGAGGGGGGTTGTATCCTTTAAGAGAACTAGGAGAAATAGTAAGAGAACAATTAAGGGCGGCTGAGGGGTACTCGAACCCGGCATACAGCCCGCCACCATATACAGCTACAGGTGGCCACACGGGAAGGGAGCGGACTAGTACGACGGGATCAGCTCATAGGAAGACGCCCGCAGGGGAGGGGAGGACTGGCGAAGAGCAGATCGCGAAAATAGGACATGATGAGTGGGTAGCTGCGCAGGTACTATTAAAATTGCGAGGTTCATTAACAGGAGAAGAGAAGGAGGTAGTAAGGAAAATGGACGAGGATAATAGCAGGAAGAGTGAAATGAAAGGGGGAGAGGGGAAAAGAAAGGAGGAAGAGCTGTTACGACAAAAGGAAGAGATTTTGGAGGAACGATTAGCAGAATTAAGGGATGAGCAGAATACACTGATCAAGCAGCTCGAGAGAGAGGAAAGAGAGAGAGCACGGGAAAGGAAAGAAAGTAAGAATGAGTTGGAAAAAATGAGGGAACGAACTGAGGAGCAAAAGAGAGAAGCCGAAAGGGTAAAGGCAGTAGCAGAAAGGGTATCCAGAGCAGCACTGCGTGACAAGAAAAGAGAGGAAGAAGAGAAAGAAAAAGAAATGGAAATATGGAAGAGGAGATTACTATCAGAAACGACAAGGAAATACGAAGAAGGGAGGATGATAGAGGGTATATTAGAGCGGGAAAGAGCGAGATGGGAAAGGAAGAAAGAAGATGAAAGGATATTGGAAAAGATGAGTAGTGAAGTAATGGAGGAATTGAAAAAGAAAAGAGAGGAAATTGGTAGAGAAATAGCGGAGAAAAATGAAGGGGAAAGAGAAGATAGGAGAGGGGAGAGTGAAGTAAGGAGATATGTACACAGAGACACAGAAGTAGCAACAACATCAGCACAAAGGGGAGCAATTGGTAAAAAAGAAACGGGAGGAACGGATCTAATAGACTTAAAAACAGTAACGATTAGGGGGAAAAAGACAGATTGGGGGTTGCCATTCCTGGATGACTTTTGTAGTGAGGAAGAAGAAGGAATGGAGAAGGAAGGAAGAAATAGTGAAAGGGAAAGCCTAGATAAATTATACATTACCCGGACAAATAGAGAATCACCATGGGCCTGCAGGAGAAAGGAAGAACTGGAGGGAAGTGAGGGGGAAGAGCAAGGAATGGCGGGAAGGCAGACACGTGCAGCTACACCCTCATCATCCCGTCCAACATGCTCCACCACCCCACACTCATTACGTGCAACATGCCCACCTAAACTCGCACCCTTCCCCCACAAACTGACACCCTATGCAGGCAGGCTTAGAGACCTCCCTGGACGCAGGCAGGGAGAACGAATACACACGCCCACATTAAATAAAGGAAATGATGAAAGAAGGGGAAGAGATGGAGGAGAAACAGTTACGAGCAGGGGAAATACGGACGCAATTGACGATGTAGAAGACACGGAAGAAGAGCAGGGGTGCACGGACTCGATTTTGTGGAACCCAGGGGGTCAAACAGGACACAACTTAATGCCACTTCTGGAGAGGGGAGGGGTTAGACCACAATACGTCCCTTTGAAGCATGCAGACAAGGAAAATATAAAGTGCAGGCTCCCATCATTAAGTGGAGGTGCAGGAAATTGATATATGAAATGGAAAAACAAACCGCAGGACAGAAACTGGCAGTGGGGGATGTAAAGGGCCTTCTAATATCAATATTGGGGAATGCAGCAGATGACATCTGGAAGAGAGCAAGCTTCGCCGGGGTCACAATAACAAACACATCACACGATGGGGCACCATTCGCAAACTGTAGACATGCATTATGGTAAGCGCTGAGGGTACAGTACCCAGACACATCAGACATAGGAGCAATTACCTCACGCAAGATGCATGAGAACGAAGATCCTGTTGATTATATCCAGGAAATTCAAGAGAAGTGGCGTATGGAAACTAGAGAAAAATGGGACAAAACATCAGCAATATTCTATCATATACTAATACAAGGGCTCCCAGAAGCAGTTCAGAAACAACTGAAGAAGGTAGTGGGGATGGAAGCAAAAGCATGGCCAGAAATACAACTGACGATAGTACATCATTGTAGGACATGGCAAGAAAAGATGAAACAAAAGGAAGAGGATAGAAAAGCGGAAGAGGCTAAATTGGTACAGAAAAAACTTACTAAATACACGATGGAAGGTGCACTAATAACTACACCTGCAACAATGACTCAAAACCCCACACAAGTAGTGGCTGCACAAGATCCCTCCCAAATACAATCATCACAGATTGTAGCACAACAGCTGCCACCACCCCAACCATACACGACTAATATGGGAGGAGGATACTCAACGCCAGGAGCCGGATATTATAATTACAACAGGGGAAGGGGGGGAATGATGAGGGGGAGGGGATACGGTTATAACACACAACAGCAAGGGGGAGGATTCAGAAATTTCTACCCCTCCGGGCAACCAGTATACCAGGACAATTCAGGGAGCTTTCCATGGCAGAACAGGGAACCACCGGTATGTTGGATTTGTGGATTACTAGGGCACATGTCACGCACATGTAGAATGAGACCAGGCACACCATCATGGGGAGGACAGGGACAACAAGGACCTACAAGGGAACAGCAGGATACCCAACAATAGCAGGCACTGCAACCGGGAAATGTGCAGCAACAACCAGTAACACAACAACAGCCACAGGCATATTCACTACCACAACAACAGGTAGCAATAACACAACAACGTCAAGTGCAGCAAGTACAGCAACCTGCCCAAATTCAAGACCATAACGTAACCACTACCAATACACAACTACAGCAGACACAACTGGGAAGGGTGACGGTCCTGGGACACAACACTTACACAGGAAGTGGTCAATCATTATACCCACAATAGGACAGCCCAGAGACGGCCTTGGTGTGTCCCATCCTGTCGGTAACACCTAATAGTGCGGAGGAACCACGCATAGAGGTAACGATAGGTGACAAAAAATTGTCATTCCTTGTTGACACCGGGGCGACCCGGTCTTGCATAAGGGAAGGTAAATTTAAGATGTCAGGTGAAGCCATGAACACCCAAGGATTCTCTGGGGCTAGGGGGTTGGTTCCCTTTACTGATAACATTCCCTTATCAATAGGGGATTATGACATGTCCGTCCCGCTTTTATATTCTAGGGCCTCACCAGTAAACATACTGGGGAGAGACATAATGAGCAGGTTGAATATGACGATCTCCTTTACGGAGGACGGCATAATTTGCTCCACTCCAGGAATAAACATGCTCACTGCACGACAAATTATGCAAGCATATTGTGGACAGACAGTGATTAGGGCTGAGCCAGTAGATGGCGAACTATTCCAGTACGGAACAGACATGGCATTCGCATGGATGCCAGGAATAGAAGGAAAGATCTGGAGGAGGCCAACAGCCTATTTGTTTAGACCAGAAACACCAGCCAGTGAACCAGAAGGAAAGGTGATTTTAGTGAGCATGGAGAGCATTATAGCAACTGCTGATTATATCGCAGTACATGCCCAAGACAGAGAAGGAAGAGCATGGAGGGCAGTGATAGCCCTAGCTGAGGGATGCAGGCTCACCCAGGTGTCAGACGAGGAGCTCTTTTCAGAAGAAAAGGAAGAAGGTGAAATGGTATTTATGATGAGTGTAGAAATATGGCTACGAGTGGCACAGAAAATTGCAATGGCACTTGAAACACCCACATCCACCCCAGTTCCCTTCTTTGAGGAGGATATGGCAAATGTCCCAACATCATTATGGACTACTAGTCCCTATGACGTGGGGTGCATAAAGAGTATAGGGGGAGTAAGAATAAAGTTGAAAAAAGATGCAATACTCCCTAGAGTGAAGCAATACCCACTATCAAAAGAGGCAGATGAGGGCATATATGAAACAAAAACGGCCCTTATAAATAATGGCATATTGGTACCATCCGAATCACCATGTAACACAGCTGTATATCCAGTGCGCAAAGCTAAAGGAGGGTCTTGGCGTTTCATCCAGGACCTCAGGCCCTTGAACAACATAGTGGAAGCAAAATACCCCATAGCAGCAAACCCGGCCACAATATTGTGTGGCATTCCAGCAGAGGCATCACGATTTACAGTGATTGACCTCAAAAATGCCTTTTTCTCAATACCCCTGCACCCAGACTCACAAGCGCTAACAAGCTTCACGTACAGAAACACAAAATGGAAACACACCAGATTGCCACAAGGGTACTGCGAGTCACCCTCAATTTTCAACAGAGTAATACAGATGGACTTGGGAAACATTGAAGTGGAAAGCACAGTGTTGCAGTATGTTGACGATATAATAGTTTGCAGCACAAGCGAAAAACAATGCAGAGAGGACTCATTGAAGATGCTGACAATATTGGCTGAAAAGGGTTACAAGGTAGACAAAGAGAAGTTACAGTACTGTCAGGAACAGGTACTATACATTGGCCAGCTCATATCCCAACACGGAAGAAAGATTGCACCACAAAGAGCACAGGCCATATCAAAAACGCCGTTGCCACAAACAGTGAGGGAACTGCAGCAGTTCCTGGGACTGTGCAACTACTGTAGAGCATGGGTATTTGATTACAGCTCATACATAGGACCCCTACTTGAGGCATTAAGAGAAGCTAACAAAGGGGAGAAAAAATTGGGGTGGACAATGGAAATCAAAGAGGCCTTTGATGAACTGAAAGATGCAATATCAACTGCTCCGGTACTGGCCACCCCAGATTATGAACGACAATTCTTTATATTTTCACATTGCGACTCAGCAGTAATGAAAGCACTGTTGGCTCAAAAAACAAGCATGGGTTACAAACCAGTAGGATTTTACAGTGATCACTTGGATCCTGTAATGTTAGGACATTTCCCTTGCGAACAAGGTCTCGCCGCAGCTGCCTCATCAATTACAATGGGGTGCCCAACCACACTATCTGTGGAACATGCACTATTTGCAATATTGAACAAGCCTAAGTCCACACTAACCACACAGAGGGCGTCAGGTTATGGGATCATCTTATCTAGACCAGAATTATCAATCGTTAGATGCAGCACAGTTAATCCTGCAAGGTTTATAGCGGAAGTGATTGAGGAAGGCGACTATGCACATGATTGTATGCAGACTACCGAAATGTACTCATGTACTAGAAAAGTTGAAGAGGACGCGCTAAATGGAGGAGAGCTCTTGTTCATTGATGGGTCCTCAACAATAGACCAAAGTGATGGGATAAGGAGAACTGGGGCAGCAGTGGTAAAAATGACAGAGGAATCGGTGTATGTGGCGGTGAAATGCGTACAATTACCACAACATTACTCTGCTCAAGCAGCAGAATTGGTTGCACTGATCTTGGCGTTGAAGGAAAGCTTTGACAAAAGAGTAACTATATATTCTGACAGCGCATATGTCACGTCTACTGTCCACTCAGGATTGTCCAAATGGAGGAGAAGAGGGTTTAGGAGAGCTGACGGCACCCCAGTGCAACATGCTCTCTTATTAGCTGAATTAATTGAAGTAATAAATGACCCTCAAGAATTAGCTTTGGTCAAATGTACTGCACACACTAATGGAGAAGATGATATCTCAAAAGGAAATGCAGCAGTAGACGCACATGCGAAGTATGCCGCATATTTTGGTGAGATATGGAACCCCCCAGAGTCAGAGAGAGGGAGAGGGAGGGGGATAGCTAAAGAGAGGTTGATAAGAGAAGGGTACACCCATCTCCCAGCCACACAGATAATGGAGTTACAAGCGGCTGCACCAATGGCAGAAAAAGAGATATGGGTAAAAAGAGGATGTACAATGTCACCAACTGACGCACTATGGCGCCAGGGTAACACTGGAAAGATGGTAATGCCATTGGCACTATTGAACACCGCCCTGAGCCAACTCCACCACCTCCACCACCCAGCCCACACAGGCAAGGAAGTTATTGCAGCACGAATTAGGGAAGATGGTTAAATTCCCATGTGACAAATTTTATCAGCAATTGTCTCACATTTCAACAGTTTACGGCCGGTCACACGCTGAAAGTGATAAAAGGCACTATACCCCGGCCAGAGGGACCCTTCCTGCACATCCATATTGACTATGTTGATATGATCAACGTATGTCAAGGAAATAGGTATATGATTGTAGTAGTATGCCCATTCTCCAGGTGGATTGAGGCAGGACCCTGCTCACATCCAGATGCATTTAGAGCAGCTAAATTTCTAGTGAGGGAGGTTTTCCCCAGGTGGGGAGTGTGCGAGGTACTGCGGTCGGATAACGGCCCGCATTTCGCTAATGAAATGTTCCAGCACATCACATCCTTACTGAACATCAAGCATACATTTGCATGTGCATATCACCCGCAGGCCAACGGTATATGCGAACTCCTGAATGGCCTACTGAAGGAGGCAATTGCAAAGATACAGCAAACGACAAAGAAGAGTTGGCTGTATTGCCTTCCGCTAGCTCTATTTGAGCTGAGGAATAGACCAGGCTCTGACCACCACCTCACTCCTCATGAGGTGGTGACCGGACGACAAATGCGCCTTCCTCTAGCGCCAACATCAAGGGCATTTACAGACTATGAAAACACTGCAACTGTTCTTGGTGATGAAATGTACCAATATGTGTCTTCTTTGGTTACTAGTGTAGTGTTTGTGTCTCAACAGCTCGAGCGCACGCGGGGCGGTTCTAAGGGTTACCAACAAGGAGACGAGGACCAAGGACCGGAAAAGGAAAAACTGTGCAAAATTGCTAAAGGTGACCACGTGCTACTCCGCAATTTCAATAGAAAGTGGAACAGCCCACGCTTCACTGGTCCTCACCTTGTAGAGGAGGTATCTACGAGAGCAGTAAACTTGCAGGATAAGCGTGCTTGGAATCACCTACACGACGTAAAGATCTGCAAACTCCAGACCCGCCCTAGCGTCACCGACAGGGCCATTGGAAGAACAGCTACAGCGTCACCCACGGAGGAAGAGACTTCTACCACAGCTGACGACCTAAGTGTCTCCATACCCTGCCGCCCCCCAGATTCCCCAGAGACAACTACTGAAATAGAAACTGGTAACTCCTATACCGCCCACCCCATGGTCACATGATCAAAGAGTAAAGAGACTTCCGCCAGTTGAGCCCAAACCGTCTGCCGATCGACCCCCTACCCACTACAGTAACCACCCAATTGAAGGACATTGTCTTGCACATATACACATGTAAACACTTGAATGTTCTCTTCTTTCTTTCTCGCACATGCAGGTACCGCGTATTATTGTATTGCTAAGAAAACAGATAACTAACAAAGTTCATTGCCCAGGAGTAGATGCTACCCTCAGACGATAACTACCCTGAAGCCCTATCACACCAATTTGTCTATCACATAAAAAGGCCAAAGTACCTAAAGAGAAGGAGAGTACGTGTCTACTACACAGCATTTATCTTGGCCATAGAACAATCAATGCCCCATCTTCACCAACACTTGCCTGCCCTAAGAGACAGATCGCTTAGATTGGCGTGGGAACAGCTCTTCGCCTGGGCACTGAACGACTACTTGATAGGGAGAGCTTGAAAACAACAACTAACACTAATAACAAGCCTATTGAGAATTTTCAGGCGGGCAACTTTAGCGTCGCAAGAATAAGCTGCCGGACTGCAGCAAGGTAAGAGCAAAATGCCGGTGAGACTAGCCTCTGTAATAAAAATGATAGGGATTTTGATGATCACTGGGTTTTTGGCTGCCTCTGTATGGCAGAAAAGTTATGCTATCAATATTTTGGATGTACCCAAACCTAATGTACCCCCACCCACGGCTGCAACAGGTGTTACGTCAGGTGGTACTAGCAAACCTCCACATAAGGGAAATAGAGTTAAACGTAGCACATACTCAGATAATAAAGGTATTGATAATTACATAACAGATTCAGCACACGTCTCGAAGAACATGTGGTACCAACACATGACCCAAATAGGTAAGCAGACAACAGAAGACAGCTGCTACGTCTGCTCATTGATCCCATACGCCATGAGCGCTTCTCGAACATTTGTTGCCACGGAAATAGATGAAAAGACAGCACGATGTATAATATACCTGCCACTGTTCCAAAAGAAAGGGAGATTTCAAGGGACGGTGGTGAAACTGGTGTGGAAAACACGAGACACATATCCATACGAAAACAACTTCCTCAAGACTTATTTGAGTTACCACAAGAGCAGTTTGCATGCTGAAGCATTCAGATACATGACAAGTGGTCCTGAAAAGGGAGAAACAAAGAAAGTAACAATACAATACCTACCATGTGACTGGTACGCCACTGATGTTCCTGGTAAACAAGGATGTTGGGAAATACCACTGGTAACAATAACAGGGAAGGTGTACATGGACAACAAATGGGACATAGGAGTGATTGGCAGCAACATGGTAACAAGAGAAAATATTACAACTATTGATGAACACAATAACAGATGTTGGACGATTTGGGGCAAGTACGTACCCATGCTGACATGGATGGAGAAGGATGAAGAGCCAATAAGCATACTGCCGCTGTCTGCACCTAAGGTATGCTACCAACATAGAGGAGAAGTGGACGTGGGATACAACACCAACTGTGCAAGCGTGGTAGAGTTACCTGAGGGGGGAGCAGGAACAGCAGTATTAATGGACCATTACTGGGCCTGCGGAAACAAGGCATACCACACACTGCCCCCTCTGTGGAATGGTATATGCACAATGGTACACGTTAATGTACCATCACTAGTGGTGCCCCAGAAACATTTGAACGTGGCGAACTTCCCTAAAATGGATGAAGGAAACAAGAGGAAGAAGAGATCTGTAAAACCTCAGAAGGGGTCAGAGAACGAAAACAACAACTACAACGATGTCCTGAATAGAAAGAAGAGACAAGGAGAACCTCTGACAGGGAATTACCTATGGGGAAGGTCGGAAACAGCACTCACTTCAATCCCACCAGAACACAGACTATTCAGCAGAGCAGCAATGTTCTTCTCGTCAATAATACATCCGGGACTACAAGCTTACGCAAACGCAAAATGGCTCCAGATAACTCGATGGGAGCTAATGATGACAATTAATTCTACAGTAAATGGATTCAACGCAATAAAAGAGGAGCTGCGAGCAGTGAGGATGGTAGCACTACAGAACAGATATGTATTAGATCTCCTTACAGCAATGGAAGGAGGAGTTTGCGCAAAGATAGGACAATCATGCTGCACATTCATTCCTGCTAACGATGCTGACAATGGTACACTGACAGAAGCAGTATCACAACTGGCCCAGATGCACTCCAAAATGATGGAAGAAAGTAAAGGAGTGAAGAAGGATGACAGCTGGTTTTCAATGTTATGGTCATGGATGCCATCTTGGCTGTCGGACGGACTGAAGATTATAGTTGGATGCATAATACTGGCTGGAGCTGCACTGATCATACTAAGATTTTGGAAGGCCCGGAAGGCACGCACCACAGACGAAATGATCGAAATGGTTGGTATGCACCCCTTGATGCCGGCAGATGATGGCCAGCACACGGACACAATAATAAAAGAAAGAAAAACTGCGCAAACAGATCATCACCAACCACCTAGACCCACCATCTGTGAAGCTCGAAAACCCAAGAAACCCAAGGAGCTACATAGGGAAGTGGGTATACTGCACATCTGGAGGAACCTGTGTATATATGTATTGGTCATTTCAAGACCATGTCAACTACTATGGACACTTGGGAGAAGTAACGAAAATATGGAGAGGAAGAGGAGATAAGGAAAAAGATATGTTTGTGGTCGACAAGTCGACCAGAGGGGGGACTGAAGTGGGAGAATGGAACAAAAAGCTCCCACCAATCCCCTCACGCCCCTGGCCTAGAGGATCGCGGCCCAGACACCCGCCACGAGAGGAGTTTGCCTATCTACCAGACGACCAAATACCCTGGTACAGGAACATACGGTTGTGCCCACCCGCCTGCCCACCAGCCTGCCCTGCCCATGCCGACACCTGCGGCATGGATGAACTCGACTGAACCATTCAACAGTAAATAAACACATTGTTAGAGATGCCATGACGACCTACCCAACGGTCAGCACACCCGTGCAATCATGCACACTGGTCACTCCCACACCAATCCACACGAAGAACATATTCAGTGCTATGACATAGGTGAGGGACACGCCCACTGACACGCATCGTTATTATTTTTCACATAGGTTTTCAAAATGCAGAAACGCAAGACGCACAACAAACTCATCTAAAATGCTTGCTGACGCTTCTCCTAACCCATACATTGCAATGAGAAATATAACAAAGACATGATACTGGGGATAAAGCAACATGACACTGTAACTTAAAGCGCCATGCATCAAACATCCCCACCTATGCACCAGGCCCAATTAGGCCGCAAGCAAGAGCCTCCATGAACATTGAACGAGCAAGAGTACAATTGCTGACCCTGCAGAGTGAGCCCGGCGAGAACAAACAGTCAAGGGCACAATGTTGCAAACTGGCATGCCACAAGCCGAAGCCAAGGTCACACCTACAAACTAAGCCAGACACACAGTGGAAAATGCAATATTAATTGTGCAGAATTCTGCCTCAACCACGGTCTCTCCTCACGTGACCAAGCCGAACCTGACAGGGTGCCAGACCCAGGAAGAAGGAGGCACCTGGATCCCACGTTTTTGAGACACAGGCAGCAACAATGAAGCGACCCAATGGACATCTGCGGCGGTGGGAGTAGTCTGCCCTCCAGCATATGAACAAATTCTCGCATTGTCTGCACATACCCATAGTTATACATTGTTGCAAATGACAGGTGCACCGCGAGCTGGGAACAACGATGGTCCCAGACTGGGGGGCTCGCGAGTGGACCAATCAGAACATGGAGCACTTATCACCGACGCCATTAACATTAGCCAATCCTCAGGGGTCTTCATGTAACAATTTTCATGTATCTAATTGAAGGGACAACCCAAGTATACCACCTGACTGACCCTCAACCACTAATAGCGTTCTCCATACGTATGCTATACTAACCCTACCACTCGAGGAACCAATCCAGAGTGGCGATAGGTTTTTTGCTAACTTTCCCAGGTGACGCGAGTAGCGCGTCATACCGAGGTAAAAAAGGGCCTGCGAGCCCCACGGAGAGGGAGTCAGGACGGACACGTACGATCCTTGACCCATCCCTGCCGTTTTTTAATAAACAGCAGAACCACCTTGCTTCTTGCATGTGCCTCAGACTCATTTTTGGGATACGCGGGAGGAGTTGGGGCCTCCCTGCCCGGGGGTCCGCGGACGGCCAGCAGACCCCGGCAGAATTTCCCCCCGACAGCTGCTAGGAACGGTATATTCATCCTGGCGTCTGAGCTTGTTTGTTGCTTGCGCGCACTTTTATGCTGCGCGGGGCGAAGTAGGCCTGCTTCATGCTGGCGTACGTGTGTCAGGATTGGACCATTTATTTTTCGGTGCGTTGTAGGCCACCGTGTGAATCTTCCCGCCCACCCCAGGAATACACGTAACACGCTCTCCCAGCCCCAGTCGCGAGTAAATATTCCCGCCCACCCCTGGAATACACGTACCCCACTCACACAGGCCCAGTCGCGTGTGGAACTTCACGCGCACATCGAAATACACGTACCCTGCAAAATTGCGTGTGAAACTTCACACGCACCCCGAAATACACGTACCCAGGGCAATCGCGTGTGGAACTTCCCGCGAACCCCGTGATAAACGTAGACTGCTGGTATCGCGTGTGGACGTTCACGCGGACCCATAATACACGTACCCTGATGGTATCGCATGGGAGACTACCCGCGCACCCCAGGAATACACGTACCCAGGCAAATCGCACGGCTGGGGGGTGGGGGTGCTGGAAGACAGGAGTGGGGGCCTGGTGGAGGGTGCCCTGCACTGCTGGGGTGTGGGGGTGCTGGGAGACATGTGTGGGGGCCTGGTGGAAGGTGCCCTGCACTGCTGTCGGGTGGGGGTGGTGGGAGACATGAGTTGGACATGAGTGGGGGCCTGGTGGAGGGTGCCTCTGGATGCTGGGGGGTAGGGGTGCAGGGGGGCATGAGTGGGGGCCTGGTGGAGGGTGCCCCTGACTGGTGGGGGGTGGGGGTGCAGGGAGACATGAGTGGGGGCCTGGTGGAGGGTACCCTGCACTGCTGGGGGGTGGGGATGATGGGAGACATGAGTTGGACATGAGTGGGGGCCTGGTGGAGGGGGCCCCTGGATGCTGGTGGATGGGGGTGCAGGGGGACAAAAGTGGGGGCCTGGTGGAGGGTGCCCTGCACTGCTGGGGGGTGTGAATGATGGGAGACATGAGTGGGGGCCTGGTGGAGGATGCCCCTGGATGCTGGGGGGTGGGGGTGATGGGAGACATGAGTGGGGGCCTGGTGGAGGGTGCTCCTGGATGCTGGTGGGTGGGGGTGATGGGACACATGAGTTGGACATGAGTGGGGGCCTGGTGGAGGGTGCCCTGCACTGCTGGGGGGTGGGGGTGCTGGGAGACATGTGTGGGGGCCTGGTGGAGGGTGCCCTACACAGCTGGGGGGTGGGGGTGGTGGGAGACATGGGTTGGACATGAGTGGGGGCCTGGTGGAGGGTGCCCCTGGATGCTGGGGGGTGGGGGAGATGGGAGACATGAGTGGGGGCCTGGTGGAGGGTGCCCCTGGATGCTGGTGGGTGGGGGTGCAGGGGGACATGAATGGGGCCTGGTGGAGGGTGCCCCTGACTGGAGGGGGGTGGGGGTGCAGGGAGTCATGAGTGGGGGCCTGGTGGAGGGTGCCCCTAGATGCTGGGGGGTGGGGGTGATGGGAGACATGAGTTGGACATGAGTGGGGGCCTGGTGGAGGGTGCCCCTGGATGCTGGTGGGTGGGGGTGCAGGGGGACATGAGTGGGGGCCTGGTGGAGGGTGCCCCTGACTGGTGGGGGGTGGGGGTGCAAGGAGACATGAGTGGGGGCCTGGTGGAGGGTGCCCCTAGGTGCTGTGGGGTGGGGGTGATGGGAGACATGAGTTGGACATGAGTGGGGGCCTGGTGGAGGGTGCCCTGCACTGCTAGGGGGTGGGGGTGATGGGAGACATGAGTTGGACATGTGTGGGGGCCTGGTGGAGGGTACCATGCACTGCTGGGGGGTGGGGGTGATGGGAGACATGAGTGGGGGCCTGGTGGAGGGTGCCCCTGGATGCTGGGGGGTGGGGGTGAAGGGGGACATGAGTGGGGGCCTGGTGGAGGGTGCCCCTGGATGCTGGTGGGTGTGGGTGATGGGACACATGAGTTGGACATGCGTGGGGGCCTGGTGGAGGGTGCTCTGCACTGCTGGGGGTGCTGGGAGACATGTGTGGGGGCCTGGTGGAGGGTGCCCTGCACTGCTGGGGGGTGGGGGTGGTGGGAGACATGAGTTGGACATGAGTGGGGGCCTGGTGGAGGGTGCCCTGCACTGCTGGTGTAACGCTCACCTGATTCCCGCAGAGGCGCCGGTCTTGACTGGGCGTATACCGTATCTTCAAAGGTGATGTGCAACACACGGCTGGCTCTTTGGGCTGGACCTCTGTGCACTGTATGTCTGACTTGAAGGGTGAGATGTCTGCAGATAGAAAATATGGGATTAAGGAACTGGGTTATTGAATGTCTCTCTCTTCTTCCCTTTCTCTTCTCCTGTAGAACCCCAAAGGTTAACGCTCTCACCTTAGGTAAGTGAACGCCGTGCTCTCCATCTGCCTCGGGGCAGGGTGCTGTAACCAGTTTCTTCACTGGATAAGGGGAGCAGGCCTCTTGACTTCAGAGGACTGCTGTCCGTCGTTTACTGCACGAACGGTAAGTTTCGAGTAACTCTAATGTCTTTAAAGTCTTTAGTAATGATGTTTCTTGTTTTGCAGGGTTCCGGCGATGGCGGATGACGGGCTGAAGTGAGTTGAAGATGGAGCCCGTGTGATGAATAGAAGCGCCTGGAAGCACGTAAGTAAGCGCTTGTTGCCTGCTTCACGATGCGCTCTAACTGTCTTTTTATTTTGCAGGTACAAGTTCGGAGCGGCTGCCGGGTGCCGGAATACCCACTGGGTTAGATGTGGAAAGGAGTAATGGCACGTGAGTATTAAAGTTCCCCAATGTCTTTAAACGCACCTTGTTTTGTCTTTCAGATGCGGGATGCAGCGCCGAAGGCCTCCGGAGCGTGCGAAGAGTTGGTAAGCCTTTGTCCTTCAGATGCCGGAATGCACTGCGAGGCGTTGGTGACAGCCGATGGACCAGGTAAGTGAAGAGCTGTCACTGAAGACCGTAATGCTAACCTGTTCTTTCTTGTCTTTATAGGTGTTGCTGAAGACTGGATTCAGGATGGTAAGCCTTTTTCCTTAGGCCCAGGATCAGATGCAGAAGACACGATGAGCGTTCTGCTGCAGAGGATGCAGAATAACGCAAAGCAAGATTCCTCCATCGGGTGTGGTTTAAATAGCCTCCTGTAGTGCTTAGGTGTCTCCTTCCACAGCCACGCCTAGTAAGAAAAGAGTTCCTGCTTTCCAGAAGAGTTCCAGTGTTCTGAATCTAGGGAGTGGCTCCTGCCCCACCCAACAGGAAAAGTAGTTCCAAACAGAAGAGGATCAGAGGCTCAACTGGCAGGCAAGTAAGCAGCATGGTCTGCTGCAGGTAAGTCCACCCAAGCATTATGAGCCCGGCGCTTCCAGCGCTGGGACTGGGCATATTTATGAGCCTGGTGCCACTGGCGCCAGGACTGGGTCCAAAAGGTCCCAATTGGGACTGGTTGGCACTCGGAACCTGGGTTATGGATCTGCTTCCAAGGGAGTTGGGAAAACCCTGACCTTTTGGAAGCAGAGATCATGACAGTACCCCCCCTCAAGATCCCTCCCAAACCGGGCTCCTCCGGGGGTTTTGGCTTGTCAGGAAATGTTCGGTGAAATCTTTTGATTAGGCGAGGAGCGTGGACATATTCAGCAGGTTCCCAGGATCTCTCTTGGGGGCCGTAGCCTTTCCAGTCAATTAGGTAAAATAGTTTAGATTTGGAGATCTTGGAGTCCAGAATGCTTTTGACTTCAAACTCGAGTTCTCCATCAACTAGGATAGGTTTTGTAGATTTAGTTAGTCGGGTTTGAGGTTGCACGGGTTTTAATAGAGAGACGTGGAAGACCGGATGTATCTTCATGTGCGGGGGCAAGTCCAACTTGACCGCTACTGGGTTTACTATGGTAGTGATGGAATAGGGACCAAGGTATCTTGGGTTGAATGTGCGTGGCCGTTTTAGAGGTAGATGTTTGGTGGATAACCAGACTTGATCCCCTACTTGATATTGAGGGGCTTCCTTCCGATGTTGATCTGCTCCTTTCTTGTATTGTTCTTTAGCCCTTTGAAGGTGAGAAACAGCTTCCTTAAAGGCTTGGGTGATTGTAGAATGCAGGTAGTCTACTGCTGGTGTTTCAAGATCTTGGAGGGGATCCAACTCCGAGGTTCGAGGGTGACTGCCGTACAAAAGAAAAAACGGGGTTTTCCCAGTTCCCGAATGGACAGAGTTATTGTAGGCATATTCGGCTATCCAAAGGATGTCTTTCCAAGTTTTTTCAGTTTGTTGCAGCATGCAGCGTAAATACTGTTCCAGAGTTTGATTGGTCCTCTCGGTTTGTCCGTCGGTCTGAGGGTGGTGACTGGTCGATAGTTCCACATCAATTTGAGCCGACCGACAGCAACTTCGCCAAAAATGAGAAATAAATTGACTACCTCGATCCGAAATTAGAACCGAAGGAAAACCGTGCAGTCGGACGATGTTTTCGAGAAATTCTCGGGCCATAGTTGCTGCTGTTGGCAAGCCTTTGAGCGGAATGAAATGCGCCATCTTGGAGAATAAGTCCACGATTACTAGAATCGTATTGTATCCGGAGCATGGAGGTAGATCGGTGATGAAGTCCATAGAAAGCGTATGCCAAGGGCGAGGTGGGATGTCAATAGGGCGTAAGAGGCCTGCTGGTCTTTCCTTTTGACTCTTGTTTTGGGCGCATACTCCACAGGACATTATAAAGTCTCTGATATCTTTTTTCCAAGACGGCCACCAGAAGTAGCGCTTGATCTTTTCTGAGGTCTTGGCCATACCGGGATGTCCTTCCATTAAAGAATCGTGATAACAAGCAATTACTTTTTTCTGTAAATCTGTGCTGGGTAGGTATAATCGTTCTTGGAAATACAATAAGTTGTCCTTTACTGCAAAGTCCTTTCCCTGCAGATGCCAATTCTGTATGTCTGCTGGAGTTACAAGTTGTCTGGCTTTATCCTTAACTTCCTCTATGGATTCTGTGGCGATTACACCCAGAATTCTTTGTTCGGGAATGATTGGTACAGGTTTAGGGTTGATCAAGTGTTCTTCCACTCCCATCCGAGAAAGGGCATCAGCTTTACCGTTCTTTGTACCAGGTCGATAGGTAATTATGAAGTCAAACTCGGCAAAGAATAATGCCCAACGGAGTTGTCTAGAGGATTGGGCTTTTGCGGTTTTCAAATATTGCAGGTTTCGGTGATCCGTAATCACAGTAACGGTGTGTCGGGCCCCCAGCAGATAATGCCGCCAAGCCTTAAAGGCAGACTTGATAGCCAGAAGTTCCTTGTCAGTAATCGTGTAATTGATTTCAGGAGGCGAGAATTTGCGGGACCAAAATGCCACGGGATGCAACTGATTGGTTACCGGGTCCTTTTGTGATAGAACTGCCCCCATGGCAAGGCTTGAAGCATCAGTTTCCACGATGTAGGGGAGTTCGGGGCGAGGGTGTTTTAAGATTGGTGCAGAGATAAATTTAGTCTTCAAATCCTGGAAAGCTTGTTCCGCCTCGGTAGACCATTCAAAACGTTTGTTTTTCTTTAACAAGGCAGTGATGGGCTGGACTATTCGAGAGAATTCGGGGATAAACCTGCGGTAAAAGTTAGCGAAGCCTAACATGCTTTGCACACCTTTTACGGAGGATGGTGATGGCCATTTGAGAACTGCATCGACCTTCTTTGAATCCATACACACTCCGCCAGGTGATAATATGAATCCCAAGAATTCAACTTCAGTCACGTTGAAAACACATTTTTCCAACTTAGCGAAAAGTTTGTGTTGACGCAATCTTTCGAGGACCATTTTCACGTGTTTCCGATGTTCAGATTCCGATGAAGAATAAACGAGGATGTCGTCAATGTAAACAACAACACACACATCTATGAGCTCTCGAGTATTATAAGTGTCGACTAATATATTGGGGTCGGAGGATGATGATAGCTGGTTCAATGATGGCAAGATAAGTGGTAGGAGTCTGTCCATTGTAATATCTTTTTTGTTCCAAGTGGGTTGAGGAGGGGCTGTAGTCATATTTGTTTGTGTCTGTTTGTCTATTACCATAGTGAAGGTAATCAGGTGGTGGTCTGTCCACGTAGTGGAGAGGTGTAATTAATGGATAGGTTACAATTTAGGTCATCCACCCAGTCGAGGGTTCTACCTTTTGAATGCGTTGGTTGGTTTACTTTTTGGGTAAATCCTTGTTCAAGGAGCATATTAATGATAGTTTTGGCGTCATTGTCTGATTGGTCATGAAAGCCAAGGTTGAAGGTTTATGAATTTCATAAAATATTGAAAGGCGGCCGGGGCATTGCAAAGTCCGAAGGGCATGACCTGATATTCAAATAGCCCATACTTGGTGCGGAAGGCCGTCTTCCATTCATCGCCCTCTTTTACTCGTACCAAGTGGTAAGCTCCTCTAAGATCCAGCTTTGTATATATGCATGCTTTTCTGACTTGGTCCAGGAGTTCAGGGATCAAAGGTAACGGATATCTATTCTTAACGGTGATCTGGTTCAGGGAGCGATAATCTATACAAGTTCTAAGGTCTCCTTCCTTTTTTGGAATGAAGAACAAAGCTGAAGAAGCAGGGGACTTGGAAGGACGAATAAACCCATTTGCCAGGTATTGATCCAGGTATTGTCGAAGGTGAAGGTTCTCAGGCTCGGTGAGGGCATAAATTCTACTACAAGGAGGAGTAGATCCAGGTATCAGGTCTATCTGGCAGTCATAAGACCTATGAGGAGGTAGAGAGTTAGCCTGATCCTTCCGGAAAACATCTTGGTATTCTAGGTATTCGGGAGGTAACTCGGGAGTCTCTGAAGAAATTGCTGCCAGTGCCACACCAGGTGGAGGGTGACAAGTAGAGACACATTCTGGAAACTGGACCGTTCTTGCTCGCCAATCGATCAGAGGATTGTGTTTCTCTAACCAAGGTATTCCTAGAATAATCTGAAACTGAGGGGCCTTGATCACATCGAACACGATCTTCTCATGGTGTCCATCTTGACTTACTAGCGTCACCTCTTGAGTGGTATGCGTTACTGGCCCGGAGGCTATCTCCGTACCATCCACCGTAGTAATGACGTCCTTTACAGCCTTTGGACAAAGAGTTAGATTCATCCTCAAAACCATTTCGTGATCCACATAATAGCCGATGGCACCGCTGTCGACGTAAGCTTCAATTGCATGTAATCGATCCGGATTATCAGGGCTAATGAGGACCATAGGTATCACGAAATGCGAGGTCACGGAACTGGTTTTCACGCTCGGCAAGAGGACCTCTATTCTTGTCGGGCGAGGTCGTTTCCCTGCTCAGAGTTTGTAACTTTGGTAACTGCAGCTCCTACTGCCTTCTTGGCAGGTTTCACCGGACAGTCTCGAAGAAAGTGCCCTGAGTTTCCGCAATAGAGGCATAATTGCAACTGTTTTCTCCTTTCCCGCTCCTTTTGTGTTAGAGGACCTTTCAGACCCCCTATTGCATGGGTTCCCCGGAGTCTACTCCTTTGGAAGGAGTTGGCGGTTTGGAAAATACTCGAGCATCAAACTTGGAACGATCGGCCTTCCTGTTCTGCAGTCTGTGATCTATTTGAACAACTAAGTCTATATAGTCCGAACAATCTTGTGGGGGATTCACTACTTGGGCTAACACATCTTTGAGCTCTCCACGTAGACCTCTATAAAACAGCGTAATCCTTTTGTCCTTAGGCCATTGAGTTTCCACTATCAGTCTGTTGAAAGACGCAATATAAGCCAAAAGGTCTTGATTACCTTGTCGCAACGAAAGAAGCTCATTGTCCAAGGCCTGCCCCTGTGAATGTCTTGCGAACAGTTTTTCCATACTGAGCTGAAAAGCTTGAAAATCATGGAGGACCGGATCATCTTGATTTACTAGAGGGATCGACCAGTCTGCCGCATTGCCACTAAGGTACGAAAGCACGAAAGCTACTTTAGCTTGATCAGTTGGAAAGGCTGCTGGCCGGCATAAGAAATGCAAACGGCACTGATTGATAAATACTGCAAACCTCTTTGGGTCACCAGAAAATCGTTCGGGCGGAGCCAGAGGTACATTCCCAGGTAGGTTGATCTGCACTGGATTCATAGAGGATGTAGAAGGAAGATTTCCCCCAGATGCGGGTAACGGGGTCTGTCCGGCTTGTGACTGTAGCAATTGTCTAGCGAGATCATCTGTTAGCTCCTTGGAAATAATCAGTTCCCTTCTTAGAGCGTTCGTTTCCTGACGGGCTGCATGCACTTCTGCCCTTAGTTCCCTAAGTAACTGGGCTAGCTGGTCGGTATCCGAGGTTTCCATAGCGCCTGGACGGGAGTTTTGTGGTAGGCTTTGCGTTCTGTAACGCTCACCTGATTCCCGTAGAGGCGCCGGTCTTGACTGGGCGTATACCGTATCTTCAAAGGTGATGTGCAACACACGGCTGGCTCTTTGGGATTAAGGAACTGGGTTATTGAATGTCTCTCTCTTCTTCCCTTTCTCTTCTCCTGTAGAACCCCAAAGGTTAACGCTCTCACCTTAGGTAAGTGAACGCCGTGCTCTCCATCTGCCTCGGGGCAGGGTGCTGTAACCAGTTTCTTCACTGGATAAGGGGAGCAGGCCTCTTGACTTCAGAGGACTGCTGTCCGTCGTTTACTGCACGAACGGTAAGTTTCGGGTAACTCTAATGTCTTTAAAGTCTTTAGTATTGATGTTTCTTGTTTTGCAGGGTTCCGGCGATGGCGGATGACGGGCTGAAGTGAGTTGAAGATGGAGCCCATGTGATGAATAGAAGCGCCTGGAAGCACGTAAGTAAGCGCTTGTTGCCTGCTTCACGATGCGCTCTAACTGTCTTTTTATTTTGCAGGTACAAGTTCGGAGCGGCTGCCGGGTGCCGGAATACCCACTGGGTTAGATGTGGAAAGGAGTAATGGCATGTGAGTATTAAAGTTCCCCAATGTCTTTAAACGCACCTTGTTTTGTCTTTCAGATGGGGGATGCAGCGCCGAAGGCCTCCGGAGCGTGCGAAGAGTTGGTAAGCCTTTGTCCTTCAGATGCCAGAATGCACCGCGAGGCGTTGGTGACAGCCGATGGACCAGGTAAGTGAAGAGCTGTCACTGAAGACCGTAATGCTAACCTGTTCTTTCTTGTCTTTATAGGTGTTGCTGAAGACTGGATTCAGGATGGTAAGCCTTTTTCCTTAGGCCCAGGATCAGATGCAGAAGACACGATGAGCGTTCTGCTGCAGAGGATGCAGAATAACGCAAAGCAAGATTCATCCATCGGGTGTGGTTTAAATAGCCTCCTGTAGTGCTTAGGTGTCTCCTTCCACAGCCACGCCTAGTAAGAAAAGAGTTCCTGCTTTCCAGAAGAGTTCCAGTGTTCTGAATCTAGGGAGTGGCTCCTGCCCCACCCAACAGGAAAAGTAGTTCCAAACAGAAGAGGATCAGAGGCTCAACTGGCAGGCAAGTAAGCAGCATGGTCTGCTGCAGGTAAGTCCACCCAAGCATTATGAGCCCGGCGCTTCCAGCGCTGGGACTGGGCATATTTATGAGCCTGGTGCCACTGGCGCCAGGACTGGGTCCAAAAGGTCCCAATTGGGACTGGTTGGCACTCGGAACCTGGGTTATGGATCTGCTTCCAAGGGAGTTGGGAAAACCCTGACCTTTTGGAAGCAGAGATCATGACAGCTGGGGGGTGGGGGTGATGGGAGACATGAGTGGGGGCCTGGTGGAGGGTGCCACTGACTGGTGGGGGGTGGGGGTGCAGGGGGACATGAGTGGGTGCCTGGTGGAGGGTGCCCCTGGATGCTGGGGGGTGGGGGTGATGGGAGACATGAGTGGGGGCCTGGTGGAGGGTGCCCCTGGATGCTGGTGGGTGGGGGAGCAGGGGGACATGAGTGGGGGCCTGGTGGAGGGTGCCCCTGACTGGTGGGGGGTGGGGGTGCAGGGAGACATGAGTGGGGGCCTGGTGGAGGGTGCCCCTAGATGCTGGGGGGTGGGGGTGATGGGAGACATGAGTTGGACATGAGTGGGGCCTGGTGGAGGGTGCCCCTGGATGCTGGTGGGTGGAGGTGCAGGGGGACATGAGTGGGGGCCTGGTGGAGGGTGCCCCTGACTGGTGGGCATTGGGGGTGCAAGGAGACATGAGTGGGGGCCTGGTGGAGGGTGCCCCTAGATGCTGGGGGGTGGGGGTGATGGGAGACATGAGTTGGACATGAGTGGGGGCCTGGTGGAGGGTGCCCTGCACTGCTGGGGGGTGGGGGTGATGGGAGACATGAGTTGGACATGAGTGGGGGCCTGGTGGAGGGTGCCGTGCACTGCTGGGGGGTGGGGGTGATGGGAGACATGAGTGGGGGCCTGGTGGAGGGTGCCCCTGGATGCTGGCGGGTGGGGGTGATGGGAGACATGAGTGGGGGCCTGGTGGAGGGTGCCCCTGGATGCTGGGGGGTGGAGGTGATGGTACACATGAGTTGGACATGAGTGGGGGCCTGGTGGAGGGTGCCCTGCACTGCTGGGGGGTGGGGGTGCTGGGAGACATGTGTGGGGGCCTGGTGGAGGGTGCCCTACACTGCTGGGGGGTGGGGGTGGTGGGAGACATGAGTTGGACATGAGTGGGGGCCTGGTGGAGGGTGCCCCTGGATGCTGGGGGGTGGGGGAGATGGGAGACATGAGTGGGGGCCTGGTGGAAGGTGCCCCTGGATGCTGGTGGGTGGGGGTGCAGGGGCACATGAGTGGGGCCTGGTGGAGGGTGCCCCTGACTGGAGGGGGGTGGGGGTGCAGGGAGACATGAGTGGGGGCCTGGTGGAGGGTGCCCCTAGATGCTGGGGCGTGGGGGTGATGGGAGACATGAGTTGGACATGAGTGGGGGCCTGGTGGAGGGTGCCCCTGGATGCTGGTGGGTGGGGGTGCAGGGGGACATGAGTGGGGGCCTGGTGGAGGGTGCCCCTGAGTGGTGGGGGGTGGGGGTGCAAGGAGACATGAGTGGGGGCCTGGTGGAGGGTGCCCTGCACTGCTAGGGGGTGGGGGTGATGGGAGACATGAGTTGGACATGTGTGGGGGCCTGGTGGAGGGTACCATGCACTGCTGGGGGGTGGGGGTGATGGGAGACATGAGTGGGGGCCTGGCGGAGGGTGCCCCTGGATGCTGGTGGGTGGGGGTGCAGGGGGACATGAGTGGGGGCCTGGTGGAGGGTGCCCCTGGATGCTGGTGGGTGTGGGTGATGGGACACATGAGTTGGACATGCGTGGGGGCCTGGTGGAGGGTGCCCTGCACTGCTGGGGGTTCTGGGAGACATGTGTGGGGGCCTGGTTGAGGGTGCCCTGCACTGCTGGGGGGTGGGTGTGGTGGGAGACATGAGTTGGACGTGAGTGGGGGCCTGGTTGAGGGTGCCCCTAGATGCTGGGGGGTGGGGGTGATGGGAGACATGAGTTGGACATGAGTGGGGGCCTGGTGGAGGGTGCCCCTGGATGCTGGTGGGTGGAGGTGCAGGGGGACATGAGTGGGGGCCTGGTGGAGGGTGCCCCTGACTGGTGGGCGGTGGGGGTGCAGGGAGACATGAGTGGGGGCCTGGTGGAGGGTGCCCCTAGATGCTGGGGGGTGGGGGTGATGGGAGACATGAGTTGGACATGAGTGGGGGCCTGGTGGAGGGTGCCCTGCACCGCTGGTGGGTGGGGGTGATGGGAGACATGAGTTGGACATGGGTGGAGGGTGCCGTGCACTGCTGGGGGGTGGGGGTGATGGGAGACATGAGTGGGGGCCTGGTGGAGGGTGCCCCTGGATGCTGGTGGGTGGGGGTGCAGGGGACATGAGTGGGGGCCTGGTGGAGGGTGCCCCTGGATGCTGGTGGGTGGGGGTGATAGGCACATGTGTTGGACATGAGTGGGGGCCTGGTGGAGGGTGCCCTGCACTGCTGGGGGGTGGGGGTGCTGGGAGACATGTGTGGGGGCCTGGTGGAGGGTGCCCTGCACTGCTGGGGGGTGGGGGTGGTGGGAGACATGAGTTGGACATGGGTGGGGGCCTGTGGAGGGTGCCCCTGGATGCTGGGGGGTAGGGGTGATGGGAGACATGAGTGGGGGCCTGGTGGAGGGTGCCCCTGGATGCTGGGGGGTGGGGGTGATGGGACACATGAGTTGGACATGAGTGGGGGCCTGGTGGAGGGTGCCCTGCACTGCTGGGGGGTGGGGGTGGTGGGAGACATGAGTTGGGCATGAGTGGGGGCCTGGTGGAGGGTGCCCCTGGATGCTGGGGGGTGGGGGTGATGGGAGACATGAGTGGGGGCCTGGTGGAGGGTGCCCCTTGATGCTGGTGGGTGGGGGTGCAGGGGGACATGAGTGGGGGCCTGGTGGAGGGTGCCCCTGACTGGTGGGGGTGGGGGTGCACGGAGACATGAGTGGGGGCCTGGTGGAGGGTGCCCCTATTTTCTGGGGGGTGGGGGTGATGGGAGACATGAGTTGGACATGAGTCGGGGCCTGGTGGAGGGTGCCCTGCACTGCTGGGGGGTGGGAGTGATGGGAGACATGAGTGGGGGCCTGGTGGAGGGTGCCCCTGGATGCTGGTGGGTGGGGGTGCAGGGGGACATGAGTGGGGGCCTGGTGGAGGGTGCCCTGCACTGCTCCAGGGTGGGGGTGATGGGAGACATGAGTGGGGGCCTGGTGGAGGGTGCCCCTGACTGGTGGGGGGTGGGGGTGCAGGGGGACATGAGTGGGGGCCTGGTGGAGGGTGCCCCTGGATGCTGGGGGGTGGGGGTGAGGGGAGACCTGAGTGGGGGCCTGTTGGTGGGCGCCCCTGGATGCTGGTGGGTAGGGGTGATCGAACACATGAGTTGGACATGAGTGGGGGGCTGAGGGAGGGTGCCCCTGACTGGTGGGGGGTGGGGGTGCAGGGAGACATGAGTGGGGGCCTGGCGGAGGGTGCCCCACAGTGCTGGGGGGTGGGGGTGCTGGGAGACATGTGTTGGTGATCAGTAGTGCAAGGTGGCATGTGGGTTGGCTGGGGGGCATGGCCATGGTGGATGGGTTGCCTGTGGGACATGAGCAGGTGTGCAGGGTAGTCCCCTGTGGTGTGGGCTGCCTGCAGGGGCCGTTTAGCGTGCAGAGGGAACACCTGGGAGGACCCACATGGCCAAATCACGTGTAGCATTCCCCGGCACCACCGAAATACACGTACCCTGCTGAAATTGCGTGTGAATCTTCCCGCGCACCTCGGAATACACGTACCCTGCTGAAATCGCGTGTGGGACTTCCCGAGTACCCAGAAGTACACGTTACCAGGGCAATCGCGTGTGGAACTTCCCGCGCATCCCGAAACACACGTACCCAGGCCAATCGCGTGTGGAACTTCCCGCGCACCTGAAGTACACGTACCCAGGCCAATCGCATGTGGAACTTCCCGCGCACCCCGAAACACACATACCCAAGCTAATCGCGTGTGGAACTTCCCGCGCACCCCGAAGTACACGTACCCAGGCTAATCGCGTGTGGAACTTCACACGCACCCCGAAGTACACATACCCAGGCTAATCGCGTGTGGAACTTCCCGCGCACCCCGAAGTACACGTACCCAGGCCAATCGCGTGTGGAACTTCCAGCGCACCCAGAAACACATGCACATGCTTTTTTTCACACAGCGTGTTTGTCGGTACCCCTTTGCACCTCATTTGTCCTAGAGGGCCACTGTATGGACCATTCATCATGGCTGTATATGGGTGCTTTTTGTTAGCACACATTTTGGCGCACATTTATTTCAGGCGCAGGGACGCTACCGCCTGCTTTCTTGTGGCGTACTTGTTTGGCCCTGTGCACGTCGTTCACCATGCGCTGGTTTGCCCTATTCGATTCCATGAATACGGGTTGTAGGCGAGCGTGTGGGCGTTCCGCGCACTTGCCTCCTGTACTTCCCCCGTGACGCCCAGATTTTCAGGCGTTGTTCCCCATTCCGAGTGTTACGCCCCGTGTTCCGCCTACTTTTGTGATGTGCGCCGCGCTATGTGCGATTTCGCAGTGGCCGTGGCGCACGCTCTTGGATGACCTGTGCGCCGGCGTGCGCGGCGCACTTTTTCAGCGCACATCCACTGTTTTTCTCGCGCACGGACTTCTATGAATCGATGTGCGCTGGTTTCCCTGCGATTTTCGCACTTGCACTGCGGTTTTCGCACTTTTACTGCGAATCGCACGTTTTGGCACCTCTGCGCGGGAATTTTCGGTGCACATTAATTCCATGAATCGACACCAAAGTGTCTTTGTGTCTTCATTAGAGCCGGTGATGCTAAATTGCGGATCAAGGATGGCTTGTTGATGACCCACAATCTTATTAGAGAACTATTTTTTGTACTTCTTGGCACCAGGCTGAGTCCCTTTTGATGAGAGGGAATGCAGTGGTTGTTCCCTCAAACTCCTTGGGAATTTTAAAAAGCTCACTAGAGCAAGATCTAACACTAATGATTCTCATATTGAAGCTCTTAGTTTTTCGCCTCCGTGATAGCAAGTTTGAATTATTTTACTGATTCCTTATAGGTGTTGGGACAGGGATTTTTATGCCAATCCATTTCCAGGACTCTTTTCCTTTGTCTAGCCTGAATCATGTTGTGATCCAACCAGGAACTCTTTATATTCTCTGTCTTTACCTTCTTGATGTTTTCCAGAGTCGGGGCCCTTATAGTAGAGGCAGTGGCGGAAGAGATATGAGATACCAGATCAATGGGATTATCAAAAGATTCAGGCGAGATTAACTTGGACCACAGAAATGCAGAGAATCTAGGGCCTGTTACATTGCTAAGGTTCCTGCTCTTATACGGATGTAATAGAATGCATGATGTCAGAGTGAATGTTGTGTGAATGTTAACCTGTGAGTGAAGACATTTTGGTGTGACCAGGGGTGGACTGGGAACCAAAAGAGGCCCTGGAAATAATTTTGAAAGTGGACCCATATTACACATTTTCAGCAGGCCCAACCCTTTTCCTATGAGAACATGTGAAAGTTACCACACAAAAGATGCACAGGGTGCAGAGGCCCACCAGGAAATCCACCCCTGATTATAGGGATTAAAGGGATTTACCTGTGACACCTGATGAGCGTGCAGAGCTGCTTTATTTTAAGTATGAAGTGAGAGCTTCGGATACACTTGTTTTGTGAGTGATTGTATGGTGATTTCTTTGGTTAGATATGTACTATATCCACATCTTCTTACACAAAACGCATACTCTCCTGGCTCCTAACATTTCTTTTATTTAGCATATTTGTGGCATATTATGAATTCTCTATCACCTTCAATATGTTATGAATTGACGGTCATATTTTCTCATGCGGTTCTAATATTAGTAAATTGGCAATTCATCACTTTTCGAGAGACATGTGAATGTGGTGTTTTTGTATTCATTTAGGTCATGTCATCAATTGTGGGATGTGCAAAATTTGTAACTGGTGTCCAGACATTTGGTCGACCTAAAACTGGTCGAATGACATTTGGTCGACGCAATTTGGTCGAAAACCAAATGGTCGAATTTTTAAAAAAAATTATATATTTATTTTTCGGGTTTTTGGTTTTTATAAAAATGGGTTTTTAGAAAAAAAAGGGGGTTGGGGGGGACCCCCGCCAAAAAAAAAAAGGGGTGAAAATAAAAAAAAAAAATATTCGACCATTTGGTTTTCGACCAAATTGGTTCCACCATTTGTCTGGTCGACCAATTTTTTTCGACCAAATGTCTGGTAACCGCAGTTACAAAGGTTACCAGACATTTGGTCGAAAAAAATGGTGAAGAATTTTTACTAGCTTACAGAACAAAATGCCAAAACCAAAGCCATTTCAGACAGTAATAGAATAGTTATGTTGCATGGTGTCTTGTGCAAAGGGGTAGAGTGCTGGGGAGAGGGGGCTGCAGGACGGGGGAAAGGGGAGGGCGAATGGAAGTTTGGGTATAGGTTGTGGAGATGGGGGTGTAGGTTGTGGAGATGAGCGAGAGTAGTGCAGAACAAAGAGAGGCGCCCTTCCGACCCATACGCAGACCCTCGTGAATGCGATAGGACAATGTTTCTGAAATGTTTTTCGATTACTTCATTGGAAACACTCTTGCTTCTTTTCAATGAAACTGCTGCACAACTGTTTTTTTTTTTTTTTTTTTTTTTTTATTATTTTTATTGGCATAAATGCCTTTAAAAAAACGGAGAACAGATATTGCAGTGCAGTTTATTCCCTCTTCTCTCCTCATATGACCGGGTGAGTCTCGTCTGTTTACACCTTAACAGCGTATGTTTGAAAGTCGCGTTCGATCCTTCGCCAGTTGAGAGCCTCTTTAGTGCCACCTCACAGTTTTAGTTTGTTTTGGGTATTATGTCAATAGGTTTTTCAGCAGACTCAAGAAACGAATTAGCGCATAGTTCAGATGTTTCTCCCGGCTGTCGAACAGGGCTTGCCACCAGTCGTCCGCACTTGGCGTTAGAAATTTCGTTAGATACGGGCCTAATGTCAGTGTTCTCTCCCCATGTAATTTCTGACAATGAAGTGTCAGATGTTTTAGAGTTTCTTCCTTCTGATTACAGAATCTACATGCCGCATTAAGGTCTTCAGTTTTACGTAGTTCTCTGGACCACTCTCTTGTTTTAAATGCGTTTAGTCTGAAGTGAAGAAACAAGGTTCTGCTGCCGTTGTCTGGGAACATATCAATATAAGGCTGAAGAGTGTTTAAATTTCTTGCTTCGCTCGGCACCTCCTTCATTAAGTTGTTAGCTGATCTTAAGTTCCCAGTCGTGATCCAGTCCAATCGCCAGATCTTGATTTTTGCAGCGTCCGGATTGTCATGTAGGGTTTTTTGGTCGATGTCGTAAAATGCCAAAATTTCCTCACAGCGTTTGTACCACAGCGATAGCAGACAGTTGGGATTTCCTTTACTAGGATTTTGTAGTATTTCGAATTGCAAGGCCACTTTCTTCATGGTCATCTTTCTGAAGAGACTCAATAGGTTCCAGCTAACTCGTGCATTAATTGATATTAGGTTTAGCTCGTATCTGATGCACGCAGTAGATGTACCCTTCGGTAATTGCAAAACTCTTACCCAGAAGATGTTTTCTAGGGTAGACCAGACATCGGCGGAACATCCAAGAGCATTTTCTGCACCAAAGATCAAGGCCGGCACTACCTTTTGACAGTAAAAGTTCCTTACCGGTTTTATTGAGAATTTTCCGTATTTCTTATGTAATACGCTAGCTTGGCATGCAAATTGCCGGCATTTGGTTTTGGCTACCTGTTCCCATTGGCTGTCATTCAGGCTTGAATTGATTTGCATGCCTAAATATCTTGTGTTTGTTGTGTTGTTTAGCCATTCCTTTCCCAAGTGCCATTTAGGTTTTATGTGCTTTGATGTTTTCAAGTTTTGCAATGTTAGCACCTCACACTTCTTTTTGTTGATTTGTAAGCCGTTTGCACTCACATATAGATCTACTGCGTCGATCTTTCGTTGTAGCCCTATAGGTGTTACATCTAGCAATATTAGATCATCGGCATATAGCATCCAGCTTAATGGGGCTCCGTGTATTTTTGGAGAGAAGGAGCGTACGCTGTCAATAGCTCCTCCAATGTCCGATAAGAATAAGTTAAATATTATAGCAGCCAGTGGGCAACCCTGTTTAACCCCGCGAAAGGTGTGTATCGCTTTGGATAGGGTGCCTTTTTGATCTAGGCGGATTTTGATGCTTGTGCCAGTGTGGAGCTCTTTGATGGCCGCTATCAGATCTTCCGGACATTCCCACGACTTCATTTTCTCCCATAGTAGCTCTCTATCTATGCTGTCGAAGGCGTGTGAGAAGTCTATCAGTGCGAGGTACACCTTAGATCTTGTTCGTATGGCTTCCATTTTGAGAAGGTTAATTAAGAGGAGGTTCAAGGCGCAGCCTACCCCCTTGACAAAGCCAGTCTGTCGTGGGTCCAGGTGGTTTGAGTCAGCTGCCCATTTCACAAGTTGTTGTTGTAGGAGAGTCGCATACACTTTGCCTAACACATCTAACAGCGCAATGGGTCGATAATTTGTTGGATCAGATCGATTCCCTTTCTTGAAGATTGGGATGATTATTGCACATTTCCATGAATCCGGGCTTTTACGATTAGCTGCTATTCTTTTAAACATCGTGTGGCATAACTCAGCCCACAGCTCTGGATTTTCTTTGATTGTGTGATTTGTTAGACCGTCCGGGCCTGGTGCTCTGGAGGAGCTAGCTCTTTTTATTATCTCCTCGATATCGTTTTTCTCAAATTCCAACTTCCATTTTTCTCGGATAGGTGGTAGTGTCTCGGCTGCGGTGGTTCTCTTGCTGTATAGCTTCGAGAAATGATGTATCCACTCAGCTTCAGTAATTGCGTTTGTCAGTACTGCCATTTGCGGGGCTCCTTCGTGGTTAATTATCTTCCAGAAAGCAGAGGAGTTTTTATTTTGCAGTTTTTCCATAATTAGTTCTGCGTCGTTCTGCATCATGTCTGCTTTGTGTGCTCGTAACCAGTTTTTATACTTTTGTTTGCACTCTCTTTTTGCAGTTAAGTAACTGTTGGCGTCAGTTTTCGGTAGATGTCTTATTTGCGCTCTTAATTCTCTCTTTCTTTTTCTCAGCTCTAGATCAAATTTGTGTCTTGCAACAAAGCCACGAGCTTTGGATCCTTGATGTTTTTCTTTGAAATCGTCTAAGAGATGGATGTAATCGATCTCTTTTTGTTCGACTACATATGTGGTTAGTATGTTTTTAACCTCTGTTTTCTTTAGTTTCAGTCTGACCCTGTTGGATTCAATCATTACCGGGGATTTCCATGTTGTGGGTTTGGCTCCATAAGCTGTGATGCATGACAGAATAACTAAGTCATGATCACTATTGGTCATAGGGTGCACCACGAGTGAAGTTGCGTGTTGATGTATTTTCTCGCTGACGTAAAAGTAATCAAGCGTCGATCGTTGGGTGCCTCTGGACCAGGTTGGTTGAGCTGGAATATCGCCTGCTATGTTTCCATTCATCAGCATGAGGTTTCTTAGCTCCATCTCTGTCGCCCATTGACTGGCGAGTTGTAATTTATTGGTGTTTTTTGGATCTAGTTTGTTATTTGTTGTTAGGCAGTTCATATTCAAGTCTCCACAGATCACTATATCGACGCCAACATCTGCTTCGAACCAATCATCTATGACAGTAGTAACTTGATCTATGTATTCATTGCCGCTTGTAGTCTTGTGGTTCCAATATAGATTCAGGATGTGGGTTTTCTTGTTTCCTAAGTTGCTTTGTACAATTGTCGTGGCCTGAATGTAGGGAGTCACGTTTTCAGTATTGAGAATTTGATATCCAGAACTTTTTTTAATCAGGGTAATGAGGCCTGCCGGGGCCTACCCTTCAGTTGTTTGATGGCTGGATTAAATGCGATCTCATATTCTCCAGAGATGGGGTGCTTGTCCATCCACGTTTCTTGAAGGCACACAACATCCAACCCCGGAAAGCAGCTCTCTTGATGTAGATGCACAAATCCTCTGGTGTTCCAGGAGCCGAACTTGACTGTCGGGGGCGGGTTTTCTAGTTGGCATTAGCTTTGAGTTGTTTTGTTCAGGGCTTTTGCCAGCCACCCCCAGTTATCCGATGATTCGTTTTCATTATTTTCCAGTTCGGCAGTACAGTTTTTTTTGTTGAGAGCTTGAGTGCCAGTAATTGTGATTTGGATTTGTTCCACCATGTCATTTTGGACATGTTCCGCTTTTCCTGAGCCACAATCACTATTGATGCGCTGAATTCTATTAAGTTGTCCAACCTCTTGCTTTTTCTCAGGACTCTTCACTTCATTACTTTTCTTCCAGAAGGATGAGACTAACTGTGGTTCTGTAATTTTGTAAGAGTGGGTTTTATGGTTTTCTTCATTATTTAGTTCCAGAATGTCGAATCCAAGCGACATCAGCTCTGGCGTTGCATCCAGGATACTGTTGGTTATCATTTTTGATTTTAGATGTATTAGTACAAGGTCGTTTTGACCTTCCTGTGGGAATTCCACTGTTTTAATGTCGTACGATTGTATCGTTCTCAGACGCGGGACGCAGTGAAGTAATCGTAGAACATTGTTACGGTTCATGATCACGTCATCTTGACTTTCCAAACTTTCAATCTTTATTTTGTAAGTAAATGTGGAAGTTTTGTTATCTAGGTGTTCGTTTTGGTAAGAGTCACTTCTTTTGTGTTCTCCAAGCATTTGTTTTGTTGCGGGAGCTTTGATCACCAGAGGTCCTTTCCCATAACACTTGTTTGGTGCGAATTTTCGAACCTCTTCGTGAGGCTCTCGAATTACCTTCCTGGATTCTGGTTCGGGCAGGCTTTTGGGTATTTTTATGTTTTGACAATCTCTATCCTCAATTTTTTTTAGCGTCATTTCTCGTCTTTCTGTCAAAGTGAGGAAGATGGTGCTAGCTTCCGCCAGTGGGGCTTTTTCGGTGTTTACGATCTTGGGAATCATTGTGCAAGTTCTTTGTGACGTTGTCGTATGTGAGGACAACAGTGTGGGTGTTGATTTTCGTTCCATATTCGTGTTTACCGTGTCTCGTAGAGGCTCATTAAGACTTGAAGTTGACTCAGATGAATTCCTGTGGTCAATTGGCTCTAATTCATCAGTGTCATCGTAAGTTGACATATTTATCAGCTCGTTCATTTGTTCAGCTTCCTTGTTAGATTCCTCGCTTTTTTGATTAGAGAACTCACCTGTTGCCTCCTTTTCTGAGCTCTTTTTGTTCAGAGTTGAATCCGCAGGTTTTATATTCTGGTTTACGGTTACATTTACTGTTTTTATGTTACGTAAGAACTTTCTGGAGTTGTTACCACGTCGAGAGTTCTTAATGCATTGGTTTTTTGTTTTTTTAATTTGAGATTCCTTTCTTATTTGGTTTAGGGGCGTTCCAGTAGTCTGTTTAGTGTTTTGCTTGAAGATCGCAAAGATGCCATTATTTCTTTCAGTTTCAGAATCAAGCTGCCCAGGGACGCAATCTTGCAGTCTGGCACAATTCTCAATATCAGTTGAGGTAGTTGGTATTTGGGGATCAAGAGAGGCTGGATTCAGTATCGATCTTGTTTTGTCTAAGATTGTTTGAAAACAAGGCTTGTTTAGTTGGTCCTGTGGGTGCATATTAGGTGAGATGATTTTTGTTACGTTGTCAATTAGTTCAGAATTTCCTATCTCCTCCGATCTTGTGTCAACATGTAAATGTGTCTGCTGTGTGGCAACGTCTTTGGTTAGATCAATGGATGGAGGCAGAGGGCTAGTCACCCCTTGGCTTTCGATTGGTATGCTCTCGGCTTGTTGCAATGGAGAAACTCGTTTATTCAGGTCGGGCTCCAGGTTGGTGGTCACCTGAGGACTTGTTTTGGTGTTCTTACAGATCCGCTCTTGAGATTCCGGACGGATAGTGATTCGTTCTTCATCGGCAGACTCCGTTGTAAGTTTCCTTGTTTTTAGGAGGTTAAGTGCTTCTTTAGCGACTTCTGCCAGTAGCTTTTTTTCCGATCCGTTAGTTTTCCTTTGATCCAGAAGAGTAGTCAAGTGAGTCTCAATTCTTTTGTTGGAGTCTCGTTGCACTTGGTTTGTTAATGTGATTTCCATGTCCAGACCTACCAATTTTGAGTTGATCATTGCAACTAGTGTGGACAGATCTCTAAGGTTCCCGTCAACTTGCTCATATAGTTTTAGAAACGGAGCTATAGATATTGCAAGAGAAGACATTACAAGTGGTTGAATCTCTTTCATTATGCAACCGACTAGTTCAGAGGAGATCTCCTCGTGCTTATTTTGAGGGGGTTGTTGCGTTCGAGGTTTGAGGCGCCTTGATATGTTGTACTGTGACTCTGAGTAAGAAGAGTCAGATGATGATGACGGAAGGGGGGGTGATTGTCTCATCTCTGGGAGACCTTCGTGACTAGATGAGAGTGTTGTTGGTCTCGTTAAAGTTTGTGAAGGGATTTTTTTGCCTTTTCTCTGTGAACACGGTAGAGTAGGAGATCGACTATACTCGATACGCCTACGTTTCCCATAGGCATTTTTCCATTGTGATAGAGAAGGCGCACCCAAGGTCTCCTTCATTACGTCTACAATATCTTCAATAGCTTCGATGACACTGGACTCGTGGATCGAAGAGACCAGACTGTCTTTTACTGTGGCACCTCGTGCTTTGTTTATTAGTGTGATGTCATTTAGTATCTTATTAACAACCTCCAGTGAGTTTCTCCTGTTGGATCCCGAAGCAATAGGCTCTTTATTGCGTAGGGTCTCAGTTGTATCATGATTTGCTTGATGGAAAACCTCATCGTCATTTGAGGCACCGACGCAAGTGTCAGTGAGTCCCGTTTTTTGCTTTAGATGCAGATGTGCATCTCCGTTTACTTGCCAGTTCTTCAAGGAAGTTATGGAGGAATCATGTCTATTTATGAGTGGTCTATCTTTCGTCGCTTCCATCTCGGTGCCCTCTGATAAGGAGCCACTTTCGTCATGTATCAAAACCTGGCTCCTTTCGATTTCTAAAGGAAAATTACGAGGTGAACCATTAATGCCTGGCTCGCCCTCGCAGATAACGTTGCTCAGAGGTACACTTGGAAGATCACTTTCTTGGTCTTCTTCTGTATTGGTGAGAGCAGAGTCTAACGCCGCTGGGCAGAGTGCTATCCAGTTTTGACCAGCATTCTGTAGACTTATAGTGTGTTGCTGGTTATTGGTGATAACATCGGTAGTCTTCAGTTGTTCTTCTCTTGATTGGGTCTGATCTGAGTCTTGGTCTAGATCTTGTGTATTTTCGGGGTCAGAAGCTGATGGTAAACAGTTTATCTCCCCCGTGTGGTCGCCGTCACCGTCTGACTTACCATCGGGTTTACGATTGGGCTTGGTCGACTGCCGCCCAAGGGGTTTACATGAGGTAGCCAGCGAGTTCCATCTTCGCAGTTGTGATCTTGTGTGTGGATGTGTCAGGCTTTCCGCCGGTATTTGGCCAGCAGACAGCGTTCTAATCGTTACTGATAGGTCCACATTAGGGTTTCCGTTGTGGCCTTGTGTATCAGCCATTCTCCTTTTGGTGTAAGTGCTCGAGACTCTACAGCTATGTGGTTCGGTCAGCTCAGTTTTGGAGTAGTCACTGAACTGTGGGGGATTAAGGATCGAGGGGGTCAGGCCCCTCGCAGACTCCCGATAATGCCCCGCCCAGATGCTGGACTATATCTATCAGGCGTTATACGATATTTGATTGGCTTACAAGAGTATATAGGGTTGGATATCTGCTTAGAGTACGGGATTAGCTCACCTTGTGTGCTCAATGCAGTGCGTTCAGCCTGTCTTCGATCTCAGCTCAGGATAGTATCCCCCAGATGTAGGTAATCCGTTAGTCTGTTAGCTTTGTCTTGCGCCCATCCAGCGCCAAACAGCCGCACAACAGCCAGTAGACTTTACTCCCCCGGGCTTAACGCCACAAGGGTAGACTGGCTCGATTTTGTGGGCAGGGAATGTCACGTGAGCAGTCACGTGAGTTGCACTGAGCTCCGCCCCCTCCTGGGAGCGAGAGATTGCCGTGCGCGAGTTTTAGAAAACTCCCAGCGCAGATTCAAAGGCGCAGTGTAGAGGCGTTCGTCTGCAAAAGGAAATGCTTCTCTGCAATGTGAGAAGACTGTTGATATAATCAATGCATGTGTTATTATGTTACCCTTAGAAACGTACATTTGTGTTATTGAAGTGCAACGTTCCATCACTCAACATGGACAAATGATCTATATATTTGTGAAGCATTCTCACAAAAACTACTATTCTAGTTAATGAGGGTATTATAAGGGGTGATCAGTTTTCCTGTAATTTGTCAAGGTTGAAAAGGGTTTTGCTTTGTGTGCCTTCTCTACGGCATATGGTATCAATATGCAGAGGCGGTGATCGTTTTCTAATCTCTCAGTTATTTCAAAATCTCTAAAAGGTTTCCGTGTCACTGGTTCACAAATTGCATAATCAATTGTGGGATTTCCAGCAAGAGTCACGAATGTGTATACTGCAAGCGTGGCGTTATTGAGTTGACCTTTACAGACTCACAGTTTGTTTGCTCGCACTCTGGGAGTGGGGGAAGGGGTTTGGATTTTTTTAGCAAGAATTTCCAAATATCAGAACCATGTTAATATGGGATACACCATAGAAATATGTTTGTAATACCAACTAAACATAAAGAACTAAACAAGTATCCAAGTAGTTTACTTAGTTAATGTAGAATTTAGAGGTAGTTATACATATATAATATATAGACACAAAGGATACTGTTTACCAGTGTGCATCACACATTGAAAATATATTTATACAGTGCTGTATTTTTCCAATTTCTTCTTTATATATTCTTAAAGTTGTACAAAAGCATCAATAACGACAGCAACAAAACACAAAGCCTACTTTTGCTTTTGTTGCCTAAGACCACTGTTCGATGACCGGCCGAGTGGGTGCAATGGCCCGTTCTGTAGCATTAACAGTGGTGTTTCATGTCCACTGCTTGGTGGGAGGAAGCAAGGTGTTTGATGAACATTCTTCTCCCCTCGTGGGTAATTGGCAAAAGACACAACCGACCTCGTAACTCTTTTGCACCGCCTGAGATCTCGGTGCCACTGGGACATTACAAGTCCCGGTGGCCCGGGATGTCAGGCAGCGGAAAGTGTAAGTCCCCATTCACGTGGAGTCAACAAAAGTGCTAACTTTCATGCTGGTTTCCTCTGTGTGCTCTCAGCGCAACATATCCCCTGCCAATTGGCGGTTCATGCAATGAATTTTTGTATTTTTTCAGTGCATAGGCAGAATAAATAACAATGAAAGTTATACAGATGCGTACCCCGTACTGTCTGTGATTAGAGAGGCAACTGCATCTGTTGCACCTGACTGGTGAATCTCTGTTGCACCTCCCTCCTGAAGCTCAAAGAGACAGAAACACATGTCTGGGTTTGCTATTGGTAATCTTGCATTAAATGAGATTAAATGTGGTCCTTGTTTACTTCTTAGGTTTGTTTCTAGTCATTCACCACTTCATTACAACTGGGTTTCCTATTCATTCTTCGCAGATCGGTGCATAAGAGGCTTCCCGTACCCAGAGGCGTTGCTATGGGGGGATAAGAGGGTTATAGCCCCTGGTATTTTAGTTGTGGCCCCGGATAGAATCTCAGGAGCAACAACCAAAAGGCTAGCTAGCCCCCAGCACCCACAGTTACGACATGAGCCTAGCCCCAGGTCTTTTCCAGACCTAGCAACACCCCTGCCCGTACCTAAATGTGTAAGCAGAGTTGCAATAGCCCTTTTTACAAATGTTATTCATGATCAAGGCCAGTGGGAAAAAACCTATTGGAACTTGCATGTAATCGATCTGTTGACATTTGAAGGCTGGTGGACCAATCTAGCTGACTCAAATCTTCTGTCTGATGGTTTCTGCACAGAAATACGACTGATCAATCTCGTACCAGTTGTTGAATATAGTACAACTTACTTTTCCACTTCTTTGTATTCTTCCATGGACCTGTCAAACGCCCTCGTGTTCACACGAGCAGCATATTGTAGCAGATTTGTTGTGGTATGTAATCATTGGGGATTCAAAGTAGCAAAGGCTGTCCAAGAAACATTTTGGAAACAACATAACAGCTACAATGCATCTGTGCCATATCCTCTAAGGCCAAGCGAGACAACATCTGCTAAAACCTACCGTGTTCCAGCTGCTGAGGCATGAGTATTCCCTCTTGAATACATGATGAGAAAAACAGAATGCTTGGAGAAGATCGACGTGACACAAATATAGCAAGTTGGATGCTCCAGTGCACCAGCATTCTGTTAAGACATTCCTTTGGCACGTAGTTCATCTAGCTAGCATTTAAAATACAGAGTTACAAATGTTAAGATTATTTAAAAGTATCCCAATAGCAAATCACTGTAAACGGAGCGAACTATTTGCTTGTCCATTGTAAGGAAAGGGTTAGGGAGGGGCTTGTTTGGCTGGTGAGTGGTCAGTGCCAATGAAGAAGACGGAGAGATTGCAACATATGGATGCAGCAGGCAAGACACATATGTCCAGGTCTGTGCTTTGTGCTGCACGACATATGTATGTATTATAGTTGTATATGCCAAGTACCAAGCACCCGCTGTACTGCAAAATGAGATGTGAGAGCAATGTATACACAACACAATCCAAAGAAAAACATTCAATAGTGCCAGCTTTCTTAGGTCCAGGGGAATTCAGAAGTTAAAGGTCGGTTGCGTGGGGTCCCTCTAGAGAATGTAAACTGTACACAAGGTGATACAAGTAGTCTTGACCACCAAACTGTGGAATTCAATGGCATTTGGATACTGCACTGTACCGAACCATCTTGCATTCCACAAAGCGTTAAGATACCTGGCTCTCCTCAATACTCTGGGAAAACTGGGATGCCGCCAGAAAGGTCTATCCTGAAGCCCATCTCAAGCAACTTAACAGACAGTTAGCCTCTTAACCCTGTGAACACAGATTCAGCATAATATGCTGACGTTGACCAATGACATTCCCAGCCAAGCATTACACCAGAACATGTAGACGTTTTATGCAAACCTAATTGACTGTGAATGGGTATCACCACCAAACCTACCAGCCAACACCAAACAATCACGATGACCATCAAGGTGAGAAAACAAAACAAAACTTGGATCTATAGATCACATGCCAGCCCGCTGCATCTACTGAAGAAACGCACAGGGTGGAGCAATCGTGGTCCTATATTTGCAAGGTATTGATACAAGTCTCTAAGGCCAATGGCAACATCTGTGTGATCCTCAGCAAATATTTTAAGTTCATTGGTTCAAAGGATCCACATTTAGTTTCTATTGGAACCAGTCTTAAGTATCTGACCCGAATGGGACAAGCTGGGAGGTGGAGGCACATGCATGTATCAAGCTCATGAGATAGATCTGGTCAAGTTGTCCAATAAAAATGTCCCCATATGCCTTTTGGAAGAAGAGATTGTCCACACCTCTACATTCTTCCTTAGTTTGTAGATGTGTTTGGAGAGTGTACCAAAGGCAGTATTCCTCTACATGCACCATTGTTAACTACGGGCGAGTATGTTTATCCTGAATTCCCATAAGAAATCATTGTAAGCTCTGACCTACTCCCGGAGTTAAATGGTTAAACTAAATCTTTTTGTATCTGGTGTGGCAGATTTTAAGAAGGGTGCATTTTCCCTATCTTAGCTGTCTGGAGGCAGGGGGACATATGGAAGGAATGGTTTTAACAGGTAGTTAATGGTATGAACATAACATTATTTTGTGGACCACTGTGGGATTCTGTGAGGAGAATAGTGATTGGTGAGATGTCCTTGAGTAGGGTCTTCTGGTCCTTCCTGCAGGGTTAGTGTGACAAAATTACTTCTGCCTCACAAGAGTATAAGGAGTAGTGGCAGCCAAATTAACCCTCACACTTATGTGAACCAAAACTGTTCCCAATGCTAAAGATGAAACAGGCGCAGTTAAGAGATATACCGCCTTCACCTTTTGTGGTAACATGGCCAATGGAAGGCTATACTCTTAAGAGTGGTGTGCATGTGATCCAGTGGCAACTCAAACAAAGTACAACCGTCCAAAATACAGAGAATGTCCAATCAAGTTCTATAAATATATATAGTTTAATTAAACACTATATATATGATATGATATGATATGATATGGCATTTATAATCCGCCTATACTCAAGTGTTTCGAGGCACGACGAGGCAAGGGAGGAGGAACAGAGGGAAGACAGACAGCGATCTTACTAGGCCAAGAGTCATTCAGATCGCGCAAGTGCATGGGAAGGGGGAAAAAGGAAAAGTGCGAGGGGGATGGGAGAGGGGAAAGTGCAGTACATGGGATAGTAGAATAAATAAGATAAATACAATGGCCAGATGGTGGCAAGTGCAAGGAAAGAGCAGACATAAGTGCTGGTAGGGGGGCTGTAGGGATACAGAAGAGCAGTCCCCAGGTGCGGGGGTTGCCGTGGAGGCAGTGCAGGGGTGCAATTGGCAGGGCGTGGGCCCGAGATAAGAAAGGGTGGCCAGGCAACCAGTACAGTTTCAACCAGGAATTTAGCAGGGGAGAGGGGAGAGAAAGCAGAAGCAAAGAGGAAGGTTTTGAGGTGCTTCCGGAACAGGAGATGGTTCTCCTCAAGTTTCAAGGAGGCAGGAAGTCTGTTCCAGAGGGAGGCCCCTGCCGAAGAGAGAGATCAACCACCAACTCATTGCTTGCAGAAGTGACTGACCCTGAGGGAGTTGGAGGTGGATGAGCAAAGAGCTCGAGAAGGAAGATATTTGGGAAGGGAGAGTTGAAGGTATTGTGGCCCCAAGCCCCAGAAGGCCTTGTGGACAATACAGAGAGTATGCAATAATAACTAAGTAGAAACACACTGAACAAAACCAACCCTGTAGAAAGAACACAGACTATGCAAAAATAGAAAGAAGAAGCACTCTGGGTAATGAAACAGGGGTGAAAACCACAATGTTCATAAAACAGAACTCTTTGCACTGTGAGAGAGGTTCAAGTCAGTTTTGGATGCAGCAAGTTACGGTGATCCAGATAGGGAGCAGACATAAAGTTGGGTTCGAAGTAAGGCATGCAGCAGTTCAAATTCGTTTGCAGCAACAAGCTTCTGGCTTGAGCTGAGGCAATGATGTCCCCAGCTGGCACTTTGTGTCAGTGATCTAGTTCAAGCATGCAGCAACAGCAGTCTTACAGGTTTGAAGAAGACCAGAAGGTAGCTCCACAAGTTACATTGGTTTGAATGCATTTGAACTTGGTCAAAATGCAGGAGACCAGCTGCTTGGCTTATCCAGGGATTAAGGGACAAGATAGGTACTTGTTTCTTGTTTTCATTCTTCCAAAAATAGGTGAGTCCTGTTAACACCTGCATGGGTCCTTCACCTCCAGTGAAGTCCTGGGTACCAGTGTAGCTGGCAAAGAGGCGTGTCTTTCTCCGGCAGCTGGTCACCCCCAATGTATTTTGGGGATGATATGGGATCACATGCCTTCACCTCACATCTAAAGGACTTTCGAAAGGACTGCTTTCCCAGCATGGTCCACAGAATTCTTCTTGAAGGGTTGAAGTCCAGATGAAGCAAAGGAGCAATGGGTGACCCCGTATTTTATAGGTGAACATCCACCAGTAACTGGACAAAAGCAAGCCTGCTTAAAGGGGTTCAGTCCCTGTCTTTAGGCAAGTGGTCTTTGCCTTCTGGCATCATACCCAAAGTGTTTAAATCCCCACAGTGATTGTAAAAATGATCTGTCAAGCTGTCAGATGTCCCAGTCATATATAAGTTACAAGCATATGTCTCTGAAGCCATTTCTGATATTAAACCACGGAGGCCTGGGTGAACAACCAATTCCTGTTTGTGTCATTACTCTGACTTATTGGGTTCTAAGTCTTTAAACTGATCTGGGCTTTCGCCTTGCAGTGGTATCTGGTTTTGGAAGAGGCCAGGATTTTTGGTCTGTGCCTGTTCCCATTTTTGGAGTGGCGAAGAGCATCCGTCCTGCACCTGCTCCCTTGTCTGCCTCAACAGACTTGTCATAGTTGCACAATCCCTCTGGATCTGGCTAAAGGCAATCTGACCTCAGACTCTAGTTGAAGACAACACTTTCAGTTCTGGCAGGCACTCTCAGGTTCCTTTTCTATGTCAGTAGGCAACCCCGGGATCACTGAATCTGGTGCTGAGCCACTGAGTCATCTCTCACAAGAGTAGACACCTCAGAGGACATCAGGTCTGGACTGGGAGTGACCAGTGGGACTGGTCTCTCACACTCCCTATCTGAGAAATCCTCATGTTTTTGGAATAGCCCATGGCTTTCACTCTGCACCTGTTACCCTTGTTGGAATAGCTCAGGGCCATCACCCTGCGCTTTCTCCCTGGGCTGTTTCCACAGATGAGCCAAAGGGAGAGAATTCCTTTGCTCCCAGTATAGGTTAGCCTGACCTTCGAATCCAGCTGAAGACAACTCATACAGTTCTGGCAGGCCCTTCAGATTTGAAACTTTCATGTACACCATTTCAGGTTATTTTTCAATGCCAGTAGGACTTCAGGCCTTGATGGGGGGAGTCATTGGTAAACTGGTCTCTTGCGCACTCTGAGAGAGCCTCAGGATGGCAAAACTCAAGTCCTTCCTCCGTTGCTTCTGTCAGAGATTTTGGTCCAGTAGCTGCTGTGACTATAACTACGTCAGGGGGGAGGTAATTACCCAACAGACAGCCTATGGGAATGAAGTCCATGACTGCAACAGGGTGCATGGAGGTAACACCACTCCAACTAAGCCCTACCATTTCCAAGGGACAGCAACTCAGACCATCAAACCCACCTCAATTGCAGGTTTGGTCTTGGGGTGCACTGCCCGTCCTTCACCTTGTGCCTCACAGCTGTGACACTAGCTGCAGTGTCATGCAAAGCGGGAGACATTTCACCATTTCTAGAGCCATGGTCCTGACATTTCTGAGTCTTGCCAGGGACAGGGACCCCCTCAAGGGTCCTGGTACCGTTGCCACTCAGAGTAAGGGAACCTTCAGCCACTCCCTGGCCTAGTGTGACTTCATCTGTTAAGAGGTCCACATTTACTACGGGTTCCGTTTTCAGGATACCAATAGACTCAATGGTCCGTATTGGCTTTCCCTTGCAGGCTGAATCTTCCACCCTATGTTCCAAATCGCCACACATAAAACAACCGTTGGTTATTGAGGGTGCAGGGGCCTCGGTGCTAGAGGTAAACCCACTCTGCCTTCTTGTGAGCATTGACATACCAGGGTTCTGGGATCTCCATTTGTATTTGAGTTTGTTTCACTGAATGTAATGGGGCTTTGTTACGCTATATCTTACCAATGGGCCACAAGCAATGACATTCAGCGGTAGTCACTGTCCACTCTAGAACAACTTATATGAAAAGAGTGTGGTTCATAGGCTACATACTTTGGCCTTGACCAGTGGCAACGACCTTTGGTAGTGGCCCATATCCCTCATACTTGTAAATAACCAGACCTCACCAGTCTTAGCCAACTGTCCATGTTGCAAATATTATGTTAAAAGCCCATGGGCATCTGGCCATGACCTATGGTCTGGGCCTATACATTTGCCAGTTGTAAATTACCATGTCCCACTGACCCTGGCCAGTAACCAATGTGCAACTTGTGTCCCCTTAATTTATTTTCTGAATATTTTCCCCCAAAATTGTCCTGCAGAAATATAACTATAATGAGTGTGGCCTCTATTCCGCTGACTAATAACTAATGTGACCCTCCCAGAACCGGAATCCATTTGGTAAACAACAACGGCTCCGGCAGCTCTGCTCTCTTTCATCAGCAACTGCAATGTGGAGTTACGCAATCACTCCACCTCCCAATAATGATCTCTGTGGCCTGCACCTGAGGGGGCCTTTTATGCCTCCCAGTCTCCCTCAGTTGTGGGCCATTGATGCTTTTAGCCTGCAACTTGCAGTCTCATGTCTCTGCCTCCCTCTTCTTCGTCCCAGTACTTGTTCAAATCACAATTTTTCAGTTTCAATTTTACAATAAGCCTTTAGGATGGTACGCTCTTGGGGCAAATTATTAACTTGCTGTGGGTGGTGTATGGCCCGGTCTGTGTCATTCTGCCTAGTAAGTAACCACATCCCATTAGATGGCATAGCTCTACACGGTGCCACAGAGATTACAGGCTTTGAGAACTCACAATGTTTTAAGGAATGTGCAGTGACATTAAATGATTTGCAGATGGTCACACATTTTGGTTAAGCAGAATGCTACAAGCCCCTTGTTTTATGGCTGACCTATTGCTGACTGTCGTGATACATCGCAGAACGCCAACTAGTCACATTTAAGCAACACAGAAAAGGGGAAAAATGACCATCTGCAAGAATAACACATGCCCAGGTAACTTTGACCCCCTAGCGAAAATCAAAAGCTGGCACCCATGAATATACTCACAGTAAGTGAACATATATTTTAAAGTGAAATATACAAATGTTGTTCAATTGACGTTCTCCTAAGAAGAAAGTGCTCAAGAATAAAAAGCATTGGATTTTTAAAAAAAGTACTGAACCCAGAAAAATAACCTGAGAGTGGAAATGTTCCGATAAATATGCTGGCAAAGTATAAAAGGGGCTCACCTTTTAAATTAAGGAATCTGTAGTGAAATATTACCTGGAAAACAAACTCCCAATATGAAGCAAGTGTTTGTGGTCTTGTGAGTAAACATCAGCACTGGGAACTTGCCAACCTGAGTACAATCCTGGTAGCCCAAATACTTGAGCAAGCTTGCCAACCTCAAAGAAACCTAAAAGTGATGCTGTCCACCCACATGTGTCCTTTACTTGTGCCCTGAAAAGCATCCACAATCAGGGGAAAATAACTGCACCAGTGTCCAGGATTGAAAACTCTCTTGCCGCATCATGGGAACATGGGAAAATACTCATGACTTACGTACACTCTCACAATGTCCCCTCCTCAACCCCATGTCTGGCTTTCATCAATACTCTGCTTTATGAACATAACTTGAAAAGTACACATATCATAATGTCACCCAAATATATAAATCATTATAGAACTATGTTAGGCAGAAAGCTTACAATTGTGGCATTATTCCCCCCATATTGACTGGGAGACCTCAAATACCAGAATGCATTCAGCAAAAGGCAAAATAATTGTCTATGAGTGCAAAACGTTCAAGGATTGACAGTAGCACAGTAAATGAGGATGCCAATTCAGAAACCCATCCATGCAGTAACCAGGACGGATTCTGTTTAGCTTCAAAGTGAAGTAAGGGCAGATCCTGTCAAGCCATGTTTCTCTAAGGGGTCTTGTAAAGTCGGCTCATCTATTAGGTAACAAGGCCTGACGGGGCTGGCCCCTTTCCTACTTTGAAGCTACGCTTGGTCTGTACTGATTACTGCATGGATGGGAGACCTGGGTTGATTTTCCACCCCCAACGTCACTACAGCTGTATTTATTTATTTTCTTTTTTAATTTATAAAGCATGCAAGCAGCCCAGAAGCGTCGAGGCGCTGTTACAGGAAATGAACTTAGTTACATGAAGCATACGTCAGGGTATAGGAGAAGTGGCAGACATTCTGAAAACATTGCATACATATAGTCCGGCATCAGGCTCACAGCAGTATCTTGATGGCTTTGTGGAGGGCTAAGTGGGAGGTTTCTGCTCTTAGGGGTGGTGGAAGGGCATTCCAAGGCAGGGCTGCTATGAAGGGGAAGTTAGCGCCGGCAGCTCTGGCTCATTTAATTTTGGGTACTGTGAGCATGTTGGTGTAAGGTGTTCTAGTTGGTCTTGCAGATGCAGATCTGTAAAAATATCTTTAAAGAAACTATAACCATAACCACAGGTATGGAACTACAGATAGCTGTGACTATCTATAGTTTTCCATAGCCATGAATACTGGAAAAACAGGCGTAAAATAAATGATTCCTTGCCCCTGATCCCCTAATCAAGTGTCCCCATCGTCTGTGCCAGCTTTCCCCACTCCCCCACTCCCCAGATGGCCTCCTCACCTCCCCTGTACTCTCCCTTTCCCCCCACAACACACGCTGTTTCTGTGATGCAGTTTGCTTTGAGATGTTGGATATTCGCAGATATAGCCCAGGTTACAAAAAACTTTGTGTTGCAAACTCAGTGCCAAGACCCCCTCCAACTCCCAAATTTCACTTGGTGCCCTCTAGCCACCCCTACCTCTAGACTGATAGTATCTGAATCTTATTTTACCTGTAAATGGCATTGTTCCTGTGTTTCATTTTCTCATAACCTGTTGATATCTCTCGCATTGAGAAAGAAAAAGATGGCAGCCATTTTATTTCTAAACAAACAAAGTTTTTGGCAATTTACATGAGATATAGCTATCTATTTTTGACAAGACCCCCCCATCTCTGTCAAATATTTGAAAATCGACTGCACAGAATAAGCCCAAACCACAAAAAGGCCTCCTTTAAATGTTTTTTTTAAATAATATTTTTTATTTTTTAATGGTTTATATGGTTTCCTCTTGGTAAACCTTTAGCCTATTTGTAATATAAATGTACATGCACATATTTAAAACATAATACATATCAAGAAAAGAAAGAAAAAAGGACTAGGTAAATAAATAATTACATTATTCAAGTAAGAAAAAGCAGAGAGAGAGAAACAAAAAAGAAAGAAAAGAAGAACAAAATAAAAGATGCAATAGTTTCATAAAATCAGAAAAAAGCCATTGTTTAAGGATTACTTAGGAATAAGACAATGGGAGTCATTCCGAGTTGGGCGGTAGCCATGGTACTATTAGCACCATGGCTGCCTCCCATACCTGGTCCGGTCTGGTTGAATGGGGACTTTACCGGGTCATTCCGACCCTGGAGGACCCAGTAAGTCATTACTGGGTCCATTCAACAAACCATTCCCCATTCCCATTTGAGCCCCCATAGGGCTCAATGGGAATGGGGAAGGAGCTAATAACGGGCCCGCCAATGGCAGGCCCGTTATTAGCGCCCTAGTCCCTTAGCGGGACCCGTAAAAGACGTGTGGTCAGACCACACGTCCTTTACGGTTCCCGCTAAGGGACCTCGGAATTGGGCGGTAAGGGATTACCGGCACCGGTCTCCTTACCGGTGCCCGGTATCCCTTACTGCCCAACTCGGAATGACCCCCAATGTCTTCAAGCTCTTAATTGTAACAGTGCAACTCTGACGTTTCTAATTTTGCAGAGATTAGTAGCAGGAATTTCGTCAGAGCAATTATGATATTAGGTTTCTCTCCTTCAACCAATATAGTCCACCATAATTTTTCAGAGGACGCCCCGTAGTTAGTAATGATGTCTCCCATGGTGTTAAGTCTTTCTGTTCTCAGAACCAAACAATTCATAACTAGGTGTTTGATTGGAGGAATAGCAAATTGTTTCTTACAGAGGTCACAAACAAAAGTTGGCTCTTGACCTTTTAGGGTAGCCTTGACAAATCTAGGAACACATATAGTTAAACGAAATCTCAGATATTGCTGGCGTAAGAACCAGTTAAGAAAGATTTGAAGATATCATGGGGGATCATTGAGCTTTCTCTCGACAGACCAAAATTCATTCTGATTTTTATATCGGAGTATATCTTCCTGGGTATTGATCCAATCTTTATGGTATTCTTCTTGAAGTTGCCTGGATTTTGGAGCAGTGATTTCTCAGATTCATTCAGATCTTCAATTATTTTCTGACAGATATCCCTCCACTCTTTGTTATTTGTTGTTGTTATCTTGTATTATGTTGTTCCACTGTACAGCACCTTGGTGTAAAGCGCTCTATAAATAAATAAATCAATCAATCAATCTTTGAGGATTATTTCTTTCGGATCTGTCATGGCCTTTTTTAAGGATTTTAAAACCTCCCTTAGGGTTATCTTCCAGGCATTTTCTAAAGGAGAAAGAGTTCCATCTGGCAATAGATTTTAAAGATGTTAACACCAATTCCCTTCTAACAATCTGAATTGGGATGCTTTTCAGTAGGCTCAGTACAGGCTTCCAGACGATTCCCTCCAGAAGAGACCAGATATCTTCGGTCACCATGAGCAAGGTTTCGGGTGCTGTAAGTCAAAGTTGGCACCACTTTGGCTCTATAGAACGCAATTAGAGGTAGTAGTGAGAATTTTCCCTTGCGCTGCAAGGTTTTTGGGTTTTTTGCGCAATACATCTATACGGGGTGCTTCACATCTACTGGTGTTGATATTGACTCCCAAGTAGGTGAGCTCATTCGCCACTTTAATTGATTCTCCCTTAGAGAACCAATGAAAGCTTTTGCCTCTTCTTTGCCAATTGTCGCCACCAAACACCATTACCCTTGATTTTGCTGGGTTTATTCTTAAGTCATTTGCTTGTAAATATCTTTCCAAGGTGGATATCTGGTGTTGTAACCCAATGGGCATTTGGTCAATGATCACGATGTCATCAGCGTATAAGAGTCTACCACCATCAGTATTTGTTATCTTTGGTGGAAAGAAGCATACCTCCTGGAATGTATCTTCAATATCTGATAGAAATAAATTGAAGAGCTCCGGGGCAAGTGGGCATACTTGATGAGTCCCACGTTCGCGGTTATGGCGTCCGACAGATGCCCCTCTTGATCTAACTTGACTCGGATAGAGGTTCCCTGGTGCAGGTCTTTGATGTGTTCAAGTAGCAAACTAGGGCATCTCCAATTCTACAGCTTTGCCCAGAGTTTCTCTCTTCATATGGAGTCGAAAGCTTTCGACAGCACAATGAAAGCCATGTAAACCTTACCTCCATTTTTCATTACACCTTTGGCTTTCAGTAGATTGATTATGAAGATGTTACATCCTGTTCAAATGCCTATTACAAAGTCTGATTGCCAGGGGTCACATAGCTTGTTGTCCCTACTACATCTGGTTAGCTCCTTTAATATAATAGAGCCGAAGCTTTTACCAGGTGTACCCAGGAGCGCAATCGGGCAGTAGTTGCCTGGGTCTGAACTTAACCCTTTTTTAAAATTGGGACAACTACCGCCGATTTCCATGAAGCTGGGATCTTAGCGGTCTGTACTATGGCCTTGAACAAGTGCGGCAAAAACTTTGCCCAAAGCTCCAGATTTAGTTTCATGAGGGTGTTTGTAGTCTATCCGGGCCTGGAGCTCTTGAATTTTTTAAGTTCTTGATAATGCGTTCGATTGTTGAGGTCGCTAAATAGAGTGAATATTCCCCCTGGAGCATATCCAGATCTCTAATTGCAGATGATGATTGTAATGGTTCTAGTTCTTTATCCATTTGCATTTTCTCATGATATAGTTGCCAGGTCTTTGCCGAGATCGGATTGGCCAGAAGGGCATCTTGTGGTGCGTCTAAAGCATGTATAATTGACCATATTTCAGCTGTGTTCTTGGTCTTGATGTGGTATAACATTATTTGGGCGTCTGGATTCAAGATCGTCTTTTTGTGGAGCTTCAACCAATTACGGTATTTCTGTTTTAACTTGTGGATTTGTGATGACCGTTCCACAAGCTTCTTTTTCTTCAATCTTCCAATTGCTTTCCTAAGTGCACTTTTTTTTAAAAAGAATCAGGTGATCAAAAACATGTTGATAGATCATTTTCTGTCTTCCCTTCGTCCCATGTTGATTTACTGCAAATTGTTGTAGTAAAGGGCCATAATTTATGTGCTCGTTTCCTGCTTCACAGTTTTTTTGCAGAAATTCTCTTGCCAAGTTCTTAGTCAAGCAATCAAGTTTTTTCGCTTGAATTAATAGTCTGCTGCCAAATGAGTTTACGGCAGTTTTTATAGTGTGAGGCTAAGTGGGCAGTGCTATTGTGGCAGACCAGTTTTAGTTGATTATGATCACTCCTATCATCAATAACAACTTCCAAGGTTTTTAGGATCCCACTCATGTTGGAGGAGATGCATATAAAGTCCAATATTTGGGTCGTTACTGCTCCCCTCCAAGTTGCTTGACCTAGAGAATCCCCTTTTATCATGTCATTCAATATTATGCAATCCTTACACTGCATAATATATCTCCAGCTTAATCCCCTCTTTTCTTTGTTATTACTGGTAAATGAGTTATCAGGGATAGGATTATTGGCATGATCCAAACATGTACAGTTTAAATCACCTACTAGCAAGATGATCGGATCGTTACATTTTAGTCTTGCTTCATCAATTCGATCTGCATTGTCATCTCCAAATGTTTTGTTTCTTAGGTCTGCCAGGTTCCAATACAGGATTAAAAGTATCAAGGTTCTTGATATGGTTAATTGGGAGGCTGGAAGTTGTATTTCAACCACCTGGATGAAGGGTGTAGGATTAGCAGAATCAATCAACGTCCAGCCAAGATCATTTTTTACAGCTACCAACAAACCACCACTTGGTCTGCATGTTCACGTTTTATGAGCTGGATTTAACAAAACCCAATAGCCCTCCATCAGAGGGGTATCAACCAACCAAACCTTTTGGAGACATATTAGGTCAACTTTTGGGACTTGACTTGAATTTTCACGAAACAGATGCGAATAGCCTTGTGTATTCCAACTCACGAAAGACCATTCCAGTTCGTAAAACTGATTATGGCATTATTGGCTAGGTAATTTATATGCCAATAAATGTGCTAGCCATCTCCAGTTGGCTTCATCCCCCTCACTAACAGCTTTGAAGTTGCGTCATGTTTTTTCTTGACTTTGTCTTTGTGGTTCGTCTTTTTTTTAATAATAATGTCCATTACTTGCTCCGTCCGCTCTATATTCCTGCAATTTAGACTTTGATGATTTTATAGGTTGATAATCCCTCACATCAAAGCCTAATGGTCTCAATGGGTGAGCTTCTTTGAGCAGAAGGTGTTTGGTCAGTTTTGAAAATAAATGGACTACCACTTTGTCAAGCACCTCTCCTCCAGAATCTCTATAACCGCAAGATCTTTTGAGGTCACTAGTTCAAGACTTGGAATATGATGTAAGAGATGCACTACATTCTCTCTATTGAACACCAATCCATCATCTAAAAGAAGCACATTCTCTCAAGAGAGATCTTCAGACTGTCGTGATTATTTCCTTCCCCCGCTCGCTGTGTACCCTCTTCCACCAAGGTGGAAGCTGCTAGAGGTTGCTTCGTTTTGCATTTAGGTGAAGGGTTGAACTTCACTTTAAAGCAAATACCTCCGTCTTGCCAACTTACAGATTTCTCTGCCTTCTTGGTACAAGGTTCCATTTCCTTGTCAGTGGCTTGACCTAGGTTAAGTGCTGCCAAGCCAATTAGACCAACTGGCTTCCTTGATGAGTCTTCATGAGCAGGAGTTTCGCTGGTGAGCTTAATAGTTGGCTGTTGCTCTTTCTGTTTCTGTAGGGCCTTAATGAGCTCTTGAATTTTTAGTTTAATTTTATCCTCTGCAGCTAGAGGTTGAGGTACATTCAGTGGAAGCTTATCCTGTTCCGGTGGGCACCGTCCTCCTTGTGCAGCATCCTTATATGAAAATATGCGATTTACTTTTTCCGCCAAGGTTTCATCATCATGGTCAGAAGATTCGGATACCGACTCCTCAGATGATGTAGACTTGTTTGCTGGTTCGTGTTCCTCCTGGGAGTTATTTTCTTCATCTGAAATACTGTAGGTGGACAAGTCCATTCAAACTGGTTCACTAAGTTCATCACCCTCTTGTTCATCGCCCTGTTTGGCTGCGTTCTTGTTTTTTGGAGCAAGATTCCATTTTATCAGTATTAATTGCTACTGCTGGATTTTTGGGTTTGTCAGATGGTGCCTGCTGTACTGGGGGCATAGATACATTCTTTATGAATAGGCGGCTTCTATTCGACTTAGTTTTGGCTGGCTTGGATTGATTTTTGGATTTCTTAGCAAGCGTTGACTTGTTAAGAAACCCCAAAAAAAAAAACCTGGTTGGGTGTGATGATCGTTTTTTGATTTTAGGTACATCTCCATCTGTTGGTCCTAGTTCTTTGTCTTTGCCTCGGTTTTTTTTATCAAGATTTGGCACAATTTGGCATCCTGGGCTTCAGATGAGGAAGAGCAAGGTATTTCCTTCCTGTGATCAGTAGATGAAGAGTCAGGATCTTCTTCTGTAGGAGACCCTTTGTTTAGCTCCTTATTCACATCCAAACTCGACATCGGTGTGCTCCTATCTGACATTGATTTGGGTGTAGTCTTGTTGTCTGACGTATCACGGGATAGATGATCTCTTGCTTCGGGAACCCTAGTAGGGAGATCAAAGGGATAAACAGCTGATGGATTCTTTCTGTTTTTTCTTTAATGATTGGAGCGAGAATATTATGAAGAAGTTGAGTTACACCAGCACAACTATTCTCCATCTTTTTTTCAATGGCAGTGACAAGGCCTTTGATGAAAAGAATTTTGGAGTGTACAATGGCCAGCATAGTTGACTGGTCTTTAATTGTCTCTTGCATTGTTTTGTGTAACTTCATGTAAGGTGCTAAGATGTTCATTAATGTCGAGACTAGGAGAAAGTCATTCTTTTTCATACTAATGGGGTCATTCATGTTTTCATTTTCATTTTCTACCACAGTCTGATTTTGAGAAGACGTAGTAGCTGTTTTTTCCTTGGAACTATGTAACATTCTCTCATTGGTATCTTCCAAGTCAGTCGATAATGTTTGTGCACTTTGGTCGCGAAAGACAGCTGCAGCAGGCTGTTTTCTAGCCAAGGGAGTAAGCCCCCTTACCTATTGGGGTGCTAGTGCTTTGTCATTTTCCATCTCCATATTCAAAGATTTTTCCAATAATACCTGATCAGGCATGTCAAAGTCATTGGTAGCGTATTCCGCGGTCGGTGTCTCCAGGCTCTCTTGCTGTTGTTAGACCCTTTTGCAAAGAAAAAGTGGCACCCACTGGGTCGGTCTTCAAGGGCCAGACTAGGGGGCTTCCAAATGCTATGGCAGCGAGCCATGGGATTGCTTGTAGTTTGCCTCATTTGGCTACCAGTTCTTGTTCCGGGGCAATTTTTATCGCTTTCCAGATTGGGGTTAAAATCCAAGACGTCCCACTTTGATTTTTTCCCAATTACATTGCCTATTTGTGGTACTAAATCAGCTCCTGCCCGGTTTCCCCAAAGACCCCTGTTTGTGTATTCCACCGTTTTTAAAGAGAAATTCAATGTCTGACTCTGCTTTTCTTCTAGTAGTCAATTTCACTTTATTTCTTATGGCAAGATTTCTCAAGGCAGATGCACCCTTGTTGACGGTAGGATTCGTGGGATCTTGTGTTTTCTTAGCTAGCCCAACTGTTCTCTCATCATTGTTAAGGGCCAGGATATCTTGGTTCTCTTTTTCATTTTATGCAGGATCAGGTTGTTTTAAGACGTCGTTGCATTGTGCTGATTTGGGAACATTGTCTTTGGGAGACGGTATCAATGTAGGCACCTCAATGGGTGTTTCCTCGGGTGGGTCGGCCCGTTTGGGGGCTAGGGTATTGAAATGGCTCGTAGAAGAAGCACTCACTTCCACTACAATATTGAACAGACAGAATACAGCCCCAGGTAGAGGGGAAGCCTCATCATTTGTGCTCGGCTCAGGCGGGGTCACCAGCCTGGAAGGGTATGAGGTACCCACTCCTTCATCTCAGCTGGGCCAGTGTGAGTGGGGCCGGTCCTCAGTAAAGCGGGGGATGCTGCAAGGCCCCCAACTAATTCTGAGCTGGACTCCTCCATGAATAGAAAACAGTAAGCAGGGGACCTTCTCCCCCAGCAAAGCACACACTTACCGTTTGTAAGGGGGTAGCTGTGGTGTTGCTCCTCGTCGCTCCTTCCCCCGTACGCCATGTACCGGACACCAGACACTCTGCAAGCAATCCGCTACGCTTCGCTCAGGGGGCAGGTTTTGTAGCAAGAGCGAGCATAGATGGAGGTGTGTCTTAGTGTAGCAGTGGCAGCAGCAGTAGGTGGGTAATGTAGTCCACAGGTGTCCACAGTTGAACGCCTTTATCCCAGAAAACGAATTAGCAGGTGTCCATTGTGCAAAATGCTGTTTTTCTTTCCCAGCAGTGTCTATTAACAGGCACAGGGACCAGTCCAGAGCAGTCCTTGCAGCACACCAGAACTTCTGCAAACACTCTGCTATGCCTCGCTCAGGGGGCAGGTTTTGTAGCAAGAGCGAACGTATCTGGAGGTGTGTCTTGGTGTAAGGGGCAGCAGCCAGTAGGTGGGTAATGTAGTCCACAGTTGTCCACAGTTGAAAGCCTTTATCCCAGAAAACGAATTAGCAGGTGTCCGCCATACAAAATGCTGTTTTTCTTTCCCAACACTATCTATAAACAGGAGCAGGGTCCAGTCCAGCGCAGTCCTCGCAGCACACCAGACACTGTGCATACACTCAGCCTTTGAATTAATAAACGCTTTGTGGCCAAGTTGTTTCGGACCTGATCCAAATACCTACAGCAGTTTGAGCTGTGCGGTCCAGCAAAAATTGACCTTGTTTGTCTATGGGAAAATTAATGGGTAATATGCGGCAACTTTGGAAAAAATATTTTTCTCTTCTGAATACATTTTGAATTTTTTAAAGATTCCTTATGAAACTTTGCAGTCTGGGGCAGGGGGCGCGCATCTCTAACAAACTTCAAGATTTTGGGCGAAACCCTTACTGAAATCAAAAGTTATTAATAATTGAAGAGTCCGACTCACCTTAACTATAGTTTGGCTATTGCTGCCCTATAATATATATACTGTGTAGTTAAGTTGTAGTATAGGTTAAGTTGCTCAACCCATAGTATGAGTGCTTTTTTTTGGGTGGCTTTTAACTTTGAATCCTACCCCCCCCCCACACTGGACAAATCTTCACCATACTTTTCAAAATAAGTATAAGGCCCCCTTGGATTGATTCTGTGAAGGTTGGTGAGGTTTTGTCCATGGGGAGCAAAGAGGGCAAATGTATTGGTGGATCCCAAAATTAGTGGTTTTCCTCATAGATGCAATGGCAAAAAAATGTTGCTCACGCCTACAGCCCAAACCGCTGAACGGATTTTCACCAAATTTGCACCACAAGCTTTTGCTTGGTCCTGAAATTTGGTGTAAATCCATTCAATAGTTTTTTTAAATGGGCAAAAAGTAGTTAAAAGAAAATCAGGATATCTGGGTTCGGTCTGCGGACTCACTTCCCTGTTCAGTCCACAGATGGGTCTCAGATTGGTCCAGAGGATGGCGTGATGTCCGCAGACATTGGACACGCTTACTGATTGGATGATGAAAAGCATGAGGTGTGTCATATTTTCTGAAACGCCCGCAATGTTGTATCCGCGGACAGTCGCAGCTGACCGCGGATATTGCGGTGCGGAAAAAGTCTGGAAAACATATTTGGGGTTGTTTGGTGGTGGAAAGAGGGGCTGGGAAGGGTGGAGGAGTGGAAAAAAGATGATATAGGTCTATTTTTACAGGTGGAAAAAGGGCGTGCAGGTGTCATGATAGTCACTGGACACCACAGTAGTCCACGGAGAGCACTGTGAACGGACAGCTTGGGAAACACTTTTCGAGTTATTTGTTGGGTGAAAGAGGGTTTGAAATTGGAAGCAGAGTGGAATAAAGAGTATATGGAGCTGTTTCTATAGGTGGAAAAAAGGGTTTGCAGATGCCGCTGAGTTCACGGTCAATTTCGGTGTCCGCAGACATAGTTTGCATTGGAAGGGGGTTCTGGGCGAGTTTGGTTATTTCAACATGTATTGTATGTACTTGTTATATGGTTTCATTAAATTATGGTGGTTGTGGCCAGTGGTGAGAATTTGAGAATTGTTGGCAGCATGACCATATGCCATGCCCCCAAGAATCTAGCCACTGGCTACATACACTATAGTTATATGTGTATAGTAATTATAGGTACTTTAGGGGGAGTATACAGTACTTGTAATATGATGCCATAATACAATTGAAGTGCAGTACAATTGATGGTAGTGATTATCGAATTTGTATTTGTTTGTAAACATAGAAAATAGGATAACATTTGGTAGGTTTACTTAGATGCAGATGGTGATGAAAGAGAAATCTCTGGTTCTGTCTCTGTGTAAAAACACTGTATAATATGTTAAGAAGGCTAGTTTAAAATGATTAATTGCATACAATTTCACATATTCATGTACTTTTTAGACCCTCATAAACAGTACATTCTATGTACTATGTTTGGTACAACATTAGTGTGTGCTACAGTTTTGTTGTATTGAAATGAAATAATCAATGGTAAAAAAAAAATCCATCAGGATTAAAAAATCCTACTACATTTTCGTGAGTGTAAGTTTGACAGTATGTTTGTTTGAAGTGTGTTGTACTTAAGGGAATGATTAAAGTGCTTAGATGTAGTCTAAGTATATTTGATGTTAGAAGAAGTGGTTTAGTAAGAAGGATTGTGATGGCATATTTGAAGTGTAGTGCAATGAAGGGTATTTTTAAAGTAGTTAGATACCTGTTAGTGTATTCTAACTATTTTGACTTTTAAACCTAGTATTGTAGTATTATGGATATATTTAGATACCAGTTGGCATATTCTAACAATAGTGCTACAGTTCAGTCACTAAATTTGGGTTTGAGGAATATTAAGTAGGCATTTGTTAGATTTGCTGGTAACCAATGTTTTAGAGTAACAGAATTGTTGTTACATTCAAACCAACCACTTCTTTTTTAACAAATGCAGTATAGTGGCCTGCAGTGATTGTGGCACCAGTGTGGCAGCTTATGCCTATTGTTGTGAAGGTTTTCTTGCTAAGAGATACTTGGCCAAGTGTGAAGCTAAGTTTACAGTTGTTTTTGGTACCATCTGCATTGTACCTTACAAGCATTAGTATCAGATATCAGCTATATGATTTTATTTGTACGGTGGAACGGTTGTCTGAATTGCAAAAAGTGCATAATAGGCCATGATTTGCAGAAGCTGGTGAAATGGAACATATTCCCAATTTGGTATGGATACAAACCGTTCATTAGAGATGTTCTGGTGTGAAACATAGTTGCAGAGACTGCATGTATGTTTCCATGTGTATGAAATCTGTAAGATTTAATTTATAGGTATGTTTTGGGTTTCCTTGTACTTGCAGTAAGTACATTGGAAATTCGTGTGGCTCGTCCTGTGTATGTATGGTGAATTTCACTATTTCTATACAAAAGTCCAATTATTGCCTTGTATGTGTTGTCAGGGTTATTTGTGTCATTTCTATGAATGACTAGCATTTGTATACACGACTGGTTTGAGCCGTTAAGTAAAGGTTTTAAACAATTGGTGGTAATTGGAAGAGAAGATTAATTGCTACATTTGCATAGCAATTTACTCCAGTTGTGTTGCTAAATTTAAATGGACCAGAGAGTTGTGTTCTGTGTTATTTGATGGACCTGCATTTGTTTTTTTTAGAAGAAATATTTGTATTTTTGTTTTCTGATGGAGTAGCAGTTGTTTTTTGTTTCTTTGGTGGTATTGTTGGGCGATGTGTTATAGGTTCTGTTTGAATGACTTTCCTTTTCAAAGGTTTCATTTTTTGAGGTACGGGGTACATATCTAGATAGGGGTGTACAGTTCATGTAGCCTGTTGTATACTAGGATGTAGGGAAAGTCAGTGTTGACTTTGTTTGCATCAAAGTTGACTAGGAATAAACCTTCAACTGTACGTACACAGGAATGTGCTACGCAACTCATACCTTCCTTAAAGAGTGTGCTGCCTATGTCAATCAATGCATGATCTAGGGTTAGACCATGCAATTTGTGACTAGTGACAGTATATCAAGAGACAGAGAGAATTGTTCTCTGTGTACGTACATGTCTTTGAAAAGAAGGATTGTGCTATTGTGCGGCTTATTTATTTAACTTCTGCAAGTTTGTCAAAGTGGATGTTGACAAACTGAATGTTGTTATGTGGATATGTTTGGAAGCCAACAACTGTACCATTTTTTCCACTGACTAAACCTTGTTCTACTTCAAGGTTACATTTTAGAGTTACTCTACAGTTTAGACACAATGTTAACATTTTCTCCAATCCAGCTGTGTTGGAGATAGCTTTTTCTAAGCTAATTGGTCGTGCTGTTGCTTGCTGATATGTAGGGAGTATCAGCCATGCACGTTTAGTTTGTCTGTGCAGCCGATATGCAGTATGGGTTGCATTTCTTTTTTTTAAAATGTTTTCATTGAATTGAGTACAGCTTGCTAGGGTTTGCATTAAGGACATGCATTTTATATTTTGTTGAGTTAATTGTTCCATTACATCAGGAGCAGATGTGTGTCGCCCATAGAGCTCATGGATTAGTCCACTATTTAAGATGGACTTTGCATCTTGTTCTAATGCTTTCTAAAATGTTAGCATAGATGAGGTCTGCAGACTGACGCATGTTTTGAGTTAGTTCTCTGTACTGAAAATGTTACCAGAGATTTACATTTCCAATGATGCTGACTGTTTTGCTGCATTGTTTGTGTCCAAATGTTTTGAAAATACGTCAAACTTTTACTGGTGTTAACTGTAGGAGGTCTCTGAAAACAATAACGTGTTTTCGTCAAACAGTTGTTCATAGTCGGTTTTAAGGACTTCTTGCATTCTGAGGTGAATTAAAGCCAACACAAGGTTGAAAAACATGCTTACTTCATCTATTAGGAGCACTTTCATTTGTTTCAGAATTCGGCATACTTCAGTAGCAGCTTCTGCTGACAATTTGTAGTATTCTAATTTGCTTTGGTGTTTCACTAAATGGAGCAGTAGTCGCCGTAAAATTACATCTCCTATGTTGTAGGCAGCTACACCTGTGGGGGCTGTTACAACAGCCGAAACATTGTTGTTTGTTAAGTTTTGTAGAAATGTGCTCATTATCTTAATTAAGAATGTTTTTCCAGAATCAGGTTCACCACTGACATATAGGAGCAGAGGTTTATAATTGTTACAGCTACAACTTTTAGTTTCACGTTTAAAACCATGTTCAATTTCTTTAGTGACTTCTAGATAAATGGTCAGTTGTTCATCAGTTAGCTGTGATTTGAGCAATGTCAAGTCTTCTTCTGATTGTTTATATTAATAAATGGTGTTTTCTACTTCAGTCAAGCAATTTGGCAATTTCTTCTTAAGTTAGCATGAGTGGTTCTCCAGGTGGTCTTGGCTTCCTGCAAGAGAATGTTGACTGCCCTCAGGAGTGTCTTTAACTAGTTGAGCTTCAACTTCTGCCTCTTGTTGGCGTTCATTGTCTAACATTTCTTTGTATTGCTTGAAATTGACATTTGTTATACTGCTTTCATTTGCATTGGATGTAGCTTCAAACGAGTAATGGTTACCTAATAATTCTTCATCTTTTCTCCATTGTTTAAAAAGTTGCAGTAGGGCTATGCAATAAAGTTCCCTTTGTTGGACAATTTAAATGAACATTTGCTGGGTTTGGTAATTTTGACTAGGCTTCCTTCACAAGTTGAGACTACATATTTGCCAGTTGTCTCATCTGGACTGACATTATTTTAGTAGAATTAGTTTTGGGCTATGTGGTACAGGCACATGTTTTCCAAAGCAGGACTTCTGTTTGGGTAATATGTGTCTATTAAAGTGTTTTTTTAAATGTCCCGTCTGTGTCGTATCTGTTGGGATCATTCATGGATATTGTTTCTATCTTTTGGTAGGATTTCAGTACTCTTTTTCGGCATGAAGCTGGACCAAGGTTTAGCCAGACTATGTATTCAGATTTGTCATATAAGGCTGTACCTGTTAAGCAGTCTGCAGCTTCATAGCAGCTGCATTTTATATGGGAGAGCATTTATTTACCAAAGCTGTAACATTTTTGTGACAATGTTTTGTCAGATGATATGTCAACCCAGGGGTCTTTTAGCTCTGTTTTCTCAGCTTTGGTGACATATCTTGCAACAGCAGTGGACTTGTCTGCAAAATATTGTATACCTATATTTGCAATCCACAAGAGGGCAATGATTGCATTGTAATCATTGTTGTACTTATGATGCTTCATCCCTTTTAATGTTGTATGTGATTTTAGGCGATTTGCCTTTTACACTGTGTCTAACAGAAGACATCAAACTATTTACTTGTCCTTTTGCTGAAACTGTTTTAGGGAAGCCAAAGCAACATTTAGTATAGTATTTACCTTTGTTTTTATATCTACGTCACCAGTATTTGCCACACTTATGTTTTTGGAAGTGAAAGATTTGTGTACATAGGTCACTATTTATATATTTACACATATATATTTATATATTTACACATATATATATATCTTCTCTTTTTCTTATACTTTTTTGTTATTTCTTTTTTATATGTGAAACGTTTATGCATAAAGTAAATCACATTGAATGAAAATGTAATAAAAATAATAATCTTTTTTCAAACTTTTTGTGCAGGTTAGTGAAATGGCTCCAACATTATAAGCCATCTAAAACTGTTGGTAACCCCCCTTCTAATTTTCCCCCTCTTGACAAAATCCCACTAAACTTTGCAAAGACATTAAACATTGGGTCTTAAAGCTTTTTTTGCAAATTTGTACGCAATTTGTACGCAGATTCATGAAACAGCACCAAATCTATAAGCCATTGAAACATTCTGGAATGCCACCCCCCTAATGTCACCCCCTCTTGGTGAAACAGCACCAAATCTTGCAAAAGGATTCGGATTGGGGTCTAAACTTATATTGCAAAATGTCATGCAGTTCCATTGAATGGCACCAAAGTTATGAGCCATCCAGAAACTGTCATTCACTGACCCTATAATGCAAAAATATGCATGGATGTCAAGTTCGCAAACATCTCAGCAATGTCCACAAACATCTGAGATGTTCACGGACTTCAGAAAAATGAAATACCTGATATTTGGCTTTTTCTGGACGTATCCTATCCTCATCACACCCCACCTCCCCAGAGAATTTTTCATTAGTTTGACAAGTGTAATATTGTGTTTTTTTATATATTTTTACTGCGATGTCTGCGGCCTACAGGTGCAGTCCGCAAATCCAACATGGTGTCCGTTTGACGATCATTATGATTTTAATTAACCAATCTGCAGGCATATTTAATGTCCGCAAATGTTACATGGCTCCCTGATTGGCCCAGAGATGTCAGCAGACACCGAATCCATAAATCAGTCCACGTACCGGACACAGATAGCATGCATATTTTTCTACCTACTTTTGGCCCATTTTTAAAAAGTCTACTCTACGGATTTACACCAAATTTGCAAAACCACGCTTTCGGGACCAGGCCACTGCTGCTCGCTCAAGTCTGATGCAAATCAGTCCAGTGGGTTGGGCTGTAGGCATGAGCAACATTTTTTTCAATGTGTCTATCTGAATTTCAAATGTTTTGGGAACCCACTTGTTTCTTTGCCACCCATTGACGAACCCTCAGCAAACTTCATAAAATCATTCAGAGCTGGCCATATACTTTATGTGCAAACATTGGTGAGTGTTCCTTGAATGCCGCTAAAGTGGTAAGCAGCCCAAAAGCTGTTCATCTTGTGGGTTGAGCAACTTAACCAAAACTACAGGGCCGCTTCCGCAGACCCTGTCATATATATATTCCATATGATATATGAGAGAGAGAGAGACAGAGAGACAAAGAGAGAGAGTTGAGTTAGATGGTAGGATACAAACCATATTATGCACACATACCATAATTATTTTTATGTAAACATAGCTATTTGAGTTCATATTCACATTTCCCAAAGACACCAATGCATCTCAATGCTGCAGATAATTATGAATGAATAATCTCCTATTTGAATTGCTAGGTTGCAAGCAGGGCTGCTATGTTTTCATCAGTAGGCCTTGATTTTAATCCACTTGCTTTGCAAATTAAAAGCATTAAATTTCACTAAGGCAGTAATGATGAATATGTTGAAGCGTAAGGTATGTAACCGGGATGGCAGGATTGCTCAGGGTCAACGTGTTATTCTTGTAAAGAATTACTAGGAGGGGTTCCATACCTGGTCTTGCACCATCGATGCTGGTCTCCGAAAGTGATATGAGAAGCACATTTATTTATTTTTAACCAGCGTTCTTGCTGGATGAATGATGACACTTGAGTCATACATTCACAAAAAAGGGACTAGTCATGTAGCACACCTTCGATGGCAGCCACGTGAGTGCTGCTACAAGATGCAAAGTAACTACTTCCTCGATTTGAGGCACAAAGCTTCAATTTGGCTCAGAAATTCAAATTTGGATAAGATTAAACATGAATACTTTCATAATGGAATATTTGCTGTGTTTCATGAAGACACATGCAATAGCCATCAGCACTGCTTGTTATAAAATATGGTATATTACCCATAATAAGAGGACACATTTGGGCCTGCTTTCCCATTGAAAAGCACGTTTGTAAATCAAACCCGATGAGTCTTCCTAAATGGAGAATGTATCTTCTTAGACTTTGAGATCAAATGTACAACAAGCAAGAGCTGCCCCTTCCCCACTTCGCTCACTGTCCTATGAACATGTCTTTGGTGGTGGTGTTTTAAATAATTTGGGGTAAGTCCTGCAGCTAGACTGCTAGTGCTTTATATGTACTAGCGCGGATACTGGAGCGCTCCAAAAGTCCCCCTGAGAGTATTGGTTACCAAACTTGCCACTATCCTAGTTTACGTGCCAGGGTGCACTACAGGTAATCTTTAGACAGTGGTGTGCAGCACTATTATATGCTTTACTATTGCATATATGGGAGTGCCTCATAGGTACCCCTAAAACAGTTACTTGACCTGAGGATCACTATACTAGAACCAATATTGGCAATCCCCATAGGTGGTCCTTGGTAAGTTTGCATGTAGTTATAAGAGATTAAATAATTGGGCCTGATTTACAAAATGTTTTCAATGGGTTTTTGACATCAAGGTGCAATAAGTGGTACCTTATTGCATCACCTGTTTTAGAGGGATGATTTTTGCAGGTGTCACTTTAGAAGCAAGTCTCTGCTTGTGTCACCTGGAGTGTTTGGTATTCTGTGTGATTACACCTTTGGGTATGCTGTTAGTGACAGGCAGGCACTGTGAGGTAGGAGAGTGACCACTGGTTAGGCCTGGAGAAAAACAGCCAGTATGTGTCCATGTTTATGTGAATATTATAGCTTTGCCCTATAGTTAAGGTGAAACCTATCATCCATAGGAACTGTGAACATTCTATATCTAATAACTTTTTACAGATCAGCACAAACTTTTGCAAATATACGGGCCGATTCATGGAATAAATGTGCGCCGAATATGGGAGCGCAAGCGTGAAAATCGCAGCGCAAGTGTGAAAATCGTAGCACATGCGTGCCAAAGCCGTGCACATCGATTCATGGAATTCAGTGCACGTGTAAATCCTGAGATGTGCGCTAAAATCATGGGTGACACACGCGGGCGCACATGTCATTAAACGGCAGGGAAAGCGCACATAGCGCAGCGCACACAACAAAAGTGGGTGGCACACGGGGCATAACACACGGAATGGGGAACAACGCGTGAAAATGTGGGCGTTACAGGGGAAGTACAGGAGGAAAATGCTTGCAACACCCCCACGCGCGCAATCAACATGCATTCATGTAATCGAACAAGGGAAAGGCGTGCGCCAAACAAGATGCGCTAATCCGGAAACACGTACGCCAGCAGGAAGCAGACGTAAGCGGCCCCGCGCAGCATAAAAGTGTGCGCAAACAACAAACAAGCTCAGACGCTACGATGAATATACCGTTCCTCGCAGCAGTGATCGTGGGACACCGCAGGAGGAGGATAGCCAGGCCCCTTATTTTTTTACCCAGGACCAGCCTTTTTGGGATGCCTGATGACCAGGTGTATGGGAGGTACAGGTTTCCACCACACATAATCCTAGACCTGGTGAGGGAGTGGGAGGATGACCTCACATCACCCACCCTGTGCTCGCAAGCACTGAGCCCCTTGGAAAAGGTGCTCAATGCACTGCACTTCTTGGCTACTGGTTCATTTCAGCGGACAAGTGCCATAGTGGGGGGGTCACAGGCTACGCAGTCACACTGCCTACACCAGGTGTTGGCCATCATGACTGCACACCCCTCAGTCCGCAGGCACATATACATGCCCAGAACACCTGCAGAAAGGCAGGCTGTTGTCCAGCAATTTTATGGGGTGGCACATTTCCCCAAAGTCCTAGGTGCCATTGATTGCACCCATGTGGCTCTACGTCCACCCAGGGCCACTGAGCACATCTATCGGAACCGCAAGCACTGGCATTCCATCAACGTGCAGGTTGTATGTGATGCCAAGGGAATCATCACCTCAGTATATGCCAACTATCCAGTGTCCAGCCATGATAGTTGATAGTTTCATATTCAGAATGTCACCCCCAAACCGCGACCTGGAACCTGGCCGGCATGGCGACACATGGCTAATTGGTGAGTATAAATGCCTCTGCACATGCATGCATGTCAGAAACTGAGAAATGGGAAAAGCCCACTAATGACAACCATTATCACCTCCCCAGGGGACAGTGTCTACACTCTGAGCACCTACATGATGACGCCAATTCGGAACCCCACCACAGCACCCAAGATAAGATACAACACAGCCCATATTGCAACCCGGGGCATAGTGGAGTGCACATTCGGAGTGCTGAAGTCACGTTTTCGCTCCCTTGACAGCTCTGGTGGGCAGCTGCTATATGCGCCCCCAGTAGTGTGCAGGATCATAGTGGCAGCATGTGTCCTGCACAACGTTGCAACCCACCGGGGCGTGCAGGTGGACATGGTGGTGCCCCCACATCACGAACCACATGCACGGCCGCTGCGCATGGGAGGTGAAAGGGCACGTGGTGAGGCAGCGCGTACCCAGCTGTGGCAAATTACTTCACCTAAAATCCCATCCCTGCAGAGTGCACACAGGCCTGGGACATACCAGTGGACAATCAATGATGATGACAAAAGGGACAGTCAACTGTCACAACCATACCAGCCTGAGATTGTTCATCTGGAAGTGTTACATTGTGTGCATCCCTATCTACTTAAAAACACCCAATGTTGTGTCACAAAAAGACACACATTCATGCAGCAGGAATGACTACCCTCTTGCAAAATACCACATCAAAATAGTACCATGTCACCCAACCCCTCCCTATCTCAGCTCCCCAACACACCATGGCATGCAATGTGAAAGCAACCAAATGAATGCACAACCCATGACACAAGTGTCACAAAGTGCACTGTCCCTAATGTAAACAGGCCACAGACAATATGCGCTCAGCAATCAATAAGAAACAGCACCCATGAACAAATACTTACCAGCAACACAAAACATCAGTTCAGGATGAACTGTGTCAACATATGACTGTAAAAAATATAAGTAGTGCAGTCTCACATCCTGACTAAGGCAGCACATCGACCCCTTCCAACTGCAGAGTGTTGCTGTCAGGCAAATGTCTCAGTGTACTGCATACAACACGAACTGCATCTGCAAAGGAGATGGCCTTGTGAAGACATGAAGAACCTACATGTATATAAGGAGAAAGACATGGATGCACAAGCACATATCAATACACCATGCAGTGTAGAATCCAACAACAATCCCCACTAGGGACATACACACAGTTTTGACTACAGACTGCCCACACAACTCATGGGAGCCCAATGTCATTGTGTAAATTACTGTCACTTGGTCACACCCTTTGCAAGCCCATGGAAAGGGGAAGCAGGAGGGGTGTGTGTGTCAGGAAACCAAGCATCTAACCCAAAGACAGGACAAGCCTGCATGTGCCCAGCTGGAATACACAGGGGATGCCCATGGGAGCCACACAAAGCAACACACCGTAAGAAAAATATATAAATGTGTGGACCAGGGGGAGGGGGAGAGGCCACCCAGGAGGTTCAAGGTACAGGGTGCACCCCAACACCCACATGTGTGGATGTTGAGAAAAAAAAATACCTCCATGGGCTCATGGCCTGCACAGCTACGCTACAGTGGGAGAACTGCCGTCGCTCTCTTCACCCTCTGCTGCTACATCAGGAGGTGGCCGTGACATGGGAGGCAGCCCACGCAAAGCCCTGGTATGGTCCTCCATGGCAGCAAGCATGCGGGTCTGGAAGGTTTGGTTCTGCAGGATGATGGTACGGAGATCACCATGCAGCACCTCACGGGTTGCTCGCATTTCTGCCTGAATGGCCTCGCGTGATGCCCGGAACTCTGCACGGGTTGCCTGGAGCTCAGCTGAGAGTGAACGTGTGAGCTGCTCCAGCTGCTGTTCTGACCTAAAATTCTGGGAAGCCTCAAGTTCACCCACAGTATCTCTGAGGAACCCGTGTTCTAACCTCAGGGCTTCCCTGTGGGCCTGTGACTCTACAGATATGGCTTCGTGCAGAGCCTCCAGTCCAGTTTGTCGGTCCTTGTTGGACGCCAACATGTCCTCCCTGTGTGAGTGGCAAATGGAGTCTGTTGCCTGCTGCTGGAGCTTCATCTGCCTTTCAGGGGGAAGAATGGAAGTGGCCACCCTATCCATTGCCTGAGCCATCATTTCACACGCTGCTCCCTGTTGTGCTGCAATACTGTACATGGAGTTCTCCCACACTGTATTGCCTGGTGGCGCACGGCCACCGCGTTGAAGGGCACCACACTTGGGGCAAGGCGATCTGCACCTTGCTGTGCTGGCACTGCCTGAGGCTGTAGGACTGCATTCCTCCTTTGATTTGCTGGTCCAGGAACAGGAGGAATATTGTGGAATGTGTCCCTGCATCCGTAACCACCACAGGCCAACTTTCCAACACTGACATCCCCATAGAGGGGTCTACCCCCGGTGCAGGTGGGTTGGACAGAACAGCATCCCTGCCAGAAACGCTCACCTGCGATGGCACATATGTCTCACTGTCCGATTCAGCACCTGATTCATAGAGGTCTGCGGAGGTGTACCCAGAGACACCCGTGGACAGTATGGTCTGCAGGAGGATTGGGTTTTCACCCACCACCACCCCATGTCCTCCACTGGTGCCCGGTTGTGGCTGAGATTCCTCCTGGGTCTGCGCCATCTTCTCCTCCTCAACAGCATCAAGTACCTCATCACTTGCAAAAACATGAAAGACAACAAATGGAAACAGGCATGAGTACCATTGCACACACATAGGCCTGACGAGACAGAGATCCAGTACATAAATTGCACATGTCCCACATGAATATAACTCTGGCATGCATGCACTGTCAATGAGTTGGAAAGGGAGCCAAAAAGCACACACTGAGGACTCCAAGATGGAAAAGCAGCACAAGTGCAGCATGCTGGATCTCACTGGCAGCACACATTAGCCTGTGAGTGGCATGTCCAATACACATACATGACGCATGGCATCACACAGATGTCACGTAGCATAGCCATGGTACATTTGACAACTACAGCCATATGGTAGGAAATGAGTACTGTCACCCATCCATGTGAGACGGACATGATGAGATGAAACATGCAAAATAGTGTGACAAAAAATAAATGTGCCACACGCTGCAACACATCCAGTGTTCACTGATACAGTGATGTCAGGCAGATGAATACATCAATGGTTGGTCACTTCACCATGACAGAACACAACAGTCATGTTCAACATTCAAACAGGGCCCAAAAATGATTGTGTCCAGCCCATTACTCAATCAGCCTGAATGGTTAAATCATTCCCATAACAAGGTAATAAATGTGGGCCATTGTGGGGTGTAATGTATGACAGAAGTATGTCACATATGTGGCAGTATGTCAAAAAAATGTGTCCTAGAAATGGCAAGGATTGAAACAATCAGGCTGAATGAACAGGAAAACATTTTGAACAATGTAGTTGCAAGATGACAGTTGAAGGGCAACTGCAGTAATCTGGTGGAAATTGGCAGCTGTGGTCAGAAGGGATACTGTCATACCCAAACCAAAGGCTGGGGAATAGTTTTGAGGGACCTCATGGATGGGCCATACCAGTCATGACTATACAGCCTCACCTGGCACTCAATCAGAACACATCACCCAAGCAACATACACATGGATTGCACACACATGCATGGACACTCACCAGACAATGCTTCAAAATCTGGTAGGTCTCTGTAACGAAGGCTCCAGTGACAGACTCATGTTCAGTCAATTGGTCATCCTCTGGTGGAGACCCACCGCCAGTCACCAGAGTAGAGGCATGATTGGAAGCCAGCTTGTTCTTTGCTCTGCGTTTCAGGTCATTCCACAGCTTATAGCAATCATCAGCTGTGCGCCTCACAAATCCAAGGGCACTAATGTGGTCCGCGATGGTCTGCCAGTGGGTCCTATGTTGAGCAGGTGTAGTCTTGCACCCTGCAGTCACCACCATTTCGCGGCTATGTGCCAACACATAGGCCACAAGTGCATCTAGTTCGGCGTCAGTGCCGGAGTGTGTAGCCGTGTCTGAGGTCCCAGCCTGTAGTGCAAGAGCACCCTTCTTCTTCTTTGAAGGTGGTGCGGATCCTGAGTGGCTTACGCCGCTCTGGTTGGTAGGGGCAGAAGCGCAGGTAGACTGGGTACTTGAAGTTTGCAAAGGCACAATGAATAAAGGTCTCAATGCAGACATTAGCTGCAGGGTGATGTTGGTAGGACCAACCTCGGTGTGAAGGACTTGGACCAACACTGTCCCGGCTGGGAGACTCAGAGCTGGGGTGGATTGAGCTGCAGCTGCCCCTGCAGCCTCCTCACCCTTGCTACTTGGGGAAGCAGATGACATTGCTGCCCCAGATCCACGTGGCCTGGTGATAGCAACTTTCACCACCACACGTGGCTTAAACTTGTTGAGTCAGAAGTCAGCCTGGGAGTCATCCTGTGCCGGTTCAGTTGACGATATGGGATGGTTTAACAAGGGCTGAGCTGGGATAGTGTCAGCTACATTTCCCACAACCATTGGGAGGGGACATAGGTGGCCCCGATTGGTCCTCCACACACTGGCCTCTTGGGGCACCCTGCAAATCCTGGCCACATCCCCTACCATGCCAACCTTTTGGAGGTCGGCCACCTTTGCCTCCCTTACTGCTTGGTCGCCTCTCAACCATGGCACTGATGTTGTTGTGCATATGGGAGTTGCAGTAAACACTTGTCCTGGGCAATTGGGGTGAAAGGGGTAGGGTACCAGATGGAATTCGTACCCTAGTGCTCTAGAAGGGCTGTCTGTGACCTCGGGGGGAAGATGACGGGTCACGTAATGCACAGGCACCCCAAAAACGCTTACGCGCTAAGGGCCTTTCCTCGAATTACACGCTGATGTGCACTTTTTTCACGTGCCAAATCACTCCGTATCAAGCGGGCCACGCGACAACACATGGAAGACCACACTCCTGCCCAAAAGGCCATTTTCCTTCCCCCCAGCCCCGAGCACCTGCCCTCCTGCCATCTGCTGCCTGTCTGCCTGCTGCCCACGTGCCCTGCTATTTGGTGCCTGCACGTCAGCCATCTGCAGGTGTCCAGTTGCTGTGTCCACCCCTGCTGGAACAGAAGACTCCCGACTGGGATACCATCGATCCACAGCCCAGCCCCAGGACCCAGTTGCCCACCCACACCTGCCTCGGGGGTCACCATGTCGGGACAAACACCATCCGAGACCACTGGCGATCCCCAGCCAGAGAGGCAGAGGGCCACCAGCTTCATTGAGAATGGAAGTTGGTTTTTCTGGTGGAGCAAGTTCTGGGGCATTATGATGCCCTCTTCACACCATCACGTGGCAATAAGGAAGGACGGGAGAGGATCTGGGAGGACGTAGTGGTTGCCATCAATGCAGAGGGGGTGGCAACCCGCGACATCAAGCACGTCCAGAAGCGCTGGGAGGACTTCATGTCCAGGACCCTCAACAAGGCCTGGCACCTCATGAAGACAGAGGATGCAGAGGAGTGCCGGGTCAGCCTGACCAACATCCAGATGAGGGTCCTGGAATGCATATGCCCAGCGCTCCACACCCAGATCCTTCAGAGGAAGACCCATCTGGAGTTGAGCGGTAAATGGCCATGCATTGCTGTGTGAAACAGGGCATGTTGCAGTGTGCTGGTAGTCAGCTACTGGCCTGTCTGTGTAACATAGGCCATGTATGGATGTGTGTGTGCAGGGACATCACGGTAATGCATGTGAGACCAGTAATGCGTGAACCACATGGATGGTGCATGTGTTCCAATGCAACATGGGGAGCAGCATGCGGAATGCACACATGACTGCATGCCTGTCCCTGTTCTTGGACATGGATGGGGGGTGACAGATGGGTACTGCTCTCATGTACATGTATGGTGTACATGTCTGTGTGTCTGAGAAGCGTGTGTGTGACTTTGAAATGCCATGGATGCATGACACATGTCCGTGATGATGTGTAGATTCACTTATTCAGTCTAGTCACCTTTGTATCCACTGTGTCTGTGGTGTACGAGCCATGATTCATGACCCTCCGGTGATGTGCGTGCATGGGATCAGTATGAGCCATGATGCACGTGAGTTTTAAGGCAACATTTATGTCAATAGAGGCCCTTGTACATGGATGCTGTTGTTGATTGCATGCGCCGTGCCTGTTTCTGCATGTGTGTTGCCTGCATTGACCCATGTGTTGTGGAGGGACAGGATGGAAGTGACGTTTGACAGTGCCACTCATGTGTTATTGCTTCCTGTCTATGGGACTATTGTACAGTACCCTGACGCTTGTGTTCTATGTCTCCCTCTACGCAGCATCGAGTGAAGAAGAGGGCAGAGACGGCGCTGTGGAGCACAGCGGCGGGGATGCCTCCACTGGGTGGTGACGCAAGGCCCAGCCACCCTCCCAGGAATTGCCATCATCCGGGATCGAGGGGACTGGTGCCGCGTGTGCCACTACGGCTGTAGCGGAAGGGACGGGTGAGCCCCCACAGGGGCTTGCAATGGTGGAAAAAGGTGTGGAGACATCCAGGTTGGTGGTCTCCACAGAGGAGGAGGAGCCCGCTACTGAGCCGCACATGGGGCCTGGTGGGGTAGTAACACTGGTGCAAGTGGTGCAGTCCAGGGCCAGGGTCAGGAGGCAGAACAAGTCGCCGCGGAGGGGCCTGTGCATGTCGCTGTCCCTGACCCTGTGACTGCACCACCATGCACCAGCAGGGATGCCCCGTTCCAGGCACGTCCACAGGTAGGGGGGGAGGCCCACGTCATCGGGCTCTCCACTACCTGTGGATGAGGAGTCCCATGACCATATGGGCTCTGTCCTGATTGGCGTTGAGTTGCGCACGCGTGTCTTTAGTGATGATGTGCGTGCTTCCTGGGGGGACCACGCACACCATCACGAAGAGCTGCGTGGCAACGTGGCACAGTTGGGAGGGGCCATGGTCGGAGGGTTCCTACATGTGTCCCGCACTCTGGCAGACCTCTTCTCCTCTGTGGAGACTATGCACCAGTCATTCTCCCTGCCGTCTTCCGGCCCAGATTCCACCAGGGCCCCCTGTGGACCTGGCCTGACCAACACAGCCAGCTTGGTGGAGATCCCATCCCTGCCACAGTTGGGAGTCGCCGGTCCAGCAGGGGTGGACACCCCACCAACTGGAGACCAGCAGATGGAGGATGTGCAGGCATCATCGGTCAGGGCACATGGACAGCAGCAGCAGCAGGCTCAAGGTGGGAGCGATGATGGCTCTGGGCCATCAACATCAGAGGGGCAGGCATCAGCCAGAGGGCAGGTGGACCCTGGAATGGGAGTGTCTTCCGTGTGGCTGTGGTTGGGCTAGCGGATAAGTACGAAGCGGCGGCGGGCGGAAGAGGCGCGGCTCACCATGGTCAGGGCGGAGTTCTCCATGTGCAGGGCGTTGAGGCGGGCTGAGCGCCTCAAGGCAACTCACAGGGAGTTGGAACAGGCCATGACTGCATCCCTGCGAGACCTTGGGGCCAGGGCAGAGGCCCGCCTCCAAGCAATTGACATGAAGTTCGATAATGCCCTGGCCCACAACATCACAGAGTGAGCCGTAGGACTTGCCCGCCACCATTGTATATAGGTAGTTAGTGGGAGGTTTCCTTTCTGTTTTTATTTCTTTTGGGACGCTTGGACAATGCCCCACGTTTTTGTATATAGTTCTTCACTAGGTAGTTTTTATTTTTATAGGTTTCATTTACAAGATTGGGCACATGGACCCTGGATTTGTACTTTGTAAATAGTTTGACATTGGATTTGGCTTCTTATTTTTTTTTTTCATGGATCAATGGTTGTTTTTCCACTTTGGATTTGTTTTTCCAGACTGATACTTTGGACATGTACTTTTAGATTGATTTGGATTTTGCTTTCATGCTTCTTTGGTTTATATTTTGAACATGCAGATTTTCATTATTTATTTCCATTTTTCTGTGTTTCATTTAATTCCCTTGCTTTTGTGTTCAATACATTTTTATTTCCCAGTTCAATGTCTGGTATTCTCTCTTTGGTTTCATGCATGTCACAATGTGTGTTTTCTCAATCACATGGACCCATTGTGTGGGTGTGACGGAAATGTGTTGATGTCCATACTTTCCATTTGGTATGTCTCATGTAATGGGGATTTCATTGTGGGCTGGATGTAATACCTGGTTGTGTGTTTGGACTGGGGTGGCATGGGGTGTGAATTGGGTGGCCATAAGGGCCATGCTTGTGGATCGTCATGACATGTGGGGGGGATATGAGTCGGGGCCTGCTGGCAGGTGGCCGTCAATGATGGGTGGGTGAGTGGGTGGGGGGACATGAGTCGGGGCCTACTGGCAGGTACCTGTCAATGATGGGTGGGTGGGGGTACAGTGGGATAATGAGTCGGGGCCTGCTAGTAGGTGCCTGTCACTGCTGGGTGGGTGAGTGGGTGGGGGACATGAGTCGGGGCCTGCTGGCAGGTGCCTGTCACTGCTGGGTGGGTGAGTGGGTGGGGGGACATGAGTCAGGGCCTGCTGGCAGGTGCCTGTCAATGATGGGTGGGTGGGGGTGCAGGGAGATATGAGTCGGGGCCTGCTGGCAGGTGGCTGTCAATGATGGGTGTGTGAGTGGGTGGTGGGACATGAGTCGGGGCCTGCTAGCAGGTGCCTGTCACTTTCTGGGTGGGTGAGTGGGTGGGGGGACATGAGTCGGGGCCTGCTGGCAGGTACCTGTCAATGATGGGTGGGTGAGGGTGCAGGGGGACATGAGTCGGGGCCTGCTGGCAGGTGCCTGTCACTGCTGGGTGGGTGAGTGGGTGGGGGGACATGAGTCGGGGCCTGCTGGCAGGTGCCTGTCACTGCTGGGTGGGTGAGTGGGTGAGGGGACATGAGCCAGGGCCTGCTGGCAGGTGCCTGTCAATGATGGGTGGGTGGGGGTGCAGGGAGACATGAGTCGGGGCCTGCTGGCAGGTGGCTGTCAATGATGGGTGGGTGAGTGGGGGGGACATGAGTCGGGGCCTGCTAGCAGGTGCCTGTCACTGCTGGGTGAGTGTGTGGGTGGGGGGACATGAGTCGGGGCCTGCTTGCAGGTGCCTGTCAATGAATGGTGGGTGGGGGTGCAGGGGGACATGAGTCGGGGCCTGCTGGCAGGTGCCTGTCAGTGCTGGGTGGGTGAGTGGGTGGGGGGACATGAGTCAGGGCCTGCTGGCAGGTGCCTGTCACTGCTGGGGGGGTGAGTGGGTGGGGGGATATGAGTCGGGGCCTGCTGGCAGGTGCCTGTCAATGATGGGTGGGTGGGGGTGCAGGGGGACATGAGTCGGGGCCTGCTGGCAGGTGGCCATCAATGATGGGTGGGTGAGGGGGTGCAGGGGGACATGAGTTGGAGCCTGCTGGCTGGTGCCTGTCACTGCTGGGTGGGTGAGTGGGTGGGGGGACATGAGTCGGGGCCTGCTGGCAGTTGTCTGTCAATGATGGGTGGATGGGGGTTCAGGGACATGAGTCGGGGCCTGCTGGCAGGTGCCTGTCACTGCTGGGTGGGTGAGTGGGTGGGGGGACATGAGTCGGGGCCTGCTGGCAGGTGCCCGTCAATGATGGGTGGGAGAGGGTGCAGGGGGACATGAGTCGAGGCCTGCTGGCAGGTGCCTGTCAATGATGGATGGGTGGGGGTGCAGGAGGACATGAGTCGGTGCTCACTGGTGCATGGTGACATGTGGGCTGGCTGGGAGGCATGGCCAGGGTTGATGGGCAGCCTACGGTACATGACCAGGGGTGCAGGGTAGTCCCCTGTTGTGTGGACTTCCTGCAGGGGCTGCGGAGGGGGTAGAGGGCACACCTCGGTGGACCCACACTGCCAACTCACTTGTGAATCTCCCCACGCAACCCTCAGAATGCACGTACCCCGCTCGCACAAGGCCTATCGCGTGTGGTTCTCCACACAAACCCCTGAAATACATGTACCCCACTCGCACAGGGCCTATCACGTGATTCTCCACGTGCACCCCCGAAATAAACGTACCACGCTCGCACAGGGCCTATCGCATGTGAAACTTCCCGCGCACCCCAGAAATAGACGTATCCCGCTCGCACAAGCCCTTTCACGTGTGATTCTCCCCGCGCACCCACCAGAATACACATACCCCGCTCGCACAAGGCCTATTGCGAGTGGTTCTCCACGCGCAACCCCCGAAACACATGTACCCTGCTCGCACAAGGCCTATTGTGTGTGATTCTCCACGCGCACCCCCGAAATACACGTACCACGCCCACACAGGGCCTATCGCGTGTGATTCTCCATGCGCACCCCCGAAATACACGTACCACACTCACACAGGGCCTATCGCATGTGAAACTTCCCGCGCACCCCAGAAATAGGCGTACCCCGCTCGCACAGGGCCTATCGCGTGTGAAACTTCCTGCTCACCCCAGAAATACACGTACCCCACTCGCACAAGGCCTTTCGCATGTGATCCTCACCGCGCACCCCTCAGAATACACGTACCCCGCCCGCACACGGCCTGTCGCGTGTGATTCTCCACGCGCACCCCCAGAAATACACGTACCCCGCTCGCACAAGGCCTATCGCTTGTGATTCTCCACGCGCACCAAACAAATACAAGTACCCCGCAAACACAAGCCCTGTCGCGTGTGATAATTCCAGCACACCCCAGAATTATACGTTCCCCGCTCACGTGATTGCAGTGTAGCGGACCTATAAGCTGATCCAGGGTTAGCGCGGGCCTTTGCGCTGCATTGGGGATTTCAATGGCTTTTCCTTGCGCAAGGGGCGTTCTTGGGGGCGTAACTGGCGCAAGGGATGTTCTCTGCACCAGCGCTCATTATGGCTTGGAAATTCCATGAATATGCGGTGCGCCAGAATGCTGTTTAGTGCACACGGCTGGTGCACGCTGGCGCACGATCCCTCTCTGCGCCGCTCGCGTGCGCTGCCTCTGTGCTGAAATCTATGAATTACCCCGATAATCTGAGGACCAGGCCCCACAAAACTGCAAGACTTTGTGCAATCCATGTCACATTTCAAAAGATATATAGCGTAAAAATAAACTGTGTGTTTTTTCTCTTTCCCATCCATTTTCCAATAGGGAAAATGTTGAGTTTTTGCTGATATGCGCAGACCAAACCGCTAGATGGATTTGTGCCAAAGTTGGGCATAAAGCGCTTTAAGGAAATCCTTTGTTGGTATGGCTAAATCCATCCAATTGTTTCTTTTTTATTTGGCATAGAGCAGGTTGCTCCTGTACCCACAAAGTGAGTTACACCACCCATTATGCATTGCTGGTGCCAAAGCTTTTCATTTCTGAAAAATCTGTCATTACGCAATTGGAGATTCCAGATCTTGCATTGTTTTTGGAAACTGCCCTCAAATTATATAAGGGGTATTATTAGGGTAATTTTGAGGCTAGACAACATGTGGTCAGGGTAAGAAAGGATGATTTGTGATGGCTTGGAGTTTGGGAATAGTGTAGTTTGTTTTCCGACCATTATTTTGAGATCTCGATTCAATTTAAGTGGCAAAAAAAAGAGTAAATAAATTATAACTATAATATATTGAGATGTAGCAATCACTGTGATTGCTAGTTAGGGGAAGAGACATAATTTAATAATTTAGGAAGCATTCTTTGTTTTAATATAAAATAAATAATTACAAGGCTTGCTTCCTAAATTAACTTAAAATGTCTGGGATGGGATATTAGGGGGCTATTCATTTTGGGGGGTCTTAAAGCTGTTTTAAACGTTCATAATTGCTTAATTACATGAATAAAATGTCCAACAAAAGACAGAGGGAAGCCTATGTTTGGTTGCTATATTCTTTATTTGATTGGGCACGGTTTTCACGTGACATAAAAGTAAAGATCTTATTTTTCTACTCACATCAGCAGGGAAGACTTCTACTTTATCGCCCCTCCCTCTTCTTTATTACAATACCTAATTAGCAACCCAACCAAAACCTCTACCACTTTGTCATCTCGGTAATGAAGAGTATTGTTACCTATTCCCCAACATCACTCTTCCTCATCCCAGGACCCAATGGTAATCTTACCTTTACCTTCACATTCATCACAGTCCCTCCACCACACCACGTCACTCTTCCTCATCACAGTCCCCCTCTCCCTTCACCTCAGTCTTCCTCATCATAATTCCCCCATACCTCCAGCTCACTCTTCTGCATCATATTCCCCCACTTACCCCACCCTTTTCTTCCTTGACCCAAACCCCACAGCCTCACTGCACTCTTCATCCTAACAGTCATCCTCTATCCCACCTGACTCATCCTCATCACAGTCCCCCACCTAGCCCCACTGCACTAATCCTTGTCACAGTCCCTCTTTTCTGCCACTTCACTCTCCCTCATCACAGTCTACCACTACTTCCTCCTCCCTCTTTCCCATCACAGTGCCCCACTACCCAACCTCACTCACATTTGATACAATCTCCCACTACTCCAACCTCACTCTTCCTCATCACAGTCCCCCACTAACACGCCTCACTCTTCCTTATCACAGTCCCTTACTACCCACACCCTACTCTTCCTTGTCACAGTCCCCCACTGCCCCAACTTCACTCTTCTTCATCACAGTCCTCCACCGGCCCACCTCATTTTCCTTGTCACAGTCCTGCACTGCCTTAACTTCACTTTTCCTCATTACACTGCCACACTAACCCAACATCTCTCTTCCCAATCACAGTTACACACTACCCCCTCGTTTTCCTCCTCACAGTCCCCAGATCCTCTGAGCTCACTCTGCCTCATCATAGACCACCCTACCCTCACCTCACTCTTCCTCATCACAGTCCCGCACTAACCCCATCTCATTCTTCCTCATCACAGTCTGCTATTGTCCCACCTTACTCTTCATCACAGACCCACAGCCTCACCTCACTCTTCCTTGTCTGAGTCCCCCACTCTCACCATTTCACTCTCCCTCATAACAGACCCCCACCTACCACCACCTCACTCTTACTCATCACAGTCTCCCCACTACCATCACCTCACTCTCCCTCATCACAGTCTACCACTACTTCCTCCTCCCTTTTTCTGTCACAGTCCCCCACTACCTAACCTCACTCTTCCTTGTCACAATCTCCTACTACACATACCTCACTCTTCCTAGTCACAGGACACCAATGGTAATCACTAGCATTGCCCTCACATCCCTCTTTCTTATCCCAGTACCTAAATATTAATTCTATCTTTACTGCCACCTCCCTCTTCCTGATCTCAGTACCCAATAGTAATTCATGTCATTACACATACAATCCTCTTCCACTTCCCAGTACCTAATGGTAACCTTACCTTTACCCCATATTCCTCTTCCTCATTTCAGTACCCAATGCTAACCATACCTTGATCCCACATTCCTTTTCCCAGTCCCATTACCAATCAATAGTCATACATTTACCCCAAATACTTCTTCCCCACTGCTCCCACATCACTCTTCCTCCTCAGAGTCCCCAACTACCCCACTTCACTCTTCTTCATCACAGTCCCAAACTAACCACACCTCACTCTTCTTCTTCACATTCCCCCATTACCCCATCTCAAACTTCCTCATCATAGTGCCCCACTACTCCCACCCCCTCTTCCTCATCACAGTCCCCACTACCACACCTCACTCTTCCGTTTTACAGTCCCTTACCACACATACCTCACTCTTCCTCACCACAGTACCTTAATGGAAATCAATAACATTATCGCCACATCCCATTTTCTTATCCCAGTACCTAATAACTAATCCTATTTTACTGTCACCTCTCTCTTCCTCATCCCAGTGCACAAATGAAATCTTACCTTTACCATCACCTCCCTTTTCCTTGTCACAGTACCCAATGGTAATTTTACCTTTACACCATATAGCTCTTCCGTGTCCCAGTACCCAATAGTAGTCATACCTTTACCCCCACATCCCTCTTCCCCGTCACAGTCCCCAACTACCCCAACACAATCTTCTTTGTTGCATTCCCCCACTGCCCATCTCACACTTCCTTCTCTCAGAACCACAACACTAATCACTAGCTTTATCCCACATCTCTTTTCCTCATCCTAGTACATCATTAGTAATCCATTCTTATTTAGTCGTCTCAAGAAAAGATGAAATACTTGATAAACCAGATGTTGCGTAGCTGAAGAACAGACATTGATTACAAATTATATGACATCAGTTATGTTTTCAGACAAAAAGGCAGAATTACAGATGGTTAAGGTTTAGCATAACAAAACCCTTGAAATTCAGTGAAAAATGTTAGTTAAAGACCAGTTAATGTGAATACGTTTAGTGCAACAAACCCCTTAATATCTAGTGAAAAAACCTTGAACATGTTAGATCCCATCAGTAATGATATCATATCAGAAATCACATAGGACACCACTTATGACCACCTCAAAGAGCTTATTCGATCCGCGGTGCAGGAGCAGGAGCTCCTACCTACACTGCTGGAGCAGTGCAGCACTTGAGGAGGTGAAGCCGCAGCTTCCGTCCCTCCAGGTAAGGCCCCGGACCCGGCCTGCAGCACAATCCATCTGCGATTATAATTTTGTCAAAGCGCGAGTTAAATGCGCACCGGCACATACAGCACCCCGTGCCTTTGGTAATCCTCAAAGGGAGGCACTCCAACCTCAGGCACAGGCTCTATCTTGGCCTGCAGCTTTACCTAGCTGTTCGTGGCACCATTTAAATGAATGGTCACCTAAATAGGAAAAGGCCCTCTCTTCCTGCATTTTCTTCACCCCGTCCTGACGATCGCATCGATTGGCTGACGGTGTCTAGAAGTCAGCAAATCCGTCGCCAGGAGGCGCGAGCCGGCCATCTTCACTGAGGCTGTGGAAGAAGGCATCACCGGCCCCAGCCTGCCCACTTATTCGATCCGCGGCGCAGGAGAAGGAGCACCTACCAACACTGCTGGAGCAGTGCAGTGCTTGAGGAGGTGAAGCCGGAGCTTCCCTCCCTCAAGGTAAGGCCCCGAACCCAGCCTGCAGCGCAACCCATCTGCGATTATTATTTTGTCAAAGCGCGAGCTAAATGCGCACCGGCACCTACAGCACCCCGTGCCTTTGGTAATCCTCAAAGGGAGGCACTCCAACCTCAGGCACAGGCCGTATCTTGGCCTGCAGCTTTACCTAGCTGTTCGTGGCACCATTCAAAGATGGTCGCCTAAATAGGCAAAGGCCCTCACTTCCTGCATTTTCTTCACCCCACCCTGACGACTGCATCGATTGGCTGATGTTGTCTAGAAGTCAGCCAATCCATCGCCAGGAGGCGCAACCCGGCCATCTTCACTGAGGCCATGGAAGAAGGCATCACCGGCCCCACCTTGCCCACTTATTCGATCTGCGGCGCAGGAGCAGGAGCTCCTACCTACACTGCTGGAGCAGTGCAGTGCTTGAGGAGGTGAAGCCGGAGCTTCCCTCCCTCAAGGTAAGGCCCCGAACCCAGCCTGCAGCGCAACCCATCTGCGTTTATTATTTTGTCAAAGCATGAGCTAAATGCGCACCGGCACCTACAGCACCCGTGCCTTTGGTAATCCTCAAAGGGAGGCACTCCAACCTCAGGCACAGGCCGTATCTTGGCCTGCAGCTTTACCTAGCTGTTCGGGGCGCCATTCAAAGATGGTCGTCAAAATAGGAAAAGGCCCTCACTTCCTGCATTTTCTTCACCCCACCCTGGCAACCGTATCGATTGGCTGACAGTGTCTAGAATCCGTCGCCGGGAGGCGCGAGCCAGCCATCTTCACTAAGGCCATGAACGAAGGCTTCACCTGTCCCAGCCTGTCCATGCCTGACCCTGCCTCCTGCCAGGATCTCTACACCCTAAATCTGGCTGCCACCGGATAGCGCTTCTCCTAAGGTACTGTGACCCAATCATGTGTCCCCCACTGCCTGCACATCTACCCCCCAAGTGCTAGACCCCTCATTGTTGTACCAGCCCTACGCCCATTCTTCAGGACACCACAGACCGTCCAAGCTTTCGCCGAGCCTAAGATTGTACAACTGAAACTATTCTACAATACTAATCATTTCAAGGTGTGGCGGCCCGCAAGCATCGTGTGACCTACCAAAATACTGGTAATGCCATGACTGTCCTCACACCAATAATGGGTGATGTATGTAATACCTGAATATTAATCTAGTCTCTATTAGTAATACTCAGCGCTGCATTGACTACCTAAACCTAGCACCAAGTATTATAGCTGCCTATAGCCAGTTGCTAATGCTGATCAACTCTAGTTGTTTGCGCAACCGACTCTAGCCTGAAATGAATGTACATGCCACGTTGCTCACATATACCCACTGTGCCCCAGGTCAACCCGGCTTAATAGTCATTGCATACTACACTGCACTGCGAGCCATAGTACCCTGCCTCTTCTGCATACTGTTTATCAGGCACTCCTAGCAAAAATCGGATCTGCCTATTGCAATTCATTGTGCTTTTACAGTTCTCTGATGCCTTTGGTGTACTGTGTTTTAGGCATTTTTAGCAAAAATTGAATCTGCCTACTGCAATCTACTGCGCTTAGGGCACCTGACTACTTTGAATACCATGTGTCTAATCTTACCAATCCATAACTGATTATGCCTACTGTGACCTTCAGGTCCCCACGGCATATCATGCCTGAGTTTCCCTAACAAACTACAGCACACCCCGAATGAATGTTAAACATGCCAGGCCACAATATCTTTCTCCCTAACCTCCTACTAGCTGCCTTAAAATTCCTTGCCTTCAGCTACATAGACCATCCTAACGGAACCACACCTGAAAAGTATAGAGTACACACTCTCAACCCGCTAGCCATGGATGCCATTCCTAGTAACCCTGCCCTCTCTATTTACACCTCTTGCAAGTCTCTAGGGCTCTATACAACGACCCCTTGTACCACAACCATCAGAAACTGTAAACTGCGCGCTAGACTCCCTAAATTATACGAGCCTCTGACCAGATCTTTACCTCCCACCAACAAGAAAACTAACTGGCACAGCATTACGACCCTTAATACTGCCTCACAGCCTACCTCCTTGTCCACTCCTAGTGCCACTGCTACTCAGACTATCACACCCCACACCAAGGTTAAGGCCTTTACCAACCCCACTCCATGCTCACCTACAGGCAAAACAGATAATCAGCTCCTCAAAGGAGCCCTCCTCAACGCTAGGTCCCTGGTGGTTCACACTATTGACATAGCTGACTTAATCTCAGAAGACAACCTGGATTTCCTAGCCACAACTGAATCTTGGCTACATGATGTTGCAGGACCCGCTCTTATGCTAGCCGTCCCGGAGGGCTACACTATCTCCAGACATGACAGAGATGGATCCCGAGGCGGCGGATTAGCTATCATTTCCAGAAAGAGTTTATCTATGAGAATAGCTTCTCCCCAAACTCTGAAATCCTGCGAATCCCTCTCCATTAAACTCCCGTTAAGCAACTCCCAAACACTCACCATGCATGTAATATAAAGACCTCCTGGACCTATTGGTACATTTGAGGAAGACCTGCATAATATTCTTGCCAGCAATCGCAATCCTACCTCCCAAGTACTGCTCCTTGGAGACTTTAATTTGGGTTTTAACGACCCCTTAGATAAACAGGCCTTACAAATTGCCAACTCTCTCAACGCTTTAGGAATAACACAAAAAGTAAACGAACCCACGCATATCAAGGGAAGAACTCTGGATTGGATAGCTGAATATAACTGCATAGCTACCATTACCTCCATCACCCCCTTATCTTGGACTGACCATTCCCTTGTTTCCATGATCCTATCTACCACCACACCAACCATCCCTGCCCCTCAGGTAGCACCACCATGTCTCACCAGAATGAAAAAGAACATCACAGTCGACAATGTGATTCCTAATATTCAACCTACCCTAAATTCTCTGCCGGATAACCTCGAACCTAGCACTCTGGTGCAGGAATACAATAAGATCATGCTCTCCACATTGGACAAAGTCGCCCCTCTCAAACTAAGATCAAGCAAAGCCAAAGCACACCTCAATAAGTGGTTCACCCCACAACTAAAGGATCTGCGACTGCTAAAAAGAAAATGTGAAACCGCCTGGTGGCTCTGCCTTTCCAGTGAGAATAAAACTGAGCTAACCTCCACGGCACTACAATACAAAAAGGAAATCTGTCTGGAAAAACGCAACTCGTACAATGAACGGATTTCCAACTCTAACTCCAGCATGAAATAACTATTTACAATATTAAGAAAACTAGAGTCACCCATCTCCACACCTGGTATCTGTACCAAAAACAAGACCTGGTGCTCAGAGATCCAGGTAGCGTTAACTAACAAAATAAAGACCCTACAAATAAAAATAAAAAATAAAAAAGACGCTCTGAAACTGCCAGAGCCAACTACTCCCCTCCCTCCGGATAAAAAAACTAAGGATCAAAACAATAGATTCCGTTTCACCAAAACTTCCATTTTAAAAGTTGAAAAACTATTCTTTCTCTTAAACCTTCAAACTGTAAAGGAGATGTCTGCCCAGCACACATCATAAAAGACGCTGCGAGAGACCTCTCGCCATTCATCTCCAAGCTAATCAACGCCTCATTCACCTCTGGCACTATCCCAGCCAACCTTAAACAATCCTGGGTTCTCCCACTTCTGAAGAAGCAAACTCTAGACCCACTCATTGCCACAAACTACCACCCGATTACGACAGTTCAATTTTTACTTAAAATCTTAGACAAAGTTGCCTACTCGCAGATACAAAAACACTTTGAGCTACACAACCTCCTAGGTGTTAGACAATCAGGATTCCACCCATTACACGGAACGGAAACTGCACTGATAGATCTGAAAACACAAATTGATGAGCTGAGAGACCAAGGGAAGACAGCACTACTGTTGCTTCTGGATCTTTCAGCCGCATTTGACTTAGTGGATCACAAGGTCCTCTGTAGACACCCTGACTCAGCAGCCCACTTCTCCACAGATGCTGTCAGCTGGATAGACTCATTCCTGAGGGACAGAACCATTAGAGTATTCTCCTCATCTGCGGTGGCTGATCCTACCCCAATCATGTGTGGGGTCCCTCGGGGTTCATGTGTGTCTCTCATACTATACAACATATTCACCAAGCCATTGTTTGATGATTTGGACCTTCTGGGTATCACCTACACTAACTATGCTGATGATACACAGATTCTCTTCCCACTTTCTGGGGATCACGGTAAGGACTTGGCGCTGGTGATTCTACCTCATCATTCAGGCATGAATGGCCTCTCACGGCTTATGCCTGAATGACGACAAAACAGAGTTGATAATTCTTGGCACCCCCTCCAACATCTCCAAACTGGGTCATGAATACGCCTCCTTCATTATTGATGGCAGCAGTATCAAAGTCTCAAAGGAGGTAAAAACCTTAGGTTTCTACCTGGATGCCACCTTGTCCTTCAACACATAACTGAAATCCCTGGCCTCCACCACAGCCTACACGTGCAAGCTTATCAGAGCTGGCAAGCCCTTCCTTTCCAACGATAGCTGCATTATTCTGGAAAGAGCACTAATCCTCTCCAGAATAGACTACTGCAATGCCCTCTATAGTAGCGCTAATAAAGCCAGCATCCAAAAACTACAAATACTTCAAAACAACACCCTTAAAGCTGCACTAGGCACGAATAAAAGAACACACATAACTGCTTTCAGACACTAATAAAATTGGCTATCCACCAACAATAAAATACAACTGAAAATCGCCTCCCTGACACATAAAGCTTTACACAATGCAGCTCCCAGCTACCTAACCAACAAACTGTCCACGAAAACGTCCAGTAGGCCTACGAGAGCAGTCTACCCAAACTGCTTGGTGGTACCAAGATTCAAATCTTCCAAGATTGGCGGCAGCAGCTTCCCTGTGAAGGCCGCTAAACTCTGGAACTCTCTGCCATACGAGTTGAGAAACGATCAACCATACCCACTCTTCAGAAAGAACCTCATTACTCACCTTAATTTGACTGAAAATCAGCACCAACCCTAACCACTGTATAACAGCATACTCTCACTCCAGACTGTAAACTACTGTATATTATGCTGTAAATAACTCTTTGAAACTTACTATATATGTAAACTATTGTATACTACTGTACTCTATGATGTAAATAACTTTCTTGTATGCTTATTATGAGCCCCACCTATTTGGGTCCTCACGTGTCAATCTATATTGTTTGCCATTTGAAACCTTTGTAAGCCTTGCATATCCTTTTCTTTTGCTGCGCCCTGCTACCTCCGGGTCTGGTGCGCATTAGAAATTCAATAAATAAACAAACAATCAAACTGGTAAGTACCAGTCATAAGGAAATCTTTTGGTCTGTGAGTGAAATTATAGCATGCATTCCAAAAAAACATGCAACATGCCATGTCATTTTTGGAGGTCCAAAAGCATTTGTCAAGCATTATAAATAATGGTAAAATAACTACAGAAATGTTTTTTTTACATAGCTTTCTACAACTTCAGATGCAATACACTGTGAGTCAGCAACCTTTGGAGGTCCTCAGGATTTACATTACAGCTTCCACTAGCCATTTCCAGCCTAGGCAATGGAGAGGGATCATGGGAGTCATGGTCCAAAACATGTAGCAGAATGCTGGCATCAATCCCTGGTACTAAAATTATTACAATTTTCTTCCCTTCAGTACATGAGTTCTTCCAGCCTTGATAACCCTGTCCGCTCGCAGCATGAAAGAGTTTTTCAACTTGGTTTATCTTTGCAGGCAACCAGTACTAACTTTCACCATTTGACATGGTGAAGACATACTTTCTGATTTGTTATATGGACAGTAAGTAGTCTGATATATGAACATACAATGATTTCGGAAACTGTTTCTTCTCATGCATTTGTATTCTTTTTTGGTGTAGTACAAAGGCATAACCTGCATAAGGGACTGTTTTCAGAACAGAGTGATAAAGGTATCAGAGCATCTCATCAGGGACGTCATTTCAGCAAAATGCCAGGGGTAGCAGAAGTGACATCACACGACCCTGACCCCTGATGACATCACAGGAAGTGATGTAATTTGACCCCACCCCGAAGTGATATCGCGGGAAGTGATGGAACACGGCCTTTCACCCGTTGACAAAACAGAAAGTGGCATCACATAGCATTGTACACTACGAAAAATATGGTTACAATATCACTATAATGTGATGTACATTTCATACAATAATGGATCACCATATGTATTGTTAAGATCAGTGTGTATAGGCCCATATTAGCAAATTAATGTGAATGCAAGCAGACGCCCATGACCAAATGATAATGATGTGTGTTATATAGCACTTACGCTTAATGCTTTATATAGAAAAAATATACACCCAATATCACCCAAACTGTGTTGGTACTCATTTATCGACCTCAGAAGGATGAAAGGCTGAGTTGAGGCGTTTAAAACAAACTAAATCATTGACTCACCCCCTGAAGTGTGCCTGAAATAAACCTTTAATGAGTTTAGCAATTATTGTATTGAATGCCAGAAAGACACATTTGGTATTCCTATTCTTTCTTATTTAGGGTCAGTGCAGAAAGTGTTAGACTTGTGGTACTCCTGTTCTTATATTTGTTTTATATTTGTTTAAGGGGCCTGAACAAGAAATCCAGCCACTCCAGAGGTAAAGAGCCACGTGATGCTAGCCACAGCCCAGGAGCTTGCATTATAAAAAAATAAATAAAAAAAGGGTTTTTTTGCTATTTTTTTTTTAGAGGTCGCAAGGGAGACCCCCGAGGTCGCAAGGGAGACCGCAGAGGTCGCAGTTGCAACCTCTGGCGACCCCTAAAATATGTCCCTGTATCTCATCATGTTAAATGCTCGTTTATTGCAGAGTAGCACTGGTGTTTAAAAATACCACGTTGTAAATGGACAGTATTTTTGAATGCAAACTCCATTTAAGCTTTTCATTTTAATCCACCCTTATATGTAGAAAACACGCTTTTAAAATGTTGCACCTCTCTCTCTTGCAAGCGTGAACTGCAATGATGCCATTGATGATGGCATAGGTGATGTCATATGTGATACCATTTGTGATGTAATGCCATGTTGACCAATAGGTGATAATACAGAGAGCAGCATCACAGTGGATCATAAACCTATTAGTCTTTGTGAACAGACAACACAGTTTTCAGGTGAACACCGTAATACCCTTCAAATCCAGAAGCAGCTTGATGCTGGAAGCCATAACTCGGTTTTCAATAAGAAATGGTTTGCATGGTGTTAGGGGGAATTTTAACTTCAGTACTAACGTTTGCTGGACTTAGGGTTTGTGTTTTCTTTCCTCCTGAGTGAGTGTGACCTTTTTCTCACTCCCTCATGTATTCTTCCTGACTAGGCTGTATGTGTTTTACTGTTATATGGAGTCTGACAAACTCCATAGGCATCTGCTTTTTATATAGTGACACACAGCACCTTAGGTGCAGAGCCACTCAGAAGTCCCTTGGACCTGTCTTACTGTTTATTTACATTTTCTTGGGTGAACTACCATTCCCAAGAATAGTGATATGATCCCTGTCTTACTTACCTTTCTCTTTGTGGGACCAGCACACACCACCCTATGTGGAGTGCTAGGGGGTTACTTAGTAATTCCCTCTCCCACTTCTCATGTAATATTTTTTGTTAAACTAACCTACTTTAAATGGCTGGTGTCAGTGGGTTACCAGTGTGCATTTCCAATGCAGGCCAAACCCTCTGCTGCAGTACAGCGCACATGGGTGACCATTTTTCCCAAAATGGCCCCTGTCTTCTTTTATCACCATTTTCAGTTTGGTATTTTTTTCTTGGTTATTACTCTGTTAGTTGAAACGGGTTTCAGCTCTTTGTGTGTTTTGCTTTTGGCGGGCTTCAGCCCTGAATCCCGACCAAGCTCCAGTGTGTCTGGAAAGGCAGCAAGTGAGGGAGGGTCCTTTGTCTCTAGGTGTGCCAGATTGAAACCACCCTGACTGGCTGGCTGTCCTAAAAGGACAGCCACCCTCCTGTGTGATTGACAGCCTAGGTTGTGAATGAATGGGAAATCACATACAAAGCCAGGTTTTGGGACTAGAGGCAGAGGCGACCAGTGGAGAGGAACATTTGAAGAAGAAGATTTGACGAGACACTGGCAGCACCCACCTGGACCACAAAGTGCCCAGTGAAGCCCTGCAGCTGTGCTGACCCGGTTTTCATATCCACTGGGAAGACCTGTACGGGATGACTTCCTTCCTTGGGCTGGTGGGACCAACTATCCTCAAGACAAGCTTCCATTTGGTGCAACCGCCAAATTGATGTGCCTCACCAGAGCTGCAGAAGCCCAATGCCCGGGTGCTGTGACTATTGAAGAGTGCATCATCCTGAGAAGGCCAACTCCATCCAAATCTACGTGGGCATCCAGAGGACCCTGTAGAAGCAGTACATCCAGAGTCCCTTCACCAGAGTCCAAGACCGAGGGACCAAGCTTCTTCAAACCAGAGTTTTCGTTCTTCATTTGACGCCGAGTAAAAGGTGCCAAAATACTGAAGTGCCGCTGAAACAAAGGAAATCCATTGCAGGGGAGTCCCTCTCCCGAGTACTGCCACAGGAGCCCACCAGACATCCTCCTTTTTGTCAGCACGACCAAGGTCCAGGAAGAAGGGTCTGCCAAGCTATAGCAAGGTGGAATCCAGCTGGAAAAAATGTCCTTGATTCACAGGTACTGTGGGGCTTGGGGTTTTTGTCTTTTAGCCTTAAGTTGTGTCCCATCTTGCGAAGTACTTTTTGGTGTTCATATCAACTCTCCTACACTGGCCTAACAGTGTGTGCTCTCTACAATGTAGCTCACTTGAGTTACCGTGATTTCTTCTGAACTTACTGACTTTGTCAAGACGTTGGGCTGCATCACGATTTGGGCGGTATCCCAGTGGTATTACTGCCGGGATACCGCCTGGGCTAATAGTGTTACCGCCACCCGGTCCGGTGGACCCAATGGGGCATTTTTTGTGCAATTAGCATGCGCTAATAGCGCTGTCCTAATTGTGCCCAAAAATGGGCATTACGTTGGGGCTTTTAACCCCAGCTTAGAGCTGGGGGTAAATGCCACCAGACTCGTGATTGGGCAGACCCTTAAATGCTGTGGTAATAGCTCACATTACCCCTCTTATGCTAAGCCTGGCTGCTCAGTCACGCTGCCAACTTGTTTAGTACAGGCCTATTTTAAAAGGTGAGTTACCTAATACCAAGCAGATAAGTCTTGTGTAGTCCTCACCAGTTGGACTGCACTAATTCTTACCTAACACATGGACTTAAGTGCTTTGCTTGACAGCACTTCCCCATTTCAAGTTTTCCCCTTCTAACCTCCATCACCAGGTGACTTGGTGACACGTGTCATACCCTAATAATACAGTTCACTCATTCTAAGTCACACAGAAGCACTGTTAAAAAGTGTTTCTCTGAGACACACATCTCTCTTCTCAAATACGTACAAATATATATATATATATATATATATATATATATATAAAGAAATCAAGAACAATAAAGAATCCCAAAAAGAACACTTACAACTGATATAATTGCTGTCTTCATTTTAAACTATAGTAACTTCTGGAAAAACGTTTTCCAAAAAGTCCTTTTGCAATATTAAAAGCTTCACGTATTGATGATCTAATTCTGACGCAACCTCATATTCTAAACAGTGTAATATGGTATTAATATTTGACAGCATGATGATGCAACAGAAGTGACAAGCATGACTCAAAATCATTCCCAACATCTCTTGTCAACAATGATCTAATCCTGCTGCTCCCGAGTGATCTGATGCATAAATAATGCATTGCTCTGTGCGCCTGCAAAAGCTGCTCGAGCTCGCTCGGGCTCCATGTACATCCTGTTGCATCCTAACGGTATATATTGATAAACACCTGGTGTGGAATTTCTCTTTTCCAGTATTCATCGAATCGTTAGGACAAGTTAATTATAGATCTAGAAAATCTACACAGAAACGCACACAGCACACGTTCTCCTTTCACTTTGTCTATACGATAAAGACCGACATTTATTTTATAATTGTCAAACAATGGGTGATTTTATTTGAAATAAAATGGCGTTTCACTCAGGAAATCTATGCTTTTGTTCAAAGGGATTTGTCATTTTTTTCAACCTGAAATCTGCCAGCTCTGCTTAATTCTGTTTTTTCTTTGGACACATCAGGGGTAACCAAAGTAAACGGGCAAGGCAAAGCCAGTAGGTTTTGGCTGTCATATGTCAAGTGCAGATTCAAATACCCCAATAATGCCAATACATGCCTGGCAGGTGTACGCTCATATGTGCATTTGTTCCCAACATATGCCATGTGCAGCTTCAGACTGCCCAATAACATGCTACATTAAACGCCCATATGGACACAGGAATGTATGTGTAGTAAAGCAGCAAATCCTTGATTGGTCTTTCCGCGTGAAACCCATCGTCCCAGTTATTTCTGACAATACTGTGGCTGCAGCCTATTAAGAAAGGCACTTCTTAAAACAGTTTCCAGACCTTATTTTTTTAATTAATCAATAGATCTAAAGCCGTGAGCTGGTGAAGAGACATGTGATTTGTGAGTTGGGCAGCAACTTTACCCAGCTATGGTTGATCAAAGGGGAGATTTCCCACCATTCTTAGATTCCCAGTTCTTAACGGTCATCTTGAACTCAGGAGCCAGTAGGGTGGCCGCGTCTGTTGTCTGTGATCCGGGTTTCTGTGATGCCCCGGGATGGGCAGGTTAGGGAGAGTGAGACAATGGTAAATACTGGTGGTTTTCTAGGCAGCAGCTCTAGCATGGACTAAGGCAATATCAAGTTGCCTAGGGTCCAGCCTTTTATCAATGCTTTCATTCATGGTGGAATGGCAAGGCGCGTTTGCAGGTTGCGACAAGTCTCTGGATCTAGACAGGTGTATAGGTCTTATGGGTGCAGAGATGCTATTTGGTGGATCCCAAAAAGAGTGACCTGTGTGTCCTCAAAGGGACTGATATTTCTGGATGTTGAAATCTTGTTATATGTGGGTATGCCAGATAGAGCTCTGGTGGCATCTCTCATGTGTTGTGATGATGTCTCTGTGTGGGGTGGTGATGATAAAATTAACGAAGAAATATTTCAGGAAGATATTATTGACTTGGAGCATGATAGTTATTTCATTGTAGATGCTGATTGGGAATCTGCTGTTCCTGAAACCTTTTCATGAGATGGAGAATCAGCTGTCACCTATGTAAAGGCAGTCTCATTGACCAGGTAAAACCTGGTAACTTTGGTAGTATAGCAGTTTGTATTGGTAGTGTAGAAAAGGAGATCTGTAATTATTGGCTGAAAAATGTGGTTGCTATAACAATCAAGATTACAACATAGAATTTAGTTGTGCCATTTCTGCTAATGATAGCAGTGGGGTAGGCGAGCTGTTTGAGCTGATTGAGTGGTGCTGCTGAGGGTGAGCCCTGACTGAACAAGGCTACACGAGGGAAGAATTCCTGCTAGAGGTCCTCAAGCCCAAATAATGAAGTAGTCAGAGTGATGAATATGTAGGCGAATGGATAAGAAGGATGGAACAGACTGGGTAGTCCAGGTAGTCCTAATGGCAAAGCATGGTGAGTAATGAAGACACGAGAGGTCATCTTCCACAGTGGGTAGGAGCAGAGTTGGGATGCAGTTTGAAGGAACCTGTGATAGGGGTGCAATGTTGCTGCATGTCCTAGTATTGGATTGTTGGTGCTGGTTTACACTAGAAATTATTCATGATTGGATAGTTTTGGGACTGGAGACTAAGGGTATGTATGGTATATGGTAAAATTATGAGTATGAGCGAGGTTTATAATCTAACTGTAGCGATCATGTCAATATAAGAAAGGGTACTTACAGGAGTGCATGGGTGAGGAACACTACTGTCAGATTCATGGGAAAAGGGGGGCAAGCTAGTCAATGAAGCAAAGAGGCATTATCTTTAGCCAACCTGCTTTTTCTGCGGCCACTAGATGATTGATTCCTAGGGAAATCGCATGTATGCATATGAGAATTGCCCATGCGGGTCTTCTACTCCATGTAGAATTCACAGAGCAAACCCTGACCAGTTTGAGGTAACTACAGTCATGTCATTTTCATTAATGTAAACTGGGTCAGCTCCTGTCCTTTCTCCAACTTCCAGCCATCCTTAATTGCTCCACATTTTCCTTTTACCCTCTTCTGAACCGACCCCACCTCCAAATCCACCACAGTGATTCCCATTTCTGTCTTCATGACCCTTTGGGAGCCACATGTTATTCAACTATGTGCATATAATCTTAGCTCTACCGAAATGTGTGTGGTCTTGTGCACTCTGACAAGACAGCTTTTACTGGGGGCTCCGTTCATTCTCTTTTCAGTCTACTTTCCCCTAAAGTAATTCCACAAAGGGATCCAGTTCCTTTTCCCTGAACGCTTAAAACTGCCAAGCCACCTCTACTTGTAGCTCACCTTATGTACCCCTGGCACCCTTTCTTTCCAATGAAAAATACAACTTTCCAGAGTTATGGGAACAGTGCTTGACACAATTCATTCCCTCCAAGAACTCACCCGGCCTATACCTTGTGAATAAAACAGGGGAAAACAACATTCCTTTAGTCGTGCCATAGGCGACTCTAGAAACAGTCATACTTTTCTAACTTTAACACATGTTTAAAGTGTTGTTATTATGAGCATAACTAACCAAATGGCACATATTTCTGGTTTGAATACACGTGTACTACAATGACTATGCTATGCTTCCCCTATGCCGACCCTTCTTTTCCTGCTGAGAGTCTTGTAGAGATGTCCTACCGCACACCTCTGTGCCTCTAGATAGCCACTCAGAGGATTTCCAATGCACTGCTGTGACAACTCAGATATGGAAGTGCACTCCTGCACAGTTGTGGGGTGTCCATAATGGGACAGTGCCTTGATTTCCAGTATAGAGAAGCTAGGGACTGCTGGTGGAAAAAACAGCTTTCCCCTTTACATGCAGTAATCTAGCTCATGCATGCCGATTGGCTCATGGAAGGGTTGTATACACATTGACCTAATTTAGAAGGTCAATTAGGACGTATATGCGGGGGGACACCCCCTGCAACCCCATACCCAATCCAACCCCCCCCAATCCCCTTATATTATTTATAATCCAAAACCAATCCAATACATATATAAAATAACTAAAATAATATAAAGGTCAATTGTGCAGAAGGTCAATTAGGACGACTATAATTAGGTATATTGTGCAAAAGGTCAATTGTAAAAGGTCAATTTGGGTAATACCCATGGAAGGCCAGGGGTGTTTTGCTATCCCAGCCCTGCATGGTCCATTGAGCATGCTAGCTGTGGTTACTGCATGCCCTCATCATTGAAGGGCCTCTCCGGTGCATCGTCAAAGACGAAGCCTTCCTCCCAAACTTAATGTGTAGCTCCAATGTAGGCGCAGGAACAGGGAATCAGGTAGAGGTATTGAATGACAATGATCCCAGAATTCTGCTCTCTGATTTTATGCGAATGCCCTGGAGCTGACAGTGTGGATTCTTGAGTCAGCTGCAGGGCTGGTGGAGCAGGTGAATAAGCACAACAACACACTGGTGTGTGTGCGTGGATGTAAGGGTTTGTCTGGGTGTATGTTACGTGTGTGTGTTTGTGTGTGTGCATATGTGTTTGTATTTCTCTAAGTGTGCAGGTAGGCATGAGTGAATGTTTGTGTGTATGCGTGTGTGTTGGGAAAGCAGTACGTGTGTGCGCATTGGTGGGGGGCTTTGGTCCTTGCAGGTGGGATGGTGAGTAGTGTAGCTGTCAGGTTCGAAATCTTTGGACAGTGGCTGAAAGTCAGAGGATTTAAGGGGCAGAAATGGCATATTAAGGCACAGACAGCATGGACATTTCGTCTTACAGTGGAATTAATGGTGTTATTGAGGAAAGAAATGATGTTTTCCTGAAGTGGCAACACTGGTATTATTGGTCTTTGCCAAAATGAGTGTGTTTATGAAGTGTGCATACTGGCATTATTAGGCACAGCGAACACGAGTGTGTTCTTATGGTGGTGAAACGGACACCAATGCTTTTGTTATTGGGCACATTGAACAATTTTGTTAATTCACATGAAATACTGGCATTACTATGTACAGTCAATTGTTGCAGTGGCCACGCTGACATTGTTAGTCACAGACCTCATAAGTGTGGTATTGCAGTTGCAATACTGTAATATATTGGCACAGCCCACATGGCAATGTCTTCTGATGTGCAGGTAATATGGAATATTTGAAGTTAATTGCTGATTTGTCCATGATCATAGCCTGCAGTGTTTGTATTATAGTGTAAATTACAATTTCAACTGTACTGTACATATTTCAGTTTTATTTAACAAAACTACCTCTATATAAATTAGTTTGTGGCAGGATTTGTGGCAAAGTGTTGTTCATTGAACAATTCCACACCGTTTCACCAATCTGCACCCCATTTTGCATAGTTCACAGTTATGACCCTCTGGACATTACTGGCTACATGGCATTTGGACACCCCACCTATTTCACTGGATTAGGGCAAAAGTCAACATTTGTTTGTTGGTTTATGCCTTGGCGAATCATTTTCCTTATACAATTCCACACCGTTTCACCAATCTGCACCACATTTTGCGTAGTTACCTGTTACAACCCTCTGGACATTACTGGCTACATGACATTAGGACACCCCACCCCTTTCCCTGGATTAAGGCAAAAGTCAACATTTGTGTGTGGGTTTGTAGGTTTGTGGCAAAGCGTTGTTCCTTATACAATTCCACACTGTTTCACCAATCTGCACCAAAATGTGTATAGTTACCTGCTATGACCCTCTGGACATTACTGGCTACATGACATTTGGACACCTCACCCCGTTTCCTGGATTTCAGCACAAGTCAACATTTGTTTGTGGGTTTGTGGCTTGGCAAATCACTGTTCCTTATACAATTCCACACTGTTTCACCAATCTGCACCACATTTTGCATAGTTACCTGACACAACCCTCTGTACATTACTGGCTACATGATATTTGGACACCCCACCCCTTTCCCCAGATTTCAGCACCTTCACACAAAAGCTAGTTGCCTGAAATCGGCGAAACATCAATGTGGTTGTAGAAGGACCAGTCCCGACATGAGTAACAAAACTCCAGGCCATAGGATGCACGGTTTCCAAGATATTTGCACTGAAATGCACCACAATGAACAAGTGGGGAGAGAGAGCACAGAAGGTTGCAGTATGCCGCAGCACACCATCTCTCGCCTCCCCCCAACGTCTGCTCCGGGATATGTCAGCCAGTCACAGGGACCCATTCTCAGTGCAGTTTACTGCAGGTTGCAAAGCACATCAAGCGATAAGCGAATCGGAACAGCGACCTATTGGATCAGTGTTATAATTGTCTATCTACAGAACCCGCTTGGAGAATGAGTACTTCTGCTAGTAAAAATTAAGAGATAATATTAAAAAAATGTTTCCCAAACCCCAATGCTTGGAACTGATGCAGCTGCCCCCAAACATGCCCTATCCAAGCTCGATCAGATTTATTTATTTTATTTATTTCATTTCTTTACAGTGTCCAGAACCGTAGGTATCACACAGCGCTAGTACATAGTATGGTTGCATAGCATAGGAAGCATATATACAAATCGGTGCTGGCAGCACTGTGGAGCCAGCAGAGTCTTAGTAGGTCTTAGTCGTATTTATTAAACAGGCAAGTTTTCAATCGTTTCCTGAAGAGGGTATATTAAGGTTCTTCCTGGATGGAGGGCGGAGGGAAGTTCCAGTGTAGGGGCAATTACACAAATGCTCACTCCCCCTGCTCTCTTTTTGTTGTTTCTGAGTGTGGATAGGACAAGGGAGGATGATGAGCGAAGGCAGCAGGGGTTGTCTTTTTTGGAGAGCTGCTGGTTGAGGAAGAGGGGTGCGATGTTATGGATGCAGCAGTGAGTGATTGACAGGACCTTGAACTCAATACTAGCTTTTAACTGGTATCCAGAGGCCCTTTCATCTGGCTTCTGAGATGTGATCTGTGTGTTTCATATCCCATGCAGAAGAGAGGGCATTGTTTTCGATCAGTTGTAGTTTCATGATGTTTTTGGAAGAGGTGCCAGAGACGAGGTTGTTACAGTAGTCCAATTTGCTACCAATGGTGGCCCTAGCTTGAGTAAGGCAATTGTCTGGTGAAATACATTTCCTGCTGAGATTGATACATTTTGTAGAGTACGCTGTACAGGAGGCCAGGGCATGACATGCTTTTGCATGGAGAGTTCTGCATCTAGGTAGACCCCAAGGTTTTAACATGACAGGAGATGGGGGTAGGGTTGCTGTCAATTGGGAAGGATGTGAAGGCAGGGTTCAGTAGCTTGAGTCTTAGGGGGGCGTTGCACGATGAGGAGCTCTGTTTTGTCATCATTGAGACAGATATTGTGCTCAGCCATCCAGGTCTGAATGATGCTGTGAATACGGTTGATGTTAGCTAAGTCTAGAGCGTGGTCTCCAGTTTCTGCAAAGGTGACCTACCTACATAGTTGCTGTTAAACCACAAAACCCATGTAAAGAGAGGTCTGACAATAAACCTCCTAGAAATTTGTTTAGATTGTGTGTGTCCTAAGCAGTCATACATGGTCACTATTTCCATAGGTAGTGACAATGTCTCCTCCACCTTTTAGCTTCTCTATGAATGCATGTTGATGTCCTGTAAGCACAGCGTGCAACTATGAAAGCAAGTCACAGCTGATGAAAGACACTAAACTCTTTACACTGTTTAAACTAAATGAAAAAATAAATTGTATTAGATCAATCCAAATGATTTATTTTGTTATATGTTTATATCTATTCTTCATATGTGTGTTATTCTTTCTTCTGAATTACAAAGTGGTGCCTGAAGCGACTCTCAATGAAAAGCCTCTTGGTTTAAATTGCGAGTGCAGGGTGGTGAATGATTTCCCAGAGGTTTTATCAGTAATCAGGAAGAGTGTGCTTGTAGAGAAGTCTCATCTCAATTTGTAAGGGTGAGCCTAAAGCTAACCGTAAGTCAGATGGCTCAGTCAGGTAAATGCTTGCTATTGACATCATTGTATAACATGCAGCACAAATGCCAAAATTAATATAAGCCGACTCAGTCCTTCACCCATCTGAGATTGATGATTAACATTGGTTATTTATCATGATAGGTAATGGTAAAACTGATAGAAAATATGATATTGTGATGTATACATACATATCTGTATTATTCAATCACACTAGTGCATGGCATTATTATGGTTAAGTGGAATTGTCTATGAATTTTATGAAAATAGAATTTCTCAATAACTTTTGAACCCTTGCATGAAACATTGTGACACATCCACACAGTTAAATTTGGAGACACCCATCCATTCACAGCAAATTGCAGATTGTTTCCTGGTTGACATCTTTTTTTTAAAGCACTGGAGGGAAAGCTTCAACTGTAAAAGGGGAACTTGGGGGTTCAGTATATACACAGAAAGGGGGGGGGGTGTTCCTATTCAGACTAACTTTAACCAAATAAATCACCAATAACTTAGCACCATACAATGCAAAATGTAAATAAATTACATCATTTAAAGTGTTCAAATGCTGGGTTAAGAGACTGAATTATATGAACAGACGGAAAATGATTTGTAGGTAATAAAAACTGATAAGAAAACATTGAATGATTTATTTCATAAGTTAAGTAAACAAACACAGAATAGAAAATAAACACACACAAAAAAGAACATATGTATGTTGGATGCCTAATCAAATTAATTACAAGGCAATCTGCATACATCTAAAGTAGGTCACAATAGACATAAAAATATTAAATCATACATAGACATGAGAAGTTAATTTAAAATCATACATAGACATGAGAAGTTAATTGAAATGGCTCGGGTATATGCAAAAATATTAAATCATACATAGACATGAGAAGTTAATTTAAAATCATACATAGACATGAGAAGTTAATTGAAATGGCTCGGGTATATGCCAAAGAAACAGAAATGAACAAAAATGTAGGGCACGCCTGAGGCGTGAACATCATAGTTGCATTTCGGCAGAGCTGATTGGTTCGGACCACCTTCTTCAGGACCAAAAGGCAATGTTGGATCCTATAGCAAATGAACAAAGCATAGTCGCAGTCTTGTGCACAGCAGCATGTGTGCAAGAACATAACTCAAGTGTTGCAACAGTGTTGAAACAAATCACCAAAGAGCGAGGAGGGTCACATAGTGTCAACCAATCCAGTTTGAGCCCATGCACCAGGGACATTTGGGAAGTGCTGGAAAAAAGGAACTATGCAGGGCCACCTGAAGGGGGTGGTGAGAGAGGGCCATAAAACTGTTGTAGTTGACAGCCCTGGACACTGTGAAGGGGCACCAAAGGGCGCCCACATGCAAAACATTAGCAGTGGGTGTTGTATGGCAGGGGGGGAACGCTTACCTCTTCGAGGAAGCATTGTCTGTTACTGTCCAAATGGAGCTACCGCCGCAGCAGGCGGCTGACTAGACAAGTGCACAGGGGTATAAAGCGTCAGCGAGTGTCTGACCGTGTTCCCAGTCTACAGAGGCTAAAAGGGAAATACAAAGTTTACAAGGATAATGATAGGCGGGCGGTCACTAGTTCAGTGCCATGTCGTGCATAGCAAGTGATTAGGAAAAAAGAAAACTGGCAGTAGTTCATGAGGCTGGAGGGAGAAGTTTCAGAGCCTACCTCAAATTGCTGCCGTAAGTGGTTGCTGCAGTGCTCGGTCATAGTTGCAGGCAAGGCAGGCAGGTATGAGGCACGACAGTGTGGTTAATTGATAGCTCTTCGTGTCCCAGCAAGTGCAGTGTCCCGATTAATTGGGGCTAGAAGAGAAAAAGAAAATAGCAGTTACGTATGAAGACGTAAGGCAATCTGCAAGTGCGCCCAATGTACTGGCTGACGGAGCGTGTGGCAGAGAGAGGAGAGTCCCAGGGCAGAGCACTGCAAAATAGATTATGAAGGTTGGACATACAGCGTTACTAACCTGCAGCGGCGTGAGGCAAATTGGCGTGCCCGAGTGCAGTGCAGAGCGTGCCAAGTCGTGGGGGGAAGTCCTAATGCAGGATACGCGTCCCGGCACCAGATGGGGCTAAAAATAATAGAGGACTGCCCCATTCAGAGAGTAATCTCCAGAATTTTGCTTTTGAGGTCGGCAGTGGGTTCTTTGCAGAGTTTAAGCTAGCTGCCGGGCTCATTCAGAAGTTCCATTACCATAAGGTGGTATTTATCTGGGCTCATGACAACTATGCCGCCCTCTTTGTCAGCAGGTTTAATGATCACTTTTGTATTGTTTGCTAGTGAATGAAGTGCACTCCCTTCAGCATTCCACAGATTGTATCACATGAGGTGACGCACATTTTGCAATTTCTTAAGTTCTTTAAAAAAGCATTTTTCAAAAGTGAGAACTTCCTTCGGTAGTGAATAATCTTGGGATGTAAAGTTAGATGGAGGGTGCAAGCCCGTGTTACTCTCTGTTTCAGGTGTTTCCTGGCCTTTAAAGAAATATTTGAGTCTAATCATTCTGAGGAATTTTCTAACCTCAGTTCATCTGAAACCAATCTGTGGGACATGAAGGAATTCAGGCCTTTAGCCAGAACAAGTGTCTCTGCTGGTGTCAGAATGTAGTTTGAAAGGTTAAAAACTGGGAGACCTATTGATTCCAGGGCTGTCTGTACCCCACCTGCCTACGTGTTTGTGGTCGGCATTGGTATTGTCCCCATTGTTGGTATTGAAATTGCAGGTCCCAGCCTGGCCTGGGGCCTCAAGGTTGGCCTCTGCCCAAAAAACGCAGATATCTACGGTGTGGGGGAAAGAATAGTGGATATAAGTAAGAGTTATCAGACCCGGAGGCGTCACTGCTACTATCCGAGAATGTAACTCTACATCTTGAGGTACTTCCTGATCGGTTGCGATAAGAGTTGGTATTGTCAGTATAGTTTGCAGCAAGGTATGGGTAAATAACCTCCGCTTTGAAGTCTTGGGTATCACGAGACAACTTCTTGTTTTTGTGGACAGAGTGGTTAGTTTGAATTCTTTAAATTGGTTAGTTATTTCTCAGATTTTGTCTTGGGCATTGCCAATCGAAGGATCATTTATATCGGTTTGTCCAGCAGCGTCCAATTCTGCCTGGACGATTGCTCCAAGGCGTTGAGCTGTGGCTATAGTAAGTACCATTAGGTCACGGCTACATTTTACAGAATTATCAAAACAAAAGGGGATCTGGGAGTCTCTCTACCAGCACAAACACAGCGCATTGACCTGTTCTTAACCAAGTCTTTAGCTCACTGTCCCTTTCACAGAGGAGAAATATCCCTGCATATCAGTCTTTGTCCTGCCCAGGAGCAGTCCAGCACCGAAATGCTAGGCAATTCTTATCTGAACAAGATTACCGACAGCAACCCCAGACACGTGTTTTGGCCTAGTCGGGTCTCATCAGTGAGGTGGAGCTGTGCCTCTCTAAGAACAGTGAGCAAGGGGTCCACGTCTGGATTCCCCTGGTAACTTAGGGTGAGACCCAAAGTTATTTAATATGCAAAACAGAGGGGGGTCTGGGAGTCTCTCTACCAGCATGAACACAGCCCATTGAACTGTTCTTTTAGCTCACTGTCCCTTTCACAGAGGAGAAATATCCCTGCATATCAGTCTTTGTCGTGCCCAGGGGCCGTCCAGCACCGAAATGCTAGGCAATTCTTCTCTGAACAAGAGTACCAACAGCATCTCCAGACACGTGTTACGGCCTAGTCAGGCCTCATCAGTGAGATGGAGCTGTGCCTCTCTAAGAACAGTGAGCAAGGGGTCCACGTCTGGATTCCCCTGGAAACTGGTAGAGAGACTCCCAGACCCCCCTTTGTTTTGCATATACCAGAAGTTGGTCTTGTATTCCTGGTCGTCTAAGAATAGACACGGTTTGTTTTGTACTATCAAGCCAGCGGGAATGATTGCTTTAGATATTCGCACAGAAGTTACAGTAAAGATCTGTTCTAAAGGTTTTTATCTTTAGCTTAAGTATCTCGGCACTTGAGGATGAGTTTGAAGCTCCTTGGTTAGTGCCTTCTGGGTGCATGTTACTGTTTATGTGAGTATTGTGACAAATGAAATGAGCAGCAATCAGAGAGGGTATTGTGAGCTCAAAATAGTTGCATGCTCACATCACTTTTACATTCATATGTGTTTAATATAAACATCTATGCCCATTGATCTTATGCAAAGCTGGTAAGAACTATTGTGCCATTTATCCCCATGTCCTTTCTCATAGAAGATGAATCTACAAATTGTGGGAGATCTACTCACCTATTGAATTGTTTATATACCAAGTGTGACAATTTTTATTTATAACAGCAATTTATTTAGAAACTGAGCCAGAGAAGTGTATTTACAACATGCAGACTTGATGCAAACAAGACCACCGGAGATCATGCTCAGTGACCAAAAATACATGTTTGCAATGTCTTATGATTTCTATTATTTTTGTTATTATTACTATTAGTGTATTTATTGAGTTCAGATCAAAAGCACAAGACATAATAAACAGTGAGGGAAGAAGATCCCAAGGGAGCAATACACGGGAGAAGGGATCTAAAAATGGGAGCAAGGGTAATTTGGCAACAAGGGTTCTACAGGTAACTGGGGGATGGGATATGGGGGCATCTCACCCAGTCTCAGTTTAGGTGGTGAGAGGAGAGCGTGTGGACCAAGGTGTTAGTGAAAAGCCATTCCTTGAAGAAGAGGGTTTGAGCTCTGTGATTAAATGTGGAAGTGAGTGGGCGAGTCTCTTTCCGAATGGGATGATGTTCAAGAATATGGCTGTGTAGAAAGAGAATGACTGTCTTCTGGTTCTTTCCTTTCTGCACCAGCAAAGTTCAAATCAGCACATATCCTTGCTTTTTTCTTCTGATTGAATGTGTGAGTGATGTTTGTGTGTTTGTGGGGAGTGTGTGCTTTGTGTAAGGTGTGCAATGTGTCCTTTTGTTTGGCGCCATGGGCTTCATCCTAAAAGTTATTGATAGTGACAATATATGCTTACAGTGTTTGTGCAACATCATCCATTTAGCTATTTTGAGAATTTTGGAATAGATGGAGGCTGTCGCTCCATCGCTGTGATTAACAGTGACCATGCTGGCATAGATAGGGGCCTAATGTTCACAAAAGTGATTTACAGTGACCATACAAGCGTAAATGTATTTGGAGCTTCATCTGTTAACAGTCACCATAATGCAAATAATATAAACTCAACTTTATAACATGTTTTACACTGGTAATGCTGAGAAATACTGTGGGTACAGTTGCATACAAATGACTTCTAATGGCAATGCAGCCACTTATTGTGAACTCAGTTATCATGAAAATGTTGACAAAGGCTCCTTTGTATTGTTAGTGACATTGCAACTACTGAATTCTTTTTATGCATTACCCTAGAGAACCAAGTGTAAATTGTGTGGCTTTTTAACCTATTTTTCTTTAAAAATATGTTGTAAAATGAACCATTTCAACAGACTATTTTAAAAATATTCTCAGAAAAACTCCTTTTTCCCCCCACATTACTTAGGCTTGCACTAATTTGTGGAAGATGCTAATACCCCTGCACTAAAGATATGCACTTGCCGCACAGACCTTGAATTGTTTACAATGCCAATACCCTCTCAGGAGCCACCCAACACCCTGGCACCAAACGCTGCCTCTGCTACTGCAATGTGCATATATGTGTCACTGGCCACATACACAGACTATACAATGTGTGTGTGAGGTGCCAGGCACAGCCCCCCTTCTTCTATCTTAGGTGTAAGACTTACGTTTTTATTTAAAACCTTACATCTTACACCTAGTGTAGCATGCTGCTGCAGCAGCATGATCATTGTAAGTGTTAGGCATGAGTGGTGGCCAAGGCTGACTCGAGAATCTGTTGTGCAAAATATGCATCTTTGAGGAGGTTGAGGGGATCCCTCAACAGGGCTCGCCGGGGGCTCACAGTTTGTGTTGTGCCACTGCTTACAAGATACATTCTTATTCCACATACTTTAATGGCACACTCATGGCTCACACACATATAGCACACACGTAAGACACACACTTATACCACATGCTCTTACACCACATGATTTCATGCCACACACTATTATGCCACATGCTGGCACACTGTGTTCTCTAATGCTATGTGCTCTTACACCACCCACACTTATGGCACATGATCTTACGCCACACACACTCATGGCATGCACTCATAGGCCATGTCCTCTCATGCCACACACTCGTAGGATATGTGTTGTATGCTAGATACTTACACCACACGACTGCTCCATAAACTCTTATGCAACAAGCTATTACTGCCCACATACATGTAGCAGATGTACATTTCATAAATGTACACTACAATTATGAAAACTATCTTCAAAGTGAGGATGACTCCAAATATTAAGCGTGTTACATCAATACCATAGTTGAAGTGAGTTTTAAGGTTTACATTATAGTGCTATGCAGTGAGTGTTTATACTTCTAGTATTACGGTTGAATTTGTGGTGGTAAAAAGTGAGTGTTTGTACCTTAACATTGCTATTCCTACTCCCAGTAAACCTTACTTTTTTCTAGATTAAGAAACTCTAAAAAAATGTAACTATTCAAAAAGGTTTTTTAATTATTTTATATGTATCACATCTATATGTATATTAATAAAATCATAATATCAAGATCATCCTTAATGCGTTTGTTGATTAATGCAGCAATAGTTACAGCTCATAAAACAAAGCAGTTACATTCAATTTACAATAAATAACACATAAAAAGTATCCATTAATGTCAAGTAAAACGCCTGTTAAAAGGTGTGAAGAACAACCCACCAGATATACATTGTTAATGATCCTGTCCTCCATTATCCGAAACCCCAAATGTCTAGTTCTTCCACTAATGGGGTGAAAACAAATGCACACTACGAATTTGCTGTCAGAAAAACAACGTGGTTCAAATCGGCTATTATTGACACAAGCCAATTGCAAGGATAATTTCATTTAAAATACGTGTGGTAAATATACGCTGGCCACCGTTGGGTAGGTGGAGCTTGTGTACACATATTGCGTGATTTTATATGGGGCAGAGCAGGAAAGAAAGGCCTAAAAGCAAGGTGTAATAATATACGCATTTACGTCTCCCCTCCTCATTTTCATTTGGTTCTAAGGAGAAGAAAGAACACACATTCATTTAAGATTCCTACCGTGATCCTCCTCTCTCTTGAAAGTACATTTATTTTACGCTTATATACATTTATTTTACACTTAAGTGAGAATTCCGGGAACACGTAAAATAACAGGATTCTTGTGGATTCTGCCTCCATTAAGCCAGTGCATAGTTTGTGAAAAAATAAGTGCCAGAGCTCAAATATTTTCTAGCATGGCTACTTCCTTCAGTGCAAATAGGTCAGGGGTTAAAGTGCAACTTCCTCTGGCTCATTGGATTTGCTGGGTGTACTGACTATGGCAGAGGTGTGATTTACAAATTCCAATCAACATAATATAAAATAACATTCTTGTTGTGTCTTCATATGAGTCAATTGTTTATACGAGTCAAATGTTTAAATTTGTCTTTAAACACAATCATTGTGAACATTTTGCTCTGGGTGCTATGGGTGCTTCTTAGGTGAATGACAGTTAAAATAATAATGTTGCCAAAACGCCACATAATAATTGAAGTGAGTCTGAGCCAGTAAGTGCTGGGGATCAGAAATAAGTGCCAGGGCTGTGCAATGGCAAACAACCCCACAAATTAAGCACTGCAATTAGCACGTGCTAAAAGCAGGTCGAATTCCATTGGTAACTGCCCTCTGCAAAGCATAATGTGCCTTTACTTTTTTACAAGATGGAGCATAAAAGTAAAGAGACAAGGTGATTGTGTCTGGATGTACTCTTCACTTTTGCACTGATCCTAGCAAAAGTTGAACATTGCATGCGGTGGGCACAACAGCACATTAGTTGTAACTTTGGTTGACCTCTGCATTCAATTAGCATTTACTGTAAAAATACTCCCACACTATCTGTCCATCTCCTCCCCTGGGAAAATCATGCACCCAATGTGTTCCCTCCATTAAAGCAGAGCCTTTGTGAACAGGTATTCATTTAGTAGATACACATATTCATTTAGTGAAGCATCACACAAATATGCACATCCAGTACGTATTGAAGGAAAATGAATCATTTTATCAATGAATGTTACAGAAAGGAATGAGCCTTTAAAATGTAACCAAGCTCAAATTGAGCTTGGCTTTATGTAAACGAAATGCGTAAGGCTTTTTAGCATTTCGTTTATGTGATGTACCATTTTCAAGTATTTATATGCTAGAGGGTAGGGGGGGAACATTTCTGCCAATGTCTTTCTCTCTTCACTATAAAAAATACTCCAGCATTTCCAGATGCATGGATTTTCATGCCAGCACAAATCCTCGGGATGCCTATGGACTCCGTAGGAATCCATTGTAAACACTGCCTGGCATGCGCACTTGGCAGGCAGAGTTTACTTAATTTGCATGGCGGAAGGGCAAAAGGCTGAATATTTGCGTGTGTGGTACCTTTTGCTCACCCCTTTTGCTCTCCACCATGCATTTGGATTGTTCCAAGATTGTTGTCAAAAGTGAAAGGTAGGCACAGGGGTGTTTATGGAGTATTCTAAATAAGTGCAAGAGTGAGATTAACCTGGAAGGGATTTCCAATAGAGCCAGATATTTATGAGGTGAATAGACCACCACAAAATGGGTGATAGATACATATCCTAACTGTACAAGGCATGCTTTAATCCCAACATGACTGGGCAAAAGAAAAATGGGAGACAATTCTAGGCATGCCAATAGAAGACATACCTCGTTAGGAGTTTGCCGGTGCTGCAATAACGTGCCGGTAATTCTGTTTAATGGCATGTTACCGCACCACAAAGACAAAGTTTGCCATTGAGGTGCCCAGAATGACTTCCAGCTAAATGCTGGTGGTCATTCTGCCACCTTACCGGCAAAAAATAGCTTGTATTACTGGCACTGGCATTACCAGAACATGTATTACCAGTGCCTGCAATACTGGCAACCCCCTCATGGAGCCCTCCATGAAATGGGAATTTACCAGCGTTACCAGCACGCGGAATATGGTGGACATTTCACTGGACTGTGTGCCGCTAACAATGGTACCGTTTGCCGGTATCCTGGCCGGTAGTGCCACCAGGACACCGGCCGACTCATAATGATCCAAATGGTCCAGGATCTGTCTGCACACAAGGAAGGTATACAGGAACATGAGGTTTAAATTGCTAGCATACAAATTCCTAAAACAGGCATACATAACACCAGCTATATCACATAAAATAGTGCCCTAAAAACCGAGCGCATATCCCAGGTGTAAACATAGCCCAGCTACATTCATACAAGTGGGAATGTTGGTATATGTAAAGTTTATGGGCAAAAGTGACACAATGGGCCTCATTATAAATATGCCGGTATCCAACCGGTAATTCCAGCGGGATACCGGCAAACTGACCTACCATTTCCGCTGCCTGATATGCTAGAATTTACTGGATATTACAGGTGCCAGAAAGGGTGGTAAATCCTCATTCCATGGAGTCCACTCGGACTCAATGGAGAGGCTTGCTGGTATTACCAGCACAAATATCACTAGTGCCGGTAATACTGGCAGTTTTGGAAAGTGGGGTCCTGATTTACCTCCAGCTATTGGCTGGAGGTAAATCAATGACCCCCACCAGCAAACTTGTAGTTTTGCGGTGCAGTAAAAGTGCAGGTCACAGAATTACCAGCACCTTTTCAAGCTCTTTTCCTGCACCGCAAAACTAGTAATGAGATACAATGGGGGTCATTCCGATATTGGAGGTAGCCATGGTGCTGGTAAATCCCCATTCAGTAAACCATTCCCCATTCGCATTTGAGCCCCCATAGGGAATGGGGAAGGCGCTATTTACGGGCCCGTAAATTAGCGCACTGGTCCCTAAGCGGGACCCGATAAGGACATGTGGTCTGACCACACGTCCTTTGCGGTTCCCGCTAAGGGACCTCAAAATTGGGCGGTAAGGGTTTACCAGCACCAGAATCTTTACCGGTGCCCGTTAACCCTTACCGCCCAACTTGGCACAATACACTGATTGGCCACTGATACATTCCATAACATTATTCCTCTTAGACCCTGACCCAAACGGAAAAATAGTGCACTGATTACTACATTTTTTAAATTAGGTCTTGAGATATCACCTAGATATATGGCAATGTGTTGGAGGTCGTAGGCCAACTTAAAATAAAAGCATGGTATACTGATATGGGAAAATGGGCAGAAGTGGAACGTGAACTACACATACAGAAGGAACAGTGTGATGAGGACGAGCAACTATTTTGGCTATAGGACATATTATTATTGGATTAGGAAAGCGACATGAATGGCAGACCTCCCTGAGGAAACAGAGACTGTCTGGACTATAATACTGTATTTCTATGACAGGTAACCACAAGGCAAAACGAAACAATGGGCCTCATTCCGAGATTGGTGGTAGTCATGGCACTATTTGCGCCATGACTGCCACCAATAACGGGTCCGGCACCGGTCTAGTTCAATGGGGACTTACCGGTGTAGTCCGACCTTTGTGGGACCGGTAAGTCCCCATTAAAAATGCCATTCCCCATTCCCATTTGAGCCCCCATACGGCAGGACCCGCTAAGGGACCTTGTAGCAGGGCGGTAAGGGATTACCGGCAAAGGTCTCCTTACTGGTGCCTGGTATCCCTTACCGCCCACCTTATAATGGCCCCCAATGAGTTGATTGTGAAAACAAATATATATTAGAAGCAAATGAGATGTTACCCTCTGCAGGAGAGGGATGGGAATTTGAATAACAGTTTATTGGATTTTTAATTTGTAGAAAATGCATAACAAACCAACATTTGTTATTTCATGGCTTTCAGGTGCCATGCCTGAGCAGGTCATCCAGTCCTGTTCTTTCCCTTTGGGTCCTAAGACTTGCAGTTTTTTCTTTCCATTTCAAATTTAAGAAAACTACAAGTTCCAGATTTCCAAGTGAAAGCAGGACTAGATGGCTTTCTCAAACATGGCGACAGTAAACGTGAGAGCTCTGTGATTCTGCCTCCCTGACACATCAGGACAGATACACATTTCTGTTTGGACCACAATGTTATCAGAGAGCTCGAACATACTTTATTTTTTTAATTTTATTTATTGTATAGTAAAATGTATAACTTTTCAATACAAACACTTACATCACATATAAAAAGTATATCACATCATAAAAAGTCAAATATATTGTTTCGCTGACATCACTGTGTCACCATTTAGACACTATTCATGCCTCAATTACAGCTATAATCGCATGAATATCATTCCATAGCCTAGTGAAGAATGTTATACAACCCTTATGATTCCCAGACATAAACATGGTTCACAGCTCATTGGAGTTAGTTATCATCTCAAGACTCGAGGCTTTGATCGCTTTTAGCTGAAGAGCTGTCATTGTGTTGCAGAGAAACAAAAGGTGATGAACTGATTCGAAGACCTTTTTGCCACAGAAACGACAAAATCTATGGTTCCTCGCAACCTTGTTCCAACACTCAGTTATCTAGAACGTTTTAACACCATTAAACTTGAGTCACAAATAGTCCCATGCCAAATGGTTTCCAATGAAGTTCCAAACATCCGATGGAATCAATTGTCTTTCCAAAATGTAAGGAAAAAAACATTCTGCTGTTGATTTCATGGCCAAATCGACCATCATCTGTTCATGGAAGTGGGCAACCTAAAAGTGTTGTCATAACTCGCTTGTATTGGTTGATGTTCATTACAAGAGGATCCACACTGAGTTTCCCAAGTCATACGTCAGCCAATTGTTTGAGGGATCCCAGAGTGGATGACTTCATGTATGCAAGTTAAGTATGAAACACTTCATACAGCAAGCCCATGAGAGTATCACTAAAGCATGGACAAGCTTCCAGTACGAAGTGAGACAGGTCCCAGTTTGGGCAGAGTACATCCGGGATCTACCTATTCCCTCCCAATGTCACATAAATACAAATTAAACTGCTGAGCTGAAAATGTGCAGATCTGTCCCATTTTCTTATTAATCCAGCATGAGGTTCCCCCATTACCCTCCAGTCTCACTTTTACTCATGTCTCCTCGTGTAATTTCATTATCATTTTCAACAAACCAGATGGAATCCCTCAACTAGTTAACTTTCCCCACAGTCTTCCACCATCCACTGTGTCAAATGCAGCACTATTTTCCACAAATGCTGCATCGATAGGGCATCTTCGAAACTGCCATGACTATTGGCTTATAGTTGTGAGGGCTAGTACATTAACAAAGGTGGAACATCATTTGGGAAACCCAGTCTGGTTCCATGGAATGATAGCAGCTGTCTCAGACCAAAGTGTCTGTTCCTCGAGTAAAATTTTAGCAAACATTTTGGAGGGAACATTTATCATCGCATGGAGGCGAGAGTTTCGAGGATCTTTATGGGAACTTTTCTTATGTACTGGGACCAGAATGCTATCATGCCATGACTGTGGAAGCAATTGGGTAACGGAAATGCTAGTAAAAAGGTACTGTAGAACATTCTTCACCAAACAAATGTCTGATTTTATCAGTAGGTTGCACAGCCCGTCAGGGCCAGGAGCCCGAGATGACCTGCCATTACTGATGATTCTAGAAACTTCATGTTTGGTTTTCCGAAAATGCCACTCACTGGACTGGGGTGTAATTGTAGGTTGTTGCAGGTTGATTATCCTGATTGTATCATTAATATCGATGACCATGGCAGATTCTACCACATTGTTGACTATGGTGGTACTGCTCTTATTTTGTTTATTAATGATATGCCTACATCTCTTGGAATTATTGGTTTGGGCACTAAGAACCAAGTTCTTCCACTTTTCATGCTCCCTAAACGGTGTTGTCAGAGCCACGGGGTATAATTTGCCCTGATTGTTTTCCCGGCCAAGTGCATATTCATCCTGTTCGGTCTTATGTAGGGTCAGGATGCGCAGCTCTCTATGCATGGCTTATTTTTAATCACTAATCAGTTTATCGTAACTGCATTTGAGAGGATTTCCCAATGTAGTTGCCCGTCTTCTGTTGCTTTGAGCCTTTGTGAATATAGTATTATCAATGACTTGAACACACTCCTCGTATTTAGCCAACAGTTGGAGGCCAGAGAGCAAGTCCATCTCCTGTCGATGGATGGACTCAGTTATACAAATATTTACAAATACCCTATGTGCTATTGCTGAAGCAGCTTCAAGTATATTGGGGGGACCATTTTATGCAATTCAAGGCATTGTTGAGTGAAACAGAACCCGTGTCTTTATCAGCAAAATTGCATTCTTGTATGTTAAGACTCAGCACAATGGGCAAATGATCACTCTCATGTTGTTAAATAAGAACCATTTCTGCTATTAGAGTGGAATCATTTGCTTCAAATACGTAGTCTATGGTGCTGGAGCTAGTGGCAGCATACCTTGTAAACAGCAGAGGACAGTCGGAAGGTATTTCTCCGTTCACCATAGTATACCCTCTGGCACTTAGCAGGATTGCCCAATCAATATCACGAGAACATGTTTGATTTAGCCCACCTCCCTTCACTGGACCAGAACAATGCACATCATTGACCATGTCCTTTTGATTGTATTGACATGGAATACGAGAGTTAAAATCTCCACACAAAATCATAAGAACAGTTATAATGATATTTTCAAGCCATTCTTCGAATTCCTTAAGTACCATTGTATGATATAGGGTATAGGGGGGTCGTAGATAGTAGCAGTGACAATGTCTTTTTGTTCAGATGAGCCTGAAGCGAACAACTTGCCAACAAGAATGTTGATAGATTAGCAAGAGGGCTTTTTTACTTCCATTAAAAGTCCACCCTTCGGTCGACCTTTTTTTCCCTTAATGGCACATTTTTGACTGCTGGACCATCCATCCAGTACCAAAGGGTCTACCATCCAGGTCTCTTGGAGTGCAATTAAAGGAAAAACATCTATGTGATTGAACAGACCATCTTGATCATATAAATGAATGTGCCCTTCGTGTTCCAACTTTCGATGAAGAAGGAACTATTAGGGACACTGCAATTGCCGCTGTTGTACTAGCCCGGTGAGCCATTCCCAGTAGTCAGAATCATTACGTGAGCCAGGCGCATGTCCCCCTCTCTGCTCCCAGAGGCTACCTCTGAATCTCTGTTGTTGGTCAGGGTTAAGGCCATGTGTATGGAACATTCTGCTTTCTTTGTGGGTGGTCAAATAAGGGGCTTTTTACAGAAGGGTCGGGTACATTCATATCCAGCACGAAGCAAATGCTGAGAATATTCCACATTTGCCCCTATTTCCGCAATCTTGTTTGCAAGGGCTAGTTTTGTAGTTTCCAAAGATTTAAAATCACATGCTAATATAGCATGCGTGTAGCCTTGGTGCTTCACAAGATTGAGTATTTCATCAGAATTGCAGAGTAAATTCAAACATAGCTGCAGAGGTGAGACGGCTTGTGGTGTGCACGCTAGGTTAGCCATTTAGAGACGCCATAGCATGGTATGTTCATGTTAGCAGTCTCAGTCCCTATTGTTGGCATGTGCTAAATGGAGCAGCTCCAACATTAGTGGCATTTGTAGCAATGTTAGCAGGAATAGATGACTGTGGGACCATAGGATTTGTCTCACCAAGAGGATGGCCGTTGCTGGCCCCTAAAATAGAAATGGGAATGGAGCCCATTGAGAATATGTCATAGTTGGTGTAAGTCGATATGTGCGTAGAAACATTTTCAATAAGCTTAGTTCCCAAACAGGGCATGGAACAAGTTAGCTCTGCCATCCACTGCAAGCTGGAATACGTAGCACAGCTTATAGTGGGCTCAGCAAAGGTAGTAGGGATATGAGTAGAAATGGTAAGGACATGGCTCTCCTTATGCGTTGAATTCAGTTCTGTTTGTACGGTCTTATCACTCATAATTTCAAGTGATAATACTTCCATCTTGGACCCAACAGAAATGTTTTACGTGGGCAGGATTTAGGTGACCCTGTAGAGGGGACTTGTTTGTTTGTTTGCTTAACTGCTTTAAACAGTGGAATCCTGAGAATCGGGAGATAATTTCTCTGGTGAGATTTGGTTACAAGATCATTATTAGACGCTTTCTCCATTATTGCGGTCACAGCTGTGCACACAGAGTCGCAGGATGCAGGTATCGCTGTGGTTGGAAGTAGCAATTTCTTAGCTGCGCGTGCCCATCATGGTGGCACTGGGGTCAGTCATCGCTCTGTTGGCATGCTTCGCAGCATGTACTGCGAGCGGCCCAGGGGCTTTGTCTTCGTGTTGGTTAGTTGCACACAGTAGTTTTTAACAGGAAAGTTCTGTCTTACAGTGTGTCTTGTGTGGAAGGACCAGCGTGTGTTGTAGAACACTTCTGGCAGCAAAGGCAAAAGCACAAAGCACATCACACAAAAGACTCGGCTCACTCTGTGCGCTCCAAGTGCACTTCCCAACAGTAGAAATGGTGAAAAGACGCCAACGAAAAATCCAGCAAAGTCTTTCACAAAACACTCAGCTCACTCCAAAAAAGCATTTGTAATGACCTCTGTCTGCTTTTCAATGGTTAGTGTGCAATATTGTTATTGGCCTACAGCTACACCTCCCCTCTAGCACCCCACTCGAGTCTCTAAAACAAGCTTAACTGAAAATAAAATGAGTCGTCGTAAATATTTGAGAAAACATTAGGGGAAATGCAAGGTATGATATGGCCACTCAAAAGGTAGTCACAGAGAAAAGTGTGCGTACTCTTAGATAAACTAGGCATGGAGCACACAACATGCAGAAAACACATTTGCATTAAACTATGAAATAAAAAAGGGCATGGAAGTATTTACCTTTTGAAAGCTGCCCCTCTACAAATGTCTCGATAAGTTCAGTAATAAAAATGAGTTACAAATTAATAATTCCCTTTCACAATTCAATATCATGGCTTTTCTTACCCATTGTCCATGGAAAGTTTGGACCAATGATTACTAAAGATAGTCATCAATTGGCTACAGCTTATTTATTGAGAAACAATGTGACGGCCACTTAATACATGGTTATAAGTAAAGAATACATTCACATAATAAAATGTAATGATGGTGGGCAATGCTCATAAGCAATCACAAATCAGAACATGCTCTTATACTCGGAGGACATGTCTGGATGAGCATCTTTTAAGTTTGGAGCTGTGCCTTATGTAATAGACAAATAAATCACTTTATACTGCAGCTCTCGTACTGAGCCATGACAGACGTGCGTGGTCTGAAAAAGTCAGATAAAACTGTTGCCTTATATCAATGCTTGTTTTTAAATGGACGTCAATGCAAGCAACGGATATAAATCAAGGGGTTGAAGGCGTTTCTATGTGAAAAGACCTTTTTTTAAAGGTCTCAAGAGAAAAAGACTGATTTACATTGACCGATTTTCTTTTGATCGGAAGACCGGCATTGTAAAGGTCTTTTTCTCTTGAGACTTTTAAAATGTGTTTTTTCATTTTTCCTTTTTTTTATATATATTCAGGGGGTTTCACCACACAGGCCCCCCATTGTTCCTCCCCACCCCACACCTCCTATTCCCCCAAACCAAAACACATACATACACACAACACACACACACCCACAAACTCCCATCTCTCAGCCCCAGCCCCCAATTCTCAAACCAAAACACATACATACACACAACACACACACACCCACAAACTCCCATCTCTCAGCCCCAGCCCCCAATTCTCAAACCAAAACACATACATACTCATAACACACAGACCTACACACATGCACGCACACACTTAGCTGTTCTCCTGGTCCTGCCCTTCTGTGTCCCGCAGAGCCTGTCAGCCCCTGCATGCACTTGTGTGTTCGACAGGGGCATGACAGTTTGATTTAGAAGGACTGTTCTGTCTTTCTAAATCAATCATTTAGTGAAAAGGTCCTTATAAAAAGATCTTTTCACTTAGGACCATTCCAGGCACACTTGGTTAAGACATATTTATTACAGCAGTAGCACATTTTACAGCTGCAATTAACTCTTAGTCGAAAACATAGAAATAAAACTCTCAGTCCAAAGTTTGATGTGACTACTTTTTAAAAATATGTTTATTTATTATGGTTCACATCTCATGCAGGTACAATCGAAACAGCATAATTTAACTGAGCAATGCGACAGGTTCGGCCCACAGGTGCACTTCGAAACCTCTGGGTATTAAGAGCATTATACATAATAATTACAATTGTAATGACAGGGATAGTCCACCAAACAATGCACAACAGCACATTGTCCCTCCATCCCACAAGAAGTACCATACATCTCTTCCACACTTCCAAAAAGGTTTATGGTTCCCCATCTCTCTGCTGAGTACCAAGAAACAACATGAAGGGGCCCCAGATGTGTCTCAGCCTATTGGCCCCACATGTGAGCGCACAGTCCTCAAGGTCCATGCCAAAGAACCAAGTCATGTCCGTCAGCCACAGCGCAGACGTAGGAGGAGTAGAGCAGGTCCACCTCAACCAGTGTGTGCATATCATATCAGTGCTTAGTAACTTGTGGAAGCCTTTCGGTAGTCCCAGAAGCCATCCAAACATACAACAAAATATATCAGAGGGTACCTCATAACTCAACATCTTCATAAACACAGCCATCACCTCAATCCATTAAAGCTGAGGGCATGTCCTCAACATATGGATGAGATCTGCTGCAACCGCCCGACATCGTGGGCATCTATCATCTTTACTGGGATCAAACAACCTGAGCCGGGCAGGTGTCACATATGCCCAATGCAGTGTCTTAAATGGAATAAGTCTAAGTCTACTACTACCAGCCCCGGTATGCGTACACTCACACATCACTGTCCACTGTTTGTCCAAAAACTGAGACCCAACATCCACCTCTTATTTTGCTCTTGGAAGAGACTACATGACTCTCATTAGGCGAAGTTGCAATGTCCTGCAACAGCGGCACCACTGCGAGCTCCCTGCAGGAAGGACAAAGATTGATGTTACTACTTGATAGAGATAGCTCACAGAGATCCCAGGAGGATGTGTTTTGGGCAGGGAAGGGCAGGTACTGGTCAGAAATGACCTAAGGAATTAGTATGTCCATGGGCAGTCAATGGGTGGTTAATGGACGGTATGCAGTGATAAAATTGCGGCAAAAATGTCACCTGTACAAAAAATTGCTGCAAAAATGCAGTGGTTTGACCCATTAAAGGTGTACCCCATTACACCATTTAAGGGGAGCAGGGGTTGCGGGTATGTCCCCTGCTCCCATTAAATGGTATAATGGGTCAGGGGGCTGCAGGGGTGTCCCCCGCATCTTTTACATGGATTGCGGCGGCAAAACCACAGCCTTTTTGCCGCAATATTTTGTGGCCACAGGCATTTTTGCCACAATTTTAACACATGGAACCCAATGGGTAATAAACCAAACAACACCTACAAGTTGTGTGTCCCTCTTCCATATGGAGTGAAAATTCCGTTTTTAAGAATCAGGGAAAATTTAGCCCAAACTAAAATTGACCTTGCCTCGCTGTTCTGTCCGACCCCTAAACTCTGTTTGTGCCTAAGCAGCCGTGTCTTAATCAGCTTGTACCCCGAGATGATTGACTTCCTGGCTGCCTGCCATAATAGAAGGGACAGCAAAATTAGCTTGCATCATTGGGTGTTACTAGAGCCACTCCCAAAATAGCCATAGCCATGCCCAGGAATCTCACGATATGGTGATACATGATGTCCCACCTGCCCCATGTGCTCTTCTGCCTCACTATGTGGAATGTGTGGCTCACTTGCAGGCCCCCTCTGGTTTATGGCCGTGTATTCCTAGCTGCCGGGTTTGCAATAACAGTGATCTGGTGTGGTGTCTTGGTGCTAGTCCCAGCCTCTGCATTGCTGGTTCTTAAGAGGCCCTGCAAGACACCAACTACCTTTTGGTATTCCAAAACTCCTAGTGAAAACAAACATGATTTAGGATAGCTAGTGTAATTCTTTCACAAAACAAATATATAGGATGCACTTACCGCCCCCAGACATATCAGGATTTGATAACAAAAAGAATTGCTCTGCGAAACGAAATCCTAATTTTATACTCAATACATCTCTGTAAGGGGGAGTCAGTCTAGAGTGTTCTTTCAGACTGTCAACCTGTGCTAATTCTTTTGCTTGACTCGATCGTGTTTGTTCCGGGCAAACATATCTTGATATAAATGGTTTTTTTTATTAGTCTGATAAAGGCCATTCAAGATGAGCTTAAAATTAAAACTTTCTTCGAGTCTGTACTTTTTTCCCCAGCCCATACCAATACCTAGCTGTATTGTGACGACGTCTCCCTCAATGAATTCTCTCCTCTTTCCTCTCTCAAGCCAACATTTGTAAATTATGTGATTCCATCTAAATATCTGAAAAATATCCTTACAAATGCTCTACCAATCCTAGGGGCAATGTTGAATGTCTGTCATGTGTATGGGTCGCTCCCACCTGTCTTGGTTGTAGGTCAACTGGTCGAATCTAAATGGTCGACAGGACAAATGGTCGACACCAAAAGGTCGACAGGTCAAATGGTCGAATTTTTTTATTTTTTTCACATTTTTTTTTTGTTTGGGGGGGTCCCCCCCTCCAGCCCCCTTTTTTTTGCTAAAAAACCCTTTTTTCCCTAAACAAAAACCTAAAAAAATATATATAACTAAAAAAAAAATATGATCATTTGTCCTGTCGACCAAATTGTGTCGACCATTTGTCTGTCGACCATTTGTCTGTCGACCATTTGACTAGACACCACCTGTCTTACACCATACTAAAAGTTCCTCCTTCTCAATGTTCTCAACAAAGTGTCACCGTGATCCAGTTGGACACTTCCACCCGATCAAGAGTCTCCCTTTTCCGGGGACCCTCTAAAACACAGACTTACTGGCCGATTCATGGAATTAATGTGCGCCGAAAATTCCCGCGCAGAGGTGCCAAAACGTGCGATTCGCAGTAAAAGTGCGAAAATCGCGGTGCAACTGCGAAAATCGCAGGGAAACCAGCGCACATCGATTCAAGGAAGTCCGTGCGCGAGAAAAACATTGGATGTGCGCTGAAAAAGGGCGTGCGCATGCCGGCGCACAGGTCATCTAATGGCGTGCGCCACGGCCGCTGCGAAATCGCACATAGCGCGGCGCACATTACAAAAGTAGACGGAACACGGGGCGTAACACTCGGAATGGGGAACAACGCGTGAAAATATGAGCGTCACGGGGGAAGAACAGGAGGCAAGTGCGCGGAACGCCCACACGCTCGCCTACAACTCGTATTCATGGAATCCAATAGGGCAAACCAGCGCACGGTCAAAGACGCGCACAGGGCCAAACAAGTACGCTACAAGAAAGCAGGCGGTAGCGTCCGTGCGCCTGATATAAATGTGCGCCAAAATGGGCGCTAACAAAAAGCACCCATATACAGCTATGATGAATGATCCATACAGTGGCCCTCTAGGACAAATGAGGTGCAAAGGGGTACCGACAAACATGGACACCCGCTGTGTGAAAAATAGCGTGTGCGTGTATTACGGGGTTCGCGGGAAGTTCCACACGCGATTGGCCTCGACACGTCTATTCCGGGGTGCGCGGGAAGTTTCACACGCGAATTTGCAGGGTACGTGTATTTCGGTGTGTGCGCGTGAAGTTCCACACGCAATTTCAGCAGGGTACGTGTACTCCGGGTGCGCGGCAAATTCCACACGCGAATCCAGCAGCCTATGTGTATTTCGGGGGTGCCGGGGAGTCCCACACGTGAATTGGCCATGTGGGTCCTCCCAGCTGTTCCCTCTACACCCTCCACGGCCCCTGCAGGCGTCCCACACCACAGGGGACTACACTAGACCCCTGCACATGTCCCGCAGGCAGCCCATCCACCATGGCCATGCCCCCCAGCCAACCCACATGTCACATTGCACTACTGCCCACCAACGCATGTCTCCCAGCACCCCTACCCCCCTGCAACCAGGGGCACACTCCACCAGGCACCCACTCCTGTCCCCCTGAACCCCCATCCCCCTGCATCCAGAGGCACCCTCCACCAGGCCCCCACTCATGTCTCCCAGCACCCCCACCCCCCACCAGTCAGGGGCACCCTCCACCAGGCCCCCACTCATGTCCAACTCATGTCTCCCTGCACCCCCACCCTCCAGCACTGTGGGGCACCCTCCACCAGGCCCCCACTCATGTCTCCCTGCACCCCCACCCCCCAGCACTGTGGGGCACCCTCCACCAGGCCCCCACTCATGTCTCCCTGCACCCCCACCCCCCAGCACTGTGGGGCACCCTCCACCCGGCTCCCACTCATGTCCCCCTGCACCCCCACCCCCCTGCATCCAGGGGCACCCTCCACCAGGCCCCCACTCATGTCTCCCTGCACCCCCACCCACCAGCACTGTGGGGCACCCTCCACCAGGCCCCCACTCATGTCTCCCTGCACCCCCACCCCCCAGCACTATGGGGCACCCTCCACCAGGCCCCCACTCATGTCTCCCAGCACCCCCACCCCCCACCAGTCAGGGGCACCCTCCACCAGGCCCCCACTCATGTCCCCCTGCACACCCACCCCCCTGCATCCAGGGGCACCCTCCACCAGGCCCCCACTCATGTCTCCCAGCACCCCCACCCCCCACCAGTCAGGGGCACCCTCCACCAGGCCCCCACTCATGTCCCCCTGCACCCCCACCCCCCTGCATCCAGGGGCACCCTCCACCAGGCCCCCACTCATGTCTCCCTGCACCCCCACCCCCCAGCACTGTGGGGCACCCTCCACCAGGCCCCCACTCATGTCTCCCAGCACCCCCACACCCCACCAGTCAGGGGCACCCTCCACCAGGCCCCCACTCATGTCCAACTCATGTCTCCCTGCACCCCCACCCCCCAGCACTGTGGGGCACCCTCCACCAGGCCCCCACTCATGTCTCCCTGCACCCCACCCCCCAGCACTGTGGGGCACCCTCCACCAGGCCCCCACTCATGTCTCCCTGCACCCCCACCCCCCAGCACTGTGGGACACCCTCCACCAGGCCCCCACTCATGTCCCCCTGCACCCCCAACCCCCTGCATCCAGGGGCACCCTCCACCAGGCCCCCACTCATGTCTCCCTGCACCCCCACCCCCCAGCACTGTGGGGCACCCTCCACCAGGCCCCCACTCATGTCCCCCTGCACCCCCACCTCCCTGCATCCAGGGGCACCCTCCACCAGGCCACCACTCATGTCTCCCTGCACCCCCACCCCCCTGCACTGTGGGGCACCCTCCACCAGGCCCCCACTCATGTCCCCCTGCACCCCCACCCCCCTGCATCCAGGGGCACCCTCCACCAGGCCCCCACTCATGTCCCCCTGCACCCTCACCCCCCTGCATCCATGGGCACCCTCCACCAGGCCCCCACTCATGTCTCCCAGCAGCCCCACCCCCCACCAGTCAGGGGCACCCTCTACCAGGCCCCCACTCATGTCCCCCTGCACCCCCACCCCCCTGCATCCAGGGGCACCCACCACCAGGCCCCCACTCATGTCTCCCTGCACCCCCACCCCCAGTACTGTGGGGCACCCTCCACCAGGCCCCCACTCATGTCCCCCTGCACCCCCATCCCCCTGCATCCAGGGGCACCCTCCACCAGGCCCCCACTCATGTCTCCCTGCACCCCCACCCCCCAGCACTGTTGGGCACCCTCCACCAGGCCCCCACTCATGTCTCCCAGCACCCCCACCCCCACCAGTCAGGGGCACCCTCCACCAGGCCCCCACTCATGTCACCCTGCACCCCCATCCCCCAGCACTAGCGGGCACCCTCCACCAGGCCCCCACTCATGTCCAACTCATGTTCCCTGCACCCCCACCCCCCAGCACTGTGGGGCACCCTCCACCAGGCCCCCACTCATGTCTCCCAGCACCCCCACCCCCCACCAGTCAGGGGCACCCTCCACCAGGCCCCCACTCATGTCTCCCTGCACCCCCACCCCCCAGCACTAGGGGGCACCCTCCACCAGGCCCCCACTCATGCCCAACTCATGTTTCCCTGCACCCCCACCCCCCAGCACTGTGGGGCACCCTCCACCAGGCCCCACTCATGTCTCCCAGCACCCCCACCCCCCACCAGTCAGGGGCACCCTCCACCAGGCCCCCACTCATGTCTCCCTGCACCCCCACCCCCCAGCACTAGGGGGCACCCTCCACCAGGCCCCCACTCATGTACAACTCATGTCTCCCTGCACCCGCACCCCCCAGCACTGTGGGGCACCCTCCACCAGGCCCCCACTCATGTCTCCCAGCACCCCCACCCCCCACCAGTCAGGGGCACCCTCCACCAGGCCCCCACTCATGTCTCCTTGCACCCCCACCCCCAGCACTGTGGGGCACCCTCCACCAGGCCCCCACTCATGTCTCCCAGCACCCCCACCCCCCACCAGTCAGGGGCACCCTCCACCAGGCCCCCACTTATGTCTCCCAGCACCCCCACCCACCACCAGTCAGGGGCACCCTCCACCAGGCCCCCACTCATGTCCAACTCATGTCTCCCTGCACCCCCACCCCCCAGCACTGTGGGGCACCCTCCACCAGGCCCCCACTCATGTCTCCCTGCACCCCACCCCCCAGCACTGTGGGGCACCCTCCACCAGGCCCCCACTCATGTCTCCCTGCACCCCCACCCCCCAGCACTGTGGGACACCCTCCACCAGGCCCCCACTCATGTCCCCCTGCACCCCCAACCCCCTGCATCCAGGGGCACCCTCCACCAGGCCCCCACTCATGTCTCCCTGCACCCCCACCCCCCAGCACTGTCGGGCACCCTCCACCAGGACCCCACTCATGTCCCCTTGCACCCCCACCCCCCTGCATCCAGGGGCACCCTCCACCAGGCCCCCACTCATGTCTCCCTGCACCCCCACCCCCAGCACTGTGGGGCACCCTCCACCAGGACCCCACTCATGTCCCCCTGCACCCCCACCCCCCTGCATCCAGGGGCACCCTCCACCAGGCCCCCACCCATGTCTCCCAGCACCCCCACACCCCTGCACTGTGGGGCACCCTCCACCAGGCCCCCACTCATGTCCCCCTGCACCCCCACCCCCCTGCATCCAGGGGCACCCTCCACCAGGCCCCCACTCATCTCTCCCAGCACCCCCACCACCACCAGCCAGGGGCACCCTCCACCAGGCCCCCACTCATGTCCCCCTGCACCCCCACCCCCCTGCATCCATGGGCACCCTCCACCAGGCCCCCACTCATGTCTCCCAGCAGCCCCACCCCCCACCAGTCAGGGGCACCCTCTACCAGGCCCCCACTCATGTCCCCCTGCACCCCCACCCCCCTGCATCCAGGGGCACCCACCACCAGGCCCCCACTCATGTCTCCCTGCACCCCCACCCCCAGTACTGTGGGGCACCCTCCACCAGGCCCCCACTCATGTCCCCCTGCACCCCCATCCCCCTGCATCCAGGGGCACCCTCCACCAGGCCCCCACTCATGTCTCCCTGCACCCCCACCACCCAGCACTGTTGGGCACCCTCCACCAGGCCCCCACTCATGTCTCCCAGCACCCCCACCCCCCACAAGTCAGGGGCACCCTCCACCAGGCCCCCACTCATGTCTCCCTGCACCCCCAAACCCCAGCACTGAGGGGCACCCTCCACCAGGCCCCCACTCATGTCCAACTCATGTCTCCCTGCACCCCCACCTCCCAGCACTGTGGGGCACCGTCCACCAGGCCCCCACTCATGTCTCCCAGCACCCCCACCCCCACCAGTCAGGGGCACCCTCCACGAGGCCCCCACTCATGTCTCCCTGCACCCCCATCCCCCAGCACTAGGGGGCACCCTCCACCAGGCCCCCACTCATGTCCAACTCATGTCTCCCTGCACCCCCACCCCCCAGCACTTTGGGGCACCCTCCACCAGGCCCCCACTCATGTCTCCCAGCACCCCCACCCCCCACCAGTCAGGGGCACCGTCCACCAGGCCCCCACCCATGTCTCCCTGCACCCCCACCCCCCAGCCCTAGGGGGCACCCTCCACCAGGCCCCCACTCATGTCCAACTCATGTTTCCCTGCACCCCCACCCCCAGCACTGTGGGGCACCCTCCACCAGGCCCCACTCATGTCTCCCAGCACCCCCACCCCCCACCAGTCAGGGGCACCCTCCACCAGGCCCCCACTCATGTCTCCCTGCACCCCCACCCCCCAGCACTAGGGGGCACCCTCCACCAGGCCCCCACTCATGTACAACTCATGTCTCCCTGCACCCGCACTCCCCAGCACTGTGGGGCACCCTCCACCAGGCCCCCACTCATGTCTCCCAGCACCCCCACCCCCCACCAGTCAGGGGCACCCTCCACCAGGCCCCCACTCATGTCTCCCTGCACCCCCACCCCCAGCACTGTGGGGCACCCTCCACCAGGCCCCCACTCATGTCTCCCAGCACCCCCACCCCCCACCAGTCAGGGGCACCCTCCACCAGGCCCCCACTCATGTCTCCCAGCACCCCCACCCACCACCAGTCAGGGGCACCCTCCACCAGGCCCCCACTCATGTACAACTCATGTCTCCCTGCACCCGCACCCCCCAGCACTGTGGGGCACCCTCCACCAGGCCCCCACTCATGTCTCCCAGCACCCCCACCCCCCACCAGTCAGGGGCACCCTCCACCAGGCCCCCACTCATGTCTCCCTGCACCCCCACCCCCAGCACTGTGGGGCACTGTTAGGGTTGGCTCTTATACTTGCATGTGTGCTGAGCCAGGATTGATGTCACCATCAGAATGTAGGCTGTGAGTCTGGAGTGTGAGATTAGAATGTTTGGGGTTGAATGGGTTCTAACCCAGGCAGTTAGATTATGTGAGCCTGGGTGGTGGGAGCCAGTGGGCTCCTGTCCCTTTCCTCTTTATCTCCTAATGACTTGTTGACATCTGATCCTGTAACCTAAGAAGCTAATAAAGTAACCACTAACGTACCTGGCCTGTGCATCCTGAGTGTCCCTTGGAGTGAACCCTATGACCAAGAGCCGGTCATAACAATTGGCGACGAGGATGGGATGAGGTATGGTGAAGGAGGACCTTGGAGTGGACACCAAGTGAAGCAAAAGGAGATGCAGGTACCTGTGTGATGTCATGTGAGAGAGGAGAAGAGACTCTGCTGCGGGGGGTGCAGGCAAGAGGACAAGTGAATGAAAGGAGAGAGGGAGAGCCCACTGCCCCCCATAGACTGTTTGCGCCCATCACCCAGGGCTGTTTGAGCCAGTCCACCAGGGCTGGAAGGGGCAGCCTGTCAGAGGAGACCCCTGGGAAGAAGGTAGAGTGCCCTCTTTGAGGCCAGGAGTCATTAGAGGCTGTCCAAGAGTCTGGAGAAATGGAAATCACCCAGGGCTGGAAGGGACCGCCTGTCAGAGGAGACCCCTGGGAAGAATGGAGAGTGCCCTGTTTGAGGCCAGGAGTCATTAGAGGCTGTCCAAGAGTCTGGAAAAATGGAAAGCACTCAGGGCTGTTTGAGTCAGCCACCAAGTACTTCTTTAGTCAGCCCCCAGGGCTGTTGCAGGCGGCCACCCAGGGGTGTCAGAAGCACCCTGCCCCATGGAGCCTGGGGCAAGGATGGCCTGTTGGAGTCTGCCAGGAGCAGGCCCCCTGGTACATGAGGAGACATTGGCAGGGTTGCATGAGGCTGCCCAAGTGTGCCACCATTTCCTGAGTGACTATGCCAGCATTATTTAAAAAGGGGAAGTGTAATTTCCATGCCAAGTAAGCGTAATTGTGCCTTTTATGCACCTGGAGGCTAAAGGTTTTAATGAGAATAGACGCTATGCTGATTTGGTCTGAGGTGGGGACCATGCAATGAGAAAATTTTTACTGTTTGGGTTTGGGTATGATAGTAGTTTTTGGGGATGATTAGTTTATGCTTGCAGAAGAAATTTTGGAGTTTCATTTAAAAGTAAAATGTCATAATGGATTGAGCAACGATGTGGCAAGCAGTGACTGAAGAGTACTGTTGTGCATTAGTAGTGAATTACCATGAGAAGTATTAGTGAGAATGATGTTGCACTTAGAATAGGAGATGCATTTTATTTTAGATGTAACCATTTTGAGGCATTGCAGGTTGGTTTTAGAGTTGGCCCCAGTTGGCAACATGCACGTTTAGGTCCCATTTAAAGTTGGTTTCCACATTTGTGTTGTGACAGGGGTTGTGTGTGAGTGGCACATATGAGGTTGATTGAGGTGGACAATCAAAGGGTGTTGATCCTATTATGCTTAGTATAACGTTTTGAGGCATTTTAGCATATTAGGTTACCTGTTTAATGGCGACATGGACTTTTAGAAAATGTGACTTGGATGTACTATGTTTCAATGTTCTGATCATCCTAAGACTATGTTTTGCTTGTGTGTGTGTGGTGTGAGATTTGTGATCTTAAAGCACAATAAGAGTGATGTTGGTCATTAATGGTTACCACAATCTTTGAGTCATTTCAGCATTTAGAGTTGCCCATGCTTTGGCAACATGGACTTTTAGGAAATGAGATCTGCAATTTATAATGTGATTATTGATATGTCATTGCAATGCTTACTATAACCATTTTTGAGGCATTGTAGGCGTGATGTTCTGTTTGTGCGTGTATGGATGTGCAACCCATGATGACTGCCAGAGTGACTGCAGCGCTCCTTAGCAGTTAACATTCTATGCCGGGGTTGTCTGTATTTTGAACATCCTGTGTTTGTTTGTGTGTTGTAGCAGTATGTGAATGTTTTAGTGTTGGTGCATGACCAGTGTTGGGTTTTGAAATCTTTTTTTATTGTTTTTTTGGAATATGTTTTAATTGATGTACATGACCAGGGTTGGTCAGGGGACTCTGCGGAGTTGGAGGTGTTTGGTGTTTAGAGGCCCTGTGGGGTTAGTGATGTTACTAGTGGTAGGCTAGTATAGAACCTAGTTGGAACTTTGATTAATTGGTTAGTGACTCTGAGGGGTCCAGAGGTACCTAGTAGGAGACTAGTACCATAAGCTTTGCAAAGCTGTGTTTTTGTGATGATTGGTGGCTCTGAGGAGTTCACATGAAACCTAGTGAAGCTTTTATGTTGTTTTGGATTGTGGCTCTGCGGAGCAGTCCAGAGGCATCTAGCAGGGGACTGGTGCCTGAAGCTGTGTGAAGCTTCTATGTTGTTTTGAAGGTGTCTAGCTCTGCGGAGTTTACTTAAAGCTGTGTTTTTGTGATGATTGGTGGCTCTGAGGAGTTCACATGAAACCTAGTGAAGCTTTTATGTTGTTTTGGATTGTGGCTCTGCGGAGCAGTCCAGAGGCATCTAGCAGGGGACTAGTGCCTGAAGCTGTGTGAAGCTTCTATGTTGTTTTTGAAGGTGTCTAGCTCTGCGGAGTTTACTTGAAGCTGTGTGAAGCTTTGATGTTTTTGGTGACCCTGGAGTTGTTAAGGTCCAGGGATTGCTTGGAATTCTGGAGATGCAAGTTACATTGCATTTAGTGTTTTCTTTTAACTTTAGGTGACTTTTGGAATTGTTCTTGAGTCCGTTCTTGATTAATTTCAGAAGCCTGGCAACGTTTCATCTGCATCTGTGTTCACTTTGGGGTGTTTATTTGGTTTTGAAGGGCTCATTTGTCTGGCCAACATTTGTAGCGTTATGCTGGTGGTGGTTGTTTAGTGACAGCTGGTTGCGTTTCTTTATTTGTGTGATGAGGTGAGTGACTGGTGATTAGGTGTGTCTGTGTTGCTTGAATTTTGGAATGGATTTGACAGCGGCATGAGTTGTGACTGTGGTTTCTTGGTGACCCAGGTAGATTGTTGGGTTGTTAGTAAGTATCTTGCGCAGTTATGACAGTACCTGGTTTTTCCCGGTTTTGGGAGTTAGTACTCGGAAGTGGCAGTCCGAGGTTCCTTTGTGGCAGAGAGGAACGGAAGGAGCTTTGTGTTTGGTTGGTCTTGGTAGTGTTGTGGTTTGTTTGCCGAGGTGGGCGGTTAGTGCTCGAAAGTGGCAGTTCGAGGTTCCTTTGTGGCAGGCGGGAACGGAAGGCGATTTGTGATGTTTTGATTGGTTAGGAATGTTAGTTGTGGCGGCTGGGACTGTCATAGGATGTTAGTTACGCCTGTTTGTTCAATCTCTGGGGTTAGCGGAACTCTGCTGAGAGTGAGGTGTGTCTTGCTGTTGTGAAAGTGTGTGTTGTTCTTTATGCAAGAGGAGGAGGTGTTAGGGTTGCTTTCTCTAAGTGTGTGTTTGAGGTGTGTTTGTTTGTTGTAGGAAAGGAGGTGTTAGGGTTGGCTCTTATACTTGCATGTGTGCTGAGCCAGGATTGATGTCACCATCAGAATGTAGGCTGTGAGTCTGGAGTGTGAGATTAGAATGTTTGGGGTTGAATGGGTTCTAACCCAGGCAGTTAGATTATGTGAGCCTGGGTGGTGGGAGCCAGTGGGCTCCTGTCCCTTTCCTCTTTATCTCCTAATGACTTGTTGACATCTGATCCTGTAACCTAAGAAGCTAATAAAGTAACCACTATGCGTACCTGGCCTGTGCATCCTGAGTGTCCCTTGGAGTGAACCCTATGACCAAGAGCCGGTCATAACAGGCACCCTCCACCAGGCCCCCACTCATGTCTCCCAGCACCCCCACCCCCCACCAGTCAGGGGCACCCTCCACCAGGCCCCCACTCATGTCTCCCAGCACCCCCACCCACCACCAGTCAGGGGCACCCTCCACCAGGCCCCCACTCATGTCCTCCTGCACCCCCACCCCCCTGCATCCAGGGGCACCCTCCACCAGGCCCCCACTCATGTCTCCCAGCACCTCCACCCCCTACCAGTCAGGGGCACCCACCACCAGGCCACCACTCATGTCCAACTCATGTCTCCCTGCACCCCCACCCCCCAGCACTGTGGGGCACCCTCCACCAGGCCCCCACTCATGTCTCCCTGCACCCCCACCCCCCAGCACTGTGGGGCACCCTCCACCAGGCCCCCACTCATGTCTCCCAGCACCCCCACCCCACACCAGTCAGGGGCACCCTCCACCAGGCCCCCACTCATGTCCAACTCATGTCTCCCTGCACCCCCACCCCCCAGCACTGTGGGGCACCCTCCACCAGGCCCCCACTCATTTCTCCCTGCACCCCCACCCCCCAGCACTGTGGGGCACCCTCCACCAGGCCCCCACTCATGTCTCCCAGCACCCCCACCCCCACCAGTCAGGGGCACCCTCCACCAGGCCCCCACTCATGTCCAACTCATGTCTCCCTGCACCCCCACCCCCAGCACTGTGGGGCACCCTCCACCAGGCCCCCACTCCTGTCCCCCTGCACCCCCACCCCCCTGCATCCAGGGGCACCCACCACCAGGCCCCCACTCATGTCTCCCTGCACCCCCACCCCCCAGCACTGTGGGCCACCCTCCACCAGGCCCCCACTCATGTCTCCCAGCACCCCCACCCCCCACCAGTCAGGGGCACCCTCCACCAGGCCCCCACTCATGTCTCCCTGCACCCCCACCCCCCAGCACTGTGGGGCACCCTCAATAGGCCCCCACTCATGTCCAACTCATGTCTCCCAGCACCCCCACCCCCCAGCAAAGTGGGGCACCCTCCACCAGGCCCCCACTCATGTCTCCCAGCACCCCCACCCACCACCAGTCAGGGGCACCCTCCACCAGGCCCCCACTCATGTCCCCCTTCACCCCCACCCCCCTGCATCCAGTGGCACCCTCCACCAGGCCCCCACTCATGTCCCCCTGCACCCCCACCCCCCTGCATCCAGGGGCACCCTCCACCAGGCCCCCACTCATGTCTCATAGCACCCCCACCACCCACCAGTCAGGGGCACCCTCCACCAGGCCCCCACTCATGTCTCCCAGCACCCCCACCCCCCACCAGTCAGGGGCACCCTCCACCAGGCCCCCACTCATGTCCAACTCATGTCTCCCTGCACCCCCACCCCCCAGCACTGTGGGGCACCCTCCACCAGGCCCCCACTCATGTCTCCCTGCACGCCACCCTCCAGCACTGTGGGGCACCCTCCACCAGGTCCCCACTCATGTCTCCCTGCACCCCCACCCCCCAGCACTGTGGGACACCCTCCACCAGGCCCCCACTCATGTCCCCCTGCACCCCCACCCCCCTGCATCCAGGGGCACCCTCCACCAGGCCCCCACTCATGTCTCCCTGCACCCCCACCCCCCAGCACTGTGGGGCACCCTCCACCAGGCCCCCACTCATGTCCCCCTGCACCCCCACCCCCCTGCATCCAGGGGCACCCTCCACCAGGCCCCCACTCATGTCTCCCTACACCCCCACCCCCCAGCACTGTGGGGCACCCTCCACCAGGCCCCCACTCATGTCCCCCTGCACACCCACCCCCCTGCATCCAGGGGCACCCTCCACCAGGCCCCCACCCATGTCTCCCAGCACCCCCACCCCCCTGCACTGTGGGGCACCCTCCACCAGGCCCCCACTCATGTCCCCCTGCACCCCCACCCCCCTGCATCCATGGGCACCCTCCACCAGGCCCCCACTCATCTCTCCCAGCACCCCCACCCCCCACCAGTCAGGGGCACCCTCCACCAGGCCCCCACTCATGTCCCCCTGCACCCCCACCCCCCTGCATCCAGGGGCACCCTCCACCAGGCCCCCACTCATGTCTCCCAGCAGCCCCACCCCCCACCAGTCAGGGGCACCCTCTACCAGGCCCCCACTCATGTCCCCCTGCACCCCCACCCCCCTGCATCCAGGGGCACCCACCACCAGGCCCCCACTCATGTCTCCCTGCACCCCCACCCCCCAGTACTGTGGGGCACCCTCCACCAGGCCCCCACTCATGTCCCCCGGCACCCCCAGCCCCCTGCATCCAGGGGCACCCTCCACCAGGCCCCCACTCATGTCTCCCTGCACCCCCACCCCCCAGCACTGTGAGGCACCCTCCACCAGGGCCCCACTCATCTCTCCCAGCACCCCCAACCCCCACCAGTCAGGGGCACCCTCCACCAGGCCCCCACTCATGTCTCCCTGCACCCCCACACCCCAGCACTGTGGGGCACCCTCCACCAGGCCCCCACTCATGTCCAACTCATGTCTCCCTGCACCCCCACCCCCCAGCACTGTGGGGCACCCTCCACCAGGCCCCCACTCATGTCTCCCAGCACCCCCACCCCCACCAGTCAGAGGCACCCTCCACCAGGCCCCCACTCACGTCTCCCTGCACCCCCATCCCCATAGAAAGCACACCCCTGTGGAGTGCACACAGCCCTGGCACATACCATCTGACAATCAATGATGACTCAATCTGACAATTATGATGAACAAAGGGACAGTCAACTGTCAGAACCATAGCAGCCTGAGATTGTTCATCTGGAAGTGTCACAATGTGTGCATCCCTACCTACACAAACACCACCAGTGCAGTGTCATCAAAAGACACACTTCCATGCAGCAAAAATGAATACCCACTTGCAAAATACAACATGAGAACAGTGGCATGTCACCCAACCCCTCCCAGGCATGCCCACACAACACACCATGGCATGTCATGCAATGTGAGAGCAAACAAATTAATCCCCACAACATGCCCCAAGTGTCACCAACTACAGTGTCCCTAATGGAAACTGTCCACACATGAAACGCTCACAGTAATGCAGGACCAACAATACACATTACCAAATACTTACCAAGAATACCAATCACCTACACAACCTCCAACCTACCATAAACATGACAGTACGGACTTAAAAAATTGGTAGCCTCTCTACCTGATAATGGCAGCACTTCGAACACTTCCAAGTATACAGTGTTAGCGCCACGCAAGAGTGTAGGTGCACTGCTTACAACATGGACTCCAGTCCCAAAGTAGACCGCCTTGTGAAGACATGAGAAATGGACCTGCAAATTAGGAGGATGAGATGGATGCAGAGCCACATATCAATACACCATGCAGTGTACAATACAACAACAATATGCACTAGGAATGTATACACAGTACTGACTACAGACTGCCCACACATCAAATGGGAGTCCAACGTCACTGTGTAAGTCAATGTCACTTGGGCACACCCTTTGCAAGACCATGGAAACGGGAAGCAGGAGGGGTTGTCACACAAACCCAAGCATCTGACCCAAATTCAGGACAAGCCTGCATGTGCCCAGCCAGAATACAGCGTATGCCCACGGGAGCCACACAAGGCAACACACTGTACAAAAAATCAAAAATCAAAAATTAAAAAAAAGAAAAAAAAAGAAAATGGCCATTAATGGGCCCGGGGGGGGGGGGTGGGGGAGGCCACACAGGAGGTCCGAGGACAGGGTGCACACCAAAACCCACCTGTGTGGATCTTGCAGAAAAAAAAACACCTCCATGGGCTCATGGCCTGCACGGCTACCCTATTGTGGGAGAATCGCTGCTGTCGCTCTCCTCACCCGCTGCAGCTGCATCAGGAGGTGGTGGCACTATGGGAGGCAGCCCACACAAAGCCCTAGTCTGGTCCTCCATGGCAGCAAGCATGCAGGTGTGGAAGGTCTGGTTCTGGAGGATAATTGTGCGTAGGTCCCCATGCAACAACTCACGGGATGCCCGGACCTCCGCCCTAGTTGCCTGCATCTCAGCTGAGAGCATATGTGTGAGCCGCTCCAGCTGCTGTTCTGTCCTCGTGTTAGCTGAAGCCTCAAGCTCAACCAGAGTTGCCCTGAGCTGACGGAGTTCCACCCTCAGGGCTTCCCTGTGGCCCTGGGACTCAATGGAAATGGCTTCCTGCAGAGTCTCCAGTGCCGCCTGCCTGTACCTGTTGGACGCCAACATGTCCTCCCTGTGTGACTGGCTAATGGAGTCTGTTGCCTGCTGTAGTTGTTCAATTAGCCTTTCTTGGGGGACAATGGAAGTGGCCACCCTATCCATGGCCTGAGCCATCATCTCAGTTGATGCTGCGTGTTGGTTTGCCATACCGTATATGGATTGCTCCCATGCGGTATTGCCAGGTGGCGTACGGCCACCGCGTCGGCGGGCACCACACCTGTCTGGGGCAAGGCGAACTGCGCCTTGCTGTGCCAGCACTGCCTGAGGCTGCAGGACTGCATTCCCCCTCTGATCTGCTGGCCCAGGAACAGGATCAGATGTAGCGGAGTGTGACCCTGCATCCGTAACCACCAAAGGTGGACCTACCAACACTGACATCCCCATTGAGGGTTCTACCCCTGGTGCAGGTGGGTTGGACAGTACAGAATCCCTCCCAGAAACACTTACCTGCAACGCAACATAGGTCTCATCATCCGAATCGACACCTGAATAGAGCTCGGGGGAGGTGCACCCAGAGACACCCCTTGAGATGACGGCCTGCAGCAAGTGTGGGTTCTCACCCACCACCACACCACATCCCTCACTGGTGCCCGGTCGGGCCTGAGACCCCTCCTGGGTCTGCACCATCTCCACAACCCCAGCAGTATCAAGTGCGTCATCCCCTGCAAAGACATGAAAGAAAAGAAATGGGAACAGGCATTAGCAACATGGAACACAATTAGGGCTGAGAAGCAACAGAAACAGTACTTCAATTAACACATGTACCACATGACTATAACCCTCCCATGCATGCACTGTCACTGCGTATGAAGGGGAGGCAAATGGCACACATTGATGACACCAAGATGGAAGACCAACAAATTTGCTGCATGCTGCCTAGCAGTGCCATCACACATTGGCCTGTGATTGGCATGTCCAATACACATACATGAAACATGCCATCACACAGATGGCATGTACCCTAGCCATGTCACACATGTGACAATAGGACTGAGAAATGCCTAGTGAAAGTGGTGGAATGCAGACAATCAGCCTGAATGAACACAGAATAACATGCAACTATGTTGTGGCAAGATGACAATTCAAGGGCAACTGGCGTGAGGTTGGGCTGAATGTCTACTGTTGCCAGAAGGGATACTGCAACACCCAAATCCTGGTGCGCAGAATGTACTGGATGAAGCACATGGATGACCCAAACCACTCAGGCACACACCCCCTCACCTGACACTCAATCAGAAGCACTCACACACACACCATGCACATGCACATGGATGACACACACATGCACTCACCGGGCAATGCCTCGTAATCTGGCAGGTCTCCCACGCCTTGGATCTGTTCCTCCGTGACGTAGGTCCCAGCAACATACTCATGTGGAGTGAGTTCTATGTCCTCTGCCGGAGACCTTCCTCCAGTCACTAGAGTTGCGGCATGACTTGAGGCCAGCTTTTTCTTTGCCCTGCGCTTAAGGTCATGAATCCAAGGGCACTTATGAGTTCCGCAATGGTCTGCCAGTGTGCCTGACATTGTGCAGGTGTGGTCTTGCATCGTGCAGTAATCACCATTTCGCTGTCATGTGCGGACACATACTCCACAAGTGCAAGTTCGACCTGATTGAAGCTGGGCTTCCTTGGTGGGCCGGACTGTGTAGCCGTGTCTGGGGCATCAGCCTGTACTGGACGAGCACTCTTCCTCTTCCGCTTTGGAAGGTGGTGGTGATACTGAGTGTCCTACACCGCTCTGGACACTAGGGGCAGGAGCCCCGGTGGACTGTGGACTAGGAGTGTGGGAATGAACACTCACCATGGGACTTGGTGCATGCATTAGCTGAAGTGTGATGTAGTCAGGGGGAACGTCAGCAGGATGGACTAGGACCGACACTGTCCTGGCTGGGACACTCAGAGCTGGGGTGGATGGAGCCGCAGCTGCCCCTGCAGCCTCCCCACCCTGCCTACTCGGGGCAGCAGATGACATAGCTGCCCCTGATCCACGTGGGCTGGTGACACCAACGTGCACCGCCACTCGTAGCCTAGACCTGCTGACCTGGAAGTCAGCCATGGAGTCACCCAGTGCCAGGTTTGGTGCCACAATGGGCAGGTCCAACAAGGGCTGAGCAGGGATGGTGTCAGCCACGTTACCCTCAACCAGGGGGGGGGCATGGGTGTCCCTGACTGGTCACCCACACATGGGCGGCTAGGGGCACCCTGCAAGTCCTGGCTACGTCCCCTACCGTATCCACCACGGCCACCTCTTGTGGCTCGCCACCTTTGCCACCCTTACCATGTGCTCGCCTCCCAACCATGGCACTGATGTAGTTGTTCGTGTGGGAGTTGCAGTAAACTATTGTCCTGGGCAATTGGGGGTCAAAGGGGTAGCGTACTAGATGGAATTCGTACCCTAGTGCTCTAGCAAGGCTGTATGTAACCCCTGGGGGAAGATGACGGGTCACGCAACGCACAGGCAGCCCGAAAAAGGGAGATAATGTGCACGCAACCCCTCCTAGACCACATGCGTGGAAAAAAAAACCTGCACTACGCTGTGGCACCCAGAAACACAAAAATGAACGTATGCGTGTCACACGCAGCCTAGACTGACCTCTGAAGGGGTAGGCAACACACGGGGCAAGCACAGATGTCAAATACGTGCGCGACTCACAGTCTACCAGGAAAAATCGCGTGTAAAATACGCGCGTGTGCGCGTTGGCAACACCCCCGCCAAAAGAAGAATTGTACGCTGTCTGAGGAGACAGGACAACAGGAGAAGTGAACGCTGTTTGAGGAAACAGGCCCAGAAAAAAGACAAGAAGAGAAAAAGCTGTCAGAGGTAACAGGCAGTACGAACTTAGAACGCCGTGAAGCAAATCGCGTGTGAACTGACAAGAAGTACAGATTTCACCCACTCGCTCTCCACGAAAAGCACGTACAAGGAAATGGCGTTCTACACGTACCTTTTAAACATGCCCAAACGTCCAGCGTCACTTCCGCGTGTTCGCGCTAAGGCCCCATCCTCCAATTACACGCGCTGACACTCTGACGTGCAGTCATTGGACGTTTAACATGCACCCGTGTACAGGGAAATGCCCGCGCACGCACGTCACAGACGCGCATACGCGCTGTTGGCCTTGGGCCAATGAATTCGCGTACGTGAGCTGACGCGCTTACGCGCTAAGGCCGTTTCCTCGAATTACACGCAGACGTGCTGGATTTTCACGTGCCAAATCACTCCGTATCAAGCTGGCCACGCGTAAGCACACGGAAGACCACGCTCCTGCCCAGAAGGCCGAATTACTGTCCCCCAGAGCCCCGAGCACGCTCCCACCTGCCATCTGCTACTGCCTGATTGCCTGCTGCCCACGTGCCCTGCCATTAGCTGCCTGCACATCAGCCAGGGGTGCTGTCGTTGTGACCACCCCTGCTGGAACCGAAGATTCCCGACTGGGATTCCATCGCTCCACAGCCCAGCCCCAGGACCCAGTTGCCCACCCACTCCTGCCTCTGGGGTTGTCATGTCGGGCACTGCAACATCTGGCACCACTGACAACCCCCGGCCAGAGAGGCAGAGGGGCACCAGCTTCACTGCCACCGAAGTTGGTGTCCTGGTGGAGCAAGTCCTGGGGCAGTATGATGCCCTCTTCGGAAGTTTGCGCGCCGACAAGGAAGGACGGACTCGCATCTGGACGGACATCGTGACTGCCATCAACGCGGAGGGGGTGGCAGTCCGCGACTTCCAACATGTCAAGAAGCGCTGGGAGGACTTCAGGTCCAGGACCCTCAACAAGGCCCGGCGCCTCTTAAAGGCAGCGGATGCTAAGGGGCGCCGGGGCCACTTGTCGGACGATCAGATGAGGGTCCTGGAACGCATATTCCCAGCGCTCCACGTCCAGGTCCTTGAGAGGCAGACCCGTCTGGAGTCGAGCGCTAAGTGTACATGCTGTTATGGAGAATTCTATGTTTAGGCTGAATTTCCTAACCTAGTGAGTCCCCCAGCAGCTTTGCTGGATTTCTGGAGTTTGTTTTTTTCCATCCTGCCAAGAGTGAGACTCTTTTTCTCCCACTCTTGGACATGAATGTGGTTAATTCCTTTGAATGTCAATATTTTCTATGGGCTATGGGGTCTTTTACTCCATAGGGTCTCATATGTTTTGCTATGTGTGTTACAACGCACCCTCCGTGCCGTAACACTGGGGCGTCCTAGAGGATCCCCACCATAGACTCCATACCCGGGGACTGACTACTGTCACCCCGGGCATGTAAAGTCACCATTGGCTTTACTAGACCTAAATTTACTAACAGAACTAGTACAAACCATCCTATTGTGGACGTACTAGTAGGGGTAATTCGATTACTCCTGGGTCTGTTATCCGAGGGGGCACTGTCCCATCCCCCCTCGTCGAGTTTTGGCTGGTGGCAGCAGAAACTACTTGTTATATTCGACCCCGAATATAACCCTATGGGATTCTTCCCATTGTTGGAGGTTAATACCTTTTCTCGTTAATCTCTAACATACCACTGGTTTATTTATCGTAAATAAATCTATCGGTTGGTATTTTCTGCCAGAACTCGGTTTTTAAAATGGCGTCTGTGTTCGTCTTTGTGACTCCTAAACCAAAGGTTGAGCCCTTTGTTCCACTTTTGGCGGGCTTCTGCACAGAGGCCCTCCAAAGTGGTGCCATTCTGTCTGGGTAACCACAGGGGGCGTGGGAGGGGGTCTAGGCACCCTGGACTGAGTTGCCTTGCCAACTCAAGTCGCACTCTGATGTCATTGGCCCAAGTGGTGAGCTACACCGCTCACCACTTAGCGTGTTTTGATTGACAGCTAGGCTGAATGAATGGGGGTTTTCTGCATAAAAACAGGGCTTTTGGGACTGGATCTTCAGAAGTCGCCACGGGACCTAAGAATCCGACGAGGGTAAAGCTGAGCCGACCTGCAACAACGACACCTCCGGTGGAGCCCTGCTGAACCGACTCACCACTTCCCCTTTGCTTTTTCTTCGTTCCAGGACGCAGTGGTCGAATTGCCCTTGCAGAGCACCCCGGCAACCGGATAGCCACTAACCCCTGTACCGCGACCAAAAGGTGGTGCCTTGTGATGGAGCACTCCGCGGCTGGTCTCTTCCCTGGTGGTGCAACGATCTTCAACTTTCCTTCGACGACGAGATCATCTCTTCCCTTGGCAAAGCCCTGACGTGCATCCACCACCAGGAACAACTGCCCCCGCCGGAGCTGTCTCTCCACAAACAAGGTACCGTGTCCGCCTGGCTTCCCTGGTGTCAGTTAGCGTGAGGTGTCTGAATCCTCGCCTCTCCATTGGGTCGCCTCCAAGCCTTCTTAACTTTCTCTTCTGAACTGGTTCAATCTTTCTATAACAATTTGCGACAAAGACTCGAAGTGCATTTCCACTGTGATACTTTTTGGGACACATCGCATTGCCTCTCTCCGAAAGGGCCCGGCCTCTGAACTTTGCGATCTACAGTAGACCCTGCCTTACTTGCCTTGCATTTGTTCGTAAAAGTGTTGGTACCGAGTTGATTTCATACCCTGCCTTTTTCTCTCCCATCCTAACAAATACTAGAGTGCCATCTAGGTTAAAGCATTCACCTCTGTCTGCAAATAAGTGGTGCCGTTGAACCTAGACTTGTCGAACTATTGTTAGGGGGATTGATTTACTTATAGTAATTGTGATTGAAGTTGTTTGCCGTATTAGTGCCAGAGTGTTTTCCATAGAGGTGTTTTTATAAATAAATAACTATATATCTTTACACCAAAGCCTTGTTCCGTGTTTGCTTGTTCTACTGTGTAAATTGCCCTATTTTGTATACTCCACATACTGCCTAACTCTTCTTGAGGGAAGTCTGACTGCTCAGCCACAGCTACCAAGTGAATCTGTATGGTACAGACTGCTACCAAGTGGGTTTACTGCCAAACACCTGTAGTCCTAAATCTTTTGCAGTGGTCCCAGAGGGAACTGCACAGGTTTCCGCCTAACACATGCATCATGATTGTAAGCTGTGCGTGTGGTGATGTGCCAGTAGTGTGCAGGTTGCACATGTGTTTGTATGGGGCCGAGTATGGGTGGGGGTGTACAGGGCTGTGAGGCTAACACATGCGAGGGCTGTCATGTGTGAGACATGGATGGTGCTTGTGTGTGTAGGCTTGCATGCCAAATGCAATTGTGTGGGCACACATGTTTGGATGAATGTGTATGTAAGTAGGCATGTTCGTGATGTCACACATGGATGTTGTTTTCAGCTGCATGTATCAGCACTGTGTACATGTACATGTGTTTGTATTTGACAAGGGTGCAACAGTGATGCAACATGGATGCATGTGACAGCGGGATGTGGAAGCCTGATTGGCAGATGTGACATGGATGCCCATCTGAACACTGCGACAGTTGGCAGAGGTGTACACATGCATGCAAGTGTGGTGGTGTGTGTGCATGTGTAGCGCACTCCCTGTGTTGCATGTGATGTCTGGCTCACCTTTGCCTGCTCATGCTGTTGTATGTGTATGGATGGTGCTGGCAGTTGCGATATGGCTGTGGTATGGCTCATGTGTGCAAGTTAAAATGACATGTGTGTTGGCGATTGTGATGCCATGTCTGAGGTTTGCCAATGCCACTCATGTACAACTGTCATGTGTGTATGTGTCCATTGTACAGTGCCCTGATGCCTGTGTTTTATTTCTCCCTGTCTGCAGCGTCAACTGATGAAGAGGGCGGAGAAGGTGCTGTGGAGCACAGCAGCGGGGATTGCACCGCCAGCCGGAGACGCAAGGCCCGGCTCCCCTCCCAGGTTGTGATCTCGTTGGGGAGTGAGGAGTCCGGTGCCGCGTCCCAGGCCGCAGCTGCCGGGGGGAGGTCCAAGAGGCGGAGGTTGGAGTTGGACTCCTCGGCAGCAGAAGGGGCAGCTGGGACCCCACAGGGCCCAACGGGGGAAGATGGCATGGAGTCATCCAGGTTGGTGGGGGGTTTGGTGGAGGAGGAGGCCGTGCAAGCAACAGAGACGGGGTCTGGAGGTGGGGTTTCCACTGGTGCTAGTGGTGCCGCGCAGAACCAGGGACAGGAGGCAGCACAGGCCGCCGCGGAGGTGCCTGTGTGCAATCCTGTCCCTGATCCTGTCACTGCATCATCTTGCACCAGCAGGGATGCCTACGCCCAGACCCGTTTTCAGGCAGGGGATGAGCTCACAACAACTGGCCTTCCTCTGCCTGCAGACGTAGCTATCCGGGTCCGGGTTGAGCCTGTCCTGACTGGTGTGGCATTGCGTCAACGGGCCATGCAAGGTGACCTGCAGTCTTTTCATGAGGAGACTGCACGTCATCTCGAATGGCTCGTTGACCGCGTCGGCCTACTGGGACAGGTCACCCAGGCCGGATTCCTCTGTTTGATGGGGTTTGCTCAGAACCCCTCCTCAACTGAACCCCCTATGCGCCAGTCGTCCTCTGTGCCATCTTCCCACCCATTAGTCACCTGGGTGCCCTGTGGAGCTGCCTCTGACGGTGCGGCCAGGCTGGTGGAGGAGGCATCCCTGCCACAGTCGGGAGTCGGACGTCCAGCAGCGGTAGCCACATCAACGACTGCACCCCAGCCGGTGGAGGATGTGCAGGCAGCAGGAGCCAGGGCACCGGCAGAGGCACAGCAGCAGCAGCAACGAGGTGGGAGCCATGATGGCTCGGGGCCTTCGACATCGGAGGGGCAGGCAACGGCCCGAGGGCAGGAGGACCCAGGACGGGAAGTGTCTTCCGTGTGGCAGCGGTTGGGCCACGCCATAGATGCGGAGCGGCAGCGGGTGGAAGAGGCACGGCTCACGATGGTCAGAGCGGAGAACTCCATGCAGAGGGCCCTGAGGCGGACGGAGTGCCTCGAGGCAATCCGCAGGGAGTTGGAGGTGAACATGTCGACGGCCCTGCGGACCCTCGGGGCCATGGAGGAGGACCGCCTCCGGGACATTGAGCAGGAGTTCGATGATGCCCTGGCCCGGAACATCCTGAAGTGAGCCGTCGGACTAGCCCGCTGCCCTTGTAAATAGTTCTGTAGTTAGTGTTAGGTTTCCTTTGGTTTTGCATTTTTTCTGACCTTTTGGACAATGGGCCACATTTTTGTGTATAGTTTTTTTTATTAGGTAGTGTTATTAGATAGGTTTCTTTTCTTCTGTTGGGATCATGGGCCCTGGATTGTTTATCTGTATATAGTTGACTGTTGGATTTTCATTTTTTTTAATGATTTACCCATGGAGCAATGGTTTTCGATTTTAATTTTCCATTGGATTTACTTTTGTGAACTGTGACTTTGGACACCTTTCCTTTGGATTATGATTTGTGGTTTTCCATTATTTCACAGACATGCTGCTTTTTTTTTAAATTCCCATTTTTGTTTGTTTATTTTTGATTCAATTTATGTTGCTTTTAATACATATTTTTTCTTCAAACCTCAATGTGTAGTATCATCTCATTGGTTTCATGCATATCATGATATGGGTTTTGACATTCACTGACACTCATTGGGCCTCATTACGACCCTTGCGGAAATGGAAAAATGATGGCGGAAATGCAATACCGCCATCGAACACCGCTCGTTGCGATCATGACCCGTCACCGTAAAGTACGATGCCATTAGCGACACCGCAGTGAACGGCAACGCTAACTGCACCAAGTACGCGCACGCGCGCCTTGCAAAACCGGAATCACCGCCATGGCGCAACGGTACGCGAATTCTGACCCTAGCGGACATGTACTGAACGCCATCAAGCACGTCGTAAAGTACCATTCCGCCATGGCGAGAAATACGGCAACGCGAACCAACCGTAAATGGCCCACTGAGTGCCTGTACTCCACTCCCTGGCCTCATTGCACAACTCCTGGCAGGCGCAATGTACTCACACTATGCAACCAGTGAAATCCACGATTCACCCATGCATGCCAACGTAGAAAAGCATGCAGGGGCTCAAAGCGCCCCGTGAGTGGGCATCCATGTACGGCATGTCACCATAGCCGTACTGACGCAGCACAGGCATGTGAAGGTACAACACATCAAAATGAAAATCAAGAACACATGACACAAAACAACAGTAGTCCCCCATCGCTTGCCACCAGCGCAAGGCAACATCCACAACAGCATCCTGAGGGGGATTGCACCAGCCCTGTACTCATGCCAGTAAACAAACCAACCATCAGCAGAAGCATGTACCACACAAGTCGGCAGAGTGACTGAGCAGCCAGGCTCATCCCAAGAGGGGCCGATGGGAGCTGCAGGGCACAGATGGCATCAATACAGAAGCTATTCCAATGGACATGACCCCAGTCCCCCTCCAACAAACGCACGCAAACACAGTCACCTGTGACCAGCCACATTCTGAACAACCCATCATTCCACCAATCGACCTGGCTGACAGGCACCAGTCGGCCAAAAGCCAATCCCCCGCCCCTGAACAGCACATCATGTAAACAGACACAATGGCAGCCTCTATCCGTGACCATACTGTGCTACGTAGGCAAACGCGGCCAGTACTGTACCACACAACTCAACTCAGAAGGCGGAACACAAAGCAGATCAACACGCAATACATACCGCCACAAAGCGAAAATCGCCACATCACCTTCAAAGAACAACGCAACACGACAAATATCGGAATACAATTTAAATGCACATCCAAATGACAAAGGCCCCACATCAATTTGCAAAATCCCACCAAAACAACCATCATCACCGAGGGCTGCATCTGCAATAATTGACCGGCTTCCACTTGTGTGACGCCCTGTACCATCATGGCACACAGGGCTTACATCAACGTTCCAAAAGGCAACATGGAAGCGGCAAGAACCGCAGGTCCGTCCCATGAGGCAGGCACTAGTCGAGCTGAAAGGCCGAAATGTTGCACCTAGCCACCAGTACAGCGTAAGGGCATGTGGCCCATTGGCGATCGTCCCATATGATCGAAATGGTGCTCCACTGATTCACCCGAAGCTGCAGGAGTCGAGAGTAAAAACCATCTGGAGGAGTGGCGTAGAGATGGCATCTGCAATAGGGCAGGAGATACCTGTCACCCAAAAGAAACACAAATCAACCGATTGCATTACGGGACTCATGATGCATTACAATCTTCATTCAACACACCAAATCCACACCCATATGCATGCTAGCCCACTCCAAAGGAATATACACACCCCTAATCCAGTATCGAATCACAACGAAACCAATCGAGCTAAATACACCATTGGCAACGTCGGTTACTGTGCATGCGTCCGTCAAGATAGAACCCATGACATGGGATTAGTAACGTGCCTAGACACAAGTGTATGAAGGCGCGTCGAGACAGGGAGGATCCGACAAGGGCAGAGAGACGTATGTCCCACTATGGCAGCCTTGCATCACATAACGCAGGGCAAGGGGAGTGAACCAAAAAACCCATGTACATGGCAGACCCTAAACGGATTCATCAGTCCATGCATCCACACATCATTCCCTCATCCCGCAATGAAAACGCATGAATATTCACTCACATAATATGTGAAACTTCCATCGCGTCTGTGCGTAATGCAGTCCGCAAAAACCACTGTGCCCCTGGCCGGATCTGTAGTGTTGTGAAGCAAGATGGATTTGGGAACGTCCTGCCTCATCGTCCACTACGCTATTGCGCATCCCCTTCAATTCATATCATTCATTGCCTGCTCGTTATGGGCCATGTCCCAAGGACATTCTACAATAGAACGTTACATTTCCAGCCAGACCTGTGGGCGTATCCTCGCCGCTACTTCAAAACCCAAAATGCTGGCCTTCGAATTCCTCACTTGCAACATTACGTCGAAAAGGCTTCTGTGAACGCTTGCATTCACAATTACATCAATGTAGTGCGGCTGTGTGTCATGATGCTAACTGGCTGCAATCACAAATGGGACGCCACAGCCGTCGGTGAAGTACGTTACTGTGCTGCATGAGGGTCGGCCATCGATCGAGCCCTACATACCACTGACTCTTCACAGGTATGTAAGCGGCTGCAATCATAGCATGTGTAACAATGGGAGCATAGCATGAAAATCAGTCAAAGTACATCACACTGCCATCGGGATTTGATACATGATTCCAATCCCAAGATGCCATGCGGCCAAATGCAGCCTTACGTGCGGGCCGTGCTCGACCAGAAGGGATTGCATCTGCCACAGATTCATTCAATCAGCACAGGTGGAGGCCATACAGGCCGACAGCACATATATTGCAGACCCAAACCCCTCCCACAACCACTCCCACTCCAAAATGCTACCGGCAGGACTAGCGATGTTGGGCCTGGGGTACCAGATAGCACTGCAAGTGCTACAACTACAAGAAGACGACGAACAACAACAGGTACAACAACCGGGCGCACAGGGGAGACGGAGGAGGAGGAGGAGGAGGAGGGCAAGGCAGGGTCAGCAAGGCCCACAAGCACTGCCACTACCACCACGCAGGCGGCCCGCAATCCCACGCCTCCGAGCCGATCCGTTCAACCTCACTGCTGAGCAGATCCACACCCTCTACCGTTTGGACCGGGACACCATAATCGCCATTGTGGACATGACACATGCTGACCTCGTGAGCATGATAGATAGCCCAACCGCCATCCCACCCCTACTGAAGGTGGTGTCTGCACTCCACTTCCTGGCCACAGGCACCTACCAGCACACAGTGGGACAGTTGCATGGCATTTCACAGCCACTGTTCTCACGGACACTCTTCCAAGTGCACGATGCCCTCCTGAAGCACGCCGACGACCACATCACACTACCACGCACGTACCAGGAGATTACCAACGCTAAAGTGGGATTCCATGCACTTGGCGGCATCCCGGGTTGCATTGGTGCCATCGACTGCACCCATGTTGAATTGGTTGTCCCACATGCCATGGAGGTCCAGTACCGCAACCGGAAACAATTTCATTCAATCAATGTGCAAATGGTGTGTGACTCCAACAAGATATTTACGCATTGTTGTGCCAGATTTCCAGGATCTACCCATGATTCTATGGTCCTGAGGAACACAAGAATACCACGCTACATGGAGCGACACGCAGGGCACAGATCCTGGCTACTCGGTGAGTCTCATTCCATGCATGACATCGTGGCCCATTTGATGCGTCAATGACCTTGCAGGGGGGGGGGGGGCTACTTAGCACTATCATTCCACTGACACCCTTTATTCGTCTCATACAGGTGATGCCGGGTATCCACTGAAGAGATGGCTCCTTACACCAATCCGGAACCCACAGGACGAGCATGAGGAGGACTACAACCATGCCCACTCACGTACCCGTGTGGTCATTGAACAGGCATTCGGCCTACTGAAGGCTCGTTTCCGCAGCCTCAGCAGGTCTGGCGGGGCACTCATATACAGCCATGAGAAGGTTTCTAAGATGGTCATGGCATGTGTCATGCTGCACAACATGTGCATACGTAGGAATGTGCCCATGCCCCCTGACGCTGTACTGCATGCACCTGAAGATGATGATGATGATGAGGGTGGGGATGTGGAGGCACCTCAAGGAGTCCATGAGGCACAGGATGCACGTGCAATCCGACAGAGCATCATAGATGCATGCTTCTAGCAACCACGCATGGTGCCTATTACACGGAAAGGGGACCTGTGGCACTGTGTGTGTGTAGTACAGGCACATTGTGGACTGTACGCCTATGAAGGCCTCGTACGCAAATATCAATGTCCACACATGTCATTGGATGATAATGAGGTGCTGTATTGTTGATGTGATTTGATTTATACACCCTATGGACCCGCCACCCAGTGAAGCCCAACACACCCCCTCCACCCTACTACCTCCCCCCCCAACACCAGTGTCCAAATATGCATGCTGTCCGTGGGTAGACGCTATTGCAAGCCCCCTCTACGGGTATCAGGGGCACCCCTGCCCGTGGAGCGCAGGTTCCTGCCAGATCTGCGTTGGGGGCTGCCCTGGACGGAACTTGCCACGGATGAGGTCTCTGCCTGCTCGCGTCCATGCATGTCTCTGAGGGTTTGTGAGAGCTCCGAGAGCACACGGCGCACAGCAGCAAGTTCAGCACAGACGTCTTTGGACGTCGCATGCAGTTCCCCCCTCAGGCTCTCGGTGCTTTTCTCCATTTGTGCTCTCAGGCTCTCGGTGCTTCTCTCCATTTCTCCCCTGAGGCTCTCACTACTTTTCTCTATTTGTGCCCTGAGTGTCTCGGTGGATGTTTCCATGGCTGCCCTGGAACCCCCGCATTCATTTGCATGGTCCTTGAGTAGCGTGGACGCTTCCTGCTGTTGCTCGATCAGCAGGTCGAGGGACTGTTGCCTCTGCTGGGCCATGGACATTTGCGGTGGTGTGACAGGGGGGCTGCTCAACACATGTTGCCTTGGCACAGGACTTGTGGGGGTTGGCCAGTCGTCGTCTTCAGGGTGCCCCTGCGTGGTTTCGTCATGGTGTAGGGGATGGAACATGCAGGGGGATTGGGAAAGGTCATGGATGGTACCTACGTCGCCAGCACTGTTTTCCGTGTCGGAGCATGCTGGCATGACAGCTGTGTCACCTATGGTGCTGCTACCACCAGAGGCAGTGCCATCAGATACGTTCTTTGGGGGGACCTGTGGTGCTGGGGTTGTGGACTTGCTGGCTGCTGGGGTGCCTGTTGCAGTCCCCTCCAGTGTGCTGCCACTTGATTCCTGCTGCTGCCGTGTCTTGATCCTTGCACCTGAGGTGGAGGCTCTTGGGACGTTGGTCCTGGCCCTCTTTGCAGGCGTGCTGGTAGGGGTGTCCTGCAGCTCGTCGTTGGTATCGGACCCTGTGGTGGAGTAAAGAGGGGCGAGCGTTAGTTATGGGTCTGTCGGATTCGGAATGGCAACGTATCAAATGCATTGGGGTGGTACATGAGGCTGATTTGGGACTGGGCCTTGGAGGTGGTCTCATTTTCGTGTGGATTGAGGATGCATTCATTTGGCTGCCTGCAGTTAGGGGGTGCATGCTGCACATGTAGGGGTTGTTTGTGGCTTCTTGATTGATTTGTTTGTTCATTCTGACTTTTAGAGGGCGCTGTCAGGGCTAAGTATGTATTGCACTATGGGGTCACATGGTACTGCACATGTTCGTGGTTTGTGGATTTCGCATTGTTTCTCTTGGCCAACCTACCTGATTCTCCGGATGTCGGCACTCCTTTCTCCATCCCTCCGACTCCCTCTATGCTCTCCATTCCTATGGTGGAGGCGCAGATTTCCTCCCAGGGGGTCAACTTGATGGGCGACTCTGAACCCCCCCCGGTAGCTGTGGCGATGTTCCTGTTCGCAGAAAGTATGCTGCGTACGCGGATCCGCAGGTCGTCCCACCGCTTGCGACATTGCTGTGGCGTGCGGGGTGTTGTCCCCACCGCACTTACGCGCTGTGCCACCAGGACCCATATGGCCTTCTTGTTGGCAAGGGCCGTCCTGGTCATTTGACTGGAGAAGACGACGGCGGAATTTTCCTGTAGGGTCTCGGTGAGCACGGTCAGTTCCTCTCGGGAGAAGTGTACCTGCCGCTTGCGGTCACACGCTTTCTTGGCTACCTTTCCCATATTTATTTTTTTAACTGGGGTTGCTAACGGGTTGGGATGTGTGTCAGGGTCGGATTTTTTATGGTTGTGTTGGGATTCGGATTTTATAGTTGTGCGGCGTGCTGTTTCCCGTTCCGGCCACATGCTTTTACTTCCGTTTCCGTATATTTACGGTGGCCGTAATTTGCGGTGCACGCTCGTTACGGTGACCGCTCATTACGGTGACCGCTAAGATGGGTGGCGGTATTGCACCTGGTGCAGCGTACGGCGGCGGTAAGGGCCGTTTTGGGGTCATTTCCGCCATCGCAGCCTTTCGGATTCCGCCATGGCGTAATGCTCGTGCCCGATGGGTCGTGATTGGCCGCACTTTGCTCCTTCGTGCTATGGCGGAAACGCTATTTACGCTGTTGCGGTCCGGTCAGTCAATTTCCGCCAGGGTCGTAATGAGGGCCATTGTGTGTATGTGAGGGACATGTGTTCATTTACAAACTTGCAATTGGGGTTCTATCATGTAATTGCCATTTCTAAGTGGGTGGATGCAATACTCGGGTGGGTGTTTGGCATTTGGAGGCTGACCATAAGGGCCAGGGATCTAGATTGTGATGACATGTTGGCTGGGGGACATGTGTGGGGGCCTGGTGGAGGGTGCACCACAGTGCTGGGGGGTGGGGGTGCAGGGAGACATGAGTGGGGGCCTGGTGGAGGGTGCCCCTGGATGCAGGGGGGTGGGGGTGCAGGGGGACATGAGTGGGGGCCTGGTGGAGGGTGCCCCTGACTGGTGGGGGGTGGGGGTGCTGGGGACATGAGTGGGGGCCTGGTGGAGGGTGCCCCAGGATGCAGGGGGTGGGGGTGCAGGGGGACATGAGTGGGGGCCTGGTGGAGGGTGCCCTACAGTGCTGGGGGGTGGGGGTGCTGGGAGACATGAGGTGGACATGAGTGGGGGCCTGGTGGAGGCTGGCCCTGACTGGTGGGGGGTGGGGGTGCAGGGAGACATGAGTGGGGGCCTGGTGGAGGGTGCACCACAGTGCTGGGGGTGGGGGTGCAGGGAGACATGAGTGGGGGCCTGGTGGAGGGTGCCCCTGGATGCAGGGGGGTGGGGGTGCAGGGAGACATGAGTGGGGGCCTGGTGGAGGGTGCTCCTGGATGCAGGGGGGTGGGGGTGCTGGGAGACATGAGTGGGGGCCTGGTGGAGGGTGCCCCTGGATGCAGGGGGGTGGGGGTGCAGGGGGACATGAGTGGGGGCCTGGTGGAGGGTGCCCCAGGATGCAGGTGGGTGGGGGTGCAGGGGGACATGAGTGGGGGCCTGGTGGAGGGTGCCCCTGGATTCAGGGGGGTGGGGGTGCAGGGAGACATGAGTGGGGGCCTGGTGGAGGGTGCCCCTGGATGCAGGGGGGTAGGGGTGTGTCAGGATCTTGGCCTTGCGCGGAGGTAGCACGTACACCTACCTCCCCGTTGGGTCTTGGGGCCTGGGGTGTTAACAACACAGGCTTCCGTGACCCTCCGGGGAAAGAGGGTTAGGGTCCGCTGGTTGGTTAGGTTGGGGTGGTTAGGAAAACCGGATAACAAGGCAGGAAAGGGAAAAAAAAGGAGGGATAAGGTAAGGCTGAGTGGTTTAGATGTGTTGCCCCTCCTGGGGTTTTGTTAAGCAATTGAAAATTTGCCCAGCACTCCTTCACTTGAGCACATATTCTACTTTAGAACCTAGATGCTGCTTTCTCTAGATTGCACAAATTAACAATTACGCTATCCTGCAGTATGAATATTTACAGCATACCCACTGATCTGCAAGAACATAAGATCACCACACATGTAAATCACATTGCAATAAGGTAACAAAGGAAAGCACTTAGCTTCGGTTGTCAGCAGGAGACTCGGGGTTAATTCACCAGTGTTCTATCTTGCTGCGCGAACAACGGAACTCTGCTACAAGAACCAAAAAACAGGAGTGAGCGTACATACGTTTGAGAAACAGATCATACATTGACATGCCGCCGGAACCCGGCATAAACGTTAGCTACATTAAAGTTTAAACAAGCATGAGTAACTTCTGTCTGAGCTCCGGCTCGCAAAGTAGCGAATGAACAGTGCCGGTGCTCCGTTCTTGGATTAACTGTGCCGGAATTCCGGCCGTAGGATTTGCAAGGGTTAAAGTGTCGGAAAACCCGACTCCACTTCGCTACTTGGCGTGGAGCTGCGCGGCTTCAAATAATCACAATGCCGGGCTCCGAAGCGCCACTGACTGTGAAGCGCAATTCACTCTGTACGAGTGCTCGGACTGGGTAAGCAACAAGGATAAAAGTGCACTTATCTGTAGGACTCAGCAGGGCCTGCAGAGTTCGCAGGCGGGGTGTGGCCCCGCTGATAGCTGCCTGCAGGAGCCCGCTGGAAACGTGTCTTGCCTCTTCAAGATCCCGTAGCGCAAGCGGCGCCGCACGTGTTCCTGGCGCGCATGCGCGTTTTGCAGGGCGGGGTCCAGAAGCTTCCCAGTGACTCTCCTGCACGCGAGGCTGCTGGGAAGTGTAGTCCGGTTCCTTCTTTCCTTGTTTTGAAGGGCTAGGGGGCTGGTTTGCCCACACCTAGCCCTTTGCCTGCAAAGGACACAAAGCAAGGTCCTAAAATAAAGGGGTTTTAACCTCTGTGTCACTCTTTTCCCGTGATTCCCACCAGTCACATTACTTTGGTGCTGCATGCTCCCTCCAACCACCTGGGGTATCCTGACAGGGTGCTGGGAGACATGAGTGGGACATGAGTGGGGGCCTGGTGGTGGGTGCACCACAGTGCTAGGGGGTGGGGGCGCTGGGGGACATGAGTTGGACATGAGTGGGGGCCTGGTGGTGGGTGCACCACAGTGCTGGGGGGTGGGGGTGCAGGGGGACATGAGTGGGGGCCTGGTGGAGGGTGCCCCACAGTGCTGGGGGGTGGGGGTGCTGGGAGACATGAGTTGGACATGAGTGGGGGCCTGGTGGAGGGTGGCCCTGACTGGTGGGGGGTGGGGGTTCAGGGAGACATGAGTGGGGGCCTGGTGGAGGGTGCACCACAGTGCGGGGGGGTGGGGGTGCAGGTAGACATGAGTGGGGGCCTGGTGGAGGGTGCCCCTGGATGCAGGGGGGTGGGGGTGCAGGGAGACATGAGTGGGGGTCTGGTGGAGGGTGCCCCTGGATGCAAGGGGGGTGGGGGTGCTGGGAGACATGGGTGGTGGCCTGGTGGAGGGTGCCCCTGGATGCAGGGGGGTGGTGGTGCAGGGGGACATGAGTGGGGGCCTGGTGGAGGGTGCCCCTGGATGCAGGGGGGTGGGGATGCAGGGGGACATGAGTGGGGGCCTGGTGGAGGGTGCCCCTGGATGCAGAGGGGTGGGGGTGCAGGGAGACATGAGTGGGGGCCTGGTGGAGGGTGCCCCTGGATGCATGGGAGTGGGGGTGCTGGGAGACATGAGTGGGGGCCTGGTGGAGGGTGCACCACAGTGCTGGGGGATGGGGGTGCTGGGAGACATGAGTTGGACATGAGTGGGGGCCTGGTGGTGGGTGCACCACAGTGCTGGGGGTGGGGGTGCAGGGGGACATGAGTGGGGGCCTGGTGGAGGGTGCCCCACAGTGCTGGGGGGTGGGGGTGCAGGGAGACATGAGTGGGGGCCTGGTGGAGGGTGCCCCTGGATGCAGGGGGTGGGGGTGCATGGGGACATGAGTGGGGCCTGGTGGAGGGTGCCCCTGGATGCAGGGGGGGTGGGGGTGCAGGGAGACATGAGTGGGGGCCAGGTGGAGGGTGCCCCTGGATGCAGGGGGGTGGGGGTGCAGGGGGACATGAGTGGGGGCCTGGTGGAGGGTGTCCCTGACTGGTGGGGGGTGGGGGTGCAGGGGGACATGAGTGGGGGCCTGGTGGAGGGTGCCCCTTGATGCTGGGGGGTGGGGGTGCTGGGAGACATGAGTGGGGGCCTGGGGGAGGGTGGCCCACAGTGCTGGGGGGTGGGGGTGCTGGGAGAAATGAGTTGGACATGAGTGGGGGCCTGATGGTGGGTGCACCACAGTGCTGAGGGGTGGGGGTGCAGGGGGACATTCGTTGGTGGGCAGTAGTGCAAGGTGACATGTGGGTTGGCTGGGGGGCATGGGCATGGTGGATGAGCTGCCTGCGGGACATGTGCAGGGTAATCCCCTGTGGTGTGGGCTGCCTGCAGGGGCCGTGGAGGGTGTCGAGTGAACAGCTGGGAGGACCCACACGGCCGATTCACGTGTAGGACTGCCCGGTACCCGCGGAATCCACGTAGGCTGCTGGATTCGCGTGTGGAATTTCACTTGCACCTTGGAATACACGTACCCTGCTGAAATCGCGTGTGTAACTTCCCGCGCACCTTGGAATACACGTACCCTGCTGAAATCGCATGTGGAACTTCACAAGCACCCCGAAATACACGTACCCTGCTGATATCGCGTGTCAGACTACACGCGCAACCCTGATATACACGAACAAAAGCGAATCGCACTGCTGGGGGGTGGGGGGGTAGTAGGAAGGAGTGGGGGCCTGGTGGAGTGTGCCACTGGATGCTGGGGGGTGGGGGTGCTGGGAGACATGAGTGTGGGGCCTTGTGGAGGGTGCCCCTGGATGCAGGGGGGTGGGGGTGCAGGGAGACATGAGTGGGGGCCTGGTGGAGGGTGCCCCTGGATGCAGGGGGGTGGGGGTGCTGGGAGACATGAGTGGGGGCCTGATAGAGGGTGCACCACAGTGCTGGGGGGTGGGGGTGCTGGGAGACATGAGCTGGAGATGAGTGGGGGCCTGGTGGTGGGTGCACCACAGTGCTGGGGGGTGGGGGTGCAGGGGGACATGAGTGGGGGCCTGGTGGAGGGTGCCCCACAGTGCTGCGGGGTGGGGGTGCAGGGAGACATGAGTGGGGGCCTGGGGGAGGGTGGCCCACAGTGCTGGGGGGTGGGGGTGCAGGGAGACATGAGTGGGGGCCTGGTGGAGGGTGCCCCTGGATGCAGGGGGGCGGGGGTGCAGGGAGACATGAGTGGGGGCCTGGTGGAGGGTGCCCCTGGATGCAGGGGGTGGGGGTGCAGGGGGACATGAGTGGGGGCCTGGTGGAGGGTTCCCCTGGATGCAGGGGGGTAGGGGTGCAGGGAGACATGAGTGGGGGCCTGGTGGAGGGTGCCCCTGACTGGTGGGGGGTGGGGGTGCAGGGAGACATGAGTGGGGGCCTGGGAGAGGGCGCCCCTGGATGCAGGGGGGTGGGGGTGCAGGGAGACATGAGTGGGGGCCTGGTGGAGGGTGCCCCTGGATTCAGGGGGGTGGGGGTGCAGGGAGACATGAGTGGGGGCCTGGGGGAGGGTGGCCCACAGTGCTGGGGGTTGGGGGTGCTGGGAGACATGAGTTGGACATGAGTGGGGGCCTGGTGGTGGGTGCACCACAGTGCTGGGGGGTGGGGGTGCAGGGGGACATGAGTGGGGGCCTGGTGGAGGGTGCCCCTGGATGCAGGGGGCTGGGGGTGCAGGGAGACATGAGTGGGGGCCTGGTGTAGGGTGCCCCTGGATACAGGGGGGTGAGGGTGCAGGGGGACATGAGTGGGGGCCTGGTGGAAGGTGCCCCTGACTGGTGGGGGGTGGGGGTGCTGGGAGACATGAGTGGGGGCCTGGTGGAGGGTGCCCCTGGATGCAGAGGGGGTGGGGGTGCAGGGGGACATGAGTGGGGGCCTGGTGGAGGGTGCCCCTGGATGCTGGGGGGTGGGGGTGCTGGGAGACATGAGTGGGGTGCTGGGGGAGGGTGGCCCACAGTGCTGGGGGGTGGGGGTTCTGGGAGACATAAGTTGGACAAGAGTGGGGGCCTGGTGGAGGGTGCCCCACAGTGCTGGGGGGTGGGGGTGCAGGGAGACATGAGTGGGGGCCTGGGGGAGGGTGGCCCACAGTGCTGGGGGGTGGGGGTGCAGGGAGACATGAGTGGGGGACTGGTGGAGGGTGCCCCTGGATGCAGGGGGGTGGGGGTGCAGGGAGACATGAGTGGGGGCCTGGTGGTGGGTGCCCCTGGATACAGGGGGTGGGGGTGCCGGGGGACATGAGTGGGGTCCTGGTGGAGGGTGCCCCACAGTGCTGGGGGGTGGGGTGCAGGGGGACATGAGTGGGGCCCTGGTGGAGGGTGCCTCTGACTGGTGGGGGGTGGGGGTGCTGGGAGACATGAGTGGGGGCCTGGTGGAGGGTGCCCCTGGATGCAGGGGGGTGGGGGTGCAGGGAGACATGTGTGGGGGCCTGGTGGAGGGTGCCCCTGACTGGTGGGGGGTGGGGGTGCAGGGAGACATGAGTGGGGGCCTGGGGGAGGGTGCCCCTGGATGCAGGGGGGTGAGGGTGCAGGGGGACATGAGTGGGGGCCTGGTGGAGGGTGCCCCTGGATGCTGGGGGGTGGGGGTGCTGGGAGACATGAGTGGGGTGCTGGGGGAGGGTGCCCCACAGTGCTGGGGGGTGGGGTGCAGGGGGACATGAGTGGGGCCCTGGTGGAGGGTGCCCCTGGATGCTGGGGGGTGGGGGTGCAGGGGGACATTCGTTGGTGGGCAGTAGTGCAAGGTGACATGTGGGTTGGCTGGGGGGCATGGGCATGGTGGATGAGCTGCCTGCGGGACATGTGCAGGGTAATCCCCTGTGGTGTGGGCTGCCTGCAGGGGCCGTGGAGGGTGTCGAGTGAACAGCTGGGAGGACCCACACGGCCGATTCACGTGTAGGACTGCCCGGTACCCGCGGAATCCACGTAGGCTGCTGGATTCGCGTGTGGAATTTCACTTGCACCTTGGAATACACGTACCCTGCTGAAATCGCGTGTGTAACTTCCCGCGCACCTTGGAATACACGTACCCTGCTGAAATCGCATGTGGAACTTCACAAGCACCCCGAAATACACGTACCCTGCTGATATCGCGTGTCAGACTACACGCGCAACCCTGATATACACGAACAAAAGCGAATCGCACTGCTGGGGGGTGGGGGGGTGGTAGGAAGGAGTGGGGGCCTGGTGGAGTGTGCCACTGGATGCTGGGGGGTGGGGGTGCTCGGAGACATGAGTGTGGGGCCTGGTGGAGGGTGCCCCTGGATGCAGGGGGGTGGGGGTGCAGGGAGACATGAGTGGGGGCCTGGTGGAGGGTACCCCTGGATGCAGGGGGGTGGGGGTGCTGGGAGACATGAGTGGGGGCCTGATGGAGGGTGCACCACAGTGCTGGGGGGTGGGGGTGCTGGGAGACATGAGCTGGAGATGAGTGGGGGCCTGGTGGTGGGTGCACCACAGTGCAGGGGGGTGGGGGTGCAGGGGGACATGAGTGGGGGCCTGGTGGAGGGTGCCCCACAGTGCTGCGGGGTGGGGGTGCAGGGAGACATGAGTGGGGGCCTGGGGGAGGGTGGCCCACAGTGCTGGGGGGTGGGGGTGCAGGGAGACATGAGTGGGGGCCTGGTGGAGGGTGCCCCTGGATGCAGGGGGGCGGGGGTGCAGGGAGACATGAGTGGGGGCCTGGTGGAGGGTGCCCCTGGATGCAAGGGGGTGGGGGTGCAGGGGGCCATGAGTGGGGGCCTGGTGGAGGGTGCCCCCGGATGCAGGGGGGTGGGGGTGCAGGGAGACATGAGTGGGGGCCTGGTGGAGGGTGTCCCTGACTGGTGGGGGGTGGGGGTGCAGGGGGACATGAGTGGGGGCCTGGGGGAGGGTGGCCCACAGTGCTGGGGGGTGGGGGTGCTGGGAGAAATGAGTTGGACATGAGTGGGGGCCTGATGGTGGGTGCACCACAGTGCTGAGGGGTGGGGGTGCAGGGGGACATTCGTTGGTGGGCAGTAGTGCAAGGTGACATGTGGGTTGGCTGGGGGGCATGGGCATGGTGGATGAGCTGCCTGCGGGACATGTGCAGGGTAATCCCCTGTGGTGTGGGCTGCCTGCAGGGGCCGTGGAGGGTGTCGAGTGAACAGCTGGGAGGACCCACACGGCCGATTCACGTGTAGGACTGCCCGGTACCCGCGGAATCCACATAGGCTGCTGGATTCGCGTGTGGAATTTCACTTGCACCTTGGAATACACGTACCCTGCTGAAATCGCGTGTGTAACTTCCCGCGCACCTTGGAATACACGTACCCTGCTGATGTGGAACTTCACAAGCACCCCGAAATACACGTACCCTGCTGATATCGCGTGTCAGACTACACGCGCAACCCTGATATACACGAACAAAAGCGAATCGCACTGCTGGGGGGTGGGGGGGTAGTAGGAAGGAGTGGGGGCCTGGTGGAGTGTGCCACTGGATGCTGGGGGGTGGGGGTGCTGGGAGACATGAGTGTGGGGCCTTGTGGAGGGTGCCCCTGGATGCAGGGGGGTGGGGGTGCAGGGAGACATGAGTGGGGGCCTGGTGGAGGGTGCCCCTGGATGCAGGGGGGTGGGGGTGCTGGGAGACATGAGTGGGGGCCTGATAGAGGGTGCACCACAGTGCTGGGGGTGGGGGTGCTGGGAGACATGAGCTGGAGATGAGTGGGGGCCTGGTGGTGGGTGCACCACAGTGCTGGGGGGTGGGGGTGCAGGGGGACATGAGTGGGGGCCTGGTGGAGGGTGCCCCACAGTGCTGCGGGGTGGGGGTGCAGGGAGACATGAGTGGGGGCCTGGGGGAGGGTGGCCCACAGTGCTGGGGGGTGGGGGTGCAGGGAGACATGAGTGGGGGCCTGGTGGAGGGTGCCCCTGGATGCAGGGGGGCGGGGGTGCAGGGAGACATGAGTGGGGGCCTGGTGGAGGGTGCCCCTGGATGCAGGGGGTGGGGGTGCAGGGGGACATGAGTGGGGGCCTGGTGGAGGGTTCCCCTGGATGCAGGGGGGTAGGGGTGCAGGGAGACATGAGTGGGGGCCTGGTGGAGGGTGCCCCTGACTGGTGGGGGGTGGGGGTGCAGGGAGACATGAGTGGGGGCCTGGGAGAGGGCGCCCCTGGATGCAGGGGGGTGGGGGTGCAGGGAGACATGAGTGGGGGCCTGGTGGAGGGTGCCCCTGGATTCAGGGGGGTGGGGGTGCAGGGAGACATGAGTGGGGGCCTGGGGGAGGGTGGCCCACAGTGCTGGGGGTTGGGGGTGCTGGGAGACATGAGTTGGACATGAGTGGGGGCCTGGTGGTGGGTGCACCACAGTGCTGGGGGGTGGGGGTGCAGGGGGACATGAGTGGGGGCCTGGTGGAGGGTGCCCCTGGATGCAGGGGGCTGGGGGTGCAGGGAGACATGAGTGGGGGCCTGGTGTAGGGTGCCCCTGGATGCAGGGGGGTGAGGGTGCAGGGGGACATGAGTGGGGGCCTGGTGGAAGGTGCCCCTGACTGGTGGGGGGTGGGGGTGCTGGGAGACATGAGTGGGGGCCTGGTGGAGGGTGCCCCTGGATGCAGAGGGGGTGGGGGTGCAGGGGGACATGAGTGGGGGCCTGGTGGAGGGTGCCCCTGGATGCTGGGGGGTGGGGGTGCTGGGAGACATGAGTGGGGTGCTGGGGGAGGGTGGCCCACAGTGCTGGGGGGTGGGGGTTCTGGGAGACATAAGTTGGACAAGAGTGGGGGCCTGGTGGAGGGTGCCCCACAGTGCTGGGGGGTGGGGGTGCAGGGAGACATGAGTGGGGGCCTGGGGGAGGGTGGCCCACAGTGCTGGGGGGTGGGGGTGCAGGGAGACATGAGTGGGGGACTGGTGGAGGGTGCCCCTGGATGCAGGGGGGTGGGGGTGCAGGGAGACATGAGTGGGGGCCTGGTGGTGGGTGCCCCTGGATACAGGGGGTGGGGGTGCCGGGGGACATGAGTGGGGTCCTGGTGGAGGGTGCCCCACAGTGCTGGGGGGTGGGGTGCAGGGGGACATGAGTGGGGCCCTGGTGGAGGGTGCCTCTGACTGGTGGGGGGTGGGGGTGCTGGGAGACATGAGTGGGGGCCTGGTGGAGGGTGCCCCTGGATGCAGGGGGGTGGGGGTGCAGGGAGACATGTGTGGGGGCCTGGTGGAGGGTGCCCCTGACTGGTGGGGGGGGGGGGTGCGGGGAGACATGAGTGGGGGCCTGGGGGAGGGTGCCCCTGGATGCAGGGGGGTGAGGGTGCAGGGGGACATGAGTGGGGGCCTGGTGGAGGGTGCCCCTGGATGCTGGGGGGTGGGGGTGCTGGGAGACATGAGTGGGGTGCTGGGGGAGGGTGCCCCACAGTGCTGGGGGGTGGGGTGCAGGGGGACATGAGTGGGGCCCTGGTGGAGGGTGCCCCTGGATGCTGGGGGGTGGGGGTGCAGGGGGACATTCGTTGGTGGGCAGTAGTGCAAGGTGACATGTGGGTTGGCTGGGGGGCATGGGCATGGTGGATGAGCTGCCTGCGGGACATGTGCAGGGTAATCCCCTGTGGTGTGGGCTGCCTGCAGGGGCCGTGGAGGGTGTCGAGTGAACAGCTGGGAGGACCCACACGGCCGATTCACGTGTAGGACTGCCCGGTACCCGCGGAATCCACGTAGGCTGCTGGATTCGCGTGTGGAATTTCACTTGCACCTTGGAATACACGTACCCTGCTGAAATCGCGTGTGTAACTTCCCGCGCACCTTGGAATACACGTACCCTGCTGAAATCGCATGTGGAACTTCACAAGCACCCCGAAATACACGTACCCTGCTGATATCGCGTGTCAGACTACACGCGCAACCCTGATATACACGAACAAAAGCGAATCGCACTGCTGGGGGGTGGGGGGGTGGTAGGAAGGAGTGGGGGCCTGGTGGAGTGTGCCACTGGATGCTGGGGGGTGGGGGTGCTGGGAGACATGAGTGTGGGGCCTGGTGGAGGGTGCCCCTGGATGCAGGGGGGTGGGGGTGCAGGGAGACATGAGGTGGGGGCCTGGTGGAGGGTGCCCCTGGATGCAGGGGGTGGGGGTGCTGGGAGACATGAGTGGGGGCCTGATGGAGGGTGCACCACAGTGCTGGGGGGTGGGGGTGCTGGGAGACATGAGCTGGAGATGAGTGGGGGCCTGGTGGTGGGTGCACCACAGTGCAGGGGGGTGGGGGTGCAGGGGGACATGAGTGGGGGCCTGGTGGAGGGTGCCCCACAGTGCTGCGGGGTGGGGGTGCAGGGAGACATGAGTGGGGGCCCTGGGGGAGGGTGGCCCACAGTGCTGGGGGGTGGGGTGCAGGGAGACATGAGTGGGGGCCTGGTGGAGGGTGCCCCTGGATGCAGGGGGGCGGGGGTGCAGGGAGACATGAGTGGGGGCCTGGTGGAGGGTGCCCCTGGGATGCAGGGGGGTGGGGGTGCAGGGGGCCATGAGTGGGGGCCTGGTGGAGGGTGCCCCCGGATGCAGGGGGTGGGGGTGCAGGGAGACATGAGTGGGGGCCTGGTGGAGGGTGCCCCTGACTGGTGGGGTTTGGGGGTGCAGGGAGACATGAGTGGGGGCCTGGGAGAGGGTGCCCCTGGATGCAAGGGGGTGGGGGTGCAGGGAGACATGAGTGGGGGCCTGGTGGAGGGTGCCCCTGGATGCAGGGGGGTGGGGGTGCAGGGAGACATGAGTGGGGGCCTGGGGGAGGGTGGCCCACAGTGCTGGGGGTTGGGGGTGCTGGGAGACATGAGTTGGACATGAGTGGGGGCCTGGTGGTGGGTGCACCACAGTGCTGGGGGGTGGGGGTGCAGGGAGACATGAGTGGGGGCCTGGTGGAGGGTGCCCCTGGATGCAGGGGTGTGGGGGTGCAGGGGGACATGAGTGGGGGCCTGGTGGAGGGTGCCCCTGGATGCAGGGGGCTGGGGGTGCAGGGAGACATGAATGGGGGACTGGTGGAGGGTGCCCCTGGATGCAGGGGGGGTGAGGGTGCAGGGGGACATGAGTGGGGGCCTGGTGGAGGGTGCCCCTGGATGCTGGGGGGTGGGGGTGCTGGGAGACATGAGTGGGGTGCTGGGGGAGGGTGCCCCACAGTGCTGGGGGGTGGGGTGCAGGGGGACATGAGTGGGGCCCTGGTGGAGGGTGCCCCTGGATGCTGGGGGGTGGGGGTGCTGGGAGACATGAGTGGGGTGCTGGGGGAGGATGCCCCACAGTGCTGGGGGGTGGGGGTTCTGGGAGACATGAGTTGGACAAGAGTGGGGGCCTGGTGGAGGGTGCCCCACAGTGCTGGGGGGTGGGGTGCAGGGAGACATGAGTGGGGGGCCTGGGGGAGGGTGGCCCACAGTGCTGGGGGGTGGGGGTGCAGGGAGACATGAGTGGGGGACTGGTGGAGGGTGCCCCTGGATGCAGGGGGGTGGGGGTGCAGGGAGACATGAGTGGGGGCCTGGTGGTGGGTGCCCCTGGATGCAGGGGGTGGGGGTGCAGGGGGACATGAGTGGGGGCCTGGTGGAGGGTGCCCCACAGTGCTGGGGGGTGGGGTGCAGGGGGACATGAGTGGGGCCCTGGTGGAGGGTGCCCCTGACTGGTGGGGGTGGGGGTGCTGGGAGACATGAGTAGGGGCCTGGTGGAGGGTGCCCCTGGATGCAGGGGGGTGGGGGTGCAGAGAGACATGTGTGGGGGCCTGGTGGAGGGTGCCCCTGACTGGTGGGGGGTGGGGGTGCAGGGAGACATGAGTGGGGGCCTGGGAGAGGGTGGCCCACAGTGCTGGGGGGTGGGGGTGCTGGGAGACATGAGTTGGACATGAGTGGGGGCCTGGTGGTGGGTGCCCCAGGATGCAGGGGGGTGGGGGGTGCTGGGAGACATGGGTGGGGGCCTGGTGGAGGGTGCCCCTGGATGCAGGGGGGTGGGGGTGTAGGGGGACATGAGTGGGGGCCTGGTGGAGGGTGCCCCTGGATGCAGGGGGGTGGGGGTGCTGGGAGACATGAGGTGGGGGCCTGGTGGAGGGTTGCCCCTGGATGCAGGGGGGTGGGGGTGCAGGGGGACATGAGTGGGGGCCTGGTGGAGGGTGCCCCTGGATGCAGGGGGGTGGGGGTGCAGGGAGACATGAGTGGGGGCCTGGTGGAGGGTGCCCTGGATGCAGGGGGTGGGGGTGCAGGGAGACATGTGTGGGGGCCTGGTGGAGGGTGCCCCTGGATGCAGGGGGGTGGGGGTGTAGGGGGACATGAGTGGGGGCCTGGTGGAGGGTGCCCCTGGATGCAGGGGGGTGGGGGTGCTGGGAGACATGGGTGGGGGCCTGGTGGAGGGTGCCCCTGGATGCAGGGGGGTGGGGGTGCAGGGGGACATGAGTGGGGGCCTGGTGGAGGGTGCCCCTGGATGCAGGGGGGTGGGGGTGCAGGGAGACATGAGTGGGGGCCTGGGGTGCTGGGAGACATGAGTGGGGGCCTGGTGGAGGATGCCCCTGGATGCAGGGGGGTGGGGGTGCAGGGGGACATGAGTGGGGGCCTGGTGGACGGTGCCCCTGGATGCTGGGGGGTCGGGGTGCTGGGAGACATGAGTGGGGGCCTGGGGGAGGGTGGCCCACAGTGCTGAGGGGTGGGGGTTCTGGGAGACATGAGTTGGAGATGAGTGGGGGCCTGGTGGTGGGTGCACCACAGTGCTGGGGGTGGGGTGCAGGGGGACATGAGTGGGGGCCTGGTGGAGGGTGCCCCACAGTGCTGGGGGGTGGGGGTGCAGGGAGACATGAGTGGGGGCCTGGGGGAGGGTGGCCCACAGTGCTGGGGGGTCGGGGTGCAGGGAGACATGAGTGGGGGCCTGGTGGAGGGTGCCCCTGGATGCAGGGGGGTGGGGGTGCAGGGAGACATGAGTGGGAGCCTGGTGGAGGGTGTCCCTGGATGCAGGGGGGTGGGGGTGCAGGGGGACATGAGTGGGAGCCTGGTGAAGGGTGCCCCACAGTGCTGGGGGGTGGGGTGCAGGGGGACATGAGTGGGGTCCTGGTGGAGGGTGCCTCTGACTGGTGGGGGGTGGGGGTGCTGGGAGGACATGAGTGGGGGCCTGGTGGAGGGTGACCCTGGATGCAGGGGGGTGGGGGTGCAGGGAGACATGAGTGGGGGCCTGGTGGAGGGTGCCCCACAGTGCTGGGGGTGGGGGTGCAGGGAGACATGAGTGGGGGCCTAGGGGGAGGGTGGCCCACAGTGCTGGGGGGTGGGGGTGCAGGGAGACATGAGTGGGGACTGGTGGAGGGTGCCCCTGGATGCAGGGGGGTGGGGGTGCAGGGAGACATGAGTGGGGGCCTGGTGGTGGGTGCCCCTGGATGCAGGGGGTGGGGGTGCAGGGGGACATGAGTGGGGGCCTGGTGGAGGGTGCCCCACAGTGCTGGGGGGTGGGGTGCAGGGGGACATGAGTGGGGCCCTGGTGGAGGGTGCCCCTGACTGGTGGGGGGTGGGGGTGCTGGGAGACATGAGTAGGGGCCTGGTGGAGGGTGCCCCTGGATGCAGGGGGGTGGGGGTGCAGGGAGACATGTGTGGGGGCCTGGTGGAGGGTGCCCCTGACTGGTGGGGGGTGGGGGTGCAGGGAGACATGAGTGGGGGCCTGGGGGAGGGTGGCCCACAGTGCTGGGGGGTGGGGGTGCTGGGAGACATGAGTTGGACATGAGTGGGGGCCTGGTGGTGGGTGCCCCTGGATGCAGGGGGGTGGGGGTGCTGGGAGACATGGGTGGGGGCCTGGTGGAGGGTGCCCCTGGATGCAGGGTGGTGGGGGTGTAGGGGGACATGAGTGGGGGCCTGGTGGAGGGTGCCCCTGGATGCAGGGGGGTGGGGGTGCTGGGAGACATGGGTGGGGGCCTGGTGGAGGGTGCCCCTGGATGCAGGGGGGTGGGGGTACAGGGGGACATGAGTGGGGGCCTGGTGGAGGGTGCCCCTGGATGCAGGGGGGTGGGGGTGCAGGGAGACATGAGTGGGGGCCTGGTGGAGGGTGCCCCTGGATGCAGGGGGGTGGGGGTGCAGGGAGACATGTGTGGGGGCCTGGTGGAGGGTGCCCCTGGATGCAGGGGGGTGGGGGTGTAGGGGGACATGAGTGGGGGCCTGGTGGAGGGTGCCCCTGGATGCAGGGGGGTGGGGGTGCTGGGAGACATGGGTGGGGGCCTGGTGGAGGGTGCCCCTGGATGCAGGGGGGTGGGGGTGCAGGGGGACATGAGTGGGGGCCTGGTGGAGGGCGCCCCTGGATGCAGGGGGGTGGGGGTGCAGGGAGACATGAGTGGGGGCCTGGGGTGCTGGGAGACATGAGTGGGGGCCTGGTGGAGGATGCCCCTGGATGCAGGGGGGTGGGGGTGCAGGGGGACATGAGTGGGGGCCTGGTGGAGGGTGCCCCTGGATGCTGGGGGGTGGGGGTGCTGGGAGACATGAGTGGGGGCCTGGGGGAGGGTGGCCCACAGTGCTGAGGGGTGGGGGTTCTGGGAGACATGAGTTGGAGATGAGTGGGGGCCTGGTGGTGGGTGCACCACAGTGCTGGGGGTGGGGGTGCAGGGGGACATGAGTGGGGGCCTGGTGGAGGGTGCCCCACAGTGCTGGGGGGTGGGGGTGCAGGGAGACATGAGTGGGGGCCTGGGGGAGGGTGGCCCACAGTGCTGGGGGGTCGGGGTGCAGGGAGACATGAGTAGGGGCCTGGTGGAGGGTGCCCCTGGATGCAGGGGGTGGGGGTGCAGGGAGACATGAGTGGGAGCCTGGTGGAGGGTGTCCCTGGATGCAGGGGGGTGGGGGTGCAGGGGGACATGAGTGGGAGCCTGGTGAAGGGTGCCCCACAGTGCTGGGGGGTGGAGTGCAGGGGAACATGAGTGGGGGCCTGGTGGAGGGTGACCCTGGATGCAGGGGGGTGGGGGTGCAGGGAGACATGAGTGGGGGCCTGGTGGAGGGTGCCCCTGACTGGTGGGGTGTGGGTGTGCAGGGAGACATGAGTGGGGGCCTGGGGGAGGGTGGCCCACAGCAGTGCTGGGGGGTGGGGGTGCTGGGAGACATGAGTTGGACATGAGTGTGGGCCTGGTGGTGGGTGCACCACAGTGCTGGGGGGTGGGGTTGCAGGGAGACATGAGTGGGGGCCTGGTGGAGGGTGCCCCTGGATGCAGGGGGGTGGGGGTGCAGGGGGACATGAGTGGGGGCCTGGGGGAGGGTGCCCCTGGATGCAGGGCGGTGCGGGTGCAGGGAGACATGAGTGGGGGCCTGGTGAAGGGTGCCCCTGGATGCAGGGGGTGGGGGTGCAGGGGGACATGAGTGGGGGCCTGGTGGAGGGTGCCCCTGACTGGTGGGGTGTGGGGGTGCTGGGAGACATGAGTGGGGGCCTGGTGGAGGGTGCCCCTGGATGCAGGGGAGTGGGGGTGCAGGGGGACATGAGTGGGGGCCTGGTGGAGGGTGCCCCTGGATGCTGGGGGGTGGGGGTGCTGGGAGACATGAGTTGGAGATGAGTGGGGGCCTGGTCGTGGGTGCACCACAGTGCTGGGGGGTGGGGGTGTAGGGGGACATGCGTTGGTGGGCAGTAGTGCAAGGTGACATGTGGGTTGGCTGGGGGGCATGGGCATGGTGGATGGGCTACCTGCGGGACATGTGCAGGGTAGTCCCCTGTGGTGTGGGCCACCTGCAGGGGCCGTGGAGGGTGTCGAGTGAACAGCTGGGAGGACCCACACGGCCGATTCACGTGTAGGACTGCCCAGCACCCTCGGAATCCACGTAGGCTGCTGGATTTGCATGTGGAATTTCAATTGCACCTTGGAATACACATACCCTGCTGAAATCGCGTGTGGAACTTCCCGCACACGTTGGAATACACGTACCCTGCTGAAATCGCATGTGGAACTTCACACGCACCCCGGAATACACGTACCCAGGGCAATCGCGTGTGGAACTTCCCGGGAACCCCGTAATACACGTACCCTGCTGATATCGCATGTCAGACTACACGCGCAACCCTGATATACACGTACACAGGCGAATCGCACTGCTGGGGGGTGGAGGGGGTGGTAGGAAGGAGTCGGGGCCTGGTGGAGGGTGCCCCTGGATGCTGGGGGGTGCGGGTGCTGGGAGACATGAGTGTGGGCCTGGTGGAGGGTGCCCCACAGTGCTGGGCGGTGGGGGTGCAGGGGGACATGAGTTGGACATGTGTGGGGGCCTGCTGGCAGGTGCCCCACTGTGATGGGGGGTGAGGGTGCTGGGACACATGCGTTGTTGATCAGTAGTGCAAGGTGAGATGTGGCTTGGCTGGGGGGCATGGTCATGGTGTATGGGCTGCCTGTGGGACATGGGCAGGGGTGCAGGGTGGTCCCCTGTGGTGTGGGCTGGCTGCAGGGGCCGTGGAGGGTGTAGAGGGAACACCTGGGAGGACCCACACGGCCAATTCACGTGTAGTGCTCCCCGCGCACCCCTGAAATACACGTGCCCTGATGGAATCGTGTGTGATACTTCCCGCGCACCCCTGAAATACACGTACCCTGATGGAATCGCGTGTAATACTTCCCGCGCACCCCTGAAATACACGTACCCTGCTGATTTTGCATGTGATACTTCCCGCGCACCCCTGGAATACACGTGCCCTGATGGAATCGCGTGTGATACTTCCCGCGCACCCCTGGAATACACGTGCCCTGATGGAATCGCGTGTGTGACTTCACGCGCACCCCTGATGTACACGTACCCAGGACAATCGCATGTGATACTTCGCGCGAACCACTGAAATACACGTTCCCCGCTTGGCATTTGCTGTTTGGCAGCCCTGTGAACTGGTCCAGGGTTAGCGCAGCCCTTTGCGATGAATTGGGAATTTTGAAGGCTTTTCCTTGCGCGAGGGCGTTCTTGGGGGCGTAACTGGCGCTGCTCCAGGGTCGCTGCGCCACTCTGCGCCACGGCTGGTTTTGGAGGCTGGAATCCATGAATACGATGTGCGATGAAATGGATTTTATCGCACGCGGCTGGCGAAGTGTATCGCACGGGGACACTGTGCGCCAGCCGCGTGCGCCACTTTTGTGCGAAATTCTATGAATTACCCTGTTAATGCAGCTGTTAGCCCATATATTTCGATCACTGTAATCTAGTGTGTTGTTATCAATTGGTCTTTCCCACTTCTCATAGTACAGAGACTGCACCTCTCCAGCTGATTGATAACATCCTCAAGATGATGGTGATTGTGGCCCCTGTTTGCTCATGTGGTTGCCTCTTTCAGCTGCCTTTGATGAGATGGACTGTGCAGCACTCATGTCTATTAATTCTGTGTATTGGGATGGGATGATGGTTCCTATTATGGATCCATGTGTCCCTTTCTAGAGGCTATACGTGGCTCCAGATGGGGCCCTGTAGGCCCTCCACTGTACCCATGCTGCATACGATGGCTCAGGCATCCATGCTGTCCCCTATACTCTTTAATATGTATCACTGGGGGTTAGGATACACAAGTTCTGTATCTCCAGTATCCAGCACTCAAACAATACCCAGCTCTATCTTTCATCATCAGAGACAGCCGTCATCTGTATTTCTGTTTTATGCAGCGCCAATCTATCCTGTGAGCAAAGACACACTGTACAAGTATTAGTGAGAAAAAGATGGGTACATTTACAAGGCAATCCTTGGAGCATTATTTTATCCGGGGACAGTGGATCCTAAACCACACCTACGAATTCCCTAAAGGTCAGGGCCTTACATTATTTTGTAATCTGCGGGAGCGTCGGTGCATTCCTGATCACAACCGGGATGGTATTCCACTATGCAGGGGGGTAGCAGGAGAAGGACTGCTTCTTGGTCATCTCCCTGTATGCAAGTTTGATTTCAAGCTCTGCAATAGTCTGGCTTCTAGGGGAGCATGTGCCACCAGAGATACTAGTGTAGTGGGCTGCTGCTTAGACGTGATAGACACCTGGATGACAGCTGCTACTTTGAGATAGTTTGTAGCAGAAACAGCCTTTATTCTTTTTTACCTCTCAAGGAAGAAAGGCACACATTCACATTTTGATGCAAATTCCTGATGGTGTTTTTGACTTAATAGCAATCCTATGGGGGATCCTGTCCAAAAGGCACCATTTCAGACTGCTCTTCTCAGGAAGGTCAAACTGCTTGTTTCAGTTGATTATCATTTTTGGAGCAGTGGTGCAGGTGTTGGCCTCATGGCATGTTGATGGTGGTAATGCTGGTCTGTTGGCAATTTACACATTTGCCCTGTGACAGTTTGGGTCTATTTGACCTAAAACATTTCACCTAATCACATTTGATCGAATTTATTTGACAGTTTTTTTCAGTCTAAAATGCTGGGGGAGACCCCCTTCAACCCCGCTACGTCCCCTCAACCCAATCTATACCCTTACCCCCCCCCCCATATATATGTATAGATATTTAATTAAATTTGACCGGAAAAGAAAATTCAACAAAATTAGATCAAATGTTTTAGGTCAAATGTTTTAGGTCAATTAGGCTAATACCCACTGTGACCACTTTGCTCAGCCTTTCATTCAGCTGGTAAGCTGCTAGTGGATGCAAACTACTTTGATAACATTTGACGAATGTGGTGCCTTTTGAGGTGAAAGATCCAGTTAGGATGGGTGTCTTACCTATAAAGGTGTGGTTCTCCTGCACCCCTCTTTCCTGGATAAGACGATTCACCCGGCAGGATGTCTGCTGGTTGGATTGTCCTAATACACTTGAAGTAAAGCAATGTATAAGGTAGACATTCCTTGGGTTGGGAAGTCTTATACTTTTAATCAGGGTTTTATGTGGCTATGCCATGATTCTGGATGTAATTGCTGGTTCAGCTTTAGCTTATACCATGCCAGGTTCTGTGTGCCATGAGATGAACATCTTTTCCAGAGTTGCCAGTGAATTAGAATCCCGAATGAAGGGGGGAGAGCTTTCAGTTTGTGTAGATAGGTGGGGTTATCTCCAATTTTAGGGTCATGCTTTTAAGGGAAGTGGTTGCCCTTTAGAATGCTTGCGTATCCAGTATCCTGTAACCTACCTTTTAGTGGTTAGTATAGTATGTATGCGTTCTATGACTGTACAGTCCTCCACTGCCCTGGGGATAGGTTTGATGTCTAGTACATTTTGAATTAAAATAAAACTTAAATTTGAACACTAAATTACCCATCTTTTCTGTGTTGATTCAGTGGACTTTGGAACCTGATCTATATTGGATCACCTGTGGTCCGGTCTTTGCTCAGACCTCATTAGGAGTGCTCTATTTCATATGCAAGCTTGTAACCATCATGTGGTTATATAGTCTTTTGTGAATTCCCCCGAATGATCACAAGTGGGACAATTCACAAAAAAGTTAAAATGGAGAAGGCTATCCCTCCCATGCACAAGAATGTTAATATGATGAACTGTAACTCATACCAGACTGACATCTTGTAAGTCAGGAGACTGTCAGAGTTACTCACAAGTCAGGCATGGTGATGTGAGTGCCTGGAAAAAACCCTGAATACTTCGGGAAAGAAAATACCTTCTTTAGGACTTGTAGGAGATGTTTGACTTGCATATTGTGAGTTATTTTCAGGCATATTTGACTGTGGTTCAAAATGAAAAGGCAATATTTTCACTTTTGAAGTTTACATTTTTCAAGGAATTAAAGGACACTTCATCCTTAGTTTCCATAATACTATAAACAAAATAATGTGTTGCACAGCAAATGTGTGGGCAAAGGATTTGCATCTACCCTAAGAGTTGTATTATTATTATTATTATTATTATTATTATTATTATTATTATTATTATTATTATTATTATTATTATTATTATTATTATTATATTTATTGAGCACGGACCTAGCTTAAGGAAGCAACAGAGTGCTTTACAACCATAGGGGGAACAACACAGTAAGGGAAGCAGAGAAAAAAAAGTAGCAGAGAGCTAGCAGGGGAAGGTGGACAATTGGCAGCATGGGGGAAGACAGTGGGGAGCAGATCACAGAGTCTCAGGTAGGGTGGGGAGTGCAGGGTTTCTGATGTGTTCAGTATTTAGGTCTGTCCTGGACTAAATCATAGTGACTGTGAATAACTGAGAAACAGGCCTTGTGGTAACACATAGTGAACCAGATGTGTGATAGCACTCAGTTTCCTTGAACTTCAAACTCTGCAAAACGTGTTTTTTTTAGAAAAATGTGTTAAATGTTATTGCTATGCTTTACTCCCCAAAAATGTGTTCTAATATCTATGTGATAGAAAATGTCATGTAAGACTTCATAACGAAATAATTACATTTCATGTGCTCCATGGTCATTTTCACAAAGGGAGGAAGGAGATGCTGTGCCTTTTTTGCTTTTAGACTTTCTTCCTCTTTTATTGCCTCTCCCACATGCAAGAATGTATGAATTGATGCCAATGTTTAAATAAGCAGAAATCTCCAGCAAAAGCTTTATTTTACTGTGTTTACATGGAAGCTGGCTACTAGCCATTAACATGCAGTTCTTTCTCTCTTTCTTTAATACATATACCAAATATTTGACTTTCATGAGCTAACCAAGTTGAACATAATACCTTTCGTGTCTTTATGTAGCGAAATGAATGTACATGTGTAAATGGTGCATGGAAAATGAGTCCAAAACAGGGCACTAGGGAAATCCATAAAGTGAGATGCCCCTAAAATGATAATACATCAGGTAGCTAATAATCTCACTCTACACTGCTGAACCTGTTGAATGTCATCACATTACACATTGATTCATCATTAAATAGTGACAACATTGAACATGTTATTACAGAATTAAAAACCAAGCATTCTGACTACAAAACATTATAATTGAGCAATGTGACTTTCTGTATGCTGAATCTTCAAATTTGTTCCCGTTGGTATATACAATAGCATATAAAAATTAGGTCCAAACCCTGGCATGGTGGGATCATCTCTTTAAAAGAAACTGCCCTACATGTTTGGTTCCACACAATACTCAAGGAACTTCTTCAGGGGCTGAATGAATGATAAGATATTTGCTACAAAAGCATCTTAAACACATTAAAAAGCAAAAAGGGCTTTACTACAATTATAATATTCAACACAACAAACAATAATCGTAAACACAGAAATCACCTGTGAGCCAATGTAACACAATTATATTTGTTACGGCAATTGCTAATACATATCTCCTCTAGTCATATTTCTTTACAATTCATCCAATCAGTTTTTACACATTTTACACATTGCCCAACATCTAAAACAAACTTTAGTACAGCCCAGTCCTTAAATTGAATAATTACAACCAACAAAGTAAAATAACTCCTCATCTGGTATCTTGTTTTCTGTATTTTATCTGTACATTTCATCATGTATTGAATCATTACAGTTTGATATTTTAGACTAGTCGAATTAAGAGGTGATGACAAACAGTCTGGGAGCAAGAACATGCACAGTGTTAGGGAGAGAACAAATCCACATAATCCCCCTCTCACAAAACCAATTATCCATTAGCAACTGTCAAGCTAGGTTAGATTAATTTATAACATAGGGAATGGATGGCACTATAGATATCCTACTGCTCACTTTGCTCTCCTCATGTGGGGTCTGTGTTATTTTCTGCACAGGAGTCCATGTGGGATTCCTGGCAGTGCAGGTCTTCCTCTTTTCGGTTTGGTGAACCGACCCTTGGGATACCCTTATGGCACCCATGGGTGGGGTTACAACCCTGTTCCCCTAGTGCATGTTTTTTTGCACCTGTGGGTGGCCCACAGAGCAGGTTATGGGCTGGTGGCAGCTCCATGCTGAATTTGATAGGTGCTGTGAGTATTCTCCATTTTGGGATACCCAGGCCCTGCCATTGGAATCCGTTGATTCTTGATAGAAGACAAGATGGCCCCTGTGGCCTCTTGCTTTCTATTGCCTGTTAGCTTGTTTTCCCAAAGTCCTGGGAATCCCTGACTCTGTCCCTTACCCTGACTGGCTGTTGGGTGGAAGTTCCATATATGGTATTGTGAGGAAGTCCCGGCCAGACTGGCTGGAGCCTTTCCAATGACTATGTTGTGGGTACACCCTTGTGGTGGGACCTGGTTGAATGGAGTGTGTGACCAATATACATTTCATGTTATTGTTGTCTGGTTTCTAGTGTGTGACACAATGAATGAGACAGACCTGCCTGAAACTGGCATGAATGCTGTGTGGAATGCTGAATGGTTGGGTGCTTGTCCCAATCCACATTCCTTGTTGTGAGTGTCTGGATGGAGAAGAATGGCCTGAATGCACTGTGAGCCTGATAGGCTGCTTGCCCGCTGAATGCCCTTCTGAATGATTGGCTGCCTGAACCTGGCTCAGCAATGTGAATGGGAGAGAGAACAGTATATCTGAGAAACTCTCAATGATTGAAATCGTTCAGAAGCTGAAGTCGAAACTTGATGGTTATTCTCAAAGCCGAGCCAGAAGAAGAAGAAGAAGAAGAAGGTTTACTGAAGGTTTACTGCTGTTTCCCTTCGATGCAATCTGAAAGCTGCTTTCCATTCAAGGAATTGATCTAAGAGAGGACCTGGCTAGGAGTCCTCTTCCCGAAAATCATGCACCAGCTAACCTTCACCAAGGCTCCCTGGAAGTCAGTCACGAAAGGCTGCCAACCGAAGATGGGGACCGCCGAGAAATCTGAAGCGAAGCGCCCGGACATTGAAGTCCATCGCTGTCGACGACCTTCTTCGTCAACACTCCATTGCCTAAGACATTTGAATCAAGGACTCCCTTGCTAATGACCGTCTACTGGTTTGTCCTGCTGGAGAAAGTCAAGGTCGCTGACAAACTGAGGAGAATCCTACGGTGGCTTTCCGGCCACCCAAAGTCCTCAAAGACGCCGATGAAGATCCAAAAAGCCAGCCGTGGTTGAGTCCGATAGCCAAAGCCAGACGTCGATGACCTGATGCCCTTGCTGGGCCTACTTTCTTCATTGACTCTTTGTGGCAACAAACTATCATCATCGAGGTGCACTGCACGCCTTATCTTCGCAGGACATCCACGATCAATCGTCAACACGCACCGCCAGGACTGAAGCTGCTGCTTCAACGCCATTGTGCATTCTTTTCATTGAGTGATCTCGACGATCCTGCCTTAAAGGGAGTTCACTCAAGAAAGATCTGTCGACGACCCGATGTCGAACTCTGCTAAACCAGGTGCATTGTCTGGGTTGTAATCTTAGCATTTAACTAGCTTAATTGCTTAAGTGCCTCCCTTGTGTCCAAAACAAATGATTTCATCATTTTTACAAAGGATTGTAGATATGTATCAGCAAACTTGGGTAGCGTCTCTAAAATAGAGTCAATGCCAGAAACAATAGGCCAGCCAGTGGAATTCATTAGCGATTTGTAGCTCTTTGGTAGTATGGAAAATGTAGGGGTTCAAGGATTTTCCTTAACCAAAACATTGGCCTCTTACCTCGAAATCCAACCTCTTTCAAAAGCTTTTCCCAACTTATCAGTGATCAGGGCTTTTAGTCTGTCTATGGGATCAGTAACAGATTTTTAATAACATAGTATTGTTCAACTCACTCTCATATTCGCTTATAAAATCAGTCCTGTTCAAGACTACTATTTATCAGCTATGCATATGATCATTTTTCTGTTTTAGGCATGTCATTTAATGGCTTGTTCTTCTAATGTGCTCACATTATGAAAGGGAGTTTCCCTTAGATGTTCTAACTGTGCCACTTCGTGTAGCATGAGTTTCTGAAAAACAAGGGCTTCTGGACTATGTGTGGACTATTGTGGTGTAGACGTGGATGAGTTACGTAGTCCAGACTTATTATTGCTGACCCATTTATCAATCACTTGATAATATTGTTTCAAATTCATTTTTCTCATAAATTGTTGAAATTCGAGCTTAACCTGCAATGTATTGCATGCACACATCATCAAGAAGCTCATACCTTTTTCTAAAATGCTCTGCTCACTAGTGGAGAGATTGTATTGTAACATATTCACTACCAGGATCTCCCCCTACCCATCACCCTGTGTTCGTCCTGCCCAGTTGTGTGTATATTATGTCCTCTTCCTAAAATAGAAGTGTGGTGATGGTTACGATCACCTCTTCGTCTCGTATTATTCGAACCACTCGAATTTGGGCCACCGCTTACAAGAGGATTGGTGTATCCAAATTCTCTTCTTGTGTTTCAAATGTAGTACACATTTAATTTCCTCCCAAAGGGCCATTTTTGGTCTGAAAAAAAGAAAACATATATTTCTCTATACATTTCAGGAACTTTTTACCTCAATATTCAGAAGCAAATCAGATGTATGCTTTGGGAATTGCATGTCCATCTACAGCAGTATGTCACGGGTAAGTCAGTGTTACTCATAGTAAATTCTTTGTGTATTTGCCCCTAAGTCTGTCTCTCAAACAGGCCCCTTGAGATAGAAATCCATAAACTCACTGATCATTGATTAACACTTATTAGTACCCGGCAACAGCACAATCAGAATATAAGAGCCATCGGGAATCCACTGCCATTGAACCCGGCGGGGGGCATGGCAGCCCCTCAGCCAATGAGGAGGCTCGAAGCGGGGCCATCCCCACTCCGAGCCTCCCCATGGCTGAGAGGCTGTCTTCGCTCCCCACTGGGGACTCAGGTAAGGCTTTTTTTCCCATCTGCTTTCCTCCCTCCTCCTTGCCCACCCCACCTACCTTCTTGCTCCTTTGTCCCCGGTGGTGGACGATGGCAGCCTCCAGCCATGTGGAGACTTGGAGCGGGGCCATCCCCGCTCCACGCCTCCACGCGGCTGGAGGTATCCATCATCCCCTGGCGGGACCCAGGTATGTTTTTTTTTCAATTTGTTTCCCCTTCCTCCCTCCCAAACCCACTTACCATCTTCTCTATCTTCTTTCGGAATGGACGCGCTGGGAACACTTCTGTTCCCAGCGCGTCTGCTCCCGATGGCCGCCATGGAAAGTGAAAACAGACTCCGTTTTCCCTTTCCCGGCAGCCATTTTCTTGGTCATTTTTTTGTTTTGTTTTTCTGTCCTGAAATTCTGCAACATTTCGGGACAGAAAAAAATGCTTTTAGTGCCCCGGTCACGTAGATATTGTGGGCTGGGGTACTAATAGCTATATTGCCCTCGCGGCGGGGGCTTTATTTACTCTGGTAATGCCCCAGGGCCTTCATTAACTATGGACTCCGGGGCATTACCTGAGTCGGTAATGCCCCCGCCGCTCGGGGCATATTGCCTAATTCAGTGAGCACTCCATCAGGATTTTGCTAACAAGACTTCAATTGAATCTTTTGCTGACTGGAGACACGAGGCACAGACGGTGGTGAGAAAATGGCCACCGTCTCTGCAGCAATACTACAGTTATAATCCATGCAAATTCCTCTTTTGTTTGTCCCTTATTACTGTGTTAGTAAGAAGTGACTATTTGTGTCTCTAGTCGAAACCTGGGAATAAACAGTCTCATTGATAAGCTTAAACTACAATTATATATATGAAATGATCAAGTTATTTCAGATGTCAAAGAACTTAGATCATATAGGATTAGTAGAAGTTTCGTCATTGCTTGGAGCGGGCCTTCTGCTGTTTTCTATTTCAATTATCCCCATATATAGAACTTTCAAAAAATGGACTGGGAGCTCAATTTGAAATCCTGTGTCAATGGTGCATCTCGGTCACTTTTTGTAGGGGACGTTGCTAGCTTGAAGACTAGGGGAGGGTCCGTACGATATCTATATTGCAGAGCTATGTCAAAGTTATTGTTTTTTAAATATTCAAACATATTTTAAGCACTATTTGCACCGTCTATTTATCTTCCTTTCTTGTTCTCATATTACTATTTTTGGGCCATAATTCTAAAACTGTACTCTTCACGGATTGTTTTAATCAGTAAATATGTATTGATCTTATTTTCAAGAATGTAGCAGCAAACTCTTCAACCTAATGAAATAATGCTGATTCCGGCCAGTGTGTCATAATGAAATTGAGCACCTTTAGCATGCTTTCCTTACATCGAGTAAAAACCCATTGTGAATACATTTTTGATTTTTTAAATGAAAGAATATCTGTGGCATTATAACCGGAATTGCCCTGACGCTCAGTCTGTCAAGTCATTGGGGTTGCCTAGGTAATCGTGTGGATTGGTGATTGATGGAAGAGTGCAATAGTGCTCAATGAATAGGCACAAGCAAGTGCAATGAGAGTACAGACCTTTTAGGGTCTCATTTAATAATGCATTGGGAGAATGCCAACATTTGCACTTTCATGCAATTCTACCCCATGGGGCAACCTTCCTCATTTGTATTACACTTATATTAATGTATTAGAAGAAGCAAAAACAACTTTCTTTTACACTTCGTAATGCACAAAGTATACATGCTGACTGCTATTTCAGGAAGGCAGAGAGCAGTTAAATGAATTCCTAAGGAATCCACCAGTTTTAACAAGGTGCTAAAACAGGCAGCTTCCTGAATCTAATGCACTTACACCAGCATGCAAATTACATGATGCTGTAATTGCATTTGGTTTTTACAGGCAAGTGTGAATGCACAGCAGAAACATTAATCCCAGTGTGTACCCCCTACATAACCTGCAAACATGTTGTAAATCCTCCAGAGCATAGAAAATGGTAAACATGATATGATATTGGCAGGTGTCTTATCGGTTTTCGTTGCTAATGAATAGACAATGTTCTTCAATTATGGGTCACGTGTGATGGGATCATGTTTTGAATTATTTTGCTCTGCATTGATTAGGCTCTTAGCTAATATTGGTGCAAGTGTTATGGTTTCATTTACCACTGAGGACACTATTGAGCTATTCCCCATGGCTTGTTTCGGTTTATAATTGTCCGCACCTGGCCAACAAAGGCTGATTGTTCTCTTATGAAACTTTAATTTGGGAGTATCCTTCTTGCGTCCTGGGAACTGCCATCTCATGCTTTCACTGCAACATTCTAACCCTCCCTTAATTTGCAGTAACCTTCGATCTGGTTGTCAGCTCCTGTCTGTGCTCTGCATGGATCTGTATTTTGTTATTTCAGCATTTTGAGTTCTCGTGAAGCCTTGATGCCTTTCATTTACTTAGAAGTGTGTTGTGACTTCCATTTTGGAAAAGATGGCTGCCCGTTAGTGTTGATTTCTATGTTAGTGAACTATATTTGTCTATCGTTCATACAATTACATTCTTACAGGCAATGAACAATAAGAATGTGAAATTAACTATTGTACTCGGCCTGACGACATTTCAGACAGTGTAAGAGCTAAAACACACATAGGAAGGAAATGGGAATCAGACAGGCGACTACCGTACTAGGCCTGACGACATTTCTGGTAGAGCCGGAGATTAACAAGAGGTGAGGGAGGGGAGAGGAGAAAGGAGGGAGAGTAACAAAACAAGCAACTATCGTTCTAGGCCTGACAGCATTTCAGATAGTGCTGGAGGGGGGGGGGCAAGTTAAAGGAGGGGGAAGGGAGACAAACAGTTCTTGCTATCATACTTGGTCCAGGGACAATTCTGATGGAGTCAGTGCATAGAAACAAGTAAGGGAGAGTGGGAAGAGAGAGGGAGAATGGAGAAGGGAGAGGAGGAGAAAACAGAGAATAAAACAGTGAGGAAAAAAAAGAAAACATATATATATATATATATATGTATATATTACATGGCTGCGTTAGCGGCCATGTAGTTATGGTTAAATTGGTGTTTCCATATGAAGAGCACTTTTTGGGTGGCTTATAACTTCGCTCCCCCTGGACGAATCCTCACCAAACTTTACCAAAGTATATGGCCCACTCTGAATTTTTTTGCAAAGTTTGGTGAGGATTCGTCCAGCTGAGGAAAAGTTATAGGGGGTGTCCCAAAACTTTTTTTTTTCCCATAGACTGAATGGAAAAAAACATTGCGCACGGCTACAGCCCGAACCGCGGCGGATTTACACCAAATTTGCGGCAGGAGCGGCGGCCTGGTCCCGAAAGCGTGCTTTTGTAAATTTGGTGTAAATCCGTCCAGTAGTTTTTTTAAAAAAATGACCAAAATGTAAGGCAAAAAAATTAGTGATATCTGTGTTCGCTTCGCGGACGGACAGCACCCCGATTGGCCCAGCGGCTTGCGTCATGTCCGCGGACATGCGACGTGTTCGCTGATTGGGCGGCGCGGTTCGTGAGGCGCGTCAGATTTTCTGTCGCGCCCGCCATCTTGCATTTGCGGACGTCCGCGGACAGCGCAGTGAAAGTTTGTTCAAAATGTGTATTTAGTAGAGTGTGTTGGTGTGTAGAAGTCTTTGGGGAGGATGGGGGAGTATGAGATCGGTTCAAAGTTGTATTTTATTTATGTGCTAGACGCTTTTGTTGTGTTCGATTTGTCTGCGGACAACACGGCTGTTCTGGAATGTTCGTAAATAAACAGAATGGATTCGGTGTCAACTTGAAAGTGTTCTAAGAACACTCGTGGGGTCTTGGAATGTTTGCAGGGGGTGTCCTGGAGACGTTGTCTGTATTGTTCGTTGGCAAGGTGAAAATGTTTTAAGAACAATCGCGGTGTCCAGAAATGTTCGTACATAAAGAAAATGGGGGTGTCCTGAGGACGCTGTTTGTATTGTCCTCTGGCAAGTTGAATGTGTCCTAGACCTTCCCCCTGTCCGCGGACATAAAAATGGTTGCAATGCTTGCATCTATGGGTGTGATATGCTGCGGTGGTTGTGGCCAGGGTATACAATGTTGGGTGCATGGCCATTTGGCCATGCACTCAAGAGTGTATGCCCTGGCCACAACCACCGCAGCATATCACACCCATAGTGGCTTTTAACTTTGGGTCAAAAACTAATTTATAAGGAACAATGTTATAAGCTTGTATGGGTGTGATATGCTGCGATGGTTGTATTTATCTTGTTATACGTACTATTTGGTTTAGTAACAGGAGTCCATGTTTTTCTTGTTCATTTCTGTAATAAAAGAAAATAGCATGTTAGTATTAGTAGTTTATAATGACTTATTACATTGTACAATCAACATTTTCTTCTTTTTATTGACCCTCATATTTAGTAGATTACAAACCAGAGTACTGTGCAATGTGCAAAGTTTCTGTGTTTGTTGCTAAAATCATTGGGTCTGTGGGAGAAAAAAAATCCATGTTGGATTAAAAAATAAAACCTTTTTCTGTTATGCTACAGTTTATTTATTCGTTTGTTTTCCGCGTGTACTTGTTCTTTCTGCCTAATGCTTTATGCATTGGATTGTTTCAGTTTTTGTGAGCAGTAAGATATTATTAGGTATTTGTTTGGATATTGTAAAATTTTGGCCCAGTTAGATACCAGTAGGCATATTCTAACTGTTTATGTTTTGATATAATTTCGTGGTATTGATTTATCTGTTTGCATATTTGTAAATTTTGGGACAGTTAGATACCAATTGGCGTATTCTAACTGTCTATTTTGTGTTCTATTTGAGTGGTATTAATTTATCTGATTAGTTGTTGTAGACTCTTTGGGCAGTTAGATAGGTTTTGAAATATTGTGACAGTTTATATTTTTTTACTACAAGTGTACTTAAGGTTTAAGTACAGTTCAGTTATCAAATTTTGGTTATAAGAACATTAAATACGCGTTTGTAAGATTAGCTGGTAATCTCTGCTTTAGAGTAATGGTACTATCATTACATTCAAACCATCGACATTTTTTTTTTATATATGCAGTGTAGTGCCCTGAGTTGGTTGTGGCTCCTGCGTGGTAGATTATACCTATTGTTGTGAAGGTTTTCCTACCAAGTGATATTTGACCATGTGTGAATCCAGTTAGCTTGCAGTTGTTTTTCGTACCATCTGCATTGTAACGTAGAAGCATTAGTATTACGTATTTACTATGTGTTTGTATTAGTAATGTGGAGGGATTATCCGAATTGCAGGTAGAACATAATCTACCGTGGTTTGCATTTTGTACAAGTTGCTGAAATGGAACGGATTCACAATTAGGTATTGATATATAGACAAAGCGCTCATTGGGGATTTGTTCTTGTGTCACATTGTTGCAGAGAGTGCATGTATGTTTCCACATGTATGAAATCTGGAAGATTTCATTTATAGGTATGTTTTTGTTTTCCAGTACTAATAGTAAGTACATTAGAAATTCTTGTGGATCTTCCTGTGAGTTTATAGTGAATTTCACCATTCCAGCACAGTAGTCCAATTGTTGTCTTATTCCAAAAACACTATACGTGTTGTCAGGATTGTTTGCTGCATTTCTGTGAAGTACTAACATTTGCAAACACAATGGGTCTGTACTGTGTAAGTAAATGTTGTCAACAATTGGTGGTAATTGAAATAGAATATTCGTTGCTACATTTGCGTAGCAACTTACACCAACTATATTTGAGAATTTAAATGGTCCAGGTAGTTCTGTATCTAACTGCTTTTTTTGGAGTTTGTCTTCCTTCTCTAAAGAAGTACCTGGTTTACTTTCCCTAATTGATTCTTTTTTGCTTGTGGTACTTGATGAAGTTTTAGTTTCTTTTAGTCTCTTTGGAGGATTTGCAGTGACATCCTGTTGCATTTCTGTTTGATTTAGTTTTCTTTTAGAGCATTTTCCTTTTTGTGGAACAGGATATGTTTGTAGATGGGGGGTGTATAGTGAACGAAGTCTATTGTATTCTAAAATGCAAGGAATATCGGCGTTTACTTTACTTGCATCAAAGTTTATTAGAAATAGACCGTCAATTGTACGTAGGCGTGACAGTGCTACGTAGCTCATGCCTTCTTTAAAGACTGTGTTACCAATGTCTATCATTGCTTTGTCTAGAGTAAGACCTTGTGATTTATGAATGGTGACTGCGTATGCAAGAGTTAGAGAAAATTGTTCTCTGCGTACATACATGTCTTTGAAGAGAAGGAATCGAGCGGTTGAGCGTCCTATTCTTTTTACTTCTGAAAGTTTGTCAAAGAGAATATTGACAAACTGAATTTTGTTGTCACGTGGGTATGTTTGAAAGCCAACAACTGTACCCAGTGCTCCATTAACTAGTCCTTGGTCCACGTCAAGGTTACGTTTAAGCATTACTCTGCAATTTAAGGATAATTTTAATATCTTTTCCAAGCCTGCTGTGTTTGAGATTGATTTTTCTAAACTATTTAGTCTTGTTGTGGTTTGGTCACACATGGGTAGTGTCATTCCATGTACATCTAGTTTGTCTGTGGCGCTAATTTCCATAATTGGTTGCATTTCTTTGCTTAACATTATTTCATTGAATTTGAAACAGCTTGCAAGAGTTGGCATTAAGGCCATACAATTGACATTTTTGTGGGCTAATTGTTCCATAACATCTGTAGCACATGCATTATCACCATAAAGTGCATGAATGTGGCGGGTTTTCAATATTGCTTCTGCTTCTCTAGAAAGTATACCAACTCTGATACTTTTTAAGATATTGCCATAAGTGAGATCTGCAGATTGGTGCATGTTTTCTTTTAATTCTCTGTATTGGAAATGTTGCCAAAGGTTGACATTTCCAATGCTGCCAACAGTTTTACGGCAGAGTTTGTGTCCTAATGTTTTAAAAATAGGCTCACCTTTTACAGGTGTCAATTGAAGAAGATCTCCGAAAACAATGATGTGTTTTCCTGCAAAGAGCCCTTCATAGTTTGTTTTGAGTACTTCTTGTAATCTGAGGTGAATCAAAGCTAACATTAGGTTGGACACCATGCTCACTTCATCTATTAGTAGCATTTTCATTTGTTTCAATACTCTGCGTAGTTCCATTGCAGCTTCTGCAGAAAGTTTGTAATAATCTAACTTGTTTTGGTGTTCTACTGGCAGGAGTAGTAATCAGTGTAAAGTGACACCACCTATGTTGTAGGCAGCTAAACCTGTGGGGGCAGTGACAACAGCTGACAGTTTGTTGTTTGTCAATTGTTGAAGGAACGTACTGATGATTTTGATTAGGAATGTTTTGCCAGAACCAGCTTCACCACTGACATACAATAGTATAGGTTTGTAATTTTGGCAGGTGCATTCTTTGTTTTCATGTTGCACACCATGTGCAATTTCTTTTGTTATTTCTTGAAAAATGCTACGTTGCTCTTTGTTTAGTTTTGATTGTAGTGTAGTTAAGTCTTCTTTATCTTCATAGTGACACATGGTGTTTTCTACTTCTATCATAGCTAATTCTGCCTCATTTGTTATTAGTGGTTCTCCCAGTGGTTCTTGGCTTCCTATGACAGAAGGTTGACTAGTGTCAGGAGTGTCCTTATCTAGTTGGGCCTGGAGTTCCTCTTCGTGTTACTGTTCATTGTGCAACATTGTTTTGTACTGTGCAAAGTTTACATCAGTTATACTGCTTTCATTGGCTTTGAAATGGTCTTCATATGAGTCATAGGTATCTAGTATTTCTTCTTCTTTTCTCCATGGTTTGAAGAGTTGTAGCAGGGACATGTAATATATTTCTTTATGTTGAGGAGTCTTTAATGACAATTTGATATGATTAATTAAATTTGGTTTGGTGAGTTTTACTAAGCTGCCATCACAGTTTGTCACTTTGTATTTACGGTTTTGCTCATCAGGTTTTATATTATTTTTGTATGTGTAGTTTTGGGCTATGTGGTATAGACACATGGTTTCCAAAGTGGTACTCCTGTTTGGGTAGTATGTGTCCAATACATTGTTTTTTAAAACGTCTTGGCTGTTGGGATCATGTTTGGCTATTGTTTCTATATCTTCGTATGATTTTAGAACTCGTTTTCTAGATTTAGCTGGACCAAGACTTAGCCATACTATATTTGCAGATTTACCATACAATGCAGTACCAGTTAATTGATCAGCTGCTTCATAGGCTCCACATTCTCTATGGGACAGCATTTTTATGCCCAAGCTATATAATTTCTGAGACTTTGATTACCTGGAGGTGCGCTTCACGAACGAAGCATTTCTACTGCTTGCAGCCCATTCCGAGCCTAGCAGCACTGCGAGCAGAGCTCTTGCTGCTCCCCTGCTTCCTGGAGGAGGCGGGGACTATCGCGTACACGTGAGCGATCACGTGACTTGATCCCAGCATTTACTGCCGGCATATCCGCCCGAGTGGCGTGTGTCTTTGATTACCTGGAGGTGCGCTTCACGAACGAAGCATTTCTACTGCTTGCAGCCCATTCCGAGCCTAGCAGCACTGCGAGCAGAGCTCTTGCTGCTCCCCTGCTTCCTGGAGGAGGCGGGGACTATCGCGTACACGTGAGCGATCACGTGACTTGATCCCAGCATTTACTGCCGGCATATCCGCCCGAGTGGCGTGTGTCTTTGATTACCTGGAGGTGCGCTTCACGAACGAAGCATTTCTACTGCTTGCAGCCCATTCCGAGCCTAGCAGCACTGCGAGCAGAGCTCTTGCTGCTCCCCTGCTTCCTGGAGGAGGCGGGGACTATCGCGTACACGTGAGCGATCACGTGACTTGATCCCAGCATTTACTGCCGGCATATCCACCCTTGTGGCGTTAAGCCCTGGAGGCTGTAAGGGCTGGAGACGCTGTTCTGCTGTTCGGCGTGGACGGCGATTTTCAACTAGTAAGACCTTTTCTCTTCCAGACTTATCACTCTGTCGGGCTGCTTTTTTTTCGCACCGACATATTATCAACTATAAAATTACTGTCATTGACTATTTTTATCTCTTCACAATAGGTAATTGTGTTTTTAGAGACAGCGGAACTGCAGACCAATAACACACATATCGACTGCTATTTTTTACATCTGGCCACACTCATTCTCTGGTTTCCCAGACTTAAGATTAACTCAATATATTATTGTTGGGGGTAGCTGGAGTCAAAGTTCTATTTCTACAACGTTATCTCAGTGTTTTAACACTGATTCTGTTTAACCCTACGATGAGATCTGGTTTGCGTAGCCAAAAAGGCCCTCTATTCTTATCAGACGCTATTTTAGTGGATCCGGCTACACAGGTTTACTCTATTTGTATCATGGCTAAATTACCTTATACTGTGTCCTCAATCACTTCTAAGTCTCTAAGCATTGCTTCATGCCCGGTGGAATCCACCCCTTTTTTAAATAATGCCATGTCCTGTAGCCTCACTACAATAAAGCCTATTATGCTAAACACCCTGGAACCTAGTATTACATTAGCCACTCATAAAGCTATGATCCATAACCCTGAGACTACAGATGTTACTACCAGTGTTGCTGCAGCAGGTGATATTGTAGTACATAAAACTCCTAGAAAGCCTAAACTACGCCAACAAGTTCTTGGGCAGACATGCATGGACAAATATATCTTAAAAGCAACCTCAACTAGTACAGAAATAAAACTTCCTAAAGTTTTTAGAGGCAATGCTATGCTAGATCACTCAGCAATGACCACACAAGCTTTTTTTGGTGGAAATAATAATATCACTGATCTTAGCATAATTGAGTGTGCGGATAAAGAGATGATTCTGCCATTTACTACTGGAATTCCGGAAATCTCTAGATAATCTTCTCAAGTGCCAATGGCTGATAATACACCCACCGCCCTAACTAACATTATGGAAGACATTGAAAACAACATAGCGGACTATGATCCGGACCTAGCTCCTGGACTTATCAATCAGAACCAAGTAAACTCCCCACAATTACACCATACATTAAAAGACGTGGATGAACGGATTCGATTGACGCACCCGACAGTCTCAGCCCTCAACGTTGTTCTGAGCTCCTTTGTTGAGCTTTATGACAATGTTTGGTCCGAGCTTAAATCCGTCAAAATTGCAATGACAGAACTGAATCTGAAAATTGACTGTATTGGTACAGATATCTTAGTGGATCTTAATAATAAAGTGGATTGGATCGGCACTGAGATCTCTCAGAGGTGGCCGGTGCAAGTTCCACAGGGTGAAAGTTCTCCAACCCCCCTTAGCCAAACACCCATTGCCAATACCCATATTATAGAGATATCGGATAACAACTTGCCAGTGGAACCCTCTAATATTGCTGCTGCTCATGATCAGGATTTACCAGCAATTCCTGCTGGTCTTGACACTCCTGTCATTTCTACAGGCTTAATGGCCGACCCTATCCAAAGTTTGCCTATTTTGATCCCCAATCCCGGCCAATCTAACCTTATTTGGCCCCCAGTTAATAAAGTAAATGCTATTAGTAAAAAAACTCTTTCTGAACAAACTAAGCCCACTTCACCGGCTATTCCCCGCAATACTGCTGAGGACCTATTTAATACTATAAAATTTACTCAGTCGACTGAGCCCAGCCCTATAACAAGCTTGATCCCAATTCAAGTGTTCAAACATACACAAGTCAATGCTTCTAAGCACCCAGTCCTCAAGAAAATGTCGGCCCCACGCAAAACGCGCCTTATCAAGCGGAAATTGGCTACAAAGCAAACCAACTTTCTTTTCACTAAATCTACTGCAAAGGTCTCTACTTCTTCAAACACTGCCTCCATCTCTAAGGGTAATTCACCGAATGTCTTTAAGCCTCCAATGACCAAATTGGTTGATTCTATGGCTCAAACCGATAGTTGTAACCCTTCAGTTACTTACGTTTCAGACATATGGTCAGGAAACCCTTCAAAATTCTGCTTGGCCCCCCCAAATCAGTCTATAAGTGAGACTCTACATGCATCCCCGATTCCAAAACTGTGCCCTCTGTTACCACCTCAACAGGGATGTGGTACAGGCAAATTTAGGTCCAGTGAACAAACTCTAATGGTTCCAATGGTTGCACAAGCTGCAAACCCCAGCAAATTACAACCTGGAGCTGATACTAGTAAACTCAAAACCTACGAAGCAGCTCTGTTGGCTCCTGGCGTGGCTCTGGCTAGTGGCACTGGCAATTTTAAGATCCGAGAAGAACTTCCTATTATTCTTCCGATTCCACAAGGTGTAAAATATACCAAATCACAACAGGGGTGTGGTATTGGAAAATTTACAAACTTCGAAGCAACTCTGCTACCCCATGTTAAGACTCAAGCTACCGATTTAAATATCTTACAGAGCTCGTCGGCCTTAAGGCCTAATCATATCCCGGTAAAATGGGGCCCTATTCAACTGCAACCTCTTACGAACACAATACCTAACCAGCCCCTGCTCCCTGCCTTCCCCTTGGATCGGGGATTGGAGAGGGGATTCTTTCAGGATACCAACTATCAGCATGCCTCTACCCACCCCACAATCTCTGCTGGGATTCGCAACCTGGTGGATCGCCTACATAAACCACAGGCCAGACCTTTGCCCCCCGCTGCTGCCAAACATCTTGATTTAACCATGAAGGGTTCTCAAAATCCATCAGCGGGCACTTTAACACGCCAAGAACTTACGAACAATAAGAAACCGAATTCTTTACACTTGATAAAGATTCAAAGCCTGCTGAAATTGGATGAGCCTGTTTGTTTGAACCGGCATAATGTATTATCTATCTTCTCTGAAATCCCAGCCCTCGCTCTCATCTCCTCTAAGGATATTGATAGAGTGGCCTTCCTGGACTGTAATTCTTTGGATATGAGCATGATTTTCCTTGCGACACCACTTGTCAAAGAACTGATTCTTACTTAAAAAGACTCCCTGAAGGAATTGGGATTCAGAGTTGAAGCAGCTGCAGCATGGGAACTGTCGACCAATGGGCCCTCTTCTTCACAATCAGCAGTTAAACCAACAGGGGCCCATGCAGGTGGCTAGGATTCTCTGCCCATACCAATAATCTCACTGAATCAACAAAACAAAGATGTTGACTGGGCCGCCATCATCTCCACCCTGTGGCAAAAACTTGTGCCTTAGGCTTACCCCCCCAAATCTGACCTCTGATACTCAGTCGAACCTTTGCATAAAATCTTGGAACTCCAGAGGCAATCAACACCTTTTCTCGAATTTGGAGTGCCTACAACAGTTGAGAGATGCAAATGTTATATGTATTCAAGAGACTTGGATGACCTCAACCCCTTGTTTAGATGGCTTCCAAATTTTCGACCAGCCGGCCCAATATAATTTGAGGGGTAGACCTTCGGGTGGTTTACTGGTGGCAGTGGATAACTGCTTTGGGCTAGCCGGCAAGGTTCTATTGGGTCTCCCCTATGGGGCACTGGGGGTAGTTCTGAATTCAAGTATTGGCCAACTAAAATTACTAATTATCAACATCTACTGGCATTCAGGGGTTGGTGAAGTTAAGCTGTTTGTGTCTCTTATCTCGCAGATTATTTTGGAGTGGATGTTGGCTAATGATTCGGGTCATGTATTACTAGCTGGGGATTTGAACTGTAACTGTTTATTCAACTTTTCTCCATGGGTATTTTGTGAGCTGTACTCCCTTGAACGATGTGATAAAAGGAAAAAACTGGCTAGTCAAACTTGGTATACTGAATTGGGCAATCTAGGCTTACAACCTCTGCGTGATCTCTCACAACCCTCTTCAAATCCTAGTAGTTATACCTGGCGGCGGGGGTCTTCCACCTCTATGCTCGACTACATCTTTGTGGATGATTATCTACTTACAAAATGCTCGAAATTTGAAATCTTCCTGAACCCATGGAGTGACCATGGTATATTAACAGCAACTTTTAACATCTGCCTGACAAAGGGGCGGCTGTGCCATTCGACCGTGGTCTCTCCAAATTTATCAGGATCTGCTATTCGGTGGTCCCCTAAAAACATTGAAACTCTGAATGGTAAACTATGGGACATGCTTAATAAGACTACTCTTGACTGGAAATTGGCAACTTTTAATTCTGCAATGGTCACTACCCTGATACAAGTGGCAGTAGATGATATTGGCACTAGTCTTGTAAACTGAATTCCAGTCACTAGGCATTTACATCAATATAACTCTCAGGTGGCAGCAGCAAAAACTATCAAGAACAAAAATATTAGGAAACTACAAACTGCAATAAGCGACTTGCCCACTTGCCTAATTCTTATCAAGAAGGTTAAACAAGCCTACAAGAATTACTGTAAAACAATTAAACATCAGTTAGTACAACTGGACTCGGAACTGATGTTACAGGTTATCTTGAAGGCAAATGTGGGAGCCTTCTGGCAGATCGTTAATGGACAGGATGGTAATCAGGCCATTGCTGAACTTAATCCGATTGCGGAACAAGGGTGGCTGGAGTTCTACTCAAATAGATTTGCTCCTAGCCCCCTAGCGGCAATGGCTAGTTTTACTGACTATGACCCACTAGACCCTCATCCTAAATGGGATCCACCGGTAGAGATTGATATGATTCTGGAGTTAATCCACAGATGTAAGAGATCAAGAGCCCCTGGCCCGAATGGGCTAACGAACAATACCTTTAAAGCAGACCCGAATCTTTGGGCTAATCTCTTATGTATTGAGTTTCGGGATATCTTGCAAACTGGGACATGCCCTAGCTCTTGGTCCACTGCATATGTTATCCCGATCTTCAAATGCGGTAGTAGGTCCGATCCCAAAAACTATCGGCCTATCGCTCTAATAGATGCGGACTGTAAAATCTTCTCTGCTTTTCTTCTTTCACACTTAAGGGATTGGGAAAAAAACAGCCATCCCTTGAGCCCCTTTCAAACGGGCTTCCGTAAAAACCACTCCACTAACATCAATGGACTGGTAGTTAAGTGTATTCAAGAGACTGCTTGGAGCTCAACTAGGGGACCTATTTTTATGGCCTCAGTGGATCTCTCGGCAGCCTTTGATTGTGTTGACCGAAATAGGCTTTGGCAAAAACTTTATGCCTGGGGTCTGCCAAGGGGCTTAATTGGCCTATTGGAGGGGGTATATAATAATTCTACTGTCCGTATTCGGTTAAATAAAAAGGGGGACATGTCAGATGCTGTTCGTACTCATCGTGGGGTTAGACAGGGTTGTGTGCTAGCCCCCTGGGTGTTTAATCAATATGTTTCAGATGTAGCAGAGCACCTTGTGAAAGAGGGGCTATTAGCCCCAAGTATTGGCACTTTGAAGCTTATTTGGTTGGCTTACGCTGACGATTTTGTTCTATTTGATTTAACTAAGGTGGGCCTACAGCGGTTGCTGGACGTATTTGCCAACTATGCTCAACTCAATGGCTTGCATATTAATCCTGCGAAAACCAAAATCCTTGCCTTATCTAAAGGGGTTGTTAGGAAGAAAACTAACCTCTGGAAGCTAGGAGGTGCAACTATAACTTGCTCCACTTGTCTTACTTACCTGGGCTATTATCTGGGAGCTAGTAGAGGCTCAAAAGGGCAGAACCTTCTTCTCCTGAATAAAGCTAAGGTACTGGCCAGTCAGATCCTTAAAATTGACCGTAAATATGGCCGATTTTCTATTAGACCTGCTTTACTCTTTTTTGAGGGGAAAATCGTACCGAAACTGACATATGGCCTAGAGCTCGGTACTCGGCTAACCAGCGCCAAATTGGATGGTATTGAAGGGGACATATGGAGACGAGTCCTACTCGTCCCCAATGCAGTACCCCTGGCCGCCATTCGCTTCGAGCTGGGCTATATCTCTTTAACAGCACGAGTTGATTGGAGGAAGCTGCTGCTTTATGCTAAACTTAAGGCCCCTACTGCCAACACGCTATATGAACTGGTTGGCAACAACATCTACCGATCTGGATTTCTATACAAATTTGCTATGCTCTGCGAAGACATTCTGGCCAATATCGGCTCAGATTTAGAGCAACTAATCAGTAATCCCACTAAAACTAAAATGAAGTTGTGGGACTTTGACTGGTGCCGGACTGTGGATGCCTTTCATGCATATACTTCTATGTCACACTTGGCTCATGAACATAAAAAAAGAGGAATTCTCTCTCCAATTCTTAAAATCTTCCCAAATCGGGATCACAGACATACACTACTCAGACTACGGTGGAATATTCTACCTACTCTGGATACTAAACTGAGGTGGAAACAGATTACAGCGGCTAACAGTCTCTGCAGATTCTGTGGCTTAGTCCCTGAAACGGCTAAACACCTCATTTTGTTCTGTTGCCATCTCAATGTCCTGAGAGACTCTTGCTTGAATGCCTTGAAATTTCAATTTCTAGGTCTCTCGACTGATCTAGTATGGCAACGCTGTCTGAGTATTGGAACAAGTAGGGAGGGTCTGGCTCTATCTAGCTTTATTCGTAAACTCCATCTTGAATAGATATACCTGTTGCTACCATGCTGTTTCAAGATGTAGGTTATAGGTTAAAGGTTAAAGATATGGGTTAATCTGCTGCTACTGCGCTTGCTCCTGTTCTTGTGTGTTCTTGTAATTTTATGATGTTGCGATGTTTCTTGGATTTCCTCACTGTAAGATTCTTCCAAGCTCCTGTAACATTCTGATTATGTAATTGTGTAAAATTGTAATTGTGTATTTATCCTCTCTATGTGTTGATTCTATGTGTTGATGCTTTTTGTAAAGGTTTAATAAAACCATATACAAATAAAATAAATAAAAAAAAAAATTAAAAAAAATTTCTGAGACACTGTTTTATCTGATGACAGGTCATTCCAGAGGTCTTGGAGCTCTGTCTTTTCTGATTTGGTTAAGTATGCTGTGACATATCGTGCAACTGCAGTAGAATTGTCTGCAATGTACTGCACATTTATGTTTGCATTCCACAAGTGGGCAATGATTGCATTGTAATCATTGATATATTTTTCTTCTTCTTTTATTTTTATGGAATATGTATTTTTAGGTGACTTACCTTTAACACTATGTCTAACTGAAGACATGAGGTTGTTCACTTGACCTGTATTTGTAACTGGTCTAGGGAAACCAAATCGGCATTTGGTGTAGTATTTCCCTTTGTTTTTGTATTCGCGACGACAATATTTGCCACATTTGTGTCTTTGGAATTGTAAGATTTTTGCATGAAGATCACTATTTGTGGATTCTGACAGAATTTCACAAGTGAGATATTTTTCAATAAACTGTAAAACAGTGGCATCACTGTCATGACCAAATTTAGGAGCATCTTTAATCCATAAAAGCATGTGGACATGTGGCACTCCTCTGGCTTGGTATTCTTTTCTCCAAAAGAAGTGTTGCACTTCTCCAAGGGGAGGAACAGTTTTATTACAAATAAAATGTAGCATAGCAATGAAGCGATGGTGAAAATATCTAGAAACATTAACAAGATCCTGAGAACAAAGTTCTCCAGGTGTTAGTATATCTATATTTGTTTTGTTTTCGTTTGATATGCGTAGGAAAGCATGTAAATCTTCCCATGCATATTCTGCGCAACTTAATGTAACAAACCAAGTGGGTGAGGCAAGGTTTCTGATCATACAACGTACATCTCCATGGCGTCGAAACCAGTACTCTTTAGTACCTCGCATATTTGCTAATAGATTTGTAAGATTTGCCTGTAAAACCTCATCTTTTTGTTGAACTTTTTGTAATAATTGTGTGGCTGTCATATTTTGAAAGTGTGATCCTGATTTTAATATGTGTGCAACTCCGTAACATAAAGTTGCTAGTTCACTTTCAAAGAGTAGGTGGAATATGTATTCCACATTTTGTCGAAATCTGGGATCTTCAGAATTCATTCGTAATGAGCGATATTCTGATGCTGATATTTGAACAGGTCTATCATCGTATCTTCCTCCTTTGCCAGTAGGAAAGAGTAGAGGAAAAGCATGTGCTTCTATACTTTTTTCCCATATGCTGATTGGTGATCCTTTTGTTTGACGCATTTGGTACGTTTCCAGTGCATCCTCTATAGTGTCATTAGAGTGCAATGGGTGAATTGTATAATGGTCTAAAGTGTTTGCTATTGTAGCAGGATCTAGGAGCTCAAATTGACCAGTTTCTTGTGTGTCTTGAATTATTTCAGTTGTATCTTTCAAGTTTTCTTCGATATTCATTTCTTTGTAATAATCATTATTCTCTTTGAGATATTGCAGGGCTTCTCTAACTTTATGTAAATCTACCAGTTGTTGCCAAATTTTTGTTGTCTTTTGTAGGTACTCCATTTACCAAGATAATTAAAGATTGTTGCATTGGACGTTGCACTCCTAGAGTGTGCACATTTTCTTTGAGATCTAATGGTAAATACACTACTTTTCCACGAATACCTTTCACTAATTCAGAGGGAGGTAATTTTGCAGTTTTTGGTTGAAGGCGTATTATTGCTTGAAATGGATGAACTGTTTGAATTATGATGCTCTCATATAAATTAAGTTGTTGAAGGAGTTTTGGTAGTGGATGTAATTCCAAGTTATCTGAGATAGCACGTGAAGGAGTTTGGTTGCTGTCAAGTTTGGTAGTGCAGTAACTGCAAAGTATTATGGGGTCAGTTATTTTGTATTTGTTTTCTGCTATAAGGTAGAGAGCTAATTCAAACCATTTACAATCTTCATTGTCTTCTATTTTGTATGAAAGTTCTATAGTTTTTGTGTTACTTTTATAACACGTTCTGCGGCAACATACACACATGTGGTTTGGTACTTCAGCTGAAGTGCTTTGAAATTTTAGTATTTCTTTTTTGTATGTGTGTAGTGAAAGGTTGCCATGTGCAGATTTGTTACGAAGTTGGTTGACAGCTAATTCATCTTGTAAGTGGGTTTCATTTCCAAAATATTTTTTCTGTATATACTCAATTTCTTCTAGTAGGTCTTTTGGTGTACCATGTAGAAGAATGTTATTTAAATTGGCTAGTGCTAAAGCAGGACTTTTTGCATAATACAGTTTATAAACTAGATTTCTTATACTTGCATGATGTGTTGATATCCTTTTGATATCATGGAAGGTTGTTTTGCAAGTAGCTCCAGATATGCAGGCCAACGAATGTCCTTGCAGTCCTGTGTGCTTGCGTACTGGACAAGCATCCATACTTTGCAGTATTTTAATTTTGATTTTGTCTTTGCTTTTCACATATTGATTGAGGAATAGGCGTAAAGATTTGAACATTTTTTTGGGAATGTTACACCTTGACGTGCATGGCCATGGGTAAATTAGATGTTCTGATTCAGTCGAATGGAGGGGTAAATCTAAGTTTTCAGGGCATATTTTTGTAAGGAGTACTTCTTGCTCCATTCTGGTATTATTAACTTTTTCATAACCTCGACCACTGCTATGTATGGCAATTGTATTTGTTTGCTTTTGTTTGTATGCTTCTTCATTAAAGTATGGTTCTGTGGTTGTAGTGTCACTCCATTCACCTCCACAGATATTTGAGAAGTTATTTCTGTTCACATTTCGTTTATTGAGAAGTCTTTTTTGAAATGTAGTTATTAGTTTTGTTAGTGGTTTAATTCTGTTTAACACAACAATAAATAAGTTTCTTTTGAGAACAATTGTACTGTCTATCAACGCTTCTAAGATTACTTTCCTACGATAGGTTTGAAGTGTTGAACCTGGGTTCTCTCCTGTTTTTATCAGATTTTGAAGAACTTTGTGACGGAACATTTTGGCTAATATACTTTTCTTGGTATGCTTACTTTGTACTATATCAAGATTTATAGAAGACGTTTTATTTGTAGTGATAGTGGATTTTCTGTTAATAGTTTTTTGGGTCGTTTTACTTTGTGATAGAGGAGGCAAAGTTTTTGCACTAGAAACTTCTTCTGTTTCACAACATGACTGTATTAGCTGTTGTGTTTCAACGTTTTTTTACAAATTCTGCTATAGATGGCTGTTTATGTTGGAGACTTTTCTTTTCATTTGCTCTACTTTTGCGTCCCTTTCTACGGAGTTGCTTTTTGGTGGGCATTCTTTAGCATCTGTTGAAAAAAATACAGAAGGTATGGGTTGGAGTTTTCTGCAATGCGTGTGTGTTGTGTGCATGATTGTTTGAGTAAGATGATAAAGATGTATGTAATGGTGTGTGATTGTGAATTGGGAAGTTGAACTACTAGGGATGGGTATTCTTCAATTAATGTGTTACTAAACTGGGGTTCAGATGACAGAAAAAGGTAAGCCGGTGGTGTGGAGAAGAATAAATAATATAGGTAAAGCTATACAAATAAAACAGTTGTTTGTTCCACAAAATCTACATTCTAGCGGCTGAGTTGGGTAATTTGTGTGCCGAAAAATAGGAATTTGAGGGCCATTCTGACAGGAGATCACTGTTTAAGACGGGGGGGATTTTTGGTCAGAATGGTGGAGAATCTCTATTTTTAGGCACAGAAATACTATGAATGCACCGTACAGTGCGTGTGAGTTATAAATCAAATATTATGGTAACAATCTACTTACTTTTTTTTCAAAAATGAGTAGTTTGCTTCTTAGTTGTTCTTTGTAAATCAAAATCGGCTGCTTCTATTCAGGAGAATGGGCTTCACTGCAATTGTAAAAGAAAGAAATTAGTAATTTGGTTGCTGTACAGCACTGTTTTCATTTTAGACGTAGATTTTTTAAAAATGAAATGCTCAGCGCCTTCCGAAAACCATTAAAACTATATTATGACTAAGAGTAGGAAAGAAAATATCTTTACTATTTGTATTTTGTATTTGTATTTGTTTATTTATAACGCGCAAACCATCAGGCCCGGGGGCATCAGGGCGCAATTTGTACAGGGTTGCAAAAAAAGAACATACAGGGAGATAAATTACAAAAAAGTATAACAATACAGCGTAATAAACAGACTTAATAATTACATATCTTACACATGGTACAGTGGTACAGTGTCCCAAGGCTCTGCAGAGGAAGTATCCCTGAGGTAGTTGGGAAAGGTAGTAGACCGGAAATCGTGCAGGGGAAAGGCGGGTTGGGTAAGTAGGACCGATGTCTGACACAGCTATTGCTGGTCAAAGAGCCAAGATTTGGTTTTATTCTTGAAGGCGTTGAAGGAGTCTTCAGCTCTGATGGCAGCGGGGAGGGTGTTCCAAAGTTTGGAGGCTAGGACAGGGAAGCTAGTGCCTCCCGCTTTTTGGAGCTTAAACCTAGGGATAGTCAGGCAGTGAGTCTGAGCAATTCTTAGTGGTCGGGCAGTGGAGTGGCGCGTAAACCGACTGCAGAGATAGATCGGAGCCTTGTTGGCTAGGCATTTGTGCGTGAGGGCAAGCGTTTTTAGGGAAATTCTCTGCTTCACGGGTAACCACCTAAGGCTAGCTCTGGCTTCTGAGATGTGGTGGTTACGAGGTATGTTCAGAGCCGCTCGAATTGCATTGTTCTGGGTGGTTTGGAGTTTGGACAGATTTTCTTGGCTGGTGCCTAGATATAGGGCACTGCAGTAATCTATTTTTGCCATGATAAGTGTTCTCGCTAGTGTGACGCTATTGTGGGTGGTGAGGAAAGGTCTACAGGCTAAAATGAGTTTGCACGTGTAGGCGGAGGTGGATCTGACTGCATTAGTTTGTCTTGACAAGGAAAAGGTGGAATCCAGGTAAAAGCCTAGTGTTTTGGTGTCTTTCGAGACTTGTATGGAGTTGCCGTCTATGATGAATGACTGATAGGATGGCTCCAGTTTGCTCAGGCGTTGTGAAGTACCTAGAATAAGTAGCTCCGTCTTATCATCGTTCAGACATAGCTGGTGCTGGGCCATCCAGGCTTGGATGACCAGGTAGACGTCATTGAGGGCCTTGGTGTCAGCAAGATAGTCACCCGAGATGGGAATGAGTATCTGGGTGTCGTCCGCATAGTTGGTGTAGGAGACACCCAGATAATCGAGCACATCGAAGAGTGGTTTCGTAAAGATATTGTAAAGGGTAGGAGACACGCAAGAGCCCTGAGGAACACCGCAATGAATAGGGGAGGGAGCTGCGGCAGCGGAGGGTGCAAAGACCCTCATAGATCTGTTGCTCAGGAAGGATTTGATCCAGGCCGCTGCGGAGGGAGAGAAGTTGGCAGCAGAGTGGAGGTGCCTGCAAAGGATCTGGTGGTTAACCAAATCAAATGCGGCGGAAAGGTCGAGGAGTAATAGCATTGCTAATTTGCCCTTGTCCTTCAGGACTTCGATCTGGGTTTTTAGGTCTAATAGAGCCGTTTCGGTCCCGTGTCTGGGCCGAAATCCAGATTGTCGTAGACCTAGCAGATTGTTTGATTCAAGGTAGTTTTGGATCTGCAGGTAAGCTGCACGGTCCAGTATCTTCAGCAAGAATGGTACTGTAGTAATAGGTCGGAAATTCGTAGGTATGTTTGGGTCAAGGGAAGGTTTTATGGTTTGTGGAATTCATAATCTAACAACGTATACCACTATTCTTGTAACTAAGCTTTTCCACGTAATAGTGAGTCATTGTCATCATAGCTCTCAACCATGTGTGTCGCAAAGGCGGGTGAAATCACCTGATTTTGTTTTTGGCGGGTGAGACGCTCATTGGAATGAATGGGCGTGCAGGAGGCTTGGCGGGTGAGTCAGTCCTTTACAAGGCGGGTGACACCCGCCAAAAGCGTGTGAGTTGAGAGCTATGTGTTATAGCCTGCTTTTGCACGTAACAGTGAGTGAATACCATAGTCTGCTTGTCCTATATAAATGTATGTAAGTACTTATATAAACGAAAAAAATTAAAACCAATTATGTGTTTGTACAAATATTATTGTTTGATATTTGATCATAGAGTGTGTATGTTATTTTGTGTGATTATATGTCGTGTATATATTTTATTTCAAAAATGTTAGTTTAATACTATTTGCATGTGTGTGTGTGTATGAAGAAATTAAACGATATAAAGGTTTGTAAGTGGCAGGTCATTTTAGGACAATGAAACAATGATCGTCCATTCATTTTTCAGATTATAGAAGGTAAAAGTCGGTTAGAAAATGTGTTCATGTACTGTGTAGAAGATATGCATACCTGTACTTTCTGTTCATGTATATGGAAATGGACCAAGCTGCAAGTAGAAATATTGGAGATTTGTATAGTATTTCTCGTAGATCGTGGTTGTCAATGGTATGAGACTTGTACTCCAAGAGATACACCATACATTTGTAGTGCTGCTCTATGATGATGCAGTTACATGTAGAGTTATTGGATTTGATTGGTGGATGGTCATGTGATTGCTTAGCTACATCCAATGAGGGAATGGCACAGAGAGTGAAATTGAAATGGTAGAAGGGCTGTACATGTTACGATACGTTCGCGGACATGGCGGTAGTTCTAGGACACCGCATATTACATCCGGGGAATTTGGGGAGGGGAGGTATGGAAATGAGATTGGATGAAGCAAGGGATTGGTCAGTAAAGTTTAGTGAGTGTGTTGTGCTAGGAGAGGTTTTCTCAGATATTGTTTTTGCAGAGAGAAGAACAGATAGCTATGGCTGAGTGTTTCAAAACACAGATTGTATGGATTTTGGGAGACTCGTGGATTCATTGGTTGAAGGTGCATGCAGAAAGCTATGGAGTATCTATAGATCTTGGATTCCCACATGTGGAAGTGCACTGGCATGGAGTGCGTGGAATGAAGTGGTTGGACTTACTACCTCTCTGTGCAACTTTGAAGATAGAGGAACATCCAGACATAATTGTAATTCATTGTGGAGGGAACAGTTTAGGACATGTGTCTGGAATTTCTTTGCAATTTGCAATGAAAGAAGGACTTCAGAAGATAATAGCCATGTTTCCAAACTCTAAAATAATTTTTTCACGGATTGCGCAGAGACAAGTGTGGCTTCGTTCTTTCTCATGTAGTCCACAAATGGAGAAAGCAAAGCGTAATGTTAATAAGGCTGTTTGTGCCTTCCTAAGAGATTTTGGCATGTCCTCTTTTAACAATGAAAATATTTTGTTTCGTAGTACATACATTTTTCGCAAAGATGGAGTCCATCTTACTTATGCTGGCAATCAGATTTTTCTGAGAAATGTACAAAATGCATTGCGACCTTTTTTAGAAATATAGCATTCGTTTTGAAGTACATCTTATGTAGTTAAAATGTTTTACATTCAAACACCTCCCAAAGGCTCTTTTCAGAGCCACCACTTCCTGTTAGAGAAAAATGCATTGGTTTCAATAGGGTAGCAATGCAATTGTTTTTCTGTTCGCGGACCGTCCGCAGACTTTCACGAAATGGAAATGGCTATGCTTTTTGTATGTTCACTTCTATTTTTTAACTGTGAAAGGCGGCTCTGAAAAGAGCCTTATCTTTTTTTTGGATTTTTGTTATTTTGTATTTTTTTGTTCTTTTTTATACACGACACACTAGGAGAGGAGGGAAAGGAGGATAAAGGGAGGGAGACACCAACCTAAGGGATAAGAAAGGGGAGCTGAGAGAGGAAGATGTAGAGTGGGCTTTATTTGGGTAGTGAGCAGGTCTTCTGGTGCTCTGAGACGATTGTCTCAAAAGCACTCCGAAGTCGCTCCCCCCTGCAGAGTACTGTGTCACAGTACACACATAAAACTGTGACCCTCGAAAGGTAAGGGTCATCAGAATTCTGTATGGCCTGTGAGGCAGCTTGAGGAAGACGCTGTCCCACAGAGGTGTTCCTTGTGGTGACAGGATCAGGAACGGAGGATGAAGTAGAGGCAATCAACCTACTACGCTTCTCGCAAGGTAAAACCTTGCGAATGGCCCCAGTGTGGAATGAGCGCAGGTGTCGCTTCATGGTAGTGGTCCCAAAGCTATACGAACCATGCTTCCCGCGACTGAGTACCATTTTGCACTCATTACAGGTGACACGGTTCGCATGAGACTTAGGACCGTTTCCATGAACGGTAAACCCCCGCCACACCCAAGATTCACACCGACGCCGGGTAGTAGGGATTTCCTCTACCTCATTCTCATCATCCTCTTCTTCCTCCTCTATATCCTCACTCCTGTTCCCCTCTTCAGGCCCTTGGGGAAATGGTGGTGGTGCAGGGGGTGGGGGTGGTGCTGAGGCAGATGTAGCACCATGTGGTAATAGTCGAGCCATGGATGTTATAGGCTTGGAGATGGAAATCTCAAAATCTGCAAAGTATGCAGCAAAATGAAGTGTGCTCTGTGGAATAGTCAGAAACACAATGAGAATGCGCTCTAGGGCGTGGTCTTATATCGGGGTGCTTGTGCGCGGGTCGCGGACATGCGCGCCGTCCGCAATACAGATCGAACATCAAAAAAGGTTAAAAAAGTCACAAAAACTATGTGGAAAGTTAGGATTAGTATGTGGGATTTGTGGTATGGTGATTTTTTAATGAAAAATATTGTGGATTACTTGGAAATGTACTTTTAAACTGGTCGGGGACACGAACAGTGTCCGCATTTAGAGCATGAGATGAGCGTGGGCGCGGTCACATGATTGTTTTGTGAGCATGTTCGCTAAGGTAGCGGTCGTCCGCAGGACACCCAATGTACGGACATTGTTTTGCGCATGCGTGTTGATGTTCTGCGGACAGTGTTCGGGTCCTGAACTAATTAAAAGTGCATCACATGTAAAACGAACAGTTACGGACAGCCGTTTGTTCTTAGCACAGTTTAATTTATTTGCTAACAATACGGACAGACATAGCGTTTCAAGCACACCTCCATGTTCGTTTATTTACGAACAATTCAGGACACCACGAGTGTTCTTAGAACAGTTTCTGCTTGCTATCGAACACTACGAATAGGGATAGTGTTCTTAAGGACACCTCCATTTTCGTTTATTTACGAACATTTCAGGACACTACGAGTGTTCTTAGAACATTTTCAACTTGCATGAGAACATTACGGACAGATGTAGTGTCCTCAGGACAGTCACATTTTCGTTTCTTTACGTGGACACCTAAATTGGTTTTATCACAAGGAACTGAAAGTAATTACAACACAATATAAGAAAAGTAACTTTATTTCATATATATACAATTATGACTGGGAAGGTGGGGCAGAAACGGAAACAAAAACAGGAGAATTAGGGATTTCTAGATAACTGGGATCAGGTGAAGAAGGGAAGGAAAGCTTTGGTCCATAGACAGGATTTGGGGTTAACTGCGTGGGATAGGGTGAGGGGGGTCAAGTGCAGGTTGGACAATGGTGTGCTGTTGGGGGTTTCACATAATTTTCCACAAAGTTTTTGAAATCCATCAATGACATTTGTGATGTCATCTTTGATGTCCTGGGTGTTAGTGTTAGCAGTGCACGGTGGCGGCGTGAGTTATGGTTGCTTATCTTACCATAACTGCCGAATTTCAGGGGTTTTTCGGTTTTACTTTGAACCATAACCTCCCTTTAACAACGTTTTTTTCACTGAATTTCCTAGGTTTTCAGTAGCGCAACTTAACCATAACGTCCCTTTAACAAAGTTTTTTTACTGATATATATATATATATATATATATATATATATATATATATATATATATATATATATATATATATATATATATATATATATACAGAAAAGTCTCTGTACGAAGGTACAAAGAAAGTGGATGGCCCTCCAGGTAGAAGTTTGGGGCTAGTAGTCTTCTCCAAACACAGAAACAGGAAGCCAGGGTGTTACAGGCACAAAAAATGGCTTTAATAAATATAATGTCCAGGACAGAGATAGCAACACGAAAAACAACGAAGCGTTTCGCGGCAACAAACCGCTTGTTCACGTTGAGGGTAAGAAACACAGAAAAAGGACTTATAAACTAACAACATCTCTATGGTTTCAATATAGAGAGTCGCGTTTACAAACACAATCTATAGTTAAAAACCTCCATGTTTGAATGGTGTACTTTTCACAGTTGTTTGCATTTAAAATACAAAAAATCATATTTGTTATCGAGCATTGCAAAAACAGGCATTGTAACATATGAAACATAACCATTTGTAAACTGTATGCAGAGATCAATATTAAATATTATGCACAGCACGGTTCGTTCTATTTAAAAACCGGAAAGCAGAAAACAAGTAAATGCATGTTATATTTTGTTGCTGCTTTGAAGGTTCATGCAGTGTTCGCTGTCATGTATTAATTCCAAAGCAAGCGTAGCTGCTAACCGGTAAGTTTCAATCTCGCACTGGTTATGAACAATAGTGTTCAATGTCAGTTGACAAAGGGAAACTAGAAAATAACCCTTTGTCCATATAGTGTCACTTTCCTGGTCTTTCGTATATGCTACTTTATGCAAAGCTGAATGCTGCACTCTATGGAGTGCACTGATGCTCTTACGGCATGTGGTGTGTGTCAGTAATCACTATTGGTACTGACAGTGTAGTATAATGTTTGGGATTAAGTGCTCAGTGCACCTAACCATAATGTACTGTGCTTGACATGTATTGGAATTGCCTCCTAAAATGCCTATTATAATTGACTGTGCAAATCTGCAATATTCAACATAATTGTTGGTAAAGTGCAACGTGCATTAGCAGCATCATAATAATAATCCTAATACGACAGTAAATAAGTGCTTAGTGCTTTACATGTACATGTCAATCATTACTCACTGCACAGAATATTGTTACTACACATGTATGAAAGAGAACTCCTAAGTCATGTTATCACATCAGAATTATAATCACAAACATAAGATCATGGCTGAAGAGGTGATGTGTGTGCGACTGTTAGTTTGCCTGTGTCTCATCAGTATTTCAACAATAAATATGTTACTTTCCCTATAAAGGAGAAAAGAAAAAAGGGTGTTAAGTAAAAAATAAATAAAAAACCAAGAAAGGAAGGATAGAAAAAGGTCTAAAAGACATTCAATTCTCTTATTAGATATAAAAGTTTTTCTTAAATCGATAGACCTTCTGTCCTTGAATACTAGTGGAAACGTTAACCCATGACAAATTCATGTAAACTCCAATTAAGAAGAAGCCTTTACACATATTTGAAAAGTGTGGGAGGGAAAGGGGAAAACTAGGCATACAATAGTAGTAACCTGATTCGGTAATGCCCCCGCCGCTCGGGGCATATTGCTTAATTCAGTGAGCACTCCATCAGGATTTTGCTAACAAGACTTCAATTGAATCTTTTGCTGACTGGAGACACGAGGCACAGACGGTGGTGAGAAAATGGCCACCGTCTCTGCAGCAATACTACAGTTATAATCCATGCAAATTCCTCATTTGTTTGTCCGTTATTACTGTGTTATTAAGAAGTGACTATTTGTGTCTCTAGTCGAAACTTGGGAATAAACAGTTTCATTGATAAGCTTAAACTACAATTATATATATGAAATGATCAAGTTATTTCAGATGTCAAAGAACATAGATCATTTAGGATTAGTAGAAGTTTCGTCATTGCTTGGAGCGGGCCTTCTGCTGTTTTCTATTTCAATTATCCCCATATATAGAACTTTCAAAAAATGGACTGGGAGCTCAATTTGAAATCCTGTGTCAATGGTGCATCTCTGTCACTTTTTCTAGGGGATGTTGCTAGCTTGCAGACTAGGGGAGGGTCCGTACGATATCTATATTGCAGAGCTATGTCAAAGTTATTGTTTTTTAAATATTCAAAACATATTTTAAGCACTATTTGCACCGTCTATTTATCTTCCTTTCTTGTTCTCATATTACTATTTTTGGGCCATAATTCTAAAACTGTACTCTTTACGGATTGTTTTAATCAGTAAATATGTATTGATCTTATTTTCCAGAATGTAGCAGCAAACTCTTCAACCTAATGAAATAATGCTGATTCCGGCCAGTGTGTCATAATGAAATTGAGCACCTTTAGCATGCTTTCCTTACATCGAGTAAAAACCCATTGTGAATACATTTTTGATTTTTTAAATGAAAGAATATCTGTGGCATTATAACCGGAATTGCCCTGACGCTCAGTCTGTCAAGTTTTTGGGGTTGCCTAGGTAATCGTGTGGATTGGTGATTGATGGAAGAGTGCAATAGTGCTCAATGAATAGGCACAAGCAAGTGCAATGAGTGTACAGACCTTTTAGGGTCTCATTTAATAATGCATTGGGAGAATGCCAACATTTGCACTTTCATGCAATTCTACCCCATGGGGGCAACGTTCCTCATTTGTATTACACTTATAATAATGTATTAGAAGAAGCAAAAACAACTTTCTTTTACACTTCGTAATGCAAAGTATACATGCTGACTGCTATTTCAGGAAGGCAGAGAGCAGTTAAATGGATTCCTAAGGAATCCACCAGTTTTAAGAAGGTGCTAAAACACGCAGCTTCCTGAATCTAATGCACTTACACCAGCATGCAAATTACATGATGCTGTAATTGCATTTGGTTTTTACAGGCAAGTGTGAATGCACAGCAGAAACATTAATCCCAGTGTGTACCCCCTACATAACCTGCAAACATGTTGTAAATCCTCCAGAGCATAGAAAATGGTAAACATGATATGATATTGGCAGGTGTCTTATCTGTTTTCGTTGCTAACGAATAGACAATGTTCTTCAATTATAGGTCACGTGTGATGGGATCATGTTTTGAATTATTTTGCCCTGCATTGATTAGGCTTTTAGCTAATATTGGTGCAAGTGTTATGGTTTCTTTTACCACTGGGGACACTATTGAGCTATTCCCCATGGCTTGTTTGGGTTTATAATTGTCCGCACCTGGCCAACAAAGGCTGGTTGTTCTCTTATGAAACTTTAATTTGGGAGTATCCTTCTTGCGTCCTGGGAACGGCCATCTCGTGCTTTCACAGCAACATTCTAACCCTCTCTTAATTTGCAGTAAACTTCGATCTGGTTATCAGCTCCTGTCTGTGCTCTGCATGGATCTGTATTTGTTATTTCAGCATTTTGAGTTCTCGTGAAGCATTGATGCCTTTCATTTTCTTAGAAGTGTGTTGCGACTTTCATTTTGGAAAAGATAGCTGCCTGTTAATGTTGATTTCTATGTTAGTGAACTATATTTGTCTATCATTCATACAATGACATTCTTACAGGCCATGAACAACAAGAATGTGAAATTAACTATCGTACTCGGCCGGACGACATTTCAGACAGTGTAAGAGCTAAAACACACATAGGAAGGAAATGGTATTCAACAGGCGACTACCGTACTAGGCCTGACGACATTTCTGGTAGAGCCGGAGATTGACAAGAGGTGAGGGAGGGGAGAGGAGAAAGGAGGGAAAGGAACAAAACAAGCAACTATCATACTAAGCCTGACAGCATTTCAGATAGTGCTGGAGGGGTGGGGGGGCAAGTTAAAAGAGGGCGGAAGGAAACAAACAGTTGTTGCTATCATACTTGGCCCAGGGACAATTCTGATGGAGTAAGTGCATAGAAGAAAGTAAGGGAGGGTGGGAAGAGAGAAGGAGAAGGGAGAGGAGGATAAAACAGAGAATACAACAGTGAGGAAAAAAATATATATATAAATAAACGTGATCAATCACTTAGAGAAGCGCAACATGCATTGTGTCTCAGGACTATAATTGTCGGTACCTGGCCAACAAAGGGTGGTTGTTCTCTTATGAAACTTTAATTTGGGAGTATCCTTCTTGCGTCCTGGTAAGTGCCATCTCATGCTTTCACTGCAACATTCTAACCCTCCCTTAATTTGCAGTAACCTTCGATCTGGTTGTCAGCTCCTGTCTGTGCTCTGCATGGATCTGTATTTTGTTATTTCAGCATTTTGAGTTCTTGTGAAGCCTTGATGCCTTTCATTTACTTAGAAGTGTGTTGTGACTTCTATTTTGGAAAAGATGGCAGCCCGTTAGTTTTGATTTCTATGTTAGTGAACTATATTTGTCTATCGTTCGTACAATGACATTCTTACAGGCCATGAACAATAAGAATGTGAAATTAAGTATCGTACTCGGCCTGACGACATTTCAGACAGTGTAAGAGCTAAAACACACATAGGAAGGAAATGGGAATCAGACAGGCGACTACCGTAATAGGCCTGACGACATTTCTGGTAGAGCCGGAGATTAACAAGAGGTGAGGGAAGGGAGAGGAGAAAGGAGGGAGAGTAACAAAACAAGCAACTATCGTACTAGGCCTGACAGCATTTCAGATAGTGTTGGAGGGGGGGGCAAGTTAAAGGAGGGGGAAGGGAGACAAACAGTTCTTGCTATCATACTTGGTCCAGGGACAATTCTGATGGGGTCAGTGCATAGAAACAAGTAAGGGAGAGTGGGAAGAGAGAGGGAGAATGGAGAAGGGAGAGGAGGAGAAAACAGAGAATAAAACAGTGAGGAAAAAAAAGAAAACACACATATATATATATATATACACATACATATATATGTATATATATATACAGAAAAGTCTCTGTACGAAGGTACAAAGAAAGTGGATGGCACTCCAGGTAGAAGTTTGTAGTCTTCTCGAAACACAGAAACAGGAAGCCAGGGTGTTACAGGCACAAAAAATGGCTTTTATAAATATAATGTCCAGGACAGAGATAGCAACACGAAAAACAACGACGTGTTTCGTGGCAACAAACCGCTTGTTCACGTTGAGGGTAAGAAACACAGAAAAAGGACTTATACACTAACATCATCTCTATGGTTTCAATATAGAGAGTTGCGTTTACAAACACAATCAATAGTTAAAAACCTCCATGTTTGAATGGTGTACTTTTCACAGTTCGTTGCATTTAAAATACAACAAATCATATTTGTTATCGAGCATTGCAAAAACAGACATTGTAACATATGAAACATAACCATTTGTAAACTGTATGCGGAGATCAATATTAAATATTATGCACAGCACGGTTCGTTCTATTTAAAAAACGGAAAGCAGAAAACAAGTAAATGCATGTTATATTTTGTTGCTGCTTTGAAGGTTCATGCAGTGTTCGCTGTCATGGATTAATTCAAAAAACAAGCGTAGCTGCTAACCGGTAAGTTTCAATCTCGCACTGATTATGAACAATAGTGTTCAATGTCAGTTGACAAAGGGAACCTAGAAAATAACCCTTTGTCCATATGGTGTCACTTTCCTGGTCTTTCATATATGCTACTTTATGCAAAGCTGAATGCTGCACTCTTTGGAGTGCACTGATGCTCTTACGGCATGTGGTGTGTGTCAGTAATCACTATTGGTACTGACAGTGTAGTATAATGTTTGGGATTAAGTGCTCAGTGCACCTAACCATAATGTACTGTGGTTGACATGTATTGGAATTACCTCCTAAAATGCCTATTATAACTGACTGTGCAAATCTGCAATATTCAACATAATTGTTGATAAATTCCTTGCGCCATTAGCAGCCAAGGAGTCCAACAGACTGTTGGTAAAGTGCAACGTACATTAGCAGCATCATAATAATAATCCTAATACGGAAGTAAATAAGTGCTTAGTGCTTTACATGTACATGTCAATCATTACTCACTGCACAGAATATTGTTACTACAAATGTATAAAAGAGAACTCCTAAGTCATGTTATCACATCAGAATTATAATCACAAACATAAGATCATGGCTGAAGAGGTGATGTGTGTGCGACTGTTAGTTTGCCTGTGTCTCATCAGTATTTCAACAATAAATATGTCGATTACCCTATAAAGGAGAAAAGAAAAAAGGGTGTTAAGTAAAAAATAAATAAAAAACCAAAAAAGGAAGGATAGAAAAAGGTCTAAAAGACATTCAATTCTCTTATTAGATATAAAAGTTTTTCTTAAATCGATAGACCTTCTGTCCTTGAATACTAGTGGAAAACGTTAACCTGTGACAAATTCATGTAAACTCCAATTAAGAAGAAGCCTTTACACATATTTGAAAAGTGTGGGAGGGAAAGGGGAAAACTAGGCATACGATTGTAGTAATAAGAAAAGTCTCTTAAAAATACATGCTTATAGAAAAAACAGGACCTCCCAACAAAATGTGGGAATCTGGGGTCTTCTTTAAAGTCTATGCAATAAATGCTGTTGTATCATCTGAGACAGTTTAAGTGCCTAGAAAAGTGTACAATTGTTCATCTAGGTTATGGGGTTTCTTAGTTTCGAGGTCCAAAATATATTTGGTTTTTGATTGTCTGAGAGAGAGTTCCCGATTACCACCTCTTGCTGTTTTTGGAATAGTATGAATGCCAAAATATCCAAAGCCCTCTAGTTTGCCTCCATGCTTCTCTTGGAAATGTAAGGCCATGGCATATGCGGGATCGACATTTTTGATGGCTCTTATGTGTTGCAATATCCTGAGTTTCAGTTTGCCGATCGTGCTCCCCACATACCATTTGTCACATGGGCATGTAAGCACGTACACAACATATTCTGTTTCACATGTGATCCTAGATTTTATAGTCACATTTCTTTGTAATACAGGGTGTAGATAATTTTTAGTGTTTCTAGCAAACTTGCACGCTTTACATTTTTCTGGAAGCCTCTGAATTGGTATTTAGCCAGCTCGGGGCAGTTTGTGAATTTTTCGGACTCATATAACTGTAAACCAGGTCATCCTTCAGTGAGGTTGAGCGTCTATATGTGATATTAACATTAGGACCCAGAATGCTCCCCAAATGTTCAGCTTGCTTAAGTACATGCCAATGTTTGTGTATTATATGGCGAATGTGCGTGGAAGCTTTACTGAAAGTCAAAATGAGTCGTGTATCTGTTTCTTCCAATACGCTCTCAGTTTGAATTTTGGGCATCAGTAAAATGGAGCGATCCTTCTGCCGTGCTTTAATCTACGCTCTTTCCAGTACTTTTTTGGGATAGCCTCCTTGTTGAAACCTCCATATCTCTGCATTCCTTATCATAAGTGTCCAGTTGCGAACAGTTCCGTCTAATGCGGATAAATTCACCATAGGGAATGCTCCAATTAAGAGCTGTGGGATGACTACTTTTGACATGCAGGGGGATGTTGGAGCTAGTTGGTTTGCAGTAAAGTTCAGTCACTAATCCATCCTGTGCCACAGTTACAAGAATATCTAAGTAAACAATGTCAGTCTTGCTGTGGCACTCGGTGAACTGCACATTATATTCATTTACATTAAGCGACTTAACAAGCTCCAGCCATTCGTCTGTTGTTCCATCCTAAATTACAAATAAGTCATCTATATAGCGCAACCAAAGGACCACTTTGTCCGTTTGGGGGCTATTAGGAGAGACCCATACTGCAAACTTCTCCCACCAGCCCATCATTAAGTTTGCATATGGCGGGGCGAATATTGTACCCATGGCTGTTCCTTGCAACTGGGTGTAGAAGTTTTTATTGAATAAAAAACTATTGTTAGTTAAGCAAAGATTGATCATCTCTAAAATCATCTTTCCATGTTCCAAATAGTTCAATGATCTCATTTTTAGAAAATACTCACACGACTTCAACCCGTCTGCATGATTTATTGATGTGTATAGGGACACCACATCTAGTGTTGCTAGTAGATAGGTTTTTTCCCAGGGTATACTGTCTATTTTGTTGAGGAAATCCTTGGTATCTCGTAAATATGACGGTAAGCTGGTAACAAACTTGATCAGTGTTTCATCTACTAGTTTTGACACGTTTTCGAGGAGTGCCCCACATAGTGTCACTATGGGTCTCCCAGGTGGTCTAGTTTTAATTTTATGAACCTTAGGCAGGAAGTAAATAGTGGGCATCACCGGAAACTTAGGATGCAGATATTTCCACATATCTTCTTCCAATAAGCCTTTCTCTTTCCATCTCATCAATAATTCAAACAGTTTGTCATTCATGTCTGGCGTGGGGTCTTTGTCCAGTAACTTGTAGCATTTGGTATCTTTCAATTGTCTATTTGCCTCAGTAATGTAGTCCTCCCGATTCGTTATGACTATGTTAGTGCCTTTATCAGCAGGTTTAATAACATAGTCTTCCAATGCACGGATTCTGGACAGGATCTCCTCCTCTCGGTGAGTTAGATTGTTTTTAATATGAGTCTTTGTTTTTCTGAACTTCTTAAGGTCGTTGATGACCAAATCTCAATATTTCCCCCCGGATTGAACATGGGATTAAAGCGTGATTTTAGTTTAAGATTGCTCTTGCAGGGCCAATCAGTACGAATGTTCATAAGATCCCATTGTGGATCACTGATATCTTCGTTTTCTTGCCATTCAGTTTCCAAATGGATGAGATCTCTCAATACATGCATGTCTTCAATAACCAAGGGCGTGTACCCACATAGTGGTTCATCGTCTTTGGCTTTCGGGGGATTGGAGGCGAAGAATTTCTTTAAGCATATCTTACGCATATACCTGTCAAAATCAATTCTTGTTTCTGCGTAGTTGTAGGGAGAGGAGGGACAGAAATTCATACCAAGTTTTAACACTTTTTGTTCTTCCAACGAGAAATTACGTGATGTTAAGTTGATAATGGACATGTCTGGTGATTTACTTTGTGTTACCATCAATTTTTTGTCCCAGAGCGTGTTTGTCTGTCTGTTTTGTCCATTACTATGGCATCTGAGGTGGTTGCTCCTCCTTGTTTTCTTGTTCCTCGTGACTTGGTTGGTTTCCCCCTTCCTCTTCCTCTTGTTTTTTTGCTGATATTGCTGCTTCTGCCATCAATTCCTAAGAGTCTCATCTCTTCTAAAAAATTCAACTTTCTTTGGGGCTGTTCGTTTTCACTCTCTGTGGTATCAACATCATATATATATAAATAAACGTGATCAATCGCTTAGGGAAGCACGAAATGTGTCTCAGGACTTATACTACAGTGTCCTGCCGCTGTTGTTTTGTGTTTGCTAATTTTATGTCTAACTAAATAAACTCGTATCTATTTTTTGATTCAAGCTTTATATTTGCTTGGGACAGCCATGGAGATGTCTGTTGCCTCACCTGGAGTGCGGTTTTCTTTCCTCCTTTTTAGTGGATATATATATATATTTTTTTTTTTTTGCACAACCTTTTTTCCTTTTTAACCATTAAAAATCGACATCTGTATTTACTATATGGTGTTTGCTTTGTCAACTTTTTGGGAAGTTTGGCATCTGCCATTGGCCCGCGGGAGTGCGGTTCACCCGCTCCTCTTTTTTCTTGATATATATATATATATATAAATATACGTATATATTACATGGCCTGGGGTGGCGGCCATGTAGTTATGGTTAAGTTGCTAAACCCATAGGAAGAGCACTTTTTGGGCAGCTTATAACTTTGCTCCCCGTGGACGAATCTTCACCAAACTTTGCAAAAAAAGTATATGGTCCACTCTGAATTCTTTTGCAAAGTTTGGTGAGGTTTGGTCGAGGGGGGCAAAGTTATATGAGGGTTCCAAAATTTATTTTTTCCCCATAGATTGAATGGAGAACACATTTCTGTTGGGTCTATAGCCCAAACCGATGGACGGATTTTCACCAAATTAGTGGCAGGAGTGGCAGCTTGGTCCCAAAAGCGTGCTTTTGAAAATTTGGTGAAAATCCATCCAGTAGTTTTTTTTTAAAATGACCAAAAAGTGGGTCTAAAAAAATGAGTGATATTTATGTCCGCTCCGCGGACACACTTCCCTGTTCACTCTGCAGACAGGACACCGATTGGATAATCGGCTTACGTCATGTCTGAAGTACTATAGTTCAAACCAGTGTACTGTGCAATTTGACCAGTTCCTGTGTTTGTTGATTAAATCATTGGGTCTGTGGGAAAAAAATCCATGCTTTCTACATTGTGGTACAATATATTTCTTTCATTGAATTCAGTAGGAGGAATTGAATATGTGTATGTTTTTTTATTTGGAAGTGGTTGTAGTATTGTTGCAATTAGATAGCAGTTGGTGTATTCTCTAGGCATTTTGGGTTGCATTTATTGGTGAGGTGTTCGTTTGCATGGCTGTGTTATGTTGCAGTGTTTGTGAGTTTAATTATTTTATATGTACTGTTTCTTTTGGTGGGGCTGTATTAAGAGTTTTGGCCAGGCCATGCAGTCAAGATTGTAGTATTTGGCAACAAGCGCTGCAGCTTAAGATACCCATGGAAGCAAACATTTTGGATTGTGGTTTATGTCAGGTGTTTGCTTGAATGGGTGTGTTATGCTGTGGTGTTTGTGAGTCCAATCATTATACACTTAATGTTTGACTTTTTGTGGTTGTATGCAGTTTTTTCATGTCATGGGTATTTGGAGCAGACATTTGTTTTCAATCACTGTGATAAAAGAAAAAATCACATGTTAGTGTAGGTAGTTTATAATGAGTATTGCATTGCATAGTAGACATTTCTGTATTTTGTCGACCCTCATAGTTAGTACGTTAGAAGTACTATAGTCCAAACCAGTGTACTCTGCAATTTGCTCAATTTGATTAAATCATTGAGTCTGAAGGGAAAAAAATCCATGCTGGATCAAAAAAAACATTCTACGTTGTGGTACAATATATTTCTTTCACTGAGTTCAGTAGGACGAATTGAATATGTGTATGGTTTTTGATCTGGAAGTGGTGGTAGTATTGTTGCAATTAGATAGCAGTTGGTGTATTCTATTTGTTTATTTCTTTTTCCATTTTAGTGGTATTCATCTATCTGTTGGATTGTTGCAGATTTTTGGGGCAGGTAGATACCTGTTGGCGTATTATAACCGTTTATTTCTTGTTTCATTTTAATGGTATTCATTTATCTGTTTGCTTGTTGCAGAATCTTGGGGCAGTTAGATACCTGTTGATGTATTCTAACTGGTCATACTTTTGAACTTCAAGTTTTCTTTATTTTCATACACAGATTAGTTATAAAATGTTGGTTTTGAGAATATTAAGTAAACGTTTACAAGATTTGCTGGTAATCTCTGTTTTGGAGTAATGTTAGTATAATTACATTCAAACTATCCACAATTCTTTTTTATATATGCAGTGTAGTGACCTGCATTGGTTGTGGCTCCTGTGTGGTAGATTGTGGGATATTTTTACCCATGCCATTGCGCGCCCCACTACACCCCTTTGCCAATGGGGGAAAGAAACTGTCAAAAATGGATGTGCTAAGCCCTCTGTGTGCCAAATCTGCAAAACTGTGCATGGTTCACAAATCATAAAAGGCTGCACACCCCTGCCACACACAGTCAAAGTTATTGTAAAAACAGGACTCACTGAATGTCACAGAAGGGCTAACATCTGAAATTGCCTTTAAAATGCAGCTTTCCTAATCAATTGCAACCTTCAAAGTGCTGTTTTGGCACTAAATTCAGTCATTTTCCCAGTGAACTATTGAAAGGAAAAGTGTGCTGAAATCACAGATTCTCCAGGTGGCTCAGAGAAAACCAGGCCTCACTGACTGCAGCAGCTAAGAAGTATATTTTTCTGAAACACCAGTCCAGAAAAAACTCAGTTTAAATGTGTTTCTTTTTCCTGAAGACATTGCTTAATTCTTTTAAATGGTCAAATCCCTTGTAAACTGTGCTTATTTGTACACGTGTGAAATGAGGCAACTGTAAAGTGAATTTAAAGCAACCCAGTATTGGAGTAAAAGAAATACTTAATTCTTACCTGGCAGCCTGGGAAAGATTGACACTTCAAAATTGACACTCCCCTGCTACAGGAAGCCTTAATGGTTCCTGCATATTGACCACAAGGAGCACAATGGACTCATTAGATATTCGTCTTTGGCTGAGCCAAGAACAAGGGCAAGCTGCCTACTGATCTCTACAGGGTCCTTCCCTCTCCAGGAAGAGGACACACCTCCCTGATCAAAGGACTGTGACAGCTGTTGCCTGTGAAGGGGAGTTACAAAGGATTAAAAAAACTGCTGGAACTTTTTGATGTTTAAATCTGTATTTGTGATTAAACTGGAAACTCTTTAACTGAGCAACCTGAGGGAGGATAAATCAAAAAATTGGTAGATGTGTGTTAGGCAGAATCCTGTGCAGTGCCCTTAGGGACCACTACACATAATTAAGACTACAAGTGGTAATACAAGTTCACCTTTGGTACAAGACCCTACTACACTGTTAAAGTGGTAGCAGTAACGGAGCAGCCAGACTTATCTCAAGAGCAAATGAGCAGTAGTAGAAACTACACAAAGGACCACAATTACTGTGACTCCAGCAAACACTGACTCAAGGTTTTTGGTTGAAAAGTAAAAGTACATTTATTTATAGACTATCTGTTTGCAAAACACTTCACTTCTATTAAATTAAAACCACACGTAAAATACACTACACACAACCAATTCTCTTTGTGCAGAACAACTCAAGGTAAGTACCTTATGATTTGACAGAAGGGTGTTATGAAACAAAAGGTGTTACCGGGAATACATATGAGATCACTTTATGACAGTAATGACAGTTCGGTCTTACTAAAGATACGCGTATCCGCGGAATAAAATGTTACTGGAGTTAAAACACACTTAGCACCTGAGTTAACAAAAGAGAGTTGGGGAGAAAAATCATAGGCAATACTTTTGTCAAGGCAGACAGAATCAGAGAACACTTTCTGACAAGAAGATAAAAGTCAATAGGCCTGTGCCAGTGTCAAGTGGAACCGGGTTCCTGTTGTCGAGGATCACACAGTCAGATAGTTCACGATTGAAGATTGCCAGGAGTACTTGGATATTGTCAACAGAGGAAGCAAAAGTTATAAGAGGGAAGGAAGACAGGGGCAAGCCTTGGATGAGGAGAAATAGGTTCACCCTAGTTCCTCAAAGCTGGACACAGTACCTTATTCTTTGAAGAAGCTGGTGCTACGGCAGTTGTTCCTGGTAGTTGCCTGCAGACTCACGATTCCTGGAGCTTCAGTCATGGGGACAAGAAGGAGGACGTCTGGAGTGAACTGCACTACCCAGGGATAAGGCCAGCAGCAGCGACGGTGAATAAAAGGTGTGCTCCTTTAAAACAGGAGAGGCTCTACAGGTGGCTATCCGGACCACTACAGCAGTGTGCAGCAATTTCGACCACAAAGAGGATCCTCTAGCTGTGAAAGATGAGCTGGTTGATCCCACCAGGCTCCATGGATGAAGACTCCGGACTGGATCTTCTCTTGTCGTTGAAGGGTAGATAGCTCAGGACTGCAGCAGGGCTTCACCGGGACTCAGTAGTTGCAGCAGCCGTCTTCTTCTCTGCTTCTCTTCGGTTCCTTGCAGTTCCAGTGGCTACTCTGACTTGCAGCCCAAGAGTCCTGCCTTTTATGCAAAAATCCGCTGTTCACACAGCTTGGCTGTCAATCACACAGCAGGGGCGTTGTCCTGCCCGGACAACCACCTTAGCAATCATGCCAAAGTGCGACTTGGGTTTCCAAGGATACCCTGTGCAGGGGGTGACTATACCCCTCCCTCGCATACAGCCCACCTAGACACCCAGGTGCCAAGAGGATGGCTTCTTGGAAGAAGCCCACCAAACGACTGTGAACAAAGAAGGCAAACCTGGCTTGTCGCTCAAAGTAAAACACAAGCAGGACTTTAACAAAAAGAAATGGCAAATAAACCTGACCGGAGCCAAAAGAAAGAGCATTTGGTCAAGCAGGTTTATGTTCGAGGCTACTATGATAGCCTGGAACAGTACCACGTTTATATAATATAATCACGGTAGGAAAGTTAGGGTAGATACCACTGCCACCAGCCAAATCTGAATGTTAAAAGAGCAAAACAAAGCTCAGAGAGGCACAGACAAAAAGGGGTGTCTGTAGTTTTAAATAACTATGTAAAGTAAATTGCAACTTTACCTATTTTCTGGGGGACAGTAGTCAGCCTCAGAAAATGGAGTGAGGGGGAAGTCTCAAAGAAAGCCCTGTGTTACTGCACGGAAAGTGCTGTGTAACACATATGAAAAGTGGGGTTTATGGAGTGGTGTCCTCCAGAGCCCACTGTTACACAAACAGTAAGAATATACATGGCAAAACATATGTAAGAGTGGGAAGAAGGCTCACACTCTTACCAAGTGGAAAAATAAACTCCAGAAATCCAGCAAAGCTGCTGGGGGACTCACTAGGTGAGGGAAATTAGCCATAGAATGAGAATTCTCCCTCACAATGTTAATCTAATTTTAGGCTTTTGCTTTGAAGACATTAATGAACCCTGTACCACCTAAGGACCAAAGTTACAGGAAAAACTTAATTGTAGCAAAACTCTTGATGCTACAAGTCTAAGATTATATATTTATGATCCAGTGATAGTCGCACAGATATGTACTGAATTAGAAATTATTAGTCTAAACTGTTATGATTAAAATTGATAAAATTGTAGAGAATGACAAAGACAGCTCTCACAGAGATGAGGATTGAATGTGAACATAGCCCATCAAATATACAATGTATGTGTCCAGTTTTATTAGGGGATAGCATTTTAGAAATGTACATTTGTGAAAAAATTAAGTTTTAATCAAAATAAATGTGGGAGCTCCTAAATCCCATCATAAAGATGACAGCTCTGTTCTGACTGCCAACCAGAAAAAGGCAAGTGCCTGTGGCCACTCAAAGCCATGTGGTGTGTGTTTTTAAATTCTGCCCATCCAATAAACTTTGTGATGTCATTTGGTATGATAAATATAGGAACTTCACCACATATAACATACTCTGCTTCCTGAACACATCCAGATTTCCGCGCCGTGCTTTGTTCCTGACTTCTTCATCTTGTCCAGAACTCTTCATCTTGCAGCTGATTCCAGACTTCTTTGAAAATCCAGACTTTAGCATTGCTGAACTCTTTCTCGCTAGACCCAAATTCAACCATCCCAAACTTGAGGGGATTTAATTCTGATTCAGTCTGGCTTGCTACCATCAAGGCTGCCCGTTGAAACTCGCATCCTGCTATCTACCGTGTCCAGTGACCATAAGTGCCCATCCAAATCCAGGCTGAGGTGCAGTCCAAAACCGCACTGCTCATCCAATCCCGCCAGAAGTGCTCTGCTGCCGGTAGACCTGACCCGATCTCTGACGGTCCAATTTAATTACAAGGGACTGTAAGTATCAATAGAAAGAACACTGACCCATAGTATATTTGCATTGTCTTATCCCAATCTCAACCCATCCCATCTTTAATGATGTTATCAATGACATTTGTGATGTAATCTTTGATGTCCTGGGTGTTAGTCTTAGCAGTGCACAGTGGTGGCGCGAGTTATGGTTGCTTAGCTTACCATAACTGGCGAATGTCAGGGGGTTTTCGATTTTACTTGGAACCATAACGTCCCTTTAACAAACTTTACAACGTTTTTTTTGACTGAATATATGTACATATATATATATATATATATATTACATGGACGCGGTAGCATCCATGTAGTTATGGTTAAGTTGGTGTTTCCATAGGAAGAGCATTTTTTGGGGCGGCTTATAACTTCGCTCCCTCTGGACGAATCCTCACCAAACGTTGCAAAAAATGTATATGGCCCACTCTGATTTTTATTTGCAAAGTTTGGAGAGGTTTGGCCCGGGGGGGCAAAGTTATAGGGGGGGGGTCCCAAAACTTTTGTTTTTCCCAAACACATAATGGGAAAAAAATGTGCGCACGCCTACAGCCCGAACCGCTGGACGGATTTAAACCAAATTTGCGGCAGGAGCGGGGGCTTGCTCCCGAAAGCGTGCTTTTGCAAATTTGGTTTTTTTAAATGACCAAAATGTAAGGCAAAAAAATTAGTGATATCTCTGTTCGCTTCGTGGACGGACTTCCCGGTTCGCTCCGCGGACAGTGCCCTGATTGGGTGGGCGGCTTGCGTGATGTCCGCGAACATGCGACGTGTTCGCTGATTGGACGGCGTGGGGCGTGGAGCGCGTCAGATTTTTTGTGGCGCCCGCCATCTTGCATTCGCCGACGACCGCAGACAGCGCGGTGAAACTTGGATTAAAAATTGTATTTAGTGGAGTGTGTTGGTGTGTAAGAGTGTTTGGGGAGGGTGGGGGAGTATGAGATAGGTTCAATGTTCTATTTTTTTATGTGCTAGATGCTTTTGTTGTGTTCGATTTTTCTGCAGACAACACGGCTGTTCTGAAATGTTCGTAAATAAACAGAATGGATTCGGTGTCAAGTTGAAAGTGTTCTAAGAAGACTTGTGGGGTCCTGGAATGTTCGCAGGGGGTGTCCTGAAGACGTTGTCTGTATTGTTCGTTGTCAAGCTGAAAGTGTTCTAAGAACACTCGCGGTGTCCTGAAATGTTCGTACATAAAGAAAATGGGGGTGTTCTGGGGACGGTGTCCGTATTGTTGAATGTCGCTGGCAAGTTGAATGTGTTCTAAGAACACTCGCGGTGTCCTGAAATGTTCGAAAATAAACAAAATGGGGGTGTTCTGAGGACGTTCTCCGTATTGTGTGCCTACTTAGCTGTATCCAATGAGGGAATGGCACAGAGAGTGAAGTGGAAATGGTAGAAGGGCTGTCTAAGAGTTACACGGTCCGCAGACAGGGCGTGCTACATCCGGGGTTTTCCAGCAAATCCAGCATGGAAAGAAGACTGTAGGGATCAGCCAATCAGATGTTGAGGTTGTGGATTTGTGTTCAAAGAGACTGTGTTTAGTGAAGATGGCCAAAGTGGAGAAAGTCAGGGTGTTGGTGCGTGGAGATATGTTTGCAGGCATGTTGCAAAGAATTTTGATGTTAAAGGAGTGGAGGTGGTGTGGAGCACTGTGACTGATTGCAATGTACAGGGAATTGTACAAGTTTGTGAAGATATGCGCTTAATGAACAGTCCCCATGTGGTAGTTTTGCACCATGGTGCTTTCCATTTGGGCTATGTCAGTTCCCCTACTTTGTTGGCAGATTTGGAACACTTGGTTCAAGCAGTAATGAACATCCTTCCAAATGCCAAAGTAATTTTTTCTGGATTAGTACCTAGGGTAATATGGGACAATAGTTCAGTTTTTTGTCCTCAGAAAAACAATGCTAGGTGTGTAATCAACCGAGACATGTGTGCCTTTATGCTTAGAGCTGGTATGTTCTTCTGTAATAATGAGAATATTGATTCCAGTAATGCTGTTTATTTTAAAGAAGATGGCATTTCCTTATCTTTTATGGGAAATCCCATTCTGTTTTGGAATGTAAGGATTGCTTTGGAGAAGGTTATGTGAAGATTTTAGGAGTAAAGTAAGAAAAATAAAAAAGAAAAATACAAAATAACAGGTGTCTGTCAAGCATCTGCAAAAAAACCCCCAAAAAACGGCTCTTTTCAGAGCCAACCTCAAAGGGGAAATGGGGCACACTATTTAAATTTACATTCACCACGCTCAGATTTTCGATATGTCCGCGGACATGGCGGTAGTCCGCGAACATCGAAATCACTAGCTAGGGGTTCAGTATATTCTATGTTACATGTATATAAAGTCAGGGATATTATGGTCAAGTTGTGCTACTAAAAACATATGAAATTCAGTAAAAAAAACTTTGTTAAAGGGACGTAATGGTTAAGTTGCGCTAATAAAAACCTATAAAATTCAATGAAAAAACTTTGTTAAAAGGGACGTTATGGTTAAGTTGCGCTACTAAAAACCTATCAAATTCAGTAAAAAAACTTTGTTAAAGGGACGTTATCGTTCAAAGTAAAACCGAAAAACCGAAAAAACCCTGAAATTCGGCATTTATGGTAAGATAAGCAACCATAACTCGCGCCACCGTGCACCGCTAATACTAACACCCAGGACATCAAAGATGACATCACAAATCACTTTTATGGAAGAAATTAATCCTTTGAATTAAGTTAATGGGCCACATCCAAATTGTATTGTTTGCTGTTCTCAACAGTGAGGCGCAGGGCCTCCAAAATTCTTTTTGTTGAAGGGTGTTCATCTAAGCTGGCCCTTTGGGGAATCAATCTGGTAGAACGTCTGGATGACTTGTCGTTACTAAAATAATTGTGTTTTTGCAATATTGGTGATATACCCATGACATTCCTCTTAAATACAAACGCTTGGATAGACTATGTTCTGACCAGAAACAGTTGGGTTGAGTTCTGTTGTATGTGCAGTGAGTGACTGCTCTCACTTTCCAACCCATCTGTCTATGCGCAATTTTGTTTTCATCTTTTAAAAACAAGAGTTTATGGAATAGGAAAATTGGGTATGTGTGTTGTTGTAGATTTTGTCAGTTGGAAAGTAAGTCTTTAAAACATTTAATTTTAAAATGTTCAGGTTTAAATGATAAGAAAATTCAGTATTTTGGGCGATTTGTGCACTCGACCGAATTTATACTGAGCGACAAGCTCTGGAGAAGGAATTTTAATACATCTTCATTAGCTTTAATAATAACACTGCTGTACTTTATTAAGGACATTGGTTTATTAGATATTTAGTAAATTATTTTAGGATGATAAAATTGAACATTTTAAAAAATGTAGCATGTTTTAAATTATATGCTTTAATGTAAGTGGAATAATTGATTAATGCGTTACCATGTCATTTTTTAAATTGTGGACATTTTTGAAATGTTAATTTGTTTTTAAAAGTGTTATGTGTATTGTGTAAGATTTTATCTTAAAACTATTTTGCACAATAAATTAAAAAAATGAACATTGGCATTGGACAAATAAGGTGGTCCACATTTGTATAGAGGTGTACATCAGTGCCATTATGGTTATTGTTGGGTATGTATTGAATGTGGGACAGGCTAAAGGTGGGGTAACATGAGCACCAGCTGAACGGGCTCAGGCTGCCTCTGGGGCATCTGGAAGAATCCCCCCCTGCCGCTAGGGGGTGCCGCTTGGGTTTCAGGCTTCAGGGTGCCAACGAGGGCCAGTTGAGGGCAGCAAGATCCCTGGGTTTGAGTTGCTCAGGCAAATGGCTGGGGATGACAGGGGCAAATGAAAAGGTTTTTCAAGCTTTGTCAACGGTACTAATGGTGTCGCTATTTTCTTGTCTGCCATGTCACAGGACAGACGACCTCACAGAAGTACAACAAAGCTTAGAGGTTTGTAACAAGTAGTAGCCCTGGTGAAGAAGGACGAGCACGATTTTGGACTTAAGGTGGAGGATATGAGGTCAAAGACAAGTTGCCCGTATCCTGGACACAGGGCAGATTCCTGCTTAATTAATAATAGAGGTGCTTTACTGTGGTGAGGTCATATTCTGCGGAAGCAGGGAAGTTCAATGTATGCATTAGTGTGTGGGGTTCTGTTTCCTATGGTTCCCTTTGTGGGCCCTGAAGCATACATGCTGTGACTTCGCAGGTGGAAATGCATTTAAATGCGAGAGAGTATTCCATTCTCGTGTGTACTGGTAGTTATTTATTAGTTTTAGCATTCCTTTATTACTTTCTTCTTCAATTTAAAGCGGATGAGACTTGATATTAGGTGGTTTCAATATGAGGGACCCCTTCACCTCCTCCGGAGGAAACAGAAAAATCGTGTTTCTGTAGCACCAATTTGCATGCAGTCGCTGTATGCCCAGTGCAGCTTGGTGTAGGGACATTCAATGGGATATGCCCTTGCTTGTTTTATCACACTGTACAGCTAAAGGAGTTTGCGCTGGTAATCCCGCACTGTGATTAAACTGCTCCAAACGAAGAGGCTTTCATAGGCAGTGTTACAATGTTACCTCATGCTTTATAGTTTAATGCGCTATTGCTCCTTCCCCCCCTTGCGCCTTTGCTCCTTCCACTCCTTGCGCTGCTGCTCCTTCCCCCTTGTGCTATTGCTTCTTCCCCCTTCCACTGCTGCTCCTCCCCTTCCACTGTCCCTCCTTCCCCCTTCTGCTATTGTTCCTCCCCTTCTGCTGCCGCTCCTTCCCACCTTGTGATGTCACTTCTTCCCCGCTCGTGCTGTCACTATTCTCCCTTATGCTGTCCCTTCTTCCCTTTCTGCTGTCGCTCCTTCCCCCTTGAAATGTTGCTCCTTCTCCCTTGCTTAGGGTGACCAGATTTTCACAAAAAAAAAACCTGGATGGGCCATAGAAATAGAAATAGGACTGACGAAAATACACATACGACTTTAGTCCTACTTCTGTTTCGTTGGCCCATTGCGGGAGCAGGGAGTGGGTGTGCTAACAGGCACACTCCTCTCATTGGAGTGGAGCACCAGGGAGGGGAAGGGGAAGGAAATGGGGGTGTGAAAAGCATTTCAGGCCCCCATTCGCACAGGAAAAGTTGCACCGGGACCCGATTTCGGGATTTCAAAATCGGGTCCCAACAAAAAAAACAGCAATAAAAGGTCCGTACGTCTGGTCACCCTACCCTTGCTCTATTGTTCCTTCCCTGCTTGCACTGCCGCTCCCCCTTGCTCTGTTACTCCTCCCCCTAGCTCTGTCGCTCCTTCCTCCTTGCTCTGTGACACCTCAACCCCTGCTCTTTCACTCCTTAGCCTCCCTTGCCCTGTCGCTAGTTCCCCTCCCTTGCACTGTCACTCCTTCCCCCTTACACTGTTGCTCCTTCCTCGTTGTGGTGTCGCCACCCTCCCTCATTTGCACTGCTACTCCTTCCTTCCAATGCTGGACTATGCCCTTGTGTTCAGTTGCTCGCTTAGCTTTTATCGATTGGATTCCATTATTCTCCCTCGGGTTGCCTTTTATTTCTCACTCTCCCCACAGCACTTCCCTCACTAACCTTCATTCCCTCCAATGCTGTCCTTTCTTCTTCCCTGTGCTGTTATTGCTTCCATCCATTCCAAACCAATGCTTGTTTGTCCCAGTGTTGTTATTCTCTTTCCCTCCTGTTAGGGCTCATCTTGGTGTCAAGGAGGCAGCCTCAGTATGGAGGGGCAAGGGCCAGGCTCCTACCTCCAGCCTCCCACTGCTTTGGAATTAGATTGAGTGTGGCATCAACATTCTAATCCCACCTCCAGACTGAGCCAAGCAAGGAGAAGGAGGGCTAATGGCATTCATCTTATCTTGGGAGGGCTGCAAATGTCATCAGCAATCACGCACAATGGAGGGTATAAGTCATTGACATGGCTTCCATCTGCTTCCTCACAGAGTGCTAGGTAAGCACCAAGGTGTGGACTGTTCTGCCCTGAGCCGGGCAAGGCCGATGAAAAGCACTGTGCAGACTGACAGGGGGAAAAGAGTATTGACATGTTTAGATTATTTGCAAATGCAAGGACTTTCAACACGCAGTCCGTTTGCATTATGGAGCAAGTGAACACCACTCGCTCCATCATGCAAATAAAGTTTATTGTGAACCCCATGAGGTCCCTGAGGGGGAAAGGATGGTGCCCGACCAACCAACGCACAGCAGATGCCACTTATAGTACTTTGAAAGGGTTTTTTGAAGAACTGATATCCTGCATTAACTGGGTGATAGTTAAGCACACACTGCCTTATGCCTAAACAGGACACGGCTTATTTTTAACCGGCTGATCTGGTGTGCATTTGAATAAAACATTTGCAGATCTTGAAATGTTTGTATTGGCATTTCATACCCACGGATACAAAGGGTATTACATTCTAATGCTCTTAAAAGATGCCTGTTAATACATATGCCTTAGGTTAAATCAATCCACTTCTACTTTTCCAACAACAGTTCCCATTCAGTTCCACGTCTACTTTCACAAGAGTGCCCTTTCAGTTTTATCAACACTACACTTGTTCCTGGACTAAATTGCTGTTGACACTAACAGTCGATACACATTGCAGAAAATATGGAAGGGCTCCCTGCTCGAGTGATACTTACCATTTAGGGTCCGTGTGAGCCTTCTGAGCCCACCGAATATGGCTCTTTACAAAAGAACCCGGATCGCCTGGTTTCCTTAGAGCCTATGGTGCGTTCACACTACAAACACGCCCCTTGGACCTAGGCATCATTTATTCATCCCTTAGCGAGCTCTGCAGCAAATGTCAACTTAAAGTTAATTAGGGTAAACTTCAAATAAAAATGTCATCAACAGCAACATGCTGTGTTCATGTTGTATGGACATTATTGACTCCCATTTCGCTGCTGCAGCTTGTAATTGGAGAACATCGCTGCATGCGTAAGGAGACCTATTGATTTCATGCCTGAGGTACAAAAAAAGTAGTCTTTATGAAAGCAAACACTGTAAAAATGCCAACATGATTTAAAAGACAGGTTATTGTATCTACCCGTGCGAGCTTCCTTGGCATAAAACGAGCAGCTAAATCGGCCTGCAGTTGTCAACACATGCTATTGGTCATTCCTCGACAATTGCCGTCGCTGATTTCCTCCAACGAGACATAATTTGCCATTATTTTAAAACAAAGTTAGTTACTGACTGTATTTGTGAATGAAAGGAGTCTTCCTTGTATTCTTCTGCTGGCCTCACGCCTCCTTCTGAGTGAATGGTATTCCATTGTTTCTGATGTGTTCTTACTTTATATGCATGGTCATGATTACATCTAATCTCTAAAGAAAAGGAGGGTGTTCAGTATGAAATGAATTAGTGCTTCAAGTCTGCCACTGTGGTTTGCAGAATTGCCCTCCTCTTATCTGCTCCTTACATCCATAATAACTACTCTGTATAAGAATAGTCATATCTTTGACCGGAAGCAATGTCAATATAAAAACCTAAGAATAAGGGCAGCACTACTACATTAGGGCCGGGCGCAGGGCCTTGGTCATAATAGATCCTGCACCCATGATAACAAATCTGAGGAGGAGTGGGCGTCCCAATGTCATCCACGTCATTAACACCTTTAATGGAGGTTGGTGGTGATAGGAAGGGATCAGATGGTCATGATGAAACAATATTCTTTTCAGAAGATAACATTCAATAAAGCTATAAATCATCTAGCTAGGGGCCAGGCCCCTGGCCTGAACATGACTCCAGCTGAAGTGTTCAAGAATGCACGTGAATGGAGGGTTCAGCTGCTCAAAGTAGGTTTCCCACGTTTCTTGAGAAGTGTGGTTTAAACCACATCATGGTCTAATTCCATCATTATACCCCTCTACGAGAAAGGCCCAAACCTCGAGGTATATCCATATAGACCAAATTGCTCATATTCATCGACTGCAAGATCTTCTGTCACTTCATCTTATCAGAACTTAACAGGTGGATAAGAGCAACCTCTATTCTGGACTCTGCACGTGGTGGGTTTAGACCAGGGTTTTCCACTGTGGATCAGGTTTTTGTGTTCTGGCACCTGTCTACTAAACATGCTTTGGCTAAGAAGATGCTGCTATATTGATTTCTAATCAGCCTTTGCCCTGGTGGTCAGGGAAAGGGTTTGGGTTAATTATCAGGTCACTGTATTTTAACAGTGCAGTTTAGATGTGCCTTGAGTAGTGAACTGACCAAAACAGTACCAACAGCCAGTTAAACAAGGTTGTCTGTTTGCCCCAGTACTATTTTGCCTGTATATTAATGACATTTCCAAGTACTTGGAAGACGCATCCAAAGATATCCCTGCTCTTAATGAAAAGCCTGCTCCGATGTTATTATTTGCTGATGATCCAGTTCTCTTTGCAAGAACCCCAAAGCTTCCAGAACCCAACTTCAGACAGGAGCATCCTACTGCAACAACAAGCATTTGATATTAAATAAAATGAAAAAAAGTGATGATCTTTATTTATAAAAGTGAACATTTGTGGGTTTGTGAATGGGTTTGTGGCTTGACGAAGCATTGTTCCTTATACGATTCCACATTGTTTCACTAATCTGCACCAAATCTTTCATAGTTACCTGTTAGGACCCTCCGGACACTACTGGCTATGTGACATTTGGACACTGCACCTCTTTCCCTGGATTTAATACCTTCACACATGAGATGGTTGCCTGAAGTCAGCAAAACATCAATGGGGTCATAGAAGGACAGGTCCTCAACCCTAGAATGCACTGTTTTTGGGACAGTTGCAATGCATTGCACCGAAACAAACTGCACCACTCCAGCATGAGGCAACAGGTGGGAGAGAGCACTGTAGGTGCCACTATGCAGCAGCACACCAACTCTCGCCTCCCACCGAGGTCTGCTCCGGGTTATGTCAGCCAGCCACACACGCCCATTCTCAGTGCAGTTTAACTCATAGTGCAAAGCACATCAAGCAATAAGCAAAGCGGAATAGCGTCCTACAGGATCATTGATTTTCAACCAATTGATGAGTGTGTTGTTATGTCTTTCCACAGAACCCGTTCAGAGAACGGGTACTTATTGCCCATTATCAATAAGCATCAAAGTAGAAAAGAAAACTGTAGGTTCAATTTGGAGGGAGAAACCATTGAAGTAGTGAAACGCTTTACCTATCTGGGTGTAATTATAACATCAAACCTCTCTTGGAAAAATCAGGTGGAGCACACAACCAGAAAATTGGCAGTGGCAGAGAGAGCTATCATTAGTGTTTTGTCTGTAAACACACAATTTTGCATCTGAGGTTGAAACGGTCATCTGGGCGAAGTTCAGAGGTTCAAGAGCTTTTGGAGTTCAGATTTGGGACTTGGATAAAAATGTTACCAGAGTTGGAATATGTGAGTGCCAATTCTGAAAACAGCTCTAATATCTTCCCAAAAGCTATTTGAAAATTGCCATGTATGCTGACGCGGGTTTCCTCTGCCAACAAAGGACAGTGATGGATTCACCGGCCAGGTATCCAGTAAAAAGAGTCACATCTCAAAATAATGAGCTGGGGGACTGGGCCTGGAGAGAAGATTGTGCCCAAGACTTTCAATCCACATGTAAGAACCAGTTGGTAAAAGACCTTACCATATTGGATTTAGGGAACAATTTGGCCCTGTCCTATCAATCTACTGACACATATAGAGTGATGATGAACGGGTTAAAAAAAACACCCAATTGACAAGAACAAGAAGGATTGGCGCAGAGGAAATGACACACCTGGCTCACCTACTTTGGGCTAACATTTTTTGTAATGGGGGCTCACAACCCTATCTTTCGAATTCCTCCAACCCTCAAGTCAGATGACTCTTTTCTCTGGCTAGACAGGTACCCCCAATCTGGCCAATAATTTGGAGAAATGGAATAGCTCCCTTAGCGCAAATAGCAAAATGCGCAAGTAGGATGAAAATGTGCAACATTTCCTCCTCACATGCCCAGTTTATGACTCTTTAAGGTCAAGAAGAATCAGACCCCATTTATTGAAGGTAGGTCTCTCAGAGAACGGGAACACAGCTATGTCCCTTCTCCTGGGGGAGTTTGACATCACTAAATCAGTGGCAGGCTCCATCTAGTATCAGAGCATAAAATGCTGTGTGACAAGTGACCACAGGTCCATAGATTGTCCGATAGGCTGCGAGAGAGGAAGACTTCACACACTTTTATCCCCCGACTCTCTCCTGAGTCATATTTATGATTCCTATTGGAGCACTCTATATTTGGCTGGTGTGTAGAGTGGCAAAAGCATTATGTGATCACGATGATACATGATGTACCAAATTCTATATCATATTTTACTATAATGTATTGTGTTTGAAATTGGGGTCACTTTGTATGTACTTGAAATTCTGCTTTCTATTCTACTGTATTGTTTGTAATTGTTATTTTGTATTGAAAACTATGGCATGCGTTTTATTATTTTAAACATTGTAACTGTTTCATTTGTATTGTATACACATGGTATGTGTTTTATTATTCTTAATATTGCTATCACAACACGCTAAATCCTCCGAAAGTGTAAATAAAATCTAAATCTACAGGCATGACGGAATATGAACGTACACACACACGTGTCTTACAATATCCAAAACTGCCTAAACTTTTCAGAAAAGTTATTATCAGATTAAAAAGAGAATATGTGCCCCACAGAGTAGATCATAGATCAATGTTTACCTATTGATTACAGTGTTAGAAAAAAGGCTAGACCATAGATCGTGCGAAATGTGAGTTAGTGAGAGAGTGCATAAGTGCAGACATGTATGTTGCATCATTGCAAACCACATCTGCCTAGAAAGTGTATATACCAAGGTATCTACGCTACCATTCAATCATGGATGGCTGAGAATTGGCTCTGTCTAAATAGTGATAAGACCAAACTCCTGCTGGTCGGCTCCCCATCAACATTGGGCAAACTTGATAAAAAAGCACCAATCATTCACTGTGGATAATATTCCCATCACAGTCTCTCAAACGATCAAAACACTAGGTGTGTACCTCGAACCCAGCCTCACCATGGACAGACAGGTCAATGCCATCGCCTCCTCCGCAGCATACCACTCCAAACTCATCAATGCCATCAGGCCCTTCCTATCACGGCAAAATTGCATCTCAATAGCCAGAGCCATCATCGGTTCCAGACTGGACTATTGCCATGCCCTGTTCATTCGAACCTCGAAAAAAAACTACGCCAAACTAAAAATAATGCCTTAAGGGCTGCTACAGGCACCTCGCGTAAGGAACACATCTCGGGGATGAGGAGGCAGGTAAATTGGCTTCCCATCAAGGAAAGGGTGGTCTTCAAAACTTTGGCCCTTACACATAAATGGCTTCATGATCAAGCCCCTCCCTATCTGACACAAAGGATCACCAAACAAACAGTCGCCAGACCTTCGAGGGCAGCCTATGCTAACCGCATCACTGTCCCACACACGCGCAGAGTGTGTGCAGGAGGCACCAGCTTCCCCACTATGGCGGCAACCTTATGGAACAACCTCCCAGCTCAGATTAGATCAATCGACTCACACACAGCCTTCCGCAAGGCCTTAAAAACCCAGCTCTTCGTCTAAAGAGCACTTTCCACTAGATCTGCGCTACTATTGTGTCAGCATGTATATGATATTTATCTGTTTTGCCATCTGCTACCTAGACAAGAGTATGAGTAATCAACTGTAACGCTCAATGTGTAACATCTGGAACCCGAGCAAATGTATCTAAGTGAATGTATTTAAGCATACCTTCTTGGGCCGCTTATTGTAACCCGCAAGCAAGCCTTCTTAAAAATCAGTCAGGTACTGCCACCAATGGGAGCAGCCCAGCCTGACCTGATAGGCCAGGTCCCTCCACATGGAAACACATGCAACCCCAGACATGTTTCAGCCTTGCTGGGCATCATCTGTGAGGTTCAGCTTGGCTCCCTATGGCTCAGCACGTAAGGGATTCAAATCTGGGCTGGGTATACCCTCTCTCAAAGACGGACTGAACTGGAGGCCTCCAGCCCTTTAAGAGGAGTAGTGGTACCCTTGAGATAAATGAGGATGCAGATTTTAAATATACATCAATAATCAAGATAACACAAATAGTTTGGCAAAATATTGTCTGTTTTAATGCAAGTATCTAAAACAGGGAGTACAACGAACATCAGCAATCGCTCGATACTCTGACTCTAACTACTTCATAAAAAAGTTGGGTTCTTAAACCCATAATTGCTCATAGCTGACGTGTTGACCAGCGTCATTACCAACATCATCCCATATGGCAAACTACAGGAACTTATCGGGAAGCAGGATTGGTTATAAGTGAATAACTAAATATAGGTTCTATATCTGTATGGAGTAACAGAGAGAGGTAAAAGGATAGTTAACATCAGGTGGGGCAACTAAGCCCTCCCTTCAAAATGGGCACTATGAATGTCACTAAATGTACGACGTTCCATTGGCTACACAAACTATAGGACCCCCAACTACGTGGTCCCCTACAATTGGATGGCTACTAACCCCTGTCAGTACTTTTCCACCTACGTGAGCAGCATGCAGACTGAACAACCAGGTGCGGGAGAGCTTGTCTTGATACCAGCTTCCCACCAATTAAAAATGTGATCCATCATCACCTCAACGGTCTAGTTTCAATTAGTACTTTGAAGTTGGCCTTGAGTCTGTATTGTTCTCTGAGAATTTTTAAGGGGTATCAGCACTATCCGGCTCCGTGCGTAGGTCTGAGCTTCTCATCTGTCCAACTTACTTCCATCACATGACTGGACACCATGAAATTTAGCTTTTCTCTGTATTTCATTTTATTTTCGAGAGTCTTCTGACATCTTTTGTTTTTGCTTGACATCTCTGAACAGGAGCTTCTGTTCTTTCACGTTAATTGCAGTGGTCGAACGGTACGAAAAGAAGTAGTGGAACTATGTTCCCTACTGGCCTGCACCACTCCCCACAAACCCCATCGCCATACCACCTCACATGCACAATACAAACCCCAAAACACATGCACCTGCTTTCTAAGGGCACGCCCAGTGCACTGCACTGAAAGTGCAAGTTTTAACTGCTTCCTACACTTTTATTTTAAAACAAACCCATTCTGGTTCGGTTTCTTGTTCAAATAAAAGTAGAGGAGCGGTAAAACTTAATTAAAAGAAGTAGAGGAGCACTGCTCCTGACCGCTCCCGGCCACTTTGACCACTGGTTAGTTGTGTCTAATGTCAGCCAACTCCAGTTTGAGAAGGCCTTGGCTTTCTTGTCTCAGTCAACTCCTTAGCTGAACTGTATTCTGTTTAATTCAATTGCTTTTCTCAACTGCAAAACTAAAATGAGACCTCCTTCATTGTTCAGCACTGCTTTATACGTAGTGGAAACATCCATCCTTTATTTGTCCATATGTATCTATAGAGGTATATATGTGTATATTGTTAGCGCTTTCCGCAATCTAACTATTTTAAAAGCAGGTTGCTAGCTTTATGATTACTTTGCTGCTTGCGTTGCATTGCATCTGTACATGTTTAAACTAAGTTTCTTCATCAGGTTTTGTGGCATAAGTTTCTTCATCTTGATCCCAAGATGTCACTTACCCTTGGTATTTCTTCATTCTTTATAAATCGTCTGACTCTCTGGTCTAGTTATCTTTCTATATGTGTGTCGATTCAATTTTGTATGACGTCACCATTCATCCTGGTCATTCAGTTTCTTTGTTTCTTCAAGAATCTCGTTCAAATGGCCATCATATTGTCTTGGATGCAAGTATGGTTTCCTCAATGAGTACTTTACCTCCCATATTCTCTTAGGTATAGGTATTCTTATTGGTAATGCAGAGAGCCTGCTCTCTTCTCTTTGCTGGTTCACCTGTTCAGTATACGTCACATATTTTGGATCATACGCTTCAGATAATGTAGGCGGGGCAGGTGGAGTGGGGGTACTTAGCTCCTCCTCTACAGAACTATAACCAAAAAAGAGATGGGTGGAATGTTTTGAATAAATATGAACCACACAGACAGAATGGTGAAGCGTAGCCATGCGTCACACTTGGAGTGCAATGTGAAGATTAACCATGCGTCACACTTAGACAGAATTGTGAAGTTTAGCCATGTGTCACACTTACATAGAATTATGAAGCTTAGCTATGTGTCACACTTAAAGTGAAATGTGAAAATTAACCATGCATCACACTTAGACAGAATTGGGAAAATTAACATTGTGTCACACTTAGACAGAATTGTGAAGATTGTCCATGCGTCACACTTAGAATTGTGAAGTTTAGCCATGGGTCACATTGAGATAGAATTGAGAAGATTAACCATGCGTCACACTTTGATAGAATTATAGAAATAAGTTGTTTGTCACAACAGAAAGAACAGTGTAGATTAGCCACAGAAGAATTTAGCGAGTAGCCAAAGCACTAACCACCTTGCTTCTACTTCCGCAAACACCCCACCCAGACACTATACACACCCACTGGGCAAGCCAACCTATTCCCAAACACACTCCCAACACAAGCAACACACACACTTACAACAAACAAACCCAGACACTAGACCTAAACTATACGGATAGAACAAGCCAGTGCGCACAACCTTTAACACCTGCCATTCGACACATAAACACATACCCATTCCAACATAACTAATAGTCACATAGAAACATCCCAGGCGTTGGACTTTACCTGTATGGATACAACAAGTCAGTGGGCACAACCCTAAATACCAGCAATCTACACATAAAACACAAAGACACACCCCAACACAACAAACAGCCACACAGAAAACATCTCAGGCATTGGACTTTACCCATACGGATACAACAAACCAGTGGACGGAACCTACTATCTGCAAGCCAACACACACAGATGCCAGTTTCTCCTGGTTCTGGACCTATCCTATCATTCTTCCCTCACTAACCAACCCTGTCCTCTTTCTTGCAGAGCCATGTGAGCACTTGGAGACTGCCCTTGGGTGGAATCGGTGCACGGTATAAATCAACATAACATAACATAGCATTACATGATATAACTGGCAATGCTCTGGGTAACCTTTGCGCCATTGCAAAAGGGCTCCATCCATATGAAAATCTGGCAGGTACTGCCACGATTGGCAGCAGCCCAGCCTGAACTGCTAGCCCAGGTCACTCAGCACAGAAACACAAGCCACCCCAGACATGTTTTGGCCTTGTTGGGTGTCATCAGTGAGGTTCAGATTGGCTCCCTATGGCCCATTGAGTAAGGGACCCACGTCTGGTTATACCCTCTCTCAAAGACAAACTATAACCAAAAAAAAAAAAATGGGTGGAAGGTTTTGAGTAAATCTGAACCCCTGGCAATGCTCTGGGCAACCTTCTACACCACAGTTTTAACCTTTCTGCACCTTTGCAAAAGGGGTCCAGCCATTTGCGAATCAGCCAGGTACTGCCACCAATGACAGCAGCCCAGCCCAAAATGCTAAGCATAGGTCCTAAGCCCTGGATCCCCTTAGCTCAGTAGATGAGCTCCTTGATTTAAGATTATTTAGGCAGTACTAGCTGTGTGGGTGGGCATCCCAGATTTTAACAGCCTGCTACCTGAGTTAAGGTCCTAGCAAATCAAAGGTTATTAACAAGGATTTGATGGCATCTGGGTCTAATTAACTTTCTCATCTGCGGCTAATGGTTGCAATATGCAAGTGTTACCTTTCCCATTGGTGCTCTTCTTTTCAGTTGCTACCACACAATGCTAATCATCCTGTTTCACTCTTCCTTACCATCACATTATTAAGAGTGAAATAGGACTAGTAAGGCCAAGAACAGTGCAAAAAGAAGAAAAACAAGGAAAAGATAAAAGTTCTGTTTTCTTTTTAAAAAACAAGTGGAACTGGAAGATGCAGAAGCTGAGAAGTTCTAAGAAGAGTTTGCATTGGCAAGTACAGCCTATGTACTTAGCAACCTGATTGGATCTCACTGCCTCCCATGGTCATCATTTTCCACCATGTTTGTTACAGTTGAATTGGTCTTGACTGATGGAACAGGTTTAACTTTATTGATATAATCAAAGCAATTACCCCCATTTTACTTGCTCATTTGCTTTTTTGAGTATCTCAGATAAACTATTACCTTAGTGTAGAAGGGGAAAGCATTTTAGTTCTAGTAATTTCCATGTGGTCACACCGTAAAATGATAACTGTACATGACACCATGCTCGAGTTTGCATCTTTGCGCTAACAGTAAATGAAAACATTCAGATGACATGCCAGCACAGGACTTGCTATGTAGTGTAAATGTTGCTCTGTCCTTCTTGCCATCTATGAATGCTGATGGGATGTTGCTGACTGGAGTGATTGACAGCTCAGGAGAATGTTGATGAGTGTTTGCCTGTGAGTGTGTAAACGTAGACAGGAGAACCCCAGTATGAGCAAACAGATAAGCTGGTAAATCCTGCACCCAACAACGGAAATAATCAAAGTAAATGTCAAAGCTATGCTTTATTAATAATCCACATAAAGCAGAGACAGCATACAAGCAAAATAGTTGTGAGCTCTGATTCTTCTCAAGGCTGACAACGGTTTAAAAACAGAAAATACTTCATCATTGATGTTACATTATAATCTTGGTTCCAAAAACCTACATGGTACGAGGATTGGTTAAGGGATTTGTCTACATATTGAAAATATATGAGTTACTCTTTCCATTGGTTATACTGCTATCTGATGGCTCCAACTGGGACCACCTCTAGATTGATAAGCAAGAATACAAGTCATGTGTAAGGTTGACTATAGGTTACTGCAACATATACTGGGTGGCACAGCAGTAAGAGTTTTCATTTGGCAATACCCTGCTTGCCACCCTTGGCTATTACAAGCCATCAGCACATGAAGTACAAATGGGAGTGAGGTTTAAGAAGTCAAAGACCTGCGTTATTCCAATTAAATAAGCCACTATCCCTTATCCCTAGGCCATGAGCCAGAAATACTCCTTTGTATTTGACCTTGCTGAGCTCCTTGGTTCTGAAAACATGTGGAGAGTCGAGACAGGTGCCAGATTGTCTTTGGCCTTAATGAATATACACTGGTCTCTAATTATGGGTCACGTGTGAGGAGACTGTGTTCTGAATTTTTCCTGTCCTGTATTTGTTGCGATTTTAGCTAATATTAACTTTGGTGTTATTACTTTTCCAACCACTGGGGACTTGGTCAATCCATTCCTTATGAGGTCTTAACTTATAATTAGTCAGCACCTGGCATTCAAAGACTGTTTGTTCTTCATTTAATCTGAGAGAAATATTCCTTGTTCCTTGGGTATTCGTATCTCATGTTTTCCCCACACAAACCTGTACTTTAGTGGATTCAGCCGTTTAAAGTTTCCATGAAGCTTTGTGGACTCTATTCATTTCAATGCATGTTGCAACTTCCATTGTTACGAACATGGCAGCCTTTTACTGTTGTGTTCCCCTGTTAATAGGCTATCTAGGTATCTTGTTTATGTTGCATTTCAGCTCATACATTGCTTGTGTTATTTTCTTTGTGGCTTTATGGTGCAAACAATATTCTTCATGTCTAAATGCATATTTGACCTAAAGTCTGTGTTTCCTCATGGTGAGTGCATATTTGCTTTGTGTCTATTGCATGCACGTATGCCAGACTAACAGCAGGTCTGCTTATTCTTGGTTACATCAGGTCCATCTCTTCCTGTATTGATCCAGGATAAGGCCAGTACGGTCACCTTAATTCAAAGTGTTCTCTCCTTTACAATATTGGGGCAGGAGGGGGGCAGTTGCCAATAGAAACATATTCATCTGTCTCTCGAGAGTCCCCCCTCGGGTCGAGTACTCGACCACAGGATTATTTTGACCCTCGGCTGCTTAGTGTACTTTGGGTACCTAAGGTTACTTTCATGTCTTATGTGCTAATCCACACTCCAGGTCATATAGCAGCACTCCCCATCTGACTTGCAGAATAACTATCATCCCACATAATTGAGCAGATCTGTGGATAAAATAATTTTGATCCTGAAGGTGCAATAGGGCATTCGCTTATCTGGATATGAGATAGGTTATCGTTTTCTGTATATTAGCACACTTTAGTATCCATGTATATCACTATTTTCATTCCCACGGCCTTTTTGGCAGTTTTCTTGCATTGACTTATGGCTATTCTCAAGGTGCAGAATCCTATAAGCACCAGTACCATTATTGATATTAGTATCTTGAATGCATTAGCATGCCAGGAGGGGAACACAGAAAATAGGTAAGAGCGCCATTCATCATCTAGGAAGTCTTCAACTTCTTCTGTCATTTTTGTGTGGTGATCTGTTAACAAAGTTATGGCCACTGTATGGATCCCAGTTTCCACATTGTGGGCATGTATGCACATGCAGCATGATGGGTCAATTTGCACAAACGCCCCCAATGCTCATTATCACGTCAAGGACGTACATGTTCTGAAGGCTTATTAGTTTAATAGTCCTTAGCTCTTCTCTTATAGCGTTAAATCCCTTCACTGTTGTATTAATTTTTTACAACAATTTCCATCTCCTGATTTGGTGTCCTTTTCGCAATTGCAGTGACCTGCACTCCAGGGCGAAAAATAGCAGAGAAAATCACTGCTCTTTTGCTGAGCAATTTGTGCTCGTCCGGTATGTAATCGTAGGCCTCTTCTCTGAGAAATGGTTCTCCTTTTTTTACGTGTGAGACTGAAGGACCGTCTTTTCCTCAAATGTGCATTCCTTTTAGGGAAGTCAGTAATTTGCATCTCACTCTGGGGATCTACAAGGGCTGGTGTGTTCAACTTGACTATGGAACATATGCCCTCCACACTGGGGGGAGCTGCATTTATGCTTTGGTGCCACAAGCCCAATAGTGGTCCACCAGCACTGTTAGTCCCATTTTCATGCCTGGTACATCGAAAATAGGTTTACACCTGGTGTTTCTCCCAATGTTTATTTTACCACTAGCTGGGGACCCAACATTGCCCGTGTCTTTTTCAGAAAATGATCAAGTAATGGAAGAACAGTAATGTTTCACATGCTGATTTACAGATTAAAAGAAAATAACTGCCAAAAATAGCATGATAGATTATTGTAAACATTGTATTTTCTCATTTCACAAATAAAAACATTTCAAATTCTGAAAACCATCACAGAAACCTGAATTGAAATTCATCACAAAAGTGCATTTCGGTAGACAATCTGATCACAACTTTGTAATGATCTATTGGCATTTCTTCCAGTGCTGTCTTGAAAAGTTGAACATAGGCATTGTTTTCATGAAGAAATTGATGCAAGTCCAAAACAATTTCTTGGCGAACATCAGCAATGTTGGAACACCTCTTTTTTGCCTCATTTGTCATTTCACCCATTAAGTAGATTTGGAGAAATGTTGGTCTTCGTTTGATGGTCGGAGTAAAGATCCAGCTCGATGGTAGACTTGTTCCTGCACATTGAAAGTTGGCATGAAGCCAGGTTCTCGAATTTCCTGAGCTGCACCAAAAGATGTCATCTGAAAGCATGAATTGTACTTTCTGATGTTTTCCAGGAAATGTGTTGATGTAGGTGTGGTCCCCAACATCAATCTTCCTAAAGGATCAGGAGCAGGGCAGAGAGGAATTTCTTTGACATTCCCATTTGACCAACACATTCCTGGTGGCTTTTCTTTCCATCGGTATGCTCCGCAATGAGTGCAAATGGTGTCCATGCTTCCAGCACATTTGGATGCAGATGGCAATTATGATTTACATCGTAAGAAAATGCTGCTCTTCTTCAATCCCTCTGCATGTTTTTGGCGCTTGTCCGCATGTTAGCAAGCCATGCTTCAGTTTGGTCTGGTGTCTCATTTACCCTCGAGGAAGTGACTCTTGTCCTCATGTTAGTAAGTCTTGCTCTGGTTTGCTGTGACTTCTCATGTGCCCTATAGTATGTTGCTCTTGTCCTCTTGTTAGCAAGTCTTGCTTCAGTTTTCTCTGGTGTGTCTTGTGCCCTAGAGGATGCTGCTCTTGTCCAGATGTCAGCAAGTCTTGCTTCAGTTTGGTCTGGCATCTCATTTGCCCTGGAAAAAGTTGCTATTCTCTCCCGGTTGGAAAGTTAGGCTGCTGTTTGTTGCTGGGTTTCAGAAGCTCTTGATATTGATTTTCGCTTTGCATCAGGTGGAGCTTTCCCAAGTGTTGTTCGTTTTTTGGGAGACATGTTTCAGTCACTTAATTCCTCCTTTTAGTACCTACTGCAGTGAATCAGGGTGAGAATCAGTAAAGGAGGGTGTCTACAGAGTAAATTTTTTGCATCCAAACACAGACTACAATCTTGCCCCAGACAAATGATGAATCCATGCAAAATGTGGTAGCAGTGGGTTCAAAGGTGTGGATTTGTATTGCCGGACAAACACACACACACACACACACACACATCCACGCTTTTATTGCATATAAGATTTTTGCATCTAAACATAGACTACGATCTTGCCCCAGACAAATGTAGAATCCATGCAAAATTTGTGAGACGTGGGTTCAACGGTGTGGATTTGTATAGCCAGACAAACATACACAGACACACATACATACATTCAGCTTTCTATTTCAAGACTATTTCAGAAACATAGGGTGGCATTTTTCAGGGGCATTATTTGGACTGGCCCCCCTCGTTATGGACCCAGGTGAGCAATTTTGTAAGTTTGGGCCATAGGTCAAGACATAAGAAGTTTGCATTTAGTACTACTTCTTCCCATGGTCACAATACTGTTAGTACTTTGCATACCATCCATCCCTCAGCCCACCCCTCAGGTGTGAGCATAGTTCCCTTTATTTGCAATTGACCTCTTTCCCAACACCTGGGTATTTCTTTTCATTCTTTTTGTTACATTGGAACATCCTATTTTCTTCTCTGCTAATCCCCGTCCCATTTGTTTCAGATGGCAAATATCTTAACATTGTGTGCTGTGTTTTAGTTTCTATCATAATTTTCAACGCTTTTGCCAGCACTGTTTGAAGCTCCTAATGAGCACTCTGTCTCCAGACACTAGGGGTTTCAGTACTGTTTTGGGATCTATTTTTTGATGTTTTTATCAATTATCTTCGACCCCCCTTATCAAGCACAAAGCTGTTGAGAAATAAAGTGACACTTGCTTCATAAATGCCAGATAATCATGCATTTCAGTGGCAGGTACATTCGTTACATTATGGGCATCAGTTTGCACTCCAGTGGGAGGAGCAAGAGATACACGTATGCAGTGTCTCGTCACCAGCTCATGAGGAGTCAGGTGATGGTCTGAGCCAGGCTGATTGGGTAATGCAATTAGGGCAAAGGGTAGGCAGTGGAGCCATCCTTTTTTCTGGGTCACCTTTAATTTGGCAATGCGTTCTTCTAGGAGTCCATTGAAGTGATCACATATACTGTTTGCTTGTTGGTGATAAGCGGAAGAGAATTTGTGCTTACTACCCAGCAGGATTGTGATGTGCTAAAAAACGTAATTTATAAAATGTGGTTCATTGTCAGACCTGAGCACTTTGCAACTCCCCACCTCTGGAAGACCTCAAATACGAGGAATGTTGGCATCAGGATATGTGCATGGACCAGCTTCCATCCATTGAAAGGACACATGACTACTATCATATATCTGTAGCCATTACAAACTTGGAGCATATCCACATAATCGATATGCAAATGCTGGAAGTGTCCAGTAGGACAGGGTATTGCGCCTCTCACTGTTCGCATTGTGTGCCCTGCAGTATACTACTGACAAACCAAACAACTCACAATAAAGGCAGAAACATGCTGTGCCAAGTTTGGTACGTACCATTCTTCCGAGATCAAGGCTGCAAGACCCTCTCAAGTTATATGGGCTGGGTAATGTTATGTTAAGTTACCCAAGGGGCATAACTGGTTTCCCAGTGCAGTCCTGCCACCACATTGCATTTGTGGGGGACAATGAGCACCCTCTGTCCTTCCACACTCTTGCTCTTCTGGTGGTGCCCGTCCATGTAACTGGATAATTTGGGCCATGGGCAGTACCTTAAAGCCGTCTTTCATAACCATGTTTCGGGCTCACGTGTGTTTGTTTGAAGCAATGTCAAACTGGAATATTTCAGAAAAATATGCTGCTATTTTGGATATTAGGTTGGTGACCTTGTTGCCGTGGGAGAATACATCTGTACCTTCAGTGTGGGCTGCGCACTTCACCACAGCCATAGCCAATGGGAGATGTAGTTCGTTTATGAGCCTGTCCAATAGTGGCGCATGTTGCAATGGTGTGCAGTCTGCATGTAAGAAGCCACGCCTTTTCCAATGTGACAGTCCTGCGTGTACTGTTGATGTCACAGAATACACTGTTACTTCCTTCTTCTCATGGTTTCAAGTTCTAAAATAAATGCTAGCAATCCTGCTGCTTGCACTGAAAAAGGCAAAGGCAATATCGCACTAGCCAATGTCTCAAAGTTACCGTTCAGGTTTGATTTTACCAATGAGGTTCCTGTGTGCCTTTCACCTGTGCCCTGGTCAATTGTCGATGACCCATCAATGAAGTGGACTTCTCCCCCTCCTAGGGCATTTTCTTTGACATGTGGTATGTCATTTTGATATTCCGTATACTTGGTGCAGTCATTCATGTAGTCTTCTTCATCTATTGGCTCAGCTATAAATCTTACTGGGTTCACTTCTCTGCACCTAACAATTTTGATTGGTGGAGTTGATATCATCACTTCATAACCAGAGGCTTGTTGAGTGGTTAATGTGCTTTTAGGATTTTAAAGGATAGCACACAAAGCATGCTCCACATATAACGTTACTGTACAGCCCTTCTTAATACCAGTGGATTTCTCAATTGCAAAGGCGGCTACCGCCAGTGATTGTTCACAAGGATAATGACCCCTCATTACTGGATCTATGATCCCGCTGAAGAATGTTAGTGGTTTGTGTCCCAGTGTAGTTTATTGTGTGAGGACTGCTGTCATTACTACCCCATTTGAATGGGAGAACAAAAATTATTCTGCACTGTAATCAGGGATCCCTAACACGGGTGGTGTGCATATTGCCATGTTTGACTCATCAAAAGCCTCTATCATTTCACCTGTCAACACAATATCATCGTAATCTTTGTGTGCTTCCTTGAGTCCTTTAAGAGGGGTCTGACATAGGAACTGTAGTCGAAGACCCATGCCCAGCAGTATTTGCACAGGCCCAAACATTGTTGCATCTCCCTCATTGTCTTGGTTCTGGCTGTTTTCATTATCGTTTCTGCTCTCGCAGGGGTCACTTTTCTTCCTTCTTGGAATAATAACTGCGCTATATGCAGAACCTCTTTCTGGCAATATTGAGACTTGTCTTCATGTACTTCATATCCCTTCTCTGCCAAGACTGTCATCAACTGTATTGAGTCTTTTCTACACTGTTCCTCACTGCACACCAAAAGGTAATCTACATGTTGCATCACTATAGTGTTGATGTGCACATTTCTGAGGTCCATCTGGAGCACTCAGTTAAACATTGAGGTAACCCTGAGGTAATCTTGTATGTTTCCACTTTTTACTGCGATAGGAGAATGAAGTGAGGTCCTGTGACTCCTCGTGAAAGGGAATTTAAAATAAGGCATTCTTTAAATCACTCACTGTGAATTATTTAGTTTTGGACAGAATATTACACTATAATGTGGCTGGATTTGGGACCAATGGATATTCTGCTTCAACAATGTTGTTTAGGGGGTGTAAATCCTGAATAAATCTCCATGACCCCGTCACATTTTTTACGGTGTACACCACTGTGTTACTTGGGGATTCTGATGGTGCTAGTATCCCTTGTGGCACCAAAGCGGAAATGGTATCATAGATGCCCTCATCTGTGTATCTCAAAATTGGGTTCTGTCTCACTCACTTTAAAATAGCTCCTGGTTGCAATTTAATTTTGACCGCAACTGCTCTTTTCAATAGGCCAATATCATATGGACTGCTAGTCCATAGAATGCTGGGTTCCTGTGCCAAAGCTTCCTGGAGAAATTATTATGTCTTTTAAATCAATGGCATTCTCTGCAGGACTTATCTGTTCTTGATTTTGAATGAATAGGTAAGGTTTATGCAAAACAATACCTCGTCATAAACAAGTCTTCATCTGTCAAATCGATCAATCTATATTCCTCTTCAAGAGCTATGACTGTTCTCCAGTTTTGCCCCTCATCATCAATCCTGTGGAGAATCACCCTGTCTTCTCTCTATTGCTGCTTCTAGCTCTATTGAAATCAGTTGCCCTGCTTCCTCTTGCATGGGTTTTTCTTATCTGAACAATAATTCTGCGGGTAGCCTGAACGTTTTTACCCTTATTCCGGGCAGCCATGCCGACACTATGTCCTTTTCTTGCCAGGTAGTGATTGAAGTGGCGTTAGTAGCCCAGACTTTGGATCAGCAGCTCCTCATCTTTGGAAGCTTTCCATTAGACCTCAGAGAAATAGTCTTCTTTCCTCTATTTAAGACTCACTACTTTAAATAAACTGTTAACGGATTGCTAATACTACTTTCAGTACCTGACCACTTCTGCTTGCCAGTTTCAGGTTCTGGTTGATGAATTTGCTTTTGGTTCTGTAGTTTTTCTCCAATTTTGTTTATGTTTTTTTCTCATCTCTTTTTTCTGTGCGCCTTAATGCCTATGGGTCCATGGCGTGTTACAAATGAATAAATAAAATAAAATAAATAAAACAGTTCTGGCATAATGGGTTCTGTCTTAGAAGGAGTCTTGTTGCTGCGTTCGGGATTCATTGTAGCTTTTTGGCGAGATAGTCCGGCATTCCAAAGTAGATGATGTTGGCATAGTCCATTCTTGACATGACAAGTGAAATAATGGTGAGTGCTCTGTGTGTAATAGTGAAATGGGGGAAATATCCATCTGATAGATCCTAGGTGGAAAAGCATTTCTTTGGAGGTTTCTGGTCTGGTTACAGATTCCCTAAGCCATGATTTGGCTGGCTCGATAGAAGCGTTGTTGAGAGTGATCATGATTTCAGTTTTATCCGGGTTGAGTATAAGGTTGTTTTTGCTCACCCACACATTGATTTGTGAGAGGCAATCAATAAGGGTTTGCTCAATGCTCTTGATAGAATCCTTGTAGATGTTGAAGAGGAGTGGTCAGAGGGAGGAACCATGACCTAGACCACATATGACTACATATGCGTACGTGCAAAGGTGGTGAATTCTGTTTCAAATCTGATGCTGCCCTAAAAATGAATCGCAATGTTAATGCTATATTATTGTTCCCTATGTGTTCGGCCACTGTGTTGTTTTGGCACTCACGCCAAAATTTGACAGTCTTCCCCAACTTTGTGCAGACCTATTACACCCCCCGCCCCTCAGAGGCAGAATTTGAAACCAAGTTGTGTGCTTCTGGAGCATCTACTAAATCAGATAGCATGCTGCTGATTCACAATACTTTCACCTGGCATCAATAGCTTTCTCCCCTAGTGCCACCCATATTGGAGCACTTGTACATTGTATCTGCAAGTGTCAAGGAGAAGCTGAGCACCTGCATATACAGGTTGGCTTTGGGTCCCTACCTACCCCAACAAGGAAGCAACCCATACACAATCTCACATGGTGCCTACCAACCGAAAACTCACCTACGTTCAGTGACTGGTTTTCTCCAAACTGAAGCTGCCAACAGCAAATCACAGCTCTCTTGCTCTTCTCCCACTTAGTCCAACTAACAATTGCCACCCTCATTGCGGTGCTGATCCACTAGAGCACCAAGAGACCACACAGGTGGCAACAGTGCATGGTACAAGAACCTTTAACATTACATAACAAAACCTTCACCTGCACGCAAGTCCCTTATCTGAATCAGGTACATAGCAATAAAGCTGCAAAATGGAGGAAACATTGGCTTTTGCATTCTGGTCCTGTATAACTCTGGTAAATTGGGGCCACAGTTTTAGACAATAGGAAAACTCTAAGCCTCACTTACTTGTCTATCCAGGACTCCACATCAACATGCACAAGGAAATGGTCAAGCAATATGGTCCAATATGCAAGTAATATGAAATGACTGTATCGCATGCCACATTTTGCAAAGGGGGTGGATTTTATTACCAGAAATGTTTCTTTTCTTAATAAAAAGTCCTAATGCAGATGTTGTTTGTCTTAAAACAACAACTACTTTGATCTGGATACAGGATGCTCCTTGCAGTTCCTATGGCAACTAAAGTGACTACAATTTTCAAAATGGCGTGCCTCAATATCCGTTTCAAACTTCTCTTGAAGGTTAAATAGAGGTTCCTAAATCTTTTCTTTGAAAGAAAGTATTCGATTTGCCGGGCAATTTATCAGTTTCTTAATTCATATTCTGATCAACAATACAAAGGCCTCCTCACTGTGTACTCGGATTCAAACCAGCGACACGCTTGCATCCTTGTTGCTGTCAAGGCCAGTTGTGGGGAACCCCAGCTGTATATTGTCTTGTGGGAGAATGGCTGTCGAAGAATGAGTCAGGGAGGAAGAAACGGCTGCACTGCTCGTGGCTCTTCAGCAATAACACACGGGTGAGTCATTGAAGGTGTAGGGTGACTCACTCGCACGCCATGCTAGTGAACAATAAACTCTAATGGCTTTGGGGGTGAAGACTTTGCATTAGGTTGAACGCTGATGCATGTCGGCTTTTCACTTCTCGCTAACCTTTTATGCTGGCTTGATTGCAATGAAAGACTTTGGAGATTTGCACACAATAAGATGCTGTATTTTGCATGTTCGTGTTCATGCTAAATTTTAAAAATATGAACATTAAAACTGATCATATTAGTGTTTGCTTCTCTTTCCACTGAAAGAAAAACATTGTGTGCGTTATGCAGTTGGCATGAGGCAAGTGCTGTGAAATATTTCATTTTATTTTTCAGAACATGTTTAAGTGTTGTCAACGCCTTACAGGAAAAAATAAAATACTAAACTACTCCCATGTAAGTATTGTATAAGATCAAGCTAAAATAGGTGAACCCATTTCTTTACAGTGTGATATATGTAAAATGACATCACGTCCCTTGACCCCTAACCTACGGCTTAGGGCTAATTGAGAAAAGAAGTGCAGCACTAGCACCCGCCTTTAGGGGGCGTATTTAGAGGTGGACGGGGCACAAAGTGGCCCCATATTATCCAGTGTAAGCAAGCCCAACCACTTTCCCATAAAAAAATGTGGAAATAAAATAGTTAACCACACACATGATGCAGAGGCTGACCGGGAAATCTCCAGAGTTCCCTGTAAGCCAGTCCTCCCCTGGCCGTATTATAGCCCCGACACTGTAAAAAGTGGATGTATCTATGGGCTCAGTTTTTCTGTGATGTTAAGGTAACACGTAACCCAGCACAACCGCACATGGGAATTTGCACCAACCCAAAAACCGTAAGCTCAGCGAGCGATGCAAACCGAACTGAAGCTGCCGACTGGACATCCCAACTCTCACTCTCCTATTCCCGATGCACCCAAATAACACCTCCACTCCCCTGTTTTTCACACCCTCCTTTTTAGATTCGCTAGAGCCCTGGGGACCACTCCGGTCGTGACGGTTCACGGTACAAATACAAATACCTTTAACATTAACATTAATCATAAGGGGTCTGATTCATGGAATATTTTGCACAGTGCAAAGTGACTTTGCACTGCCAACAAACACACTGATTCATGGAACAGTGCCAAGTGTCTTTTTACCATGCCAAGCCACATTGCACTGCAAAAAAGACACGTGGCACTGTTCCATGAATCAGGGTGTTTGTTGACAGTGCAAAGTCACTTTGCACGAGTGAAAAGTAGTTTGCACCGTGCAAAATATTCCATGAATCAGGCCCAAAGTGTCAATCACACACTGAAATGGTTCAACAGCAGGAAACCAGGTTAAACACTGCACCTTTTCTGCTTTGTGCTAGCTGAAAACTTTTTCAGGGCACCTCCTTAGATAGGTAACTTACAGAAAAGTCAAGTGCATCTGACACAAAACAGAAGGAAAATAGGTGCAATTTATTCAAGCATTTGTGAATCTTCTCTGCAATCCTCCCTCAGTTTCCACTAGAAATTCCGTCAGGTATTTTTTGCCCTTTATTTAGTCCCCTCAACTGGCCCTCTACCTCTCGGCCATGATATTTTAAAATATTTTGCACGTGCCGATATTAGGGGTCCATTCTGTGCGTTGCAGGATCTACGTTTGAAAACCAACATTTGAAATATCAACAAAGCAACAGAGCTCTCAAGTTTCCCATTGTCTGGGATTTTTAGCGCCATATTTAACATAAAAAGACAAAACTGCAAGTCCCAGAATTCAAAGAAAAATGGGACTGGTTGGCTTTCTCACGCATGACATTTGAAAACGTGAGAGCTCTGAGGCATACATCAGAAAAAGGTTGGGCTTATGGGCAATAGTTATGCAAAGTTCTCGCTGATTGCCTAGCTACTGCAAAATTGCTTTGCGTCTGCATACCCTGCCGCACTGAACTTACCAGACCTCTGGTATTTAAATATCATTTTCAATCCTGTATGGAAGCTTATTTCATTTATTTATTTATTTATTTATTTATTTATTTATTTATATTTCAGGTTACTATATCTCAGTTGGTAGCTACACAGGCGATAGCTGCTCTTTCTTTGGTGATGGTGGGAGAGCCAAATCAGCTGACCGTGTCTTAATTGCAGAGATAAGATAACAATTGAACTGTCACTTTGTAAAAACTGTATGAATGCTGTTTATCTGGCATGACATCTTGGGGAGCGGACTTAGCATTGGGTGCAATGAGAGAAGTTCCCGTTTGATGGTGGTTGAATTCATTGTTGATCTGGGAGAATAGAACAGGAGAGAAGTGAGTTATGGAGAGGATTACCGGTTCATGTTTGTTACTATTGTATTGAGCTAATTACCTGGGGCAAGATCAGGAGAGAGTGTAACATTGTAATTATTTGCTGCGATCGGGTGAATTGATAAATTACCGCTAGTGCACCACCATCGCAGGCAGAGATTTGGTTGGTCTACAATGCACTGCCCATGAGAGGCAATGTATATTTCAGGTTTCAGGGAATGTTCCCTGTACAAGGCATTGCTTTTGTTAACTGTTTTCACATTGTGGTTGTCTGTTGTTGAAGGTGGGATAGAGTTGAGCGCAAGTTAATTAAATATCCTCTTCACTTTCAATTTCGAGTGGCGGCTACAAAGTCTGTTCATCTGTCTTTCAGAGGCTTGTTTGTATTATGAATTAGTAATGTTTCACATTCAAGCCAAATGTACGGTGCTAAATGCGCCCACCACCCTCCCCCCCACCCACCACAAGAGGCTTGGGTTGCTTTGGTTCTAGGGGCCACAGACAATCCAGGTGTCAAGGATGCAAGAGACACATCTCCTGCACTCAGGCAGGTGCAGGCTTTCGTCAAGGCATTTCAAAGAGCAGTTTTATGCTTCGGCAAGACTGAAAAAAAGAAGGGGTGGAATACCTATGGCAGGCAACTTCCCACTTGTTCTGGTTGATAGAGACGGCCGGTATTTAATGTTAAAAAACACTTTCCAGGGTCTACAAATTAGTGTGGCAATAAGCCCCGAGACTGCAGGCCATTACCGCCTAAGGCAATGCCCACGGGGCCCATAGTGACAGGCCACAGCGTAGCCATTCACTTACATTGAAAGAAAAAGTAAACAGAAAAAATGGCCACACGTAGTCCCTTCTCTTTTTCCAAAGTCGCCTAAAAAAAAAGAAGACCCAACCGGCGCAAGGGACGCGTAAGTATGTGAGTGGGATTACCGTACATTTGTTTAGAGTGAAAAAACCTGCGCCGTACTAATTTGCTATATACTCCTAATGAGGGACAAAATGATTATTTTGGGAATGACTTATGACCCTCCAGACTGCAGCCAGAAGAACAGTCAACATTTCAACATAGTTATGATCAAACAACTTAATAAATCCAGGGGAAACAGATGAGGCTGCACTAATGTGGCCAAAGACGTATAACAGGCATTCAGACAACTGGGTCTGATAAACGCCTGGTCGGTTGAGCACCCAGGCAAAAGAGATTTCTCCTATTATTTATTTGTTCATAGACATTCTCCTCAATAAATTGCATCATGTTCAATCATTGTCCCTTGATGGGTTAAAATGGGCCTGCTCTTGGATCTCTCGCCAGTTCACTGCAAAATAGAATGGGTCGAAGGTCTAACTGGACCCCAAAGTGGAAACATTTTCTGGGGTTACTACGTGACTCAATTAATCAGAGCAGATTAGGCAAGACACATTTTCAAGCTAATAACACAAATGAGGCATCCGCTCTCATTTGATGGACTACAAGGAATGCCACTGTTAGGAAACTGCTCCTTGAGAAATGTTCAAGGCTTAAAAAACATTCAAATCGGGTAACTGGAAAGAGGACAAAATATTAAAGAGGCTCTATGCAATCGCTTCTCCTCTGCAGCAATATAAGGATAAGTAGTGGTTTAATCACTTGCTCATCCCTCATACTTCTACAAACCAACAGTGATCCCAATCATACAGGTAGAAAAGGCACAGCCAATAGATAAACCTTCTTCGCCTTCTCTGGTTATATGGGCCATGGGAAGGCTATGCTCTTAGACGGGGTGTGAATGTGATGCAGTAGTGACCCAACATCGTAGTATGACAGTCCAAATATAGAAATGTCCAATCAAGTTTCTATAAAAATATATGGGCTTTCATTCAACAGACCAATGCACAAATAACTATGACAAACACTATACAATCACACATCTGCAAGAGAGACCACAGAATATGCAAAGACAGACAGATGCAGCCCTTTGGGCAATTACAACAGGGGGGAAAGCAATAAACAACAAAAAAGTTGAAACACATATGTTGTTCAGTGGTAGAATGGTGCAAAAGGGCCCTAACTAGTCTCTATGACCCAAAGGCAGGGTACTTTCACTGTTCTGATCCTCCAGATGCTGTGAGGCTCATTGCATGGGCTCTACGATAGGGTGAGCCCATTCAGGGTCTTCTCTCTCAACCCAATGAGGGTTAGTGCTTTACTCTGGCTTGGACTACTCTTTCACCTCAGTGGTTGAGGACTTTGTAAAGATCAACTCTCACAAAATAGGTCCAATAGGTTTCAGGGTCAAAAGTGAATCAGAGAAGCACTGGGAAAACCTTTCTTTTAAAGGCAAAAGTCCACAGGTTATTGGACTAAAGCAAGCCTGCTCTTAGGGGTCTAGTACCTGTTTTTGAAACAAGTGGTATTTGCCTTCTGACCACATACCCAACATGCTGCACACCAAATGAAGTAGAGGGGACAGGAAGGAGAGAGAGGTACAGACAGAAACAAAAATCCTTCTCTGGTTATGCTAGGCTCCCTGCATTTACACCCACCCCGCCCCATTGCCCTGTCAATAGCAATGAAGGCCCTTTTTGATATGCAGCACACTAGTGCGAGGTCAGTCCTTTTGGAATGGGCAAGATTCCTGTTCCCCAAAAAAAACCCGCTGGGAGGTTGTCTTGCGGGGGGAGAAGCATTACCCGAACTCACAGAATTAAAGGAGAGGCAGAGAGGCATATCTCCTGCCCTGTCAGTTAGGGGGCCAGGCTGGCTGGCATTCACATAACCCTTACACAGCTGAGTTGGGCTCACAATGCTGACGAATGTATGATAGCATATTGATGTGGCTATAATACATATGAGAGATACTAGTCACTATACATGGTGAGGTGATTAAAGGGTTTGCCTCCCAGACATTAAACACAGCACCATGTTCTTGGTGGATTCATAGGTCTATTTTACAAGAAACTACAGTTCCCTCTTTTGACACCTCTAACAGTCCTTTTTAATGTGATCAAATCGGGGGAAGCTGTGTCTTCTACAATGGTACTGACATCTTGTGAACCCATTGTTATATATATGGATTTCAAAGTCAATTCAAAAGTATTGACCAACAGATTTAACCCCCTGCTGCTGCCAAGCTTGATTGGAAAGAATCAATGCGATTTCGTCATGGGCAGTCAGGCCTGTGATTATGTTTGGAAAATATCCAACTTTTCTGATAGTGCACACAAACTAGGGGCTCCACCTATCCTGGTCCCAAGGACACCAATAAAACCTTTTATCGTGTGGGAAAAGGCTTTTGAGATGCGGTAGTGGCCATCTATGCATCCTGTTGGCATGTATTCCAGCCAGTGAATGGCTATTTGTACAACTGTTTCTGTTTAGAGAGGAGCTCCCTGCAGTAGTCCCTCCTTACTCCTTTGCTCTGGATCAGGGGGATGGAGCGGGAGAAGCCTTACACAGCCTCACTCTTTGCCACTGACATTTCATTATTTCTGACCAGACCAATGGCTTCCCACCTAGATTTACAACTTTTACTAAGAACGTTGAGCAAGCATCAGCATTCAACATTATTCTAGAGCAATGTGAGCTGCTTAAGATTACTCTCCTGCAGTCCCAATGGAATTCCCTTAAGTAAGTAATTTCCTAGAGAATGGGAGAGGAGACCTAAAAATATTCGGGAGTTTGCCTTACCCCAAATATGTCAGGCCTTTACGGCAAACCTCCCAAGCCTGCTGGCAAAGATCCGGGAAGACATACACTCATGGAACTTATTAGAAATATCACGGCTGAGCGATTAAGCTCACTTCAGATGAACGTATAACCTATTCCTCTATATGCTTTTAAATCCTGCCAATACCGATACCAGATCTGGGCCTCATCACGAGTTGGGCGGTAGCCATTAAATGCGGTGGTAACGCTGTTACTGCCACATTTAAGGGTCTGCCAAATCTCAGTCTGGTAGAGTTTACCTCCAGCTCTAAGCTGGGGGTAAATGCGCTGGAAAAATGCCAATTTCTGGGCGCAGGTAGCGCTGCACTATTAGCACGCGCTAATTGTGGCGACATTCCCTATTGGGTCTCGAACCAATGGGGAATCAGTAATTACTGTTACCGCCCAACCTGTGATCTGGCAGTAATAGCGCCAGAGGTTAGGATGGTAACGCAAATACAGTTGGGTGGTATCCCAGTCAGGATACCGCCCAACTCGTGATGATGCTGAAAGTACTTTTAACTTTGCAAAAGGATATAATGCATTCTTTTTTTCATGGAGCGAAACCCAGGATGGCCTAGCAAACTCTTTTTTACCACACATTTGAGAAGGTCTGGCAATTCACAATATTCTAAAACATTAACAGGCACCCCAACGCTACGGTGAATGATTCGGTGTACCCACTTTCTCCCAAAATATGGATGGGCATGGAAGCTGACGTGACTGGGCATCATTTGCGTTATATATTCTGTGTTTCTGCCTAAGAGAGCCCCTTTGCTCTTTACAAACTTCCGACAATGTTGGCTACTGTGAGGGATGGGACAAATTGGCATTATTTACTGGAACACAAGATCTACAGCAGCCTATAAGCAAAAAGCTTTGTGAGAAGCTGTGCAAAGGGTGATGCAAATTTGCAGCCCACGTGTTCAATGTGGATACAATTAAATTCTCTGATTGCAAAGTGATCTTTGGTATTGGAGAGGCTTTAGTGATTTAGGCATTAGTTATTACACCATAAGTATACAAATCATTCATGGAGATGGAGATCTCTTCCTCTCCATACACAAATCACTCATTACGAAAATCTATAATTTGTTTTCCAATTCGACATCTCCATCCATGGGAATAATAATAAAGGTGTGACTTAAGGGTGTGGGGCGAGAGATAGCTAGAGGTGAATGTAGGCAAATATAGGGTAGGGCCCATGGGATATCTGATTGTGTACAAAAAGGGGACCGATTATACCAAATGTTATATTAAGTCGTATGGAACACCAGATTTGTTAAAAGATTTGGTAAAGGGAAAATCATGGTTATGTGGGAGGAGGGGTTTTGAGAGGGCCAGATGTTTTATCCACATTATACTGGCTGTTCAGAGAGCTAGATCACTATCACAAGTTTCATTCTTGATGAAATAGCAGTGATGCCCAATGTCGACATAGAGTCACCACTGTATATCTGCTGGGTATGCCAATCTCACATATCCACCATCTTTGAAATCAAGAGATCTTATAAAATGTCTCGAGCTTCTAGGTTACTTATTGGAAGCAGATGGAAAAGAGTGAAACTCCTTATTTCACCTTTCACCTCTCTGGCACCTCTGTCACCTCCATCCTCCTCCTCTGTCTCCTCTCTGGCACCCCCTCCTCTTCCTCTCTGGCCCCTTTGCCACCTCTGTCTGCTTCCTCTGCCCACGCTCGGGCCCCTCTGCCGCTTCTACTGGGTGTACTTCACCTCTGTACCCCACTCGAGGAAGGCTTTCAGATGTGGCAACCTACTCCACATTGCCACTCTCAACTCTCACTCTGCTGTCAAACACTCCTCTGACATCTGCCACCTCCTCGAAGGCCATCACCTGACCTCGCTCACACCGAGACATGGTTCGTGGCCAGCTCTGTCTCGGGTTTTCACACTCTCATCCCTGGGGGATACAAGATCCTCTCTGAGCCCTGAATCAACTGGCCCGGAGGCAGAGTGGCCCTGATATTTCCTGAATGGTTCCCTGCTTCTTTCATTCCTACGCAGGCCAAATCCTGCTTCGAATGCCTGGTCTGCAGGCTCTCTATCTTTCCTGGCCTCTCACTAACTGTGGCCACCACCTACAGGCCACCTAGCCAGGTCGCCCTCTTCCTCTCAGAATGGGCTAGCCTCTACTCTTCTCTCTGTGCCTCTATCTCCCAACGTTTCCTCCTTGGAGACTTCGACATCCACATGGATGTGTCTAGTCTCTCCTCTGGGCTCTTCCACAACCTTTGCAACCATGCTACATTCTGGTTCAACACACTCTGCCGGACACACCTTGGATGTCCTCCTCTCCTCTGACATCCCACTCTCTAACCCTCTCACCACTCCTCTCTCTTGGACTGACAACTTTCTGCTCTCCTCCCACTTGAAACCTCTTGTCCCCCAGGCAAAGACCTCCCCAGCACTGCCACCTTCCTTCACGGTCATTCGACCCATGAAACCAGTGTCAGTGGCTGCCTTTGCCTCAACTTTCTCTGCTCTTCCTACTCCAACGGATGACTCCCACTCTCACACAACCCTCTCTAACCTGCATGTTTCTATCTCCAACACCTTGGACATTCTTGCCCGAGTCATGAGAATCTGTTTGAAGCCTACCTCCAAATGCAACTCTGGGTATGACTCTGACCTCGCTACCCTGAAACACAAGTGCAGAGTGGCTGAGAGGAAGTGGAGGGCTTTGGGCACATCCTCTTACAAACTGCTCTGCCGCCAGCTACAAAGGCAATACAGAATTTCTGTTTTCTCCAAGAAGAGGGTCCATATTCAAGCCTGCATCTCTGTGGCCTCTAGCAACACAGCATCCTCTTCTAAAAGAGCCTTCTGCCATTCCTTCCTGTCCGGCAAACTATCGCCCAATTTCTATCAATCCTTTCCTGGGCAGCCAGACGTGTGGAAATTGCTCTCATGAACACCCGAGAAGACCTCCTCTCTAATCTTAATTCCAGCTCTCTCTCTGTTCTCATCCTCCTTGACCTTTCCTCGACTTTTTATACAGTCAATCACTCCACCCTGATCAATCGAATCTGTGAAAACCTGGGCATCACATATCAGTCCCTGGCGTGGCTGAGCTCCTTTCTCCTGGACCGAACCTTCCAGGTCCAACTTGGGTCTGTTCTCTCTACCATCTCTTTCTCACATGTGGTGTCCCCCATGGCTCTATCCTCTCACCCTGGCTCTTCAATGTCCATCTGGCCCATCTGGCCCACCTGATCTCTACCTTCTCTTCTAACTTTCAGTGTTATGCGGATGACACTCAGCTCCCTTTCAGGCTTCCCTCAGCCTCTTCTCCTTACTCGCTCATCACTGACTGTCTTTCCGTGATTCAGGATTGGTGCACCTCCAACGATCTCTGCCTTAATTCCAGTAAGACTGAGATCATTCTCATTGGGACCCCTGCTCCCGCTTTCCCTCTCTCACTCTGGCCACCTTCCTGGGGCTCTCTAGCCTTTCCTTCCTCTGAGGCAAAAAACCTTGGTGTCAACTTCGACTCCACTCTCTCCTTCTCTCATCTCTGACAACAGGACTGCGAGACTTATCCTTGGCCTCAAGCCCTGGGACTGCATCTCCCCAGCCCTGAAGTCTCTCCACTGGCTCCCGGTGTCTGCAAGGATCAAGTTCAAGACCCTCTGCATTGTCCAGAAAGTCTTCTTGGGCCAAGTCCTTCACTATATCCAACTCTCTCTGCCTAAATACCTTCCTTCTAGAGCCCTACACTCAGCTACCTCTAACTCTTTTAAGGTCAGATTCTTCTCCAAATGGAAAGTGGGGGGTAGATCTCCCTCTGGAATGGCCTCCCTGCCCCTCTCAGACTTTAGCTGGACCACCTGAAGTTCCGGAAGCAGCTCAAGCCCTTCCTTTTTTCCTCTGCCTTCTCTCTCTCGCTTCCTTGCTAATTCGCCTGTCTGCTGCGCCGACTGGTTTTGTGATACCATTAGAGTCTCACTAGGTACCAGGCTCCTCCATGACCAGTCTTCCCTGCACTGCCTCCTGTCCTACTGCGGATTTAGGGGATGTAACCCCTCAGCCCCTCTGCCTCCTTGCACTTACCCAGAGTCGCACTGCCCTGGCTGCCCTTACTCAGAGCCATGTTGCCCTGATTGCACTTCCGTCTACCCTTCACTTCTGTTTGTCACACTTGCACAATAAAATTTCACAAGGGCTAGTAGCATCATTTATCTTCCAGACATTTAGACAAAGGGGGGAAAATGTACTTCGACTGAAACTGGACATCCTGGTCAGGTCTGGGGCGTGTTTCTTCACTATGGGTTTAATCCAGTTCCCTTTAAACAATCAGGGGGTTTCTGTGATATAGTAGATACTGAGGGGCCACTTCAATTATCAATGATTCAAGGTCAGTGGCGTTTGATGTATTTTTCCATTGGAGGTCTGTTAATATTTCCCCTAAATGACTGCTACTGACCATGCATTGGAATGTACCCATAAGCAGTTAGAGATGTGCTTGTGAGGTTAGTTCACCAAGTACTCTTTTACATAATGGGTTGAAATGGTGCATTTGACAGAAGCATTTTTAAAGAAAAATTAGGTAACATGGCCTACAAATAACTATTGGTTTTAAGCGGTAACACATGAAAACATCCAATAAATTGATGTTAGGTCACCAGCATTATACAAGAGCAATGTGTACCAAAATATATGCTGGCATTGCTACTGTGAGACGTATTTATGATGGGGCCCACAATAAATGTCCATATGACAAAACAAAGTATATGTTTATAATGTCTCTGTTCACTATGTATTCCAGCACTGCCCACAAAACACTTAAAAAAAGCTTCATGGGAGTGCCAACAATGTGTGCCAGCATGCAACTGTAAATTACATCTTCATGATGCCTCTGTCCTCAGTATAAGCCAGCATGACCTTGTAAAACACGTACTCATGGGGGGGGGGATATCAACATATATGCCAGTATTGCCACTCAAAAATGTTCATGATAGTGCCTACAACATATGCAAGCATGCCCCTGTAAAATTAACATTCATCATACAGCCATTTCGGTACACACACACACACATTTCATAACAGTGAAAACATGGATGCATGCATACAAACATATTTAGTTTTTTAAAAGAAGTACCATCATTACGTGCAGTTATCCAGCATTCACTCAGATCTGTATACAAGGCACCAGGGGCTTCAGGAAGGGGCAGGGCAACACACAGAAGTCTAACACGGCAGTGGGCGTGATGGCACCCATGGAATAGTGTAGTTAACAGAGCTAGATACCAGAGAATCGCTATGCAGGAGCAAGTTGGGGTTTTCTGTTTCAGATCACACATCCTTCATGGCAAGGAATCACTAAGGCAAGCAGATCATTTATTTTAAGAAACAGGGCGCAAGGTGGCTGACTCTGGAGGAGCACTGTGAAATGGAGGACCGGCCCAACACGGGTTCTCTATTTAGCAGCTCCTTGACACTTTGCTTAAATACTGTAACCTGTAGATGGAGGAGTTTGTCTGCCCCATGACAGAACCCCTTTGGACAGCAATGATTAGAAATTAGCACACCCAAACCTCAGTCTGACCTGCTTTCTTTGTGTACATTTCCAGTGAACCAGAGCATCCTCAAAGCCAAAATAATGATTACACACACCCAGCAATAATAGCTGGAGAGGCTTGCATGTCTATGTCAAGAGGCAGAGATTCTGTGAGATGTCCTGCCCTGAGACATTCTATGCAGACTCATTTGGGGCTGTGTCCGAGAAGTGAACTAAATCTTACCAAAATGTAATCTAGTCGAGGAAACCCTATTTTAGTTGCAGGTGTTGGATTAGAGGTTTTAATCAGGTTTTGTCATTGACTCACATTCATGTAGGAGAAGTAATGAGAGCTAGAAAGTTTTGTGCTACTACATTCACACAAGGAACATATTGTGGGACTTGCACATCAAGTATTATGCTTCCTCTTCAATTTATTCCTGTCTTCAGCAGCTTCAACAACAAACACATTTTTTTGGAACTTCCCATATGGGAAAGACATATTTTTTTCTTTTTCAGCCATAAAACTACATTTCCCCTTTATTCTAGGCCAACTGTAGTCCCAATGTCCTGATCATGTGATCCTAGTACTTCCACTTCCTGTTCTCTCCCTCTTCTTTCCTGCTCTGCATGCAGATAAGTAGCATTTTGTCTTAGCTGCGTAGAATATGCATATATCCAGCTATATACTGTGTAATAGAAGTGTGCACAATGAGCAATAAGCATCTGCATCTGAAATTTAGCATGATGATGAGCGCGTGCCGTGATTTCAGATAACCGTTATACTAGTTTGTTTCAGTTCGGAGTTGGTGGCCCCTGCCGCATTCACGGCACACTTGGGGCTCACCGTCCTCCGCAAACACTCCTAAGATGACCCCCTCCCTTGAGAAGGAGGAGTCATGCTTGTGCGGCCAGTGCGAGACTCCTAGTATAGCCCCCACCTTCGGGGGGGCGGATCCAAGCTTGCATTTGCCAGCTGATGTGCTACAGCAGCACGAGAAGAGCAGGAAGCTAATTGGTAAGAGAGTGCCCTCACCCCTGGAAGGGAAGAGCTCGCGCCCAGCGATAACGAGACAGAGCGCTCGTACACCATTTAACGTACTCGCCTGGCTCCGGAGAGCAAACAATACCTAAAATAGATTACATTTCACCTGCAGAAGCGGGAAGAGAGCACCGACGCCCTCGACAGCAACAGCAGGAGGGAAATAATGCTCACAGATCCCACAGCCAGATATAAGCTGTTCCGTACTGAACATAGGGAACATTGGCTTGAAGCATGCTCAGCAGGACAAAAGGTACAGCCTCAATCTAAAACATACAGTGAGTTAGTGGACGTGCCACTACACCTGATCAGGTATTTTAAGGCACATTACAGCACAAGAAAATGACAGGAGCAAGAGGCAGCCTATTCTGAGGATCTTACCTATATATCTTCCTTGTAGAGGCAGTGGCTCAAGGGCTGAGACCCCTAAAACTAAGACTGGAAACCACTGAGACATTTCTGAGCCAGAAAGAGACCGGCAGCATAACAAAGGAAGCACGTCTACAAGGGTCACACCAGAGGACCCACAGGGTTGTAAGAAGACCCAGAAGAGAGAGAACTCTTCTGACCCCCCAGGCAGAACCAAAGACCCCTGAGGCTACTGATATGTTTATGTGAGAAGTTATCTGTGGAGGTAAGGTGGTGGCAGAGGACATTGTGATCGTCAAAATCGAATGCCGTGGAAAGCTCTAGTAGTAAGAGCAGTGCAGGGTCTCTGGCCTCATCCACCTGATTTTTGAGATCGAGTAAGGCAGTCTCAGTGCATGGCCTGGGCGGAACCCATATTGTCATAGCCCAAGGATTTTGTTCTCTTTAATGAAGAGTTGAATTTGTCAGTAGGCAGCTTTAACTAATATTTTAAGCAAGAATGGGACCGTCGTTATGGGTCTGTAGGTGTTGGGGGACCAGGGGTCCAGAGTAATTCTTTTTTAGGAGCAGGCAAACTGTAAGGGATTTCAATCAGGCACTCACCCAGGTCTCGCCTAGCATGTAGCATGCGATGAAACCCTTATTTATTTTTGTCTATAAGTTCAATATTCTGAATGATATACTACTCATATCACACCCATCTCAAAATACCCCCCAGGTCACACTGAACCAGGAATCAGGCTAGTTTGTAAAGGTAAATATGTATTTATTTGTTTAATATTTAAATCACACATAAGTTTAATATATATATATATATATATATATATATATATATATATATATATATATATATATATATATATATATTACATGGCCACGGTAGTGGCCATGTAGTTATGCTTAAATTGCTGTTTCCATAGGAAGAGCACTTTTTGGGCGGCTTATAACTTCGCTCTCCCTGGACGGATCCTCACCAAACTTTGCAAAAAAAGTAGTTGGGTCACTCTGAATTTTTTGCAAAGTTTGGTGAGGATTCGTCCAGGGGGGGAAAAGTTATAGGGGGGGTCCCAAAACTTTGTTTTTTCCCATAGACTGAATGGGAAAAAACTTTGTACACGGCTACAGCCCGAACCGCTGGACGGATTTACACCAAATTTGCGGCAGGAGCGGCGGCCTGGTCCCAAAAGCGTGCTTTTGTAAATTTGGTGTAAATCTGTCCAGTAGTTTTTTAAAAAATGACCAAAATGTAAGGCAAAAGAATTAGTGATATCTGCGTTCGCTTCGCGGACGGACTTCCCTGTTCGCTCCGCGGACAGCACCCCGATTGGCCCATGGGCTTGCGTCATGTCCGCGGACATGCGACGTGTTGGCTGATTGGACGGCGAGGGGCGTGGAGCGCATCAGATTTTCTGTGGCGCCCGCCATCTTGTATTCGCAGTCGACCGCGTACAGCGCAGTGAAACGTGGATAAAAAATTGTATTTAGTGCCGTGTGTTGGTGTGTAAGAGTGTTTGGGGAGGGTGGGGGAGTATGAGATAGGTTCAATGTTTTGTTTTTTTATGTGCTAAACCTATTTGTTGCGTTCGATTTGTCCGCGGAGAACACGGCTGTTCTGACATTTTGTAAATAAACTAAATGGTGGGGTGTTTAGAGGACGGAGTATGTGTCATTTTTGTTCGCAAGGAAGGTAAAAATGAGCTATGAACACTCGCGGTGTACTTAATTGTTCGTAAATACACAAACTGGGGGTGTCCTCAGGACGCTGTCCGTATTGTAATCTGTCTAGTTGAATGTGTTCTAAGAACACTCGCAGTGTCCCGAAATGGTTGCAATTACACAAAATGGGGGTGTTCTGAGAACGTTGTTTGTATTGTTCGTTTTCAGGGTGAAAGTGTTTTAAGAGCACTCCTTTTGTTCGCTAATAGTACAATTTCCTAGGGGCGTCAACCGACTTTTTGTCCACTAAAGAAACGATAAATCCGGCTGGTGTGCGCCGACATTATGTGATAATCCTACGACTGGCGCTATTGACCTGGCTGACTTGCTTTTGCGACACTAAATCATATCTCCCGCCCCTAAGCCTGATATTATGAAAGCATTCATATTCCCCGCCTCTCTCCGTGACGTTACAGGGTGCGTAATCAAACGCGCCCAGTCGTCTCCAGTACTACGCGACTTTACACAGAACCCGGAAGACAACACACATTATGTCACAACACAGCGCGCCACAATTCGGAATATGAAACTGTAATTTAAAAGCTAAGAGCAAGATTGTAAATGTTGTAAAGTACATTTATTTGACATCAAATGTTTAGAGAATATTCAGCAATTTGCATTTGTCTTTGTTGTCGATCCGCAAAAGTTCATGTTGAGACACGCGATGTTCCTTTGCGGTACAGAGAGTGTTAGATCAGCTTACAACTCAGTGCGCCACAATTCGGAATATGAAACTGTGGTTTAAAAGTAAACAGCAGGATTGTACATTTGGTAAAGTACATTTATTTCACATGAAATGTTTAGTGAATATTCAGCGATTTGCTATTGTCTCTGCTGTTGATCAGGAAAAGTTTATTTGGAGCCACGCGTTGTTCCTTTGCGGTAGATAGGCTGTTGGTTTATGATAAAAGCAGTAAATAGTCGCTCTGATAATCGGAAGGTTGCTCCAACAACAAGCCAGTAGACCACTCTATTGGTTGGTATGTTGTTTGTAGCCGCTAGTACTGCGTAAGGGCATATTGGTCCTTGGCGATTGTCCCATAAAATGGTGAGGGTCATGAAGTTGCATATTTGGACTTGCACCTGGCAGTTGAAGACCCCATCCGCTGGAGTCTGTAAATCGTGACATAGACAAAATGGGGCCACGTACCTGTTTTAAAAAACATAAATTAGTCTCACCAGCCGATCTTCATTAAAAATCATCATTTTATTTATTAGGGCGTGAAACTATTTGCTATCGAAGATAGTGCAACAGAGTATGTTAATAATAAAATAATAAAATAATAATATTTTCCCATTCATATAGCGCTAAGAACTGTGAGGTATGTAAGCGGTGCTTATTATTAACCACGGTGTGTGGTGCTCATTTATCGACCACGGAAGGATGAAAGGCTGAGTTTCGCCTTGCCGGGATTCAAACTTGCGTTAGCAAGCTGTGCACGGATGTCAAAGCGAGCGCTGTACTCGCTGTGCCACTTGACAGGCTACAGTGAAGTGGCACAGCGAGTAGAGCGCTTGACCGCCTATAGACCGATTAAATTATTTCTATTAACCCACCCTGTGTCGTTGTGATAGTGCGCGGTAGAAAACATTATGCCACTTTCAACGAACAAGTTCAACTTCAGCGGTCTTTAATGCTACGCTATTGTAATTATATTTGGTATAAAGTAATCTAAAGGGTTACTTACAGTACAATTGCAATTTCCATTGTCTACGAGTGGTGCAGTCCCAAAATACGACTCCGCGTGTGCCAACAATCTTTCGCATAGTGATATAATATATAAAAGTGGTTTCGTTTCAGAAATTTCATCTTTATCTTCTCTTACGTTTTAGCAACACTCCTTCAGGAGAAGTCTTTCATCACAATCTCTGTCTGTCAAGGTCAAAACACAATACAGCCTTATAGTCTGCTTCGTGAGCCTCTCCGGGGCCCGAGAAAAAAATGGAAGCAGCTGACCTTCACTGTGAACGAGCATAAATTCTTACTTTGCAACATTCTGTGTAAAGCCATCTGTAGAAGTTGTTTTTTGCACGCCATGTTTGTATATTGTTTGCGTGATATTAAAAAAAGTTTGTTTAAAGGACGTTATGGTTCTAAGTACAGCCGAAAGACCCCTGAAAATAGCAAGTTATGGTAAGCTATGAAAAATAACTTGCGCCACCACCATGCACTGCTAAGACTAACACCCAGGACATCAAAGATGACATTGCAAATGTCATTGATGAAATCACTGATGACATCACATGTGTATGTACTTTTCATGGAATTTGTGTACTAGGGATTTTTATTATAATGTTCTGAAAAAAGTGTCAAGGATATTGCAATAAATATCATACCGTTATTAGTGCTTTGAACGATGCATTGATATAAATAGCATTGTATTATGGGATTCTATGTAGTATACTGAGCTACTAATGGAGAAAGATAGCATTGTGTGCAGAGTACAAGATAAAAGTATAATATTTGTAATGTTAATATGTTGAATAATGAAATGATAATTGTCCTGGAATGTTCGAAAATTCACAAAATGGGGGTGTTCTGAGGACGTTATTCGTATTGTGTGATTGCTTAGCTGTATGCAATGAGGGAATGGCACAGAGAGTAAAGTGGACGCCGTCCGCGGACACCGTGGCTGTTCGTGGACAGGGTGTGGTACATCTGGGTTTTTCCAGGAAATCCAACATGGAAAGAAGACTGTACGGATCAGCCAATCAGATGTCGAGGTTGTGGATTTGTGTTGAAAGAGACTGTGTGTGGTGAAGATGGCAGAAGTGGAGAAAGTCAGGGTGTTGGTGCTCGGAGATATGTTTGTGCATGGTTTACAGCAGTACGCTGAATGCATGCTTGTTGCAAAGAACTTTGATGTGAAAGGAGTGGAGGTGGTGTGGAGCACTGTGCCTGATTGCAATGTACAGGGAATTGTACAAGTTTGTGCGGATATGGCCACGATGAACAGTCCGCATGTGGTAGTTTTGCACTATGGTGCTTTCCATTTGGGCAACGTCAGTGCCCCTTCTTTGTTGGCTGATTTGGAATGCTTGGTTCAAGCCGTAATGAAGATCCTTCCAAATGCGAAAGTATTTTTTTCTGGATTACTACCCAGGGCAATATGGGACAATAGTTCAGTTTTTTGTCCTCAGCAAAACATTGCTACGTGTGTCATCAACCGAGGCATGTGTGCCTTCATGCTTAGAGCTGGTATGTTCTTCTGTAACAATGAGAATATTGATGCCAGTAATGCTGTTAATTTTAAAGAAGATGGCATTTCTTTATCTTTTACCGGAAAGGCCTTTCTATTTTGGAATGTAAGGGTTGCTTTGGAGAAGGTTATGTGAAGATTTTAGGAGTAAAGTAAGAAAAAAAAAACAAGAAAAAAAATATAAAATAACAGGTGTCTGTCAAGCATCTGTAAAAAAAAAAAAAAACGGCTCTTTTCAGAGCCAACCTCAAAGGGGAAATGGGGCACACTATTTAAATTTACATTCACCACGCTCAGATTTTCGATGTGTCCGCGGACATGGCGGAAGTCCGCGGACATGAAAATCACTATAAGGGGGTTAGTATGTTCTATGTTACATGTCAGGGATATTATGGTTAAGTTGTGCTACTAAAAACCTATGAAATTCAGTGAAAAAACTTTGTTAAAGGGACGTTATGGTTAAGTTGCGCTACTAAAAACCTATGAAATTCAGTGAAAAAACTTTGTTAAAGGGACATTATGGTTCCAAGTAAAACCGAAAAACCCTTGAAATTCGCCAGTTATGGTAAGCTAAGCAACCATAGCTCGCGCCACCACCGTGCACTGCTAAGACTAACACCCAGGACATCAAAGATGACATCACAAATGTCATTGATGACATCACTGATGACATCACATGTGTATGTACTTCTCATGAAATATGTGTAGAAGGGATTCTTATTATGTTGCGTAAAAAATGTCAAGAATCATTGCAAGAAATATACCCTAATAAGTGCATTGAACGATGCATTGATATAAATAGCATCCTATTATGGGGTTCTATCTAGTATACTAAGCTACTCATACAGAAACATAACATTGTGTGCAGCGTACAAGATGAAGGTATGATATTCGTAATGTTAATATGTTGAATAATGAAATGATAATTCTTTTCTTAATAGATTTTTGTGTACTGTGAAATATGTAATACGTAGCTAATAAACCCATGTATTACATAATTGCATTACTATAGACAAAACACAAAGACACAAGAACACATACCAATATGGGTATATACAGGGAAAGTGAAGTTAGCAAAAAAGCACAATTAGTAGCAGAAACAATTCATAACCTAACTGATTAGTTTCATGCAAATAAATGATTGCTCTGTTTCAAAGCTGCTATTTACCCTATGTATATGTATCACTTGATGTGATTGGACCCTAAGGAAAGTAGTGTGAGTACAATGTATACAAATATGACCATATACAGGGAAAGGACAGCCATAAAAAAAACAGAACTATCAGAACGTGCTCATAAGTCTAGTGATTATCTTTATGCACAAAAAGGATTGCTGTCTTTCAAGCTTGCGTTTTCCCATATGTATATGTTTCATATGATGTGACTGTACTCTAAGGGAATTACTGTAATAACCTACTAGAAGGATATGTCTACAAATAAAATAAAATTCTTAGTTTCTGACTATTACTGAAGAAAACCATGTGGCCTAGATATGTCAGCAAAAGAAAACATAGTGAGCCAGACATGTGATGTCATCAGTGATGTCATCAATGACATTTGTGATGTCATCTTTGATGTCCTGGGTGTTAGTCTTAGCAGTGCACGGTGGTGGCGCGAGTTATGGTTGCTTAGCTTACCATAACTGGCGAATTTCAAGGGTTTTTCGGTTTTACTTGGAACCATAACGTCCCTTTAACAAAGTTTTTTCACTGAATTTATATATATATATATATATATATATATATATAGGACAGCAATCACCAAGGGGTGACAATACACTTCAGAAAATAAGCAAAGCAATTGAATTCACCTATAATGATGCAGCATAGAAAACACCGGAAAAAGAACAGTTTTGTTTTGTGCACAGATAGTGTTTAGGTTAATATTTCCCCCTGCAAAGTACTGAAGTACAAATGAGCAATCCTACACCAATGTGAGTAATCAGAAGGTAATCAGGAATGAAAGACAATGTCTAGAGTTTATATGCCAGCTTCCCTCCCCCAACAAGAGAGAAAACCGTGTTTTGTCAGATGACACTTTTAAACTGACAGGTGAAATGGCTTTGTATAATAAAGGCAGAAGTGTTCAAAAAGGCTTAAATAGATAGAAATTCTAAGGAAAGCAACTCTAAACAAGTCCTAACACACATGAGCTATAATACAAACAACAATATGCACTTGAGATCAGGATGGGATGGAAGAACCACTTTGAAATGGGCAAAAGACACATGTAACTTTGGCTAAAATTGCGGCAAACTTTTATGATGCTATATTCAAGATAAACGGGTCAAATACACTATTCTGTGATGCAGTCTCTAGTTGTGGATGTATCCAGGGTTTTAGATATCAGTGAGAGTTGAAATTGTGTTTCTATCTTTAAAATTTAAGAAGTTATAGAGGTTTTAGTGAGAGGCGTTTTTGCAAAATAGGAGCGAAAATGAAAACAGAAATTCGATTTTAAAAATGACAGATAGGTTTTATTATACTATATTAATGACTATGAAAAAGAGCATGCCACACATGAAACTTCACAGCTACGTGGCCAGCTCAACCAGTCCGTGGTGGATACTCAATTTCTGTGATTTAATTTAGTTATTCAAAATCACTAGGGAGTTATGGGTTTGTAACAGAGATGAGAGAAAAATCAGCACAAGTCTAACAATACTATGGTTCTGAATTTAAAGATGGGATGGTTGAGATTGGGATAATACAATGCAGATATACTATGGGTCACTGTTCTTCCTATTCATACTTACAGTCCTTTGTAATTAAATTGGACTGTCAGCTCTGGTCATTGGGTGGATAAGGTCTACCGGCAGCAGGGCACCTCCAGAGGGATTGGATCAGCAGTGCGGTTCTGGTCAATTTTGGACTGCGCCTCCGACTGGTTTTGGAAGGGCCCTTCTGGTCACTGGACACGGCAGATTACAGGATGCAAGTTTCAGCGGGCAAGCCTTAATGGTAGCAAGCCAAGCTGAATCAGAATTATTCTTTTAAGTTTTGGAGGTTTGCAATTGGGTCAAGCTAGCAACAGTTCAGCAATGCTGAGTCTGGATTCTGCAAAGAAATCTGGATCTTCAAAGAATTCTGCAGTCAGCTACAAGATGAAGAGTTCTGGAATAAGGTGTGGCACGACCATCTGGATGGGTTCTGGAAGCAGTGTGTCTATGTGTAGTGAAACCCTATATTTATACGGTCAACTGCCATCCCCCAGTTTATAGTGTGGGCAGAATTTCAAAAACACACCCCCATGGTTGTGAGTAGCTACAGGCATGTGATTTGTCCTGGTTGGCGGTCTGAACAGAGCTGTCATCTTTATGACAGGATTTAGTAACTTCCACATTGATTTTTACCAAAACATAACTTTTACACAAATGTACATTTCTAACATTATGTACCCTAATAAAATTGGACACATATATTTTATATTCAATTGTCTATATTCACATTCACTCCCCCTCTTTGTGCGAGCTGTCTTGGTCATTCTATGGATTTTTATCAATTTTAACTATAACGGTTTGGATTAATCATTTCTAATTCGGTACATCTCTGGGCGCTGATCAGTGGATCATGTACACACAATTTCATGTTTGCAACATTGATCGTTCTGCTACAATGCACATTTTTTTCATAACTTTCGTCCCTTAAAAGGTACGAGTTTCATCAATGTCTTCAAATCACAAGGCTGAAATTACGATAATGTCTACCAATTTTCAGATGTATTCCTCCTTCGGTTGCTCAGTTAATGAGTTCTAAACTTTAATCAAACATAAGGATTAAACATCAAAGTTCTCCTTTGTAACCTCCCCTTCTCAGGTAGAAGCTGTCCAGTCTTTTGATCGGGGGGGTGGGTGTGTTCCCTTCCTGGAGGGGGAAGGTCCTGCCCCTCCTATCAGAGGTCAATGCTCAGCCTGTCCTTTGTTCTTTGTTTCAGCCCCAGAGGAATGTCTAATGTGGCCTGATTGTTCTCCTTATTGTCAATATGCGGGAACCATTAGGCTTCTTGGTTTCAAAGAAGTGTCAAGCTGAGATGTCAACTTTCCCATGCCAGGCTGTCAGATCAGAACTAAATAGTGGATTAGCTCCAGACTGGGTTCCTTTAAATTAAAGTCTTTTCATTTTACATATAAAATATATGATATGATATGATATGGCATTTGTAACGCGCCTATACACAAGTGTTTCAAGGCGCGAACTCTTATATCATATCATATCATATCATATCATATCATATCATATCATATCATCATATCATATCATATCATATGGGGGTAGATTCTTTAGCTTGTGATGGTTCAGGGAGAGAGGAGTTAGACAAGATTTGTGGAGTAGTTGTGATTTTGGCTTGAAGGGTGTCCAGCTTATTGAGCATGGCAGCTTGGAGTTCATCACACCAGGTCTTGTCTATGGTGATATTCTGTGGGGGGGGGTTCGAGGAGGGGATCTCTAGGTCTCTAAATATGGAGAAGATTTCTTTAGTGTTAGATTTAGCACCCAAGATCCTTGCTTTGAAAGCGATGGCTTTGACCTGGATGATGGCTTTTTTGTAAATTTTAGAGTGGAAATGGAAGTCCTGCTTGGCTGCATCCGAATGGTTAGTTTGCCAGAGGGATAGTGCAGCCTGTTTTTTGGAGAAGAGTTCTAAGAGGTCATCAGTGAACAACGCATTGGTGTGCTTGGTGGGTTTGGCTTTCCTCGCTTTGAGGGGAGCAATGGGCTCCACAGCTAGCTTAATAGCAGTGAGTATTGTAAGCTATTGTTAGTGTCTCAGGATCATTGGAGAAGGGGGGCTTGAAGGAAGGGCCTTGTAAGTGCGGTAGTAATCTATCCGCAGTGAGCTGACGAGCGCTTTATGAAGATTGCTAGTGGAAGGGTAGGCGTGATGTAGGGTGTTTTCTTGTGGTAGCGATGTTGAACTGGATGACATGGTGGTCCGTCCACATGGCCGGTGCATTTGCAGTAATGGAGAGGGGGCTGTTGTGTTGGGCTATCCGATCCAGGGTGCGAACTAGAGTGTGTGTGGGTTCGGAGATGGTGTTGGTGAACCGTAGAGTCCCAAGAGCAGTGTTGAGGGACTTTGCTGCGAGATCGTTGGGGTCGTTGAGGCAGAGGTTTAAGTCTCCTAGGAGAATGGGTTTGGTTGATTTTTTCAGGTTGTCTGGGAGGAGGTGTGTAAGGGCACACTGAAAGTCACCAAGGGGGGTCAGTGGGGTGGTAGACGAGGTGAATGGAGATGGTGTAGTTCGGCGAGAGGTTAAGTTTAATAAGGAGTTAGTCACTGTTGTTGTCAATGGTTTGGTTGGATTTTCTGATGGGAAGGGTATCTCGTGCTATGATGGTGACTCCCCCTCCTTTGGCAAGTCAGTCCTGTCTTAGAACAGTGTACCCTGTTGGCAGAGCAAGGGAGAGGGCAGGGCCGGAGGCTTCATGTAATCATGTTTCAGTTATCAAGGGGAGGACAAGGTTTTGTGTGATGTCGATGTCATGAATGTGCAGGGCGTGGGAGTTGATGGACCGCCATTGATGAGGGCACAGCTAAGGGGGGTATTTTGCATGGGGAAGGTGGAGTTAGATCTGGACGTTGATGGTTGTGGATTGAGGAGGTCGGGGTTGGTGGTGGAGGTGCAGTTGGTGTGATGATGGCACAGTTCTGCGCCTTGCAGGTAGTGGGGATGGCATCACTAGTTGTGGTTATTGGCAGGGTCATATCAATAACATGGTTTCCTATAATGGTATTGGCACCATTACATACAATGATATTAGCATTTCTAGATTTGGCATTTGTCAGGGTCAGATCAACAGCTGGTTGCTTATAGTTGTGATGGCATAACTAGATATTGCATTTGGCATGGTTACATCAATAACATGGCTACCTGCAGTGGTAATAGCATAATTACCTGCAATAGTATGGGTATCAATAGGTTTGGCATTGAGCAGGGTTTCATCAATAACATGGCTACTTACAATGGTGTTGGCATCATTGCATTTAGAAATTGGTGAGGTTATATCAGTAATTACGGAATTAAAAGTAGCATAGGTTGAAGCCATATTCATTTCATTGTCACTGGTAGCGGTGTTGGCCTCACTCAGTTTGGTTAGTTCACAGTATGGTGAGCACTATCCTTTAGGGTAGTGTAGACTGGGTCTGCAACCAGTTTCTTATTGCCAATTGGAAAAGTAGTAGGGGTGTAACGGTGGAGTGGAGTCTCTGTGAAAGCCTTAGTGCAACTGATTATTGCAAGCCGTGTAGCAGTATGTTGGGTAGCGGCATTAGCAGAGGCACATGACGTAGAGTTAGTTGAATTTTGTGTAGAGCAACAGGCGCAAGGTTGCAAGAGGTATTGGGTTGCAGTACATCTATTATGTGATTGTTCCATTGAGCAGCAGGCGGACAATGTTTTTGCTGCAGGTTTGTGGATGAGGTATGGATAGAGAGTAGGGACGTGCTTTTCAGGAAAGGCTCGTGCAGAAAATCGCTCAGACTGCTGCTGGGCTCAGCTCTCGGTCAAGGATCAGGGAGGGAACGGTGCTCACCACAGGTTTTAAATATGTACGACTTGGGGGTTGGGGCATGCACTGCACGGTGGACATGGGTGGAAGTCCTGCAGGCAAGGTGTGAGTTTCGGTAGGCGGGGAATGCTGGAGAAGTGGGATGCAGTGCAGTGCGAGTGCGTGCACCGAAGTGTGCCTTTCTGAGGGGCAAAGAGGGGTATTATGCTCTTTGATTTTATGCAAATCAGCCAATAAAACTCACGGCCCAGTCTGAGTGTATCAGGCTTTCCATCTTGGACAGATAACATTCTATTAGAAAATAATTCATATGGTTATTTTAGTTTTGATAATTTGATTTGCTCAGTAGAAATATGTAATGTTCTTATTATGACCACAGTATATTCTGGAAGTGATCATTAGAAGTGAAATTTGTAAGCAGAACTACTTTGCATTCTTAATACAATTAAATAAGTTATTTGTTAATAGATACTTTTGGCAAGAATACACACCACATGTGTCTCAAATGCCCTTCTTGGAAAGTGTTGTGCTAAAATTAAAACAAATTATCTGTTACTGCTTTGAGCACCAAGTCAATGTTTAATTTTGTGTGCGGTCCACAGGTTGGTGGTGCTGCTGAACCTATTCATTTGTTACAGGTATGCATAAACACTAATAACTAACAATGCATAGAACATATTAAAAACAACCAAAGACCAGAGCCTGGTCCTCTGGACTCTATCAAGGTCTGTTAGAATCCCAGCACCCTCTGCACTGGCTCTCCACAGCCCAATCTCTTTCCCCTCTGTGGACATGTGCACACGTTGGTAGTGCCGTAATTCCTGCAGGACACATAAACACAGAGTATGGGCCTCATCATGCCTTTGGCAGTAACCCTTAAATCCAGTTATTACCACTGGATTTATGGGTCCGCCAAATCAGGACTTTGGCAGATTTCGCCCCAGCTCTTGGCTGGGGGGAAATCCGCCAAAAATGTGCGCTATTACCACCGGTGGGAAATCCGCCGGTGGTAAGAGCGCAAATTTTCCCCATTGAGCCCAATGGGGAATGGGGCATTCCTGAATGGGCTCAAAAGGGGATGGGGAATTACATTACCACCAAACTCGTGATCCGGCGCTATTAGCGCTGGGGAGTTTGGCGGTAGGGCTAATACTGCCAAAGTCATGATCAGGCCCATGTCTACACATAACAGGCTGCTCCCCAACTCAGGGAATGCTTCTGTAGCCGCAGCTCTCATTCATCTGTTAACCTTAAAAAACAATGTACCCCCCTTCAAGATATCTAAACTTTTTCTGTGGTCATGCTGCTGTCAGCAACACTCTGGGTGGCTCTAGTAAATGCAGACCTGACAACACGACTCTTGCCCACAGAGCGTGAGACAGAGAAAAAAGTAACAATAAGAGAAATAGAAACAAAGAGAGAGAGAGAGAGAGAGAGAGAGAGCTGGAAACACAGAAAGAAGAAACACAGAGTGAAAAGGCAGAATGAAAAGAACGAGCTAGAGAGAGAGGGAAAGCAAGAGAGAGAGAAAGACAGAAAAGAGACAGAGAGAGGAAGATGGAAAGAAAAAAGAGAGATAGAGAGAGAGGGAAAGAGAGAGGGGGGTCAAACAGTATATGTTATTCAGGGTTTACTTAGTTGATATACCTTGTAGAAGCAAACAAAATCACATTTGTTAAACTTTGTGCTTGGCGTTCTCTTCCACCTTACTTCTGGGCAATGACTTTCCACAACTTGTTGTTCCGCAAGGCTACATACATTGTTTATATAAACAACACATGCTTCAATGCAAATTATGTTTGGTATTTGCCTGCTCTACTTTCCAAAAAACTATGAGAAGCATGTAAATATACACAGTATTCCACAACAAATATGAAAGTAGAATGAGCAATCATGGCCATGCCCTGTATGCCTTTAGAAAGAGATTCTCAGCTTATATGCTTCATTCTCCTTTTTAAAATATTATAATGAGCTCCATTCTCAATTTCAAGAACTAATTTGCATGTGTGCCTAATTCCTGCCACCCTAGTGCTTTCAGCTGATAATAAAAACCAAATTATGTGTCCTCTGTCATATTGGGCAGTACATAAATTAGTATATAAAAGTTAATTATGCCTGAAACAAAATGTTTCACACGAACATAATTTCTTCTCTCCCGGACCTCAACAACAGCACTTAAAAAGGATGTGATTCACCATGGAAAATAAGTAAACATCATTTGAAGAAGTAATTAATTGTTGTTTCAATTTGCTATCATAGATAGCGAGTCGGAACTTGTTTACAGCAAAATCATTACCTCTTGGTTAGATTCGGAATTTATGAATGCCAAGAAACTTGCATTGTATTTAGGGTTTATAAAGGGTGGCATATCAGTTTATGTATTGCAGCGATTCATGGAATCACGTCACTTCTCCCCATGGGGGAGCTCTTCCCAGTGAGCCTAGGGAGGTGAGGCTGCTACCAATTAGTCCCCAATCGGAATTGTGGAAAGTGGGACCGCACATGGAGAGACTTTCCTCATTGGGGATAAGGACACCCGTTCCGTGAAGAAACTCCCTAACCACTTTGACCTTGGGACCAAGTCCTTGTCAGAAATGCTTGAAAACACACCTATCTGTTATGGTAAGGCTTTTTCTCTATTTGATCTTTGAATCAATATGACCCAGACAAAGAAGAATCCAAGAGATCTGAAAAGTAACAACAGTCTGTTTGGATATAGTACTGAGAAGAGTTGGCCCGAAGGAGGCAAAACAATCAGCTCAACAACTGATCATCATACTGAGAAGAGTTGGCTCCAAGGAGGTATATAGATCATCTCCACCTCTCATTATAATACTGAGAAGAGTTGGCCTCAAGTAGGCCTAAAGATCACTTCAACAACAAAAAAGAAGGACTTAAACTCTGGGGAGGATCTGATGCCAGGAAATAAAGAGTGAGAAAGGACTAGGAAGATGAGAGATCGCCCAGCATGAAGCTAGCCTAGCTCTGGAAGTTTGAACCTGGGATTGCAGAGCTGCCAGGACGCGGATCCCCATTGTCAGGGACGCTGAGGAATGGTCAGCAGAGCACGACATTAGAGGCTAAGCTCCTGACCAACTGAAGAGACAGAGAGAAACTAGCTGTGGCATGACCTCGAGGAGGTGAACTGTGTTATCCAGCAACTGTGCAGAGCCATGTGGTTTAAGTCTCAGTGGAGACGCAAGGACGAAGCGGGGAGTGGAGTGAAGAAACCAGGAGACGCTGTAGCTATTGGAGCCAGCCCAATTCCCCAGCAAGAACCAGTGCTACATTCTAGACACACTCCAGGAAACAGGAACAGCGGGAGACTGGTAGTGGTTTGCAGGCATTCCAAAGTCCAGAGAAGCTCAGGAGGGATCTCCCTCATCACAGTAGTGACACCCAAAGAATGCATAGTCCAGAGAAACTCATGAGTAATCTCCTCCATCACAGTAGTAATACCCTGAGAATCAAGAGTCAAGAGAAGCTTGTGTTAGTCAGAATCACATGCAGTACCCTTTGGGAACACTACATGCAATTAAGACTACAAGTACCAGTACAAATTCACCTTTGGTACAAGCCTGCACTACACAGTAAAGTGGTAGCGATGGCTGAGCAGCCAGACTTATCTCAAGAGTTGAGTGAGCAGTAGAACAAGTTACACATAGGACCAACACATACAGTGGTTCAAACAAACACTTTACTCAAGGTTTCTTGGTAAAAGAACATACATTTATTTACACAGTCAGTTTGAAAACATTACACTAGCAAGAGCAGCTCAATATCATATACTAATAACAAGTTCAGCTCCCCCGAAGTGGGAGCAAAATGGCACTTCAGAAACTTTAAAAAGGGGTAAAAAGACAAGGTTATAAGAATACTTTCATGGGCAGGGCAAAGGGTTTCAATAAACTACAACCAGCAATTCAGTAGTTCATAGGCCTGGGCCAAAGTCAATGGTTCATAGTCTTTGTATAGGATAGCACAGTTCTGATAGTAAACGGTTAAGTCTTTGGCACGGTTTTTAGAAGAATTTGGCTAGGCGAAAAGTTTGGCGAAGGTGTAGGGAAGGACAAGCGTTCGAAGTCAGGAAAGTTTCACAGACTTTCTCCATGGCCGAAAAGATTTCCAGACCGCGTTTGCACAGTACCTTTGAAGTGAAGAAGAGCTGTAGCTGAGGCAGGTGTTCCTGGCAATTCGAGCAGATCTCACTGTTCCTGAGCTTCAGTCGTGCGGACAAGAAGGAGGATGTCGGGAGGTTCGTGCACTGCCCTGGGATGAGGCCACAAGCTTGGCAAAAGGTTGGTTTAAGGTGTGAGTGCCTTAAAGACCACAAACTGGTAACCTTCCCACCGGCTATCTGGTTTTCCACAGCACTCTGCAGAAAATGCGACCAGGAGGGGACCGCGTCCAGGCGGCTTACGAGTTGGTTGTTTCCACCAAACTCAAGGGAAAAGGTTAACCTTGAAGGGCTTCTCTGTCAATGGAGTTTCAGGCAATTGGGACCTGCAGCAGGGCTTCACCAGTCGTCCAGGAGGTGCAGCAGTCCTTGTCCTTCAGCTCCTCTTCGGTTCTTTCGTTCCTGTGGTCGTCTCTGCTTTCCAAGTCCCAGAGACCTGCTTTTAAATAGTTTTCCCCATTCATTCCAGCCTGGCTGTCACTCAAACAGCAGGGTGGCTGTCCTTGCCGGACAGCCAGCTGGACAATCACGCCAGAGTGCATTCAGGTCTCCTAGGAGATTAAGCACAGGGAGTTTTGGGCACCTCCCTCACATCCTGTCCATCCCAGACACTCAAACGCCAGAGGATGGCTTCAGCACTGAAGCCTGCCAAAGGCCAATGAACAAAGGGACCAAACCTCCTACCTCATGTCCAAGGTAGACCACTTTGCTCAGACCAATTTGACATGTACTAGCCTTTATGGTCGGATGGGCCTGCTCAAGAGCATGCAAAACATATCCTAAGTGGTCAACACGTTCTTTGCAAGTAGGGCTGAACACTGCAATGTTATCCAAGTATGCCATGCAGAAGTCATCCATCCCATTCAGAACTTGATTAACCATCCTTTGGAATGTAGCAGGTGCATTCTTTAGTCCAAAAGGCATTACCTTAAACTGGTAGAGGCCTGCTGGGGTTGAGAATGCAGTTTTCGCCTTGATATGGTCTGTCAGTGCTATTTAACAATAACCTGAAATGAGATCAGATGTACTGAGGTATTTGGCTGAACCAAGTTTATCCACCAGTTTCTCTGTCCTTGGTAAGGGTGGGCATCAGTCTTGGTGACTGCATTAAGAGCTCTATAGTCGACACAGAATCTCAACTCCTTGGATCCTGTCTTTGGTACTAGAACAACTGGACTAGACCATGGACTTGAAGACGGCTCTATTACCCCGAGATCAAGCATCTTGTTGACCTCATTCTTTATGTAGGATCTTTCATGATCTGACATCTTGTAGTGTCTGCTTTTAACAGGTAAACAGTCACCAATTTCAATATCATGCTGGCCCAAGGGGTCAAGCCTGGTGATAGTGAAAACATGGAGGCAAACTGATTAAAAAGAAACGTGCACTCATCATGTTGTTCAGATGTCAAATTAGAAGATAGATTAACTCCTTCTATGTTCTCATCTAAAAGCGGGCCTCTCAGCAGGTCAGGTAGAGGTTCACTCTCCTCCTCCTCTTGAGCTGAAGCTAAAAGCAAAGCTCCCACTTCAGGTCTTGAGACATAAGCTTTTAGACAGTTGGTGTGAAAGTCTCTGGAAGCCTCCTTAGGATTGCCTAAGTCCACCAGATAGTTGACCTCTCCAAGTTTATCCACAACCTTGAAGGGTCCTATCCATTTGTCATGGAAGGCCCTCTGCCTTGTAGGTACCATATCGAGAACTGGCTGGTCTTGAGAAAACTCAACCATGTTGGCCTTCTGGTCATGCCAATGCTTTACCAGAGCCTGACCTGCTTTCAGGTTATCTGATGCTTCTGCCATCATGTGTGACATTCTCCTCCGGAAACCTATCACATAGTCAGTGACTCTCACTGGCTTGGCGGAAGGAGCACTCTACAACCCCTCCTTAATCAGGGCCAAGGGGCCCCTAACTGGATGGCCATAGAGAAGCTCAAAGGGACTAAATCCAACTTCCTCCTGAGGGACTACTCTATAAGCAAATAGAAGGCATGGCAGTAGAAGGTCACGATTTCTCCTAAGGGGTTCCTCTAAAGCACCTATCATGCTCTTCATTGTACGGTTGAACCTCTCAAGAAATCCATTGGTCTGAGGATGGTAGGCAGTTGAGAATGTGTAAGTTACTCCACAGTTATTCCACATGGCCTGCATGTAGTGGGACTTAAAATTGGATCCCCTGTCAGAGATTACTTCCTTAGGAAAACCTACCCTGGTAAAATACCAAGTAGGGCCTTAGCAACAGCCTGAGCTGTAACAGTCCTCATAGGTATGGCTTTAGGGTACCAAGTAGCATGGTCTACTACAACCAGGATAAACCTGTTTCCTGAAGATGCTGGAGGGTCTAAGGGACCAACAATGTCTATCCCTACCCTCTCAAAAGGGACGCCCACCACTGGGAGAGGCACTAAGGGTGCCACATTCCTGGATCCACTTTTGCCAGAGGTTTGCCAAGTGTGACAGCTCCTACACAACTTATCTACATCAGACCCCAACTTAGGCCAGTAGAAATATAAAGAGAACCTTTTCTTAGTCTTCTTAAAACTTAACTGACCAGCCAAAGGTATCTCATGGGCTAACTGTAGGAACTGGAGTCTGCTTTCAAGAGGCACTAGAAGTCTTCTGTAATCCCCTGGGATAGACTCAGTCGGTTCACTGTAGAAGAGGCCATCTTCCCAGTACAACCTATGCTTCCCTGGCTCTTGCCCATCCGGCTGGGAAGCTACCTGTTGGTGAAGACTTTCAAGAGTAGGACACTCTCTTTGACCTCTGCTGAAGTCTGTCCTACAGGGTCCACCTTCTGCCAGTGAAGACTGCAGCTCCGGATGGTCTGCAGGATCCGGATCTCCAACAGGGGCAAGGTCCTCTTCCTCAGCAGCCGATTCGGTTCCACACACTCAGCCTCAGCTGGTGGAGGAGTCACAGGTGTGATTTTGGACAGTCTTCTCAAGGATGTCCTTGTTGGTAGCACAGGAGTGCTGGCTGGCTTCTTCCTGGAGGTTTTAGGTTTCTCCTTTTCCTCTTTCTTTTTCAAAATTGCAGTCAGTAAGTCCTTGGACAAGGAGTTATATTTTCTTCTATAATCTCCTCTTAAGAGCCTTGTAAGGTACTCTCTCTGGCCTTCCTAGTGTGCTCATGTTTCCTTTTGCTGGGAGGCCTGGGGGTGCTTGATACAACTCAAAGAGTGTTTAAGTCATTCCCAAACAGGACTCTCCCAGGTACTTCACTCTGCACACTTACAGGTATCTTGACAGTCATGTCATTGCACTGGATGAGATGTGGTAACTGTGGAAGCATTTTGGAAGGGCCTCCAGCAAGCATAGTTAGGTATTTAGGTGCCTTAGCATCATCCTCTTCCTTGAAAAATGATTCATCAACTACAGTTATGCTGGCCCTAGTGTCTCTGATGGCAGGGCGATCCTAGCCATTCACAAGAACACTGTTTTTGTAATACTGTTTAGTATTATCTGGAATGGAATTAATTGTAGACATCTAAGTTCTGTTGTTCCCACAGACCCAGGGATACTAAAGAAACACTGGCTGAGACTTTCATGGGTTCCTCAGCCAGTAAGTGAAAGTTTCCACTTGCCATTGGTACTTTATCCTCTGGGGAAAAGGCTAAGGAGATAGCGTGGATCCCTGAAGGTTTACCCTTACATCTGGGATCCCTTTCACATGGTCAGTTGACCCACAAGCATAACATTTTCCAAATGTCTTTATGAATTGGGGTTTGTTCTGACCTCCTTCTGGTTTGGCACCAGGAGGTAGACTAGCCCGATTCGGTTTCCCTTGTGGCTTACCTTTGTTATGTTTGGAGCCCTCTTTTGGATTGGAAGTATTGGAATTCTCTTTGGTATCCTTCTTGTGCTGCTTCCCCTCATCCTTCTTCTGAGTTACCCCAGAATCCTTGTGAGTAGCCCTGTTGGTAACCCACACGCCAGCAGCCCTTGCTAACTTCTTTGGATCCATTTCCTTAGAGTCGGCCAAGTGCTGTCTCAGCTCAGGAGAGCAGGCATCATAAATAGATTCCAACATAACCACATTTATCATAACTTTATAAGTGTTAACTCTGTAACCCTTGACACATCCATCTAAGTTTTTCAAACATTCAGTCATTGAGGTAGCCCAAGGGGTACCATCATGCTTTTTGAGGGTTCTAAACCTCTTAAGATACTGAGAAGGGGTCTTCCCAAATCTAGCTATCAAAGCTAGCTTCACAGTTTCATACTCCTTGCTGTATATATCCCCCAACTCCATTACCACATCAGTTGTAACAGGGGGTAGCTTAGAAAAAAGCCAAGGAATCAGCTGATTCTCTGTAATGTCTTGAATCCTATGGTTATATTCAAAAGCAGCCAACCAATCCAAAATATCAAGCTTTACCTCATACATACTTACTGCATCTTTGGGTATGCAAGGCCTATTAGGCCTGGAAGACCTAGAAGACCCTGGGAGAGAACCAGTTTCAATAGACAACTTTTTCATTTCAAGTGCATGGTTGAACTCCATTTCTCTGAGTTTAAGTTCTCCATGTTTGCTTTCAATTTGAGCTTGGATTCTTTTAAATTCTAACTCAAGTCTCATACTTTCTAAAGAGACAAATTCAGGACCTGATGGGGTCCCTGTGGTCAAAGGTTGGGGTCTATGTGCAGTTAGAGGTAAAACAGTGCCTCATCTAACTCATTCATAACATTAGAGCTGGGCTCTGACATATTATCATCCTCATCAAGATGTCCCACATTTGCTGCAGGGGTGGGGATTTCAGACCCATTCCTCAGACTTTGGTATTCTAACAACTTTTCTATCAGTTCAACCTTTTTGCCTTTTACAGTGAGATTCCTAGCTTTACACATATCTCTCAATTGATCGACTGTTACAGTGACTAGGGTCTCCTGTTTGTAGCTTTCCCTATCAGTCGTGATAAAACAATTGCTTCTCTTGTGGTGTTTAGTCTTTTGAGGATTATTTGAACAAAGGTAAAAGTAGTTTAGAGGAGGTCCCAGACATGGCCTGCACCCCTTACCCTCATTTCGAGGTACCAGGAGCCTACTTGCGAAGGTATGTGATGTATGAGGAGCAAATGAACCAACAAAGAGCTGCACTGGGACTCTGCCCAGTATACATCAGAATACCTGTTGAAGTGCCCATAACCAGACAACCCTGGGCAGCATGGTAACCTATCAGACAGCTGTACCAGCAACTGATACGAAACGAAGAGTACCTACAGACGTTCCATGAAGAGACCCAAAGAGCCCTAATGGAAGGCCAGTGGGAATGACTCAAGGGCCTGAACAGACTTGTGAATGAACAAAAGCACCTATCGAAGATAGCACGCCAGAGCGAGTAACTACGAAAAATAAATGTAATGGACACAGAGAAGAAACAATGTTAAAACGTGAGGAAATGTTGCTACGAGACAAGATGGGAGCAACCGAACTGTCAAACGTGTGTAAAAATACTTGGAACGCAAGAGGCAAAAGAAACGATACTGCTTGCAATGCTTAGTCGAAGATTAGAGCGGCAAGCGCCAACCATATATCTACCTCAATAAGGCACATTATACAAGTGCGACTCCATTTTGTAAAAGCAGAAATGTACCCAGGCTGCCAGAAGCCTGACAGGCCAAGTTTCATAACCCAGCCAAAGGCAAGAGAAGGAGTCGAATCGAAACTCAACAAAGAGCGGCTCATGCCTAGGAAATCGAGGTCAACCAGAAAAAGGGAGGAGAGCGTCAGCTAACAACACTCAAACTTCAGAGCGTACCAGCCTGCCTCATGAAGGTCAAGATAAGGGGGGCCCATGCAGGTGGCGAGGCTGAAACAGAATAAAATGTACTAAAAGCTGGAAACTGAAGCAGATTCATGGTGAACTAACACGTGACCAGCCAGGCGCGAAGAAGTACCACCGCCTGATGTCATCCAGGACCCGAGGATGCCATAACTTTTCCTGATAAGAGACTACAGTTTCGAGGCCATCCTTAGGCAACTAATTGACACATATCCCTAAAACACTGATTGATGGAAGGGAGGCAGGGTGAAACCTGGTAAACCAGGCACCTGGGTGTCCATTCTGTATGCTGCTAATTAAAGTGGAGATTTATGTCTAGGGGTGTAACCTGCCCAATCACAATGGACCAAGTTATCTGGAGTTCTATAGATAGTAGAACCAATAAGACGTTGTACTTGTAGTGACGTCAGTCACGTGTAGTGTAGTGGGATGGGCGTAGACGCCCACCCGATAAGAGTTATTCAATCCGAATGCCCTATTATCATATACAGATATAGCACCTATACTTAAGTTACCTTTCCTAACCAATTATATTGCATGTCGAGTTTTTGTAGAGTTAGACATCAATGATGACGAATATTGCCTATAAGAATTGCTGTTCAACTGAAGTTCGAGGAAGTCGGAGCGAGGCAGGTGATCGCAATGCTGCTGATTTCCATTAGTTTCTCTGATGTACTTGCCATTAAATGGACTTCCCTTTGCCAACTTACTGAGTCCTCATTATTGAGTCGTGTTGGAGTAAATTAATCCTGCACCCCCTGTCCTCACATGGTGCAGCTATATTGTCTTACAAGTTCTAGAGGGTGAGCGCTGACCTATGGGCCAGTCAGTGAATTCCTCTCCTCCTGAACACTTGGTAGTGTGAGGATGGTTTCGGCCATTAATTATTGATTATATAATACTAAGACACCTTAGACCGACGGCACAAAGTAACTCCGGGCCTTCGGCAATATCACAAGTCCTTTCGCCATTCCGGCTGAGTAGATTGAGAAGCTCCCCGTGGACAATGATAGAGTAAATCCATAAAAAATCTGCAGTGGGTCTGAAGGAACCCGCCTTTCCAAGCATAACCCTTCTCATTCCCACGGGCAGCCAATCGGACGAAAAAACCTTAAAAGGCTGGAAGAGGAAGGGGTGGTGATCCCGAAGTTCCAGACAGGAAAAGATGCGATCGGTGAGTGAAACAACAAACTTGTTACTTTGGCAAATGTCGTGTAGGCATTAGAGCCAGTAAGTGAAAGGTAATGGTGGGTGGCGGAGAAAAAATTAAATAGTCAGAAGTAGAGAAGACTGTATATATATATAGGGGGTAATGACTCAGGCATAAGAGATAAAGAGTGGATACCAGGGGGCACATGAGCTAAAAACGTAAGGATTACCACGGGGGCACCTGAGACAAAAACGTAAGGATTACCAGGGGGGCACATGAGATAAAAATGTAAGGATTACCAGGTGGACACCTGAGATAAAAACGTTAGGATTACCAGGGGGGCACCTGAGATAAAAACATAAGGATTTGCCTTATTCCTGCGCTTTAATACATCGGTCAGAAGAAACGTGAACTCAGAGCCCACAGTGGGGGGACAATTAGGCTACGTCATCAAAGGAGTTTGTTTAAATCCCATGATGGGGTATTGATTAGAAGGCAGGTGTACGTATGACCAGCTGGTGTTCGTCTAGTCTGTCAAGTGTCTGTAATACGTGTCTTGTTGTATGTCAAATGTAAAATATTTGTATTAATGGTTGTTCGGAAATGCATTTTGGCTTTACGCGATTCTGTAACTAAGAGGGAATCGCCATTGGATTGATGGGTTTTGAGTAAATTGTTGGTATACATTTTGGCAGGAAAAGATTGGATTGGAGCTTGCGTATGTGCTGCTCGCTCATACTATTGGAAGGTTAAAGAACTGTATAAATACTGTTAGTGATGAAATTAAAAGTGGAGGAAGTTACCCCGCTTGCGCATTTGTGCAAGCAGCTACCCAAGCATGCACCTAAGCTGAAGAAGTATAGCACAGAGTGGGTTAGGGGTACCGCCCACAAAATGTTCATGCCTTGGCCACAGAATGGTTCCCTTTCTAAGGCTGTTTTACAGCACATGACGACCTTCCTACACGCCACATATACAGGCAACAAGCTAGAGAAACGACTTGCTGTTCTACAATTGTGGAAGATGTTTGAAGAAACAAAGGTGGAAGAACCACCCACAGACTGGATACTAAATGTATGTACGGAGGGGGGTGAGACGCCTACCGCGCCACCAGCACCGCCTGAGACAGTCATTGAAGGGAGTAAAACAGAGGGGCTTTACCCACTAAGAGAACTTAATGCAGTCACAGGGTATAGCAACCCTGCATATGAGTCGCCTACTTACAGTAGTGATGATAATAAGGGAAAGGAACAGGAAAACAATATTGCCTCCGCGGTCTCAAGGGACAAAGAGAGATGCGAAGATGAAGGAAATGATTGGGCACGGAGTTGTGCACCTCCAGATAAGGAGAAAGAGGGAAATAAACGTAAAGGAAATGAAGTTAGGGTTGATGTGATGGCATTCGCGAAAGACGAATGGATGGGAGGTCAGATATTACTGAAGTTGGATGGAAAAGGAAGTGATGATTTGAGGCCAAGGGAGAGGTCTGATGAGACGCAAAGGAGAGGGAGAGAGAAAGAGATGGAAGTAAGGGATGAAAGGACAAGAAAGAAAGATAGGCTAAGGCGAGAACAACTATATCGCGAAGAGCAAGAGAAACAGCTCGATCGCAGACAAGAGGTAGCCTACGACCGGTACAGACAGACCAAGCAAATGATGGAAGAAGAGCAAAGGGTACGTGAGAAAAGAGCGAAGAGACGAGAAGAGGAGGAAATTAGAAGGGCAAAGGAATGTAGAAACGAAAGAATGCAGAAGTAGTTAAGGCTAGAGAAGAAGAGAGGAAGCGCAAGGAAGTAAATGAGGAAATGGAACGTAAGCGCAGACAGAGGGCATGGGATCTTGAACATCTGGAGCGGGAAGTTAAAAAACCCAATCCTGTTGTAGAATGGGAAGACATAGAAGAATTCTTTCCTGCACACGACTCGGTGCAAGGTATAAGTGGGACAAATATTGGACTTCGTCACCAGAAGCATCGGGTAAACGATTGATAAAATATATGATGAGATGGGGCTAGAGCAGATATCCGACGGGGGAACGGAAGATGAGCGCTTAAAGAGCACTCAGCTATATGACACTGAGAATGTCACCCGAAGTAGTGGGATCAGGGGACTGCCCCTAGACAGGCTGGAGATCAGGCAGAATGAAGAAGATGCAAGGAGTTGCGTAAACTGGGATCATTCAGAAACCGACTCCGGTGGGGAAACGGAGGACGAGGCACAAGAGGAAGGGAGACGGTGCGAAAAACGGCTCACAGGGGACCGAGGGGTACGATGGTCAGACACTAGCGGGTCCACAATTAGGACACCGAAGTCTGCCGCGCAGTCTGGCCGACAAGAACGAACATCCCACGGTCAGAGGGGGGCGGCAGCACCTACCTATGCAGACAGATTAAGGGCATTGCCAGGAAGAGGGCACGGCGGGAATGCCACCCCAGCGGTAGACAGAGGAGCTATGAGGAAAGAAAAGGAGGACTGTGCATTCCAATTGCCGTTGCTAGAAAAGGAGGGAGCAAGACCACAATATATTCCATGGCCACACATGGACCGAGAGAACCTTAAAAATAAGCTTCCAATGCTGACATCGGGAGCCGAGAAGTGGATACATGATTTAGAGAAAATGACGGGGGGTGTTACCCTAGCTATAGGGGACATTAAGGGTCTCCTAATTGCCATACTTGGTGAGAGAGCAGATGATGTATGGAAACGGGCAGTCTAATCTAGGGTGACCCTAACTAACACCTCCCATGATGGAGCGCCATTTAATAACTGTAGAGCAGCAGTGTGGAAAGCGCTGCAAACGCTATATCCAGACACTTCTGATATGGGGGCTATAATGACTCAGAAAATGAAAGAGTCAGAGGATCCGTTGATTTATAGCCAGAATTTTCAAGACGCGTGGGTGCTAGAAACGCATGAGTCTTGGACGAATTCTATCCCTGTATTCTACCACATATTATGCCAGGGGTTGCCTGAACCGGTGCAGAAGCAGCTCAAAAAGTTGGTAGGAGTAGAAGTAAAACCATGGGCCGAAATACAGTTGACAATTGCACATTACTGTAGATTGCTGCAAGAAAAGAATCAGAAAAAGGAAGCAACCCGTAAGGGTGAGGAGGCAAAGCTGGTGCAAAAGAAACTCTCAAAGTATGCTCTTGAGGGAGCCATGCTGACAAGCAACTAACCCATCGCAGAACAATCAGGGTAACGCAGGATTTTACCAGAGGGGAAGGGGTTCTCGAGGAAGAGGATGACAGAGTAATCAGGGAGGGTTTTGAGGTAAACAGGGAGGCTTTCAGAATAATTCAAATGGCTTTCAGAACGCGCAGATGGGCGGTCCAGCTATGCCAGATGGACAGATGGCCCGACCATCGCCCGTGTGTTGGCTGTGTGGAATGAGAGGACATGTGGTGCGTGTGTGCAGAAGCCAAGGCATGTAGCAAAATAGCCAAGGGATGGGGCAGGCATGGTGAATCAGCCTGCCGTCCCGCAGCAGGGCACTGCACAAAATCACACAGTGCAGCAGCAGGCGCCAGGCCTGCAGCAAGGTGCACAGCAAGTGGCTCATCCCCCGCACATGGGGAACGTACCGTAGGGACAATCCCAGCAGGCACCACCCCAAATGTCACAGGGCACTAGCTCCGGAGGGGGAGTCAACTCTGGGGCTGGGGGAAATCAACAAGTATACAGTGGGCCGAACTTATATATGAAATAGGACAGCTCACGGGGGACTCTGATGTGTTCTATCCTATCAGTGACACCAGACCCTAATAGGGAACCTAGGGTGAATGTCGTCATAGGGGGTAAAGAATATTCCTTCTTAGTTGACACGGGTGCGATGCGCTCGTGCATACAAGAAGGCAAGTTTTCCTTGTCCGGCGAGGCCATAGATATTCTTAGAACGGTATAGTGTGCTCCACTCCAGGAATGCATTATTCAAACGTGTGCGAAATGATCAGAGCATATTCTGGACGTATAGCCATGAGAGCTATAACATTAAAGCCAGAGGTCTTCGCATATGGGGTGCGGGTGCTCATGGCGGGATTGCCAGGACTCGCAGATAGAACTATGAGGACACCTGATGAGTTTTTATTCAGATCCAGAATACCTAAGCACGAAGAGGAGGGACAAGTATTTCCCTTAATGATACAATCTGCCGCAGTGCGAGGGAAAGTGGTACTGGTATAAGGATACGATGACGAAGGAAGACAATGGTGCGCTATTATCGCCATTGAGGAAGGGTATCGAGTGACAGACGTCACTGACGACGATCTGTTCGAAGAACACCCTGACCTGGAAGAGACGAGGGTGGCAGTAAGTCTTACATTTTGGGTCAAAATGATCAAACGGGAGGTGCCACAGAGAATGATGTTGGCGCTGATACCTCCAGAATACTTTGATGACGACATGGCCCAAGTGCCTGCCGCGGTATGGACTGCAGGGCCCTATAACGTAGGCCTCCTGAAGGGGGCAGGTGAAGTAAAAATTAAACTGAAACCAGGAGCAATTTTACCACGAGCACGACAATATCCCATGTCCAGAGAGGCAGATGAGGGGATCGCAAAGACCATTTCCGCCATGATGGAGCAGGGCATCCTAGTGACGTCAGAATCACCATGCAACATGGTTTTTTACCCTATCAAGAAATCAAAGGGAGGGTCTTGGCGTTTAATCCAAGATTTACGAGCATTAAACGATATAGTTGAAGCCGAATTCCCTCCAGTCCCTAATCCATCTACAATTCTGTGCAACATACCAAATGAGGCAAAATATTTCACAGTGATTGACCTGAAAAATGCGTTTTTCTCAATCCCGTTGCACCATGACTCTCCAGATCTGACGTCATTTACTTTCAGACAAATGCACCTGAAAAGCACGAGGTTGCCACAGGGGTACTGTGAGTCTCCATCCATTTTCAACAGAGTCCTGCAGATGGACCTAAACAATATTGCAGTAGACAGTGTTGTTTTGCAGTATGTGGATGACATTCTGATCTGCAGCACCACTGAGGAACAATGCAGGCGCGATTCTGTCCAGCTACTGATAATCCTGTCTGAGAAAGGATACAAAGTTGATAAGGAAAGTTACAATACTGTCAGCGAGAGGTGCTGTACATAGGCCAGCTAATCTCACACGAAGGGAAAAAGATAACCCCAGAAAGGGCTGAAGTTATCATGAACACGGCTAAACCACTCATGATAAAATAAATGCAAAGCTTCTTAGGCCTGTGCAATTATGTCAGAGCATGGGATTTTGACTACAGCTCGTATACCAAGCCCCTGCTTCAGGCTTTGAAGAAAGCCCAGGCAACAAAAGGAGAAATTGAATGGACTGAGGCAATGGAGAAGGTTTGCAGAATTTAAGGGGAACATTTGTAAGGCCCCAGTTCTCGGGATTCCTAATTATGCAGAGGAATTCTACCTGTTCTCACACTCTGATGGTAATGGTATGACGGCAGTGCTTGCGCAGCGAACCTCGCTGGGGTACAAGCCCCTAGCATATTGCAGCGGGAGTCTGGACCCGGTCATAAGGGGCCACTACCCATGCAAACAAAATCTAGCTGCTGCCACGTTCGCCATTGAGAAGGCGTCATCTATTGTGATGGGGTGCTCCATGACACAGTACGTCAAGCACTCGTTATTCGCCATACTAGAGAAGCCAAAGGGCACGCTGACATCACAGAGAGAATCTGCCTATGAGGTGATTATCTCCAACCCATCGATCAAAATAGTTCAATGTAAAACTGTGAACCCTGCTACATTCATCGCTGAGCCTGTCGCAGAAGGAGAACCTATACATGACTGTGCGAATTATGAGGAATTCTATGATGAAATCCCCAGGGTAAAGGAAATGCTCTGGAAGGTGGAGAAATTGTGTTCATTGACGGTTATTCAAGAATCAATCAAGAAGACGGCAAAGATATACAGGCGTCGCCATGGTAAAACACCTAGCGAATGGAGAGTTTTGAGTACTCGTCAGTGCACGGATAACGTCTCACTGTTCTGCGCAAGCTGCAGAACTGTTGGCGCTGATACTTGCCATTGAGAATCATGCAGACCAGGAAGTAACTGTGTACAATGACTCAGCCTATGTGACATCCACAGTACATGCAGGTCTAGCGTGCTGGGAAGGGAGGGGATACCTCCGAGCATACGGCACGCCAGTGCAACACACAGCCTTACTGGACAGGTTGATAAAAGCAGTACAGCTCCCAGTGGGCATAGCGGTCGTGAAATGTGCCACCCACACCAAGGGGACAGATTTCGTGTCACGTGGAAACCTTGAAGCGGACACGGAAGCCAAGCGCATGGCATCCAAAACTGAAACAATCATGGACGTGGAGGTGGCACGTACCCATGAGAGGATGATGGTAGCGCGAGCCACACCTGAGGCCTATAGTAACATGGGGCAGACTCAGCTAATGGAACTCCAAGTTAGGCACCTCAGGAAGAGAAACATTTGTGGAAGCGTCCAGGGTGTTCTTTAAGCACCTCTGAATGGTTTTAGATGCAAGACAGCACTGGTAAACCAGCGATGCCTGTCGCCCTGCTAAAGGTAGCATTAGAACAACTACACTACCCCATCCATATGTCAAAAGAAAATATTGCTGCAACGCTCGCAGAAGACTGGTGCACACCGAATTTAGCAGAGCATGTTGCATTTTTCATGGTGAACTTGATTATCTGCCAACAGTTCACCGCTGGGCACCATTAAAAGTAGTGAGAGGAGTTATCCCCCGGCCGAATGGGCCATTACAGTACTTGCATATCGACTACGTCGACATGATTCAAGTCTGCAACAGGTACTGGTATTTAATTGTGGTGGTGTGTCCATTCTCTAGATGGATAGAAGCAGGTTCCTGTACACACCCAGACGATACCTGTGCTGCCAAATTCCTAGTGAGGGAAGTGTTCCCAAGATGGGGGGTGTGCGAAGTAATGGGATCAGATAACAGGGCTCACTTTGGTAATGTAGTGTTCGAACAGATCAGCTTGTTGCTTGGTATAAAGCACAAGTTCTCATCAGCGTATCATCCGGAGGGGAACGGAATATGTGAGCGGCTCAACGGTCTGTTAAAGGAGAGGATAGCCAAGTTGAGGCTCACATTAAGAAGGGATGGCTGCACTGTCTACCACTGGCATTGTATGCACTTCAGAACCAACCCGGCTCTGACCATCATCTTACGCCGCACAAGGCAGAAGGATGAGGACCCCTCTCACCCCCCCGAGCTAGAGATAGATTGATGCCCAGCCAACTAGAGAGGTGCTGGGAACAGAGATGCAGGAGTACCTTAACTGTATGACATCCAGCGCCTCTGTCATTTCAGGCCAACTGCAGCGACGGCGAAAAGGGGACAGCACAGCACGACTTATTCAAGATCCAGCTAACAAAAAAGTAATCAGGCGGCTGCTAACCGTCATCGCAGAGGTTTTCGCTGAGTTACCAGAGCATAGTGAGAAGGTCACAAATGCTTCCACCGCAAACAGACATTGAAGAACTCACCTTCTCATTGTTCTTCCGCATAATTGAAAGTTGCCCTGGACTCGTTGGAAGAACAACTGATACCCATACATTCATCAGGAACCCAAGACATATCGAATGTATAAGTCAACTGTGGACCAAACTACACAATCTAGTGGCAATCCATGCAGCGGTCCAGCGCAGAGACTGTGTGAATCAAAAGAAAAGCTTGTGATCAGGACACTGCCAAACAGGGCAAATGTCCCTATTACCCGAGGACACCTGGCTGGCACAGAACGTCCTGTTTAGATTAGTCACAGACCATCCAGAAATGGTAGAAGGCCTGCAGATGTTGACGTCGTCACCTTCCTTAGAGATCCGGCCAACGCCCCACACATGGGCACACTTCTCCACGGTATAATGCTCCAAGTGGAGCTGTCCAACTTCCAGCTAGGATTCCTAAGGAGATTCCAGTGAGACTTTCCGCCGGGGACAGATCAAGGAGACAAAGACACAGGTCTTCATTCTTCTGGCGAGGGCAGATCGAGAAGAGCAGAAAAAAGGATTACAACATCTTGTTCCTAGTTTATTATTTTTTTTTCTTCTATTTTTCTTATTATCCTTTTTGTCATCTTTCCGCCGTGGAGCATATCGAGGAGAGAGACACTGTTCTTCAACTTGTCGCCAAGAGACTGAGCGAAAGGAGCTCACCCAGTCCTTTTTCTTCATTTTTCTAATTTTTCCTATTTTTTTATATATTCACTTTATTTTTATTTTTGTTTTTATTTTTACAACGTTTTATTTTTGTGTGATTTACAGCAATTCCATCTGTTCAGCCCTTCGCATTGAACAGATTCCAGCATGTCCTCAGGGCCAAGGCAAATTAGAGGAGTGCACTGGGATTTTGTCTATCATAGAGATTCAGAATGAGTGTGATGTGTTAAAGTTGTTAGCCTGACCCTTTTATATAGTCTAGCACAGGAACTGTACTGAGTACCCAGAGACTACCGTCGTCACTCACATGAGGGGGGACATTTGGAAGTCACTCATCACTTAATAGTAATGAACTCTCAAACTACGAGACCAGAGCAAGTGAAGGAATAAATAACTGACTATGAACTAATTCGAAATGGGGGCCCAGAACAGTAACTTGGTTTTATCCCCAACAGAAGGACGCCCCCACTTCCCTGGAAGAAAATGCTGCAAATTGTCGTTCCGAACGATTATGTGTATATGTAGAGTTATTATTGTTGTTTTCTGTCATTAACAATCAGAACTGCTTTCTTTGTTGGTGCACAAAGTGTCCCAATCACAGTGCACCCACCAAATAATGAACGTCTGGGGCCTACAAAAGCACCCAGACCCTATATAGTCATTCCAGTCCCAAGAAAACCTGATGATAAAAGTAACGAACTAAAATTAAATGGAATTAGCAGTAATTTAGACACATTTGAGGTCACAAATGAAGAGAAAAGCTAGAGACAGGGTCAGCACGGAATGAATGACAATGCTGCACTGACCACTGCATGCACCCACAGACAGGATGCACAAGGGCAAGTGTCAATGGCTACAGGGCCTCCAACGAAGGCAGCAGAGAGGGGGGGGACTGCCTGCCGAACAATCAGTTCTAGAAAACAGTGGAAGTAACCAAGAGAAGTCAAGTGAGAAACCCAAGAAAGAGGACATAGCAAAATCCCTCGAAAGAACAGAAGTAGCCACAAAGGAACTCACAGAGAAAACACAAACGCTGATAGATTATTTATTCCCACTCATAGTCAGAGCAAAGAGGAGCTGGAACATAGAACTGCAGAGACTATAACGACAAGCACGCCAGCTCGAGCACTGCAAACAAGCACCAGATCTATGACTCAGCCACACGTTGAGGAGATGGTGAGACAATGGCGGCCTGAGAACCACAATGAAAAACTACAAGAGGAGAGGAAGAGAAACACAAAACCTTCTCCTACCACAGCGATGCAGTCAAGGCAACCTGCTCCACTGAGACACCCAGAGAGGAAAAGCAGCACAGACACATTTAGAGACATAGTCATAGCAAACTACAGAAGAATGCTGAGAATCAAGAGAAGTCCGCACGAAGATAACAATGAACTTAATGATTACCTGGACAGCACATCCCATCTCGGAAACAACATATGGTACCAGCACATGAAGGAAGTAGGGTGAAGCCAGTCGGAAGGAGAATGCTTCGTCTGCGCTCTCCTACCACACAGCATGGGAAAATCCAAGATCTTCGTGCTGTAGAAATTGATGTCCCTACAGCACACTGTATGTCACACGTAGCAATGTGCAACACCAGAGGACAATTTATGGGAAGAGACGCTTCACTGATATGGGCCACCGAAAAGGACTACCCAGACGAAGATGGCTACGTGCAGGACATTAGAACAAGAAACAGGGCGCACACCAGGAATCACATGATCCAATACAAGAATCCTGACGTCAAAGGATAATGGGCACGATGGGTGACAAACCCGAGACTGAACATTCACAGAGAAACTGCAGAATAGGCACAAATCTGGAAGAACAGAGGCCAAATGCAGATCTGGGGAACAGTGGTTCAATGGAGCAGTCACATCAACAGTACCTTAGGACGAAATGTATCGAATGAGGGCATATTCCAAATACCTTCTGAGTCATGGGTCTGCCAAGCAAGCATACTTGATATATTTGAGATCATCACAAATCTAAAAAAAATCACGTGCCACAGGGCCTGATGGTGTGTGCAACTTATTAATAAAAAAACAACCAGGCTTTGGGCTTCTGCACTACACTTGTTATTTGTCCAAATAGGTAAGATAGGTACCATCCCAAAATCCTGGCAAACTAGCCATATACTAACTGTCCATAAAAAAGGTGCGTGGGACTGTCCGAGCAACTTCTGCATGTTAGCAATGCTTGATAGATCATCTAAGATATTTGCTTGTGTCCTTTTGCAGGAATTGAATATGTGAATTAGAAGCAAAAAGATATTAGCACCCAACCAAATTGGATTCCGCAAGGGGTCGAGCACAGTGCATGGACTGTTATTGCTTTCCACCACGGTTCAACACTCCTGGGTGAAACGTAATCTTGATGTGTACTGTGCGTATATCGACTTCTAAGCAGCGTTCGCTACGATGAACAGAAACCATTTATGGAAGAAGTTGCATGCCTGGGGTATCCCTTCGGGTCTCCTTCGGATGCGTATGTTGCTGCATACCAACACAACGGTGTGGATCTGTTTAAACGCAATGGATAAATTGTCAGCCTCTATGCCAACAACTAGTGGTGTAAAGCAGGGTTGCATGGTGGCCGCAATACTATTCAATCTTTATTTGGCGGACATGCAGTCCGCATTTCAGCTTCATACAGCTAATCCAGTAAAGATCACTAATGTAATTATTGGATGGTTGGCGTACGATTATACACCTGCTGGTCTCCAGCACATGCTGAATGCCCTTGGTAAATATTGTGCAGACAACGGATTGTCGATTAATATTGATAAAAGCAAAGTGATGGCCTTCACAAAAAAGCGTCAACCCAAGAAATATGTGTGGAGATTGGTAAAATAATGGAACAGCTGACAACCTACAAATATTTGGGCATCATTGTAGATGACAAATTAACGTGGGCCGCTCACTGGACTTCACTTCAGGAGCGATGTGCTACAGCATTTAATGCCTTGAGCATATTTATTGGCCGCAATAGCGGTTACTCAGTTTCAGCGGTATTGACCATATATTTGGCAAAAATAAGATCAATACTTTTGTATGCAATCATTATATGGGGTCACACTCTCATTAAACGAGTGGAATGCTTTGAAGCACGTCTGTTACGCAAATTGTTCTGATTACCAATGAATGTAAGCGTTGAGTATATTTACTTGGAATTTGACTTACTTGGTATTACACACGCATTTATCCATCACAGTGTGATACGTTTTGTGAAGCTAAATAGACTTGAAATAGATACAATCACGACACCACATGTAGCAGCGTTTTTGAGACTGGATGGCAATGCTCTGATTGGTATTATGGGCAAATTGAAAATGCTACATGTTAAGTGGGCTGGCATGCTTAATAATGGTCAATTAAGTACACACACTATGAAATTGATGCTAAAAAGAGCATTGAAAGAGGTCAGTTATGAACAACAGTTAATCAATTTAGCTACAAAATCACATAGCAGTAACTATATTCAAGAACGAACCCTTAGATGCTCCATTCCGGCATATATCAATGCTTACCCCAGTCCACAAACAGTTAGGCTATTCCTGCTGCTGAAGTTTAATATGTCGGAAGCATTGGAAACAAAAGGTGCTCAAACGGGTATACCACGTGACCAACGAATGTGTCGCCTGTGCGGTAACAAAGTCATTGAGTCATTACACCACTTAATGATTGTATGCGATAGTCTATATGCATTGCGTTATAAGCACATGAAGTCGTATAAGAATGTCTTTGTGCCTGACGACATAGATATGTTATGGCAGGTATTCCTAAGTGGCAATGATATCAACTTGATATATTTTATGGTTGCTTTCTATAAAAGGATTGTACTGATTTTAAGATGTATTGATTGATTTTATCATGTACTGAATTGTATAGTATTGTGTGACTTGATTGTCGATCTATGATGATTTTAACAGTTGTGATGTAAATCTTAATCTGTGTGATACAAAGCATTTGTTTTGCTATATGTATACAATAGACTTGAAACAATAAACTTGAAACCTGGAACAGTGTTTTCCCCAAATGGATGGGAAGAAGGAGTAATGATCTGCCGAGCTTGGATGGTCCTTGGAGCCTGCAAAGAAGCAATAGAAAACTCTCAAAAACTGTGCAAACCTCTATGGCCAAAGCTAGTAAAGTTACTAACATGGGTTGAAGATAGAGTGCGACCCCTGCAGATAGTGCCACTGGAGAGCCCGAAACCATGTTTCAGAAACAATGGCACAAGGAAGATGGGAGAGAATCAAAACTGCGGACGAATCTTTGAAGCTCCAGGAATGACACAAGAAACCACAGTTATTATGGACCATTACTGGGCGTGTGGATCCAAGGCATACATAACAGAGGACATAAGCATGTTGACAAACCTGAAAAACCAGATGATCAATGAAAGTGATGAAGTGGACGATGACAGATGGTTTGGAGACCTATCTTCGTGGGTCCCACAATGGATGGCAGATATTTTCAAGTTTCTGGGAGCTCTACTAGCAATGGTATTGCTAGGATTCTGTGTTATCAAGATAATCATTACACAGTGCCAGAAAACTCCAAAGAAAGCCATAGGGATGAAAATAATGGTTGATGTTGAGTAAGGGTGGAAGCCCAGAGACCAGACTGATGAAGAAATAAGAGACTTTGTGAAGGCCAGCACATTTGTGCCAGAAGGAACAAGGTTCACATACCCTAAGAAACGAAGAAGGTATGAAGGAAAATGGATCTACTGCAGCCCAAATGGACAATGCCAGCTAATGAAATGGAAACCCAGCAACGTTGCTGGGGGTCTCAAAAGGGAAGGGAAATTAGCATATTTTGAGAATTCTCCCTAACACTTTGTCATAGTGGTGATAATCAGAAAACTAAAAGCCAAGAGAGCCTCAGGATTAATCTCCCTCGTCATAATAATAATATTCCAGCGCTCATGAATCAGAAGTGCATCAGGAGTAGTCTCCCTCATTACAGCAATAATCCAAACAGGTTAAGTAGGAGATTAAACAACAAGAGTTGTCTGGAGGTTATATTCATTACCTCCTAGAAACTGATAAGAAGCACTGGAACTGTAAGGCAAGCTTTCGGAAAACCCTTGGAAAGATGTAAAGAGACCTTTGAGAACTATTTCTAAAGAATATCCCAAAGCAGCCTTTAAGGCTTCGAAAGGTGGGTGAGGAGAAGGGAGTCATACTCCTGGCATGCTTTCTTTGTTGAATCAGAAGTGAAAGCAAAGGATTGCTTGAATAGAGATAAAGACTGAATTAGTTCACAAGGAGAAGGGAGTAATTTTCCTGATATTGTTTTTCACTTGCATGCTGAACCTTTCTTCTAGTAGGGTCAGAGTAGGTTTTGTGCAGAGGACAGACATTTTTCATTAGAATAAACATCCTGATGATGAGCACCCAAGTTGTTACTGGTTTAAGTAGAGATAACCCCTCAGAGATCGGGAGAGGTAGGTTATTTTCTTCGAATCTTAGCAAAGCTTTGTTGAAACATGCCACCCCTTTTTCCGACTCCTCACACCACCTCACCACATATGGTGTCAGGAGTGATATCCTGCCCAACTGAGGAAAATTGGGGTTCCCTTGAGTTCAGCAAGCATACGCCTCAAGCCTCCAATCCAACTGAGGCTATGGTTTATCGGTTTTGATCTACACAGTAACAGTGACGTTTGTATTGCTGTAGATGAACGTCAGTTATTTCCTACTGGGCTAATATTATATCCCTCAAAAGGCACTTATATTAGATTAGTGTCTAAGCGCATCCTCGTGAGCCTGCTGATATCCCGGCAAAAATTCTGCCGAGCTGAATTAGAGGTAAAGCTGGGACCTGTGGTTCAATGACTGCCGCATCACAACCTGGCATGAATGCGTACACCACTTCGGTGGTAACACTAATTCTATCCAGAATTAGTGGCGAAACAGGGCACACCATCCAAAACCTTGCGCAAATACCTTTACCGCTCGATGATCAGCACTAATAGCACCGGAGCAATTAGCGCTGGTGAAATATAGCTTCATTGCCAGAACAGGAAGTAGGCGGAAGCCATCTTTAAAAACAAAATCCACCCTGAATCCCCCACTTCCTGCAGCCATTCGACCCTAAAAGCCACTGGGAGCATGTCAGAGGAGCAGGCCCAAGGGAAGGTGCATAAAAACTGGCTGTGCAAGCTGAAATTCAGTGAGGGGAGCTAATAGTCCTCTCCTCACAGATGAGGTGCTTGGACACTGCGAAGAGCTCTACGGAAGGAGGTAGAGGAAGACCTCGGGCCAGCGAAAAATTGTTATCTTGCTGGCAATAAGCCAAAAGGTAACATCAGTTGGCTGCCGCGAAAGATGGAATTCAGGGTGCAGGGACTCCTCTTCCAACACAGGCAGGAGGCCATAGCAACATAAGTTGGAACCACCAAGCCCACTGTACTCACACCATGGGAGGAGAAGTTCAGCAGCATCCTAGACATGGAGGGTATTTAAATGAGTCAGTGGAGTGGAGGATGGTGCCAGCAGTCAGGAGGCAGGAGGTGAGACAGCCCCCCCTCCAATTCCCACAGCGAATGGCCATCCATAAATGTTAGTCTTAACATAAAATGCAGTAATGGGCAGGAACACATGCCGGCAGACCCAGCAGCTGGCCCGGGCAATCAGGGCGAACTGAGAGGGTACCACACAAGTCCCCCTACACAGCAGCCCGGGAGGAGGGCACCAAGTGAACCCCTGAGCGGTTGTGCAGTGTGAAGGTGTGGCAAGCAGCCAATCCAAGTGCAATCTGACCCACTCCCCTGCTGGCACTCTCCATGCCAGCAGGAGTGTGGCGTGTGAGTATCCATGACATCACAAAGTTGTCCCACCAAAATGGTGTGGGCTTAGTTGGCCGGCCCCATACTAGCATGCAGACGAACCCCATGGCAGTGTATAACTCCCTGCACCTACATGGGTGCAACAAGCAAAACACAAAACAAGACAGTGTACTGCTGCTGGCTGCAAAGCAGCGTCCCATTGAGCTATGGCAGTGTCATAGACAAAGCCACTAAACCCACTCCCACAAGTCGTGCTTTGCCAGGGGAGGAGCTGTGGGGACCTGAATACATACGACCGTCTCATGTGGTGCAAAAAAAAAACTGTGCCTGTGTGCCAGCACATGACCATGAGAGCATGCCACTATATGTGTGACCCTGCAGGGCCCCATGCATGCATGGTATACCCAGTCAGCTGTCCTTGCATGGACAGGCCACCTTCACCGCACACGGATCAAAGGCCTCCTGATCATGGGTCACAGACACATAGCTGTGAACATTTCCACAATGCTGTGGGTACATGCAATGGCCCCTGAACAACCATGCCAATCTGGCCACATGGATAGGGTTTCACTCTGACCAATAGCATGTGTGACTTGCATGTCAACCCACGTGAATGAACCATACCTGATAGCATGTCACTTGTCCCCTACAGACTCCCAGGTAGCTGAGGAAGAGGCTAGGGAGGATGAGGGGGAAGGCCCATCAGCGACTGGTGCTTCCAGGGCTTTAGCCTCCCCTGAAGGGTGGACACATGTGACGAGAAAGCACAAGTCTCAGCATGCCATACCTGGCCCCAGCAAGACCAAGCCTGCTTGTGGCAGCACAGGCCTTGCGCCAACCTCATTTGCCACCAGGAACACCACCGCACCAAGTGCACCCAAACAACCAGCAGCAGTTGCTTAGACCGAGGACACACCCTTGGCAGGAGTGCAGATGGCACTGAGGAGGGAAACAGCCACAGGGTGCACCAGGACCACACATCCCTGACAGCATACATCACTGCCAGCTGACCCAGATACCCGGGTATGACATAGACACCCCAACATATGAGTCTCCGTGCTACAGTTCTGACTCACTGTGTAGCCCCCAACCAATTCCCCACCCAAAACTGAGCCACTCCATCCTTCATAGGGTGGACGACATTGAGAGTCGGCAACTTGAGATAGAGGCCATTGCTAACACTCACTCCCTCCCTCCACCTCCAGGCCATACGTGACTGTATGCAGGGAGCTACTCACATGATCGTCCAATCCATGGAGTGCAACTGGGCACAGGCGGCTGCAACAACTGCTGCACTGATGGTGTATGGTCAGCGTGTCAGCGAGCTGACCAAGGGCATCTCTGCCTTTGTGGAGTCCATGCAGCAGAGTATGGAACTGACTCTGCAGCGCAACCGGGGCCAGTGTCCATACCCTCAAGTTCTGCCACACCTACTGAGATGTTCTTGCCCAGCACACCAAGGCGCTGGTCTGAGTGCATTCTGGGACCAAAGTCATTTGGGGTAGCCCTGAAGGAGAAGAGACCATGCAAATGACAGTGTCCCACTTGTTGCCCAGAGTGGGCATATTGGGGTGGCGTTGGGGGTGATGGGAGGAGGGATAGTGCGTTAGGGTAGTGTTGGGGGGTAGGGTAGAGAGGATAGAGGATAGGTACGACACTACAAATACCTAGAACGCAATTGGCAAAAAGAGAAAACCCTCGAGAGCAGGACCACCTTGGCCCGACACCTGTACCATTACAAGGCTGAAATCCGGAAAGCTAAAAAAGCCCACTACAACACCTGAATCCTAAACTGCAAAAACCCAAGCAAAGAACTCCACAAAATCATCTCTGAATTCACCAACCCAACTTGTAATACAAACGTCCCGACCCCGTCACAATCACTGTGTGACTCACTCTCCCTCCACTTTTACACCACAGCCATTGAAAGGACAAAAACTCTAAACACCAAACTGGCTCTCATTCAACCAATTAACAATCCCCCTCCCATACCGGCCAGCCCGTCAAATGCAACCTCTACTCAACCAACATTGGAATCCTTTAGTCCAATATCACCAGAACAATTTCTCAAACTTCTATCAGCCCGCAAACCATCTGGATCCCCTCTGGACCCCTGCCCAGCCACAACCCTTAAAGAAATATTTGCTTCTACCAGCGCTGGAGAACACGCAAGATCTATCATAAATGCCTCCCTTTCCTCCGGTATTTTTCCAGAAGCATTCAAAACGGTACACGTCAAACCTCTAATCAAAAAACCCTCACTCGATCCTCTCGAGCCCAAAAACTACCACCCAATCTCAAACACCAGATTCCTTGCCAAACTCATTGACCGAACCGCCTACTCCCAACTAAACGCCTTTGTCGAAGACAACAATCTCCTTGACCCCGCTCAATCAGGTTTCAGAACTCGGCACGGAACCGAAACAACCATAACCTCGATCTGGGAAGACCTTAAAATGACAGCAGACTCCACAGGATGTGCCGCTCTAATCCTTCTCGACCTATCCGCTGCCTTTGACACGATCAATCACTCAATCCTCCTAGACCGCCTCCACTCCCTAGGAATTTGTGGAACCGCTCTTAAATGGATAGCTTCATTCCTCAAAGACAGGAACCAAATAACAACACTCTCCAGCTTTACCTCCCAAGCTCGACCAGTCGACACGGGAGTCCCTCAAGGAGCATGTCTATCCGCCCTCCTGTTCAACCTCTACCTGACCAACCTCCCACCAATAATTCGTTCACACAACATCCTATGTTGCAACTACGCCGACGACACTCAACTAATTCTAAAATTCCTGAACTCGAAACCCAACTCCCAACCCGACCTGGCATCCTGCCTTGTAAACATAGAGCACTGGATGACCCAAAGCAACCTCTTATTAAACCCCTCCAAAACAAAAATCATGATTTGCGGCAACTCCGACCTTCTTCCGCACCCACTACCCTGGCCACCCGCCATGGGCAGCTCACCTACACCCTCCAAAACAGTAAAAAATCTCGGATGCACCCTAGACTCCGACCTAACACTCTCGCGCCAAGTCAACAATGTCTCAAAGTCCTGCCACTACCACCTCAAAAACCTTAGGCGCGTCTTTCCATACCTCTCATTTCCCAACAGAGTCTCCTCTGTCCAATCAATCGTTATATCCAGACTGGACTACGGAAACCCCCTATACCTTGGAATCCATGCCTACCAACTGAATAAACTCCAAAGAGCACAAAACGCGGCGGCCAAAATGCTACTCGCGCTCAATCCAAGAGACCACATATCCCCAGCCCTTAAAACACTGCACTGGCTTCCAGTAGCCCGTAGGGTAGCTTTCAAAACCTTATACCTCTCCCATCGAGCACTGCACAAAACTGGACCGCAATATCTTCAAGACAAACTAATACCTTATCATCCCACTCGCACACTAAGATCGAGCTCAGCCGGCCTCCTAGTAATTCCCAAGACAAACTCAGTCAGGCTAGGCGGATCATCATTCTCTGCCCTGGCACCAACCCTGTGGAACTCACTCCCACCCCACATCTGCCTAACTGAGGACATAACGACCTTCCGCAAATTACTGAAAACCTGGCTCTTCCCATAAAACCAATCTAGCATCATCACAATAACACCGACCCATCAAACTACATGAAGCGAGAAATGAAAGCTAAATAAACTCGAATGTAAACTAGAAACACAAAACAGGCCTAAACAAGTAAAGTAGATCAAAACAGTGAAACAGAAAATAGGAAATAAATCATTGAGAAACTTGAAGATCTGATCTGAAGGAATACAGTGATTGACATAAATGAAATAGTTAGAATGGATGAAGCGTACAGAACAGACAAATAAACTAAACGGAAGCGTGCGGTTAAGACCGGAGAGCAGATGAGTTGTAGAAAGCGGATGAGTTGTGGAAAGCGGATGAGGGTGGAGAGCGGATGAGGATGGAGAGCGGATGAGGATGGAGAGCGGATGAGGGGAGAGCAGATGAGGGTGGAGAGCGGATGAGTATGGAGAGCGGATGAGTGTGGAGAGCGGATGAGTGTGGACTGCGGATGAGTGTGGAGTGCGGATGAGTGTGGAGAGCGGATGAGTGTGGAGAGCAGATGAGTGTGGAGAGCGGATGAGTATGGATGAGTGTGGAGAGCGGATGAGTGTGGAGAGCGGACGAGCGTGGAGAGTAGACGAGTGTGGAGAGCGGATGAGTGTGGAGAGCGGACGAGTTGTGGAGAGTGGATGAGTTGTGGAGATCGGATGAGTTGTGGAGAGCGGATCAGTTGTGGAGAGTGGATGAGTTGTAGAGAGCAGATGAGTTGTAGAGCAAGGATGAGTTGTGGAGCGCAGGATGAGTTGTAGAGCGCAGGATGAGTTGTGGAGCAAGGATAAGTTGTGGAGCGTGGATGAGTATGGAGCGCGGATGAGTATGGAGCGTGGATGAGTGTGGAGCGCGGATGAGTGTGGAGCGCGGATGAGTGTGGAGTGCGGAGGAGTGTGGAGAGCGGATGGCGGATGAGAAAAGAGAGCAGATGGCGGTTAAGAATGGAGAGCGGATGAAAGTGAGAGTGGGTGAGTATGGAGAGCGGGTGAGTGTGGAGAGCGGATGGCGGATGAGTAAAGAGAGCAGATGGCGGATGAGAAAAGAGAGCGGGTGGCGGATGAGAAAAGAGAGCGGATGAGTGCGGAAAGCGGATGAGTGTGGAGAGCGGATAGCGGACGACTGTGGAGAGCGGACGACTGTGGAGAGCGGACAAGTGTGGAGAGCGGATGAGTGTGGAGAGCGGTTTTAGTGCGGGTGCAGCTGAGCGTGGGGACCAGAAGAGAGCTGAGGAGCGTGGAGAAGGGATGAGTGTGGAGAGCAGACTAGTGCGAAGCAAATGATTGTAGAGAGCGGATGAATAAGGAGAGCGAAAAAGTAATGTGTAGTGTGGATGGGCGTAAGGAACGGGTGTGTATATGGAATGAACGAGTGTCGGATGCGGATGTATATATGGAGCGGACGATTGGGTGAAGCGGATAAATGTGTGGTGCAGACGAGTGTGCCTAACAGATGAATCCATGGAGCGGACAAAAACATAGAGCATATGAGTGTATGGAATGGATGAACAGACAGAGCAGACGAGTAGTTGGCTTTTCCGATGAGTGGATGGACCGGACGACCATTGTAGACTGAACGAGTGCCCTATCTGGAGCCGGTATCCAGACTAGATGAGTATAAACTACAAGAGTGTGTGGACTGGACGAGTGTGTGGACTGGACGAGTGTGTGGACTGGACGAGTGTGTGGTCTGGACGAGTGTGTGGACTGGACGAGTGTGTGGACTGGACGAGTGTGTGGACTAGACGAGTGTGTGGACTGGACGAGTATTGTGGACTGGGCGAGTGTGTGGTCTGGACGAGTGTACGGACTAGACGAGTGTGCGGACTGGATGAGGGTGTGAACTAGATGATGATAATGACCGACGATTATGTGAAGCGGACGAGTATGAGGAACAGACGAATATGTGCAACGGACGATACCTAACATGCTTTGGAATGATGGAAACACTTGAAAACATACATCATACCACACCCCACGCTTACTCTCCCCCTTACACCACCACTCATCTCGAACACAGAGATACTATGACACCATTCGGTATAACTGTTCTCATATCTACTTCTCCCGCTCACTCCACGTCACTCTAAGTAATCATTGCTGGTTCCACACCCCCCAGCCAGGCGTTCTCCTCAGGCCTAACGCAGCCACACTCGTTCTGAGTAAAACCGACCAGAGCGAACACATACTCCTGACCTCTCAACCACCACACCTACAGCTAAGAAGCAGCTACCACTCGATTTCCGCACCAGCTGCACACATACCCGGTGCGCACACGCACCTTTGCACTCCTTCCACTCTCTCTACTGACCTGAACTTCGGTTCCCAAGGGCGTTCAACCTACCAGCACCTTCAGACCATACCAATGGCATATAAGGCGCTATTTGAATGCAAAATAACATAACATAACATATTGTGTGCACTACGAATATAAAATACAGTTAAACTTCATCAATGCAAGGACATTTCAATGCAAGGATATTCCTCATTGTGTCATTGTGTTTAGTCATACATGTGTGTGGGATACACGGGTGCATGGTATGTGCAATTTGAATGTCTTAGAAAATATTGTCCTTCAGTTCCTAGCAGGCCATTTGTCCATCCCTGACGTTGTCTCTGCCAATGCGTGCAGACGCCTCTGTGTTAGGCAGAATTATATGCAGTACCCTTTGGGAACAACACACTCAATTAAGACTACAAGTGACAGTACAAATTCACCTTTGGTACAAGCCTGTACTACACATTAAAAGTGGTAGCGATGGCTGAGCAGCCAGACTTATCTCAAGAGCAAGTGAGCAGTATCAAATAGTTACACAATGGAAAGCAATTACTATGATTCAAACAAACACTGACTATATATACACATCAGTTGTATAACATTTCACTAAAGCAAAGCAGTTCAAAAATCACGTTACCAATACACCACACCACTCCCAATAAATTCTGAACAAGTTTAACTCAAAATGAAGTAAGAGCAAAATGGCACTCCAGCAATTTAAAAAGGGAGGGAAAAACAAAGTTAGGCAGAAATTGAGCAGCACCAACAGGTAAGTAGGCAATCTAGAAAGAGGAACTACAGTGATGGAATCAGATCAAATAGGCTTAGGGCCAAAGTCAATAGGACAAAAGTCTTTTGCTCAAGATCACACAGTTCAGGGCAGTTCACGGTTAAGTCTTTGCCAAGAGATCTGGATGAAGTTGGTCGGCAGAAAAGTTAGTTTAAAGAGTAGAGAAGGACAAGCCCTCGGCGAAAGGTTTCACACACCTTCACGCGGCTGGACGAAACGTAGAACCGGATCTGCACAGTACCTTTAAATGGAGAAGAAGCTGTAGCTGAGGCGGACGTTCCTGGCAGTCCCTGCAGGCTCACGGTTCCTGAAGCGACTGTCGGACTGACATGAAGTAGGAAGACTGGAGGGTCCTGCACTGCCCAGGGAAGAATGTAATTCTATAAAGGAGATAGGTCCAAACTATGCACCAATTATCTCAACCCCACATCCAATGTCCCTGATTACCCGGCACACTACGTCGTAGAAAATAGACTGTCCGCTTTGATGTATCAAAAAAACATAATATAAATTTATTCAAAACAATATATATTCATTGTAAAAACATAAATTGACACAACACACAAAACACAGTGAATCCAAAAACTAATACCTAAAAAATGTGTCTAAAACATCCTAACACAATTTGACAGACACAAATGACAATACACTAATATATTCAACATTCTAAATGTGTCGTAAAAGTGATTCCCGACATGTTTCTGTTCTTCCAAATCCTCAAAGGGTGAACATTCTTCAGGGGAAACTACCGTAAAAATTGTAGACTGCTTCAACACCGTGTAAAGGGGGTCATTTCACACATCACATAAATGGATGTCAATGTACCTAAAATACAAAAAGGGGGACCTTCAGAGAGGTGTCAAGAATTTTCAATACTAAATATACCATTACACACTGCATCAATAACTTCTGGAGTGTGCGGACTAGAGGCATGGCCCACATCTAGGCCACCCTCCCAACAGTTCTGTAAATGAACTCAAAATTACCTTCACTGGGAATTCTCATCAACGCCGCACTCTTGGTAAATGCTACATCACATGCACCAATTGCCAGATGCATCTACTTCCACCATGGGCGCAAACTGTTGCCTCAATATTCGATTAGAGACACTGCAGAGAAAAACAACATTCCATATACCCAGCTATTAATACGGGTAATCACTAACTACTACTGGGACATATATCACAGGAGGGTGTTCTGTTCCTCTCAATTACCTTCAACTGAGTCTGAATCCAGATGCCCAATTCAAAATGCAAAGGTGCCCAGGGTCAACATATAGCTCAAAGTAACATCAAGTCAACGTCCAAAATACATAAAGCCAAAACACAAAAGTAAACCATGACTTATAAAGCCACCAATCCTGCAATTGCCACCTTGTGCCATTCTTACAATGGCCACGTTGTGCCATTCAACATGCCGGTTAAATGTCCCAAAACCCCTAGACTATTCACATGATTATTACCACCATCATACACCATTAAGTGACTGTAGATTACCGGCTCAAAAGGTAGAAAAATCGAGTGAGTTAATCACTGCCCACAAGGTAAGAACAGCATATATGGTTAAAGCTCTCAAGTGTCAGCTCGTTCCCAAGTAGTAAAAGCATCGGGAAGGAAAACGAGGAGCGGCGTGGCTAAAGAACGTCAACATTTTGTCACGTATATGCCGGAATGCAAGTGCAACAGAGGGAAATGCCAGCCGTGTGCAAGGTGTACTCTCCATAAATGCAGCGACATGCCAAAACTCTGTACATCAAACGCTGGAACACTGGCTGTATCCCGTTCACGAACCTCTGCTCTCCATAACAGCAAAGTTCGGAAAAACAAAGGACAAACTACACTACAGGATGGTAAATGGTAGCCACAAAGAAAGGACTACTATAAGCCTGTCCACACGGGGCCATCTCCGTAGTGATACTGCAGAGCCTTGCACCAGTATTACATTACTGTCTCACAGCACAGAACTGCAGTCAAAGCGCCAACAACATGGCCATCTCAGAAGGGGTGCAACACGGACACAATCATCCCGTGACCTAAAAAAAGTGGGACATTAACTGTCTCCACCCTTAACACTCATTGAAGCAACCTACAAACCAAATAAAAGAGTCAACTACATTCGAGAACCGCCTGAGTGATTAGGATGTAACTTGTAGCTATATTACTGATATTGGAACACATTAGTCAAGCATATTTAGGCTCACACATATATTCTATGTTCTTACCATAACTTTTGCATTAGTTCACCTCCCCATAATGCAATAGCGGAGCGGCACACTAGTAGCCACAATAGGGTAATATTGTTCACATCCAATTTTTTAAAAAAACAGTGCCCAGGGAAGAAACCAGCAGCAGAGCAAAGCAACGAATAAAAGGTGTGCGTCTTAAAACCCAATCAGGGTCCGACCTTCCTGGCTATCCGGGCCACTGTAGCTCTGTACAGCGAATTTTACCAGAGGAGGGAGTCCTTGCTTGCAGTTTGGGTGAACTGGTTGGTCCCACCAGTGCAGGGGAAGAAGGTTCCAGGAGGATCTTCTCTGTCGTTGGAGTCGAGGATTCGGACCTGCAGCAGGGCTTCACCGGGTGGTTGAGTCGTGGTAGGGGTCCTCTTCCGTCAGCTCCTCGTCGGTTCTTTCATTCCAGTGGTGACTCTGCCTTTTCAGGCTCAGAGACCTGCTTTTTATGCAGTTTTCCCCTATTCACACAGCCTGGCTGTCAATCACACAGCAGGGGGGCTGCCCTGGCCAGACCGTCACCTAGCCAATCAAACAGGAGTGTGACTTGGATTATCAAGGGAACCCATAGCAGGGGTCCTAAAACCCCTCCCTCACATCCTGCCTACCCAGACTTTCAGGCGCCTAAGGAGGGCTTCTTTATAGAAGCCTGTAAAGAGACGGTGAACAAAGGAACCAAACCTGGTGTGGCGCGCAGAGAAAAGCATGAGAAAGACATTTTCAAAAAGAAACGTATATGGTCTAGCGGGTTTATGTTTGAGGCTACCAAGATAGCCTAAACCAATACCAAGGTTATTTAAGATAACCGCGCTAGGTTAAATAGGGTAGTTACCACTGCCACCAGCCAAGTCTTGATGAAAAGGGAGCAAAGCAATACTCCAAGAGAAACAGACAAAAAGGGATAAGTATTAACCCTTTCCAGTACTCAATGTAAGATGGTTTGTACTGGGTCTGTGGATTTAAAAAGACTAATAAAATCAATTGCAACTTTACATGTTCTGGCAGACAGTGGTCAGTCCCAGAAAATGGAGTCTGAGTTGGGAAGTCTAAAAGACAACCCTGTGTCACTGCACTGAAGATGCTGTGTAACACACAGTAAAAAGTTGATGCCTGTGGAGTAAGTGAGGCGCCACAGTCTATGAACACACAAATGTTAAACACACACAGCAAAACACATGTAAGAGTGGGAAAAAAGGGCTCACACTCTTGCCAGGTGAAAAAATAAATCCTAGCAAACCAGCAAAATTGCTGAGGGATTCAATAGGTAAGGGGAATTAGCCATTCCTAAGAATTCTCCCTAACACTCTGCAACAGGCACTGCATTCTCATCCTTTGTGGATGGCATGTCCACATTAGGAGCTAAAGGGGCATTCCTTTGGAGGAAGATATGGCGCAGTATGTCAAACACCAGCACGATTTTCCCCACCTTTTTTGGTTTATAAATTAGGGCACCACATGTATAGTCCAGGCAGTGGAAACTGGCCTTTACGAGGACAAATGTACACTCTATAGAGGGCACAGCCGCCCAGCCGCCGCCCCCCCCCATGTCACCAGAAGATGCATTGCAGCACCTGTGGGCTGACACTTTTACTCATCCACTATCCATGTATATTGTTCTCTGTGCCTCTCCATATGTCCAGGCAGTGTACTGCTCCATAAGTCCATGTCTTGGGTGGAACTAGGGTAACAGGCACAACAGTGGATTATGTCAGGTTGGGATTGCAGGTCACATGCGTGTTCAGTGAGTGGCAGTGCTTCCTGTTGCGTTACACCGCTTGATGGACCTGTTGGCCACAAATGCCACATGGGTACAGTCCAAGGTTGCAATGACATTTGGCAGTTGTGCAATTGCATGGAACTGTACCTTCATGACATGCACCTGTGCTGGGGTAGCGGGCACTGAGATGTAGCATGAGACATGCCGCAAGAGGGCATCGAGCACCTGGACAAACACTGCACAAAATGTTGATCTGTGCCATGCCGTGCAGAATGGCCATGGAATGCTGGAAGGTACCAGTTCCTAGGAATTGCAGGACGGACATTAGCTTTAGCAGTGGGAGTACAGCTGTCCTGATGATGATCCTGCTCTCTATGGCGACCTGGATTGTGATGAGCAGCTCACTTACGGTCTCCCTGTTGAGGTGGTACAGGGTCACCAACTGACTGTCAGTGAGGGCCTAGGTTGAGGGCCTAACCCTGGGTATTGGTGCATGCCTTTCTTGGCCTCTCCTCCTCCTCCTCTCTGCATTCTGTGCCCTGGGCTGGTTTTCCTGCCTCTGTAATTCCAGGCTTAGCATGAGTAGCTGCCTGTCCCATCTCACAATGTGTACTGGAAGCATGGTGTTGGGAACTGTGTTTGGGGAAGGTGTGTGCCTTATGTAGCCCTGTTGAGTGGATTGGGTTCGCCTGTGGCTTCATTTGTGCCACCTGTATGCATTTACCTCCACCTTTAGGCTGGAGGTAAATGCGCAGTGTTTTCGGCAGTATTAGTGCTGTATTTATTTTGGCGCTTATACCACTGTGGTGGGACATGTGATGCAGCGATAATTGTGCTTCTTTGTATCAGTGCAGATTCCGTCGGCTGTATTAGCGCTGGCTGTAATAGCGCTAGCTGTTTGCGCCGGCTCATGATCAAGTGGAGCAGTAATCACGGTAGAAAATCTGTTAAAGCCACTTTTAAGGTTTACCACCGAGGCCGTGATGAGACCCTAAGTCTGGATTGGCCTGAAAGTATGGCCTGGATGTCATGGCTGAGTGATAGATCTCAAATACCTGGGTGACCGCAAGATACTCATCCATAATCATGGAAAACAGGCCTGTAATGTAAAAGTTGGAGAGAAAATTAAGTCTCTGCAGAGCCGTAAGGATGAAGCGGGGAGCAGAGAGAAGAAACCATTAGTGGTCAAAGCTATTTGAGTCAGCCGAACTGCCCAGGAAGAACTGGGGACGCATTCCTGACACAATCCAGGGAAAAGGAACAGCAGGAGAACTGGTAGCAGTTTGGGATCAATCCATAGTACATAGACACTCATCAAAGATGTGATATCCAGAGAATCAAGAGTCAAGAGAAGTTTGGGAGTCATCTCTCTTGTCACTGTAATAATAAACAGAGAAATAAGAGCCAAGAGAACCTCTGGAGTAAACTCCCTTGTCACAGTGGTGATAATCAGAAAACTAAAAGCCAAGAGAACCTCTGGAGAAATCTTCCTCATCTTAGTAGTAATATTCAAGGACTCAAGAATCCGGATTGCATCGGGAGGAGTCCTCCTCATTATAGTGATAATCTAAACAGGATTAAAGATGAGATTAAACAACAAGAGCTGTCTGGAGGTAGTCTTCAGAACCTCAAAAAACTAAAAAGATGCACTGGAACCGTAAAGTAAGCTTTCAGAAACCTCTGGGAAAAAGTAAAGAGACTTTTAAGAATTATTGCTAAAGAATATCCCAAGGCAGCCCTTAAGGCTGCGAAAGGTGGGTCAGGAGAAGGGAGTCATTCTCCTGGCCACGCTTTCTTTGTTGAATCAGAAGCTAAAGCAAAGGATTGCTGGAAAAAAGAGAAAGACTGAGCAGGTTCACCAGCAGAAGAGAGTCATTCTTCTGGTATTGATCTTCACTTGTATGCACAACCTTTCTTGTATATTAGTGGTAGGGTAAGAGTAGGTTTTGGAAAGAGGACAGAAGTTTTTCATTTGAATAAACATCCTAACGACGAGCACCCGAGTTGTTATTGGTTTAGGTAGAGATAACCATTCAGAGATATGGAGAGGTAGATCATTTCTTTCAAATCCTAATAAAGTTTTGATGAACAATGACACACCATTGGCCCACTCCTCACTCCACATGAACACAGTATTTAAGTAACTTTGTTCAGCTTTACCTCTGTACATGCTGGAACGGCATGCAAATGAGTGCTGACACATTCAAATCAACAATGAGATGTCAACTGACTGCACATGCAATCCTTAATTTACTATAAGCAGTTTAAGTGCATATGTTTGTTTTTTGTAGGGGAAAATACTTTGATGAAGTAAGTGGATGAGAGTCAATCTACATATGGCACTACATTAAGTATAAGAGCTTCACTGGTGCAATGGTCTTACTTTTGGGGTTCCTTAAGTAATGTCACAAATTACACATTGGGACTCTTTACTAGGACGGCGGTAACCCACCGGTGCAACCAGCGGTTTGCTGCCATCCTCATACAACCAACTCCGCTGCCTGACTTCCCGGTGCCACCAGGACATTACAAGTCCAGGAGGAGCGGGAAGTAAGGTGGTGGATTTGTAAAATCCCATAGGACTCCACAAGAATGGGTTCAGAAAGGGTGCCAGTATGTTACTACGGCACCCTTATTTCCGGACCACCACACTCATGATGAGGCCCATTGTGTGTTTTGAATTAACCACTTGTAAAAACCGCTACATGGGTAACAAAAAAGGCATACATTTAACGTATTCCTCACCTACCCAAATGACATTATTGCTTCAAACATAAGACTGTTTAACGAATTGGCTTCTGACCCACAGTAGGCCAAGGATGAGTAGAGGTAAAATGTCCACCTCAGCCCCAACACGTCTACAAACCAAAACACAATGCAATCATAAAGAAGAAAACAAGAGCAATCAAGAGATATACCTCCTTCACCTTTTGTGGTAACGCAAGCTGAGGGAAGGCTATACTCTTAAGAGGGGTGTGAAGGTGAACCAGTAGTGACCCAAACAACACAGTATCACAGTCCAAAATAAAGGGAATGTCCAATCAAGGTTCTTTAAAAATATAAACACTTAAATAAAAACACACCATCTGAAAGCAGAACGAAAATAGATTGATATACAAAAACCGACCCAAAGGAAAGAACAGAGAAGATGCGACCAGCTGGAGTAAGTAGCACTCTGAGTATAGTTCAGGGGGTGTAGGTAAGGTACTACCATAAAAAGGATATTCGCTTATACACAGGAACAATTGTGACCTAACCAGTCTCTAGGGTCCCAGTGGATGGTGGGGGCAATTCAGTGTCACAGTACCTGGATTCAGCTATTTGTGGGCTAACGCATCAGACCCAGTGTCGAACGATGATGCAAGCTGATCAGGCTCAGTTCTGGCACATAGGATCACGGAGGCCATAGCAGCAAGTGTTGAGGAGGGTTGAATGTGGGTGATCTGTGCAGTCAAATGGCAGCGGTTCAATGATGAAGGACGGGCGGTACCAAGAACGCTGTGCAGATTGCCAGGCCGAGTCGGGCTTTGATCACTGGGAGAGTTTGGCGAGTGAGACTTCAGCCGGTTGAGTTGGCGTGCGATGGTCATCGAAGTGATGATTGGGAGTGCGTTGTTGTGCAGTTCTTGGGCTATGTGGGCCGAGTCATGGTTGTAACCCCTGATTAAAGTTGCTGAATGACCGGCTAGATATTCGGTTTGGGTTCTGGCATTGAGCAGTCACTTCAGGCCCTGCAGATGACATGCTTCGCTGGGGCACAATGCAGTGTCGAGCTGTTTTAGATGCAGTGCAATATTTCAGATGGTAGGAGGAACGCAGACACCAGCACCGGTGCCTTCCCAATTGTTCAGGATGTGGAGAACACTGAGAAACCAGTTTGGTGTAATAAAAATTGACGCTTCGGCTGGTCTGGCCCTCCGGTTGCTGTGAGCCCTTTGCAAAGGACTCAAGGGCAGGATGCTCTATTTCAGGGTCTGCTCTTCTGGCACAGAAGATACGTTGCAGAGTGGTTGAGTCCTGGTCCACAGCACTGCTCACTCCCAATGTTCCCTGGGAGTGGTTGGCGGACAGATCTTCCTTCTGTCTTGGACTACTCCTTCTTCACTTCCAGCAGAGGTCTTTGGACAGTGCAACTTTCCCAAAGGAAGTCCAGGTGAGAATCTTCTGAACATCAATTTGGCCTTAAAGGATCCTTGAGGAACTGAGGGAATACTGCGGGAGGGTTGCAAGACTCATTTTAAAGGCACAAGTCCTCAGGTGATTGGTCTAAAGCTGGTCTGCTCTAGGGGCCAATCCCTGCTCCTGACTGGAGTGGACTTTGCCCTGCTGATCTCACACCCAAAGTGCTTTGCTCCAGAGGAAGTGGAAGAGACAGGAAAGTGTGAGGCAGGCATGATATCAAGACAGACAAAGACTCAAAAGTATTCATTTTAAAACCTTTCTTTACTAAGGTTCCTGGGTTGGTGGAATGCCTGACTGACCCTAACTCTAAAGGGATAGTTCCCTTAACTGATGTTTCTAATGGCCGTCATTGTCCAATAGTCCAAAATAAAAGTCTGCCTGTGTCTAAACCTACGCTTGCCCTCACGCTTTACAAACATATGATAGGAAGTCTTATTGAAAAGGAAAAAATAGTGATTCAACAAATATAGCAAAAACCAGAGTTTAATTCAAGTGGCCTTCTCACCAGGTGTAATTTGGTCAATGTCACAAAGATGTACTCACTATACAGGGTTGTTCGAAAGACCTTCTCCACAGGGACCTTACAGTGAATTCCAATACATTCAATGTCGCTGACTTCCTTGGGGTTCCCGTCCCAAGCTTCAACTTGTTCACCTTACTTTCTTCAATAGGCCTCTCATGGTTCACTTCCCCAAGCTCTGACCTCTTCCAGCTTTTAACACAAAACACAAAGTCTACTTTTCTCAGCAGGCCTCTCAGGGTTCCCTTCACCAAGCTCAGTCCTCTTTCAGCTTTTAAAAACACAAAGCAATATGTATCACAGTTCCTTCTTGATCCCTCAGGGCACCCTTCCTCAAGCTATGCCCCTCTAATTCCAAACATCAGTTTATCTGTTCAGGGTGGGCCTTTTTCATATATATATATATATATATATATATATATATATATATATATTCACTCGAAAAAACGTTGTTAAGGGAACGTTATGGTTAAGTTGCCCTACCAAAAACTTGTGCACTTTACTAACAAAACTTTTCAAATTTGCCATTATGGTTCAAAGTAAAACCGGAAAAAAAACTGAAATTCGCCAGTTATGGTACGCTAAGCAACCACAACTGCCCGCATCACTATGCGCTGCTAACACTAACAACCAGGACATCAAAGATGACATCACAAATGTCATTGATGACATCACTGATGACATCACATGTGTGACCCTTTCGTTTTTGCTCACTGCCACATCTAGGCCAGGTGGTTTTATTTACTGACAGTCTTAAACTTAACTCGAAAAGGTATTACATTTATACATATTGCTATACTCACATTTTTTGACAATATGTTCCGTACATTTTAATCGCATCGTATGAAGTACATATATAGGGGTAGAAGCAGGCCAGAAACAAAGCTATCATTTTTGTATGTGCATACTGTGCATACACTCATGTAGATTATACACAGTTGCTAATGATACTGCCTCTCATTTGCTTACTGTACTCTCCATATATCAGCCCCATATTTGTATGAATTGTAGTCCTTTTATGTTTTGTGTGTATTACCACAAATATGTAGTAAGTGATGCATTATTAGCAACTTAGTACATGTTTCACAGACCAGAAAAGTCTGATACAGAAGCATTCATGATTTTACTATACAAATGTGCAAAGTGCAAATATAGCACCTCTATGGGATATGCTGAAACTGATATCTACATTTCTGTATGCGTAGGTTCCTGTACTAGAAAGAACAGAGCAATAGAATTTTCTTTACAACAATTCATTGCGTGATGAAGTATGTAGTTTATTAGATATGTCCTCATTACCCCTGATATTTTTTTGCCAAAATTATATTCACAACCTCTTGTCTGTAAAGTCATTACACATCAGTGATGTCATCAATGACATTTGTCATCAAAAAAAACTACATACACTCCAAGTACTGCATATTTGTCAATAAAATACATAGACGCAATAATCTTTGCCAGTAATAGTGTAAATTTGCAACGCAGTAACGAGTGCTACCAAAATCGAGGATTACTTGTTAGAATCCGGGGCCCCTTTTTGGGGCGTCGGATTACAAAACAAAATCCTTTTTCAAGATGGCCACTATAGAAATAGAAGGTGGTTATTTCATACATAGTCCCTCTTCCCTTTCCATGGTAGTCGGCAAAAAACACAAATATGTGACGTGACGCAGAATCTGTAAAGAAACATACAGCGCCATACAACCTAATATCTTACATTTGCAAATAATAGAGTGGATTGTTAAAGAAAACATAAACATTTTAGAGTTTGTAAAGTAGGTTTATTTAACAACAAACTGTCAGAGATGTACTGAGTAATCCCATTGTGAATGCACTGATAACAATGGTTGAAAGAGGGGCATTGCAAAAGGTAAAGATGAAGAACACGTTGTTTTTTTTTTTTGCATACAAAGATTATGAGTTCTTTGATAAAGCAGGCGCTTTGTTTCCGCAGTGATTTTCAAGAAGGCGTCGTAACCTTGAGCCCACAGCACCATAAATTATGTTATGTTGCTCCGAGTAGCGAGTTCAGCATACGGACAAAGCGGGCTTAGGGTATCGTCCCACATAATTGTTACGCACAGGAAACCACTCACAAGCAGTTTTATTTGACGGCCGAAAAAGCTTTCACTCGGTATCTGAAAGCCATGGCACGGACAATACGGCAATATGTACCTGGGGGCAAACGTTACAAAAATTACGTGTCAGTAACCAACCTGTACCAAAAATATTTTGCAAGAAGACACAAAAAAGTGACAAAGTAACACAGAAATGTAACCGTTCAAACATGACATTTTAGTGAAATCTTTCTAATGACCATATGTTACTATGGAAATAGTGATGAAACGGCGAGAATCTGCATGCGCCGTAAGAGAAAAAAAGTAGCAACTACACAGAAAGAAGATAGTGTAGTTAGGAAAGCAAAATGAATGGACAGTGTGAGGAAAAGTACGGGTCGTGATTTCAAAGAAGACCACAAGAACGCGCAAACTGATGCACAAACCTATGTGCACAAACATAACGTTGCAACTAATAAATAGCAATGCTAAAGAAGGACCAGTGTACGCATACCCTACAAATGGGAAACCTGTGCACTTGGCAATATTGGAGGAGAAAGCGTAGAAACATAAAATGTCACTTATATTGGCACAATTATAGTTTCGGTAATGTAAAAATAAAGGGCGGTCCGCTGGAGAGTGGGCAAAAGTAAACTTACATAATATGTACTGCCAGCATTCTGTAACTGCAAGTCAGACACCAATGTATTTGCATCAGAGAATCCCCATGGACTGATATTGCATGTCCCTAACAAACTTTTTAAAACATAACCTTATCAAGTGCTATTTTTTTGGACCCTTTCATTCCTTGATTTTTTTGTAAGGTTTCAGTTTCGCTCAAGGTCAAAAAACAAAAGCCCTTTATACAATCACTGAGATGCGCGGATGTATTGAGCGTCCAACCAAAAAAACAATGTATGTAACCTTCATGCAGAAGGCACAAAAATTCCTATTTTGCAACAACATATTGCAATTCAATTATGAGAAGCGCTAATCGCATACACCTGCAGAGTCGCTGTTTCCCACAAACAATGCAGATGGTGGACTTATTTTTCAAAACTTAGAACGGCAGTCTGACGGCAATATTATTCCAAAAACATTTCAACCCATGCGCACTAATTGGTAGTGGTACAGTGAACACAAAGTTGCAATTAAACGTATGAGTTTGGAGACAAGAAAACTTCACTTTTTCATTTTGTGCTCCCACATCCCATTCCAACCCCCTCAATGGTGACCTTCTGAAGTATTATTACATAAGTGTGATCAGTGCAATGCTGTCTAGATTTGTATGTGGGTCTGGCGATGTCGGCATACACCAAAACATTATTTAAAGATTGCAGGCGGACCGTACAAAGTTGACGTACTTGACGCTGTTGCACAACCAATCATAGAAAGTGGCACATGCTCGTGGGCACACATGTTTTACCCCATTCAGTATAAGGGGAAAAGAGACGTTTTGAGAAACTCCCCGCCCTTATAATTTCCCCTCCCCCTGAACTAAACATCACCAAACGTTCCAAAGAAATGTAAAGGGTCTGAAATTATTTTCTTATTTGTTTAGAAAATTTGGTGAGGAATCGTCCAAGGGGAGCGCAGTTGTAAAGCACCCAAAAAAGTGCTCCTCCAATGGAAACAGCAACTTCACCAGAACAACACAGCCACTAACGTGCCTGTGTGATATGCTGCAGTGGTTGTGGGCAGGACCTTCAGATTTCTATACATATTTCACCATAAGGGTGTCCATTGGCTTATAACATCACTGCTTATAAGGTCGTTTCTGGGTGCATGGCCTTCGGACATGCACCCAAGACTGTACACCCTCCCCAAAACCATCAGAATACTAAACTATAGTATGGGTGAATGCATTCCTGTAATGTGATGTGCTGAATCTGTGCAGGGCCTAGAGTTTAACGAGTAAGGCGTATGGGCTACGGCCTGCAGCCATGCATCCAAAAGTCTGCATCCTGCCCACAACCACCTGAGTGATGTGTGTAAGTACGGGTGTATCCATAGGTGCGGTATGCCTCACTTGTTCTGGCCAGAGGCTGGACTCCTAGCTGTATGTTCATAGATATTACAGTATGTGGTTGTGCAGTGTCTGATACCTCCAGTGCTTATAACTTAGTGCTTGGGTGCATGGCCTTCGTCCATGCACCCAAGACTGTACACACTCCCCACAATCATCTAATCGACAATCAATAGAACAGGTGTATGCGTGGGTGTGACATGCTGCAGTGGTTGTGGCCTGGGCCTACATTCTTGGAAGTATTGCCTTCGGCCTATGGCCTACGGCTGCATCCAAGACTCTAGGCCCGGGCCACAACCTCCCCAGCATGTCATACCCATGGTGGCGTCCTATTTAGTGGCACACCCAAAGGCAAAAATAATATAATAACTACATTTACTCAATTGCAATGGTCGCTAACACCACGCGTGACCTTACAACAGTCTCAAGGTGCCTGTACACACCACAGCCAGAAATACTACCCCCACTCTTTTTCTGCACGTACAAACATCACGAACAAGGCGGGCATAGACAATACATCATTGACACCTGCCGCCCAAACAAGTACATTTTTGCAGACATCTCATACTCGCTGAACCTTCCCAAGCACTGTAGGACATCAAAGTAGTTTCCGAAACCAGCATTTCAGGTGGCAAATACATCATTAACAACTGCCGCCCAAGCAAGAACACTATTTAACCCATTTCTTACTCTGTGAACCTCCTCAAGCACTGTAGGAGAACCAAACAATGTCTGAAACAACATTTCGCCTCTGGTGGCGACTGCGCTGTCTTTGGATCCAAGATGTATGGCGCAGCCTCACATTCTGACACACATCACGGCTCTCTGCAGCCAATCGTCGAAGACGTTGAGTGTCCGCGGTCACAATGCCACCCTCCTGGCCAATCGGTATGTTGTCCGCGCAGCGAACAGGGAAGTGTGACCGCGGAGCGGATATAGATATCACTAATTTTTTGAGACATATTCTTTAGTCGTTTTAAAGGAAACTAGTGGATGGATTGGCACCAAATTTACAGAATCAGACTTTCGGGACCAAGCCTCTGCCGCAAATTTGGTCAAAATCCGTCCAACGGTTTGACCTGTAGGTGTGCGCAAAGTTTTTCCCTCATTCAGTTTATGGGAAAAAAGGATGTTTTGGGACCCCCCCTATAACTTTTCTCCCCCTGCATCAAACATCACCAAACTTTGCAAATAAAATTCAGAGTGGCCCGTATACTTTTTTTGTGCAAAGTTTGGTGAGGATTCGTCCAGGGAGAGCGGAGTTATAAGCCGCCCAAAAAGTGCTCTTCCTATGGAAACAGCAACTTAACCATGACTACACGGCCACGTTATATATATATATATAGATGTCAACTAGATGTTTACATGCACTATGCACTTTATTATGCAAATGCACTATGCACTTTATTATATCTAATTCTAGCATTACATTCAAGACTAGGTTGCTTTGCATATCTGCATGGACTCAACAGTAAGTATTGAATGTACTAAGCACTTTAAATACCTCTATGTGGGATACATTATTAGCTACTAAATTGCTATTTGCAGTCTGACCATATAGGTTTATTGCATATTTGAACATCCATGCATATTTGCATGGTTTTAACATTTAGGTATTGATTGCACTACGCACTTTAAATACCTTTATTTAGGATATACCACCAGCTGCTAAACTGCTTATTGCAGTTAGACCATAGAGGTTGATTATTGCAAATTTGCAAGTTCAAGCATTAGTACTCTTTATTTTCCCACATGGGGTGTATTTAAAAAGTTGCTGCTATATGCATTATGCACTTTATTAGCAACAGACTGGGCTATGCTGGCTGATAACATGATCTAGCTAAGCATTAGGCATTTCATTTATTTATTAATGCCAGTAATAGAGGTTTTTTCATTAGTTACCCATTTGTGCATTATTTATTGATAATGGTAAGCCACTTTATAGCCAGCACCTATTTTGGGGATATGATGCCATGGTTCCCATACTCTACATGCTGCCATGCTTTTCTTGACATTATGTGTTGTTCAGCGCAAGTGGCATTTTGAAACATATTGCTCTAGAGCAGTATTCTTTTACATCAGCTCTGACAGTTTTACTGCCTGCACTAATTATCAATGCTGGACAAACGGTGTGTAATTTACGAATGTGGAGAAATGTTTTGAATTTAGCATTTCATTTTCTTATTACGCTCCTGTGAGCATTTGGTTCTGTAATTATTTAACACACACAGATATTATAACAAAAACATGAAAGGCGCTGGGAACGGGTCTAATACGCATTTACTAAGGGCATTGTGCAGTGATTTGCAAGGGTTAAGATGTCTGCCATGTTAGGATTGAGACAGCACTTAATTGTCTTGGAGACACTCTACATTGCGAACTGGGGATAGAGTTATATGAGTCCATATATAGTCACCTTGTCTATGTTTACACTGTTCTACGTGATCAAGCGGTCTGTGTACCGTGAAACGCGTTGTGTTTCGTGCTTTTTCCTATCCATGCTGACTTTAAAATAAAGGCATGTCAGTCTGGATCAATTTGGGTTTTCCTTGCCTCAGCATAGAGAGTCATTAAGGCTTTCTTTACTCCTGTTTCTTTTGGGAGTGCATTCCGTTCATCTCATCCCGTTTCCAATCTGGATCGGGTAATGGGTTTTTTTTAAGTATTTTTCACGCCGCAGGAAAAACGGCGTTGGATTTTGCACCCGCCTTGCATTGGAAGCGCGGCACGGTGTACATTCTTTTTTCTATTGTGTCACTGTGCAGAGCGCTCCGGATTTTCCAGGACCACACGGTGCTGTGCAGCAACAGATTGGTGCAAGGTGAGACATTGCACAGCGTGCGTGCCCATTTCTGCTACCATCGCTCTCTCTATTTTTGAAGCTACACGGTATTTGGGAAATCCGTTTTAGGCATCTGTCTGCACCTGCGAACTTTACGGATTGCAGCAGTAAGAACAGAAACTTTTCTTTGGGTGAGGCACACACCATAGCCAGACTACCCTTATAAACTATTGATAATGACGTCACAGATGGACAAGGAAATTGCTAGAAAGGAACAGGCAGCTTCCCTGTTTTGTGAGAAACAAGTGACTTCCAGTGCGGGGAAATTGAAGGGACCGCAGGCGGAGGCACCGCCCAACATCGAGGTTAAATTACTGAGAGAATTGGAGAAACTACAGCGACGGGAAATCTCAAAGTGGTGGGAGGAGTTTTCATTGCAAAATTACGTAGATGTAGGACGAGTTCCCAGAGGTCTACGTATCCTCACCACACCTACTTTTGAAGAGCAAGATCCCGAAATGCTACAAGAGTGGGGAGAGGCAAGTGGCTTATGCTCCGTTACTTTCCTGAAGATTCTTATTAAATACGCGGGAATGGACAGAAAGAAGATCCTGTCAAGAATTGAGGAAGTGGAGGATCAGCTGAAATCTATTAACCCTAGTGTAGAGGGTAAAGCCATAAGAACCAACATAGAAAAGGGCTGTAAAGCGTTTGAGGATGACATCAAGCTGCGTAAACAGCGTAAATTCATACGAGATAAAGATGACTATGAAAAAGGAAGAGTATTTACCTTCGCCAAACGCTTTGATACCCTGAGACTCAAATTACCCACAGGTCCACAACCTACAGTGCCAGAGCCACTGGCCGCCTGCTCATCCTCTGAAGTAGACACCACAGAAAGTGAAAGTGAACAACCTACACGTAAACTGAATTTTTTAGAAGAGATGCAGCTGTTGGGGATGGACGTGCGGAACAGCAACAAAAAACCAAGAGGCAGAGGCCGGGGAAAATCAATGGCACAAAGAGGAGGAAGAAAACGAGGAGAGGTAACAGATTTGGAATCCGGAGACAAGGATCAGGCAGCACGGAAGACCCGCTCTGGCACCAAGAACTTATAAACACGAACATGGAGCAACAAGATTTGTCTATTATTAACCTCTCCTCGCATACACTTTCCACAGACCATCAAAAAATATTACGACTGGGACTCAACTTTTGCCCTACAAGTTATTATAACTATGCCGAGACACGCATAGACTTTTATAAATACATGCGTAAAGTCCGGCTAAAAAAGTTTTTTGCAATGAATCCGTCCAAACAATCAGCTCAAGAAACACCAGGAGGATATACTCCTGTTACCATTGAGGATATGGCAACATTTGGTAACCTTATTAGCCTGGGATCAGAGTGCACACCATCTGAGGACGTCAGCGACATAGACTGGGATTCCATGAATATACACACAGATTGGCCAGGGACCAGTCTATTAAGGTGCAAATCTAGATTCAACCCAATGTTTAATCCAGGAGGACACATTGAGGCATTCCAGGATCTAGTAATAAATGATCTAAAAAGGATCAGGCAGACCAAATGGAACCATAAAGGTAATCTCACCCATCATGAACAAAATATTTTGAAAGATCTTAGTACCCTGGCTGACTGCATTATCAAACCCTCGGATAAGGGCACAAATATTGTAGTGATGAACCGTGTTGATTACATCAAGGAGGCTTCTAGACAACTGAATGACCGCTTTTGTTATGCAAAATTGGACACAGACCCTACAGCAGGTATGACCACGAAACTTTTTGATCTGCTAAATACATATAGGGAGAATGGGCTACTTGAGGACGACATGTGTAAATTTTTACAACCAAGATTCCCTGTAATGCCCACAATTTATTTCTTGCCCAAAGTACACAAGAGCATGAGTAAACCCCCAGGACGTCCTATTGTGACACTCTGTGGGGCTTTATATGAGAATATCTCAAAATTTGTGGATGAGACTTTGGTGTGTTTTGTCACTACATTACCATCGTATTTGAGAGACACCAAGGATTTTTTGAACAAAATAGATGGAATTACTTGGGAACCCACATATCTACTCACCACCTTAGATGTAGTATCCCTATACACCTCTATCAAACATGTAGATGGTTTACGAGCATGTGAACACTTTCTTCACACAAGGTCTATGAATTTTTTGTCACACAGCCGTATGATATTGGACATGATCCATCTCTGTTTAACAAATAACTGTTTCTTATTTAACAAAGAATATTATGTGCAACTTCAGGGAACTGCCATGGGGACCACATTTGCTCCGTCCTATGCCAATCTGTTTATGGGATGGTGGGAGAAGTTTGTTGTTTGGGGCACAGAGAATAATGAACACACAGCTAAGATAATACTCTGGTTGCGATACATAGATGATCTATTCATCATTTGGGATGGTACAAGTTTAGAGTGGTTAGAATTTGTCCAGATGTTGAACATTAATGAACTAAATCTCCAGTTTACGGAAAGCCACCACAAGACTGCTATCGTATTTCTCGATATTCTTGTTAAGGTGGCTCAGGATGAACTCACTACAGAACTTTATCGCAAACCGACAAGCTCAAATATACCACTACATGCGAAAAGCAATCATCCTACCTCCCTCAAATGGTCTATACCATACGGAGAATTTATTCGCATACGAAGGAATTGTTCCAAACTGGAGACGTTTGATGCAGAATGTGCACATATGGCTCTTAAATTTAAACAACGGGGGTATCCTAAACGCATACTCGAAAGAGCCTTTCACAAAGCTAGGGACCAAGACCGTTCCTCACTGTTAACTACTACAGTGCAATTACCATCAAATGATCAAACAAGTGAGACACGACTCATACTCACTTATGGTACACACTCCCAGAAAATACGACGGATTATGCGGAAACACTGGCATATCCTACAACTGGATGAACATTTAGGAACGATCTTGGGCGACAAGATGAACATCACATTTCGACGCTCTGTCTCACTTAAGGACAACCTTGTCTCTAGCTTTATGAGCCCTTCTACTCCACCTATAGGCTCTATGTGGCTAAATATACCAACCGCAGGCTTCCGTAAGTGCAGGAAATGTAAGGCCTGCAAGTATGCAACAGATGTCTCCAATTATGAACACCCGATTTTAGCCAAGAATGTCTCTATTACAACACGTATCACTTGTGACACTGAGTATGTGGTTTATGTGCTCAGGTGTCCTTGTGACAAGTGGTACGTAGGCAGCACCATAGGCAGACTAAAGCTACGAATGCTACAGCATATCAGGGCAATCAAGAATATGGATGTTACTTACCCCATGGCAATGCATTTTCATGAAGTACATAACAGCAAATTGGATGGTTTTACATTTTTTGGCATTCATACCATAGCCAAACATCCGAGAGGTGGCAACAGAGAACTAGCATTGAGACAATTGGAAACCAAATGCATTTTGGACCTAGAAACCAAAAAACCAAGAGGCCATAATTTGGATGAAGAACTTTATACTTTTTTAGGAACCTAACTATGACCTTTATGCATGGTTCCGTTATTTCATACAACACCATTTTGTTGATGCATTTGTCTCATACTACTGTAAGAACCATTAGATTAGTAGATTAATTTTCTCTTGGTTCACTTTTTGATAGACTTTTGGCAGGTGGTTCTTTTGCAGGTGATACTTTAGTAGTGGATCCCTTATGGAATTTCTTGCAAGACATCTTTTCAAGTTGGGGAAACATTGTATTATTATGATGAAGCTGTAATTTCGCTATGCACTCTAATTCAAGTTCAAATGTTGGTTGAAGAGGTTTAGAAATTATGATGTTAGGCTATCACTGCAATTTGCACATTCAGTTTGCTCTTTTCGAGTTGGGTTATGTGTTTCTTAGTCCTGGGTCGTTTAGGTTCTTTGTAACTGGAGGTTTCACAAGTGAACGCACTGTTTATGCAATTGGGCACCCTCTCTTTAATATTTTAGGTTGGTCCATTGCCCAAGTCATAATTGTTATCTTTTGTACATAACAGAGGAAAATATGAAGCTAAGGTGATTCTTTTTAGATTTTGACATACGTCTGTATGTCTTATTTTAAACATCTTCTTAATTTTTCTGTTCTTTGAACAAGTGTATTTGGACTCATACAAATTCAAGTTTATATCTTCTTTTGTGATATTTTTTTTCTTTTCTCTCTTTCCCCAGTCTTTCCCAGATTATTTGGTAAATTTTTCTTTCAGACTCTATTTCATTTATAGGCTTTTTTTGTAAATGCTCATGCTTGATCTTATGGGACCATGAGGCTTTGCTGTTCAGGCTGCCATGGGTAATATTCCTTAAACAATATTGGGTAGAGTGGGAACAACAGGCATCATATGTATAGAATAATCTTTCTTGCTTTTTTGTACAGATCATTTACTAGATGTCAACTAGATGTTTACATGCACTGTGCACTTTATTATGCAAATGCACTATGCACTTTATTATATCTAATTCTAGCATTACATTCAAGACTAGGTTGCTTTGCATATCTGCATGGACTCAACAGTAAGTATTGAATGTACTAAGCACTTTAAATACCTCTATGTGGGATACATTATTAGCTACTAAATTGCTATTTGCAGTCTGACCATATAGGTTTATTGCATATTTGAACATCCATGCATATTTGCATGGTTTTAACATTTAGGTATTGATTGCACTACGCACTTTAAATACCTTTATTTAGGATATACCACCAGCTGCTAAACTGCTTATTGCAGTTAGACCATAGAGGTTGATTATTGCAAATTTGCAAGTTCAAGCATTAGTACTCTTTATTTTCCCACATGGGGTGTATTTAAAAAGTTGCTGCTATATGCATTATGCACTTTATTAGCAACAGACTGGGCTATGCTGGCTGATAACATGATCTAGCTAAGCATTAGGCATTTCATTTATTTTATTAATGCCAGTAATAGAGGTTTTTTCATTAGTTACCCATTTGTGCATTATTTATTGATAATGGTAAGCCACTTTATAGCCAGCACCTATTTTGGGGATATGATGCCATGGTTCCCATACTCTACATGCTGCCATGCTTTTCTTGACATTATGTGTTGTTCAGCGCAAGTGGCATTTTGAAACATATTGCTCTAGAGCAGTATTCTTTTACATCAGCTCTGACAGTTTTACTGCCTGCACTAATTATCAATGCTGGACAAACGGTGTGTAATTTACGAATGTGGAGAAATGTTTTGAATTTAGCATTTCATTTTCTTATTACGCTCCTGTGAGCATTTGGTTCTGTAATTATTTAACACACACAGATATTATAACAAAAACATGAAAGGCGCTGGGAACGGGTCTAATACGCATTTACTAAGGGCATTGTGCAGTGATTTGCAAGGGTTAAGATGTCTGCCATGTTAGGATTGAGACAGCAGTTAATTGTCTTGGATACACTCTACATTGCGAACTGGGGATAGAGTTATATGAGTCCATATATAGTCACCTTGTCTATGTTTACACTGTTCTACGTGATCAAGCGGTCTGTGTACCGTGAAACGCGTTGTGTTTCGTGCTTTTTCCTATCCATGCTGACTTTAAAATAAAGGCATGTCAGTCTGGATCAATTTGGGTTTTCCTTGCCTCAGCACAGAGAGTCATTAAGGCTTTCTTTATTCCTGTTTCTTTTGGGAGTGCATTCCGTTCATCTCATCCCGTTTCCAATCTGGATCGGGTAATGGGTTTTTTTTAAATATATATATATATATATATATATATATATACATATATATATATATCCTTTTTTACATACCATCCTCTCATGGGGTAGAATCAGAGTATTTCGAAAAACAACAGGCTCTCTGCTTTTCCTCGGAGCGACTACTCTGACCCTCTTGCCACTCAGTTTATTTTCGTGTGCTCCTTTCCCTTTGCCATGCACACTTGCACTGCCCTTTACTCCTTTTGTGCGTCATGCCTCTTGAAGGCTTCTTCTGCTTTCTCACGCACCTCTGTACCTGTTTCTGTCTTTCCAGGTCACTCACACCCCTTTTCCATTATTCTTTCCTTGTGTGCCTCTTGCACCTTTTCCATTTCCCTTTGTGCATCTTACACCTTTTCCACAGGCTTCTAGCTCCCTTTGCATTCACATTGCTTCAATGTCCAATCTTCCTTTCTTTATTCTTGCACGGACACGCGTCTTCCCAGTTTTGCGCTTATACTTCACAGTGTTACTTGTATCAATGTCTTTGCACTCTTTGAAATCTTCCTGTTAGCTTTAATTGAACACTCCCACAGATGTGGTCCCCTTTCTTACGCATTTCCAGTGTTCCTATGTATCGCGCTCTTCGCAACCCTGCTCTGCAATGCAGTCAGACTCATCGGGCTGACTTCTGCGCTTTGGCTCCATGGGGCACTGCATTCCGAGGTCCGGATCGCACTACCTGCCCTCGGACACTCATGGGCCATCTCACTGGCTCAGGGGAATGAGCACTCACATACACAGGTTCTACAGGGGATCAGCACACCTCTCGTTTCCCATACGCAGACCCTTCTTGGCTCCATGGAGACACAACTCCCTCGCCATGCTTCTGCTCTCTCGGAATGCAGTTCCTCAGTGTCTCAGCTTCCTGGTCTCTGGCCTCTGGTCCTGGGCAACTCTGGCATCTCAGTTCTCCTCTCAGATTGCTCTCCTGCTTGCTCTATTACTTGCTCATACCTCTGTGTCAGACCACACCTTTTATGGTGAAAAGACCAGTGAAGTGCAGTAAGGTGTGAATGGTTAGTATGAAATGCCTGACCCTGCCCTCATTTTTCCTCCCTCGCTTATCCTCCCCCAGGGTAGGGATCCAAAAGCGATGTCCCTTCCCTGGCCACCTTAATGGAAGATCCTGAGGGAGTGGGTGGGAGAACACCCTCAGGTTTGTCACAAAAGGGAAAGAGAGACAGTGAGAAACAAGATGGTTAAAGGCTCATTTCAGTATCCAGGGCACTCCTGCCTATCCTACTTCCACCTCCTTCCCACCTGCTGACAACAGAGACCTTTGATATGCAGCACCCTAGTGTGAGGTTACTCCTCCTGAATGGTCCTCCTGAATGGTTGTGCCCCATTAATACCTGGGCCCAGGACAGCTGCCTGTGGTACGACTTTCTCCAGAGGAGGGGGTAACAGGCCCTCCCAAAGAGGATCAAAGAGAGGCTGGGTCCTCTGGGTTTCTGTCCTGCTGTGTGGCTGTATCGGGGTATTAGCCTACTTATAAAAATAAAAAAATTCTCCTTTTACTTTTGACCACATTTTTAAAACGTTTTCTGGGTTCAAATTCAGTCAAATTTAATTAAATATATATAGGGTTCGGGTAAGGGAATAGGTCGGGTTGCAAGTGTTTCCCCCCCTGCATTTTTGACAAATAAAACAACCAATAAAAGGTGAAAAGGTGAAATATTTTCAACCAAGTAGAGCAGAACCGGCACTTCTGAACACAATACACATCCCCATCCAGAGAAGAACTGACTCACTGGAGTTGACACATGTGCAATATCAATTGGGATGATATGGCCATGATCATAAGTATCACCATGCACTATGCCTAAACTCAGGCGTAATCAATTGGGCCATGATCATAAGTATCGCCACGCACTATAGCTTATTCTAAGAGATTACGCTGCCACCAGCATGGGCTACCCATGGTCATCATAGTTTGGGTACAGGGGACATAGCTTAAATGTCACCCCTGCGATGTAGTGACTTTGCTGTCGCTGCAGCGGTCGAGTGGGCATCTTGTGACCTTCAAACCTGCCTTGTGCCATGAGCAGAGCCGGTTCTGTGTATTAGGCAACTGATGCAGCAGGGCAAATGCACACTATGCTTCTGGCATGGAGCTGCGACAAAGGGGGATCTGGTTAGTGGATTACCCCTTTGGAGAAGGAATCACATGCATCATGTTATGTACTAATAAAATCAAAAAGGCGTGGGCTTTGCCCGCTTGCCAGATGGCAATTGCTCACAATACAAACCTGCTTAATTTTTAGAAATTCTGCAACTGTGCCAGTCACATGTAAACCAATAAGTGAAATGGTGGTATCTAAAACCAGAGGGCAAAGGCTAAAGCCCTTCCCAAAAGTGAGGTTTAACCCCTCTACTGTCTTGATGGATGCTATGTAATGTAATTGTGTGAATGGCACTCCTCTAGCTTGAAGCTCTTGCCCTCTTAGATTAATGTTACCATTGAAAGTCAAATGTTTTCTTCAAAGAAAAGATAATAATTTTGTTTGTTTTGTTTTGTCCCTGGTATATTTCCCACTTCTTTGCACCCTCATAAACTGGCTCAACTTGAAGCATTCATGTGGAATGCACTCTTGCACTGGAAATGGTGCATTAAGCTATGTAATCCTGCTGAGATTTTCTTATGGTCAAGGAAGTGTAAGTAAAAGCTTTGACCCCTTTTAGAAGAGGCACATGATTCTAAGGTATCTGAATCCAACAAGACTGGATCTCCATGATCAATTTTAGAACATTTGTCCAGGTTGTCCAGGGACACTTCTGATGGCTCAGGATGGCTGGACCCTCGAGAACACATTGAGCTTGGCTGGTTCCACCAGTCCAAGGGTTTCAGCACCACTCAGGGCCTTTGTAGATCTGGTATTACAGCAGGGCATCACAGGGCCAAAAGCAGAAATCGAGGCAGCGCCTCTTTGGTAATCGTCGACGGAACTTCAGTCAGCTGCTCTTCTACACAGGATACTTGCCTCCAATGCTGATCTGAAGAAATGGCTTTAAGAGTCATCTTCTTATCCAAGATTCTGACTGGAAGCAAGTCCAAGCCCACCCATGGTAAGGTCCTGCACCATTCAAACAGCTAGCAGTGGTCCTATCAGGGACCACTGTGGGTTTCACTCATGCCACACACCTACACTTTCAGGCAGCATGGATGTGGAATGGGACCAGACAGTCCAAACACCCTTCATGGGCCACACACACAAAGGCATTACTAGCGCAAAAGCAGCAGCTTTCTCGGGCAAGTGCATTACCTTATATGTGATTTCCTGACCTGGCAAGGAAGGAAGAAGGCTAAACAACATTATGCCCAAAGAACAATCAGAAATCGTGTCCATTGGCCATTTTAGGACAATAGCCATGTTTAGAAGCCATACACTGTAAACACAAATGTGCACACTATAAATAATGCAGAAATGGTAAAAATATATTTTTACACGCGCACCCGTGTAAAGCGCCGTCAAGTCCCGCTTTGCCACGGGTTGCTCTTCAAACGTTTCTGTGGATACTGACAACAACGGATTAACAGCGTACTTCAAGTCCCAACAGGTGAAGACTGAAGCAAGGACACTCTTAGAAGTGTATACTTTTTTTTAAATTTGACTTGTGACACGTCTTTCTTTTTTATTATTCAGGCTTCACTTACCTATTACTGGGCGGAGCTATATAAACATGATCGCGCACGCACCGTGCACGCACACCCGTGTAAAGCCCCATCAAGTCCCGCTTTGCCGCGGCGTCGCGGTTAGCAGAGCGAGTGAATTTTCTAGTTTTTCTAATTTTATTATTTTTAAATTTTTTATTATTAGTAATTGTCATCAGTGCAACACAGCTAGCAGTGGTGTATTACAGGCCTTTTTTTATCGGCTCGTTTTGCGCTATCACAACGAAGATAAAGAGCACAAATGTTTACCTTGCGCACGGATATGCCATGCCCGGAATGTTTACGTGCTCTTTTTACCCCTTTGTCCAAAGGCAGCCCTGTGCTTGCTCCAAAAGCAGCGTGTTCATCTGCAAAGGGTCCTAAACGGGATAAACGCGCAATAAAGAAACTGACTCAATCGAAGACTCTAACTGGTGATCTATGAGACTTTGGATTTGCCTCCTCGCGCTCTCCATGCCCTATGGCACCAATGTTAGAACGTATAAATCTAAGTGTCTCGAACGTGGAGGCACAACCTCTCCCCGCTGTTCAAGACTGTTTGGCTGCATTGCAACCTTTAATGAGTTCACTGACGGCAGAAAATATGAATGCTGATAATGAGGCAGATAAACAATTATGTAACATTTCCTTGTCTGACACTATGTTGCTTCAGAATGCTCGGTCAGGTATTGTTAGATCAGCACAAAAGTATTCTAATTCTGCCAATGCTATAGATGATGCGGTTATTGATTTGGAGTCATCGAACTCTTGTTTTTCGGCCAAGGAAGCTAAATCTAATCTCTCGAAATCACCAGCATTTTTTGAAAATGAAAATGTTTCGGAATCTCAAACTTCCATATCATTTATTCCTCCGACTCCGAGGAGACCAAATAGAAATAGTCTGATTGCATCGTCAGGCTCCTTCTCTAAAAAAGTATCTCTGATAACACTTGAGATAATGAATAGTGCATTAATGTCTCTTGCCAAATTATTTGAAGCTTTGGATTCAAAAGTAAACTTACTTCACACTAATGTTGAAAATATGATAAGCTGGCAAAAAATATTTAGTGATTCCATGGCCCAGAGACAAGTGTCTGATGACGGTGTTTATGCTCTTTTGTTTAATCAACTTGCAGAGATACTATCAGTGCAAAACAAGTCTACTGACCGATTAGATGTGTTATCAAGTGTAACTGAAGCTGGTAAGAGCACACAATGCTCTAAGACTGTTGTTCCTTGTATTGAAGGCATTATACGGGAATTATCTGCAGAATGACCCCCTTACCTTCACAGCATACGGCCAAGGATGCATTGCCAGTTGCCTCTGCTGCTGTTCCTCATATGTCTAAAAAAGCACAGCCACGTAAGGAGGCTTATACGATTTTTGCAAAAAACACAAAAAAGCTAAATCTTGACCATAATATAAATTTTGAAAAACCCAAAAATCAAAAGTCCAAAGGAGTAGCCTCTAATGGACAAACAAGACAGTTCTTTAAATCTCTGTCAAAACCAGTAAGAGGCTCAATGCTGGTATCGAATGCTATAACCAAAAAATATTTAAATTTGACGCAAGAAAGGAAAAGAACGGAAAGTAATGGTGTGAGCAGTCCTCGAGTTGATTTAACACACTTTCCATTGGATGAGCTGGTGCAAGTGGTGGAAGACATGGAAACTAACTCGGGGAATGTGCTGCCAAAGATTCAATCTGCACCCACTCCCCAAGCTAATTTAGTGACTAATGATGGAAAATCTGATTCCACACTTAATAGACAAGACCTCAGGAAAGCTGTAGGTGAGTAGATGAGTCAATTTCATCCAGCCCCGATGGTAATTCATCCACTGATGCAAATGAGTTCCATAAGTGTGGAAAAAGCTGGGCTCAGTGCTGATACAATTGTCAATGATGTGAAGCTCTTAAGTACTTCTGACGCAAAGATTCCGAATAATAATGTGGTTGAAAAATGTATGGCACCCAACTCTCAGTACCCTCTGCAGAATAGCATTCTAAGTACAATTGAAGACTGCTTAGTAGTTTTAACTTCGGAACAGAAAACTCTTAATTCCTCTATGAAAACTCTCATCAGTATTAAATCTGACCTGGCAAGTACCCAAGATGTAAGAGCTAAGCTCAAAAATGTTACATTTAAATCTATAGCAGATGAAAGGGCTTGTAATCTGCATGCAGAAACTTCTGTGAGAAAAAAATAAATATTTACAAAAGGAAGCTCCAAGGTTAAGAAGCCTCCTCAAATGTACTCACTATTTCTTAGTTGTCGCGGTGATTCATTTCCATCTTACACCATGAATAGAATGAGTGTCATGCAAATATTTTCTGACATACCAATTTTGGAAGAACTTTCTTCAAGTGACATTGAGCAGGTAGAATTTCCTGACGATAATGACCCAACTGTATCGTGTCTCTGGATAAGATCTTGCATTATTTTTAATACCATATGGTCTGCAAGATCTGCTCTATATGACTTGGGCTTTAATTTAATTCCAAGTACTATAGAGACCCCGCTTGCGGAGGTCTCCCAACAGTCGGGAAGACATGGGGTAATGATGTTGATCCCATGGCTCAGGGCTGCTGTTGTAAAAAATCTTAACTAGAAGTCGATGTACCTTGTCCCTCAATTCATAAAGTAACAATCGTGAGTTGGAATACAAGAGGACATATGCACTTACTGAACAATTCCAATTGTAATCTAAAAGGTAATGATATAATTTTACTGCAGGAAACTTGGTTAAGTGCCCCATTTTCCTGGCACAATCATTATGTTCACTTAGTTCCTGCTGTGGAAGGTCAAAAAGGAAGACCAATGTCTGGCGTAGTAACCATCTCTAACATAACTGCAACAAATAATATACAAGACTGGCCCTCCCCGAACTCCTATTTACAATGCTCCACACTATTGGTTCAAAAGCTAAAATTTGTAATAGTTAACATATATTGGAACCCTATGGCAATTCTATCTTCCACCTTCTTTAAAGATCTTAATGCCACTATGGAAAGAATTGTTACTACTCCTAACGTAGCACACGTTATCCTGGCCGGTGATCTGAATTTACATCTCTTTACATCGGCCAGGAAGAAAGGTTCGGAGTGGATCACTCAATGGCTTGAATTTATACAGACATGGGATTTAATGATGCTAAATGGTGCAGTAGAGTCTGACATTCCACCCTCTTATACCTGGTCAGGAGGATCTAAAAAAGCAATCATTGATTACATGTTTGAGGATAGAGGACTATTTGCTAAAATATCCAAGTTCAGTATAGTGCCAACTGCTTCTAGTGATCATTTGATGCTGATGGGCGAAATTATGATCCATTCCCATAACAAGATCCAGGCGCAACAAAAACAGCTGAATAATCTGACTGTAAACTCTCAACAAAATAGATTACAGTGGAACAAACCTGCACTAGAAGCATTTGCTTGTAGTGTGCTAGATGATCAAAGCTATTTAGAGAGAGGCCTCCCCGCTCCTGAATACTACGATAAAATGCATCTATTTGCACTTTCAATCGCATCCGGTGTTAAGAAACCTAATAAGCCCTGTGCCCACATTTTCGATCAATCTGTCAGATTAAGGAAAATGCTATTTCGGAAACAAAAAAGACAAATACTATCTCTTCCAGTGCATTATCGTGAGTCATCTTTACGCAAAATAAAAACAAACTATAAAAACTGGATTCATGCGCATAAGGCAGCAATGTATCAAAATGACAGTGAAAGGTGGTTACAAGTGACCAAGTCTAAAAATACGTCGCAGATTTGGAAGTTGATAAATGCTGGTTCTTAATGGTGTTTCAGAGAAAAGGTGGGTGAGCTTTTTTTCAAACATTTATGAACTTCCACGTAATAACATCTCACAATTGTCTTATGACTTTGCCCATATTCCTTTTTCCATTAAATTTGATTATGCAGATGTACTTTTCTATATAAATAAGGCCAGCTCTTCAAGAGCTCCTGGCCCAGATGGTTTATCAAATTTTGTCCTTAAACAGAATCCAGAGTTATGGGCATCCATCCTATACGCTGTTTTTCAAGCTGTTCAATTTAAACAATCAATTCCGTTATCGTGGTGTAAAGCCATAACAGTGCCAATGTACAAAAAAGGTGATCGAACAAATCCTGCAAGTTACCGACCGATAGCGCTTCTTAACGCACCCGGAAAGACCTTTAGTAGAATTATCCTAAGAGATATTAACATCTGGGCTTCAAGTGTGAACTGTCGTGATCCTTTTCAAACTGGATTTGTGACAGGTCTTGGCACTGCTATTAATATTACGACATTGAATGCAATCAAAGAATTATATGCGATAAGAAATCAACCTCTTTATCTGGCGTATGTAGACTTTCGAGTCGCGTTTGACTCTGTAGATCGACAGTTACTTCTTGAAAAGTTGATAAGATTTGTCTGTCCGCACTCAATTGTAACGCTAATATATTTACTCCATTCTAATACTTCAATGCAAGTTAAAATGAATTTGGAGGGATTGTTATCTGAGGTGATTCATACTAGACGCGGCCTGAAACAGGGCTGCATACTTGCCTCTACACTATTTAATTTGTTCCTATCAGATCTAGGAATTGAATTCATGGAAGTAAGGAACGATGCACTAAAACTTGGAAATCAACCTATAGCATGCCTTCTCTATGCAGACGACTTGGTACTTATCTCACAGACGCCAAGAGGCCTACAAAACATGCTTAATAAATTATATCAGTATTGCACATAGAAGTATTTTGGGTGTGGGCAATGTATTGCACTTAGATGTATTTTGGGGACATGAAATGTATTGCACTTAGATGGATTTCAGGGGTAGGCAACGTATTGCACTTAGATGTATTTCGTGGGTGGGCAATGTATTGCACTAAGATGTATTTTGGGGACATGAAATGTATTGCACTTAGATGGATTTTGGGCGTTGGTAATGTATCGCACTGGAGGTATTCTGAGGGTGGACAATGTGTTGAAGCACATCATTAGAAAGGTGGCCATTGCTTCTGCTCTTAGGCGACTTATTGGTGTAGCCAAAGAAAATCCCAGTCAATGTCCATTAGGGTAGCAAACATGTTCCACTTAGAAGATTTGTGCGGTTGGCCTTTGTACTGAAATTGGAATAATTCTGGAGGGCGATGTGGGTGTTGCTCTCAGAGGATTTTGTGAGGGTAGCCATTATATTGCACATACTGTAGCCTTTGCACCACAGGATATCTTGTGATAGGCATTGTATAGTACTTGAAAGGGTTGTGCAGTTGACCAGGGTGCCCCATTTAGTTGAGTACATGAGGGTGACAATGTTATGGATTCTAGGTTATTGTAGAATGTATTGCACTACAGGGAATGGTGTTGGCAGAATGCTGCCTTTACGGTTAAGTGGGGTATTACATGTAGCCACTCAATGATAGGTGGAAGCAGGCAAAATGTATCCACCATAATTTTTCAACCCAGATGTCTTAGAATTTTCCCAATTCTAGGCTTTCATTTGACTATAAACAAAGCATTTTTCCTCTCGCACTCCACACTTTTGGAACTAGCCAAAGGCGCACATGCATCTGCTTTCACATACAACACGAATTACACTACCCACAACACTTCTGCAATAAAACATTCCATGACAAACAATTTGAACTGTAGCTACACACATAACTGACTATCCTCTGACATGTCCCCTCCAGCTTGTTTCCCTAGTGTACATCTCTCCACCCATACACATGTCAATTAGACATGGTTAGTTAGCTGGGATTCGGCCAAGCCTTCATAACCTCTAATGGCCATTATGCGCTCACACATACTAGCAGCTACAAACTTTCCTACACTTCGGACTTTCAACCGACAGCACGTTGGGACCATACCGATGATGAAAGGTGCTATACAAATGAAGAAATTAAATGAAATATTGTATCATTCCCGTATACATAGCTACACACAGTCCACTAAAACCAGAACTTTTTAATGAGCTCTCCACAACCCTCCTAAGAAAACTGATCAAATAAAAATGTAATCAATTAGAACCAAAATCAAACTACCAATGAGTCTCTCTGAACCTGAAACTGTCCTTAACGTTCCACTTTGACTTCGCCATAGTGGTTGTGTTAATGATTATGCACCTTATCAAGGCAAATACAATTTACCACAGGTCCTCAAATACTCACTCATCAACCACTCCTAAAAAATAGTACTTAGACCGGAAAGAGTAAGGCAATTAAAGACCCCTCATGGCTAGCACAGTTATTTTTATGTTATTTATTGTGTCTGTTTTATCATGATTTATGCCATTTGCATACCCTCTGGTATTTTTGGTATGTAAGAGAGGAGATTGGGCCTCATCACGAGTTTGTCGGTATCCTGACTGGGATACTGCCTAACTTTATTTGTGTTAACGCCGACCCGTCCGGTGGTATTACTGCAAGCTCACTTTTTGGCCGGTAAACACAATTCCCCATTTCCCATTGGATCCATTGGACCTAATGGTGAATTTTCGGCGCAATTACCACCGGCTTACACGCCATACTCATGATTGAGCAGACCCTTAAATGGTTCCAGTGATAATGTCCCGAAAAAATGTCGCCATGCAAGAATTTCTCTGTTTTACCATAAGGAACATGTGGGAGACACCCCTGCAAACCCTGACATTTTTTTTAAAGGGAGTGGGGTACACCCCTGAAACCCCTGCTCCCATTTACCCCATATATTGTCCCCATATATAATGTTGCCTATGCCGTTTCTTGGCGACTATATGCATGGCAACATTATGTACAGGGACAATATTACCTGATACCCCTTAAATGTGGCAGTAACCCTGATACCACTGCATTTAAAGCTACCGCCCAACTCTTGATGACAATGGGGACCATGGAGAATTTTCGTCACTATTACCATGCGCTGAAAATCGCCATTCTTCTCGCGTGTTTGGGCCTCATCATGAGTTGGGCAGTATCTCGACTGGGAGACCGTGCAACATTATTTGCGTTACTGCCAACCCATCCGGCTCTGAGCTGGGGTAAACACGCCATACTCATGATTGTGCGGACTCTTAAAGGCGGCGGTAACCCTGTCACCACCACATTTAATGGCAAATGCCTGACTTGTGATGAGGGTCTTTGTCGTTTGAGTAGAGAAAAACCTTTACATTGACTGCCCCACAAGGGGCAGGAGGGGAGGAAGAGGAAAGCCCAGACGAAGACCAAAGAGCGTCAGGTATTCTAACCAGTTTGGGTACAAAGAAAAAGATAGGGAGATAGCTATAGATAATTTGGTTACCAACCTTTCAGACCGGACCCTTACGGAAATGGAAATCTCTTAAACAGAGGTCTATCTTTTTCACCTTCCACTAGGACTGACTTCACCAACTTTGAAATTGATGTTTTCAAATTCGTAAGAAAGCTAAAACTCAAGAAGGTTTTTGCTACTCAATGTAAGACATATGTATGTACCTCAGACAACAAGACTACCTATCATTGATCTCACAATAACGGACATAGAAAGCACACAACTCCTTATGTCTCTAGAACAGGAGCACTACCTAGACCAACAGGAGATATGTAAGGAACTTGGAATTCACCCAAGGAATCTTGATATTATTGAGCTTAAACCCAAGTCAAAATTCACCCCACAATTAGCAACAGAAATTGTAATTGACACCTTCCTTTCAGCAATTACAAGAGACATACACCGCTTCTTGGATACTAAAACATCGGCTGCATGAGGCGCATAATCTAAGCCTTGATGAGCGTATGGCATTACAAACACTGGCCAGAAACCGCAGCATAGTGATTAAAGAGGCGGACAAAGGGGGCAATGTAGTCATCCTTAATTGTGCAAACTACATTAAAATGGGGACTAGGCATATAGAAATACCTGGATGCTACAGTAAGCTTCCATTAGATCCAATGCCTGATTTCACCCAAACGTTGAGTGCTATGGTGTTAAAATGGCACCAATGTGGATGCCTTTCCGATGATGAGATGACTTATTTGAACACTAAGAATCCAATAATGCCAACGATTTACTTTATGACCAAGATTCACAATAAATGTGCTGACCTTCCGGAGGTTCGGCCGGTATTGAGTTGCATAGGTGGGGTCAAATACATTGATATTGCTACAAGGGAGTATGTCCCGTATATCTACGTACATCAGAGACAGCAACCATGTACTATCCATTTGACAAGATCTGGAGTGGGAAAAGGAGTATCTACTTGCCACACTCGATGTGACAGCATTGCATACAAGTATAGACCATTAATTAGCGATAAAGGCGATTGAACAGACATTTAGTGGCCATTCAGCTTCATATTTGGAACATGTTTCAATGATTAAGGAATTTTTAAGGTTTACACTGAGCAATAATATTTTCCTGTTTAATTGTACTTATTACCTACAAACCAAGGGCATAGCCATGGGGCTAGATTTGCTCCATCACTAGCCAATTTATTTATGGCACCGTTTGAAGATGACATGCTCTAAACGTTAATAAATTTGTAAACCACATAGTTATGTGGAAGAGGTTTATAGATGATGTTCTTATTGTATGGAAAGGCACCAAAGACAACTTTGAAGATTATATCATGTTTTGAATAATAACACATATGGGTGGTGTTCACTGGGCATTGTGACTCTGAATGTATAGATGTTTTGGACCTGCATATCTACCGTAGAGAAAACAAAATAGAAACAACCACATTCCGTAAGAGCACAGAAGTGAATTCCACGCTGTATGCTAGCAGTTGCCACAAGACTCTACTATTATCAACCATGAGGGAGAATTCTAGTGAGCATGCAGGAACTGCAGCAGTGAAGAAGAACACGAAAAAAGAGTGTGAGCTCCTGACAAAGAGATTTATAAGGAGGGGGTTTTCGATTAAAACAATTAATGAGGTGAAAGCCAAATCAGAGGGACTGGTAGGTCCAAATATGTTAACATGTGTATTGAAGGCTTGCAGTGGCACACAAGAACATAACAGTCATTTGTTTGTTTGTTTGTTTTATTATTTATAATGCGCACCAGACCCGAGGGTATCAGGGGACAGGAAGATACAAGAAGATTTTCAGCTTAGGTTCCAATGCTGTACAAATATATACAATAATGCTTAGGTTACAATGCTGCAAAATAATATACAACAGGATAGTGTTAATGATTCAGAAGAGCCAGGAGATCAAAGAAAGAGAGTAATAGGTATTTTATACAGAAAGCAATCAGCACAAGTGAGTAGGGAAGAGCTATCGGTCGGTAAGATGCGAAGATGAGTGGCGCTCAGTTACTAGCAATCATTTTCTTTCATCCAAGTAATGATGTTAAGTCTGAAGTGAGGGTATGTTTGGGCTGTCCTTATGGCAGAGGGTAGGGAATTCCAAAGCTGGGCGGCATTAACAGGGAAGCTACATCCTCCGGTTTTAGAGAGTTTAAACCTATGCACTGTAAGGGTGTTAGAGTTGGCTGTTCTTATTGGAAGGTCTTAAATCTAGCTATGAGATAACGTGGGGCGGCATTGTTTAAGCACTTGTGTGTAAGTGAGGCCGTTTTTAGTATGATTTTGTCCATGGTGGCGAGCCAGTTATTCATTCTCCTTGTCTCTGAGATATGGTCCTTTTTTTGCTATACCAAACACTGCTCTAAGGGCATTATTTTGGAGTATCGGGATTTTATTGGTGGTATACTTGTTGGCTCCCAAATATAGGGCATTACAGCAGTCCAGTTTCGATAGAAATAGTGCTCTGGCCAAGGTGACACAACTGTGCGTGGAAAGGGATCCTATTTGATGAAGGATAGGGTGGAGTCTAAATAGAAGCCTAAAGTTTTGACTTCTCTGGCAACTTTGATGGTGATGCCATCAATGTCAAAGCTTGTGTATTTATGGCTGAGGTTATCAAGGTTGAAGGAGGTGCCGAGGATTATGAGCTTGGTTTTGTCATCATTCAGGTATAGACCATGGGTGGCCATCCATGCCTTGATGATGAGGTACACTCTGTTCACCAAGGCCAAATCCTTATCATAATCTACCGTCAACGGTGAGAGGATCTGGGTATCATCTGCATAGTTGGTGTAGGTGATACCAAGACCGTCAAGATCATCAAAAAGGGGCTTAGTGAATATGTTGTACAAGGTAGGGGAGACACATGAGCCCTGTGGTACCCCACAGATATGGATGGGGTCGGCAAATGCTGAAGGTGAGAAGACACGCATAGTCATATTATTCAGGGAGGATTGTATCCAGCCTATTGGTTCTTGTGAGAAGTGCGCAGCCGAATCCAGGTGGTTACAGAGGACTTTATGGTCTACAAAACCGAACGCAGCAGAAAGATCCAATAATAGTAACAGGGCAGTTTTTCCATTGTCTCTTAGTGCGTCAATTTGGGCCTTAAGGTCTATCAGCGCTTTTTCAGTCCCGTGTTGGGGCCTCAAGCCAGACTGATGGACTCTAAGAGGTGGTTCAGTTCGAGATACTGCTATATTTGGAGGTATGCTATTCTGTCTACGATTTTGAGTAGGAAGGGTACTGTGGTGATGGGTCTATAGTTAGTGGGTATGGAGGGGTCTAGGGACTGTTTTTTGAGGAGTGGGAATACCCAAGACTCCTTGAGGTTGCTGGGGATGGTACTGGTGGAGGAAGGATGTGGTGATTAGCTTTGAGATGAAGGGTGATAAATCTCTAGCAGCATCTTTGATAATTTGGTCTGGGCATGGGTCTCCTTGGCAATTAGATGGTTTGAGGGTGAGGATGACTTTTTCAACTTCTAGGATAGATACCTTGGAGAAGGTGAAACAATGTTTAGGTTTGTGTGAGGGTGTGGGCATGCTAGGTTGTGAGGTTGAGAGGTGAAGATTTTCTTTTTTATTGGCGATCTTGACCTGGAGGGATGCTACTTTGTTAGATAGGGCTTTTTGAATGCCAGTGCACCAGTTTTAGACCTTCATGCAGGTTTCTGGCACAGGGATGGGTTTTTCGAGTTCTTTGAGGATTAGGAAGTTATTTTATGCTTGAGTTGGCTTGTGATATTCTTTTGTTGTAAGAGTCTTGTTTGGCTAGAAGTATTTCTTTCTTATAAAGGGAAGATACATTTCTGAGGTTGGATCTGTTGTCATCTAATGGTTGCTTTCTCCATATAGCTTTGCTTTTTCTGTTTTCCTGTCTCAATGTTTTAAGGTGTGGAGAGAACCAGGTATTCAGATGTATTTTCGGTTTGCTCTTTCTTAGTTTTATTGGAGCAATGGAGTCTAGGGCTTTGGACATTATTTTGTTATATTCGTCGATTAGGATGGAGGGATTGGTGGAATTCAGGGTTGGTAGTATTAGTGGTACAAGTTTATCAGCCGTAATGCTTTTTTTGTTCCTATTGGGAATGGAGGGGGCCAGTGGGTTATTTTTGGTGGTCGGTGTTATGCCTTCTAGAGAGAATGCTAGCAGGTGGTGCTCTGACCATGACAAAGGGGTGATGGACGAGAAGGATGCCCTACAGTTGTAGTCTGCCACCCAATCAAGGGTTCTTCCTTTGGTGTGGGTGGGAGAAGACACTCTTTGACTGAAGCCTAGTTCATTGAGAGTGCTGGCAATTACTGCTGCTTGCAGGTCTTTAGTGTCTTTAAATCCTAGGTTAGGTCCTCTTCGAACGAGCCGATGGGGCAAGGGGGTCTGTAAAGTAGGTTAATAGTCAAAGTTTGAGAGCCGGAGATTGGTAGTTTAGCAATCAATGCTTTGCAGGATTTGACATCTGGTGTGGGGGCTAGTCTCATGGCTAGGTTGGTTTTGGCTATTATAGATATGCCTCCACCGCGAGTCTCGGTTCTGTCTGCTCTGAGTATTGCGTACCCTTCTGGGACTGCCAGCATGATGGCGGGGCCGGCTGTGACAAGAAGCCAAGATTCGGTAATGGCAAGGAAGTAGAATTTTTCTACCTGTAAAAAGCTTGGCTATCTCCGTAGCATGTGCCACTAAGGAGCAGGCATTTATCAAGGCATCTTTGAGGTGTGGGGCATTGTCTCCAGTTGGAGGTTTTATTTGCATTATTACAAAGTACACACAGGATTGGAGGATATTACATAAAATTATGAAGAACATTGGCACCTGTTACACATGGATAAAGATATTTCACCCTATATTGATAGTGGACCACAATTTATATATTCCCGAGCACCTACTTTGAGGAATAAGTTATGTCCCTCCTTTATGGAGATACAACAAGCCATTTCTGGCACAGATTGGTTAACACGAACTACAGGATTTCACAAATGTGGGACTTATAATATGTGCAAGTTTGCCCATGCTGATTGCCATAACGTTGGATATAGAGATGGAATCAAAATTCAAATCAAGGATTTTATACACCTGCCATATTATGCTACACAACCTATGTGGTTTATGCAATTATTTGTGTATGCCATAAGGTATATCTATAGGGAGTACGATTAGACAACTTCGTACCCGTATTTGGGAACATTTGGCAAATATTGGCAACTAGGACCCGAGGCTACTCTTAGCGTTGCACTGGAAAGACAATCATCAAATGGAGAACAGGCTAGACATCAGATTAATTGGATTGATGAAAGCCAGTTGCAACAAACACTGAGGTCACCTTACTTTAAAATTGCGCAAAATGGAGGCCAAATGCATTTGTCTCCACAGATGTACAACTGAGGGTCTCAACAGACAACATGAAATGCAAGTCTTCTTATCGCAGTAATTGTGCATCAGGAATGTTGACTGTTAAATATGTAATTACCTCATATGAATATGATTTGATTGCACATGACATTTAAATGTATGTCTCCTTATCATAATAAGAGTGAATCAGGAATGTTGACAGTTAAATATGTCATTACCTTGTATGAATATGACTTGATTGCAATAACATTGCGATAGTTATGTGTGCCAAATGATGCATGCCCTTCGTACACACGGACTGTATTCTGATATTTACCGTAAATAGACGAGGGTTTGAGTTTTAAAGCAAATGAAACATTGGGCCTCATTACGACCCTGGCGCTAAGTGGTTAACGGTGCCGTAAAAAGGCTGCGGCGCCGTTAACCACTTAGCGCCTTATTACGAGGTCCCTTTGCGGGACCCGACCTGAACGGCTGGTCTGGACCAGCCGTTAAAGTAGGGACCCGCAAAGGGACCTCGCAGGCAATTACGGTACCGCAATTTGTGGTACCGTAATTGCCGCCTTCCCCATTCCCATTGAGCCCTATGGGGCAAAAATGGGAATGAGGAAGGGCCATGGGGAAATGGGGAAATACCCTCCTGCCAACCTTGGAATGGGGCGGTATTTCCCCATTTCACCATGGCGGACATGTTACGATACCGGCACCAACCATGGTGCTAATAGCGCCATGGTTTAGCGCCGGTATCATAATGAGGGCCATTGTGAGTGAATGCACACTCCCGTAAACTTTCAAGCAATGAAGATGGTTTTTCCTTTATGTGAATAGTGACTAATAATTGTACATTCACCAAAGTAGAATTGTGCAGTAACCAAGCACCTGCTAACCAAGTATTTATCAATGGGAATTTTATATATAAGAAACAAATGTACCTGCTAATTAGGTTTTAACAAAGGTTCTATATAAATATGAGCCAAATCCAGTATAATGTTAGTAAAGTGATTCTGACGGCAAAAGTATTTTTTTCAGCAGGCACTTGAGCAAGACTTGCCACAGAACAAGGACCACAATTCCCAGACTGCCGCGCACGAGTAAACGTGATGACGTCATCACGCCCACAAGCGGCAGCTGAACGGGAAGATAAAGGCAGTAACACATTCGAGCAACGCGCGCTAACAGCACGCGGGTCGCTTGGAAGGTGACAAACAGGACACCTTTTCCCACATTTAAGTAAGTAAATGGATTCAATGGGATTTTCGCAAATTAGAAGCTGAGCCCACACTGACTTTGGATATGAACTGATGCTAAGTTTTATATACAGCATTCCAATGAGAGGGACCTGGCAGAAAAACGTAGCTCATAATATCTGGAGGTGATTCTTTACAGGACACTTCGTGAGGCAATACTGCAAGTAGGAACTATAATGATCTGCAGCCTCTTCAGTACATCTGTTGAACTACTTATGGATACATATGTATAAAGAACTATGTATGTGCTGACTTAGGATATTTTTTGTTTATCTGATATTCAGGATAACGTATCAAGAATATATTAGTTGAGTCCCCAACTAGGGCAAATCTACTTTACTTATAACACATGTGGCATTCACTTAGCATGATGACACAATTAGGGTGCTTTTTACTTGCCATATAAATATCACAATGGCATTGGTTACAGCACAATTCACTCTGGGAGAATGGCCAACATAAACTTCAATTGTTACTTAATATGGCTATTTCTAAAGATAAATGATAATAACAATTCATATATATTTGCATAGCACCGTTAATGGAATTAAGCCTTAAACCTTATGCTAGGGTGACCTATTAACCAAACCTCAAATGACATCAAACTGTACTAATAGTAATGCAGTGTACATATATATTTTCTTTCCTCTATCCGGAATCTTGCCTCTGTGGGGTATGTACATACTGTTTACACTTGCTTATGCTTTTTTGCATATTTATGTCTTATGCTATGATTGAATATTCCCTTACTATGCAACTGATTGCTCTAATATGCAATACGATTTCAATGGCAATATTGCTGCTATTTCTGTTTAAATTGTTTGTGTAATGTGAACATACAGCCTGGAAAAAGACATTGGGCCTGATTACAAGTTAGCCGGTGCGGATTTAACGGTGCCGGTAAAACCGTACCGGCACTGGTTCTGGACCGGCTAACTACGAGTTCTGGGCCGGTGGTGTTACACCCGCCAGATCTGACCTGGCAGGCGTAACGCCACTGGCCGCAGACGGATGTGGAAACACTGGCACTATTACCGCATGGTGCCGGTGTTTCTACAGCCCCCATTTCTGTAGAGCCTTATGGGACTCCACGGGAATGGGGAGTAACGGAATGCCCGCTCCGGAATTACCAGACCACCGGGGCTGTAATGCCCTGGTAATTCCGGCAATTCCAGAGCCGGTAATTTATTCCAAGTCCGGCAGCAACCTGCCAGTTTTTCCAGCTCGGTTACCGCCGGACTAGGAATGAGGCCCAATGTGTCGAAACACGTGTTGGCTGATCTTTTGCACAAGAAAATGAACTGGACTAAACAGCCCACCTAAAGACTTTGGGACTCTAAACTTACCTAAAAAAATGTTTTGTTAAGCACAGTATAGAACTGCATTTACCAAGCGCGAAGTGCGAGGGGTTTTTCTTTGCTCAGTTTTCAAGTGGCATAAGGGTTACCATTTATCACGCGCCTCACAGCTGGTAGGCCATACACTTAGGAACCCAGCACAAATGAACACAGTTTACCCTTGCCTAATAGTATTGTAATAGTATTGTAACTTTGTCGTTTAAGAGTGATATCCTCTGTTGGTTGGGTTGCTTGATATTGGTAGTCCTCCTGACCTGTGTTGACAAATGCAGGGGTTCGTTTTGCCTTATTGGTCAGTGAGTAGCGTGCCGATGAGAGTGAACTGTGTGCACGGTAATTTGCAATGTTTGAAAGGTTTAGTGGCATGAGGCGGCTGTTGGGTCCTAGTGTCGATGCATGCATGTGCATGTTAGGCTATGAGGCTGAGTTAGTTCTTAGTCACAGACTGCAGTCAGACATCAGACATGAGAAAAACGTGCACACGAAGCATAATATGGCAGGTATATCATAACATCAAAAACATTGCATAAATTGCAACCGTTGCATGTCTGAAAAGGCCAATAGAAAAATGGTTCTATCTACTGTTTTGGATTTGTAGCACTCTCACACATTTGAAATCTGGACCCTGATACATTAGATGAGGTTCAGAAATCATGCGGTGTATTGTCTTGTTACTGGCCTGGGGCTTTCTTTGTCGTCCAGCTGGATTTGGGGGGGTCCATATACGCCTGCATGATTTAATAGAGGAAAACACCTTCACAAAGCCCACACCAAAAAGTGGGACATGGGGACACATGCCTGTGCTCACAACCCCCTGTGCTCAGGCAGGAGTTATCTGGTTTCTTCACTTGATTGGTTATGGAAAGTGAAAAGGTGGGAAGACTGTAGGAAACCACTCATGAAGTGCCTCTGGTGGCAAAGGCTAGTCTGTTTGAATTTGTATTTATTTTATTCATAGAGCGCACCAGGCCCGAGGGCATCCGGGTGCTTATTTTAGTTACAACATTTTGAGGCAGATATGACAGAACAATTACAGTTAAATTACAAATTGAATATTACAAAAACAATATAAACATATATACATAAAGAAGTAACAGGTGAGTGCAAGGGCAAAACCTATGTGAGGATAATCGACAAGCGCAGGGGCGGTGATTGGTGGGAGGGTGATGGGTATTGGGTGATTAGCCAGGCTTTAGCCATATTTTTAAAACTGTGGAACGATGGTTCGGATCTTATCAAATTGGGAAGTGAGTTCCAAAGTTTTGCCACCATAACAGGGAAGCTGGCTCCGCCAGATCTTTGGAGGTTGAAACGTGGAAAAGAGAGGCAGTTAGTCTGAGCAGTTCTGCGAGGTCTGTTGGTGTTGTGTAGGGTGAATCTATTGGCTAGGTATAGTGGAGCTTGGTTATAGAGGCATTTATGAGTGAGGGCGAGTGTTTTCAGTGAAATTTGTTGAGTGACGGAAAGCCAGCGTAGGTTACGTCTTGTGTAGGGGTGTCACGGTATTAGTTTTACGACGGTACGATAACCTTCTTGCCAAATGACGGTATATCATGGTTATCGCGGTATAGCAGGTGGAGTTAACTAATCTTAACAAATATTTTCTTAAAAGGTCGTACATTGTCAGATTTATCATCACAAACAAAACCAGGCACCCAGGGCCAGAATTGGGTGTTTCAACATACTTTCCACTGAAATGCCACCCCTTGCTTCCACCAAACAACACAAAACACACATATGGAGTGGAGGAGGGGGCGGAGGAAGCCCTGCTGCGACTGGCAAAGCAAACTTAATAGCTTTTCTTAAGTGGTCATTTAGGCTTTTAGCTCCCCCACTGGTGAAGATGAACATGTTGTCATCTTGATAATCTGCATGCCACAGATCAATGGAGGCTGATGGTAGTATGCGCTTGTGCGCATATTCACACACGCACTTTCTCTCTCTTTACTTTACAGCCTTAAGTTTACTTGCGGGCCAAAAGGTGTTCAGTAATCACAGACATGTTACCCTTTGGTATGGCAGCAGGGAATACCCACAGAGATTAGTAAATTTCGCAGTGTGACTTATTATATGTAAATTCAATGATAGAGCCAGGGAAATCCCCCATTGTCATATGTTTAGAAAACATTATCCATTATAAATATATAAACCCCAAAGCCGCCAACCCAAAGTAAACCCTTTTCCTTCTTGGCACTGTATTTATTCTTCCTATTGCTAACATATTGATTTTGCGTCAGGCACGTGTGGCTTATGGAATGGCATTAAAAACTGCTCCAACTGAAACTACTTGGCAGATGGCACATCCAACAGTGCAAGACCAAGACTGCGCAGCACTTGCTTACTGCAGCCTTTCCAAATCAGATTGAAAAGCACACTTAACGGTATGAACGGTATACCGGTATAAACAATGTGACGGTTATTATTGTTCAATTAAGTGGTTCACGGTATCTTTAACGGTATACCGTAATACCGTTACATCCCTAGTCTGGTGTCAGGGATGTGTTGGTTCCTAGGGATGTTGAGGGCGGCTCTAATATTTAGTTATTTTGGATGATTTGTAGCTTGTTTAAATTGCATTTGTTAGTGCCTAAGTAGAGGGCATTACAGTAGTCAATTTTAGACAACACGAGGGTCCTGGCAAGTGTGACATTTGGCTGGTGATAGGAAAGGGCGTCTGGCTGTAATAAGCTTGCAAGTGTAAGCTGCTGCAGAGGAAACTGTGTTAGTTTATCTGGCCAATGATAGGGTAGAGTCGAGGTAGATCCCTAGCGCTTTGGGATCCTTGGAGGATTTGATAGTGTTGCCATTGATAATGAAGGAATTGAACTCAGGGGTCAGTTTGGATAATTTCTGCGGGGAGCCGAGAATGAGGAGATCTGTCTTCTCATCATTTAAACAGAGTCTGTGTTGTGCCACCCAAGCTTGGATGACTAGGGAGATGGCATTGACGCAGAGGGAGTCGGATGTGTAGTCTCCTGAGATAGGGATGAGTATCTTGGGGTCTTCAACATAATTGGTATATGTGACACCCAGATAGTCCAAAATATCGAATAGAGGTTTTGTGAACACGTTGTACAATGTGGGAGAAACACAGGAGCCTTGTAGAACCCCACAAGTGACGGGTGCCGGTGATGCTGCTGCTAGTGGGGAGAAGACACGCATCGATCTGTTTTCCAAGAATGAAGTAATCCAGGCTGTGGCTTTGTCAGAAAAATGGGTGGCTAGTTTGAGGTGGCGACACAGAGTATGATGGTTAACGAGATCAAAAGCCACAGAAAGATCTAGAAGGAGTAGTACGGCAAGTTTGAGTTTTGAGGTTGATAAGGACAGTTTCAGTTCTGTGACATGGTCGGAATCCAGATTGCCTTAGGCCCAAGAGTTTATTAGATTTGAATCTGTAAGTATGCTGCTCGGTCAATGATTTTGAGTAGGAACAGCACCGTGGTGATGGGCCTGTAATTTGTGGGTATATTGGCATTAAGGGTGTTTTTTTTTTAGGAGAGGGATAAACCAGGCATCCTTCAAATTGTCAGGTCCAGTCCCAGTGCTGAATGAGGAATTGATGAGAGTAGTGATGAAGGGAGCTAGCTCGTGGGCCGCTTCCTTGATAATGGGCGCTGGACAGAGGTCCCCTTGGCAGTTAGACGGTTTGAGGCTCTTGATGATATTTTCTACTTCCGGGATAGTTAAGGGGGAGAAGCTGAATGGAGTAATTGAGTCAGGGATAGGGTTGTCAAAAGTAGGGAGAGGAATGGGTTGCACGTTGGTTTGTAGGCTAGTCTGTTTGTCATTGATTTTAGCTTGGAGAGTGTCTATCTTACCAAGGAGAGCGTTCTGGATATTGGAGCACCAGGTGCTGTCTTTGATGGAGGTATCAGGTGCGGTGACAGGGGTTTCCAATTCTTTCAGGATTTTGAAAAGTTCTTTGGTATTGGATTTAGCTTGCTCAATGCGTTTATTGTATGTGACTTTTTGTTGCCTGGAGTATAGCTTCCTTATAGTTTAAAGTAGCTAGTGTGATACACGATTTATTAGCTTCTGTGGGGTGACTTTTCCAATGTGATTCAGCGATTCGTTTTTCTTTGTGCAGAGTTCTTAGTTGGGGTGTAAACCAAGAGTTGATATGAGCTTGTGGTTTGGGTTTTCTCAGTTTGGATGTGGCAATGAGGTTGAGGGCTTTGAGCATAGTAAGGTTGGAGGTGTCAACCAGGACAGTAGGGTCTGTGCATAATAGTGCATGCTCATTCAGGACTGGAAGGATAAGTCGGAGCAGTTTGTCGCAGGTTATATCGCGCTTATTCCGTGTGGGGATGGCAGGTGCGATATCTGAAGAGGGGCTGGTGGTCTTGGCGGGGATGTTGAAGGTGATTAAGTGCTGGTCGGTCCAGACACAGGGTTGGTTAGATACTATATTGAGTCTGCAGTTAAGGTCAGCTATCCAGTCAAGGATTCTGCTTTTGGAAGAGTTGATGTGCTGGGTAAAGCCTGCATTAGTAAGCAAGTTGTCAATCGACAGGGCAGCCATGTCATTGGGGTCAGTGAGTCCCAGGTTAAAATCGCCTAATACAATAATTTGGGAATTAGTTTTGGTATTGTCTGTCAAGATGCTTAACATGTCTTCCGCAAAGGTGGATAGTGGCCCTGGGGGCCTATAGAGTAGGTGGTGTGAGATTGTGCGGTTAGGAGTGAGGGTGAATTTGGCTGTTAGAGCTTCCATAGATGAGATTTGGTGAACAGGAGCGAGGCGGAAGTTGAGGGAGTTTTTATGGATGATGGCAATGCCGCCACCTTTAGATTGGTTAGTAGAGCAGTCATGTCTGATAACATTATAGCTAGGTGGTATGGCTAACAAGAGTAGGGGCCCAGAGGCTGTGTGAAGCCAGGTTTCAGTGACAGCCAAAAAGTCCAGGTCAAGGCTTATGATAAGGTCCGCTACCTCTGTGCCATGGGCTGTGAGAGATCTAGCATTAATTAATGCACCTTTAATAGTGTTCGCAGCGAGGTTACTGGGTTGGGACGTCGGTGAGTGTGGCAAAGAGGCAGTTCTGGCGGTAGATTGTGTGTTTATGAAGGTGGAAGGGAGTCAACTGGTGGTAAAATGCGTGAGTGAGTCTCCTGCCAAGTCTGGCGTTTCTCATGGCAAGGGTGCATGGTTGCAAAGGAGTGGGCTTAGCTGCAAAATGTTGGATTTATAAAGCAGGGTTGTTGAGGTATGGGTTGGTGTTAGTGGTAGACATAGATGTGGTTGTATTGTTATGGTAGTGTGAGTGAGGTGACAGAATCGAGATGAGTTTGCATGTGGGCAGTAGATGGTAAGATAGAGAATACTAACCAAAGCTAGGGCAAATAACTTGTGGAGAGGAGACTTAAGGGAGTGAAGGACTGATGAGGACTGGTGCATGGTGGCAGGATTCACCGGAGTTAGCAGGCAGTTGCAGTAAAGATATCAAATGGCAGTGTGCTAACAGGCTAGATGCAACTATCAGATGGCATTATACAAGCAGGCTAAATGCAACTATCAAATAGTGGTGTACAAACAGGCTGAATGCAACTATCAGATGGCAGTATACAGACAGGCTAAATGCAACGATCAAATAGCGGTGTACAAACAGGCAGAATGCAACTATCAGATTGCAGTATACAAACAGGCGAAATGCAACTATGGAATGGCAGTACATTAGTAGGCTGAATATACAAGTAACAGGTGCAAATATACTAATAGGCAAATAAGGCTAGCAGATGGTAAATCACTATCAGCTGGCAGAGCCCTGGAAGGCTTAGTATAAATGTCACTAGCAACCAGACAGGGGCTAGCGTACTAAACTGTAAGGTAACTGCAATGCTGGCTACAGTATGCAGCGAGGAAGAGAGTAGAATTCAGATCAACATGTGGATTGTAGTTCTAGCATAGGCGGGTACAAACATGGGTAGTAGGAGGCTGCAGGGCTAAATGCAATTTAGTGAGGATGCTGAACGTGAGCCAACAAATATGCGAACCGTCAGGCAAGGGTAGACAGGTGGATTGGTTAGACAATGCAGTTATTGGCAACAGGTAGATAATGCAGTACAACTAAGCACAACCTAGTCACGGCAAGTACGGTGGTCAGGACAAGGCTATAAGTAATGTACATTCAATGGGCTAACAACAAGAGTAGTCAATACCAGAACATAGTAGGTTATATGTGTGGTGTCCCAGTGGATTCGGCACGCCAGCCAGGTGGTTTAATCGCTAATAAAGGTCACTAATGGGAGATGAGGTGGACCAAGCAAAGAACAGAGGTGGTGGTGATTGTAAAGTGAATTTGTTGGTCGTGGTGGTTGGAAGGATGTTGCTTGCATCATGGTAGGAAATGTGGGATGGATGTCATGATTGGAATGCAATTCAGAAAATTGTCATTGTAATGTGAGTTTCATGCCGGTGATGGTGACATGTTGTCATGTGAAAGGGGAGCATGAGAGAGAGGATGGGAAGATGTGAATAAGTTTAGTTGAGGGAATGTGTGAGAGTTGTGATGGTGAGAGGGTGTCGAGAGATGTTGAGAGGGTCACTGGGTGGGAAAAAGTGGGTTAGGAGGGAACAACAAAGAGGGTGAAACAACGTTGGAGAAGGTATCCATTGGTGCGGATGCAGAGAGGCTAAGTGGGGAGGGGTGGCTGGATTGGAAGATTTGGAAGAGTGGCGAGAAACTTGTGCAGATGGAAGGTTGTGTGGGTTGAGCAAGAGAGGAATGGGTGAAAAAGTTAAGGGTACGATGTTTGAAAAGGATTCAGAGTTTAGAAGGTGGAAGGATGGTATATAGATAGGTTGGATGAGATTGGGAAGGAAAGTAGTGCTGTGGGGATGAGAAAAAGAGGCTGGATGAGAGTGTAGGGATGGGTGTGTCAAGAGAGTACCAGTGGGATGGAAGGTTAGGAGAATTGTGGTAGGTGAGGTTTTGCAGCGGGTGAGAAACGTACAAGGTGGGACATGCATAAAGAGTTTGGAGGCATGAAAGCAGAGCCAGTGGAGAGAAGGAGTTGGACAGACAGGATAAGTGTGGAATGGATGAGTGATAGAAGCGCCAAAGAGGGAGACGGTAGGAAGTAGGAATGGTGAAATGAACAAGGGTAGCAAGAACATGGCTTGGGGTCAGCAGGCGAAAGGAAGCCTGGAATAGATCAAAGGAGCAGCTGGGCTGTCGTGGGTGATTAGAGAAGATCAAAGTAGTCAAGCACTGTTAACAGACTGCAGTGGGGTCTGGGAGCTTGGTTTCTAAATATCCTGGGTGTACCCCATTCCACTGCATTCTTGATATGTATTTAGCCAGGTTACACGTGCTATTAAAGGTAGCCAGTCTGTGATCACCAGGCTGATGTCGTAGAGACTCTGTGCTCCACCCCGTTGCTAGCCAGTATGGATAGGCCGTGTGAAGACCATTACATTAGCCATCACTGGGAGGTCAAGATTTGACAGAAAAATGAGGTGAAAATGAAGAGCAGTTGTGGACCATTCAGTGATTCAACTACTTAAAAAGCCTTACTCTGGGTTAAGGCTTGGAAACCAAGATGAAGGGGCCAGCCGTTTTAAGCCATTGGTGTAGGCCAGTCAAGGACTGGAGAACTGAGGGATAAAGGGCAGATTCTAATATGGTGCATCTTGTCTGGATTTTCTGAATTATACACTTTTTAGAATGTCAATCTGCCTCTTAAAACATCTCAGAGGATAAAAGGGCAATGTATACCCTATATGTATAAGGTGAGATAGGACGAGTGAGCAGAAAGTTATGTAGAGGATTGCGATGTGGGTGATTGGTTATAAAACAAAGGCTAGTGTAATCTGGCATAGGAAAGCAGGACATAGTACATCACAAAATAATATAGTGCAACATATAAAAACATGGCATTATTGTAACTTTCCAGTGGGTAGTGTCTACTGAATTTGAATGACACTGTGCAGGCCGGCCCAGAAAAACACCACACAGTACTGCACTGTGCAGCATAGGCCTTCATAATTGCTGAACACAGAAAGTCAACCCGAAATGAAAACATGACACCAGTGTAAAGGCAGACAAACAGCACAATGCAGCACAAACATAGCATGCTAGAACAAAACACAGAATGTAGTGTGGCCCAAGTGAAGAATGATAAGTTTATATAAAAAATAAAAGAGCATGTAATGGTCTCTACCCTTTCACTGACCTTACACAGACTCTTGGTGAACAACATCTGCTGAGCTGCCCCTCGTACCCTTCAAAACACTGGGTCTAGATTCCAAGACATTCTAGTATAGGAACCCCTGTATGGGTATGGCGTAATTTCATCGCCTGCAGTTTTTTCGCAGGTTTTTTTGCCACTGGCTTTTTTTTAAAAAAAAATCAAATTTTTTGGGGGGGGTTAAAAAATTATATAAATTGGTTGTGGGTGTACGGGGATTTAAAAATAATGAAAGGGGATGGGGTTTTGTGGGGGTAACCCCACCAAAAAAAAAACATTAGATTTTTTTAAAAAAAAAATCTGCGGTAAAAAACTCCACGATGAAACTGCAGGTGATGAAATCACATGGAACCCCCTGTATGTACCGCATCACACAGTCCCAACTAAATGTTCCATAGTTAGTCATCCAGAACCATCAATCAAAGAGGTACAAAGCCCAGAAGCAAAGATAGGAACCGAGAGCGTGGTTTCAAAGAAAGCACACCAGATCCCAGAGTTTAGCCTAGAGAGCAGGAAGCTGTCAGTGGCACAGAGGATAAAGTCAGAACTCTGCTCTATCCCAGAAGCTACCCGCAGAGACAATGGTAAAGGAGAGGGAGAAAGGCTGGACCGTAAGTTACAGTGCAGAGACCAGGCTTGCACCTAGCCTGAATAATTCTGGTTTGGTATCATCCACATCAAGGCTCACTCGCCCTCCCCATCCTTCCAAAATGTCCATCACTGGAGTCCATTGTCATAGCACCCATGACAGACACACTCAACCATGATGGAGTCTGGATGTGCCAAAGTTTCAAAGCCCCTATGAAAGCTGTCTCCCCAGGCCAACCCCTCTGCCTGAGTTAGAAGCTAGGAGCACAGGCAACTGGAGTAAGAAGTAACATCTGAAATCCATTCCCACATACAAAAACACAACCCCTTCTTTCTGCTCATTCTACTATTTTGACTCCTCCACTCCACACTATACTGCTGCTCTCCCAGTCCCAATCCTAAAACACAATTGCAGCAAAAGCCCACACTAAGCCTAAACAGTTTCCCTGCTATATCAGCACCACCTGCCAACTATGCTTTAATTCAAATGCTTTGCTCAGGACAGGCAGTCAAGGCATAGGGGATTTTTGACGTGCATACATTGTGATATGTGTTTGTTAGTAGCATGTGACAGATTGGGTTTAACATAGATTAAAGACCGAAATAAGAAGCTAGTGTTTTCATTGTTTTATGACTTGAAGCATACCCTTTGTCTTTCTGTTGTGTAAGTATATGAGGTTCAAAATCACTTTTGCATATTGTGGGTAGCACTGATTTGGACCTTTGATATATGAACTGCTATAGGGACTTATTTTACTTCCAATGTAAGTATATTTTCCTGTATCTAAGGCAAATGATTTTTGAGTGCACTTGTACTCAATGGTAGATCAGGTATATAGTTTGTGGAGATCATTTTAAATGAGGTGTAGCATAAATCTAGTGCATAAAAGTAATGCGTAAGACTGGTACACATTTGATTTTAATTAGACCTCGAGGAGAGGAAGAGCGGATCATAAGTTACCATTCTCATTCTTCACCATACAAATACTGTAGAATTTGCACCAGCGTGCTTTTTAATGTTTGAGCAAATGCTGTGGATTCCTATGGAATCTGCCTGCATTTTACACCAGCACAGAGCAGGTTGATTCCATAGGAATCAATTTAAACACTGCCTGCCATGTGAACATGCCAGTCAGCATTTACTCCATTTGCACGGTGCAATGCAAGAAAGGTGATTTACAAGCGAGTTTGCTACCTTTTTACACTCCAGTTTTGTTCTCTGGCATGCAAAATGGGAAAATGACACCGAGGGATCTGTGTATGCAAAGGTGTAAATGTAACAAGTCCCCGCAGTGTAATTAATGCAGAAATTAAAAATGAGCTCCTGTGCGATTTGACCACTATGACCTATTGCTATTCAAGCAGGTGTGGATCCAAGTCATAAATGTTGGGTTCACATGTGACCATGTGTGATTTAGTAGTAGTGCATTGGGTAAGTTAACAGGAATATGTTCATCTGTTGTTTGGAAATGGGTCGTGCGGAGAGGATAACTGTTTTTGTTTTGTTTAGGCAAAGCTATTCTTGTACTGTAGTTTAATAATAGGGAAGCCTTTGCAAATCACCTCTGGTTTATCGGGTCACTCTTCCACAATGTGTAGGCCACTGGTGAAAGTGCTGCTGGTGGCCTTCCATGTCAACCCTTTAAGAAGCGATCCAGGGGTCGAGGTTAGTGGAGGTGGAGGCTTAAAGGGAGTACAACCGTGTAGTCCTCTATAAAAGAGCACAGGGAATGATGCCGGCTTTGTTAACTGGTCCCTCTTGATATTCTTTCACCTGATGTCAAAATCCATTCATGTATTGCCCCATATCCCAATCTAGCCAACTCTATCTCTATGTACTCTTCTCTTATCACTCTGCGATTTCAAGCCCTGCTCAACCCCCCTTTTATCCGCATCCCCCTGCTTCAGCTCTCTTATAAGGGTCATCAAATCACCAGCATGCCAGGGGTAACAGAAGTGGTTTTACATGCCCAATGACGCCACAAGAAGTGACAGCAGATGAACTTTGACCTAATGAAACCCCGGGACCTAATATCATGAGACCTCTGACCCTAATTACATAACATAAAGTGGCTTTACAGATGGTAAAAAAGCTACAAGCATTAATATGAATTAAAAAAAAATAGCTAGTAATGCAAACAAAAACGTTCATAGTTTACTGCCATAATTTAATTAGACTGCTGCCTCGATATGGCATGTGTGCAATCATGATATGTTAGGAGAACATCCAGCATATCAGAGGCCAACGGATCGCCCTGCCTTCATATGCCATACAGCCTCCTACCACTTGTTACTGCCATCTAAAGCCAATTACAATCTCATATGCCAGGTATAGTATTTATATACAAGGTACAGATTTACATTTTCAAGTTATTTATTTTTATTTATTTATTTATTTATATACATTGGGAACAATGCTCTTTTTATCACAAAAGAACGTACAATAGATAAGAAATCTGATTCGACCGGAAGTGGTGAGCTTCTTACAATGGGATGAGTTTGAGGGACATTCTGGCCCGGTTGTGGAGGGGAGTAAATGGAACAGTGACCAGGGTCAATAAATAAGCAGACATACATAGATTAAGTACAATGGACATTGACCATTGTTAAGTGCAGGCAGGCGGTCCGGCAAGCTGTGCTTGGGATGTAACCATGAATGGTGAAGTGCTAGAATGGAGGCAGAGGAAGTGACTGACAGATGCAGGTTAGATGCGAGGGAAACATGTTAGCTAATAGGCAGATGAGAGGTAGGTTGAGAGGGTTGTAGAGGAGGAGCCAAGTACCCCCACCTCAACCACTTAACCTATATCGCCTATAGAGTGGAAACCAGAATATGTGACATACCCGGAGCAGTTGAATCGACAAAGGGCAGAGTATGGACTCTGTGCAGTACCAGTGAGACTACCAATATGTAAAAGAATCATGGAAGCAAGATTCCTGTTGAGAAAGCCAGACCTGCACTCAAAGAAATATGACAGTTGTTTAAATGAAATCTCTGAAGAAGCAGAGCAGATAAACGGCAGAGATGAATGGTGACGACGTCACCCAGAGTCAAGCTGATTTGTACAGAAGAGATGCAGAGACCAGAGAATGCAGATATTCTATAAGGCATTGAGAAAGTACCGAGGATAAGTGACATCTTTGGCTCAAGATGACGAAGCTTATGCCACAGAAACGATGAAGATATCAAGTTAATTTACATGTGTACAGATGCAAGAAACGCAAGCAGCAAAGTAATCATGAAGCTAGCCTTATGCTTTATAGTGAATAGATTGCGGCAATTGCCATTATATGCATATATGCAGATGAACTAGTAAACGATGGATGTTTCCACTATGCATTATAGCAGTGCTGAACAGTAACAAGAAGGCTTCATTTTAGTACGTCTCAGTTAAAAAGCAGTTCAATTAACAAAATGAATCTCAAAAGGCAGAGTTGGATGAGCCAACAAGCCAAGGTCTTATCAAACCGGAGCAAACTGACTTTGGATACAAATTGTGTGAAAGAACAGAACTCCTTTTCTGAAGGCATGGACAAAAACAAAAGACGTCAGAGGTCTATTAAGAATTAATAATTTAAATGCACCAGAGGCTCGATTTCATGGTCTCTAGTCAAGTGGAAGGATGAAGTTGGACGAACAAGGTGGTCACACTCACACCTACGCACTAGAGCCGCTCGTGCCTTCACTCCCTGAATTTCTCAGAGCCAAGAACACTCTAAAGGCCGAATTTCAAAGTCCTAATTGTCACTAGACCATAAGGTGATGATGGATTAGTATGCTAATTGGTTGGACGCTGGTGCTAATGCGAGCTCACCAGCACCTGGATGTTCAGCCTGCCTACGGCTAGACATAGGTGGAAAAGTACTAACTGAGGTTAGAAGTCAACCAATTGTAGAGGACCACCTAATTAAGGGCCCTATAGTTTTTGTAGCCAATGGGACGTCGTACATTTAGTGATGTTCATAGTGGCCTTTTTTGAGGGGAGGGCTTAGTTGCCCCACCTGATAAGTACCCTATATCTTTCATTCACTGACTCATGCTAGTATAGAAAGTATACTTAGATACTCACTGAGAGCCTACCATTACTGTGCATAGGTTTTTTGTAGTTTGCCACGTAGGATAACGTTGGTAGCACACAGGTTAATGTCATCAATGACGAGTTTTGGGTATAAGAACCCAATTTTTTATAAGATGCATTGAGTAAGAGGATAGAGCGAGTGCGCTGATGTTCGTTGTACTCCCTGTTTTAGATCATTTAAAATAAAACAGTCTTCCTTTTGCCAAATTACCTGAGTTGTTTTGATTATTGATGTATGAATACAAACTGCATCCCCATCCATTTCCAGTGTATTGATACTCGACTTAAAGAGCTGGGGAGCCACCCCAGTTCACATGGTAGCAGAAGGTGATTTTGTAAAAAATTAATCACCAGAAGTAAACTTTGGAGTCCCAGAAATATCGCACGACCATTCGGCTGACAGGACGTGAAGTTCCCCGTAGATAGTGGTTGGTGTAACTACCAAAACCCTGCAGGGTGGGTGTGACGGGTCCCCTGATTTCAACCAAAATCCCCTTCTATGTCTACGAGCAGCTGATCAGATGATAGTTTGAAGAGGCAGTTAAAGAGGCATACGATCCCGACTATTGGATGAAGAAAAAATGCAAATGGAGAGTAAAAACTAAGGAGTATGGCAAATTGATGCATGCACAGTGAATGAAAGGAAGTGTTAAGGGAAAAGAAAAGTAACGGAGGGAGGCGGGATAAACGTGATGTAAGAATAAATGTATTAGAGATATTTAATAGATTCTGACTAGAATGTTGCTGAGTAACTAAAGAGACATTGTAAGAGAGGCCACGATAAGGAGGATACGCCCTATACCTAAGTTTTAAAGAACATTAGAAGAAATCTTAATATACAGTTTCATAGCGGAACATATAGGAAACAGATCTGATTAAAGGAATAGTGCACTCAAAAATATTATTGTCCCGAGCGTTTGGGCATGTGCTTTTAAGGGTTTAAAGTGGTTCCATTAACAAAAAAAGCAATGATAAACCAAAGCATCTAAGAAAAAGCATTGGATGCCAAAGCATTGACAGGCTATCTTTTACATGTAAAAGTGTCTTTCAATCTAAACCAGTCCATCAAAAATATAAATGGACTGGTTTCAATGGAAATGCACTTTTACATGTAAAAGATAGCATTTCAATGCTTTTTTTTGCAACTTTAAAACATTACATGGAGCTGTCCAGTGCTAAAATGTCGGCTCTGGCCAGCTCCTTGTAACATTTAAATTCTTGTTTGTATATTGGGGGGTGCCCCTCCGGGCCCCCCAAACCCCACAAACCCTAACCCTAATGTAACCCTTAATCTAACCCTAGCCCCAACCCGGACCCACCAACACTAACCCTAACCCTTAATCTAACCCACCCTAGCCCTAACCCTAGACAGAGAACAGAGAGACAGAGAATTGGCAGGCTGCCTGGTAGGATTCAATCAGTATAATGGCTCAATTGCGAATCCCAACAAGAGAGTATTAAGGATTCAGAGTGATCGACATTGGTCAAAGGTAGCAGACAGGTCAAGGAGAATTAGGATGTAGGATAAGTTGGAGTGCTTAGCAGAGTCAATGATGTTGGACACATTCATGAGAGCAGTTTCAGTGGAGTGACAGGAATGGAAACCTGCTTGTAGGGTTTATCAAAGATTGTGGCTGTGTAAGGAATTGGTTAGACGATTGAACACAATCCTTTTGAGTGCTTTACAGTAGTGCGGAAGGAGAGACACAGGCTGACAGTTAGTTGGTAGGTTTGTGTCAGCCCCTTGCTGTTTTAGGAGAGGGATGACTGACTGTTGCAAAAACAGAGGGAAAGCAAGTGGGGTTGATGGACAGGTTGAAGAGTTCAGCCAGGTGAGAGGCCACTAAAGAGGCAATCGGCTTCAATAGCTGAGGAGCAAGAGGGTGTGATGGGACACAAGAGGTGTTAGCCTTCATCAGTAGAGATAAAACTTCATCTTTATTAGTGTGACTAAAGTGGGAGCGAGAGGCAGAGATAGAGGCAGAGGATGATGGTAAAGTAGGCAGAGTGTAAAATGTAGGCGGAGGGAGTGTGAGTAAGGTCAGGAGAGAGTCTCTAATTTTGGAAATGTTTGCAGCGAAGTATTCAGCAGGGTCATTAGCTGTGAGAGTGGGGTTGATGGTCATAGATGTAGGAGGAGTATGGAATGAGTTCAGGATGCCATGTAGCCAGTGAGGATGGTTGGAGTGAGAGTCTATGAGGGTTAGGTAGAATTCCCTGTTTGCTCTATCAAGAATGGACTTGAGAGAGTTCAGGGCAGAGAGATAGAGTTGCAGGTCCTCATGCAAGAGGGTAGGACTCCATTTGTGCAACAGCCAACACATATATGTTGTAGAGAGGCAGTATGGATGGGGTGACCCATGTCTGAGGATGCTGAGACCTAGGGGTGATAGTAAGCAGTGGGAAGTGAGAGGAGAATGAGAAATGTAGTAGGGATTGGATGCTGGAGAAGGCAGTGTTGGTGGAAATGGCATTGGGTGTGAGGCAGAAGAGTCAGAACGTTAGGTCAGTGAGAACGGGGGGAATGGTAGGTTTACATTTCCTTTTAGTAATCGGTGAATCAAGTGATGAGAAAAGGTCAGAGGGTGGAAAGGAGATGGTGGTGAAAACAATTTAGTGATCAGATATGAATGGTGTGACAATAGAATTAGGGGCTGAGAGAGAGGTGGAGATTCATAAGAGATCCAAAGAGTTACCCCTTGTGTGGGTAGGTAGGTTATGGATAGAGTGGAGAGCATGGTCACTAAGAAAAGGCTGCAGTTCAGATTTCTGAGAAGTGGTTGGAGAGGGAAGTTTAAAGTCACCTAAGAGAATGAGGTGATGTTTAGTGGATAGAGAATCAATGAGTTGCCCAAGATCATCAAAGAATGGTCCAGTGAGACCAGGAGGGCAATAGATGGAGATGATGTGAACCGAGTAAAGAAGAGCAATAGTAGAGATGATGATTTCAAAAGAGGTAGGAGAGGACGTGGCATTGGACATGTGTGAGGTATTGCGGTCTGACACCTCCACCTCTCCCCCTCAGTCCCCGTCAGTCGAGAAGAGTGAATGTAGGATAGTTTGGATTCATGTAGGGCCACCAGAGTGGCAGTGTCAGATGGAGAAATCCAGGTCTCAGTGATAACAAGAAGGTCTAGGGGAGGAGAGCTGGACTGAACTTTATCAGTGGTAACGGAGGTATTGTTGCATATAGACGGAGCATTCCAGATTGTGATGTTCAGTTGATGAGGTAAGGAAGAGTACAGAAGTTGAGTCTCAGAATAAAAGAGGTGAGGTGTCTAAGTATTAGAGGAGGTATGGTTAGCTTATTGATTTTGTTTGTTGAAAGGAGGTAGAAGAGCTATAGAGTAGTGGGAGCTTCGAGCTGTGAGTTGTATAATAGGTATAGGAAGTTGTTGCCTGATTGGAGAAAGTGTGGGGATAGGTGAGTAGAAGGAGCAGCAGGAGGAGCAGGAGTAAAGGCATTATGGGTGAGTAGCACAGTGTGGAGAGACAGTACAGTAATTAGGAAGATAGGAGTACTCACAGGTTCAGGTGTATGCAAATAGTTGTTTTAGTGGACTGTTGAGTTAGATTTGAATGTTGTTTGTGTGCTTTTTGCAAGTCATTTGTGTGGCAACCTGTGGCAAACAAGGGCTAACGGGGAACACAGAAAGAAATAGAGAAGGATATAGTAGCAACCCATAGCTCTGGCTTCCCTTTGCTCTGGACGCCCGGGCGAATGGATGCTCAAAGGACAGCGCTTATATACCCAAGTCCTGCCATTGCCTGCAGTGTAGCCTCAGCTGCCAACTAATGCATTTTACAGCATTAATCACCTTGTGTTACCGGTATAGTACTATTATGTGGTGCACAACTTCACGTGTCCAGGACTTGAATGTATAGGATGGTAACATATTTAAATCCACCATCAGTCAAATAGCTCAACAATGAAAAAAAACATTTCAAAGATTTGAAAACTAATTTGCGAGTGAGGGAATGTACTGTTTATACAGTAAACACTGCATTTGGGCACTTTTGTAAGGATGATATCCTACAAACTTGTTTGTGTAATTAATACTCTACGTTTTGTCTTATATTTTGTCAGCAACAGATCTAATCCTAAAATGATGGAGATTTAGGAACTTCCACATCACTTAACACAATTAAAATTCCATGGACAGTTTCAGTTAATCACAAATCCGTGGAAGCCATGATCTATGATGAAAGCGTTGAAGACATCCCTGTTTGCTTTCTATTTCTGTCACTGCCCCTCTGGCCTCTGACCCAGGGGTGGCACGGGCAGTGCCAGGAGTACCAAATAGGAATCCAGACGTACTAACCCCCAGCTACCCTGAATGATGGCCATGTCCTTTACCCTCCTTGTCCATTGCCACTGGAACCCACCGCTTCCTGAAATTAAGACTATTACCAATCTATGCATATGTCTTCAGAAGATTTACAGTGCCACTCATTCCCCCTCCTCATCTTTCCTCTTTCAACTTGTACATATGTGTAAGCCACTGTACCTCATTGAACGGTTAGTCCGTGCTATCTCCTTTTTTATGTTCCCCATTTACACCTTTACCACATGGTTTAAGTTACAAAGAGAGCTAGAATTACATCGTACTGGCTGCTTCCTCCATTAGCGTGGCTTAGTGGTTATCAGTGTTTATTTCCTATGTTCTTGCACAGGAATTAGAAAAGATTAGGAGCAGGATTATCATATGTACTTTAATGTATTTTGGAAATGCTCAGATAAAATTGACACATGGTAATATTGTTTTGCAGTCATACAGGTCAGCATTGTCAGGAGTTAAACATAGATGTACATAGCCAACTCTTCTGAAAATAATACAAACTTAGATTTAAAAGAGAAAACTTTGTAAACAAATAAAAAATCAAATGCAGACTCAATTAGTCTTATAACACACAACGACATGATGCATCCTGTATAGAATGTGACATATATTACATTATTAGGAAATATATATACAGAACACTTTTTTAAGTGAAATTCATAAGCATATTGATATAAACTAAGACACCTTCTTCACAGAACAGGAACCACCGGAAGGTAAGTTTATTCTCCAGTTATTTAGTAGAGAAAGCACTGGAACATCCATACAGCCCAGCACATTAGGTACAACTGAAACTCATAGAACCCAGCACTACAAACCTCCACCAACACTCCACATTCCATGTCAGTGACATCACCACTCATCATAACACACATAGCCCATAATCAGGCACCAGCACAGATTATGACACATCTCCCTCCTTACCACTGACATAACCCTAAAACTCATAATCAGGACCCAGCACAGACACAATATTAAAAGCAGGTTATGACCCAAAACTAGAACACAACACTTTGTGGTTGGTTAGTAGTGATGCAATCAAAGATGGAAGAACACCCCAATCGTCACAAAGCAATACACAGCTCACCCCAGCTCAGAATAACTCCCACTGAGACAAACTGCTACGCCATAAAAATCTCCAAGATCTTAAAAGGAAAACACAAAGAAACTAAACCCAAACCAAAGGCCCTCCCAAAAGCCTGAACACCACTCAGGTATAACACCCGCTGAAGAACAACAACAATGGAAGGAACCAAATCTTCCCCGGTGGAGACCCCACACACAACAACCAAACTAACCCACTCGACTTCTAAGCCCCACACAGACACGTGGCCAACATGTCTTATGTCCAACTCAAAATTCCATACCAAAAAAGACCCCCAAACTCAAAACCAGAACTCTGATCCTACCGCCAGACATCAGAACCAAAACTCTGATCCTACCACCAGACATCAACATCAACACACTATCCCCATAACATACCTAGACAGCACCTCACTGCCCCTTAATTGCACCCTAGACAGCACCTCACTGCCCCTTAACCGCACCCTAGACAGCACCTCACTGCCCCTTCACCGTACCCTAGACAGGACCTCACTGCCCCTTGACCATATCCTAGACAGGACCTCACTGCCCCTTGACCATATCCTAGACAGCATCTCACTGCTCCTTGACCGTACCCTAGACAGCACCTCACTGCCCCTTAACCACACCATAGACGTCACCTCACTGCCCCTTAAGTAAAATATAGACAGCACCTCACTGCCCCTCCAGAGCCCAACCGGCCACCCCAGAGATTACTTGGGGAAATCTCCCCTACAAACAACACAATCACCACAGAACAACATATAAAACCCCACAATAACCAATCCACATAAAGTCCATGGCGCCAAAGTCCCTGCGCCAACCCCACAACAACATGTCCATGAAATGCAAGGCAAGTAAATGCAAAGCAAATGAAAATGTCATGGCGCTAAAGTACTTGCGCCATCCTCACACCCACATGTCCAAGTCAACCCATCCTGCAAAGAAAACATTGTAAAAAAAACATTACGATTGCCCATGGACCCCACACCCACGAGTCCGTACTGAAAACCCAGTAGAAATATCCTAAACAGCAGGCCACCAACATCAACACAACAGCAGTATATAAATCTTAACAGGCCTTAAACTACTAACATTCACCCAGGACCCAACCCACCGAGCGAATCCTAACCCCCGAGGCCACAACACTAAACAACAACATTATTAACACAGGCCTCCCCGAACACCTACCATACTTAGTTCCTTGATAGGTCCTTCATCAGGATACATAAGCCCCACTGATCTGGATACCGCGCTCACCACCTTGCCAACCTTTTTGCCAGATCACCAACTCCTTGCAGCTTCCACCTTCCTCCAGCACATACATAATAGATGGCCATAAATACAGTCACGACCCCTGCGCTCTCCAATTGTGCTGAAAAATCACTGTTTCCAGGACTGCCCGTTCTTGTTGTGGACCACACAACCATAACTTGTGTCCCGATGCTGCATTTCAACTGCCTCTCCGGAACACAATAGCTTCCGCCTCCAACGCTGGTGCTGCGTTCAAGAAGAACGATGTGTACCAAAAGAATGTTGTTCCAGCAAAACACGCTGGGATGCCAGCCCTCCTCTCTGCGACGTCATCATAACTGCTCCCGGCACCAAGAAAACAACATTGCTGACTGGCCCCACCACTACGGCAACCATCGTGCCTGCAGTTCCTCCCAGCACAAGGCATTCTCAGCATGCGCACGCCCGTTCCATTACCCTCTGCTCCAGCCGCGCGCAGATCACCATTGTCCGACCGCCTCTCTGCTCCTCCCCACAGCAGAACTGTTCACTTCAAGACAGCGCCGCCCGTCCACAGAAACTGAGATGCTCCATACTTCTGCCAAGCCCATCTGAAACACCTGGGCCACCTCAGCCCTAGTAGCGCTGTACCTCCGACATAAATGCAGGGTGCCCGCCAATAAACACAGGGCAGAAGTGACTCTTTCACTCGCCTAGGGCCTACCTTGCCAAGCCCTGTGAATGGATCCCTTCAGTCCTGCACCGCCCGGCTTGCAGGACAATCATGGCCGCAACCGCCGTCCGCCTGGCGACCGGACCCTCAGGATCCCTGACCTGGACCCTGTCCTACACATACTATTTTGAAGGAGATTGAAAGATTGGATACATTTGCTTTAGAGAGGGAGATTATCACTCAAGAGTTTAGTTGCCTCATTTCTAGTAATACTAGGACGCCTCTAATCTACATGTTGCCTAAAATACATAAAAGTATGAGTGGACCTCCAGGTCGACCTATTGTGTCCCTGAGCGGCTCGATTCTAGAACCAGTTGGGCAGTATTTAGATTTTTTTTTTAAACCTTTGGCCAAAAATGCTCCCACTTACTTGTCCGACTCCACAGATGTCATTCGAATGGTCAAATCCTTTCCTTTCAATACAGATAATGACATCTTAATTACTCTAGATGTGGAGTCATTATATTAAAATGTCCCTCGGGCAGATTCTTTGGGAATTATGAAAAGGTTCTTCCAAACAAGAACTGATACCAGCATAGTCCCTATTGAATTTCTAGTAGAACTATTGGAGATTGCACTGACCAAGAATTTCTTTAGATTCAAGAACACGTACTATATGCAAATAAAAGGAACAGCAATGGGGGCAGCTTTTGCCCCCAATTATGCCACATTGTACATGTGGGATTTTGAAGAATCTAATATTTTGGTAGAATCCAATCCCTTTAAATCTGCCCTTAAACTATACAAGAGGTATATTGACGATATACTTATCATTTGGGACAATTCCATGGGAGACCACAATGCCTTTTTCCAATGGATCAACAATTTTAATCCTAATCTGAAATTTACGATACAAACTAGCAACAAGGAGATTTCCTTTCTAGATCTTCTGATCAAAGTGAAGGAAAACTAACTTGTGGTAGATCTTTTCATAAAGGAGTCTGATAGAAATACCATACTGCATCATCAAAGTTTTCATTCGCAATCCTTGAAGTCTAATATTCCCTATGGGCAGTTCATAAGGGCATGAAGAAACCGCACAAGGGTGGAAGATTTCAAAAAACAAGCCACGATCATTGAAGAAAGATTAAAAAATAGAGGTTATCCAAATAAATTGCTAAAACTTTCCAGAAAATGAGCTAGACACCAACACAGGGAGGTCCTTTTGAGAAAGGACAACAAAGAAAGAATGTTATGTGAGAACCAATTGGTATGTGCCCTCACATATAATCCTCAACATAGTAGAATTAAGAAAATTAGATCTAACCACTGGCATTTACTTCAGCTAAATATGTCGACCTTACCCAAACCAATGTATGCCTTTAAAAAGGGTAGGAATATAAAAAACTGGGTTTCTAAAGCCGACAGAAATCAGGCACAAGAAAAACAATCTACTATCACATCAACCTGGGGAATGTCTCCAGTGTTGGGACATTACCCATGTGGAAATTGTTGCAATTGTGCTAGTACTTCGCCGACTTCCATTATTAATATTCATGGATGAAATTGGACCTTGAGGCAACATACCATCTGCCTCAGTTCTAATGTACTATACGTAATAATATGCCTGTGTAAAAAGGCTTACATTGGAAAGACCTAACGGGCACTTAAATTACGTATAGGAGAGCACAAATCTAAAATTAGAACTAGGCAATTGAGTGCCCCATTGGTTAATCATTTTTTGGAACTGAATCATAGTCAAGATGATCTCAAATGGTGGGCTTTGGAAAAGGTTTTTGGTACGGATGCTGCAAATACTGTGGCACGTTTGTCACAAAAAGAACAGTGGTGGCTGTATCATACACAAAGCTTGTCCAAAGGCCTCAATCAACAAGAAGAATGGAATTAATATTATAGTTCCATTTATGTTCTCTTCCCTGCAGGAGTCAGTGTCTCATTCTTTGCATTTCTTCTCTAGGTCGTTACGCTTTGTTTTTCTTTGCCCTCCGTCTAAAGTATTAATAAGCATTTCACAGTGCACAGGTAGGGGCGCCAATTCTGTGCACTGACTGCGGGATGTCTCTTTTCAGTCATTTCCTTTTGGCTCCGCCACTGGTGATTGTCGGGTGAGGCCCATTTTGGCTATCACTGCTCAGTGTTTTTGCTAACACTCTTTTCGAATGAGAAGGGATTTTTCCCTCTCTTTGTCCCTTTTCCGAGTTTACTACATTTCGGTACCTTTCCTCCCTAGATGCATTTACACAGAGTTATTAATGTCCCTTTTCTGTGTCTAATCTTGAAGACACACTGAGACAAAAGACGGACATCAGGTTCTTTACATTTTTCCCTTCCCCATTCTGGATGGTAGCATTTTTCGGCACTCGTTGTGAGTGACAGGATTACGGCATAGGATCTGAAGGTAAGAGAGAGGGGGGCCACTTTAGCAGTGCCCGGATTATTTATGTGTATGTGGACAAACGCATCTTGTTTTTGCTTACGTTACTATTTGTGTCTCTTTTGAGCAGATTCAAAGGGGAACGAGCATTGATTACACTCGAGGATAAGAACACATTTTCTCCGCTCCTGTGGACCATCAGTGACTATGATGCGGGCTATATACCTGTAAGGAAAATACGCTAGGTGAGATAGATATTTTCTTCCTGTCTTTACTAATACCTATGGCTCTGACTAGGCTTCTGACTTTTGAAGTCGCCATTTTTCGCTTTTTGTCTATCCACAGAAAGGTGTGGTAAATATGTTGAATACAGTTTCCATTTAATTATATGAAATAGGCAACTTTTCGAGTGAAGTTATACCATCTAATTTATATTAAACAGCTCATTCTCTTAGTGAAGGCATATTTTATAGCTTTTGGCGAAGCAGTAGTCATGTCTATTGTCTTCATCCTAGTTCTTCATGTTGTTTTTTTCCATAACAGCTTTCCTTATGCTGGGGCAAATAACAATAGACGAATGCTAAAGACCATTGGACCAGAAGCTATTCAGAATTCTGATTTTAACCTGCAGGTATGATTTGCCGTACTAAGCACAGGGAGACAGTGTTGTGGAATCACGCCATGGTGACAGTGTGGGGCACAAGGGGAGGAAATTATTTTTCAAATTCTTTCTCTTTTTCTTTTTTAACAAGATGTATGGTATTCTCTATACACATCTTTTCTATCTGACCACTGACCCAAAGTTATGAAGGGGCCTGGATGGATAAGTTTGGCAACTGATATATATATATATATATATATATGTTGTTTTTGGTCAGGCCACTTGCCATACCAAATAATTGGACAGAATGCAAAAGGGGTCCTTAAAGATGGCTAAAAGGCTTGGGAAGAGGCAGGCTATGTAGGTTGCTCCCCGAATTTTGATCAATAAATTGCTTGAAAAACGTAGTGAGAAGAGACACAAGCTTGTATTTTAATGGTATGTTTTTTGTTGTTTATTTTTAGAATTTGCAAATGTTCACTTATCCTGGGGAAGACGCACACAATTTGTCGAGTCGAAACTATTTGTTAACCTGGAAGCCCTTCTGTTAATGAAGATCTATACATTTGGGCACCTATAGTCGATACTGTTTTGGAGTGAACCACTGTTAGAGATACAGTCAAAGTGAAATGGAATATGTCTTAAAATTATGAATTGTTTTAAGATTTGTGTATGAATGATGATATTAGGAGTTTTTTTATGGATTTCATTAAAAACGTTCAGTGATTTTTATATTTAAATCAGAATGAAATAAAAACAATTATTTAATATTTACAACCCTCAATCTTGTTCTCACTAGTTTTTTCTTGTTATCCTGACACCACCATTGTTCTATTATATTGTTCTACCTCAAGGTGTCAGTGATATGAGGTTCCCACCTTCTGGGTTTGCTGGACCTGCACCGCACCTGCACCGCCCGGTCAGCAGGCCTCCCAAAAAGCACAGCCTGTGGCGCTAGGGAAACTGGAACACCTGGATGAAAGTCACCAAAGGAAGGCAGTGCTTATCTGTCTGCTCCATCCCAGCAGGATAGAAAAATCCCTCGTCGCCAGTGATATAAACTAAGCCACCTTCTTCACAGAACAGGAACCACCGGAAGGTAAGTTTACATGTAAGGTTATTCTCAAGTTATTAAGAAGAGAAAGCACTGGGACATCCATCCAGCCCAAAACATTAGGTCCAACTGAAACTCATAGAACCCAGCACTACAAACCTCCACCAACACGCCAACACTCCACATTTCATGTCAGTGATATCACCACTCATCGTAACACACATAGCCCATAATCAGGCCCCAGCACAGATTATGACACATATGTCTATTACTATGTAAAAAGTGGATCAGAATACACAAAGTCAAGGATTCTAGGAGAAAAGGCGGTGCCAGGAAAAAATGTACTTGCCTTTAAGATGCACTTTAATCGACGATGGTCAAATTCTATATATTCCATAAAACAATGCACACTGAAATTATCATATGGACATATAATGGACATATAATGCTGTCCTATGCTGCGATTGTGGTCATTAAGCAAATATCCATAAAAATAAATGATGTTATCAATTAAGGTGGTACAATCCGCTTCTAAATGAATGCAGGTGTCTTAATGGAATATAAAAGACTTTAGCTTCTCAAACATGTTTATTTGTGATCCTGAAAAATCTATAATTACACAATTATGAAAAGATAATGGGCCTGATTCACAGAAGAAATCCACAAAGAAAACGCTCTATGCATCAGGCCCAATCATGTTCTCACAGATACATGATACCTAAACTCCTGAATGCAGAAGCATCCTCTCTTAAAACAAAACATCAACATTGTGGCTATAGCATAATTGACCCATTAAAGATAATAATACAATTTAAAAAAAAATACAATTTTGGAACTAATCAATTAACACTAGTGCGTATGCAAAGTGAGTGGAGAGTAATTGTAGTATTGAGAAGGAAAAAGATGGATTTCACTATTATTTGGAAGTGTCGCAAGGTCTTTACATGGATTCCTCTTCAGGCAACAGAAGGAAACAGCAATAGTAAGTACAGATGAACCGTTTGAACAGGAAATAAAGTTGAAAGCTGAGTTGACAGGGAAGGCTCAAAGTTGCCCTTCCCATGATTAGGAAATATGGGTGCTCAGACTTTCCCAAATCTGCCCTGTTGGAAAGTTGAGCATTCTGCGTGTGTCTGTCCCGTCTCAGGTATTCCCCATGGATGTTCTGTGAGGTGAGCTAAGCCTAGTGTCTCGAGGTGGGGTTATAGCCCACAAATGTCAATTGATAAAGATGTTTGACCAGCCAAACAGAGGACTCAAGGCATTTGGAAAAGGTTTGAGGGATTAGAAAACGTCCAGCTAACTTCCTGCATACCTTGTGAGTTTTGTTTGGCTGTAGAGAGACACATGTAGGCCAGGTTCACAATTTGGAAGTGGGCGGAAGAGGTTTGGTGTGCTTTTGGTGAGATTTCAGAGAGTTTGCGAGGAGTTTTGAAGGAGTTTATTAGTTGTTTGTAAATCTTTGGGGTATTTCATGATACTTCTTTTATCACTTGCCTGCTTGTGTTTGTTAGGATTCCCCTCTAAACTTCCATGTTTGCCCTTTCTCCATTGTAAAAAAAAGGCCCAAAGATTCCTGCTTTACTTTTCCCTGCTCCATTTTTCATCAGTTTCTGTCAACCAACACATTTTAGCACCCTTGGTGGTGGGCAGCCAATCGTAGAGCTCAGAACGTTTGCTGAATCCTTTGGTACAAGCCCACGTTCCGAGCTCTCCCACGGCTGTACGCCCCTCGCCCTGTGTTGTCCTTGATCCCTCCTACCTCCTCCATATCGCCATTAGCACCCGCGAGCAACTACACGTGGGTGCTAAAGGCGATTAAAGGAAAAAAGAACCTACGATGCCGCGTCAGGAACATGAGTGCGTTTTCAGTCAAGACAGACGCCTGTCCCGACTCAGCATTGCAGAACAGAAACAAGTCACGTTTTTCCTTTTTTTAAAGCAATGTTAACATCGCCTTTAGCACCCGCATGTTTACTCGTGGGTGCTAAAGGCAATTTACCAGGTGACTGAAACCACTGCACATTTGCCTGCAGCAGAGGTGGAGATTAGAACAATTTCACCTATTCCTGTTCAGGAAGAAATGGAAGTGTGAAATTAGTGCTTCCCTTAAGTGGTGGAGGGTGGATCTGGCGTCACCCCCACCCATTACACCCCCTCCATTATGGTCAAGGGTTTGGTGGTGCTCCAGCTTGCCAGAGAGTGACACTGTCAGCGGCAGCGAGTGCAGGAAGAGTTGTCTTCATTTCTGCAAAATAAACTGTGCTTTTGGGTGACCCTAGGAAGAACCCATTGGGTACCTCCTCGATGAACTAGCATAAACAAGCATTGCCACATGTGGCACAATGGTGTGTAGTGGGAAAAGTAGGGTTGGGGGCTCATTATGTGCCACATACTCTTCTTTTGCAGCATTGGTGATGACGGTGACAATAGAATGTCAGATGACACTCGGCCTTGTTGCCAGCCAAACAAACTCAGCCAGCATACATGCCTTCCCCACCGAGTGTCTGTCCCACTACAGCGTGACAAAATGGCACAATCAACAAATAGGGCCATGGCGTTTTCACCATTTGCAGCGTGTCCTCCTGGTGGTGAACTTCAAGGTATGGTGCTACTTGACCAGGGGAGGGGCCACAGAATGATGAGGGCATGCACCTACGTACTGCCTGTTTAGAGGTCCATCTGAATGTCAGGAGGAGCTGTATCACACAGCAAGGTCGAGGTCAATATTAGCTTTCTTCGGCTGAAAACCATGAGAGCAAAACATACATGAGTAATATCATCAAAATGACTGCAAATTCAGAAACCAAAATAACTCATCAACCCCAAAAATTTAAACCATAAAACTAATTAACAAAATTTAAAAAGCTTTCACACAGTTTTCACACAGTACAGAGATGATTGAAAACATTTATATAGTTTTCAAAACTTACTTAATTACAATGCAAAGTCGAAGAAATATAACATGTTCTCATTCGTAAGTGTGTTGCATGATAAGAATCCACAAGGCTTTCTGGAGCCTGGGACCGCAATACCTCCAACTCTCTCTTTGGAAATATCTTCCTACTCAAGCTCTTCGCTCCTCCACCTCCAACTCCTTGAGAGTCAGTCGCTTCTCCAAGCAACGAGTCGGGGGCAGATCTCCCTCTTCGGCTGGTGCCGCCCCCTGGAATAACCTCCCTGCCTCTGTGAAATTTGAGCAGAACCATCTCTGTTTCTGGAAGCATTTCAAGACTTTCCTCTTTGCTTCTGCCTTCTCTCTTCCTCATCCCTGCCGATCTCCTGACTGACACTGCACTGGTCACCTGGCTACCCTCTGAACTTCGGGCCCAGGTCCCTTCCCACCCAGTTGCATACCTGCACTGCCTCCTGGCAACCCCTGCACTTGGGTCTGTATCTGCAACCCTACATTCCCTTACCTGCACTTATCAGACACTTGTCTGTACTTGACACTTACACTGCCCCCTGCTGGCCGCACTACTTGTTTTTTATCCTGTGTCCTGCACTTGCCCTTCCACCCCTTCCCCTGGCACCTTTCCCCTCACCTCTCCCATGCACTTGCACAATCTCTACTAAGATTGTTGTCTTTGTCCTCCCTTTGTTTCCCCTCCCTTGCCTCGTCGCGCCTTGAAACACTTGTTTTTAGGTGCGTTATAAATGTCATATGATATCATATCAAGACCACCAACATTTCATTAAAAAGTAGATCAGATTCACAAATTAATAAATACAATTCAGTTAACTGTGTCTAAAACCTGCCAAAGTTTCCATACCCTACTAATTTGCTAGAGCATAAATGGCAGAGGTTTGTGAAGGTCCCTCACACACATAAAGAGCGGATTCTACTTTTTCACTATACATCATCGGAGTCGACCACTTTTATCTTAGTGCGTTATATAAAGGACATTTAAAAAGAAAGTGCAATATAGATTCAGTTTCTTCGAAACAGTTAGAACAATATGTAATAACTGCTGGTTTCCAAATGGAAATAGATTGCCGCAAAAGGAATCATCTTTAATCGAAATGTAATGAATAGTAGTAGACTCAATAATATGCAAATACTTTTCAGGGTCAAACTTATCCTTGAATAGTAAGTGTCCTATGGATGTGAGAGAGTCGCAGCACCTGCCGGGTTCCAGCTTGACCCAATATATCTGACTCATTGACACAAGCACGTGGTTCACTCTTATGTACGTTGATTGGAAGTGTATCTACTCCTGGAGCTTTGTCCTGCTTTTCAGATTTTAAAGCTATTTCGACGTTAATTTCGTTCATATGAATCGTATCCTTGTTTTTAAATAAGCCAGTGGGGTGGGGTTTTGTCGGCTAAAGAGTCTGCATGCCAATGTAGTGTATGAAAATGGCAGTGCCAAGGGAAGGCAGAAATTCTGCTTGCCATTGCTGCCCTGACGAAAATAAACTCCAAAAATGTTTATGATCATTCATTGGTAATGCATTCTGTAGTGATTCTAATTGAGTTTGCACCTTCTCCCGTGTTCTCATGACTAATGAACGTGTTTACCCTCTCCTCACAGGTTCTCTTGAGCTTAGTACTTGCAATAGCCTTTGCTCACTGTCTCTGCATTCTTTATCAAATCAAGTGTTCCCACTCCTGATGGTTTAGTGGTATGGGGAGTCACTGTTTTTGAAAGATCTTCAGACATTTGAGTGCCAAGGAAGGGTATGCTCGTCCTTTTTGCATAGACTTGCATAATAGCCTGGCACTTACGATATTTGCATGTTAAAGCTTTTTGTTGAGCATAGAAGAGGGGTGAGGTGCACCAATAAAGTTAATCATAAGAACACAATTAGCACAAAGGTGATTGTTTCAGTAATTAATATATGTTTCAGGTGCAACTGGGTCTTGCTGCCTGGCCATAGGAAACACAACTAAGACACTAATGAGACAAAGTCTGTTGTTGCCAACAGGTGACCCAAATGCACTCTGATAGGACTCTGTCCTTGTATTTTATTTTGGCCACAACAAAAACCTGGAACTTACCCATGTCTACACTGCCAGCATTGCCCTAATATAATTAAAGGTGAATACATCCGACACCCCAGTAATGGTAAAAAAATATTCCTATCAGATCATGCTACTTGTGACAGCAAAAATATCATCTATGCCTTAAGATGTCCCTGTGGGAAATATTATGTAGGCAAAACCATCAGGAAAGCGAAAGAACGCTGGACAGAACATAAGTCTAATATCAGAACACAGAATGACAAGTCACCAGTCTTTAGACACTTCAAGGAGAATGGCCATAACATCGCACAACTCAGATGGGTTATTTTAGAAACTGTACATTCCCTGTCAAGAGGAGGAGACTTTGCTAAGAAGTTAGCACAAAGAGAACTGTACTGGATCCACAAACTGGACTCGGTTAACCCTAAGGGTCTGAATGAAGATTTTTATCTAGGGCCCTTCCTTTGAATCGCCTTCCTTCTAAGCCTTACGTACTGCTAGCTTTTGAGCTTAAACTTAGGTTCTCACTTCCCCCTATAGTTACTATTAGTTAGCTTAGGGTTCACATCTGGGCTAATCATATCCATTTCTCAACAGATTGTGCACTCATTAGACATGAGGCAGAGTACAACGTGCCTTGTTGATCAGATTGATATTACTTATTCATTGTATTTTTATGGATGTTTTTTTCCCCCTGTTTACATTTTTCAATGTATAGGTTTTCTATGTATAACATGACATACCTGGCTACTAATGCATTTACATCTTCCTATGATTATGTCATACAAATATTCGGGCTATGGATCTTGAAAGGTTCATTGACACTAGTTCTTTAAGTACACTCCCATTCATACAGCTTCTCTGATCATTTCAAACAAATATTTGGGCCATTCTCCTTTGAAAGTTCCATGACAACAGTTTTTGCATTACATCTCTGGGTAGACCCCCCTCGAACGTGCTTTCCCGTGTTCCCTGACCGAATCAGTCACTCTCAACAGACGTGCATACAGTGTTTACTTGTACGTAATGACGTCACTACAATGACGCATATATTAGCCGCCATCTTTGACGGTGTTTGAAGCGACTGCTCGTTTTCTCTTACCTGTTTTTCCTGCCTTACTAAGATCACAATAAGTTTTTCTAGGACAGGGCCTCACTACTTCAATTTAACCCTGATATATACTTATGTAATTGTATCAGTCGCTCTATTTGTAACTGACTTAACAGACGTGTATAAAGTGTTGACATTGGCGACGTCATGCGTTCTACGGTGCGCTGCAGCGTAATGACGTCACAACAATGACGTATATATTAGCCGCCATTTTTTAACGGTGGTTTATTGCGACTACTGGTTTCCGCTGCACTTACCTGGCTTACCTGCCCTACTATGACCACAGTAAGTTATTCTAGAACAGGGCTTCGCTACTTTCACTCAACTCTGACGTATATTCCTGAAACTTTAGACTGACTTAATCGTTCTATTTGCAACGAGTGGCGCCTTCATTTTGTAGGAACCGCGTACAGATTGATATTACTGCCTTCCATTGCCATCAATATGACACCTGAACCTTTCTGAGCTTCAGATGCTAGCGATTTCGGTTTAACTAAGTAAGTCCACAGATTTTTCTCCTACCCCTACCCACTCCAAAACACAATGCTCCATTAGCAATCTTTGCCTCTTTTTGTTACACTATAGGGGATTCAGACAGCTACACCTTGTTGGGATGACACACTTATGCAACAACTTGACCCAGTTCATCCTTTAATGTAACATACGGTATGTCCTTTACACCTTTACACTTGATACACCTAGGGGTATTTGTAACTGTTCTTTTTATAAATTACAATTGTCTGATAGAATGATGACACTGCTAAAATGATACTAACTCTAGCTCCTTGTTGCTTTATAACTAGATTGTGGACTCTTATAGTGGGTGAGCCACTTCCTGCTTTAAAAATGCATATGATGATTGGATAATTTACTGTCTCTGTACAATTAGTCTATGTTATTATCATGTAAACTGAAATTATTATTATTTTGTATATATTACTCTAGAGTTACTGTGATTGACACAACGAACAACAACAGCCCCTGATGAAGAGAACATTTTTTCTCGAAACGCGTTGGGCATTTGCTCTTTAAAAATAAATCCTGATTGGACAACCAACTCTCTTTTGAACTGATTAATAGACTTTGACGTTAAACGGATACTGTGAACTACTTTGTTGCTCAATTGTATCTTATTTTGAATTACTATGTTGTTACATTTAACTTTCAATTGATTTACTCTATGTACTCCTATTCCCCTCTTGGGAATATACCTTCATTCAGCTTGTTTAAGCGATTAATAGAGTGCAGGGGACGGGAGTTCCCTATTAGGGTTCTTTTTTGGTCTTTGTGTTATCTCCTACCATGTAATGAGGCCCAATGTGTAGAGGGTTGTGATGTCCTGTTCTCCATGGATGTCATGTCTCTGTACACCAATATTGTACATGAGGCTACACTAGAGGTCATGGAATGGCTTCTACTAACATCAAATTCATGCATGGCAGACATGGTCTTTCTTCTAACAATCTTAAAGTTGGTTCTAATGAATAACCTTTTTAGGTTTGATGACATGTTTTTACTACAACTTTCAGGGATAGGAGCAGCTACGGCTCCCAGCTATGCAAATACTCACATGCTATACCTAGAAACAGAACACGTCTTGAATTCTGCAAGATGTTTGCAACATCTATCCATGCTCGTTAGATACATTGACGAAGTATTTGACATATGGACTGGACCAATCAGCAAATTAGACAACCTTTATGGGATGCTGAACCCAATGCACCCTTGCATCAAATTTACCATGCTTTACAGTGAGACTAAAATTAATTTCCTGGATGTGGAGCTATATTGCAAAAACAACATGCTTAACACCAGGATAGTCGCAAAACCAACAGACCGTAATAGCTTGTTGCTGGCAGTTTTCATTCTAGGCGCAGCGTGCTGCTAAGTCAATTCCTTAGGTATCGGCGTAACATATCCAACCTGGATGAATATAAAAGGCAGGCACATACATTACAGGATATATTCATAGAGAGGCAGTACAATCAGGACCTCATCAAGATATATCTAAAATAGTTGAAAAGACACCAAGAGAGACCTTATTAATACCAAGACCGCAAAAGATGAATCCCTCAATATTTAACTGCATACTCTACACAGAGTTTCAGATCAACAAAGGGGTAAAGAAATATTAGCTGATGATGCAAATGAATCCGACTTTGGATAGGCTATTCGGGCACTTAGGAATACACTTGTGAGAGCTGAATCAACACTACCATTCTATGACCATGACCAGTCTGTGATGCTTGTTGGACTGTCATGTATATGCTTCTTAAGCCTTATTCAAATTCTCTTTGAGGTATTTCAGTGCTCTTTAGATGAAAACCCCACAATGCGTAAAAAGAGTAGTACAGTGTTGTTGAACTCAAACTCGGTGGTCCATAGTAGATCTGCCTATTTATAAGTGTTCTTGCTTTGAGCTAAATGACAACTTAAATATTGTTCTGGGACCTGAATGTTTTTTTTCCATGCGACTGTTCATTTTTGGATGGTAGTCCATAGACAGCCAAACAACAACACTTATGGTGGTGCATATTGCTGCTGTCCAAAATATTGACATTAATTTGGTACTGCAACTTGAGATGATGACCGAAGGCACCTTGTGTAGTCTAACTATGTTGGACATGAAAAGCGTAGCCAGTTCTGCTGCAGTTGTAAGTCTGGCAAGCGGGGTGAAGTGGGCTATTATTGACAGTTGATCAACCACCAGTAGTATAGTTGTTTTTCCGGGACCCTGTGGTAAATCAGTGATCAAATACAGTGACATGTTATGGTAGGGCACCAGGTGTATGGCTATTGGATTTAGGAGACATTGGGGATGTTGATGTCTGCTTCTGCTACCGGTACAAGCGGCACATGTCTGGACATATGCATGAACATCTTGCTTCATCGTAGTCCATCCACAGTGCTGATGTACATGATCGGTTGTTTTCCTAATGTCAGGATGTCCGACTAAGGGAACATCGTGAAGCTGGCAGATTGCAAAGAGAGGTAGGCCCTTAGAAGGCAGGTAAAGTAATTTTCAACAATAGAGCAATCCGTCTGGAACTTAGGCAGCCATTCTTCTAAGCTGCATGGGTTAAAATACTCACAGACATCCTCTAAGTAGGACTTCTTGTTTGCTAATGCTAAAACTGTCTTCAGGGCTTTCCTCTAAGCATGAAATGGTATCTGCCTCTCTGTTTCTCCTAGGCAATAAGTGATGATGAAGTTTGGCTCCTAGAAGGTAATGCTTCAATTCCTTAAATGCAAATTTTGTGGCCATAATCTCTTTTTCTCTGATGGTGTAATTGCCTTCTGCTAGTGTAAATTATCTGGACCTAAAGCCTACCAGGTGCAGTTGACTGGTCTGAAGGTCTTTTTGGGACAACTCCTCTCCCATAGCATGACTTGAAGCATATGCCTTCACAACCTATGGCTAGAAAGGATTTTTGTGCTGCAAGATGGGTAGAGAAGAGAACCATCCCTTTAGTCTTGCAAGGCTTGTTTGGCTGCCTCTGGCCACACAAAAGGTTTTCCATTTTTCAGATATGTAATGGGTCACACTGAAAGGGGCCCCTAAGGGTCTCTCGTGTTATGGAAACAAGGCAAGTCACCACACACGATAGATACGCCAGACACGAGGTTGTATTCCCAAAGCTAGGGTTTATTGCAAAGCAAATAGTGTCAGTTGGCCAACTCGGTCTCACGCCCCGCGACGTGTATCTCTAGACATCGAGGGACGCAAGAGAGCGAATTACGTACATCAGTTACATATATACAAAATGCATATCATACAATAAGCTGTGACATGTTTAACACCCCCCTTTATTGGGTTTCTTTGAACTTGGTTTGATGATGGACACTTCCGACGAATATGACACCCTCAAATATCTATTCTAGTAACAATATGCAACCTTGCAAGTGCAGAGACATCTTTTCTTTGTTGAACAGAACACAGTGTTTCTATTCTCGTAAGCGAGCTACATACGGGGGAAGAGTCACATTCCAGACCTTGCTATCTATGAGGTGCTATTCGTGTCCTGGGAGCTGACACGCTCTACAGGGCTCCGAAAAGGGGGCCGTAAGAAGAGCATAATTCAAGCCTTTAGCTGCTTTATTCTAACATATTCTACCATATAACGAGATTGGCTGGCAGCTGTGAAATGATTAAATGCCCTGCGGCTCTGCTTCAAGGCTACATTCGGGAGGGAGCCGGGCATTCCTTCCCGGAGCTGCCTATGTTGTGTTTCAACAAACTCTTATTAGCCTCGCGGCCTTGCGGCCTTGTCCTTTCACGTTCAGACAACAATGTTAACAGTCGAGCAGTGTAAGCAGAAAATGTGCTGCGAAGCAATTTGAACAGAAAGCAATGAGCAATCGTTAGAAAACAAAATGGCGATCCTTGTTGCATCAAAATGGCCGTTCATTGGTAAAACTCGGAAACCTGTATTTCTATCATTTCGTAAATGAGACGGTTGGCCTTCGGCCACCAAAATACATTTGCCATCAATCATGAGAGGTGTCCATTTTTCTAGACCGACAACACCACTGCAGAGAAGCTGAGGAGAAAAGTGGCGATAAACATGTGTGAATCCCAGGAAGCTTTGGATTTCTTTGATTGATCAAAGAAGGAGGTGACCAATGTATGATGGATTCCACCTTCTATGGGTCCAAAGAAGGTATGATTTGAAATGATTTCTTCTGGTGTTAATATGAACCCAAGAAACTCCTCATGGTCCGCGTATAATGTGTGTTTATCCAGTTTAGCCAACAAGCAATATTTCCTCAGCTGTGCAAGGACAGCCTTCACATGGTGTATGTGTTCTTCTCTCATCTTTGAAAATACCAGTATTTATTTAGTTCATTTGTAAAGCACATATACAACCTGGAGGCATTGAGGCGCTGTTGCACGTACAACTGAGGTACAGGCAAGGGAGACACACTTAGTCAGACAGTAAGGTATTGGTGGAAAGACAGGGAGCATAGGTAATGTTTACATTGGTTACAGAGTGGCAGTGTTACATACATACTGGTCATGCTGAGCATACTGAGGTAAGGTGTCACGGAATAGCTGACTAAATGGTCCGGATCGGAGAGTTAGGAGAAGAGCTGGAATTTTAGGGCTTTGTGAATGATGCAGCAGGATTTCACAGGTCTCAGGGATGAGGGGAGGTCATTCCAGAGTTTATCAGCACAGTAGGGGAAGTTGGAGCTTCCAGGACATTGTCAGTGTAGACGATGACACAGATGTCTAACAATTCACAAAGCACGTCATTAATAAAATGATGAACTGCACTAGCAATGGCATCACATTGTATTCAAAGAGACCATATTAGGGAAGGCCGCTATTCATTAATTGCTGGCTTGACTCAAAACTAGATGTTAGGCTTCGTGCCAATCAAGCTTTGTGTAGATGATAGCTTCCTTTATCTGGTCTAGAAAAACATAATGAATGGTATTATAGATTTGTTCTTCACTGTAATCTTGTTTAGCCCTCAATAATCAATACAAGTGTGTAGATCTCCTTCCATTTTTTGGGATCAAAGAAAAAGGAAGAGGAGCCTGGTGATATGGAGGGGCGACTAACCCATTGAACAGTTATTTTCACAGGTGTTTTTGCTCTGGCTTGGTTGATGCATAGACTCGACTGCTGGGAAACTGCACTCCTGGAATCAGTTTAATATGGCAGTTGTAAGGCTGCTGTGGTGGCAGGGTGCTCAATATCCCTTTTTTGAAAACTTCTTCATACTCACTAGGAAGACCTTCGAGTGCTCCGAAACCAGAATTGCTCGACCCTTCATGATCCAACAGTCAGTGTTCCAGTGGTCTTCCACAAAACATGTTTGGAGACATGTTGGGGATGAGAACCTAAAAGTCTCTGCTTCCAAAAGATCTTTGGATTGTGTATGGCGAGCCACGGAATACCTAATATTAACTTGAATCTCAGTACATTGATAAAGTTCAATGTTTTCTTCTCAGTGTGCCTGTCTATACACTGTAGGTTGATTTGCTCAGACTGATACCATTCCAGTCCAAGGTTAGGCTGCTGCCATCCACTGCACAGATATATTCTGGTTGCTCCTTGGGGACGAGAGTGGTTCCCAGGCTACTTGCATAAAGTCTGCCTGTATCATTTCCTGTAGCTCTACAACCAATGAATACCACAGCCACCTGGGATTTGCTGTTTTCTAGTTTTAGCACCAATTGCAAAGTTAAATGCACGTAATTCCTGCTTGAAGGCAGAGAATATGCTGGGATCCCCTGTGGTGATGACTTGGCCTTCAAAACCGACAGGCTTTCTTGTTTTCTGACTGTCGGGAGTTTGAGGAATAGTCCATTGCTCCCACCATCTTTTTATCTTTCTGTGTCCCTTCAGACGGACACTCCAGTGTAAAGTGATCGGGTCTGCCACAGTAGATGCAGATTTGTTGGGCCCATCCTTGTTCCCTTTTCCCCCAGATAACAGCCACTTGATTCCTGCTATCTGCATGGGCTTTGAGTTTCCTCTCAGAATCTACATTCCGATGAGAGGAAACACCCAAACACGATGGGTTGGTTCTTCCCTCAGTGGTCTATTTCTTTTTCATTCAGTCTATGATCCAAATATATCACATATCACCAGTCTGATGTATTCTGAACAATCTCGGGTGTGAGGTAATTTCTCCACCTGGGCTAACACATCCTTCATTTTAGGTCTTAATCCTCAATATAAAAGAGAGGTTTGTTTTTCCTTGGGCTAGTTGGGCTCAACAATGAGGTGATTGAATTCGGTAATATACATTCATAGATCTTGGCCACCCTTTCTTAAACCCAAGAGATCATTGTCTAGTGCTTTCGCTTGCGCCCTTTGAGCAAACAACTTCTCCCTCTCTTCTTTGAAATGGCAGTAATCCTGTAGTAACACGTAATTTCACTTTGCCATGGGAGAGAACCAGTTTTCCACATTGTCCCCTAAATAGGAGAGCATGGCCACTTGGTTGCATCATTGGGGAAAGTGTGTGGATGTCATATAAAGTGCAACTCATACTGGTTCTCAGTGTATTTCGGGGAGCCCTACTGATTCTTTCCTGGGGAGCTAAAGGTACGAGGCAGGGGTGATGACCTGCATAGGTAACAGAGCGGCCAAAGCAGCTCCCCTTCTACCTGGTTTCAAGACATTCCTTGCTGGGGCTGCAGTAATATAATTAGTCCCTTTTTAAAAATGTTATAGATCTTGGGTGAACCTCTTGATCCACTTAGTAGTGGCACAGGCACTATGGTTGAGCAGTTATTTTCAGGGTGATATCTGCAGGTGTATTGAACAGTGCCAACTAACCTTTTGTCTTCTCATGCAGGTGCCGTTTGGGGCAAATGGTCTAAAACTGAATGGTGCTGGGAAGCAACGTGGCAGCTGAACACCGATTCAGATATGTTTCTCTTTTCTTTCTTCTGTCTTCTTTCCTCTGTTTTTTTTTCTTCTAGACAGAGGGAGCAAAGCACGGCACATGTAAGAACACTGAAAGGCCTGGCACATGCTTCCTCGAGGCAGGGGCTTATTAAGGCTCTCTAAAGAAATCCTGGTAGATTTTGCAATATCAAAGGATTTCGCCCAACATCTCAAGCCTCAACCGAGCTATCTTCTCTGGCTGTATGTGGCGGACTTACCCCTCTATCCTCTAAAGTGTCAACTGGAAAGCCCATGTTCCTTGTCCTGGCTTATTGAGTGGGATACCGGCCTTGTGTGGTGTAGTCCTTCCTAGGACCCGATGATTTATTACAATTATCAATTTACAAGCCAGTAACTGCTGAAGGAGGTGGCCCCTTCTCTAGTTCCGTTGATAGGAATTGAAGTATTGGAACTTACTAAATGCTTAACAGATCGACATTGTTTTGGGTTGGTTCCTCTGGGGGTCAGCTGTTCTACTGCTGAACTATGTAAGCGTGCACACCTTCAGTAGTTTAGTGCTATGTGACTGTTGAATTGATTGGACTGCATGTTCTGTAATCGATGAATATCAACCCTTCTACTAAAAAATGAACTCTACCTGCAACCTTAACAACTTCATCTACAAAGTCATTAGCTAATCGTATTGTCTCCGATAATCTGCTCACAGGCAATTTATTGCTCCGATAATCTGCTCACAGGCAATGACAGGCAACCCTTCCCATGTTTAATTGGTGGCAAACATTTTTGAGACAGGATTCGCTGTTTTCTCTTAACCCCTTACAGAGTGTGGGCACTTGGACCATTACAAATGTTTTGCAATAAGGAAGCTGAGGTTTCACATTTTCCAGTCTTAGTCAGAGAAGGAGATATGTCATGCCCTGATGGAAATAGGCATAACAGTAGCAGCCTAATCACCTTGAGTTGATCTCAATGGTTTAATTAATGTGCTCCTATTTTAGTGTTTCTTTGCATGATACCCAATTGCCACTAATATCAATTACTGTGTTTCTGAAGTGCGGAAACACAAATGCCTGTATTTTTATGTTTGTAATTTTGTTGACTAAACATAAATTAAAAAGATTGAAAGAAAAAAAAGATTGTGACATTTTACTAGGATTCTCTTTTATTAAAATATGACCTAATGGACCCTCCTCCATAGAATCCATTTTAAACTGCATACCTTTTAAGGCGTTTAAAGTCATTGCAACAGTAAATGCAGGTGTGCTGGTATTTCCTTTCACCTCAAAGAATTGATTGTTAGATTGCTTTAGGTTTTCACTAATGCAACTGACCTCTGTTAGAGGCACTTTATTAGTATTTGCACCAAGACTCAAGGAGATAGAATATGTCTGTGTGTTTGTCGTGCATAGAGAAAAATGCTCTTTCTGTGTAGCTGCTCTGGCTGTTGTAGTTGGTACTGTTACTGGGCTCAGGGTTTCTTGAGCATTTCTTTATCTGGTGCTTCAGCTAACAGAATTAATTTGTTTAAAACCACTAATTTTGCAGTAGTCAAGCATTCTGTGGAGGATTCTGGCTCTTTCTCAACTTTTGGGAGAGTGAATGCTGTGATAAACAACTGGATTTGTAAATGAAAATTAAGACAATTAAGCGGACCAGGTGGACGGGGAACCTGGAACCTCAGCGGATGATCATTATTTTGAATTGATTTCAAAGGTAAGAGCTTTTTACCAGAACACAATGAAGACGATTGCCTTACAGCAGCTAGCTGCTTCCTGCAGAAGTTTTGCATAAGTTACTCCAGGACAATAAATTGATATCGCCCAGCAAAGATAGATTTAATTCATTATAATGTTGACCTCCTCTGGCTTGCCACGTCCTTCTGGGAATATTAGTCCTGTTAAACTGCATCTGTGGCTTTATATCCTATTTTCACTCATGTTTATATATTTTGGTTTAAAAAATAGAAAGGGAGAACCTCATGACATTTTGTGGCATGATTATCTCACAATTAAGGGTAATATGGCTTTCCCTAGCCCCAATTCCTACAAGTTTTGGATTCTTTAAAATATTGAGTCAACACAGCATGTTCTATCTGCCCTGCCTCTCCTTATTTCATGCTATATCATTCCTCAAGAATGAATTGCATTCAAAAGGTGACATACAATCAAACACACAAGCATGCTGTACTTTTATGTTTGTGAAAAGCAAGGGCCTTTTATCGGATCAACAAACCTCTAGCACTGCTCCCCAGGCTTCCAACTACCCACAACTTCAGCACCCTTTGCTACAGTGTGCTTCAACTGAAGGGCTGAGTGTCCTGCTCTTAGGCAGCATTGATGCAATGGAGGTGGGGCACACTGAAAAAGCTGGCTGGGAACAAGAGTACAAAGGTGTAGACAGGCAAACACACCATTAGAGCCCTTTGTTGTGGGTGGCTTTGCTGCAAGGGCTGAGGGTCCTGCTGTTAGGTGGCATGTGATGGGAGAGAGCAAGGAGGCATGCAGTGTTGAGCTACATGCCCCTGAACCACCGTGCACTCATGTAGGTTGATAGCAAGGGGGTAGAAAAAGGATAGAGCTTGTGCAGAGAGAGAGTCTACTGCAGAAAACAAGTAGGTATGGCTCCACTAGTATGGAGAGCCAAATACATTGAAGCACAACTGCCATTTCGAGAGTGTGGTACTATGGTGTAGCTCCACTGGTAGGTAGAACCAAATAGAGTGAAAGAGAACTACTAGAAAGTACAATGCCACCATTAACAGTCTGCATAAAGAAGCAAGGACTTGGGCCCCATTGGAGCAAAGCACACTAAGGCAGAACTACTAGGGATGCACAATCTTTGGGATGGGCTGAGCCCTGGAGTTTTGTGTTGAATTCAACTAGGGGAGTCTTGGTGGGGGCTGGCCCTTTACTGAGGAAGTCTGATAGGTTGAGACCATACGCTTGGGTGATGAAGATGCAACTATTTATTAGGTTAGAGGAAGTGAGCAACCCAGCCTGGCCCAGCTCAACTGAACAATGGTTCCAGAACCCAGTTGGATTCTGGAACCACAAATAACATCAGAAGTAACCAACATACCAAGATACCAAACACAACACATCTCCCTAATAAAACAGACAACAAACTTAACCACAATACGTCTTTAAACCTGGTAGGCATTTTGCTGGTCCTTCCTTTGACTTGGCAACCTACCAACCTACCACAGTTTCACCATCACACACATCCTTCTCCTCACCAAGACTCTTCAAGGCACCATCCCTCACAACATCCTCTTCCTGCTCCACCTCATCACTCATCCCTGCACCTCTCAGGACCAACCTCCCTTTAGACCAAACCTCACCACCCTCCACAATCACCAAACCACCACAAACAGCTGTAATTTTCTTTGGACCCAAAAATGTGCGAACTAAACATTTGAGCCCAAATCTGTTTTTTTTTAATCCAGACCACGTCCCCTATTGACCAATTCTGCACTTTAACTTTAGCTAGATCATCAAAATTACACTTATATCGATACTGAGCCTTCTCTATCAAATTCATAATATCATTGCGGTCCACCTCCACTCAGCCAGACAACCCCATCCAACCTGGAACCAGCTTGGTGGCTGGCTGACAACCTTTTAATGACACAAATGGTGATACTTTAGTACCGTATGAGGCATGGTGCAATAGCCCCACACCATCTCCTTCAAAACCACCATTCACCACAGTCCAGTCCTCGTGGCCAACTGAATGCCCCCCTTCAAATATCTATTGGCCTGTTCCACCAATCCATTTGCTCTCGGGTGATAGAGCCATGCATGTGTGGCATATCCCTAAACGTGCTAAAAATGTATTCCTCTTCAAAACAAAACTGGACCCTGTTGTCGGTAACTATCTCTGAAGGGAAACCTTCCCTGAAAAACACATCTTCAAAAAACAACAGCAATTCCCCCGTGGTAGCCTCTCTCAAAGCCCACCATTCTAACCACTTCGAACGGGAGTCAATCATGACCACCACAAATTTGAAACCGTCTCCCAACCCTTGGATGGGGCCCATTAAATCCACTGCTACTTTTTACCAAGGTTCGCTCGGCACCCGTACAGGCAAGAGAGGGGTTTCTCTTACTATTTTACTCTTATTGCACACCGTGCACTGTCTACATTCCCAGACCTTCCTGTCCACCACACTATACATGGCCGGCCACCAAAACGTTTGCCTCAGTAAACTTTTTGTCCCGTTAATTCCTGGATGTCCCTGATGAGCAATGTTTATAAGCCTGCTTCTGACTCCTTCTGGAGGAATGACCTTAGCACCTCTTCTAAGTCTACTGCCATCCTCTGACAAACACAATTCATTCTTAATCTCATGAAAACAATAACAATTCCTTTCAATTTCTTCTTTACTAGGCCATCCTCTAACCGTCCATTCCTTTACCCTGTCCAGCACCTTGTCCTCTTTCTCTGCCTCCACCCACTCCTCTCTTTCCACTGCTCCAAGTTCAATACTTCAAATATTTGATAATTATTTCCTCCTCCTTTGCAGGCCCAACCGGTTCTCCTATTTCTTACACAGGTAGCCGTGACAGGCAATCCGTGATTACATTCTCCCTGCCTGGTACATAGCACATCCAGAAATTGTACCCCTGCAACCCCAACATCCACCTTGAAATCCTAGGAGAACCTTTTCACCCAACCCTCACTGGCCATCATCTGCACCAATGGCCTATGATCCATTATAATCAGTAACACCTGACTCCACAAAAAACTTGAAGTGTAACACTTCCCAATACACGGTCAAAGCATCCTTCTCAATCACTGAGTAATTTTTCTCAGCACCCCTCAATGGTCTCAAAGCAAAAACAAAAACATGTTCTTCCTTCCCCACATCCACTTGCAAAAGTGAAGTTCCTAGACCCAACAGGCTTGCATCTACAGACAGCACAGTTTTCCGGTCACTCACATATCTCCCCAAAGACGGTGCACCCCTGATACCTTCCTTGATTCTTTCAAAGGCACCATGACATTCCTTCGACCACCTGAAGCTAGCACCCTTCTTCAGCTATTCTCTCAAGTGACATAAAATAGTGCAAAGTTATTCACAAACTTATGGTAAAATTCAGCCATTCCCATAAAGGATCTTAGCTGATCCTTATCCTGCGGAGAAGGAGCTTTACAGATACTCTCCAAAGACTATGTTTGAACACAATACCTTGCCCCGATATCTTGTCACCTAGATACTCCATCTCACGTACTCCTATCTTACACTTGTTCCTCTGCACTGTCAAACCAGCTCCTTTCAATCTTCCCAGCACAGACCTAAACATTTTGTCATGCTGCACCTCACTCACAGCAAACACCAGTATATCATCTTGGAACACCACTACATTCGCCATGCTGTCCAACACTTTCTCTAGCACACGTTGAAATACGGCGGCAGCGGACACGAAACCAAAAGGCATTCGTAGGTATTTAAATGTTCCTTCAGGTGTGATAAAAGCTGTTAACGCCTTGACTCTCCTTGGATAGTGGCACTTGGTAATCTGCCGCCGATAGGTCAATAACGGAGAACCAACTGGACTCTTCCAATACGGCTAAAGCCTCAGATATGATTGGCAATGGGTGTCTTTCCACCAAGATATTTTGTTGAGGTCTCTGAGATCAACAGATAGTCTCATCCTGCCGTTGCTCTTAGCCACCAAAACCACTGGGGACAACCATTCTGTCCCTTGAATCCGTTCTATCATGCCACTTCGTAAGAGGTTGCTTTATTCTTCATGCAGCTGCTGGCACATCCTATACGGAACCGGTCTTACTTTGTGAACTACAGGACATGCATTAGATTTTAACTTGATGGCATGTTCAAAGTCTCTCAATTTCCCAAGACTTCCTGAAAACACCTCTGGAAATTCCACAGCCCATTTATCGTTCAACTCAGCTATGGAAATGGGTGTCGGTGCACTGGCCTGAATTCTCACACCCAGGCTCCTGTGTTCATCCCATCCTAGTAAAGAAGCTTCTTTTCTTGCCACCAGAATTGCTTTGTATCTCACATGTCCTTGGAATGTGCCCAGCAGATCTATCACATTTTCTCCATAGCAGCATGGCTGTACCTGAGCCGGAGACAGATCCCTCCCATTCTTATGCAAGGTACGTTTGAGAGTATCTTCTGATACAACTGTCCACGGTGATGCAGAATCCACCTTCATCGACAATTTGTACCTGTCTATCAGGAAATCATCCACTGGGCCTCTTGTGTCACTTGTTCCTTCAGACAGCGCAGAGATCTCAACAATGTGTTGTGACTTGCCCTCCTGACTGGAGATCATACACGAACCTGGTGTCACGGGACCTGGCTGATCACCATTGCTCTCCCTCTGTTCCACTATATTGATAGTTGCTTCTTTACACACATGTACAAAGTGACCTTTCCGCCTGCATTTAAAACCTTCTGCATTCCTTGCAGGGCAGAATGTGCTGCTCACCTTATGCATGGGGTTCCCACACCTGAGACACTTATGTCCCCCCCATTCTTTCTTCGGCCCCAGTGGCTTTCTCCTTTGAGCTACTGCACATACTGTCCTCCATGTGCTTCTATCTTCAACTCCTTCATGCATTGGGTGGTCTGCTCAATACCTCTCGTAAGCTCCACAGCCTGCTCCAATGACATGTCTTTTGCTAGCAACTTCTCTTGGACCCTAAGGTTGTTGGTGCATCCAACTAATTGGTCCCTGATTAACGATTTGGTTAGATCGCCAAGTTCACAAGTATAACTCAGTGTCCTCAGAGCAGCCACATAAGTCTCCACTGATTCTGCATGTTCCTTCGAGCCGCCGCTGGAAAAACGTATGCCTCTCAAATGTAACATTCTTTTTGGAAGGCCATCAAATGCACAGCACCCTTTTGAACCTAAATTGTGGAGTAGCAGATCTTTTCTCCTTGATGTGTTGAACCTGTCTCCACCTATAGGTACCACGTAGGTCTTGAACATTTTACACCATTTGTCCCACCTGATTGACGGGGTGCCAGGTTCTACCAAGAAATGGGGTGGAGGAGGAATAGCTGCTGCCATGATTGACACTGTGCTAAAAGCCCCTTTCTCTGCTCTCCAGCACCCAATGCACTGCCTTCAAACAAAAAGCTTTGATGCTGGTGGTTGTGGCTGTGAATATAAACAACCACTGTAACACTACGTGCACCAACAGTCCTCTTGACCTTTATTCAGAATTCACCATTGAAGTGGCTATCAAAGTAGAATCAGGATTCCTGCCATAGCCTCTCATGCAACGTCTCCCTTACTGTTTGGTTCTGCACTTGTTTCTGTGTATTGCAACTGTGCCTTGATTCAGTTCTTCCCTCTGTAATAATATGTAGCTGGGCCTTTAATGCCTGCAAATATCTCACATCAGATCCTTTAATGTCTCTAGTTCGCTACAGCTCCATACTGGGCCTCTGTTCAGTTGAGACGGCAGCTGCAGCATCTGTTGCTCCTTCTGGTGGCTCCTCCGTACTGCCTTCCTATTCGGTGATGGGACCGGGCTCGCAATGACCTCGGGACGACCGCCCACTTCCTCTGATCGGAGTGACTGGCATCTTCCTCCGTTCCTCGATAAACCTTGTCGCCACTGATAAGTTGAGACCAAACTCTTGGGTAATGAAGATGTAACTATTTATTTGGTTAGCAGAAGCGAGCAAAAGGCACCCAGCCTGGCCCAGCTCAACTGAACACTGGTTCCAGAACCCAGTTGGATTCTGGAATCACAAATAACATCAGAAGTAAACAAGATACCAAGATACCAAACACAACAAAGTTCCTCAATGGAATACAATGCCACTGTTAACTGAAGTGATTAAAGAAGAAGCCAGGAATTGCGCACCACTGCCAGGCAGAGTGAAATAGATTGAAGCAGAACCACTAGGGCATATCATCTTTAGGTGGGGTTCAGCCCTGGAGATTTGAGATGATTTTGACCACCGTAGTATTGGTGGGGCCTGATTGATGAAGACACCTAGAATAGGAAACCACTGCTAGGTAGAGCCCATTAGACTTAGGTGGAAGCACCAGATACATAGAACCTTTGGGTTGGGCTGAGTTCTGCTGTTTTGCAGTGAATTTTACCACTGGTGTCTTTGTGGGGGCTGGCCCTTGATTGAGACAAAACTACCATTGAATACAAAGTCACTGTTAAGAGGGCTGAATAAAGACAGGAATTGTGCACTACTGGTAGATAAGGCCAAAAAGACTGAAGCAGAACCACCAGGAATGTAGAATGTTTGGATACGGCTGAACCCAGAGTTTTGGGGTGAATGTTATCATGGGAGACGTGCTGGCTTGTGGTCCTAGATTGAGGCAGGACCTCCAAGGAGTACAATGTCACTATTAGCGGGACTGAATGGGAAAAAAAGACTAGGACTGGGCACAACTGCTAGATAGAGCCAAAGGGAAGGGGAAACAACAGGGGCATAAAGTTGTTGAGATTGGATGACTTCTGGAGTTTTGGGATGAACCTGATTATGGGAGGCTTGGTGGTGGCCTTCCCTTGATTGAGGTAGTACCGCCAGGGAGTACAATGTCACTGTTAACCCAGCTGAAAAAGGAAGAAACTAGCAATTGAGCACCACTGCTAGGTAGAGCCAACTAGACTGAGGTGGAAAAATCCATGACGCAGAATCTTTGGTTTGGGCTGAGCCCTGGGGTTTTGGAGTGCACTTTACCATGGACACCTTGGCCAGGGCTGGACATTTGTTTAGGCACAACCTCCAAGGATTACAATGTTACTGATAAGTGGACTGAATAAATCCAGAGCCTAATAGAGTGAAACGAAACCACCACAAAAGTGGTATTTTTTTTATTTGGTCGAGCCATGTAGTTTCGTGGCTTATCTGACCATCCTAGGTTTGGTGGGGGTTGACCATTAAGTGATGTCGAACCTCCGGAGAGTACATGTCGGTGTTAACCAGGATGAATGAAGAAGCACAGAATCAGACAACCCTGTTATCCGGAGCCAAATAGAATTAAGATTACCCAGGCGTACAGCTCCGGGGAGTCTTGATTCTACTAAAGACACAAAGGCAAGCATTATGCTTTAACTTTCATTAATTCTGTTCCTCATGGCTTTCAAAATCCCCACAAGTTCCTTGCTTTTTTAGTCCTGTACTCTTCAACTTCCACGTATCCGTGCTCAGGACCCCTTATAACCCGCATCCTTCCTGGCTCCCTGCCACTTTCTTTTGACAGGGAACAGTTGTATGCCTGAGGTAAAGCAATTAGTGGATCCAAAAACAACTCAGTCCAACTCCATCACAAGCAAGCAACAGCTCTGTTAACCACAGCAACTGTGCACCATGCTGAACTTCGTACGAAAAGCAGACACCAATGGTCCGACACAGTTGGCAGCCTCACGCTGTCTTCTGGTCATCCCCTATGAAGCAAGTAGAGAATAACAAAATCATGGTGGGCAGATGCTGACTTTTGCACAGTAAATGAAAACAAGTCACATCGACAAGCATTAGATCCCCACCAGCATATCCTCGGCGGAAATAATGTTAGCCTCTTTGTCTTTAATAGAATCAAGACTCCCCAGAGCTGTAAGCCTGGGCAATCTTCATTCGACGTCAAGACCAGAAGCAAGCATTATGCTTGTTCAAAGCTATTTATCACTGTCACAGCTATCTCAGACACTGGCCTAGAATAAAAGGTTTAAATGTAGAATCAGAAAACCAGTAATACTATATGGGTTTGTCCCTATTTGTGGGAGCCACTAACCCTTAAATATATACGAAAATGACTGTCTGAAACACTTATCATTTTTTTATGTCATTCCAAGTTGTCGAAGTCACGAAAGCTATTTATTTGCTGGAGACCTTTATTCTGGTCTCTGTTTGTCTAGGTTTTTTACTTCAAACTAAAAGGATTGTCAAACTGAATCAGGAGACCAGTCAGCAGACTTCTTAATATCTTGCAAAGACACTCCCGCCGCAAATGCTCTGGATGCCATGGCAATTCTTGCTGAAAGCGCGCCACAAACCCTTAAATCTATGCCAGCCCACTGCATGATATCCCTGACCCACCTGGCTATTGTGGCGGAGGCCACGGCATGATAGGTTTCCTATGCGCTGTGAGCAACAGAGTCATCCCGCGACAAGGCCTAACACCTGCAGTAGCCGCATTATAATCTTCGATACATTGCACTGCACATTATTTGGAGTTATCAGGGAAATAAGAGTACGAGATTACTCTAGAATCACTCTTAGAATGCTTAGCTATACTGAACGCTACACCTTCTGGGTAGAAATTTGTTCTGTCTAGCTCCAGCGGTTTTCCATCAGACACTCTCCTACAGGCTACCAAGCAGAGCAACATTCCTAACTTCCCGGATAGTCTTGGTATAGACAGCTGACTTTTGTCTGGCCAACTGAGAAATAAACAAAAAACGTCCTTCACCTACCATAACACTGAGTACCTAGGTGTGGGAGGTTTACGCAAATTCACACCTCTTAAAAGTCGTATCACTGCAGGGTGTTCCCCAATAGGCTTACCATCCACCTTCCTGTGGCCGGCTGATATCGCTGACCTATAGACTCTGAGCGTTCTGAAGACTCAACTGTCTTGTGACTGATCAGCTAGAAAATTGAGAACCTGCACTACAGGTGGAGAAATGGGATGAACACCTTGTTGCCTGCACCATTTCTCACATTAGTCCCATGCGGCACTATAGCTCCGAAGAGTGGAAAGTGCCCATGAGTCTCTGATGTACTCAGCAGCGAGCTGCAAAATTCCTTGCAGCTCTCATCTTTTCCTGAAACCCTGCACACTAACAGTTTAAGGCTCTCTCTGTCGATCAGCGGGTGTGTGTGTGCCTCGTTGGTTTCCGCAGAAGGTACAGCCTGAATGGAATCAACCACGGAAAATCTGAGGAAAGTTCCATCACTACTGGAAACCACACTTGGCACTTCCACAATGGCACTACTATGACCTCTTCTGCCTCTTCTTTCTGAACTTTCGCTAACAACCTCGTCAACATGATGAACGAAGGGAAGGCGTAATGGACTGCAACAGCCAAACTGTGGAGCAAGCCATCCATTCCCAGGGCTCCCAGATTCATCCTCCAACTAAATTACCTGGCAGTTTGAGCATTCAATCTGGACATATAGATATCAATGTCGAATGGACCACACATCTCTCGCAGTTGTGTAAAGACTGCAGGATGCAGCATCCAGTTGCTAAAGTCTACGAGATAGCGTGAGTTCCAGTCTTCTACTACGTTCTGCTCTCCGGGCAGTTATTCCACTGTCACCACTATGGTTCTCTCCAGGCAGTGATGCCAAAAATCCTTCACTAGCTCTGCCAGCATCTTGGACTTCGTACCTCCCATCTGGTTTATGTACCGAACTGCTGAGATGTTGTCCATCTTCAGCAGAATGCAACAATTGACTTTGTTCTTGGCAAAGGTGGGCACTATAGAGGAGCTTGCTAATACCCCCAGACAATTTACTTGTCTCCTGTCTGTAAGCTTCTGCATCTGGTGCTCCAACCGCTCTGCCTGCGTACGAATCAATCGCCAGCTCTGGAAAGTCATCAAAAATTGCTCAGCAGTGCCACGCTTCTATTTTTTTGTGACCACCACTCTAGTTGTGATTGTGCTCCTTGTCTAGTGGGACTATCTGGTGGTATACTACACCCTCTTCCAAGTGTCTGATCTTGAACATATGTAATGCCCTGTAATACAGTGGCCCGGGAAATATCGCTTGAAACAACAATGGTAGAAGAAGCACTACTCTGGATAGATTGCGAAGGAAAATATTCTTCTCCTTGATCAATGATCTCAGCTCTGTCTTGATGGTTTTCAGTTTCTGAGTGGTCAGCTCGAGGGTAGCCTTCTTGGTGTCTATCACAAACCACAAGAATTCCAGCCTCTACTTGGGTTTTAGCTCTGACCTCTCCATGTTTATCAGAAAGCTTGGGGAGGTGATCAAAGGGCATATCCTGCACACCTGGTCCTGGAGCACGGCACTATCTTGTGCTAGGATGGGAATATCATCCAGGTAGACAATTATTCTGATTTCCCTTTTTCTGATGGCTGCTGAACCGGCCTCCTTATCTTTGTAAACACCCATGGTGCTGAGGATAATCCGAATGGGAGACACCTGAACTGCCACCTCTCCTCATTCTAATGGAAACAGAGGAACCTCTGGTGCTCCACCGCCAATGGTACAGTAAGGTATGAACACTTGAGATGCAGGCTTACCAACCAGTCTCCCTGTTGGAGGAAATCTCGGGGGAGATGAATCCCCTCCACCTTGATATGCCTGTAAATCAGCCATCCATTCAACTTCTTTAAATTGATCACAGGCCTCACTTTCGTTCTCCTGTGTCCCAGAAACATATTCCTCTGGCGTGCTCGCTCGGATGTCCCTTTGATCGCTAGGCTGCTCACTTTCATGATAATTAAGTCGTTTCCTTCTCAAGCCATATGGATCAGCTGGGACTCTGCTCCCTGTTTGGGCATGCCTACGAAATCTAGATGCAAACCTGCTACTGCTTTTAATACCCAAGCATTGCTCGATAGTTCCTGCCATCTGCCCAAAAACAACTCTGTCCTGCCCCCTACTATGGAAGGACTTCGATCTGTGCCCTTACCACCTTTGGCACTTTGCTGTCTATAGGTTCCTCTCACTCTGCGCCCTCTGGAGTGTCGGGTACTTGTCGGGGAAAAAGGCGTTTTGCTGTATTCCTTCCCAGTATTGGGCCTGTGCACCTTGTGCCTCCGTTGCATAATGAAGCGACTGGTTGATCGCCCTTTGTATCAACCGGTCCCTGGAAAAACTTGCCCTGTGAATATTTTATATTGGCATCTGCGCCTTTTCCAAGGCTGTATAAGTCCCAAAGAATTCTGAAAAGCGTTCCCAAATTGCATGACTTTTGATTTGATCCTTCAACTGCCTTGAAGGTGGCCAAGTTGCTGAACTTGCCAACTATCTTCAATAGCAGACCCCTTTGCCACTCCAAAGAAAGGGCACAGTTGGCATTCCCCAGGGAGCAAACTGCACATTGCTCCCAGTTCCAAAGCATTTGCATGTCTATGGACTGCCCTGTATCCTTGGCCCTCTCTGGTAGGTCCATTATTTTGGCTAGAGGTCCTGCCGGATCCAAAACCTTATTGTGGCAACCCTTCCAGGCACGATCTACACCTTTTTGAATGTCTCTGGACATCTTTGTGACAAAGGTCACTATTTTGGGATCTAACTCTGGAGTGTCTGTGACTTTGTCAGACAAAGTCAGAAAGTCAGGCTTAGGGCACTCAGCTCTCATGTGAAAACGTACTTCCCGAGCTAATCGCTTTCTGTTGATGTTGTACCATGTGCAGGGCCACTTTTGATGAGGACAACCATTCTGTAGATTTGGGGTATCTGAAATATCGGCTGTATTGTCCTCCTCTACTATTGTGGAGCATTTTGAGCCAGTTGCTTCTTAGGAGCCTCCACAAACACCTCTTCATCATCCTCATCGTCAGGCGAGTATCTGCCATTATCCTCCCCTGTGTTAGCCGCTCCTGCGGTAAGGGATAAGAGGTGTGGCACTGTTGATTTCTGCAAGAATTCATGCCTCAATTTACTGAAGATGTCGACCACCTCGCAGGGCTCATTGTTATCCCCTTTTTTATGGCTTGGGGCTAGAAGAGGAAGGCCTCTTCCGAACCTTTTTACCCCCCACTTGTTCAACCCCAGAGTAGGGATGTCTGGCAGATGTACCCTCTCCTGGGTTATCCGCTCTTCTTTTCCTGTGCCCTTCCCCCCCAGTATCACTTTTGAGGGCTAACAAGGACTCTAAAACCTCCAGGTATTCTTGAATAGGTGTCACCCCTTTGGAAACCCCTATCACTAAAGAGTCTCCTAGGACTTTCTTGAAACTCAGGGACAGATCTCTGTCCTCCTCTGAGACGTCCTCAATCCATTCCTCCTCACTCAACTCCTGGGAGGTGCTCTTAGATGCCATGGACTCGGTTACAATTAAAAAGCACTTGACCCCTTATAAACTGTTAGTAAAGCCCACTTTCAAGGGTGCCAGGTATCGTGTACTAATGATGGAAAATATAAATATTGCCTACTTGTGCTTGAATTTAGCAAACTTCTCTGAGGGACATCCACTTTTTAGTTTTTTCAGTACACTTTGTAAGTCACTCAGTACTTTGTCCACTGAGGGTTTCAATGACGCCTCGATAGTCTCTCTATGCATGGGGTAACAGAAAAACATGTGTTGCAGTCTAGATGCAGTAGGGATCGTGTTGTCGCTCGACTGTATATGTAAATCTGCTTGTTAGGTGCTTTGCCACGTAATGCCAAGCGCAAGGAATTCAGAACTTGTATCTCGCTTGGAGACCGGAAATAACGCTGATTGCATCTCCGCCATCACACACGTCCACATGGCGGTGCTGACGTCCTAGTGGCTATCACAGAGTGTTCTCTTTGGCTCCCGTTTCATGTAAAAGGATGGGCACTACTGCGCGAGCAGTTCTGACTCAACTTGAACCCTCTAACTGCCATGGAACGCAAAATGTTTCATATGATGAGGGGCGCTCTAGCGCGCATAAAGATAATAAACAGCAAACTGCGCTGTGCCTCGGGCAACAAAGGAATGTGAAATAACATTTAGAACATGTTCAATATCACAAATATTTATATAGCCACAGAGATATCCTGAAACCCCACTTATCTGTGAGTGAGCAGTGAGAGGAAGGGACCCAGGCAGGATGTGAGTCATAAGGGGTCCTGAGCACTGATAGGTGGAAGTTAAAGAGTACAGGACTACAAAAAACAAGCAACGCGTGGGGATTTGAAGTCCCTTGAATGTTAATTTTGCTTGTTGACAAAAAAAATTAAGATAAGATTTCAAGTTTTGAAAGCTGTGAGGAGCGGAATTAAAGAGAGTTAAAGCATAGTGCTCGCCTCCGATCTTGACATAGAACAAGGCAGAGCTACCAGGTAGTTAGAATCTTTGGAGTGGGCTTAGGCTAAAGTTTTGGAGTGAATTTGACAATAGGTGTCTTGGTGGCGGCTGGACCTTGATTGAGGCAGAACCTCAATAGCGTACAATGTAAAATATCACTGTTAACTTGGATTAATGAAGGAATAGCCTGAATTGGACACCGCTCCTAGGCAGAGGCAAATATGCAACAGGAGTGCAGAATCTTTGATTTGGACTGAGACCTGGAGTTTTGGGGTGAACTTGACCACAGGAGTCTTAGTGGCGGGCTGGCCATTGATTGAGGCAAAAGCTCAAAAGTGTAAAATTGTTAACATGACATAATTAATATGAAGCCAACATATGGATGGGAAAATTAAACTTACACAGACTTTAAATCAAGGACAACTCAACTGAAGGAAGGAGAAACTAAAAGCAACTTAAATATGCCTTGAAGTGTTTTCTGGGAAGAGTTTTCTGGGCCACATTAACCAACTCATCGGGTCTGGGTAATGGCTTATAGATGGGTCACCACATGATGGAAGACATGGCCAAAGCAGGATATATTTGCAAGGTTTCCCCTTGGTTACAATATTTGCCCCATAGTCTGCTGCCACAAAGTCTACTTCGAAACCACAGTGAGTGAGTCATTGTGCTGCAACCTCCCTTGCTTGCTACCAGACATCAACTCTCCTGTGAGACTTGTCGTGAAGCCCTTACATACACAAGGTGGCCAGGTGGCCTGATGGGGATGGGCCTTCGCTTACAGCTCTCTTGGAGGTCAGTGATGGCCATAAATGTTGAACCTAAAAAGTGCTTTGCATGTGGACCACATGCCTATTGTCAAATGGTCTTTCTTATCCCCAAAGTGTTCCATGCTCATTCTCACCGCTTCTAGAATATGGTCTGGGAGGTGTGGGACTACAGTGCATATGAAGTACTGCTGACTCATAATTTTCCATCGAGGATCAATGAGGCCAAGGAGATGTCTGAATCCTCGTTTTTGAACAATAATGTTCATGTTTTTTGTCATATTTCGCTATATGATATGCTCTGGCATTTATAACGTGCCTGTACACAAACTCTAACGCCTCATAAACAATGGCATGGTGCATTGAGGGGGAAATTAACTGCCTGCATAACAAAAACAAGCTCGTAAGGAGGGTGCTCCCAAAGGCTTCTGAAAATCCATGTATTTGCAAGATTACCTGGTGTAATTGTGCAGGATGGTGGTGCTAGAGTGACACTTACTTGCGGTTGGAGGTGAGAGAAATTTGAGGGCGTTCTCACATTTAAACCTCTTAGGACCTCCCCTCAGGTAACAAGAGAAAGGCAAAGCTGCCAGATCCTGACTAGGGGGTACATCTACGAGGGAGAAACACTTGGGCGGAAGATCCTTAAAGTATAGGAGTGGGGTACCCGAGGGTGAGAGGTGGTATCCCCATCTTTTCCAAGACTGACCTACCCTGACTTCCCGCAGCCTTCATGGGGTATTTCCACTCATGTCATGTCTTTTCTCCTGAAATCCCACAAAGTACTCAGTAGAAGAAGAAACAACTAGGTGTAGTGCATAGTTCCTATTATAAACACAACTCTGGTACTGGGACGAAGAAGAGTGGTCTGGAGGTATGTAGTGATAAAGATCATGCACGTCACACTAGGTTTAAGCGGGGTCAGGCAATTTAATATGCCTCGTTTCACCTGCAGCCTGTTAGTAGTAGAGCACAGTATAAAAGGTGGAAATCACAAGCACATGAGAGTTTCAGTTGCAGAAGGAACAGAGAACAATGAAGTTGCCATGCTGAGACGAGAGAAGCCGAAATGCTGAAATGCCGATGGAGATCCCGAGAATCTTGCTGAGGTGACTGTGCAGGACTGGTAAACCTTGTGAGGGGAGGCATACAGCAGGTGCTGCCAGGGAACAGGGTTGGAGCCAAGCAGCAAGGCCGGCATGTGCAGAGTGGAGCACCCGGCAAACTGGCAAGTTTGTTTTACCGGTTGGGTAGAAGCCGCTGAATGGAGTTGCGGAGACCCGTTAAGTGCCTGGAACACTAGGAACGCCAGAGCACTCCAAGGGACCATGGGAATGGTAACTGTCCACGGAAGAAATGCAAAATAGCACTTATTGAATACGGAACTGAATGAAAGGTGCTATTTGCGGTAATGTACAAAATTACCTACTCCCAAAAGTTCGACCCCCAAACGTTTGAACCCCAATTTTCTGCATATATATATGTGGGGGTTAAAGTGAATAAATAATGAATAGGGGTAAGGTGGGGAGTCTGGGGGGTCTCCCCCCACATATATATTTGCAGAAAATTTGAAAAAAGGAAAAAGAACTGACCTTTGGGAGTCGAAATTTGCGGTTCGGTAAAATCACGTAGATCCGTTATTTACAACACGTACAATTTAAAACTGCATTTATTAAGTACTCAACTGTATAAAAACTTCTAATCAAGCCTGCACTACTTAAAACAACATTTATTGAATATTGAACTAAATGAAAGGTGCTATTCAAGTCTGCACAACTCAAAACTGCATTTATTGAATACCAAACTAAATGAAAGGTGCTATTCAAGTCTGCACAACTCAAAACAGCATGTATTGAACATGAAACTCAATGAAAAAGGCTATTCAAGCCTGCACAACTTAAAACAGCATTTATTGAAAACTGAATTGAATGAAAAGTGTTATCCGGGCAAATACAATGCACCATTACATTTACTGAATGTTGGGCAACAGAAAAGTTGTGGTTTGAGTGAAACCAAGTGAATGCTGCAATTATGACGAATTGAATGGAAAGAAAGTTGTTACTCGATTAGACTCTAAAATGCAAAAGACTGTTTAAACTTTCTGGAACAATCAAGTATATCAAGTAACCCACTGCCAGAAAAACACCTTAAGAATAATGTGCAAGACGTAGAAGGACATTGAAGAGTAGCCTTGAATTTTAATTAACAACAGCCTTTGGTGAAACTTATGGTTGCATGACCATGTGATGGCTGGTTCATGGCATCTGACAATTGCGCCTAGACCAGGAAGTTTCCTAAACACTGACACTGCCAATAAAAAGAGTCAACTAACAGACAAGGCATGTGGTTGCTGGTGACGTGACCTGTTGTGGGTGGACCGTCTTGTCTGACAGCAGCGCCTAGACCAGAAACCACTAAATATTGCAAAAGCATCCAATAAGTATGTGCCCTTGGTGAAGCTAACCAAAGGATGGGTCAAGTGGACCGTGTATTCTCTTGTAAACTTGTGAACAGAGAAAACAAGTCAACTGCTCAGTATCAGTCTTGGGGAAGGGATCCCTGAGAACCATAGAACTGGAGAGTGTTTATCTTGGCAAAGAGAGTCCAAAGATCACAGTATTGTATGAATTTGGTTATATTTGAACTTGGGGAAGGGAAACTCAACACCCTATTTTGATGCACACTGTGATACTTGTGAATCCACAGAAGGTAACTTCAGAAAGTGAATAAACCTTTTTGAAACAAAGTTACATCAGAACTATATTGAAGTTGAACACTTATATTTGGTTGAGAACATTTCCCCACTAGATTCTGTTGTCTTTGTGAGGACAAGCATAGGTTTTAACACAGACATACTTTTGATTTGGGCTTGGAGACACAGGCTTACCTTAGATTTCTTTAGGTAGGGACAATTCCACCATAGCATAGGGTTAGTTAGGCGTTACAGCATCCTGATCATTAATAATGTTTTGTTTAGAAATGTATATGTTATCTATGTCATCTCTCTTGATACCATGCCTGTCTCACCAAGGTTAAATTGTCACTTTTTAATGTCGCAAAACATGTGAATGATGCCATCTCATGTAGCTCACAAGGAAAAGACTCCTGAATTGCTTGTCACCTTCCCTTGCAGAACACTTTCTTTGAATATGTGGCAGGTGGCAGTATGAAGTTGCTGCTTCTGCTTTTCAGATGTGATAGAACTCTACTCACTAGACTTTTTTGAGTGCTGATATGGGCCCTAATCTTGTCTCTTCCTTCTTGCTGTCTGTTTAGTGAGCCTTTCTGTATATTCTGTATAGATTCTTCTAATGACGTTGCTATTGATTTGACTGTCTTCAAACATTAATAACCACTATCATGTGTGTTTTCTGACCATCTTTGGAAAAAGACTATTAATTGAATTGTGTGAAGGATGTGAAGCGTGCCCATACTTGCAAATTCTATGGCTTCGACAACCTCTACTCTTTCGCTATGTGTGGTGTCATCAAAGAAGATGTGTCCAAGTTGGGAGGAAGGCATTGTATTGAACAGTATACACAGACACAATGGATACACGTTTCAAAAACCTTATTTACACTTTCGATTAGGACCTTCCCCAGGTTCAACCCCACAGAATCTATAGAGTCTCTCAAAAAACAAAGGATGTGTGGATGGCAAAGTTCTGTTAGTCTTGCACACATCAGTTTACTAGTACAATTTAACAGTTCAATCTTAGACTTTCAACATCTGGTAGTTCAATAACTTCTTTAGGCTTTGCCTGCCTTGCCATCAAAACTGAGTTCATATAATATCAGTTTCTTACAGTTCTGAACAGGCTTCCCTCTTCCAGGCTCGAACATGTCTTGTTTCACTGTCAAAGACTTTTGAGACTGCAAGGAATTTACATAGACCACTGCATGACCACTTCAAGCTCTCTTTCAACAATCCGTCATTTCACAATCAACAACATCTTGTGGCACCAATACCTCTTGTTACTTACAATTCTCTCTTTAGTCTACCCTCTTGGCCTTTTCAAAAGTTCTTCATATTTGTAGTTCTTATTCTTTTTTTTTAAGTTCATATTCAACACCAATTGCCTCTTACTGCTAGTACTTCTTGTTCGTAGTTCTTATTCTCTTTCACTTGCCTTCTTGCCCCTTTTTCAAAGTTTTTTATATTTTACTTTTGACCTCTTGGCTTATTTCACAGTTCACCAATGTCACTCTCCTCTTAGTCAACTTTCTTTCCTTATCGCGGTTTCCTTTGATCTCTGGTTGCAATATCTTTCAGAATTCATAATATTTCGCAGAGACTTTCGAATGTGGGACTTCTTCTCGTAGGACCACTCTGCAACTTTGTATCCTTGCCTTTACAATTGTTCTCTTAACTTGCATTTTATTGGCACATGCACAACTTTCAACTTTCGAATTACAGTCACTTTCCCTTTAACATCAACCAGACATTTGTTTTCCCTCAATAACTCACCGGCTATGTCAATTGGATTTCTTTCATCTCTTTCCTGCAGCTCAAGGCTGTTACCAATGCCTCTTCTGCTCCTCCCCAACTCTGCCGTTCACCCGGGAGGGCCCCGGGCCGATATCTGGTGACTTGAAGGTTTCTTTCCTCCGCTCGCCCGGCTTTGCTCTTCCAATGCTCACGGTCTCCCGAAAGCAGGGAAATCCTGCCTGGATGTCTCTTGATTCCCTCAACTGTCGATCAGCCCATTGGCCTTCAACTTTCCACAGCCTGGTTCGCATCAGCCTCAGAAGAGCTGTTCTTTCGGGTACCTAGCCTCGCTTAAAGTGTGCCTGTACGCACCACCTTTTATCTTCACATAGAGTGCTAATAAGTGGCGGGTGTACATTGTTAGAATTACATGCCTGACTCTACCTGGCCTCATTATAGGTACAGGGCACTGCAAGTCAGGGGAGATAATCCTTCTAACCTCATTCCTTGTCTTCCTTGGTGTAGTCCTTTTGTCATGACAAAGTGGGAGAAATTATGGGAGTTGTAGTTTCCCATAAAATAAGCAGGGATAGGGGTTAAATGGGTTGTTTAAAAGGGGGGTGCTTCTCCCCCTCCCCCAAGGATCTCCTACCCAGGTAATCCTCCCTCACATGTCCACTCCCAGGGTTAGGATCTAACAGCGATGGCCTTTCACTGGCCACCTGAGTACGGGATCCCGGGGCCTAGGTTGCGAAAAAAAAAAGATTTTTCACAAAGTCTTAATCTAGAATCAAGGGAAGGACCATTATAGTTGTCCTGTTCTGCTTTGTCATCTGATTCAAAGGAAATAAGAGCAGGAGAATCTACAGGGTAGTCCTCTTGTCCATCATTTGTGGATTGTTCTCTTTTGCACTGATGGGATATTATTTCTTCACTCCAGTGTGCCCCAGATGGTGGAGGCTGAACTTTCTTTTCCTGAAAGCACTCGTCCTTTGCCATTTGCAAGTGTGGCAATATTGCATTTGTTGCCTGACCTCCTGATTCTCTTAAGGAAGAAGCCACTGTTCTTTGCAGAGAAAGGGATATCTGGCAACTGATTGATCAGCATAGCCAGTGCATAGATCAACACATGGTTAGGGCTTTTCCAATGCATAGTGGTGCCTATTATGTCATCTGGTAAAAAAACACCCAAAAGATGCATTTCTACCCCGAACTCTCCTCTATGTCCTTCTACATTTGGGTAGTGCAACAGATTCAGACATGTCGGTGCAGATGTGTGTTTGTCCACATGCATGTGGTACATCATCTCAAGACAGACTTGCATTAAAGCAGTGAAACAAAGTGATTGGTTGGAAACAAAGGACGTTAACAAAGACGGGAAATGAAACAGAGGGGACAACTGAGTATACAGAGATACAAATGCCCCAGTGGATAAGATTACAATAAACGCATGTATCTATGTAAAATGACATACTGTTCATTGTCAGTATTCAAACCAGGATGGCATGCGTTCCATGAAAGTAATCTAGAATGTGTCTGGTAGTCATAAATGAAACTGGTAATTACTCCCCACTGTGGGGAGATGTGCTAATTTACAAGGCATAATCCTGGAGCCTACCATTGGTATGTGCAGTGTTCCAGTGAGTGGACCTGGCATATATGTGTTCTTGGATCGTTTTTAAATGTTCCACTAGTAGTGACTATGTTTATAGGGTTCACACATGGGTTTGCTGGTAGAATTAAGTTGATGATATTTTGATATTGGATGGCTTGTCATTACTTTGTTTTATAACATGGGGGCAGTGGTCGAAGAGGACGGAGCAGTTGGGAGCGGTGCTTCTCTACTTTTTAAAATTACATTTTACCATTCCTATATTTTTATTTTAAAAAGAAACTGTTCCAGAAAGATTTCGTTTTAAATATAAAAGTGTAGGAAGAAGTTGAAACTTGCACTTCAGTGCACTACCCAGAACATTCCCTTTAACAGCAGGCGCATTGGTTTGGGTGTTTGCAATACTCGTGGGAGGGGGCTTGGCGATGGGGTTTGTGGGGAGTGGGGGCAGGCCGGCAGGGAACGTAGTTCCACTACTTCTTTTCATACACTCCGACCACTGCTTGGGGCATGTTTTGTTGATTGTCTGAGGACAGATGTTATACATGAGAGATTTGTAAAAACATGTCTTCGGTGTGTAACCTGCCCCTTGTACTGCGTTGTGTTGTTTTGTTGATGATGTTGCCAGGTATCATACAACTCAAATGCTTGGTCAGATTTCTGCCAATGAGTAGAATATTCCAGTGGCCCCCATATTGGTACCTTCTTGGTGCTTATAAATAGTCACTTAAGCAGAAGACATTGTTGCACATGGTGAATTCAAGCATGCATACAAGCTCCACTTGGGCTCCAAATGGTAAAATAAATGCACTTTTTGAATATATAATGATTGGTGTTGCTGCGTAGGTGATGTTGAATACTTTTGTAAAGTGATGTGAAATCTAATGTAACCAGGAGATAGTCCTCCTGCCAAGCAATTTCATCAAGTTTGTGAATTGCATCTTTGTTGACTGCTACACAAGAGGCCAGTGTGTGTACCATTCAGAAACCTATTGTAATATTCAAATGCACATAAGGTTGTTTGGTTGATTATTGACTGCAGGGAGGAGAAAGTAGGACTTTTGTGTGGATTTGGGGTACAATAAAGACTGAGTGTTGTTGAGGACTGAATGGACCTATATTAGTATTCATCATCATTGATGAGACTATTCAAGTTTCATATCTCAAGTTGTTCTGACCACATGATGTTATTTTCAGTTAGTGAGTTGCGGTTATGTTTAGGATTATTGAGTTGTTTAAGGCCCTTCTTTAATGTAATCCAAGCAGTTATTGACAAATGTTAAAAGCTTTGTTGGCAGGTGTGATAATACGTTCAATATCTTATCTCAGATCCTTCAGAGCTATTTTCTTTTGATTGACATGCTATGCACTATATCGATTTCCTTGCGCTATATCCATATGTTGAAGGAGACAGATAGCAATGTTCACTAGTTTAAGAAGATATTGATTATAATATTTTGAGGTCATGAAGTGGTGAACTGTGATTTCTGTGAGAGCTTCTCATTCAGATAAAAAATCGACAAAGGAATAATCAAGAGACATGAGGAACAAAGTATTCAACACATTTCATGACAATTTCTGAGAAGAGCTCAATATGCCTTGTTGGTTTATCCACAGACACTTGTTAAAGAGTTATTTTTTCATTTTAAGATTCTTACAGTATGTGTATATCTCTGTGGAATGTGTTCCTCAATTTCTAAATTTTTGTCATCCCGTTTCATTTTTCTTCTCTGCTTATGTTTCAGATTCGCTTTCTCCTTTGCTGTAGTTTGGTAAGGTCTCTTCTTTTTTAAAATGTGTAGCATCGAAATGCATTATTTTATCTGAATTTTGTGTTACTGTGCAATGTCTATATTGTCTCGCCTCCTCTAAAAAGGACAGTGTCTGAATGGATTAGTAGCGGTTTATCAGTTGTGTCTGTTCTAAACTCACTGAGAATTGATTACCCCTCACTACTTCTACTCTAGAGGGGATAGAGGTTGAGTGATTATAGTCACACACAGTTTACATTAGCACAAACATTTATCACTGAACACACAGACATGATGTTAAATTGGCAGCTGAAGGCAAACTCAACATGGGGAAATTCATAAAAATGTAATTTTAATCATATAAATGTTAAAATGAGATAGATTCATACATCAATGTATCAAAGTAAGATACAACAACTGAAAGACAAAGAGAAAAATGAGTAATTCAATAAACCCTATTTTCAAAAAACAGTTCATGCAACTATACTGCCTATATTTAGACATTAGTTGAGACAAAGGGTGTCGACATGTTTCGGCCCAAAAGCGAATTGGACATTTGCTCAAATGTCCATTCGAAGGTGAGTATTGTGGCCATCTTCAGGACAAGTGATTTCTTCATACTAGGTCTTGTATATGATGTAGATGAAACATTGTGGATCTAAAAATGTGTAAAAACATTTTGGGGATTAATTCACGGGTGAGAAGCAGGGGCTGCAAACCTATCCTCCATCTATTGGACAGATTTTTGGATGGCTCTTGACTTGTCGCCCAAGTATTGGGAATATTTATCATCTTATTTTAGTGCTATAGATCACTGTATCATATAATCTCGATACCTCTCTTCATCTGCAAACTTGTGTAGACATGTATAATGGTTTGTTTTACATTTCGCTTTTTGACATAACTTCATAGCGCATCTCTGTTCTGCTGTAAATTCATTTTGACATTAATAATATATCATTGATTCTGTTTTTCCACCTGGATCATCCTTGGTGGCTGACTGTTGCCATCCCGCTTTATGCGTTTTTTTTTGTAAACAAAATGCGAGGTACCTTTGATAAAAAACACAGTAAATACAATGTTAAAGATCCTTAGCATCTTTTGAAAATGCCCTGCACCTTTAAGTAAGGTCACAGAACACGTCATGTTACAATCACTGATAGTCAAGTGATTCTAGATCATCAAAATGTATGGCCTGTATGTACGCGTATAGTTGTATTTATAGGGGCGGCGGTTCCTTTCTTCAGAGCTAGTGTTATTTTTCCAAATGCAGCTGACGTTGGTGCTCCTCCGTCTGAGAGGTAAGTTTATCCCCCACGGCTTCCTTCGCATTTAAGTTATTCTTCACAAAACGTTCAGTTTGGTTATTTCAAGACTACTGTCAAGCTCGAAAGTTATAACCCCAGTCTCTGTTAATGGACTGCCCTTATGTTTGATGTCTTTATAACAGGTGTTGATCTTTCCCTCGTATGAGTTCGGTCTGCATATTTACTTTGCATGACCGCAAACCACTCTATTGCAATCTGTCTGCTATCCAGGGTTCATTGACAGCTCAGATCTGGACATTTCTAAGTTTCTCTTATTAATACAGAGAATCAATGTATTTCTTTTTTAAATGGTGTCTTCTCGCCGTACAGCTCCCATTTTCTACACATTTGGGGCATTTTGGCCGAATGTTTTTCAGCCCATTTTCCTGTTTTGTGTCTTTACTTTAATGCAGTCTACGGCCCCTGTATCTTTACAACTAAAGTCAGGAGTCTAGCAGCGTTCCACGTGGGTCTTCGGGGATGATAACTGCAGACGGAGCAGTACACAAGCAGCACACATCTATTAGTGTGGACAATACGTCATTTATAGTAAGGCTTCCACTAACGTATTGTTTAGCATGCTTCTTTAGTAATGCTGTGACTCATTCTCCTTCAGCACTCTGGGAAAGTTGTGTTCCCCCTGCCCCCTCTTTTTCTTATATGAAGGGCACAATAGTTTTGAAGTTGCGTCTTTTGGAATTAGGGAATGATTGTCTAATAATAGAACAGAATCCATTCCGTCTATAATGACTGCCTGAATGTCTCTCCTTTTTCTAAAAAAAATATAGGACAAGGTGATCCTTGCCATTGAGTTGATGATCTAATCGGCTAATACGCCTTCGGACGTCAAATAAATAACTGTAAAACGGATGAGATTTTTTCACCGACTTTGTCACACACTCTCTAGGGTAATCAAATAAGAGATTGATTATGAATTATATGTCACACCATGTTTTTTAGATCATTTGTTTGTCTTCTTTTCTTTTCTTGTTTGGTAAATATTGTTTTTAAAATGTGTCTGTGTAATTAATATGGTAAAAAACTAACACAAGTAATGGGGTGCTTAACTGAACATCACAGTGTAACATGTCTTTGACATGATCAGTAGTTGTATCTTCTGTAGAGATCAGACTATGAAACAGTTTGCAGCCCCTGCTTCTCACCAGTGAATTAATTCCCAATAATGTTTTTAGACTTTTTTAGATCCACGATGTTTCATCTACAAGACCTGGTATGAAGAAATCACTTGTCCTGAAGATGGCCACAATACTCACCTTCGAATGGACATTTGAGCAAATGTCCAATTAGATTTTGGGCCGAAACATGTCGACACCCTATGTCTCAACTAATGTCTAAATATAGGCAGTATAGTTACATTAACTGTTTTTTGAAAATAGGGTTTATTGAATTACTAATTTTTTCTCTTTATTTGTCTTTCAGTTGTTGTATCTTATCTTTGATGTATTGATGTATAAATCTATCTCATTTTAACATTTATATGATTAAAATTAAATTTTTATGAATTTCCTGTTGTTGAGTTTGCCTTCAGCTGCCAATTTAACATCATGTCAGTGTGTTCAGTGATAGATGTTTGTGCTATGTTAAACTGCGTGTTACTATAATCACTCAATCTCTATCCTCTCTAGAGTAGAAGAAGTGAGGGGTAATCCATTCTCAGTGCCTTTTTAGGCACCCTTTATTCCTACATATTATTTGTCCTATTTGAGAATTGCTCCCCTTTAACAAAAAATGGGGACTTTGCCAATCTTGTATTACTGTTCTAAACTCACTTCATGAATCTTCATCAAAAGATTTTGAGGATAGGTGAATGCTAGTGTGATCTTGTCTTTATTATCCTGTGTGTTTTCCCTTTCGTTCATTGCTTTGACGTTTTGAAGGAGCCGTAATTGAGAGAGGCCCCCGGCTTTTGTCACCAAGTACAATGTAGTGGGTCAAAACACTTAACCTTTTTTAAAAATTCAAATCCCAATTTTTTAAGGTAAATAGACTGCATTATCTTGAGATAAATTCCTTGTTTCATGCTTTTTGTGATTCTCACTCATGCTGCCCATGAAAGCCACAAACAATGTATCACAGTAATTTGTTTTCTAAGTCCACTCTGGGGCTTTCGACTAAATGTCCTAGTATACAGGATTGTTAAAGTAATTATTTTCCTGAATTCATAATGATACTCTATATCCAAGTACCCAATATAAAGCATCTTCATAACCTGCATGCACCCAAGTTTTCAGCAGCATATTTTGACACCAAATGGTTTTCTCCAATAATACATCTTCCTAACATGAGCAGGCTCTCATTTTCTCTGTCCCCCAAAGAAACATTACTACTTGGACTTCTACTCTCTCTGTTTGGTTGCCAAAGTTCTTCCCCTCCTTCTCTCCAACTATTTGGTGTCCATCCAAACACTTTAATTCCCACCTCATGCTGAACTGCAGCGAGTCTTTTATTCTGTCCTGTTATGTTTTTCAGAAATTGTTCATCCTATCAGGGCATGTCAACCAATTATACTATCATGTTCGGCTACAGCAGTTCACAGTCCATTTTGCTGTTTCCAGTTTGGTTGTCCCTCTCTCAAATCTGTACCCAACAGATCAGTTATAGACATCAGAATGGCCAAGCTCTTTTGGTCTTCCCAGGCTTGGCAGGCAACAGGATGGGATTTGTCTGGTTCGCTTTCACTCTCTGATAGCGTGATCGGGATCACTTGGGTCTGGCTAGTTTTTCTCTGGAAACCTATCGGGAAACTGTTGAAACAGTGTAATACTGAAATGATGAGTGACTGGAACAGGTGGATTCTATCATTAATTGCATGTATTGGGATGATAATCCATAGCATGCTCATAGTGACATGGAAGGTGCAAACTGTAGTCCAGATATGATGTTTGTAGGTTAGGTGCTGGTCAAAGGTGATTACGATTTCTGAATTTGGTAACTGGTACTGGGGCTGGGCCGGAAATTCAGGGCAATGTGGTAGAGACAAATGGACTGGTCATAGGTGCCTGGAGGATTTCATTCTTACAGAGTTGGTTGTCATTCATCCAGGCTTGAAACACCATTAGGCGTGAGGAGAGGTTGGTTGCTGTGGTGAGAGTTCATTCTCCAGGTGCATTCTGATCTGCATGTTATTGGCAGAGATATTGAGTGCCATGTTGAATCTCTCTGGGACATCTAGCAGGGGGCGGGTATACACAGTTGATAACCATGGTGAGGGGGATAAACCTTGTGAGACTCCAGAAGATAACTTGATGGAAAGGCATGCCACCTCACTGTGGTCATGTATTTTTAAGGAAGAGATCCATAATAGGCTGTTTCCTCTGATACCCATGTGGAATTCTAGTCTCAACAGCAAAGTGTTTTGGTCCACTGTGCCATAGGTGGTGGTCAGGTCCACTAGAATGAGCCATAGTTCAATGTCAGCTTAAATCTAGGTTTTGCAGAATTTCCCATCTGGTGTCCAACAATAACGTCTCTGTGTTTATCTAAAATCTGAAGCCCAATTGTTGGTCATAGAGTACTTAGTGTTGTTCACGTTATGTAATGGAACAAACTGCCTGATTGAGGAGAAATGTATAGGTGATATTTGAATAAACATCCTCAAAAGCACTAATATTCATGCATTAGATTCCACTAGCACTTGTTCCCTGGGGGGACCCTAAACATTATTTGGATGGTTCTGACATTACTGGCAAGATGCACCAACAATACAGCAAACTAGTCACTCACTTTACGTAAGTGGCTCACTACCGACATCAATACTTCCCCCATGCCCCATCAGAAATGAGGGCCTCCAGCATCACACCAGGTGCTTTACCAAACCCAAGCCCACTCGCCTGGCCACCGTTCCCCGCACTCCCCACCAGAAACATGTTCCTCTGCATGCAAACATAGCCCTCCACCAGCTCCCCTGCCCCCCATCAAACCCCCAGCTCACACCACACCAGTGGACACCACCAATGGTCCCCTAAAATATGTCTTGATCAACGCCAGATCAGTCCCAGCTCACGTCCCTGAAATCCATGACCTTCTAACCTTCAATGACCTTGACTTGCTCACCTTATCTGAAACTTTGCTCCACCTAGCAGCCGGTCCTGCCTTATCTATCACCATCCCCCCAGCATATGCCATCCTCCGCAAAGATAGAAGCAACAATAGAGGCAGCGGTGTTGCCTTAATCTACAAAAACACCATTGCCATCACAGCCATTAACACAGACCCAATTGTGAACTGTGAAATGCTCTCCACGAAACTCTCTCTCTCGCAAACCAACACCACCAGTCTCCACCTGTTCAATCTTTTGAAGAGGACCTCATGAAATCCATCAATCCCAACATCAAGCCGAGCTCTAATATCCTGATCTTAGGTCTCAATGACCCCATGTACACACATGCTAAAGTCCTAGCTACAGCCCTCGACCACACTTCACCCTTGACTGGATTGCTGACCTCAACTGCAATACCTCTAGCTCTAACTTCACAACCTGCCCTTGGTCTGACTATCATATCATCACCTTTCACCTCTCTATCAGCAAACGACCCAACTGTTAGGTGTATCGACCCACGTTCAAGTTATTATGCTGCAACACTTGGTGCTGTGGGCTTAGAAAATCCAAGATGGCCGAAAAGCCCACATTTGCGCCAGAATCCAGGAAAACCATGCAGTTTTTGCGTACACCAAAATGGTCGCCTGACCCGTCACCCACCAGTGTGAGCGTGATGGGCCAGAAGCGCCATGAGTGAAACGTGGTGCCAATGGAAAAACAGCAGTGCATGTTAGCTCAAAAAGCGCTTTAAAATCACCTTTGTTTCTCTGAATGCAAGCTCAAAATGCCTATTTCAGACATTGCAAGATATTCAAAAATCTTACTGAACACCAGCAGACGTCTGGTAGAATGAAGTCTTGTGTGCATACCAAATCTGGAAAGATGAAGAGCCTAAAATAATGTTCATAACAAAACTGGCTGAGCTGTGGATGTCAGCAGCTTAAGTGAAATGGGATTTAAAGCCACTAAAATCGAAATGTTTAAAATAAATGAGTGACCTACTTTTGAGTGTCACATAGGCTGCAACTGCTTAAATGTCATGGTTTTGAACTTAGAATCAGCGTTCTAGCTGCAAATGTCAAAATTGTAAGTTTGATTTGAATGAAGAAAAATGGGAACAAAAGTGACCTTTGACTGAAGCCTGGCTTAAAGGGACTGAATTCTGCCCGGCAACTACCCCCGACAGGAGTTGAAACTTGCCCAGCAACTTCATTCACAGGCCTGGCCTGCCTTCTGCTGCACCACCAAAAGGAGATTACACCTCTCTGATTGAATCAGGGGAGGGGTACCTGGGACTGCAGGAAAACAGAACAATGAACTTCCCTTTGCTCCAAACAATTGCTAAATCAGGGGGACGTAAATGGCTTCCTCTTGGAAGGAAATGGGAGGGGCACTGCCTCTATGAGCCAGCTGAGCTTGGAGGAAGTGGACAAACCAGAAATTCCCCATGTGCTTTGGGAAACCACACCCCTCTGGGCCAGAGCATAATTTTAGAAAGATGGATAATTCATAGTACATAATTGTCAAAATTACATCAATAATATCATTCCTGTGATTTTTCTGTGTACATTTTAAGAGGTGTTAGGACTCTGTGGTATGTTCTGGGGGGTAGTAGCGGAAAATAGGGTATTACTCCAAATGTCTGTATGTTAAAAATCTGACACTTCATCATCTGATGCCCATATTCCTTGCGCACATTTGTGTAAATTCTGGAAAAGTTTAGAGGTTGTGTTCTGGATGAAAAGGGCAGAATTCTGTCAGAAGTGAACACAACATCTTACAAAGACAGGGATCGGATGGTTTGGCGCTACAGAAAATATGTTAACTGGACATATAATATTAGAAAAATTGTACATAGATAAATATGCATTTAAGTCAAAAATAGATGTGTGTACAAAGTGACAAGAGGAGTGTTCTTTCTGTATGCCATAAAAATTATGTCTCATGAGACGGGATGACTCACAACTCAGTTCCCCAGTCAGGCGACAGAGAATCCTCTAGCCTATCAGGATCCTCAGAGGGTTGGGCATAGAAAGTCAGCCTTCCCACCCACTTTCAAAAGACATAAAAAGAGCCATTGAAACCCAGGTAGGCACATTCACTTTCCACTTTCTTGCGAAGCACTTTGATGGACGACATCCAAATTCAGGCACTATCCAGAGACCAGAACTTAGAAAACCAGACTCCAGACTCCAGAACTTTGAAGCAGAAGGCCTACTGCAAGCTAAAAGTATTCTCAGCTGGCTTTACAATTTTGCAAACTGATTTTACCCCAGACTTCCAAGGGGCACATCAGAATAAAACAGCCGGGCTGTGCTGTTTGATTCTGGACCAGACCGCTGTGCCAGTACCAGACCCAGAAAGCAGAGCTGTCTCCAAACTGCAGACCAGACCCAGACCAGACCGCAGTGCAGTGCCAAGAACTTTTGCCAGAACCAGAGATCCAGACCAGCAGAGCAGAGCTGACCCAGATCGCTGTGAGCAGAACCAGTGCCAGAGACCGTCTGGGGCGAGTGAAGTCTAAACCTGTTGACCAGATCTTGACGGCCTATTCAAATTTATAGTGTGAGTATCCAGTCGACTTTCTACTCCTTATAATTTTTCCGTAATCGTGCGCGACGCACTCGGAAAAAGTGCTGCGAATTGCAATTTGACACAATTTCTCAACCTGTCAAAAATAGCTGTCCTTTTGCTTCCTTTGCTGAAATTCGTTTTCAACCTGATAATCCCATATGATCATTGCTAGTGTTGACCTGAACTAATTCAAATTTAAAATCATTTTTTGCATATTTTCACTTCATTACAAATCACATTAAAAGTATTTCTGCATGTTTTAAAAGCATACCAGTTGCTCCAAGCTTGCTAGGGGGGGAACTAGAATTTGTATTGCATTTGATTATAATCCTGAAAATTGTGTGCTATCCTTCCATCTCTTTATTTTGCATAGGGGGGGAGTGAATTGACAAAAGGGAAAAAGTGATCATATTATCTCTTGTTGAAACCATATCAGTTTATTTCTGTGCTGCATTCTTTTCCATCATTGCATTTCCTTGAAACCATAAAGCATTCTCAGCTACCTTATCCTCTCTATACCAACTCCTAAGTAATTTAAAAAAGTGCTCTAGTTTAATATTATCCATTGTTGATCACTGTCATTTTCATAAGTGTGCTATCAAATATTAATTTATTTATAAAAGTGTGATATATATTGTGTTTAATTTTTCAATAAATCTTTTAAATTGCAAAACAAACCTACTTCTTGGCTTAGTGAGGTCAGGGGGATTCAAAGAGGGGCGTTATATAAGGGTTTATCATCCAGATTATAACTTGTCATAAAAATATATAAATATGGGCTTCCCTTGGGTATCCCAGACCAGGCATTGACTTAGTTGGAGTGCTTTATTGAAGTCACTTAACACAACCTGATACATTCAGTGAAACCAGAAACTCTAGTGCACTGCTCTGAAAACCTCAATAAGGACCACCTTAGACTTCTTCTCCCATACCTCAAGACCTTACTAACAAGGCACCCAACCCTGTGGCCCTTGTCAATCTATACAACAACACAATATCACAAGCTATGGATGCACTTGCCCTGCTTAAACAGCGCAAAGCCCAACCCGCACTACAGAAAAACTCTTGGTTCACCCCAGAGCTCCTTGTTACCCGCTCCAAGAAGCATGCCGCAGAAACAGGTTGGAGAAAAGACCCTTCATTAGTCAACAAAGCATGGTTCACTACCATTGCAAAAGACTATAGAAAAGTGATACACACTGCTAAAGCCAGTAGCTACAATGCAAGAATTAACAACGCAAAATCCAACACTCGCATACTTTTCACCAAAATGCAAGAACCTGAGTCCCCAGCTTCTTCTCCCACAGGCTTCACCGTAAATGACACCAGCTGCACCAAGGTGCAAGAAGCCCTCATTGGAAAAAAACTCTCCCTCCAAGGAGAAAATCCACACCAAACAACTGGCCGTTCAGGTTAATGTTATGTTAATGCTAATGTTAAAGGATATTTGTACCGTGCACTATCACCAAGGGAATGGTCCCATGGCGGTCTGTTGGCTCTTAAAAAGGGAGGGGGGGCGAGTTAGTGGGATGAGCTGGAAAAGTGCAAGAGAGCAGTGATGTGCTGTTGGCAGCCTCAGCCCAGTGGGTCAGTTGGCTGGGCTTGGGGTATTTTACGGTCAGTAGTCATGTGGTTTGTTTTGTTGTTGCAGTGTAGTGAAGTTTGTGCGGATTGTTGTGTTGTAGGATTGTGGTTGTGTTTGGTTAAAGTTTGAGAGGTGTATGCAGAGGGGTGAAATTGTTAGTGGATTGGTTAATTGGCATTGCTGTCCTTGCAGTTATTTCTATCATACTATTCCATTTAAGTGTGGCACTTGCTAGACTTCAATATCCTATCTAGATGTGAGGCAGGCCAGTGATCACGATTCTATGTAGATGTGGCACATGGTACCATTCACAGTTACATTTAAGCATGGCACATGCTAACATACATAATCCTATCTAGATGCGACGCAGTCTAAAGTTAAGAATTACATCTAAGTGTGGCAGATGCTAACATTCATAATTCTATCTAGATGTGACGCAGTCAAAAGTCAAGCATTACATCTAAGTGTGGCACATGCTAACATTCACAATCCCATCTAGATGTGATGTAGGCTAGAGTTGACAATTACATCCAAGTGCGGCAGATGCTAACATTCACAATCCTATATAGATACAAGGTAGGCTAGAGTTGAGAATTACATCTAAGTATGGTGCATGCCTTATTCATGGCAAACCTCTACCCACCATCCCTGTGCCTCCCGTGCCCCCAGACCACCCTCCCCACCATTCGAATACTGCCCTGTATCAGAATAGGATGTAGCCAACATTATGAAAAGCCTCAACCCCTGTTGCTGCAAAGGTGATGTTTAGCCTGCGCCCATCATCAAGGACTACGCTGAGGCAGAGTCACCCGTTATCACAGAAATAATCAATTTGTCCTTCTCCACAAAGAACGTCCCAGCCACCCTGAAAGAAGCCTGGATCCACCCGTTTCTTAAAAAAAACATCTCTCGATCCTACCATTCCTTCAGACTACCACCCCTTAACTTCTGTTCCCTGCATCTTAAAATTCCTTGATCGTGCAGCTTACATCCTGATCCAACACTACCTCGAAGAAAACCACATCCTAGGCATCCGACAACCATGCTTTTGTCCAAGCCACGCAAATGAAACAGCTTTGCTGGACCTAAAAAAAAACAACTGGACGACATTAAAGACACTGGTAAAACTTGATCCTCATGCTAACATATCAGCAGCATTCAACCTCTTAGACCACAAAAACCCTATGCAACCAATTCTCCTCAACATCTAACTTTTCCCCTGTAGCCTGAGACTGGATGAGATCCTTCCTGTCAGACAAATCTACTCAGGTTTTCATGGACAATCATGTAGCCCCGCCCATGCAGGTAACCTGTGGTGTCCCACAAGGCTTGTGCATTTCCCCGACTCTGTATAAAATGTATAGTAAACACCTTTTGACAGTTTGGATGTCCTCGGCATATCATACACGAATTATGCTGAGGACTACCAAATCCTCCTCCCTCTCTCGGTCATCTACCACCCAGATGTCTCAGCCATCAACTCCATCTACAACATCACTCAAAATTGGATGGCATCCCACCTGATCTGCTTAAATGAAGATAAAACAAGGATTCTCATCGTAGGCGCACACACCACACTCCACAACCTGACCCCAGCCTACAAAGCCTGCAACATAGATGGAAATCTGATCCAAGCCTCATCTGCAGCCAAAACCCTGGGCATCTACTTAGACGCTACCCTCAACCTCTCGCGTCAAGTAAATGCCATTGCTTCCTCCGTTGCCTACACCGCCAAACTACTCAACACCAGAAAACCCTTCCTCACCAGAACCAACCACCTCTCCATAGGCAGAGCCATTACTAGAGACAAACTTGACTACTGCAACGCCCTCTTTCCAGTCACCTCAAAGCAAAACTTGTGTAAACTACAACCCATTCAAAATAACACCTTCCGGGCTGCCCTAGTTCTGTCCAAGGACGACCATGTCTCAGAAGCCAAAAGAAATGCCTACTAGCTACCAATCCACTAGCGAATCATATTCAACACTCTGTCCATTGCACACCAGTGCCTCACTAACACTGCCCCGGCTTATCATTCCCGTCACATGGAGAAATACATCCCTCCACACCAACTGAGCTCCACAGACTGCTATTACCTCAGAGTACCCAACTTCAATCAAATAACCGCAGGAGGCACACACTTTTCTGCCATTGCTGCTAAGCTCTGGAACAATCTCCCCATCGCATTAAGAAAATAATCCTCCTACTGGACCTTTAGGAAAAAATTGAAAACCTGGCTATTCACCTAAGGTCCCATGCTCCGGCACATTCACCCAAACAGACACTCAAACTCTTTCTACTGACTCTGTGTGATTGTACTGCTTGATACCATATACCTTGTCTCGCTTCCCCACTGTAATTATCTTGTCTTCTTCCCTAATGGTTGACCAAGAGCCCATTTTACCAGAGCGATCCCTGCTAAACCGGCATTCCTGTCACACACATCCCGAAATTCTACTGCATCGACAGGGATTCCAGGGAGGAGTCCAGTGTCGGCTAAGCAGTGTCGCGCAACCTGTGCGCTTGAAGGTGAGCCTGGTGAGGAGGTAAGAGATTGCTTCTGTTGAGCCTTGCCACCTCCCATGGTTGTGCATGTGTGTAAAGCTATCTATTCTTTATTCATGAGTATGTGAATCCATGCCAGACCCCATGCTGGAGAAGGAACAAGTCACTTACCTGTAACTGTTGTTCTCCAGAATGGGTCTGGCATGGATTAACATGCAAACCCTCCCGCCTGCCCCTCTGCGGCTCTTCTCTTGGTCCCACTGCCACTTTACGTGCTACCAAATCTGAAGATGGCTGCCAGAGGAGGGGCTTAGGTAGAGGGCAGTCATTGTCTGGGGGCATTTTGACCCAGAGCTCAGTGATTGACTTATAGGAGAAAGACAGTTTATAAACAAAGCTCAAACTGTTTTTTCTTTTACTGAAGATTCCCAGTCTGACGACAGGGAATATTCATGAGCATGTGAATTCATGCTGAATCCATGCCAGACCCATGCTGGGGAACAACAGTTACAGGTAAGTAACTTGTTCCTTACACGAGCTTCCACCCTGCAGGTCTAAAGACCAACTTGCTGTATGGCCAATTTCTCAGTTATCGGAGGAGCTGCTCAGATAAGAGAGACTTTTAAACACATGCCGATCAACTCAAGAGCAGGTTGCAAGATAGGGAATAATCACGCAAACTGGCAAGTAACAACTATAAAAGGGCAGCAAATAGTGACAGAGAGATTTGCCTTACGCAAAAAAGGAAGACTACAATGGACAGATTTATTTGTGTCACGAATATTAGTCCAATAAGTAACACAATTAAGAATATCATCCACAAAACATGGCATCTGGTGAAACAATGTGGTACTCTGGCGAAGAAACCTGTTTGTTTTCAAGAAAAACTTCAATCTGAGGCAGAAATTGGTGCACACATATAGTTACACGAGATAAGAACAATCACTGTTAAATGCATGGGGGTTGCCTCCCATTACAGGACATTACAAAAGCGGCAAATGTGTTGCTTGTCAATTTACTAACACAAAACCTATATGTGAACAAGGTTGCATTAAGTGGGAGCTTCGAACATACACCAATTGCTTCGAACACACACCAATTGTCAAACAAAAAATGACATATATATATATATAATTATTGTCCCTGTAATATACTATACGTGGGAAAGACCACTCGCCCGGTTACACAACGGGTATCAGATCAGAAATTGTGTATTACAAATAGTCATTTACAAACCCTTGGTGGAACAACATACCAATTTCGGATTTACTGCCTCAACATGGTCAATCATGGGCTGAACATTGGGGTTGAGTGGAACAATCTGATTTTCACATAAACACCTGCCAGAAATGCAGTCCCAAAACGATGAAAGGTCAGGATACAGTTTCCATTTTTACATTGTATTTGTCAGTTTAGAATGCTGGTCTCTCCCTGGGCCGCCTGACTAGAGTATATAGTATATTTTTCCTAGTAAGGTGTTGGTCTGCCATATCCCCATACTGGTGGGGTGTGATGATGGGGCATAGTGGAAAGGTGAAGTATAACAGAGAAGCCAGAATAGGCAGCCATGTGGCGGCATATTGATCGCTGAAACTGTTGACCATAAAGTCATGTGCTGGTCAGTCAGATCCCCAAACCTCCAGAGCAGAATGATGGGGTTTAGTGAAAGTTGAACTATAACTTTTTTTACATTTTTATTTGTATTGGTTAATCAAAATTCAACCTTTAACATTCCTCCATTAGGAAATACATCATCTTTAATTTAAGATCATGTCCAAATTTATGGGAATTCCGAAGGTATCCCCCAAGCCAGGTCATTCAGTCTATCCATCCCAGCTTAGGTGCTTAGGTGGCTCTCACTTCAGGATCCTCTTCCTCCTGGTCCAAGTTTAGGGATTCAACAAACTTGTGTGCATCTAGTGTATGACCAACTTTATCGACTGTTATAAGCTGCTCCCAGTATTCCTCTTCAGTTTCCTCAGAGATACTACTCGTGTAGCTTCCCATGTGTAACTGACGTTTTAATGCCAGGTTCAGGCAGGCTAGCATCACATGCTTAACACATTCTAGTTGGTCCTTATTTTTACAGAACCTGCAGTATGCTGTTGATTTTTCAATGAGCCTTCTCCATTTTACCTCGCGGGAATGCCATATGTTGAGTCTGCAGCGCAACAACAAGTCTCTATAATGTTTTGATGGGAATTTCTGCAGGTACGGTGGGAGCATATTAAGTACTTTACGTTCCCAGACGATATTATGACACAGGTTTTGTGACAGTTTATTCTCCTGGGTTTCCTCCTAGTCTTTTTCCCGGATATTTCTTTTAGCCTTATCCGGGTTGCACTTCAGAGTGTCCTCTGAGATGTCTAACTGTTCCAGGGTTACCTCACATTTCCTTTTCCAATCCTGTAGGATTGTGTCTCCATTAGGTACACCAGTCCTTGCTAGAATTCTGAATGGCTGGGCTGGATTGTCAAGAATACATTTTCTGTACAGTGATAAAGATTTCCATACCGTGATTGAGACCATGGATTGGAGTCTTAATTCTGATCTTATGAGTTCTAAGGGTAGCGAATTTAGAAGGTGTAAGATCTTTTGCCAGAAATAGGACTCACAAAGGTTCCAGACTTCCCATCTTAAGGCTAGAAGTGCTCCGCTCTGTACGTAATTACAGCCACCACCATTTGCTTGTAGAATGTTATAATCGGCAGCAGCAAGAATTTTCCATACCTACGATGTAGAAGTATTCCTTGGTTGGTCAGAGCTGTTAGTTTTTGACGGATCAGTGAGTAATGTGCCTGTTCATTACAGTTTTTGTTTATCCTTATACCAAGGTATATAGTGGTATCCACTTCCTCTAGTTTTTCTTTTTCGAACATCCACGTCTGAATTTTCCCTGCTGTTCTCCTTCCACAGCATGATTTCATAGTTAGGATCATAGATTTTTTTATGTTTATTTGCATGTCATTGTCTTTTAGATATTTATTAAAGGCCTCGATCCTTCACTGCAGTCCTATTGGCGTCTGGTCTGCAAATACCGTGTCATCTGCATATAGCATCCACGGTACTTCAGTTCCATTCACCTTCGGAGGGAAGGCATGAATCTGATCTTGTGATATTTTCATGTCAGCCATATAAAGGACAATGAGAAAGGGGGCTAATGCACATCCCTGTTTGATTCCCGGGGAGTTTTGATCTTCCTAGAGAGCCCTCCATTTGCTGTAATTTTTACCTGGATTGACAGTACAGGGCTTGGATAGCTTCCAGCAGGTCCGTCAGACACCCCCAATTTCTCAGTTTTGACCACAGGCACTCTCTGTTTATCCCTTCAAATGCCTGTTCAAGGTCAATAAAAGCCAGGTAGGTCGTTGTATTCCCTTTCAAGGCCTTAGCTTTTAATATGTTGATCAAAAACAGATTAAGGGAGGTACCAACGCCGCTTTATGAAGGCTGTTTGTCTCTCATCCAAGATATTAATTTGGGAGGCCCATTTTATTAGGTTTCCTAGCAGGATAGCCGCAAAAAGCTTGCCAATGGAATCCAATAACGCGATCGGCCTGTAACTCCTTGGATTTCCACGATTCCCCTTTTTAAAAATTGGCACGATATAGGCCTCGGTCCATGTGGTTGGAATTTGTCTGGCTTTTGTTATTTGGCTGGAAAAGTGCATATATCAGGTCAGACCATCCTTCGCAATTCTCTTTCAGCATTTTGTTAGAAATGCCATCTGGGCCTGCTCCCCTGGAAGTGGTAAGTTTTTTGATGAGCATTAGTATGTCTTCTCTATCAAATTCCAGGGCCCATGCGGTGTCCTCCGTTCTTTTCTCTTGGATTCTCTCCTCGGCTTTCCCTTTAAACAGTGCAGAATAGTGCTGAAACCAATTTTCCTCTGAGACTTGATTTGCGCCTATTGCCGACTGGTTCAAGTCTTTGTTGTTGATTAAATCCCATGTACATCTTGTATTATTTGTTGATAATGCTGCCAACATTTTTTCTGCATCTCTTTGTGTTCTTAAATAACGAGTTGAGTGCAGCCAGTTTTTATAGGTTTGCCAGCATTTCCTCAGCTCACCTTTCTCTATGCTGTTGGCCTTTTTTTATCAGTCACAGCAGCCACAGCCCAACAGCCAGGTAAATCACCAGATGATGCCCTTTGCGCGCTCGGGTTTAGCGCCGCAAGGGTATCTGGGTGAGTGCTAAATAGCACTTCTTTCCTGTGGGAGGAGCTGGGGCGGGCAGGGGCGGGGCCAGGCAGCGCTACGGTGCAATGATGTTATCCTTCCAGCCTTCCTCATGCCGCTTCTCACGCCGCTTCTTCACACACTGCACAGGCGTCCTCACGGAAAGTCCAAACAGCTAACAGGCTGCAGACGCGGGGGTAGCAGTCACAGCAGCCACAGCCCAACAGCCAGGTAAATCACCAGATGATGCCCTTTGCGCACTCGGGCTTAGCTATAACAGAGAAGCTCAATTAGGCGGCGATGCGGCAGCCATTTCTGCATATAGATAGCTTTTGAGAAGGCTTGTTAAATTGTGAACATGTGGAAATAGTGGGAGAACTTTATGAATATGCACATAGGTGCTCTTAATGGGTTTCAGTGTCCACTTGCACATCTAAAGCAGCTGATTTATGCTGTTGCATTTGTCAGTTTACCCAGTGGCATTTGCCTAGGAAAGAGTCTGACTTCACTGTCTATGAAACCGGGCCGATAGAAAGAGGGTGGACTTACACGGTGCCCATCACTATGGAAGGAATTGGGCTGAAGGAGGGCGTGTTGTGTGTTCAGGTAAGCATGTCTTCACTATCAGAATGACAGTTAAAGTTGGAGCCTTGTGACCGAGGAAAAAGTCAGATGCTACGTTACGGTACTTGTTCCCTTGCGAACGTGCGGGCCATGTGTTTAAATGTAGCTCTGGGTGCCAGCAGCATAAAGGCAGGAGTCCCGGGCAGGTGAATAGATGCTTGCGGTGTTGTGTAGATGTGCACAAAGAAACAGGATAAAATTAAGTTTGTAGATCAGATCTATGCATCCCTTAATTCACAGAGGAAGGGGACTCTTGAAGTTGAGTAATAGGAGCCATTTAGTAGTTCCTGCATATAGATACAGCCTGCAGGAGAGGAAAGACGTGGCTACTATAACGTGTGCTGTGTTTTGCTTTTATAGATGAAGTTGATTGATTTAAGCAATGGGACAACACTTCATCTGTTTTTGGTGACTAAACATATCGTAGTTTGCAGTGGATGGCAGTGTGGTGTTGACGATGGTATGACGTCCTATCATCAAAAGTAGTTTTTTCGACTGGTGTTTTGACGAAAAATGATTGCCGAAAAAACACATCGAACATTTTTGAGATGGGTGCGAAAGGGGATATAAAGGGTTGTGGTGGTCAGGAATAGTAAAAAAAATAGGTGGAGGACGTGGTGTTTGGGGGATCCCCCCCCAAAAATAAAAAAATAGAAAGGTTGATGTTTTTTTGGCATACATTTTTGGGAAAAACACCCGTAAAAAAACGGTTGTCAATGATATGACATAGAATCGGTGACGACAGTACCCCCCTATAAGTATAAGTATAAGTAACTAAGCATCCAACAGCATGTAGCATAGGAAAGGCATATGTATGGCCAGCATATGCTGAGAGCTGTCATTGTGTTTCTTTTTTAGATTGGAAGTACAACAGGGGCGATTCCCAGACAATCCCCTAAAAGTGAGTCAGGTAGAAGAGTACACGCCTGTTCACATAAGTTGCTAGAGATGGCACTTACCAACAGACATTCCACAGCCTTGCAGCATATGTGGTAGCTTGACACAATCTGATGGAGAAACTGCTATCTCCAGGTCCTGATACCTTTCCCCCTGTATCTTGTATCCACAGGAGAGGGGTTATGTGAAAGGCCAGTTCATGTGGAGGGCTGGTGGAGAAAATTGCAGTAAGTGTGTGCAACAAGTGTAAGGAACGCACCAGACTGACAGAATTGATTTGATATGTAATTGTGAAATGTGATGAAGTCATTTAAAATAATACAGTACAGAGAGAGGGTTTAACACAGACCGATTTTTTTTTTATTTTTTTTATCATAGGCACCCGTGAATACAAAGTTGTAATTGGAGTGGCACACCATTTAGATTCCACTCCTGTCCTGATTAAGTTTGGCGCAGTATTTAGCCTAATTGTATGGCTAACGAGAACCAGCTGAAAAACGTGTCGACAGAGAGTCGTAGAAAAAGACACATTTATGTTATTAGTTAGAGGTGTTTGTTAATACTGCATTGATGGTGGTAGTTTGTAATCCCGGTAATGTGACGGGGAGTGGCATTGTAACCTATATGTAGTGTGTATGAATGAATTAATATGTATGATTTGCGGGATATGCGTGTATTCAGTGGAATGAAGAGAGGAGTCAAGTCCCTTAAAGTGTAGTTTTGTACATGTATGCATTGTCATTATACATTGGTTTTAAAGTGAATAAAAAGAGATGATATGATCATTGTTATATATAAGGAAAAAGAAAGTGTGAAGACATTAGTTCACGTCTGTCTAGCTCTGTCTGGGACTATTGGTCTGGATTACATTTTTGTATAGATATGGTTTATATCACACTGCATTTGGGGAAAAAAAAGTTCAACCATGGCTTTCTGTAGTGTGCTATTATAGCATCATAATGTTATCCTGTCCTCAGTCGCCAAATATGGGAAGAGAGGAGTATTTGTAAATAATGCATGGTTTACTGTGGAAACAGCTGCTGCAATTGTTTGGTTATTGCTACAATATCTCATTTGTCAAGTGTTCATATGCCACTAATGTGGCCTCTCAGCACCTCAAGCTGCTTGGCTCTACCCGCTTATACGGCTATGAAATTCAGGAGAACAGCAGTCATGAATAATACGGAGGGTAAAACATTTTACAGTGTTACACTGGGAAAACTTGTGCTTTGAAAAATTGGCATTAAAACAACGTTCCATGCACAATAGAGCAGATGCATTAGTACACAATTCCAGACCTGTACCTGTTTCTATGTGTACAGTTGTCATGTGGTGATTGGTTGGATATGTCCGTTTTATTATCCTGGTGCTGTACGGTTGCATTGTATCGTGACCTCATGCAAGGCAGAGTGACAGTCCAGTTGGCAGTTAATATTGACCTTGAGGTGTCAATGGGCAGGTAGAAAGGTGGCATCAACTATGTGACTACAAATCTATGAAGTATTGCCATCTGGCAAGGGTGTAGAAGTCCAGGGTCGAATGGTCCTTCCTGTTCTGCACCATGGAAATGATGGGGTTTGGGTCGGAGTTTCTGATCAAGATCTGCCCAAACTATAGCAATCCAGTCGTCTGATTCCTAATAAATGGCCAACTTTCCCAGACAATGCCACTGTAGAGAGGCACCAAACAAGACTGCCCCCTCTCCGCCCTCCCATATGCAATACACCACGAGCCCTTCCTTAGTATGATCCATATGGCTGGGCCCATTAGGGGTATTCCCTTTGGTTGGGGAGGATCACAAAGTGATGGCATACGCTGTCGATATGCTTCTCCCGTTGGCTGATCCAAAGAAGTCGCTGCCGGCGTAGGTTATCTGAAGTTGAAGCATTTAGGTCCGTAGCAGGGCTGAAGGTTAACATTACCAAATCCGAAATCTTGAACCTATTAGTCGAAGGGGACGGTCTAGCTCGGGCCAAGGGGGCTTCTCAATTTAGGTGGATCCTCAAAGGCATCAGCTGTTAGGGGGGACCATAATGAAAAAACTGGGGGGAATGTACAAACCAAATTTCCAGCCTTTGCTGCAAACAATTAAGTTGCAACTGTGCAAATGGAGCCCTCTGTTGGTCTTGTGGCTTGGGCGAATAAACACAGTTAAGATGGTTGTCTTGCCCAACATTCTCTATTACTTTCAGGCACTCCCAATCCCTGTCCCGTAGAAGTTTTCTGAACACTTAATAAAATGATATCTTCCTTGATATGGAACAGCAAAGTTCCATGGACAACACTAAAAACATTAATGGTGCCTACACACAAAGAGGGGCTGGGCCGCCCAAATGTTCAATATTATTACAGAGCGGCTCAACTCCGGGTCATCAAATATTAGTTTATTGGGTAGTTTGAGAAACATTGGACACAAATGGATAAGGCAGTGGTGGGGGCCTCGCTGGGAGAGATCCTTTGGCTTAGAAGACCGGGTAGGCCACAAAACGTGCATAAAAGCATGATCACAAAGCTAGTGGAGGACGCATGGGATAAGGTAGCAACACAACACAGAACTACCTCCTTACCTCCGCCTTCACCCTGCTATTTCGCAACCCACAATTCACTGCATGGCAGGTGAGGGACACCTTTCCGTGTTGGAAAGCCGGAGGATGCGTCAAGATGAGGGACATGTTCCAGGGGGATGAAATGAAACCATTTCACCAATGTAAGGCAGAGTTGGGGTTGGGAGAAGAGGACAAATTACAGTTTCTTCAACATCGGAATTGACCGATGGCCTCATCCAATCGATCGGCTGCTACTAGACTCCTGATGCAATTCGAAAAGTCCCTCATCTCTAATCCCGGTGATAAACATCTTATTTCCAGGTTATTCAAGCTATTAGTGGCCAATATCTGCAAAATGCACTGTACTTATATGCGCAATTGGAAAAAGGCTCTGAGGGAGACAATAGAAAGGGAGGAGTGGGAGCAGTTATGGGGGAACATCCCCAAACTCACGTGCGCTATACAAATCATGGAATTCTGGTATAAGGTTATGACCCAATGGCACTGCACACCTATGCGCTTATACCTGATGAGTACCAAGGTGTCTCAAAGCTGCTGGCGGGAATGTCAGGGAATAGACGACTGGACACATATCTGGTGGAGCGGCCCAAAACTGACGTGGTACTGCAGGTCTGTCATTGACAATATTCGGGTTATCTTTGGCACTCAAATTGGTAGAGGAATCAGAGAATGTCTGCTGGGCATCTGCGATCCGGACAGTTGGTCTTGGCCAAAAGCGCAGGGGAAAAGCATACACCATTGTGAGTCTAGCGCCTCTACTGGTCATCTCGCAAAAATGGACGTCTAAGGAGCCCCTGCATGAGCAGGAATAGTTCACCAAGGTTTGGAAGGTTGTCTCCCTTCAATGGATTACATACTCGCTTTGGAGAGACAAACCCAAGTTCTCTATGGAATGGAGAACAGTACTGTCCTTTCTCCATGATGACTTTAGGGAATCGTACTGTCCTCAAAGACTACGCATCCTGGGTATTAACTGAAGTGGATACACACACGTACTCCACTTCGAAGCATGATGGGGGGAGGGTTAAAGGTGGGGGAAGTTGGGGGTGCAGTTTAATGTTTGTATCTCACATAATCAAAATGCCAATAAAAATAAGCTAACAAAAGAAAGTTAAAATACAATTAAAAACCAACAGATGTGAGTACTTTGTTACTTGCCTATTAGCTGATGAATTAAAACATCTGGTCCCACTGAGTCTTGAACACTCTATTATGGTTTCTCAATTTCATATTCTTAAAATTCCATGGGTGAGCTGCACTCACAAGCTGTTTCCTTTCATTTAACCATTGGATAACTTCTGGATACCCCAGGTGGTAGCTCACAGCATTACACAGATGTTGTTTTATTCTGTTATTCTGCCGATATTTATTTATGTATTTATTTATTTATTTAGTGTTGACTTGGAGGTGCCAACAGTAAACCAAAGTTACTTAGTGGTGCCAGAAAAGAAAAGGGGGCTAAAACAAGACAAAGGAGGGGTTACAATGAGCTGATCATTTACTTGTCTTCTATTCATAGACGTATAATTGCAAAGGATGGGGGAGCACTAACATGGCAGGGCATATAAGACAAGCAAGTGATGAAAGAAGAGCGGGAAAGTGCATGCACCAAAAATTGATGAGTCAAGGAAATATAGAGCAGGGAATGGCAGGAAGGGGCCCATAGTACTGACTCAGCTGTCATCATCTTTAAAACTGTGCATGTGCCAAAGGCAGCAGGAAGTCCCCCATTATTGTGGTGGGAAAACTTGACTATAAAAGTGAGTTTTTCATTTTTTCTTGAATAGTTTTCTTAGTGTTGAATGTCAGGTGGGAGAAGTATACAGAGAGAGACACCTCCTGCACTCTGCTTTGGCAAGAAGTAGTTGTTGGCAGTTTGTTGGCCAATGAAGTGGAGAGTCAAAGATAAATACAGACTGCCTTAATTTATAGTAGAGAGAATTAGTGCACTATGTTATTCCCTTCAATACACATATGCTTTTTCAGTTACCATGACAAAGGTGTACCTGTGGGAGGCAGGCAGTGACTTACTCCTTTAAGAGACAGCACCGCACAAATGTCATAGATTTTCACTATAACAGGAACTCAAGTGAGCTGGCCCAAAGACTGACTTTTAAATAACTTTAAATTGACAGCAGTAAATGCTGAAAGCTCCTGTGTGGCTTCATGGAGAACATTGCCTAGTGCACTGGAACAATAGGATTAACAGCAATATACAAACCGGAAGTACTGGTGAGATACAGAGCAACATTACAGTTAAACAGATAATACTTTCTTCATTAACAATCATGGAACTGCGCATCTCAAACTAACAAGGCCCAAATGTGTCAGAAATGTAATTAACCTAGCAGGAGAACATGGCCTGTGCTACAGAAATATACATTTTAAAGTGAGAAATGTCATATAAATTATCTTGTGACTTTATCATATGTTGCCATGTTTTCCAAAGAAGCACCTTTCTGCGTTAGATGAAGAAATGACCATAAAGGCAGATTCTAAACTTTATAGCGTAGACAATTTTCTTAAAAGGTGATGTTTAATTTAAACTGCTATGTGTGGATGTAGTCAGAGTTACAAATAGTTTCTTATGTACATGGCAAGGTATGCTGTTTTATATTGCGAGTAGGCCTTTAAGGTATGCAGATACATAAGATGCTCTCCATTGGCTTGGGACTATGAAGGCTAGTGTTCCAGTGAAATCACTCAATTATTCACATCAGCCCTCCATACAGATTCCCATGTTTGGGGGTTGGGTGGGCTGTATGGGAGAAAATACCCATGAAACCAACTTTGACCATCTTGAAAGTATACCTGTGTTTGTCTTTAATCATGAAAAACCCATTAAATTCTGAGAACAAAAGGCCTTGTGAAAGGTTGTCTAAGTTAATTATCAGCCCCCACCTATGTACGTCCATTTGAGGACAAGATATTCTTATAAATATTATAAAAACTAACAGAAGAAACCACAATATGGAGTGTTGCCTGATAACCATCAGTCCTGTTTTCCGAAGGCCAAGCTTCAAACAAATCTTTCTGCACTTAGCAGATCACCATTGACATCAATTAAGACATACAGCATGACCTTATGGAAAGCCTAATGTGAGTAGAATAAGGAGACCTGTCATAAAAGACTCAAATCATGTATTGTCCGAGAGGCCTGCTAGTATGGGTGTTGATATTCCCATAAACAAAACTACAGTAGGAACAATGCACATGAGATGAAGGAATCATTAAAGTTGACATTATGACTTGCATGTAAAAACGATTTCACGTAGGTGTGCGCTGTGTAAAATAGGGGATATTATCCAGATCTAACACAGTAGCATTTGGTAAATGCTAGTTAAAATCAGACAAATCCTTGCCTTTTAACAGATATGGTCAACATTGGGGTATGGTTTGAATACGCACACACCGTGGCCTAATGAACAATTACTTTAAAATGCATAATCTATGAAGGCCATAGATAGTTAAACATAATTTGTGAAGTGAAAGGATATTTAGCCATCCTAATTAAATTTACATGTACAATAATTCCAATATAAAAACACCCCCTCCTCTCTCTTGATGTTGCACAGAAGGGAAATGGCTTCACACTAGTGCCACCCAATTTGAAAGGGGAAGAGGGATGTGTACTCATCCTTGTACTAGAAAAACCCACAACCATTTGCCTCTCTTGGGTGGGTGGACGAGAACCACCTTTTGAGACCTAACCCTGCAGAATTCTGATGTAACTCATTGTAAACATACTCTGAAACTGCACACACATACTAGCAATTCACAGCATAATATTTCCATGGGAAATGGGATATTAGTAACAATCATTTATTCCCAGCACTTGTTGGTGTTATTGAGGAAAGCAAGGTGATTTCAATAATGTGTTCACTCTCTTAGGTGTAGCTTAGAAATGGTTTAAAGTGAAAGAGAATTTTGATATAGTGACTGACATGTGGCAGAATTATGACTAGAATGCCTATTGCTATTCAGAATTAAACACATAGAGATGTGATTATGTAAATGGAAGCATGTGTGCAATAAATAGAAAGAGGTACGCTAGCAGGATATTAATTTTGTTGTAGGCAAGCTGCCTCTGCTTGTGTAATATTGCAGTGAATTCCCATGCATAAATCGTGGGGACCACCTTGCCATTAAGTTTCTGTTAATAAAACAAAATATTAAAAGGTGTGCTTATTTCTTGTCCCCAGAATTTTGGGTACGATATGATATATGATATGATATTTTATTTATATTGTGCCCATACGCAAATGATTCAGGCGTGACGAGGCAAGGGAGGGGTAGAGGGAGGAAATAAAACAACAATTTACTAGGCCCAGTGACATTGAGAAGGCGCATGTGCAGAGGAGACGGAGGGGGGAAGTGCAATGGGACGGGGAGGAGAGTAAAGTACTGAACAAGTGAACAACAACAACAGGTAGTGTGGCCAGCAGGTGGCAAGTGCAATAATAAGGTGCAGACAACCGGTGTCTGATAAGTGCAGGAAAGGGACTGTAGGGTTGCAGATACAGACCCGCGTGCAAGGGTTGCCAGGAGGCAGTGCGGCTGGGTGGACAGGGATCTGGGCCCAAAATCAGAGGGTAGCCAGGTGCCTGGTGCCGAAACAGACAGATATCAGCAAGGGAGAGGAAGAGAGAAGGCGAAAGCAAAGAGTCCCCAGCCGAGAGAAAGAGATCTACCCCCAACTCGTTGCTTGGAGAAGCAACTGACCATGAGGTAGTTGGAGGTGGAGGAGCGAAGAGCTCGAGTAGGAAGGTATTCCCAAAAGGAGAGATGAAGGTATTGTGGTCCCAGGCCCCAGAAGGCCTTGTGGACAATTCAAAGTGTCTTGAACTTGTTCCTTGCAGCCACTGAGAGCCACAAAAGAGATTTCAGGACTGGAGAGATACGATCCCTGGGCATGAGGCCAAGGACAAGTCTCAACCTCCTGTTCTCGATGACTTGCAGAGAGCTGAGAGTAGAGGCAGATAGATTTAGAAAGAGTGTGTTACAATAGTCCAACCTCGAGAGAAACAGAGCTTGGGAGACAGTGAGCTTCTGAGGCAAGGAGAGGAAAGGCAGAGTACCTCTGAGGAGGTGCAGTAGGAAGTTTGACATTTTAGAGACCTCAGAGATATGGGGAGAGAAGGAAAGTGTGGAGTCAAAGATGACCCCGAGGTTCTTAGCCTCGCAGGTAGGGGTAGGAGGAGGACCAAGAGAGGCCGGACAGAGAGTGAGGGAAAAGGATGGAGATGGTGTGCTGATGAGGAGGATCTCCGTCTTACTGGCATTCAGACAAAGAACTTTGGTGGCACACCAATCTTGAATAGCAGTTAGGCAGTCAGAGAGGAGAGATGTAGAGGGGGAGGACACGTGTTGGGTGCCCACCTTCATTTGCAGCATGAAATGTTATGGTTGGAGCTTCCTGTATAAGCAAGATGCCAAGAAATCCTTGGGAGCATTAGATGAATTAAAGTACGGCCGCTTGCTCGGGATCAGAGAAGTCATTGTAATTTTACAGGGGACGTACACCTGCTCACCTTTAGGCTTATCTGTTGTAACGTCCTCTGTGCTGAGGTCACATTGTTGTATATGGAAGGTCGGACTGAGAGCCGCTATATGGATCTACGTACAATTGGGGCATTTGTTGCTCAAAGCTAGCAAGATCTTCATGAAAGCAAAATATCAGTCATGATTTCAAGAAATGCTACTTAGTATGTACGAACCATATTCATCAAACTATGAGGAAAAGCAAGAGGAAGTGGCGGAAAAGAAACTGAATTTATTAGAAAAAGTTACAATTATTTATAAAATAGAGTCAAGGGCAGAAAGCATATTAATCGTATTATGTGAGTCGTATGTCGTTAGCATTCCGCTAATTTGCTTCCAATATGCCTATGCAAAAAGTGCTAACTTATTTAAATGAGATCACTTTACAACAATCAATAACAGGTAGTCGACATGCGAAAGCAAGGCTTGAGGCAGGCTTGGCTATCAGCCACAAGCAGCTGGCTCCATGAAATACATGCATATGGTTGACCTAAGGTTCCATTGTGTCTCCTTAGTTGGCAAAGGGTCTAATCATGATATGCCATCTCCTGTGAGGCTGGACAGTTCTTTAAACATGTATGCCTGGTGCATGTAAACGCTAGAGTTGGGGATGCCCTGTACATTGCTATTGCTGCAGGATAATGCTAGCAAGCGGTTCCACCCAGGCCTTCATTGCTCCGAGATTGTCATCCTGACAGGTCTTCATGTCCCATGACCTGCACCGGCCTCCCCTCTCATCATGTTCAAGGTCTAAAGACGGGCTATGATGCAAAGAGTGAATGTCTGTGCGTGTAAAGGGTTTCATTCCTCGACCACCTTGTAATGTACATATTAGTCGTGTGTATTGCGCTTCATTAGTGCTCCTCCGCGTCTATGCACAGCTTGGGGAAATCGAGCACCTGTCTCACGGCTCGAAGCTGCCCCCTGCCCAAAGTAAAAGAAGGAACAGGGCTTGACATGTGCCAGCATGCCGACATGAACACTGCTCACCTGTACTCATGCGTGCCTCACCTTCTCCTGCATGCCAGCATTATCTGAGGCTGCACTGTCTCCATGTATAGTGGAGCAGCAGAAACACCGACTTTTCTAAATGATGCACCGTTTAATAAGGAATATGCTTGCAAGCTAAGTTCTAATCTCAGGTAATGTTGCTTGTGTGGTGTTGTATTGCTACTATGGCTGTACGCCCTTCCCATAATTACCGTACTAAATACGCGTTTATGTTGCCCCTTCCATCTTGTTATTTCGCTTGCGTTTGTTTTTTCTCCCATTTAGCAATTCTGTATTTCAAATCTGAATATGCAGCTTTTGTAATGAAAATACTGTGCTGTCAATGTTACTTTCTAAGTATACTTTGAAATAATTCAGCACAATTTAATCTCAGAGAACGACAGAAAATTGGTGTGGCCACCACTTAGCACGTACATACTAAAAAACGCTCCTATCTGCTAAATGGTCTGCCCTGTTGTACTTTGACAAAGCAGCCATGGTCGAATCAGCTCACAGTAAATACGAACACACAGCCATCAGCACACAACACGAAATTGCAAAATGAAACCGCGTTAGCACTTTCTGGCGGCACCAACCAATCATCTGGCTACGAACAAAGTCATCATTATTAGCCTGTGTTTGGCCACGTGCTAGTGCTATGCATTCCTCCCACTTTCTGTCATAGTTTTGACCGTCTGCACCACTTGATACTGTACTCTGTATCCTCGGGTCCAGTAATATTCTGCTTTTTTACCCCCTCCCACAGGGCTAAGGTCGAGGGTACACGGGGGTGGTTTTCAGAGGGTGGACTCAGTCCCCTCCGCCCCCCAGCTAAAATGAGAAACATTGAAAGTCTTCCTTGAATTTATTAATTTCAACCGACCTCAGCGACCGAACAGCAATTGTCAGGTTTGTAGGCCACCACTGCACTATATACTATATAACCTGATGAAAAATAACAAACTAAAGGTGAAATGCCTCATTTCGGTACTGAACGTTCCAGGGAAAACATTTGTATCGGTTCTTGGAGTTTAACACATGCACTCCTTTTAACGTTTTCAAAAACACTTATTAGAATAAAATATCGTCTCATGGTTTTGTGTGTGTGTTAATTTTATGGAAGGCAAATGCCATTCGCCCTATGCAATGTGGGTGATTATGCAAAGCAAATTTAATGAAATGTGGCTATTTTACCTTGGTATGCTAATATCTGGTGACGTCACATCCAATTGCGTTTGTTGATGAGTCCCACCACTTTTATTTTTAGGACTTGGCCAGTGCGGCCTTCCATCATCTGATTCCACCTAACTCACTTACCTACAGATGCGCGCTCATGGGCCCTCTCTTCCCTCATTGCAGCGTGGAAGTGGGGCTCCACAGAAATGGCGGTGGTGCTTGGCACTTGGCAAGCTGCCTCTCCATTTCAATGGCAGCCATGTTGTTTGCAGGTTTTTATTCGTCCACAAGGAATGGCTACTGTCGCGAGTCGGAGCTGTTTCTTTTGCCCAAACGACTCACCCATAAGCCCTACCAGAAGAAGGCCACGCCTGTAGTCCGGCATGTCAGTTTAGGTTGGTGGACCATTATTAACCATAAAGCACCTCAGAACCCACCTTATTCTCCTTATCAATTCATCTGACACACACGCTGTAACCCTATGTTAGATTATTCCGTTTTGCAAAACACTCCACTGTCATTTGCAAGGTTTCTTGGCACGTATGTTAATCTCACTCAATACCATGCAAATGTTCCATTCTCAACCTCCACGGCGTTTTTAAATGGATGTAGTAGTGCACAAGTGAACATGCCATTAACACATAAACGTACAATTGACATCAAATATCTCTTACAAAATAACCTTGATCTAATTCTAATTCGAAACGAGTAACACCTTAGGCCAGACAAGATGTGTCTATTTGAGAAAAGCAATATCGGAACATGAATGCCATAATTATTTTTAAAAAAAGTGAGGGCAAATCCCTTGCACAGGGATTGGCACGTTCATCTCACAGCAAAGTTTGACGTGACGTGTAGGTGTGTGTGAACTATTAGGAGTAATTGGATGTTTCTTGTGATTTGACGAGGATTGAAAACTCTCACAGCCAATACAATTGTTGAACGTCTATTTAGGATTGGCACCGCATTATCTATCAGGTAGATGCCCTGTGCATTGTATGTGATCAGAACATCAGCCAGCATGTATTGATGGAACCTTCATTGTCAGCTAGCACTAAATTGATTACTTTCACCTCTGCTTAGTAAGAGTATGAAGGAGTAAATAGCATTATTCATGCTTGAAAACCATGTTGTTTTGGAAATCTTAGGGCTGGGCAATCTTTGCAGGTTCTGCTACTTGTCTGGAGCACAATATAGAAAAATATGAATACAAGTTTATCAGAAGATGACGTGATGTTTTGAAGATTCAAAAAGAAAAGTGACAATTGTTTTGACTTTTTTCTAGAGGACATAATAAGGAGATTCAATGAAAAATCGATTATTGTTTAGAGGATCTACTTAATTGCGTAACTTCTACTAACTTCTACATAATGGTGTCACTTAGTTTAAATGTTTTATGTTAATCACTGTAAATATGTTTATGAAAAAAAAGATGCTATTTTAAAGGTTTGTAATAAACAATAAAAAATAAAAATAAATAAAAAAAGATGACTTTTGGAGGTATTTCAAAGTATGAAAAAGTACAAAAAATGAAAAGGACATTTTGAAAATATTAAAAAATCCTAAAAACATTTTTCGTCTTATTCACATCATTTTTTTCCCATAGCCTCCTTTGCGACAAGAAAGAAGTCTTGTGATTCCTTCTTCAACATCTTGAGTCCTAGCATTAGGAAATTGATGTATTTTTTTATTCTGTGCTATTCTGTGTTATTCTAGCACTTTGAAGCATCTTTTGTGCTAGATGGAATTACATTTAATGTAGGGAGACCTGACAGACATCGGACTGATGCATGTACACTCACACAGTAGCTTTATTAAATAAAGGTCTTATACCCCAATATGTGTCAAATATGATGTCATTCTACTGGACAAAATACAATACCTATTAAGGGAAGGGATTGGTTAAGAGAACATATATACATATACAACATATAAGGATTAGTGCATCATTGGCTACCCCTTATCTGTACGAATTGAACTACCTCTAAACACATATAGTACTGATTAAAGTGGACAGAATAGATTGGTGGATTGGTCTATGCAACATTGCATGTTAGGCTGCTACTCAAGCCCACTGATTGTTTGACATACTATCCCAAACTTGGACATTCGGCTCCTTAGCAGCACGCATGTGAAATGATGTGTAGGTGTTTGAATCCCGGCAGACTACTCCCTGTTTTCCCAATTAGTCCTGTAAGCGACTTCAATTCAACACTACAGCTAAGTCAATGCCTAGTCTGGGATGCTGATGGAAGCCCTTATCGATGTATTGTTATGTCCAGTTCATTTAATCTGGATGACAACCCTTATATAACACCCCTCTCTCAGAATCCCCCTGACCCCACTGAGCCAAGAAGTAGGTTTGTTTTGCAAATTAAAAGGTTTATTTGACAATTAAACAATATATATCTATCACACTTTTATAGTAAATAATTATTTGATAGCACACTTGTGAAGTTGATAGTGATCAACAATGGATAATGTTACAGTGGTACACTCTTTTTGATGGCTTAGAAGTGATATAGAGAGGATAAAGTAGCTGAGAATGCTTTTATGGCTTCAAGGACAATGCAATGATGAATGAAAATGCAGTACAGAAAATAAACTTGATATGATTTCAACCAAAACAATGTAATCACTTTTCCTTGACAATTCACCCCCCCCCCCACTTTATGCAAGGTAAAGAGATGGGAGGAAAGCACACAGTTCTCAGGAATGCAATCAAATATAATTCAGTTCCCCCCTAGCAAGCTTAGAGGAAAACAGGTAGGAGTTTTAAACACAGGCCCAAAATGCTTTGAATGTGATTGCAATTAAGTGAAAAATATGCGAAAAATGCTTTTAATTCCCTATAGGGGGTTCAGGGTAGGTGATAGATACTTTGAATCAGTTCAGGCCAGCCCTATCAATGATTCAGGGATGGTTATTAGTTTGAAAACAGATTTCAGGGATGGAAGCAAGGACAAATTATACACGTGGCTGAAATTAAGCAAAATTTCAAATCGTGGCAAATTTAGTAGCGTGCGTTGAGCGCAATTACGGAGGCACTATAAGGGGTAGCTTAGAATCTCAGCTTCACAATAAAAGTTAAATCTCGCTTCTATCACAAACGGTTCCAGAGATACGGCCGATTTAGTAAAGGTAGTTTTTCTGATTTGAAATTTGAAAGCTCAGAATGACAGATGACAGTTTTCAGGTTTAAAGATGACAGAATGACACGATTCTAGGAGGCAGTTCTAATAGATTAAAATAGTTTGGATTAGATTATTTTAAACTAAGAGATTGGGTTTTGGCTCTCTGGTTCTGTCAGGCACCGGTTCTGCTCACAACGGTCTGGTCTGTGGTTCTCTCTGGTCCCGGATGCAGCACTGCTTTCTGGATACTGCTACAGGTTCTTGCAAAAGTTCTTGGCAAAAAATTCAAACAGCTCTCCCAGCTGTTGAATAGTTTGGTTGGTTTTGAGGCCTGCTGAAGAGAACTCAGCTTGTGGTTTAGGCCTTTGCTTTAAATTGTGGAGTAAGAGTTCTAAGTTCTGGAGTCAGTCCAGGTCTCTGGAGTTCTGGCTGTGAATTCGTCCGTCAGCGTGCTCTGCAGAAAATGGGAATTTAGTGTCTACCTGTCCCAGCAGTCTCTTTTTATGTGTTCTACAAGTGGGTGTGTACATGTACATAACTGAGCCGGCCCCTCGCAATCTGTCATTGGCCACGTCCTCCTCTCTCCCTTGATTGGGGAGCTGGGTTGTGTGTCATCTTTATGGCTTACAGAAAGACACTCCCCTTGTCAATGTGCACACAAATCTATTTCTGATCCAAATACATATTTCCCAGATACACAATTTGTTGAAATTACATGTACATATTACAGATTCCTTATGGTCCATGCTTGTCCGACTCTGATCTTCCTGGGGGCTTGCATTAAAAAATGAAAACTTAATTTTCGTTTTTAATTGGTTTACCAATGTTAAATCTGTATCAAAAATTACACCAATGTACACCCTCCTTCTACACACATTCCAGTAATTTACTATGTTTCTAGCATAAACCCGGTGTCTGTAATATCAATAAATAGCGGGGTTTTGCCTCAGAACATGGTACAAAGTTGAATCAAGTCTTGAATTGTGGGTACATTTCTTAGATTGAGGTTCTCCAAATTGCACATTTTTGTAAGCTTAATACAATATTTTAGAAGCATTTAACTTAAACATATATTTGCTGCAAAACTTGGGAGTACTACCTGTCTCTCCTCTCCCAGGCAGGGCTCTGTTTACAGTCCACACTGAAAGTCAACATACCCCATTCAAGTGCAAGGGTCTACTGTGTTGGCTGAGGTCAGCAGGCCAGGGGGCCACTCTGCATTTGGTTAGCATGTCCATGTGATCTCCTGGGCTGTTGTGTGGGTCTCGGAGGTGAGGAGGTTTCCCAGCCTCTTGGCCTGTTAATGCAATCAGATTGTCTCTCGGAACAGCAGGTGGTTAAGAGTTTTAATTAACCAGCGGGCCTTTGAAGTTTTCCAGCTGTCTCAGGAGGCTGATTAGCTTCTGAAGAAGCAGTTCTCCTGTCAGAGTTTAGACCGCTAGCGCCGGTTTGTGGACAAAGCTGGTACTGCACCCATTTTTGGGATCTGTCTTGAATTAATGCATTTCAATAGAGTGGTATTTTGCTTGATAGTATAGGATCCTTGCTTAACATTGTTTTGATGGCATCCTTACAGTAGAGTGGTGATGTGGAACCCCCCAAAAGAAGGTTGTATCTTTAGAGTGGTCTTGTGCATATGATTTTAGCAACTTTTTGACATCAATAAAAACGGATTTTGAACAGAACCATCTTTCTTTGCACTGGTGGGTGGCAGATTAGGTGACCATTTTGGTGTGCGCAAACTGCGCAGTTCTCCTGGATTCTGGCGTGAATGTGGGCGGTGACAGCTCATCCCCACATCTACCCAGTCTATTGATTTAGTTTGTTCTGGGATCGAATAATGGGCGGCGACAGCTTATCCCCACATCTACCCAGTCTATTGATTCAACATGGGTCAAAACCCTTGACAGCCCATCATCTCTCATCGGTCGGCCATAAGCCAAAGTCTTCTGTCCTGGAACATTCAAGGGAGTGTGAGCACACCACTATCTGTGTCTGAGGCTTAATGAATAGCCCTTGTTCTCTTCTTCGAAATCACATGTTAGCAGACCACACATGTGACCATTTCAGCTTCTTATTTACTCCTATTTGATTTAATTATGCAGGGTGTGCTTGCTTCTCTTGCCCTCTTGAGACTGGCTCACTCTATCTCATATGAACTTTGCACACTTTTAATTGACAAATAGTTTGCTCTTGCACATGTTTTCTTCTTCTATCTATGAGGAATGTCCCACATTCAGAGCGTATCCATGTAACTCCCTTTGTGCTCTCTGCTTATTCCTTAAAATCGCATCCTTAATTCTTGGCCAACCTTGACTCATCATCGTTTCTGCACACAAAGTTATTTTTTCACGTCTCTTGATTCTACAACCTTGTTCTGTCTCTAAGGTAGCTTGGTTGAATTCAACATGAGCCATCGTCCATTTTCTCAGTGCAAGGGTATATTCTGTATGGCTGTGCATAACGTCTCTCATACAGTCGATGTGATATGATAACAATACATGGGGTTCCCATTTACTGCTCTTCTCTGACTATCCCAGTATGACGGCAGTGAGGGGGTGGAACTAGTGAGAAAGTGTCTACCTGCTCCTCTACATTGCCCCCTCTGGTCGAATCTTTGACCACATTCTCTTCTTCAATTGTATTGATCTTTTCTTCATGCTGTTTTTCATTCTCCTTTATCATCTCTTCAGATGATCATTTCTTTGGAATCCAAATCTTTGTCACCTCCCGCCCCCTCAGGTGGCCTGCATTCTTTATATGTTCATCCACACTCCAGGTCATGTGACAACAATCTCCAGATGGTGGAAAGAATATCCAACGTCCTACATATTTTTTATGATCCTTGGGATAGTAGGACTTTGTTCCCGGAGGTGAAAGGGAACTTTTCTTTATATTCTCATGGGTACTTCCCTCATTCTGCATCTGCTCACCAGTTCCAGAGTCTAAGTCAATCATGATCTGCTTCCCGATAGCATTTTTAGCTGTATTCTTACATTGTCCCAAAATTATTCTTATGAGACATAATCCTAGGAACACAAACACTAGTTTTGCTCTAAGTACTTTAAAAGCATTTGAGAGCCAGGTTGGAATCCATGACAAAAGAGGTGAAAACCAATCATCTCCTGCTGTCTTATCAACTTCATCTTCCATTTTTATATGCAGGGTCATCAGCATAGTTATTGCCCTTGTCAGGGTTCCATTTCCTCCATCATAAGATGGTATAAACTGTAATCAGATCTGGAACATATCTGCTATGGAGTGTCATCAACCTGATGGCTTTCAGTTCTTCTCTGATTGCATTGAATCCTTTTCTTGATGCATTGATCATCTGCAGCAGCTCCCATCTTGTAATCTACAGCCACGTGGCGTGCAATGTAGCTTGAAGTCCTGGCAAGAATATAGCTTTCATTATCATTGCCATCTTACTGAATAGTTTATGCTCATTTGGAATATTGTTATAGGCCTCTATTGATGTTGCTGAGAAATAATTGCTTTTCTTTCACGGATAGAGAATGAGGGATCTCCTCTTCCTCATATGCTCATCCATTTTTGGAAATTCATCAATATGTCGGTCCTTTTGGGGGATCACCAATGCTTGTACACATGGCATTACTATAGAACATATTCCTCCCCAATTCTTAGGCAACTGCATGTAGGCTCTGGATCCACAGGCCCAATATTGATCCATTAAGACTGCAGTTCATTCATTCATTCCTGGAACTTAATTTATCTGTCCACATCCTTTGTTTTTTCCCAGCAGGACCAGGCCATCATTCTTGAAGCATGATGTTTCATTCCTCAGTGGTATTATAGAAACTGGCCCTGCTTCATTATCGACCCATGTGAGTAGCTTTGAGTACTTGGCCCATGAATCCAGGCATTTGTCACTTACTATCTGCACTATGCTTACTGATTCCCTCTTCAATAAGTGTGCAGGGCAGGCAAATAGTCCTTCTTCCCAGTGAAGTGCTAGTGAAAACACATCCATATATTACTAGCTGAGGACTCTCTGCGGTTCTTGGCTCTCCTGGTTTTTCTGTAACATCTGAGAAATTCAACTTCTTCATCTGGACAACTTCTATTATTTCTCCAATCTGGGATGGATACATATATTTCTTGCTTGTCCATCCAAGTCCATTTTCCATCCTCCTCGTTTTCATTGGTGTCTTCATATGGGAATGACAATTTTGATTGTCATCGTAACATAGCCCATTTTCCTTCACATTGTCCTCTGGTTGTGCATACTGCTAGATGACTGTGGCACTTTGCATCATGTGTAGACATTTCTCTTGCAATAAATGTTCTGGCTGGTACCGTGGATTAATTTTTTAATGGTTTCAGTTTTCAAGATACGTATTTAAACCTTTATGGGTCTCCTCAACATCCCTTTAAAACAAAATAAACCCCTAGTTATATTGTAAAACAGGCTCTCTGCACTTGAGTGGGGTCAATAATAGATGTGCCATTTACACCCTCCATATCTGTATTACTTTTTAATACATGTTGAAATGCCATAATAATAAGGAGAAAAAAAACAAATCATAATACCAATTTATATCATATGAATATTTCATGAAAACCTATCGACTTTCTGGATGGTAGTGAGTCTCTGAAATTTTGAAACCTCTCCATTTTGTGTTTAATTTAATATGTAAATTTGTTATCTCCTTTTGAATTACTTTTATATCAGAAACCTTTATATAAATGCGATCATCACTCTCCAAACAGTACACTTATTCTTGGGATTTCCGATAAAAGTAGTGATGTTTATGCCTCTTCAGATCAGGGTTGGATAAGACTGTAATATGTAGGGAAACGATTGTGTGTAATGTTTCCATGATAGGTAGCATACATGATGAACAATATTCTTTTTCTCTTCAAACTCCAGATTCTTCTCTCGTTGTCTCTTTTGTCAAATCTAAAAAAGTTCCAGGGTAACTGCAAGTCTATTTTCTTCTTATCGATTTTTGAGAATGATGCTCCTTGGTCTATTGTGTGCACTTTGCTTTCCTTATTCTTGTTTCTATCCATTGAACGAGTCTGCATGCACTGAACTATTTCTCTTGCTTCACTGTGAGTAGTTGCAGGAGGGGGCAGTGTTTCAGCTTTATAGAGTTTGATGTTGTGTAGATGTAGCCACGTTCTTTGTCCCTTTAATTTTACAGCTGTGGGGCTAACTTCTTCCAATTCATCTGTCATTCAAAGCGGAGCATACTCCAGGTGTGTATGAATTTGCGCACTAGCACCTGGTCGCCTAGATACAAACCAGGGGGCTTTAGCAATTCTTCTATTTCAAGAGGTTGATTATCTTTGTTACTTCTTTTTGACCCCTCCTTTCAGTTCTTTATCTGTTGAGACATGAAATAAATACTTGCAGTCATTGTTTTTGTTGGGAATCATGCATCTCATCACTAGGGGTTTAACGAATAGTGAAATTACTATTCGGCCAAATTCCCAAATAGTCGGTCCAGCTATTCGCCGGAACTGAATAGTGAGCCGAAATAGTCTTTTTTTTAAACAAACATGTTAGAGAACATAATAAACAACATTTCATTGAATAAAATCAGGAGTCATTCTATTGCATGAGTATTCATTTTCCTTAATTGGGCAAATATATCTCACTAAGCTTATTAAAAGTTTATTAAAAGATAAAAAGATAAAAAGAAATCAAAAAACAGATTTGCCCCTGATCGGTTGGATGCAGCCAGGGGTGCCCCATGGATAGAATTTCAGGGGGGCACTAATCCTTCAAATGTGGGGGGAGGCGCTAACTTCAGAGACTGTGGGGGAATGGCAAACCTGCTTGTTTGGGAGCATCTAACTTATTTACGCATAATATTGAGATGATTCTGGTGAAGCTTCAGTGTTACAAGCAGCAAACTCTTCACATTTGAAACCAAACACTTAAGGACTGCTGTCAGAAATTAACTGTCTCCTGTCCTCACTACCCTTCCAATCACTGTGAAGCATACCCTAGTACTCAAATAACATTATTTATTTAAACATTCCTATGCAAATGCTAAAGTTATGTGTGCATGACTACAAGCCCCAGAATGCAAAGCTCTGCACGAAAACTTGAACAATCTGCCCCTTAATGAACTGGATAATGGAAATGTTTGTTACACTTACACAAGTGCCTAATGCAACCAAAAGCCACAAATTGGTATATAGCAATTTGGGCAGTTGCTAAACAGTATGTGAGGCTTTGGCTGTTTCTGCATGCAGTGTCTGTGGCAAGTCTTCTGAAGCATGACCTGCGAGTTTCCTGGGCTAGCCCCTGAGGCTCGGGCGCAGGAGAGGCAATACAAACTTTGCCAGAGCTCTGTTCCGGCTCATTCACTACTCTGGGGACAGATTGATATCTAGAGAATCACTGAGACTTATCTCAGCTTTCGGCTCTGCTGCTTCACTCAGCACACGTGCCTTGACATAGCAGACATGCAGTGTTTGCTATATTTGGCTGACAAACCACACATTTCATTGTCACAAATACTACTTTCCAAACACATTTTCGTTGGATATCAATTTACATCATTTTTGAATTCTCAGTCTGCACAGATTGAAATATATTTGTATGCTGTGACTTGTTGCATTCCTTTTTAAACCACCATTTTGTTTGCTCATGTTAACCCCAGTTCCCCCCACCCGTGCGCTTCGTGCTTATAAGGAGCATCATTGAGTGTTTGCCATCTTTTTACCTTGACACAGAACAGCTTGAGTTTGCGGGCCTGGCCGAGCAGGCTCTGCCTGTGCCCTCTGGGAACGGATGCACTCCTTTTCCACTCACAGGTCGGACCCGGGTTGAACTCTCCTCTGAGTTCACATGGATTTCCTGTTATTTGAGCTTAGTGCAGTGCCAGTAATATACCCTTTGGGGATTATTTGCCAGTGAATCGTGCATCTGTGGATGGAAATCTTCACCTGCGATAGGGCTTTTAGCGTCTGCCATCTGGATGCATGAGGGTGGCACCAACTGAGGGTTATACCTTCGGGTTTGCCCTGCACATATCATGGGCATCACATTGTAAAGCATTCCCGCTGCTTGTTTTAGTTTTGAGAATAGTGATCGGATGCATTCAGCATTCCTATGAATAGGATAACTGGTGCCACTGGGCTTCGGGTCGTCGGCTTACGTGGATCAAAACTCATGATCACGGTGGGTTCCAAAGCTTTTAAGATCTGTAATGTCTTTTTCATCCACATTTTAAAGGACCTGTTTTATTCTTCAGATCAAGCAGTAATCAAAGTTGTTTCTGCCTTCATTTCCTTCGTTTAAAGTGCTCCACGGCCTTCACTCTTCCACCCCCAAGGAAGGTGAGTTATGCAGAGAAGCAGAGCCTGCGCCTCATTACAAGATTACCGGGAACAAATAAGAATAACCGTGCTACCGTGTCCGTGTGACACTGCTGCCGGAAACGGTAGCACCGGCATGCCGGTAACACCATCAAACGGTGGCTAAACCCCCCCCATACAAGCAGCCTCGCTGACACTGACTCCAATTCCGAGGTCGTCCGGAAGGTGTCAGCAGTGGGGACAACCCCCAAAACAGTTAGGGACTGCCACAGGAGGTGATATGATCTATGTCCCCGGGTGCGGCACCTCCTTGCCGCACAGCACGCTCATGGCACGGCCACAGGAGGGGGACCCCCATCACCAATCAAACTCCAGGCCTGGGAGGAAACCTACAGAAGCATAATGCACCTGGAGGCGATCGAGGGAGTTGGAGATGCAGAAGCTGGAGATGACACATCTGATTAGGCTGGTGAGTTCCCATAAGCCAAATGTCATATCACACACCTTGTAGCCACAATGCTAATGGATAGGCCAACATGTCAAGTATGTTCTACCCGAGGCTAGTATAGCCCTGCTGGCAGTCCAGCCACCGTCAACCTGGTTGCAAACATCCACATCGAACCTGCCTGCAACCCACACCCATACACCACTCACACATCACACAGGTCCCTGTATTGCTCCCAAAAGTGACACCTGCAGGCACTCAGACACACATCCCCCTGACACTGCACAACTGCTATTGTCACTGCCGTACTACCACATGCCCAAAGTCACATCAGTGTCAAGGACCCCCACCACTAGCAGATGACAAGATGCATACATCATTTGTACATGTGGCACACTTGTACCGCCCACCATGTCCCATCCCACTAAACCACCATCAACGCAGCAACTGCCATAGGCAACAGACACATGTGTAACACATCCGTGTCACAATCAGACAACCACATATCATACAGCTTATGTGGCACATGCATAACACTCAAAACGGAAAACACCAGTACCCCAGGCAACAAGCACTGCACACAGCATGTACGCACACCGCACATGCAACCACACAGCATCCCGACACATGCATGTGTGCACCATGCCATGGCCATCACCGATGCCCTGCCTTTCTGACCCACACAGGCACAACATCTGTCAACGAGACTGAACAGCCAACCACACCGAGGAACGCAAGGGCACGTTGCCGCCAGTCAACCAACACCTCCACCCAGGATTCCAGTGCGTCCGCCAGCAGACGAGAGCAGGCAACTACTCCAGCTGCCCAGCCACTACCCGAACAGGAGGCACCTGTTGCCCAGCCACCACCCGACAGGAGGCACCTGTTGCCCAGCCACCACACCAACAGGAGGAACCTGTTATGCAGCCACCACCCCGACAGGAGGCAACTGTTGCCCAGCCACCACCCCGACAGGAGGCACCTGTTGCCCAGCCACCACACCAATAGGAGGACCTGCACCCCTTATGCAAGGGGGACTACACATCGACATTGGGGAAGATGGTGGGGCAGAAAATGTATCAAGCAACCACATTTATGCCGATGCTGAGGGATTCAGTCCTGTGGGTCCAATGAGCCCCCAACCCAGACAACAACCACTACGCAATATTTGTGATATCGAGGGCCGCCGGACTAAGATGGAGGCACAACAAGAATCTATGCACACAATGGTGCAGCAATACCTGTACGAGGCCCGGCTCATGCGGGAGACACTTCAGGACACCTCCAGGAGAACCACACGGATGCTGGGCAGAGCCACAGCAGGCATATAACATCTGGCATGCCATGAGAGGGAAAGGAACGGGTCAATTGCAACCCCGGTGGAGTCCATTGCCGTGTTGGTGCAGACACTTGCTGACCAATGGCACATGCCCTTGCCACTGGCACCTCCTCAAGTACCACTCCCACATGTTCCCTATCAAGCAACCCAAGGCGTGGTTTGCACCCCCTGCATAAAAGGGGTCACACATAGAACACAGACTGGGTGTGTGTGGGGAGGGATAGTTGGGGAGGGGTGTGGTGATAGTTGGGGAGGGAGTGTGGGGATAGTTGGGAGGGGGTGTGTTGAGAGTTGGGGCAGGGTTGTGGGGAGGGATAGCTGGGTGGTATTGTAGAGGTAGTTAAGGCCTATAACAAATGTAAAAATGTATCACTAATGCCCAAAGAGAAAAATACCATTGGTGTATGTTACTACCTATTCTCAACAAAGTACAATAATAAAGAAAATAGTCAAAAAGAATTGGGAAATATTATCGCAAGATTCGACATTAGCAAAACTGTTTCCATCACCACCTTTATTTGCATATAATAAAAGCAGATCATTAAAGGATCATTTGATAAAATCTGACTTTAGTCAAAGATACAGTCAAACAAAAGAACAATACAAGGGACCTATACTGTGTAACAACTGCAGTTCCTGTATTAATGTGATGAAAGGAAATTCCTTTAACTATCCTCATACTGGACAAAAGATCTCCCTGACATATACTTCCACTTGTGATACGAAGAACGTTATATATGGTATTAAATGCCCCTGTGGCTTATACTATATTGGATTGACAAGTAGTTAAGCAAAAACCCGGTGGGGTGAACATAAATCAAACATTCGGAATCATACAACAAAATCTCCAGTAGCCCAACACTTTGAAGCAGCAAAACACTCTATTGCACAAATCCAGTTTGTCATCCTGGAGCATGTCAAATTGCCAAAAACAGGAGGCAATATCATCAAATTATTACAACACAGAGAAATATTCTGGATTGAGAAGCTCGACACAATGAGTCCAAGAGGGATGAATCTAGATTGGGACCTGAATTGTTATTTATAGACATTTTCTGCTGATACAGATGGACTTGTTTATGTGATCAATATGAATGTGATGAATTCTTGACTCCCGGATTCTCGTAAGTTTGTGAATTAGGGCCCGTACTAACATTGAGAAAATACATGGGCTATTGTTTCAATTGTGAAAGAACATTTTTAGTGTGACTTAGATGTTTGATTCAACAAAATTGGAATTAAAGTAGAGGTACGCGATGTGGCAATTTAGTGACTGTGGTATTATAAATATGCCAGATAAAACACATAACCTAATTATGTCAATAATAGCTGGGGAATCTATAATTATTAGAAGTCCAGAAAATTCAGAAAATACGTTTGATTTGGCAAAATGAATATTGGCTCTTTAATAATTACTGTTATTTGGTCTTTAATAATTAATGCTATCAGGCATAAAGGTATAACGGATTTAATTAGGATATCTCGTATATTTGAATTTTCGTATATATTGTTACTCTAGGTTTACCCTTGTGCTAAGGGAAATATTATCCATTAACACATAGTGGCTCACACAGGGATGCAAGCCAATTCGGGTTCCTCCAACATGGCGCCCGAATCAGCACGCATTAACATTGCATTTGTGAAACGAATTACGTACTCCCGCGGTTACTTAGCAACATGCACGGCAACACTACCATTACGAACATTTATGCAAACAGCAGCTCGCGCCACGTAGATGCACAAATTCCAGCACCAAAAGGTAAGCATTGCGAATACACCTAATGGCGATCTTAGCAGATACATCTATAAAGAAAGATAACATGTAGTTTAAATGGAGATTCCTATAACCGTAGGTTTACGGAGAGGTAGGAAAGGAAACCGTTACGAGCATACTTGCAGTTCCCCTGAATTACGAGTGCTACGACTACACTTTAGCAGAAGCGCAAGTTTTGAACACCTACAAGGTAGGAACTTAAAACGCAATGTGAATATAATTTATCAAGCTACAATAAGTAAATCCACATTAAAGTATATTCTAAAAGGAGGTTATATTTACCTTTTAGGACCATTCCAATACCATTAAGAATCATAAGACTTCAGAGGCAGTTAGTGCATAACTCTACAACCCGCCTAACGGTGAGTTGCTTTTCCTCATATTTTAACCCCATGAATATATCGGTTCATAGTGATAACATCGAAAACAAAAAAGTCAAAAAAGTCGAAAGACATAATTTCGAGAAAAAACTTCGAAAAATAAAAAGTCGAATTTCTTTTTTAATACGTTTTTTTTTTAAATGGGGGTTCCCCCCAACTCCCCCCCTTTTTTAACCTTTTTTTTATATACTAGAGCCAAAAAATAAACATAAATAAAAAAATAAATAATTTGACATTTTATTTTTCGACGTTTTGTTTTCGACATTATTGTCTTTCGTCATTTTGTTTTCGATATTTTGACTGACCACCGAATATATCACGTGAATATGGTGATGGGCAGAGGGACTCAGCGCTTTTGTTAGCGCCTGTTCCCTCTGCACATCTCTGCTTATCCTAATTAAGGTCACTAACTAGCTATAACAGATCGTATCCTTATTCCACAGCATATTTACTGAACCTGACCCTATTGGGCAGCAAGCTTTTCGTGTGAGTTGATACCGAATTTAAGGTTAGTTGATTTGAACTGAGGCATATTAGTAATATTCTTCATTAATAAAAGTTTAAGTTAATTAATCAAGTCAAAAACGTATGTTTTACAGATAATATCAAGCCAATCCAATTATCTTAAAACCTGAAGAAGGGCATAATAAGCCCGAAATGCATAGTTTAAAGATAGGAGATCACATTGTGAAGCCTATCAAGATTATTGGATCTCGTCTGAAATACAGTTTGAAACATATGTGAATAGTATGTGAATCAAGATCTGTATTGTGAAATTTTAAATGTGCAAATGAATAATGTCATTGTTATGATGAAAGTTTGTTTTTGTACGGTTTTGAATGAATTATCAAATTATGAGTATGTAAATAAATGTTTTTGGTAAAAAAAAAATCTTTATCATGAAGAATTTTCGCACAAATTGAACTATTGATTTTGAAAAGGCATTCTTTAAGTTAAATTGAATCTGTAGCAAACGTGATTTGCTCTATGCTGTGCCCCAGTTTGTCCAATGAGGATTTTCGTTGTACAATTTCTTTTTTTTTCATGTGATAAGTGGAGGTAGCACTCCACTAATAGGGAGCACCTTGAATATAAATTTTACAATCACTGAAGCCTAACATTACCAATAGGGAATCTGTGAACATTGAGTACGCCTCTACTTATCCAAGTCATATAACATCTGGCATGCCATGAGAGGGAAAGGAACGGGTCAATTGCAACCCTGGTGGAGTCCATTGCCGTGTTGGTGCAGACACTTGCAGACACTTGCTGACCAACTCCCACATGTTCCCTATCAAGCAACTAAAGGCGTAGGTCGCACCCCTCTGCATAAAAGGGGACACACATAGAACACAGACTGGGTGTGTGTGGGGAGGTATAGTTGGGGAGGGGATGTGGTGATAGTTGGGGAGGGAGTGTGGGGCTAGTTGGGAGGGGGTGTGTTGATAGTTAGGGCAGCGTTGTGGGGAGGGATAGTTGGGTGGTATTGTAGAGGCAGTTAAGGCCTATCACAAATGTAAATAGTTATTTTTGTCACAATATATTTGGTGTTGAGAAAAAATCATGACTGGACAGTTATCTTTCAGTGTGAGTGCATTTATTCATGTACAGTGTCCAGTGCCCAGTGTGCTCGATATCCAGTGCCGTGTGTGTAGCAGGTGCTCAAAATCAGTGGTGCATAAGGTCTCCACGTGTGGCACATCTATCATTTCCATCACAGCGTTGGACATTATCCTCCTCATCATCAGTCTCATCCTCAGCCTCTGGTGGCAGAAGGTCTATGTCAGGGGTCAGGGGGACATTGCGCCTGATGCACATGTTGTGCAACATGGCACATGCCAGCAGAATTTTGCCCACCTTCTCTGGGCTGTAAATGAATGCTCCCCCCGATCTGCTGAAGCAGCGGAACTTGCCCTTCAACAGGCCAAAAGTCTGCTCAATGGTGCAGCAAGTGTGTACGTGGACATGGTTGTATGCCTGATTGTGCCTGTTATGGAGTTGCCTGACGGAGGACATTAGCCATGGCATCAGGGGATACCCAGCATCACCTGCACAGGATCAACAGAAAGAGTGCATGTCAATTTCCTGGTCATTTGATGTTGGCACAGGCTGTATAGTGTTCATTCGAGAAGACTAACATGCACAGGCAGAATTGAGTTTAGAAAGCATATGTTCTTTTTCGTGTACCAGAAGGGAACTTTGTCAGGATGCATGTGGGGTGTGTGTTGTGCTGTTGCATTCACATGGACCATTCACAGACAACAATTACCTCTAACAATTTCCATGCAACTGACACAAATGGATGTAAATGTCATTTATGTGTCACAGAGGAAAATCAAATATATGTTTATGTTTATAAATTTGTATTGCGCGACCTGGTACCCGAGGGCTTAATGGCGCAGACAGAGAGACACATCGCAACAAAAAACATAATCTAAGGAATCTGAGGGGCTAGTGCACTCGCACGAGTGGGTTATACAACAGTGGGCAACGTAGACTAAGGGAATAATAAGGTATTCAATTATTTCTTGAAGGCTTCAGTAGAATCGATAATTCTAGTATCTGGAGCCAAGGTGTTCCATGCTACTTGGGCTGCAGCATTGAATGCTCAATTTTGGGTTTTAGCCAACTTGCAGCGAAGAATGATTAAGACATCACATATTATTTGATCTGAGTGATCTAATGTGTTGTTTCGTTTTAATTTCTTCCATTAAATATAAAGGAATTTGACCTTTGAGGCATTTATGGATGAAGAGAATCAGCCTGAAGCGTACCCATGCCTGTACTGGTAGCCAATGAAGGATTCTTCTGGCATCTGAGATTCGATCCCTACGCCCGAGTTCTTTCACCACTCTCCCGCTCCGCCCTGAATATGAGATGGTGAAGGTCACTTTGTGCAGTGCCCACGAAGAGGCAGCAGCCATAGTCTAGTTTAGAGCCAACAATTGCTCTAGCCAGAATCTCTGCATTCTTCTCCAAGATGAATGGGTAAAGGTGCCTGAGCAATTTGATGAAATATAACGAGGATGAGACTAAGCTATTGACCTGGGCCTTCATGGTCGAGATTCATGTCCAGATATACGCCCAGCGTCTTGACTTTCATCATGTCCTCAATCGTACAATTATCGATACTGAAGTCTTTTTATGTCCATGTACAATGGTACTTTTAGCATTTAAATAGTATGCATTTGTGATTTAGTGGTAGTAATGGTATGCATTCTTCGTTACGAATCCTTTATATAGACATGTTTTTATATCGTAACCCATATGATGAAAACACATATTGATGAAATATGTGTATGTGGGGTAAAGGGTTAAATAATTGCAATAAGGGTGGGGCAGGGTATTTAGAGGTGGGAAATGGTGAATCGGGTGATGTTGCCCCCTTAAAATCACATATTAGTGATAGGTAAGTATTTTCTCAATGTGGAAGTTTTGGCCTAAAAGCATTCAATTTAAAGGTATTCCTCATGAAGACATGACATAGGTACTAACAGACAGTGTACCTGTCAAATGTGTGTGCATCCAGAAATTATTTTTGGGTTGCAGCTTCTGGATTCTCTGGCTGAGCATCATGAGTTGTGCTTTTGCTTGACTGTGTTTTTGCTTATCATTGTCACTATGGTGTGGTGCATTCTGGTACATGTGGTGTTGCTTTATTACTGGACCAAATAGATGTAGTCATGTATGCACTGTATATTTTACATACATGGAGACACGGCTGTCAACGCCTTGTGCTCTGGGATGCGCTCTGGCATGCTTCTACTGTGTTGCACCTTCTATTACACCTACACACTTGCACATTTCATGCTCTCACAACGCTGGTTAAGCTCAGGTCCCCTTCAATGTGTGATGTTTATTATTGCTACAATTGTATTTAGTAATGTTTCTTGCTGTTATTCCTCATCTACCTTTACTTTCAATGACCGATCCGGCCTCTGTGCACTTTCGCAGGGGTTTGGTAATTGTTTCTTGAAATTGCAGTAGGAGTTATGATGGATTAATGCATGCAGTATGCACATCAACTGGTCATGGTTGTCATACTGGGCCATATTTTGACACTTCACATGGCCTGTGTTAGACTCACCTAGCAGCCAGGTAAGCTATGCTGTTCACTCCCCCCCCAATTCAACACACCACATGGCCTTGTAGTTAGACTCACCAAGCAGCCAGGTATGCTATGCTGTTCATTGCACCCCGCCCAATTCAACACTCCACATGGCCTTGTAGTTAGACTCATCCAGCAGCCAGGTATGCTATGTTTTTCACAGCCTCCACCCACAATTCAACACTCCACATGGTCTTGTAGTTAGACTCACCCAGAAGTCAGGTATGCTATGCTGTTCACTGCCTCCCCCCAATTCAACACTCCACATGGCCTTGTAGTAGGTCTCACGCAGCAGCCAGGTACGATGTACAGCGTTTCGTGCCATGTACTGGGGCAGTGCAGCACTATGGAGTCATGTGTAGAGCCAGGGAATCTAGCACATTAATGTGTGCTGAGGTGGTGGGCATCACACACCATCTGTACGTTGAGGGAGTGGCACAGCTTCCTGTTGCGGTACACTACCTCCACAGCATGCCTGACCACCAGCTCCGCATGTGCGCAGTACACCGCACCAATTACATTAGGCATGCCTGCAAGTGCATGGAATTCTATTTTTGTGGCATTCACCTCCTCAGCAGTCCATGGTAAGCTGATGTGGTCCCAAACATGGGACAGGAGTGCAACTAGCATCTGGAAGAGCACACAGGAGAAACAGGGTTGAGAATTACCATGCAGCTGCCCCACTTTGTGCTGTATGTGCCTGTGGCAAGAAAGTGTAGCACAGACACCACCTTCAGCAAGGGGGGATTGATGTCCGGATATTACTGAGGCTCACCAGGTCATCATGTATCAGGTCCACTATAGTGGTGATGGTGTCCCTGTCTAGCACATTCAGTATTTTCTGGGCCGTGATGGCCCTCCTTCTCCTCATGCACCTCTTCGGCATCCTCCGCCTCACTGCCTCTTCAATCAGTAGCTCAGCAGGCATGTCCCCCAGCTCCAATACAGCCACAGCTAATGCTAGCGTTGTGGTTCTGGAATGGTTGTGGGGTGTTGGAGTGGTCATTTTATGCTGTGACACAGCCCATTGGGTCCACCTGTGCTGATTCTGAGCACCTGTGGCATGTTTCTACACACCAGAATCCACTTAATGCCTGGTCTGCGATGCCAGTGTTTCCGGCATCGTTTTCACCTTGCTACTGGCATGTCCATGCCATTGGTTGCGTGTCCGTGCATCTCGGAATGTACACTTACTTGCGCCATACCGGTATCACAGGCATGGATGCCGCATGTCTCCACTGATACCAGCAATGGTGTTGCGAAACGCGGTGGGTCCCTTGCGATGCCGTCCTTACCGGCATCACAACTCGGACTACACCAGTTCAGAAAAAGGTGCCGGTATGGATATACCAGCAATGCTATTTCCAGACAAGCAAGTTTGTAATGAGGCCCATTGTCATGCTTTTTGGGAAAGGGATTAAATATGTGATAGACCCGAGAGGAGGAAGTTCCATTTGCATACCTTTAATCGGAAATTGCAGTATAACACAGTGACATGCCTAAATGATTCCAGGCATGCAGTCAAAGAGGAACCTATTCGGCTTTGAGTGATCATTAATTAAGTTATGTTATGTTATGTTATTTTGCATTTATATAGCACCTTATATACCATTGGTATGGTCTGAAGGCGCTGGTAGGTTGAACGCCCTTGGGAACCGAAGTTCGGGTCAGTAGAGAGAGTAGGGGGGAGTCAAAAAGTGCGTGTGCGCACTATGTATGTGTGCAGCTGGTGCGAAAACAAGTGGTAGCTGCTTCTTAGCTGTAGGTGTGGTGGTTGAGAGATCAGGAGTATGTGTTCGCTCTGGTCGGCTTTATCCGGAACGAGTGTGGCTGCGTTAGGCCTGAGAAGAACGCCTGGCTGGGTGGTGAGAAACCAGCAATGTTTACTTAGAGTGATGTGGAGTAAGCGGGAGATGTAGATATGAGAACAGTTATACCGAATGGTGTCATAGTATCTCTGTGTTCTAGATGAGTGGTGGTGTAAGGGAGAGACTAAGCGTGGGGTGTGGCGTGATGTATGTTTTCAAGAGTTTCCTTCATTCCAAGGCATGTTAAGTATCGTCCGTTGCACATAATCGCCCGTTCCTCATACTCGACCGCTCCACATATTCGTCCAGTCCGCACCCTACGTTTGGTTCGCACCCTCGTCTAGACCGCACACTTCGTCAGGTCTAGACACTTGTCGAGACTATATGCTCGTGTAGTTTATCCACTCGTCCAGTCTACATACTGGTCGAGGTAGGACACTCGTTCAGTCCATAATCAGTCGTGCGCTCCCCACACTCATGCGCTCCCCACACTCATGCGTTCCCCACACTCATCTGCTCTCAAAATCATCCGCTCTCAAAGTGTTCCGCTCTCCACTCTCGTCCGCTCTCCACTCTCGTCCGCTCTCCACTCTCAAACCGCTCTCCGCGCACTCACCCGATCTCCACTCTCACCCGATCTCCACTCTCACCCGATCTCCGCTCTCACCCGATCTCCGCTCTCACCCGATCTCCATACTTATCCGCTCTCCATAGTCCTCTGCTCTCCACAGTCCTACGCTCTCTAGAGTTCTCCGCTCTCCACCCGATCTCCGCTCTCCACAGTCCTCCGCTCTCCACAGTCCTCCGCTCTCCACAGTCCTCCGCTCTTTTCGGTTCCTCATACTAAGCCGCTCTATACACTCAACCGTTTTCCGCACTCAACCGTACTCCGCGCTCAACCGCGCTCATCCGCTCCCCACAACTCGTCTGCTCACAGTAGTTGGTCGAAGGCCAAATAGCTCATTTTCAGCTGGAATTCGGCCGAATACTTTCTTGAAGCTGAATTTCGGTACACCCCTACTCATCATCTAATGTCTTCACTACACTGTGGGTATCAGTTCTTACCCTAATTGGAGGAGTAAGTGGGTTTCTCATACAGTGTCCAGTCACCAACTAATGAGGAGTAAGATTGGGATCTGAACCTGGCTGATTTTTCAGGTCAGAAAGAGCAAGGGGCAGGCAGTTTAGCCACCACTTCTTTAAGGTGATTTTAAGCTTTGCTATTCTCTCTTTTAATAATCCATTTAATCTCTCACAGACACCATTCACCTGTGTTTGATACCTAATAGAAGAACTATCTGTTGAAACAACTCATGCGGTCCATTGTCAGGCTGCAAAAACCTCGCCCACCGCCCACCCAGGGAGCACCTAATGTACAAGGATCTTGGCAGCACACAAGGCATCGGGGTGCGTGCATGGACCTGCCTCAATCTATCTAGAGAATTGGCTTACTACGACCAGCATATATCTGTAGCCATTGCTTGTCTGCAGCATATCCACATAATCTATATATAGATGCTGAAATGGGCCACTGGTTCTTGGAATTACTCCTCACACTGTTTGCAAAGTGTGCTCTGCAGTACATTTCTGGCACACAATGCAATTTACAATGAACTGTGCCACATGCTCTAATAGATTGGGTGAGACCATTCTTCTGCAATTGCAGCAGCAAGACTCTCTCGATATGTGTGTTCTGAGTAGTGAAGCTGCTCCAGCACTACTCTCAATGATGCTAGATGCATAACTGGCTTTCCAGTGCTATCCAGTCACCAAATTGCTTCAGTGCGAGATAAAGAACACCCTGCTTTTTCCATAAATCCTGTTCTTCTTGCGGTGTTCACCCTTGTATCCCAATTAACTAGGCAATGGACAGCATGTCACAGCCCTCCTTTACCAACATGCATCGTCCTTCATTTGTTTACCATATTTTATTTCCAAACTAAACATAGGCGGATAATAGGCTGCCTTTTTGGCCTCTAAATCTGTGTCTTTTCTTTCCTCAGGACATTTCATTTGTTTGTTTGGAGTGTGCTGAGCATTTTACGACTACTATGGTAAATAGAAGACGTAATGCTTCAATAAGCCTATCCAATAGGGCTGCATGTTGCACTGGAGTGCCGTCTGTGTGGAGGGAGCCTCTCCTTTTCCAGCGTGACAATTCTGCATGCACAGTTGATGCCACATAGGCAGAGACTGTCACTTTCTCATCCTCAAAGCTCTGCACCGCTTCGACGAGTGGTACTAATTCTGCAGCCTGTGCTGAATAATTCAAGGACAATCTCGCTTTTGTCACTACATCGAATTCACCTTCTCATTTCAGCTTTATTACCACTGATCCCATATGCCTTACCCCAGTTTTTTAAAATCTTTTCTCGATGTCCCATCAATAAAGACAACTTCCCCCCTCCCACGAGCATTTTCTCTAACTTGGGGGATTTTGTTATAATTTGCAACACATGGTGTGCTATCATGTACATAATCATCCTCTCCTACTAATTCTGCTATAAACGTTGCTGGATTTACTGTCTTACATCTAACAATTTTGATCGGATGGTTGGAAATAATCACCTCATATCCTGATGCTCCTTGTGTGGTCAATGAACTTTTGGGTTTCTCTAAAACTGCAATAATGCATGTTCTACAAACAACGCTATTGGGAACCCCATTTTTATGCGTGATGACTTTTCAATTGCGAAAGCAGCAGCAGCTAAAGACTACTCACAGGGATAGTGTCCCTTCATAACTGAATCCAAAATCCAACTGAAATAAGCCAATGGTTTGTGCCCATGTCCCAATGTTCTCTTTTGTGTGAGGACTTCTCCATTTGAATGGGAAAATAAATACAATTCTTTATTATAATCTGGGATCCCCAACACAAGGGCTGTACTGACTGCCTTTTGTAATTCTTCAAATCCTTCAGTCATCTCATCTGTCTATGCTATTGAGCTTTTGTCCACCTGCGCTTCTTTAAGTCCTTTTAAAAGTGATCGAATATATGTACTGTAATTGAACGTATTTTCAAGTTGGACGTTACCCAAGTCCATCTGGAGGGCTCTGTAAAAGATTGAAGGGGACAGACAGCCCCCCTGGGGGAATCAAGTATGTTTCAGATGCCTATTTCTATAGGAAAAGGAAGTCAAAACCTGTGAGTCTGCATGAAGGGGAATAAAAAAGAATGCATTTTTCAAATCTATAACAGTGAAATATTTGGCCGTAGATGGGATGTTACACATTATTGTCGCAAGATTTGGAACTAAAGGAAACTCAGCTTCAACTATATTATTTAGTGGGCAAAGGTCCTGTAAAAATCTCCATTACCTCCCCCACCTTTGATTTCCTCACAGGGAACACAGCCATTTTACATGATGAATTTGGTGGCACTAGTATGCCTTGCTTCATTAAAGAAGAAATGGTCTCCAATATACCTTCATCTGCATCTCTGAACATGGGATATTGCTTTGCTCATAGTAAAAGGAATCATGGGTTTATTTTAATTGTAACTGCATCCATCCCTTTTCAGTGGTCCCACATCATATAAGCTTGTGGGCCATAACATCTTTGGCACTTTCTCTAAATCTTCCTGAAAGAATGATGGTCTTCTATTTACCAGGGTCATTCTCTGCAGTATTTCTAAATTTTCTCTACTTTAATCCAATAAGTAAAATGAATAAGAAAACACTAGTTCATCATCAGAGTAGTCATTTCTAAACAGTTATTTGTCTGTCAAATCTGTCAACCTATATACTTCAGTGAGGGCTATCACTGTTCTCCATCTTCTTTCTTCATCGTCTGCCCCACGAAGCATCACCCTTTCTTCTCTGACCACTTCTGCTTCTAACTCTAAGGGGATAATAATAATAATAATAATAATAATAATTTGGCATTTATATAGCGCTACGAACCCTTAGGTATCTGAGCGCTGCTTATTTGGCGCTGCCGGGATTCGAACCTGCGTTCGCAGGCTCTGCACTGATGTCAAAGCGAGCGCTCTACTCGCTGTGCCACTTGACCGGCTGTAATAGTCTGCCCTTCCACATCGTCCATGGCAATCTCTGGTCTAAACAAGAATTTATCATATTTACCTACCAATTTGGGTAACCATGATAATAAAATAGTCATACCACATAAAAACACCTCTGGATCTAAAGGAACTCCTCATAATTCCTTCTGGCCTATAAAGGCTAAAATATCTCCAACATTCATATAGTGTATCCCTGGAGTACAACACGCTATTCCTTCATCAGTGAAAGATATTGTCATGTTAAACTTTGTTGTCAGGTCACGCCCTAATATGTTAACTGGTGTCTGCCTAGAATATAATGATGGCATTGACATTCTGGGCCCGATTTATGGACTATTTGTCCAGTTCAAAGTGAATTTGAACTCCTGAAAAGTGCCTCTGCACTGCCGACACAAACCCTGATTCATAGAACTGTGCAAAGTGTGATTTTGCAGTGCAAAGTTGGGGCAAAGTAAGCGCATTGTCATTTTAGCAGTACAAAATGACTTTGCCCGGACTTTGCATGGCAGAAATACCCTTTGCGCATTTCCATGAAATAGGGTCTGTGTCGGCAGTGCAAAGTCACTTTAAAGCAGTGCGAATACACTTTGAACTGGGCAAATATTCGATGAATCAGGGCCGTAATGTACTCCTATAGAGATTGGCAATTCATCTTTGAAAGGAACTAAACTCATCAACCCAGAGAATCCTTGACCATTCATGGCAGTACCTGACATGGGGTATTTTCACTCAGGGACACAGGAACGAGTAGCTCCGGTTTCTACGAGAAATGAAAATCTCTTGCCTTCTATCGTTACCCTGACCCTTGGTTCCTCTTGGGGGTCTGTTGTCACTGATAGTACTGAACACATCAGGTTGCTCTGTGGGCTGTCCTTTTGTGGGTAAACATTAATACATGTACCTGTGAAAGTATTTACTCCTATGAAAGTCACACTTCCCAATTTGGGTGCAGGTGCTTGTTGAGCTCCTGAGGTGATGTTCCATTGTGGTACCATAGCCTGCTGTGTCTGTACTTGTTGCAGTTGTACCTGTTGTGCTTGCATGGGTACTTGCATTTGCAGTGGCACTGGCTGCATTTGTTGGGGTTGCAGCACATATGGCTGAGCATGCGTTTGATCTTGGACATAATATTCCTGTGGTTTAGTATTATATTGTGGAGCATAACCCATCCCCCCTCTCTGAGCAAGCTTGCCAATTCTGTTGCATGCCTCCTCTGGTTCTGAATGCCCTAGCTATGTGTCCTATTCTTCCGCAAATCCAGCATTATTGCGGCTGTCTGGCATTAAATCCTCCTCTTCGCTAAGGGTTTTGAAATCCACCTCGTCCTATTCCTCTAGGCCCTTTCCTACTTCCCTTGGCAAATAGTTGTACCCACTATGGTCTGTGGGATACCTTGCATTATTTTTCTGCTATGACTGCAATTAATTCCGTCACCCTTCCTTCATTACTTGTCAATACCCCTGCTTCTTTGCTTATTTTTGACAACTTCTTCTGAAATAACCTTGCTTCCTCCTGCTTTCTATTCTCAGCTTTCTTTTTATTCCTCTCTTGCATTAATTGGCAGTGATGCACGATTGTCAATTGTATTTCTAGCCATGGCTTCGGTTCCTTTCCCACCTGTTTCTTCAATTGCCATTGCACTGGCTCGAACAGGCCCTAACACAATGATAAAATAATGCTACCATTTTATCCCACAGCTGACGAGTCTCCTGATGCCATCTTTCTTGAATATCTTGTATATAAGCAACCGGATCTTCATCCTCCCCCATGTTCCTAGTCATAATCACATCCATGTCTGATGTATCGGGATATTGCACTCTGAGCATCCGCCATACGTCTGCTCAGTAATTATTAAATGGCGTTCCATTGTATGTCGTATTTTGCGCAGTCACGCCTGCATATCCTTCTTGTTTCCAAATGTCGCCACCCTCTCTAGAATAGTTGCTAGGAAGTCTTATATATCACCTATAGCTAGCATCATTCCTGATGTCATTCTCTCTAACTCATGAATCCATTTTCCCGCACCAAAAGTCAAACTCAGCAATTTACATCTTAAATTGTCTTTAGCCATCTGTGGCCAGGGTATATATTGTGGCCGTCCTCACCCTTCTTTAATAATGGAAATTATGAAAGTCCTGACCCATAAACACTCCTGCCCATGCTTCGTGTTTTCCTGGCAGGGCTCGTCTCGCCAGTTTGTCACCTTCCTGGTAATGCACTTAATATGCTTACATATGGCACGGATGTATCCCTTGTACTGCACGATTGTGCTTGTGGTTGCTCAGTATATGGATTGTGGTCGCTCATTACATTGTGTTGGTTCTGGTGTTCTATCTTTGGGGTCTTCTAAATCTGACCATTTTAGCCCTTTGTCTATGCTTGATTCTTTTGAAAAACCGCATGCGCCCTCTCTTGGCGCCCTCTAATTTTTCTCCCTTTCTTCGTCTGACATCATTATGCCCCAACTCGTGTGACTGTTGTCCTTCTCCATATCATCGAGATCAAATCTGTTTTAAGACAGCATTCCATACTCGTCTGTTATTAGGTCCTCTAACCTACCTTCAGTTCCCCTTGATAGGGATCCCTCTACGTTCTTTTGGGTTTTATACCCGCTTTAATCCCTTATTTGTATATACAAATTGCCAAGTCTTTGCGCTATATCTTCTGTATCCTGCCCATCAGCCCATGCTGAACTTGGCATTCCTTCCAGATCGCTAGAGGGCTGTTGTGACCCTCTCTCTTCCTCCAATCTTTCTTGTGCGTCAATCGGCACTATGCTCCTATGACATAAATATTCTCATCATCTTTTGATCCCCTACTCCTGTTAATTTCTTCTTCTCTTCTCCTCATCTCCCTCAATTCATCTTCCTTTCACCTTCTTTGCAACCTATGTACTTTCATTCTTTGAGCTTCTACGATTCTTGTTAATCCTCTTCTAACCTCCCCTTTTCTTTCCTTGCCTCATATCTTCTTCGTTCATCCCTTTGCTTGCATTCTTTATCCCTTTCTTCTTTGTATACTCTTTCCTTTTCATTTTCTTCCTTTTTCTGCTGTTTTCTCTCCTCTCTTTCTTGAACTCCATCAATGCCCTTATCGTCTAACTTAATTAATATTTGTCCTCCCATCCATTCATTCTGTACAATCGTTGTTCCCTTAGCTTTATCTTTTCTTTCTTTCAGTTTCTTTGCTTCTTCCTCTATCTCCATTTGTCTGTCTTGCCTGTCCTTTCTCTCATCACGCTGTTTACTTTCATCGCATGTTGATATATCTTTGCGTTCTCTGCTTTTGCTCTCTTCTGCATTATCCTTGCTGCTATAAGCAGGGGACCCATATATCAGATTGACATACTCTACTGCGGCTTTTCATTCCTTTAAAGGGTAAAATCTCTTATCCTCTGTGTCTACGTTCTTATCTTCAGGAGGGTAAAGGGGAGCCAGAGTGTTTTATCCTCCGCTTTATGCTGATTGAGCATCCACTCCCTCTCGGTTGGATCTTGTTTCTCACACTGGTACTTCCATAATTCTAAAATGGCCAACCTTTTCTGTAACTTATATGTGGCATGCAAAAAAGTTGTCATATGCCGCAATATGGATTTTGACACCGAACCCTTCTAAGGCCAAGGCATAAGTGTCTTATTAGTCATGCCTCAGACCCTCTCCAAATTATATTTCCTTATCTTCGCTTTGTATCTCAGCAATGTCCTGCACAGATGTAAAAGAAGTGTGTCCCCATGATGACGGGTCGATTTCGACCATCAATACTTACCCGTCTTCGATTCGAGTCTTTATTTTATCAAATATACCACACTGATCAATTGGCACATGCACCATCAAGCACTGTTTATAATCCCAAAAAAGGAAATATTTTACCTGCTTACGTTTTCATTGAAAAATCTCTGCAATGGTATTCTTTTTGTTCCTTCGTTTACACTTTCTATCAAGTTTTAATATCTCGTTCTTTTATTATTAGTGTTTTAAGAGTCTCTTGTTTATTTATATGTTAATTTCCTTTAATTGTTACCCTCCTGGTTGACATCAATCTCTTGGTCCAAATGTTCACCAATCTCCTTAATTTTTGACTGTCGTTTAATATTTATTAGTCTAAACACAACAAAAGCTTTATATTGACATTTTTATAACCCCACATTTGTGCACATTTTCAATTTTACTGCGTATGCCTTCCTTTACTATTTTAGTAAATGTATCCCTTATCTGTTTTAACTCAGTATCGAGTTTGATATGCACTCTTCTGTGTGCCTTGCCTCAGAAATCCTTAACACCCCTATTTAGAGTGTTTTTACTTTAGTTTTTACTTTAGTTTGTACTCTTCTGACTCCTTGGAACCTTCCTCTCCTTACCAATTCCTGTTACTTTTTATACATATGATTTAAACCCACAATCCCTCCCCCTATTTCTGCCACCTTTGTTGTTCTACTTACATTTATGACTGAGCTTGAGTCCCTCTGCATTGACTCTCCCACAACCGGCCAGTTTGCCTTCCATTCATGCGGTACCTGTGTGGACTGGACATGAATTTCATCAAAGGGGGACCGGCCAACCAAATCTTCTTGCATGTGATTCTGCATGCTGGTCTCCACAGGAAGCTCTACAGTCTTCAGGCTAATGGCAGGAGCAGCCAAGCATCCAGGGGTCTGGATCTAGCCTAGGTCGATTACACCATAACTATATGCACCGTTACCAAAATATGCTCTAGCACCTTGAAGCGTCCTTTCTGCTAGACTGAATTACAAATAATGATCTCAGACCAAATAATCGAACAGACTCAAGGAATAATGCAAAGTACTACTTTATTCTCATTTAATTAAGTATGGAGACCTGACAGACATCGGACTGATGCATTTACACTCACACATTAGTGATGACATAGAGGTTTGTACCCCAATATGCGTCATCTATGATATCATTCTAAGTGGCAAAATACAATACGTATCGAGGGAAGGGATTGGTTAAGGGAACATATCTACATATAGAACATATAAGGATTAGTGCATCATTGGCTACCCTTTATCTGTAGGGCAAGCATTGAACTACCTATAAACATGCATAGTACAGATTATAGCGGATAAAATAGCAGTGGATTGGTCTATGCAACATTTTATGTTAGGTTGCCCCTCAGACCCACTGATTGGTTGGCACACTATCCAAACCTTGAACTTCCGGCTCCTTAGAAGCATGCACTTGAAACAAAACGTAGGTGTTTGAATCCTGTCAGATTACTCCTAGTTTTCCCAAGTAGTCCATCATCTCTCATCAGTCGGCCATAAGCCAAAGTCTTCTGTTTGTAGTTGACCTTGTAGACTGCTCACTGTCCTGGAACATTTAAGGGAGTGTGAGCACAACACTATCTTCTTCTGAGGCTTAATGAATAGCCCTTGTTCACTTCTTTGAAATCACGTGTTAGCAGACCACAACTGGGTCAGTTTCAGCCTCTTATTTACTGCTATTTGATTTAACTATGCAGGTTGCACTTGCTCCTCTTGCCCTCTAGAGTCTTGCTCACTCTATCTCATGTGAACTTTGCACACGTTTAATTGACCAACAGTTGGCTCGTGCAGATGTTTACTTGTTCTTCAATCTATGAGTAATGTCCCAGATTCAGAGCTTATCCATGTAACTCCCTTTGTGTTCTGTGCTTATTCCTTAAAATAGCATCCTTAATTCTTGGCCAACCATGACTCATCATCAGTCCTATACACAGAGCTATTCTTCTGCGTCTTTCTGATTCTACAGCCTTGGTCTGTCTCTGAGGTAGCTTGGTTGAATTCGACACAAGTCATCGTCCATTTTCCTATTATGGCTCTTCTAGCCACGTTTTATATTTCTCTATTGCAAGTCTTTATATATGTTTCCTTTCTACCTTGTATTTTTGCATATTTATAGTTATTGGCCAGTATATTACATCATCTTCTGTGTTTCTATGATTACTTTAGCTTTAGGTACATGTTTATCTTGGTCCATCAGTTATATTACTACTCTTAAGTATTTTCAAATCGTTTCAGCATAGGTTTATATATCTTCTTTATGACATCATTCTGCCCTCAACAGATTTAATGTAACATTTCATGACGTCCAATGGGACGTGCTGACATCCTTCCATGTAGAATCCTTCCACACTCTCACTGCGAGGGTACTTTCTGTATGGCTGTCTGAGTGCATAACGTCTCTCATACACGCGATGTGGTATGGGAACAACACAGGGAGTCCCATTTACTGCCCTTCTCTAATTATTCCAGTATGACGGCAGTGAGGGTGCGGGAACTAGTGAGGAAGCATCTACCTGCTCTTCTACAATTCCTTAGATTAGACCTTTTACTTTAATATTTGTCCAACATAGTGCTTTTTCCAAGACGTTTTTCAGTTTTTAAACACATGTCAATATTCATGAGGCTTTGCAGCTCACTAGACTTTTTTAGTTCCTGTGCCTGGTGTATTCTTTTTTCTCTGTTTTTTTATAGCTACTATATACTTTCCCTGTGCAAGGAAATATTTCTGCAAAAACAACAAACTGTACATTTGTATAATACTTTGTAATTACATTTGTCCAACAAATTTGAAGAAGTTTCATATTCAATGTTTTTAAGTCTTATGTTGTTATTCAAACAAACTATTTTATTTTATTTCAGAAGCGGACACTACTTGCATAGTACAAATAGTCACAACTATCCTTTTGCAACTGCTCAGTAAATGGGAAGAAATGACAAAACTATTAACAGATTAGGTATAGAAAGGAATGTAGTACCACGCAGGCTATGTGGGTGTTACAGTTTATGTCTGTGGATGGATCATATGATAACAATGGAGCACTATATCTGTGTTTTGAGGACTATTCTGCAGCAGTTGATAGCATGTCCTGTATACGTTTATGAGACAAGCTTGAGCGCTGGTTGATCAATCCTCATCTGTCTCAGGAGGATAGCTCAGGGGCAACATGCATGCCTTGGAAGCAAAACGACACAGAGCAACACAGGTTTGATCCCCGGGTCCGTCCTTAGAAACCTCTCGGTATTAAGCATGTTATAAATAACCTGTCATATTATATCATTTGAGCCTCTTCATCAAGATGCTTTATACTAACATGCCGGTTGTCGTAAGGCTCTCTTGGGAAGGTGTCTTATCAGCCCCAGTGATTACTAACAAGGTGTTCAAGCAGGGGTGCATACTTGAACCCCTCTTGTTCAACCTTTATGTGGCTGATATGGATGATACCCTGTGAAAAAGTAGTAATTTCCCACCAAATCTGTGCAGGGTTTCCTTGATTGGGATTTCTTTTTCATACAACACAGTCCTACTTGACAGCACCACATTGGGGCTTCAACGTTTCATGGTAGCCTGTACTCATATGCATCTGTCAATCATTTGAGAATCAACCATAACAAGACAAAGGTACTCCATATTCTTGGGAAGCAAAGGCATTTAGCCACACATACTTGGTACATGGGTGGAGAGCAGCTACAGATTGTTGATCAGTATTTGCACATTGGACTTCCCTTTTATTGTGCCCCAGTACAAAACAATTCAGATTCACATCTTCCTTAAAGTCACTCACAATGGCTATCCATCAAACGCTTTATTACAAATGTTGGTGTGGGTTCTATTGAGGGGTACCTTGATGCTTACAAGAAGGCTGTAGTTCCTTGCATAGTGTATGGTTTTGAAACGCTTAAAAGTGGACCGATTTATTGCCTTAAAAACATGAAGATAAGATGTTAAGGTCGCTATTAGGCTTACCTTCATCAGTGCCAGTTGATGCCCTTCATTATCACATTCTTTGGCAATGTATTTCAGGATCATCTGACACAAACAGAAAAGCACGAGCAGAAAAATCACGATGGGAACCAGCAATGTTACAGCTATTTCTACCATGATGGGCCCACCAAAACATTGAATCGAACCAGTCATCAGCATTACCTTCAGCTAATTTCTCCCTGGCGATCCTCAATTTGTGAAGGGCACCTATTGCATGGATCAAAGACCCATTGTTCACATCATTTGGGGGTCCTACGTGCAACAAGACAGACCGAGTTTATTGCACAAGCCCCGTTCATAGCCCTGAGCAAATACAGAATGTATCTGTTCTGGAGGGTCATAAGCCTGATTGCCCGTAATTCAGTCTTTATCGAATTAAGACCCTGCTATCGAATAAAGATCCTGTCTGGTTTGCCAGCTGAAGCATCTCCCGCCTGGTGATCTGCAGCCACTTTGCGTTTGATGCAGTCTGGATACCTGGCACCAAGAGAGAGGTGAAAAAACTCTCTGTTTTAGTAAACAAATATATTTTGATCCAGGATCGCCTTTAGTTTATTGGAGGAGTCTTTGGACAGATCATTTGATCTCTTCTCACGATGATGCCTTAGTGAGCCACGGGCATGCTTATTGGATAGGGGCTTAGTTGGTTCTGGGGTGGCACATGTATAACAGCCAGATGGCCGTCAGCAACTACCAAAACTGCTGAGTGTAGGGTGGTCAGTGAACATATGGCGGGTGATGCAGGTACGTGTATTGTCCACACACCCAATACACATCAATCAATGCTGCTGTGTCTCCAGTCAAATCGGGGATGAGGAGTGTTTTATTACAATGGATGTTTTTTCCTACAGCTATAGTGCAATTTCCTCAGAAGCGAAAGGAATACTCTGCTGGCCTCTTTACTTTTGCTGGTGTTTCACTTAACTCAATCCATGGAATTTTAGGAAAATAGGTTTCCCATGTCCTGCCACAGTTCTGATTCACACGTACTACTACATCTTCTGAAAACACCAGTAAGCCCTCCACTGCACAACTCACTACTCCTGACACCTATCTATTGTTGGGAATCCTTCCATCTTCAGTAATTGCCTTATTTTACAACAAGATTGTCCTTTTTTCTCAGCACCTTCTTCATCTCTGTCTATTATTACCACTTGGCCCGTGTGCCCTTGGAAAAGACTTCATACTCTGCACAGGACCATACGAAGCAGCATTTCTTGAGGTATAAACAACGTGTGTGCGCCTGTCGCATGAGCTATCAAAGAAACTAAATAGCAGATCATGTTTGGCATCTCCCTCCCGACTTCCAGAATGTGCTTATACTACATGTCTGATTCTGGGTTATCCGCCACAGTCAGGGATTACCTCTTTATATTGATTATCTTCTATCTGTACCTCAGTTTCCCTCCTCGTTCATGCCATCCCTAAAAATACATCTGTGCCATTCCCATACCCCCCATTTATATGCCGCAACCATATAAAAGAACCAAACAGAAACAATATACCTACTCCAAAAGAAAAAGCATATACAGCAGAACATATATATTACATGACGTGTGTAAAGCTGAACCTGCAGAGGGAGAGAGAAAACGGACAACCATGCAGAAAAATGTAAAATCCTCACCATAGTATAAGGATGAACCAACTGCAGTATCATAAGGAAAAGTTCTGCAAAGTATACTTTAATATCACTCAGTAATGTTGTCATTTTCCTAATAAGGTGGAGTGGCGCTGGGTGCTTTCCGAAACATAAGATAAGTGGACCCAGTATCACAACTCCTTCACACTAACTTCAAAGGGCATGGTGTAGACAATGGGGCACGGTCCCTGTTACTGCTACTCTTTCCAGCTGTGGAAAAGAAATCCTCATGAACACCTGGTTCCCCAGGTATAACTGCAGCACTGGTAAGTTCAGTTAATCTGTGGCAATGCTTCAATTGTATCTTCCCATCTAGGAGCAATCTGTGGAGACAAAAATGTTATACTCTTTGTTAGCTCCCTCAAATACCCCTGAAACTCCTCCCTCAAAACTTCTGCTGCCCTGTGAGCATCTGATGCTGTCCGTGTAAGAGTGAGAGGTGTGTGCATTCTTCTCCCATCACTATATCCTGCAGGGATAAGTGATGATCTTTACTGGGCTGCGTCCTCAGGCTAAACAAAGCGAAAGGAAGGCAGTGTAGACAATTCCTACCTAAGGTCATGTATATTTTACACAATTTACTCTTCAAAAGTCTGTTAATATTTTCTACATTGTCGTTGGCATGAGCATGATATAACGAGCACCGTTTGTGCCGTGTCCCCAATAGTGATGCTATTTCACTAAACAATTCATTAAAAAAGTGAGTTTCATTATCAGATCTTAGTACCTCACATATCCCCCAGTAAAGAAATACCCTGTGTACCAAATATTTGACAGCCTATTTTGCATTAGGTTGTGTACAAGGACCAGTCTCAACCCAACAGGAAAACGAACACACTACAACAATAAGGTAACAGTAATTACTGCACCTGTTAAGCATATCCACAGAGTTGAAGTTCGAATAAAGGAACAGTGGGACGGGGCAATGTGCCGTGCAACATCCTGAGAGTCTGGCTGGTGCTGTACAGATGACATGTGCAAGTTTGCTACAAATGTGTTGACGAATTGGTTGGATACAAACCAGTCCTCCTGGATATCCCTAGCAATGTGCTGTTTTGAAACATGCACTGGGTAGTGCAGCTGCTCAAAAGAAGCCAGCAAGAAAGTCCTGTGGCATTACTACTTAACCTGTAACATTTTGCCTTCAAATCAAATCAGTTGGTGACTGTGAGCAACCCCTTTTGACCCAAAGATCCTTTTCTGCTTGGGACGCCTATCCATGCAGCTCAATTATTTCTGTAAACAGGACTGCAGTGCATGGGACTGCTAACTGCAACTGTTGGTTTGCCACCTCAGGAAATGCAGTGTCATCTGCATCCCTGTGCTACATCACTTCCTTGGTGGCCTTATCTGCTGCATCAATGCCAAGAGAAATGGGGTCTGTATTCTGGGTGTGGGCCGTGCATTTAACCACTGCTACTAGTGTTGTGTAGGACAAAGATTAAATCCATCTTTCCAATAAGGCTGCATGCTGCACAGGTGAGTCGTCAGACCTCTGAAATCCTCTCCTTTTCCATGTCCACATCGACTCCCTGGCTCCTGCTCTGGCTGCATTTTGCAACCACTCCTTCGCCTCTGGAGTCTTCCCTTCCCCCCTCAAGCACTCCCTTGTGCACCCTCTTCTCAAGAAACCCTCTTCCGACCCCTCCTGCCCGGCTAACTATCGCCCTATCTCCATCACTCCCTTCCTGGGCAAGCTCCTGGAGAAACTGGCCATCTCCCAGCTTAACCTCCATGCTGAATCTGTTGGTAGTCTTCATGACCATCAATCTGGTTTCAGAGCTGCCAGAAGCACGGAAACTGCTCTCCTGAACATCCGTGAAGACCTGCTCTTGAACCTCGATTCCAACACTCCGTGTGTTCTCATTCTGCTCGATCTCTCCTCTGCCTTTGACACTGTCAACCATGCCATCCTGCTCAACCGTCTCCGTGAAAACCTGGGTATCACTGGTCAGGCTCTGGCGTGGCTGACCTCTTTCCTTTCTAATCGACCCTCCCAGGTCCAACTGGGGTCCTTCCTCTCCGACATCTCTTTCTCCACCTCTGGTGTCCCCCAGGGATCTAATCTCTCTCCCTGGCTGTTCAACCAGTATCTGGCACTCCTTGCCCACCGCATCGCCGCTCTCTGCCCTAATTTCCAGTGCTATGCGGACGATACCCAGCTCATTTTCAGGCTACCCTCAGCCTCCCCCTCTCCTTCCCTCATCTCTGACTGTCTGTCTGCTATCCAGGAATGGTGTGCCGCCAATGACCTCTGCCTTAATGCCAGTAAGACTGAGATTCTACTCATCGGTACACCCACTCCCTCCTTCCCTGCAGCTCTCTGGCCTGCCTCCCTTGGCCCCCTCCCTGCTCCTACCTGCAATGCAAAAAACCTTGGGGTCATCTTCGACTCCACACTCTCCTTCTCTCCTCATATTTCTGACGTCGCTAAAAAGTCACACTACCAGCTGCACCTCCTCAGAGGTATTCTTCCCTTCCTCTCCTTCCCCCAGAAGCTCACTGTCTCCCGAGCCCTGGTTCTCTCGAAGCTGGATTACTGTAACAGCCTCTATCTTAATCTGCCTGCCTCCACTCTCCGCCCTCTGCAACTCATCCAGAACAGAACTGCGAGACTTGTCCTTGGCCTCAAGCCCAGGGACCGTATCTCTCCAGGACTGAAATCTCTACACTGGCTCCCAGTGGCTGCGAGGATAAAGTTCAAAACCCTCTGCATTGTCCACAAGGCCTTCTGGGGCCTTGGTCATAAATACCTTCAACTCTCTCTTCCCAAATATCTTCCTTCCCGAGCCCTTCGCTCATCCGCCTCCAACTCCCTCAGGGTCAGCCGCTTCTCGAAGCAACGAGCTGGGGGTAGATCTCTCTCCGTGGCAGGGGCCTCCCTCTGGAACAGCCTTCCTGCCTCCCTGAAACTTGAGGAGAACCATCTCCGGTTCCGGAAGCACCTTAAAACCTTCCTCTTTGCTTCTGCTTTCTCTCTCCCTCTCCCCTGCTGAACAGCTAATATTCTTCACTGAAACTGCACTGATTCTGCTACTGGACCACTCTTAACGGCCTCGGTCCTGGGCCCAGCCACTCTCCACTTGCACTGATGCCCTGGAACCCCTCTGCACTGCGGGACTGTCTCTGTATCCCTACACCCCCCCCCTTTTCCAGCACTTGTTCTGCACTTACCTTGCACTTGCCACCAGCTGGTCCTATTTATTTATTACTTTATGCCACTTACCTTGTACTGCACTTCCCCCCTCCCCTTCCCCTTGCACTTTTCCCCCTCCCCCACCCCTGCACTTGCGCGATCTGAATGACACCTGGCCTAGTAGGATCGTTGTCTGTCTCCCCTTGTTCCTCCCCTCACTGCCTCGTCGCGCCTTGAAACACCTGTGTATAGGCGCGTTACAAATGCCATATCATATCATATCATGTAGACAACCCTGGATGTACAGTGGTGGCCTTATATGCGGACCTCCTTCCTCTCTGAAGGACCTTTCCGGTTCAACTGGGACCTTTTCTGTCCTCCATCTCACTCTCAACCTGTGGTGTCCCTCAGGGCTCTATTTTCTTACCTTGGCTTTTTGATTCTACCTTGCCCTGCTAGCACATTAGATCTCTGTCTTCTCTCCTAACTTCCTGTATTAAGCGAATGATGCACATCTCTCCTTCAAGCTCCTTCAAGCTTCCCTCCTTTGCCTCCTCCTCCTCTTCCTCTCTCATACCTGACTGTCTGTCTGCTATTCAAGCATGGGGCACTGCTAATGATCTCTGCCTTAATGCCAGTAAGACCGAGATTCTTCTTAAGCCAACTCCAGCTCCCTCATTTCCCCCTACACTCTGGCCGCACTTGATGGGCCCCCTCTCCTCATCCTCCTGTGAGGCAAAAAACCTGGTGTCATCTTCGACTCCTCTCTCTACTTCTCTCCTCACATCTTGGACCTTGCCAAGAAGGCTCACTTTTAGCTTCACCTCCTTAGAGATATTCTTCCTTTGCTTGTCTTCCCCCAGAAGCTCAATGTCCACGTCCACAGAACTATGGTTGTTTCCAGGCTGGACTACTGAACCAGACTCTTCAGCAACCTACCTAACTCCTCTCTTTGCCCCTTTCAACTAATCCAGAATAGGACTGCAAGACTTATCCTTGGCCTCAAGCCCAGGGACTGCATCTCTCCAAACCTAAAATCTCTCCACTGGCTCCCGGTTGCTGTGAGGATCAAGTTCAAAACCCTCTGCATCATCCACAAGGCTTTCTGGGGCCTGGGACCCCACTGCGTCCAACTCTCCATCCCTAAATACCTTCTTGCTATACTCCTTTAGTCTTCTAGCTCCATCTCTCTGCATATCAGATGCTTCTACAAAGAAAGTGGGGGGTAGATCTCTCTCCTCCATAGGTGCATTAGTCTGGAATGGCCTCCCTGCCACTCTCAAACTTGAGCCAGATCCCCTTAAGATCCAGATACTTCTCAAGACCCTCCTTTTCTATTCCTCCTTCCCTCTCCACCTCCCCTCCTACTCCCCCCTCTACCTCTTGACTGGCTACCTGGTTCCTTCAGATTCTTACAGGGCACCAGACCCTCCCCTACCAGTCTACCCATGCACTTGGTCTCCTTTGACCCCCCAACCTGCACTTGCCCATCTGGGATCCCTCTCCCTGCATTATCCTTTTGGGCCTGAACCTCGCACCCCTCGCAGCCCGTTCCTCGCCCTTAGCACATGGACCTTTCTGCCCTGCACTCTCTTTCCCCTGGCATCTGTCCACCTGGCTTCGCCTGGCAACAGCTTAATCCTCTGGCACTTCCCCCCTCCCTTCTCCTCTGCACTTCTATTACTACACTTGCAGGATCCAAATGTCGCAAGGTCTAGTAGGACTGTTTCTGTTTTGTCATCCCTGCCCCCCTTGTCTTGTTGCCCCTTGATATGATATGATATGATTTGATAAGTCATTTATAACACTTTGAACACATTGTGTATAGGTGCATTATAAACACCCAATAAATAAATACATTAAATAAAATTCAAATAAATGGAAACTAAGCATCCTGTGGATTCTTCTAATACTTTAATTAATGCAATCAGTTCCACTGCCTGAGTTGAATAGTCTGTTGATAATCTTTTCTGAACTACAACCTCATATTCCCCCATCTACAAGGTGCACCACTGCTGTGCCTGTGTGTCCCTGGCCAATCTCCTGATCAATCATCAATGACCCATCAACAAAGAGGACCTCTTGTTCATCAAGTGTGTCCTCCCTTGGTCTTATTAAATCATCTTCTAGACCCTGAGAGGTAATGCAATAATGAACTTCCTCACCTTCCTCAACAGGTATTGCAATAAACATGGCTGGGTTCACTGTGCAGCATCTCACAATGAGAATGGATGGCCATGACAAAATTCATTCATATGCATAGGCCCTTTGTGTGGTTAAAGTGGATTTAGATTGCTCCAGAATTTCAAAATCTGCGTGCTCTGCATATAATGTCTCTGAACAACCCATAGTGATTGTTGAGGACTTTTCAATGGCAGAGGCAATCAACCCTATGTCACTAAATCTAGTATGCCACTGCAATATTCCTGGGGTTTCTGTCCTAGGAATCGTTTCTGAACTAACACAACAGTCATTTCTTGTCCATTGGAGTGTGAAAACAAATTGAATTAGTCATGTAATCAGGGGTGCTACTACTGGTGCATTACTTATGAAATGTATGAGTTCCTGGAAATATGTTATCATTGGTCCTGTCCATGCAAGCTACCCCTTCCTCCTCTGTGCTTCTGTTAGTCCCTGCAGTAGAGGTTCTGTGTAAGTAGAATAGTTAAAATCCATGCTGTACAGTAGTTACACAAACCCGAACACTGTTGCATTTCTTTGACCGTAGTGGGTTGTGGTAGGTTCTGCACTGCAAATGCTTTTTGCATGGTTACTCTTTTCCCTGCTGATGATATTATTTTTCCAAATACACTACCTCTTTATGCCAGTTTTGCATTTCGTCCTATATACTTTGTATCCTTGGCCCGCAAGCAGTGTCACCAGTGCAATGGAATCTCCTCTACATAGGTCATGTGTTGTGCTGCACACTAGGGGCGAATCTACATACGGACTGACCATATTCGGTACAAATATATTTCCCAAATCCATGTGTAGAAAAAAATACTGTGGGACTCAGAGTACCCCTGAGAGAGTGTGGTGTGTTGAAACCTTTTCCCGTTATAGGTAAGCACAGTGAGATATTGATTTCTGCAATCACTCTTTTGACACTGGAACCTTCCTCTCCCCCTTAAGCACTCCCTTGTGCACCCCATCTTTAAGAAGACTTCTGTGGATCCTTCCTCTCAGGCAAACTACTGCCCGATCTCCATTACTCTTTTCCTGGGCAAACTCCTGGAAAAGCTAGCCATCTCAAAGCTTGATCTACATACTGAATCTGTTGGTTGTATCCATGACCACCAGTCTGGCTTCAGAGCAACCAGAAGCATGGAAACTGCTCTCCTGCGAACATGTGAAGACTTGCTCTCTAATATAGACTCTAAACTTCCTTCTGTCCTCACTCTCATTCATGTATATTCTGCTTTCGAGACAGTCAACTGTGCCATCCTGCTCAAATCATCTCTGTGACAACCTGGGATCACTTGTCAGGGCCTAGCCTGGTTGAACCCCTTACTCTCCGATAGACCCTCCCAAGTCCAACCTGGGTCATTCTCTCTTCTATCTCTCTTTCTACATGTGGTGTTCCTCGGTGGTCTAACCTCTCTCCCTGGCCCTTTAACCACTACCACGTGTCTGGGGTTGTTGTTCAGAGGAGAATTGCCTAGTATTTCGGTGCTGGACTGTCCCAGGGCAGGCAGGACAAAGACTGATATGTTTGGGATATTTCTTCTCTGTGAAAGATAGTGAGCTAAAGACTCTGGGTAAGTCTCTCGTAACCAGGACTAATGTCTGGCAGAGAGACTCCCAGGACCCCATTTGTTAGTTTGTATATTTAAGTAACTTTGGGTCTCACCCTAAGTTACTAGGGGAATCCAGACATGGATGGGCCCCTTGCTCACTATTCTTAGAGAGGCACAGCTCCACCTTACTGATGAGGTCCAACCAGACCGAAACACGTGTCTGGGGTTGCTGTTGGTACTCGTGTTCAGAGGAGAATTGCCTAGCATTTCGTGCTGGACTGCCCCAGGGCAGGACAAAGACTGATATATTTGGGATATTTCTTCTCTGTGAAAGATAGTGGGCTTAAGACTCTGGGTAAGTCTCTCGTAACCAGGACTAATGTCTGGCAGAGGGACTTCCAGGACCCCCATTGTTAATTTGCATATTTAAGTAACTTTAGGTCTCACCCTAAATTACTAGGGGAATCCAGACATGGACCCCTTGCTCACTGTTCAAAGAGAGTCATAGCTCCACCCTACTGATGAGGTCCAACCAGACCGAAACGCGTGTCTGGGGTTTCTGTTGGTACTCTTGTTCAGAGGAGAATTGGCTAGCATTTCAGTGCTGGACTGCCCCAGGGCAGGGCAAAGACTGATATGTTTGGGATATTTCTTCTCTGTGAAAGATAGTGAGCTAAAGACTCTGGGTAAGTCTCTCATAACAAGGACTAATGTCTGGCAGAGGGACTCCCAGGACCCCCCTTGTTAGTTTACTTTAACCACTACCTGGTACCTCTGGCTCACCGCATAACTACGTTCTGTTCTAACTTTCAGTGTTATGCGGATGACACTCAGCTCTCCTTCAGGCTCCCCTCAGCCTCTTCTGCTCCTTCTCTCATACCTGACTGCCTGTCCGCAATTCAGGAATGACGTGCCTTCAACGATCTCTGCCTTAATGCCAGTAAGACTGAGATCCTCCTCAATGGGACACCTGCTCCGGCCTTCCCCCTCTCACTCTGGTTGCCCACCCTGGGTGCTCTACCTTCACCTTCCTGTGAGGCTAAGAATCTTGGTGTCATCTTCGGCTCGACTCACTCCTTCTCTCCTCATATCTCTGATGTCTCTAAGAAGTCACACTATCAGCTGCACCTCCACAGAGGTATTCTTCCTTTTCTCACTTTCCCCCAGAAGCTCACTGTCTCCAGAGCCCTGGTTCGCTCTATGCTGGACTACTGCAATAGCCTCTTTCTAAATCTTCTTGCCTCTACTTTTCGCCCTTTACAACTAATCCAGTGTACACTCGTGGGAGTACCGTGAGAGTACCACTTGGCCGCTACCATCTGCTGCTGACTCCTGCTGTTGCCGAACCCACTGTGGACTTTGTTGTGGACTTGCGAGTGACTGTATTTTCAACCACTAAGGAGCCTGCTGTGAAAACGCCCTCATCTCACGTACCAGTGTTCTCCCATATTACGAGCACGCACATTCACAGCATGCGCGCACTTGTGGGAATACCATGAGAGTACCGCTTGGCCTCTACCCTCTGCTTCTGGCTCCTGCTGTTGCTGAACCCGCTGTGGACTTTTTTGTGGACTTGCGAGTGACTGTATTTGCAACCAGTAAGGTGACTGTGGATTGTTGGTTGGGGGTTATTGTCACGCCCACCGAGCTCTCTCAAGCTCCACCGAGCTCTTTCTCAAGTCTTCTGAATACATGTTTGTGTTTTCTACAGGAGCTTGCTGTGAAAACGCCCTCATCTCACCTCATCAGTGTTCTCCTATATTACGAGCACGCACGCGTACAGCGTGCATGCACTCGTAGGAGTACCGTGAGAGTACCACTTGGCCGCTTAGCCGCGCAGTTGTGCAGCTGAGTAGTTTTAAAGTGTGTGTGACCATTTTGTTGGCCGTAAGACTTTCTCTTTTTTGCATCTTGTTTTGTATTCTGTTTTGTTCTGTTCTGTGAATTGTTTTGTGAATGGCATACAAATAAACCTCGAATATGCCGGCCAACATTCCGCATCTGTAATAATTTCCAAATCAGGTCAGCCATGTTAGCTCTGAGGCACCTCCCAAACCTTTTATTCAGCTATTTCAATTACACCCACGTGCTTGTCCTCTCGTCCGCAGTCAAAATGTCCTTTTCATGTGCACACTAATGAGGCGATTGTATCTGTGTCATCACAATCGGCATCATTTATTGCAAGCAGCTGCACACCCTCCCCACTAACAGTTGACAACACTCATGCTCTTTTGCGCACTCCATTTGCCCACGTGAATCCTCAGCCACTTTCAGATGTTACGATTTTAGCATCCACCAAAAAGTGTCTGGTTTCTCCCATACCACATAACCCAATTTCACCAATACATTTCCCCCCACTGTCCCACGAGCAGTCTGGCTTATCAATTCATGCCAGTCAATGTGAGTCACTGATCTCCTGGAGGGACGAGGAGTGTCCCCGTGAGTGTTCCCGTGTGTGTTCCTGTGAGGGTGACTCAGTGTCCTATCAGTCTTCTGTAGGCCATCACAATCTTATGCTACAGTCTTTTGTTCTCCATACACCTAGACCCATCAAATGACCCTCTTCTGACTACTCATTACATCATTTATTAATGATCCAACCTGCTCTTACTGCCATCAACACTACCATCACGAGTTTGTGTAAACTATTCGAATCAATTGATTCTAAAATATCTCACCAATCCACTCAGTTTGATGAGTTAGTTAAATGGCTGCTATAACAATATCCGCCCACAAAGAGCAAGAGACTGCTGCTTCTAATGTACTGTGCAATTCCGTGGTGCATATTGATTATCAAAATGCTTCAGAACATACAATACAGGTTCATGTTGCTAATCATGCTCCCGATTTCGTACCATGTCTCCTACCTACCATCTCTGGCATTATACGCCCTATCAGTTGCCCTCCCAATATGCCGACACCAGAAATAATCATGCCACTTCCCTCTCAAGTAGATCATGGTGTCCCTTTGGAGGTGCGGACCAGCAATCTGGGCACGCTAAGAGAGGCCCCATCAGGTCCTGGCCAAAGCTATTTACTCTCGCTTAAAGCCAGGAATCCCAAGTTTGCCAAGAAAAGAGCATTATCACTAATCAAGAAAACAAAGGATATGGTGAAACACACTAAAAGTAAATTCAATACTTTTTTTAAGGCACTTGGAAAGGCGACCATATCTCACTCTGACTCGGCTGCTCCGACTGATCGTGTGACCATTTTAGGGGCACCCCTTTTAATACCTGGGAATTTGCCACTGCCAGTAACTTCTGGTGCAAGCCTTTCTAATACGGCTCAATCGAGTGTCTCTCTCTCTCCCCTTTCCCATCTAGTGCTTTCTATCCAGCAGGAAAAGGACGCCGATGTCTTGCCTAATCTGGCTCCAATTAAAACACACAAAATGTTGCACTGTCTATTCCTGCATCTAATGCTCCCAGTGCTACCATTCCTGTTGACATGTCTCACAGACCGATATCACGATTACATCAGGATGCAACAAAGCAAGCCTCTTTGCCTGCCGAATTCCAGACTACCAAGAAGTCGGTCTCCTTTAGCCCCCGAGCTGTCCCCAACCTGCCTTCATACTCCTTTCCATCACAAGCTGTGTTTGAGGGACTGAAACAGAGAGTAGATGAATATCTAGCTGCAAGCTTGGCCAAGGCTTTCTCCAATCCCTCAGATCCCCATACAGCAAGCAAAACTATCCCTCACTCTGTTGCGGATGTAATTGTCGGTCATACTCCAAATACTCCCCTAAATGCTGAATCAATGTCCTGGGATGAAGCCAACCGAGCACACCCTATGATAAGAACCGACATTGAGCCCTCTAAATTGAAATGGACTCCTCGTAAGCACGCTCTTCATCCTTCTTCCAGACATTTGTATCCACACCGAGCAAACTGCCACACATTTATTCTGAAATGCAGGGAGGGAATCTTTCCAGTTTATGATTTAAATCGCCAGAGTGTCTTGAATCTTGTTGGAGGTGTTTCGGAGTTGTATAATATATCTAAACAAGACATCTACTAAATTGAGTTTGTATCAGAGTTTACACGCTCAGTGGTTAGACTTTGGATTCCTTCAGGAGTCGTATTGGCAATCTATTTGGCGCTGCAGAATGCAGCTTTTTGAAATGGGTTTTCTCTTAGCAGAGGACCCTGAGTGTGGATCAATAAAGGCCCAAATTATCAAACCGATGCCTAATATTTACCATGGCATACACAGAGCAAGTCGAGACACTCGGCTAACCTCCACCCAGGCGCATTAACCACCAACTCAGGATGTAACATCAATTTTAAAAATTCCATTTACATTTATCCATCTCGAATTTAACCTGTGTCTACCATGTGTTGGCTTTACAGGAAACATGGCTTACCACACTGTCACTATGGGATGACTATGATCTTGCCTTGATTCCAGCCATCCCTAGTGGAGGCAGACTGTCTTCGGGTCTTCTTGTGGCTGTTAACACAACTATGGGCCTCACCATTACACCTTGGTCCTCTGTTGGTGCCCAGATCCAGCTAGTCCAAATCTCTATCAATGCCCAGACGACATTGGTCAATATGTATCGCAACGTTGCAGCAATGACGGATGATGCCTTTTATACTGGCCTAGTGTCCATTCTGGACATGATATTGATGAATCTACCATTACCCATACAGTCATTTTGGGTGATCTTAATTTGGACTGCTGGAATAAGATGCAAAATAATCAAGATGTGCATAATGTATTACCTTTATGGGCGACCGCAATTTCCACATGCTTAATGGCGCCGTTGATGGCGATTCTCCCCCTCAATTCACGTGGCATCGTGGTTTGAGCTCGAGCATCATTGATTATATATATGTTAACCACCAATTATTCCAAAGTGTGAAGAAACCTATCATCTGTGACCAACCCTACAGTGATCACAGACTTTTAGCTGCACACCTCGCATGGGATTTCTCCCAGACCAAAAAAAAGGCAGTTTTTTTTATCTGAGTTTACGGTTAACGCAGAAAGAACTTGCCTGCGCTGGAATGTGACATCGTTAACGGCCTTTGAGAACATAATAGAGAACAATGCTCTTAACTCCAGCACAAAGCAGTATTCTGATTTATTAAAACCTTTCACCTAAACTGTAACGATACCTTGCCATAATAGAGTTCGTCACCCTCACTCTTATGACGCAGCTACTCAGCGCATCAAAGCTGGGTTTAGGAAAATTAAGAAAGATCTTCTAACTTCAAACTATCTGCACAGTTTGCTACACCTCAAAACAGCCAAATGTCGACATAAAAATTGGCCCCAAAGTCGGAAAGCCTACCAATTTCAACAAGATAGTCAGGTTATGGCAAGCGCAATGGCCAATAAAAATTCGTCAGGTATGTGGCAATTATTAAATAATCATCCATTCCATCTCCAAGGAGATTCACAAATTATTGGTGTCCATGAAGAATGCTGGGTTAAAAAATGTTCATCCTTGTACGCTGATCCTCACTTCGCAAGGATCAAATATGAGCCTGTATCTACATCACCATGGCATTTGGAGCTCTCCCCTAACATCATTCAAGCTATCATAATGCATGCCAGTTCTTCAAGGGCTACGGGCTCAGACGGTTATCAAATTACATGTTCAAAGCACATCCGTCTGAATGGGTGAACATCTTTGATAAAATATTTTGTGGGATATTAAGAACACGTCTTATTCCGCCCTCCTGGAAAACCTCCATTGTTTTACCCATTTTTAAAAAAGGATATTACAGTGTGCCTGCCAACTACTGTCCCATTGCGTTATTGGATGCACCACGCAAAATATTCACTAAATTGATCCTACGTGAATTCAACGCTGGGACTTTGAAATTTCATCTTCGTGACCCGAATCAAACAGTGTTTGTGGCTGGTATGGGCACAAACATAAATCTCCTTGCCTTAAATGTTATTAAAATGCACTGTTACATGAAAAAGCAGCAGGTCTTCTTTGCTTTTGTTGACCTCAATGCTGCTTTTGATTCAGTGAGCCGCCTGCTTCTTCTATCTAAACTACGCAAAGACCGCAGTCCACCCATGCTTGCACTCGAATACTTCTATCCAAGTTCGTTTATTCCTAGATGGTTCACTGTCAGAGCAAATCAGTACCGCACCTGGATTAAAACAAGGATGTTTATTAGCGTCTGCGATTTTTAATTATTTCATTCATGATGTTAGGTTTTCTTTTGCCAATGTTATATCAGATTCACCAAAACTCAATAAAGATCCAATTAGAGCACTTATGTATGCAGACAACATTGTTCTTATTTCTAAAACTCAATTGGGTCTGCAGTGTCTTTTAGATGCCTTCTACAGTTACATACAGTTGAATGAATTAAAAATCAACATAGTTAAAACACAAATCATCGCCTACCCGCCTAAGCGAGCTGGACCACTGGCGTATGTTTGGACCATCAATCAGTCCCCAGTAAAAAAGTACCGCACGATACTTACCTGGGGATGTTGTTCGAGGGCACATTCCAGGCAAAGGCCAGTTTAGAGCGCGTGGAGGTTAGACTTGCGTCAGCCATTTCACAAGAATGCATTATTATGTATAAATATGGACATTTTCGGTTATGCAAGTTACTTAATAATCCAGATAAAGCAAAAATGTAAATTATTTGAGACAGATTGGATTGAAACCAGAGCATTATGTCTATCGTATAAAGATGAAGCGGGGAGTCGCTTTCCACACAAAAAACTGCCAAATGTGCTGCCTTATTTGGTGCGCTCCCCTTCTCATAAACTATGTGCTGGTATATTACGATTGCGTTTTAATCTATGGATTACCAGAGATATTCAAGCTAAACGCAACCTTCTGCCTGCCCTAGATAATATCTGCCGATTTTGCTCAAGGATTGACACTCGAGAAACCCTGATACATCTTATCTCTGAATGTTGTGCACCTCGACCGGCGAGAGAAATTCACTTTACAAGACATTGTAAATACTTGAGTATCGTAGATCCACGGGAATGTTGGTCACTAATCCTGGGGTCATGTAATTTACCACTTCAAATTGCAACTGTAAACTTTTTATCAAGTTTAAAGTTGGAAGTTGGGGATGAAATTTGATATTGTTATATACATCTGAATTAAGATATGTGGCATAACTTATTTTAAATGCGTGTCATTATGTATCAAGTCAGACATAATGTAAAAGGATGCTAAATTTATTTTGTAATGTGTTCTTGAGCATATTGTTTGATTTATATGTCTTATGTAAAATATGTTTTCTTATATGTTTTTATATTTGAAAGGTTGATTTAATTCAGCCAATACAAATAAAATAAAAAAATGTAAAAAAAAAACGAATCCAGAACAGGACTGCAAGACTTGTCCTTAGCCTCAAGCCCAGGGATCGTATCTCTCCATCCCTGACATCTCTCCACTGGCTCCCTGTTGCTGCAAGGATCAAGTTTAAGACCCTCTGCATTGTCCACAAGGCTTTCTGGGGCTGGGGACTACACTACATCCAATGTTCACTCCTTGAGCATATTCCTTCTCGAGCCCTCCACTCATCCACCACCAACTCTCTGAGGTCAGATGCTTCTCCAGACAGAGAGTGGGGGTAGATCTTTTTCCTCAGCTGGGCCTCCCTCTGCAACAGCCTCCCTGCCTCTCTCAGACTTGAGCAGGACCACCTAAGGTTACAGAAGCAACTCAGGACCTTCCTTTTCGCTTCCACTTTGTCTCTCCCTCTCCTTTGCTGATGCCCTTGTCCGCTGCGCAAACTGGTTACCTGGCCACCCACTGAACTTATGGGACCAGGCTGCTGCACGACCAGTTACCCTTGCACTGCCTCTGGGCCTACCAACCATTTAGTGACCGTATCTGCAACCCTACAGTCCCGTGACGTCCTGCACCTATGAGCCATCTCCCTGGCAGCAGTTACGCATTCCATTGCATTCTCCACTAATAAGATCATTGTTTTGTCCCCCTTCTGTTTACCCTTCCTTGTCTTGCCGCGCCGAGAAACACTTGTTTACAGGCGCATTATAAATGACTTTCACATCATATCATATCATATTATAAGCAGGGAGAATGGTACTTTTAAATGTGAACATTGGGCTTCATTACGAGTCTGGCGGTAGCCTTGCCGGAAAAACCAGCATGCTGCCGCCGGACCCGGAATTAATTTCTGCCTCTGGACTTGCCAGATTTACCAGGGCATTACAGTCCCGGTGGTCTGGTAATTCCGGAGGCAGAATAACATTATTCCCCATTCCCATGGAGTCCGGGATGGGGGCCATGGAAACACTGGCATCCTAATTAACAGTGCCAGTGTTTCCATTTCCGTCTACAGGTGGGTGGCGTTACTCCACCAGGTCAGACCTGGCGAGAGTGACACCACCTGCCTGCAGTACTCTTAATCTGCCAGTCCAGAGACAACGGTGGCAGCGGGTTTACCATCACTGTTTTTTCTGGACCGGCAGGGTCATAATGAGCCCCATTGACTATTTTCATAACAATTACTATTAAACATGTTTCTCCTTCTATCTATTCTTATTTCGTTCACTATTACATATACTTATTATATTATGATTGAAATACCTGAAATAGATTTAGCAGAATCGGGTACTTTCCCTGGAATGATGTGTTGTAAGTGTTTACTAATTCATGAAATTCAAACCATTTGTATAATGTTACATATTTTTATTTTAATGTTTATAAGTTGATAAGTACTACAAATGAATGCTCCACAAGTAATCGTATCATACTTCTGTATCAGTGTATTGTTCCAGGTCATATTGTCATTATTGCTAAGTGTAATAAAATAAAATATGTATCAAAAGAGGTCAACACAAATATTCTTATGTCATCAGTAATGTTACATTTGATGTAATTATTGATCTCATCAGTGATGTCATGTATGATGTGACCCGTGATGTCATCAGTGGTGGCATCTCTGATATCACCTGAGATGTCATCATTGAGGCTATATGCTGCACAACAGGGGCCCCGTAGTTAAGGTGGACTTGCTTGAAATTAGATTGCTGAATATCACTCTTAACCAAGATTTCTTTCACTGAAAATATACATATATATATTCACTGAAAAAACTTTGTTAAAGGGACATTATAAAAATGTTGTTAAAGGGACGTTATGGTTGCAAGAAAAACCAAAAAAAAACTGAAATTCACCAGTTATGGTCAACTAAGTAACCATAACTCGCGCCACCACCGTGCACTGCTAAGGCTAACACCCAGGACATCAAAGATGACATCACAAATGTTATTACATACTAAACACAAAGACGCAACAACACATACAAATATGAGTATATATAGAAAAAGTGAAGTACAAATAAAGCAGCAGTAGAAGCAGAAAGTTTTCACAACCTAACTGATTATCTTCATGCACAGAAAGGATTGCTCTGCTTCAAACCTACTACTTCCCTATGTACAGCTATCACATGATGTGACTGCACCCTAAAGAAAGTAATGCGAATACAAATATGAGCACATCCAGAGAAAGTACATTAATAAAAAAACAGCAGAACAATAAACAAGTGTTGATAACCTTACTGATTGTCTTCATACACAGAAAGCATTGCTATCTTTTAAGTGTGTATTTTTTCAATTATCGGGGTAATTCATAGATTTCAGCGCAGAGGCAGCGCACGCGAGCAGCGCAAAGAGGTAGAGTGCGCCAGCGTGTGCCAGCCATGTGCGCTAAACAGCATTCTTGGCACACCGCGTATTCATGGAATATCAAAGTCATTTTGAGCGCTGGCCCAGAGAACATCCCGCAGCGCCAGTTACGCCCCCAAGAATGCCCCTTGCGCAAAGATAAGGCATTGAAATCCCCAATGCAGCGCAAAGGGCCGCGCTAACCCTGCACCAGTTCACAGGGCCGGTACAGTGTATTTGGGGTGTGCGCAGGAAGTTTTACACGCGATAGGCCTTGTGCGAGGGGGGTATGTGTATGTTGGGGGTGCGCGGGAAGTTCTACATGCGATATGCCTTGGGCGAGCGGGGTACATGTATTTTGGGGGTGCACGGGAAGTTTAACACGTGGTAGGCCTTGTGTGGGTGGGTACGTGTATTCTGGGGGTGCGCAGGAAGTCTTACACACGATAGGCCTGGGCCGAGCGGGGTACATGTATTCTGAGGGGTGCGCAGGGAGTTTCACACGCAAAATGCCTTGTGCAAGCGGGTTACGTGTATCTTGGGGGTGCGCGGGAAGTTTTACACGCGATAGGCCTTGGGTGAGCGGGGTACGTTTATTTCGGGGGAGCACGGGAAGATTAACACGCGATAGGCTTTGTGCGATCGGGGTATGTGTATCTTGGGGGTGCGCGGGAAGTCTAACACGCGATAGGCCTTGGCCGAGCAGGGTACGTGTATTCTGAGGGGTGCGCGGGGAGTTTCACAGATGATAGGCCTTGTACAAGTGGGGTACATGTATCTTGGGGTTGCGCGGGAAGTTTTACATGCGATAGGCCTTGGCCGAGCGGGGTGCGTGTATTCTGAGTGGTGCCCGGAGAGTTTCACGCGCAATTGGTCTTGTGCGAGTGGGTACGTGTATCTCGGGGGTGCGCGGGAAGTTTTACACGCGGTAGGCCTTGGGCGAGTGGGGCACGTGTATTTTGGGGGTGCGCAGGAAGTTTAACATGTGATAGGCCTTGTGCGAGCAGGGTACGTGTATTTTGGGGGTGCGCGGGGAGTTTCACACACGATAGTCCTTGGGCGAGTGGGGCACGTGTATTTTGGGGGTGCGCGGGGTGTTGCACACGCGATAGACCTTGGCCGAGCGGGGTACGTGTATTCTGAGGGGTGCGCGGGGATTTTCACATGCGATTTCTCTGGGCGAGCGGGGTACGTGTATTCCTGGGGTTCCCCAACGCGAATTGGCAGTGTGTGTCCTCCCAGGTGTGCCCTCTCTCCTCTCCCCAGGCCCTGCAGGCAGCCCACAACACAGGGGACTACCCTGCACCCCTGACCATGCCCCGCAGGCAGCCCATCCACCCTGGCCATGCCCCCCACCCAGCCCGCATGTCACCATGCACAAGTGAGCACTGACACATGTCCCCCTGCACCCCCACCCACTCAGCAGTGACAGGCACCTGCCAGCAGGCCCTGAATCATGTCACCCTGTACCCCCAACCACCCAGCAGTGACAGGCACCTGCCAGCAGGCCCGACTCATGTCCCCCCACCCACTCACCCACCCAGCAGTGAGAGGCACCTGCAGCAGGCCCTGACTCATGTCCCCCCACCCACTCACCCACCCATCCAGCAGTGACAGGCACCTGCCAGCAGGCCCTGACTCATGTCCCCTCAACATGTCATCACGATTCACAGTTATGGGCCTTATGGCCACCCAAATCACACCCCACGCCACCCCAGTCCAAATACACAACCAAGTATTACATCCACATTGAAATCCATATCACATGATACATCCCAAATGGCAAGTATGCACATCAGCACATGTCCGTCACACACAGACAATGGATGCAAGTGAATGAGAAAACACACATCGTGACATGCATGAAACCAAAGAGAGAATACCACACATTGAAGTATGAAATAAAAAAGTATTAAACATAAAAGCAGGGGAATGAAATGAAACACACAATAATGGAAATAATAAAGAAAAAGCTGCATGTCCAAAATATTTTCAAAAATGTGTGAAAGCAGATACCAAATCAATCCAAAAGCACATGGGTCCAAAGTGTCTGTCAGTCAAAACAAATCCAAAGTGAAAAAATAAGAAAAATCCATTGATCCATTAGAAAAAAAAAATGAAGTGAAATCCAGTGTTGAACTATATACAAAGTACAAATCCAGGGTCCATGAGCCCAACCATAGAAAGGAAACGTACAAAAAACACTACCTAATGAACAACTATATGCAAAAAGGTGGGGCATTGTCCAAGTGCCCCAAAATAAATAAAAACAGAAAGGAAACCTAACACTAATTAACTATATACAATGGCGACGGGCAAGTCCTACGGCTCAATTGTTGATTCCCGGGCCAGGGCATCATCAAACTCCTGTTCCAAGTCCTGGTGGCGGGCCTGCTCCATGGCCCTGAGATTTTGCAGAGATAAAGCCATGTCCACCTCCAACTCCCTGCGAATTGCCTCGAGGCTCTCAGCCCGCCTCAGCACCCTGCGCATGGAGTTCTCCGCCCTGACCATAGTGAGCCGTGCCTCTTCCGCCTGCCGCCGCTCCGCATCTATTTTCTGGCCCAAACGCTGCCACAAGGAAGACACTCCCAATCCACCTCCTGCCCTCCGGCCGATTCCTGCCCTTCTGATGTTGATGGGCCCGAGCCATCATCTCTCCCACCTTGAGCCTGCTGCTGCTGTGCCTGTGCCCTGCCTCTTGATGCCTGCACGTCCTCCTCCTGCTGGGGTGCAGTTGGTGGTGTGGCCACCCCTGCTGGACCTCCGACTCCCGACTGTGGCAGGGAAGTGTTCTCCACCAGCCTGGCCGATGGGTCAGAGGCAGCTCCACAGGGTACCCAGGTGATACATGGGCCGGAAGATGGCACGGAGTACGACTGGCGCATAGGGGGTTCAGGTGTGGAGGGGGTTGGTAGAAGGTCCAGCACACAGAGGAATCCAGCACTGGTGACCTGTCCTAGTAGGTAGACGTGGTCAAAGAGGCATCCAAGATGACGTGCAGAGTCTTCACGAAAACACTGTAGGTCATCTCACATGCCCCTTGACGCAACACCATCCCAGCCAGGACAGGCTCAATACGGTCCCGGATTGCCTCGTCCACAGGGAGAGGAAGGCCAGTTGTTGTGCGCTCATCCCCTCCCTGAGAACGGGTCTGGCCATAGGCATCCCTGCTGGTGCGGGATTATGCAGTCACAGGATCGGGGACAGGATTACACACAGACACCTCTGCAGCGGCCTGTGCTGCCTCCTGTCCCTGCCCCTGAACCGCACCACTAGCACCAGTGGAATCCCCCCTCCAGACCCCGTGTGTGTCCCTTCCACGGCCTCCTCCTCAACAAAACCCCCCACCAACCTGGATGACTCTGTGCCATCTTCCTCCATCAGACCCTGTGGGGTCTCAGCTGCCCCTTCTGCTGCCGAGGAGTCCACTTCTGACCTCAGTCTCTTGGACCTACCCTCGCAGCTGCGGCCATGGACACAGCACCAGACTCCTCACTCTCCGATGAGATGACAACATGGGAGGGGAGCCATGCCTTGCGTATCCGGCTGGCGGTGCGATCCCTGCCACTTTGCTCCACAGCACCGTCTCCGCCCTCTTCATCAGTTGACGCTGCAGACAGGGAGAGATAGAAAACAGGCATCAGGGCACTGTACAATGGTCTGATACACACATGACGGTTGTACATGAGTGGCAGTGTCAAACTTCAGACACTCCCCAACACATGTCATTTCAACTCACACACATGAGCAAATCAACAGAAATGTTGCACCAGGCAGCACCATCCATACATAAACAACAGCATGAGCAGCCGAAGGTGAACCTGACGTCACATGCAACACGGGGAGTGCAGACACATGCACACATGCCACCAGACATACATGCATCTGTACATCTCCACCACCTGTCGCAGTGATAACATCGCCATCTATGTCACATCTGGCAATCAGCCTCCTACATGTCAGTCTTGCATGCATCCATGGTGTATCACAGTTGCACACTTGTCAAATACACACACATGCACATGTACATAGTGCAGATACATTCAGGTGGAACCAGCATCCATGTGTGACACCACAACCATGCCACAGTACATACACAGAAATTTAAAAATGTGTGCACCCACACCTGCATTTGGCCAGCATGCTTACCAACACATACACCATCGATGTGTCTCACACATGAGAGAACTCACATGCGGCAGGCTCATGTCCCTGTACATACACATCCATACATGGCCCTACAAAGACATATGTGCAACCTGCACACTCCTGCCACACCTCTACATGCACAGCGTCCAATCAGTACGCATGTACACTTACCGCTCGACTCCAGACGGGTCTGCCTCTCAAGGACCTGGAGGTGGAGCGCTGGGCATATACGTTCCAGGACCCTCATCTGGTTGTTGTTTAGGCTAACCCGGCACCCCTCAGCATCCGTTGCCTTCAAGAGGCGCCGGGCCTTGTTGAGGGTCCTGGACCTGAAGTCCTCCCAGTGCTTCTGGACATGATGAATGTCGCGGACTGCCACCCCCTCCACATTGATGGCAGCCACGATGTCCATCCAGATCCTCTTCCGTCCTTCATTGTCGGCACGTGAACTTCCAAAGAGGGCATCATACCACCCCAGGACTTGCTCCACCGGGATACCAACTTCATTGGCACTGAAGCTGGTAGCCCTCTGCCTCTCTGGCTGGGGGTTGCCAGTGGTGCCAGATGGTGTTGTGTCCGACATGGCAAACCCAGAGGCAGGTGTGGGTGGGCAACTGGGTTCTGGGGCTGGGCTGTGGAGCGATGGAATACCAGTCGGGAGTCTTCTGTTCCAACAGGGGTGGTCTCAGCAACTGCACCTCTGCAGATGGCTGACATGCAGGCACCAAACAACATGGCACGTGGGCAGCAGGCAGGCAGGCAGCAGCAGATGGCAGGTGGGAGCATGCTTGGGGCTCTGTGGGGCAGGAAATGGCCTTCCGGGCAGTAGCGTGGTCTTCTGTGTGTTGTTGCGTGGCCGGCTTGGTACGGAGTGATTTGGCACATGAAAAAACTGCACGTCTGCTTGTAATTTGAGGAAAGGCCCTTAGCGCGTAAGCGCGTCTGTGACGTGACGCACAAGGGCGTTTCCCTCAACACGGGTGCATGTTGATTGCGTGTAATTGGAGGAAAGGCCCTTAGCGTGTACGCACGTAAGTGATGTTGCACGTGTGGGCTGGGTTAAAAGGCACGCGTAGGACGCCATTTTCTTGTACATGCTTTTTAGTGGAGAGCGAACGGGTGATTCTTGTACTTCTTGTCGGTTCACACGCAATTACTTCACAACGGTTCCAGTTCGTACTCCCTGTATACTCAGACAGCGTTCAATTCTTCTTGTGGAGGGGGTGTTGCCAACGCACACACGTGCGTCTTTTTCACGTTCTTTTTCCAGGCAGACAGTGAGTCGCGCATGTATTTTTCAACTGTGGTTGCCCCCGTGTCTCACGCACCCATTCAGAGGTCATTGTAGGCTGCGTGTACCAAGCGTACACTTATTTTTGTGTTTCTGGGTGCCACAGCGTAGTGCAGGTTCTTTATTCCACGCACGTGGTCTACCAGGGGTCGCATGCATGTTAAATTTTGTTTTCGGGGTGCCTGTGCGTTGCATGACCCATCATCTTCCCCCAGAGGTCACAGACAGCCTTGCTAGAGCATCAGGGTACATATTCCATCTAGTACCCTATTTATTTTATTTTATTTTATTTTATATTTATATTGTGCCGGTAGCTTGCAAGCCTCGGGCGCAGAAACAGGGACGCGGAGATGGACAAAAACAGTGACTGACGAAGTAAGACCGAACAACCATGTAAAATTACTCAGGGGCTAGAAATGGCCTGCAGAAATTAGTTTATTTGAAGATATGGGTTTTCACCAGTTTGCGGAAACGAATGTAGTTAGTTCATAGTCTTATATGGTTCGGAAGACTGTTCCAAAGACCAGCTGCGAGGGTGGGGAAAGATCTGCCAAGGCAACTTTTGAGTTTATGTGGGGCCACTGAGATTTTACCCAAGTGGGACGATCTCAGTGTTCTACAGGGAACATATGGTTGAATCCTATTTTTTAGGTAGGCCGGGGCTTTTACGAAAATACCTCTGTGCACAATGGTTAAGGTCTTAAAATGTACCCTGTCTTCGATTTTCAGCCAGTGAAGCTCCCTTCTGGAGTCGCTGATGTGTTCTGATCTAGTTTTGTGCGTGATGATTCTTACTGCATTGTTTTGGACAACTTGGTAGCTTTGCCAACAATGCTTGGAGGGGCGCAGAACTAGGGCGTTACCATAGTCAAGGCGCGACATGATGATAGCTCTTGCTATGGTAGCGCAGTTGCCATCTGAGATATAAGGCCTGATAGATTTTATTAGTCTGAGATGGTAGGCACAGTTTTTTTTTGATGTATTGTACTTGGGTTCAGCCCCAATGGATTCTTCTAGCATCTTACCCAGGGTTTTGACCTTGCTCAAGACCGGTATAGGTGTGTCTTTGATTTGGAAGGACATGTAGGTGGAGTAAAGTTTAGCTCTAGCTGAAGATGTTTTCTTTCCGTTGAGGCACATCCAATTGGCACATCCTACCCTTTTCACCCCAATTGCCCAGGACAATTGTTTACTCCCATTCACACAACAACTTCAGTGCTATGGTTGGGAGGCGACCAAGCAGTAAGGGAGGCAAAGGTGGCTGACCTCAAAGAGGTGGGCACGGTAGGGGACGTGGCCAGGATGTGCAGGGTGGCCCAAGAGGCCAGTGTGTGGAGGACCAATCAGAGACACCTATGCCCCCCCGCCCCAAATGGGTCAGGGAGATGTAGCTGACACCATCCCAGCTCAGGCCTTGTTAACCTGGCCCATATTGTCAACCGAACCAGCACAGGATGACTCCCAGGCTGACTTCCGTGTCACAAAGTCGAAGCCACGTGTGGCGGTGAAAGTTGCTGTCACCAGGCCACGTGGATCTGGGCAGCAATGTCATCTGCTGCACCAAGTAGCCAGGGTGAGGAGGCTGCAGGGGCAGCTGCAGCTCAATCCACCCCAGCTCAGAGTCTCCCAGCTGGAACAGTGTTGGTCCAAGTCCATCACACTGAGGTTGGTCCTGCCAACATCACCCAGCAGCCAATGCCTGCAGTGAGACCTTTAGTCATTGTGCCTTTGACTACTTCCAGTGCCCAGTCCACCTGCGCTTCTGCCCCTACCAACCAGAGCGGCGTAAGCCACTCAGGGTCCGCACCACCTTCCAAGAGGAAGAAGGGTGCTCTTGCGGTATAGGCTGGGACCCCAGATGCGGCTACCCACTCCGTCACATCAAGGAAGCCTAGTTTCAATGATGCAGAACTAGATGAACTTGTGGGCTACGTGTTGGCCCATGGCCGCGAAATGGTGGTGACTGCAGGGTGCAAGACTACGACTGCTCAACGTAGGGCCCACTGGCAGACCATTACGGACCACATTAGTTCCCTTGGATTTGTGAAGTGCACAGCTGATGATTGCTCTAAGTGGTGGAATGACCTGAAACGCAGAGCAAAGAACAAGCTGGCTTCCAATGCTGTGATATGATATGATACCCAGAGGTTTCTAAGCGCGGACTCGGGGATCAAACCTGTGTTGTTCCACGTCGTCTTGCTTCCAAGGCGAGCACGTTGCCGCTGAGCTATCCTCCCGATGCCTCTACTCTGGTGACTGGCGGCGGGTCTCCACCAGAGGAGGAACAACTCACTGAACATGAGTCTATCTCTGGAGCATTCATCCTAGAGGATTAGATACAAGGTGTGGGAGACCTACCAGATCTTGAAGCAATGTCCGGTGAGTGACCATGCATGTGTGTGCAATCCATGTGTATGTTGCTTGGGTGATGTGTTTTGATTGAGTGCCAGGTGCGGCTGTGTAGTCATGACTGCTATGGGTCACCCATGTAGTCCCTCCAAACCATTCCCCAGCCTTGTGTTTCCGTTTCACAGTATCCCTTCTGAACGCAGTTGACAATTTGCACATGATTACTGCACTTGCTCTTCAACTGTCCTCTTGCCACAACATTGTTCATACTGTTTTCCTGTTCATTCTGCCTGATTGACGAAATCATTAGCATTTTTATCACACATCTTTGTGGCCTACTGTCCCAAATGTGACATACTTCAGTCATAGATTACACCGCACAATGGCCCACATTTCTTAACTTATTATGGGAATGATTTGAACAATCAGGCTGATTGAGTAATCTGCACACAATCATTTTGGTGCCCTGTTTGAATGTTGAACATGACAATTGTATTCTGTAATGTCGAAGTGACCAACCATTGATGTATCGATGTGCCTGCCATCACTGCATCAGTGAACACTTCCTTTGTTGCAGTGTGTGGCACATGCGTGTTTTGTCACACTTTTTTCCATGTTTAATTTCATGATGTCCATCTCACATGGATGGGTGACATTACTGATTTGCTACCATCTGGGTGTCATTGTCAAATCTGCCATGGCTATGCTACGTGACATCTGTGTGCTGGCATGTGTCATGTATGTGGATTGTCCATGCCACTCACAGGCTAATGTGTGATGCCAGTGTTATCCAGCATGCAGCACATGTGTTGGTTTTCCATCTTGGAGTCATCAGTGTCTGCTTTTTGCCTCCCCTTCCAACTCATTGACAGTGCATGCATGCCAGAGTTATTGTCATGTGTGACATGTGTCATTTGTGTACTAGCTGTCTGCCTCGTCATGCCTATGTGTGTGTGCTATGGTGCTCATGCCTGTTTTCATTAGTTATCTTTCATGTTTTTGCAGGTGATGAGGCACTTGATGCTGTTGAGGAGGAGGAGATCGTGCAGAGCCAGGAGTACTCACAGCACCAGTGGAGGACGTGGGGTGGTTGTGGGTGAAAACCCAATCCTCCTACAGACCATACTGTCCACAGGTGTCTCTGGGTACACCTCCGGAGACCTCTATGAATCAGGTGCCGAATCGGACATTGAGACATATGTCCCGTCGTAGGTGAGTGTTTCTGGCAGGGATGCTGTTCTGTCCAACCCACCTGCACTAGAGGTAGACCCCTCTATGGCGATTTCAGTGTTGGAAAGTCTGCCTGTGGCGGTTACGGATGCAGGGTCACACTCCACAATATTTGCTCCTGTTCCTGGGCCAGCAGATCAAAGGAGGTATGCAGTCCTGCAGCCTCAGGCAGTGCCAGCACAGCAAGGTGCACATCACCTTGCCCCAAACAGGTGTGGTGCCCGCAAACGTGGTGGCCGTGCAAACCAGGCAATACTGTGTGGGAGAACTCCATCTACACTATAGCAGTACAACAGGGGGCGTTGTGTGAAATGATGGCTCAGGCAATGGATAGGGTGGCCACTTCCATTCTCCCCCCTGAAAGGCAAATGGCGCTCCAGCAGCAGGCAACAGAGTCCATTTGCCACTCACACAGGGAGGACATGTTGGCGTCTGACAGGGAGCGACGTGCTGGACTGGCTACTCTGTGCACAGCCATATCTGTAGAGTCAAAGGCCCACAGGGAAGCCCTGAGGTTGGAACACAGCTCCCTCAGAGATAGTCTGTGTGAACTTGAGGTGTCCCGGAGTACAAGGGCAGAACAGCAGCTGGAGCAGCTGACACGCACACTCTCAGCTGAGCTCCAGGCAACACGTCAGGAGATCCGGGCATCACGAAAGGCCATGCAGGCAGAAATGTGTGCTACCCGTGAGGTGCTGCATGGGGATCTCGTACCATCATCCTGCAGAACCAAACCTTTCAGACCCGCATGCTTGCTGCCATGGAGGAGCATGCCAGGGATTTGCGTGGTCTGCCTCCCATATCACGTCCACCTTCTAATGGGCCACCAGAGGGTGATGACAGGGGACGGGAGGACTCAAACTTTGGGTCCTCTTCCTTTGTTCTTAGCGACGGCAGTTCTCCCACTGTAGCGTAGCTGTGCAGGCCACGAGCGCATGTGGGTGTTGGGGTGAACCCTGTACCTCATCCCTCCTGGGTGGCCTCCCCCCTGGCCCACACATGGCCTTATTTATTTATTTATTTATTTATTTATTTATTTTACAGTGTGTTCCTTTGTGTGGCTCCCGTAGGCATCCACTGTGTATTCCAGCTGGGCACATGCAGGCATGTCCTGTGTTTGGGTTAGAAACTTGGGTTCCTGACACACACACCCCTCCTTCTTCCCCTTTCCATCGGCTTGCAAAGGGTGTGACCAAGTGACAGTAACTTACACAGTGACTTTGGGCACCCATAAGTTGTGTGGACACTCTGTAGTCAAAACTGTGTATACATCCCAAGTGGGTATTGTTGTAGAAATCTCCACTGCATGGTGGATTTATGTATGGTTCTACATCCATGACTTTTTCCTTATATACATGTACCTTCTTCATGTCTTAACAAGCCAGTCTACTTTGCAGATGCAGTTCATGTTGTATGCAGTACACTCAAACATTTGCCTACCAGCAACATTCTGCAGTTGGAAGGGGTCGATGTACTGCCTTAGTCAGGTTGTGACACTTGCTCTACTTTAATTTTTTATTCTCATATATTGCCATTGTTTGATCATGTACTGATGTTTTCTCTTGCTGGTAAGTATTTGTTCATGTGTGTTGTTTTTTTATTCATTATTGAGAGCAAATTGTCATATGTTGTGCATTCATTTGGTTGCTTTCACATTGCATGCCATGCCGTGGTGTGTTGGGTAGGTGAGATGGGGAGGGGTTGGGTGACATGCCACTATTTTGATGTGGTATTTTCCAAGGGGGTAGTCCTTCGTGCTGCATGAATGTGTGCCTGTTTCTGACACAGAATTGGGTGGCTTTGAGTAGCTAGGAATGCACACAATGTAGCACTTCCAGGTGAACAATCTCAGGCTGGTATGGTTGTGACAGTTGACTGTCCCTTTTGTCATCATCATTGATTGTGAGCTGGTATGTGCCAGGCCTGTGTGCACTCTGCAGGGGTGGGATTTTAGGTGAAGTAATTTGCCATAAGCTGGGTACGGGCTGCCTCACCATGTGCCCTTTCAACTCCCATGCGCAGTGGCCATTCATGTGGTTGGGGATGTGGGAGCACCACCATGTCTACCGGCACGCCCCACCGGGTTGCAACATTGTGCATGACACATGCTGCCACTATGATCCTGCACACTACTGGGGGCACATATAGCAGCTGCCCACCAGAGTGGTCAAGGGAGAGAAAGCGTGACTTGAGCACTCCGAATGTGCACTCCACTATGCCCCGGGTTGCAATATGGGCTGTGTTGTATCTTACCTCGGGTGGTGTGGTGGGGTTCCGAATTGGCGTCATCATGTAGGTGCTCAGAGGGTAGGCACTGTCCCCTGGGGAGGTGATAATGGTTGTCATTGGTGGGGTTTTCATATTTCTCAGTCTCTGACATGCATGCATGTGCAGAGGCATTTATACTCACCAATTAGCCATGTGTTGCCATGCCGCCCAGCTTCCAGGTCCCGGTTTAGGGGTGACATTCTGAATATGAAACTATCATGGCTGGACCCTGGATAGTTGGCATATACTGAGGTGATGATTCCCTTGGCATCACATACAACCTGCACATTGATGGAATGTCACTGCTTGCAGTTTCGATAGATATGCTCAGTGGCCCTGGGAGGACATAGAGCCACATGAGTGCAATCAATGGCACCTAGCACTTTGGGGAAGTGTCCCACCCCGTAACATTGCTGGACAACAGCCTGCCTTTCTGCAGGTGTTCTGGGCATGTATATGTGCCTGCAGACTGAGGGGAATGCAGTCATGATGGCCAACACCTGGTGTAGGCAGCGTGACTGCGTGGCCTGTGACACCCCCCCACTATGGCACTTGTCCGCTGAAATGAACCAGTAGCCAAGAAGTGCAGTACATTGAGCACCTTTTCCAAGGGGCTCAGTGCTTGGGAGCACAGGGTGGGTGATGTGAGGTCATCCTCCCACTCCCTGACCAGTTCTAGGATTATGTGTGGTGGAAACCTGTACCTCCCATACACGTGGTCATCAGGCATCCCAAAAAGCTGGTCCTGGGTAAAAATGCGGGGCCTGGCTATCCTCCTCCTCCTGCGGTGTCCCACGACCACTGCTGCGAAATACAGTATAATCATCATAGCGTCTGAGCTTGTTTGTTGTTTGCCTGCACGGGCCCGCTTGCGCCTGCTTCCTGCTGGCGTACGTATATTCTGGATTAGCGCATCTTTTTTGGCGCACGGCTTTCCCCTGTTCGATTCCATGAATATGTGTTGTTAGTGTACGTGTGGGCGTTGCAAGCATTTACCTCCTGTACTTCCCCCGTAACGCCCACATTTTCATGCGTTGTTCCACATTCCGCGTGTTCCCCCCGTGTTCCGCCCACTTTTCTTGTGTGCGCTAGTGCGCTTTCCCTGTGCGCGTAGGGCATGCCGTTTAGTGACGTGTGCGCCCACGGATTTGGCGCACATACCAGGTTTTACTAGCGCAGCGCATTCCATGAATCAATGAACGGCTGCATGCGCGGTTTTGGCACGCGTGCGCTGCGATTTTCACGCTTGCGCTCCCCTTTTCGGCGCACATTTATTCCATGAATTACCCTGTATATGTTTTATAAACTGTGAGTGGCCCCTAAGTGAATTATTGTAAGAACATTTTTGAAGTATAAGTCTACAAATATAGTACTTTTTTATTTCTTTGTTCCTAACTATTACTGTCTAATATATATCACTAAAGAAAAAAAGAGTGAGCCAGACATGTGATGTCATCAGTGATGTCATCAATGACATTTGTGATGTCATCTTTGATGTCCAGGGTGTTAGTCTTAGCTGTGCACGGTGGTGGCGCGAGTTATGGTTGCTTAGCTGACCATAACTGGCGAATTTCAGGGGGTTTTCGGTTTTACTTGGAACCATAACGTCCCTTTAACAAAGTTTTTTTTAACTGAATTTCATAGGTTTTTAGGAGCGCAACTTAACCATAACGTCCCTTCAACAAGGTTTTTTCAGTGAATTTCAAAGGTTTTTATTAGTGCAATTTAACCATAATGTCTACGAACATCTGACTTTATTGCAGACCTTCCATAGAGTGCCACATGACCATATACTGGCGCGCAGCATGATGACGTGTCCGAGAACCCGTACACACTTCACAATAAAATCTGTGCTTCCTGACATTTCTATTGATCTTAGAACTTTCAACTTCAAAATGTCCCTTGCACAGCTCCAACACCTATTCCGACTCATGCATTAACAACCTAGTACACAGTACAAACTTTTACCAAAACTGCTATTTATCTTAAAACGGCATCAGCTAAGGCCATCCCTCCTCCCCAAGAGACACCACCACTGTTGTAATCAATGAGCATGAGAAACACTGCCCCTACCTTAGAAATAACACACGCACAACATTTTCCCCTCTCCACCTGCCACTCCGTATTAGTGTTAGGTGCCTCTTCCTCGTTTCCTTCCTCAACTTTCGTTCTAAGCTCTCCTGCCAAAAAAATGCACCCAAAAACAAAATAACGTTCCTTTAGGAACCACCTTTCACAGTTAAAAAATAGAACTAAAAAAAAAAGTATAGACTCCATCTACTTTGTATTTCTCAGTAAACTACCTAGACGCAATAATATTGTGGTGGTCATGCGCCGTTCCAGGGACTGGAACGGTGGATAATGGCCCATCAGGCCAAGTTATCAGCCCAAGCAAAGCGAGGGTGGATAACGAGGTCTCTGGACCATTACCCGTCATTTCAGCCCCTGAAATGGGGGATGAAGGCCATTAGCAGCCTAGGTTTCCAAAGCGGTAACCCGTGCTACTACTAAAAAAGAGGATTTTTCGTCCAATACCGGACAGCCTTTGGTGTCCCGGTTTAGGAAGGAAAATCCTTTTCCAAGATGGCCACCATGGAAATGAAAAGCGGTGGTTTCCTACAGGGCCCCTCTTCGCTTTCCATGGCATCCTGTAGAAGGCAAAAAGAACACCCTACGACCATATTAACATGAGCACATTTTTCTTCCCTTTCAAATCTATCCTAATTGCGAATAACTTTACCACAAAGCCATTCCGAGGTGGACATGACCACTTTAATCCTATGTTTTGTCCCTTCTGGTCATGGCCAGTAGCCACGTTGTCCGGATCATGACCCTATACCATGACCCCGACATTCTGGCCACTGCCCATGGCTACAGCCTACCCCTCAGGCACTAAAGTTATATCGCTATTTTTTTTAGAAAACACAGCCACATTTGCAAAACCATGCTTTTTGATCCTTGCCAAGAGCCTTACGCAAATTTTCCTGGAAATCCAACCAAGTTTAATTTTTTCAAAACTGTCAAATGAATGCACAAATCATTCGTCATATAGCCTGTGCACAAAATCCCAACAAACTTTGTAAATTTATTCGAACACACATCAGAAATATTCCACCCATCATCATCACCCCTCACTTCCCCAAACACTATTTCATAAGTTTCACAAGTGCAATGCTCAGAAAATATTATTGTCCCGAGGGTTCGACCATGTATTTTTGTACATATGTTGATCTATCGCAAACATTTCCAAATCACCTTACCTCATTTTTCCTCTTTCAGAAACATACGAAATGTGGCAGCAAGGCGCATCCATCTTGTGATATTCTTATCCATTGTTGCATCTGCCTAAGGTAAACTGCCCTGACATCACTAAATCATATGCCCAGCCCCTAACCCTCACATAACCAACCCTCGTGATATTCAAGACCTTTCTCGCTGACGTTTCTCTTCAGCGTAGCCAAATGCGCCCATAATCACCTATGTGACGTGAAGCAGAACCCGAAAATCAACACACATCGACTAACAACATAGCACGTCACAATTCGAAACATTGAAACTGTCGTTAAAAGAAAAAAATAACACTGTACAATTTGTGAAGTACTTTTATTTCACAATAAACTCTCTGAGAACATCCGACTATTCCCATATTCAATCAAATTGCAAAATTGTTTCTTTACTCATGATCGAAAATGTTAATTGTGAGGCACACGTTGTTCTTTTTCCATACACAAAGTGTTTTCAATAAAGGAAACGCTTGGGACGCACAGTGAATTCCAGGGCATCTGCATCAACTTGGGCCTAGACCACCATAAAAGATGTTATGTTACTCCTAATCGCTAGTGCAGCGTACGGGCACATGGGCCCTGGGCGATCGTCCCAAAAAACAGCGACGGTGATCCAGCCGTCGACGACTACGTTCACCTGGCGAATAAAGAAGCCATCAGTTGGCATCTGGAATGCATGGAAATCGCAGTAAGGCAGCATGTAGCTATTTGGAAAACATAACAGAAAATATGTATCAATACCCAACCTTTATTACAATATATCTATTGATTTCTTAATTCAGCAAAGAGTTTAAACTAACGATTAGCACACACATCAAACAATCTCAAAAAAGACAAAAAGAACGTGGAAACTGATACACAATTCGATATGGTCATACATAACATTTTAAAGAAATATTAGCATTGAACCTGGGTGAATCTAGTGATAGTCTACATACACCTAGATTCTGCACTCCCCATAACTACATAAAAAAGACAACCATGCAGAAAGATACTTTCTGAGTTACATTGCCAAATTAATCTTCAAATAATAATACGTTAAAGGTCGTTCCGGTGTGCAGTCGTCAAAAGCAAACTTATATGATATTCACCGTCTCCATTCTCTTTGCGTAACTCAGACCGTAATGCTCAATGCGCTTGCACCAAAGAATCTTCATCAACTGATTTTACATGTTCCTTACACACTTTTGGAATGCATAACCTTATCAAATGTTCATTATTACAAACCTCATCTCACTGCATTCCTTACGGAATATTCCCTTTCTCTCAAGGTCAAAAAACAATTGACCCTTATAGTTTCTGTCCCATGCGTGGGCTTCCTTAGCTCACAACCAAAAAATCAAAGCTGGTGACCTTCACTCAGAATCTAAATACATTCTCACTTTGCAACAACATGGCTCAACGCATTCATGAGAACTCGTACTCGCATACACATGCAGTGCCGCTGTTTCCATCAAACACTTCAGGTGTCTGCCTCAGATGCCAAACTCTAGGGGGCGCCAGTCTGACTCCAATATTATTTTAAATACATCGTAACACAGACACATTGGTCCTTCGCCTTCGTGAAAAAGAAACACCACTTTTTTGCTTCTTGCTGCCGCATCCCATCCCATCCTCATCAACCCTCACCTTCCGAGACAGTATTTGATAAGTTTAACAAGTGCAATGTGGTGGCTCAACGCATTCATGAGAACTCGTACTCGCATACAGTGCAGTGCCACTGTTTCCATCAAACACTGCAGGTGGCTGCTTCAGATGCCAAACTCTCGGGGGTGCTAGTCTGACACCAATATTATTTTAAATACATTGTAACACAGACACATTAGTCCTTCGCCTGTACTTTATGCACATTATATTGAGGAACACCTCCAAATGTACCCTATGACTTTAGTACCAAAAAAACACCACTTTTTTGCTTCTTGCTGCCACATCCCATCCCATCCTCATCAACCCTCACATTCCGAGACAGTATTTGATAAGTTTCACAAGTGCAATGTTGAGTTTTCTTATATGTTTTTGCGGCGCAGACATCAAAACATGGATCAAAGATGGCGAGCACATTGGAATAATCTGACGCACTTCACGCTCTTGACCATCCAACGAGCGAACGCGTCACATGTCCACAGACATGACGCGCCGGATTAGCCAATCGTTATCTTGTCCGCAGAGCGAACAGGGAAGTGTGTCCGCAGAGCGGACATAGATATCACTAATTTTTTGAGACCCACATTTTGATTGTTTAAAAAAAAATACTGGAAGGATTTTCACTAAATTTACAAAAGCACGCTTTTGAGACCAAACCGCTGCTCCTGCCGCAAATTTGGTGAAAATCCGTCCAGCGGTTTGATCTGTAGCCGTGCGCACATTTTTTTCCCCATTCAGTCTATGGGGAAAAAAGAAATTTTGGGACCCCCCTATAACTTTGCCCCCCCTGGACCAAACTTCACCAAACTTAGCAAAAGAATTCAGAATGGGCCATATACTTTTTTTGCAAAGTTAGGTGAGGCTTGGTCCAGGGAAAGCGCAGTTATAAGCCACCCAAAAAGTGCTCTTCCTATGGGATTAGCAACTTAACCAGAACTACACGGCCACTACCGTGGACATGTAATATAGATACAGCGAAACAAACCTTGGTTAAGGGACAGTTATGGTGGGAAATGTAATGCAGCAAAACCCCTGAAATTCAGCATGAGCAAGTCCACCTTAACTATGTGACCCCTTTTGTGCAGCATATAACCACAATGATGACACGATAGATCAATTTTGATCACTTTACCTTTCTCCTAAGTAAAGTATTTTCACTTAATTTTAAGTGTTTTGTTATCTATCAGGTCCCACTAGCCATGGCCTTCCGCCCTGGATCTTGTATCTGTTCCATCAATAGGTTTCCCTGGGGCCAAAATTAGGGGCCCATTAGTCATGGCATTCATCCGTGGCTACTGAGCATGTTGCAAACTACACTTCTTAAAAGTGCCCTCTAGCCATGGCCTTTGGTCATGGCCAATGGTCTCTTGTTTCTGCCATGCCCACTTTACATCTTGCATCAACAGTTTTCATTAGGGCCCACTAGCCATGGCCTTCGTCCATGGCCATTGGGCTCGAGTTTCTGCCTTGACCACTGTACATGTTGCACCAATCGGTTTATTTGGGGTCCACTAGCCATCCCCACTGTCAATGGCCTTCTGCAGGGGCCACTGTCCATGTCGCACCAATACTGTTCTTTACAGCCCACTAGCCATGGCCTTTGGCTGTGGCCACTGAACGTGTTGCACCAATCACTTTCTTTGGGGTCCACTAGCCATGGCTTTCGGCCGTGGCAACTGTACATTTTGCAGCAATAGGTTTCTTTGGGGCCCTGTAGATCTCATTTGTGATGTCATGCACAATGTCATTATTGATGTACCCAGTGCTGTCATCAGTGTTGTCAACTGTGGTGTCATTATTGTGGTCATACACTGCATAACATGGAGTGCATAGTTAAGGTGGAATTGCTTGTGCTGAATTTCAGGAGTTTTGTTTACTTAAATCTGATCAACCTAACCAAGGTTTTTCTCACTGAATTTCAAGGGTTTTTCGTTATACTATAGTTTCTTTGTGGTCCATTAGCCATGGCCTTTGGCTGTGTTGCCCCAATAGATTTCTTCGGGTCCCATTAGCCATGGCCTTTGCCCATGGCTAGTCCCTATGGCCTTCAGCCGTGGACACTCTACATGTTGCTCCAATCGGTCTCTTAAAGGGGCCCACTAGCCATGTCCTTCATCCTTCAGCTATGGCCATGTCACTAGGTTTCTTTTGGGCTCACCAGCCATGACCTTCAGCCATGAGCTCTTTCCCTCGTCCTAATAGCTTTTTTCCACTTTTTGTTTTCACATAACCACGGAATAACCACAGTTATCTCTCGCATCAAGGGGTTAAACATGGTGGCTTTTCATTTCTTAAAAGCCTATCTGCTGAAATGCACAATGGGAGATATAGCTATAATTATGGGAGAAGGGGGCACCCCTTCCATGGCAAATATTTTAAAAACTACTAGACAAAATTACTCCAGAGCCCACCTAGAAAACAAGTCATTGTATGTATATGTATTCTATGTTCTATGTAAAGCACTTAGTTGTAAACAGTATATAAATGATGCACTGTTAGTAAGATGATCATCACCTATGCTCAATTTAATTTTTTGTGTGCATTAAATCTGATCACCTTAACTAACGTTTTTTCAATTAATATATATATTGTCACTCAATTAATCATAACTATTTTGACAAGAAATGGGTGCTTGACACCCAGGGTGCTGTCTTTAGATGATGCCTTTGTCATCACATGAATATATGGTCCAATACAGATCATAGGTGTGTGAGGGTATGTTCCTGTGCTAAATTTTATGGTTCCAGTTGAATATGAAACACACTCTTTTTGAAGTGAGACATAGATTGACATAACTAACAATATGTGATTTAAATATTAATTACTTAATGCTTGTAATTCCAGATATATAGACATTCGGTTTGGTGCTGTGTCTTTATTTGGAACTATTGTTTTGAAAATTACAGATTGTGAAGTAATAAACATAATTGAGAAGGATTATTTGTGAATATTGATCATGGATTATCAAGAATTGACTGATATTTATGATCAAATATCCAGTGTAAATATTTCTCAAGCAGTATCAAGTAATGTAGAAATTACTCAGGATCATGTACTATCCAGATACTTTGTTCATGGACAGTGTCTGGCACAGAATTTGGAATCATGAGTTTCATGATTCCAAATTCTGTGCCAGCCACTGTCCATGAACAAAGTATCTGGATAGTACATGATCCTGAGTAATTTCTACATTACTTGATATCATGAAAGAACAAAATGGTGGATAGGCTCTACAAGGTAGGAATAGGAATATGGGAAGCACATTAGACCCGTCATTACAGCATTTATATGTGACCTCTGCCAAAAAAGATGAAAGATGATGCTGTCCAACCTTTAAGCAGACCTTTTCTTTCACATCAAGTTGTTAGAATACAGACTACCGGAATAGGATACCAACATTAATGGATATAAGAAATCTTTCCAACAGACATAGGGAGAGCTAATAAATATGCAGAAAATTACCCTTCAGAGATTGCAAGAAATGAATGGTTTGCAAGACACAATGGAAGTTGGGTAGACCTCGATAATTGTAGCAACGAATCATATAAGAGATGCAAAATGAAAAAGAAATACACTAAGATGCAAAAGAAAAACACAAGTGTTCTACCATCATGGAGACATATCATCAGTGTTTACAGACTCAGCATTACCGAATTTCATATAATATGACCTACAGGACTCTCAACAGATTCTCAACACTTGTTGTCATGATTTGTACAACCCTGAAAGTGTTTGGTGAAATCAAATTGCAGGTTAAACTCAAATAGGGTTCTGTATCCCTCCCAATGATTGATGGCTCAGTCAGAAAGCTCAGTTGTTGGCCAAACCTTGGACTTATTCATTAGGTTTAATCAGTCAATAAATGACCTCTCGTACTAATGTACCTAGTTTCTATAGCCAATTAGAGATCTTAAAATCTTCTGAAGGATGTTTGAAATACTATAAAACACACTGATCTCTTCCACTTCCTTTGTGGTTGATGGGTGTTTTTGAGAATGATGAGCAGTTGTAGGGAGTGTCTAATTAAATAGGTATGCATTTGTGTGTAGTTAGTTGATCTTAGAAGTGTTTTTAATGATGATTTGTAAATCCTCTTGTTTGCTTGGAGTTTGAACAGTTTTTTGTACGTATCCACATTCCACATATGCTTTACCCAATAAAACATATAAAGCCAAATATACATTACTGTCACTGATCATACCCCCTCAAAATACACAGAAAACTGTGTATTACCATTTTCCAACTTCCCCTTGTGTGTTTGTAATTGTCGTCAACTCATCACCCGATTTGCTTTTGTGTTGGTTTGTCATTCTTGCAAGTCAGCGTTTGTGTCTTTAGCTATGACTTCTTTCTTGGGTTCTTTCATGTTATTTGGGAGTCTCTAATTTTTGTGTATGTTTCAGTGAGTCCAGTCACACTCCAGCATACAGTGTGAGAGGACCGTTCTACTTGTGATCTGCCTGTGGAGCATAATTCAACTCTGTCCCTTTAATTGCAAGGACTGTCTATAAAGACTCTTTTTTGGCGCATAGCGCCATGCGTGAGTCCTTGGTTGAGTTCAGTCACACTCCAGTCTGACTCCAGGAGGACACATGGAGGATGAACCCCCACGTGAACCAGCAACTCAATCAAACACCCAGGTGAAGCAGTGCCTCATTCTCCGACCCAACCCGCATGGTGAAAAAAGCCAGCGCAACTTGCTTTCATCTCCACCGGCGACCCAAAGAACAAGTGGGAGCGGCCAATGGCGCTCGGTAAGTGAGACATCCTTGGGGAGATTGGCGGCGCACCGTGTGAATGCTGAGCGCAGGTTGGAGGAGGGAAACGAGTGCCTCGAGCCAAGCGAGATACCTGTGGTGTTTGGCAGTAAGGAAAGCAAAGAAAGAAGGGAAAACAGCAAACCTGACTGTCTCGATATAACAGATGCTGAGTTAAATCGGCTCTTTTATCGACACACAGGGTGAAGTACCGCTTCTGCCAACAATGACTACGAGTTTTGGTGAAAAGAGGTCTGTAAAATATAATATGAACATGAAAATGGAGAACGTAAACATGGTAAATGCGAATGCCGGTATGCATTCTGGCAAACACATGGACACCATGCAAAGCTCAATACAGTTTTGCAACCTAAGCAATTAGATGAGCCCCTACTGCTGCAATTACCAGCAGCCCCTAATGAGGAGAGGGGCATCGTGGAGAATTGAGGCATTGCTGCAACTATACGCGGTGTGTGGGAAGATACACCCATGCTAACAGAGCTGAAGCAGCCTGATACTTGGCAAAACAAACACTGGGAAGAAATACCCATACAAAACGAAGTCTTGCCAGATTTTTCAGATGAACCGGTAACTTCCAAGCACCTAGTTAACAACTTTGAGGATGTCAGTGCAACCCATCACGATGAACAAGAGAGGGGCCCAAGGTCACCACATCAAACAACCAATTTCCTGCAGCCTATAATGACTGCAATAACTCAGATGCATCAGGGAAGGTTAATGACGAAAGGATTCAAAGTTCAGTGGATAAACAGATAGTCAACCAAACATGGCGATCTAAGGGGTCAGGCAATATGTATAGATGTGAAGCCATTGAAAAGATTGCGATGACTGTTGATATAGGACTGACTGAACACGAGCAAGATGATGAGCGAGATGAAGACTGTGAAGATGAGTGTACTTGAAGTGAAAAATCTAGTGGGGTATGAGGACGACTGAGAGATCCTTTGTCGCAAACATCGCTGACACAATGACTCCAGATGCAATACGTGAAGAGTCAGTAGTCATTCAAGAGGAGGATGAAATCTGGACAGCATTGAAGTCGCCATCCTAAGACGATAAAATTAAACGGCCATTACTTACAGACAACGTAGACACTTCAGCGGCCCAAGCGGCAGTGGTGATGCAGAGCACGCAACCTAAAAATCCCCCATGAAACCAAAGTTCAACCCTGCTAATTGGAAAAAGGCGGAATAAAAGAAACGTAAGCTTACACAAAACCTCAATAGCAGATGAAATAATGGAGCATGAAAGGAGCCAAGGTTTCATTAAAAAAATGAAGAACTAAAACAAGCAATGTGAAGAGCATCCCCATCGGAATGACGAGACAGTGAAGGAAGATAAGGAGCCACTGGTAGTTAAGCAAGGAAGCTGTTACACCACTCTACCCAAAGACAGATGCTTGATGGTCGGAAGTCATAATGTGGAGAAACCTCAGAAGACTGGGCCAACCCGCAGGGAGGATCAACAGAGAGGCAGCGGAATTGTCACAAACCTGCACAGGCCCAATGCTACAGTACAACATTGCCCCCGTGACAGGGGTGAAATGAGGAGTCAAGACATCCAAGGGGATTCTATAGATGCAGACAACAACATGCTAGTAAAGGAACTGAATCTGCTGAGAGAATAAGGCAAGAAATACAGATGTCAAGAGATCACAGATATAGTAAATGATCTAGATGAAACAACAGAACCACAAGGAAAAATGCATGTAAACGTGCTGTCTGCAGGTGAGAAAAAAACGAGCCTTGAGGAGACAAACATGTCAATTGAGGCCAGCATGCAGATACACAACAACGTAATGGCAGCTCTGACGATCTCTCCAGCTCCATATACCAAACTATTTGAATCCATTAATGAAAAAGTGAAAGACAACACAACATTGCTTGTGCTACTCCACTCAAAACTGGTCTCTTTAGAAACTTTTGTTATAAAAGTAGAAGAGTGATTAAATCAGGAAGCAGAGACCTCCTCAGCCTAGCAAAGAAGGCTGTGTGATCTAGTAATTGGGGAGCAAGGAGAAAAACAACTTATGACTCAGGCTTTGCTAGAATCATTAAATGGATGAGAAAATCTGCCGAAAGGAAAGATAGAGAGACCAGAGTAGTTGAACCAGGCGAGACAATGAAAAGTAATGTACCCAAGGACCTCTCTGAGCAAGTCAGCAAGTTGCATACCTCAGTACACATAATCACCAGGCCTGTTGAGATGCCACCAAAGTCAATTGTGACAACTCATACGGACCAAAAGGCCAAGAACACAAGATCTGTCCAGCAGCAAAAAAACAAAATATTAACAGCAGCAATGACATCGGCTACTGCCACAAGGTCAGGGCTGCCTAAACAATCAGAATTCCAAGACACCATAGCGACAGGGCCGAGCGATCCAAAGGAACTAAGGAAAAAGGATAGAGTGGAAACGTTGCACCAACAAAGCAATCATTATCCCAAGACATTTCTAAAGCCGTTAGAAACGCAAGTGATGGAAAAAAAAGAAAACTTCAACTATTGGTGACAGCACATACTTAGTATTCAATGTCACGCAAAAACGGATTAAGGATGTGATAGATTTGTTGAGGAGATAGGATGCCAAGAACTCACAAAATATAGCAGGAAGATTGAAAATATAAGACCAAAAAAAACAAAAAACTTCAAATCCTGCCCCAAATCGAAACTGACAGGCTCTAGGGCCTTTTTGCAGAATATCGATATACAAATGAACAAGATCACCAGGCAAATGAAGGCAAATTTAAAGGATGAAAGGAAGGTCACTGCGGCGATAGAATCAGAGTGCCTCCCATACGACCTCCCTCCATTGATGAGACTGAGTTTGAATCTGACGGAGAAGTCAACAAACTGTCACATTATCTAATTGACAATGCATCCCTCTATATTGAAGAGAACAACTCAATAGATGACGAAGAAGGTACTGATTATGACAAAATGGATAGTTTTGTGGACGATCTGAATGAATCAAAAGTAAACATAATGAATGAGGTGACCAGCTATGAGGATGACAAAGAAGAAGAATCAAGTACTGAAGTGCGCTTGATTATAACAATGGAAGACAAACGTAAATGGAAGCAAGTTGAGGTGAAAAATCCATGTACATCTCCTCAGAAAAACCTGCACTCAACTGGAGTTAAATGGAATCCAGCATAACCGGTGAGATGCTGGAGTAAAATTCCTGCAGTCAAGGAAAGCAAGTCTGACAAACGACGTACGGAGTAAAGGAAGCAAAAAATGATGGTTGAAAATATTCTAAATGAAAACAATGAAACAAATTTAAATAGCTAAAATGTGCTAAAGGTTTTACATTGCCTAACACAGCCAAAAGAAATCGACACAGACGACATAGCGATCATCGAATATTTTGATATTTAATATTGCACTTACACTGTGTCCTAACAAAGACAAAACTAGTAAAAGGTGCTGGGAAGCTCAGAAAACGAGGGAATGAACTTACAGACCTTAGTAATGGAGACCCCAGTAATAAAGCACAATTAGCACAGACTAAAGAAAGCAAAACATTGATGAGAAATGAAAGAGTGGACGTACAAAAAAACATTACAAAAAAGAGAATAAAAATATTCAGATTATAATAGGAAATTCCATCACTGAAAAGCAATCTAAAGAAGGCAAACAGACTCAACAAACAGCAGCGGGCCTGACTACGACTGGTCATGAGCGGCAAGCTCTCTAGTGATCAATAAAACAAACTAGCAAGAGGAAGACAATGACTTGTTAATCTGCTGGAATATGAGAGGTTTTAGACATTTGTTTAACAAAGCAAAGAAAGATCTGAGAAAAGCCTCAATAATATGCATACAGGAGTCCTGGATTCAAGAACAACCCTTCTGCAATAATTTTGCAGTGCTTATTAACCCGGCTCAGAAAGGGCTCAACAGAAGACCATATGCAGGGTTATTGATGTTGATAAAACATAAGCCCAGGCTTACCATCAGAAAAAACGGGAACCCGATTCCCTTTGTACAATGGGCAATAATCAATGCGAAAGAGCAGATTCCCATCAACGAAAAGAGAGTAATAATATTAAATATATACTGAAACCCGGTAAGAATAAATGCACAGAAGCTGCTGCAAAGCATTGTAAAAAGTATAACGGACGAAATTGCCGAAGATCCTTACTTAACCCTGGTTATATGTGTAGACCTTAATATGAAATGCATAAACAAGCAGGGCATTTCGATTCTTGACAAACTGAAACTTGGCGAAACGAATGAAGCAAAATGAATTCAGATGGCAGAAACCAATAATCTAACAATTTTAAATGGGCATACGAAGGGAGACATCCCGAGTAAGGCAACGTGGACAAATGGCATCTTAAGCTCAACAATTGATTACATATGAATGCTAAATAACTGTCTCCATTAAGTGGACAGCTTAGAGATTATTCTGCAAAATGGCAGTGACAATAACATCCTGAGACTCAAATGGCAAAGACAAAAGAAAGAGGAAATCCCCTACAATAACTCGACCCTGTTGGAAACATACAACAAGGGGAATCGACTGAGACTAAAATTAAGTGACATCGTAGTCCTAACCCAGAAATACTCTCAAAAAGTCAGGGATTACGATCCTGAAATCTCGTATGAATGCCAATAAAAGGCTTTCAAAACTAAATGGACGGGGATGAAGCTACCTCTGATCAAGCCGAAACATCAGTACAGCAGCAATGTAGTAGCCAAGAAGAAACAACTACGTCAAGATTTAAAACAAATAAAAAAAGTCTTTGTAGGAGCGCTACAACTACAAAAGATCAAACTCGAACACAATATTAGGAGAACTGGTTAACAGGACTTCGCCAGCAGCGAGACCAGGAACAAGGAAAACAAATGCTGAGGGCTCTAACACAATCCAATTCAAGAGAGTTATGGTCAATAATTAATAAGCAAACACTGAACTAACAAATTTGGCTAGCAAGTGGCGTGACAGAAGCAGACTGGGTAAAGCATTATTCTAAGGTGTTTGGAAGTCAGATGTCTACAACAAAAGTCGTGAAGATAAATAAATGCCACGCCTGGAATATCCCGATGGCTGATGAACAAATTGAGCAGAAAATAAGAAAATTAAAAGGCCTCGTCAGAAGCTGGTCCAGACGGGGTAATGAACCTGCATCTTAAAAAAGACCCGACGAAATGGGTTGTTCTAATTAACTTGATCTTCAAGAATATACAAAAGCAAACAAAAACTGCCAGAATCATGGACAAAAAGCGTCACAGCACCTATCTTTCAGAAAGGTAATGGAGAAGATCCGTCAAACTACAGGCCCATAGCCTTGCTCGATACCATTGGGTACATTTTTGCTGCAGACCTACAAATAAACCTGACTGATTGGGCGGCTAGAAATTCCATCATAGACACTCGCCAAACAGGTTTTACAAAAGGCATCGGCACTGAGCTAAATTTACTCATTGTGTCCATACTTAAATTGAACGCCATTAAAGCCAAAGTGAAGATACACTTGGCTTTTAAAGACCTAAAGCAGGCGTTTGATGGGATGGACAGGGACAATCTTTGGACAAAATTGGAATGTTGGGGCTGCCCAGAGAACATCCTGCAACCCATAAAAGCTTTGCACGCAAACACCACCACACGAACAAGAACTTATGAAGGAAAATTAACTGCAGAGTTACAAACTAAAAAAGGGGTGAAACAAGGATGCCCACTAGCGGCAACCCTATTTAAATTATATATTGTAGACCTGCCCCCGGCACTGAGACATGCTCGACATTTTCCACCTAAAATTAACAACAATGAAATCGCAATGATGTGCTATGCAGATGATATTGTGTTGGCTGATAGAACGCCAATTGGCTTACAACACTTGCTTAATGAACTACAGGCCTATATGGATGTAAACAAGCTCGAAATAAATGTCAACAAAACTAAGATATTATTGATTGGAGGATTAAAGAAAGCCAGTGAAAAAAGATTTGCCTGGAAACTTGGCAATCAGTGCCTAGAAAAGGTAACCATCATAAAGTATCTGGGTATCACTTTTAATCAGTCAATTGCCGAAAAACAATGGGAAGTTGAACTAATTGGCAAGGCTAGAAAACTATGCTTCCAAGGAATTAGCCCAAAGGGAAAATTCGGTACGTTCACAATCGGGGATGTACGTTCCTTCTATATTCAAAAAGTGACACCTATATTGACGTACGGGAGTAAAGCAGGCCTGAACCTAGCATGGAGAATATGGACTAAACTAGAAAGCCTTTTTTGGAAGCCAATACTGAAACTGCCTAGATGCATACCAATGGTGGCAATAAGAGCCGAATTGGGTCTACAATCTAGAGATTGTAGACCCAATTTGGCTGGGCTGGTAAGATGGAAATCACTATCACTATTAAGGAAGATCTCACTAAAGGATCCACCAGATGGCTATAAAATCATATCTGCAGAGGAGCCAGGCAAAATCTTGGCGCTACTAAACAACTGTAAAGACTGCTGGACTCAGCAGCTAAGTGAGATAGATTCTTCACTCGACAAACTAATTACCAATCCTAACAAAGGTGAAGAAAAACTAAAATGACAAGATTGGATAAAAACAAGAGAACTGCGACTTGCACTCAAAACACAAATAAATGCCACCACAGAACACCGGCAAAGAGACACCATCCCAAACTACGTCAAGAGGTTCCCAGAAAAAGCTTTATGTGTATGCCTGATGACAATAAGACTGGGGGTTTACCCCATTAATGAATTTAAGCATAATGCCAGAAACCGAGGAGTAATGAATGGCTCATTCAGATTCTGCATGAAACAGGATGCCATGGAATCAACAAAGCAGCTGCTATTGGATTACCCTACATTGACGCAAGAAAGGTCGAGACGACTAAATCCATGTATATCATCCTTTACTGTCAAATCGAAAGATGTCTGGTGGTTTGACTTTATTCAAGGGATAACTCCACGCTTTACATGAGCTGGAATAAACTTCCTACAGTTCCTAAGGAATGAGCAACGCCTGAGACAAGAACAGGCATTGCCAGTGGTGAATGTGACTTCAAGCAATTGAGAGACCATGACAATGTTGAAAGAAAACGAAACTTATGATGAAAGTTAGCATAGTAGCAAAAAAGAATAAAGCGTGAAAGACTGAAAGATAGATACTAATTTAAGTAGATGCTTGTTGATTGGTTTTATGTGTAAAACGTTTCTTTTGTAAAACTAACTCCCAATAATTTTTTTTGTTTTTAAAGTTTTGATTTCCACTGTTCTCTTTCTTGAGGAGAAGAAGGGAACACATGTGACACCTGGGGGTGGGGGGGATGAGATTTTGGGGGGAGGAGGGTGCTCTGCGTTTATCCTCATAGGAGGATGAGGAAGATTACTCTATGATTAATGAAGAGGAAGCCCTTTGTGCTATTCATTGGCGCTGGATCACAGGCAAGAGCCAGAGGTGTGTACGTTTTTTTTCCTAGCAACGTAATTGTGCAATGTTTCCCACTTTACAACTACGTGAAGTTGAGCAATGACTTTTTGTTGCGGCTATGCTGACAGCAAACATTTCTGCTCACACCATTAATACATTGGATCACATTTCCCACCAGTTCTTTTTGTGAATAAAAATCAACGCAAACTCACACACATGTGCATGAAGGTCACGAAAACGCATTATTGCAAGTGTAAAAAATAGACTAATTGAGACTAATTTGAGGGGTTTATTACTGGTGAAGTACATTTAGCAAACAAGATAACTGACATAACCGTATTTGCAAACATTTGTGAATATTCATCTGTCTCAAAAAATGTGAAACAATTCAACACACATGCGCCAATTTGTTCTAATCAAATTCAATTATTAATTACCTGTGTTTAGTATGAAAACGATGTGCTGAACACACATCAGACCAAAGGATGCATCCCGATTCTTCCAGTCACCAGAATGTAGTCAAATATAATTACCAGGAAAGCTATGAGAGAAGTACAGGAAGTGGACATGGTTTTCTGTGCACCCTGCAGCCTGCAGTACATTGTATGCCCATCTCTAACATTTGTTATTTACTTGTGATGCGCAAAATATTTCCGAAAATACAGTTTTGTGGGAATACATTTCCACGCCCACCTCCTTGGTTCAACGAGTATATGTTAGCAGAATTTGAGTTGCGGTTACAGATGTTTGTGTAGGTAACAACCATAAGCATACTATCATGCCCACAAAACCTGATAGCCATGCATTTAATGGTGCCTGCGAACAACTTCGAAACCTTGTGAAATGTGCAAAGTTTTGTGGTAAACTTCATGATGTGCTTCCCTATCTATGCCCAAAGAATCTGGAAAACTCCTCATCAACGTAAGACTCGCCCTTTTTCTTCTACTTTTCAGAAAGGAGCTCAAGACTCCTCTCTTCAAGGAATGGCTCCTGCCTAACACTTAGGTCCAGACATACTCCCCACCTAACCTGAGACTGGGTGATATGCTCCCCTTAGTTGTCTCCCTTAGTTGCCTGTTAATTCAATGCTAATTAATGGCTTGCTCAGCTTCCTTCTCCCCAGTTTTTAGTGACCCCTCCCTTGTGTATCTGCTTCCCTCACTGAGTATTCCCCCTTGTAACTGTTGCTTGAAAAAGCTATGTCCATGCTCAATAAATACCCTATTAATATTAGAAACGTGCACAGAAGGAGGGTAGGCATTACACCTGAAGGATCCCCCCATGAATGAAAGGCCTGGTTGATTCAGAAGGGCAGACGGGGAAGCAAGCGGACACAACCATGTGTGTTACCACACACGCTTCCACATACCTGGAGTAATGTGCATAGTGTGGTGGTGACTTTGCGTGATAGTGTCCTGTGCTACCCGTCTCGCCCACTGTGAGGTACAATTGGAAGGCTTATGGGTGTCCTGGCTACTGCCAAAGGAAAAAAAAAATCCTGTAGGGGAAAACCATCCTAGGTTCACATATGATTAGAACCTGGGGAATCCTATATAGCAGCGAAGAACAGGAATCAAGTATAAGGACATGGTCCAGGAGCAAAGGGAACCCTGGAAGGTAGGAGCACTGGGAACTCCATGAAGGAGAAGGAATCAGGAGTAACTGGCACAGGAGGAAACAGGAGAACGAACAATGGAAACAAACAAGAAAGGAGTCAATGTCTGCAGGGGACGGAGCATCAGCAGAGGACCAAGCTCACCTTAGCATTGCGACGCGATGATTACCGGATTCATGATCATTATGAGGGCTTTGATCCTCTGAGTCCCGTGAATGTGGCTACATCTTAGTATGATGTCATAGACGTGCATAATATCAATCTGCCATTTTAGCAAGGGCAGTGTGGGTTTGAGAGCAGCCATCTTTGTTGGGGCATCAGTGCATATGAATAGAACGTAAAGACCCAACCACCAACCAAAGTTTCCATAGGGACCCCTGTGGCTTCATGACATGTTGTAGGGGACGGCGATTAGACCAAACATCATGGAGGAGGAATACACTGGGATGGTTCCTGTCTGAGTAGGTACCATTGCTGAGGAAGAGGTTGTCTCCACCAAGCAGAGTGAGGGTACTGAGGAGCGGGAGATGGTGTGGGAGGTGGAGGTGCACAAGACTCACACTGTACCTGTGATTGCAGAGTGGAAAAGGAAGGCGCTGGAGTCCCATGGATTGAATACCTCTCCCATTCTGCACAGCCTACATGGTCCTGGGTGTGGGAAAACATTGACTTGGAATACCATCATGGGTATTCTCCTGCAAGGTGAAGTGCTGTGGGAAGAAAGTGATGTGAGGTAGAGTGGCAAGGGCCCCTCTGTGGAGATGAGAGTCAGGCAAAAGAATGTGCTCCATGGCGAGAGGAAATGTACCAGATGAGTCCCTCACTGCCACTGAGACCATTAATGAACCAGCTCCCACCACCATCATGGTCAGCAGTGGTGAGGATGCAGCTGCTAGTATGTACCAGAGTCAAGGGGCAACCCATTATTCTGCTTTCATGTCATGGCAAACCACACATTTCCAATCTGTTGCCAGCACATCTCCAACATGGCATGTGCATTGCCTGCATTTGTGCAAAATCCCTAGAACTAGGTGATAAGGCACCCATGGCTTGCATTGCCTGATGCCTGTAGGTCTGGAACTGGAATGCAAGGTCATTGCAGTTACCATGGAAATGCATATTCAGCACTACCATCCTTCACTCCTGTAGGTTGTTGTGCATGGAGGAGGAAATGTGGCCGTCATGGTGGAGATTGGCCTAAAAGGGCAACTTCCCGTCTGTGAGAGTGACAGCTGTTTGTGTGACAGCTTGTGAACTTTAGTGTCTTTTGGAGAGACATCGAATGTTAAAGGGGCATCTGTGCACCTTAAGAGTCTGTGGACTTTAAAGATGAGTTCCTTTCTGTGAGATAGCCAGCACGCTTCAAGGGATGCCAGCGATGGAGAGCCCAGGAATTCAAGGGGTGGCATTGATCTATGGAAATGCCTGGTACCTTTACAGAGTTTCTGCACTTTGAGAGAGAGCCAATGAACTGTAAGGGGTAGCATTAGTCGGCGAGAGAGCCTGAGAACTTTAAAATGTGGCTGCACTCTATGGAAGAGGTCAAGGACATTTGCGAAGTGGTGCTTGTGTTTGTGACTATAGTAGGATTCACAAATGGCACTGGCACAATAGGCAATGGAATGTGTAAATCAGCAACTGATCAAGGTCTCTCCTCCAGTACTACAGCTATCTGTTTCCCAAATGCACGCAGCAATGGAACAACCCTGATCCACTTGTTGATGTCTGACATGTGACAGGTAGAAAGTCATCTTCCTAATCCAAGCTGATGTGTTGCCTATGGCTAGATATCGTTCTATGATCTTCTGCAAAAAGAGAAGATTGCTTTTTTATAAATGTCAATTGTTTAATATGCAATGCTCAGAGAATCCTCCTGTGGTCAGTGGAAAGGATCCCAATCGCAGTAAAAACTTTCTCTGACTGCATACTTGCAAGAATGGCTTAGTGATTTAATAGCAACTCGCACAAGTGCTATGACCGGACAAACTGCTTGCAGTATTAACTGTGAATCTCTTCTTCTTCCTCCTGTAAATGTTACACAATTATGAGTCTCACACAAGCTGTACCTACTCCTTCTCCTGATGGCACATTTCTTGCCCGTTCACTCCAAAAGATAGACATTAACCCGGTGTCTTGCACACCTTCCTGATTCTCTTGTACCTTCCATAAAAACTCATATGAGCTTTAGTCTTGCACAAGCTACCCTCAAGGATTAGCTGCTCCTGCTCTCAAGTGTTACCCTTCACATTTGTATCATCCACTCACTTTAAGTGACAGACACTAACTGGTGTATCAGCCACCTCCCTGAATCTCTGCCATGTCCTCCCACAAAAATCATGCAAACTTGAGTCTTGCACGAGCTGCCATTTCTCCTGCTACTCCTCCCAAGTGTCACCTGGTGACATGTTTCTCATCCACTCACTCAAAAGGTAGACACTGAATGATATATCCCACACCTCCATGAATCTCTGCTACATTGTCAACAAGAATCAAGGAAGCATGACAAGATGTCCTCAGGGATTCTATGCTCCTCCTCCCAGGTTTCAACCATGCCAACTGTATCATGCACTCACTTCAAGAGACAGACACTGAATGGTTTATCTCTCACCTCCCCAAATCTCTGCTAATTTAAAAATGAGTCTTGTGCACACTGCTTTCCGTGCTCATCCTGTTGCTCCTTCCAGGTGTAACCTAATGTCATGTGCCTTGTTAATTCACTTCCAGAGACAGACACTGATTGGAGTTTCACCCATGGCTCTGAATCTCTAGTACATCCTCCAACACAATTCATGTGAGTATACGTCTCGTACATGCTGTATTCAGGAAATCCATGCGCCTCCTGATCCCCTTATCAGTGTGAGCAGATGGCATATGTTTCATCCACTTACTTCAATAAATCTCTTGCCGCCCAGAATCTCCCACAAAAATCATATCTCAACTCAATTACAAGCTGAACCCAATGATTCTATCTTCACCCACTGAAGTGCCACACAATGGCATATGGCACATGTCTCCTCTACTCACAACACAGACACAAAGCACTGTAGTATCCACCTCCCTGAATCTCTATTACTTCCTTCCAAAACAACACCTGCTTGTAAGACTTGCATAAACTGACCTCAGGGATTCCCTGCACATCCTGCTCCACCTCCAAATATCCCCTGGTGGCATGTGTTCGATCCACTCACTCCAAAAGGTGTGCAGTGGCTGGTGTATCATTAGCCTTCCTGAAAATCTAGTACTTTCTCCCATAAAAGTTACATGAATGTGAGTCTCACAGAAGAGACACCCATGGATTCCCTACTACTCATTCTCCACAGTGTCACCTGATGGTACATGCTTTGTCCAATCAATTAAAGAGATATTCATAGGCTGTTGTATCAACTATTATACTGATTCTCTACTACTTCCTTCCACAAAGAATAATGTGAGTGTGAGCATCACACAAACTGCCCTGAGGAATATTTTGTACCTCTACTCATACGTCGACCGATGGCATCTGTCCTGTCCACTCACTTCAAAAGAGAGACAATGGGCCTCATTACACCGTAGGCGGTAGCCATGGCGCTGTTTTGTGTTCCTGGAATAGGGACTTACCGGGTCATTCCGACCCTGGAGGACCTGGTAAGTCCCCATTCCGGGAACCATTCCCCATTCCCATTGAGCCCCCATAGGGCTCAATGGGAATGGGGAAGGAGCGAATAACGGTACCGCATTTTGCAGTACCATTATTAGCTGTGAAGTCCCTTAGCGGGTCCCTCCCATAACGCCTGCTAAAACCAGGCGTTAGGGGAGGGACCCGCTAAGGGACCTCATAGTGGGGCAGTAAGGGATTACCAGCACCGATGCGCCTTACAAGTGCCGGTAATCCCTTACCGCCTACCGTGTAATGAGGCCCAATGACAGGTATATCACCCACCTCCCTGAATCTCCCCTACTTTCTCCAGCAAAACATCATGTGGGGTTGAGGCTTACACATGCTGCACTCATGGATTCCCTGCTCCTCCTGCAAAATTTCATCTGATTACATATGTCTCATCCACTCTCTACAAGAGTCAGCCTCTCAAATACTCTTTCCTCCACTTCCTTCAAGAGAAATCACATAATCATGACTAACGCAATCTACCCTCAGGGATTCGCTCCTCCTCCTGAGTGTCGCTTATGACTTTGGACTTCTAGATTTGCAACACAAAATTCAAATGTGTGATGCACACCTGAGGCTCTCCAATTGATTTGCACTAAGATACCCATGATCCTTCCTCATTGATTATGTAAACTAGTGACAACATAATCAGCTAGAGTTAGGGTAGGCTACAGTAATCCAAAACATCTGGCGATACAAGGGTTGAAGACCCCTGCCCTAGCTACTTCCCTCTCAGCAATCCACTTTCCCTAAACTCACAAACGATGTCACTTTTATTCTTACCTTTAAAGCACTGAATGCATCACTAACCACTGCGTGAACTATACCTACTCTAAATCCAACTCTCTAATACCTTCCCCAGTCACCACTATCTGTCCCTACCTATCTTTCTACTCAACTACTCCAGTTTATTTACCGACCCCTACATTTCCCAAGGCTGTCTCCGGCAGCAAACTTCTTCCGCTCTCAAAGGCGCCTACATCTGAAAATGTGTTCCAACCAGTGTTCAAGTCGAGAGACCACGCGGGTGGCCAATATCCACCCACTTTTTTGAGCAAGCGGATGACTTCCCACCTGTGTGTTTAAGAAATGAATAAATAAATAAAGAATAATAACAGGATGCAGTATTGAAACAGGGTTTCAAACCCGACCAAGAATCCAACGCTGGACTCTAGCCTGTATAACTGCCCAATTAACAGCAAGACCTCAGCAATCATTGAAGTAAAGTTGAAAAATGTCTTATATTGACATCTTTCTATACGGACATGTTTTGTTACAGGTTCTCAGATTTCAAAAGTGTGTACATTTTACACTTAAGCAACAAGGTACAATTGTCGTGTTTTTAATAATAATAATAATAATAATAATATGGTTTTTTTTATTGTGAAAGACAAGAATGAATGAAAATTGCATGTTTCACATTGACATCCGATAACATCACTTCCCAATGCTCGCCAGAGTCCGCTCACCTTTTTCTTTAGGGCTTGAGCCCTTGTTCCCACCATGTATGCCCTTTCATATGCCATACGGTCAAATCCCCTAAAATGTGGATGAATTGAAGTTCTAGTCACAAACTTTGTATCGACCTAATGCCAAAAGAAGAAAAAATAGAAAGCGAAGTAAATTACCATATGGCATACATCCTTGTCGGATTCCAAATCTCATGGATTTGTTCAAGTATTCTCTTTCTGCCTGAGTGTTCCTTTGTTATTCAAACATGCTAATATTCTTCCTATTCCATCTAATTCTCGTCCTATTTCTATTCTTCCTTACCTTTCTAAGCTTCTTGTGCATGTAGTGTATTCTCTAGTCGATTTTTTTGTTTCATCTAACTCCTTCTTCCTTATTTTCAATCTGGTTTTCGTCCACACCATTCCATGAGACTGCTTTAGTAGCTGTCTGTAACTCTCTTCTTTCTGCATGAACATTCTTTTCTCTTAATCCTCCTTGACTGCTATGTTTGACATTGTTGATCATTCTCTTCTTCTTTCTTCTTTGGGTTTTACTAGTTTGGTTATTTCTTGGTTCAAATCTTACTTAACCAATCGCACTTACTCCATTTCTTGTAGCGGTAATGTTTCTCCTTCTGTTCCCCTTTCTCATGGAGTTCCCCAAGGCTCTGTACTTGGGCCTCTCTTCTCTTCTGTTTACACCTGGCCTCTTGCTGCTATTATTTCTTCTTTTGGGCTGTCCTATTACCTCTTTATGGACGATACTCCACTTTTGATCTCATTTCCTTCTTTTCACCCGAAAGTCACACTACTATTTCTTTTGACCATTCAATTTAACTATCTTATGTTAAAGTCTTCTAAAACCTAGGTACTTTTCTTTCCTGGTTTTACTATTCCTCCTGCGTTGGCTCCTTCTTCTACCCCCTCTTTTGTTCCACTTTCCTCCTCAGTCTCTTGTATTCTAGGAGTTTACTTTGATTCTTCCCTTTCATTTTCTAACCATATTTCTTCCTCTGCTTGCTCTTAATGAGCCCATCTCTTTAATATATGTAAGACTAGACCTTATCTTTCTTTTCATGCCACAAAACTTCTTATTTCATGTTTTATTTTCTCTAGACTCTTCTATTGTTCATTTGTTACTTTTTGGGCTTCCTAGCTGTCACTTACATCCACTTAAATCTATCTATAATTCTGCGATTCGTCTTTTATGGGATGCTCATGCTCTATAAGCAGTGGTTTTGCCCTACCATCCTATATGGACTAGACGGACTGGAACTACAGAAGTCGGAATGGTTAAACTGAATTGAGGACTTCTTTTGGCGTAAGATGTTGGGTTTGGCCCAAAGTATGTCAATTGAATACTTATGATGGGAGTTAGGAGTACTATCCCTTAAAACTCTTGTGTTGAAACGTAGAGGAGAGCTGTACTTGCGTACCCAGACTTCGAAGAAGGAGTTTTTGATGGTGAGAGTAGCAGGACGTAAATCAGGGGTGAGTAAGCAAGAGGATACATTCTTGGAATCTATAAACACTGCTTTCAGTGAAATTGTCTGGGGGCCTGATTTCTCACGTGGCAACAAGTATGAAATATTTTTAAAGTGTTGTCCGGGAAAATAATGCAATGGGATTGGACACAAAATTATGTCCATTTGGAATCACTGTATGGATATGCCCAAGTAGCACAGGTGACGCATATATTTAAGCGCCCACAGACATACCTGCTGATCTGTTCGGATTCAAGGGTGATATGGCTTCGACTCCTGACTAGGATCAATCAGCTTCCAGTTTGAACAACTATGGGGAGGCGCATGAACCTAAGCAAGGAGAGTCGATTTTGCAGGATTTGTAAACGCCCCAGCAATCCAGAAATGGCGAGGCATATCTTTACGGGGTGTCCTAAGTTAGGCCATTTATATATGGTACTCTAAGGCACCTGGTCCATAATTATGAAGCCATCCTGAGTGAAGATTTCTTTAATTACTGCCTGAACACAAAATCTACATTAACATACTTCGCTTTATATCAGGTTTGGTTGAATGTTAAGAGGTATTTTACGATAGGAAATTAGGGTCCATGAATTTGTTACTCGAAAGCCTGCATTACCAGAAAGAGAATGTTGTAACCTTGTATGCATATCAGTTTACTTTTATTGGTTTTTATGTATATTGAAGATGATTGCATATTCCTTTTTAGGAGACATACATTTTCAAAACAAGGTATGTGGATTGATTAATTATTAGGTGTATGGATCGAGGCTACGAAAATGTACAATGTTGGTTATGTGTTATGTGTTAGGTTATGTGAGATGTGATGTGATAGGTGGCACGTGGATGTTATGTGAATGATATGTGATAAGTGAATGTTATGTTTGTAAAATTTATATGCAATATGTTTTATTTGTAACATGAAATGTAAATGTTTTGTAAAGGTTTATACGAAAAGTTCTATGAACTGAAACGTATAATAGAGTATTGTTTTGTGGAAATGTTATCTTCTAAGTCCTTGCTGGGTTTTCTTCAAAATGCTAATCAATGACTTGTTTTAACATCTTATGACTCAAACATCACATTTCAAATACAGTCATGATACAACTGTCAAGTTAATTGTTAAATACGTTGATTTTCAGGCCGAGTTTGATCAACTGCAACATGATTTAAACATAGTAAAACATCATAGAATCAAAAAAGTGATCCACTTATTCAAGAAAAATATCAACTTATTATTCAAATATTTGAATAATTTTGAAAGTGCTAGTGGGTGTAAGCAACATTTGAGGTAAGTTCTCAAACACACCCTGCTCCCTTCAGGAAAGAGGGATGACATTCTATCAGTCTAATTTACATATTTATTTGTTCAGACCAATGATGTGCACCACCCAAGGACATAAGTATATGCTGACTGTTACTTGTCTATTGGCAAAGTGGATTGAATGGCTCTCAGCTCCAACATGTGTGTGGAGACTGCTGCCATTTTGATGATCAGACACATCATTTCTCATTTTTCTCAAGAAATCTTAAGAATAAAGTCTTCCCACCATCATGCAAGAGCGCACTTATTATTCCTTTTTTCAAGGGGGGTGATAGGCGAAACCCAGCGTGTTATCGACCCATTGCCCTTTTGGACATAGATAGCAAAATCTTTATGAGATTAATATTGAAAGAACCTACTTTATGGGTGGACTCTAGACACATCCTTCCCGCTAAGCAGACAGGTTTCAGGAAAGGCCTTTCTACCAGTCTTAATGGACTTGTCCTGAACCTGTTGAGCGAAAGTGCAAATGAGAAAGAAGGTTCTCCACTATACGGGGCACGGGTCGATTTATCAAAAGCGTTCGACCTCGTAGACAGATCCCTCCTTTGGCAGAAACTAAATAATTGGGGGATTCCGGCACCCCTTCTTGCAATGCTCATAGAACTCCACAAGAACATTACCATCAGAGTGAGATTGGACGAACCAGGCAATCTATCTGAAACAATCCAAGTCCTGAAGGGAGTACGACAAGGTTGCTTGGGTGCACCATTATTCTTGAATCTGTTTCTTTCAGACATTGGAGATTTCTTAGCCTCTGCATCATTAATCTGCCCGAGAATCAATGGACAAAAACTCCATTGGTTAGCCTATGCGGATGACCTGGTGCTACTGGATGGCTCAGCGATAGGGTTGCAACAACTCCTATCCAAACTTAATGATTATGCTAAACTGAACGGCCTCATAATTAACCCATCTAAATCTAAGGTCCTCATTTTCAAACATGCAAAAAAAAAGGTGACCTCAAGAAACTGGGTTTTGGATAGTAAAGCAATTCCACGGGTGGACGAGTTAACATACCTGGGATATGAAATCCTTGCTCACCCAACCTCAAACAAGGTGATACACTCCATTCTTGGGAAGAAATAAAAAATTATTGCACAAATGAAAAATCTGAATGGAAGATTCTGCAAATTCTCTATAATTCCACTCAAGAAGTTCTACATAGGTAAAGTTGTCCCGGTCCTTCTTTATGGCCTTGAGGCAAAGCCTCTTTTGTGGAACTACGACTGGAGTAAAATTGAGGGCTCTTTGTGGAAATCTTCTCTTCATCTCCCTTTGTGCCCTCCTCTCGCTAGTCTGAGATTTGAGTTGGGTCTGACCTCTTTGAGCTGCCGCGCGGAGTGGAAGTTACTGTCCCTCTATCGTAACATAATTACAGCCAGTGTATCCACACTTTTCTTCGATGTAAACCAACATCTAAAAAAGTCCAAATCAAAAAAACTCCTCGGCTTGGAAGAAAAGATTGGCTGCATTTTATATAGGTTGGAATTAACAAGAGAAACTCTCATACAAAATCCTAAGAAAGTTAAAAAACATTAGAAACGGAGGACTGGATCAAAACGATCGAGGGAATCAGAAGGCTTCACCCTCCAAACCTATTCCTGACAGCGGACAGAAAGCTTGGCACCATCCCGCACTACCTGGAAAAATTCCCGGACCAAAGAAACAGAAACAACTTTCTCAGGCTCAGACTGAATATAGCCCACACGGGTGAAATACTGGACCAAAGAAACCAGGGCGAGAAGGCAATAAGCTTTTGCAAGATCTGTGCCTCTCCGAAATTACAATCCCTCAAACACCTGCTGCTGGAGGGCGAAGGCACATGGGCGATCAGGGTATCATCACTGGGGAGATTTGTAACCAGAGAGGAGAGCCTAGTTCAGGATGCATTTTGGGACAGACTGATCTCTGGCCAAGAAGTCATGCTAACTGCTGAGATTGTAAAAATCTTGGAGAAGCTATCTTAAGGAACCATCAACAGACTAGCCAAGTTATTGAACCCTCCAGTCAAGGGGATCAGTCTGCTTAGTTAAATCCATGGTTTCTGAGCCTTTATTTTACCTTGTTATTTCACCCTTTTGCTTTATTCTTTCACTTTCTGTATTCTTAAATATGCAGGAAAAACTGCTTCTTGTACGAAATCTGAATTTTTAATACTCTTCTTTTGTAAAGGTTTTCTCATAAACCAAAAAAAAATTAAAAAAAAATAAAAAATAAAAAAATCTCATTTTGGTCATCCTCAAAGAGTTGAGTCTGGTCCTGGTAGTCATTTTACCAACTAGACTAAGATGTGGGAAATCTTAGACATGAAAAGGTAACACCACATTTTCTACTTCCTTGCATCTAGTGGAGGTGCACTAACATAATTGTGGGAGTCTTTAAAAAGTCTGTGGCCAGCTCTTGACCCAGCTGCGACCCCTGATTTCTCATGGATCTGATGGTTCTGAGATCGACCCCATCTACGGCCACTTGGGTGTTGCCATTTGAGCTCATGACTAGTAGAAAGATGGTGTTATCCCAACATCTTTTGTACTGAACACAGAAGCAGACATTGATTAATGCCTCTAATATTCATGCATGTGTCAAAAATCTTTGGAAGCATCTAGAACTTGATTTTGCCCAGGCACAACGAAATCTGAATAAAACTTTAGCACACATGATGTCTTACTCTACCCTCATAATTACAAAACAACAGGATAAGGAGGATTATAGAGTCTACCTTCATAAATAACCAATGAGCAAGTCTAAGGAGAAGATGTTTCTACCTTCTTGGAGATGATCTATTGACGTTGTAGATAAGATAGCTCCTGTAGCCTATAACAGTTTAAACCCAAAAGGCTATCGGGCAGAAGAGCACTGAGTACATATTAAATAGCTGATGATCCCTGATCAGTGTAAGTTCCCACAGCAATTGACAATTCTAGGAGACATTTATACTTTTCCACCACATAGTCAAAAAGTAGACTAAAGGTGGAAATTACCTTTGTATTAATTCTCACATTTCAGCTACATGGTGGAAAGGAGGAAAACTGCATGGAGGGGACCTTATGCATAAAGGTTCACATAGAGGTGGTCCTCCCCATGCAATTAACATTTGCAGCAATTTTACCAGAGAAAATCCAGGCTTAGCTCCAGACAGGGAGCTCAGGTATCTCCAAAGGGAGCGGAGTTCCACCCTGAAAACCAAAAGAAAGCAGAACATAGGAAGTTCTGTTACCTGGATCCAAGAGGTGGCCAGGGAAGTTGAGTGCCAGTTCCAGTGCTTTGGTCCATACAGAACAGAAGCGAACACAGTATCCAAAGGGTCCAGAAAGATTCATCAGTTGATGTCATCTCTTATCCAATTGACTTCCAGGCAGCTGAGAAATAAGTACACCAATGCCCCTTGCATGTAATTAAATGTAATGTGCCCTAGAATTTGAGTATATTTTGGTGGATAGTTATCAATGCAGATTAAATTAATAATCCCCCCCCACGTTTTGTTTAGAAGCATTCATCTAACTGAATCTGTGAAATTTGTCTTCAGCTGATCTCATAGATGACATTAGATTTTCAAGTATTTGCCTTATAAATGATGTTCGTCAAATTAAAATCCCAAAGTAGCATCTTTTTAAATACTATTTAGAAATTGGTGAACAACTTGCTTGTTTAGAGAATAGGGTCCCACCAACTAGTGGACTGAATCAATCCCCCTTTCTCTTGTCATTGCCCAGGAACACATTTGATTTTGGATGTAACCATTCACTTACCATTACTCGGAACAAATATGTTTTATTTGACCTTTCATTAGCCTAGCTAAGAAAAATGTAATTTTAAAAGCAAGGTCTCAATTATTTCTCAAACGCTTGATAAAAAGTTAATGTGCAGTTTTAAGGTATCCATTCACACAGAAATGTATTATGTAGATGTCTTCTACATGCTGATGTGTTCCAGATATATTATCTATATTGAGATGATGTGCTTTTTCTGTTTTGAAGTGTTTCCTTTTGTTTGCGTGATTTCAGTTCTTTAAGGTTTATTTATTCATGCTAGCAAGTCAAGGTAGATAAGCTGCATAATAATGTCTGTGCTTCGTGACAACCTAGACTTGTCTGTTTTTCTAGTTACTTCACCTAAACTGTGAGATAGGAATCACCTGCAATTGAAATAATTCTACTTTAAAAAAAATATTATGACCAAAATGTCACTTTTTGTCGCAGACTGCAGGTTGGGAATTTTTTCATGGACATTTCTAAACCAGGCATGATGGTCTTGCCCGTACAAGGACTCACTTAAAATAATCACAGGAACCTGTTTTTTGGGTAGGTTGAAAAATTAACCTGAAATGGTGTGGGATGTATTTACCCATGCATCCGAGCCCTACCTCAAAACTGTGCAGTACTGACATGGAAAACATCATGATGGCCAGAGCTTCCCAGAAAATGCACAGGGAAATGCATGAAGAATAGGCTGCCACTCATTTTTGCCGATGTTATGGGCACAGAAGGACACTGCCTAAAACCACCATTGGACTACCCACACAGTAGTCTGAAACCATTGGGAATGGCAATGCTGATTGCCAAAAGCAAACCCATAACTGTTGGGAATTCATTTTCTTAAATCCCCAAAATGTGTGCATTACCAGTACTCACCACTATCCAAAAGCCGGCATTTTAAAACAACACCAGATTTTATTTTTTTTGTGTAAAACTGAATAAATGAACCCAAGGGAAGCCAAAGAAAGACTTACTGAGAGGTGGATACAATCTAAAGTTATATTCTGAAGTGACTTGAAGGTTTATAACAAGACTGGCTGAGCTGTGGATTTCAGCAGTTTAGGTAAATTTGGACTGAAAGACACTAAAAATTTAAATGTTTAAAAGAAATGAGTGACCTACTTTGAGTGTCACATAGGTTGCAATTGTTTAAATGTCATAGTTTTAAACTTAGAATCAGCATTCTAGCTGCATATGTAAAAAAATGTCTTGACTTAAACTGGGTAACAAAAAGTGACATTTTATCTGAAACCTGGCTTAAGGAACTGAATTCTGCCTGGCAACTACCCCCATCAGGAGTGAAACTTGAGTCACAGCTGTGTTCCCAGGCCTATCTGCCTTTTGCTGGCCACACTAAGGATATGCCATCTCTCTGATAATTGAATTAAGGGGAGCCCCCACAGAATACAGGAGCTCTGAACAAAGCCCTGTCCTGACTCAGGCAAATGTTTTATTGCAGATGTCGTAAAACAGCTTCCTCTTGGCAGAAGCTGGGAGGGGCAGGGTCTCTGAGCTTGGCAGAAACTGGAAAGACTGGTTTCTGTACCATGTGACCTGAAAAGACACACCTCTATAGCCAGAATATTGTTTTAGAAAAAGATGAATAACTCATAGTACCGATTTGTGAAAATTATTTAAATGATACCATAATTCTTGTGATTTTTCTGCCCACATTTTAAGAGGTTTTTAGAACCGGTGGCGTGTTCAGGGGGGTTTTAGCGGAAAAGAGGATATTACTCAAAATGTGTGCATGTGAAGAATCTGACACTTCATCAACTAATGTCCATACTCCTTGCGCACATGTGTGTAAATTTGGGTTAATGTCCGAAATTGCAAACCAGTTAAAAAGTGCAAAATATTGCCATTTCTGAATGCAAGCCCCCAGGAAGAGCAGAGTTTGAACAAGGGGATACCTCCTGTGATATGTGAGGGGTGCGTGTAATTTTAAAACAATATGTACCTCTGCAAATATGTATTTGGTTCAAATCTAGATTTGTGGGCAAGTTGACAGGAGGAGTGGACTTTCTGCAGGCTGTAAAATGACATCGCTCTGACTCACAGTTCCTTCCCCAATCAAGTGAGAAATGGAAATTTGACCAATGGCAAGTGGAGAGGGGTAGGGGCTAGTGATGCTGCATACACCCCCACTTTCAAAACACATAAAAACAGACGGACAGGACAGATAGGGACTTTCAAATCCATTTGCAGCTGGAAGCTCTGCCGGGAAAATCCATACTTCAAATCCATCAACCTCCAGAGAGCTAACATAGAGACTTCAATCTATCAACCTTCAGAGACCCAGACCAGCAGAGTAGAGCTGACCTGTTAGCAGAACCAGAGAGAGCTGACCCAGATCACTGTGAAGTGCAGAGACCAGAGTCCAGTCCTAAACCTGACCAGATCCGTGGCAAGGCATATTTCTAAATATATTGTGAGTACATAGCGAAACTGTGCAGAAACAATCTCTTAGTTAAGATAATATAATTCAAGCTATTTTAATCTAAGTAGAATTGCCTCCTAACTGTCAACTGTCATTTGTAAAGCTGTCACCTGTCATTTTCTAGTTGCAAGCTGCACTTGTCTTTTTGAACTTTAAAATTTCAAATCCGAAAAACGACCTTTATTTAATCGCTCATATCTCCGTGACCGTTTGTGCTAGAGACTTGCAGTAACTTTCATCTGGAAGCTGAGATCCTAGGCTTTCCTAGGACCCCAAAACGATACTGATAGTCATTGTAGTTCCTCTGTAATCGCGCTCGGCGCATTCGCAAATTTAGCCGCGATTTGACATTTTACCGCGATTTGCAAATTTCTTCACGTGTAAAAATCTGCTGCTGCTTGCCTTTCATTTGCCAGAAATTCGTTTAACCTGCTAATTATCCATGAATCATTGCTAGTGTGAGCCTGGACTAATATTAACTAGATACCACTCACCCTGAACCGCTAGAGGGAATTAAAAGCATTTTAACATATTTTCACTCCATTGCCAGCACATATCAAAGCATTTTGCCTGTGTTGTAAACTTCTGTAGTCTAAGTTGCTGGGGTGAACTGAATCACATTTGATTGCATTTCTGAGAACTGTGTGCCCTCCTTCCATTACCTTGCATTGCATAAAAGGGGGGGTGAATTGTACAAAAAAGTGATTACCTTGTCTTTGCTGAAATCCTATCAAGTTATTTTCTGTACTGCATTTCATTCCACATTGCATCCATTTGAAACTATAAAAGTATTGTTGCTATCTTATCCATTTCATGTCAACTCCTTAGTGATTATCAAGAAGTGTGCTAGTGCCAGATTCTCCGTTGTTAATCTTTATCATACCAGATTAAGTGTGATATCCAATTATTAATTTATTATAAAGCGTGATATATATATATATATATATATATATATATATATATTGTTTAAATTATCAATTAAACCTTTTAACTTGCAAAACAGAACTACTTCTTGGCTCAGTGGGGTCAGGAGGATTCCAAGAGAGGGGTGTTATATAGGGGTAGTCATCCAGAACGCATGAACTGGACATAAAGATATATCAATAAGGGTTTTCATTCAGTATTATAGATTAGGCGTTGACTTAGCTGTAGTGTTGAATTGAATCCTCTTACAAATTGGGGGCTCGTGCCGGACGTTTGGGTTAGATCTACCATTTGTGCAGATTAATACAGCGTGCCAGCTGACCAGATACACATATCCGGTCGGATCACCACGCTGTGTTACGCTGTAAAGCACTCCTCAAAGGAACGCTCTTAGGAAAAGGTCTGTTTTGCAAAAATAAAATACGAACTTCTGTAAGTCAGGACAGAGACTAATCTCTAGAATGACGACCTTAGTAGACATGAAAATAGCCAGAGAGCACCTCTTACATAAACTATTTGTGAGAGGTGAATGGACTGAACAGGGCCAGGATGCCTGGTTGCAGGCCATCACGCGACATGTCACTGAAACAGGGTCAGACCTATGGAGAGATCAGGGTCCATTACATGTGGCCCTGAGTGAACTATATATGGCTCCTAAAGCCAAAGATGAACAGAATAAGATTGCCAGGATAGCAGCATACCTGTACCTATATATGGGAGACATGCAGGATAAATGCACTGAAAGCCAAGATCTGGCAAATAGGCAACAGATGGCAGTAGAGAAGGCCCGATCTGATCTGGCCTCTTCTGAGCAGAGGCTGCTCAGGAGCCAGGAGTCAGAAAATGATAGTAGGCAATATATCATTAAAATAAAAGAGGATATGGGCATCCTACAACAGGAAAAGACAGACCAGGATACCAGATTTCTGGCACTGCAGAAGGAGCACCAAGACAGTTTGGACTCCTTACTGCAGAACCAGAAAAAGTTGGAGCAACAGATCAATTTCAACAGGGCATGCGCGGAGCAGGTAGTCACCCTGCAAAGCCAGCTAGATAGAGAGAAAGAGGAGAGCAATAAACTGATTCTGAAAGACCTGGAAACCCAGGCAGAGTTTGATGAGGAGCGCCAAAAAGCTGGTGCCTTTCAACGACAGAGGAACGACCTGGCAGCACAGATGCAGGATCTCAGTCAGGAAAGAGACACTTTAGGCCAGGAAGTCTGCCACTTAAAAAAGGAAATTGAAGAAAATCACCTGGCCCTCCAGGGGCTGGGTGACCTCCAAAAAGAAAACCAGAACTTGGTAGAGCACACCAGAAGGGTGGAAGATGCTCTGGCAAGAAAGGAGCAGGCCAGTAGGGATGGGACTCAGGAGGTAAACCTCCTGCAGCAAAGACTGGCCCAGTGCTCCAGGACCAATCAGGAAACGCAGAGAGAGAATGAGGCTCTCTGCCAGCACAATGATAGGCTCCAACAACAGGTAGCGATGCAGGAGAGACTGATAGAGTCTAGTAAGGCCTTAACTGAGGAACTGAAGGCGCAGGCTCTTGCATTGCAACAGGGAGCAGGGGCGGATAGAGATGAGGTTCGCTGGGAAAGAGAAACTCCTGAGCATAACCCCAGGAGCCCTAGTACCAGAGGCCTTTATTTCTCTCAGTCCCTGGACTCTGCCACCCCCATGTCCCCTGGCGCACATGAGCACAGGGCCACAGGGATGGCAGATTACTATCCAGCTAAAAGTATGGGGCTCATAGGCCAGTACCACTCAGGAATGGAGGGGTGGGCATCCGGGTATGGGCACCCAAGTACAGAACAGTTCAGTGGGGAAGCCCAGGAGAGTAGGCCCCTTAAGGGCATCCTGAAAACCTCTGCCCAGTTAGGTCAGTGGGGGGGGTACCCAGCAAATCCTGGCAGCAAGGAGGGATCTGAGGACTCCTCTGAGCACCACAGGAAACAGGAGACCAGGTCCCCACATTCTGCCAGCCATTCCCAGGCTCGCAGAATCCGGGAAAACCTGGAAGAACAGACAGGAACCTCTGGGAGCAGTGCCTCTGAGTCAGAGGATGAATGGACAAGGGTTACCCGAACAAAAAAGGCCAATAAGGCAAAAAGGGCCTTGCTTAAGGACCCCTTAAAGCAGATTAAGGCGATCAGGAGCGTCATCACGCCTTACCATAAGAACGCTAAGTATTCTGTTTGGGAGCACTTAGAGTTGTTTGAGCAAATGATGGAGACTTTCCATTTGAAGGACAGCCAAAGCTGTATTCAATATGTAAAGTGGACCTTCTCCCCGGAATACTCCAGTTTCTTTGCGGGGCTGGAGGACCAAAATCATTTAAGATGGTCCACCTATAAGGCGGCCATCTTGAAACATTTTTCCATTCATAGAAATCCTCAAGAGGCTCGCAAGGCAGCCTACAATTTGCAATGTGGGGAGGATCAGGCCCCACAAGAATTTGTGCAAGAACTGAAACGTGCTTTTGCGCAGACCACCAGAAGGGTGCGCACAGACAGTAGAGAATTCATCAATACATTTTTTGTTGCCTTGCACCAAATACATAATGACCCAGCTCGTGAGGGATTTTCACGAGAAAAGATCTTTAGACTGGGTCATTGAACAGGCTACCCGGATCTATGAGGTGCAGAAACCGGTAGATAGCAAAAGTAATGCCCAGAAAAACCCCAAAGCCAACAGCACCCCTGCTGCTGCCAAGGTGGCAGAGGTAAAGGTCACCCCCGTTTTGGATTTGGAGATGGGGGGGCCTAAAAACCTACCTGCACCTAATAATGCAAGGCCCAGAAGGTCCTCGGGCCAGTCACAAACAGGGAGTCAAGGAGGTAGTCCCACAAATGGGGTCCCTCGCTCTCCTGACTATGTAAGCCCCCGTTACAAGGGAAACAGACCCATCCTGGGTTATGTGTGGACTCCTCCAGCTCAAGGGGGGGGATCCAGCCAAGCACCTAACCCAGGGAACTTCCCTCCCAACTTCCCACAGGAGGGCAGAAATTCTCCAAATCCTGGGCAGAACTTTTTCCCCAGGTATCCACCCAATTTCCAACCCCAAAATCATCCATCCTTCTTTCCCCAATTCCCTGAGCCCAGACAACCTAATCCGGGAGAGGGGAGGCCAAGGGTGGAGGGGTACCCAAATCTTCCCAACCAGGGGTACTACCAAAGAAGGGATAGCTACCCTTCCCGGGATCAGCCCAGGGGAGAAAACAGGGCCCCGTATCAGCCTGAGCGGGTTTCCCAGTTAGAGCGCCAGGTTCAAAACATGGCGCAGGATCTGGGTCACATACTGAGGGCTCAGCAGAACCCTCAGATCGGGCATGCCGGCGCAGAACGCACCCAACTCTGGACCTGGTGCCCCAGAACAATGACGGGGGCAGCACCCCGATAACTCACCGGTTCCCAGGGAGGAGGCACAAGGGGAAGGGGGGTGTAAAGCCTTGGAGGAAGCTTCCTTCCTCACTTGTAAACAGCCCCTGGAAACCCAGGAACCGGAAACAAAATCTCTTGCCCCTGAAAGTCTGCCTCCTAAGGAGCAGAGGGGGGGTAGGAGAAACAAAAGACCCAAACAGACTCAGTTTGAGGAGGAGGTACAGATCTTCCAATTTGAGGGAGAGGGATCCTCAGAGGATCCTGGGAAAAGGATCTTCTCCTTCAGAGAGGGGGGAACTCCTCCCAAAGAAAAATGGGTCCCTAGGGATGCAAATCCAGACTGGGGAGATGTGGAGACTGAGCTACCGCCGCCCACCATCTCATCCCAGAACCAACAGCAAGAAAATCCCCTGGTTCAAACCCATCCTGGTGACTGCCTCCAAAAAGGGGGGGGCGGCCCGGAACCGGAGCCAGGGGAACCCACAATGGCTCTGATCTCCAGTTGCCAAATTTTTCTTTCAGATTCCCAAGGCCCTCCACAGAATTCTGCCCAAATTTCTTCTCTTGCAATGTCCAAAACCAGAAAATTAGCCCACCAGTTGTCCAAAAATGTGCATTATCTGTGCCCCCTTGAGGAGAAGGAGGGAAGATACTATGCCCCGGTACAAGTACAGGGGCAGGGTACAATCTCAGCGCTGGTGGACACTGGATCTCAAGCTACCCTTCTGTCCAGAAGGGCCTTTGATGAACTAAATGCAGGAAGGGGAGAGAATTACCAAATTCCTCTCACCTCACTTCCTGGACAACTCCAGAACTTTGACGGGAAGGAAATTCCCGTCGAGGGGACGGCAGACTTGGACATTAAAATTGGGCGACACAAGTTGAAACACCCGGTCATAGTAGTGACTCCAGAGGGCACCCCTTGTTTACTAGGGAATGACCTCCTGAGAAGGTTGTCACCCCTAATAGATTGTGTAAACAAGGTCCTCTGGACCCAGACTAGCCGACCCATAAAATTAAAACAGAGTGTCAACCATGTTAGTTTAAACGGCACCTGCCACATGGTTGAACAAAAATCTGACCAAGTAAAATTTCACTTCCAGAATAGCCAAATTCCAGACGTGACAGTAATAGCAGTAGGACAACAGACTGGTGATGGGGGGTCCTCTCTATTTATGAAAATCAACCTTCCTTCCAGTCTAAAGTGGTACTCCACGCTGGAAGGAAACACTCTGAAATTCTATACTAATCCACAATCAGAAACTCCCACTCCTATAGTCCAGAAAGATGTGAAATCAGCTCAGAGCCTGGCTGATATTCAGCAAATTGGAGAGCAGTTGTTCATCCCTGTTCAGTTAAATGATGGGAAGGACTCTGTTCTCGCTCGAGTGTGCGTGAACAATGGTAAGAGCTTCATCAGCGAAGCCATGTTCCGCCAACTCCCAAAAGATCCAGCCATTCCCACATTCAAACTGATAGACAAATGGGAAATGGACCTGGAAGCACCTAATTCCAAACATCTCCTGCCAAGCAGGTGTATGCTCAAAATCTCCATTGGCAACAAGAGCATAGTCCACAATTGTTGGGTCGTGCGAGACGTCCCTGCCGCCTTTTACTTAGGCAGTGACATTCTCAATCGCTTTGCCATTAGTTTGGACCTAATAAACTTCAAAGCTTGGTCCCGATTAGCGGATAATCCCATGGGCTTTGATGATCCAGAAAAAGCATTTAGGTCAGCTCAATTGCTACCTTATACAGTTGAAATTCAGGTTAAAGAGGAGGTCACCATCCCAGAAAGGACCCGACAATTCTCCCTGGAAGTGAAAGTTAAAAGGGGACAAGAGTTGAAAAACCCTGATGCTTACATACATCTAAATGCTTCTCTCCAACAGCAAGGGTTGGGGGTAAACCCAACACCATTAGTCAACATAGAACACGACACCATTCCAATAGAGGTGGATAACAGCGACTTAAAGAGTATTACTCTAGCCGCAGGCACCATTATTGGAATGGCGGTTGATGACCGACATTTCTCCATTGATCTTGGAAATGAACTGTTAGGACCAATCCCCAAGGACTGTTTTGACAGTGACAGGGATGACAACACAACACCAGACAGGATCTTTACCCGACATGGGGGGAACTTCCTGGTGTACACTTCCTGCCCCTATGGTAAGGAAGATGTGACTTGTGACTTCAGGAGGGATGAGGTGATTTTCCAAGTCCATGGGGGCTGCCTTTCCCACCTGAAGCCCCCAGTCCAAATCAGCACTCTGACCAGGGACTTCTCCACCCAGCTGGAGGAGGCCGCGGAGATAGCCAAACCAGAAGTCTTTCCAGGCTTCAGGCAGATGGTGGAAGAGAGAGTCAACCTAGCTGATGCCTGTGTGACTCTGGAACAAAAGCAAAAGTTGAAACAAGTTTTCTTGGATTTCCAAGATCTCTTTGCGGTAGACTCATATGACTGTGGCTGCACCGACATCCACAGAACAACAATCCCCACGGACCCTGGCATGACTCCAGTGTTTGTGAAGCAATATCGCTTGCCTCTCGCATCCATGGAGTCCCTTACTGAAATAATTAAGAACCTTGAGTCCAGTGGAATAATCCGTCCCGTCCACAGCACTTTCAATAATCCGGTGCTGGGAATATTGAAGCCAAACGGCCAGTGGAGACTCTGCGCCGACCTCAGGGAGCTCAACAAACGGGTCCATACTTCCCGATGGCCTCTGCCCTACATTAACCAAGGCCTGGCCCAGATCCAGGGGTCACAGGTATTCACTGCAATAGACCTGACCAATGGATACTGGACCGTGCCGGTCAGTAGGGAGGACCAATATAAGCTGGCTTTTACCTTTGGGGGCCAGCAATACACATGGACCCGGACTCCCTTCGGATACCTCAACTCCGGCAATGAATTCAACATTTTCCTACATAAGGCCATGCCCGACCTGGGTGCGAGGGGTAACCTAGCTTATGTAGATGATGTCCTCATCAAAAGTTCATCTGTGGAGGAACACATAGCGGAGATCCGTTATGTTCTGACGCAGTTGAGGGCCGCCGGAGCAAAACTTTCCTTTCAGAAAGCACAGTGGTGTAGAACCTGTGTTAATTTCTTGGGGCATGGGATTACTCCTCAGGGTCTCTGTCCCCAGGAAAAGAAAGTGGAAGCACTTCAGAAACTGAAAGACCCCACAACTCTGCGAGAACTAAGGAGCCTCCTTGGACTGACTAATTACAGCAGAAAGTTCATTGAGGGCTACGCAGAGATTACCAGACCCCTGATTCATCTCCTGAAGGGGGGGGTCAAGTGGGAATGGGGTCCAGAACAAGCCGAGGCAGTAATACAACTCAAAAGAAGCCTCTCACAAGCGCCCTGCCTAGCTTACCCTGTCAGAAACAAGGAGTTCTTCCTGGAGACAGGGTTCTCTAATACGTGCTTGACGGCAGTATTATACCAAAAGCATGACAAGGTCAATAAAGTAATCTCCTATGCGAGCAAAACTTTATCCTCTGTGGAGGAAAAATTCAACGATTGTGAGAAGGCACTCCTGGCAACGGTGTGGGCATTGAAGAATTACCGCCCGTTTATCCAGGGGGAACACATCATAGTGGAGACTCCACACCAGCCTCTGCAATATCTCCAAAGTGACAGAATCCGGGCCGGAAATGTGAGTAATTCCCGAATTACTTCCTGGATTCTGTCAATGCAAGGCTTTCCTGTGGAGGTCAGATATGGCCAAAACAAGAAGAGTCCCCTCGCGCAAGGTCTGGCTGACTTGCATGATTGTGCCAGAGAAAACTGTCTCGAGGACGAAAGTTTAAAAATCAAGGACAACACGGAGGCATACCTTAATTCCCCACACAAAGTCTTTGAAGAAGACAAGTGTGAGGGAATGCCCACTGTGTATGTGGATGGATGCTCTTACCATGTTGACAACAACGGGGAGAAAGAACTGGTGGCTGGCGTAGGGAATGCATGGGTGAATGAGTCCCCAGAACCCTCCGCTGGATACAAAATTGGTCCCCGAAGTAGTCAGGTGGCAGAATTGATGGCTGTGCATCAGGCCATCCTCACTGCTGTCCAGCATCAACTCCACGAACGGGTCATAATCACAGATTCGGATTATGTACGGAACGGGTTCGTGGAGCACCTGGTTAATTGGAAAACCAGAAGCATGTTATGTGCTAACAACAAACCCTTGAAACATGGGAAGTTGATCCAAAACATTGATGATCTGGTCACCTCGAATGAGATGACCATCTATTGGAAAAAGATAAAGGGTCATTCCAAAGTAGAGGGACCAGACAAAACTGGAAATGACTTAGCTGATCAGCTGGCCAAAACTGGGGCCATCCAAGGGGATCGAATTGAGATTGAGTCCCTGTTGGGGGAAATCCAGGTCACTGCTATCACTAGGTCCCAGACAAATGCTCACAACGACCTTTCAATTGCACAATGGAGCAAGGAGACCCCTGATGCTGATTTGATTACCGCTCAGAAGGGGGATCCAATAATTGGTAACGTTTACCAGCACCTTGAGGACCCTGAGAACTTTCCCCTGACGGATACCGATTACACTGGGAAAGAGGACCTAAGAGTGTTGATGAAATGTCCAAAAATGTTCCGAATCCAAGACGGTCTGCTGGTAAGGAAATCCAAAGCTGGCCACGATCAGTGGGTGGTTCCTACCTCATTCCGAAGCCTGATGTTAAGTCACGCCCATGATGCGGCCACCGCCGGTCATAGGGGGTTTCACACAACATTGGAAATCTTAAGAGAGGTTGCATACTGGCCACACATGTGGCAGGACCTCGACCAATACTTAAAGGGGTGTCTTGTGTGCGCACAATTTCAGCCATCATCCCTCACACACCGTGCGCCTCTCCAAAAGCGGGGGATGACACTGCCATGGTCAGATTTACAAATCGACTTTGTAGGCCCCGTGATTCGCTCTGCTAGGGGGAATAAGTACATGTTGACTGTGACATGCTTGTTTACCAAGTGGGTGGAATGTCTCCCAGCCCCAAATTGCAAGGCAGAAACCGCAGCTGCCCTGATGATTAACCACATCTTTTCCCGTTTCGGTCTACCTCAAAGGATTGAGTCAGACAGGGGTAGCCACTTCACCAGTGAAGTAATGACAAAGATGTGGGAGATACTGGGGGTCAAAAGGAAGTTACATTTTGCTTACAGGCCAGCTTCTTCTGGAGCAGTGGAACGCTACAACCGGACAATTGTGAGCATCTTAAAAAAAGTTTGTGGCAGATTCTGGGCCAAGTTGGGATATCCGATTACCTCTGGTCCTAATGGCCATCAGATCTACCCCTTCATCTGCAACCAAAATGTCACCATTTGAGTTGATGACTGGGCGCAAGATGGTGCTTCCTCAGCATTTGCTCTACAGGACCCAAGAGCAGACACTGATAAATGCCTCCACTACTCATGAGTATGTGGAGAATTTAAGGAAACACCTCCAACATGCTTTTGCTTACGCTCAGCGGAATCTAGAAAGATCAGCTGATAGCATGAAGACCCACTATGACCTGAAAACTTCCAGGAAGGAATATCAGGTGGGGGACCGGGTCTATCTATACAACTTCCAAAGGAACCAGGCCAAGCAGCGCAAATTTTTACCTACATGGAAGGGACCCTTTGAGATCATCGACAAGATCTCCCCTGTGGCCTACAAAATCCACATCCCCAAAGGTCCTTTGGCAGCGGGGGAAGACAAGTGGGTCCACATAAACCAGTTGAAATGTTGCCATCCCAGGCACACTCTGCAACAACTGGAGGAATCCTCTGGAATCCTAGCGGGTACTGTCTCAGACTAATTCAGTTCCAACCATAAAACATACAACATCTAGTCTCTAAAATATTGTGATTTGATGAAACTGTATCTTAGTTATACTGTTTTTTTTTCAAAATAAGAATGTAATGTTTCGTTATGATGAAATGCATATGCTGCCCCACTATCTCAACAGTGGTGGAAAAATGTCTATGAATAGGTATTGCCGCTCTTCCTTTGTCGTCCTAGGAGAAAGAAAACCTGGAGACGGGCCAAGGAGGATGATCCGGAGACGGGAACGAAGATCCAATGGGCCCGGGGTACCGCCCAATATTCCCATCAGGACCGGCGAGGAGAACCGATCGATCCGACCGGATGGAGGAAAAGATGCTGAACTGTGCCATCTATTGGAAGAAGATGAGGAAACATCCCAGGTCTTGCGAGTCCCATTCGTGAAATAGAATGGCCATCGCAAGAGGGGGGCTTGTGGGATGTATTTACCCATGCATCCGAGCCCTACCTCAAAACTGTGCAGTACTGACATGGAAAACATCATGATGGCCAGAGCTTCCCAGAAAAAGCACAGGGAAATGCATGAAGAATAGGCTGCCACTCATTTTTGCCGATGTTATGGGCACAGAAGGACACTGCCTAAAACCACCACTGGACTACCCACACAGTAGTCTGAAACCATTGGGAATGGCAATGCTGATTGCCAAAAGCAAACCCATAACTGTTGGGAATTCATTTTCTTAAATCCCAAAAATGTGTGCATTACCAGTACTCACCACTATCCAAAAGCCGGCATTTTAAAACAACACCAGATTTTATTTTTTTTGTGTAAAACTGAATAAATGAACCCAAGGGAAGCCAAAGAAAGACTTACTGAGAGGTGGATACAATCTAAAGTTATATTCTGAAGTGACTTGAAGGTTTATAACAAGACTGGCTGAGCTGTGGATTTCAGCAGTTTAAGTAAATTTCGACTGAAAGACACTAAAAATTTAAATGTTTAAAAGAAATGAGTGACCTACTTTGAGTGTCACATAGGTTGCAATTGTTTAAATGTCATAGTTTTAAACTTAGAATCAGCATTCTAGCTGCATATGTAAAAAAATGTCTTGACTTAAACTGGGTAACAAAAAGTGACATTTTATCTGAAACCTGGCTTAAGGAACTGAATTCTGCCTGGCAACTACCCCCATCAGGAGTGAAACTTGAGTCACAGCTGTGTTCCCAGGCCTATCTGCCTTTTGCTGGCCACACTAAGGATATGCCATCTCTCTGATAATTGAATTAAGGGGAGCCCCCACAGAATACAGGAGCTCTGAACAAAGCCCTGTCCTGACTCAGGCAAATGTTTTATTGCAGATGTCGTAAAACAGCTTCCTCTTGGCAGAAGCTGGGAGGGGCAGGGTCTCTGAGCTTGGCAGAAACTGGAAAGACTGGTTTCTGTACCATGTGACCTGAAAAGACACACCTCTATAGCCAGAATATTGTTTTAGAAAAAGATGAATAACTCATAGTACGGACTTGTGAAAATTATTTAAATACCATAATTCTTGTGATTTTTCTGCCCACATTTTAAGAGGTTTTTAGAACCGGTGGCGTGTTCAGGGGGGTTTTAGCGGAAAAGAGGATATTACTCAAAATGTGTGCATGTGAAAAATCTGACACTTCATCAACTAATGTCCATACTCCTTGCGCACATGTGTGTAAATTTGGGTTAATGTCCGAAATTGCAAACCAGTTAAAAAGTGCAAAATATTGCCATTTCTGAATGCAAGCCCCCAGGAAGAGCAGAGTTTGAACAAGGGGATACCTCCTGTGATATGTGAGGGGTGCGTGTAATTTTAAAACAATATGTACCTCTGCAAATATGTATTTGGTTCAAATCTAGATTTGTGTGCAAGTTGACAGGAGGAGTGGACTTTCTGCAGGCTGTAAAATGACATCGCTCTGACTCACAGTTCCTTCCCCAATAAAGTGAGAAATGGAAATTTGACCAATGGCAAGTGGAGAGGGGTAGGGGCTAGTGATGCTGCATACACACCCACTTTCAAAACACATAAAAGCAGACGGACAGGACAGATAGGGACTTTCAAATCCATTTGCAGCTGGAAGCTCTGCCGGGAAAATCCATACTTCAAATCCATCAACCTCCAGAGAGCTAACATAGAGACTTCAATCTATCAACCTTCAGAGACCCAGACCAGACCAGCAGAGTAGAGCTGACCTGTTAGCAGAACCAGAGAGAGCTGACCCAGATCACTGTGAAGTGCAGAGACCAGAGTCCAGTCCTAAACCTGACCAGATCCGTGGCAAGGCATATTTCTAAATATATTGTGAGTACATAGCGAAACTGTGCAGAAACAATCTCTTAGTTAAGATAATATAATTCAAGCTATTTTAATCTAAGTAGAATTGCCTCCTAACTGTCAACTGTCATTTGTAAAGCTGTCACCTGTCATTTTCTAGTTGCAAGCTGCACTTGTCTTTTTGAACTTTAAAATTTCAAATCCGAAAAACGACCTTTATTTAATCGCTCATATCTCCGTGACCGTTTGTGCTAGAGACTTGCAGTAACTTTCATCTGGAAGCTGAGATCCTAGGCTTTCCTAGGACCACAAAACGATAGTGATAGTCCTTGTAGTTCCTCTGTAATCGCGCTCGGCGCATTCGCAAATTTAGCCGCGATTTGACATTTTACCGCGATTTGCAAATTTCTTCACGTGTAAAAATCTGCTGCTGCTTGCCTTTCATTTGCCAGAAATTCGTTTAACCTGCTAATTATCCCTGAATCATTGCTAGTGTGAGCCTGGACTAATATTAACTAGATACCACTCACCCTGAACCGCTAGAGGGAATAAAAAGCATTTTAACATATTTTCACTCCATTGCCAGCACATATCAAAGCATTTTGCCTGTGTTGTAAACTTCTGTAGTCTAAGTTGCTGGGGTGAACTGAATCACATTTGATTGCATTTCTGAGAACTGTGTGCCTTCCTTCCATTTCCTTGCATTGCATAAAAGGGGGGGTGAATTGTACAAAAAAGTGATTACCTTGTCTTTGCTGAAATCCTATCAAGTTATTTTCTGTACTGCATTTCATTCCACATTGCATCCATTTGAAACTATAAAAGTATTGTTGCTATCTTATCCATTTCATGTCAACTCCTTAGTGATTATCAAGAAGTGTGCTAGTGCCAGATTCTCCGTTGTTAATCTTTATCATACCAGATTAAGTGTGATATCCAATTATTAATTTATTATAAAGCGTGATATATATATATATATATATATATATATATATATATATATATATATATATATATATATATATATATATATATATATATTGTTTAAATTATCAATTAAACCTTTTAACTTGCAAAACAGAACTACTTCTTGGCTCAGTGGGGTCAGGAGGATTCCAAGAGAGGGGTGTTATATAGGGGTAGTCATCCAGAACGCATGAACTGGACATAAAGATATATCAATAAGGGTTTTCATTCAGTATTATAGACTAGGCGTTGACTTAGCTGTAGTGTTGAATTGAATCCTCTTACAAATGGTTGTCCCTCAATTAATCCTAACTATGACAACATCAAGGCAGATTCCTTGTGATATTATTTGGGAGTTTCGAGGATAGAGATGCAGTAGAATGGTCAAATCTATTTGGATGCAATTGGGTGCTCAAGGATTGAGGGAAATAATGTGCTCAGAGAGCCAGCTAGGATGATTTGAGTTTCATTTATTGGATGTAGCTACTGTTTTTGAATGCCCTACATGCATGCAAGATAACTTAGTAGTTTTAATAGGATTGTGGCGAGGTAGGGGGAAATGTGTCAACAATATTTACAGGGTTAAACTGATTTGCTAAGTGCCATTTTAGTAACCCATAAGCTTTCTGACTGAAGAATGGGAGACATAATACCATAAGCGGATGAGTACTGGGTGCTGGTTTACAAACTCAAACTTTGTGTGAAGGTCAAAGTCAATCATTCAGGCAAGGCCTTCCTGAATACGAGAGATTGTAAGGATGTCCTGAATTAAAGGCTCAAGTCTTAGTTTGGCAGCTAGTGTGTTTTAGAGTCTGTGCCTGTAATCTCAAATTTATTTTAGTTGTATTTGAACCTCATGTAGGAAGCTGCTGTGACGTTGTTGGCTGTGCATGATGTAAGTGATCATTGGGGGATGTACCTGACAAGGCAGTTGGTGTTCTATGTCGGTCTTGTTTATCAGGGTGCCTTTCTGATAACACACAGAACCTGAAATTAAACTCAATTCAGAATTGGAAGGAAGTGCACAAGTTGAGCTGCCCTCATCTGTATCATCTGTAGTCAAGCTATGGAGAGGTCAGGGAAAGACCCTGTGATGCTATGTCTTAGACTGGGGTAGGTGGGACACTTCAATGTATAGCTTTAGAGCATTCCATACAGTAAAGTCAAAGTTACAAATTAACTGTACACTCGAGGGCACTACAAGTACATTTTAAATGTTTTTTATTAAAAAGCCATTTTAAAGGGATCCAGTGCTCTTAAATATTGCAAACTAAAATGTTGTGTTTGTTTTGTTATATGATTTCAGTGACAAATTAACTACAAACACACCATAATTCATTCTTCTAACCCCTATATGCTGGACCAAAAAACATAGATCAGGTATTCTATTTAACAGTCCAATAAACAGCATTCACATATGGATCTTCTGTCTTCCTTATTTAATCTTCATCACATGCAATGTTTCAGTGCCCTTTCAGTGGTAGAAATATCTGCACGGAGATGGTTGCGCAATTGCACATTATCTAAAACATACACTCATACATATTGCACAATTTATTTTATACGGGTTAACACCTGTGATTGGACCACCTGTTGCATACACATATGTATAACTACCTGGTACAGTTAGTTCCAAGCAGCCTAAAATCCTTATTTAGTAATGATTTGCTTGCGCCAAATAGGACAAACAATGAATGGCCATGCATCCCCTGTAATAAGAACATGTGGTTTCTCAAACAGGGTTCAGTATACACAAACTCACACACACATTATGACTTTTTTAGACAAACATTGTATATACTTGATATTCTTGTGGAGATTCTTATCCTTTGGTGCAACTGAAATCGCGTCCGGGTCCTCAGAATGAGGAATTACCGGGCCATTCCGAGTTCGGAAGGCCCGGTAATTCCTCCCTCCAAGAACCCGGACCCGGTCCTTACCCATTCCCATTTCAGCCGCAATAGGGCTGAATGGGAATGGGAGAGGGAGCAAACAACGGGCCATTACGATTTGGCCCGTTGTTTGCTCCCTCTTCCCCTCGCAGGACCCGGTAAGCAAGCCTGGTTTTCCCAGGTGTGCTTACCGTGTCCCGCGAGGGGAACTCGTAATGAGGCGGTACGGGGTTAACGGCACTGGCACCTTTTACGCCGCCATTAACCCTGTACCGCCAGGGTCGTAATGAGGCCCCCTGAGTTTAGAGTCCCGCTTCACCTCCTTATTTTAGCCACTCTTGACAAATTCCATATTTGACCACTTTCTAATCTCACAGCTCCCTTGAGCACTTGTGCAACCCTTACAGGGTCAGAATACAGAGGATCACCCTTCTTAGGAACAACAGCTCTCCTTATTCTAATCAAGTCACCCACTTCAACAACCGTCATCTTCCTGGGAAACTTTTCATTGGTTTTCTTAACTACTCTTTATTTTCTTGCTTCCATCCTCATCTTCACCTCCTCCACAACCAAATCAGTTTCTCTTGCTCTGCCCAGCCACGCAGGTGATAACAATGTGTTTCCTTTCCGCCCTCTCATCAACTCAAAATGACTGGCTCCCATTTCAACACCTGGTAATACATCGATTTACCCTCTCAATCATGCCATTCCCTGGAGGATAGTATAGTGAAGTTCTTTTGTGCTTTATCCCGCACTTGTGCAAATACTCTTGAAACAAATTCCCAGTAAATTGTGGACCATTGTCCTAAAGCACACTCCTAGGCAACCCTTTTCTCTCAAAAATATCCACTAGGAATCCCACAACACTTTGGCACGTCACATCCCTCATCACCTTGAACTCTGTCTACCTCGATAACATGTCTATCAAAGCAATCACAAACCTTCCCCGCCCTTTACCCATATCCACAGGGCCCAGGACATCTATGGCAAAATCTTGCCAGACACCTTTTGGTGCTCCCACTTTTCTCACCGGCTGCACCACAGCCAACAGCTTATTTCCAGATTTCATACAGTCACTACACTGTCCATCCACTCTCTCAGCCTCACGATCAAGACCCGGCCACCAATAGTCAGCTTTTATAATTTCCTTGGTCTTGTAAATACCAATATGACCTTGATGTGCAATTTTAATCAACTTCCCCCTCAAACATCCAGGAACAACCAACTTGTCCCAGCTATACACCAACCCATCCTTCACTGACAACTCCAACCTCACCTCCCACGGTGATCTCTCTTCGCCGGACAACAGCCTCTTCTCTGGCCATCCCTCACTGACAAAGCCAACTATGCATCAACACCACTCCACCTTTTTCTTCAATTCTTCCTCACTCCTCCCACATATGAGCACATCATCATGAAAACACCACACATCACTCACGCCCTTTAGCAACTTATCCATTACTTTTTGGAAAACTGATGAGGCTGATATCAGCCCAAAAGGCATGTGGCAAAATTGATAAATCCCTTCATATGTGATGAAAGCCGTGATCTTACGAGATTCAACATCCAAATTAATTTGGTGATATGAGCTTGCCATATCTAACTTGGCGAAATACTTCGCATTCCCAATGCGACTCAATAGTTCACCCATATTTGGGACTGGATGGCGATCAGCTATCGCACACCTATTCAGTTCCCTCAAGTCTACACAAACCCTTAAATCGCCACTTTTTTACTACTACTACTGGGGAGATCCACTCTGCAGCTTTAGCTGGTTTGATAATGCCCGCCTTTTCTAGTTTCTTCAATTCTTTTTTACCGCATCACGCATATTCATAGGCAACGGTCTGAGTTTGGCACACACTGGCATACACCCATCTCTCAATACAATTTTGTGCACCATGCCCTTAAAACACCACATGCCTTCATTAAAGACTTCTGGATACTTCTGAATTAAACTATTTTCACCACCTCCCATCTTGTCAGTCTCGAAAGCACCACCTATGTTTAGTACTTGTCCTTGCTGTTGGGATCCAGTCTGATGCCTAATATCCTCTACTCCTTCCATCCAAGCAGGGTTTCTCCTTTCTTCGTAACATACATTTTGCCATGTGTCATCCTCCCTTTAAATCAGAAATGAGCAGTACAACACCCCAACAACTCCATTTTGCCCCCATTGTATCCTCCAGGATTCTTATTAGACGGGCCCAAATCCTCCATTCGACCACACACAACATTTTCATATGTAGCTCGTGACATCAATGTGATTTTTGAACATGAATCTGCCAACATTCTCACTTGCCATCCATTCACCTCAACCCAAGCAGATGGGTGCTCACATTCATCAACTTCAGTACACTGCACCATATTCACTGTAACATTTTCGTTCTCAGACTCCTCACCTTCATCTGACGACCTTACGTCACATTCCTCGACAAACATAGTCCCTTTTCCCCCCACCAATCCGGTAGTTCTTGCAACAATTTTCAAAGTGCCCCCATCTTTTACATATACTGCAATTGGCTTGTCTTCCAGGGCATATGGGAGAAGTTGACAAATGACGTGCAATTCCACACCTGAAGCACACTCGATCGTCCCTCTTTGGACCTCTCTGCACACCATCTTTCTGGGTAATTTTACTGCCCATCTGATTTCACCCACCCTTTCCGTGAGCAACAACATTCCGCTTCACAGATTTACTTTTCAGTTTCTTTTTTCCCCTTACACCATCTTTCTTTTTGTCACTCACTCTCAGCACTTCAGTTGCTTGGGAAGACTTTGGGCCTCATTACACGGTAGGCGGTAAGGGTTTACCGATACCGGTATTTTACTGGTACCGGTAAATCCTTACCGCCTTACTACGAGGTCCCTTTACGGTTTGGGGAATTTAATGCCTGCTTTTTGCAGGCATTAAAAATCCAACCCGCAAAGGGACCAGGGAACTAAATACAGTACCGCAATTTGCGGTACCATAATTAGCGCCTTCCCCATTCCCATTATGCCCTATGGGGCAAAAATGGGAATGGGGAAGGGCAATGGAGGAAGGAGGAATTACCGCCTTCCCAACCTTGGAATAGGGCGGTAATTCCCCTTTCCTCCAAGGCGGTACCGGTAAATTACCGGCATGAACCATGGCGCTAATAGCGCCATGGTTTACCGCCTACCGTGTAATGAGGCCCTTTGTCTCTTTACTGGTTAGTTTCGGTACACATTGCAGTGTATGTTCTATTCTCTTACCAATACCTATGACCTCCTCCAAACTGGGGTCATCTTTCAACCACACCTCTTCACGGATTTTGTCATTGGAGCAGTGCAACATAAATTGGTCCCTTATATGCTCATCCAACCCCCACCAAATTTGCAATTTAAGGACAAGTGTCTCAGTGCCCTAATGTATTCTTCCACAGTCTCCCCTTCATGTTGGAATCTCATTCCAAAATGATATTGCTTAAGTACCGTGCTTATCTATGACACAAAATGTTTGTCACGTTTCACTAGCGCTGCGTCAAAATCATTCCCTCCACCTTCCACATCTAGCTCTGCAGTGTCTGGCAGCGTCTCATAGATCCTCTGTCCTTCATAGCCTAGAAAATGCATAAGCATAGATACTTTTCGCTCTGTGGACATCCCGTTGCCACATATTGCCTTCACATAGTGCAAAAAACCTCTCTTTCAAGGGCCCCACTTAATCCTGGGTGGGCCTGTCACAGGCATAAACATTTGTGGGCCCGGAATCCCTGACAAGGCCATATCCAATGCAATGTATGGAAGAAGCTTCACACAAAAGAAAGTGCCCAAATGCAGTACGGTATAGAGACGCAGTACCAAAAGCACAGCTCAATTCAGCACTGTTGCGGTACCACAAGATCACCCCCTTCCTTTTTACCTCTGCAGGCATTCCGGGTTGTGCACCAAAATCACAACAAACAACACTCCTGGGAGCTCACGGGACCACTCCTCATTGGCTGCGATGCACAGGAGAAATCCGATGCTTTTCTTGTGACCGGCACCACGACCGATAGCCGCTTTAGTCACCGCCTTCTCATGAGGGCCCTAGGCAGGAAACGCTAACAAAGATGCCTCGAACTTCCGTAGTTTTACTAGAGAGAGACTCGTACTCCTGACGCGTCTAGGGCGTAATCACAGGTGTGATCACGGATGGCGCACAGCGTCACGTTGCGTGTCACGTGACATGGAGCGAGAGTCTCCTCTCTCAAAGGACGGAAGCTCCTTGCACTAGGTGATCACTGCCACCCCGAAATCCCTGAAATCTCCCGCTCCGACCGCGGGATGAACCAGGGAGGAACGCGCTCTCGCTGGACCGGGCATCCAATAAACAACCAGGGGAGCTGCCGTGCCACCGAATGCGGGACAGCGAGCAGGCGGCCGTGCACTTTTTTTTCATCCGATTCCTTACCCTGCTGGGCAAACTGGGCAACCTCCTCCTCCCAGAGGCGAAAGTCAATGCGGCACAGCGTCCGGTAGTGATGCCAGCGAGGCAATGGCCTCTCCTTGCCAGACTCGGGTTTGGGGGTCTCAGAACTCGAGTGAGTAGTCCTTACTGCTCACCATCCCATCCTCGTCGCCAATGTTGAGTCAGTGACCACGTCAGTTAAGACTGTTTAGTAGTTTAGTGTCTGTATCGAAGATCAATGCATGAGACCCCCACCCAACACTGCAGCTAACCACCAACTGCTCAAACTTAAGCAGCAACATTCCCCTGGAGATTCCACAGTCTGGAACGTTATGACATCACACCCTCATACACAATGGAACATTGTAGAAGCAATACTGAACACATTCCTAGCAAATACATAACAGCTACCTAACAGTAAGCATATTTTCTCAAGCAACCGTTAGACAGAGTGTTATGACTACCTACCGGCGCTGGTCTTTGTGGCACCGTAGTAGATCCTGCTATGCTGTGTTCCTTACCTATCCCAAGATGGCCGCCAAAGGAGCCCATTCTAGTATTACTGACCTGTCAGACTCAGCCGGCACTGTACTTCCGTGTTCATGCGGTCACGTGACAGTATTTAGAAGCCAGAACTGTGCATCTCTTCGTGTCGCTGCTCCTCAGATAGACGCTACGTAGGTTCGCCCCCCAGGATCCTGTTTCCCTGCTTAATGTGTGTTCTGTTAACTAACTTTCTGTGTCTTGTTAGGATTTGTTCGCTCGCAAAACATTCCGTGCTGCCGGCTCTGGATTAGAGACAGCACAGCACCACAAACTCCTCCCTTCACCTTCTGTGGAATTTTCCAGCCAAGCTGTTTGCTCGATTCCCACTCTTTCCTCACCTTTCGGACACTTCAGCCTAGTGGGCTTGGTTTCGATCCTTCTTATCAGCTCATGTAGGAAATTGCGATTACAGACGCCACGTTAATCTCATACTCACTTGCCGCCTATCACTTACCTTTATCCCGGGTCTCCTTCCTTCTGTCCGCTGGACACTACAGATCTTCCAGCATATGGTTCCGATCCATTGCGTAAATTGACAAGGGGGGTCCTGGGAGTCTCTCTGCCAGACATTAGTCCTGGTTACGAGAGACTTACCCAGAGTCTTTAGCTCACTATCTTTCACAGAGAAGAAATATCCCAAACATATCAGTCTTTGTCCTGCCCTGGGGCAGTCCAGCACCGAAATGCTAGGCAATTCTCCTCTGAACAAGAGTACCAACAGCATCCCCAGACACGTGTTTCAGTCTGGTTGGACCTCATCAGTAGGGAGGAGCTGTGCCTCTCTAGGAATAGTGAGCAAGGGGTCCACGTCTGGATTCCCCTAGTAATTTAGGGTGAGACCCAAAGTTACTTGAATATGCAAATTGACAAGGGGGGTCCTGGGAGTCTCTCTGCCAGACATCAGTCCTGGTTACGAGAGACTTACCCAGAGTCTTTAGCTCACTATCTTTCACAGAGAAGAAATATCCCAAACATATCAGTCTTTGTCCTGCCCTGGGGCAGTCCAGCACCGAAATGCTAGGCAATTCTCCTCTGAACAAGAGTACCAACAGCATCCCCAGACACGTGTTTCAGTCTGGTTGGACCTCATCAGTAGGGATGCGTACCATATTTCCAGGACCTCATAATGCAGTGACACATAGATGTTTAGGATACTCTGCTTCCTTTTCACTCCGCTTTCATTTCATTCTTACCGTTCCCCTTTTTGTTGCTACAGAACTTCGCAAGATCTCCGAGAACACTCACCTGAACTAGTGACTCTTCCCGCTTTAAGTGCTCCAGAGTACAGATATATTCTGCTTTCTGTCCACTTACCTCTTTGCTTACCTGCCTCCCTCATCCACAGAATTCCCTCCCCACCCCCCAACCCCACTTACCTTTGTTGAAGTCCATTTTCGGTACCAGTACCGGACGCTCTGGGAACACTTCTGTCCCCAGCGCGTCCACTCCCGATCTGTGACAGGCCATCAAGGAAAGGAAAAAGGGACTGCATGTAGTCCCTTCTATCTTTTCCATGGCAGCCATTTTTTTGTTTACTTTTTTTAATGGGCGCCATTGGAAAGAGAGAAGGAACTACATGTAGTCCCTTCTTCCATTTCCATTGCGGGCATTTTGTGTTTACTTTTTTCTATTTTATTCAATGACTGCCATGGAAAGGGAAAACGGACTTCGTTTTCTCTTCCCCTGTGACCATTTATTTTTTTTTTCTGTTCTGAAATGCTGTTTTGGAACAGAAAAATCATCTTTTACTACCCCGGTTTTATGGGCCGGGCTACTAATAGAAATAGGCCATTAAGCTCAGGCTGGTATGTGCAAAATGCCAAAGTCCAAAAATATGCTAAAGTGCTAGAGAGAGGGGGTTAATCGAAAGTGACGTTTGTATCCTCTCACTCAACTGCATAATAATATCTCAACATACGTAATTTCAACCACAATGTAATGAGGACAATTTTCAACAACCTATTTTACCTTACAACCGTGAATTATTGACTAGGCTAGCATCGCAGGAGTTTTACAAATCAAAACTTTCCTAGAAGGAAACACTGATAAAAAGGAGATTGCTCTTAGTATCCAGAAGGAACATTTTACCTTCAAACACATTTTAAAATGCACAAACCAGCAAACGACCACAAAACAGCATGGAAACTATGCCCTTCAAATTGATTAGAACCACACTATATCTAAACCAAGAGATACACAATAACAGGCAGACTGTGATGAGATGGTCAGGAACACGAAACACAAAGAAATTTAAGTGGTCCCTGTTATTAGATACATGAAAATATATTCCCAAACTAGACACCAAATTCCTGAGAAGAGCTTAGAAGGTGCGAAAAAACTGCAAGACCAGAAAGACCCAAAAAGAGCCTGCAGACATTCGAACTGAGTTCATCCCTGCTCACATTGGTCACCAACACCACACCACCCAAATCCCAAAAGTGCACATTATTTTACCTTGGTCCCCATAAGTTTAAATTGACATCACTGGCTCGAAATTGGTTTGTGAGAATTCATGAGAAAGAAAGTGAACTGGATTTTACGTGTTCTTAAGTGTAATTGGCTTTTGTCATTTTGGGGCAGGTGTGTTTATACATAATCCCTTGCTGATTTCAATGGACGCATGGCTCCTTAATTTACACGTTTTCATGGGATGATAAAATATGGCATATCGTGGTTTAAAGCGTGCAGTGACCACACAGATATGACAGTGCTACCCACTTGATTACCAAGATGTAGCAACATTTAATTCTCTACTTGACGTTGAAATCAAATGATGCAAGACAGCTTATCAAATGTAAACATAGCACCAAAAGTGATCTGAAATGGGTGAACGCACATTAAAAAAGCATGAAGTTTGTTTAATTACTTTTCATTTCAATGACCATGGCCCAATGGATTTTACTGTTTTTTTCACAAACCATATTTTTTGTTGAGAAGTTTCTGTTTCACAAGTACTGAATGTTTTGCCTTCGTATTTATGGTGAATGGAGTGACAGCTGCAATCATGCGCGAATATGCCCTACACTTACAGTATTTAAAGGATTACAGGGGGGGGATGGAAGGCAATAGGATGTATAGCACATGCTCAGGAGTCAGGTGTAATTGTTTGGGTTCAGACCGCTAGCTCTTTTAATATATTTATTCAGGTGCCCTTATGTAGAACTAATTACTATCTCCAGAGCTCCATGCAACCATGTTAGGGTAGAGATAAGTGCATGGCATTACAGGATGCGTTCACATAGCGTTCCCGCACAAAAGCTCCAATCAGCCATAGGATATTCCGAGTTTACGTCCATCAGTCTCATCTCGCATCATTAGACCTCAAAAAGAGTGGCATACCCAACAATGATATGTGTGGCTATCATAAATACGAGAAGGGCAATATATACACATAATAATGTAGAATCGTTTGGTTGTGTGCCCAGTCGAAGTTCAATGGTAATGATAGACGCTGGTGTGGGTGGAAAAGGTTCATCTAAATTCGGATGCAGAATTCAGAGTTTTGCCATGTGAAATGTGAACTAGCATTAACCATCAGCAAAGTGTTCCAGGTTTATGTACTGTGAAGTAAGCCAGTGCAAAGTTATTTGACCAACATACTGAGATACTTGATTTTCAGGCAGTTCATCCAAACCAAACTTTCCCGAACTCACTTCAGGGTTCAGAAATTTGGCCCAGGTGAAATCAGCCTCAAGGGTTATACCTAAAACACGGGCAGTTGGTGTTAACAGTTTTGTAAACAGATGCCAAAGCGTGAGGTTGCTGGAGCAGTCGAAGGGGAGGTAGAACACAGAAATTTGATTTAGGTGGGGGAGGGATGGAAAACTGAAATGTGATGTAGTTGAGTGAGAGATAGATAATTAAAGTAGGATTTAGCTGAGGTAGAGGTAGATTTCTAAATCCTACAATAGGACGTAGTTAATGGAGAATTGTGTAATTACAATACGGTCGAAAGTTGAACTAGAATAAGCCATCTCTTTGTTACTGATAGGGATACAATCCAAGTGACCCCCTCATATTACATACACACATGTAGAGTTTCGTGTAAGCTATTGGCAGGCAGAAGGAAATCCCCAAACGTGTTGGAATTAGGCAGGTCAGTACATGAGGTGGATGTAAAAGAGTGTTCCATCATCTTATGGTTGGCAGAGTACTAGTAGCAAAGAACAACATCATAGGATTGTTTTGGAGCTAGGCGATTAAATCCAGAGGCTATAACTGAGTGTGTCATCTTTCTTTGATGGCAAGACAGAATACCAGTAGCAAAGAGAAAGAAATATAATTGTTTGGGGCCTGAACATTGCATTTAGTGGCTATAGTTGAGTGTAAAACACATGCCATTTTCTTGTGGCTCCTAGTAATATGGAGAAGAAAATCCCAGTAATCATCTTTTGTGACATACACACACATCTGACATTTCTGGTCACGGGGAGAACAAATAACCATCTTGAGTGCCAAAATGTCTACAACACCTAAACAATTCTGTGAAAGGGGGAGATGTGGCTAGAGGGCAACTTACATCAGTCACACTAGCTTCTGCGTGCAACTAGCAAACCAAAATTGTGTCTGTAAATTGGAAACAATGGTTCTCGTATCAGAAGCACCCTCTGCCACACATCAAGTTAGCATCCAAGAAAACATTGCAAATACTCCAGTATAGCAGCCAAAACAGATAGAAGCTCAGTCCACTGTCTCTGGGGCAGAAAGGGAAAAGGTGGAACTGCATCCACGGGTGAGTCAGAAGAAACAGAACGCAGTCTAAAATAGTGTGATCGGAGGTTCCTGGTCTCCAACACCAACCACATCCATAATAATCATGCGGCAGAGCTAGATAAATATTATTAACCACTCTAGTTCTGGCTGTATTAGATTCTTCTGGAAAGCACTGATATGAAGGAGGAAGAGGAGCGGGACAATGTCATAGTTACAGAGAGAGAGAGGGGAGAGACAACACTACTCCTCCACTCAGGCACAGCACATAAAATCTGAAACTCCAACATGTCAGCGTGTGGCAAACACACAATCGACACCACCAGAACCACCACCACCATCATGGGCAGATTAATGTAATTGGATATATATTATTATGATTACATCCAGCACAAAGATTAATATCTCACCACCTGCACCATGCCAACATCATAGTGTACACCTGTTCGCTGCTGAATTAGTATTCTGATTTGCAGTGCCTGCTCTCCCATGACACAGAAGACCGAAGGACTATGGCTGGGAGGTATTTCAGGAGGGAAAGCTAGATGTATAGAGATCCCAGGCCCTAGACAGCTTTGTGGATAATTCAAAGGGTTTTGAATTTGAGCCCTGCAGTCACCAGGAGCCAGTGGAGAGATTTTAGGGCTGGAGATGTGCGGTCCCTTGGCTTGAGGCCAAGGATAAATCTTGTAGTCCTATTCTGGATTAGTTGGAGGGGGCGAAGGGAGGAAAGAGGAAGGCTGAGGAAGAGGCTACTGCAGTAGTCAATCCTAGAGAGAACCAGGGCTCCGGAGACGTTGAGCTTCTGGGGGAAGGTGAGGAAAGGTAGAATTCCCCTGAGGAGATGAAGCTGAAAATTGTACTTCTTGGCAAATACTGTGATATGTGGAGAGAAAGAGGAGAGGAGTCAAAGATGATCCCAAGGTTGTTTGCCTCACAAGTGGATGAGGGGAGGGGACCCAATGAGCCTGGCCAGAGGGTGGGGGGTAAATAATCAGAAGGATCTCTGTCTTACTGCCATTCAGGGAGAGATCATTGGCAGAGCACCATGCATGAATAGCAGTCAGGTATGAGGGTGGAAGAGGTGGCCTCTTGACAGCTGCTGTGACAAACAAATCACTACAGCACAACGGCTGCATTTAATATATGCTCTCTGTTCCAAAACATAACTATGAGAGTTGTTATCTTGGTGGCACCTTGAACTGTACAAATATGCCATAACCGAGGTTGAGGTATGGTGGCTATTATCTCTCATAATTATTGCAGCCACATCAAATTCATATATCAGCTGTGGAAGGTTTATGTGTATTCACCACTGTCAGGCTGTCTCCGCTGCTACCAGCAAGATTGTCGCCATGGGGTTTGCCTGTGTTTGATACTTTGTACGGTCAGGGAACACCCTCTCCAGTGATACAGCCACTCTACAGGAAGCTGTCCTGGGAACAGGAATCAAAGGCACACCCTTCACAAATGACTAGCCTGACACCAAAGTGCCTTTGGTGCTATTGACAAGGGAAGAGTGCAAGGTTAGTGAGAAGGGCGGGAGCTCAGATCAGCTGGAGGATGGTCCTACCATCTTGTTTTCTCTCTTTATCTCCCGTCATTCCTGTCCTCTCCACTTCGTTTAATACAATGCACTTTGGGCGTGATGTCAGAAGGCACTTGTTCCAATAGCAGGGATTGGACCATTAGAGTAGGCTTGCTTTTGTCCAATCACCTGTGGACTTTTACCTTTAAAAGAAGGGGTCTCCCACTGCTTTTCTGAATCATCTATTGAATTCAGTATGCAGGAAATATGGAAAAAGGGACATTTTGCTCATTATTTTTGAATGGGCGGAGTGAGGGAAGTTTCCATGGAAGAGAAAGAAGGGGATGAGTGTGGCGTAGTGGATGCTGCTGGTGGTGTAGGTTTTGCAGTGAATCCGGTGGGAAGCAAGATAAAGAAAGTCGGTAAACTGCTTGTGGAGGTGAGAGTCAACAAGGGCCCAAAGTATTTAGCACTCTTGATTTGGCGTTTGCCTATGACCAATTACGTTTCCAACCCGACTCAAGAGATTACAGCATGTTTGTTACAGCTGATGAGACATACAATTTTTGGAGGATTTTATTTGGGTGAGTTTCAACGGCTGTGTATTTCCAAAGAGATATGTATGCCCTGTTTAATAATGTCAAGGGATTCATGTATGCATGCGTGAGAATGAGGTCTGTGTAAGTGCAACGTCACAGTTGGCACAGAAAACTCATAGCTCTTTTAGACAGTTCAAGGGTTTATATTTTTATTATTTGATGGGTCTAACGCCATCGCTCCTTCTCTTGTCTGCTCATCAATCTCATCTCTGACCCAGGTGTCCGTAACACCTGGTTAGTCCTACCAAATGGTCGCCCGTACAGCCTATGATCCTTTGTTCTTCTATAGATGGCTTCACTATGGGCAGGCTGTCTAAATCCCAACAGGGACTTCCTAAATGTCCCTTCTCTAGCAATAGGTTAGTGTTCTGATGGGAGTTTGTATAGCCTCTTGCACTTGCTTGCGTATTAAGGCTAGATCAGGCACACACACTAACTTCTTCTCTTCTGCTTTTACTAGTACTCCCGTCTTCTCACTCTTCCCACCAGTTCTTCATCCCTCCAATGCTCCTCACCTCCACTCTTACCAACTGCTTCCAATCCACTTCACTACTCCCCTCTTCTAGCTACTTCACTCCTGCCTCTAATACTCCATTACAACAGCTCCACTCCTCCTTTCTTTACTACATCCCTCGTCTGACTACTACACTCTCCCTCCCACTGCTACAATCCTCCCCTACTTGTATGCTACTCCAACCACTACTACACTCATTTTCCTACTTGTACACCCCTCTTCCATATTATACTCTCCTCTTCCCACTACCAAACTACCCCTCCTGCTTCTACAAAAATACTCTCCTTTTACCCAGTATCAGCCACTTCACAGTCAGTCCTTATACTTACTGCCCCATCTCATACACCACCCAACCAGACACACTCAAATAGCAGAACCACTCTTACTCCTAAACCAATACCTCACCTTCTCCAACAATCTCTTCCATGATCTGCTGTGCCTTCCCTCCTGCTGCTGGTCTCTTGGTTGTCCTCCACCTACACCACTGACATTATCCTATATGCTCACATCTTCCTTCTCCTGTTCCTACCTTATATTGCCCCTCTCTATGGATTACTCCCCTTTGCTCAGCCAATGGTTTCCTGTATGTTCTCCAAGAGTTGTGCATGTGCGAGGAAAAGGCATGAAACTCAGACTAAGTCTCACCCAGTCATCTGCTGTTCCAGTCACATAGCTTCAATGGCTGCCATGGCAGGCCACTGTCCAAGTTTGTATGTGGGGGCCTGCTCCCCTTTTTTTTAAATTCTATTTTTATTGGTGCATATGCAATTATCATTCAACACAGACTTCCTGCGTGCATTACCACATTAGAAGACACCAAACAATCTTTCTGTGTTTTCTCCCCCCCCCCACAAACTGTTAAAATCCCCCCTCCGGCTCCCGATCCCCAACTGTTCTCCGAGGGCTGCAGGGTAATTGTGTCTTAGAACTCTCCGGGTCATTAGGTCCTGTCCTTGAGGGTACATTCCGTGATATCCGGGTCTCGGTGGGACACCTTAGTTCTTTTAGCATTATATCCCTCGTTCCTGAATTATCTCCCCTCTGGTGGCCTATTCTTGTCATCTTTGGTGGCGAGGCAGGTCAATTCATCCTTACTCCTTTTCGGTCATCACCACACCTGTCTCTTCCCTCATTCCCCTCTCCTGTGGGTGCTCTGGTTCGTATTTAGCCAAAAAGGTTGCTCTTTCCATGGCTCTTACCAGAGCTCGGTTGTGTATTTGACTGGTCAACTCATCCATCCTGTACAAGTCCAGTGCCTTAGCTGCCCATTCTGTCTCACTTGGGAGTCTCTCCCTTTTCCATCCCTCTGCCAGGCATGCCCTAGCTGCCAGCAGGAGATAGTGTGGCATATGTGGGAGCCTCACCCACTCATCTTCGGACGTTTCCATCCGAAAAAGAACCAATAAGGTGTCCATTCCTCTTTCTACTCCTTCCAGGCTCTTTATCCACCCTAGAACCTCCTTCCAGAATTGCTGCACCTTCTCACAGCTCCACCACATGTGCCAATAGTCGGCTATTTGTCCGCATTTCCTCCAATCAATGGAGGTCAGCCCACGAGAACATTTTCCTTAGTCTTGCCGGGTCCCACTGCCATCTGTACAGTAACTTGAGCCCATGCGGTTTGTATTGACAAGCCACTGAAGTGCGGTGGGCATTCAGACATAGCTTCTTCCAATGTTCTGCATCCATCTCCTCATCAGGTACCTATCCCATCTCATCTTGAGAGTGGTCACGTCCTTCCCTTTAGCTTCCAGCAACGCCTGGTACATCCTTGAAATAAGACCCCTAGTGCCCTTTGCTGTGTCCAACACCCTTTCTGTATGGGTCAATTCCCTCTGGAGTTCCCTTTTCCATGTCCCTACCATTAATACCCCCTTTAATTGCAAATACTTAAAGACTGAGATCTTCCCTATCCCGAGGTCTGCTTCAAGGTCCGCTATGTCTATGAATGTATCCTTTTTTAAGACCTGTCCCACTCTCTCCAATCCCGCCTCGAACCAATCTTGGAATCTCCCATGGTCCCGTATGTTGTCACATATGGGGGGGCCATATATGGCTCAATGGTGACTTCCATGTCGTAACCCCTTCCATCTCCTTTCTCTCCTTCCACAACCTCCATAGTGGGCCGAGAATCCTATGTGTGTGGACCCTGCTTGGTATTGCTTTGAGCGGGGCCCAGAGCCATTCCCCCAATGTGACCAGACGGAAGAGGACGTATCTTCATCCAATGTTTGTTGTTATCTGTGCACAAATGTGGGACCAGAACTCTAAATTGAGTCGCCCTATAGTAAGTCTGCATCTCTTCAGGTTGGACCAGTTGTTTCTAGGCTACTCTTTGCTTTTTCCCTTGCCACAGGAATTGTAGCATTTTTTATTTGTATTTCTGTGAAGTGTAGCACTGGTATTTGTATCGGGAGTGCCTGGTAAAAATAAAACATTCTGGGAAGCACCATTTTCAATGCATCCAACCGCCCCAGCCAGTAGATTGTCAGTTTCAACCATCTATCCAGATCTTCAGAAAGCTTATATAGGAGCGGGGAAAAGTTGCATTCATAGAATTTGATTTGCCTAGTTCTCTCGGTATTCGCACCCCTAGGTACCTTATGTTATCTATTTCCACCAGTATACCCGGGTTGGACCATCTCCTAAGCCATTCTTCAGTACCTTCCCCTAGCGGGAGGAGGGTTAACTTATCAATATTCAGCTTAAAACCTGATACTTTTCCGTATTCTCTAATGACTCTGAGCGCCCTCCACACTGATTCCCCTGTGTCCGATGGGTACAGGTGAATATAATCTGCGTACATGCTTACTTGATGCATCTGCTCTCCCACCTCAATTCACTTTATCAGGTTGTCTTCCCTTATCCTTTCCGCAAGGGGCTCCATTGCAAACAGTAGGGGTGAGAGGAGACAGCCCTGCCTAGTCCCTCTTTTCAGAAGGAATTCCTGCGATTTAGTCCCATTGACCACAACCCTGGCTGTTGGCTCCAGATACATTGCTCTAATCGCCCTGCATATTCTATCCCCCACTTCTATTTTGTGCAAGACTGCAAAGAGGAAGCCCCGCTCCACCCTATCAAAGGCATTCTCAGCATCTAAGCTTAACAGAACTTGTTCCGCGGGCTGCCCCCCCTATGTGTTCAATTAGGTTCAGTGTCTTCCTGATTGCATCTGGGCCTTCTCTGCCTGCTATGAAGCTCATTTGGTCCGGGTGTATTATATGGGACAATTTCTCTTCAAATCCCATTGCCAGGATTCTTGTGAATATTTTCTCATCTACATTTAGGAGTGAGATAGGGTGGTATGAGGAGCAGCGGGTCGGGTCCCTCCCCTCCTTCCGAATGACCGTTATCAAGGCCCTGCTAAATGTTGATGTGGTTAAATAATTTTACCATATGTTGTGTCAGGATTCCTGCATGTTTCTTGTAAAATCCTACAGTGTAACCTTCTCCCACTGGGGCCTTCCTATTCGGGAGTCGCAATATCGCATCATGGACCTCTTCAGCTGTGATCGGGCAATATCTAGGTGTTTTACCTCTGGGCATGTCAATTTGGTCATGTGTATCCCCCTCAAGTATTCCTCGACCTCCCCCTCTGTGCCTTGTGCTTCAGTGGCATATAGTGTTTCGTAGTATTGTGCAAATCTCTCTGCGATGTCGGAGGGTGCGTGTAGGTCTTCCTTCCCTTGCCTTCCCCTGGGTCTTCCAATTTTAACACCCATCTTTCCGCCCTCTGGGCCCTAAGTCTTGCAGCTAGGAGTGCCTCAGCCTTCTGCTTCAAGTATCTCAATTTCCATAGGGTTTCTCTCATGCCCAGTGCCTTTAGCTCTGCCCTTTTGGCCATAACCTGCTTTCTTAGGCCCTCTACATCTTCCTTCGCGGCATGCATTCTCACTTCCATTTCCACTATTTCTTTGCAGAGTCTCTCTTCCACCAGACCTCTCTCCCTCTTCCTCCTCGCCCCCTCTCTTATCAACAAACCTCTCCAGGTGGCTTTCCCTGCATCACAGACCGTTTCGACACTCACTTCCCTGGTGTCGTTAAACGCAAAATATTCTGTTATCTCTTTGGCCAGGTGGTCGGAGAAGATGGGATCACTCCAGAGTGAATCGTTACACCGCCATGAGCCCCTGGGCCTATGGAGTCCCTTAATATCCAGGGTCACGGGCACAATATCATGGTCAGACCATCCCACTGGCCTTATGCTATTGTCCAGGACCCTCAAGCCCTGGTCCTTGTTTATAAGGAGGTAGTCAATCCTCGTGTACGTTTTATGTGGTATTGAAAAGAATGAGTATCCCTCCTCCCTCGTGTGCTTCAGCTCCATACATCCAGTAAGCCCCGTCGGTCCAGCGCCAATCCCAGGTGTCCCCATTTATCCACCCCCTTATGTACATTCCCTTCCCTTGTTTAACTATCCCAGGTTTAATTTTCCCAAGAGTTGAGGTCTTCTCCAATGACATATAAGTCTGCTGCCCGCTCCTGTATTCTATCCAGCGCTTCCCTCAGGAACCTTTCTTGTCCCTGATTCAGAGCGTGCACTACTGCCAGTAATATCTTAGCTCCCTCCCATGTGGCCTCCAATATCAGGAATCTTCCCTCTAGAAGGTTCATAGCTACACAGTTTTGGAGCCGACAGTGTCTGTGGAGTATTATGCCCACTCCTCCTTTTTTGGCACCCCCCGATGCCCAGTGAACTTGCCCTATTCCTCCTCCTCCTCTCAGTGTGCTCTCCTCCCCCTGTATCATCCGTGTTTCTGCTAAGAATAAGATGTCCAGATGGCTTTCTAAAATTCCCTTACAACTACGGACCTCTTAGTAGGGGAGTTCAGTCCTTTGACGTTGAGCGTGCCCACCTTCAGACCCCCAGTAACTTCACCTTTCCCCATGCCAGGTGTTGTCCTTTGCACTTATTTCCTTTTGACCCATTGGTAATACCTCTTCAAATGCTGCAGTACCTTTCATCAGAGGGATGTGTTCAAAGAATCTGATATTTGCCAGTCCAGAGCCAGATACCTTACCCACCCTACCACTTAGTGGTATAACCATCAAAAAACCCAATTTAGAGTTTTCAACATAAATGTGGGAGAGGCTGCCTCTCTCACCAGTGGCCACTTTAGAGGGATTGGTACTGTCTCCCTCCAGCGATTCTTCAGAACCTTTTGCACATCTGCCCGGTCCTCGTGGTCTGAATTACAGTGGCTCACCTACTCCTCATCGCGTCTCACTCCGGCTGCCTGTCTGGTGATGCTGGCACTTTCCTCAGTGAGGGTCCATTAAGTCTCATGAACTTCCGTCCCGTCTGTCCTCTCCCAATTCTTTTTGGGCCCGGTGTCGGCCTAGTTCGTGCCCCATCTGTTGGTGGGTCTTGGGGGCCTTGCAGGCCTCTTGGCTGTGCTTCTGTGTCTGATGTGAGGTGTCTCAGCGCTTGTTCCGCCTCCTCCACTGATGTCAGCCTGTATTCCATTCCTTCAGCTTCGAATTCCAGTGTGAAGGGGTATCCCCATCTATTACGGAGCCCCCTCTCCCGCCGCCATGTTTTGAGTGGCCTACAGCCTCTTCTTTGTGCTAGTGTAAGATTCGAGAGGTCTTGTTATATGGAAACTGTGGAGCCTTCAAAATCTATTTCTTGTTGTTGCTTTGCTCTGTTTAAGACCTCCAGTCTGTCCTTATAGCTTAAGAATTGGGCCACTATGCAGCGGGGCCCGCTCCCATATGGTCTTCCTCCTCTGTGCGCCCTCTCAAGTTGCATCGTCTTGCCCCCTTCCGTTTCAAAAAGTTGGTGTATTAGTGCATGTACTTTTTCTTCAACATGACCTGGGGTCTCTCTGTCTGATTCCTTCAGGCCCAAGATCCCTATGTTGTTACGTCTCTCCCTATTTTTGAGGTCATCAATTTTGAGCCTTATCTCCTCTTCCCTGAGATCCAACTCTGTCATTCTTGCATCCAGTCGCATTTCCACCATGTCAGCATTGAGTAGGTTATGTTCGAGTTCTTCAATTTTGCCTTCCACTGTGGACACACTGCCTGTCAGGTCTGCCAGTGACGCTTGTATATTCCCTCTGAGGGCCTTTATCTGCACTAGGATGTTCCCAGTGATCTTTGGTGGAGAACTTGGAGAGGTCCATACCCGTCACCATTTGCGCCTTCGGGTCTTTCTTCTTCTGTTTGCCTTTGCCCCGTGGGAGATGTCCCTTGTTGTCTTCTTGTTGCTGAATCTGTCAAGGTGAGCACTGATCCGCTTTGCACAGGTTCGTATCTTCTTTATGTGGCCATTTGCTTCTTCTCTCTTTCTCCACCTTCTGTGGTCAGCCACCCGTGGGGCCGTTGACTCAATTGTTTTGTTCACTTTCCTTTACATAAACGCTGTTAGGGCATGTTCTTGCGACTTTACAGTGATTCCCCAGTCCGGGAGTCCGCTTTCACTGCAGGGGTCTTAAAGTTATGGAGAGCACTGTTTTGGTCCGCACTCCCTTCTTTCCCGCACTGTGCCTTCTCCTCCCTGGTGCCTATCTGTCCGTAGGGTGGCCCTTGAATATGCCAATGGCCACAACTCTCTGGGCTCTTCATCCCTCTTTCCGGCCTGTTCTCAGTAGGGGTAGGGGCTTATGCAGTCTCTGGGCACAGTGCTAATAGGGGCCCTGATGTACTTGCTTTTCCGATGGCTCGTTGCCCTGCCCTCCGATCAGTGAGTAGCGGTCTCCGTCACCTCCCCTCCCCTGGGGTTGGGGGCTCTCTGCCAGCTTCTCTTGTGGGCGCCTGTACCGCTGGCTCAGTGTGGTGCTGGTGAGGGTCCACACCGGCAATCGCCGCGCAGAGCCGGTGTCCCCGCTGTCATTCCTTGTCCTCACCGGGGGATTAAACTCTCCTGTTCCGTGTGGTCCCAGGGTTGGGGGCACCTGCTAACTTCTCCTGTGGGTGTCTGACCCAGTGTCGTGGAGTGGCGCTGGGACGGGTTCCAAACCAGCAGTCACGCACAGAGACGTGGGTCTCGCTGTCCTCCTTTCTCCTCGGCGGGTAGTGGTGTTCTCCCGTTCCGCGGGATCCAGCTACATATCGTAGGTAGCACACTACGGTTTCCTTCGGGGGCAGCACTGCTGCTGTTTTCCCTTTCTCATGGGTCACAGACGCTGTACTCGGGCACAGTAAGGCACAAGACCGTTCTCTATTCACCGCTGCATTTACGATTGTTTTTCCACGGGTTTAGATGCTCTATCTCATCTCGATATCGCTGGAGGGAGCGGGAGCTGCTTGATCAAGCAGCCATCTTGTCCCATGCCCCCTAGTGGTTTCTGGGTTGCTCCCCCTTAAGGTAAAAAAAAGGATGAAAGAAGAGGTCTGGGTGCCCCTCTGTCAAAAACGAACACAGACAAATTACCCATTCTCTAGGAAGGTGACAACTCAGGAGTGTCTACAACCATGTTTTAGCTCACTGTACCTTTCACAGAGTAGAAATAACTCTATGCATAACAGTCTGGCCCCACCCAATTGGACAGTCGCGCACACAAATTCTAGGCAATTCTTCTCTGAGCAAGAGTACCAACAGCAACCCCAGTCATGTGTTTCGGTATAGTGGTGCCTCATCAGTGAGGTGAAGCTATGCCTGTCTAAGCACAGTGAACAAGGCGTCCACGCCAGTATTACCCTGGGTAATTTATGGTGAAACGTCAAGTTCCTAAAAATTCTTAAAGATAATCATTGGGTTGTTAAGGTCCCATCTTTAACTTGTCCTTAGTGGTCTAAAGTGTCCAGGGAAACAATACCGGTGCACCAGACGGTGTGCTGCAGTAAATCACTACTGGTACAGCATTCACATAAATCCTGCAGCTTCACTCTTTCTCTTGATGCTTCTTTGGATTGCTGGAAATCACTATCAGCTACATGGAATCTGGGGTGGTTGCTGGTGCTCTAGGGTGTCTCCATCTCTGCTTCTTGCCCAGAACCTCCATGGGGCATTAGTTGGTCTCACCTCCCATTCATATCATCTTCCGCTGGTGCACTGTAAAAAATGGAGAAAAGAAAACTGGAAAGAAACATGTAAGCATGGCTGGGGATAAGGGTCAGCTGACAAAGATTTTGACACAAGGATGTCGGAGGAACAGGAATTGGAGCCTTCTGTTCTCCCACCAACCACCTCATGGGTAGGACTGGGTCTGGATTCCCCTCTGCACCTCCCAACTACGAACAAGCAGGTTTCTCCACACCTACACACAAGCTGAAAGATGTGGCCTTGTCGCAGCTCACATGACTGAGATTACAGTGTGAATTCTGTGTATGGGTGTGCGTGCATATGTGAGTGAGGCAAAGTTTGTTGCCTAGGTCCGTAGGTGAAAGAAAGTGTATGAATGCTGAACAGGTGCATCAGTAGGTGAATGAGAGAGTGAGTGATATGAATGATGCATGAAATGTGCATGCGCCAGGCAGGAGAGCAGAGCTCAGATTTAAGAGGGGTGTCATTCATCTATCTAGTGGCAGCCAGTCTGGGCATATTTTCCTACTGTGGCAGTGCATTTTTTACTGGATATCAAGAGTAAAGTCAACATTAGTGTTCTCATGTGGCCAAACTGGCATACATTGGTGCAACAAATCTGGGCACATTTTCTTAATGTGGCATGGCATTTTTTATGGGCATCAAGAATAAACCCAGCATGATGTGAGTTCTTGCATTGCCATATTGGCCTACATTGGCAAAGCCAGTCTGAACAGGTTTTCTTATTGTTTAATAATTAATTTTTACTGTCATCAACGATAACACTGGCTTGATGAGTGTTCCCATATGGCCTTAATGGCCTACACTGGTGTAGAAAGTCTGGACAAATGTTCATACTGTGGCATGGCATTTTTCACTGGCATCAAGGGTATAGTCAGCAGAAGGAGCATCCTTATGGGGTTGTTCTGACCAACACTGCGCAGGCAGTCTGGGCTTACTGCCATCAAGTGTAAAACCAACATGAGAAGTGTTCTTACATGGCCGTACTGGCCTACATTGGTGAAACCAGTTTGCAGATATCTTCTTATTCTGGAATGTAATTGTTTATTTGTAAAGTGCTTATACACAAGTGAAGTGCTTCAAAGCACTTCAAGGCGAAAAGGGAACAAGGGAATACAGTCGTCATTCTTAAGCCTTGAAGATTCCGAAAGATCTTCACAGAAATAACTAGCATATTATGCCAGAGGCAATTCTACTAGTGCAAGTGCATGACAGAGGAATGAGAGAAGGGGGGGCATACAATCAATTAACTACCGTACTATGTCTAACGAATTGTCAGATAGTACAAGTGGATGACAAAGAGTGGAGAGAGAAAGGGGGCGGGGAGAGGGAAAAGGATATACAGAACAATAAACTACTGTATTAGGCCTGGCGACATTTCCGCTTGATTGGACGGTTGGTCGACACTAATATGCCTATGCTCGATTATTTCAGGTACAACCAAGCAAGGGAGGGGAGACAGGGGGAGGACAGGGCAGACAGACTTGCTATGCTTAGTGAGTTCAAGGTCGTGCAAGTGTGCAGAAAGGAAGTGCGAGGTGGGGGGGAGGTGCGCCCAGTCCAGCAAGGACCTGGGTTAAGTGCAGAGTGGTTGCCATTCTCATGGAGCGAATTCCGAGTGCAGTAGTGCCAAGCAGAGTGCAGAGGCCCGGAAGCAAGCGCAGGACTGGAGGGGGAGCCTGGGACCTGTGAGGCTCTGGAGGTGCACCAGGCGATGAATCAGTGAACTGAGCAGGTTGGGAAGAGAAAGAAGAAGGGAAAAAACAGAGAAGAGAAAGGAGATTAGCAGGGGGGAGAGAGAAGGAGGAAGAGAAGATGAAGTTCTTAAGGAGTTTCCGGAACTTATGGAGGTCCGGCTCAAGACAGAGAGAGGCAAAGAGTCTGTTCCAGAGGGAGGCACCTGTAGAGGATAAGGATCTAACCGCAAATCTCTGTTTGGAAAAACAGCTCACCCTCAGAGAGTTGGAAGAGGCCGAGTGGAGGGATCTAGAAGGAGACTATTTAGGAAGAGAGCATTTTAGATAGTACTGGCCTTGGTCCTAGAAAGCCTTGTGGATTATGCATAGGGACTTGAACTTGATCCTTGCAGCCACGGGGAGTCAGTTGAGAGATTTCAGCGCCAGAGAGCTGCAGTCCCTGGGCTTGAGGCCAAGGATAAGTCTTGTGGTTCTGGTAGTTTTTACTGCTATCAAAGGTGAAACCAACATGATGAGTGTTCTTACTTGGTATGGTGGCATGGAGGTGATGGAGCTAGTCTGGACACGTTTTCTTACTGTGTTGTGGAATGTTTTACTGTCGTCAAGTTTTCTTACTGTGGCACGGAATTGTTTTACTGACAAAACCAACACAATTATGTTCTTACATGGGGATAGAGGAATATACTGGCAGAGCCACCCTGGGCTGGTGTTCGTAAAGTATCATTAATGGCATTATGGGCAAATCAACCATGAGTATGTTCCTATAGTGGACTGTAGCACACATTGTTAATTATATAATTATAAGTAAATTGTTGCAGCTTTCATGGACATGCACTGGTAAAACCAGCATAACAATATTTTTTATAGTGATAATTATTGTAGGATAAGGCATAATAATTTAACAGTAATTGTTTTTTTATAACGCGCTTCAAACCACCACTCGAGATTCGAACTTGTGTTTTTCTGTGTCATCTTGCTTCCAAAGCAAGCACATTGCCACTGAGCTAAACTAGCGGTGCCACTTCACAAATGTGATGGAAAATACGAGTGTGCACTGTAAGTGAGTTGTACTGTCTAGCTGACTTTTTACCCAAGTTTTGAAAATAATTTGCTTTGAAATACAGTATTTCAAATCATTATGTTTAAAATATTCTCGGGCGAGAAACCCCTCCCCCCTAAACCGCACTGAATTGTTTAAGGCTCCTTTACTACACTCGGTCCCTTCGGTATATGTGTGGAAAACATTTACCACCTTCCAGTTTAAAAAAATAAAAATCAATAGCCACTCCTGCTCAGGACTAGGGAAGAGCTGAGCCCTTCTGCCACACTTCCTTGCTCAAAATATTATCATCGGCAGGGCCCCACTGCTAGTCTCTGTTCTATTCAGCATTGTGTTGCTGTCAATGCAATACTTTGTCAATGCGTGGTGGTTGGAGTGCACACCTGAACGCTCAGAGGTGCACTTGGAAGCCACACATGCACACATGCCAACATTCAGAAGCACATGAGAGGGAGATTTCCACAGGGAAATAGGGAGATGCCTATTTCCCCATAGAACTGCATTGGGGCTACAGTTATTTTAGGCGGGAGACCGTGAAAAATAGCAATATTTTTCACCTAAATATCGGGAGTCTCCCGCCTAAATCGGGAGGGTTAGCATGTATGCACATGGCATAAAATGTGTATCTTGCAAGCCCCAAATTATTTCCTAGGACCTGCTTCTGCAGTGCAACTCTTCCTTATTAGGCATTGCCTGACTGTTCCCACCACTCTCAGTCAAGCTCTGTGTATCAAAAACACTAATTTGTGCTATGGGTCGCTCCTGTTTCTCCCCCTTCATTTCTCACGGAAGTGATGATCAGCCTTTAGTTGCCCTTTCCCGTTAGTTGCCTTGAGGGGTCAGAGGCCTGCCAATCTACTGGAGCCTCTATTCATTTGGACTTGGCATTTTACCAGCATAATAGGTGAAGAGGTGGCAGAATCAGTGGACCAATGGATGTACAGAGACCCCACCTACAGTTACCAACTCGCTCCTACACCAACTGCCTGCTGCTTTAAGGATCCACAGTCTAGAATGCATCAGATCATCCCTGGATCATTCCGAAATAATCCATAAAACCAGGAAAAATACACAAATATTGTATACATATTTCACAAATATAAAAATATCCTGAAGGATTAAAAACAAGTCTATAAAATTCAATACAGTACACATTTTAGATTTTCATGTAACTGTCCATTGAACACAGATTATAACAACTTGTAATCAACTTGAAAACACGTATGTTAATTTAAAAAGAAAATACACACATTAATATGGTGCTCGCTTATGTGCAAACCTTTTTCTATAAATATGTATAATGCAAAAGCATTGTATTTGTTCAGTACAAAACACAGGTATTTTTCTGCTTCACTCCAGCGTTTCGAATTACCTGCCTTTAAAAGGAGATGGAATATTTCCCACATACAGCAGCCTATTCCAGCTCCAGGCGATCGGCCAGCCAGCACCTTACGATAGGCGGTTACCGGACAGCCTGACTCCTCCCCTACTGATGCTCCCCAAGTGTGTGATATTTCCCTCTCAAACGGTTTTATAAGTTTGAGTGGGGAGGACAAGCAGGAAGAAGACAATCAAGGTTGGGTTAAGGAAGGGAATAACAGGGGGCAAAGAAGGTGGGGGAAAAGCCAGCCAACATGCAGTGGCCCAAGTAACCAGTCAAACGCATGGGGGAGGGGGGTGAAACTGTGATTAGATTGAGGTCAATGAGCCAAGTATTGACCGGTAAGAATGTAAAAATTAACTGTATTTGTGATGGTGAAATAATTTTTATTTTTTTATTTTTATTTTTCATTGGTTTATTCAACCTTTAAAAAAGAAACAAAAGACACAACACAAGACATATACAGCCAACACACATATGTCTTTCTCATGAAACTCCAACTCATTAAAGGGGACTCTTCTTCTCTAATCCGTTCTCGTCGACAATCGATACTGTCGAGACATATCAGCAAGGCTTCTTTCCATTTTGTGCCATACCTAGTTATGACTCTGCTTCTAGCCTGGTTTTTAAGATTTGTAGAAAGTTAACTAGGGTAAATAAGGCTGCTTTATTTACTCCTTCGCAAAGCACTTGCCACCACTCATCTGCGCTCTTTAAGCGATGGAGATTAGTCACAGGGGTGAAGCAGCGGCTCCTTTGCTGCTCCAGGGACTGGCAAGACATAATCAACTGTTTTAGAGTTTCCTTGGCTTCATTACAGAATTGACAGTTAAAATTAAAAGTAGCTTGTTTTGACCTTAGTCCGATCCGATCTCTCGTCGGAAAGACGTTTAGTCTAAAGCGCAAGTACAGTGCTCTTGCATGCTGATTCGGGAGGCACATTAAGTAATTCGCACAATGGTCATATGCTTTTGCCTCACCAGGTACTTCAACCATTGAGGACGCACACGCTCTTTGATCACAAGTTAGAATCCAATCCAATTTCCACAACTTTTTTTTTGCAGCCTCGGGATTGTCAAGTAGAAGAGCACGTGTGATGTTAAAGTCTTCAAGTAGGTCTTGCGCCGTCCGGGTCCATTTTGCAAAGATGGTGTTTGCTTTTTCAGATACTGACTTGTGCAAAATGTCAAACTGAGGAACCGGTTCCGTCATTATCGTTTTGCGGTATAAGCTTAGGAGATTCCATGCAACCCTTGCATGCATTGAAATCAACCCTAGTTCATACCGTATACAAACCGTTGAGGTGCCCTTTGGCAGTTTCAGCATGCGGGACCAGAAGATGTTCTCTAATGTGTTCCAGAGATCACAAGACGCCCCAAAGGCATTTTCTCCTCCATAGATCAAGATGGGCACCACCTTTTGTTTATAAAACATGATAATTGGCTTCAGTGAGAATTTTCCATATTTGTTGTTAATTAAGGAAGCTTGTGATGCTAACTGACGGCATTTATGTTTAGCAACTTCGACCCAAGGAGCATCGTTCCGGCTCGCACTGATTCGCATACCCAAGTATGTTGAATATTTGACAAGCTGGATCTTGTTTTTAGCAATGAACCTGGAGGGTTTCTTACCCCTACTGCAGGTACCTTGTAGATTTTACAAAATCAGAATTTCACTTTTTTGGGTGTTAATGGACAAGCCATTTGATGATATGTATGCCTCTAGCAATGACAGTTTACGTTGCAGTCCAACAGGGGTCTGGTCAATCAATACAAGGTCATCTGCATATACCAAATAGTCAATCGGTGAACCTTGTATTTTTGGGGGAAACGAGTTTACATCCAAAAATAGCTCTTGTATATCGGATATGAACAAGTTAAAAATGGTAGCTGCCAAGGGACACCCTTGCTTTACGCCTTTATGTGTATATATTTTGGTAGACAGCGTGCCAGACATATCAAGCCGAATCCTGATAGAGGTTTTTGTGTGCAATTCACAGATTGCGCTAATGAGACTCGGTGGACAGTTCCATTTTGTTAGTTTTTCCCACAGCAACTCCCTGTTTATGCTGTCAAACGCTTGCGAGAGATCTATCATTGCCAAGTACAGCTTGGTGTTGAGTCTGAGGGTCTCCATCTTCAGAATGTTCAGTATTAGGAGATTTAGTCCATAACCCACACCCTTTACAAACCCTGCTTGCCTCGGGTCAATGTGATTGTAGTCTGCGGCCCATTTCAAGAGTTTTCTTTGGAGTAATGTGGCATATACTTTCGCCAGGACGTCGAGGAGCGCTATAGGTCTATAGTTCTTCAGATTCGTGCGGTCCCCTTTCTTAAATATAGGGACTTCAACAGCGCTCTTCCACGAACTGGGTGTAGCACGAGCCAAGACAATTTGCTTGAATAAAGTTGCACAGAAGTCAGTCCATAGGGCCGGATTACGCTTAATCGTATAGTTTGTTAAGCCGTCAGGCCCTGGCGCTCTCGATTCATGAACACTTCTGATTATCAAGAGGATGTCTGTTTTCTCAAACTCTGAATCCCATTTTGTTATAATTGGCAAAACAAAATTTGTCAGTGAGACTCCTTTAGTGAACAAGGTTGAATAGTGTTTGATCCAGGCGTCTTCGGTCACAACAGTTGCCTGAATAGCATTTTGCGGCGCTAGGTTGCTATTAATTAATTTCCAAAATTGCGCCGATTTCTTTCCTCCCATTTTGGCTAACATCTGCTCGGCATCGTTTTGCAGCATTATTGCTACGTGCGACTTGAACCAATTCTTATAGTTTTGTTTAACCTTCCTTATTTTTTGTTTTGTGTTTTCATTCATTGGCCCCTTGAGCTTCCTTATTTCTTGTCTCATAAGTCTTTTTTGTTGCAAAACAAGGACATCGAATTTATGTGTTGGTCTGAATTCACAGTGACGTAGTTTGTCTTTGTGTTCTGTGAAACTCTGCAACAAATGTTGATATTCAAGCCCTTTTGAGTTTCTCACGAAAGTCGCTGTTATCGACTCCACTTCAGTTTCCAGGAGGTTTAGACGAATCCTACTAGACCCAGTATCGACAGCGTGTGGCCAGCAGATACTTACAGGTTTGGTCGAATTTTCAAGGGTGACCTGTACCATTTCATGATCCCTATGCAGTGTTTCAAGTACGTCCAAACGGAGAACTCTCTTATGAATGTTTTCGCTGACAAATATGTAGTCTAGAGTTGAGGTTTGATTTAACCGTCTCCAGGTGGGCTTAGACGGAATGTCTCCCACCGTGTGTCCATTCAGCATATGCATTCCTCGAGCTTTCATTTCTGTGCACCATTGCGATGCTTTGGCCGTTAAATGTCTTTTTTCATTTACACATAGGAGGTTTAGATCACCACATAGGATCAAATCGGACGGGCAAGATTTTTCAAGTAGTTCATCAATTGTTGTTGATGTTGTGTCTATGAACGCATTAGCTTCTTTGGCTTGATGGTTCCAATAGACATTGATGATGCATAGTTTATCAGGCATATAGTTCACTCTTTCGGGCCTACATATAGAAGTTAACTGGATGAAAGGTGACACATTGATAGTGTCAGATATCCTGAACCCCGAAGCTTTCCTGACAGCCGTCAGGAGGCCAGCCATTGGTCTGCCCTTAGCTTGGCATATAGCCGGATTAAAGGCAATTTCAAATCCTTCAAGTAACGGTACATTGCTTATCCATGTCTCTTGTAGGCAAATTAGATCCAAGTTTTTTGCCCACGGGACATTGAACAAATGTCGGAATCCACGAGTGTTCCAAGAAGCAAGAGTGCAGTTGCTTCTTGGCTCAGCGTCTTGGCGTTAGATGTTAGATACTTTGTTTATGGAGGCAGATAGACAGGACCAATCGGATACACTGTTGGAAGGAAGGACATCAACTACGCCGTCAATCATTGGAGGATTCTGTGATCCCCTAATTGTGATCCTTATTGGTTTGTCTTCACAGTGAAAAACTGCACAGTCTGCCATCACTGGGAAGTCCAATATAGGGGCCTTTGTTGTTGGCACAGAAGGCCTCACTTTAAATGATCGCAGTTTGCTTCTAGCTCAATTGACATGATGTTCTCTTCTTTTGTGGTTGACATCCACACACTAGGGTCAACCCTTAATATGTCGAAACCTAATGACATCAGGACAGGACCGGCGTCTAGTAGGGCATCAGCAATCAACTTCGACTGCAAATGTAGGATTACAGCGTCATTTTTTTTTCTTCAAAAAATTTGACATTTATGAGGTCCTCGGATGCAATTGCTCTCAAACTTGGTATCAAATGGCAGAGCCAAATTATATTGTGATGATTTAAAATTAAGTCATCCGAGGGTACAATGCGCTCCAGTAGAAGGCGGTGAAGACCTTGCTGAGAGTTGCTCTTTATGGATCCCAACTTTTTGCCTTTGGATCAGACATTTCTTTTGACAAGACCCTGCCTGGACAGCTGCTCGTTTGAGTTACGGGGCCAGGCGGGCTCAATGCATTCTGAGACATTGGCCCTACAGGAGCTTTTTAAGGAGGGCACAGTGGAAGTGCTTAGATCAGGCAGCAGAGCCTTGCTTCTCTGATTAAGGACGGGTGCGCTCAGGTCTTGTGCCTCTCGAGAGATGTTCCATTTAGTTTCTAATAGTTTGCGTTTCTCTGCCAGAGTTAGAAATTTTGGGTAGGGATCCGCGTTTCCAGTAGTAGTAGCACATTGTAATTCAACAAGTTCACAAACTCTAGTTGGACTTTTTTGGACTGGGGCTCGCAAGACTTTTGCTGGGCTTTTGTCCTTTGCAGGAATAGTGGGTTTTGTGACACTGTCCGGCACCATTGTAACAGCTAGTTGTCTGTTGTTCGGGGCCGTGCTCAATGACACGGCTTGATTCAACATTGTCTCCACAGATGAGGCAAGCACCACTTCAGCTGATGCTGTAGGCAAGGATTGCTTATCAGTAGTCGCCATTTCCGTAGTTTCTACGCGGACCATCTTCCCCGTGTTCGCTGCAGTGGGCTTTACGGGGGCAGCCCCGGCAGCCATTGAAATCGCTGTTGCCGACCCCGATGTTGGCAACGTAGAAACATCAGAGGCAGTGCTGACTGTCTCCACATCTTCATAAGTGGATACATTCAGTAGTGAGTCGGATACATCACTAATGCACATGTTTGCGGCTTCTAAGTCTATTGGAGACTACTTTGAGACTTTTACTGTCAGGCTACTTTCAGTTAGCTTCTCTTTAGATTGAGTGCTGGTTACTGTGAAATTCACAGTTTCCAGGTTGCGTAAGAATTTTCGTGAATTTGTAGCAGCTCTCTTCACCTTCCGTGTTGGTAGATTTTTCGGTTTCTTAGTGGAACCACTTATAGCGAGTACAGTGTCTTTCTTAGTTTTCAGTGCTTCAGTATGGTTCTTGAAGATGTCATAGACCACAGCCGGCACTTCAACAACATCCAACGGCACTCTATCTGGAGCCACAGGCCCCATCAGCTGGCCGGAGATGCTTGTAGAAGTTGACGGTGTTTGGGGATTTGATAGAGCTGGATTCAAAGAATCTTGAGCTTCTGTTACAGCTTTCGCAAAGCTGGTTTTTGTTGTAGAGTCAGGGATCCTTTTCAGAATATTAGTGCTCAAAGTGTCGTCGACACTACCAGTTGTAGCAACCAACACAGCCTGAGTCAGTGGAGGTGCTACCAAGGGCTGTTGTCCGACGATGAATTTCTTGGGATCCAAGTTTTTGTTTACTAGTGACAGTGGATCAGCAAGTGGCAAGAAGTTTGAAGACTTATTTTGATCAACACTAGGGCACGGCCAAAGAGATGCCCTTCTTACACTTTGAGGCAGTTTGGGATCCATTCAAAGCAGAGTCTTTCCGAAATATGTTCAGGGCTTCGTTGGCGACCTCAGCTAGTAGTTTTTTGTCTATGTTAGCATTCTTTACATTGTCCAGCAGGGCTGAGAGAGTAACATCAGTCTTCATCTTTAATTCATGTAGCGCCACCTTGCACCTTGCAAGCGAGAGACTCTTGCTCAATTCTGCACGTATTCGTTGTCAGTATGTGTACAGCGGTGACCATTTCTTTCAGATTGTCATTGAGATGCTCATAGATTTTGAGGAACGGTGCAATAGACATACACATAGATGACATAATAAGCGCCTGTAGGTCTTGGGGAAGTTGGGCAGTTCTTGGTGCAGCATGTTCAGACTCACCACAGCGCACGCGTCTTTTTTTGCGAGAGACACGTCGTCTTATCTTAGGAAAGGGTTGTTCCATAAGTGAGGAGTCAAAGGACACATGCTGGGGCTCTTCTTCATTTGCCGACGCAGATATCTCACTCTCGCTTTGTTCGCAATGCAATACTTCCCTCGAGTGGTTTGCATTAGAATGGTCTTTCTGATGCGAACTTTTTGCTTTTTTGTTTTGGGAGCATCGAAGGTTTGGTGAGATACTTTCCTCCAATCTTCTGCGTTCAGTAAGACAGCGAACACTGTGCAGATTCTGTGATACAGAAGTTGGAGAAGACGCCTTTCTTACGGGAGGCACACATGGCGGGGGTTCTGTGGTCGTAGAAATATCAGTCGTTGATTCTGTATCACAATTCCGTGTCCTTTGCTTATTGAGACGCGTGAGGTCAGCCAATAGTTTGTTCACGACCTCAATTGAGGATCTACGAGCCACATCAACAGCACCAGTGTTCGCCCGATGAAGCTCAAGAGCCTTTGGCCGGAGCATCCCAGATTCAACGACTGTGGTTGTTTGTCTATCTAGCTCGATGTCGTCGGTGCATTTGAAGACTACATCGTTGTCTTCGCCTGGTAAATCGCAAACCAAGGCGCAGTGACAGTCCGTGCAAGCGACTTCATCTACCGATCCCATTGTAGATGTAGCACTAAAGAAGCGCCCATAAGGTATATCATAAGCGCTTGAGGTTCTTTTGTCAAAGTTTTTAGGCGCGCACAGGCCAGTATTACAAATGAACACAGAAGAAGAGGGTACATTTCGCTCCTGCCAGCCGCTGTACCAGGACAATGACTCTCGACAAGTTCAGAGTTTTCAGATGCAGCGTGCATGCAGTCAGACGGTGGCCACATAACACTTGCGCTGTGGGCTGCCACATCAAGGCTCACAGGATTCCCGTTCACCTCCGACGGCACCTCCGACGGCACCAATGCAGACATGACACTGCCCACAAGCGCATTTTTATTTACTGCCACAGAGGACGGGGAAGGACAAATTGGTAAATGAGGGATCGGGGAGACGTTTTCTGCAACAATGGCATCGTTAGCATCAAGCAGACCCGCCGTACTTGCCATCCCACAATTAAGATCAAAACTTGGAGTTAGATCACAGCCGTTCAAGTCACTTACTTGGGGCTCGTCCTCGAGTTCAGCGAGGACCAGGAGAGCTGCCATTCGCCAATAGTAAGGGCACAGTCCTGGTCAGAAGAGCAGACGTGAACAGGGGGGGATATACACGCCAAGGTCACTGGTGCTGATGTCAAGGGCGCCTCTGCCTCCATGCGCCGTTGAGCACGGGTTTTAGCTTTGTAAGCAGCTTTCATAGCCGCGTGGACAAGAGCAGTCTCTATAAACTCCCTTGAACTTCCTTGGACTCCTTAGACTCAGCGATCGACTCCGACTCTTGTTATGGCCCAAAGGGGGTGAAGTCGCCCAGGCAGACTCTTGCTTCGGTTTAAGGAAGAGAGAAAAAAATAAAGAAATAAATAAATAATAAAAAATTAATAAATAAATAAATAAAAAGGGGCTTGCTTCTTTTATTATGAGGCGAGGCTCTTTGGATCCTTTGCCTCTTTGGGGCAGCAAGCCTGCGAATGCGCTCCTCCCTGCGCGCTGCCACCGTTTGTAATAGACCACTTTTCTTCCAGTGACACGACCAGCGCCCAGCAAAGCAGCAAACAGCAAAACAGTGGATTTCCAAAGAAGACCGCCCTTGACTTCACACTGGCTTTACGCCGCAAGAGTGCCGGTCTCAGCAATATATTCAGTACTTCCTGTAGGCGGCGCCAAGCAACCTTGCTCAGTTAAGATGAAAACACCTGTGGTGAAAGTACTGGTGAATTATGGGACTTTGAGTCCACTAATCGAGTTCTGACACACTTCTGTGTCACTCCATGTAGCTGTGGCAGCAGCTCCTCGTACTCATGCAGCAAGCGAGGTGAGGTGGGATGAAAGGTCTACACACTCGTAGCACGTAGCACGCAGCACAGAAAAACAGTGGATTTCCAAAGAAGACCGCCCTTGACTTTGCACGGGCTTTTCGATGGTGAAATAATGGCTGCTTTAGGTAACATCATCAAAGAAGTAAATGACCAGAAATATGTAGTAGCTAGATTGGTCACAAATGCAGAGGATGGGAAGACTGGCCCAGTTGCAAGAGTCTCAACCTATGGTACAGTAGCCCAATCGTCTGTACCGAAGTCTGGGATAGGAATGAATACATCTTACACTAACCCTAATTCGATTGCCTATGAGCCTAGAGCACAGTTCCCAGAGGGACTGGTGGGCCGGTTAGACCAGAAAATAGTGGAGTTGGTGGAGCTCTAGAACCCTTGCTGGCTATACCCCAAGGCCTGATTTATAGGATCAAGGAAATGGCCCGTTCTCCCTATAGCTCTGTTGGCAATATCAGCTGTGGCAGACAACCACAAAGAATTTTAAGAAATTCTGTGACTACTGGGGGTTTAAGGGGGTAGTCAAGGGGGGAAAGGCGGGGCTGTATACTTATATGATGTACCAAGCTAAAGGAGGGGAAGGTACGAAGTACAATTGTCCTTGATAAACAAATGCACCCACTGGATATGGAATATGAGGGGCTGCAAATCACTGATCCGGGAAGACATTCTGTATTGTTTGTTCGTTTTATTATTTATATTGCGCACCAGACCCAGAGGTATTCGCGCGTGAAAGCATGAAGAGGGTTGTTAAGCTTGAGTTACATGGTTACATATAGGCATAGTACAGCTAAGGTTACAATGCTGTGTGCAAAAACAATAGGCATAGCAGGTAGGTATATACAATAAATAGAAGGAGTAAGTATGAGACACATAGAGAAAGCACGGGTAATGGAGTCTCGTATATACAATATATCCTGAGAAGGATATAGGTCAGTTTACATGTCAGGTAGGGTCAGGCGTCATGTTTCTTTATCCAGTAAATGAGACTGGATCTAAATTGTGGGTAGGGTAAATCTTCTCTTAAGGCAGGAGGGAGGGAGTTCCAATATTGAGCTGCTTTAACAGGGAAACTGCTCGCACCAGATTTAGTAAGCCTAAATTTAGATACTAGTAGCAGGTTAGAGTTAGCTTTTCTTAGGGGCGGGAGGCTGTTTGTCTGATGAATCTGTCCATGAGGTATTGTGGGGCCGCATGGTTAAGGCATTTGTGTGTCAGGGACGCAGTTTTAAGGAGGATTTTATCTTTTGTAGAGAGCCAGTTGACGGATCTTCTAAGATCAGATATGTGGGCATTTTTGGGGTGGCTTAGAGCGGCTCTCAGGGCTTTATTTTGGAGGGTTTGGATTTTGGAATTGATAAATTTGTTGCTGCCCAGGTATAATGTGTTGCAATAATCCAATTTGGATAAGATTAAGGCTCTTGCTAGGGTGATGCAGTTGTTTGGTGAAAGGAATGGCTTGGCTCCTCTAATAAGTTTGCAAGTATAGGATGTGGCAGATGCCAAAGTGTTTACTTGTTTACCAAAGGTGAGCGTGGAGTCTAAGTAGAAGCCAAGAGTTTTGACTACTTTGGAGACGGTGATGGTGTTATTGTCAATTATGAGGGAGGCGTAATTGGGACCCAATTTTTTAATGTTGGAGGGAGTACCTAGAATTGGGAGTTCAGTTTTATCATCATTCAGGTATAGACCGTGGATGGCCATCCATGCCTGGATGATGAGATACACTCTGTTCACAAAGTCCAAATCCTTATCATAATCTCCCGTCAACGGGATGAGGATCTGTGTATCATCCGCGTAGTTAGTGTAGGTGATTCCTAGACCATCTAGATCGTCGAAAAGGGGCTTTGTGAAGATATTGTACAGAGTGGGTGAGACGCAGGAGCCTTGGGGTACACCGCATAAAATGGGGGCACGGTCTGCGGCTGCTAGTGTGGAGAATACTCGCATTGTTCTATTATAAAGGAAGGACTGGATCCAAGCGACTGACTCCTGTGAGAAGCAAGCCGCGGAGACCAGGTGGTTGCATAGTATTGAGTGGTCCACCAGGTCAAATGCGGCTGAAAGGTCAAGGAGAAGTAGGAGTGCCATCTTTCCTTTGTCTCTTAGTGTGTCTCTTTGTGCCTTGAGTTCCAAGAGTGCCGTCTCAGTACCATGCTGAGGTCTGAAGCCAGACTGTCGAACGCCTAGAAGGTGGTTTTGTTCTAGGTGGTGCTGAATTTGTAAGTATGCTACTTTAACCAGGATTTTTAACAGGAATGGAACTGTGGTTATGGGTGGTAATTAGTTGGGATGGAAGAGTCGAGTGTTTGTTTTTTGAGGAGGCGGTGGACCCATGAGTGTTTCAGGTTGTTTAGTATGGTACCTGATGTGAATTTGGCATTAATGAGTTTAGTGATGAAGGGGGAGAGTTCACGAGCAGCGTCTTTTATGATTTGGGATGGACATGGGTCGCCTTGAAAGTTGGATGGTTTGAGAGTGAGGATAATTTTCTCAACTTCTTTGGTAGATACTTTCCGGAAGTGGAAGTTAGGGGTCAGTGATGTAGGAGTAGTTGATTGCGGTGGTGCTAAGGTAATCATGGCTGTCTTAGAGGTGGTGTCATTGATGTCAATTTTAGACACAGTAATGGTATCTTTTTTATTGTTAATCTTCATATGAAGCGTTGTTATCTTATTGGCCAAGGCATTTTGTGCGCTTGTACACCAGTTCTTATTCTTAAGGCAGGAGTCAGGTGCTTGAATGGGGATTCTATCTCTTTAAGGATAGCAAACAGTTCTTTAGGGTTTGAGTTGGCTTGGGAGATTTGGGAGTTGTAGGATGTTTGTTTGGCTAGGATAATTTATTTTTTTATAGAGAGTGGCTAGTTTATTCAGGTTGGTTTTGTTGGAGTCGGAGGGGTCTGATATCCAGATTTTTTCACGTAGACGTTTTTCTTGCCTGATAGCTTTCAGATGGGGCGTGAACCATGAGTTTAAGTGTTGACAGGGTTTGCACTTTCTGATCTTCAGTGGGGCAATGATGTCTAAAGAGGTGAGCATTACTTCCTTGTATATTTCTACCATGGTGGCTGGGTCGGTCTGGTCTGGGATGGAATTTAGTGTGGGAAGGATGAGGGGGATGAGGTTTTCGGAGGTTATATTTCTTTTATTTCTAGTGGGAGCGGCAGGTGCTATGTTGCTAGTATTTATGGGTGGTATGGCTTCTAAGGGGAAAGATATCAAATAGTGGTCGGTCCATGGCTGGGGCATTATGGAAGTAATGGTGGTTGGGCAATTGTGTTTGGTGACCCAGTCAAGGGTCCTTCCTTTTTGCGTGGGTTCTGTGATCTTTTGGGTGAACCCTAGTTCCTCAAGAAAGTTGTTGATCTGTGAGGCATTAGGGTCTAGTGGGTCACTAAATCCGAGGTTGAAGTCTCCTAGGATAAGGCAATGTGAAGAGTTTTTTATATTGTCAGATAGTAAGTTCATGAGGTCTGCCTTGAAGGAACCTAAGGGGCCTGGTGGACGGTATATCAGATGAATGGTGATGGTTTGGTTGTTGGCGATGGTAAGTTTGGCCGTGAGGGATTCGCAGGAGTTAGAGGTGTGGAGAGTCTTAGTGTTAGGTTGTTCTTGACAATTATGGTGAGGCCTCCACCTCTGGAGGTGGTACGGTCAAGTCTTATGAGAGTGTAGTTGTCTGGCGTGGCTAGCATAATTGCTGGGCCTGCTGCAGGGTGGAGCCAGGATTCGGTAATGGCCAGGAGGTCTAAGATTTCATTTTGGATTAGGTCTGCTATATCTGAGGCATGGGCCACCATGGAGCAGGCATTTATTAGTGCGCCTTTTATGCCAGTTTGGGTGGGTGGAACGGATAGCGGCTGATCTTTGTGTTGGCAGTTCGAAGAGGAGGTGTGATCTCTGAAGAGTCGATGGTTCAACTGGAGTGGGTGTTGGCTACTGTTATCTTTGTGGTGTAGGATATTGGTCGTGGGCAGGGTGCCCCTGCGGTGGTTAGTGGAGAGGTGGGCATTAGTTAGAGGATCGTAGATTCTTGGGAGTCTAGCATGAAGTTTAAGGTTTCTCTGTTGGACGCTACAAGGCTTAGTAGCCATGCCGGCAACGTCTAGCGGTACACTTGTGTGTTTTAATTGGTTCTGTGACTGGGACATGTTAAGGTTTTGTAAGGTGATCAAGTTTAGGATAGTTTTGAGTAGAACAGTGTAAAGTGATGGCAGATACATAGTTTGTTCGTGGGGGCAGCTCGAGTGCTAGGACAGCTTGAGTGCTCATCTATGTTCAGGTTTATAGTAGGGCTAAAAGGCAGTATGCAAGTAGGTAGGTTTAATAATGACAATGGGATTCACCTAGATTCAATTCACAGTGGGCTAAACAGTAGAACAGGTAGGTGCAATTGTGTCAATGGGGATCACCTAGAATTGGAGTACACAGTAAGGTTAAAAATGCAGTGTGCAAATAGGTGGGATTTGCAGTAGAGGCTATGCATGCAATATGTAAAATTATAGCTCTGGGTTTGCCTAGATTCAAATTCGCAGTGGGCTAAGCAGTTCAACAGGTCGGTCCAGAAATGACCGTAGGTTCACCTAGATTCGAAGTATGCATTTGAGGCTAAATAGTACCAAACTAAGCAGTGCAGCAGAAGGTGCAGATATGGCAGTGGTTCACCTAGGTTCAAATACACATTTGGGCTAAATAGTGCCAAACAGAAGCTAGGCACCTAGTTTCAAAATACACATAGTGCCAAACAGTGGTTCACCTAGATTCAAAATACACGTTTGAGGCTAACTAATACCAAATAGCGGCTAAGCAGTGCAGGCGGAAGGTGCAGATATGGCAGTGGTTCATCTAGGTTCAAATACACATTTGGGGCTAAATAGTGCCAAACAGAAGCTAAGTACCTAGTTTCTAATACACATAGTGCCAAACAGAGGCTGAGCATTGCAACAGGTAGGTATAGGTATTACATTGTGTTTGGGATATGATGCCAGAGGGAGATAAGGATTTTATCCAAATCACATTAAAAGACTAACATCTAGCCGATGGGCTACTTGCAATAGAACTGCTTAACTACCCCCCTGTAAACACCTCAGTCACTACCCGTTCCAGAGCCCACTTCCACATTGGCAATGTAGGAAGATTAACCAACAGAACCCAAATACCAGCTGCCTTTGTTATGGCGAGGGAAGAAGGGCTGGATGGGCTAGATTGACTGACTAGCACATATGGGGCGGCTCACACTCCCTCCGCCCATAGAGATCAGCAACCAGAGGAAGCTGCCGCTGGGAAGCTGAATGTAAAAGTCCTCTCCTGGAATGTGGCTGGGATAAATAGACTGCTGCCAGATCCTGAGTGGGTCTGATGTATCCACTGCTATGATCTAATTTGTCTCCAAGACACCTGGGCAATGGACGCACCTGAGTTTTTAGGGTTTAGTTCCTCGAATGCAACTAAATGATAGGGAGGCCGACATAAGGGCGGGCTGGTAATACTTCTAATCCCGCTTTGTTTATGTCTGCCAAATTTATTGCCTCTGGATCTGAAGATCTTATGTGCCTTAACTTGTCTAATAGGGAAGAGAACCCCTGTTACTATTTACATCTATAACAGAGAGGGTGGGCAGAATAGTCTAGAAAGCCTGAAGTGCATGAGTTCGCTAATAAAGAAGCTACAGACACAGGCCAATTATCCACCAATAATTATGGCAATGGGGGATTTTAATTAGTACCCGGTGAGGGCGCAATCAGAATGAAATAATCATTCTGATTGGCCCTCGCCAAGGCATTACCCGGCCGGGAATTCCTTCGCCGGGATTCCACGGCCATTGTCCCCGGCGGGGGGTGTGGCAGCCCCTCAGCCAATGAGCAGACTCGAAGCGGGGCCATCCCCGCTCCGAGCTTCCCCACGGCTGAGAGGTTGCCTTCGCCCCCGGCGGGGACTCAGCTAAGGCTTCTTTTTTTTGTTTTACCTCCTTCCTGCCCTCCCCACCCCATTTACCTTCTTTCTCCTTTGGCCCCGGTGGGGAACGATGGCATCATCCAGCCATGTGGAGACTCAGAGCGGGGCCATCCTGGAGGCTTCCATTGGCCCCTGCCGGGGTCGCGGGTATGTTTTTTTTTTTTTTTCTCCTCCCTCCCTTCCTCCTTCCCAACCCAACTTACCTTCTTATTCTTACCTTCTTCTCTGTCTTCTTTCGGGAACGGACGCGCTGGGAACACTTCTGTTTCCAACGTGTTTGCTCCCGATGGCCGCCATGGAAAGAGAAAACGGACTCCGTTTTCCCTTTCCCGGCGGGCATTTTCTTGGACGTTATTTTTTTTCTGTCCTGAAAAAAATGCTTTTAGTGCCCCGGTCACGCAAATCTTGCAGGCCGGGGTACTAAAATCAATATGACCCTCGCAGCTGGGGCATTACCGACTCATCTAATGCCCCGAGGCCTTTGTCAAGGCCCTCGCTTCGCTCAGGCCTAAAACTATGACCACTCGGGTCATATTGCTTTAATATGAACCCCTAGCACTCCTCAATACCTTATGGGATGACCAAAATGCTGCACTTGGGATCCCTGCATTAGAGACAGTTAAACCTGCTAGAAGCCACCCTGTTGCTGTAGAAGTAGCGAGCGGCTGATGCATGAGCTGGGATTGAGAGCATGCAATGCGAGAGTCTCCCCAGACAAGCCTGCGAGCTATACCTATGTAAGCCCTCATGGTATGTCACGGATTGATTATGTAGCAATGTCGATGGTTTGATTGGGATAGCATCACTAGTATGGAAGTGATCTTATGTAGCAATAGGGATCACTACCCCCTGAGCTGCATTATGAGTCTTGGGGAAAAGAGTAGCAGAAACCCAGGGGGATTGAGAGATGGGAATTCTATTATGGTCACGAGGCATTAAAACAAAGTTTTGAAATGGTCATTGCTAGATTTTTGTGCATTTAAACCACAATCTACGTGAGTATTGAAGCCCACATTGAGGGTATATGCTTAAGCGACGGAACCGTTATGAACACTGGAGATTTGTGTAAGAACATGACAAAGACATCCGGTCTCATTACGACCCTGGCGGTAACCGTGCCGGCAAAAATGGCAAGGCTGCCGCTGGAGTCGTTTTTTTACCAGAGCCTGGCAATGGGGAAATACTGGGGCAATACCGCCCCGGCGGTCCCGGTAGTTCCCCATTGCCAGGCGCTGGTAAAAATTACTCCCAATTCCCATTCGAGTCACTTAGGACTCAATGGGAATGGGGATGATGGTAGCACCGGCACCATTCATAATGGTGCCGGTGCTACCATCAAGTTCTGCGGTCGGGTGCCGTTCCACCCGCCAGGTCAGACCTGGCGGGCGGGAGGGCACCTGCTCACAGAACTCGTAGTTTGCCGGTCCAGTAACAATAGTGCCGGTAGTTTACCTGCACCATTATTACCGGACCGGCAACATTGTAATGAGGCCCATTGTTCCCCTTCTTTGTGAAACAAGATGGGAAAATAAGGAAACAGGCATTGGTTAATAAGGGATGGTTTGATAGGGAATGCCATGAAACAAACCTACTTTAGGAATGCCCCCAGATAGACAAACCACATATGAAGAGGTTAAATGATACCTACATACCGGTTGCCGCAAAAAAGGCAGAGGGGGTCATTCTGAGTATGGAGATAGCCATGCCACTTTTAGCGGCACGGCTACCCCCATACCGGGTCCAGGTGACCTGAATGGGGAAATACCGGGTCATTCCAACCTTGGAGGGCCCGGTATTTCCCCATTCAGGGAACCCAGACCCTGTGCATCCCCATTCCCATTCGAGCACCCATAGGGCTCAATGGGAATGGGGAGCATGCTAACACCGGGCGGCCCATTAATGACAGGTCCATTGTTATCATGCTGGACCACTCATGGGACCTGCTAAAGACGCCTGGTATTATTACCAGGCATCCTTAGCAGGTCCCACGAGCGGACCTCATAATGAGGCGGTAGGGGGTTAACAGGGCCAGCAGCTCTACTGGCCCCGTTAACCCCTTACTGCCAGGATTGTAATGACGCCCAGAGCCTAATGAGAAAGGGAAGACCTGTTGAACTACTGTAAGAAAGTTGACCAGGTGAATTTTTGGAAGTCAGTGGCTGGGGATGAAACAAAAATGGGTAATCAGTTGTTAAGTCATATTCCTCCAAGTGAGTGGTTCCATTACTTTAGTACATAATATGGAAAAGATCAAGAAGTGCCTGAAGTATTGCTTGAAAGTTGTGACTTGATAGCAGATAGAAGTGAGTATGCCCCTTTCTCTATAGCTGAGGTGAAAGATGCCATTAAAGGCCTTGGAGGGGGAAGGCCCAGGGAACGGACGGTCTACCAATTGATCTATTTAAAGATGAAACCAGTGCATGGGCCCCTCTGTTAAAACAGGTCTTTGATTATGTGGCCAAAACAGGGAATGTACCACAATCCTGGCACACAGTTCTACTATTGTGCCAATTTTCAAAAGGAGCGACTATAGAAAGCCAGGCAACTATAGACCAATTTCACTTTTGGATGCCCCCGGAAAAATCTATGCTAAATTGTTAACATCACGCTTACAATTGTGGGCTACCGAAAATCACATACTAAACCATCTTCACGCACGGTTTCGTCCTCGTATTAGCACTGTGGACCAATGTCTCAGACTGAATGCAATCCTGGCTAAATATATCACAGTACAGCACTCTAGGATTTATGCAGTCTTGGTGGACCTTCGCATGGCATTCAATAGTGTTTCCTGTGATAAGCTGTGGGCTGTACTGAGAGACAAGGGGCTTCCAGAGTCACTTCTGTTTAACATCCTATCCCTGTATCGCAACAATAGAGCATCTGTGAGGTGTGCGTTGGTCAGGGAGACCACAGAACACTTTGCAGTAGAGAGGGGGTGTGCTAGGGGAGTGTGCTGGCCCCCTCTTATTCTGTTGGTACATTAAAGCTATCATAGAGGAACTACTGGTTGTCAGTCTTGATGCACCTAGGTTATGGCTGGACAGGTTTTCAGCACTCCTCTATGCTGAAGATGCCGTACTGCTATCTACAACCCCAATGGGACTGAGGGCCTCATTACACGGAAGGCGGTAATGGTTAACGGCCACCGTTAATGGTAACGGTGACCGTTAACCATTACCGCCTTACTACGAGGTCCCTTAGCGGGTTGGTGCTTTAACGCCTGCTTTTTGCAGGCGTTAAAAACCAACCCGCTAAGGGACCTCGGAGCTAATTACGGCACCGCAAAATTGCGGTGCCGTAATTAGCGCCTTTCCCATTCCCATAGAGCCCTATGGGGCGGAAATGGGAATGGGGAAGGGCAAAGGCGGAAAGGGGATTTACCGCCCCTCCAACCTTGGAATGGGGCGGTAAATCCCCTTTCCGCCAAGGCGGTGCCGGTATTTTACCGGCATGAGCCATGGCGCTAACAGCGCCATGGCTCACCGCCTTCCGTGTAATGAGGCCCTAAGACATAGTTGGAAAGTGTTCATAGAGAAATGCCAGGAACTTGCTATGTCATTAAATCTCGAGAGAATGAAAGTGATGGTATTCGGCAGAAAGAAGCAGAAAACACTAAGCTGAAGGTGTTGGTTGACAGCCATGTGCTAGAACATTTGTCCTACAATGATTACTTTTGGTTAATATTCTCAGAGGATCTTCCCTGGACAGCCCATCTTGTCAAGGCCACAGTAACATTTGAGAAATAACGTGGGGGAGTCTGCTGCTTTTTCAATTAGCTTAGAAGGGAGCAGTCTGCCCTGCCATTAAATTGTAACAGGAACAAGGCAGGGCAGCCGCATGTTAGGTGGCAGAATTGTGGGGGTAATTGCCCCTTAACCGAGCTATGTGTAGTGGACAATAATTATTTCCGGAGCCTACTAATGCAACCAAAGGGAGCCATAATGGCAAGCCTGAGATGGGAACGTGGACTTAAGCCAATAAATGAAGTAATTGCCACTAAACCCCTGCTGTATTGGATTAGACTCTGGAGTGCCCCTGAGCTTGTTAAGTACAGTGAGTCAATGAGCTGCCTGAATTTTTTTTCTGGAGCTGGCTCATTAGTACGGCTTCGATTTGTTAGAAAAGGCCTTGATTATTTGGGCTTGGTGGACTACTGGGTAAAACCAGAGGGCATAACACAGAGCACAAAAGCTAAAGTTAAAATTAAATCCAATGAAGCCATTCTAAGTAAAAATGAAAAGGGCGTGTACTGTGCTGAGAACGGGTGCACCTTATATAATGTTAAAGCAGGCAGCAGGATTTTAAATGTATTAAGATTGCATAACCGCTGCATATGCCTGAATGCTGTACATTTAGCTGCGTACAAATACCCTTAGGGTAGCTGAGTTTACATTAAGTTGGACAGATGCTCAGGAGAAGCACTGCAAGGTCTGTGGCAATTAAGAGGAATCAATAAAGCACTTTTTATTGTTCTGCCCAGGGTATGCTCGACTGAGAAAGTATTATCTGTTGCCAGTGTTTTGACTAAAGGACATTAGAACAACCAAGCTGGCTGTAACCTTCTGCAAAAATACCCCAGATGTGAATCTAATCTATTTTATTGCAAAATATGTCCAGAGGGCATGGCTATATTGGGCAAAATGTAACTGATATAGATGTTTGGGAATCCTATGAATTTTGCTGTTTATTGTTGGTATAAACTGTACTTGTTATTGTTTTTTTATGTTATGTCAAGATGCGTTAATGGTTTTCATACCGAATAAAGCTATGCACAACAACACATATTCCACTCAGCACAGGTTTTGCTTTTTAAATAGATGAGATTGGTTCATGGTGAGGTCACCTAGTTGGTGCGCATATTTTACTATGGCTCCATTCACCTGTGCCATTTTAACAGCCGCAACCACCATTGAAGTCCCCAGATCATATTGTCATGTGATCGCCAAATGTGGGTATTGATTAACCCACGTTAATTTACAGCCAGCAGCGAAAAAACTAGGTTTTTTTATTATAATGACCTATGCACATTATGGTCAATTTTGTTGGGTTCAACTGTAAATCGCGCTCAGCCATGAAGGCTACATACCTGTTCACTAAAACCTGTAAAGCACTATGTGTACATGCTATCAGGACCATGTCGTCTTCATAAGCTATATGCTTATATTTTTCATTGTGATTTTCGGCATATCAGAGTTTAGTTTATTGAATTAATTGGAAAGAGAGTCATAAAGTGTGAATAATAATGGGGCCAGGACACACCCTTGTCTGACCCCACCTGTTGCTGGGAATTCATCCATCAAACCATTTGCTTTGCCATAACGACCTCCTGCTGCGAGGTCCTCGTGAAATGCAAATAATATGAATCATAATCAGAATCGCATATCTTATTCATTCAACTGTTTCTATAATTTCTGTCAATTTGCATAGACGAATGTTGAGCCCAAATCTGTAAAGCATAGGAAAATGGTGGCCTTGTATCCAATTGTATATTTATTAAATATAAGGGTGAGTTATTATATATTATCTGCCATTTAGCAGTGGAGTCAATTAAAGATATAAAGCATTAGCAACTGTGGTCTAATAGATCCCCCTTCTTAAAGGATGGCAAAACAAATCACTTTATTCCAACTTGATTGAATTGATAAATGTGCATAATTGAGTTGCTTCTATTGTTATGAAACATACACTGACCTGGATTATCTGAGGGGAATCTACCATTTACTGTCTTAAGACCAAATTACTTCATAGAATAAGGAAAATGTTTCCTGATTTGTTTGCCTCTGGGTCTTTCATTACTAAATTTGGAATTTTATAGGCATTATCATCATCCATGTTTTCTTTTTTTGTACATGGTTACACAAAATAAACCTTTTACAAAAGAGAGAAATTAAGAACAAACAATATATATACAAATATTCCCTAACAATATTCACACGCTAATTTATGATGAGAGTATAAAAACAAGAAAAAAAACAAAAAACTCATTAAACAAAACATGGGTAATCATCCAAGTTTACCTGCTTGACCCTTCAATAATTTCCCATTTTGAAATTAAAATATATGCCAACCAAAACAATTGAATTTCTTACCTGTTTTGTCTGATAATTAAAAAAACAACTAAGTCTGTACATGGTTTGAGGACCAAGTTTACTACCGTGATAAGTTTTATACAAATTCCAAAAGTAAAGACCATTGTTTAATATTCTGAGGATGAGCAGCAGTATACAATTTAAAAGCTTGCACTGACTATATTTAAATAATGTATTTGTGATGTAAATTGCCAGTCCACCCTTGTTTCTTCCGGATTGAAGTCATTTATTAAATTGATTAAGAGAGGGACAGGAACACATATCCATAGGAAGGCTGTTCCAGAGATGAGGGGGGCAAGTTGTTGGAGAGAATGGAAATGAGAAGCAACAGAAGGAGACCGGGGACAGAGAGAAGAAACTGAGAGGAAGATCAAAGCTTATCCACAGGGTGGTACAGAGAGATCAGGGAATAACGATAAGGTGAGGCCAGGGCGTCAATGCTCTTAAAGACTAAACAAAGAAAAAGAAACTCAAAATAAAGGTGAATTGGGAGCCATTTAGAGAATTGGGAGACATTCAAGAAGACGAAGGAAGGTTAAACAGAATTCTAACCGCAGAGAGAAGGATTGAGCTCAGAGGAAAATAGCATAATTAGAAAGAACAATACATAATGAACTACAATAGTTAAGCTGAGAAAGAATTATAGTTTGCAGAAGATGCTTGATGGAGGAACAAGTTAGAAGATGACGAATCTTCTTAATTTTATAGAGGTGAAACTGACAAAATTGGACAATAGATGTGATCTGGGGTTGAAGTGAAAAGGAAGAGTCAACAATGAAACCAAGATTGTGTGCTTGAAGACCAATAGGGAGATAAAGAGGCAGATTGTGGGGTGAAATCTACCCCCTGGATGACAGAAATACAGACGCTAGAGTCAGTTATGAGGGCTCACCAAAGGAAAAGGCCAGCACAGAAACCATGTCAGACACAAGGCTGATGGAACTAAAACTGGCCCAGAAATCTAAGGAGGGAAAGTCGGCCTGACTCTAAGACACTCTAAAATGTGTGCACTGCCTTTCAGGAAGAAAATGAAAACATTTGGCTGACAATCTATGGAGGACTGCACTCACACATATAAAAAAACCACTGTGCACCATATCTTCAATGGGATGCCACAATTGTGTTTCAAGCAGCCACAGTAAAACAGAGTATTTGCATGTATATTAAATAAAATAATGCCATTTTTGTTTTTCCCTCTAAGATTAATAATATGCTCAGCAAAATACTCGCCAGACTTTCAAAGTATGAACATGGTTTCTGCCTATCACAAGTTCATCCACATGAACAATTTCAAAACAACACGCATGGATTTTTGAAACTCTTTGCCTTATGAGAGGTCATTTAATATGCATTTCTGTACGAGTTCACAGGCTGTTTTGCTGCAAGGGACATGGACAGTGATTTCTTCAGATGTTAAGCCAAACTCCAGGGCCTCCCTGTGCCCTGGAGTTTCAGGCCTGCCTGCCTTCATCCATCAGTGCCTTTCCCTAAAAATGCAAGTCACAATATTTTGAGATCAGAACTGCAGTGGAGACTAGATAAGGTTATGTCTGTTCTGCAGCACCTGTAAGTCCCATAAAAAGTGCATTAGTGTGGGCATTACACTTTGAAGGGAAAGGTGAAATCTAAACACAGATCCATCTGCTGACGTCATGTGCCTACAGAGCAGAAGTGAAACTTTAAAAAAGGTGGGGGTCTAGCAAAGGAGTAGGGAGACTGCACATTGCGTTATAAGTGGAGAAACACATGGTAACGCATAAATGGACAGCGTACATCGCACAATGTTAATTGTAGGCTTTTATTGAAGATGACAGTCAACCCCTTATAACCATGCTAAAATGATTTTGGTGGGATAAACACAACTAAAGTTATTAATGACAATGTGAATTGGGCCTTCCCGTGATTCCAAGTGATACAAAAATGTGTAAAAGCATGCCGGTAATCATTAATATGATGCCTGTAAAATGGCATATTTTTCACTGTTATGACTCCCGAGAAAATGAGGAAAAACTGTATCTCTGCACAGAAAGGATGTGCTGGGTCCAGATTAGTCTTATCTAATTCCAATTAAAATGTAGTTCTCAAAAATGTATTCATATATGTAAAGATATGAAAATTGATGGTACTTGCAATGTTGAGATATTTTGTGAGCTCAATGCAGACCGAGCTCACCTGTTGCAGTGGGATGATGAAGCTTTCTCCTCCCACAGCCATTTCAAATCACTCCCTCACCACTAGGTCCTATCAGCACATAGGGGAGGTGGGCTATGATAATCCACCAATCCCTTTCACAGGACTCATGACAAGTGGTGATGTCATTTGCTCTATAAATAAGCCAGTTTGCATCATAGCAGGAAGTCTTGCACTAATTCTAAGAGGTGACCTGCTGACGAAATCTGGAGAGAAACCTCCCATCAGAGAGGCCTAAGGCTTGCATTGGAGACAGGAGCCAAGCGACTTAGAAGATGACTTGGGACCTCTTGGAGGGAAGAGAGGATACCCTTGACTGACCCCTTTTAATGTCCCAGCGGTGTATTCTGATTCTCCCTGATGCCCAGTACAGACCTCTCCTGTAAGTCGAACTACTCCAAAGCCCTAGATTGTTTAGACCTTATATCTTTTCAGCATTGTTTTAGTTATTTTACTATTGAAAAATCCCCTGTTTGCCTGTGTGGATCCTTAGCATATTTTTCAAAGTAAATCAATGAATTCCCCTATTTAATTCACAGGATCTGTATTGTTGGCATTCGAAACCAACAATATTTTCGCAGTGTGTTGTGATCCGATATAGTCATAAATATTTCCCAGAGAATCAACTACACAGCCTTCTTCCACGTGTATGCACAGGGTGTAAAAATGAAATTCCTCATTGTTTCCCTTCATGTTAAATCTGAACTGGGAAGCTCAGTAGTGCCTGTGCACATGCAAGGTGCAAAACAAAATTACCCCTGTGTACCCATTGTGCTCAGAAAAAAATAATTTCCTATTTCATTTTCTGTCTTACATTGCATCTGTGCTAAACATCCCAATAATGATTTTCCCATTCTGTTTTGATAAAAACACTAAAGCCCTTGTGTTATTGTCAGGTGTAGCAAAAACCATTTTTTCCCTTTGCCTTGCTGTCTCCCCTATTGGTTCTGTGATCAAATCTTCCAAAATGCAATTTTCCCAATGTATGCTGAGCAAAGCCCCCAAATCTTGCCTGTCCTTTTTAGGCATAGATGAATGAATTTCCCATTTCTTTCTATTCTTTCACATTGCAGATGTGCTAAGTAATTAAAACCGATTTTCCCATTGTGCTCTGAAAAACACATTTTACCATTACTTTTCTGTCTCCCATATTGTTTCTGTGAGCTAGACCACAAGTCCGATTTTCCCATTGTGTTCCCACTCCCTGCCACTGCCTTCCATTCAAAAGAGGCAAGCCTAATTGATGTTTGCAGGGAGAGGGTTGCTGGATGAAAAGCATAAGCCTGATTGAAATCACTATGTGTCCTGAACTGTTCTTTTCTTGTATTGGTGGGTGATGTAAAAGGAAACTATTGTAACTGCAGATTTTAGTTTCATCTCTGTGTTGGTACCAGAGCTTTGGTGGCGGATGTAATCTGTTTGTCCCAATTTGATTTAAATAAATGAATTAATAAATATATTCTTAATACACACCAGCATGGTTCCTAGTCCATTGTGGCACTGGGTATTTGTTGGGGGTGGGTGCTAGACGGGTTGGAGGCCCGATCAAAAAGAACCTGATATACATCAAAGCGCTTTCTTGTGCACCACATTTATTGTAGGGGAAGGAGCTCCCTGACTTGGGTGTGACTGTATAATAAACCGCGACAAGATATGAAATAGTACACTGAGGGGGGCAAGAAGCAGAAGTGGCAAAGAACAGTACTTCTTCTTTTTTTTAAGAGTTAAGGCAAAACACTGAAAAGACTTCCAGGATATCTCTGCAGTGAGACAAATGAAGAAAAGGAAGTTATGATTTGGGTATCATCGGTGTACAGGTAAACTGAAAGCAAAAGCCAAAACCTATAATAAGTGATGGTAATGGAGAATTAAAGAGTGAGACAAGAGGAGCACCAAGTACTGAGCCTGTAGGGACACCATAAGAGAGACAGTGAGACTGGGAAAGGAACCCCTTCCAAGTAACTTTAAAAAATGCTCAGAGAGAAAGAAGGAGATCCACGAGAAAGAACATTGTCAGAAAAGCAAAGAGAACAGAGAGTGGCAAGAAGTGTTGGGTGATCCACTGTATCAAAGGCAATGCTGAGGTCAAGTAAAACAAGAAGAGAGACAATTTATAATGTCAAGCATTGAAGGATAATGCCAGAGATGGAGAGCAGGGCAGTCTGGGTAGAAAAACTGTGATGAAAGCCAGATTGGTGAAGGGGAGAAGATAATAGAGATTAAGGTGAGAGATTAGTTCAAAGTTTTTTTTTGAGAAGGGCACAACTACATCACATTTGGAGGATGATACTGCACAGGGTTCTATATTGGTCCCTTCACCTTAAAAGACAATTTAAAAGATGATGACTAAACTAGAACCCTCTTTGATGCCTTTGGATTAATGTCAATGATGTTGGCTGTGGTTAATGCAACTCTTTGAGACCATTGGGTTCATGTCACCAGCGTCTTGGTCATTTCTTATACACTTTGGGCCTGATTTACAAAGGATTTTTCAATGGTATTGCACCATTAAGAAAGGCTTTAGCAAATCTGGCCTTATGTGTTTTTTTGGCAAGTGCCGTTCTGCATGAAGGTGGTATCAACAAATAAAATAAAAAAGTGCTTTTTCTATTCCAGCCTCTGAGAAATAATCTGATTTGTTCCAGAATAGATTACGTATCATTGGGTCAGCAAAGGTAACTCTTATACTGCAACCCCCACAATACATACAATCAGAAAGAATACGTATCAGTGGGAATATTTTACTTGGTGCGCCCATGTCACCCAGATGATTAACTTAAGTTTGGAAGAAAAGTATCTGTGTACCGCTGCACGCTTGTTGCCGCAGAGGAACATTAGAAATAGATTATTGGGGGTTTCTCATAGTGGGAATTTGGAATGTTGAGATGGATTATTGGTGGCCTGGATTGGACTGAGAGATTGACGATTTTGGTCATGGGATGTGGTATGTGTTTGGAGGCAGATAAAATACTCTGGAATTTTCCCCAGCCTTTAAGCTCTATATGATTACCAAGCATTTCATGGGAGTTTGTGAAATTTGATATTGTGTGCCCCGTCAGTGAGAGCAGAGGCATGAAGAAGTATGTCATTGTGTTCATAGACTTATTAAAATGGGTGGAAAATAAGGTTGTTTGAGAAGCGGACTCCAAGGCTGTGGTTGAATTTTGGGATGGAGTATTTCAGAGGGAACCTTTAACAGACAAAGGGGTGCAGGTAACTTAAAGGGTAATGGAGTCATTTTTGGAAGGTATAGGGGTAAGTCATCTTCGCAGCTCCTTGTATCATCCTGAAACTAATTGTGCTGTGGAGCGATATAATAACACAATCATGCAGGCAATCAGAATTGAGGCTTAGGTGGGCAGAAGCTGGGTATGAGTTTGAGGACAATATGGGTTGTGCCTACCATCTGGCTCCTCATTCCATTAACGGTATCATTCCATTTGAGGTCTCTTGAAAAAGGAAGCTGCACACATCTAAAGAGCATGGCACATGAGAGCATGAACATGATGGAGAGATATGATTTGCAGAATCGTGTGAGGAGAGGGGAGTGGACCAAGGGCAAGAGAGTGTTGATTAGGAAACTGGGAATCATTCCAAAATCTGAGAGCACAGTGTTGGAATGTTTGGGTACGAGAAGATTGTTGAGATCTAGTGGAGAGAGCTGTTGGTGGAGTTGGAAGGAGCTGCAGGATCTGGGGGACCCATTTTCCCACATACCTTTTGTTACTTGAAAATACAATAAAGCAATCTGTTGGAAGTCTCCCAGCATCCAGAGTGCTTTACAGCACACTTCTTGATGTGTCTTTATCTAGTTTTAAACAATGATTCACTCTCTTTCAGCAATCCTGCTCAACTTACATCCCTCCCTTTGAGATCTTCTTCTCTGTCATTGGCTCTGCAAGTTTTAACTAGGACCCTTTTCCCATCACGCTCTGCTTACTGTCTTCTATCACGTGAATGTGATTGGTTAGTTGTTATGTCACGTATCACCCACCACTAACACAGCTGAATAGAATTGTTTTAGTCTTAAAATCAATATTTAAGAGAGATGTGGTGCTGAGGGACACTTTCAAGGAAACCCCTTTAAATGCTTACAAACAACTGAAAAATATAGCATGGCCCATCACTAGAAGCACATTTCTATGAGATCAAGAACAAATAAGACATGGAATTTTGGAAATGCAAAACATTTCAACATATCTGAACGGAAGCAGCAATAACATTTCCACAGAACCAAACATTACAGATACAAGGAAGAACTGTAAATCATCCAATGCTGTACACCTCATACAATGCAAGAAATGTCCACAAGGAACAGTTGTTGTTGAGACTTGCAAGGAACTACATGAAAGAATGAACCTGCATAGACACACCATTTTAAACCGCAAAACAGAAACACCATTTGGTCAACACTTTATACAGGATGGACAAACGCTGCAGGACCTGTCGATGATGGAACTGAAGGGTGGCCTCTTGACTACTACACAAATAAGAACATGGAAACTAAGGTATTTGTAAGTGATTTCAATCCAGCACTCCAACTAAGTCATTGGGCCTCATTACACGGATGGCGGTGGACCAAGGTGCTATTAGCCATTTTACCATTACTTTTCTGTCTCCCATATTGTTTCTGTGAGCTAGACCACAAGTCCGATTTTCCCATTGTGTTCCCACTCCCTGCCACTGCCTTCCATTCAAAAGAGGCAAGCCTAAGCAAGCTATTAGCACCTTGGTCCATGCCGGTAAAATACCGGCACCGCCTTGGTGGAAAGGGGAATTACCACCCTATTCCAAGGTTGGCGGGGCGGTAATTCCCCTTTCCCCCATTGCCCTTCCCCATTCCCATTTTTGCCCCATAGGGCTCTATGGGAATGGGGAAGGTGCTAATTACGGTGCCGCAAATTGCGGTACCGTAATTAGCTCCCTGGTCCCTTTGCGGGTTGGTTTTTAACGCCTGCAAAAAGCAGGGGTTAAATTCTCGAACCCGCAAAGGGACCTCGTAGTAAGGCGGTAAGGGTTTACCGGTACCGGTAAAATACCGGTACCGGTAAACCCTTACCGCCTACCGTGTAATGAGGCCCAATGCCTAGTATGGGATGCCCAATGGAAACCCTTATTTATATATTTTTATATCAAAAGTTCTTTTAATTCTGGATGATGTACCCTTATATAACGCCCCGCTCTTTGAATCCCCCCAGTCTCACTGCCCAAGAAATAGGTTTGTTTTGCAAATTAAAAGATTTATTTGAAGAATTGAACAATATATCGATTACACTTTTATGCATATGAATAATATCTGAATATCACACTTATGAATATGAACAATTATCAGCAATGGGTAATATTACAATATCAACAATCTCTTTAATCAATTAGAAGTAGGAATAGGAAGAATAAGGTAGCAGAGAATACTTTGTGTGGGTTGAATGAAATGCAGCGATATGAAAGAACGCAACACGGAAATAAACTTGATATGAATTTAACCAAAGACAATGTGATCACTCTTTCCGCCGGTTATTGCTCACTCCCCCCAAAATGCAATATGAATAGATGGAATGAGGGCACACAGGTTTCAGGAATAACAATCAACAATTGCAGTTTCAATCCTGATTCCCCCCAGCAAGCTTAGAGAGAACAGTAATGATGTTAAAACAGGTCAGTTGCTTTTAAATGTGATATGAATTGAATGAAAAAAATGCTAAAAATGACTTTATTTCGCTAAATGGGATTCAGAACTAGTGAGAGTTGCTTTGGATTGGGTCAGGTCAACACTAGCAATGATTATAGAATGATTAGCAGATGGAAAACGAAATACAGAAGTTGAAAGCAAGAAATAGCAGTTTTACATGGAATGAAATTGAGCCAAATGCACATTTGCGGCAACTTTTCCGCGTGCGAGAAACGCGATTACGGAAAAACTATATATTATGTCATTTTGGGTTTGTTTGAAAGCTGAGGATGTTAGCTTCAAAATGACGTCTCTAGGACGTACGGTTCAAAAGTTACATAGGTTTTAGTAGAGGTCGTTTTTTCTCAAAAGGAGTCAAGATTTCAAATGAAATTGTGCTTTGAATTACAAACCGGTTGTCTTACACTAACAATTCTCACAGGATTAGATGGATAAGAAAGGATTCAGAATGGACAAAAGAGATTCTCCAATGCAGTCTGGATATGTTGGAATGGTTTGGATGGATTACTTTAAATTAATAGATGACTATGGACAGTTATACGCTAAATACTCACAACTCTGGTTTAAAATGGACCCGTCAAAGATCTGGTCAAAGGTTTGGACTGGACTTCGCTCACCACCGGACCGGTCTCAGGTGCTTGGTTCTGCTTTCAGCACTCTACGCGGCCTCTTGGACTGGATCTGATGGGTTCTGGGTTACAGCTCTGCTAGACTGATCTGGATCTTGGGTTCTAGCAAAGGTTGTTGGCCAGAAGCAGCAAACAGCTCAGCTAGGCTGTTGAATGGATTAGGCCCCGTGGAAGTTTAGGGGTTAATTCAGGTTGCTAGATGTTAAAGGCCAGGTGAGAAGGATTCAGCTTTTTGGATTGGCCTTTCTGCTTCAGAGTTCTGGAGTCTGGATCTAGGTTCTAGAGTCTGGATCTAGGTTCTGGAGTCTGGATCGTCCTGCAGGGTGCTTCGACCGTGGATCAGTTGATGAGTGAAAGTGTGTGTCTCTCTTGGTCCTCAACAGTTCCTATTTATCCATTTTCCAAAGTGGGTGGGGAGGCTGATTGTATATGCCCAACCCTCTAAGGATCTGATAAGTCAAAGAATTCCCCCTCTCCTGATTTGAGAAAGGAACAGTGTGTCATGATGTGTCAGAATGATGCTGCCATTTACAATCTAGGGAAGAACCTCCCCTTTACTTTAACCAGAAAATCTATTTTTCCCAAAAAACATATGTTCAATATGCACAACTTGTTAATAATACATAATTACATGACAGATTGACTAAGGTATGTTTCTGTCAAAATCTTATCTTCCTACGCGTTTTGGTTAATAAATGACAGTTTTTCACACTTTCGGTTGGTTACACATTTTCGGATCTGTACAAGTTTTTACACATACGTGCACATACCATCTGGGTATATACCTGTAATTTTTCATGTTCCTAATATAATCACAATAGCTAGAATATGAACAATTTCATGGTTCAGTCTCTGAATGTCGTACAGATTCCAGATTAGTTTTAAATTGTGAGCAAACTTTTCATTTCAATAACCTATAAATTTCATATTTGTATCAGTTCAGTACAATTTGTTATACGTCTTTTTCTAAAAGATATTTCCTGTTCTTTCTGAATCCAAACAATGGTTTGTTTCCATCTCCAAGGTCTGGCTGGGCTGGAGGGTCACATAGTCTTCTTCCTGCCAGGGCAGTTGGTGTCAGTCACACCCGAATTAGCATTTTCTATTCAGATCAAGGAACCCATTGTCTCTTTCCCAGAGCAGCAGAGGAAATCTCCTCCCCTTCTCAACATTCCAATGCGATATCCTCTCCTTTTGGTGGGAAGGAACAGGGTGGTATGTTCTCAGGGGAAGAAAGCCTCTTTGAAGTTTTAGCTGAATCAGGTTACCTTATGGTCAATTTGACATTGTCCCTTGTGAAAAATTACAGTCACAAATTTAAAATCAGCAAACATATCTTCAATTCCAGTCTTTTTCAACATGAAAATCAAGGTGTGACACCCTATATTACATTTGATGGAAATCCCTTCTTTGGCATATTTAGCTTTTGAGACACAAGTTTCTCCTATCAGATTTAAGGATCGCCAGTGTCTGACAGAGGCGAGTAACAGTATTGCACCCATTTTTCACAGATTTCTTTCCAGCAAGCAATCTCCATTGTGGATTTTCTTCTGATAAGTGTACCTCTGTGGACATTGTATTTATGTGGATTCTTGAAGTAGAATGGTGTCTAACACCCAACAAGGAGGTTGGGTCTTTCTGGGTGGTTTGTGAGCCATGATTTTTGCAAATTTGACAACCAAGAAAAATGGATTTTCACACAGCTCTGTGTTTCTTTTTCAATCAGCCTTGCTCTGTGGGCAGCCAAATGATGGGTTTTGGCAGTGGTCTCCTGTGTTACCACTGAGATAGGCAAAAGTGGATGGTAGCCTATTTTTCAGATTTTTACTGCGCCCTTCTTGGTGATTTTAGCGAGCAGAATGCTTTCCAGTGGCCATTCTGATGTTCCTGATGCAAGCAATGCACAGTAATGTTGCAGGGCCTGCACTAGTGGGGGAAAACGTCCCACATATTTGAAGATTCTTACCCTGAAAGTAGCTAGTCTGAACATAGATACAGGGTTGATGGCATATTATGGCCTATTTTGAGCCTGGGACCCTGAAGCTTATCAAATTGACAGTACCAGAACATGACTTGACATTACTACACGTCATATACAACTGTTGGACACAATACTTCAGAACCCCGAATGAGTAAGGAAAAATACATCATGTATGGTGATTTTGTATGTTTGAGCACAAATGATTGGCACTCATTATTGAAAAAGAGGAATGCCCAGCCAACAGTGGTACTTATCTTTGTATTAATCACTTTATGTGAGTCAGTAAGGCACTGTCAAACACGAGTTCCAATTAGAATACATTTGGACAGGGAACCTCAGAAGCTCAGTGAGGATTTCTGTATTCGTTCCACCATTTGCATACAATTAAGCCTAATTAAATCTGGTTAACATACTTTGCAACTTTAGCTCATCATGGGAGCTGCACAAATGTGCACTAAACTCTGACAATGTTTTAGTCCAAACTCACTGTTTCATACTGTTTTTCATACTCCTGTTGGCCATTGCAATGACTGGAACAAATTATTTGTCTGTGACTGTCATGCAAATGCTAAAACACATATTAGTTGGAAAAACATGAGGTTGGGTGAAACATTAAAAATGTAAGAACACTGCACTGAGCAAACCTTAGACTATGCAGCTAAGGTGTGATACAGCATTTCCTTTCTTTCTCAAGATGTGTGCCTTTGAATTTAACATTTTGGAATTGCTCTGCAACAGCATTACTGTTTATTTTCATATTGGGCTCCACTTGCTATACTTGTTGTGCTTAAGTGTTTTAACAGATTATGCGTTATTGTGTGAATAATGTAATTTCTGAGCAATAAGAACTGCTTCTTAGTATTTGAGTTTGTGTCTGTTCCTTTCTTACTTTGTGGCAATACTTGTGGAATTGCTTTCTTCCTGCAGCCTACCAAATTGAAATTAGAAGAATCCCTAGTCTCCTTTCGTTCCTTCTTTCAATTTCGAAGTGATGTCCAGATCTGTTTATGATTTTCTTTGTTGCTCATTTATCGGGTGACCACCATCTGATAAAAAAAAGTCCCTGGGACTGCGAAAGCTAACCAAACTACCATCTCAGCATAATATTTTCATTTAGTCCAATAAATGGTGTAAAAACATGGATTTTTAAAACTGGACTAACACACCGGCAACCTCTTTCTCTGCACAAAGTATCTGTTAAATTAGTTCTGTTTGGGGCAGAAGGAAGCTGCCCAAGTTATGAGAGTTAAACATTTTTATCCTGTCTAGGAACGGGTGAAATTTCGACTGCAGAAGTGGAAGTAGCGAATTCGGCCCTCTATAGATTCTCACATCACTCACTCTGCAGGAAGAATGGCACACCACCTATAGAAATCCATTCAAACCGACGTTTGACCATTTAAGGAGCTGATTGGCTGTAATGTCGAGGACTTCAGCCATTCAGAGCACACAGAATATTCCTGGCTCCTGATCAGCAGAAATGTTTGTATTCTTTGCAATCCCTGTTTCTCGGATTTTGGGAGAGTGCTATTATCACGTTGAGCAAGTGGGTCCTTTTAAAACTTTGTCAATAGAACATTGTGACTACAATGGAACTGGACCTGAACATCTGTAAAGAGGTTTCAGCCTTGTGTTTGTTTGTTTGTTTTGTTTGTTTGTTTTATTATTTGTAATGCGCACCAGTTGCAATCACCTAAATGGCAGAAGAACAGGTGGCGCTCATTATCACATACCTACTTCCTTGGTAATGTTCTTCTCTGCCTTGAGAAGCATAAGAACCAGTTTATGTAAGGGAAAAGCTGTTTTTTTTTAAAATCGAAGTGCACAGAGTAGCCACATACACAATTACGCGATGTCTGCAGTGCTAAGAAATTACTCTGCAATGCACGTATTCTGTAAATATGAATACGTTCATACATTCATTAATAAATGGTCTTCGCATGTCCTTACCAGTAATGCCGCCAAAGGCAATTTCATCACGTGTGTACTGTAAGTAATGGCAGAAAGGAAATGCCATTTCCTCTTATTAAAGATCAGAGTTTCCCATTGATCTTTCGTTTTTTGGACCCTGTGCAAGCCACAATAAGAGCGATAAGAGCAATTGTCAGTACTTGATCCTTGTAACGGAATCTACCTCTGGCAAGCAGAAGGCAGCTCACTTGATCCGATGATCAGCCAGCAGTTAGTAGTTATAAAGCACACGCCGTTAAACGGTTGTTCGCGCTCTTTCTCATTTGGTCCGGTAGTTAGAATACCTCGCAATCACAACACAAGTTCTGCGTCAGAAACTGAAGGCTATCACATAACGCCAGACGGATACACTGAGGCAGAACTAATGCTCAACATATTGAAAGCGAGTCATGCTTCTGATGCTTAATCTTCAAATGGTGTGGCTCATGTTATTGGCGTGACTAATTCCCTTGTATTCTTCAGTTTACCTTCACAATGCCCCCTTCAGAGTCAAGGATACAGTGCTCGCTCACAAGTCTTAAACCCCATGTTATGCTTAAACCATAAAGCTATGAGGTGGAGTCAGACAAAGCCTCAAGCAACCGCAGTTAAAGGGAGAAGTACACAAAATGTCTGCCATGTGCTAAAGTCAAACTTCTTTTACCGTTACAAAAGTAATCGTGTCGATGACGGCGCTGCTGCTGGCTCTGAGTCAGAGCCTGACTAATCCGTGACAGCATCCATTATTTTGGATTGCAAACTGTTACACACAGTTAAGCCTGTCAAAGAAAAGGCACTTGCTCGAAGGCATAGCGTAATGTGGAGGCTCAGAGATACTATCATAAAATCTTAACATTGATAACTTTGGCAGAGGAAACGCTTCACTTAAGAATGTCTTTTGTGAATAGTGTCTCGGTTGCTTTCAGAACAAATTAATTGTTCCCAATAATTTCTTGATATTTAATAACTCTCCATCTGGGAAAGCAACTTTCAAAATGATATTGAAAGATGATATTGGGCTTCCCAAAATGTAAAAGGACACTAGTCAGCTGATCTGCCCAGAAAAACAAACGGACAACTGGACCGTTGCATTGTGTTGTAATACCTTCTGGTCATTTAATAGTTTTCCGTCTAGAAGGCTCCCTAAAATTGGGTTGAAAGGAATCGTCTTTATGGTTAGTGTCTCTGGGCTTTTAAGTCTGTGAGTTGGATGGCATCCTTCCGGAGAATTTGAGACGCGTCATTGGTCAGCTGCGCTCTGATCATTGAGGGTTGTACATGCATACCGATGAAATTCTGCGAGGAATTTATCAAGTGATGGTTGTGCGAGCCAGAAACATGGCATAGGTGAAAGGTCTCTAAAGACATTCACATCAGGGCAAGACATAGGTGGCGAAACTCATAGATAGAATTGTTTCAGTATAGGTTGCAGCACTTTCTTGCAGAATAAGCAGTGATAACTCAACATATTTTGGAGGCAATAAGAGGCAGGCTCTTTATACTTTTCTGAGCACCAAGTGTTTCCTAGATGGAACTATTGTGTATGGGAGAGTCCACACCAATCTTGGGCAGCAATGATCAAGGATTCACGGCCTTTGCGTATTTCACAAAAAAAGTGGACACACAGAGGGAGGTGTGGGAGAGTGGCGACAGATTGGCCAGGGAGAATTGTACCCTCATTGGAAATTATGCAGTGAATCAATGGAAAGCCCTGCTGATGATATGATATTTTATTTATATCGCGCCCATACACAAGTGTTTCAGGGCACGGGGAGGCAAGGGAGGGGTACAAAGGAGGAACAAAACAACAATCGTACTAGGCCCAGTGAAATTGAGAACGCACAAGTGCAGGGGAGAGGGGGGGTGCAAGGGGCAAGGGAGGAGAGGAAAGTGCTGAACATGTGATCAACAACAACAGGTAGTATGGCCAGCAGGTGGCACGTGCAAGAATAAGGCACAGACAACGGGTATCTGATAAGTGCAGGAAAGGGACTGTAGGGCTGCAAATACAGACCCAGGTGCAAGGGTTGCCAGGAGCCAGTGTCGGTTTGCGGCTGGGTGGGCAGGGATCAGGGCCCGAAATCAGTGGGTAGCCAGATGCCCGGTGCCGAAACAGACCGAGATCAGCAGGGGAGAGGAAGACAGAAGGCAGATGCAAAGAGGAAGGTTCTGAGATGCTTCCTGAACCGAAGATGGTTCTCCTCAAGTTTCAGAGAGGCAGGGAGGCTGTTCCAGAGGGAGGCATAAACCGAAGAAAGAGATCTACCCACAACTCGTTGCTTGGAGAAGCGAAAGACCCTGAGGGAGTTGGAGATGGAGAAGTGAAGAGCTCAAGTAGGAAGGTATTTCCGAAGGGAGAATTGAAGGTATTACGGACCCAGGCCCCAGAAGGTCTTGTGGACAAATCAAAGGGTCTTGAACTTAATCCTTGCAGCCACTGGGAGCCAGTGAAGAGATTTCCGGGCTGGAGAGGTACAATCCCTGGGCTTGAGGCCAAGTACAAGTCTTTCAGTCCTGTTCTGTATGAGTTGCAGAGGGCGGAGAGTAGTAGCAGGCAGATTTAGGAAGAGGCTGTTGCAGTAGTCCAGCCTAGAGAGAACCAGAGTTCTAGAGACAGTGAGCTTCTAGGGGAAAGAGAGGAAAGGAAGAATACCTCTGAGGTGGTGCAGTTGGTAGTTTGACTTCTTAGAGACATCAAAGATGAGATGGGTGGAGAAAATGAAAGCGTGGAGTCGAAGATGACCCCGAGGTTTTTGGCCTCACAGGTGGGAGCAGGGAGAGGGCCAAGGGAAACAGGCCAGAGAGTGACAGGTGCTGGAGTGCCGATGAGGAGGATCTCTGTCTTACTGGCATTAAGGCATAGGTCGTTGGTGGCACACCACTCCTGGATTGCAGACAGAGAGTCAGAGATGAGAGAGGGAGAAGAGGTGGCAGAGGGGAGCCTGAAAATGAGCTGAGTGTCATCTGCATAGCACCTAAAATTGGAGCAGAGTGCAGCTATGTGGTCGGCAAGGGGTGCCAGGTTTTGATTGAAAAGCCAGGGAGAGAGGTTATACCCCTGGCGAACACCACAAGTGGAGAGTGAGATGGACGAAAGGAAAGACCCAAGTTGGGCCTGGGAGGGTCGGTTGGAGAGGAAGGAGGTCAGCCAAGCCAGTGCCTGATCAATGATACCCAGATTATCACAGAGGTGGTTGAGAAGGTTGACCATTTCAAAGGCAGAAGAGAGATAGAGTAGAATGAGGACAGAAGGGATATTCAAATCAATGTTGGAGTACAGGTCTTCATAAATGTTCAGGAGAGCAGTTTCCGTGCTTCTGGCTGCTCTGAAGCCAGACTGATGGTCATGAAGACAACCAACAGAATCAGTGTGAAGATCAAGCTTGGAGATGGCCAGCTTTTTCAGGAGTTTGCCCAGGAAAGGGGTGATAGAGATCAGACGATAGTTAGCCAGGCAGGCGGGGTCGACAGTGGGTTTCTTTAGAAGAGGGTGCACAAGAGAGTGCTTCACAGGGGAGGGAATGGCTCCAGTGGTGAAGGAGTGGTTGCAGAAGTCAGCCAGGGCAGGAGCGAGGGTGTCAATATGGTCCTTGATGGTTTTGGACGAACAGGGAAGACCCTGTTTTGATGAGTATTTCATAGATCGGACTTGTCTAGAAACCTTGTCAGGGGAGAAAAGAGGAAAGGAAGAGAAAGAGTGAGGAGAGCGGCTGCAGGGGGGCTAGAGGTAGTGGAGAGAGAGGAGGGAAGAGGAGGAGAGGAGGGGATGGTGTACAGGATGTCCTGTTTTTAAAGATGAAATGAGAGGGCTTGGGAAGGGACAGCATGCTTTGAAGTGCTTTTCTTCCGCTACTATAAGCCAGGGAGGAGAGTTCAGAAGAAGTGAGATATGGATGGTAGAGTGAAGGTGAAACACAGGCCTGGCCACATCATTTGAAATGTTTTAGACAAAGTAAGGATGTGGCCTTGATGTAGCACAATAGCAAGATACGGGTGTGAGATGATGACAGCAAAAGTATTTGTCATTGACATTTGTAATATTGTCCGACATTTGGTGCACCCTGTGATGTGACACAAGAACCTTTGTTTCAGAGAGAACCCCTGGCACCTTATTTCCATTGCTGATAAGCCTATCAGCAAAAAATCTGATGCACTGTCTCACTGTACTAGCTTTATTTTAGGCATATCCAACATTTGGCATTATTGAATGTCCTACAGAGTAGGTGCCCATTGCCATCTTTAAGACGGTGCAAAGTCCATAGTGATGTCCCATGATCACCCTTAAAGTTATATACACTTGAAAATGCTTTGTGAGAACAGCATAGGTAGTTTAGAGGTTTGAACACTTTAATTGAAAAAGAGAGCAGCCATAGGAGCTGTATTTAAACCTTTCATTAATTGCCTTTTTAATCATTCTAATTGTTGTGGCCTAAAATAGCCCACAATGGTCTAATGTTAAACAAATGATATTAACCCCATAAATGCCAAGGACGAGCTATCTCGTCCTTGACATTACCTCCGTAGTGCTAAGGACGAGATAGCTCGTCCTTTTAGGCATGTTGTTTTGTACGACCCCTGCAAAGCAGGGATCGCACACAACTGTAATCCAACCCCTGGGCTATGTGAGGGGGAGGACCCCCTCACGAACTGGGGGTTGGATTACCTTCAGTTTCACATTGACGTGTGTAATGCACGCCGACGTGAAACCGAAAGTAATTTTCACCTTTATCTCTGTCGATCTGAACGGCACTTGTGCCAATCAGTTTGAGGGAGGTGTCCTTGGAAAGGGGAGACTCTCCACTTTCAAAGGACACCTTTTTTGAAGCATTGCTGGGCACGGATCGCTTGATCCGTGCCCAGCAATGCCCACTAGACACCAGGGATTTGTTTTTGAAGTGGAGGGGCTGCTTACTATGTAAGCCCCAAAGCATGGGGGCAAGACCCTGGGGGCAGATGGGTTATCATCTGCCCCCAGGGAAGAGGGCAGAAAAATCCAGAAAATGTAGTTTTGGGTGGTGGTGGGTGGGGGTGGGTGCGGTTGGGGCCACTAGCCACCAGGGATTTTTGCAAGGGGGTGGCTCTCTCCCCCCACCCTAAGTGGATGGGGGAACCTTATGTAGCCCTCCCTGGGGGCTGATTTCTGCCCCTAGGAAGGGGTACATGTAATGCACCCCATTCATTTGGGGTGGGGGGCACTGCAAATATTGGCAGAGCCAACACCCCCAAGTCTGGGGCAGTACGTTTTGCCCCCCCTGGGGCAAAAGGCCACACAAGTGTGCCCATTTACCCCTAGGGAAAGGGCAAAAAACCCCATATATAACTTGTTTTGGGTGGGGGTGGGGGAACCGGGGGGGCCACTAGACCACCAGTATTTTTTGTGTTTGAAAGGGGGGTGGCCCTCTCCCCCCCAACCTAAGTGGATGCGGGGCACCTTATATAGCCCTCCTGGGGGCATATTTATGCCCCTAGGAAGGGGTACATGAGATGCCCCCATCCATTTGGGGTGGGGAAGAGGCCACTGCAAATAAAATGATGGGCCGATTTGTGCATGTCAGACCTCTGTGGATTCCCATGGGTATCCTCTTTTTGGAAATGCATGGGGTTCCCTGTTTTCCTTCGTGGCTTGGACACCGTAGGCCCAAATATGTATGTTGTTCGCATGAGCAGAATTCCTGAAAATCTGCTTTTCGGAAAGACTTGGGGTTACCAGTGTTTTAGGCTTTTCCCTTTGGGTCCAGGTAGGTGCAACCACACATGTGAGGTACTGTTTTCATCAGGACACCTGTGGGAACGTGGGAAAGTAGGCCATGTGTTGTTGGCGTCATGTTTCGGTGGGTGACCAGAGTGAAATGTGCAGAAATAGTGTATTTTTTGCCAAATTTCGGACATAGCTGGGGATTGTGGGAAATAAAATTATGGGCCGATTCGTGCATGTCAGACTTCTGTGGATTCCCATGGGTGTCCTCTTTTTGGAAATGCATGGGGTTCCCTGTTTTCCTTGGTGGCTTGGACACCCTAGGTCCAAATCTGTAAGAGCAGAATTCCTGAAAATCTGCTCTTCGGAAAGACTTGGAGTTACCAGTTTTAGGCTTTTCCCTTTGCACCCAGGTAGGTGCGTTAGGGAGAATTCTCAAGAATGTGCTAATTACCCTTACCTTTTGAGTCCCCCAGCCACTTTGCTGGATTTCTAGGATTTGATTTTATTACCTGGGAAGAGTGTGAGCCTTTTTTCCCACTCTTCCATGTATTTTGAGATGTGTTTTACTTTTGTATTCTTTGGTTATGTAGTTTTAAACCAACTCCATAGGCATCTACTTTTTCTGTGTGTCACACAGCACCTTCAGTGCAGTGGCACAGAGATATCTTTCAGAATTCCCAAGGTTTAAATACCTTCTCTGGGACTGACTACTGTCTCCCAGAGCATGTAAAGTTAAATTGACTTTACTAGTCTCTTTAAATTTACAGACCCAGCACACACTATCTTCCTATAGAGTGCTGGAGGGGTAACCTAGCATCCCCTGAATCAAAACTCATGTAACAGTCAAATGTTACCCTTTCCGACTTGAAATGGCTGGTGGTAGTGGTTTAGATGAAACTACGATGACTTTTCCCGACCGCAAACAACAGTAGCAAAAAATCGGGTCAGCCATGTTTTTCAATATGGCGCCCAAGACCTATCTGTAAAAACAGACTCTGGTCAACTTTTTTCGCCATTTCTTTTTGGAAAGGTCCTTCTTGTGTTTGTCTGTGTGTGCCAAACCAGGTTTGGTCCATTTCATCGTTGGTCTTTGACGGGCTTCACTGCTGAAGCCCTCCTCTGGTGCCTGAGTGTCTGGGGAGGGAGGTGCCCGAAAGTCCCTGTGCTTAGTCTCCTACGAAACCCAAATGCACTCTGGCATGATTGGTCGGCTGTGTGAATGACAGCCAGGCTGGAATGAATGGGAAAAAACTGTTTAAAAGCAGGTCTCTGGGACTTGGAAAGCAGAGTCGTCCACTGGAACGAAAGAACCAAAGACGAGCTGAAGGAAGATGACTTCTGCAACTCCTGGATGGCCGGTGAAGCCCTGCTGCAGGTCCAAATTGCCTGAAACTCCATCAACAGAGAAGCCCTTCAAGGTTAACGTCTTCCCTTGAGTTTGGTGGGAACAACCAACTCGTAAGCTGCCTGGACACCATCCCCTCCTAGTCGAATTTTCTGCAGAGTGCTGTGGAAAACCGGATAGCCAGTGGGAAGTAGACCAGTTTGTGGTCTTTAAGGCACTCACACCTTAAACCAACATTTTGCCAAGCTTGTGGCCTCTTCCCTGGGCAGTGCAGGAACCTCTCATTGTCCTCCTTCTTGTCCCCATGACTGAAGCTCAGCAACAGCGAGATCTGCTCAAACTGCAAGGAAAAACTGCCTCAGCTACAGCTCTTCTTCACTTTAAAGGTACTGTGCAAATGCGGTCTGGAAATCATTTCGGCCACGGTGAAAGTTTGTGAAACTTTCCTGACTTCGAAGGCTTGTCCTTCCCTAAACCAACATCTAACCTTTCGTCTGACCAAATTCTTCTAAGATCCGTGGCAAATACTTAACTGTTTACTACCAGAACTGTGCTTTCCTACACCAAGACTCTGAACCATTGACTTTGGCCCAGGCCTATGAACTGAATTGCTGGTTGTAGTTAACTGAAACCCTTTGCCCTGCCTATGCAAGTATGTGTGCTTCATTTCTTATAACCTTGTCTTTTTACCCCTTTTTTAAAGAAATTGAAGTGCCATTTTGCTCCTGCTTCAGGGGAGCTGTACTTGTTCAGTAACTTATTGGTTTTGTATTTGTGGTATATTAGTATATGATATTGAGCTGCTCTTGCTAGTGTAATGTTTTTCAAATGACTGTGTAAATAAATGTATATTCTTTTAACAAGAAACCTTGATAAGAGTGTGTGTTTGAATCAATTAATTTGTTGGTCCTTTGTGTAACTTGTTCTACTGCTCACTTTACTCTTGTGATAAGTCTGACTGCTCAGCCACTGCTACCACATTACTGTGTAGTACGGGCTTGTACCAAAGGTAAAATTGTACTGACACTTATAGGGCCTCATTACGAGAATGGAGGTAGCCACGGAGCAATTAGCTCCATGGCTTCCTCCGTTCCGGGCTCCATTACCTGGTTCCTGCAAGGGGGACTTACCGGGTTACTCCGACATAGGAGGACCCGGTAATTCCTCCTTGCAGGAACCCATCCCCATTCCCATTGAGCCCCTATAGGGCTCAATGGGAATGGGGAGTGAGGTAATAACAGGCAGATTACATCTGGCCCGTTATTGCCTCCCTCTTCCCCTCGCGGGACCCGGAAAGCACTCCTGGAATTAGCAGGCTTGCGATCCGGGTCCTACGATGGGAAGCTCGTAATCGGCACTGCCACTTCATTACGGGAGCGCAAGCCTTATAATGAGGCCCATAGTCTTAAATGTATACTTGTTACATTTGGAGTGCTACTCTAACCTTTGTTCAAATAACACTCACAAGGCTAAGCAACACTAGAGCAGCAATTGTGTTATCATGTCTGATATGCATAGCTACAGACAGGAGACCCTAGTCACTGTAACAGTTGATCAATTGAGAGATATATGTAAAGCTAGGAATCTCACTGTAAAAGGCAAAAAGGTTGAATTGATAGAAACGTTGTTGGAATACCAAAGTCTGAGGAGTGGGTCTGAAACCCCTACCCCAGCAGCAAATGGGGAACATGTTGATGAGGATGATAATGTTTAAGAGGGTTGCTCAAATGTTATTGATGAGTTAGATGAGGTGGAAGAGTCTCAAAATGAATGTAGGCCTTGTTTTACCTCTACCTGCTCATAGGCCTCAACCTTTGACCACAAGCACCCCATCAGGTCCAACACTAAGTCCTGAATTTGTCTCTCTGGAAAGAATGAGACTAGAATTAGAGTTTAAACGAATCCAAGCCCAAACTGAAAGAAAACACCAAGAACTTAAACTCAGAGAAATGGAGCTGAATCATGCACTTGAAAAGAAAAAGTTGTCTCTTGAAACTGGTTCTCTCCAAGAGTCCTCTAGGTCTTCCAGTCTTAAGAGGCCTTGCATGGCCAAAAATGCATTAAGTATGTATGAGGTTAAGCTTGATATTTTGGATTGGTTGTCTACTTTTGAATATAACCATGGGATTCAAGACATTAAAGGGAATCAGCTGATTCCTTGGCTTTTTTCTAGGCTACCCCTGTTGCAACTGATGTGGTAATGGAGTTGGGGGATTTAGACAGAAAGGAGTATGATAGTGTGAATCTAGCTATGATATCTAGGTTTGGGAAGATAACTTCCCAGTATCTTAAGATGTTTAGAACCTTCAAAAAGCATGATGGTACCCTTTGGGCTACCCGGGTGACTAAATGTTTGAAAAACTTAGATGGATGGATTAAGGGTTACAGAGTTAACACTTATGAAGGTATGAGAAATCTGTTTATTTTGGAATCTATATATGATGGCTGCACTCCTGAGCTGAGACAGCACTTGGCTGACTCTAAGGAAATTGATCCAAAGAAGTTAGCAAGGGCTGCTGACTTGTGGGTTGCCAACAGGGCTACTCACAAGGATTCTGGGGTAACTCAGAAGAAGGATGAGGGAAAGCAGCACATGAAAGACAACAAAGAGAATTCTAATACCTCCACTCCAAAAGAGGGCCACAAACATAACAAGGGTAAGCCCACTCGGAAACCGAATCAGGCTAGTGTACCATCCTGGTCCCAAACCAGAGGGAGGTTAGAACAAGCCCCTATTCATAAAGACATTTGGAAAATGTTATGCTTGTGGGTCAACTGACCGTGTGAAAGGGGATCCCAGATGTAAGGGTAGACCTTCAGGGATCCACACTGTCTCCTTAGCTGTCTCCCCAGAGGATGAAGTAACAATGGCATGTGGAAACTTTCACTTACTGGCTGAGGAACCCATGAAAGTCTCAGCCAGTGTTTTCTTAGTATCCCTGGGTCTGTGGGAACAGCAGAATTTAGATGGTTACAAATCCATTCCAGACAATACTAAAGAGTATTACAAAGACAGTGTTCTTGTGAATGGTCAGGAGACCCCTGCCATCAGAGACACTCGGGCCAGTGTTACTGTAGCTGATGAATATTTTTCAAGGTGGGGGATGTTGCTAAGGCACCTAAATACCTAACTAAGATTGCTGGAGGACCTGTCCAAATGCTTCCCTAGTTACCAGCTCTCATCCAGTGCAATGACATGTCTGTCAAGATACCTGTAAGTGTGCAGAGTGAAGTACCTAGGAGAGTCCTGTTGGGCAATGACTTAAAAACTCTTGGAATTGTATCAAGCACCCGCAGGCCTCCCAGCAAAAGAAAACAGGAGCAGACTAGGAAGGCCAGAGAGAGTACCTTAAAAGACTCTCCAGAGGAGATTATAGAGGAAACTATAACTCCCAGTCCACAGGACTTACTGAATGCAATCTCTAAGAGAAAGGAGGAAAAGGGGAAAACTAAAACCTCCATAAAGAAACCAGCCAACACTCCTGTGCTACCAACAAGGACATCCCGAGAGGGCTGTCCAAAGTCACACCTGTGGCTCCTCCACCAGCTGAGGCTGAGTGTATGGAACAACCTTGTGTGGTTGAATCAGCTGCTGAGGAATCAGAGCTGGAAGAGGACCTTGCTCCTGTTGGAATTCTGGATCCTGCGCACCATCCTGAGCTGCAGTTTTTACTGGCAGAAGGTGGACCCTGTAAGGCAGACTTCAGCAGAGGTCCAAGGGAGTGTCCTACTCTTGAAGGTCTTCGCCAACAGGCAGCTTCCCAGCTGGATGGGCAAGAGCCATGGAACTTGTACTGGGAAGATGGCCTCTTCTACTGTGAACCGACTGAGCCTATCCCAGGGGACTACAGAAGACTTGTAGTGACTCTTGAAAGCAGACTCCAGTTCCTACAGTTAGCCCATGAGATACCTTTGGCTGGTCACTTGAGTTTCAAGAAGACCAAGGAAAGGCTCTCTTTATATTTCTACTGGCCTAGGTTGGGGTCTGATGTAGATAAGTTCTGTAGGAGCTGCCACACTTGCAAAACCTCTGGCAAGAGTAGAGCCAAGAATGTGGTACCCTTGGTGCCTCACCCAGTGGTGGGAATCCCTTTTGAGAGGGTAGGAATCAACATTGTTGGTCCCTTACACCCTCCAACATCTTCAGGAAACAGGTTTATCCTGGTTGTAGTAGACCATGCTAATAGGTATCCTGAAGCCATACCTATGACGACTGTTACAGCTCAGGCTGTGGCTAAGGACCTACTTGGTATTTTTACCAGGGTAGGTTTTCCTAAGGAGGTTATCTCTGACAGGGGATCCCATTTTATGTCCCACTACATGCAGGCCATGTTGAAAAACTGTGGAATAACTTAAAAGTTCTCAATTGCCTACCATCCTCAGACAAATGGATTGGTCGAGAGGTTTTAGTTCTCTTGAACTTCTCTATGGCCATCCAGTTAGAGGCCCCTTGGCCCTGATTAAGGAGGGTTGGAGAGTGCTCCTTCCCCCAAACCAGTGAGAGTCACTGACTATGTGATCGGTCTCCGGAGGAGAATGTCACACATGATGGCAGAAGCATCAGATAACTTGAAAGCAGGTCAGGCTCTGGTGAAGCATTGGCATGACCAGAAGGCCACCATGGTTGAGCTTACTCAAGACCATCTAGTTCTATTTATGGTACCTGCAAGGCAGAGGGCCTTACAGGACAAATGGATAGGCCCTTCAAGGTTGTGGGAAAACTTGGAGAGGTCAACTATCTGGTGGATTTAGGCAATCCTAAGGAGACTTCTAGGTAATAATATCCCCCTATATATGGTCGCCGTAAATAATATCGCCGGGAAAATGTCGTGGTGATATTATTTGGGTGACCATATATATGGGGACCGGGGAAAAAAAAACAAAAAAAGAAAACAAAAAAAACTTTAGGGGTTGCGGGGGTGTCCCCCGCATGTTCCATGCAATAATGTCGCCACAAAAAACTGCCATTTTTCGGCGATATTTTTGCATGTTCGCGATTTTTGTGGCAACATTACATGGAACCAAGTCTTTTACACCAACCATCTAAAAGCTTATTTCTCAAGACCTGAAGTGGGAGCTTTGCTTCTAGCTTCAGCTCAAGAGGAGGAGGAGAGTGAACCTCTACCTGACCTACTCAGAAGCCAGCCTTTTCGATGAGAACATAGAAGGAGTTAATCTTTCTTCTAATTTGACACCTGAACAACAGGAGGAGTGCAAGTTTCCGTTAAATCATTGTGCCTCCCTGTTGTCACTATCATCAGGCTTGACCCCTTGGGGCCAGCATTTTATCTTGTTTTTAATAGAAATATCATCCATTGTGGTCCCTGCCTTGAAATCATCAGCTGTCCAAAAGAGCGTTTTTTTTCATTTTTACCAGTTCTCTACTAAGAGGAAAGGTCTCCTGGCAACAAGATTTACACTAAGCACCTTAGGATCCAGAATTTAATTGATTATCATAGATTTTTTACTGGAATCCCACCTGTTCCAACCTGACCAATTCTTTGGAATCTTTCTCGGATTTGTTGTCATTGATAAAAGATGAATACAGTGGTGCAGAGACTGTAATTTTGGGGGACTTCAATTTGCAAAGAATCTATTTGTAGGGAGATGGTAATCTAATGTATGGAAAAAAATATCTATTAATGGTTTGAAATGGACTCAGTTCATGGATAGCTGGAATTTGAAAATGCTGAATGGAAATATTGAGGGAGATATACCATCTGCCTCAACTTGGTCATGCAGTAATAACTGTTCTACCTTAGACTATTTCTTTCTTTCAGATAAGTTCTTTGAGAGATGTGTGTGTGTGTTAAGGTTATTAGTGGTGGATTTTGAGTGGCCATAGTAGATTACTGGCCACATTGCATGTGGAAAGTAATTGGAAACGTCTTCATAACAATACCAACTTGCTGGTAATTAATAGCAAAAACTGGGTGAAAAAATGTAAGCAAAATGGCAGCGCCCTGTAGGATGTTTTTACCCATGCATCCAAGCCCTACCATAAAAACTGTGCAGTACTGGCATGGAAAACATCATGATGGCCAGAACTCCCCAGAGAGTGCACAGGGAAAACATGAAGAAAAGCTGGCACCCATTTTTGCCTATGTTGTGAGCACAGGAGGGCACTGCCTAAAACCACCATATGGTTACACACACAGTAGCCTGAAACCATTGGGAATGGTAATGCTGATTGCCAAAAAGCAACTCAGAACTGTGGGGAATTCATTGTCTTAATCCCAAAAATGGTTGCAATACCGGTACTCACCACTATCAGGAAGCCGGCATTTTAAAACCACCAGACTTTTGTGTAAAACTGAACAGAGGAACCCAAACCAGACCAAGGAAAGACTTGCTAAGAGGTGGATACAATGTAAAACTATATTCTGAAATGACGTGAATGAAGTAATTATTTAATGTATAGGTAAAAATGGTAAGTTTGATTTAAACTGGGAACTAAAGTGACATTTAGCTGAATTCTGCCTGAAAACAACCCCCAACAGGAGAAACCTGCTCAGCCACTCTTCCCAGGCCTAGCTGCACCCTGCTTCCCCACCAAAAGGAGTTGACACCTCTCTGATTAGATTAGGGGAGGGGCACCGCAGGAGGTTGAACAAAGCCTTGTCCTGGACTCAGGCAAATGTTATATTGGGGGGGCCGTAAAGTGGCTTCCTCTTGGGAGAAGTGGGAGGAGAAGTGCCTCTCGGAGCCACTCAAGCTGGAGGCGGGGGCAGACAGAAGCTTCCCCCATGTGCTTTGGAACCTAAACCACACCCATCTGGGCCAGAGCATAATTTTAAAAAAGATGGATAATTCATAATACGGACTTGTCAGAATTATATAAGTAATAGCATTATGCTTGTGATTTTTCTGTGTACGTTTTAAGAGGTGTTAGGACCCTGTGGTGTATGCTGGGGGGTTGCTAGCGGAAAATAGGGTCTTACTCCAAATGTCTTCATGTTAAAAATCTGACATTTCATCAATTAATGTCCATACTCCTTGCGCACATGTGTGTAATTTTTGGTAAATGTCCGATATTGGTAAACCAGTCAAAAAGCGCAAAATGTAGTCATTTTTGATTGCAAGCCCCCAGGAAGATCAGAGGCGGACAAGCCTGGACCATAAGGAATATATAATGTGTACATGTAATGTCAACCACTTGTGTATCTGGGATATATGTATTTGAATCAAATATAGATTTGTGGGCAAATTCACCAGGGGAGGATCCTCTGACCCATAAACAGACCTCATCACTCTGACTCACAACCCAATTCCCCCAATCATGGGAGAGGGGAGAATTGGGCCAATGGCAAGTAGAGAGGGGCAGGCTTAGCTAGGCCCAGGCACACACCCATTTTCAAAACACATAAAAAGAGACTGCTGGGACGGGTAGAGACATTCAATTCCATTTTCTGCGGGACGGTCTGCCGGGTGACTCCAGGCTTCACATCTATCAATCTCCAAAGACCAGAACTTTACTTGAGAACTCAAATCAAGGGCCTAAACCCACAAACTGAGAACTCATCTCAGAAGGCCTCAGCATCCTTAAAATTATCTGCAAACTATTCCACAGCCGGGCGAGCTGTCTGAACTATTTGCCAAGAACCCTTTCCAGTACCCAGAAAGCAGTGTTACATCCAGAATCCACTTGATCCGGACCGGAAAGCAGAGCAGTATCCAGAACCAGAGGCCGCTGTATCCATGGAGGCTAGACCAGCAGAGCTGACCCAGACGCTGTGAGCAGAACCGCCGAAGTCCATTCCAGTTCCGTGACCAGATCCTTGACGAGGCCTATTTCAAATTTATATTGTGAGTACCTAGCAGAACTGTGCAGAACCAATCTCTTAGTTAAAATAATCTAATCCAAACTATTTTAACCTAAGTAGAACTGCCTCCTAGTAATCCTGTCATCTGTCATTCTAAACCTGCGAGCTGTCATCTGTCATTCTAAAGCTACAAACTGTCACCTGTCATTTTGAGTTTTACTTTAAATCCGAAAATCTACCTTTATTAAATCGTCTGTATCTCCGGAAACGTTTGTCCTAGGAACTAGTTTAACTTTCATTTTAAAGCTGTGACTCTAGGCTTTCCAACAAACCTAGAACCTACTCCCTATACTTTTTCCGCAATCGCGATTTACGCACTCGCAAAATTTACCGCGATTTGCGATTTGGCTCAATTTCTCCACTTGTCAAAATAGCAGCTCCATTCTTTCCTTTGTTAAAATCCGTTTGCAACCTGGTAATAACTCATAGAGCATTGCTAAAGTGAGCCTGAACTAATACCAACAAGCATCTCTCACTCACCCTGAATCTCTAGAGGGAATTAAAATCAGTTAGCACATTTTCCCATCCATTGCCATCACATTTAAAAGCATTTTGGGCCTGTGTTTCAAACTACTACCTGTTTCCTCTAAGCTTGCTGGGGGGGGGAACTGAGTTCCGTATTGTATTTGATTGTATTCCTGAAGACTGTGTGTGTTACTTCCATCTCCTTGCATTGCATATAGGGGGGGGGGAATTGCCACCAGGGGAAAAGTGAACATATTATCTCTTGTGAAACCATATCAGTTTATTTTCTGTACTGCATTTATTCCACCTTGCATTTCCTTGAAACCATAAAGCATTTCAGCCACCTCATCCTCTATACCACTCCTAAGTAATCAAGTGTACCACTGTAACATTACCCATTGTGGATCCGCATCATATGTCTAAGTGTACTATCAGATATTAATTTGTTATAAAAGTGTGACACATATATATTGTTTAATTTTTCAAATAAACCTTTTAATTTGCAAAACAAACCTACTTCTTGGCTCAGTGGGGTCAGGGGGATTCTAAGAGGAGGGTGTTATACAAGGGTTGTCATCCAGAGTACTGAACTGGACATAAAAATACATCAATAAGGGTTTTCCTCAGCATCCCAGACTAGGCATTGACTTAGCTGTAGTGTTGAAGTGAAGCCGCTTAACAGCCCCTAATAACAAGTTGTGAGATATAGTTTGGAGGATGTGATAAAGACACTATGTTACCCAGACAGCTTGACAAATTTATTATGGGAAACCAACCTACCAACCCAGCACTCTTAACTCACAGAGGAGAAAAAAGCACCTGCATACGTCCGATGAAGAATTGTGGCAAAGGAAGAGAGTATTGAGGATAGCTATTAGGGATCTTCAACGCTTGTGAAAACTGCAATTATGGGTGAAAAAAGAGCAAACAGTTCTTAGAAACAACTATAGAAATTGGTTTCGAACGTATAAATATCTGCAGGTTCAAAAAGATGGGGAAATTATGTTAAAGCGGTCAGTAAATAAAAAAAATTTGATAAACATTCTGAATTGTTCTCAATGCCAAATTCAAAGTAATGAAATTGTGGATACTTTATGGTGTAACTATTTTGGGAACATGTTTGAGCATGGGAAATAAGAGGATAGTTACAATAAAACAACAGTAATATGGCAACTGAACATGGATAGGGATATGGTGGCAGAATTATTTAAGAAGTCTCTGGCATCAAGAGCCCGAGGAACTAATGGTGTGACAAATTCTATGTTGAAGTTGAGCACCAACCTGTGGGCGATGATTCTCACAGTGGTGTTCAATGAGTCATTAAAACAAACAAAGTTGTCCAGTTCAATTGTAGTACCAAAACACAAGAGGGGCGAACGGGCTGATCCGAGATATTATCACCCGATCGCCCTTCTTGATGTAGATGGAACAATCTTTGCTTTGGTTGTATTGAGAAAACTAGGATAATCTATCTATATAAATAAAAATGTAAATGTTTGTTTGTTCAAAATCTTAAATCTCCGTTCTTCCCCGATTGCTTTGAAATTTTGACACAACGTTGCATTCAAATAGGCACGGGTTTTTAGATACCTACTATACATAGATGTCACATTTGTGACAGGTAAAAACATGCTTTTTCTGAAAAACAGCACAGCTGTTGGACGTAGAAGCAACACAAGCTATTTTCTGATTCCATTTCAATGTTTCCGATTTAGAATGGCTCAAATACGTGCCGAGGAAGCAGCAGAGGGACGTGCAGCCAGACTTTAGGATGCACGGTTGCGAGCAGGGGGATCGCCTTCTGTAGCTTCAGATCTGCTTTGTTCTCAACAGAATGAACACGACAGGCTGAGAGTGGCTAAAAGAGAGAAACAGCAGATCATTGCCAAACACGACTCGTGATTACAATCGCCTTGCATTCTGTTACAACCCAGCTGATGATTATAGTTTGAGCCGGCATGTTCTCATCGGCACCATGACTGAAGTGTGTCCTTATTGCAAGGCTCTGAAATGTAATGGAGAAACGAAATGGTTGTGTTGCGCCGCCGGGAAAATTAAACTGCCTCAACTTGGAAAACCGCCAGAGCCATTGCGAAATTAAACATATTAGAAATGTGCAGTTTCTCTTTTCTTTCTTTTCCATTCAACCAGACCGAGCCACTGCAACACGTGGTCGGGGACAGCTAGTCAAAAATAAATATTGAAAGAATTCCAAACAGGTTTCCGCAAAAGGCTTTTGACTTCTCTTAGTGGGTTAGTTGTGCCCACCATCTCGAACGCTACAAATAAAACAGGGTTGTGTCCTCTCTATGGAGCATGGTTAGATCTCTCCAGAGCGTTCAATACTATTAATAGAGAATGACTCTGGAGAAAAATCCTGAAAAGTCCCGGGCTAGCTTGATTAGTTTGGAAGAAGGTACTACTATGCGTGTAAGAATGAATCTAACGAGATACCTACAGAGAAAGGGGTGAGGCAGGGGTGCATTTTGGCCCCTGCCTCTTTAACCTCTATCTAGAGGACCTGTCAGAGGCTTTAGCTGGGCAATCATTGGTTAGCCCGAAGATCGGCACACAATTCATTCAATAGATTGCATATGCAGATGATATTGTCCTGCTGGACTACACACCGAGAGGTCTGCAGCATTTGGTCCATGTCTTTGGGTTTTATGTAGATGAAAATGACTTATTGGTAAACCTGTCGAAGCTAAGAATTCTATATGGGAGTAGTTAAAAGTAGTTATAAATGGTTAACACAACATCAGACTGTTCAGGTTGTGAAAGAACTGACCTACTTGGGTATTAAGGACAAATTAGTCCAATCAAAGAGTGACCGTGAAGCAGAGTTGGAATTGAAAGTAATTCTGTTGATAGCTGTTGATAGCGCAGATGAGGAAAATACATGGGACATTTTCTATAAGTCCTTGATTAAACTATTATAAAACTAAGATAGTCCCATCACTGATTTACAGATTGTATACAACACCTAATTCCTATGCCATAACTGGGGTAGCATTGAAGTTAACATTTGGAGGAAGGTTTTACATCTTCCCCCAAGCTATCCCATAGCAAGTCTTAGATATGAACTGGGTCTTTCCTCTCTAGAAATGAATCTAGACGGGAAGATTGTGACGACATTTAGATGTATTCAAGTTCCCAGAGAGGGCTCTTTCTTTGCTGATATTTTGAGAGAACTAAAGGGAAGTTAGAATGAGTTCTTGAGTCAATCGGAAAATCATGTACAAATAATTCTTGAGGGATGTGATTGTACATTGGTGGAATTGATTGAGGACCCTGTGGGGGTCAAGTTGGCTCTGTTTAGCGCAGATTGGATAAAAACCATCAGAAAACTGAGAAGTGACAATATATTATTTACAGAGTGAATGCAGTAGAAACATGGGCCTCATTACGACCCTGGCGGTAAGGGGTTTACGCCAGCGTTAGCTGCGCCGACCCCTTACCGCCAATTACGAGGTCCCTTAGCGCCATGGCGCTTTTAACACCTGCTTTTAGCAGGTGTTAAAATCCATGGCGCTAAGGGACCATGGAGTTAATTACGCCACCGTAATTTACGGTGGCGTAATTAACGCCTTCCCCACTCCCATTATGCCCTATGGGGCAAAAATGGGAATGGGGAAGGGTAAATGGGGATTGGGGACTTACCGCCCCCTCCAACCTCGGAATGGGGCGGTAAGTCCGCCAACCACCATGGCGTAAACGTAGTTTACGCCATGGTGGTAAAGTCACGGCCCAGGCGGTAACTTACCGCCTGGGTCGTAATGAGGCCCATTGTGTGCCTCTGATTTCTGAGCAGGTGTTTTCTACAGCTGCTGAAGGAATGTAATTTCTTTGCTGCATGGTTTCCCTCATTTGCAAGGTGTAGCTGTCTTAAGGAGGCAATATTTACTTATCTATGAGAATATGGGGAGCTTTGCATTACTGATGCCTTATTGTTTTGAGGTCCCAAATGTTAGAACGGTTCCCTTAGATGGATGCCATGTTTAACTGGCTGCATGTGACTATCCCATGTTCTCAGATCGGGACTAAGTGCGAGGGACCAGAGGATCCTTCCCATACTACCCCAGGCTCATAATTCACTTGCTCAAGAAGGATCCGGTCCTATTGGATTTAATTTCCAGTGCACAAATTAGGTTTTTAGGCTTTTTTGATGAATCCTGCAGATGAATCGCAGAACCACATCCTAAAGTCTCCTCCCATGTGGCCAGGGACAGCCGCTACCCGATCCTAGCCCTGTTAATGCGAGGGAGGATTACATGGGAGGAGATGGCGGTCAAAGGGAAGTGGAGACTCCTTTAGGTGAGATGTAGTATTCATCTTCTTTTGAGGATGAGATTCCCATAATTCCCAAATACCTAATGGCATGCTGTCAGGGTATTAGTCCCTCCATATAACGACCCAAAGCACATGCTATGAAAAAAGTACAGATTATGGTCGGATCCAAATTTGTGTGCGCTTAGGCTCTACAGTACAATTCACTCATTGATTTGACGGGATAGCTGCAGTTCAGTTTAACATACGCCCTAAACCTATGTCATAATAAATACAGTACTCATTGGTTAACCAGAATAATTGCACTTACCCCTTTAATTGGAGAATGAAGACTTTACTCACAACAAAGAATTCAATAACATAGAATAGATACATGGATCATAACAGAAATTGTCCTGAATGTAATTTGTTACAATATGTCTAACCTTAACCGACACGTGTTTCGACATTCTCTGTCTTTCTCAAGGCTGATATTTGTGATACAACACTTGAAAATGTCCAAATTTCAGGTGAAAAAGAATTCAAAGCTCATCTAATATAAAACTCAGTTTCATAGTGCTTCCTTGTTCTCATTAATACAATAGTATGGCCTGTGAATGGACTGACTGCTGGCTATTATCATCAATAAAGTACTCTTGTTAAGTATTAAGGATGTCCTGTTTGGACTCATCCTACCAAGATCAGCATCCCGCATGCTAGAAGAGAAGGTTGAAAGACGTGTCAGATAGGTTTAGGCATATTGTAAATTACATTAATTTCTGGTATGGTTTATGTGTATGTTCTATGCTATTGAAATATTTATTGTAAGTAAACTCTTCATTCTCCAATTGAATGGGTAAGGACAATTATTCGGGTTAACCAATGAGTACATGCTATAAAAAGTCTGCTAAACAGAATAAGGTTGGTACCTTGGAAGTTCAGTAACTAAATATGACCACCGCTAATTTGTATGATTACGTCTTAAACAGAGGTCCTAATCTCAAGCGTAAATCACAAACCCTTTTCACAACCTCTCCTAACTCTGACAAATCTCAGTTCAAAAAGTAGTTAAGACTAGAAGAATATAAAAAGACCAAAGCCACTATGGATTTCAGGACCAATGTTGCCTGTGGTACTGGGATGAGGAAGATGGACTCAAAGTCAAAGAAGATCAAAGGTGCCATTAAACATAATGAGCGGTCCAGTTGTAGCATTGTAAGGTACATGAGTTGGACATTCAAACTCAGAAATGAATAGCAGCTGAGGGAAGGAGACGCTGAAGGAGTAGTAAAGGTAGCAGCAGTTCGGAATGCAGCATTTGCCATGAAAGCAGGAGTGCCAGCTGAAGCTGACGGAGAACAATGCGTGTGGCAGTGCATTGACAGCAAAGCAGGAAGCAGCATTTTGCGCGCTGGTGAAAAGGTGGAGACGTAGACCCCACAGAGCTGTCAAAGCTCCACAGAAGAACTGTGCACTCCACAAGTTTTGTGGGAGCTGGCAGAAGAGTGGACAGACCACAGAAGATCTGCCACAGCGCCAGCGAGTGAAAAGGAGATACCAGAGAAGACCGGTAAATTGGCCTGAGACTACAGGTGACCCGGGGGCCTCCGAACAAGACAATTAGCAGAAACTAATATTTTTGAATACCGAACAAGTAAAGCAAGACAAAGGCAGCAAGGAGGAAATCCCTCTTACCTGGGACACCAATTGGGGGAAAACTGTAGCCCGCATTGCCAGCAGCAAAAAGGCTACAGAGAAGTAATACAAAGGCAGCAAGGGTGCAATTCCTCTTATATGGGACACCAATTGGGGGAAACATGCAACCCGCATTGCCAGCAGACTAGAGGCCGCTGAGGAGTAATACAAAGGCAGCAGGGGCACAACTCTCCATATTTATTTGACAAACTGAGACATTTTGTGGCAAATTATTTGACATTGTTTCCTGAGTCTAAATTAAGAATGGAATTTCTGAGGGTACGACTCAATATTATAAAAACCTTGGAGGTCTTATCTTTTAGAGAGAAACCAACGAGAACTGGATTATGTAACTTTTGTAAAGAGAGCATTGTACAGTCTCTGCATGATATATTGATAATGTGTAAAGGCACTAAGGACCTTAATTTGTATAGGCACTAAGGACCTTCGAGATTCCAGATTTGGTAAATTTCTGGAGCATATTGAATGGCTCTCAACTAATAAATTTTAGGAACGTGGACGTGAGAGACCAGTAACGATTGAAGTTTTAAAGGTCCTAAATGAGTTGGGACGTATGTCATTTAAAAGAGATATATATATTTTATGTTTATCAAACTTATTGTCAATTGTATGGTCTGTTAAATCTTTAATTATTAATTTGTTACTTGTGTATTTGTATGATAACATTTGTGAAAAGTCGAGAAATCTGGCTCAGGCACAATAATAAAAATAAATATATATATATTTTTTTAAAGTAAACATATTTTGGGCAGGATCTAAAAATAAAATTAGCACCAAGTGCCAGCCTTCTAAATTGCAGTAGGGAATGCTAAATGGAAACAAACCACAATATGATCCGATGCCCAGAGACCTAGAGATCCTTCCCGTAACCTGCGTGCTTCTTTGAAACTTCAGACCAAAAGAGAAAAGAAAGAACAAGATAAAGAACTGGAGAGATTCTGACCACAACAGCATTGTAAGCAAGTACCAAGATATTTAGGTCCATAAAGTCCAAATGGGAAAGTGGACCCTTGACTGTCAATGTGTTGCACTGAGAGACAACTTATTGAGTTTCCCAAACAAGTACTTGGGGCACAGGCCCATCCACCAACTACTTGCGGAACACAAGCACCCACTTAAGATTTCGAAGATATGGATGCTTCACTTTATTCAAAGATTGTCTGACGCAGAGTTAGACATGGGCACAAAGTCTGGGAACCTTATTGGGAGGAGTTGCCTGGCCCAACGGCAAAACCCCAATGGCACATTCCCAGGAGTTGTCACACTCTGAGAAAACAGGGGTGCTCCTGTGAATGGAAACACCAGAGGTTGCTAGGAATGTGAATCATGCATAATTCTGGCACAGAGCCACAACAGCCCATCTCCTAAAACAGGAACCGTAACCACTGAATTTTCAAAGTTCACAATGAGTGCCCACACCATGAATATGGATTGTGATCCTGGGTGACAGTCATGGCTACATAGGAATTACATAATAATGTGCAGCATATCATTATGAAAACTAGGTGTGCACACACACACACACAGGCACACAAACACACACACACGCACACACAATAGGGCGAGCCATGAACGTGTAACTAAAAAAAAGCTGTATGGAAAGTATTCAGAAAATATTGTTCCTCTACTGTAATGGGTTGTTCTAATTAATTCAAGAATGCAAGTGTTTGCATAATGTTCAATAATATATGTTTATGTATATTTCATAGCTGTATTGTTAATTATGTTCACATGATTATCATTATGCAACAGACCAAAGGGATGATCAGCACGTCACGTGGTAAATAGTCATCAGTAGAGCAACATTCCTGAATCAGTGACCTCGGAGAAGTGAGCTCAGATGCTCATTCTTGAGTATCTGACACACCTTCTGCTGACGTGCGATGTAGTTCCAAAGAATTTCTCAGAGTTGTCTGAAGGGTGTTCTAACTTTGAGACGTGTTTATAATATTAATGACAATAATGTTAGCAATAGAACTAGCAATCATAAAAAGAATACCAGTGTGTATAGAATGTGTCATTAGAGTGTCGTCTCACTTGTGATCATAGCTATTATTATTAGGCTATATAATGCTACTCCACTAATTTACCTGCAATAGATGAAGGGCTTCTGGCATCCACAGGTGCCAAGTTCAGGTTTGCCCTGTATGAGAGGCAAACACTAAACCTATAAGCTGTCAATACAGGTGCACTGTCATTCTGTAAACACTCCCCAGTGATTTGTTTAGAGGTTATGATATCTCCCTCCCAGGGTGGAAGAGGTGTCTGAGAAAGGAAGGATTCCTCTTGCAAAGGAGGGTCGGGGATAAAATCTTCAAAGGGGAGGAGTAAGTCCTCCTGTCTGCCACATTCGTGTATTTGCCAGCATGCCTAGATCACCACGGAACCATGTGAGAGGGTACCATGATGTCAGGCAGCCCTCTCGCTGAGCTTGACCACTATACATTACAGTTATCAATCCAAAGGTGGAAAAGGAAGGATAGCGCAGAGCTTGGAGAATGCCTATAGTGAAGAGGCAATTCATCTCTCATCTAAGAGTCTCTGCCATATGTCCTTGGAGGCCTCACCACAACAGGCCTTGTCCAGGTCTCGAAAATGCAAGACAATGAGGGCTTAGCTAGAAATGGTAGCATGCCACAGAGCTGTACCAGCTTCTGAAATGCCCAGGAAGGAATGGCACATCAAGCAGGAGCAAATGTTTAGCTCCTTGGCCTTCCGGGTGTGATCCCACGGTACAGGAAGGGTTCCTAGTCATTGCATCGAATTCCTACCATCGACATACCATTCCATCTAAATAATGCATCAAAAGAAATTGCATCAAAAGCATTAATATTTTTAATGGGAGGTACCCCACACGCCCTTTTTCTAACCTTTAAAACCCATTATAATTAAACTAAACCCCTTACCTTGCAATGTTTTTGATGGTAAAGCATTTTTTTCGACGTTTTTTTTTCGACTTTTTGACTTTCGAATATTTTGTATTCGAAATTATGTCTATGAACCGTCACCACTATCAGGTGGTCACTTGTTTTACCAGGATGGCAATACAAAGTGGAAAGATATCTTCTCAGTTGATCTTCATAGGAAATGGCTAGGTGAATTTTACACCTTTAGAGATCGGATTGACGTCTTGTCAGTTAGCAGGTGAAGGGGAGTGTATACGTTTTCTGAAAGGAATGACAGGTAAATGGTTACAGCCATGATCGTCATGAAAGAGGGGTTTGCATAGACCTGTTGTGCATCCCTCTCTCTGCCAAGCCTAAAGCCTACCCTTGGTTCTCCTGCACAACGGCAGGAGATGCTGAAAGAGCTGTGCAGATCCTCTTCCAGGGAAGGAACTGTGCGTCCTTCAATTACTAGTACAAGTGGAGGCAAGTTTAAACTGCCAACAAAATCAATTCTAGGCTGCCTGCACATAGTGGCCAGGAAAAGGTCTGCTACCATCAGTTATTGATGTCACTGAGTAGTAAACCCTGGAGATAGTAATCACATCCTCACTCTTTATAGGTATTCTGGATCAGACTGAGCCTTCAGAAAGGTAGGTGCCATTTTTGTCCACACAGATAGAATTGCAGGGGAAGGGATGCATTACCTTAGAACCTCTGGTACAGTTCATTACCCAACAATGTCTTGTTTCTCAATATTCAGAGACTTGCTCTATAAAATTGCGTTTTCTTTGCAAAGTGGTTGGCAACTCCAAGGACCATTCCTTGTTAATCCCTTGATTTATTTGTCCTGTCTTGAGCTGACATCTGTGCAGCCCCCTCACCGATCGGGATTTGGTCCAAGGTTCACATAGCCATGTACTGTCTGCATTGCTCCTGCTTCCATTACAGTGATTTAGTGAAGGTGTTATGATAACACTTCCATGACAGTGATGTGGTGACATTTTCCTGCCAGATCCTCTGTACAGGGTAGCAGGAATCATATGTGACTAAGCTCTCCCCAATTGATGCCCTGGGAGTTTGCCTCACACCATTTATGCATTTTCACAAGTTCTTTCAGGGGTTGAATACTCCACCACCTAGGAGTGGCATTTGGGACCACCCCTGCGGCCTCTTGACCTGGTCATGTGTTGCAAAACTCCTAATATGCACGCAAGCAAATGGGATTTCTATACATCAGAATAAGGGAACACACCCTTATACATGTGATACAACATCAGGCCTGAATTTCATAATACAGAACGGACTGTTGGGTATTTTGTGGATATTTGGGGCTTTGCGGTATTTTCTTACCGCCAAAATACCTTTAGCAATAATCACTCTCTATATTCATATTGGGTCACACATGACAATAATACATTGCATTATTTCAGAATTCAGACCTATTTAGATGATATGCGCGGTAGTTTGCGTGGTTGGTTGGTATAGTGGTTGGTTTATTTGTGTCCCCAATATCCAACATCCCTTGTTTTTTATCTAGATTGTTCTTGATCACTAGAGAGACCTCAGGCCTACATTTTAGGGATACCACATTTTCAGTGTTAGTGTTGTGTGCCACCATGGGCTATTGTGGTATTTTTGTGGTAATTTCCACTACCTTATATACGGTAGGGAACTATGTCCAGAGAGTCTTCTTCCCGTTGACTCATGTACCTCCAACAGGCTATGCTACAAGCAGTCACTCACAACTGTCCATACTGAATAGAATCATGCACACATCTGCTTTAAAATGACAATTGCACTGTTTAAAAATCTACCCACGTTTAAACCTTTCCCCATGCAAAATGAAAGAGAGAAATAATACACACTAGCTATCTGTTTTCAAATATTTTTGTATTATAGAAATTTCTTTTAAACACAGTTTAACTTTTTTACAGAAATAAATGAAATGGTACAACATTATTTGTGATAAAATGAACAAAGAGCTGCGAGAATATATTCAATTGGTAACATTAAATATGCTGATAAGAGACTGAGGCTCCCTCGAATACACTGACTGAACAGTTTCGCACACTTTCGCACAGCTCCCACTCGCTTCTGTAATTACCTTATCTGTTCAGAATGAGTTTTCTCCGGCTATTCTCTTTCTGAATTTGGCTCCCTTGAAGATCAACCCCAGTGAGAACAAGCGTCTGCCGTTCTGAAACCGGGGTTATTGCCTGGAACTCTCAGCTTTTGCAGCAGGAATGCCCCAGCCAGGAAAGAGATCCTTCTCCCAGCGCTGCCAGATGTCGCCTGCCTTCCCCTTCTTCTCAAGCTTCTCCAGCAAAGTCCTAATCACAGCCTCTAGCATGATACTTGCTATGACGCTGCTCCAATCAGAATCAATCATGTCATCTCCTCCCTCACTACACAATGGCTCACTTCTACAGTGGCAATTGTAACAAACTGATTTCCTGTTCCTTCGAGCTCTTTGCCTCCTGTAGTTATGTGGACAGAGCAGCAGAGAAAAAAAATGAATGTGCGTTTAAAAGTTCACTTTCATAGTAGGCCTAATTCTGCATTGGAGACACATTTTTATTAGTGGGTTATGTTAAATGAAGTTTTATTAGTCAGGTTAGTTATTAATAAGGTTAGTTATTAATTTTCAAATGTGTCTCTTGAAACATAGGCATTTCAGGTGAAAAATAGTGTGCATTTTGATTGTGCAGATGTGTGCTTTTAACTGTAAAAAATGGATTTGCATCTTATATGTAAAAATCGTTTTTGACTGAATAGCCTGTCTTTACTTATATGTCCATGTTACTCTGGCAACAAATATAGCAATGCACCACACCCATGTAGTGGTGCTGCATAAAAAATTGCTACCTGTGCAGTAGTGCTGTACTCTGTGCTGTAACACGCCAAATATCCTTACAAGACCTAACAGCCCCGTCTCTAATACCGAGCTCCAGATAGTGGGACAAACAGGGGTCACAGTTTCAGGGTATCCAGCGAAAATGTTGCCAGTGAAAAGGTTGCAGTGAAAATGCCCCTGCAGTGAAAAAGATGCCAAGCAAAACAATCAAAAATGCAGCTGAAAAGTAGACAGAAATGCAGTGCAGTTAGGGTTAATGAGGGTGCTGTGGGCTTGTAATTGCCTGGTTTAGGATTAGGATAGGTGTTAGGGTTAGAATAAAGATTTTTGCTAGAATTAGGGTAAGAGTTAGGGTTAGAGTCGTTGCTGCAGGGCTGGTGATGTTGGGATTTGGTCAGACGTTAGGGTTGATTAAGTGTTACGGTAGGGGTTATGGTAAGGCTAGGCCGAATAGAGTAACGGTTTGGGTAAGTGTTAAAGAAAGGGATAGGGAAGTTGGAAGGGCTGTTGATGTTGGTGTAGGATAGGAATTATGATAAACCTAGTGGTTAGTGCAAAGTCTGCATTCGTGTAAATGTTAGAGTTGCAGTTATGCTAAGGTTCGGATTAGAGCAAGGGTTTGGGCTAGGGCAAGGCTTAGGTCATTTGTGGCGAGCTGGTGATCAGTTTGGGGTGAGGTTCACTGTTCCGCTTTCATTGATTTTGTATTGAGTAACATGCAAATAAAATGATGATCTAGCGTGCTGAAGGGTTAGTGTTCTGAAAGAAATCAGGATAGTACCTAGAGTTAAGGGAAGGTTTAGGAACTGAGTTAGGGTGATTGTGAAGTTTGGGTCACAGCCTTGTACTTTTGTGTATTTAAAAATAGCTTTTTAGTCGACTTTATTACTAGCCACATTTTCACACATTGCATTAATTGTATTGAATGACTACATTTATTAAAACGACTTTTTGCTGGCTACATTTGCACATTACTGCATTTTCCTGGGGACATTTTCACATAGAACCAGTTTCTGTAATCCAGCCCCAGGAAAGCACAAACCCATGACGTGCTACAAACTGAACAGGACTATTAGGTTATGTGTACTAACACAAGTGCCCCATAGATGTTCCACAGCCTCAAGGGTTGGTGTAGTCTTGGCCTCAAGTACATACTAACACACGGATGCTTTTGATAGCTTGTTTTTTAGTGTGTGCGGGCATCAGTAGCAGTGTAACAGACACACCTCAAGTCTGCACTTCTATTTATGGACCAGGTGCTATTTTAGGTCTTGCTAGAGAAAGTGTGAGCTCTCTTCCCGCCCTTTTGCAGCAGTATGTGGATGTATTGGTCAACAACGCCTGGCAGTCCCAGTCACAAAAATTCAGTGTTGCGGAATCATTGGAGTTGTCTGTCCCTGCTGCCAATAAGCTTCTCTTTGATACATGTCAGAGTACATCATGGTGAGGGGTCTATACAATAAGCCATCTTCTAGAAGCCAGCGCTATTGTGCAAGTTGGAGAGAGAGTTGTATAATGGTCCCTGTAGGTGGTCATCTGTCTAACATGCCCAATGATTTCGAATTTCTTTTCACCTACGTGCAACATTGATATTTAGACTTCTTAAATGTTTGTAAAGGGAGCAGGCTGCTTTTTGATATGTGACCAAGTGCAGCGTGGTGAGGACTACATTATAGGATGGACCAGTTTGGACAAGCCAGGCTACTATATAATTATGGAGGGTTGAAAGTTGAAGAACGTTGTCCTTAAGTGCAACATATCACACTTCCAATTAAATAATGTAATACACTCCTCCCTCACCGCATGCTAGATCTTCTGCTGCAGTTAAAGAACTACAAACGCAAGGAGAAACATGAAAAACGTCTCTGAAAATGAACCAAATGGCTGGATACCGCATTTTGACAAAGGTTCTATCATCGGAATGTCCCTTTTATAGAAGCTACATACTCAATGCTGAGGGATTATCTTTAGGAATTATTGTAGGTTTCAGTTATTTTCCACATAAATCCATGGCCTCCAAAAGAGACTTAAACTTAACAAAGTTCCAAAAAACAATACAATGATCCCGCCTCTATACGCCTGACCAGAACATTCGTGAACATTAAAGTAGGGGGATCAGCAATATTGAGAGGACGCATGAAATGTCCTTGAAAAGGAGAACAATGGCTGAGTGTATTGTGCTGACGGATCTGTTATAACATCTGGTATTTTGTTTAAACCAAAGCTTCTATGCAAGTTGGGCATTGAAGAGCTGGTAAATATTGTCACTATGAGCAACTTTATTTCTTTGGCCGAAACAAATATCAGTGTTTAGGAGTCATAATTTAGTATAGGTTAGAAAATGTTTTTTATTTCATTGGAAAGTTTCTGCAAAATGTCTCAAAACCTATCCCTGTTCCACAAATACCTGCCTAAGCACTAACAGGTATTTCTTTGGAGAAAGAAATGATGGATCATAATTTAAGCAGCAAGTTCATTCGTGGCTTTGGGATATTGTCTGTACTGGAACCACCATTCTGCAAATACAAAGCACATGCTGCAGAAAAGCTGATGCCATCTTTTTTAGCTAAAACAGTTTATATCAGTGTTCAAGTGTTACTTTTAGTATTTGTGATAAGTGTTGAGGTATTTGTATTTGTAAGGAAACCTCAATTCATAGTTCCAGAAAAAACTACCTAAGCCCTTAAATGCATTTTATTGACCAGGAACAAAATGATGAAAAGTTCCACATCATCCACGCCTGCAAGAACAGCTTCTAAAGGTAAAGAGGGAGAACTACAACACTAAAGAGAAGTATGACATCTCCCTGTAAAGGAGAGCAATGGCAGGTGGGTGAATGATTTTAGGGCTTTTCTTTGTGGGAAATCCGATTTCCTCTTTAAGGTAGGGTGCTCCCAACTTGCTGGGGACGGGGGAATTTAGAATGTCCCGTCTACGAGCAATGTACATCCAGCTTGGTGGTTACCAGTATGTGTTTTGAGATGGGGGAAATGCAAATGTCTGTTAGTACATCTGCATGACTGGAGAACAGAAAAGGATGTTGGTTTGGATATGCAATTTCATTAGGCATGCTGTGTTGCCTGAGACTTCCTGTTCATCCAGTCATCATGAATACAAATTCCATAGTATCCGCAAAGCAGTTTAGGAGCTACCAGTCTGTGTTCCAGAAGCAGAGCATGGTGACTCAACCCCTTGTGGTGGGTCCTTAAAAGAAGAGAACAGTGCAGTGGAGAACCGTGAGAGAAAATAATACTTGCAGAAGGACGGGATAGAGATGGATATAACACCAGGGTCCGCGAGAAAGTAGAGGCCCAACTATTAGCATGTGACTACAACGGTCCTCATTATTGAGAGCCCTCCTCTCTTAGTGAGGATAAGGTTCCCCATTCTTCCTTACATCATCGTTTTGTATGAGCACTTGTAGAGAGAGCAACACGAGTGTAACAGACAGGTCTTACACCACTGTGAGCCTCTGGGGGAAGTCAAGGCACCATGGCAGTTCAGGGACAGAAAGACAGAACTGAATACCGATGTAAATTAGATTCAGGGAAAGGTCTGCATAAATGACAGAACTGAAGAGGATAGATAAATCCGCAAGTGTCTAATTCTAATTACAAGTCTGCTTCCTCCCTCTGATAGGGATTGTACCTAGGTGCTATTCCTAGTGCCCAGATGTGTTAATCTACTTGTTTTAATGGGTGTTTACTTAACAAGGAGTTTGCAAGGGAGTAGCATTGGGTTTTATATGTGAACAATTGGTAGACCATGTTTTGATAGGCCCAGAATAAACATGAAGAATGGATATATTTGAAAAACCACAGCACAGCCATTTACGCAGATGAATATGTCACTACTACCTACTTCCCCGCCCCAATATCACAACAGTGAGTAACGTTATAAGCTAAAACAGTAATTGTCCCTTATCCCCCACTGTTGCCTTAGGGGTAAGAGACAAACAAAAGCTAAAAGCAGACAGATTCACCAGCGCAAATGTATTTATTTTATTTATTTTTACATTTATATAGCGCACCAAACTCATAGACATCGGGGTGCTTTTGCTTAAGAAAGTGATTACATCAATTGCAAGGTACATTAGTGGTTGAAAGTGCGGTAAGCGTCTGGGTACACAGATTGGAATGCCACACCTCATGTTGCAAGGGGGCTGCGTCAATAACATGCAGTTACAAGTGGTCACCATGCAGTAAAAATCAAGAGCACAGATTGGAATGCCTCGCCTCAAGCTGCAAGGGGGCTACATCAAACATGCAATTGCAAGTGGTTAAAGGTGCAGCAACGTCCAGGTGCATAGATTGGAATGCCACGCCTCATGTTGCAAGGGGGCTACGTCAGTAACATGCAGTTACAAGTGGTCACAATGTGGTAAAAATCAGGAGCACAGATTGGAATGCCTCGTCTCAATTTGCAAGGGGGTTACATCAATAGCATGCAGTTACAAGTGTTCACAATGCAGTAAAAATCAGGGGCACAGATTGGAATGCCTCACCTCATGTTGCAAGGTGGCTAAATCAAGCATGAAGTTACAAATGGTTAAAGGTGCGATTAAGTCTAGGTGCACAGATTGGAATGCCTCGCCTCATGTTGCAGGGGGGCTACGTCAATAACATGCAGTTACAAGTGTCATAATGAAATAATAATCAGGAGCATAGAATGTAATGCCTCATCTTATGTAGCAAAAGGGCTGCATCAGCATGCAGTTACAATGCACGGGACAGAATAGTCTAGGTGCACAGTTTTGGCAAGTCTAGTATAGCGAGTAAGGCAGTTACATAGTGACATGTGATAATGAGTGGGCTAGGTGCGGTCTGCAGAGTACAGAGTGCCTGAAACAATGGTTACAAATGGGTGAAGTGCATGTACAGCAGGGGCTACAGTATGACCTGTACCCGCAGTTAGATGTGGGTTAGATGCGATTATAAAGCGGGCTACAGAGGGGGGGCATGGCTTGGTGCTCATGGAGTGAGGACGCAGAACTTTCGAGCTCCGGCCAAGCCCCGTAGTCTGATCCTGAATTAGGTGTTTCAAGTTTGCTGGGCTGCCCTTCCGACAACCTAACCAAAGCTGAGGCGAAGACCCGTGCTCCACAGCTGTTCTCGACGAAAATCGGAGCTCGGGAGCCCCGATACGGCGCTTTTGCCCGGCTCCCCCCCCTCTCCAAGCGGCACATCCAAAATGGCGGCCTCGATGCCCGAGAGAGCCTGAACCTCCTCTCCCCGGGACCAGTAAGGCATTCACACTCCCTGCTGCTCGAGCGAAACCAACGAAGAGGTGGGACCAGCCGAACCGTGTGGCGCTGCCCAACAGAACATCACTGGGGGGCCCAGGACCCTCCCGGCAAGACTCTCTATCCACGGCGGACGCCGCACGGAGCTGCTCCCGCCGAACCCGAGGCCCGCCCGCTGGGACCCTTCCGGATCGTAGCGGGGGAAGTTGTGGGGACCCCCTGAACTGGTATATCGGGCCTCCTGGCACTCGAGGCCCACTGCAACAACACGCGGGGGACCGCGCTCTGGAACCAGCATCGAAGACACCGAAGACGCCCCCCGGCTTAGCCCGACGCCCCATCCTGACGAACATAACTAGGGCCTGCCCGCCCCCCATGAGTCGGCCCTCGTCTCCGAACAACAAAGCGGGTCGATCCGCAGACGGAGAGCAGGCTGGGGAGAGCCACACGACCGGACACTTACAACAGGCAAAGGGGACCAGAGACTCTGTAATGTCTACCTCAAGGGGCAAGGCCAAGAATGCCACTATGGATCCTTTCGTCACCCCGAAACCCCACCCGGGCGCCCAGTCCACGCCTAAAAGCACAGCTCCGCAGACCAGCCCAGAGGAACGCGACAAGGACAACCAGGTACTCAAGGCGATTGCTGCCCTAAGGACATTTATTGACACGAAAATTGGTGAGGTGAAGGCTGACATCCAACTCATAAGACAAGATGCCCGCAATCTGACGGTACGTGTCACCAACATGGAAACCATCCAGAAGGACATCGCCGAGGACACACGAGACCTCAAGGCTGAGGTGGCGGACCTTCGGAGGAAGGTGAGCTACTTGGAGGCAAGATCGGAGGAGGCAGAGGGCCGCGCTAGGCGTAACAATATTAGGATACTGGGTATTCCCGAAGGAGCCGAGACCACGGACCCGACGGCCTACATAGAATCCCTAATACAGCAGGAAATTGGGGCGGAAAAACTCTCCCAGGGCTTCGCCATCGAAAGGGCCCACAGATCGCTCCAGAAAACCCCCCCCCCGGGCTCCTTTCCTCGCCCCATCATAGCGAAAGTGCTCAATTTCCGGGACCGCGAGGTAATCCTAAAGTTTTCGAGAGAGGGTGGAGAGATAGAGCGGGATAATTCGAAAGTCACCATTTACCCTAATTACACGCAGTCAGTACAGCGAGCAAGGAACTCTTTTGTCCCAATCAAAGCTAGATTGAGAAAACTAAACCTAAAATATATGCTGCTGTATCCCTCCAGACTGAAAGTGATTCATAAGGGGAGAGCGATATTTTTGGAAACTCCAGCCGCCGCCACCATGTGGCTGGAACATAATAACCTGGCGGACGCCCCCCCTGAACCCACCCACGAGAACTGAACCGAAAGCACAAGGGGCGACGGACCGACACCTGGACACCACTGCCCTTGACCCAGCACTGTACACCATCACAAGAGTATACATCACTACCGAGGAAACTACATTGAGGACATCAAGTGACTACGGGGCCCACCCGGCCTCCCGCTCATGGGCGCGCAGCACACACCCACGCAAGACCAGTGCTGGCTAGCTGCCGGCACGAACCTACTCGTGCTAGAAACCCGGACGGGGACAGACAGCACGAGAGCCCCCGAGCACTGCCCCCCCTTGGCAGTAGCTGGGTGCACCAGTTATGGTTACTTTTGTTCAGTTTTTGTTATGACTGCACTCCTCATGAAGACTGTCCCCCAATTTATGGAGGATCAAAGGCCGGAAACTGGAGCCCACCACCCCACGCAAGCAAATCGAAGCATGACACCTAGCAGTGGATGCCCAGCCTAGAAAATGGGCGGAGAGCCTCTCCCATCCATGATTAAAACCAAGCAATGGCAACACGCTTCAGAATAATTACATGGAACGTCAGAGGGATGGGATCCTACCTGCGGAGAAATCGAATACACTCCTACTTGAAGAGGAAGAAGATATCGTTTGCCCTCTTGCAGGAAACGCACCTCACATCCGACACCGCGAACAAATTGGCAGACTACTGGGGCGGCCAGGGCAGCGGCTCCTCTTACTCGAAGTACGCACACGGCGTATACACGTGGGTGAGCCCTGACACACCCTTTCACCAGATGGGGATGGAGACGGACGAAGAGGGCAGGTATGTGATGATCTGGGGCATGCTTGAAAACTCCCGGCTATGCAAAGTCAACTCATACTTCCCGCAACATGGCATACCCTCCCACCTCAGGCAGATATGCGCCAAAATTGCACCCCACAGGGAGGACGCCCTCTTGTGGGGGGGAGACTTTAACTGTGTGATGAACGAAGACACAGACAGATCTTTAACGCCGCGTACCCCCAACGGCCCTGCCTCCCGCGCTCTCCGCACTGCGGTCGCAGACTTGTTCCTGGTTGACACCTGGCGAGACCTGCATCCTATCGACAGGGCCTACTCATTCTACTCAGCCCCCCACGATTTACACACCAGGATAGACCACCTTTTCGTCGATAACGCACTGATACCGCTGGTTGAGTCGGCGAACTACCTGGGAAGATCGATTTCGGACCATTCTCCTCTCCTGATACAGCTTCACCTGAGAGGCCCGCGGCCCCCTATCCCAATGTGGCGCATGCCAACTGAAACCTTAACGGACCCTGCATTCAAGGAAACCCTAAGAGAGAAACTAGACGAGTACGTACAGATCAACAAAGGATCGGTCCAGAAGTGGAGCACATTCTGGGAAGCCATGAAGGTGGTAACGAGGGGTGAGATAATAGCTGAGGCCGGTGGCATCAGGAGGCAGCTGAGGAAGGAGCTGGAGGACAAGGAGGATGAGATCAGGCAACTGGAAGATGCTTCGCCTCCGACCGCTGCCAGGGAAGCCAAACTGAAGGACATCAGGGAAGAATGCAGGACAGCCTGGGAGAGGCTGTCCAAGTTCGACTTCTCCACACGGACCCTGAGGGCACACAAGGAAGCGGACAAGCCCGGCAGGATACTTGCCTGGTTATGTAAGAGGGAGAACCCAAGGCAGGCCCTTAAAGAGATCAAAGACGAGGGGGGTACAACACAGAGGACGCAACTAGCAATAAATGAAGTCTTCTCAGGCTACTACGCCAGACTCTACGCCCACAACGAGAGAATCCCCGAGGAAGACATAAGAGACACCCTGGATGAAATCGGACTACCCAAGCTGAGCCAAGAACACCGCGCCAGGCTGGAGGAGGCTATCACATTAGAAGACATATCGGAAGCGATCAGGTCCCTCTCCACCGGCAAGACACCCGGGACGGACGGCCTCACTCCAGAATTCTATAAGGCTTACGAGGAGACCCTAACCCCGATATTACATGAAGTCTATTTGGAGGCTTATGAGACTGGAACCTTGCCGAGCAGTATGAGAGAGACTCTCATAATACCAATGCACAAGCCGGGCAAACCACCTGATGAGTGCGACTCGTACCGCCCCCTGGCTATGCTGAACTATGATGGCAAAATCCTCACGACCATACTAGCCAAGAGGCTCTCTAGGGTGATAGGGTCCCTAATACATGAAGACCAGAACGGCTTCGTCCCAGGACGCAACACCACCGCCAACCTGAGGAGGCTCCAACATGTTGTGGCACAAACAGCAGAGAGCAAGGAGTACCTAGCGGTGCTCTCGCTCGACGCTGTAAGAGCTTTCGATTCGATATATTGGGAATGGCTGATCCTAACCCTGAGAGAGTTTGGCCTAGGGGAACACTTCATCCGATGGGTCGAGATACTCTATAATAACCCGGTGGCCCGGGTGAAGACTGGTGGCATGGTATCAAGCGCATGGCCCATCCAAAGAGGAACCAGGCAAGGGTGCCCTCTATTGTCGATGTTGTACATCCTGGGCCTGGAACCAGTGGCAATCTATTTCAGGAAGCAATTGTTCGACTCTGGTATCAGCATTGGCGGAACATACAACATCATTTCCTTATATGCTGACGATGTCCTTCTATACCTCAGGAACCCCCGAGAAACTGCTCCCACATCACTGGACGTCCTCGATAATTTCGCCAAATACTCGGGGATAAAATTCAGTAGACAGAAATCATGCTTCTTCCCCCTTGCGGGACTCAGAGGACTGGACACAGAGGAACTACCCGGAATGGGGATCCAGTGGCAGCCGGAGGCCTTCCGCTACTTGGGTTTAACCATCATGCACACGCCAGCCTCCACCCACGAGCGCAACACCGAAGCGGCAATGTGCGGGGTTCGAAGGTCCATTAAATTCTGGTCAAAGCTCCCCCTCTCAATGATGGGTAGAGCTGCAATCTCCAAAATGATTATACTCCCAAGATTCCTCTACTATTTCACCAACATCACTCACTACATCCCCCCGCCTTTCTTCAGGAAACTGGAATCTCTGGTCAGGGACTTTCTTTAGGGTCAGTCCAGACACAGGCTCGCCCTGAACATCCTCACGCTCCCCCACACCGAGGGCGGCATCCAACTACCCGACTTCCAGAGATACTATCTCGCATCACAACTAACACACGTAACAAAGTGGCTCTCAGATGAACCTTCCGCTGAGACTGGCCTCCTTCGCCAACTGACCGGGCCTACGCACCCTAAGGAGATAATATGGGGCTCGCAGATGGGCCCTCCTGACCCGCCCATGATAGTAACCTTGGGGAGGCGGGTCTGGAACAGGGTTAGAACACTACTAGGCCTCCATCACCCGTACATGCCCGAAATCCCCATGCTGACAGACGTGTGCAGGACCCCCATCGACCTTCCAGTAATGAGGAACTGGGAGACTTGTGGCCTCTACACATGGGGAGACATGTTTGACGAAGGAGCCTTTAGGGACTTTGATTCGCTGCAACTAAAGGAAGGACTCTCTTCGGGACAATTCTTATTTTACCAGAGGGTGAGGCACGTAGCCAAGACCAAATGGAACACATGGCCTGAGGAACCAGAGACCCACCCCCTTGTTCAGGAGATGTATAACTTGAGCGACGGCTGGAAGCCGACATCGCGGCTCTACGCCCAGATAAACGACCGAATTAACCCCAGAAGAGCGCGCCTGAAAGAGAAGTGGGAGACCGACTTGGGGATTGAAATCACAGAGGAGGAATGGGCAAGAGCCCTGTTGTACCCGAAGGAGGTGTCACGGAACGCCAGGTTTAGGATGATCCAGCTGAACGTCCTCTACAGGACCTACATGACCCCGCACAGGATAGCCACCTTCAACAACAAAATCCACTCGACATGCCCATGGTGCTCCTCCGAACAAGCTGACTTGATCCACATGTTCTGGGCTTGCCCCAGGTCCCAGAAGCTCTGGCTTGCTGCCGAGCGAACCTGCAGGAGAGCTGGACTGGAAAGGTATGAATGGACACCTAAGGAGTGTCTCCTGGGCACCCACCTGAGACTTGGCAAAATCAAACATCTAGTGAAGCTCATGGACATGGCATCCATTCTTGTGAAAAGAACAATAGCGATGGCTTGGAAATCGCCCGCAGGCCCCAGATACGGCCCTTGGATGAGGGAAATGGAAAGATGGACCATGGCCGAAACCAGGGCCTGGGAAGAGGGAAACAACAGAGGCGAGGATGACGTGAGCTCAACACTGGAGTCCTGGAAAGCCCTCATGAGGGACATGATCTTCTCGACCGACTTCAAACCCCCCTGAACAGCCCAACAGGACACAAATTCCAGGTAAAATACCACGATCAGACTGCTGAGCCCGAGTGCGCTCCAAGTGCCGTGCTCTGAAACGGCCACGAAGAGGGGTGGCTCCGGCCCTGGGCCAAACACGCAGAATAAAAACCACGTCACGATTCCATGGGAGTGCACAGTCAAGTTGTTATTACTGTTAATTTTGTTTGTTAGTTTGTTGTTATTTGTTGTTCTCTTGGCAGACACGACACATGGTCAATAATATAAAGCACACTTCGTGCTCTACTGCTATGTATATGATTGCAAATGCCAATAAAAACACTTAAAAAAAAATTTTTTAAAAAAAATAAAGCGGGCTACAGAGGAATAAAACCAATAGATATGGGCATGGTTCACACAAGTGCAGCGTATGGTATGGCAGTACGTGTGCCTGCGGTCAAATTGGAAGAGGTGTCAGCTGCGGAATGTACAAAATCAGAGGAACAATAAGGTAGTGTGCAGAATCCACACAGGTTACTTTATACTGCAGGCGGGGTTGCAGGCATCGATGTAGATGGTTACATGGTGAAGTGACGCGGGTCAGAGCACCATCCATGCCCGGACAGGCCCAGACAGGGAGCGAGGCCTTAAATGTCGGCCTTCGACATCAGGTCCATCTGGCGTCGTCATCCGGCTCGAGGGCTGGATGGATATTGAAGCGCTTCCCAGCCAATTATAATGCTCAAAAGGAGCTGGTTGGGGAAGCAAGTTTGCATGGCTGAAGGGGGTCAGAGGCGGCGGCCATGATTGCATGGAGCTCCAGCTCCCACATGCCAGCAGGAACACCAGCAGGCAGAGCAGCAAGGATGGAAAGAGCCAGCCTGCCCTGCTGGTGTTGCAACCAAGATGAAATTAATGCTGTAACCATACATATGCATCCACTAGACAGACATGAAGCACATATGCACTCAACATGAAGAAAGTCAAATATGCATTATAGATGAAGAATATTAACATTGGAACCATAAAGACATGAATAATATTAACCTAAGCAATATTCATGATGAATGCAACATGAAGGACATGCGAGTATAGCTCATTAACATAGAACTGTATCTTCTCTAAAATGGATGCCACATCATGGCTCAGAATTAGCAAGGGGTTCCAGGCCTCAAACATTTCAACAAGGCTAAACTTATTAAAACACATGTAAACCAGAAGGGCGTCCTGAGCACAAAAGATAGTACAATGCTAAACCCCAAGATTGAAATGTGAGGAAAGCATGTTCCCATAAGAGGAGGGCTTCACCCAGAAGTGAAAGGACATTAGTCAACATTCGATCCAAATGGTTTTGCTGGACATGAAGGTGGCATTTTTGGGAATGTATTTTTGACTAGGGTTGATGGAGAAATTAGGAGAGGGATTATTTATTGTACTTTTGCAAGCAGGTAGGAGAACCCTAGAGAATACGTTCAATTTGTTATGCATTGAGACTCAGCCAGTTGTAGTTCATCAGCTTTTAATCGATGTGATGACTGATGAATACTTTAGATTTCCTCCACTGTGTCCTATTAAAGTGTTACACATAGTTGTTTAAATACAGTTATGTTTGGTTGCCATAACAATGTACTCCAAAGACTATCTTGCTTAACAAATCCTGAAGCGGTTTCACATAAATGTTAAAAAGAAGAGGGAGCACAGGTGAGCCATGAGGATGCTCCATTGACCAGGTGGCTGGGAATTTGTAAGATGGTTTAATGTAATACATTATGTCCTTTTTACCAGATAGGAGAGAAAGCAATGCAATGCTGAAGCCGATACCCTAGCGATCGAGCAAAGTCTATTAAGGATGATTGTGTGGTCTAGGGTACTTAATGTGGATGAAAGGTCTAGCATCACCAAAAAGGTAGTCCCACGATTGCCTTTGCTCAAGAGAAGGTTTCTGTCAACATCTAATAGACCAGGTTCTGTTCTGATGGGCGAAAACCTGATTTTTTTTTATCAGGCAACAACTGCTGAAGATGGATGGTTACTATTTTCTCAAGGATTCTTACAACAAATATTGCTTTCGCAACTGGGTGGTCATTTGCAGGATTATCTGGATCCAAAGTGGATGGAATGATTCAGGAGTGGAGTGGTGCTTGGCATCTTAAGAAAGCAAAGAACAATATTCAAACAAAAGGAGCTATTCACAAAACGTTGTGAAGAAAGGTAAACGCTCATCAACACAGTCTTTAGCGATGGACGTAGCGCAAGGATTGTTTGCACATGAGATGACTTTCATTTGGTTGATTGTGGAGCAGCCCTATGTCTTGGGACCAGGTATATCACACTTCTTGGCGTACCTAATGTTTATTTAATTAATTCCTGGCTTTACACATGGTAGAATAGCATGAGCAGTCAGAGCAATAGACAAAAGGAGTGAACTGTTTACAATGTACAGAAACTACCAGATTGGTTATCACACAATAACAGAAGGTCCACACAGTATATCTGTAAATATATATTCGTTATAAATTAAGTAGCGCAAAGGAACTAACTGCATAATACGCATGTAAGTGCACATATAAAATAACTGTGCAGAATTGGCGTACAACTTAAAAGAGTGGTCCCACATAACCATGCAGGGCTGAAATAGTTCACTGAATTCAAATTGGAATTTTCACAAGGCACACAGATCTCAGAAACACATTTTGCCCCAGGTCCCAATGTTAGGTAAGAGAGTCCATAGAAAAAATAGACCAGTGTAATCTTATGGAGGCAAGTAAACGGTCGGCACCCAATGCCGAAAGGGTGTTCAACTTTTTTATTTTTTATTATGTTACAACTGAAAATCAGTTTTTCACGAATACAAAATCAATAAAAACATTTTCATACATACAATCAGGAAAAAAATATAAAAAGAAAAAGCGATCTGTTATTCCACTTTACATAATTTTCCAACAAAACAGTCTATCCTTGATTCAGAATAAAACACAAAAATTGAATGTGACATAAATTCACGATGTTATTAATATTTACAATGGGCATTTTCGTTAAACTCAGAATATTTCAAACCCCTTATTCCATTTAGAGTCAAGGCAGTTTCATGGCCTGCTATCAGCCTATCCCAGAACATGTCTGAGCTCATTCGCCCTTCTGACATTACAAACTGTTGAAAGTACTTCTTTCTTACATCCAGTGTTCCCCCACATTCCAACAATATGTGTTTTATGGACTGTCTACTCAGGTCCGCACATCCAGGGCACAATGTTACTGCTTCCTCAACTCGCCCCCATCTGGTCAAGAACCCATTGTGAACCAGATTTAGGCAAAGTTTTAGAAAATGTTGACTTGTGCTCCTGTCTCCAAACTTTCGCAAGTATTTCGGAAGAAAACCTATTTGTTCATCATATGGCGACAATGAAGCTGTTGTTAAAGACTCTCACATATGGTTTATCGTGTGAGTCCAATCCATATACATTAGGGTTTTCTTAACCTTCATGGGATTACATATGAGTGTTTCTACATCACTTTCACAATCTGCCAGTGCTCTTAGTACCAAGTTCTGCAAGTTAGTCAACACAGCAGAACAAGATCTTCCCAGATGCTCCCGTAAGTCCTCATACAAGGATTTACACTGCAGAGTTCTGATGTTACAATATAGTGAAATCAACTTCCACTCCACTTGCACTCTAAGTGATCTAAGGACCAACTCATATCTGAGACCAGCCATGGAAAGGCTCTGGGGAAGCCTTCTTCCAAATTCCTCCCTCCAATCTTTGCCAATCCAAGTTCCAGGTCAGGGGTTTAGCTTCTATCCCATAGATAATTTTTGGGATCACTTTAGCTATATAAAACTTTATCAGGTGCAAGTTGGAAAACGTACAGTATTTCCCCAGTATTCTTTTCATGTGTGATGTTAATTGGGAAACTTTTTCCATGAAGTCTTGTTTAAATTTCCCCACCTTAGGAGAAGCATACACTGTGAAACGTAGATATACCACTTCCTCTACCACTGGAATGCTTTGATCACCCAATGCCCATATACATGTGTGACCTTTCTTTCCATTTCTTCTGAAGGCTACTATTTTAGACTTGGCTGGATTGATGGATAGATTGTTCATTTCTATTTACCATTCTAATGTATTTAACACACGCTGCAAACCTACCTTTGTCCTGTCAAAGAGGACAATTTCATCTGCATACGCCAGACATTTAATCAGATTACTTCTGGCTTTCGTACTGGCTAAAGTAGCAGATTCAATCTCCCTCCCCATATCAGTTGTGTAAAGATTTAATAAGAAGGGCGCCACCATACAGCCCTGCCTGACTCCCCTCTAAACTTTAACATAGTCCGAGAATGAGCTTTCGGCATCTGATCTTATTATTACTGTGTTGTTCTCATGTTACGTGGCTAACATAGACAGAAGAGGTTTGGATATTGCCCAGATTTCCAATTTAAGCCATAGCCAGTCCCTGTTGACCAGATCAAAAGCGCTGGATAAGTCTATCCATGCACCATAGAGTACTGGCCTCCCTTTCACTCCACATTTGTCACTTAGAGTTGCCAGAATTAAACCATTTAAAGTTGTGAAAAGGCCTTTACGAAAACCTGTTTGTTGTTTTGCTAAAATATTACCTCACTTAGCCCACTTTTCTAACTCCTTCAACAGAAGGCTTGCAAAAAGTTTGCTTTCGACATCCAAGAGGGCGATCAGTCGGTAATTTGCTGGAACTGTTGGATCACCTCTCTTGTAAATGGGAATAATTATCAATGTTTTCCAAGAGGTGTGATAGACTCTGCTCTTCATGTTTTCTCCAAATAACTGTGTCAACAGCCCTGACCATAGATTTATATTACCATTTAATACCTTGGTAAGTCAAACCATTTGGGTTGTCCGCTCGAGAAGATGATGTCTTTTTTCTCAGTTCTACAATATCAATCTCCATGAAATATAGAGTCCAGGGGATGTCTGGAATTGTAAAGATTGGTCCCCCAGATGGCCTATGATATTGGGTGGACAGATGATTAATTCAGTCACTTTCTGGCACTACGTTTATTTGGCCATATACTTGCGTATTCTCAAACAAATTTATCACTGACCAGAAATTGCAAGAGGTATTTTCACAAACGGCTTCAGGCATCTGCTCGCCGTCCTTTTGTAAACGTAGTACTTGTCGTTGGTTCGACCAATTTTTATAACCTCTCTTAATTCTGTTCAATTTTTCCTTGAAATCTTCACTATCATGGATTTCAGTTCTCAAGGATCTTTGAGCAGATCTTATTCCTCTTTTTTTTGGCCAAGTCTCTTCATCAAATATATGATGGTGAGATGGCTGTTTCAATTGGCTTGAACTTACTGGATGATCTATAGAACATAGAAAGTCTTGGAAGAAGAGTGGACCACATTTTTGCTTCAGGTCCATGGCAGTCGCAGCCTGAGAAGCCTTTTGTAATTTGTCATTCAAACCAATCCCATTTTCCCTGCATTTCACTGGTCTATTTTTCCCGTTGGTAAGAGGTAAAGATTGTTTGTAGTATTCCCTTTTTTCAGTAAATTGCCAGCTCATTTCGGCTTCTAGGTGACTATGCTTGCTTGAACCCCCTTCTTGAATCTCAAAATGTCTGCACATTTCAAATGCTTCCGGGGATAAAACGAGATAATCTATTGTAGAACTAGACTTCCCACGTCCCCACGTGATTTCAGCCTCAACATCCCCTTCTATAGATCCATTTACCATCCTCATATTCTATTCTGCAAACAATGCCAGCCATCTTTTACCCGTAGGGGTGACCCACTTAATTTTGTCTGCATCACCCTTAATCATTGTGGTGATGCTTTGTGTATTTAAGCCACCTGCTACAAGTACTGTCGTCCCTGGATATTCTAGGTTCACCTTGGTAAATAATTCAGTCAGGCATTCGAGGTAGGTTGTGAGATTTGTACAGATGGGCTTCCAGTAAAGGTTTACCATGATTTGTTTTTTATACCCTCATCAGAGTTTAGGGATAGTTTAGCCGCCAGTATTCCCTCATCATTTTTAGATATTAATATGCAATCCACTATTAACTTGGTCCTGAAAGCTATGCATAGACCTCCTGCTGGCCTGCCTCTCCCGTGATACAATGCTGGGCGATTAAGTATTTTAAAGCCCTCAATTTGAAAGGGATTAACCAGCATTGTGTCCTGGAGGAGCACCAAACCATTTCCCCCAAAAATTGCCTCCTTCATTTTTAGTGCTTTGAAGGAGCTAGAACCCAACGTGTTCCAACTCACAATTTGCCACTTCCTCAAACTAAAGGGAATTCTTTCCCACGCCCAGTTTCTGGAAGACCTGTGATAGAATTTCAGGGAGCATGGACCACACGTTCTTATGCATTTCACCCTGGTCTGTTGCAGCACCAATAGTTAACGCTGTTTCAAAAAATCTTGTGTTGTTAGGCTGCATGTTAGACTGTTTCTTTGCATGAGCCCCCCACCCAAGACCTGTGTTTTCCCTATTAAGTCTATGCCTGGCAGTGTTGTGAACACCTCAAGGCCTTGCATTAAGAGTGATTTAGATGCTGCAAAATTGCCTTTGCTCCCACCTTAGATTTCAAGCCCATTTCCGCCATATGAACTGTATCAGCAGAGGGGAATTTTACAAACTCTATGTCCTCTGATGAGAATAGGTAGAGATCTGGTACTTTTTTCAAATATGCCAATATCGCCCCACAATTCAGAGATTTATCATTCCGATTCTGTTTCATGCACTTTAACCATAATCTTGGAACTGCATATGGGGAAATATCTTCTACATTTGTTGTTTACGCCTGGCTTATTAATGGGTTCTCCATAATTTTTTGAAGGGTTTGTAGCTATTGTGCTTGGATCTCTCAGTGCTTTAAGGAAGCTGATTTTACCTGTTTTCTTTATTTCTTTTAGTTTTCTTGTTCTTTGATTTCTTCCCTTCTCGTTCTGATGGGGGGAGAGACTCCGAACCTCTCTTTTTCAGTTCCTTTCGTTTTGCCTTTCTTTTTCCCTGAGAATTTTGTTTTATGCTGTCCATCCAGGAATCTTCATTCAACTTTTCTTCAAGTGAGTCATTTTGTGGTATTACTTGTGTTGGCACTATCGGTTCATTTGCCTCAGTCCCTACAAGCTGATCCAATCTCCGGAATTCTTCAAGAACCAATTCCGATAAAGGTTTATCGTCAAATGGTCCAGAAAACGTATCTTACATGGACATCAGCTCACCTTCTACTACTTCCTCCTTTTTCTGGATGATGTGATTGAACAATTCCATGAATAACTCCTTAGTTTCCTTTTCTCCTGTCAATAAGGCTTGAAATAGTTCTTTTATCTCTAGCGCCTCCGATGTTTGTTTTGCAACAATCTTTTCGAGTTGGCCCTATCGTCGTGTTCAAGACATTTTTAAGGCCCACCATTGAGGAGTCACAATGTTCCACTACTTTAGTTATTTCTAATAACATCCCTGAGTGAATGTGTACCTCACTCTTCAGCATTTCAAACACGAGTGAGTTAAGCACAAAGTTTAGAGCTGTTAGTGTGACCTTATTGGGATTTGAATCTTGGGTAAACTTTCCTGGGGTAACTTGGTTTGTTATTTCATCCACAGTACAACTTGGTGCTATAATATCCATCTGCTGTTGCTCCTTGGAATGTAATTCCTGTACAGAGTTTTGCGTTTCTTTTATGGTTATTGGGAAAACCTCTTTCCGTACTGACATCACACATTAGTCTGTCCTTTTCCAGTGTTTTAGCGAATATAATTCGCCGTTCCAGTGTACCTGTATCCAAATCACCCATACTCTGATGCCTTTGTTTCAAAAAGCATTCCTTGGCTTTCTTCTTTATATTAGTTGCTGTAAGGGTGAAATCTTTTTTTCTGACTTTGATAGCAATTCAAGCTTGGTTACCCTACCCTGCCTCATGCAATTTGATTGCTTTTTGTAAGAATCAACTGCAATATGAACTTGTGCTTGCACAGTGACTTCCTGACCTACTGACGTAACCTGCCCAGAGTGCATAGACTGCTGTATTAGAATCTGGTATTCTTTTGTCAAAAAAGAGCCATCCCACTCAGGGGCTCTTAAATCGTCAGCAAGGGCACCGTTCCATAAAAAATATTTGGCCGGCATGCTCAGTCTCTTACATCTTCTTTGTTCTCAGTACGTTGATTTAATGGTACCAAATGATTTTATAGTTTTATAAGGAAGGAGACAACCTTCAATAAGTACTGCATGGTTTTTATGCAGCTATAAGTGTGTCTCCTTTGAGCCCCAAAGAAGCAAACAATGAGTCAGGCATATGGGTGTGAAAGAAGAAAGAATAATACAAGTAAACGACTCTAGACTTGCTGCTTTTCTGCAACTGTCTAATGCAGCACCCTAGTCTTATACAGTCGCTTGTAGAATTCCTTAAGAAAAGTCTGTTACACCTCGTGGTATGTGCCGCCTATTACAAGGTAGCAACTTCTTTTCCAGAAACAGTGCTCAGCCCTCTGACACTTTTGCAGCCACAAAACAGGCCGCTGTTTCGATGTATTCAGCCACGGGCTCCGTTATGTCGCCCACTCTGTCACCCCCCATAGATGGTATTAGTGTAACCGATAGGGAGTAAGGAGTAAGAGGGGCACGTAAAGACCAGTACATAGTCACCTCCTGGTCTCCAATTAGTCTGCTGGTCTCCCGCTGTAATCGTGCAGTAGATTGCAATCACCTCTTCAACCACCTCCACGAACCTGCTCTGTGTAGGAAATGAGCTTTTGTGTGAGAGCTCCACCTGCTGCTGCAAATCTGTGGAAAGGGTGAACAAACTTCTAAGCTCCAAACGCTGCAGAGACTGCAGTCACCTCTTCGGCCATATGCGCTCCGATTCTGTGTTTACATTTTCTTTCCAAAAGAACAGAATTCTATTCAGAGTTCCGGTCACCCGACCCTACAAGAACGCTTGTGGACAAGAGAGCTCCAAAGCAGACCGAAGGCATCTGATGACTCACCAGAGGCAGCCCAGCATAGGAATTGCACTCTCCAAGCCCCCACACACGAAATTGCAGGGGTTAGTTGTGATGTCACCAGCAGGCAAAGCCACATTTTGGATCTAGATCGGATCCCTGTAGCCATAAATGAATAATACAAATAAAACTTCACTGCTGATATGGCAAATCCCCAACAGATTTAGATAAAGATTATCAGACAAAGGTTTTTCATTCAAAAGCATATAGAATGGAATAACAAATGGGTGGTCACAGTTTTGGAAGGCAGGGAGAAAGGCCATCAGCAGATGTCCCCAACTCTAGAGGAGCAGGGCTGGATACCCAGTTGAGGTCAGAGGGAGTACCTGAACAAAGCAGGCAGTGGAACAGTGATGGCAGATCAGACACCACCCAATGGCGACTCTTTTCGTCAAATAAAGGGTCCACCAGAGGTGACAGCCACAACAGGACTACGGGATGATGCAGCAGACATTTCAAGAGTAAAAGAAGTCCAGTCCTGGGAACTGAAAGCTCACTGCATCAAGATCACTTTGCTTTCTCGCATCCCTTCTTGCTCACTCTTCTTATTGCTTTGCTTAATTTTTCTTCTTCCCTTTGTTCTTTTTCCTCTCTTCTTCTCTGTAATCTTTTTCCTTCACTCTTTGGGCCTCTTCTTCCTCTCTCTTCCTTTCTCTCCTATCCCGTTCTTCTATTTCTTTCTTCCGACTGTCATACTTCCTTTTTTCCTCTGCTCACTTTTTGTCTTTTTTTCTTGTTCTTCTGTATATATCTTTTCCCATCGTTCCCTGCTTTTCCTTCCTTGTACATCCTCCCTCAACCGCTTTTTTCGTTACCTATCCTTCTTTTCTTGTTCGTCTTTGTCATCATTTTGCCTAACAATACTTTTCCCATCTAACTTGAGTAGTATCTGTCCTCCCATCCATTTGTTCTGTACAAGTGTTACATTGTCGGCCCTATCCTTTTCTCCTTTCCATCTATTAATATCTGCAGATCTATCCAATATATCCTCTATCTGGTATGAGCTTACACTCATTTTCCTTCTTTTTACTTTCTTCTGGACTTTCATTGCTACTATAAACGGGGGTGCATATGTCGGGTTAAGATACCCCACCACTGCTTTTAATTCTTTCAAAAGATAAAATCCTGTCTCTTCTATATCTATATTCTTAATTCAGGTGGAGTAAGAGGAGTTGAGGGCTCAATGCCCTCCCATTTATTCTGATTAAGCATCCACTCCTCCTGTGGTTGGGCCTCTTTCTCCTCTTGATACATTTTCCAAAGTTCTAAAACTGCCAGTCTTGTATCTAATTTCCTTCCTGTGTATGCAGCGTGCACATATGTAGTCATGTGTTGTAATACAGCATTCGACAATGATCCTGCCTGTGGCCATGGCATGAACATTTTATCAGCTGTCCCCTTTATCCATTCTGCATTGTACTGTTTGAGCTTGGGCGCATGTCGTGGTAATGTTTTACAAAGATGCATAAGAGGAGTGTTCTCCATAATGACAAGTCACAATCAAATGTCGATACTTACCAGATCACTACCTTGTTATATTTAATAAATCTTAACGTATCTCAAAGTTTATTGGCTCAACTTTTTAATCTCAAAAACAATAAATATGAGCAAGCGCCATCAATCGCTGCTCAATCTTCTTTTGTCTCAACAACCTATCAGTTTTCTGACTGGCACCAATCGTTTACTACACTTAAACTCAAACCAACTTTACTTCTAACTTTCACAATTTATCGCGTTTCAGAACTTCATACATCAAAATAACAATCACAATGATAACACAATACACATAAACACCCCCTGTGATCACCTTCTCTGTTCCCTATAATCATTTATAATATAAGGTATTCTTTCTTTGCCTCCAATTATATTACCCTGTACAGAGTTTAAGGCGTCACCTTCCACGATCCTGACCATGTGTATTCTCTTTCTTAATATTCCAACCGGAATTTGAGATGTCTTCTTCTATCTCCCTTGAAATAGGATGACTTGGTGTTCTTTTATTCACACAAAATTCCCTGTTCCCCTTATTTTTGTAAAATATCACAATCCTGCCCCTTTATATTGCCATTTCCCTTAGTCTACTTACATCTGTTTAATCGACTTAAGGCCTTTGGTATTGACTCTTTCTCCAATCTGACCAATTCACCTTCTGTCCGCGGAGCACCCGGGGAAACCAAGCAGGGATTTCATCAAAGAGGGACCTGCCCACCGTCTCGATTCTTCTTGCAAGTTTATTTCTATCGGCCACTCTCCACAGGAAACTCCATGATCTTCCAGTTAGTGGCGGAGGATGCCTGATTATCCGAAACTCGGAAGTTAAACTAGTTTAGATCTGAAACCACCCGCACTGCTACCACATGAGTTTATGGCCCTTCGAACGTGCATCTATGACTGGATGGGATTACAACAGAGTAATTCTGAGTCCAAATAACCGGACAAACTCAAGAAGATGGCAAGTTACTGTTTTATTAGCAATTATCTAAAACAGGGAATTTGCAATGCATATCGACGGACAGATGCTCTTTTTCTTTGCGATTTCCACAAAAAATACATTTATATACTTCATTACGCATCAGAATGACATCATGCTATGTGGCAATATTGAAAAACCTATCAAGGGTTGGGACTGGTTAGGGTATGCATCTAGATATACAATCATATAGGAGCTAGGTTTGTTATTGGCTGTCTAATATCAGGTGGACAATTTACGCCAACAAACCCAGTTGCAAGTAGATAGGAATGAGGCTGCTCTACCACCCAATTAGCCCAGCATATCTCATCACCCATGCCTTCTGCCATGAAATTCTCTTTGTACTTGGTCTTGTAGTGTATTCTCATCCTGAAATACAATGGGAGTGAGGGCATTCACTATCATATCTGGACCTTCAAGTTCAAGCCCTATTTCCATCCTTGACTCACATGAAAAGAGACCACGATTCTGCTCATTCCGCTAGCTTTTAAATGTTTTAAATGAATTAAGACTTGGCATCGTTTGTGTTCTTTCTTGCAGCTTAACGTGAGAGGATTCATCCTCCGCACACACGCTCCTCTTCAGCATAGATAGCTGACCTCGACTTCTCAGTTCTTGACTTCAGGCCTGACAGTCTCCAATCGCAGCTCCAATAACCTGCTATTCTACTGGGACACAGCCTTCCGTTTTCTCTCCATAATTCTTTGGCTTATTATTTCATGATACCAATTTCCAGTTTCTGTACAATGGTAGCTCCGCCTGCATTCTATTTACAACTTATAGCTAGCCTATATGATGACTTGATCTATCTTGAATTTCAGCATCCATACATTCTTCATACTTCTGATTTCTGCAGTACTTTTATTGTGTAATGTTCTTCTTTTACACTTTAAGGTTCACTTGATTCTTTACTTCGTCATTTCTCCTCTAGGATTCATACATCGTGTTCATTCAGTATTTCAGGACGTTGTGCAGACTTTCTTATGATGTCATCAGTCCATTTTCTTAGCTCTTTCTCATATTCCTTCAGGGAGTTCCTCCTATACGCTGTCATCAACTTGAGGGTACATTCGACATGGTCGTCTTAATGGATACTGTCTTCCATATGTTTGCTGTACTACAAGTACATTAGCTCAGGTTAGACAGGGCATGATCTCATGGCTCCAATACAGGGGAGGTGGGGGAGGATCTCCTGCGGATATGTATGTCTGCTCCTCTAAATTGGTAATGTGAAAACGACAGAAAAACCTGAGAATGGTCAGGAGGAGGGAGTCATCCCCCTAACACGATGAAGATACAAGAGTTTTTGTTCTATGTTTCTTGTTGGAACCTCCCTCCAGCGAACCTTTTTAAGACTTTTGATGTGTATCCCTTGTGAAGAACATTTCATTTGCATCACACAGAGGTGAACTTTGGACTGTCGTCCAGAAGGGAGCCATTCTTCTAGGCCAAGAAGACCACCCCCCCTTTCCTTAGTTGAGTGTTTAGTTTAAGGGTTAGTAATATGTTTTTGGACACAGGACGGTGGACTCTTTTCTTTAAGACTGACATCCTGACAGATTCTTAGCATTTAGTTGAGGCAGGGAAACCTCTCTTAGTAGTAGGATCAGACAGGGTTTTCCGTTTTATTTTTTCATCAATAAAAGTCTGAAGCCAAACGCATGCCACCTGTGTGTTAGCCTCCTACTTCTACACCCTTATAGAATTCATTATAGAAATGGATGAAATGAGCTATGAAGATTATACAAAACACAGAATTCTCACACAACTTCTATGTATATATAATACGATGAAACATCATTATTTCAGAATATGAATTTCTTCCCTCTGGCGCATGTTTTAAGAATAATGTTAAATCATTAGGTCTGGTTTCAAAAAGGCATGCCTGCCTACAGATCTATTTACAAAGTACCTTAATCCTTGATGCAGAAGGAGCTTTTTGATAGGGCCACTTCATCAAGATCCACCAACGCTTATTCATTCTTCTGATATCCGCCCATGTCCTGACAGACGCATGCCCTGCCCTGTATGCCCAGGAAAGAACTAATAATCAGTACTCCTTTTCCTCTTGCAGTATAGGCGCGTTACAAATGCCATATCATATCATATCATTCATTCCCTGTGGTTAGCATCCCTCATTTCCTCAAAAAACTCCTTCACATAAAAAAAACTCCTTCACATAGAAAACTCCTTCACATAAAGATTTTACTATTTCACAAATGTGACGCAAATATTTACAGTTCTTACAAAAGGCTTGAATGCTGAATATCCCCATTTTGTTTTTGGTGCTTTTTGGTGGGGTACGCCACCACATTTCACCAAAACATTGCTACAAGGGGCTCAAAGAAGCAGTATTTGTGGTTGCCATCACATCTAGAAATGCTGTGGCTTACAATGGCCAATACCCAAAGTGTTCATTTCTGTCGTACTACGTGGATGTAATCCAATAGTGGGTTGCTTAACGTATTTTCGCCCAATCGGGAGAACTGTGACATGTCATATGTCTGTCGAGTTTCAATGCTGGTGGAGTAATCTGTTTTAAAGACAGGGATGCCTGCCTTCACAAAGGCATTTCTGTTGCCATTACAGCGTTCACATTCTGTGCAGGGGCAGCAAGCGGATCGAGGCTGGTGCCTGACGGAGATGCCTGCCTTCACGTTGTTCGCATCCTGCCTTCACAAAGGCATTTTCTGGAAATGTTTTTCGCATCAATGTTGTGGGGTTTACAGCATTCACGCTCTGTGCGGGGGGCAGCAGGCGGATTGAGGCTGGCGCCAGACGGAGATGCCTCCCTTCACAAAGGCACTTTCTGGAAATGTTGTTCCCATCCTGATTGTGGGGAATGAGGATCAGATAGGATTTTGACATACGGCACGAAACGAAGAGGCTTCATGCGTCCGTCTAGTGAAGCTAGGTTTACCCCAGTTGGTACATGGATGGGAGACCACTAGGGAAATATGATCAGGTGCTTTGCCGCGCATGTCGCTGTGGGGGAAGTATTGTAGCAAGCACACATGGTGGTGGAATTTAACATCAGGTTATGTCATTAAGTTTTCTGTGCTGAATATTTTGAATTGCTCATTTAAAAAACAAATAAAAGAATAGTGATGCAAGGACATTATGACACACGCGTCAGGGAGGTGCTGTTTTCTGTTTTGGATTCTCTCGGGTGTCATGGGTTGGATGATCACATTGGGAATTTAAAATTACTACTGGTAGGTCGAGCACATTGTGGACAATTTGAATTGGGATGTGTGTGTGCACCAAGCATGTTCTTCGTTCCTGTGAAGTATTCTTGCCTGGCCACTACTTCAGTGAATGTTGCACTCAGGGACGTCATTTCACCAATAATGCCAGGGTAGCAGAAGTGACAGCACACGACCCTTGACCTCTGATGACATCACAGGACGTGGGGTCATTTGACCCCACCCCAAAGTGACATCACCGGAAGCAATGCAACAACAACCTTTCGCACATTGACAAAACAGGAAGTGGCATCACATAGCATTGTTCCTAAGTACATTACGGAAAATATGGTTACAATATCACTGTAATGTGATATACATTTAAAACAAGAATGGATCACCATATCTATCCTTAATATCAGTGTGTTTAAGCCCATACTACCAAATTACTGTGAATGCAAGCAGATTTCCAAGGCCAAATAATAATAATGCGTTATTATATAGCACTTACGCTTAAGAGCTTTATATAGAACAAATATACATACAATATCACCCAACTTGTGTCGGTACTCATTTATCAACCTCAGAAGGATGAAAGGCTGAGCAGGCCGTGCCAGGGTTTAAAACTTCAACTTGCAGATCACACACACATCACAGCAGCGAGTGTTCAACCCACTGAACTATCTTACCGGCTATAGCTATCTTACCGGCTATAGTAAAATGAGCAATTACATGTCTGAATGTTCTCAAAGTCAGAAAGCAACTTACACTCTGTAGTGGATACCATTAAACGGGTAACTGATCTTTAGCCGCAGGCAGTTCATCTGCAGGTCTGGTGAAAAGTTGGCCACGTGTCAAACCTGCGTGGATCTACTTTTCAGTCTTCAGAAGTTGGCAAAATACATACCATTTGGAGGGTTCATAACTATGTATTAAATAATTTAGAGTAGTCAGGGAAAGCAGCGCACTCACCCAGCATCCCGTACTCTGGGCACTCGTTACCTCATACATGGAGACAAACATCCTGAACAGCATGGAGATAGGAAAGATAAGATAGACACATTACAACAAAGCATTAATTGTGGCAAACGGAAGTCTAGGGCCACTTTGTGTGCTATGGTCAAACAGCACACAAGCTTTTAGGCACAAGGATTTTGTCAAATGACCAAAGATACCGAGATGGGGTGTCTTGTGATAATCGTAACAGAGACAACGGCAGAAAAGCATAATACATAGTCCGAAATGGATGCTTATTCTACTCTAAATGCTTTTACGAAGTTTTTGTCTTCAAGAACAGACTAAATCAGTGACTCATCCCCTGAAGTGTGCCTGAAATAAACTTTTGAGTCTAGCAATTATTGTTTAGAATTCCAGAAAGACACATTATTTGTTATTCCTATTCTTTCTTATTTAGGGTAACTGCTCATAGTATTACACTTGTGGAACAACTTGTTTTTTAAGAGGCCTGAACAAGATAGCCAGCTACTGCAGAAACAAAGAGCAACATGGCACTGGCCACAGTCCAGGTGCTTCAAATTAGGGGTAGCAAGGGAGACCACAGGGGTAGCAAGGGATAACTCAGGGGTTTCATTTGACCCCCAAATGATGTCATTGTTTGCACTGCTGCTCCCTAAGATGTGCTGGCTCTGAGTTTGTGTCAATTTGCTATCACAGCTGCTGTTTCAGCGAAGCTCACACTTCTACTGTAGTCCTATGCGTTGCCTCTTACCGAATAAATGGGCTGGCCTTTCGTTTAAATAACAACCAGCGTGAGTTGGTAAGATAAATAAATACTGATCAATTAAATAAACGATTTCAGATACCACATATTTAATGAGCAACTGTTTGGGCAATTTCACTCATCTAAGAGGGTTTGTGTGCATTACACTAACCATGATTTCATCAAGATTTCAGAAAACAACTGGGGAACGGAAGTTACAAAACTGGCCACAAACATAACTAGCCCACCTCCCCATTCTGTGGCTTTGGTTCTGAAGAGGATTTTGTCACTCAGCTATATTGCTGTCTAATTGGGCTTGGCCCTTTATTGTTATTGCGCCTAAAAAGCCATGAAATGTATTTAGTCTGGGGACAGATTTGGACCAATTGATGCATTGGTAGTAGCGGCAGATTGCCAGACTGTGATTGCTCTGTAAACCAATTGGGTGTCTCTCTACCTCCACCACCAAACCCACCCTCACTCTCTCTACCCCACCCAACCAACACAACTATTTACCTACACAACTTCACTCTCTCTACCCCACCCACCAGTACTAGCCCCATTCTCTCTAAAGCCAACCCACCGTAGCCCAACTCTCTCTACCCCACCCTCTAAACCCCCAGTCTCTTGACACCCACCCACCCTACCACCACTCTCTACCAACCCTACCCACACCAACCCTACCCCACTCTCTCAACCCCCACCCTACCCCCACTTTCTATGAAAACCCACCCACCCTACCACCACTCTCCCGACCCCCACCAGCCTACCGCCACTCACTCTCTCTCCCACCACCCACCCTACTCCCACCATATCTACCACCACCACCCAACCCTCACTCTCTTTACCCCCACCCACCCTACCCCAACTCTCTATACCCCCACACACCCTACCCCCACTCTTGCCCTGTACCCACCCACCGTACCACCACTGCCTCTGCCCCCACCCACCCTACACCCACTCAAGCCCCTCTCATCCAACCTACCCCCACCAACCAAAGCTACCCCCACTCACCCACCCAAGCATACCTGCCTCACTCATGCCCGCACCCAACATACCCCCACTCTCTGTACCTGTACACTCTACAACCACCCTACACCACACTGCTCTAACCCCACTCTCTCTACTCACACCAACCCCCCACTCTCTTTGCTTCCAGCCACCCCCACTCTCTTTGTATACCCACTCTCTTGGTGTACCCCACTCTCTCTACCCCCACCCTCCCTACCACCACTCTCTCTACTCCCCCCACTCTACTCCACTCGCTCTCTACCCACCCACCCTACTCCCACTATCTTGAAAGAACACTTGTGTATAGGTGCGTTATAAATGCCATAACATATCATATCATATCTCACTACCCACCCACACTGACCCCAATCTCTCTACCCTTGTATGCGCTGAGGCCCATGGGCGTGAAGCGCATTGAAAAAATGTAAATGAAAATAAATAAATTCCCACCCACCCCCACTCTACTCCCACTCTCTCTAACCCCACTCTCTCTAGACACCCACCCTCCCTACTCTCACTCTCTCTATACTCCCACTCTCTCTACCCACCCATCCACCCTACTCCCACTCTCTCTACCCACCCACCCAACTCCCACTCTCTCTACCCAATACTCCCATTCTCTCTACCCACCATACTGCCACTCTCTCTACCCTCACTATCCCTTCCCCCAGCCACCTTACCCCCACTCTTTCTACCCCCACTGGCCCTACCCCGCTCTCTCTACACACCAAGCCTACCCCCACTCTCACTACCCCAACCAACCCTATCCCCCTCTCTTCCGCCACCCACCCTATCACAACTCTCTCTACCCCCACCTACCCTACCCCCACTCTCCTGCCCTACCCCCACTCTCTCTACCCCCATCAGCCTACCCCCACGCTCTCTCCCGTCACCCACCCTACTCCCACTCTATCTACCACCACCACCCAACCCTCACTCCCTTTACGCCCACCCACCGTACCCCCAATCTTCTCTACACCACTCCCTCTACCCCAGCTCCCTCTATCCCTACCCTCACTCCCTCTACCCCAAGCCTTCCCTCACTCCCTCTACCCCCACCCACCCTAGTCCTCACTCCCTCTACCCCCTCTGTATCCCAGCTCCCTCTACCCCACCCACCCTATCCCACTCTATCCCTCTATCACTCTGCATTTGAATAGCGCAAACAAAATGATCAAGTGCACTCTCTCTACCCCAGAAACCAACCCACCATACCCCCACTCTCTCTACACCCACCCAACCACTCACCCTATCCCCACTCTCTCTATCCCCACCCACTATAGCCCCACTCTCTCTTCCCCCACAAACACTCTGTTAGGCAGAATCATATGCGGTACCCTTTGGGAACACCACACACAATTAAGACTACGAGTGCAAATACAAATTCATCTTTGGTACAAGCATCACACGCTTAATACACTACACCACACCCAAACAATTCTTGACAAGTTAAGCTCAAAATGAAGTGTGAGCAAAATGGCACCCCAGCTATTTAAAAAGGGAGGGAAAGACAAGGTGATTCAAAATCAAGCAGCACCAACAGATAATAGGCAGGGCAATCTAGAAAAGGCTTACTACAACTAGGATTCAAATCAATAGACCTGGGCCAATGTTAATGGTTCAGTGTCTTTACAGAGGATCACATAGTTCAGAGTAGTTTGCGGTTAAGTCTTTGCTAAGAGTTTGAAACGAAGTTGGTCGGAAGAAAATATATTTAAAAGAGTAGAGAAGGACAAGGCCTCGGATTAGCGAAAGATTTAAAACACTTTCACCGTGGTCGGACCGAATGAACTACCGGATTTGAACAGTACCTTAGTGGAAGAAGAATGCTGTAGCTGAGGCAGAAGTTCCTAGCAGGTTCTGCAGGCTCACAGTTCCTGAAGCGACTGCCGGACTGACAAGAAGGAGGAAGACTGGAGGGTCCTGCACTGCCCAGGGAAGAAACCAACAGCAGAGCAAAGCGACAAATAAAATGTGCACGCCTTAAAACCCGAACAGGGTCCGGTCCTCCTGGCTATCTGGTTCACTGCAGTGATGCACAGCAAATTCGACCAGTAGACGGAGGCCTTGCACGGTGTTTGGTGAAATGGTTGGTCCCACCAGCTCAAGGGGAGAATATTCCTTGAAGATCTTCCCTGTCCTCAAAGTTTCAGGCGATTCGGACCCACAGCAGGGCTTCAGCGGGAGGTTCAGTAGTTGCAGTAGTCCTCTTCATTCAGCTTCTCTTCGGTTCTCTCGATCCAGTGGCGACTATGCCTTCCAAGTCCCAGAGACCTGCTTTTAAGCAGTTTTCCGCCATTCACACAGCCTGGCTGTCAATCACACAGCAGGGTGGCTGTCCTGGCAGGACAGTGACCTAGCCAATCAAACTGCAGTGTAACTTGGGTCTACAAGGAGACCTTGTGCAGGGGGCTTAAAACCCCTCCCTTACATCCTTTCCACGCAGACACTCAGGTGCCTAAGGGGGGCGTCTGTGCAGATGCCCGCCAAAGGACAGCAAACAAAGGAACCAAACCTGGTTTGGTGCGCAGAGCGAAACACGAGAAAGACCTTTACAAAAGGAAATGGCGAATAAACCCAAACAGAACCAAATAAAATTAAAAGGGGTCCATCGGATTAAATTTTGAGGCTACCACCATAGCCTCTTAACAGTTGTAAGGGATTTCAGTCCGGCACACACCCAAGTCTACGCCTAGCATGTAGTGCACAACTGAAATCCTTATTTATTTTTGTCTAAAAGTTCTTTATTCTGAACGATATACCACTCATATCACTCCCTTCTCCTGGAACCCCCCCGGTCTCACTGAACCAGGAATCAGGCTGGTTTTCTAAGGTAAATATTTATTTCTGTATTTCAAATCTAATCACAATAGGTTTTAATAGGTACACAACAATCATCAATGGGGTGAGGTAACACTGAATAATCTCTTTAATACACGAGGAGTAGGTAGTGAGCAAAACAATTCAGCACAGAAAATAATACTTTTGTGTGGGTTCAGATCTGATAGCACTGTGGTTAGATGTTCCCCCTGCACACCCCTCAAACCCCAATAGGTAATGTAAAGAGATAAGAGGAGAGAACATGTTTAAGAAATGGCAGAATTCAAACAGAATATCAATTCCACTTTCCCCCTTTCCAACACAAGAGAAAACGGAATTGACTGTCAAGCTGTCAGAATGGCGTTTAAAGTTAGCTTTAGGATGGGCTGGGCAAAAACACCCAATATGGTCAAAATTGCTGAAATTGTTATAAATTCTTATGGGAGCCGCTTTGGATAGTTGCACACAAACTCAAGCAATGATTTAATGCTAAGAAAACATTTGAAATCTTAAAATTCAAGTTGGACGCAATTAAAAGCTGTTTTACATGTGTAGACATTTCCCAAAACAAAAATTCATGGCAAACTTTTCACTGCACGATATTCGCGATAACGGGAGAATCGCATTGATTTGGAAGTTGAAATTTTGTTTCTATAACAAAAACTCAGGAAGTTACAGACGTTTTAGTGGAGGTCGTTTTTTCGAGAAAGGCACGAGAAGGGAAAACGGGAATGCACTTTTAAAATGACAAATGGGTTTTCTTAAGTTACAGGATGACTATGAACAAAATGAATACTACACAAGAACACAGTCACTTGATCAGGGTGACTGCCTGCTAAGGAAACTCGCCTTCTTCAGATGAGAAAAGATCAGCACAGAGATAATTTTAACAATGCTGGTTATGGAAGAAAGATAGGATGGTTTGGAAAAGAAGGTTCAGACAATGCCAAGATAATCCTAACAATATAGGTTCTGAAAATACAATAAGATTGGTCTGTGATAGGGTTAGGACTACGCAAAGTACATATGCTAGTGACACGGTTCTTCCTATTTATACTCACTGGATACATTTTTAAATGGGACTGTCAATTCTGGTCAGGGAATTGGATCTGGTTTAGGACAGATGGCTGGGAACATCGGACTGGGCAGCGTCAGCAAGGCGCTCTGGTCACGGCACAGGACTAGACTGGATCTGCAATGCACTCTGGTCACAGCACGGCAAAGGACTGGACTGGATCTGCCCTTCTTAGTTCTGAGGATATTTATTTTCAGCAGGCAAGTAATTTGAAGCCTAGCTGAGAATGGTTCAGCTATGCAATAGGCCTTTTGCTTTTTGCCACGTTTCTGGAGTCTGGAGCAAGGAAGATGTAGAGTTCAGCAGCAGGGTGCTCTGCCAACATCAGGATAGTGATTGAAACTGTCTGTCCTAATGAGTGGTGTGCTATCTCTATTTATGCTATGAAATGCCATCATAAAGTGGGAGTGTGGGCCGGTTTAGCCTAAGCTTCCCCTTTGAAAGGTGATTGGGTCAGAGTCTCCTCTCTGCCTTGATAGGAGGAGAGAAACAGAGAGTCATCTTTGTGGTGTGATTTCATGAGGCTGAGAATCCACCCCTAGCCCCTGGAACACAAAATCTACTTTTGGAAAAATACATATTTCCACATGTGCAACCTCTATAAAAATCACATATAGAGATTACATATTTTTCATAGCAGCTATTCCACAAAACCCTGTAGCTGTGGGATCTTGTCTCCGCTTTTCACAGAATTTTGCCCTTTCCACTAGGAACACAATGTCCCATTTTAAGCAATTTTATGCAAGTGTGTGTGTTTAACATGGGAATAAGTGTATAAAGTTTCACACTTCTAGCAGAAATACATTTTGCGTAAAATCACATTTCTTGCCATTTCTGTCCAGAACATGTCACACAGTTCTGGCGCCTCTTCACCCGTGCTGCCAGAAATTACATTAACGATTCTGTTGTTTTTCTATTTTTCACAGTTTTAAATAGTAAGTTATCAGTCTTTTTAAAATGTGTTCTTTGTCCTTCTTAAGCAACAAATGTTTCTTTGGCTCCATCCCCTGGTCTCTCCCTGGAAGCCCAGGAGCCATCCCCCATGTTTGTTCCTTGCAGAGGCCATTTACAACCGTCTTCGCACTTCAAATTTCCTGAGTTGCAGCTGGTCATTGTTCCTTTTGCCTCTGTAGACCAGGTTCTTTTCTACCCTGTAATTAACACCTCCGCGTGATTTCCTGCTGGGGGGAAAGACGTTCCTTCTGTGGGAAACCTGCTATTCCAGCTTGGCAGCTTCAGTCAGGTTTAATTTAATTGTTAACTCTGTTGACTTTTCCTTAGCACAAAACAAACTTGTATTGAATCACAGCTAGAATTCTCATTCAAGATTTTAATCCATGGGATCAAAACAATTATAATATGGGTTACTATCAGTAGCAGGCCTCTTAGATTGCAAACATTTGATTTTCAGTTTATACATGTTAAAGTTTAATCAGGCAGGCCACTGACAGCTGTCATCACAGCAGCCCTCTGCTGCACAGAGATTTTTGACAGATCCACAGACAGGCCGCTTTTTGCTGTGGAAATCTCTTTATGCTCTCAGCTTTTCAGGACCTTGTAAGTTCACCATGATTTCTAAAACTAAATGAATTGTAGCACCCCGCAAGAATGTTGAGTATTTGAAAGGTTTTCTGTACTGGCATTCTGAAGTTTCAGCAGCCCAGACAAGGTGATTTAAAGCACGATTTGGGGTTTCATTTAGCAAAGCACTGCTTTTTCCCTCTGCACTCCAATTTCAATTGTTGTAGGGCCCAGTGACACATTTCAGGAGTGAGAGCTCTGTACCACCACTGAAAACATGTGTGGCAGATTGGGCAGCCATCTTTTTGTGCGTTTGCAAAGTGTGATTTTCGGGGGTTTTGGCACACACAAGGGTTTTGTGGCCATTTTGCTATTTCTGATCCCATAATAACAAAGTGATGCAGCATAGCAGAGGAAAAGTGGGTCAATACATCCCACAGAGTACCAAGGCTATTTTCATAGTTTGCGGTAGGAAATAAATGGTAGATACCACTGCCACCAGCCAAATCTTAGAGAAAGGGGAATGAAACAATGTTCCATGAGAAACAGACAAAAAGGGATAATTATTAACCCTTCCAGTACTATGGAAGATAGTTTGTACTGGGTGTGTAAATTTAAAAAGACTAATAAAGTCAATGGCAACTTTACATGTTCTGGGAGACAGTAGTCAGTCCCAGAAAATGGAGTTTAAAGTGGGAAGTCTCAAAGACAACCCTGTGTCACTGCACTAAAGGTGCTGTGTGACACACAGTAAAAAGATGATTCCTATTGAGTAGGTGAGACTCCACAGCCTATGAACACAAAAGTGTACAACACATAGCCAAAAAGACATGTAAGAGTGGGAAAAAAGGCTTACACTCTTACCAGGTGATAAATATAAATCCTAGAAATCCAGCAAAGCTGCTGAGGGACTCAAAAGGTAAGGGAAATTACCCATTCTGGAGAATTCTCCCTAACACACTCCCCCCATCATCTCTACCCCACCCTACCCTCATTCTGTCTTTCCCCACCCACCCTATTCCCACTTCTCTACCCCCACTTCTCTACCCCACCCACCTTACCTTCACTCGTATCAGCCTCCACCCTACCCCCACCCACATTACCTCACTCTCTCTAACCCCACCCACCCTCACTCCGTCTACCCCTACCCTCACTGCCTCTACCCTCACTCACTCTACCTCTAACCACCCTACCTTCACCCCCTCTACCCCCACCCTTCCCTCACTCCCTCTCCCCAACCTAACGCTCACGTCCTATACCGCCACCCACCCTATCCCCACTCCCTCTGCCCGCACCCCCGACTCTCTTTACCCCCACCCACCCAACCTATTAACTATCTCTACTCCCACCAACCATCCTTCCAACTCTCTCTGCCCCAACCCACCCTACAAACTCTCTCTACCCCAGATCCTCTCCTCCCCCTACTAACTCACCTTAACCCCTCTTACTACCCCTACCGACCCCACCCTGCCCTTCTACCCCATCCACCCATCCTACCCATCGCTATCCCCAGCCATCCCTTGAACTCTACCACCACCGAGCCTACCCACTCTTTCTTTACTCAACCCTACCCCATCTCTTTACTCCCACCATGCACCCTTCCCCTTCACTAACCCACCCTACCTTTACCCTCTCTACACCCACCTACTCACCCGATCCCCTTTCTCTACTCAACCCTACCCCTATCTCATTAACCCACCATGCACCCTATCATCTCTCTCTAGCCCCACCCAACACACACCCTGTATTCCCCCACCCAACCTTCACTCAACCTCTCTACCCCCACTTAATCACCATATCCTCTATCTACTCAACCCTACTGCCTATCTCGTTAATCCACCATGCACCCTACACCCTTTTTTACCTACCCACCCAACCCTACCCCACCCTCGTTATTTCCCACCCACCATACCCCCTCTCAGTATCCACTCTCATCCTTTCTCTCACACTCACATTATTTCTTACCCTCTCACTCTCCCCCCTTTCTCGCTCATATATCCCATTTCTCATCATCAATGGGACCCTCTACCAATGGCTTCCTCCCTTGCTCTATTCCCTGTCTCATTGTGTTGCACACCTGCACCACTTACACTGCCTCCTTTGAAACTTTGCACTCTCCTCCTTGTACCCTGGTACCTAGAAATGCAAAATGCAAAGAACAACAGTAAACGCCAAAATGACATTGCCAATGCGTGTTACACATGATTTAGGTACCTCACTAACTCGAACGCAAATATTTACGTTTCTTACAAAAGGCTGAAAACTGCTGGTTTTCTAGAAAATCGCATTTACGTTGCACGGTGAATATCCCCTTTCTACAATGATCATCAGTTTTGTTTTATTAAAGTCAATATGATAACAAAACAGTGAATATAGGAATCAGTACACTAGAACATTAAAATGTCCTCTTGTGAAATGATAGTAAGAATGTGCGGTACTATGGTTAATATAGCAACCAGATCTACGTAGCTGGCAGTTGTCGGTAATATCGTGGTGAGTGGAAGGCGTGCTCTTTGCTCGCATTGAGCCATTGTGCTGGGAGGTGGGGGGGCAGAGCGCATAAAAGGACCGCCTGCCGAAGCATCAAGCGTAGCTGACGGTTGTCGGCAGTTTGCGGGAGAGAGCGAAGTGCTCCTGGCGGGGCCCTAGCATCACACATGCAAGCGGCTGCTGCAGTGGCAGAGGAGCTCCCGAGACTTGAGATCCGCGCGTGCTGAGCTCTCATGCGGCTCTCCTTCAGAACCAACGGATTGTGATGGCTGTACTTTTTTCTTTACCTGCAAAACGGCTCTTTCCTCCTTCCACCTGCACACAGAGGGTGCCCTTCTCGTAATTCGCCCACTCACCCACTCACCCGCCGGCACCTGTAAACGCTTGTAAGCACAAGTTGAAGGCGAATTCCAGTGAAACGCGTGACTCTCCGAGAGAGGCAGAGCAAAGCCGAGTAAAGCGATGCGAAAGTGAACGCGGACTGCGAACTGTGAAGTGACAGGCGGCAGTGGCAGGCGGCCGGCGATTTGGACATGGTCAAGGCGATTCTTCCGAGAGGGTGAGCACAATAACATATATTTCTCGTTTAACCTGTTTAGTAGCTCCCTCTCTTGAGATTCTAATTAGATGTTCACGGAGTATCTTGCAGCTTTAGCGGGTTACCGGTGTATTGGACATATTCATCATTGACATTAGCCAGGCTGCATATACAGAAAGAAATCAGCTTGTGTCCGGGGCAGACGATGCAAAGTAAGGATTGAAGTTAAAGGGAACTAACGCCTAGGTAAGAAACAGTGCTGGGGAATATCCTGGATGTCCATGAAACCCGCACCAGCCTGTTCATAAACTGCCATGCTGGCTGATGCCAGGATGAATTGGCAGGAAGGCGTGGTGCTGAAGTAGGATAAGTGGGTCATATGGACAACGAAACACAATAGGGTGGGCAAGGGGCCCATAACCCAGGCTGGACTGGTTAACTGTGCCAATAGCCAGTAACCATTGTATAAATATTAAGCTAGATCAATGTTTGTGCAGCTAGGGCTCCAGATCAAAAAGAGCAGAGGGCATTGTTGGCAGTGAAGGGACAGCCAACCCACACTTAGCTGCCAAGTGTGCATTTTAGTGACTGTCATGCTGCAGGCGGATGCATTCTTTACTCGGCCAAATGCAGCATTGTCAGGGCATTTCGGGGCGATGCTTAGAGTGAAATTGATCGGCAGACACACGTTCGGGGGCGCGGGGTGGGGGGACTGGGTGTAGTTACCGTGAGCTCCGACCCATGCATCGTGCAGGTGGCACAGCTGGACACCTTCTGTATAGAGTCAAGGGCATTCTTCACCGCACAGACAGACACATCCTGTGTACAGTTAGAAACATGGTTACATAGCAAGGCGTGCATGCAAGCCATGGGTTCTTGCATGCGGGTGTATGTCAGCGTTGTCCTGCAGGTGGTAGAAGTGGCAACCTTCAAGTGACGCTGCTACACCCTTCTACACAGACCAGATGCACTCTCCATAGACTCGGGAGTCCAGGAGGACGGTGGCCTGCCACGTGCTGGACGCGACCACCCCTGTACAATAAGTGGTACAAGCGGTGCTGACAAACATGGCTTGTGGGGCACTTCTCAGTCCAGGCACGCCGGCAGACATAGAAGCAGTAAGGGAATCGCCCTTCAGACTCGCACACGTCTTCCTATGACATCAGTGCAGCGTAGTTTATGAATGGTCATGCATACCGTGAATACAAGTTGAGTGTGGAGAAGGGAGAACGGGTTCTCGGCATCCGTGGGCAGGCCTTTGTAAGTCTTTTCTGCAGGTGACAGGGTCCGAGGGATTATTCTCCTCCCCAGTGATTTAAGACCAACTTTGAACAACAAGAACATTGCTGTTTTTCTTTCACTTTTAATCCCTGCAAGTGCCCCTTGACTGAAATGCAGGAAAAATGGATGACCTGTAAACAAGCTAATGTGATGTTATCACTACATCTGCTGCACACTAAAAGGAAACACATATGATTTCCAGTCAGAAAGTATGATTTCCAGTCAGAAAAAAGACATTGCTGTCATTGGGCGGCCAAGCAGTCTATGCTGCTGCTTTTCATAATGAAAGTGCAGCAACAGCAAATATTCATTGATTTCCATTTGCGAATAAGAGCAAAAACCCCCTCGTGACTTATGATTAAAATAGAATTGTAATGGGAATTATGCCCCCAAAAGACACATGGGTGTTGCGGGTAATGGTAAAAGAGGTCTTAGTGGTAGGGAGCACCCTTACAGGGAAAGGATGGTTAAAAAAGAACAAAAACAACACCAAAATAAGAGAAGCTTGTAAATTCTTTATAGAAACCTGAAAATAGCCTGCTTCTTTGATATCGTGAAGCGTTGTGAAGGAAGGGATCTCCGCAGTTTGGCAAAAGTCTGAAACATGAAGAAACAAACAAACAAAAACTCACCTTAACCCCTCTTACTACCCCTACCGACCCCACCCTGCCCCTCTACCCCATCCACCCACCCTACCCATCGCTATCCCCAGCCATCCCTTGAACTCTACCACCACCCAGCCTACCCACTCTTTCTTTACTCAACCCTACCCCATCTCTTTATTCCCACCATGCACCCTTCCCCTTCACTAACCCACCCTACCTTTACCCTCTCTACACCCACCTACTCACCCAACCCCTTTCTCTACTCAACCCTACCCCTATCTCTTTACCCCACCATGCACCCTATCACCTCTCTCTAGTTTAAACTCTTTGTCACCTGTTCCATATAATAATTGTTTGTGGTCTGCATACAGATGCTTCATTTTGAGGGGGCAGCTGCCATTCTGCGGGTGCAACTCTTTTAACTGGCATCCTCGAATCGCTGGGGCAATGGACGCACGCCAATCAGACACTGTGTCGCCTCCGGGAGCATCCCGAAGCTAGATCAATGTATCAGTGAATTGAGCTAGACATTAACTATGAAAACAGCACGTGGGGTCTGCATGCCCACCTGAGGGTGTGGCTCAATCAGGGCTTGAGCAATTGTAAAGGAGTAATTAAGAGGTACGCTACATAAATTATGCAACAGGTTAGTCACAATATCATTTTGAAATGTGGATACTAAGACCAATTTCCATAAGGATCTCCCATGATTAATACACAAAACCCACATCTCCCAATAGTTAATCAAGATCTCAAGTACCATATGTTCCAGTTATAAGCTCTAAAACAGGGTTGTCCAACTCCAGGTCTCGAGGGCCAGAGTCCAGATGGATTTTCAGGATGCCCCTCATAAATATTCATAAGGAAAATAAATTGCATACCTTTAAAATCATTGTATGTACATTTTTATTTTTTTTACATTTTTTAATTGGCATCATATGGTATTACAATTGAAAACCTTAAGCCATTACAAAATAACGTTCATATAGTTAAAATTCAAAATCTAAAGAGAGAAATACAGTTCACTGTTTTCCTTATATGTTTCTAAAACAGTTTTTTTCCGCCCCTTCTGAAGATTTGGTTCCATATGTACTCGTTTCCTTTCTCTTCTGGGCTCGTCTCGTCTGACAGTTCTTTGATTTTCTTAAAGATCATTATTAACAGTCTGACCAGGGCCAAGTTGATGGATATTTTTTGTCCCTCTGTGAAAACATGCCAGCATACTGCAATTTCTCGGTTAACAGTACTTTATCGCGATCTCACCCAAACAAGACTTTCACTCATCAGTTAAACCCCTACATTCCAGTGTCAGATGTATCAAGGTTTCTACCGAATTTAGGGCTAAACATACTCTACATCTGTTAGTACCACCTGTCTTCAGTCTTCTATGGCAAACTTCTCTTGAAGGCAGTATGTTCAAACAAAACTGCATCAGTTGCGATCTCCAGTACCAGATTGGAAATAGTTTTAAATAACCTGGTATCTTGTTTAGTTTTCTTGGTACCACCCAAAATGAATCGTAACTTTTGTATTTCCACATTTCTTCTTGAGTCTGGGTCCAATCTTTTTCGTACAGTTTTTGATTTTGTTTGGATGGATTAGTTAAAAGATCAACTTTTGTCTCGTTTAGATAATCCAAGATTGCTTCACACTTATTTCGGCATTTTTGGAGTGGATAATCTCGGATGTCACTCATGGCCTTGTTGATGACCTTAAAACCACCGGACAGTGGTTGTTTATGGCATTTCCGGTAGAATGAGATGATCTTCCAGTCCACTACCACTTTTAGTGACGTCAGAGTAAGCTCTCTTCTTATCGCTTGAATTGGTAGTGATGTTGGCAGTTGTAAAACTGTCCGCCAGAATATTCCCTCTAGAATGGGCCAGTTTTGATATGACAAACTAAAATATGTTTCTACTCCATAAACTAGTATTGGGATTACTTTCATTCGAAAGAACTCTATCAGTGGAATTAGGGTAAATGGAACCATCATTCTGGACCTTCAAAGCTAAAACAAAGGCCTGGCTTGCCAGCAAGAAATGCGCACATGTCTGATCATCTTTGCCGGACTTGTTCTGGATCTCACCTGCATGTCCCTGTACCAATTCTATGACCACCTTTGTAACCCGGTCAACTGCACTTATCAATGTAGGTTTTCCTTTGCCTGTATAATATGTAACTACTTGTAACCTGCTGTTCTTGTCTAAAGTCTCTGGTGCCCAGTTACCTCAGGGTTCGGCGCAGGGTATAAACTAAACTAAATGTACAATATCTCTGTAGCAGTATCTTCCCTTGGGCGGCCAGGTTTTTTGCTTTCTTTTTCAGTAAGGTGCCTCTTGGTGCCTCACATTTACTGTTGGTAACACATACTCTTAAATACATGATAGAGTTTACCTCCAGAATTTTCCTTCCTTTTAAAACCCAGTCAAAATTTTTCTTCTTGTTACTAGATGCTGACAGGCTGAGTATGCGTGATTTGTCCATAAATCGTTTGCATCGATGTACACCTGTAATGCTTCTAACTGACACTGCAGTCCTATTGGCGTCTGGTCCATTAGGACTATATCGTCTGCGTACAGGAGCGTCCCGATTGGTATTCCGGCCAGTTTCGGGGGGGAATGCTTGTTTTTGTTCAAATGCTTCGTCGATGTCCGATACGTAAAGGTTGTACAATTCTGGCACTAGGGGGCATCCTTGTTTCAGCCGCATGCTAGTTCGTATCTGGTTAGATGTTAAACCTGTTTTGTCCAGTCTTACTCGAAGGGTTGTGTTGGTGTACACATCTTTGATGTTTTCCAGGACTGTCCATGGGCAGCGGCATTTTGATAACTTGCCCCATAGCTTTTCTCAGCTAACTGTCGCATGCCTTTGATAGGTCGACAAATGCGACAAATAGTTTCTTGTCTTTGGTTCTCCCAATTCTTGCCTTAATTAAGTTAATCTAGAAGATGTTAAACGAAGTCCCTCTCCTCCTCACAAAACCCGACTGCCAAGGGTCTCTTCTCCCTGCCGAAATGCTCCATGTAGTCAAGGCTTTCAGTAGTATTACCGCGTATATCTTACCCAACGTTTCAAGAAGGGCTATAGGACGGTAGTTGTTAGGATCCGTCCTAAACCCTTTCTTGAAAATTGGGACAATAATCATGTCTCTCCAAGAAGTTGGCACTTTAGCTATAGCTGTTATATATTTAATCAGATGATATAAAAATGTTGCCCAGGCCAGTGGGTTCTCCTTCAGTCTGGTATTTGTCAAACCATCAGGTCCTGGCGCTCGAGAGTTTTTAAGTTTCTTAATTAGCTCTTCGATAGTGGAGATGTCTATATGTAGTTCTACATCAGCGATGGTGTGTACCATTACTGCTTTTCTTGGTCGAATTTTTCATTGTAGTTGTGTGTAAAATTTGCACCACGTGTTTGCTTTCATCAGCGGCTAACCAAATTCCTGATGTTTTCCTATTTTTGATCTTTTCCAATATATGCCTTGAATCTTTATTTAACATTGTTTTTTATGACACTGAAGCCAGTTATGATATTTTAGTTTCTGTTTGTGGATTTCAACCATCGTATCTGAGTTTGCGTTCTTACTTAACCTCTTGATACTTTTTTTGAGGATTTTTTTATTATCGTTTCATCATACTCGTGTCTCGAGGTTGTTGGTTTGTTGTCACCTTTATTTTAACAGTTTTAAACTCTTTCAATAGAGGGAGATAATTAATAGTGTTAGGTCCTCTTCCATATGCATCTGTGTAATCAAGTTTTTTAAATGTACATTCAACGCGGGAAGTCTCTCTAGTTTTATTCTTAGTTTAGTTCCACCCGAGTTAACTGATACTGCAAGCGAGTTCCAGTGAATGAATCGTTTGTTGTTTCTAATGCATTTGCATGTGATTTTCAAAATATTATGGTCACTAGATGTTGTGTCAATCACTTGTAAGGTTTTGATTATTTGTGACATGTTCCATGAAATGCATACATAATCCCAGATGTCTGTTGTGTATGGCCCTTTCCAGGTTGCTCTGGCGGGGGTATCCCCTTCTGTAATTCCATTTAGGATTACACAATATCTTGATTGGATTGCGTTCCTGTAATGAACACCCCATTTTAACTTGGTCGTTGTTTCCACCATGTCTTGTTCTACTTGCTGATTTATAGAGTTAAAACAGCAGCAGTTTAGGTCACCTACAATTATGAATAGTGGATCATGCCATTTTTCCCTCTGAGTGTCAATCAGAGTTACTAGGTCTTCTGGTATCGTGGCATTTAAAGATATTACTGGATTCCTGTAGACGTTCACTATTATCAATACTCATTGGCTATTGTCTGGTGTTTGATCCAGTTTTATTGTCAGCAACTGAATATATGGAGTTGGATTTTGAGTATGGACATGACCCATTTTAGATTGTTCTTGATCGCCACCAAAAGGCCTGATTTAGGTCTTCCCTTTAGGCCTTTTTTTTCTGGATTAAAAAAAAAAACATCGTATCCTTCCAGGATCGGGCCCTCTGAGAGCCATGTTACCTGCAGACACAGTATGTTTACCTTCATTTTTTCCAGGTCACTTTTTCTAAACAAATGACCAAACCCTCTTGTATTCCAACTAACTAGCGTCCATGATCGCCCTGCAGTGTCATTTAAACGTTATAGGTTTCGCGTTTTTTCTGCTACAAGGTTGTCTAGCCACTTCCATTTTTCCCCTCACCTTCGAGCTCTTTGTTTGTTTGTATTTCTGCTATTGCGTATGTGGACTGAAGTTCTCTGTTTTTTTTCTACCCATCTGTGAGTTGCTCTTATTGTTGGTTGTTTCCTTCCTATTACACTTCGATTTTTCGTTTCCACTCCATCTGTCTTGTTTTTTGGTGATCACTTGCTTGATCTCACATAGGTCAAAGCCCATCGGGCGTAGATGATAGGATTCGTCCAAGAGTAGCTGCTTTAGCAACCTTGAGGCTGTGTCATGACCTACAGAACGCGCCCCTTTTGGACTTCCTGGTCCTTGTCTCAATGGAGCTTGCACTCCCTGGTACTCCCAACATGGCCGTCCAGTGTGAAACACCTTCCTCGCTCTACACGTTGGACGTAGCGTGTTCTATTAATAGACCACGCCCCCCCGCGGCTCTGCACGTCTCAATGCTATTGCGAAGTAGCGACCAGACGTGTGCTCCGTAGCTCGCGGTATTGATTCCCTGATTCTGTCCCTACTAACTCCATTCCTAGTCCCTCTCCTTTCTTTCTTACTTCCTGGACTCGTGTGCTGAGTAGTGCACTTTCTTAATTTCCCAGATTCCTGGATCATTGCATTCTGGAACTTTGAACGCACGCTGGAGTCGGAAGAGACTCGTGCAGCCTTATTCAAGACCCGATCCATCCGCAAGAAGGCATTGACCAAGAAATCCAGCAAATATCGGACTCAGGTGAGAAGGGGGAAACTCCTTGACAGTTTGAGACGCCACCCAACCGAACTCGATATCGACGTGGAAGCGGCCGTTCAGGACCTGATGCATGGTATGCAAGAACTAACAACAGAGGTACAGAATCTAAAGATGGAAAACGCTGCTCTCAAACAATTAGTTCTATCCCGTGATTCTGCCACAAAAGAAAGTGTGTTGCTGGGTGGCATAGTTGACAAATACGATGGGTCGGCAAAAACCCTTAGTGGATTCCTGCATTCATGTTTGGTCCACTTTACTTTTAAGCCCTACTACTTTTCGACTCCCAGGGCTAAGATGGGTTTCATAATTTCTCACCTTTCAGGAAATGCCTTAACCTGGGCTACGCCCCTCGTTAATTCCAGCGATGCTCTCCTAGATGACTATGTTGGCTTCATACAGGCCCTTAAAACCATGTTTGACCGCCCAGAGCAGGTCTATAGTGCCCAGGAACGCCTGTTAGACTTTCAGCAGGGATCCCAGGATATGCTCACCTTTTTAACCCGATTCAAGCAATTAGCCAAGGAAGCTGATTGGTCTCCTGAAGCGAGTTTTACCCTTTTCAGGATAGGACTGAATGAGGAGATTAAGGATGAGTTGGCCAGAGTGGCTCGGCCAAACTCATTCCAGGCACTAATGGAACTTGCCATGCAAATAGACTTTCGTATCCAGGAAAGGAAGGCAGAGGAGAAGAAATCCAGAGGAAATCCTCCGAAAGTGTCCTTTGAGAGCACCACCAAGACGGACACAAACCCAGGCTCAGTCACTGAACCAGAACCCATGCAGATAGGAGCCTTCTGTGGACCTATATCCCCTCAAGAAAGGACGAGAAGGATTCATACGGGGTTATGCATGTACTGTGCCTCAGATAAACACTTGGTTAGGGAATGTCCTCTAGCCCCTGCTCGGCGTTCGGGAAACGCCAGCTCCCAATCCTAGATGGAGCAGAGCTTCGGGAGAGAGATGTTTGCTCCACATCAATTCCATCCTTGAACTCTCCTGGACAAAACGATTTGGTGATACTGCACGCCTTCCTATCGCCCTCCAAGAATAAGACCTATTCCATTTTGGCCTTGCTAGACTGCGGAGCTATGGAAATATTCATTGATCAAGACTGGGTTGTTAGTCATCACATTCCATACGAGACACGAAGCACTATGCAGCCGGTGGAAGCAATCGACGGAAGACCCCTCACTTCAGGGCCCATAAGCCTGCAGAGTAAAGAGATCCAGCTTTCTATAAACCATCACCAAGAGCGGATTAGATTCAACATCATTAAGTCCGCTCATTACCCCATGGTATTGGGTATGCCCTGGTTACAGAAGCACAATCTGTATATCAATTGGACAGCAGGATCACTATACCTAGGCTCAGAATTTTGTATGTCTCACTGTCTATTTCTGGATCCCTCCTTGACACCCCCTAAAGAACCACCAAGAGACCAGCAAACACCATTCATGGTTTCCAATATCATACAAGTCCCTGAGGCCTATCAGGGATATGCTGATGTATTTTCAACTGCCATAGTCCAGGCCTTACCCCCTCACAGACTTGAAGACTGCGCCATAGATACAGATCCCTCAGCAGTGATTCCCTTCGGCAGAATGTCCATCCTTTCCGAACCTGAGAACAAGGCCATCCGAGAATACCTGGATACCAACCTTGAAAATGGCACCATAAGAACTTCAAAATCTCCAGCAGGTGCTTCTTTGTTCTTTGTTCCAAGAAGGACACCAAGGAACTCAGACCTTGCCTCGACTATCGTGGCTTAAATCAATGCACCCTCAAAGACCGGTACCCATTGCCCTTGATCTCGGATATCCTGGAAGCTGTGAGAGGCACCGTAATATTCACGAAGTTGGATCCCCGGGGTGCCTACCATTTGATCCGTGTCCGGGAAGGAGACGAATGGAAAACAGCCTTTAGAACACCCTTTGGTCACTATGAATATCTAGTCATGCCCTTTGGACTAACTAATGCCCCTGCAGTTTTTCAACATTTCATGGATAGGGTGTTCTCCGACATGTTATTCCTCTTCGTCATTGTCTATCTGGACAACATATTGATCTTTTCCAAGGACCTTCTAAAGGATGAAGAACATGTAAAGGCAGTATTACAACGACTCCGTGAACCCGGAAAATGCTTGTTTCACGTTACTTCTGTTCACTACCTAGGATTCATCCTTAGCCCAGAAGGAATTGGTATGGACCCTTCAAAGGTAAAGGCCATACTGGCATGGCCCGCTCCCACGTCCGTGAAACAAGTTCAATCCTTCCTGGGGCTTGCCAACTTCTACCGGAAGTTCATATCCACCTTTTCCGAGATCGTTCAGCCGATCGTTGCTCTGCTCTCTTGAAGAAAGACACCCCCTTTATCTGGTCTATACCGCAAGATAAGGCATTCCAACGTTTAAAGGCAGAGTTCACTCAAGCCCCTATGTTAGCCCAACCTGACATAAATCAACCATTCCTAGTGGAAACGGATGCCTCTAACTACGCCATAGGAGCATTGTTGAAGCAGGAATTTGAGGATAAACTGGAACACCCCATTGCTTACCTTTCACGAACCCTGACTCCCAGTGAGACACACTACTCTGTCCTGGAAAAGGAACTGGTAGCCATCCGCCAAGCCTTCACTGTATGGCGACATCTACTTCTGGGTGCTAGACATCCAGTTCATGTCCGCACGGACCATCAGAATCTTCAAATTCTACAGTCATTGTAGTGTAGGAACAGTCGTCAGGCGCATTGGGCCTACTTCTTTGCCCAGTACCAGTTCCACATCACTCATGTTCCCGGATCACAAAACCTGATTGCTGACGCCTTATCTCGACATCCTGACTATGTAACTACTGAAGATAGGGCCTATCCTAAGATGTTTCCCCACACGATTTTTGTAGCTCCTCAAGCAGTCAATCTCCTGGAAGAAATTTGAGTGCAAACCCAATCCTCTGATCTGTGGAAAGATATTTCAAGGAAGAATCAATGGAATCTAAGAGTCAAGGAAGGATATTTATTCAAGGACAATGCACTGGTCATTCCCACACAGAAACTACAACAAAGAATAATAAACCTCTGTCATGATACCTTTCACTCCGGACATCGTGGCATAACCAAAACCCTCTGCCTCATACAAAGACAGTTTTAGTGGCCTGGAATGAAGACCGATGTACAGCAGTACATCCAAGCTTGTGCTATCTGTAGTCAAAATAAACATAATAACAAGAGACCGGCGGGTCTTCTACTGCAACCTACACTGCCAACAAGGCCATGGGAATTCATTGCTACAGACTTCATCGTGGAATTGCCACCTTCCAGAGGATACACAACCATCATGGTTACCATTGACTTTTCACTCATATGGCTCATTTTACACTACTGTGTAAGCTACCATCCTCATCCGAACTTGCTGGAATATTTCTGGAACACATATTCCGTCTGCATCGACTTCCTTCCAAGATCATATCTGATCGAGGACCTCAATACGTCTCACAATTCTGGAAACATCTCTGTCACAATTTGGGAAACCAACGCACCCTCTCTTCAGTTTATCATCCCTAAACCAACGGGGCCACAGAACGTGCTAATCAGACCCTGGAACAGTATCTTCGATGTTTCGCCACAAAGGTTCAGGATGACTGGTCGCTCCTGATACCCGTGGCTGAATTCGCCTACAACAATTCTGATCATTCAGCACTTTAGACCAGTCCCTTTTATTGTAGCCAAGGTTTCCATCCATCAGTTCTACCCTCTGTTCTCCCTCATCCCACACCGGTACCTACTGTCGACTCCTGGATCGAAACCCTCATCAACGTACACCAGGAGGCCAAAGAAAACTTAGAGAAGGCCAGAACACAGACTAAGAGGTATGCAAATTCCAAAAGAAGACCAGGGCCTTCTTATGCAATTGGTGATCAAGTCTTGTTGTCCTCAAAATTACTACCTCAACATCTACGGCCAAACAAATTGGCCCCTCGGTACTATGGTCCATTTCCCATCAAGGAAATTATAAATCCAATCTCATACCGGATCAAACTACCAGAATCCTGGAAGAAAATTAACCCAGTTTTTCACAGATCCTTATTAAAACCCTACATCCAATCCTCCCGGAAATCCTGCAGACCCCCTCCTCTGCTGGTCGACAACCAACTGGAATATGAAGTGCCCGAATATGTGACTCCATGTATAAACGGGGTCAGCTTCAATACCTGGTTGAATGGAAGGGATATCCTCCTAGTGAAAGAACCTGGGAACCACTTTCCAATCTCAAGGCCCCTCGACTGCTCAGAAAATTTCACCTCATACACCCGGGCAAACCTGGAGGAACGGGTCTTCGGAGGGAGGCATGCTGTCATGACCTACAGAACGCGCCCCTTTTGGACTTCCTGGTCCTTGTCTCAACAGGGCTTGCACTCCCTGGTACTCCCAACATGGCTGTCCAGCGTGAAAAACCTTCCTCGCTCTACACGTTGGACATAGCGTGTTCTATTAATAGACCACGCCCCCCACGGCTCCACGCGTCTCAATGCTATTGCGAAGTAGCGACCAGACGTGTGCTCCGTAGCTCGCGGTATTGCTTCCCTGATTCTGTCCCTACTAACTCCATTCCTATTCGCTCTCCTTTCTTTCTCACTTCCTGGACTTGTGTGCGGAGTAGTGCACTTTCTTAATTTCCCAGATTCCTGGATCATTGCATCCCGGAACTTTGAACGCACACTGGAGTCGGAAGAGACTTGTGCAGTCTTATTCAAGACCCGATCCGTCCGCAAGAAGGCATCAACCAAGAAATCCAGCAAAGATTGGACTCAGGTGAGAAGGGGGAACTCCTTGACAGGCTGTGTGTAATATCACTTTATCAGTTCGCTCCTCTTCAATGAATTCCACTATAGCAATGTCTTTGGAAGTTATTCATCTCAATGCCAGGATGTGGTGTAGTAGCCTTACCACAATCAATCTATTAAGGATCAAACCATTGTTATAGTATAGCATTCTTTCTAAGAGCAAGCCCTCTGGGTGATTAAGGTTTTTGTCTTTGTCCTCATCTAACCCTCTGTTGTTCTGGTCATGATGGGGTGAGTGGTGTTTTTCTGTCAACCTCTTTGACATGGTCGACAGGCCATGCTGTGTTCTGATTCTCAGTTGCAATGTTATATAAGTCTCTAATCGCTGGTCATCAGCGTGTCGAATCTGTCTCAATTGGATATCTACATTTTGTCTTTTGGTGGTCCTTCTTGGCCCAGTAGGTTGTCTATTGATGTCCTTGTATTCAGTTGCCGTCCCTCTTGTTGGGTTGAGGGTTTTTCTGTGCTCAATGTTTTGATCCCTTTGTTTTATAGCTAGTTTGTTTATTTCCTGTTCGTCCTCGTTTTCCTCTTTGTCCAAGTTACTTGTGTCACTCCCTTTACGGTTTTGATCGTTCTCTTGCTCAGAGTCTATCTCATATTCGGTTTGATCCTCAGCTCCCTTACCTTCGTCGACATCTGAGATGGAATAGGTTGATAGGTCTAGTAAGGCTTGGTCTGGCCCTTTCTCATCAGATGACACCAGTATGTCTATTGATGTCTTTTCTGCTGTCCCTTTGTTCTCATATAGCTTTGTCACCCTCACACCACTTTTGGTTTTATTTTGATCTTTTGGGAGGGTTCAATTTTTATAAAAGGCTCAACTTCTGTTAGAGTTTTGTTTATAAAGTTTTAGTTGCTTTTTTGTTTTGTTCGTTTCAAGTTGTTTTTCCTTGATGATTTTGTTCCTTTGTTCGTTTTGTCCCGAATTGTTACTGCTCTTCGTAAACGTAGTCTCTTTTAAGACGTCCTTGGTCCTGTTCTTTCTATAAATTTCACAGATTTCTTTCTACTGCCTTCAAGGGTTTCCTTGGCCTCCTTAGGGATGTCCGAACCTGTCATCCCTGGGGTCAAGAGTCTTTGTGATAGCATTTTTTGATTGCTTAAACCATTCTGTTTTTTTGTCTTCTTTACAGATTTGTCATTCTGTAGAGTAATCGTATCTTCCTCTACTACCTCTGCAGTGTGACAGCCTTCAATTTCTTCATCTTGTTTTTTTTTGTTTTCTGCCTTTTCAGCTATGTATTCTTTGTACTCTTGTAATTGATTTTGCCTCTTCGCTTGTAGTAACAAGTTCCCATGCAAGTCCTGCTCCTTGGCTTTTCGGTTTTTGGTTGCCTGCTCTTCTAACGCAGCAGGTCTTGTCTGCATTTGGTCTTTCTCTAAGCCTATGGCTTTATCAGCTAATAGGGGCGTAGCTTGATTTCCTAGTTCTTTCACCCCTTTTGGCTCCGTTGTAGGAAGGCTATTTTAATTATCCTTGGGTAAAATCCCCAAGGATTCCCTCCTGGCTGTCTTTTTTCTTTCTTGTCTTTCCTTTAATATTGGCTCCAAAATATTGTGCAGGAGTTGAGCGACCTTTGCGTTGCTGTTATCCAGATTATTCTGTACTGAAGAAATAATCCTTCCACAAAGATCATTTTGGAATGGACCATCGCGAGCAGGGTTGTGTGGTCTTGTAAAGTACTTGCTATATCCTCATAAAGGTTCATGAACAGCGCTAAAATTGTCATCATTGTAGATACCAACAAGTATTTTTCTTCTGGGTATCCATGTAAGTTTGGTCCTTCCCTAACTTCTCCTTTGTTCAGGTCACTTAATGTTGTTTTCTTTGTTAGGTTAATAGTTTGTGATTCCAGGTTTTTCTGTATGTCCTGTTTTCCTTCTTTTTTTTTTTTATCAGTCTGGGTTCCCTTCTCTTTTGTGATCTTCATCAAATCGCCTTTTTTGTTTTGGTTTAATACTCTTTCCTTACCAATTCTTTCCAAAGTAATTTGTTCTGGACGTTTCCAAGAGCATCTCGTCTGAGATTTCCAACTAAAGGCAGCCTGTTTATTTTGAACTACTTGCTGATACCTTGATTTTGATTGCTCATGATCTTCTGCTAATCGAGCCCCATTGAAGGTAAATCGGGAAAAACTCATAGAGTGCGACAAGTTTGGTGGTTTCCAGATATTTCATTCTCTCGTAGACATCCCTATAGTGCCCTTTGGGAAATAGTTTTGAGGTATTTGCATTTTTTTTATTAAGTAGCCACATTCTTGGATCTTGAGTTACTACACTCTGTCCAGTAACACTGTAGATCTTTTTTTTTGTTTTAGACAGGTGTGAACTTGTAGGGCTTGTCCTTATGTCAAACATATCCTTCGTGTTGAGATTTCTTGATCCCCAGCGTCTCTTTTCCCAGTATCAGCTGGGCCCTCTTTGTTGAAGCTAATGCTTGCCCAGTCACTTTTTCTTTTCAGTGTCCCATCTGATCCCACATCCTTTTTGTGTTGTTCAGGTTCATGTTCATGTTCCGTTGCACCCTCTTACATTGAATTCTCCCTTGCAATTGTAGGGGCTCGCTGTTCCTTGGCCTTAGGAGCTTGGTCTTGAGCCTGCATCCGGGAATTTACATCCGTTTTTGGTTCCATGATATTGGTGTAGGAGGTAGTACTAACTCCTATGTTCACATTGATGTTGAATGGATAGGCGTTTGTGTATTCCGTACTGCTTTGACCCTCTAACATTAGGCGCGGAGTACACGGCTCTGCCGCCCATGAATATGTCGAGGTTTCTGCTATTGACTTGTCTTCCCGGATTACTGGACCACTTTCCAGACAGGATTCCGGTAAGGCAAATGGTTGTGCCAACAATTGTACAGGCGATAATGCCAAGCTGTCCACCATCACAGCTGTAAGTGCCGTATAGGGCTGTAGAGTAACAGACATGTTTTCTTTATCAGAAAGGATGTTCTTTCTCTATTTAGGAAAATAAGTGATGACAATTCTCTATTTAGGAAAATAAGTGATGACAATACACTCTAGTTGGTGGCTGTAACATGAGAAATTGAGTCAAAGGAGTCAAAGGGAGCTCCAACAGTCCTCACTTCGCAGTGGTTGAGTTTTTCTCAATTACTTTTCCCAATTACTTTGCAGCTGCTTTCCAGCTGCTTTATAATCACGCAGAGACCCCCAAATTTAATGTGCTCTGCAAGTGCTCTTCAGGTTACGTCTATGCCCAACACTATTACTGCTGGGCAAGTCCAACTTAAAGGGTCCCCGACAGTTATTTTCTTTTTTATTATTAGGGTATAAAGGTGCTGCAGCGCGTACAATCCAGGCACTGAAGACACTGTAGGTAGTGAATTACCTGATTTCTCGTAAAGTATAAATACATTTGCTTCAAGAACACTGCCAGAGCTTCAAACTTCAAACTTCCCAACTTTCAGAAGTATTGCACTTATGGAACAGGGGAAAATTGCATAATGTATATATAAAAAAGGAAAGAAGTGCAGGGAGTGCAACACTGTGAGTGTGTGGACGGTGGAGCTGCCAAGAGGTCCAAAGGAGGAAACCGGGACCACAGCAGACTTACACATACACTACCTCATGCAGTTTTCGGGCAGCTCTGATTCAGCATTCAGTCAGCTGAAGCACTGCCACCACCGCCGCCACTGCGGACTGCCGCTGCAGACCTCCACCACACCAATCCCATGGGTCCCACTCTTTAGCAGATTTCATGTTTTCGTTTCTACTACGGCAGCCTCTCGTCCTCTGTGCCAGGTTTCCCCAATTCGACGATTTGAGGAAAGAACCTTGCCCGAAACGCACGCTCATGTTGTCAAGCCACACTCACCAGCAGAAGTCCCCTACACACACGTCAGCCGCCTCCTACAAAATGTACATTTATTTCATAACTATTCATGCAGGGTATCCTGAAAATCTGTCAGGATTCCGTCCCTCATAGCCTGTAATTGGTCAACCTTGCTCTAAAATGTGGATCCGTAATCGAGAATTAACTGAGTCTACCTGAGACTGACAGTCATTATAACTTTTGTTTGGGCGACAGTCTTCCCTTCCTTTATCCAAACACCATCAATGTTATGGTGGGTTTAAACAATATATGAAAAAGCCCTTTACATGAAAAATGAGAGATGAATAGGACATTTCTGCCAACAAGCACACATGATATGATATGATATGGCATTTATAACGCGCCTATACATAAGTGTTTCAAGGTGCGAATGCCAAAATGCCAACAACTATCTACCCCAAAAAAGTTCACTTCTACTCCCGAAGCACTGAGCAATGCACTGTGGGTATGCAAATGAGCTGAAAGCATATATTGTTGGTCCGTGTGCTTGATCTTTGTCTTATAGAGTAAAGCTAATTTATGCATAGCTTCATCAATTCAAGACAGAACACTCTCAAGAATGTAGACAACCATATAGAAATGTCACCTTCATGTTGGCTGAAATGTTCTGTTCCATTTTCCAATCAGAGATTTGTGGTTAGCTATGATTAATTTTGCCAGAGAAACTAAAAAAATGACTTTCTCTACACAGTAATTAACAACATTTCGAAGAGATGTTTGCCCTAAAGAGAATTCAGGCTCTAATGTGTCATAAAGATAACTGGCAGAATAAAATTCAATATTTTGGCACCATGCTTGAAAAGAATGGCATGTTACAAACTTGCATAAGTGTTGTATATGTCATTCTTCACACCGCAGGGATCTGCTGTCCTTTATTATTGCAAACGTATTACATTTATAATTGATGAAATAGTCAATGTATTACTATTGCCTTCTCAGATTTAATGGCCTTAGGCCACTGACATCGCACTTGAGAGATTTCACCCAAACCTGGGTATATAGTTTTAAGACTGACTTAAATATGTTTACAGAATAACCTAGACATTTTTTATCCAATAATAAACTTAAAATAGATTCTAAAGATGTTTTATCAGGGATTCACAAACTAACAATAAATCCTAACAAACTTAGACTAATCCCATCTTTCTACGATATCCGGAACATTTAGTGATATAGGATGGAGAAGTAGGACAGGGTGTGGTGGAGGCACCGTTTCCAGGTATGAGAGTGCCAATAGGGCCATTTGGTCGGTATAGAAATTACCTGTTTGAACTGGAGACACCTCACAATGTTAACATCTTGCTGTGGATTCTGTTTTTAGTAATTTTCTAAATGTAAAACAAAGTAAAAGATGGGCTCCTATGAAAAGTCTGTCCAGATATACAGACAAATGATGGAGGTTTAGTGCTCGGAGAAGAGCCGATAAACCCTGTTGATGGTAGTAGACAACGCTAGTTGGTGTTTCATTTCAATCAAACATGAACAACAATCCAGGTGCATGAAGAGATCGAATCACCTATAGATGGTGGTGGGGGGCTTCCACTACTCCGAATACAATTTGAGAATACTTGCCAGCACGCTCATGCTCCTCCAAAAGCACAGGTGCAGTCCACCACAGACAGCCCTGCCCTAAGGGAATGGTAAAAGGGAAAAGCCTTAGGCATATATTGTAGAATATTTGACATGGGCACCTGAGCATTCCGCGTGGAAGTGGCTGACTCATTTCAGATAACACAAACACCGGCCATTTAGGTCCATTCCCCCCAAAAATCTCCCTTTCTACTTCTGTCCTCAGTATGAAGAGACCGAAATACATTTTCTTTTTTTTAACCAAACATTAGTCAATTCAATGACGAACATTAAGCCCAGTCCTCAAAGCCAGTGGCTTTATCCAGTGTCCTCCCGCTCTCCTATTTTTGCAAGCTTCCTGATTGTACTGCGATTTGGGCAGTACAAGGTTTCTTGATTTAAAAGAAAAAATTGTTATATAACGCCAAGTTGACATATAGGCGCTAAACAACATACAATCAAAAAAAAGAAAATAAATCCTTACAAAGACAATGTCGGGTTCAAATCTTTTGAGTTACCACTAAACACATGTATCATCCAATATAATTCTGACAGTAGAGGTAAGGGGACAATTCTGAAAGGTTTTACAGCGGCCCAGAAATGCAGGGCGATGACTCTTCCCACAGCCTACAATAACACAATCCACATTATTGTCTGTAGTCCTATCCTTAAATTGTGTTCTTCGCAAAAATCGAATGTCCTGCATACTAATACATACAGACCAGTGGTTGAAGTGGGCGGGAGCGGTTGGGAGTGGTGCTCCTCTACTTTTTTAAATTAAGTTTTACTGTTCTATACTTGTATTTTAAAAAGAAACCATCCGGACTGGCTTAGTTTTAAAATAAAAGTGTAGGAAGAAGCTGAAACTTGCACTTCAGTGTATTGGACTGAACGTTCCCTTAAACAGCAGGTGTGTTTGTTTGGGGGTTTGGATTGCACACGTAAGGGGGGGGTGATGGAGTTTATGGGGAGCGGGGTCAGGGCAACAGGGAACATAGTTCCACTACTTCTTTTCGTACACTTCGAACACTGGTCTAGACCCCGTTCTTGTTTGCAGCCAGTGGAAGACTATTTCTTAGAGAGTGTGTAGATTCCCATTGTCCAGATCTGTTAACATGAAATATACAATTTCTACTGTCCATAATACACCCTTTCTGGTTAGAGTCTTGAATCACAGGCATGCTCAAATTCCTATTATAAATAACCTTCCCTGGTTGGCTTTAGAAATGTTGGTATGAGTCTTAGTGACCCCAATACTTCCCGGTAAAGATTTTCCAGCATGTCCTCCCAAGGTTTCTGCTACCTTAGGGAAATCATCCAAAATGGAGGACCGGTGGTCATTACATTCCCCACTTTCCCCAATAGGGTCTTCACAGACTACTACATAGGTTTGGCAGGCTATGCTCATCATAAGGGAATCATTCAGGTGACCTCCTGCTCCTCCAGAACCATTAAGCACAACATTGGTTCCCTTGCTACCGCCATGGCTGATCTCTGCAATCCCTATTTCACCACTGGTGTTTTTTCCCTCTCCTCTCAAGCACTCCCTTGTGCATCACCTACTGAAAAATCTTCTGCCCACCCCTCCATTCCGGCAAACCTTTGCCCGATCTCTATTACTCTTTTCCTGGGCACACTCATGGAGTGGTTGGCTATCTCAGAGCTAACCTTCCACACCAAAGCTGTTGGTTGTCTCCATTACCATCAGTCTGGCTACAGAGCAGTCAGAGGCACAGAAACTGCTCTCCTGAACAACCGTGAAGATCTGCTCTCTAACCTTGAATCTAGTGCTCCCTCTGTCCTCATTCTCCTCGATCTATCCTCTGCTTTTGATACTGTGGACCACAACATCCTGACAACTCATCTCCACAATACCCTGGGCATCACGAGTCAGGCTCTGGCGACACTGTCCTCTGTCCTCTTGGACCTACCTTCCCAGGTTCAACTAGGGCCCTTCCTCTCCACCAACTCACTCTCCACATGTGGTGTTCCCCAGGGCTCTATCCTCTCCCCCGGGCTTTTCAATGTCTACCTGGCCCTTTGGCCCTTCTGATCTCTACCTTTTCCTTTTCTTTTCAGTGTTATGCACAGCCCTCCAGATAAGGCCTTTTTACACACAGAAATCTTGTCAGAACAGCCCTTTTAATTCTTCCTTGGGTACCTCTTACACAGGCTAGTTATTGCAGCACCCCCTTAAATCATGGAGCTCACTGGCGACAACCTGGCCAGCAGCAGCCTGCAAATCCACTATTTACTTAATCAATCCAGACAGTTGCTTGAAAGATGCAACTGGGATGAGTCCTGGTCTGTTTATTTTTTTAACACTCTCCTCTGTTAATGATTCTATCATGATAACACTTTCTAAGTAATTAAAAAGGGAATTTGTGTTTTGTTCACTTTGTTCAACTGCTTGTATTTTGAAGGTTACAGTGTTATTAAAGCATCTTGAATCATGAACATGCTTTTCACTTAGCTTTAGGACACAGGTAGTATTGTGTAAAATGAAAATTGTCTTAAACAAGGACTGCATTTCTGCTTCATTTTCCTCGTTCTTAATCTGCTCTAATAGAGGCAGTGCAGTCGCAGCAGCATGGGCATTTCATACTGGGTTTTCTTTTCATCACAGAAGCACACCAATTGCATTCAATGGCTTGGGGTTCTTGATCTTTTGAAGAGAGCCTCCCCGCATGGCTTTGTGAGAAGGACATTTTTTTTGGGTGTTCTCTATGAAGATGTGTTTTTCTTAGTCTTAAGATTGCATGTGTTCGCGTGCATGAAAGGGCACTATACATAGTTTGTTTTCTTAGAGAGCAGCAACGAGCTAGGCATGTGGTCTGAACTTTAACTCCCTTTTTGACCACCCACCACAAGCAGGTACAATGGATACAGGTAGAAGCGGTGCTGTATATATTTTCAGTGGCACAGATTGTACCGGTACCTCTCCACAGGACTGCTATATATTCAGGCAAAGTAGCCTAATTTATCAGCAGAGCTGCTATATGCATGTCATGGCACAATGACAAATATTCACAGCAGGGCTGATTGCATCATGCCCACATTTCTTAGCAGGACTGCTACGTTTTGGGACAGTATCTCAATTTCTTAACAGAGTGGCTTTAATGACAAAGCACAAACATATTTTGGCATTTTCTGCAGCAAGCTAAATTACTGAGCAAGAACAGTGTCTGAGCTCTTCCCACCAGCCTCCTGAGCTGGTGTGATGCACACTGGTGGAAATTGTAAGAAGATGGCATTGTTGTCATATTCTTCAATCCCGTCTACTCAGCTTTTCAAAACTTCTGCTTCTCCCATGTCCAATTACTGAGTCCCACTGCCTAAAATCTAGCACATTTAATAGCCTCATAATGAATCTCCTGACTCATCTAGGATAGTCCAAACATGCTTAGAGCTTTTGACAAGCCATTTATGTCAGCCAAGCCTCACATGGAACTGCTAGTGCCCTAACCCTGTGTGCCTTTCAGTGTCAACAGTCAGTTGGGAAAGGCAGCTCAGTTGGTCAATAACCCTGCTGCAGAGATTATTGTGTAACCTCTTAGTTCTAATCCTGTTGATAGGTCAGTTAACGAGTCTGCATTAAATGTATGCGGTTAATATGCGGGTAACATTCAATTGTAACAGAGTTGACTTAACTTTCCACTTATCAAAAAGACTACTAAATGTTCAGTGATTCAGAACACACATACATTTCATAGGGAATGCGCTACTTGTTATGGATCAGAAGTAGACAGAGCACATCTCAGAACAGAACAGACACATCTCATTTGGGCAATGGCTCAGAACACACCGCGCATATGGGCTCTTATACATGTAATGGCATACAGTGGTGGTAAAGCATCTGCATTCAAGCAGGTGCTACATCTGGTCAGACAAACCTCTAACTCTATAATTCCCAGCCTAGTGGCTAAAATAATGTTTGCACACATCTAAAAAGGAGCACCCAATTGTAAAGATGCACTTGATTTTTAAATAGAAAGGCCATTTCGAACTTTTTTGATATTTGTTGGTGTAATGTTAAGAAACAAACAGAGAAACAGGGGAGGAAGAGCAACTATGAACCTAAGCAAAACAGGAGAAACAAGGTGTGGCAGAGGGCAGCGAATGGACAGAGAACATACTAGGCAATCCAAAATAAGAATACGACCAACATGAAGAGAGAACAATGAGCTACTTGTTAGGGCAACAAAGAATGTGAGATGGGAAACAGAGTTAATAATAGAATAATAGGACAAACACACAAGGAGTGAGGGATAGAAGTAGAGCAAAGGAGACATTTCGAGGCAGTAAAATAAAACACTGATCAACAGCAGGTGGGGAGAGATGGAAATAGAAAAGCAAGACTAGAGAAGGGCATGCCAATAACACACGAGACAGTGCAAGAAAGATAACCAAAAAGGGGTAGAAACCACAACTGAGAAAATGAAAAAAAAATAGATATAGCCAGAGTAATGACATGAGAGAGGAAGATGAGTTACATCAACTGATACAGCGAGATATAGGAGAGAAACAGTAACAATAGAATGCAGAGTGGCAGAGAAACAGACCACAAAACGTAATATCGCAACACTTAAGGGTGAGAGGCAGAGCATCAGAAAGGGAGAGACAGGGAAAACAGAGTAGCAAAGGGAAGGAGAGATGGAGCAAAATCATGGAGTGGCTGTCAAGCAGGTAGTGTCAGGCAGAAACAGTAGGCCCAAGAGACAGAGAAGTGATGCTGGTAGAGTGAGGGACTTGATTTATGAATCACCTAATGTAACTAGCTGACATCTGTAGTAGCTCTTAACAGGGTTTGTGCCCAAGTATCATGAAGATGTAGCTGGGAGTATGCATCAACAAGGTTCTTGTGTGGGGAAAATGTTGTCCACAGTTGCAATACTTTATTTAGAACCACTTTGAATTACAGCTGTTTTGTCACTATTTTCTAGCAACGTTTTAATTTTATGCACAAATCGGATAGTTGCCAGACACTTTTTACTCTCTTGTGAAGTAGGAAACTCATGTTTACTCTCTTGAAATTGGATTTACTTTCTAATTCTAAAAATAGGGAGTAAAATACTCTCACTCCAAAATTCTATCTGGAACACTGTTTATGCGGATGACATGCAGCTCTCTTTCAGGCTGCCCTCGGCCTCCTCCTCCTCTTCACTCATCTCTAAGTGTCTATCCGCTGTTCAGGCATGGTGCACTTCTAATGATCCCTGCCTTAAGGCCAGTAAGACTGAGATCCTTCTCATTGGGACCCCTGCTCCCGCTTTTCCCACCTCACTCTGGCCAGCCTCCATGGGCCCTCTGCCCTTACCCTCTTGTGAGGCAGAAAACCATTGGGTCATCTTCGACTCCACTCTCTCCTTCTCTCCACACATCACAGACCTTGCCAGAAAGATCCATTTCCAGATGCACCTCCTTAGAGGTATTCTTCCTTTTATCACCTACCCCCAGAAGCTCACTGTCTCCAGAGCCCTGGTTCTCTCTAGGCTGGATTACTGCAACAGACTCTTTCTCAATCTGCATAACTCTAATCTTAGCCTTCTACAACTCATCCAGAACAGGACTAAACCTTGACCTCGAGCCCAGGGACCGTATTTCTCTGGCCCTGAAATCCCTCTGCTGGGTCACGTTGGCTTCAAGGATCAAGTTCAAGACCCTCTGCATCGTCCACAAGGATTTCTGGTGCGAGGGTCCTTGCTATCTCCAATTCCCTCTGCCTAAGTACCTTCATACTAGATCCCTCCACTCGTCTACTAATTTTCTGTGGGTGAGGCGCTTCTCCAAGTAGATCTCTCTCCTCTGCAGGTGCCTCCTTATGGAATTGCCTCCCTGCCTCTCTCTGTCTGAGCCGGATATCGTTAAGTCCCGGGATCTCCTCAAGACCTTCCTTTTCTCCTCTTCTTTCTCTCTTCCTCTCCCCTGCTAATCTACCATTGCTCCTGCACCATTCTGCTGACTGGCTGCTTGGTGTTGAGTATTACAGGACACCAGATCCCCCCCCCCACCCAGTCTCCCTGCTCTTGCCTGCTGGCCTTCCTGCACTGCCGCCTGGCCTCCTTTGGAGTCCGAGCCTTTCTTGCACTTTATAAGGGCCCTGCTGCTCTGGGTACACTTCTCCCCGTACCCGTACCCTGTCCCTTGCACTTCCTGTCTGCACACTTGCACAATCTAAATGATACTAGGCCTAGTAAGATCGCTTGTCTTGTCCTCCCTTTTCCCGCTCCCTTGACTGGTTTCGCCTTGACACACATTGTGAATAGGCGCATTATAAATATCATAAATCATATAGTGTCCACCGTTTGAGGCTGATCGACCATCTTCCTGGAGGGGGCTTGTATCACAATGTTGTCATATGATTCTACCCAAAAAGTGAAGTCTAAGCTGTTCTGACATTGAATAAGGTCAGCAATGATCCTTTCCTTAAAACGTTTCCAACACTCGCTCTGGCTTTCCCCCATGGCAGATTTGGAATTCAACTGAGGTAACTGCGCAAGGGCTTGAACAATAACATTATCCATGCTCTTAGTTGGGGATTGAAAGGTTTTATCCATTGCTGCCACTGAAGGGGAGCAATTTGCCAGGTGACTTTCTGCTAGTAGATGATCTTTATGGATTCAGGTCGTACTTCTGGCAGGTATGCTCCATCGTATGCGCTTCCCCTACCGCTCTAGACGTAACCCTTAATGCTCCCTTTAGAATTAGAAGGAAGGAAGATCATTGTGTCATAGTATTAGGTGCTTGAATAAGTTCTTGGAAATTTAACAGTGTTTTTATCACTTTTTTATGCATTCATGGAAATGTCCAAAATATATTTTGATATGATCTTATATTTTAAATGCAAAACAAAATAAAAGATCGGCACCTCCAAAAGGTTTGTTCAGAGACACATGATGGACACAGTGGTGTGTCCAAACTCTTTTGACTGGTGTGGCCCAAGTGGGGCACTGACTTATGCTGGTGTGGCATGAAGTACGAGCGTACACACACATAATGATTATAGTTTAGGATAATGAGGTGACACCTGGGGTGGCCAATCAGATTCCGGGGGTAGCACGTGCCACCCAGGGCCTCTTCCTGGACACGCCATTGAATGGAGGCGCACATTAACACAAATCCAGGCCGCACCAATACATCAGATGCCCTATTTATATTGACGTACGGCTTACACATTGCAGAACGCAATGTGTTAATGTTCCCAGCGGAACCATGCTTCTCCAAAAGCACTGGTGCAGTCCACCATGGCCCTGCCTACAATGAAATGTCACAGGGGGATGGCACGGGCAGAGAGAGCAAATTCTCCATCTCCCAGCTAGGTGGTGCCCTATATTTGCAGACCTTGGTGGTGTAACATGTCACGTAATGGATTAGAGCACGTGTGGAAGGGGTGGGGGGGAATGTGCTATATAATACTGCCCCTCGGAATGAACATGTGACACAGCGTATGACTGTTCACTGCTGATTGTCGAAGCCTGGCCCATATATGCTTGGCATGCACCCAACTCTTTATTTATATATTTATGCATTAGGGCTTTGTACAGTGCTGCTTTGTGTGCAAGCAGCTTCAGTGCGCCAAGTCTAATGTATAGTACTGAATGTTTTAACGTTTCATAAAAAGGATGCTCTGGCATCACGAATGGTTTATATGAAGGAATAATTTGAATAGACAGAGGAGGGTAATTGCCATTTTCGGACTGAACGTGGGGACTCAAAGTGACGGGCATCTGAGGGCTGGAAAGCAAAGTTCAAGCCGTATACTTCAGCCAAATAAACACATAAACCACTGCCCAACAACAGCCTTAGCCAAATACATAGCTCTGACGCTAGACATGTTTGGGGCACTTCCTCTGACATTGCAGTGTTGCTGTACCTTCAACATTCTTCCACATATTCATTCCTTTAATGATTAATGCACGTGTTTTATACAGTGCCACATGCCGAGAAAACTGATTCAGAGTGGCGGGTGGTGGGGGACGGGGCAGAGCAAGGTGCATGAGAACAAAGTGTAGGGGGGAAAGTGGGGAGGTCAACATTACAGACACCATCCAGCAGGGCTCAATTCGCAATGAGAAACATTGAATGTCGATGGCAGACAGAGGGCCGAATTAAAGCCGACCTCGGGGATCGAGCCACAGTCATCGGGTTAGCTGGCCTGATACTTCACCACTGCACTATATAACCAGATGAAAAACAACTAAAGTCGAAGGGCCTCATTACATGGAAGGCGGTAAGGGTTTACGGTCACCGGTAAGGGTACCGGTGACTGTTAACCCTTACCGCCTTACTACGAGGTCCCTTTGCAGGACCCGACCTTAACGGCTGGTGTACACCAGCCGTTAAAGTTGGGACCCGCAAAGGGACCTTGGTGCTAATTACGGTACCGCAATTTGCTGTACCGTAATTAGCTCCTTCCCCATTCCCATTATGCCCTATGGGGCAAAAATGGGAATGGGGAAGCGTCATGGAGAAAGGGAGAATTACCGCCTGCCAACCTTGGAATGGGGTGGTAATTTCCCTTTCCTCCATGGTGGTACCGGTATGGTACCGGCGGCAACCATGGTGCTAATAGCACCATGGTTTACCGCCTACCGTGTAATGAGGCCCGAAATGTCTCATTTCAGTACTGCAAGTTCCAGGGAAGACATTTGTTTTGGTTTTTGGAGATTAAAACATGCACAGCTTTTAACGTTTTCAAAAACGTTATTAGAACATAATATTCTCTCTTGGTTTTGTGTGGGTGTTGATTTTATGAAAGGCAAATGCCATTCGTCCTGTGCAATTTGGGTGGTTATGCAAATCTAATTTAATGAAATGTGCATGTTTAACCTTGATATGCCCATTTCTGGCGACGTCACATCCCATTGCGTTTGTTGATGAGTCCCGCCACTTATATTTTTAGGACTTGACCCCTGCCCTGCAGGCTTTCCAAACCATTGCCATGCATTGGCATTCAAGAGCAATTAGGAAGTTTACGTGAAGATTATGATTTGGACCTGAGCACGAGTGACTCTAAATTTAACAAATTATAACAAAGGTCACCTGCAACAGAATGATAGAACTTAATCACCCTTTTCAGAACGTTCGGGGCATGCTGGCCAATCATGATACAGGAATTCAAGCACTATTAACTGGTAGTTGCCTGGTCTTTTTTACGGGATGCCGCAAACATTCTGTTGTCTTTGCTTGTTTTAACAATCCCAAACATAAAAGACATTAGCTGCGGTAGAACGTACTAAGACGTGTGGAATGGTGGCTTAAACAATACAAAGTTTTGTGTGAATGCAAGATTGAAAGAGTCGCATGCCCTAAACCATTTACGGGTCATGCAAACCGACTGAAGGAAAGGGGGGATTTCTCTGCAGTCGGGAAATACGTTTTCCTACCAGAAAGTGCAACTTTGGGCACTTTTTTTTAGAACCGGTTCCCAATAATAAGGAATTCCACTTGACGCATTTTTACCGATATAACTCGAATAAATGCGGTCACTGTTGTAATAAACAGGTCAGCCCCGATAGAGGACTGTCAACAGCGCGCATACAGAAGAAGATGGATGTCTACCAAGCCTATCTCTATGACACATTGCAAAATTCCCCTGAAGAATTTCCCGCACAGAATGGTTGTGACTATATATGGGAATGAAACATGTTGGGATTATTGTCACTGTGATATCAATGATGACAGTAGTATTTATCGACTGATAACTTTGTACTTGGTGTTAAGAAATTTTCAATCGAACTTATGAAAATCGAGTACACTAGACACAAATATTGATTGAATAAGACTAAGTGCTAGTTTGAAGTGTTAGGTGTCATTTTTTAGATGGTCATCCCTCTGATGGGCATTATTTGATTTGTTTTTTTTAAAGTGAATGTTTTTGTTAGGCTTTTTCATGTATGTCATTTATTTTTTAGGTCTATGGTGAGGGCTCCAACACAGTTGATTTTATGTTTGGGATTGTTAAGTTTAAAGTGGTGTTGAGTCACCTTTCTAAATATATATGAAGAGTAGGTGTTTCACAAAAAAAATCTTTTTTCACTTTGTGTTTAATAATGATTAAATGAACTTTTTGCTCTTTTTGTTGGTTTTATAAATGGATTTTATATTAAAAATGTATTAATAAAAGTATTTTAGGGGGGGCGCTGTTGAGCAGCCGACAAGATGGCCGCTTAACGTCTAAGCTCCGTGACCCGCGAGACGCAAATCCGCCGGAATCAGCGGTTCTAAAGTCGGGCTATCGCCGAGACCCCACGCATCCTACAGCCCATTGCCACTGCTACACACGGCATTTTTTTTGGGCGAAAACGGACATCTGGGGCCATCATTTCCACCTCCGAAGGACTCCGGCCCGCGTGACGCCGACTGCGGCCCATCCCCCATCATCGGCCCGCCGGGGTGGAAGCTCCTGCTGCTCGGGGTCCGGCCGTGTGGGCCGCCCCCTCTCCGCCTTTCGGCCCTCTGTCTGCCATCGACATCTGCGGCCTGCGCCCCGCCTGTGGAGAGCGCTGGAGCTGTTGGCCACCTGCCGAGGCTCCACCAAGGCACCGCTTCCGAGTGCTCCCGCCTCTGGCTCATAGGAGTGCGCCGGCCCCTGACGGGCGAGGTTACGGTGTGGGCCGCCGGAGCAGCCCCCCTGCGCCGCTGGTCCCTGAGGCGACCCGGTCCTGCTGCCTGCTCCGAATCGAGGCCCCCGCCGACTATTCTGCCAGTTCTGCTGGTACCTCCTGCCGGCTGCGGCGTGGGGCCCACTGGGGCTCTGGGCCTTGATCCTGCCTCAACACACTGACAAGCTGGGGGCCCTGCTACGGCCCGACTATCTACGGCTCTTTGACCCACGGGGTCCACAGGTGAGAGGGGCGAGGGGTCGGCTCTCTGCACATCAGGCTCTACTGCTCCGCCTCGTCTCTGGGCTGCGACTCCGCCATTTCGGGGGAGGTAGGGACCCCGGACTCATCCCGCCCCCCTGTGAACACTCTCTTCCTGCGGGTGCCGTTCTGGGCGCCCAATACTCAGCGCTGAGGGGGGCATCCTCTCAATACGCCTTAGGGTACCCCGCGCCCCTGACTCAGCTGCTTGCCACTACTGGCTGCCTCGCCCCTGGCCCCTTGGGTGGACTCGACGTACCGGAGCACACCAAGGCTGGTCACGGTCCGAGCCTCTCTCTAACCTCTTGGGGACCATTCCTGCCTCCCCGCGGAAAATACGCACTCTCTCTTCAGGGCGCTCCCTGAGAATGTCCGGCAAAGGCACGCGGGGCCAACAAGGCTGGGGCAATGGACAAGTTTGCTAAAGCCCTAGCCAAGCAAGACCAAGCTCAGGCCGAGGCTGCCCTTCCTCCTGACGACTCGGATGTTTCCTCTTGCCCCCCTCAGCCAGACCTTACGTCGCTCATGGAGTCTATGGCCAAAAACTTTGCGTCATTTCACGAAAAATGAGATGACATAAATGCCAATGTAGCCTCCCTGCGCACCAAATTGGATCAGCATGGCACCAGGTTAGGTGAGGCCGAAACTAGGATTGGAACAACCGAGGATGAGGTGCACGTACTCCAGAATACGGTCTCGGACTTGGTGCGTGATATGAAGCAGGTCAAGGCGAAGTGCGATGACTTGGAATCTAGGTCCCGCAGGAACAATATCTGCATCGTCGGGGTTCCCGAGTCGGCTCTCAAGGGCAAAATGGAACTGGCAGTCGAGGCCCTCCTGAGAGACCTCCTGGGAGATCCTCCACTTTCCTCCTTCTTCACTATCGAGTGGGCCCACCGCTCACTGGCCCCTTGCCCCAAACCGGGCGACTTCCCCAGACAAATTATTGCCAAAGTTCTTAGCTACAGGGATAGAGACCACATCCTCCGGTTGGCCCGCGAAAAGGGGGAACTAAGACTTGAATCCCAGATCATTCGCATTTTCCCGGACTTCTCTGTCAGTGTCCAAATGGAACGAAGGCAATTTAATGGAGTGAAGAAGATGCTCAGAGAGAGGAAGGTAGAATATGCCATGTTATTCCCCGCCAGGCTGAAGCTCAATCACCGTAATAAACTATACTTTTTCACTGTCCCTGAGGAGGCGGTGAAATTCATCGAGGCTCACATTCCTAGCGTGGGCCCTGGGGCCGCCCCTTGTGATGAGGATTGAGCTGGCCTGTTACACACCTGATACCTGCCTCATTGTGGTAATGGTACCACGCCTGTTCTATGTGATCTACTTGTTATTCCATGTATCCTCCTGTTATGAATGCTCCTATTGTCGCAACTCACTGTTGACTGTTTAAGACATGCTATGAGGGTCGCAGATGTGTTGTCCACGATGTATGGCACCTTTACATGGACTATATACCCCTACAACCCTTGCCCACTGGGCCCTGCTATGCGGTCTCCTCTCACGATCTAACTCAATCACCGCTGTACACTATTTGGTGTACTCCACCATTCAACTATGTTGACCGGGTCACGGCAGCAGCTACCCCCGCTGCAGTTGCAACTCCGAGTTTGGCTTGTTTAGTTCAGGGGTGGCCCCCTTGTTTGGTTTGGGAGTTGAACCAGCCACGTTGGCTTTGGTACGAATGCCATGAGAATTTGGGTGGGTTTCTGGGCACTGCTAGGTTGGGGGTGGCTGTGAGGGTGGGGGGAGGCGTTATTCGGGAAGTTATATTAACAAAAAAGGTGAGATAGTGGCAGCTTCTGAAATGACACATCAGGCCACCGCACTAGTGGCCGGCATCTATTTGGCAAGGTTTGACACACACTACTCGGATCCCCCCTAAATTGCTATAAATGTCCATTAGGCTAATGTCCTGGAATATTAGGGGGCTGAGCAACTACACCAAGGCTCGCAGGGTCACGGCCTACGTCCAGAGGCACGGGGTCAAGATACTCTTCCTACAGGAAACTCATGCCCTTGCACAATTATCGTCCTCGCTCGCCCCGGCTTGGAGCCCTAATAAATATTTCACTGTGTTCTCCTCCCAATCCAGCGGTGTCCTCACCTTGATTCACAAGTCGCTGGAATTCTCCCTTCGTGCCAGCCATATCGATGCCCAGGGCAGATATGTGATCCTTCATTGTTTCCTAGCCAACTCAGAGTGCCTTTTGGTCAACACATACGCTCCATGCATGGACACACCCGAATTCTTTGACCATATCCTTAATATCCTCCTTGGCTATGTTGGGGTCCCCATCATTTGGGGGGGGGGGATATGAACCTCATACTGGACTCAGACCTGGACAGATCCGGGGTTGCTCCCAGAACACTGTCCAAGGGCGGCCCGTCGCCTCCACGCACACATGCTCGCTGCTGGTCTGGTGGACGCCTGGAGGATTCTCCACCCGGTGTCGAAAGAGTTTACATTCTACTCCTACGCCGGCGACAGCCATTCAAGGATTGACCTGTTCCTTCTCTCTGCGAGCCTTATGGGCAAGGCGCTCACCTCACGGATTCTCCCTCGCACACTCTCCGATCACTCCCCGATCACGCTGGATATCGCCCTGCGCCCTGCCCTACCTCCGCATTCTAACTGGAGATTTAAAGCTGACACGCTACACAACATTGTATTCAAGGCTGACATTCTTGCAGATATCACCACGTTTTTTGACAGCAACAAGCGCCATGACACTACGGACAGGGTAAGGTGGGAGGCCTTTAAGGTTTTCATCAGGGACATGTGCATCTCCAGGGAGGCCGGGGTACTCAAAGATATTAGAAACTCCCTGCACCGCTCTGAGACCAAGCTTGGAGACCTAGAGCGCGAATACGCGGTCACCCCGACTCCACCTATACTAGCACAGATTAGAACCGAACTAGACACGTTCGAGTCCCTTGCCCATAGCGAGATAAGCTACCTCGCCCTCCCCGTCGCGGCCCGGAAATACGGGGAGGGGGAGAGACCAGGCCGAGTGCTGGCCCGTCTCGCCCGGGCCGAGAATGGTAGGGCACACATTGATAACATCATAGATAGCGATGGAGTGCGACACTGGTTCGACAGCCCCATCCTCGAGACCTTTGCAGAGTTCTACACAACCCTTTATGCACAGCAACCGGAGCACAGCCCACAAGACCTGGACGACCTCCTAGAATGCATCCCAATGTCCCTATTATCCCTGGACACCAAAGAACAACTAGATGCTCCCTTCACCCTTGACGAGATAACTGCAGTCATCTCGGCCCTCCCTAAGGGAAAAGCCCCTGGTCCGGATGGCCTGACCGCTGAGTTCTACCAGGAGCACGTTGCTCTCCTCGCTCCACGCCTTCAGGAGCTTTGGGAAGAGTCGCTGCATCTTTCCGCCCTCCCCCGGTCCCTTCGGGAGGCTGTCATTACTGTGCTTCCTAAGCCGGGCAAGCCCCCAGACGAGTGCGGATCCTACAGACCTCTATCCTTCATCAACACTGACACCAAGATTTTCGCCAAAATCATAGCTAACAGGTTCCTCCCATCATGAAATATCTCATCCACCCTGACCAGAGCGGATTTGTGCCTGCCCGCTCAACTGCCCTAAATATTCGACGGTTGTTTAATGTAATCTCCAGAAATTGATCCCCAAGCCAACGCTGTGGCCGTGACATTGGACGCCCAAAAAGCGTTCGACATGGTTTCTTGGCAATATCTGTGGGCGGTGCTTGGAAAGATGGGAATTGGCCCATACATGATGTCCTGTATTAAACTACTATACACTAAGTCCTGGTCAACTCTCGCTTATCGGCCCCCTTCTCCCTCCACGGAGGGACGCTGCAGGGATGCCCTTTCTCTCCCTTGTTATTTGCTATGGCCATAGAGCCCATGGCTGACAGCGTGCGGAACAACCACGTGCGCAGAGGGATTCGCCTCTGAGACACCCCCGAAATTATATCATTGTACCCAGATGACGTGCTTTTATATGTCAGAAACCCCTCAGTCCACCTCGACCCGATCATCTGAGAAATCATAAAAATTGGCACATTCTCAGGCTTCGCCATAAATTATTCTAAATCAGAAATCCTTCCCCTCACTCCTGCTACCCCCCAGCCTGCATGTGAATTTCCTCTCAAATGGGCGCCCAAGGGCATCAAATACCTAGGGGTCCATGTGGCCCTCTCGAAAGCCACGTTAGTGTCTGATAACTATGGGGCCGCCGCACAGTACGCTCGTACCAGAATAGAGAGATGGCGAAACCTTCCCCTCTCACTATCAGGGAGACTATCCCTAATTAAAATGATCATCGTGCCTAAACTCCTGTATGTGTTCGCTAATGTTCCTCTTTGGCCCCCAAAGCAATACTTCTCGGACCTACACTCTGAGTTCGCCCGTTTTCTTTGGCACTCGGGTGCCATGCGCAGGAAGTGGCTGCACATGACCCTCCCCTACGAGAGGGGGGGGCTTTGGAGCTCCTGACCTCACCCAGTACTGGACGGCGGCCCAGGCCCAGCATGCCACGTATTGGTATCACCACCACGATCCCCCCCGCATGTCAAACTCGAAATCCTAGCAACCGAGGAGGTGAATGTCATGTCCCTGATCCTATTTCACTCATATCAGACACACGCCCCTGCCAACCCAGTGGCCTCCACCATAAAAGCATGGAGGCAGATCCTTACGCCTAATTCAGACTCCCCCCGTACTACAAATGGCTTCCCCTCTGGTTTTTCCCGGGCCTCACCCCCACACAGGACCAGCTCCTTATACGCCACTGGTCGGACCTGGGATACCGATCACTCTCTGATCTGTTCCCTGACGGGAAATTCATTACCCCGGAGACGTGGAGGCCCGGCCACTCCAGATCCCCACTAGAACTGCTGCAATTCTTCCGCATTAGGGCGGCGGTCCAATGCCTGTGGCCTTCATACCCGAACGAACCCCCTGAATCCCCCGAGGTCTGCAACCGCTGGTTGTAGGGGTATCGTATCCTACTTATATAAAATGTTGATGACACGGGCTGCTGAACCCCCCCACACCGTCCGGGATGCCTGGAGCCGGGACCTGGGATTAGACATCACAGACGATATGTGGGCCAAAATGTGCATGCACACCCACAGGGTCTCCCTTAACTCCAGAGTTCGGTGCATCCAATACAAAGTGCTCAACCGCCTGTACTACACCCCTTATGTGATTGAGAAATTCGCCCGAGATCAATCGCATCCATGTCAGAGATGTAGGGCTAGCGATGCGGACCAAGCACACATGTTCTGGTCGTGCGGGGCACTGGCCCCGTTCTGGAACGCAGTACTAGATGCCCTCTCTGAAATAGTGGGGTTCCGTGTGGATCCTGAACCCTTGCCTCTCTTGTTTGGGCTCTGGGAAGGGACTGAACCGAAGCGGGCAGCCAAGTTTTTAAATGTGGCGGCGAGTGTGGCCAAGAAATGTATTTTGCAGTGCTGGAAGCGCAGGTCCCCTCCCTCTCTGGAGATGTGGCTCAAGGCCCTCACCTGGACACAATCCTGTGAAGAGGACTATATTAAAATGCTTCCGGGTAATGCTCGCCCTTAAAACATTTGGACTGAGTTCTGTAATTACCTGAACAATAAGGTGGCCCTGGAGCTCCGGTCTTCCCCTCCCTATCCTGATCGGGGGGCTGATCCCGTTACATGAAGCACGCCTCTACCGCGTATAACTGCAGTTGGCACTGTATATGAACCGCTGTAATACCTGTATGCCATGAACCATGCTTTATTGTGAAATGTGTGTTACTTTGCTAATTTACACTGTACCGGCTGCTACTTCTTGCCAATAAAGAAAAGTTTAAAAAAAATATAAAAGTATTTTAGAGTCTATATTTATAAAACTGACTTTTAGTGTGGTAATTTCCATACATATGAGTAAAGTGTCTTTCTGTTTGCGTGATAGTGACAGTCCTTGCAGTGGGTTGGTCTCTGAAATAGGGGCCCTCGATACTATGGATGATAGTTTAAATGGGTGACAGGTCTTTTTGAAAATATTGTTGTTTTTTAAGGGGCACAGTCCTTTCTTCTGTTATATAAAAATCCCCAGATCCTTTTTTTGTTGATTAGTCTTTGCTTGTTTTACCATGCACTCAATGCTGCTTAGTACTTCGCTGTCCCCTCCAGCCTATCCCAACCACTGCCACCTCCTCTGCTTAACTCTCAACCAACTTGTGCTCTCAACCCAACCTCCTTCCCTCACACTCATAATAGACTTATTATAGATACTGACCCTGACTTTCGACCATATTCATACCATTTGCATTTGCTGAATCTATTGAATCTACTGCTTCTTGAAGTCTTTGAAGCCTTCCAAGCCTTGGATTATGAGGTATTATAAACTGTGACTCCAGACCTGAACTGAATATTGCCCTGACCAGCAGTAGTGACCCAGAAATGCACAATCAGTACAATCTGAGGAGTGGTTGGCTCTATGATGACCCGAGAGCTATTGAGATAGATTGCTTTGATAGTGGTCTGAGTGAGGGGGATCCCCAAGGGGCTGAGTACCTCATCTTGACCAGGGAAGCAGATCTAAATCCATAGGAAAGCTCTGTAGTCCCAACTCAGATCAGGTCCACTGCTAGTGTGAATAATATTCAACACCCTGTCCCCAGGAATGAGTGTCATTGATCCCCGGGACAAAGCGAAAGTGGCAAGAATGACCACCGGCCAAATGCAACCTATACCTATACAAGTGGCTCTACAAAGTGAGCCTAATAGGAACCTCAGAGAAATCACCCTTTCAGCGTTACAGTTTGTTCTAAAACCAGCGTTGTGAGCAATTTAGAATTTGTAGAAGCATAACCTAGTGATCACTCAATGTTATGGGGGAAATTTATATGCTCAGCCCCAGGCAAAACATTGGGCCCGTGGTTACTTTAATTATATGAGTGTACAAATAGACGAACCTGGAGAGTTGAAAATATGAACAGGTTCATGACACGATTCGTTGAGGCAAGGGACCAAAGGGATACTAGAAATAGAAATATTATTGAGTACCATACCTTTTTCACAAATGTGCTGTATGAGGTAATGGCGACCGTGATGAAAATTGGGTTTGTGCTATAACTACACGTGATACCTATATCCCGGAAATACAGCACTTGACATGTGAAATGTGAAGAAACATCAGAAATCTGAAGGGTTTACGCTTGAGCCCATCTGACAGGAAAATACATACTTTAAAGTTAAATAAAAAACCCTATGTGTGATGAGATACCAGAGAGCAGGGAAGTGCATGCCAGCTGTCATTTTTTAAAAAACTGACAAACTTTTGGCAGATTGTAAATGAGAAGGAAATAAATCAGGCAGTTCTACAGGATTGCCCTGTGGTGGAAGAACTACGGGTGAGCCACTTTGCCAAATTATATAGCCTGACTGTGTCACTGCACGATCCTGAGGACACAGCAGGAACATGAGATTTTGAGTTTGACTGCAGGGACATCAAAGGAATTATTCGTAAACTCAGTCACTCATGGGCAACTGGCCCAGGGAGGGTTTTGTAACGCAGTCTTAAAGAGTGATCCCTTTTGGGCAGCCACACTATGTAAAGTCTTTAAATCCACCTTAGTCCACCAAAAAATTTCACAACCCATGGCACACAGCAATGATTGTCCCCATTTTTAAGAAGGGAAACAAACTCAATCCTCCCAATTATAGACCCATAGCCCTGATAGACTCAGAGTGAAAAATATGTGCTTCTTTGTTATTAATTGATCTTTCTGCATGGGCAGTCAACTCAGGCATTCTAAAACCGAATCAACTTGTTTCTGCAAAGGGGTTGGAACCATGGCAGCAGGCTTTTTGATTAATAACTTGCAGCCGAGGGTTTGGCTAAAGAAAGTTTCTGACTTATACGCTGTTTCCATTGCTCTATTAAACGACTTTCGATAAAATCAAAAGAAATCTACGCAAGCTCAAATTGAGAAGGTGTGGTATTCCTAATAATTTGCTGTCTATTGTGACCCAGCTTCATTCAAATACAACATTACGAGTGATATTGGATAAGGGAGGGCAACACATCTAAAATAATTCAAACATCAGATGAGTTGTGCCAGGGCTGAGCCCTGGCACACCTATCATTAAACCTATTTCTATCAGATATGGGATTAGAACTTGCAGAAGCAGTGCTTGTTTCTCCCTCAGTGCTTGGGCAAAAAATGTATTGGATCACGTATGCCAATGATATTCGTTTATTGGAGCTCTCAAGAGTTGGTATTCAGCACCTTCTGGAGGCCTTTCACCTCTAGGCTTCGAAAAACACTCACAATTAACACCTCAAAATATACAATTTCACGAGTTTCACGCAGGTCATAGAAAACTGTGTCATAAATGGAAGCTGAATGCCAACAAGACTGAAGAAGTCAGAAATACAAAATATCTATACTGCAGCATCTATGGGTCAAAAGGAAAACCACTTATAATAGGACAGGTAATAGCAAAGTCAAAGCATATGCAATGCCAAATTAAGTCTTTACTTCTCTGATCTGGCAAATTCTCTTTAAAACCCCAGCTCAAATTTTATGAAACAAAGGTGGTTCCAACAATTTGTTATGGGCTAGAGATCTGTTATCAGTTGGCAGAGTATGATTTTGACTATGCAGAAGGATTGCTCTGGAAAACTACCTTGAGGCTTTCTAAATCAGTCCCAGGGACTGGGTCTGAATTCAATACATTCTAAAATAGCATTGAAAAAAAACACAGTTGTGCCTAAAGGTTTATAATCCTTCTGCATATTCGATCTTCGAACAGATGGACAGGACCAAGGCCCTCTGCAAGAGTGAATGAGTGAATTGATCCAGTTATGCGACACCTATTTGAAGTTGGCACCTAGTGACCTGGAAGAGGCAGCAACACACTGGCCAGGAAAAAGATCCACAAACACGATTGGATCAACACTTGTGAAAAATGTACAGGAGTTATATTGAATTGAGCAAGGTTGACTTGAAATTTGGAAGGCTGTGTGCATTATCTGCTACTGTACCCATCATGGGCTTCTGCTGGAACCCTGTTACTCTTCTGACTAAATGTGTTGCTGACAAGTGAGAACAAATGTCGTTGGAAGGTTGAGGGATTAGAGGATGCCATCTGTAGTCATTGTTTAAACTTTGTTGAGAATCTAAAACACTTGGTTTGCCCTGGGAATCATTGTGGCAGTGTTTGCACTCATACATTTGGTCACAATCTGTATGGTTTCATATTCTTTTATTCGAAAATTGGACTTGGAAATGGATCACATTTGATACGCTGTTTTTATTTGACAAATTGTGTTGTAAGGGTTAACTCTCATTTTGATTTTGTTCCACTTGAAACTGTCAATCAAGCCCAGATATATTTCCCTCAATAGCAATATGTTATCTGTACATCAAACAAACCTATCTGTGCATTACATAACTATGGGGTAAAATAGCCCTGGAGGCTATGAATAAAAAGGTCAGAGTCATTGAGGGACATGCCCCTAAATAAAAGGCCTGAAATATGCAAACCGTTTTTCATGAAGGAACAAAAACTCATGTGGACAGAATGTGTTAACAAATCTCAATTTGTGAACTGCCTTTCACAAAGGAAGTTCGACATGGCAAGAATATTTTGACTAATCTATGAGGAGCTGAAATGATATGTCCATGAAACACCAGTCCACAAAACCCTCAATGGGATGTCAGCATTGTGTTCAGCAGTTGCAGTGAAACGGAGCACTTTCTTTCACGAACATTAAATGAAATAATGTTCGTGAAAGAATTTTGTTTTTTCCTTTAAACTAAAAGTATGCTCAGCAAAATGCTTGCCAAACTTTGAAAGTATGAACATGGTTTCTGCCTATCAGCAGTTCAGTTACATGGACAATTTCAAAGCAACACACATGTAATTTGGAAACTATAGATTTTATAAGATGTCATTTTAAAGTTACAGGCTGTTTGTTGCAAGGGGTTGGCATGTTGTTTGTGCAATATGTGAAACCCAGCTCCTCTCTCTGTTGCCTGGGAAAGAGAGGTCTGGCTACTTTAATTGTCAGTGCCTCCCTTAAAAATACAAGAAGAGAATTATTTTTGAGATCAGAAACATGCTGGACCATATACAATTGGATCTGGTCTGGTAGCCCTGGTGACCTCCAGGTCACTATTCACATAAAATGTGCATTAGCTCTTGAACGGCTGAGCTAATGTAAACGCTGATCCCTCTACTGATGCCTGAACAGAGCAGAAGTGAAACTTAAAAAAAAGGTGGGAGGTCTGAGCAGATGAGTGGTGGAGCTGCCTATAGTTTGAAAGTGGACAAATGCATTTGTAGAGTGTAAATTGGATAGTGTGCATTGCAAAATAGTAATTCTAAGCTTTTATGAAAGGTGAAAGTTCTTCTCAATATGTACAAATGATGTTGGTGGGAGAAACACAACTGAGATTATAAATGAAAATGTGATTTGGGCCTTCTTTTTTATTTTTTATTATTAGTAAATTTCTTAGTTTATTACAAACTTCTCATTACATTTACATATCACTTTCATCATGTTAAACCAACTCCAAGCCCTTAGAATAGACTTTCCCAAGCCACTTTACATCTTCAAAATGTTATCGAGGTAGTCTATGATTGCACAAGTTAAGAATAAATTATTGCCAGACAGAAATGCCCACCACCATGTCTCTAAATTGCCATTTATGGTAGCAAATGTCACCAGGAACAAGCTTTTCTTGAGTTTCAGTTCTAGGCATTTGATTACCAGATGTTTAACTGATTCAGCAGCTTGTCCACTAAATCGACATAGATTATTTAAGACCTCAGGGAGATGTTGAATAAACAAGATCCCCCTCGTGTGGTAAAGGTTCAAATGTAGGCATAGAAATTGGTCTCTCTGATACCTACTGGGAGACCTCTCTAGGTATCTAGCTGTCATGTTCACACCTCTCACTCCGCAACCCAGATTTAATGTCATCGTATGCAATGCTCTTATGTTTAAAGTTGTGATCCAGTCACAGAAGACCAATTTTTTCTTGCGGCACAAGGATTGTTTAATAGTGTTTCTGTGTCGATGTTAGCAATGATCAATCGGACAAGGATCCTCGAAGACCATTCCTTCAACCGTCTGTTGGGAGATCTTCCAGCTTTGAAAGCAAACATTTTATAAGCAGGGGTTGGTGGTATCAATTACATTTTCCGCCACATCGAGAGGGGGCCTTCACGTCATTCTCAGAGATGTGAAAAGTTAATAAAACATGCCAATCATAATTCCTATGATGCCTGTAAAATGGCTTATTTTTCACTGATATGATTATGGAGTAAATTAATAAAAACTGCATGGCTGCACAGGAATTACCTATAGATTTCTGACTAGTTTCATGTGATTCGCTGTCAAATGTAGTTTTCAAAAATATATCCATATCTGTCAAGATGTTAAAATGAAGGGCACTTTTCTTGCCGTGACATTTTGAGTTAAAAAATATGACCAAACCCACCTGTCAAAATGAGATGAAGAAGTGCTCTCCTCCCGTGGTGTCCTGAAACACTCCCCTATTCCCTCGTCCCATTAGCACACAGGGGGGGTTGTGGGGTAGTCGAAGCTAGCAAGTCCCATTTGTGAGAAACATGACACATTAGTGATGTCATCTGCCCTATAACTAAGCCAACTTGCCTCAGAACAGGATTTTACACACTAATTTCATGAGGTGCCCTGCTGCAGAAATCTGGCGTGAACATCCTAACAGGGAGAGGCCTAGCTTGCAGTGGAGTCAGGAGACACAGAGACGATTGGGACCCTTGGAGCCAGTAGGGGAGGCCTTTGACTGATCCCCTTTGGCTGTCCAGCAGTGTGCTCTGATGCTCTCTGATGTCCAATCCTCACCTCTCCTGTAAGTAGAGATACCCCACGTTATAGATTGTATAAGCCCTGTATTCTTTCAGCATTTCCTCAGATATTTCCCCATTGCAAAATCCTATGTTTTCCTGTGTATCTTAGTTCTTTCCCCATTGAAACATCCTTGTTTTCCTGTGCAGATCCTTAGCCTATTTTTCAAAGTAAATCAATGAATTCCCCATTTAATTCACGGGATATGCATTGGTGACATTCGAAACCACCAATCTTTTCCCAGTGTTTTGTGAGCTGGTATAGTCTTAAAGATTTTCCAAAAGAATTAACTTCAAAAAGCCTTGTTTCCATGTGTGTCCCATTGTGAGGTGCAAAACAAAATTGTCCCAATTCCCCCATTGTATGGTAAAAACGAATTCCCATTTGCATTTTATTTCCACTTTGAAATTGTGCCAAACACTATTAAAATTGATTTTCCCATTCTGTTCTGGAAATATTCCCCAATGCCTTGCCTGTCCTGGGTGTAACAAAAACAAATTCACTTCCTTTCTATTCTTTCCCATAGCAGTTGTGCTAAACCATTTTAAGCAATTCTACCTTTGTGCTCTGACCAACAAATGTTCCCCTTCCCTTTCTGTCCCCATAATTTTCTGTGAGTACTATCTAAAATCTGATTTCCCACTGTGCTCCCACTCCCTGCTACTGCCTTCCATTCAAATGAGTCAAGCCTAGATTGTTCATTTTTCATGTGTGCTTAGGACTGTTCTTTGCTTGTGTTGGAAGGGTGATATAAAAGGAAACTATTGTACAGTATATTTCAGTGTCAGCTCTGAGTTGGTACTTTAACAAAAAGGATATTTTGTCTTTGTGGTGCCACAACATTGGTGGCTGCTGTAATCTGTTTGTCCTCATTTACCTAAATAAATTACTTAATAAATACCTTCTTAATACACACCGGCCTCGTTCCTAGCCCATTGTGGCACGGGGTATTTGTTGCGGTTGTGTGCGAGATGGGTTGGCGGCCTTATAAAAAAAAGAACCTAATAAAAATATGAAGCGCTTTCTTGTGCAACTCTGCCATGTTGAAAGGGCTCAGTGTCCCAGGACCGTAAATTAAGGACATCAGTCCACAGCATCAAACTCTCCAATCATTCCTAGGACTTAATTAATCAATTATTGCTTACTTCTAATGCTCCCCCACACTCAACTCCCTCCATACTGAACACATCAAATGGTGTGCACTCTAGTTTATCATGTGAGACCTCTCATCTGGAACGCAGGTTACCCAACAAATCATTGTGAACTCTCCCATCTGTCGCTTAGACAGCCATTCAGTAGATTGCCATTCTATTGCTAGATGAGAACAAGTACCCTTTATCTATATACCAACAGACCACCAGCTTGTGTCAACTCCAAGTGCATTTTAACAGACATCTGCTTTGTGAATAAATGAAGGAAGTGCATATTATAGGCCGGGTACATTTTATACAGAAACACACACGTAATGCTTTGGGAATGAATGCTGCAAAAGTATTGCATGTGATGCATTGCCCTCTGAGGAATCATTTGAATTATTTGCTTCTCTACATCTCAGAAGCACAGGAATTATGCCCATGTAAACCGCTGGTATTCATAATTAAAATGCTGGTAGTTAGGAAGTGTAAAGGCATATTTATGAAGGCATTAGAGTCATTTTGGCTAAATTGTCCTTTTCTGTTGACACTACACAAGGGGCGCGATAAACACACCATTTAGCTCTGCCATAGAACGGGGGAACATAAAACCATGCCAACTGTGTACCTTCCCATGGAATTAGACAATCATAGACATGGAAGGTCAACTTAGTAATATTACCTTGGTGTAAAGTTGTATCATCAAAGCAAATTACTTTGGGCCTCATCATGACTTTGGCGGTAACCCTTAAATCCGGCGGTAGCGCTATTACTGCCGGATTTAAGGGTCTGCCAAATCAGGGATTCGGCGGATTTCGCCCCAGCTCTGAGCTGGGGGGAAATCTGCTGAAAATTCTCGCTCATACCGCCGGCGGAAAATCTTCCGGCGGTATGAGCGCGGAATTTCCCTATTGAGCCCAATGGGGAATGGGGCATTCCCAAATGGGCTCAATGGGGAATGGGGAATACCATTACCGCCGAACTCGTGATCCGGCGCTATTAGCGCCGGGGGGTTCGGCGGTAGGGCAGATAGCACCGGCGCCATTACTGCCCAAGTCGTGATGAGGCCCTTTGTATTAATTCACTTTGATGCTTTTTCTTTATGGGGAAGTAATTTATATGTGTATATTTGGGGGTAAGGGATGTACTGGTGGGGTAAGAAGGGTAAGGGGTTTGGAGTGGTATGGGGAATCCCCCAGCATAGAAAAACACATGAAAATAAATTTAAAACAAATGCATCAAAGTGAATTACCACGAAATAATACACTATGATGAAACAACGTAGAACCATTACCTTGGGGCAGCTTAACAAGCAGAACAAGTAGCAAATTAAATGTATTCCATATCACAACACATCATATGTAGGGAAACATTCAGAAAGGAATATAACAAAGAGATTAACTTCTATCAAGAAATAGAGAAAAGAAGCAGATCCAAATTTGGGGAACCAGAATTCATTCTGATGGCCCACAACCGGATTGTAACAACAAGCTGAGCCACAGTGCCCACCTATTGAATTTGGTTTATGGTTTCCAGCTGACCTTTCTGTGCCAATGTCAAGGAAAGAAAGATTAAGATGAAAAGAGGGTCTCGAGTATGCCCCTCATCAACCCCAGATTCATGTCACGACGGAGAGCCAGAAAAGCTTGCAACCACCCATGTTATTTTGGACGAATCCTGAGTGCACGAATGATTGAAAAGTACACAGAAAGGTATCCTCTCAGCCAGCCTTACAGACTGAATCATGTACACATCTTCACAGGTATAGGAGAAGAGGCAGAGATTGTGGACAGAAATACCCTTATGGACAGTCTCGACAAAAGCACAGAGAAGCCACAATGCTGACGTCCTTAGTGACACCACAACGTAGTAGCATTAGAAATGAAGCACATTTGCAGTCCTACACCACACCACACAAACACACACTTGTATGCATGACGGACATGCTTACCCAGTTCTATATCAAGAGGACAGATTCATATACATACTGTCAATGCTTTAATAATTGTTCACACTAGTCAAATGCAGTAACGGAGAGCTGCACGGCACAAGAGATCCTGAGAAGGCTTGCAGTTGCTTATAACCATGATCGAGTGGACTTGCAGGAGTATATATGGAATCTGATAGAACCCAGTATCACTAACCTATAGGGAACCTAGCATAACATGCACAATGTAGACACCACATTATAAGGATTAGGAAAATTACAGCAGGCCTCAAGCCATGGAGCATGAGATGATCAAAGCTGATTGAGGCTACACAGAGAGCAAGATGTGCAAGACAGGCTCACAGCCAAGGTCAGAGATACGCAGACACATTCCATTCTCCAGAAGACAAGGGGACCAGTTGCAGAGAAGCGGAATAAATCCTCATAAATGTAAGCTGCAGAGCTCAATTATGTGGTCTCCAAGCACGTGGTACAGCCAAACGAGACAATGGACAGTCATCCATGGTGGGAAAGCAGAGTCGGTCCCAGCAAGTCAGATGCAGATGGCAACAAGTGTTGCAACGTGAGGGGTGCATTCTTATATGCATAGGTGTTACACATAAATTACAATGCAGACACGTAATTATTCACATCACCTTGAAGAGGTGCACTGAGGGCTGAGAACATATTTGAGTCCCAGGCCTATGGACATCATCTCTAACCAATCACAGCTTAGAAAGCCAGGGGTGGATGTCAAAGGGTACGAACCAATGGTAAGCCCATTACTCTGCAACAATGTAATAGGTGGTTTCTTGGGAACGGGAGAGGCTAGCCACTGGCATGCAAGGATCAGTAGAACGACTTCTATAGGAGACCCCCTAAGTAATAGTACTCTCGATACCCAATCCCTTGTGATGATAGGTTTTTCAGGGAAGAACCCAGGTGATGATGACATCCATGTACAAAACTGTGCTGCACACCATGGAGAGCTGAGATGTGCTGGAAAAAATTCCCACTTTCTTGTATTGATACCTGTTGGTTTTATTTGCAATAAACCACAGTATTAACTTGCTGTTGACTGAGTCCTCCTTTTATTCTGGGGAGGGTTTTGAGCCCTTGAAGTCAAGCAGACCCCCAGCCATACTCTGGCATACCTGGGAGCCCATCCCAACACAGACTTAACTGAGCGAATCCCACCTCCATGAGCTGTACCCCTTTCAGATGTTCTAATAAAAAACATTTCAAAACTAAGTATACTCATGACTATAGAATCTTCAATATATTGTAGTGGATATTTATCTCTGCCAATGAAAATGTATTTACTCTATTTGTGATTGTAGAGGCAATAATTCTAATAGGATCTGTGATCTCTAGTGCACACAGATTTCACAGATTTACGGTGTAAGCAGTGGCGTATTTAGGCTTTCTGCTGCATAGGCCCAAATAAATGCATGCGCCCCCCCCAAATTTAGACTCTCCACCTTCACCAGATTCTGCCCCTTCAACAAACTATGTCTGCCTTGCCTAAACTGCACATCATCACCCCCATTTTGTCCCCATAACAGTATAAGGACCGTTTTAAGGTTGCTGGGATTAGAAAGTTATTGCTTCCTCTCAATTAATTCAAGCCTGTCATCTTCTATGTTATATTAGTTGAGTGTTTTCAGATCTCTGCTGCCCAAGATTTTGAGAAGACAGTGTGTTCTACAGTTGTGTGCACTAGAGGTAATTGTTACGGCTAATTGTGTACTTTCATTTAGGTACGAAAACAATCTTTTAGAGGAAGCGATAAGAACATAAACTGTCTGCCCTCTGGACACAAGTGAGAGAAGGTTGGAACGAGGAATTTTGGTTTCAATGCTAGTATCTTGTTTCTCTGATATTGATGCAGCAACGCGTTAGTTGGGCAGCACCTATTCAGGGAAATTTAACACTGCACCCCAAATCAAGATGTGCACAGCTATTCATTTCAAGACTTTTTAGGGACCTGGCAGCCCTTAAGTACAATAATCATACACGAAAATGTACTACTTTGCATGAAACAAGACACAGGAGCAGGAGCCAGTACTTTGCTCTGAAATCGAGCAACATCACACCTGAACTCGAGCAAATATCACACAGGTGTAACCTTTGTGCTTTTTTGGGGGAATTATAGTACTGATTTTAAAAGCTAGAAAAGCAGAATCTACATGTATCAGAACGTAAATAATAAAATAAGAATTGGATAGAATTCACACGCCTTTCATGGAACAAGATGAGAGATCTGACAACAACAGCCGTGTATACTCACCCCTTATAATCGATTGTCCAACATCACTCAAAGATAGCCGTCCTTTAATAAGCAATTTCTATTGGTACCACTTTCAGAATGTATCACTGCTGTGATATAACACCTCTCCATGTAGCATATGAAATCTACAAACAGTTGTTCCAAAAGAGAAATGGTTTTTGGGCATGTACCAATTGGTTACACAATCATTGGCTATATTTTCTTTAATAATATAAATAAAATGAGAGACAGAAATGTCCATAAGTATGAAATATTGATCATGAGGGGGACGGCCAATATAAACAGTCAGCTGGGAAGACATTCAATTACCTTAGATGGAGTCAAGTGATCCAAAAGAACTAACAATAACAGACAAAAAAACAGAATGAAAGCACGTGGATATATTGCAGCCAACGGATGAAATGTTCTGACTAGCAAACATGTCGATCCAAGAGGTTTGTATCTCATCATTAACAGAATCATACATCATAATATAAGCGTACCATTTTATCATTAATAACACTCACGACCATGCTTGGTCACCCAAAACACTCATTATTGAAGAAGTCATTTGGCCTCTTAACATCTGCACATCATTTAAAAACAAAGAACTATAGGAAAATGTGATGTTTGAGTGGTGATTCCAAATACTACTATTCTTTTTTCTTAATCATCATCTTTCCTCGTTGAGCTTTTTAATTATTCTAAGTGCCAGGCTATTATGCAAGTCTATGCAAAAAGCTCGTCCTTGGCACTGAAGGGGTTAAAGGGTCTGCTCCTATGTGTATGTGTGGCTGTGAATATACAATAAATGATATTGGTGCTGCCCAATATCTTCTGCTGCTGTGGCAACATCCTTGAGGGCAGTGTGTGAGAGATACCTGCACACATGGGAAACTAGGAAAACTTGAGTTTACCTTTCATCTCCCCTTGGTTTGAGGGTGACACTTACCCTGACCTTGGGCCTCATTACGACTCAGGCGGTAAGGGGTTTACGGCGGCGTAAACAGCGCCGACCCTTACCGCCTGATTCCGAGGTCCCTTAGCGCCATGGAGGTTTTAACACCTGCTTTTAGCAGGTGTTAAAATCCATGGCGCTAAGGGACCTTGATGTTAATTATGCCACCGTAATTTACGGTGGCGTAATTAACGCCTTCCCCACTCCCATTATGCCCTATGGGGCAAAAATGGGAATGGGGAAGGGTAAATGGGGATTGGGGACTTACCGCCCCGCCAACCTCGGAATGGGGCGGTAAATCCGCCAACCACCATGGCGTAAACGTAGTTTACGCCATGCTGGTAAAGGTACGACCCAGGCGGTAACTTACCGCCTGGGTCGTAATGAGGCCCCTTGTCTTCCCCTTCACCTTTCAGGCATACAACCTTAAATGTGAACATACCAATATTGACAGCCACCCCCACGTACCGACTAAACATCGATCCACTCTCCACCAACAACGCCCTCTGTACATAACGATGTGCCCCCTATCTAACCCCATCCCCCACAACCCTCACGCACACACCCACTCACACACTCCTAAAACAAAGCCGGCATTGGCATTGCCAATACCTGTTCTACAACATGCTTCTTATCAGACAGTTATCCATGCTGGGCATAGAGAACTATGCGACGGTGCAATGCAGCCGTGTGCCCTTTATTCAGTGTGCCTCCACAGGCTTGTATATTTACCTCTGCTCTATTATATCGAAATACAAACTGTCCCAATATGTGCTTGTGTTGACTTCATGATAAGAGCATACAGAAATTGTTCCTAACAGTGTAGTTACTTAAATGTCCTAACCGGTTACTTAAAATATAATGAGATTTCCTTTTTAACTTCAGGAAGCCGCTCTTTCCTAAGTGTGAAATAGCCGCCATGCAATTGCTATAATGTTGGTCTCTGAGGAAGAGGTTAAACCTGGATTGGGTTACATTGGCAATTAGAAATGTGAAATTTGAAATCCTTGACCCATTGTCATCTGTGGTGGGTCTTTGTCAAGTTTCGTAACCACAAAACAAATGCCACAATTAGGAGGCTTTTTCCAGAAGAGGCCCGGGAACATGTGATGTTCATTAGTGATTATGTGTGATTACACCCTCATCCTGGATCTGGTGGCGGTTTCGTTCATTGTAAGTGGCACGCTCAGCACCTTCCATGGAAAGTGGGTTAGACTGAATGACATAATGGAACCTGCTATGTTGACTCAAAAATATATGTCTGAAGAAAACCAAATCGCCGAGAAGATCAGTTGGAAAGATAATGGTCGCCTATATCATAATACGCAATGTATGTAAATGTGTGTAATTGATACTTCCTAATTAAAGCATATTGTATGTATTTTTCAGTTTTTGGCAAAACGCGAAAACGTCACTTACACTGTTGAATATACAGGCTTACTAAAGCACAGGGACCCTCATTTTAAATGGGTTGGAGTGGTAAATCAATGCTTCCCCTCTCTGCCCCATTTTCTAGGATTGGCAATGCAGAGGAGGGGCACAGAGTGAAGATGAGATCTCTGGCGAGTGGACCTCCTCCATTGCATGATTGCGTTTTGCTGATGCCTGCAGACGATTTTCATCCAGGCTTATGACATGTGAATTGCTATGAAACACAACTTCCACGTGCTTAAAACGAGGCAGATTCCATAGGACTCCATTAAGAAATGCTCCCTGCATACATTACAGGCAGTATTTTCTTTTTTTACAAGACAGAGTGTAAAATGAAAGTTCAAAACTGAGTCTATTCGCTTTAATATTTCCTTTTCCATTGCTCGTGAATGTTTAAGATTTATGCAGGAGACCCAGGCAGCAGCACGTGATTGCTCGCGTTGTGGGTCCCCTGCATGCATACTTGGGGCCAGTCTGCACTCAAAATTTCAAATCCTTCAGCAGGGCTGCATTACCCCTTCATCCAGGGACGTCATTTGGGGGTCGCAACTGCTTCCCCTGAGGTCTCCCCTGTGGCCCCCCCTGCAATGTAAGCTCATGGGCTGTGGCCAGCGCCATGTGGCTCTTTGTTTCTGCAGTGACTGGCTTTCATGCTCAGGCCTCTTAAACAAAGTGTAAAACCTTGAGCAGTGACACTAAATAAGAAAGAATAGGAAAAACAAATAATGTGTCTTTCTGGAATTCTATACAATAATTGCTAGACTCATTAAAGGTTTATTTTAGGCACACTTCAGCGGGTGAGTCACTGATTTAGTCTGTTCTTAAACGCCTCAACTCAGGCTTTCATCCTTCTGAGGTCGATACATGAGTACCAACACTGGTTGGGTGATATTGTATGTATGTTTGTTCTGTATAAAGCAATTAAGCGTAAGGGCTATATAATAACACATTATTATCATTTGGCCTTGGATGTCTGCTTACATTCACAGTAATTTGGAAATATGGGCCTATGCACACTGATATTAACAATACTTATGGTGATCCATTCTTGTATGAAATGTATATCACATTATAGTGATATCATAAACATATTTTTTGTAGTGTACTTATGAACAATGCTATGTGACGTCCCTTCCTGTTTTGTCAAGGGGTGAAAGGTCATGTTCCACGCTTCCTGTGATGTCACTTCGGGGTTGGGTCAAATGACATCACTGTGATGTCACCAGAGGTCAAGTGTCATGTGATGTCACTTCCGCTACCCCAGGCATTTTGGTGAAATTATGTCCCTGCCTTCATCCTTCCAACGTTGATAGTTGAGTATCATTACATTTGGTAATAATGAATTTTGAAAGGGTGGACTCCAACATCATGTTGCATATGAGAAATGACTGTTAGGTTTATCATCATCATCATCATACACCAGGTCTTTCTAAAATAACGGGTGCGGCATGCAGTAGCAGGAAAACTGAAATCTTCAGAGGGCTCAATTCTGTTACCAAGACAGATGCACAACCCATACCAAGGGCAGATGAGATAACCTAGTGGGTGAAAATGGATTCTGCCCCAAGAGGGCCTATAATTCCCCAAAAGCCAAGGGCCACAAGCTGTCACTGTGTTATGACAGGAACCTCTAAAATGGCAACACTCATGTTTAAAACATGTGATTTGAACACAAACCAGGCATTTTAAAGACCTACATTTTTGGGTTGTCTCTATTTTGTGATTTTACAGTTAAGTGCAGTCAAGGGCAGTGAGGCAGTGGAGTAGTGATTCCTGGCGAGAAAGCTCTAGCTTCTTTAGTTGTGCTTTTTAGCAGGGTATTCTGTCTCTATGGCTGCTGGGGAGCGGACTACTCAGAGCCTTGTTTCTCTCTCATGCTTGCATCCAGTGGAAGAGGAAGCTCCATTATAAATGCTGCGTGAAGTGTACCGCTAAGTGCATCAGTGACAGTGAGGCACTGGTGTATTGATTCCTGGTGAGAACTGTCTGGCTTCTTTACTTGTGCTTTTTAGCAGGGTATTCTGTCTCTATAGCTGCTGGTGAGTGGACTACCTGCAGCCTTTTTTTCTCGCACCATGCTTTCATCCAGTGGAAGAGGAAGCTCCCGTTATAAATGCTGCGTGAAGCGCACAGCTAAGTGCAGTCAATGGCAGTCTGTGGGTGCTGTGGCTCAGTGAGTTCCTATCAGTATTACTTTTCTTTGACTTTATTTATATTTCTTTGTTTACTATTGTACTGCTCTGTCACCATTTAGAATGACTGAAATGAGAAGTAAACATTCTAAAACCTCTACTTTGCCACCACTGTCTTTATATGCTGCAGTACTCACTGGTTCTGCCTCTTCCTCTTCTGAAACTCCTGCTTCTTCAGTCACTATATTTTCTAATGTATATGAAAGGGCCCCTCCTGTCCCAGCATCTATGATAATAACTAGGCTTATGGATTTGTATGGGCCAAAAAAACATTGGGGTTCATACTGTTGTGGCACAACTACCCACCCAGGATCCAGTTACTGCTACTAATAACTGCTTAACTGCCACACCATCACTCTCCTGCACCACTGAACCTAGCAATTATGTTAGCTCAATTTCAGAGCGACACCATGTGGTAAAATGTTAAACATATCTAACCATGGAAGTGCCGGACTCCCAAGGACAGATAAAAATCAAGTTCCGGCTTCAATGTCGTTTCTGTATGACTAATGATTTTCCTTTGGATTCTGGGGCTTCAAACCATATTTTATCACCTCATCTGTGATATTTCTACTTTTCCACTTCCACTCTGGGAGCTGGATCAGTAATGGCTCTAAATATTGTGTTAAACTCCCGCAACAGACTCTATGATGGCATCAAGATATGAGTTGAAGTCTCAGAAAGACTCTTTGAAGGAAATTAACTTGAAACTACCTTCTGTCGAGGATACTTTGCAAAGTGAGCACAGCACAAAAATAAAATGTGCTGAATCCATACAAGCTTTAGACCAAATCTTGTTCACTTCCTCGATAATGGAGGTGGTCTCAGATTTTCAGCAACCATCAGTGGAGACTATCTCAAATTCACAATCCTCAACCGGTGACTCATTAGATCATCAGTTGTCAAAAAAAGGGAATTAAGCAGCAAATAATCCTAGCAAAAAAACTAAGAATATGAAATCTGAGTCTATAAATAATAAGCAAGTCAGCACTTAAAGAATGGGGCCAAGTGGTAGCTTTTTGTGAAGAAGCAGTTATTGGGAATGATGATGGAAATCCTGTGTCTACTGAAATATCTACCAAAAGAAAGAGTACGAAGAAGAATAAAAAGAGTAACAGGGTAACTAGATCGTCTGATGCTCCTGATGGTAATATTCTACCTTTTTGAATTCTAAAGAGGTGAGCAGAGATGCTGTAATGCAGGCTGCTGTCCAGGAGATGGCCAGTTCTTCTGATACAATTATGACCTTGTCAACTTACTACTCAAACGCTGGCAGTGTGAATAATTCTGTCAAATAGGTTTTTCAACCTCTACATATCACCGCTCCTGCAGATATAGCGAATTCCAACGATGTATAAAGACCCCATCTTGTTAACCTGGCCAAATCACGTGCAGAGATAATTAGTAATAATGACCTAAGCAATATAATAACTGTCAAACAGCTTACAAAAATACTAACCCAGGAACAAGCAAGCTCTTCATATTCTTTCTCATAGGGTGGTATTGAATCAATTTTAAAATCTGATCATGGGCTAGGTCTTAATTCTTGGTAATATGTTAAATATGTTATATTCTTTTCTATGCTTGGGTACAATCAATTCTGGTGATATTTGCCTGGCAGATTTATCATTGTTGTGCTTCATCCCCTTTGCTAGTCAGACCTCCAGCACTTTTTGCTGGACTTCTGGACCTTTTACTTTAAATCCTGAATGAGTGGAGCCTTTTTCCACTCAAGCATTCTTGTGGGCTGTACTATGGAGTCTGTCTGCTCCATAGCTCTTAAAGGCATCTGCATTTTTCTATTGCAGCACACAGCTCCTTATGGGCAGTGTTTCTGGGGACCCTTAGGATCTTCCTTTAAGATTCTTTTTTCTATATCCTCAAGTAACTACAGTTCTTAAGGATAGAGAGATACTTGGTATCTCTCCCAATACTCTATAGTCTGAGAGATTGGCACACAGCACCTTATGTGTAGTGCCAAAAAGATACCTAGTATCCCCGTTCTCTCTGCTCCTGTGACTTTTCAGTCACATAGACAATCTCCTAGTTATGGCGGGTGGCAGTGGACGTGTTCTATCAACTATTGTGTAATTATTGGGATCTATGTGATCACTGCGCCACCCATAATATCGACTTTCAAAACGCAGACTTCCATTATGGCGCGGCCCAGTGATCACATACACCACTGTGCCCGCAACCCCCTACCCGCCTCCTCCCTACCCACTTAACTTTTCGGCGGCACACACAGAAGTGTGAAGCCGTCTGAACTGTATCCCTGCAGCGTCAGCTCTGTCCCACTAACGTGGGTCTGAACAGTTTTTTTTACTTTGCTCTTTATTGTCCCCTGCTACCATCTAATGGAAGCGGGGGACACCCCTGCAACCCCCAAACCCCATTACTACAACTAACGGGAGCGGGGGACACCGCTGCAACCCCTGCTCACCATTAGTTGGAGTAATGGGGGTCGGGATTTTAGTATGGAACAAAGGTGCCATGTTCGGTGTAGGCAACATTTTTTTGTGTCAGTATTTGTATAAACCCTCATTTTTGTACCGCAGTCTATGTCGATAGCCTCGGTAGTGCACAATAGGGGCACCCAAGTACCAATTTAGGGCCTCCCTTATTTTTTCACCATTTCTAGCATGGTTGTTCTTTGTTAACCCTTCTTCTACCATTCTGGGAGGAGGAGGTCAGTGTGTTTATTTTGCCTTTGGCAGGAACCCTTAGATGTCCCCGCTTAGGCTCTAGAGTGCCTGGGCAGGATATAAGACCAGATCCCACATGCGGTCTGGCTCTCGTGATTGGGCAGCCAAACTCTCCTTTCTGTAAAGTGCTGAGAGAGATTGCAGAGGAGCGTGTGCTGGGACTGTATAAAAGGTGAGGCTTCTGGAGTGAAAAGCAAGTCGACCACTGGAAGCTGATGTAAGCGAAGAAGATGACCAGAGACACCTGTAGACACTTTGCAACACCGTGAAGCTACCACTGCTGTCCTGACCCTGTTTTCTGTGTGACAGAGCAGCTCCGAAGAGCACGACTGCTTCCCTTTTGCTGTTGGGAACAATCAGTCCTAAAACAAACTTTGAATTGAGCCATCTCCCAAGGTCCTAGGAGGTTCCAGAGCTGTGGAACCCCATGCCAGGAGGCCTGATACCCATTTAGAGTGCGTCATCGTGGAAAGGCCAAATCCACTCCAGAGATCCAATCCAACTCATCCAGACCCCCTCATCAGAGCGTAGGACTACAGGAAGCAAAGAAGATTGACCGGGTGATCCGCATCCTTTGTTGGTGCTGCAGAAAAGGCACCAAAACCTCTGAGTGAACTAAAACATTGTGGAAAGTTGTGCCCCAGGTCCTCCCTCGAGACTGCTGCTGAGAGATCCTGTCCATTGTCCTGCCTTCACTCATCAGTCCAAGGAACCTGGAGGTCAGGTCCAGTATTAACATTTCCTTCTAACCTAAGGTCCTTTGGGGAAAAAGTTAATGCTTACCTGATTCCAGAAATTGGATCCCGAGTGTTCAAATGCACGTAGAGGTGTCCAACCTTAAGCACATTTATTAATAAACAATATAGAAAAAGTCTAGAATACATGTGTTAAAAAACAATATACAAAATACAATATCAATACAAGAAAACCCCCAATTGAAATTAAAATTGAATTACTGGATACTTGCCAGTATTCATTGTAAAATCTTAAAGAACATACGTTTGTTAAATATACGAAGATTAGTTAAAAACACAAAGATCAGGAAAGGTCCATGATACAATTATTAATATTTTTCCATATCTAAAACACAGCAGCCAGAATTATAACAGATTCTGCTCCAATAATGGTACTCCAGAATTGATCTCCCTCTCTCTGCTGTGGGTTGGCAAGAAACTGAGCGTAGCCCTTTTTATAACAATTAGACATCTTTGCGCACTGAGTTAGTACATGACAGGGTGTCTAGAATTCACTTTCACACATACAACACAACCTTTTTTCATGGGGGATCATTTTCCACCTCCCCGTATGCTCCAGCGCGGGTAATATGTTAAATAGTAGATAGGTTATGAATTTTCGTATCGGAGTTGAACAGTACTTTACCAAGTAGCTGTTAGCATGAAGCCCCCTGAATGCGTGTTTGCAGTATTCCACATACATTGATTTAGCTGCCAAATAATCCAAATTATTAGAGACAGCTCAGCGTTTAGTTCTGTTTTTTAATACTGTTAACCAATTAGGATGGTCCCTCATTTCATCCGGGGGTAGGTTTATCAGTGCCATATGTCCTATTGTAGATTGTCTCAGCCCTTGTAGGAATGTGTTATTACTGCTTATGCCATCCATCCAGGCTAGGTAATAATAAAGGGAATACAGGGATTCACCCGCTAGGCAGATAGTGATATAGAGTTGGCACCTTTCAGTTATTCAGTACGTTCAAAACAATTGAACACCAAACTCGCATCTTAGGGCTTGTCCTGGGACTGATTAGGGGACTTCTAAGATTGATCGGAGTATTTTACCCACAAGTTTGTCAAGCTGTGCTATCATATTTTCAGGGAGAATGGCAAGTCCATAAAGTATAGCGGCAACAATACTTTTACTATATAAGACTACTTGGCCCTCAAGGTTGTTTCCGCCCTTTATATGCATGATCTTTTTATAGACAAGCCATTTTTTCATTGCCTTAGAGGTCACAATGTTGCAGTAATGCAATGTCGTTAGTTATTAAGTTGCTGCTGCTAAAAGACTAGAGACTTGAAGAAATCCACAGGAACTCTTTGTATTTTGCTTCTTGTCAAGACTTTGAGCCCTCGCCAAACTGTCTTTAGCTAGGGTTGCGTTTTGGACTTAAAAGGCTTGCTGTGCAAAGAAACCCTCTCTAGAACCTTGAACCAGACAAGTGCTATTTTAACTAACCCTTTTCCTTCCTTTAAGTCACTTTCTTGTATGTGTTTGCAGAGTAAATGTCCTACAGTAAATCTACTAAGAACCACATGTACGCGTACTTGCCGATAATACGATAGCATTGTCTTTTCCCTTTATAATATTGCAACATATATAACCACGAACAAACACGAAAATGAAAGTGTCCTTTGAATTATAAGCTAACCGTATTCTGAAGTGTTCAAGAGTAAACATATGATGTATTTAAAGTGATTCTGGTGCAAATATAATAAAAATATAATGTCATATAAATTATAAGTATAAGTGCTTCTTTGATTTGCATGTCTAACTGGGTTCAGTGTACTTACCTGCAGCTCACATCATTCTCTTAAAATAAGCCTGACTGCTCTGCCACTCTATCAAGTTCCTCAGTTAGTACATACTGATACTAATAGTTGGTGATCTACAAACCACTGGGATACCTTACTAAAGTCTTACTATTAGTAGGACTTTAGGAAAACTCCCCTAACAATATTGACTTTGTGTACATTTATCAGGACAATTTTACAGACCCTGTATTGTTCTTTCTCAAATCCAAACTTGTGCATGATATGATCCTCAATGAATCTGAGGTTTTTATGAAGATGGGTTATGAGCTTGTTATCCCTTCAGTAGTAATTTCAAAGTTAAGTACAGGCAGAATCATTGTGCCAAGGGCCTTGTAAGGAATGGACCATTGAATTTTAATAACATTTTAGGGGGTCCTGGTAAACGATTAAATAGTAATCATTTGGGCTCTGAACATAACTATAAATTAGAAGAGGACTGGTCTTGGCTACCCAGTGCACTGCTTAGAAGTGATAACCACACATTTAAACAAGTGTTTAATCTTTAACAGTAATTATTTGAAAGTCTGCTATTGGAATACTAGGGGCTTTTCACATCTTCAGAGGATATATACTTTAGCTTGTAACTTGAAGTAGTATCATGTTATTATTTTCCAAGAAGGCTAAGGGAATGCTGCTATATTGATGGCTATACCAGCTATTTTCAACAAGCTCAAAGGGGCATGAAAGGCAAACCATTTGGTAGAATGAGGATAGCTCTAAGTAAATGACTTCCTTGTCAGTCAGAAATCATACATAATGAAATTCCAGGTCTGCTGGCTTTAGCAATTTCTAGTAACAAGCTGAATTGGTTAAATAGGTTGAACCCTAAATCCTCTGTAAGTGAAATGCTCTTAGAAAGTCTAAATTATATTTTGTGTACTTCCACCTATACGCCTTACTTACCATACTCTGTCTCTACGCTACCTTACGCTTTCCCGTCCTTGCGGTTAGCTATACTTTCTGTTTTCTGACTGCCTGCTGTGTCCCTATGTTGCTTAACGTTTGTGTTTCCAGATCTGCCTCCCGCCCCAAGGTTCTTACTCCTCTGACATTGTTGTTACTGTATTCACTAGGCTCTCTTCCACTTCTAGGTTCCCACTCATTAATGTTTCATTAATTTTCTTAAATATTTGAATTCTGCTATTGCTGCCTTCCACAAGAGCATTTTTCATTACTATGAGTAGAGAATAGTCTTTGGCATACATCATTTTTATAAACAGTATTCCCCTATTTATGTTAATATGGGTGGCCAGGGAGGTGAGACCTAACTCCAGCCTTATTGCCTCAATCAGAGTATAATTAGTGATGCCCATAATTCTTTGCCAAAACAGCCCCTCTAGTTTATTAGCCCGATGTCCCAATCTACATAGCAAGCTTCCAGGCCATATAGAAATGATGCAGCCAATTTCTGTTTATAGATATTTAGTACACCCATCAAAGAGTAACCCACAGTTTTGTTTGCAAAGGCAGTAATCACCATCATAGTGGACAATGCTTTAACTTTTTTGTTTTCTTGTAAAAAGACATTTGTTTTCTTCTCAGATGATAAATCATGTCACAAGTACTTATAGTGCTCTGTTCTATTAATAGCACCTAGAGGGGTGTGTGTGCATTGTCTACATGTACGCTTCTGTCCTACTGCCATAAATTGGGTTTTAGACAGATTTATTTGTAACCCATTGCTCTTTGCATAATCACACAGGGCCATCGCGCTATTGGATATGCCGATGAAAGTTGTAATAAAATATCACTATATCATCTGCAAATCCCAGCCATCCCAGTTTTCGTTTTCCTAATTCTGGGAAAGCATTTTGTTTCTCCAAAAATATCCCATGAAAATCTGTAAAGAAAATGTTAAAAAGGGTAGGTGCTAACGCACAGCCTTGTCTAACTCCTTTATATATCGGAATCTGTTTGGAGAGGTGGCCCTGATTATTCAGCCTTACTCTAAAAAATTATTTTTGTAGAGCATCATACATGAGTAAAGTAGATGCTGTGGCATGCCCATACTATGTCATTTTTCCCATAGTAATACTCTATTAAGAGTATCGAATGCTGATGAGAAGTCAACACATGGGACATACAATGGCAGTTCTTTTCTCATTTTGGCTTCTTCCATCAAGAGTATTGACAACAAAAATATTCATACTAGTGTCATGATCCACAGAACGCGCCCCTTTTGGACTTCCTGGTCCTTGTCACAACAGGGCTTGCTCTCTTTGATACTCCCAACATGGCCGTCTAACGTGGTACGCCTTGCACCAGCTTCCAAGTCGGACGTAGCACATTCTACAAATAGACCATGCCCCTGCGGCCCTGCGCGTCTCAATGCTATCGCTGGTAGTGACTAGACGTGTGCTCTGTAGTTCGCTGAACTATTCTCCTGTCCTTGGTTCCCGGACCCTCTAATTTCCCAATTAATTCCTCCCTCATCTCTTACCTTGTTTCCCAGATTTCGTGTACCTCCTTCGTGTACACTTCCACGCTTCCTGGACGTCCTGAGCATCCGAGTATCCTGGAACGCTGAACGCACGCTGGAGTCAGAGGAGACTGCGCAGGCTTGTACAAAACCCGATCTGTGCGCAAGAAGACTTCCTCCAAGAAATCCTGCAAGGAGCGATCTCTGGTGAGAAGGGGGGAATTCCGTGACAGTTTGAGACGCCAAACGACCGAAGTTGAAACCAACATGGAACAGGCCATTCAGGATCTCATGCGTGGCATGCAAGAATTAACAACCGAGGTGCAGAATTTAAAGGCGTAAAACACCGCATTGAAACAACTGGTTTTGTCCCGCGATTCTGCCACAAAGGAAAGCGTGCTACTGGGTGGAATTGTAGACAAATACGATGGGTCTGCAAAAACCCTTCATGGATTCCTTGACTCTTGTTTAGTCCACTTTACCTTTAAGCCCTACTATTTTTCAACTCCCAGGGCGAAGGTGGGCTTTATAATCTCGCACCTCTCTGGGAATGCACTGACTTGGGCTACACCTTTAGTCAATTCTGGAGATGCCCACCGGGATGATTACAATGGGTTCATACAGGCCCTTAAGACCATGTTTGATCGCCCAGAACAGGTCTATAGTGCCCAGGAACGTCTACTTGACTTCCGGCAAGGATCCCAGGACATGCTTATGTATGTCACACGATTCAAACAATTGGCCAAGGAAGCGGATTGGTCTTCAGAAGCAAGCTTTACTCTTTTCCGAAGGGGGCTAAATGAAGAGATAAAAGACGAATTAGCCAGAGTGGCTCGTCCAAGTTCATTCCAGGCCCTTATGGATCTTGCCATGCAGATAGACTTTCGTATCCGGGAAAGGTAGGCAGAGAGGAAAAAGACCAAGATGCCTTTCCAGAAGGTTTCCCTTGAGACCTCACTGAATCCCAACCCTACTCCAGTTTCTGGTTGCGATCCAGAACCCATGCAAATAGGGGCCTTCCGTGGACCCATATCCCCGCAAGAAAGGATGAGAAGGATCCACACGGGTTTATGTATGTATTGTGCCTCAGATAAACACCTAGTTAGAGAATGTCCTCTAGCCCCTCCATGGCGTTCGGGAAACGCCAGCTCCCGATCCTAGATGGAGCAAGGCTTCGGGAGAGAGATGTTTGCTCCACATCTATTCCATCCTTGAATACTCCTGGACAGAACAATCTAGTGATTCTACAAGCCTTCCTATCGTCATCCGAGAATGAGACCTACCCCATTTTGGCCTTGGTGGATTGTGGGGCTGTGGGAATATTCATTGATCAAGATTGGGTCTTTAAACACCACATTCCATATGAAACACGAAGTATCATGCAACCTGTGGAGGAGATCGACGGAAGACCTCTCTCTTCAGGACCTATATCCTTGCAGACCAAAGAAATCCAACTCTCGATAAACCATCACCAAGAGTTGATCAAATTTGAGATCATCAAGTCAGCCCATTACCCCATGGTACTGCGTATGCCCTGGTTGCAGAAACACAATCCTTACATCAATTGGGCGGCAGGATCCTTGTTTCTTGGTTCTGAATTTTGCATGTCTCACTGTCTATTCCCGGATTCCTCCTTGACAACTTCCGAAAGCACGCCAACAGACCAGCAAGGCCCACTCATGGTTTCAAACGTCATACAGGTTCCTAGGGCCTATCATGAATACGCTGATGTGTTTTCAACTTCAATAGTCCAGGCCCTACCCCCTCACAGACCTGAAGACTGCACTATAGATACAGAACCTTCAGCAGTGATTCCCTTTGGGAGGATGTGCATTCTATCCGAACCGGAAAAAAAGGCCCTTAGAGATATTTAGATACCAACCTTGAAAATGGCACCATAAGACCATCTAAATCTATAGCTGGAGCTTCGTTGTTTTTTGTTCCCAAGAAAGACACTAAAGAGCTTAGACCTTGTCTTGATTATCGTGGATTGAATCAGTGCACCCTCAAGGACCACTATCCTTTGCCCTTAATCTCTGATATCCTGGAAGCAGTGAGAGGAGCTGTAATCTTCACGAAGTTGGATCTCAGGGGTGCTTACCATCTGATCCGTATCAGGGACGGAAACAAATGGAAAACAGCCTTTAGAACACCCTTTGGTCACTTTGAGTACTTGGTCATGCCCTTCTGGCTTGCAAATGCCCCCGCAGTCTTCCAACGCTTCATGGATAGGGTGTTTTCTGACATGTTGTTCTTCTTCGTTATCGTTTACCTGGATGATATCTTGATTTACTCCATGGATCCTTAAAGGCATGAAGAGCATGTAAAGGCAGTTTTGCAATGGCTACATGAACACAAACTCCTAGCTAAACCTGAGAAATGCCATTTTCATGTCACTTCTGTTCATTATCTAGGATTTGTCCTTAGTCCAGAAGGAATAGGAATGGACCATTCAAAGGTAAAAGCTATACTATCTTGGACTGTTCCCACTTCTGTGAAACAGATTCAATCCTTCCTGGGGCTTGCCAATTTCTACCGGAAATTCATACCATCCTTTTCTGAGATAGTTCAACCGATCATTACATTATTAAAAAAAGACACCCCCTTCCTCTGGACCCCAGCCCAGGACAAGGCATTCCAATGATTAAAAACAGCGTTTACTCAAGCCCCTATCCTTGCTGAAGCCGATATTAATCGACCATTCCTAGTGGAGACGGATGCCTCTAACTACACCATAGGAGCAGTGTTAAAGCAAGAATTCGAGAATAAATTAGAGCACCCCATTGTTTACCTCTCACGAACCCTGACTTCTAGCGAGACTCATTACTCCGTCTTGGAAAAGGAACTGTTGGCCATCCGTCAAGCCTTCACCGAATGGCGGCATCTACTTCTGGGAGCTAAACATCCTGTCCAGGTCCGTACGGACCATCGAAATCTTCAAGTTCTGCAATCTATGGAATGTAGGAATAGCCGTCAAGCCCGTTGGGCCTTCTTCTTTGCCCAGTACCACAAGTTCCACATCCATCATGTCTCTGGATTACAGAACATAATTGCTGACGCTCTATCTTGACGTCCTTATTACGAAACTCTGAAGATCGGGCCTACCCAAAGATGTTTCCCCACACAATTTTTGTAGCTCAAGCAGTCAGTCTCCTGGAAGACATTCGAATGCAAACCCAGTCCTCAGAAATCTGGAAAGAATTCACAGGAAAGAATCGATGGAGTCTAAAAACTAGAGATGGATATTTGTTCAAGTACAATGCCCTGGTCATTCCCACACAGAGACTGCAACTACGGATTATTAACCTCTGTCATGACACTCTTCACTCTGGGTATCGTGGTGTCACCAACACCCTTCGTCTCGTACAAAGACAATTTTAATGGCCCAAAATGAAAACAGACATTCAACGGTACATTCAAGCCTACGCAGTCTGCAATCAAAGCAAACATGATAACAAGAAACCGGCAGGTCTCCTACTTCAACTTACACTACCTTCTAGGCCCTGGGAGTTCATCGCTATGGTCTTTATTGTGGAATTACCACCATCTAGGGGCAGTACGACAATCATGGTCACCATTGATTTATTCACACACATGGCCCATTTTACACCATTTTACAAATTGCCATCTTCCTCAGAACTCGCTGGCATTTTCCTGGGACATATATTTCGCCTTCATGGACTCCCGTCCAAGATCATATCAGATCGAGGACCTCAATACATCTCTCAAGTCTGGAAACATCTATGTCGTATTCTAGGAATCCAACGTGCTCTCTCATCGGGTTATCACCCACAGACTAATGGAGCAACGGAACGTGTAAACCAGACCCTGGAACAATACCTTCGCTGTTTCGCCACCAAGGTACAGGATGACTGGTCACTCCTTATACCCGTGGCTGAATTCGCTTACAACAACTCTGATCATTCGGCAGTCAAGACCAGCCCTTTTTATTGCAGCCAAGGATTCCACTCGTCAGTTCTACCTTCCATTCTACCACATCCCACACCTGTACCAACAGTTGACTCCTGGATTGAAACTCTCATCAATGTTCACAAGGAAGCCAAAGAACATTTAGAAAAGGCCCGGACTCACACTAAACATTATGCGGATACCAAAAGAAGACCAAGGCCTTCTTATGCCGTCGGTGATCAGGTCTGGCTGTACTCGAAATTACTGCCTCGACATTTACGACCAAACAAGTTAGCCCCCTGTTACTATGGTCCTTTTTTCCATAAAGGAAATCATAAACACAGTCTCATTCCGGCTCAAGTTACCAGACCCCTGGAAGAAGATTACTCCAGTTTTTCACACTTCCTTATTAAAACCTTACATCTGATCCCCCCGAAAATCCTGCAGACCCAACCCCGTGGTTGTGGACAATCAGCTGGAATATGAAGTATCCAGAATATGCGACTCCAGGTATAAACGGGGTCAACTTCAATATTTTGTCGAGTGGAAAGGATATCCTCCGAGTAAAAGAACCTGGGAACCACTTTCTAACCTGAATACCCCACGATTTCTCAGAAGGTATCATCTCATACACCCGGGCAAACCTGGTGGAACAAGTTTTCAGAGGAGGCATGCTGTCATGATCCACAGAACGGGGCTTGCACTCTTTGATACTCCCAACATGGCCGTCTAACGTGGTACGCCTTGCACCAGCTTCCACGTCGGACGTAGCACCTTCTACAAATAGACCACACCGCCCCGGCCCCACGTGTCTCAACGCTATTGCTGGTAATGACTAGACGTGTGCTCTGTAGTTTGCTGAACTATTCTCCTGTCCTTGGTTCCCGGACCCTCTAATTTCCCAATTCATTCCTCCCTCATCTCTTACCTTGTTTCCCGGATTTCGTGTACATCCTTCGTGTACACTTCCTCACTTCCTGGACATCCTGAGCATCCGAGTATCCTGGAATGCTGAACGCATGCTGGAGTCAGGGGAGACTTGTGCGGGCCTGTACAAAGCCCGATCCGTGCGCAAGAAGACTTCCTCCAAGAAATCCTGCAAGGAGCGATCTCAGGTGAGAAAGGGGGAATTCCGTGACAACTAGTAGAATACCCCTTCCTAAAACCCGTCTGAGAGATACTATAGATGTTTTATTTTGCTATTCAGATGTTTATAACGTTTAAGATATATGTTGCAAATATTTTGCTAGGAACATCTGTCATAGCTAACAGATGGCAATTGTCAGGGGAAGCTCTAATACCCTGTTTGAACACAGATATAATATGGGACATCCGCCGGGAGCTAGGAACAACATCAGTAGTTATTATTTTAGTATATAAAGTACATAGAATATCAGCCCATACCTTGGGGATTATCCTTTATGATCACATTACAAACACCATCCGGGCCCCGGGCCGTAGAGGCTTTAAGTTTCTTGATGATGTCCATAATGTCATTTTGGCTAATAGTTAAGTCTGGTATTGGGCTAATCTTAAACCCAAAATCGGGACCAACAAATATTTTACTAAGATAGCTTTCCCAAGTCCATTCTTCAATGTTACCGAGTAACTCATAATTACTTCCACCAATTATGCTCTTATAATTTGTCCACATTTTCTGATTATCACCCTCAATTAATATCTTAACCATATTCTGCCAGACCACATTCCTTTTGGAGCTGAAGTATTTTCCTCCAGTCTCTATAACCATCTCTAATTATGCGTTTCCTCCTAAGGTTTTTTTCTAGCCCTACATTGAGCCGATCGATAGTTCTGATATCTTGTCTCATTCTTTTCTTGGCTGCTGCTATTACTTTGTCATAAGGTTTTTCCAGCTTGTGTTAACACTTGACTGAGGATATGTTACTCCTAGATACACACCTATACAGACAGGAACTTAGCCAATCGATTATTTCTTCTGCAGACTTCATATATCTATATTTGTCAATGTCTCCTCTACTCCAGATTTTACCCTTTTCCAAATTCCTGTCTGACCAACCCAATCTGTTGCCTCTGTTATTTATTTTTACCTCGCCCTTCCTATCCTTAATTACAGTCCTTATAGTCCTGTTAGTAAAGCTAAGACATAGGGCATCATTACGAGTTTGGAGGTAACATGCATGCCCTTAATAAGGGCATGGCGGCCTCCAAACTCGGGTCCGGGTCCGTGGTCCCTGAATGGGGAAATACCAGGCCATTCTGACTTTGAAGGGCCCGGTATTTCCCCATTCAGGGAACTCGGACCATCCCCATTCCCATTTGAGTCCCTAAGGGGCTCAATGGGAATGGGCAGCATGCTAACAATGGGCCCATTAATGACGGGCCCATTGTTAGCATGCTGGTCCCCTCGCGGGACCCGCAAAGGACGTCTGGTCTGACCAGACGTCCAGAGCGGGTCCCAGGAGCGGACCTCGTAATGAGACGGTACGGGGTTAACGGCACTGGCACCTTTACCGGCACCATTAACCCCTTACCGCCTCACTTGTAATGAATGACATAGTGTTGCTTGATCACTAAAATCATTACAGTTAACTTGCAGTTCCAGGACCTCATCTAGAATTGCAGTGTTAACAAAAATGTAATCCAAAATAGAGGTACAGTTGTTATAATGCCAAGTCGGTCCTATAGGAATATCTGTCTTTACTCTACCATTCACAATTTTTAGCTCCAATTTCTTCAAATAATATTTTCCATCCATGATTCTTATTACTATTCTTTCCATCGCTTCCAATGCAGATGTTACTCTTGTCATTCATGATTTTAGAATGTAGGTCTCCAGCAATTATAATATCCATTTCACCACCATAGTGGCAATTAGTGATCAGCTCAAATATGGTGCCCTGGATACCTAATGTGAGTTCTTCCCCAGGAGGATCGTACACATTTATTAACAGCACCTTTTGTAATCCTCCAATTAGAATTTCAACATTTTTATCACTAATCATAGCACAGATCTCTTTAGAGGGAATATAATTGGCCACCAGTTTGATCAATCCTCCATACGGTCTCCCTTTCAACCCTCTACTGGCACCAAGACCATAAAATGAGAAGCCATCAAAATATGATGATGCCATAAGCCTGGTCTCCCGGAGGAGAATAATATCAGCCACACATATTAGATTGCACGATCCACCCTTACTAAAAAAGGTGATTGTTTCCTCTCATATTCCATTAAATAATGTTGGTGTCTACTCAGTTATTGGTAATCATTGAGGGAAGAAACAAACAGAGCCATCCCCAGTGTGATCTTATGTTAGGGTCACCAATATTACCAGTTTTAGATTTGTTATAATGCACACCTTTTCTATGCACTTTGTGATTAAAGTTTTGGCTTTTGGGAATCCCTTTGTTGGCCAAATTACTTACACATTCACAGTCCAATACGTAGCCCCTTTTAATAAGCTCCCCTCCATGATCTCTAATTAAACCAACAACCTCTACTGCATAGCAATGGACCTTACTAATCATATTATCACATTGTTCAACAAATTTAACATCCTCAGTTTTGATTAACCTTAAAAGGAATAGCTGATTGAAAATATCCAGCAGACAGCTTTGATTAATAACTTTGATCCTTCCTTTAGTAGTACCCCTAAATTTGAAAGATTTGAGTGGAAGAACTCTCTTTTTTCTTCCACCAAACTCAACCTTATTATGTTTTGGAGGCTTGTTAGCACTTGAAAGGATGCTGTCTCCAGGCCCTTTAGGATTACTTCAAGTAGATATTACAGCTTCTTAGTTACAGTTACATATTCAGGACATATAAGGAATACACAGGACATTAGCTAGGACAACACCGGCTCCCATCACCCAGGCAGGCCAGTTGTAACTGCTGCCACCCAGAACTCTCACAGATAACATTCCATCAATCACCATTCAACATTCCACGTGACATCACTAGCTGCACACTTCAGACAAGCACTACACAACAGCACTTATCACTTCCTTTTGCACATTTTTAGGCTCATAGATTGATTCACACTTAGAGGTTTCAATAGATATTTCACTATCATCTAGAGAGCTATCAAAGGATCTTTGCAAAATGTCTTCTTTGTTTTGTTATATCATCATTTTCACCACTCTCACCTATGGCCTTGGGTATATTCCTCTCACTGTTAACCAGATTTTTTCTCCTCCTTATTTCTCTGTTTGTTAATTGAGCATCTTGACTACCCCCATAATTGTCACTGCCCAATAGTATCTCTACTTTTGTTGATTCCGGATTATCTGATGGAATAGATTGATTATCTTTGTTAGAGTGTACCTTCACATTTGCGACCAGTGTTGCAGGAACTATACTACCAAAAGACTGTCTAGTGGGATTTCCCTTTCCCAGACCGGCTAGAAGAGCCGCATTGATTTGTACCTGGCATGCAATATTGTGATATAGTTTTAGACTAATTTTAAGAGAAAAGCTGGTCACTTCATGATGTGCTTCTTGTTCCTTGAATTATTCCCCTATCAGGTATTCCCATGTCTCCCGGTCATTCTTTGAGATGTTAAGATCTTGATTTTTAACACAGTTAGATGTAACATCATTTAGGCCGGTGAGCCAGGGTGAACAAGAAAATCGTGTAGAAACAGAAATATGGTTTTCATTACAAATACCCGACTGATTTCTGATATTTCTTTAATCATTAGACATAGATTTTCCAGCTTTCTCAGCTGCCGCTTTTTCCAAGTTGATGATTTGCCCTTCCAGGCTTTAACAGAGATTTAAAAGTGAGATGTTATTATCCCGTTTGGCTGTAGTGCAGGCCACCTCCTCAACCAGCAAACCTGATTCGACTGGTTCCTTATGTATTTCATTAGGTACCGTTGTGACATCTTGCCCTGCAAACAAATCAGTAATTTCTGCTGAGGTAGAAGCCATATTCAAATATGCCTCTTCTTGCACAGATGCCAGTTTACTGTGCCCCTTTGTTTTCACACTCTGTTTCTGTTTATTTCTTAGTTTCATATTCATATAACAACCTGATTCACACCAACAGCACGTTTCAACCAGCAATTATTGCCAGTTATTGCTTTTACTCTGGCACAACAAAACACAAGATCAGCGGCGGCGCAAAGACTTCTAAAGTCGTCAGTCACCGCACCTGGTCGGCCGGCTGTGATAATCCCAATCACCAGTCTAATTACCCACCGCCAATGGGTGTAGTTTAAGTAAAATAAATATCTCGTGATGATCTTACGAGTAGAAAATAGCGTCCAATATAATATACAGGTACTTATAATACTTATAATACCTGAAAAGAAGAACCATGTATCAAAAGGCTATCTGCAGAGAGCAGTACTCAACAGGCGCCGGCTGGAGCCAATGCAAACATTACCTGCTTTCCAACCGTAGTTACGGGGAAGCAGGGAGAGTGAGATTTTCCAAACTGCAGTCCAGGCTGAGGACCACACCCAAGCTCGAATCAGCTCCGGGACCAAACTCCGGCTAAAATGGCCACACTTGCCTTGCTTGTCTTGCTGCAATTTCTGGGACAAGCCTCCCAGTACAACGTATCGTTTTGATGTGCTCCAGGCATTCCAGGCTACGACAGCCTTGCAGCTCGCTTCTGCGTAACTCTGCTAGAGGAAAGAATCTCAGACGTTATGACGCCACGTCACCAGGCCGTCAAGCCAGCAAGCCGCACTGTATCGCTGTAGACCAGAGAAACAGCCATTTCTGACTGCCACAACCAAGGCAATGTTTCTAAAGCATATGTGAAATCGAACAAACAAGTCTATGGGCCTAATTACGAGTTTGGAGGTAGCCATGCCCTTAATAAGGGCATGGCTACCCCCAAACCCGGGTCCGGGTTCCTTGAATGGGGAAATACCCCTGTTCGAGGAACCCGGACACGGTACATCCCCATTCCCATTTGAGCCCCCATAGGGCTCAATGGGAATGGGGAAGATGCTAACAACAGGCCTGTAAATGACGGGCCTATTGTTAGCATCCTTGTCTGCTCGCGGGACCCGCTAAGGACCCCTGGTTTTACCAGGCATCCTTAGCGGGTCCCGCGAGCAGACCTCGTAATGAGGTGGTAGAGGGGTAAATGGCGCCGGCAGATGTACCAGCGCCGTTAACCCTCTACCGCCTGGGTTGTAATGAGGCCCTATGTGTTTTGGAACTACTGCAACAGCCTCTTTCTCAATCTGTCTGCCTCTACTCTGTGCCCTATGCACCTAATCCATGACAGGACTGCAAGACGTATCCTTGGCCTCAAGCCGAGGGACCATATCTCTCCAGCCCTGAAATCTCTCCACTGGCTCCCGGTTGTTGCAAGGATCAAGTTCAAGACCCTCTGCATCGTCCACAAGGCTTTCTGGGGCCGGGGCACGCACTACATCCAACTCTCTGCCTAAGCACATTCTTTCTCTGACCCTCCGTTCAGCTACCTCCAACTCTCTAAGTGTCAGATGCTTCTCCAGGCAGAAAGTGGGGGGTAGATCTCTCTCTTCTGCAGGTTCCTCCCTCTGGAATGGCCCCCCTGCCCCTCTCAGCTTGGACATACCATCTGAAGATCCAGAAGCAGCTCAAGACCCTCTTTTTCTGCTCTGCCTTCTCTCTCTGACTCCCCTGCTAACCTTCCTGTCGATATGCTGATTGGTTGCTTGGTACACTCACTCTCACAGGGTACCAGGCTCCTCTACAACCAGTCCTTCTTGCACTGCCACCTGGCCTTCTACTCACTTAGGAGCTATAATCTGTAACCTCCACAGCTGCCCTGCCGTCAGCACTTACCCAGATCAGCACTGCGCTGGTCGCACTTACCCAGACCCTTATTGGCCCTTACTGCACTTTCCCCTATCCTCTGCCTCGCACTTCCCCCTCTCCCTTCCCCCTTCACTTCTCATTTTGCACTTGCACAATCTGAATGTCACAAGGCCTAGTAAGATTGTTTGTCTTGTCTTCCCTCCCTTGTCTTGTAGCGCCTAGAAACACTTGTGTACAGGCACGTTATAAATGCAATATCATATCATATATCTGTACATGGTGTGGAAATAATGTGTTTGCAAATGTTATTGTGAAGGAGAGTTCAATGCAGTGTACCTAGAAGGGCTGACTATCTCTGATAAAGGTCCAAATTTAACACACAGTGCAAATACCCTTAGCTCTTGAACCATTTTTCATATTTTACAATAGTGGAATCTTCAAATCCTTCATGGCAACATGGTAGGTTATGTACCATATAAGGCTAGATGGAAAAGAGCTGGTGCTTCTTCTACCATCTACTTTATTTAGGTCTCTAATCCAGTCTTTCAAAATACCCAATATTTCAAGGTAATAGATGTCACTAATAGTGACCACAATTTTCTCTCCTACACTATACAAAATGCATTTTAAGGGTGGCACTATTGAGCCGGCTCTAGGATTAACTCAGCAAGGAATCTCCTATCTTGGTTTCCTTAAAATATTAATTCCTTTAATCGAAAAACAAGGGACATAGTGAGAGTCTTCCCCGGTGATTAAATTCATCTTTTGTTTTCTCATGCTTTTTCTGTTGTGAATAGGCATCATGTAATCCAATTCTGGCCCAGTGGTTAAAGAATGTAATAGGCATAAACATCTGCCAGATTTGGTGATTGGACCTATAAAATCTTTGTAGTGGCTTATGGTGTGTAGGGAACGTTTACAATGAAATATGGTCTATAAAATTGAAACTGAAAAATCGGAACTGGCTTAGGAAACACACATTCACTGTGATTCAGAGGAAAAGTGAATATATATTATTTATTCTGTCTGAAGGCATCATGAAGCAAGACACAGTCAAGGGATTCAAAGTTCAAACAGAAATGATTTATTAACGAAAATGTCAGGATGGTTGGATGCATAACTTGCCATATACTAATTTGGGATTGCCCTACCTAAAGAAACTAAGCTGAGTTAGAAAGTTCAACTTAAATGTCTGTCTGTGTCCAAAACCTATACTTGCCCTAACTAAAACTAAGCAATGTCTGCAATAAAAGAAATCTTGCTCCAAATAAAGTTATATATATTATATGGCACGGAAACGTATCCAAAGGGTTTGTGAACATTCTATGGCTAATAGCATTTGAACTGTTGAACTGATCAGCGTGACATTGGAGATTTCTAATCTGGGACCCTTTCCCCCCAGAATTGGAAGGTTTCATGCAAATCTGCTTTACAGGTAAAGAAAGAGGTGGGTTTTTTTCACTTTTCTATAAATTTTCCTGTAGATTAAATGTGCACTTTTTGCTCAAATAAAGAAACAAGTTGTGCACAAAACACTCAAAGGAAATCCTTTGGTGGTTTGGCTTATATTGTCCCAGTAGATTTTTAAAATACAATTGGTGTAGATTAGGGTGCCACTGTACCCTAAAAGTTAGTTATGTCTCCTATGATGCATTTCTGGTGCCAAGCTTTTTATTTTCTGAAAATCCGCCATTGCGCTGTTCAGGAATTTTTTCTCTAAAAGATATTGGATATTGCCCTAAAATGATATAAGGGATGTAAATATGACTGTTTTGCATGTAGGCAGTGTAAGAAAGGATAATTTGTGAAGAATTGGGGTTTGGGGATGGTGTCGTTTTATTTTATTAAGCTTTTTACCAAAATCAACAATCGGCACAAACAGCAAAAACAGGTGTATTTACTTCAAAACTATAATATATTGAGATGTGTCAATCAGTGCGATTGTTAGTTAGGGTAAGAGGAGCATTCTAAGTCATGTTAGGAAGCATTTTTTTTATATAAAGCAATTACAGCGATTGCTTTCTGAATTAATTTAAAATATGTGGGAGGGATTTATCAGGGGCTATTAGTGTTTTGGGGGTTAAAGAAGCTTCTATTTGCTTAATTATTTTAAGAAATGTGTATTGAAAGCTGATGATTGTTTATAGTAACCTTTGTTTTGATTGGACAAGCTTTTCACATGACTTAGCAGTGAAGATCTTGATTCACTCATGACATCAGCAGGGAAAATATAGATATTATAGCACCTCCCTCATCACAATAACCCACTACCACCAACTCACTCTTCCATGTCACAGTATCCCACTTCCCCACCTCACTCTTCCAAATCACCGTCCGGCACAGTCCAGTGGTAGCGAGTCAAATGTGAAATCATGATGAAAACATAACATGTATTTCTGGTGCCTCACTTTCAGTTAAACCTAAAAACGTCTTCATTGTTTTTTTATTGTCCCTACATTGAGCCATCTGCTACTAATTAAAAGGAAAAGTACAGTTCCGTTTTTCAGCATCAGTTAGCTTTAGGGAAATATTATTTGGTTCTATTTGATCAAACAGATTCCGCTTTCCCCAAGACCAATGTAGGAAGGACATTTTTTCAGAGGTTGTTTCTTCTCTGAAATTTAAAAATCATCCTTCCAGCATGGGGGCCACATCAGTCCCATCAGCTCGAAAACAAGGAAGCCTGGATTCAGGTAAGGATACTCAGAAACCCCACCCCTTCATTGGGTTGCACAATTGACACCAGTATCTGTCTTCCTGTTTTGTCTGGGAGGCTGAAAGGAATTAATTGTAATTACTAGAAGAGAGGGGTAGAAAGGATGGTTTAGTATCACATTATAACAGAAATGTCCATTTTATAAATTCCCTTCAATTCCTTATGTTTATAACATGTTACAAACTTAACTAATTATGCTTGTATTCATCTTTTCCTACTGTGATGAATCCTGAGGCATCGTCACTGCTTTAGATGGGGAAGCCCCTTTCCATGAGACCAGGGAAGTGAGGCCGCTACTCTATAGACCTCCTGGGGGTGTTATTCAGCAGGAGGATCTCATGTGGAGCCAGAATTTGGTACCCCTTTCACCTTCCAACCTTCCCACAAGACCCCTTCTATTCCCCATTACTTGTTACTTCCATGTGATATAGTAGCACATCCCCAATGGAACCAGTGAGATGAAGAAGAGGCCATGAAGAATGATGATCACTTGCCAGAACGAGTACACACCTTCTAGTCTCCCAGACACTTCTATTGGTCAGCTGTCAGTTGAAGTAGGAGAGGGAAGAGAACAATGCGGTCTTCAACTTCGGTCCAGCATTGACCAAGAACACAGCAAGACCCAGAGTGCAAAACGGCTGATGGTGTCCACGAAAGCAGCACGCTCGCAGAAGGTACGCAATGCAAGAGGCAGACCAGAGCGAAAGCAGGACACTGAACGGTAACCGAGTCTGCTGGCATGCAACAAAACTGCTGGAAAACTGCAGGGAAGGGACACAGAAGACTGCACGAAGTCCAGCGAAGCCAGGAAAGCCACAGAAGCTCCTGGGAGACCCGCAAACAGCCGGAGGGTGATGGCCCTGAACCCACCGGGTACAGGGGTGGCTGGGCACAAGGCTGGGCAGACCCAGAGAGTGAGAGGGGACCAAAGCAAATCAGGAAGACAATATCCACTGAGGCAAAGTAGTAACCCGGTGGAGGGTGTCTGGGACCTATACAACAAAGGCTTACCCCTACCAGTAAATTAGGGGAACACAAACTGTACAAACACAATTGGTACCCACAGTACTTTGCAGTAGAGTAAACCAGGCCTGTGTTTCAAGGGGAGAGCAGATGAAGAGAATGCTGGCCATAACCAAGTGAAGGGGATATTGGACCAACACATGGAAAGCATACCTAACCATAAACAAAGGGGAATATGAACTGGGCAAACATCAGTGACCCGTACAGACCTTGGCAGGGGAGTAAACCAAGGCTGTGGAAGGAAGAGAGCGTGTATGAGGAGAACATTGTGGGACCCAGGCTGTGGAAGAATACCTCAAGTCACAAGAGGAATACAGAAGCTGCATGTACAGGGGACACTCAAAGACCTTGGCAGGAGAGAAAACCAAGGCTCTGGAATGAAGAAAATACTATGAGAGAAAATTGTGACACCAACAGCGGGAAGTATCCAACTTGGCACAATAGGGAGCCAATGCAAGGGGTACTGAAACTGGAGTCTGGGGACATCAACCGGCTTGACCAAGATTACCAGGCCATTCTTCCTTATTGCAGGACCTGGGAGTCATGTCTATCAAGGAAAGAGAAAGACTCTTCTTTTTCATCTATTACAGGAACAAATATGAGTTTCAATTAAGCTGTAAAGACTCTAGGGAAAGGGAGACAACCGCCTGAGTCTTGTGGAACTGTTGTTTGTTTTTCTGCACCCGTTTGGAACTATTGTTTTGATCTGCAAAGTCATCTGCAGGTTCACAGTCAGAAAGACATTTCCCTTTTCACCTTTTGTTAAGTTTAGAGTTTGAGGGACAGTCTAGGATTTGGGCACAGGACGACAAACTTTACTTTGGACATTTTTAAACAGACAGCTTCATGTGTTAGTTTTGTTGAGGCAGAGAAACCCCCTTAGCAGTAGGGCTAGAGAGAATGTTCGCCAGCCCCCCCCCCCATTTTTGGTCATTTATTCAAGTCTTTGCCAATCAGCATGCCACCTATGTGTCTGTCTCTAACTCCCAGACCCTCACAATACAAACATTCATACTCACCTTTGATGTAGGTCATCATCAGGGGGAGGAACTGAATTCTCAATCCGAAAGTGTATTCCGGTGTGATTAGTTTTCAGTTTTCAGTAACTGATAAGTCCTAGAAGGTCCTGGCCCAAGATGGGAGGAATTTGCACTCTTTAGGTTTCTTTGGAAATTAGACAGATAAACTTGATCAACTACCTCATACTCCGCATTTGCGTGTTGTAAGAGTGTAGAAGGAGGAGACTGATTCACAGGTGGCATAGTGTTGGCTAAAAACATATATTCAAGGTTAAAAGAAAGACATATTTGAGGGGTTTCCCTGCCTCAGCTAAAATATGAATGGCTCTATCAGGATGTCTTAATAACTTAAAAGGTTCACCGTCCTGTGTCAAAACATCCCTTTCTCTGTCCCTTACACGTATAACTAAATTTAAAGGGTTGCACCAATGTCCTTGGTCCTGGAGAATGACTCCCTGCTCCTGGACTGAATTGTACATTTCTGGTTGTACTTTCCCAAGGGGGAGCAACTCCCTTCACCTAGTTTTAGTATTTCACAAACAATGGGTTGTTGATCCCCAAATACTTTGTATCAAAAGGTCACTGTTTCTTCTCTCCAGCCCATTGGGTGAAGCAGTCCTGCTGCTTGTCTCCCACTTTGGGCACTGGGCAGACCTTGTCTTCTTAACAACATTCTCCTATACTCCTTCGGTTCTCCCATGCTGGACTGCTTCCCATGCTCCTCTCCTGGGCTGCCTTATCTTTCAGACTCTTCTGTCTCATCGTAAGTCTTGTACCTGTTTTTATTATGAATGACCACAGATGACTAGAATGCTCATTCTGGTTCTTGCTGTAGTTCTTAATTACTTCTGAGGGCTTCCTTGTCTCAGTTGTTCTCTGGTGGGTCATCTGCATGGCCCCATGCCTATTATTTGTGTCAGTACTTCCAAAAGGTATGGAACTAACAGTACAGCAGTACATAGAGGTGTTAAGGAAAATAGTAGAAGAGGAGGATAGAGGTACGTATGGGTTATGGAGAACAGTGCTCTGCAGATTGTGTCCCAGATGCTTGTCCTTATTTCAAGAGGGGGAGTCTCTCCTCATGATATCCTCTATCTTTGTACCACTGCCAGGGGACTATTGGGTAGAGGCCTCACCTCCCTGGTCTCATGGGAAGGGGCTCCCCCTCGGGGATAAGTGATGACATCTAAGAATTTGTCACAATTTCCACAGGTCATAGAAGGTCTTTGCACTTACCAGAGATTTATCCTGATTAGAATTATAATTGTTCTTTTATAACATGCTTAATAGCAGCAAGTGGTTTTTAAGTGTGGGATTGGGATTCAAACCTGTGTTGTGCTGCGTTGTTTTGCTTCCAAGAGAAACGTGTTGCCCCTGAGCTATCCTTCCTCCTTCCTCTATATTCCTCTAATCATAGGAACAGTTATGCTGGAGATGCTTTCACAGATTCTCTCCATATTCACGGGTGGTAGAGGCATTTGATATATGGCTGTTCCTGAGTTTGATACAACAGACATTGAAGCACAACCATTTTTCTACTGGTTATGAGTTGAAAAGTGGATGTCTTACTCAAAGAATAAAGGGACGGCCTTACAGCCATCAAGACTAGTTTGAAATGTAACTGCCAACTGCATTCAGAATCCAACAGAAACTTCTTTAGAATTCCCACAATTGTCTTCTATCGTTCCACCCTTCCACTGGAAGCTGGGTTGTATGCAATATGCAATTTTCTTTTGACACATGCAATTTCGAACACCTTAGTCATTACCTCACTGGTGAAATGCTTCTGAATTCTGACTCAATCTTTTGAAGGAGGCCAAAGTGAAAAAATATGTGGTTGATCAATAGCTTAGCTTCTGGAAACCTTCAACTCACTTTGTACAGAAGTATATAACGGGCAACATATATTTGTTGTCAAATGAGGAACAAGTCACTGGTCCAATAAAGTCGATCTGAAGCTCAGACCATGTTAATGTAATTCCTCTCTTTTGAAGAGTAGCCCAGTGAGTGGTACTGTTTGGTTGTTCTGACCGCACACCTGATACCCTTTTAAATAGATATTTAGGTCCTGACCCATGTGTGGCCAGTAAGCGACCTCAAATAGGATCTCCATCATCTTTTGAAATCCTGATGACCAGCTGTTGCTGCATCATGGTTTAACATTATGACGTAGATACCACCCATTGATCATAACCAGATTGTGGTTTCCTAACCCAAAGACCATCTTGAGTTTTGAACATTTTCAGAAACTTCATAAAGACTTGAAGATATTCTTTTCTTTGCTAATCCGATTCAGATAAGAAAATGTTTCCTGCGTCTTCTACATATTGGTAGAATCTTTCCACAATTAGGTCTTCTTTCAGGGCAGTAATCAGATCCTGATTTATAGCATCTCTACTCTATTGCATAATAGAAGGCATGCTTTGTGTATGTGCTTGTGATGCAGTTACTGCTGATATCTGTACCTCTCCAAGAGAATATGCCATATCAATTTATTCATCTTGGATTGATATGGTTGTGGCTTGTTGGTCAGCCAAATTGCTTCCTGTTTATCAGGGACTTAAACATTTGAGTGATCCTTTATCTTTTTTCCAAACTATTGTCATATTGCTTGATGCCACTAAAGCATCTATTTGGATTACCTTCCCATGGTCTAGAGTTGAGTTGCTTGAGTAAAGAATACCTGTGGCTTTTCAGTTGACTAAGTGCTCAACAAATCAATTTCGAACATAGTTTTAATCGTTTATGAGTGCCAGATCCTGGAGCTACATATTTATGACAGTAAGAACAGCTTGATATACAGTCATCAGTTCTGGCAGCTTAACACTACGAGGACCACGTTTATAATTAGCTAAAGTTTCAGAGATTTCATTTACCGAAGCATTCCCGATGCCAACTACCAATTCCTTCTCATAATTTTTTTTCAATATGGTAGGAACATCCATCCTCATAAACTATGAGCATTCCCTGACAGGTGTTTGTGTCATACACCTTATGAGGAGAAATAGGTATGCCTTCATATTATTGGTTGTCCTAAGTTCTTCCTCATCCAGACAGTTGTCTTGGACACAGTCATGTAGATTGGCTACTCCTTGTGCAATTGTACTTTCTTATCTTGTGCATATCAAGGGCTGGTTCACTAAGCCAAAAAAAGAGTATAAGTAAAGGTTAGGCCAAAAATGGCTCAAGTATTTTTTTTTAGCTTAGTAATTTTAGTTTTACTTATGCTATTTCTTTTAGTGTAGTAAATAAGCCCAACATATATCAATATATAGATGAGGACGATTTACTACAAAGGCGCCAGGACAGTGTCCACCCAGGTCATGACACCTCATCTTGAGAATCCTGTTTTCCTTCGCTACGCATACTCCTCTGACGAAGCACTTTAGTGTTTCCCAGAGTGTGCCCGCAGAGGACAGAGGCTTGATTTTTTTCGATGAAGGATATTATTTCAGTTCTTAGCTCGTCAGTGAAGACCTGGTCCAGGAGGGCTCCATGTTTGAACCTCCTGTGAGGTCTATTGCTACTGTTTCGAGACGTGGTGCATTTGAGAGTGACTGCTGATTGGTCTGAGAGTGACCTGGGCAGGATTTGGCATTCTCCCCATTGGAATCTACTGTGTGAGGATAAGAGAATATAGTCGAGTCTTGAGCTAGATTTTTGAACCCAGGAGTAGTAAGTGTACTCTTGCGAATCGCATTTTGTTTCTCCAAATATCTTTGAGATCGTAGGCTTTGCATATTTTAATAATTTGTAGACTCGCCTTAAAGGGTGGAGTCATTGTGTTGTGTGATTTGTCTTTACGGGGGTTTAGCGGTGTGTTAAGGTCACCACCCTAGATGATTGTGGCTTCTCTGTTGGATTTGAGATGTGTCAACACCCAATCAAAGGTGTTGGAGCCGTCTGTATTTTGGCCGTAGGAGTTGATCAGAATAATTTCTTCCTCCAATAGTTCCATGGACCAGTAGTGGTCTTCCTTCGAAATCTTTCTGGGTCAGTAACATCTTGAAGTTGGTTGTTTTATTGATCAATATGGTGACCACCCCTGGCGCAAGAGGAGAAGGAAGTGAAATACCTGTGGCATCCCCAATCCCTTGCCCAGAGGTTTTCAGAGGCAGGGCGTAGGTGTGTCTCCTGGATGAAGGGGTGAAGCATGGGGATGGAATGGGCGAAGCATGGGGATGGAATGGGCAAAGCATGGGGATGGAATGGGCAAAGCATGGGGATGGAACGGATGAAGGGTGTGGATGGAACAGATGAAGGGTGTGGATGGAACCGATGAACTGACGTAGAATGGGTGAAGTAGGTGGAAAGGGTGAAATGGTAGAACGGATGAAGTAGGTGAATGAACGGGTGATGTGCTTGGAACCAGCGAAGTGGGGGGAACTAGTGGAGTGGGTGGAACGAGGAAGTGGTACAAATAGTTAAGTGAATAGAACGTGTGAAGATGACGTATGTGGATGGATGATGCATGGAGTAAGGATAACATGGGTAGAACGAATGAAAGGATCAGTGCGAAGATGACTTATGTGTATGGATGATGCATGGACAAAGGATAACGTGGCTATAACGAATGACGGGAGTAGTGCATAAAATGGTGGAGGGCATAAAATGGTTGAAGTGCATGGAACGGATGGGAGTGCATGGAACGGGTTGGAGTGCACAGAATGGCGGGACGTACATGAAATGGTTTGGAGGGCATGGAATGTCTGAAAGAACACTGAAAGGAATGGTCTGAGTGCTTGAAACGGTCGTAATGCATGGAACAGTTGGAGTACATGGAACGGATGAAGTTCATGGAAGTATTGGAGTGGGCGCGATCTCAAGCGCCTACAGTAAACCACCATACTCACATTTCCACGCTTACTCTCTTCTTTACACCACCACTCAAATAGAACACAGCGATACTATGACACCATTCGGTATAGCTGTTCTCATACCAACATCTGCCTCATACTCCCCATCACTCTAACTAAACACTGCTGGTTACACACACCCCAGCCAGGCGTTCTCCTCAGGCGTAACGCAGCCATGATCGGTCTGGATAATTCTTGCCAGGACAAACACATACTACTGACCTCCCAACCACCACACCTACCGCTAAGAAGCAGCTATGACACGAATGCCACACCAGCTGCACACATATCCGGTGCTCACACACACCTTTGACTCTCTCTACTCTCTACTGACTTGAACTTCGGTTCCCAAGGGCGTTCAACCTACCAGCGCCTTCAGACCATACCAATGGTATATAAGGCGCTATATAAATGCAAAGTAACATAACATAACATGACATAATAGCGTAAGGAAAGAATACGGCAGAAAAAGTATGCTATTTTTTGAGTTTTTGAGGAAGTTTCAGGCCCATCTGATTTTTATAGAATAACACTGCCTTGATAGATTCCAGGAAGGAATCCTTGAGTTAGAGAAATTCCCAGTTCATATTCTGTCACTCTGAAAATAATGTGAAGGCTGGTCGGAGATCTCAGCTATTATGTGTTCTCCATGGATCAATAGAGGGTAGGTTTTCAACACCCATACCATTGCCAGGAGGGATTTCTCGCATTCATTAAATGTGATCTTAATGGGTGATAAAGTTTTTCTCATGTAAGAGATCACTTTATTAACAGGGTCAGTTTTCTGATATAAGACAGCAGTTAAACAGGTGTCGGAAATCGTGTTTCCAGGAAAAATCACTTATTATTAATGGGATAAGCCAAGCATGGAGCTTTGGATAGACTTCTTTTTAGTGGTTTCACAGCCTCTTTTTGACCCCCACTCCCACTCGACCCCTGCCTTCAGATGATGGGCCAAGGGTTAAGTAATCTGTGTGTAATACTCTTTGCATTTACGATTGTAATTATTCAATGGCTTCAATATTCACATACATTTGTGGGGTTCTTCAGTTTCAGTAGAGCCTCAAACCTCATTTTTTGGGGGTGGGAGTTGTGACTCTCAGCTGTGATTTCATGGCCTAGAAATGTTACGTTAGATTTCCACCACAGTGCTTTCTGAAGTAGTAATTTCACACCTGCATTTTTCTGTTATGTTAACATATGGTGGATCATCTCCAGGTATTCTTCCAAGGTTATACTTTTTATAAGGTCATCCACATTGGCTACATTCCTTCTTTCCACAAGGTAAAGCATGGATTTATGTAGAATTATGCTGAACTCATTTCTACTATTAATGTCTTCAAATGTAGGGTATATTAATAGCAAATATGTATTGATATTCATTTAATAGTAAATGAAGGGATGGTGGTCTACAATCATAGGAATCAACAGAGAAGACTTTCCGAAAATATAAAAATATTTGTCATAGTTTTTGTTTTTTCTCTTCTATCTCTCTGGAGGCATCAGCCATACTGATCTGTTCTTTAACCATTTGGCAAAAGTCTACAAATGCTTTTGGGGTTGTTATTGCTAAAGTATTGTCCAATTGGGAAGAGAGGAATTGCTTATTGTGTCTGCCTGGGTCATTAATAGTTTTGAGGCAGTCACTAGTGACTTTGAATAATGTATCATCTTAAACCATAAAATTCCTACCTTGCGAGTATCAATAGTTTCTGGTCTGCTACCATTGGTTTTGTGATCATAATGTTCAGGTATTGGACTAATAATGGGGTTGACTACATCAATTGAAAAATGTATGGAATCAACAGCCATTACAACAGAGATCTGGGGATACAATGTTGACTTGAGTATCATTATTATCAACTAATATTCAAATGGTGTCATATTCTAAATCTACTACTTGAGTTGGATGTAGAGAAAGGCCATTTTGCAGAATAATATTATTGCATTTAATTAAAGCATCTTCAATAAACAAGGTGTATCCATTTCTGATCTTCTTTGGCAATATGTATTTTTGAATATTTCCTGTAAATGTAATCTCCAGGGATGTCATTTGGGGGTCGCCCGGGGCTGCACATGTATTCCTTGCTACCCCCGTGGTCTCCCTTGCTACCCATAAAAAACGGAGAAGAAACTAGCTTTAGTTTTTCTTTTAAGTGTAAGTTCCTGGGCTGTGGCCAGTGTCGTGTAGCTCTTTGTTTCTGGAGTGGCGGGCTTTCTTGTTCAGGCCAAAAACAAGGAGCTCTCCAAGTCTAATACTTAGAGCAGTGACCCTAAATAAGAAATAATAGGAATAACAAATTATTTGTCTTTTTGGAATTCTATGCAATAATTGCTAGACTCATTAAAGGTTTATTTCAGGCACACTTCAGGGGATGAATCACTTGTTTAGTGTGTTCTATAACACCTCAAATTCACAATGCAGATAAAAACAAAAATAAAAGCATTTACGGTAGAATAAGCATCAATTTCAGACTATGCATTTTGCTTTTTGCAAATTCCAGTTATATTATGTTTTTTTCTGTCATTTCCTCTGTTACAATCACCACAAGACATTCCATCTCAGTGTCCTCGGTCACTTGACAAAATCATTGTGCCTAAAAGCGTGTGTACAGTGTAGAAATGTTTGACCATAGCACATAAAGTGGCCCTTGATTTCATTGTGCCACAATTAATGCTTCATTGTAAAGTGTCTATATTTCCTATTCCATGGCATGCTGTTCAGGATGTTTGTTTGCATGTATGTGGTAACGAGTGTCCAGAGTACGGGATGCCTTGTGAGTGCGCTGCTTTCCCTGTGCCACTCTAAATTCTTTAATACACCATGGTATGTATTTTGTCAACTTTTGAAGCCAGAAAAGTAGATCCACACAGGCTTGACATGTGGCCAACTCAGCTGGGAGTCTGTATAAATCAAAATAATTTTGGCATTTTCCTCTTTACTCTATTTTGTCTGTGTTTTATATTCATTATGTCATTTAATAAGATATTGGTATATATGGCTTGATCAGTTATGTTGGCATTTAACTTATCATGTGTCTCTTAGATAGTGACCATGACTGTCATTAGTATCTAAAGGTTTTCTCTCTCTCTAAGCATTGTTTGGTTTCTCTGCACACTTTTAGTTCACAATGCCCTCACTGTGTTGTTTATGTAGCGACAATTTCTTGTCACTTAGAGACTCATTCAAATGTTTGATCTGTTGTTTAGAGTGATCATTATCTTGTTCTATGAATATCAACTCTGCTGAGGCTTTTTGGCCATTTTCTCTAAATTGGTGCAAATGTACTTTCGCTAGCCAACCTGCCCTTTTCCAAATTAAGGTGGAGGAAGAAATCAGCAGAAAGATTCATAATCATCTGTTTCTCCTCCCTCATTGTGAAGGTTAAATCACGTTTTTGTAAGGCTTCTTCTAGTGGGCCTTCTGTTCAGTTCCAACATTTTCAACCATATCTTTCATTTTATTTTTCCATATATCAATGTCTTTCACCAGGCAATGCCGGAAGTTTCTAATTAATGGACGTTCAAGAGCCATGTGGAAATCTGTCTTTAAATCCTGTGACGTCATGGTTGGATTATATATTTGATCACATGTATGACTCAGACTGTGCAACAATAAAAATCCTGTAACCAAATTAACATTAAAAGGACATCCCAGACCCGTGGTAGGTCAACTCCCACCAGAAAGTAGAATGTGGAAACCTTTAGCAATGAGGCACCCACACACGGAACAATTGGGGGTTATTTTTGTTGTGGAGATCCTTCCTGAAAGAGTAAACGCATGCCCACCATTGTGACCTATGTCCCCTTGTGGAGAAGGCCACAGTCAGCATGGGTATTTTAAGAGATGAAATCCCACTAGGCCATGCAGTGACCTAAAGTTCCCTCACTCTGAGCGGGGACCATAGCAGTCCCCATGAGGGAGCCCCAGGTCCCACCAAGACCCAGATATTCCTGGACTGTGTCCCCAGAAATAGGGGAAAGTCTGCTTCCTTATATGGCACTGCTGCTGGTATCACAGCTGTCCAGCATCTGGTGAAGGTAGGGCAGTATACCCCAAAACCAAACCCGCAGGTAAGAGGGTTTGACTGTCTGTGTTACTGTCCCTTGGAAATTGTGCTGCTTAGTTGGAGGGGTCCACCATCCCTGCACCATAATGCAGGCATTGTTTCCATTCCAGTAGGGTGTCTGTTAGATAATTACCTCCCTGAGCCAGATTAAGTCATGGCAGTTACTGAAGCAGAATCTCTGGGAGCAGCACAGGAGAAACAGTATAAAGGCTGTGGCCCTGAGGCTTCCTTGACCAGAGAGCACAAGGGACCTGAATCTCCAGTAGTTTCCTGTCCAAGCTTGAAGTCCCCAGAGATGCCTACCTTTGCAAGAGAGGGCCCCAGGCCCACTGAGATGATGGTTGTGTTAGCACCAGATTCAGTGATCTCAGTGTTGCCTACTGAAATAGAAAATGAACCTGAGGTGGTGGAAAGGGTATTTCTACCCTGAAGGGCACTCCAGGACTGAGTGAGTTGTCACCTGCCTGAGTCCCAGGCCATGCTGACTGTTGCCAGGAACAGCAAGGCTGTTCCACTCTAATGGGCCTGAGGAAGACCATGTAGAAGGTACAGGGAGAATATCCTATACCACTCCAACCCTGGAACAGGCACATAGTTAAGGCCATGGCCTTTTCCAAAAACTAGAGGATTCCTCAGTAAGGAATGCGAGAGACTGGTGTCACCGATAATTTCCAATGCAGACCAGAAGTCCCCTGAGGTGTCTACTCTTCTGAGAGAGAACTCAGTGGCCACTGAGGGGACTATTGTGTCAGCACCGGCACTAGGGATCATAGGGTTGCCTACAAACATAGAGAATGAACCTAATATAGTGAATAGGTAAGTTTCCGACCAAAAAAGCCTGCCAAAACTGAGTGAGTTGTCTCCAGCTGGACTCCCAGGTCAGGCTGACTGTTGCTGGGTACAGAGAACCTGTCCAACCGTAGCATGTCTGTTGAGGCAGACAGGGGAGCAGCACAGCACGGAGGCCCTGAGCAACTCCAAAAAGTGCACAACCACAGGCCGCTTGCAAGCCAGTGACAGGTGCAAGGCAAAAGCCTTGACCAGCTCAACATCACGAATTCCAAGAGTTCTGGGGCAGGGCGTCACCCAGACCTCTGGTGTTTTCAACCAGACTTGGCTCCTGACTCCATTGCTGGTCACTTAGAGGTGACTGGGACATCTGACAGCTTGTCAGATCCATTTTACAATTACTGTGAAGAAACCATGTACTCCGTCCAGTCTTGCCTAAGAACTGACAGTGCAAGAGAGGCACACCAGGCCCTCTTAAATCCACTATCTGTGATTGGTTGGTATTATGGGGGGAAAGGTAAACTCTCTCAGGTGGGTTCCCCACAAGGTATCATAGCTGACACAGGACCACATACACTATCAGTGGTTGTATAGACACCACAGAGAAATCATCCAGCCCCTGCCTGACACACATTCCTCAATTGCTGGAAGGCTGTTTTGCACATGATATCAGTTCTAGGACTACCAGAGTATGGGCAGTGAAATGAAAGCCAGACGGGTACCGAAAAAACTGAAATTTGAGTAGATTAATTGCAGCTGAGCTCAGACGTTGCTTATCAGCCCATTGTGTACCTTCAAAGACAGATTATGGATCACAGGAAAACTGTGCCATTGCTTAGGTGACTCCTGACCTTGGGCATCAGACCATCTCTCTACAGACTAAAAATGCACATACTGCCTAGGCCTGTATCTCAACTTGCTAGTGAAAATGGCACCTGGTTACTGTCTTGAGGATGAGCCTGACCCTTAGAAGGGTGGTTCTTAATCTTTTTGGCTGGGGTGCAAGTGACAGATTTCCATTTGCCCTTGGTGTAGAAGCTCTGGATTATTTTTATTTGTATTATTATAATAAAAGGATACTGGTAATTCCATCGCTGGAAGGGTAATCTGCCAATATGTTTCCTCTTCCATATGTACCATGCCAGAAAAACAGTGTGCACCTGTGCCCTGCTGCATCAGTAACCTGATCTACAGTACCTGGTCTACCAGTGACAGAGAGCGGATTCAGAGTCCACATGTGTCTATTTGACAGCTATAGTGACAGCCAAGTCTCTGGAGCACACAGTTTATATTTAAGGCATGCACCACTGTACCAAATCCATAATTAGGACACTACAGTTCTGGTGGCATAATAATCTCTAAAAATAAGCCATACCTGAGTTATGGTATGGTGAATGGTATCTCTCATAATTATTACAGCCACAGCAATTTGATATCACACATGTGTCAACCCTGTGAGCCCAGCTCAGCTGTGATGTGATTATGTATATTCTGCCCAGACAATGCAGTCCTTGCTGGCAGGTCTGTAGCATTGGGTATTGCCTCTTTGTTTTCCTTTTGTGAGGGCAGGTAACACTCTCTCCAGAAGACATCCACTCCACATGAAGCTGGACTCTGAAATGAAACAAAGGGACCCATTTCCAAAAGGCTTAGCCTTAAAGTGGGGTGCTGCATATCTAAAGGCCATTGGTTCTATTGAGAAGGGATGAAAGAGGGATTAGTGCAGACAGAGGGAGCTCTTTACAGTTGGAGGAAGGTTCCACCATTTTGTTTCTCTCTGCCTCTATCACTCCTGCCTGTCACCTCCACTTTCTGTAGCACAAATCACTTTGAATGTGATATCACACAACAATGTCTGCTTATTGCAAGAACAGAGATTGGACCCCTAACGCAGGTTACCTTTAATCCAAACACCTGTGGGCTTTTGCCTTTAAAAGAAGGGCTCTCACACCACTTATTTGATTCACTCTTGAACATAAACCTGAGAAGAATTCATTTGACTTCTGTTGGGAGAGTTGATCTCTTCAAAGCACTCCACTAATGAGGTGAAGACTGAGTGTCCAATGCAGTTGTATGCTCAGTCCCCTAACCATCACCAGGGACCATTGGGGATGACCCTTTGCTGGGAGAAGACCTGCCTTTCTGCCAGACACAACGGTACTCAAGACGTCACCAGGTTTTAGGACACCTGCCATTGTATGCCTGCATCCCTATTGCTTGGGAGAATGAGAACAAGGACTAAAACCTATCCTTGAACCCCTGCATTGGGACTCACCGCAACCAGAGGGCCACAGCAGCCAGGAAGCCTGCATTTCTCCATTTCAAACTGTGATTCATGCACAGTCGATGCCTTCAAACCTACAGGACCATCTGGGGCTGCAGTGAATCACTTTCTTGCATGTTTGAACCTGTTCAGAGCCACACCACGCCAGCTCAGCACATCGTTGTTTTGGCTCAAACCAGTAGAACATCACTGCAACTGTTATCTTCAGACCACTTCTGAACAGCCAGCATCTTCATTGTTGATCTTCATTGACAGTCAACCAGACCCTGGTGGGAGTCTTCTGACAGCAATCTTCAAATGCCAGATCAAGCCACTCAAACTAATCTGCGTATCCATTGATCAACATCCTAATCATCACCTGGATGGTCGAACTAAGACTGGTGATCATCACGGTCTGCACTCCTTCAAGCAACGGTCTTGAACTATCTAATGTACTTCTGCTTGACTCAGCTTGATACCTGCTCGCCATCTGGACTCACGTGGGTGCCGCACTTGAACTCTTAGACCCGATGTGTTCACACCCATCGACCCACTCGATCCCGTCTCGTACCTCACCTGCCATGCTTGAATCAACTGTTCCTTGCTGGACCTCAACTCAAACTGCTGGTACATCACTGTTCAACTTTCCCCCAGACATTAATTAATGAATGCTCATAACCCCCTCAACCTCGAATCGCTGCCTCACTGAACTACATACTGCAACATCAGTGTAACAGCTCCCAACCCATACCGGGCCTCAACTTGAACTGCTGGAGAGTCACTACTTGACACTAGCCACCAGTTCTCTGACTGACTCAAACTGCTTCAACTTTGAACCAATCCTGGTGAACACTCCGACCTGCATCACTTTAGTGTGACCTTCCGACTTCTGAGCCTCCGTGTTCCTCCTGGCTGAATGCCTGCAGAACACTTTGATGAACTATGAATCACAGTCCTCGATCTTGGTTTGGCCCACTTACATAACAAATTGAATCCTGGTTCAATGCTGTCTAACTGCTAAGAACCACAAGAAGGTACTATTGAATATTAACTGCCCCTTTGCTCCAGGTTTGGGGCCCTAGAAACTGGTTACGTCACTAATCCCCTTTTTGCATCCAAGAACATATCCTTTTTATAAACATTGTGGATTTTACTTGCCTTGCACCCATGACTCATTACCAAAGTGCTACATCTTTCTATCTGTGTATATTTTGTGTTATTTCCGGAGGGGTGGATTTTGTGTAGTGTTTTCTGTTTAGTTATGTTTGCAGATGGTTTGCATAATTAAAGTGTATATATATATATATATATATATATATATATATACATATATATATATATATATATTTTTTTTTTTAATATGCCCTTGTTTGGATGTTCCCTTTATGTTACACTGTTGTTCTATTGTTGGATGGGTTTCTACTGAATCACATTAGCACCCTCTTGAGAGTGATGTATGTCTTAACTTATTCAGCATTCACTTGGTCACAACATCACATTTATCTCTTCATACCTTTACTTGTGCAGTCTTTCACTTCTTCTAACATTCACTTCATCATTACAAGGGGAGCACCCCTAGTGGCTTCCCTTTTTTTTCTAAACCATATTTTCCCCAGCCTCTCCTTGATCCCACCCTAACCTTACATCTAACCTTACCATATCCATTGCCACCTTGACAATGTGAAAATGCAGAAGAAGTAAAGGAAAGAAGGAAATGCATGACAAAGTAAATGTTGATGCTAAGAGGTAGGTGTTGAAGAGGTGGTTTTGTTCAATTAAAGGGGGGATACCCTTGAGTGTCAGCCTTCCTACCCTCAGCCCACAATACCACAAAATGCGAAGGAGGTATATCCCTTAACTTGGACTATTTTACTTTTTTGTTTGGGATCACTTTTGGTATGTAGCAGTGTGTAGCAGTTTGAAATCACAAATCAAATTTTCACAGTGTAATTTCAGAATAAGGGGTTGCATGGGATTTATATTCAGACTATATGGGAATAGAACGGACTCCTGGTGGTTCGCTAAATCTTCTCATTTGCCTACATCTTCTCATTTGCCTACATCATAAATTGACACTTTTATTGAATATGCACCCCCAAGCCTCAAGGGATGATTCATGTTTTGATATTTGTGTTCAGAAAAGTAGGGGGACAAAAACTACTCCAAGTACTATTGACAGCAATTTTGTTTTTCTTCCATAATTTATGACAGCAATATGCAAACGTATTGTAAACAAGATGATTGGATGATTGTAGATGCAGAGACATGTAGACGTGTGACACAACTGTTTGTCATATTGATATGATATAGCATTTATAACATGCCTACACACAAGTGTTTCAAGGCGCAATGAGGCAAGGGAGGGGGGAACTGAGGGAAGACAGGGACAGCAATCCTACTGGGCCATGTGTCATTCAGATAGCTCAAGTGAATGGGGAGGGGGAAGGGGGAAAGTGTGGGGGGAGGGGACAGTGCAGTACATGGGATAACAGAATAAATAACAATAAGTAAAAGTACAGCCAGCTGTTGGCAAGTGCAAGGGTAAGTGCAGACATCAGGTGTCAAGTGCTGGAAGTGGGACTGTGGGGATACAGAAACAGTCCCCAAGTGCAGGGGTTGCCAGGAAGGTAGTACAGGTGTGCGACTGGCGGGGGAGGGGACCTGGGCCCGAGATCAGACGGTGGCCAGGTAACCAGTGCAGTTTCAGCCAGGAGAGTCATCAGGGGAGGGGAGGAGACAAAGCAGAAGCAAAGAGAAAGGTTTTGAGGTGCTTCCAGAACTGGAGATGATTCACCTCAAGTTGCAGGGAGGCTGTTCCAGATGGAGGCGCCAGCCGAATAAAGAAATCTACCACCAACTCATTGCTTGGAGAAGCGACTGACCCAGAGGGAGTTGGAGGCGGATGAGCTAAGAGCTCGAGAGGGAAGATATTTAGGAAGTTATTTAGGAAAAATAATATTTTCTCATTTTATTAATTATTAGAAATCATGGAAAAGTCAAACTTAGTGTCAGAACAAAGAGGAGTCTTTGATCTTTAAAATCATGTGCTATCATGTTTCCAGGTAATGCCATTCAAGACTTATGACTAAAAATCACTTTCTGCATGTAAAGCCAATGGTAATTATGTGCTGCTTTAGAACAAGGGAATATATGTGCCTAAACGTGCCCTGTAATTCCCTTGTGAGTCTCGCGTTCTGTGCATGAGAACTGCTCGGTATGAGGCCTTGATTAACAGTTAATGTAAGTCAGTTGACAGGGCTCTTTGTCACTACTCGCATTAGTCCAATGCACGCATTGTACTATACTGTGATCAGGGTCAATACGTTGCCAATTAATGCACTATTGATGCTTGCCATAAAAACACATATGCTCTAACCATCTGGTGATTATAGACCCTAAGCTCTCACAAGACCATAGATTGTATTCTTCTGGTATGTCAATTAATTTTTATAGGGCTATCCACTGGAAGACATCCAAAGGTGGGAGGAATTTTGCTCAGAGTTGAAATGTAGGCCAAATTAAAATCAGCACAATTTCTCCTGAATTGAATACAGTGTTATCCAAATCAAACAACTATTTCTTCTTTCTTTTATTAATTTATAACTGTATAATTTTTACAGTCAGCATTATTTCACATGATTTAAAGAAAATTAAACATTGGTCTTTTAATCTGACCACACTGAGCGATTTACCACACACTCAAAAGCAGCATTACAATTCACCATTTTCTTGCCATCAGTTTGCTTTAAGAGAGTCAACCTAGGTTACATGTGTACAATCAACTGCACACTGGGCATGGCCTGACATGCCTTCAGTCCCGCCAAGACACCCACTGCACACATGGGCATGGCCAATGCCAATGTCCCATGCCCGATATGCATACAACATGGCCTTTTACACCCACTGTGCCCCCTAGTCACGGCTTGCAGCCATGCCATGGACCATAGCTAGTATAGGAGGTTTGATGGTAGTGCATGAGCAAGTACTAGAATTTGACTGGACAAGGATCTGACCATACAGTATCATATGTATGTAAAGCTCAGTACAGTAATATGAATTGAGGAAGCCATGGGGTGGTAATATTACCTAATAAAAAAGCACGCATTTAATTGACTCAACTAAAAAAAGTTATTGATGTATTCTGAGAAATTATACGAATTGTAGTTTGGCTGAACCCAATCAGCCATTTTATGAAAGAGTGTATGCCAAAAATAGATGCCACAGCTTCAGAAATATTTTGATATGATCATGCACTAGCTTCCCATACTAATAAGGGTTTGAGTGGAACTCACAGCATTTTTTAGAAATACACTGGTCCTCATTTACAACACACGTGCTCATTAAACAATCTAAATATATAGTAAATTGGAAGGAGGGCAGTGCCTACCTTTGCACTTTTGTGCAATTCAGTTCCCGACATGCAATTTATGGCAATTTCAATTAATAATGCAAAAAAAAATGAATATGGGCAAAATGGACTTCACTTTTTTGGTTTTAATGCATCCAAGTAGAAAAAAAGTGTTAACTCCTTCCATTTATGCATTCATATACAATGTTTTCAATGGATTCTTATTCCGCCTGATTTTAACCGGTACAACAAGCTATCAGATTCCACAGGAATTGATTGAATTTACAGCAGCATGAACATATTTTGGCATACAACCATGTGGTTTTTGAAGACGGAGTGTGGATGCATGTTGGAACTGGTGGATCCGTTTTGTGCCTTTGCTACATCTCCAAAAATCCTGAAAATGTCCCTGAGCGCAAAAAGTGGTGCTATGGCTTTTTGAGCACGGGGGAGTTGGAAAAAGAGACTCAAAGAGGAGATACTTAACCCTTCCTAATGTGTTGGGTTATTTGCATTCTTTCAGAACAGTAGGCATTGTTGAGAATTACGCAAACATTGTGGAGATGAAACCACAAAGAACCATCTCTTGTCCTTCCAAACACTAGTTATTGTTGGGAATTGAGCACTGTTGCTACACATTAGGGATACGCTGAGAGCATTTGACATGCGGGCTCCACCTTTCCCACCCATTCCTATAGGAGTTACACAATACGTGATTGAGGGCTAGTATGCTCTTCAGACACTTGGAGCTTTTCCGATGGTTCTTGTTGTTTCATCGCCACAGTTTTAATAGTGGGTCGCTTGATTGTGGCCATTTCCCCACTGCATTATAATTGTCAATAAAACCAGAAATGCTCCTGACATAAACTAATTCAAACCTGTAATTTCCGGTGAAAAGTCAAGACATGTCCACATTTCTCTTTATGGTGCGACACTACTATACAAAGTAATTAATTTATGAAAACATTTAATAAGTAAACACATTTAATTTCATTTCACAGAAAAAAGGAAGAGAAGCCAAGACAAATTCATAAGCATGCCCAGCCAAGGTGGCCTCTTACAGAAATATCAACAGTTGACCTCCAGTTTAAAAATAATATACACACTTGCTGTACATGATATAGAGTTTAATTGAATTAAAGGGTCTGTTCATTAAATTAAAGCAACTATTTCAAAAAAATATATGAAGGCAATGTTACTAACAATGATAATGTGTAGCTGTGACACAATAAACAAAACAAAACAAAAGCAAAACTAATGAAGAAAGATTATTATATAGTCTGTAAGCTAAATCAAACACTTTTGTGAACAGCAAATTTAAGCCCTGTGTTCATTCATTTTTCATGTAAATGGCTTTGCTCGGACCCTTAACTTGGGTGGTGGGCCGTTATCCGCTGGGTGAGCCCGCCACCTGGGGCATATCGCCTCAGTAGAAGCAATAGAGAGCAGTTTGTTGCAGCAAGATAAGGACCATAAATTAAATACCTGACATGATTTATTTGACAGTAGCACATTAACATCCTCAAAAAAGATTATTTAAAGGTGGAACTAAGACCTTGTGGAATAACTGAATCTATTTCCAATCCACCACAGACTGCATTGATAAAAAGCCAAGTTCCTGCCTTATCACACTAATGGGCCCCCCCATTTGGTAGCGCCAAGGATCTCCGCCATAACAGGTCATCTAACCTTCCGTATTCAACACATGGGGTCTGAAATTTAGCACCATAAATTAACCTAGCCAATATTTTTAGTTTGTAAGAATCTCAGCAATGGAAGTATAGAAAAGCACCCGAATCACTTGTCCACCATTTTCATTTGTGGGGGATAGACCTTTATAGCCAGTTGCAAAGATTTAGAACATTTTTTTTTTTTATTCACTGGCTTGGATACAAAATTAACACCCAGATAGTTAAATTATTCAACTATTTCAATTCTTTAATTCTCTGAGTTCCAAATGTATCTTATCTTTTTTAGGTGTCCTGGTTTCCATATCAAGATTTTAGTTTTTAAAACATTAATCTCTAAATCCGCATTTGAGAGGTAACCAGCCAGAGCATTTAAAGACCTCTGCAACCCAATAGGAGTTCTGGTCAAACGAGACCAAATCGTCGGCATATGCCACCTATTAAACCTTTAATGTCCTGAATCGAGAAGGGCAAGCTTTAACTGCATTTAATGAGCATTTCACATCACTTATATAAAAATAAAATAAAATGGTGATAGAACACACCCCTGCGGTCTGTTGGTACAAACATGAGTGCTTCCCTCCTTGATCAAGTCCGACTCTCACCCTAGTGTCGGTATGGAGGGCCACATAGATGTTCAATAAGTTGCCCGGACAACCATATTGCCGCAATTTACTCCAGAGATTGTGACTATTTACTAGATTGAATGCTTCAGTTAAATCCAAACAGCAACATAGATTGCTTGTTTTACTAACGTTACCTGGAATGAAAGCATTTGTAATATAAGGCAGTTCAACGATGTACCCACAGCTTTCTTGAAATCTGCTTGATTTTTATTCATAACACAAGCTGCTGACGCCCAGATATTCAACTCCTTTAACAGAAGCACTGAATAAATATTGCTAGAAGCATCCAGGATGGAAATAGGCCTGCCATTATTCGGATTCAACTTCCTTTCTTAAAGATCAAACTGATTTTGACGCATTTCCATGTGCTCAGTATATATTGTTCAGAAAGGATGTTCTGAAATAAGGCAGTTAAGACTTTGGCCCAAAGCTCCGGGCAAGACTTAAGTCGAATTCGATAGCCAGTCGGGTCCGGGGACCTTAGATGGCTTGCACCTATTGATAAGTGCAATGTCTTCAGTGACACAAGTCAGGTGCTACCTAACCACATCCATTCTCAATCCCTCATGCACAGAGCTCACCCTTTTCACATTTAATTTTGAGAAGCGATTTAGCCAGCAAGACTCAGAAATGGGTTGGGCTTGCAGGTAATCCTGGCTGTCAATAGAACTCTGTTTCAAAGACCAAAAGGCACACATGTCTATACTTAAGAACACTCTTAGCATATTTTCAGAGTCACGTTGTAACATTAACTAGATCAGCATACGCCAATCGCCTCATTGTTCCTCATACACGAAGAGTGCGAGCCGTGGCTCCAGTTTCCCTACCTTGGCTGCAACCTACTGGAAAACCCTCCCTGCCCAACTCAGAATGATCGATTCCCACACAACCTTCAGTAAAGCCTTAAAGACAAGGCTTTTTGTTCGATTCGCCTCCCATCTATCGCCATCACCTGAATATTGTACTGTTTACTGTACCATGACATATAACCTATTGTAAACTATGTAACTGTATTAATCCACTGTACTGGGCCGCTGTCCTGTAACCCTTAAGCAAGCCTTAAGCAAGCCTGCATACATATTCTTTTCAGCACCTCTATGCCCGTGGGTTGTAGCGCGCTATACAAATACTAAAATAAAAATAAATCAAATAAAAAATCTGATACTGTTGCTTCAGCTTTGTAATCATTTTCTTTTGCATGATTGTTTCAGCACAATGCAACTGTCTTATGTTTCACTGCAGCTCCTTGGTCCTGGGCAGTGGTTCCTCTCCTTGTCTGCACCCCCCTGCAGCAGACTGTTCACCTTTATATTCCCTCTTTTGCCATGCAGGTCCGTTTCTTGTCTTATATAAGACCAACTCGTCGCCAGTGTAGAAAAGCTGTTTCCTGGACACCCTGTTAAGGTTCTTCAGGTAAGCTTTATTGTGTTACTTTACGGGATGTTACAGCGAACCACTGGGTCCCATCAGCCAGGCTAGCTTCCCCCAACTCCCAGTCCTAGAACCTTCACACAGCATTCACACCCAGACTTTCTATGGCAGCACACCAACATTCTCTCAGTTCATCATACATCTGCATACATCTGCATACACAAGCACATCACAACATTTTTCTTGAATAACGGTATCATAACAATGCAGATGTGAAACTTTCTTAGATGCATGACCAATTGGCCTGTCTAGAAATAAGCCTTGTAAAATGTTTTGGCAGGTTGTCCCTGAATAATGAGGATTCACTAGATCTGTAACCTCAGTATCCTTTTTAGCCAGCATACTTTTATGTTTATCATTCAAACGGTTGACAATACCTTGCCTTCCAAACTACAGTGGAATTGCCAGTCATAATTGATAATGACAATGGTTTTGACTTAATGCTTGTATGAATTGTCAATATTGTTGTGTCCATTTAAAACAAACCATGAACAGTTTCCTGATGATCACTTATTGTTAAGTTGGGACAGTGAGCAAACATGTCGTTTGTCCAACTTGGAAAACGAACTACAGTTGTGCCAAGTATTGTGAGGAGGACCATCGCCCAATACACCCATTCAAGGGGACCATTTGCCATGCTTCCGTTACACAACAGATGCGTTCACCTTGTTCTCCCGCTAGTTGAAACGAACTTTAACGGGTAACACTGCTATAACACAATGCATCCAAGCATTCACTATTGCAATCCCCATCAGTATGCTATATCCTGAGCAACCAGAGTGCCAGTGCTAATGAATATCCATTATGACAGACATAAAAGACTACACTGTCACTTTACCAGGGTTGGAATACATATTTAACAGCAGTTTTGACGTTCTTTTGTCGTCGTGTTTACCCAAATCAATTTAGCTGCCAGAATTACAAGACTCCCACCTCCCAGTCCTCAACATTGACCCAATATTGAGAAGACCACCAAACGAGCCATCACATTGCCCTTTCTGAGCCCGATCCAGGATGGGAGTATCAAGCAGCCAGGCTTCTTGCAGGCATATAATGCAAAATGAGCACCACGGAAAGTTCAAGAAAAAGGAAGACAAGGGGGAGAAAGCCCTAGTATTCCACGAAGCAAAACGCACATAATACCCCTCATTATCTGCATTTATGAACAATGTTTGGGACTTACTTGTGTGCAAGCTATTAAAAATTGGAAGCAAATCAACAATTTGTCACTTGGTTACTTGCCGATTCACCCAAATATTCACAGAACGTTCTGAACACCCATCAGCTGCAACCTTTAACATTAAGGAATTACACATAGCCGCCTTCTCCCAAGGGAGCAGAGAACTAGAGGCTACCATTTGGGTGTTTAAGGAATACTTATCACCCAATGACACAAATACATTGTATCCCAACATTAGGAAGGACAATGCTTCCTATAACACAATTGATCTGACCATATTGAAGACAAAATACAGCTGCACTAGGTCAAAGCGATGATCAGAGAGAAATTCGACTTGTACTATGTCTGCGACATAATAGAGCCTAAGCGAGGTATTTTTTTAACACTGTCCGACCCCCCCCTCTATCTAACTGTCTCTCTCCCCGCTCTCGCTTATTCCTCGCATTGTAACCTCGTTTGCTTCCCCCTCGATAAGCCCAGGCTGAATGTAGCTCTACACTTGGTACTACCTCCATCTCTCCAATCGCATTATTCTCTTCTCCCTGTACCCTACTTTATAAGCCATGGTTGCTGCCCCCACTCCCAAACGAGTGTGGCGTCTATCTCTCCTGTCCTCACCCCATCTTTGCTAATGACATGGTCAGCACCCTCCTAAATTTAAACTGTCAAAGGTGTGTTTATCCCGATGTAAGAATAAATATTCCTGCACTGCCGGTCTGATTATCTAACCTGTACATCCCGGCTGTGTGAACTAGGTACCAATGTTTCTCCCCCAGCACCCAATGGGCCCTCCTGGCCCCTCCCATCTTGGTCCCAATAGCCCCTTCCCTTAGCACACTGCCCTCACCTTACTTACTGCCCCTCATTGCCTGCCCCCCTCCCCCTTATCATCCTACCATAACCCTATTTATTTTCCAACAACTCGTTTAGTACTCACCCCACTTTTTGGAGCTTCACGACCTTATCCATTCCCATTCCCTGTCCTCTGCCTTGTTCGTACCCAGTTTCCTCTGATGCCGCGTTTGCTGCACCCCCTCCTTCATTGCCCTCTTCATTTAACCAATGCAAGCTGTTGACGTCACCAATTCGTATTCCAGCAGTCTCTGTATCCTCCTGGTTTTGCCCCCTGCCCCACTCTATTCAGCCTGTCTTTGACTGGGTCCTTGTGTCTCCCGACACGGATGTACTATATGTAGTTCTGCCGCCCACGTGCTGTATTCCAGTAGGCCTGCCGCCACCTGTACTGTTTCTAGGTAAGGGTGAATATACCCTGCTCTCGCCCCCATGTAGTAATGTTTAAAATCTTATTTAGAGTCCACATCCCAAGAACACTCCTTACCCAAAGATTCCCCGATTTGCCTGTGTCTCGTGTTTGCTACCTCCTTAGTACCATTTCAGTATGATGGACCCCATCCACGCCATTGAGCCTTCCGCTGTCATTAATACAGTATACCATGCCCTTCTTCCCTTCCCCGTGTCCCAGGCGCCACCCTCCCCACGTAATGAAACACCAACCATGTGCAGCAATCATTTAGCTTGATCGTTCCCCGGAGACTCCCAAACACAATCCCCCGACATTGATCCTGCTTGGCTTCGCGGTCGGCCCAATCAGCCAATTATTAGAGGCAGTCACAGTGCCCGCCAGTTACCCAGCCCCCCTCATCCTTCCAGCCCGCCTACCCCTTCTCTTACCCCTCCTACTCGTACCCTTCCAATCCCCTTGGACACACCCTTTCTGCCTTCACCAAGCTTTCCCTTCAGCCGCTTGTCTCGTTGTCTACTTGAGCACCAGCGCGATATTCCTCTGCCTTTTCCACCGTTCTTCAATAAAAAGATCTACCCTTGGCAGGTACTGCGTACCTTTAAGACAATGAACCTTGTTACTCCAAATATACGTGCCCTACCGGGCCGTGGTTTGCCATGCAGGACACAGATGTCAATCAGCACCTGCGATGCAATTACAACTATGCACCCGGCACATAACATTGCAGCACATCCCATTGCTAGGAAAGAGGAGTAAGCACTGCACGTTATGCCCAAAACAGAGATCTTGAGCTCAAAGACCAAGACACTGATTGCCAACGAATCCAGCTGGGGGGGGGGGGACTAAGGTGGATACTTCAGCTATGCCAGTTGAGAGTGTTATGTCTTCTCCCAATATGTTCCTAACTGATTTAGTTGGTGTGTATGTGGAGAGTTCCGATATTCTCCAGTGGTTGGAATCCCTTGGGTGGCTTGTGAGATCAATGAAGGTGACCCGCCGGAGAAGTGTCTCTTAAGCCGCTGTACTGCCGCCTGGTTATGATTGCCTTTTGAGGTTGAGGTTGGCTGAGCTCTTCCCCAGAGGCCAGTATGTGGCATAAAATCTACTTGATTAGATGTGTCAAGACAACAGCTCAGTATCTGTAGAGGTACAGGAATTATGAGTCCCAGCCCCTCTGTTGCACTATACTGTGTGATCTTGGACAAATTGCTGCTTTCTGTTTGTACCTAGTCCGCAACCACAAACTATGTTCTGGTAAGGGGTTATGCGAAACCTCCCATTATAACTTGGCCGCTTGTTGCCCCTCCCAAGTGGTGTAGCTGCTGCGAGATTTATTTAATTATTCATTTATCCACTTGTTTGTCTTTGCATTATATTTTACGAGGAATTCAGGTACGGTCACCCCGACCCACCCCCTTGCACGGGGGACCAGCTGTAACTACGGGCCCCCACAACCTGAGTGCCACTCCTGGACCTGCCGTCCCCAGTGTGGATGAGTGGTGCCATGCATTCTGCACTGTAAACTACCAATAAGTAATCTGTTGGTGGCACCAATTGCCTACGGTCTGAATGCCTTCCTTCCACCCCTCACCACTGCTACCCGCCAAGTGCGCTGCTCGTTAATACATGAAGCTCCCCTGCCTTTCCTAGTGCACTGCTTGTTTAAAACTGAAGCTCATCTGCCTTCACCCCTCTGTGAAAAGACACGACTGCATCCCAGGAGGACCTACATTTCCCCCAGCCCGGGCCAGTCCTATGAACTTCACTGTGAGTGGGTCAACAGGCCCCCTATGTTCTACCGAATTCCATCCTTTTCCAAGCTTTTAAGCCCCACCATGAGTGTGGTAGTGCTCGCGCCCCATGGCCCTCATTATTTGTGGCGAGCAGGGACGTCATTTAGGGCTCACCAGGGGTCGCAACTGTGACCCCTGAGGTCTCCCTTGCTACCCCTGTGGTCTCCATTGCTACCTCTAAAAAAATAAAATTAAAAAAAAGGTTTTTCTTTTTTTTTAAATGCAAGGTCCTGGGCTCATGTGGCTTGTTGCAACTGGAGTGGCGGGCTTTCTTGTTGAAGCCTCTTAAAAATAAAAAACATTAAAAAAAGAACAGGGGCTCCACAAGTCTAACACTTTCAGCAGTGATGCTAAATAAGAAATGGGAATACAAAATAATTTGTCTTTGTAGAATTATATACAATAATTGCTACACTCATTAAAGGTTTATTTCAGGCACACTTCATGGGGTGAGTCACTGATATAGTCTGTTCTTAAACACCTCAACTCATCCTTTCATCCTTCTGAGGTCGATAAATGAGTACCAACACAGGTTGGGTGATATTGTATGTATATTTGTTCTATATAAAGTGCTTAAGCCTAAGTGCTATATAATAGCACATCATTATCATTTGGCCATGGACATCTGCTCCCATTCACAGTAAATTGGTAATATGGGCCTATACACACTGATCATCATGATGCATATGGCGATCCATTCTTGTATGAAATGTATATCACATTATAGTGATATCATAACCATATTTTTCGTAGTTTGCTTAGGAACAATGCTATGTGATGCCGCTTCCTGTTCTGTCAAGGGTTGAAAGGTCATGTTCCATCACTTCCCGTGATATCACTTCAGTGTGGGGTCAAATGACATCACTTCCTGTGATGTGATCAGGGGCTATGGGTCATGTGTTGTCACTTTTGCTACCCTTGGCATTTTGGTGAAATGACGTCCCTGGTGGCGAGAGGTGGAGGCTAAGTGCACTAGCCATGTCTGGGTCATCTCGCTTAGGTCCTGGTGCGGTCCTGGACCGCCCTTGTGAAGTTACCAACATGCCCTGCAATTGAGGTTATACTGTGGGGTTAGTCATTGCATGTTCAGGGAGTGTAGAGAGAGGACAGATGCCCGCTCCTTCTTGCAGCAGTCCTTCCGTTGGTACCTTCAGATCCCCCATTGTTTTCAGGGTTAACCCCCCACCACCGCCACCACCATGGAGTGGGGACCGAACCACAACATCGTGCCGCTGAGACGAGACACTTGACCATGGGAATGGCTGTGTGTAGAACTGCTAAAACCTAAACAAACTTTCCTATTTTCCATTGGCATCCTCGGTCGAACCTGTGCTCCCGAATGAGTGCTGGCCCCCTGCCCGGACCACTCTGCATGTCATTTGCAAGCAGCATAACCCCACCATTCACAAAGGGATGGGGGCTGTATTGCCCCCTTTCAGCTCCACCAGGACTGCTCGCTGCTGCAGGTGACCGCCAGGGATGCGAGAAGCAGGAGCTTTCATTGGCTATCTTTAAGTTAGACATTTAGTGTGGCAAATAGTGGAATTGTGAGTTATGGGGCATCGGGGAGGGAAGCAACAGAGTGGGAATGATAGAGGGACTGGGGAAGAAGAGACAACATGTGTGAGGTAGAGGGAAGAGAGGAGCCACTGGGCCTTTTTGGGATAGAAGCACTCCCAAGGACGCGATTGCACCTAAGAGATAGAGGGATATGGAGAGGAGAGACAGCAGCGAGTTTTAGCGAACCAGGGAAGGAGCAATATCAGGCGAGGCGTAATGAATAGCAGAGTAGAGAGAAATTGTGCAGGGCCACTCTCTGATAGGTGGAAGGGGTGGGTGAGACTGCATCTACGTCTTAATTGGCTAATGCTCCCCCAGAGGATATGTACTATTGTGCTGTTGCTAATAGTCCTCTCATTCTTTATCTTGCTGACTGTTTTGATCTGTAAGTGGGGTTGTTGGATACCGGGGCTTTGCGTCATTACTCATTTTTTTCTAGTTGAAAGTGTAGTCATAGTTTGGATTGCTTCTTGATATGTTTTACCTAGTTACAGTAGAGATGGTTTCACAGGGTCGGCGCTGTGATGGGCAACGGGTAGCAGTCGAAAGGATTTGCAGTAATTGTAGCAGGTTTCTTGATCAGAGGATTTGCGTTCTGATCCAGACTTTGGCAGAAATTCCTGTTTAGCTTCACAGATATTCATCCAACATCTAAATTCCCAGCTCCCTGTGCAGGTCAGTTGTTAAAAGTGGGGCCTCAACCGCTATCCTCAGGGCTTTGTTTTGCACCTTTTGATGAGTCCTCTGGTGTGTTTCTGCATAGGTACCCCATGCCAGAGAGGCATAAGTCAGAGTGGGTCTAATAATCATCTTGTAGATGTTGACTTTACTACGGGTAGGCATGGACTTTGACTTCAAGAGTGGGTAGAGCGCTTCAAACTTGACAGAGGCTTTCTGTTGGGTGTTTTCAATGTGGCTCCTCCAGTGGAGTTTGCTGTCCAGGGTCCCTCCCAGGTAGCGGCTGCTGCTCTCCCACTTGATGTTTTCTCTATTTAGGCTGATGCGCGGGTGCTCCCTGATCTTTGTGGTGAACAGTTGTCTTGCCGATGTTCAGTGCAATCTGCCACTCACTGTACCATGTTGACATCGTGTCCAAGGATTTGTGTAGGTTCTTCACCACTTCCTTTTCCCTGAACCACTGTGAGATCACTGTGACATCATCTGTATACAGTGCCAGGTTCCATTTTGTGAAACTCTGTAGGGATGTTGTTGGTAAAGATGTTGAAGAGGAAAGTATTGATCCCTCTGGCACGCCTGCTCAGATAGGGCGTGTTGTTGAGAGCTCTTCCTTCATGGTAGCTGATGGTTCGAAACGAACCGTTAGTTGCATGCTCTTTATGAAATCCAAATCATTCATTGAGGAGAAGATTTCTTTCAGAAGCAAAGCTACTGAGGTGGGTGAGAAGGTCCCTTTCCAAAAGCTTATACAGTGCCAAGAGCAGGCTGATGAGGCGGTAGTTTGCAGGATCTCTCAGTGGTTTCCCGGGCTTTGGGAATAAGATGACTCTGGCTTCTTTCCAGCATTTGGGGAAGTTGCATGCATGCATTGAAGATTTTCACAAGGCATTACATTGTTACAAGCTGGGTATCTGCATGGCTAAGTTGGTTATTCTGTCGCTCCCTGATGCTTTGCCGTTTGCCAGATTCTCAGCTTGTGCATTCCTGAATGCTCTCTGCTCCCATCTCGGCTGGGCATTCCGAGAGATATTTGTTGACTTGTTTGTCCACTTGGTCTGTTATACTGCTGAGTTTGTATGGCATAAACAAAGCCTCAAGTGTATCCGTTAGCACCTCTGGCTTGTCGTTGTTTCTGCATTCCAGGTAAGTCTGGCCCTGGATAGGGAGCTTGGTTCCTTCTTCCCTGTCCTTCTCCAAATTGAGTTGACAGCGTCTTTCAAGTTAGCTTTTGCGCCTTCCCATTTTCCACCCTGTTGCTCCTTGATTTGTTGTCGTAGAAGCCTTGTGAGCTGTTTTTCTTTTGTAGTAGATCTGGGGTGCAATGTTTTTGCCATTGCCACCAAGCACGGTTTTTCACAACAATTGCTTGCTTGATGCCTCTTGGTAAGTCATAGATTGAACAGCGTTTCGGTTTCTGCTTTAGGACACTGTGTTCCATTGCCTCTAGAACCACAGATGTAAAGGCGTCTACTGCCTTGTCAATGTCTCCCTTGGTGCTCAAGGGGCTGCGGGATTGTGAGGTTGCTAAGCTCTTCCTTGTAGCCTCAAGGTATTAAGCATGTTATAAATACCCAATTATAATGATGAATTATAATTATAGCGGCTCCAGTCTGCCCTATGAAAGTCATACTTCAGTCTGCTGGTAGGTTTCCATCTTATCTTCCAAAGTGATCAGTACCTGCTGTGATCTGAGGTCAGCTCAGCCAGAGTTTCGATTTGTGCATATTGTTGCAAGTTCTTCAGCAGAGCAATGCTCAGCATGTCCGGCTTGTGGCTGGCTGTGGCTGGATCATGTGTGGGGTCTATGGTACCTGCTGCCACAACGTTGCTGTCCCTGGAGTCTGCCAGAAGCTTGTGTCCCCTGGAGTTAGCATTCCTTGAGCTCCAGCATCGCTGCTTAGCATTCAGTGGCCAGGGATAAGGCCAGGGCAGCCCATTGGAATAGGCAGGCGACTGTCTTTGATGTGGGGGACAAGTCTGGCAGACTGCTGGCATCGATGGAGAGGAGGTAATAAGGGACAAGGTGGGTGAGGAAGATTATATGGGAAACGGGGCAATCTCATCCAAGAGTAAAGACACAGCAGATGCGTTTGCTGCATACTATGCAGATCTATATTAGGTCTCGGTTGTCAGGGAGCCTGCTAGGATTGTGAGCTATGTAAGGGAAACAGTATTAGCATAATTGACCTAAAACATTTGACCTTAACATTTGATCAAATTTGTTTTAACCTTTTTTTCGGTCAAATTAAATTCAATATATATATATGGGGGTGGGTAAAGGCATAGATTAGGTTGAGTGGAAGTTGGGGGGTTGTGTGGGGTCTCCCCCCACATTTTAGACAAAAGAAGGTCAAATAAATTCGATCAAATGTGATAAGGTTAAATGTTTTAGGTCAAATAGACACAAACCAGGGAGACAGGACTGCCGCGAGTGTTCCAGGAGCAGAGGGAGAGACTGGAACTAGACCCATCGGTGGAGGAAATCTAAGCCAATTTCAATCAGGTAGATCCCCAGGACCTAACAGAGTCCTGCGGAATTCTGAAAGATAGTAAGGCAGGGACTGGCAGAGAAGATGAGGGCCATGTTTCCAGAGTGTTGGGAAGGTGGTATACTGCCGGAGGACCTACGACAGTCAATGATTGTAGTTATACATAAAATATTGCCCAATCTCCCTGGTTAATAGAGAGGCAAAAATATTGGTGAGGGTCTTAGCCAACAAACTCTTACCAACTATTGGGACACTGATCCATCGAAATCAATGCAGCTTTGTCCCAGGTAGGGCCACAAGGATGAATCCCAGAAGTCTACATAAAGCACTGTGTGCGGACTCCTCTCTCAAGGGACCACATGTAGTCATGATTTTAGACTTGGAGAAATCATTTGACTACATTTGGGTAGTATTGGAGGGGTTTGGCTTCAGGCCTAGATTTAAAATCTTGGTTAAATTAATATATACTCAACTGGTAGCTTGGGTTAGGGTGCATGGATGTGTCTCAGAGATTTTCCATCTACAGAGGGGAACCAGGCAGGCGTGCACGCACTTGCTGCCACTGTTTCTATTGGCGATGGACTCTTTTGCTATAAAGGTGAGAACTGAACCTCAGCTGAAGGGGTTTGTTTGGCCAGAGGTATGGGAGGACCGTATATCACTCTATGTGGACAACATCCTCCTCTATTTAGGAGAACTGAAGCGCACATGGCCTAGAGCAGTCGATTTGTTCTAGAAGTTTGGCAAGGTGAAAGGATTCAGGATCAACTGGGATAAATCTGAACTTATGCCAGTGCAAGAGGAGGGGGAATTGATACCGGAGGGAGGTCTATTTAGGATAGCAAAGGAATCCATCAAATATCTGGTATCAGGGTAGGGGTACAAGTCTTGGCTTTTCTTCAGAACAACTTAGACCCGGTTCTGGATAGACTCAGATGGCTCAGATGGGATGCCAAGCACTGGGCGATGCTACCGATCTCAATGGTGGGAAAGCCAAACTTGTTAAAAATGTTGGTGCTGTCGGCGTCTTCTCTATGGCCTCCAGAACACTCTGGTAAAAGTGCCGGCCGGGATGTTCTGGACCATAAAAAGCTGCAGAGGGAGATTGTATGGGGAATAAAAGTAAATTAATTGCACTAAAAACACTAAGTAGGTCAGTATGAGATGTTGGGTTGGGGATCCCAAATGTGCAGCATTATTGTTGGGCCTCCCAGCGTATTGTGATAAATGAGTGGCTGTTCAGTGCGGGTAGGCCACATGTCAGGCGGGACATGCATGGGATGGGGCTAGGCCACCCTTGCAGGTGCTGTAGATGGGAGCACCACTGCATGGGATGACACAACCAGGGGCCTGAGTGATGGCCTCGTATACAGTCCTCCTCAAAGCAATAAGGTTGGGGGAGGGTGGTGTCACCAAGGAGGCTCCCATCTGGGGGAATGTGGCTTTGCCAGAGGTCTACAATCTGGATATACAGAAGAGATGGCAGGGCTAGGGTATTTGCAGGGTGAGGGACTTTCTGGCACAAGGCAGGCTGGAATCTTTTCAGAGTCTGCAAGAGGGGTTTGGGTTGCAGTATCGGGATAGGTACACGCAAGCTAGGCTGCAGCACACTATGGGCCAGGAGACGCAGGAGACTTGCAATATCCCAGCGAGATCCTCGGTTGAGGCTAACCTGTTGGAAGAGGAGATCAAGGGGAAGGCAATATTGAAACTGTACCAGATGATTCATAATTTTACGTCTAAACCCCTATTGAAGCTAAAGGAGAGGTGGGAAGGGGAACTGGGGATGCTGGAGGGACAGGACTGGGCGGAAGCCGTGCTATCTCTAAGAGAGGCAGCCATAACCATGCGACTGCTTCTGATACAGTGCATAGAGTTTACTATTGCGGGGTTCGCCTCCACCGAACGGGCAGAGCAACGGATTCTCAATGTTTGAAATGTGGGGAGTGGGTGGGATCCCTCTTTCATATGTTATCCCAGACCCAGGGTTTAACAGCAGGGAAAAGTGTTTGATTACGACAGTGATGATGCTGGGGAAGAGTACTTTGGCCATGGATTTGGGAAATGCGACCCCACCTAGTATACACAAGTGGGTGGAGAGAGTATTGGTCAGTGTGCGGAATTGGAGAGAACTGTGTACAGGGATAGAGGATGTCCGTAACGATTGATAGGGTCTGGGCCAGATGGCTGGAAGTGGGATAGGATGAACTCCAGGTGGTACTAGGTGGGGAAGGGGTGGAGTGGGGGATGACAGGACACGGAATACTGTACTATATGGGGGTGTGCTATTGAGGGAGGCGATCCCAAGGGGGGAGGAAGGGGAGTGTGTCGGAGGCGATGCACTGACAGGTTTTTTGTTACTGTTGATAATGTTGTTGACTAATAAGTACATGACGGAAACTAAAAAAAACAATAAAATGTGTTCTTAAAATGTCTAACCATCGCCCCTATTGACCTACATTGGAGCACTGTCCAGCTGGAGCACAGGAGCGCAGAAGGAGCACACGCGAAGCACACTTTCCATCGCCTGTAGAGCCACCCCGCCAGGCTATAGCACCACGCAGAACACTGACAGGCTGCGATGAGAACGGCTACGCTCGGGCTAGGCAGTCCTGCAGCACTACGCTTCCCCAGACAGCTGTGCAGAAACACAGTACATCGAGCTCCCGCGGGCTAGGGACAGTAGAGGGCACAGAGAGAGTCCCACAGCACTGCTATTTTGTTATGGATGCCCACCTATTGGACAGCTACACAGAAACACCACAGCAGCACCGCGAGCACGCACAGGTGGGGACGGTTCTCCGCCCGCGGTAGAGAGCATGGAGCGAGTACCGCAGCATCGCGTCTACACATCGTGAGGCGCAGTGGGATCGCTGTCGCCCCAGGACAGAAATACAGCCCCAGCAGAACAGCACCAGCAGACCTAACAGACTGCGAAGCGCTTCGGCACCCCATCTCTGGAGCAGGGGAGGACGTGGACCCACCTGCGCCACCTGTCCTGACTGAGAGTTACCACCACGCACGTGCAAGAGTGGAACGCAGCCTGCAAACAGCGGGGCCAACATTTCGAGATACGGGACGACAGAAAGGGCCCCACAACACCCGAGAAGAGAAGAGTTGCGTCCAGATCTGCCTGGTTCAGGTAAGCTTGCTTATTCGAATCTAGCGACACGTGTGACTGACAAAATACAATAGCAAACCTACCTGTCACTCTCTTAAACCATTGCGGAATGTATGTGTGGAATTCCACACACACTGTGTGGAATGTGCTGTGACCCCCATCGACACATACCTTCCAAACTGTTCAATAAAAGTGAACGACGCTGCACCGACTGCCCAGATTCGGAAAAAAACATATCAGATAATAGCCGAAAGGGGATGCTTTTTACCTATTTAAATACACAATTAAGTGTGTTCAGAATATCAATGTTGACACCCCTTTCACATATGTTTGCAGGAATAGTGGTCTTCGCTTTTTTTGTTCTTTAATAATGGAAACAGTGTTGGCGCAATATTATACACTTAGCTGGGATTTACTGTGAACATCCGCAGGGGGGAATTGCGTAGGTTCAGGAAGACTCGGACTGAGTTCGGGGCCAACTTCCTTATTAGCAAACCGCATGCGTTGTGGATGTTTAGGGGGAAGCGCACATCATAACACGTGCTCCCTGTTATTCCTCTAAAGATTGCAAGTCTTCCTATAGAAGAGCAGCTGGAGTACATAGCCCGAGGTTGCAGTCCAAAGTCAATCACGATGACATATGTGTTTCCTGCACGCACGTGCCTGACTCGAGGCTGCAACGCACGGCAGGCAGCCCTATTACCTGCCGCGGCCAGACTCCCGCCTGCGATATTAAGCAAAAGAAGGCGTGTCATTGTTTTTGGTAAGAAACGCTTGAATATAGAGGGTTCTGTTTGATTTCGTTCAGTGTACTTATATAAAGCGGAGAGCTGCAGGATGGCTGGCCAGTCTATTGTCAAGTCTCGGGCCCAGCCAGCCTTCTCTCCAGGAGAAGCCTGCATGTTGCGCAGGGACGTCATTTCACCAAAATGCCAGGGGTAGCGGAAGTGACCTCACATGACCCATGACCCCCTGATGGCATCACATGAAGTGATCATTTGACCCCACCCAGAAGTGATATTGTGGGAAGCGATGGAACATGACCTTTCACCCGTTGACAAAACAGGAAGTGGCATCACACAGCATTGTACACTACGAAAAATATGGTTATGATATCACTATAATGTGATGTACGTTCATACCAGAATGGATCGCCATATGTATCATTAAGATCAGTGTGTATAGGGCAATATTACCAAATGACTGTGAATGCAAGCAGACGTCCATGGCCAAATGATAATGATGTGTTATTATATAGCACTTACGCTTAAGCGCTTAATATAGAAAAAATATACACACAATATCACCCAACCTGTGTTGGTGATCATTTATCAACCTCAGAAGGCAACAGACTAACTCGGTGACTCACCCCCTGAAGTGTGCCTGAAATAAACCTTTAATGAGTCTAGCAATTATTGTAGAGAATTCCAGAAAGACACATTATTTGGTATTCCTAGTCTTTCTTATTTAGGGCCAGTGCTCAAATTGTTAAACTTGTGGCACTCCTGTTCTTATTTTTCTTTTTTAAGGGGCCTGAACAAGAAAGCCAGCCACTCCAGAAGTAAAGAGCCACATGGTGCTGGCCACAGATCAGGTGTTTGCATTACAAAAAATAAATAAAGAAAATGAAAAATATATATATATGTATTTTTAGAGGTCGCAAGGGAGACCACAGAGGTTGCAAGAGAGGCCTCAGAGGTTGCAGTTGCGACCTCTGGCGACCCTCAAATGACATCCCTGAGGTTGTATCTGCCTCCAGTCTGCAAGGCACTATCTCCCGCACAGGGAAGGCGCACGAGGAACATCCACAGCCAGCTTGCAAGTTCTGCTCTTCACATCGGCCATGAAAAAAAGACAGCCAAGACTGGCAGACTCTCCCATTGATTTCCAAGACTGTCAGTATCTCGCCGAGCATTCGTTTGTTCTTCATTACATTTTTAATAATAAAAAAGTACTCTTTTCCATTTTTGCTGCCAAATCTAAATTCAATTCTCTCTCCTTCCTTCCTTCCTTCCTTCCTTCCTTCCTTCCTTCCTTCCTTCCTTCCTTCCTTCCTTCCTTCCTTCCTTCCTTCCTTCCTTCCTTCCTTCCTTCCTTCCTTCCTTCCTTCCTTCCTTCCTTCCTTCCTTCCTTCCTTCCTTCCTTCCTTCCTTCCTTCCTTCCTTCCTTCCTTCCTTCCTTCCTTCCTTCCTTCCTTCCTTCCTTCCTTCCTTCCTTTTCTCTCTTTCTCCCCTTCTCCCTTTCTCCTTTCCTTCTTATCCTGACACCCTGAAGAATCTCCGTAGTTATTAGTGGAGAGAAACGTGCGTACTGAGACAATGAAACATCCGTTTTTCCCAAATGCATACAAGGAATATTGCAGATTTATTTTTAGGCTTGGGTAGATGTAGGGGCTTGTATGTTAGTGGTTAGGACCTGCAGCACTTGGTGGCGAGTGCACAGTCTAAGTGTTAGGATCTGAACACAAGGTAGAGCACACTTTTGAATATAAAATGTGTAAACACATTTTAGAAGTACATTTTGATTTTTTGTTTTCCAAAACATCAAGACCAGTTAAAGGTCAAATCTGCCTTTCCCTGCTGGTGCATTTGTTTTTTAATGTATGCATATGTATAAATATATCTTTTCCACCCATTCGGAACTCACATTGGTTACAGGGCCCTACAGATGAAAGGTTTGTTTGTTTCATGATTTAAGGACTCGATCACAGCTTCTGCTTAAAGGTGGCAGGGCAAAGAGGGCAAGGGGCCTTCCGAGATACAGCAATGTTCATAGAACTGAAGCAGGGTGCTTCCAGCCCCAATAAACATCATGGCTCCATATCAGACCATCAGAACGATAAACATGTGTCGCGCATGCTTCCACAGCCCTGGCAGAGAGCTAGCAACATCCAATAGAGGGATCAAAAACATGTTTTGCTTCACGATTTTGGTGAAGACAAAATGATGGTAAAATGTAAAGTGTATACCTCTGATTTTTCAAAGGCATTTAACCCATCATCCCGTGGTGTTTGTTTAACACAAGCGTGTTCTCAAAGTACAGCATGAGGTAAATACCTGAAAACGCATAATGGTAGTTCGAAATACTGCCTGTTTTTAATTTTCTTTTTACTGTTGCCACATACTCATAATAAGCCTTTAAGCCTCCATAACTTATGTTAAGAAAATAACTAAAGAGACTAAAGAGAGATCATGCATAAATAAACTCGGGGAAAGGTTTTATTTGTGGAGAGGGGTAAAGAGGCACGTCTAAGGGAGGTAGTACCCACGTTTACTGGCAGGTGCAGCATACACACATTTATGTAAAGCTCAGAGCGAACGCTGTGCAACAGTGAGCACGCGGCGCGGCCCGGTGCCCCGGGGCGGGGGCGGAGGCGCGCCGGGCTTTTTCAAGGCCCGCCGCCACCTCCCGCCGCCCGCCGCTGGGGCCCGCGCGGCCGGGTCCAGAGGGATCCCGCGCCGGTGCTGATCGGGGTCTGACCTTAGGGGGACGAAGGGAACGGGGTCCAAAGCTCAGAGCGAACGCTGTGCAACAGTGAGCAGTGACTAAATGCAACCTTTCCTTTGATGGAGAAAAAGAGAACAAACTATTATATGTTTTAACCCCAGATATCATCCTGAAAGCTTGCAACAAATTAGCAACGGTCTGACAAGAGCTGTTCATTATTTCCTCTGGAAATATTCCAATTTAGTGTTAGGCTAAGCAAAGAGATCAGCTAGGAATATGAAAACTATTCACACTGTATTTCAAAAAAGCATGTTTTGTTCATGAACAGCAAATACAAGCATTATATAATTTAGATAAAAATATGGCTGAGATGTGCAACATTTCTGCAAAATGTATCACCCTTGCTGTGTTAAGATGCTTATCCAACGAGCCATACTCTGTTTTGCTACAGCAGGCATACGAAAAAGAATGAAATTAAATGTATATGGCCACTGGCAAAATAATACTTATAATAATAATAATAAATTGTTTTTAATATAGCGCTTTAATCTAAAGTGCTTTACATAGGACATGTTTGCATACATTACTATAGGGTGCACAGCCTTACCACCCCGGGTCGAGCGGGGCCACTGTTTCAGCCTTCACCCTGACTATGTCAGGATGAGGGCTGAGCCGAGGCCGACTGCGGCTGGCATGGGAAGGAGGAGCTCCACTTATGGCTAGCTCACTGCATACGTCAGACAGGAAGCAGAGTCCCTATTTCCTGTCTGCATGCTGTGTCTGAACTGGAGGCCTGGAAGGAAGGCCCATTACTCATGTAGAACAGGTAAGGAAACATTTTTCTTTGTGAAAATGTGTATGTGTGAGTGCGTGTCTATTGTGATTGTATATATAAGGTTATGGATGTACGTATGTATGTTTATGCATGCATTCATGTGAATGGTGCATGCATTTATGGGTGGTGAGTGTGCCTGTCATGTGAATGAAAATGCAGTGTGTGTGGTTGAATGTTGTGTGTGCTAATGTGGAGAATGCAATTTGATTGAATGTGAGCTGTGTATGGGTGAGTGACTGGTGGGTGAGTGGGTATGAATGTGATTGTTTGTGTAAATGTTCTTGGTGTGTTCTCTGGTGGATATTGCAGTCTGAGTGAAGGTGCGAGAAGATGTATGGGGAGGTGTGTGAATGCTCTAGGTGGGTCCCTGCGAATACAATGCAGTGTGAGTGAAAGTGAGAGGAGTATGGGTAAGTGACTGGTGGATGAATGGGTATGAATGTGATTGTGGGAGCACATTTTGAGAATGAAGTATGAATGTTCAATGTTCTGGGTGCATGTGTGGGTGTATGTATGAGAAAGTGTATGGGTGAGTGACTGGTGAATGGGTATGAATGTGATTATGTGTATGTGTGAGTCACTAGGGCCCAGGGAGTATTATAGCAATGTTGGGCATCTATGATAAAGCAGGCATAATATGTGTTATACCTTGGCTATATTGGCATTTATGTGCATCCAGTCCAGCCATTTCATTCTATTTATGTCTTGGTATTTTGTACCGGACATCGATGATAAAGCAAGCAAGCATGATATGTGTTATTAAATGGCTAGAGTGGCATTTAATGCTGAAAGCCTTGCTTTTATTTACTGTATCATTACATTTTTTACTGAGCATCTATGATAAAGCAAGCATGATACGTGTACATACAGGTCTAGACTGACCTACATTGGATCCAGTTTGGACATGCTTTCTCGTGGAATGTCATTTAGCAATGCCAACAGAAGTATGATCTTACACGGGGGTACTAGTATATATTGGCAGAGCCAGCTCGTACATGTTTTCATATATTATCATGTATTGGCATTACATGCAAAGCAAACATGAGTATGTTTTTCTATTTGGGAATGCTGACATATATAGGTGCAGCCAGCTTGGAAATGTATGGGCACAGCCACGCATTAATTCTTTTTTATGCTGGCATATTTTATACTTAGCCAACAAAACCAATGCCACACTGTCTGGCATTTTACCCAATTTCTCACAAAGTGTGCTCTTTAATACACCATTTTAATCCATTACTCAAAAAATGTTCCCCTTTTTTATTGTTTCGGGTTCCCTCACTACACTTGGTTGCTTGTGCATACTTGTGGAGGATATTTACGCACCTCCAATAAAATAATTCACCAGCTGCCACTAGAGGCTAGTACATTTGGGTGCCAGAGGCCATGCACTGCCCTCTTGTTTCTACACTGGGTGGAAGATTTAAACTTTGATTAAAAAAACATGCACCTTTTACCTAGCGCAGTATGCGCATGACCCTGCAGCAGTATGATCATCATGGACATTGCACACGCATGGTGGTCCAGGCCAACCCGGTATGTGGTGCGTCCCATGCTTTGTTGAGGAGCTCGAGGCCCCTCAAAGCTTGTGTCATGCCAGTGCATATGGTCCAATGGACCCAAAATAAATGGGGAATTACACCGCCACCAACACTTGTAATCAGGCAGAAATTTCACCTGACCAAGTGGCAGTGATGGTCTGGCATCACATACTTGTTCAGTGCACTTAGATTGATGCATATTCTTAGCTTCCCTGGTGGTTTCCTCACCACCACCAAGGGAGATAAACTTTCCAATGCGTGGATCCTATCTATTATTCCTTGCCTTTCTAGTTTTCCTCATTGTGATGGGTACATTTCGTAGCTTTTGTAAAACTGGTCGCAATCTTGGAAGCATCAGTATCTGGTGCACATACCACTTCAGACACCCTAATTTGTCTGACTTATTATCTTCTGGCTCATATGGACACAAAAATACTGTGTCTTCGAAATTAGGTTGCAGTTTCACATCTAACTTTTCTGAACATATTCTGTCAAACTACAGCACTTAGCAACGTCCTCCCTCCCATTGCACTTAATAGATATTATTTGTTGAGCAGTTTAATTTCGGCTGCTGGCCCAATGCATATTGCTGTCTCATCTAAAGCCCTGTTCTTTCTCTCTCCAAGGCTGGGACACCGGCCATTGCCCCTTCCTCTATTCATCCCTCTTCCATAATAGTCGCATCCTCGATTTGGTTTCCGGTTTGGGGTTTCTAACCTCTAGATTGATTAAACCCTTTCTTGACCTCAGAATGGACTGCACAACTGTCATCTCATTTGTGGTATTGCTGGTTGCCTCCACTCTTTGTGTTTTCTTGCTCCTCTCACATACTGCTTTCACACACACCTCCGTGTGCTCTACAACATCTTGCCACTTTCGACCTGAGCTTGACCCTCACATTGTAAATCCTGCATTCTAGCATGAATTTGTCTCTCAGTATCTCTTCTATCTGTTGCCCAAAACCACAAGTTTTTGCTAAACCCGTAGGGGGGTTATTTATGGTTGTACGGTCTCTTCTTCTTCCTGAACACTTTTTCTAAAATCACACCTCTCTATGATTATTCTAATTTTCATCTCGTAATATTCATCTCTTTTTCATGTATTTTTCATACTCGTTTAGGTCCTGGCATGTAGATCTGATAAGTTCTCAAACTGTTCCTGTCTGGCTGCCTGCAGACAGTGCACAGTTTGTGCTGCATATTACAATAGCATAGTGCTCACATAATTTCTTGCAGTAATTTCATGGTAAGGATGATTTGTCACCAAGAACATCATGAGTGGGGTTATATTTTCATGGCATTGTTGTGACTTTTTAATAGACTTGTGATGTAACTTTAACTCTGTTTGTAGTGAGAATGGGGTGACTCATGCAATTAGTGGTATTTAGTGGGGTCCAGCAAGCAGAGGGAGCCTGTGTTTGTATCCACTTGCCTGCCTTTTGATTGCCCTTCTCAGTATTTTATTTATTCTTTGTCACTGCCCAGTTTTATTTTTAATTGTTCACTGCCCACTGCCCAGTGCCTTCCTACTCCTCTTTATTTTCAGCTTCAATACCTTGTCAGTGTACTGGATGCGATGTCGCCCACATGTGCAAGGAGGCATTGCAAGCACTTGGACATGGTATGGTTGCTGGGCAACCCTGCCACATGTGTGCTGATGTTCACGCTTCCAGTTGGATCAGCGTCGGACCCTGCACTTCCTTCATGGTTGGTTTTGCTAGCAGGCCTTTTCCAATCTGGGTCAATGGGACCCCTTTACAACCTCCAGGCCAAGTGCTAACACGGAGCAAGCCTACCTGGCCTCCTTCTCGCTATCCAGGTATGAGTTGCTGTGAAGCTCTTCCCTCTGCTGCTGGCCATTGCAGTGTGGGTAAATCACTGCCTGCCACTCGTCGCCACCTGTAATAAGATGGGATGATACAGTTCTGGTAAGTTGCATATACATTTATTTCATTATTTATATAGGCTAAAGAGCTCTGCTAGTTTGCCTGCTCCGTCCTCCACTCTCCTGAACATTCTAAAACAGTTGGACATCTCTTTGCATTCCGACCTCTGGACTCTACGTGCTGTCTTCTGGCAACCATGGATACCACACAAAGCAATTCACTGTGGAGCTTGCTGTGTGATGATGTGGAAACCTGTCAAGTGGATGGGGTTCTATGTTTTCTGAAAACAAGGTTGATTTCATTTTTTCAACAAAACCAAATGATACGGGAAATGTTACATTTTACATTAACTAATAACATCTTCATGTTCGACAAAACTATCTACAAACAAGAGGAGGGTATGGTGATGGGGGCCAAGTTTGCACCCTTGTACGCTAACCTGTTCATGGGACACTTTGAAATTAATCATGCATGGCAACATTAGGCATTCAATTAAAGAAATATTGTGTTTTGAGGTCGCTATATAGACGACATTCTGATGATATGGAATGGAGACAAAACTAAACTACAAGACTACATAAGACATTTGAACAACAATAATTATAACATCAAATTTACAGAAAAGATTTGTCAAAACACAATCAAATTTTTGGATCTAAAACTTTACACAGATGGAGAAAAAATATTGAGGGATCTTTTTACTAAACCAACTGCAGTCAAGAATGTGCTGCATGCTGAAAGCAACCATGCAAAACCTATTATAAAAAATATCCCGTATGGGAAATATTAAGAATAAAATGCAATTGCAGCACACATGAGAAATTTGAAGGACATGCACAGAATCTCAAAGAAAAATTCACACAAAGTAGCCACAAAGCAGAAGATGTGGAGAGAGCAATAAAGAAAGCTGAACAAATACCAAGAGCAAGTTTATTAGTTAACAAACAGAAAATGGACAACACACAAACAAAAGTGAATTTCATTACTACTTACAATAGTGAAGTATATGTTCTGAAAAAACATTTGAAAAAACACTTGAATATCTTACAAACAGATGATACTATTAAGCAAACCATAGAAGAAAAAACAAAAATGGTCTATCGAAAAGCTCCGACTTGAAAACAAAGGATAAGTCCAAGTCATCTTAAAGAAGTAAAAATTGACAATTTCTAATAATTCCGTCACCTACAGGAACATATAGATGTAGAAACTGCATAATTTGCTCCCAAATAGCAAAGGGGACAAAAGAAATAAATCGACCTCATGGAAGAAAAGAAAATATAAAACAATATATTAACTACAACACAAAATATGTAATTTATGCCATAATATGCATCTGTGACAAAAAATATATAGGAAGTATTTTTGTAAGACCTCTCTCACTTAAGGATTCCATGCTTGACGTTACAGATAAATACAGATGTATTTATTTATCAATGTGGCAGTTGTGTTGGGGCATGTGTGGGTGCACGTGGCATCTGATGCAGTAGCTGCACATGAGTGCTCATATTTCACCCTAAGGTGAATATGCAAGGCATACCACGCATTTCAGGTGTACTTGACATATGCAATCCAAAGACAATGGGCCGCATTACGAGTTTGGAGGTAGTTGTGCCGTTTTTATCGGCATGGCTAACCCCAAACCGGGTACCGGGTCCGAATCCCAAAAAAGGGGATTTACCGGGCCATTCTGACCTTGGAGGGCCCGGTAATTCCCTTTCACGGGACCCGGAGCCGGTACATCCCCATTCCCATTTGAGCCCCCATAGGGCTCAATGGGAATGGGGAGGATGCTAACAACGGGCCCGTTAATGATGGGCCCGTTAGCATCCTGGTGTGCTATCGGGTCCCGCTCTGCATGTCTGTTCTTGCCAAGCCTCCAGAGCCGGACCCACTGCAGACCTCGTAATGTGGAGGCCCAGAATGAACGTTGCCGGTCCCTTACCGGCACTGTTCTTTCCGCGGCCGCCTATGTTGTAATGAGGCCGAATGGATCTAAAAGTGTTTGCAAAGTATTCAAAAGTAATCGGGCATGTGTATAGGTCGCCTTATTGTAAAAAGAAAACCCTACATGTCTGCAAATGGTTTTGTCTTGATCCGGTTGCTGACATACAGGTGTTTGCACAGTTGGTGAACCGCTATAAAGAACAAGTTAGTCATAGGATTCTGTCCCTCCCTGCACACTGCACCATCCCCTCACCTGTCTGTCCATCTCGACAGTGCCCTGAGAAATCCACACTTTCCCTCTCTCCCGACCCTACCTTTCCACGCTACTGCCTGCCTCTCTTTCCGCCCCTCTTAAAAAGATCATCAAAAAACATTGGCCATTGGTACAGTTGAGTCTACCAAACGACCACTTACTTATCTTAGCCTTAAAAAAGTCCGGAATTTGAGAAACCAATTACTCCATTCAGAATATCTAGGTGTCGAGAACATACCGGAAAGCGTATGTATGCATGGTGAGTCTGGCTGTGGTGTTCCTGCACGAGCACACAGGTGTCTTTTCCGAACCGAGAGCATGATTTTAGGGTGAGACGGCAGGTTGCGAGGGGCACTTTTCCTTTCACTTTCTATCTACACATCTCCTCGTGAACCTGCCCATAAGACTAGCATTCAGTGATTTCGTTTATATCACGGATAGATTGAAAACCAGTCTGTTAATTAAATACATGTTGTCAGATACTTACTATATTGAGTCAACACAATTCTTTTTTGGGAGAGGCCTTACAGCATACTGCAGACACCTTTCACTGGTGTAAGTTCAAGTTTGCATACTATTTGCACAAAGGCAATAATTGAAGTCATACAAATAAGTATTTTGTCCATGCATTTGTGCAACAGATCCGATTTTTCCCCAGTGTTATTACTGTATAAAGGTTCACTTCACCAGAGCACAGGTAATGTAACATGTGCTATTTCTTAAACATTCTTACACAAGTGAGACATAATAGGAACTCTGCAAGGCAGAGGTTCTGCTTCTGTGAGAAGAACACTGCCAAGGCAGTTCATGTATAGTTTGGAGACTGAACCCCGCCACGTGCTGCTCATTGCAAAATACCATTCATTCTGAAGCAGTCTTTGCAAAGGAGGTGGGCTGAGTGATGCGGTTAGTGCCCGCGATGGTGATGCAGCTTCTTAATTGTTTTAACCGAGAGACCCCGGGGAAGTTATTGACCGCAGAAGCAATCAGTCATAATGCAGCATTTCCCTTTGCATCCCTGTCCAGTTTACGCGCGCCACTTCCTCAATCTCCCTTGCGCCTTCCCCTCTGTCAGACTATAGGTTTAATTGGAAGGCGAGTTAAATGTACAGGCACCTTTTAAACTGCACCTAGAAAATATGCACACATAGGCTTTAGCCCTTTGCCATGCCAATTAGTCATGTGATGCACGACCTGTTGTCTTTGATGGATTTCTGTGGCAGAATCATTCAATTATTCACAGTCACGATGTACAAAGTAGCGTTATTTATGGGTAGACGTGAATAATAAAATCGCCATGGCAGCAGTTTGGTACATGCTCTGTGCGGCCTGGCTTTCACGGTCTTGCAGTGCATCCCGGTAATTCTTCCATGTGCCTGAACCCATTTACTCTGCATACACTCAAACGATTAACTTGTTTGTGAGGAGAGCCAGTGGTTCCTTGCTTAACAAAGCAGTGATGCTGCATTCCAAAGACAATAGAATTCGGTGTTGCCTTTGAGTAGGTAGCATTTGTTGAAAAAAGAACCAGGGATATAAAATAAGGGGCAGTGGCATTAAAAAGAAGCCCGCACTTGCAAATCAGAATTCATGAATCTTCTTCAGAAATGGTTTCATTACAACTTGAGGGTAAGGCTGGGGCAGCATGCACGATGATTCTCATTTTTGAAGCTTTGCCATCCACTGAACATTGAGAACTTCACTGGAGCTTCATCCGAGGTCACCTAGGAGTAAGATGGAGGGCAGAAGAAGATATATGACAAGAGAAAATGAGAAAGGAGGAGGCAGCGTGGATGTCAGACCAGGACGAGAGGAGGTGGCTGATGTGATGATGCTGGTGGCTTCCATCCAGTGGAGTTGCTAGGTGGGCTAATGCTGTAGACAAACAAGAGTCTTGACCCAACTCTTCCTAGTGTTGGCCCCTCCTCAGCATGGTAAAACGTTCTCCTGCCTGCTGGGAAGTTGTGTGCACCGAGGTTCAAGACACCCTTGCCATCTGCCAACCTCACCACCACAGTATCCTCCTCCAGTGGTGTCGCGGGAGAGTCTGCCCACTTGAGCGGACATACAGAGCATTCCTTCCCCACCATGGCACAGAGCAGGGACATGTGAGAAAGATGCCCCAGCACAGTCAGCAGCATCAGTTGCAGCTATGAATCCTATGTTGCAAAGGTTGGCTGCCCACTCCCCTTGTGTGTAAAGGGTGGAAAGGTGAGCTGCAGCAACACGTGGGATAGCTGGCATGATCGTATGTTCTGGAATGCATGCACACATTGCCTGCGTTGTGGGGGTGGCCTGTTCTGGGAGAGCAGGTAGATCCAATCCTGTCTAGGATGCTTTGCGAGATCAACTGCATCTCCATCACCCCAATTACTCCCACAAAATTGAACCAAGAGGGAAGAATGACAGGCATTCTATATTTCTACAAGGACTAAACCACCCCATCAACCTGCTCCTATTTCTTGCCACTTTCCTTGTGGCACTCTACCATTTACCACCCTCCTTATTCTTGGGTAGTGGGAGAAACAGGAACATTCTCATGTTGGCACCTTTCAGGAAGAATGGGGAACCTGAAAAAGTCTCATGTTGGCAGCTCTCAGACCTGTTGAAAGGAAGCTCTCCCTTACAATTGTGGTTTTAAAATAACAGGACTTAAGAGGAAAAACCCATCAACAGAAGATTAATAGCACAAATGCTAATTGTGTCTAGTCATTATGTGGAATCAGAAAAAATACAATATTACGGCTGTTACACCAAGCAAAGGAAAATACACCGACACAGGCTTGTAAAGATTCCCAGAATCTTTATTACAAAACTGAACAGTATTCAACAAAGTACACAAATAGCTATTTGGCTGTCAATACATCACACCACCAGCAGGGTTCAATGTGAGCAGTGAACAGAATTTCCTAGCTGGACATCGACGCATTTATACAATTTGTAAAATGATGTCCAGCCTCATACAGGTTAATTATACACTGGGCTAGGGTCGCGCTAGGTTCACTTTCCTAATTTACATATCTCGTGCAGGCGGTTTACTTTTGAATATATTTACTAACACACTCCATTATTCTTTAATTTAACATTTACACTCTTTACATACTGTTTTAATACAGACCAAACAAAATGTTTCACATATTATATTCGGATAGCATTACTGTTCTTGTATACTTGTAGTTTAACATTGCTGATTCAAGTAATCCCCTGCTCCCGAGGTCAACAAAGGACAAGGTCTACATGACCCTATCATGTAGCCTGAAGGCAGGTTGGACATTAACTCTCCTACAGAGGTTGGAGAGGTTAAGGCAAGAACAAGGGCACACGAGATGGCCGTTTTAGATTACAGGGTGACTTTGTTCAAAAACCCCAAAATGGCGGTTCTAACCTAAAATGGAGGCTTGATTCAAGATGGCGGCTTACATCAATTTCTAAGGTCAAGACCTTGCCGTAGAGAGTTATTCGCGTACAATTTTAAGCAACTTGGCGTAGGCCAAAATACGTACAAATCGTTATAATAGGAGGCATAATTTAATATCCAGTTCGACAAACCCTCCTTTTAGCCTATGCCAAGTGCCAACACTACTTCTGATCTCCTTGCAAGTAACTCCATACGTCATCGTCCGTACACCCTGAATCATTGTCTGACATATCTATTGCCATTAAATCTGACACCAGAGTTTCTTTTAACACATAGGGCTTCATCACGACCTGGGCGGTAACCCTTAAAATCGGCGGTAGCGCTCATAGCGCCGATTTTAAGGGTCCATCGGATCACGAATCCAAATACCGCCGTCCCAATAACAGCCGGCGCAAGGACAGCTGTACAAGCGCCGGCCACAAGAGCGCCAGGAACTTTTAGCGCTAAAACATCATCGATCAGGAGTCCGGCGTAAGCGCTATTAGCGCCATAAAATCCGCCAAAAATACCTCCAGCAAAAAGCTGGAGGTAACAGTACACAGGCCACAGCAATGAGGGCCCAGGTGTAAGCAATGCAATCTAGAGGCCTACAAAGGACCCACCCATGCACAACACCCCCTCCCCAACCCCATTACACCAGCAGGAGCAGGGAAGAGACAGCACTGAGGGCCCAGGTGTAAGCAATGCAATCTAGAGGCCTACAAAGGACCCACCCATGCACAACACCCCCTCCCCAAAACCATGCTGCCATTTGGAGCCAGGAGCCTGGATGTCCACTTCTACCTGCTGCACCTGGAGCTACAGAGGCCAGTCAACCAGTCCAGGGCCCTGGGAGTGCAGGGGGCAGTGGGGATGAGGAGAAGGAGGAGGAGAGCAGCAGCAGCAAGGTGCCCAGCCATCCCCAGGGTCAGGCCAACACCCTGGGTCCTAACTGATGGTCAGTTGGTGACAGAATATCGGCTGGACAGGGCAACCATCACCCAGTTGCTGGACACAATCCAGGGTGACATATGCAGCCGCATAGCCACCAGCACGGCAGTACCTCCCCTAGTGAAGCTCGTTTCTGTGCTTCTCTTACTTGGGACTGGCAGCTACCAACATACAGTTGCCATGATGCATGGAATGGCCCAGTCCACATTCAGTGCCATGCTGGCACAGGTGCTTGATGCACTGTTTAATCATGTGAACGAAAACATTGCGTTGCCAGCAACACAGGCACAGGTGCACCAGCTAAAGGGTAAATCCTATGCCATTGGCCAAGTCCTGAATGTAATAGCAGCCCTGGACTGCATACAAGTGGCACTTGTACCACCCCAGGTACATGAGGCTGCCTACAGAAACCGGAAACAGTACCATTCCCTCAATGTGCAGATGACATGTGGCCCTGACCTCACCTTCAGCCACTGCTGTGCCCGCTACCCAGCTATCCACCCACGACTCCATGGTCCTATGCAACAGTACCCTGCCAGCGTACATGGAAAGGCATCAAGGCCAAAACACATGGCTACTGGGTGAGTACAAATGTATACCACAAAGCATGTCAATCCACAACTGATGGTGCCTGTCACAGAATCCATCATTCCCAATGGTCAGCAGCATCACAGCAGCATACACATCCAAGCAGCTTGCACGATGAACCTTGGACATGTTCAACACAGCAGAACACACCCATGCAGGATGTAAGACATGTGGTGGCACAGTGACATATGGAAGCCCCACCACAACAAGGCATCCTGTGTGAGTAGCACCATGGCTCCCAACACTGACACAGTACAGATATCCCAGCCTGGCCATCCGACAGCAATGAAATACCAAGCCATCAGCTGGCACATCCACGAATGCTCCACACATAAGTAGGCAGAGTGATGACAATGCACATCCCACAAACACTGTCCCCAAAATAGCCATGGGAATGCATGGAGAACAGTACAGAATAGTGAAGAGCAGCAAATGCAACGGTAGGCCAATGGATTAGCAATGACACATGAGGCAGCCACTTCTATCAAGCAGAAGTAGATGGAAGGGCCCCCTCATCCTGCAACATGTGAATGAGTACTGTTACATATCGAAACATAGCCGTACCAAGTGGAGAGTACCCCATTGATTCAATCGTGCCCATAGGACAGCGCACTCCACAATGTCATAGTCCAAATGACAAATATTGCAAAATCACACTGATGACAGGGCTCTGTACACCCACTGGACTTACCTTGTCCCCATTCCGGATTTCTCTCCCCTACAGATGAATCTGGATATCCCCAGTACACGTGGCTCATTACCCCTGTGCGTCACCCACACACGGCTGCGAAGCGGGCATACAACCTTGGCCATGTCCGTACACGGATCTGCATGGAGAGGGCATTTGGACTTTTGAAGGCACACTCCCGGTGCCTCGACCGCATGGGAGGTGCTATGATGCATGCACCAGAAGAAGTTGTGAAATCTTACTGACATGTGCCATGCTGCACAATATCTGTTGTCGCAGAAATGTGCCACTGCCCCCTGATGCTCATGTGCAGCCACCTGAGGATGGTAGTGAGGGCGATGAAGTGCCAGAAGGTGTAGCACATGCACAAAGGGTGGGCCTGAGGGAAGGGAGGTTGGCCAGACAGGGATTGATTGATGGATTCTTTTCAAAATGGGTAATAGGTAAATGGTGACTTCTACATTAAATTGCATTTGTAACAATCACTACTATCCATGCATTGTGATTTTTGTAACATGATTTATTTTCCCTCAAAAAATCCCCCCTCCCCCAGTGAACACCCAACAATCACCCCTCCCCCCAGTGAGCATCCAACAATCCCCCCTCCCCCAGTGAGCACCCAACAATCCCCCCTCCCCCCAGTGTACAACCCCCAACTGTGCTGTTGCCTGATCAGGCCCACACCAATGATGCCATGCACCGCTATGATGGGCGCGGGCGCTTCCCTCTTCCAGGACCCTCCGGTGTGTGTGCCCTCAGGTGGCGCAAGGACCGGCGCCTTGGAGATGGTTGCAGTGAACCCTCTGTTTGTGTGGTTGAAGTTGCGGGCACGGAAGCGCTGGCCATCATGTGCTGGCACATGAGGGCATTTGCCTCGCATTGTTGTTCTGCTAGTGCAGACACAGCCTCCGTGAATTCACGTACCCTTTGGCCAAAGCCTGTCAGGGCAGCAGTGCATTGTTACATGATATGGCGTGTGCGTGCATTGTCCCGGGCAATGTACTTGCATCCATGCCTAATCGAATTGCTCACGGCCTTAATGGGCCGGCTCTGGACTTTGGCCATTGCTTCCACCCGGGCCTGTTTAGCTTCTATTATGTCCAGCCCGTCCATGACTGCTGCCCCAGTGACAAGGCCCTCTCCTGGCGCGTCAGGTGGTGCACCGCGAATTGGGCGCTGTCGGGGGGGGCTGCATGGTGGCATGCCACCAGACTGGACTGGGCTTCCTGGCTCTGAACGATGGCCCTCTGGGATCCCATACGACGGGGTGTCCACATCGGACTGGAGTGTGCTGCAGCGATGCACAGCCACATGCCGACTCCCTGCCTGCTGTCTGCCTGTGCTTGGACTTCCATGGGGTGTTGACGCCCCTTCCCCATCACTGCTGCTGTGGGTGTGTACTGCGGTGGCATGATGCCCACGTGGAGGTGTTACTCCCACATCGGGCTGCGATTCCGGCCTCTCTCCCTCGGCGTCGGGGCTCTGGATGTTGGCTTCCGGCAGCCTCCCTGCAGCCATGTGGCTGCCGCTGCTGTCTGGCGGGGCTGAGTCGGGGTGAGGTGGGTGTTCCCCGGTGTTCTGTCCCGTGGGTGCGGCCTCTTGGGGGGGTGGTGCTGGTGAAGGCACAGTGTCGTGGGCATATTGCCGGTGTGGCCTCATCGTCAGCATCAACGGCCTCTTGGGATCGACATGTGCCTGTGGGGTACATAGGGGGTGGTTTGAGTACAATGCTACATACATTTGTGTGATGCAGGTCATGCCAACAAGTGTGAATGAAGACAGTGACAATGACGCATTCAACTTGCATTCTGTTCAGTCAACATGTGGTGCTTGTTGTGGATGTGCATGGAGGGACACTTGGGGTGGACTGCGCTCAGGCTTTTGTGGTTGTGTTGATGCACAGTATCACTCTACGTAGCTGTCCTATGGCTATGGGAGTCTATCCCCTGCCCCTGTCATTCATGCACTGCACGTACAGGGTCGTCTAGGCAGCACTGACGTTCTAGGGATGTGGCCCTCACTTACGGGTGTATGCAGTGCCTCAGACACATGTCTTCACTCTCATTCAGATGCATGTATTCGGGGATGGGACTCACCTGCCGTTGGATCAATGCCAGTCCCTGCCTCCGCTCCACCGATGCCCTCAATGGTCCCGACATCAATGAGGCCCGTCAGTTTCTCCTCCCATGGTGTGAGGTCGGGGGGGGGGTGGTGGGCCTCCTCCTGTGGCCCTGCTTGCACTCCTGTGCTGGGACAGGATGCCTCTCACTCGAACCCCTAGGTCATTCAGCCGCTTGCGGCAGTCTTTCCAATCCTAGAGCACGCGGCCAACTGCACTGACCCTTTGTGCAACACTTTTCCAGATTTGGCCTCTGCGCAGTGCGCTTGTTTTACGCTGCTGCAACTCGTGATGGTGAGTCAGTGCCTCATCCACAAGGACCTCAAGTTCTTGGTCGCTAAACTTGGGTTTTCTGACACTGTCCATGGCAGACTTGCCCCTGGTGCGCTCCTGACTCATTTTCTGCCTTCGAATCAAGTGGATGGCTTCCAGTGCCTGAGATATCCGACGGATTGTGATTTCCAAAATGGCCGCCGCTTCATTTCGCATTCCGGCAGTGACGCGTTTCCCGCGCGCTATAAGCACGCGCTCAGAGAGCGCGCTATTAGCGCGATGTGGCGGTAGCGCACAGTGCGCCGGATTTAAGGGTTTGCGCTAATCTCGCTAGCGCCTTGGCCCGGGGCGTGTGCACGATTAGTCGTGATCTGGTGGATTATCCGCCGGGTGCCTTGGCGTTAGCGCTATTTAGGTCCAGCGGATAATCCGCCACATTTACCGCCCAAGTCGTGATGAGGCCCATACTCTTTGGAAACCTACTTTGGGGCGTATATTTTATGCCCCAATAACTTTTTGCTTGCGCGCAACATCCCCCTAACACTGAGCATATACCAGGGAGACACTGTATACAACAACAAAGAAACAGAAAACTTCCCAAGATAATCAGCAGGGCCGAAAACAACTTCCATCCCCATGACCATAGGAGGTCCCAGAACCATGTACCAAGTTCCCAGTTTCCCTCAGGAACATGTACTTCTGAACTAAGAACATGTAGATTTTGGATAGCCCTAAAGATCGTCGGAGAGGAGTCTGGTACGTAAACGCAGCAAGCGGACCCCACTAATTTACATGCTCCTCCTCGCTCTGCCAGGATGACATCTAATGCCATCCGGTTCTGAAGAGCCACTAATCTTATCGCTCTCTACTCTAACGTCATATTATAGAGTACGTCAGTGGTCCGGTTGATGGTTCTCTCCAATACTCTCGCTAGTCCCCTGACATCTTCTGAATTTGTAATTTGCCCAAAAAATGGCACAAAGGATTTCATAATATCTCCTAGAGTTTGCGCTGGAGTATCCCCTTTCACACCTCGTCGTGGACGAGTCTTCGAAATTTCTACAGTACTGGCAATAAATACCCCAGGTAATAGAATCCCTAAATAACAGGTTCCTTGCCAATCCCTGGGCAACCATGGAAATGCCACATTACCGCAAACAAAATAGACAGGTTCGCCTTCGTACAGAGGTCTGTTTTCGCTAGTCAAATTCGCAACGTTGGCGCACTTTCTAAAATTACCCATTGACCGTGTTCCATTCCTCTGTATGCAGAAGGATACTGAATCGGGGCTATGATTAACAGAATAAGATGGAGGCGTGGCATCCTTATTGCCTATAGGAGCCATTTTGTCTACCCAACACCCATCGTCATCCAATCTCCCTTCACCCTCGATCCATCTCTTAGTTTCCTCTATGGTAGCATCTGCTTGAATATCTTTTACAGCACTGATACTTTCACCCAAAGTGCAAACGTTTACAATTTCTTTTACAGCATACATTTCTGAACTGAAATCAGTGGCAGTGTGTTTAGCTATCTGATCGGCGAAAGCATTCTCTTTTCCTACATCATCTGTAACCTTTTGATGTGCTGAATATTTTATGATAGCTAACTGAACACGGAGTGCAAGTGTTGAAAGTAATCGCACTATTAAAGTGCCATGCTGGATTTTTTTGTTCCGTGCGAGGTCAAGAAACCTCATTCTTTCCAAAGTCTACCGAAATTGTGGGCCACCCAAAGGCATACTGACTATCAGTATATATATTCACTGTAAGCCCTTCAGAAAGTTCAAAAGCTCGAGTTAACGCTATAATTTCTGCGGCCTGCGCAGAGTTATGCATAATTCTTTTAGTTTCCACAACCGTGCTTAAAGTAGTAACAGCATAAGCAGCCATGGATGTACCGTCTGGAAGTTTAAAACAAGAGCCATCACAAAATAGCTCACCTTGTGGGCTATTCAAAGGCGTGTCTTTCAGATTGATTCTGCCTTTAGTGGCTTGTTCTGTCATATAAAGGCAATCGTGTGACGTATCGTCACCATCAACAGTATCTTGCGAGACAGGTAAAAGTTCAGCCGGATTTAATACACAACACCTCTGAATTTGAATGTGGGGGGCAAACAAGATTAGTTCATCTCTTGTCAATCATGCAGAAGTGAGGTGTTGCGTTTGAGTTCTATACAATAGAACATCTACAGAGTGAGGTACCATTAGGGTTAACACATGACCCAGGACCATTCCCTCACTCTGTTTTACAGACGCAGCAGCAGCAGCAACAGCGCGCAAACATCTTGGCAAAGAGCATGCTACAGGATCAAGGGTGGAGGAATAGTAGCCGCACGGCCTATTCTTCCCTCCATGTTCCTGCGTTAGCACAGCCAAAGCACATCCATCACGTTCATGCACAAACAATACAAAGGCCTTGTCATAATTCGGAGTTCCTAAAACCGGCGCTGAACACAGCACGGATTTGAGCAAATCAAATGCTGTCTGGTGTTCTAAAGTCCATGGCAATGGCAAAGAAATGCCCTTCTTTGTCAAAGCCAGCATTGGTTTAATCGTGAACGAAAAGTTAGGGATCCACAATCTACAATAAGAAGCCATACCTACCAAGGCTCTAACTTCCTTTTGCGTATTTGGGACAGACATGCCAGAAATGGTCTTTATTCGTTCGGATGTCAACCGTCTTCCCTCCTTTTGACAGGAGGTAGCCTAAATAGGCGACCTCCTGACAACAATATTGGAATTTTTTAAGTGAAGCTTTGTGGCCATGTTTTGCTAGATGACAAAGCAACAACACGGTAATGTGCAAGTAGTAGGAAACTCGAGGGTATCAAGCTGCTCTTTCAATGCCCTACTATAAATACTTGGACTCTCAGTGTACCCTTGTGGTGCACGAGTGAATGTAAACGAGCGTCCACCTAGGGTAAACGCAAAAAAATACCTGCTATCCTTGTGTATGGGAATACTGAAAAACACGTTTTTAAGATCAACAACGCTAAAATGAGTGTCAGAAGCCGGAATCATGGTTAGTATCGTTGTAACATCAGGTACAATAGGAAATTGAGGAGCCACAATTTTGTTAATAGCGCGTAAATCAATTATAAAACAAAAGGGAATGGCATTATCACCTTTTTTGTATACTGGCAAAATGGGGCTGTTACATATGCTACCCGTAATCTCCTCAATTACTCCACGATGTACAAAATCAGAAACTATACATTTCAAAGCCTTTTTGCCTTCAACTGAGATCTTATATTGCGGGATGCGAGGCAATTTTACTCCATGTTTCAAAATAATTTTAACAGGTTCAATTTGAAGAATGCCCACATCATTATCATCAATTGTCCATTAGCATTCTGGAACATGACTAAATTCTGGCGGTAAAGGTTGAGTCAAAAACTGAGAGGCGAGTGATTGCTGAGGTGAAATTGTTAGCCGAATTCCGTCCGGAGAACAATGTATTACTGCATGCAATGCCTTCAACAAATTTAGCCCCAGCAAGTTCTCCCCACAGTTTGTGGTAAGTAGAAATGGACACTGTTCCGTGAAGGGACCCAGTGTTATCGGTACCGGCAAAGAGACCGGGCAAACTACAGGTGTGCCTGAAAACCCTACGGAAACGTTGGACTGCCCTGACAGGGGAATATTTGGAACCCATGAATGATCAATGGAACATTTCTGTGCTCTACTAAAAATAGATGCTTCCTATTTCCCACCGCCATCTCAACGTAGGGGCCTTTCTGATGAACGGGAATAGGCGTAGGTTCCAAATCCTGCTTCGGGCAATCCTAGCGAAACAGAATATTATCAAAAGGAAGCTCTTCAGAGAGGTACACGGCAGAAGGGTGATCAAAAATGTTTCTATTATCCACATTTGAAACTTTCTTATCTTGTGAAGGAGGTTGCTGTAATTCTGGTGCAAACTGACCTCTGCCAGGGCCCCCTGCACCTGGGCGACCTCTGGATCGTCTACCCATGTTCCCAAATGACCTTTGCTGCAAGGCCAGACATTGTGCGCGCCAGTGGCCTTCCTGCCGGCAATAGGCACACTGGTTAATGGTTACCGGAGCCAAGGGCGCACTTCCCTGTGGAATGTACTGACCTCTAAATTGATTACCCCCTCTAGGGCTTCTAACAATCTGCTGTAATAAAACTTTAATTTTCAGGTCACCCTTTTTTTTCTCAAGTTTTTCCTTTTCAGTATTTACACAATTTTCATAGTACTGAGCCATATGCAGTACTTCTGATTGAGACTTCGCCTGCCAAGCGCTTTCAAGACATAATCTGTAGCTGGATGTCAGGCAGCAATCCACGTACAAATTTGTCGACAAACAACCTTTTCCCTGACTCTGTGCCTAAGTCTTGTCCACTGAAATCTGAGAATACCTGCCCGAACCGATTGAAGGAATCGGTAGCACCCTCAGACTTTCCTTGGACACAGGCCGTAAGCTTGTCCCAAATGATTCTTTTTTCTGGAACCATAGTTTTCAATTTTACAATAATTCTATCAGGCAAGGTTAATATCACTTGAGGTGGTCGTTCGCCAGCTGGTCTTTCTCTGTCTAGCCTAACCATGTTATCCCATGTATCTCCCAACCCAGGTATGTCATCTCTAGTCCTAATCTGTTTCCACAAATCAACTGGCAGGAGTACGGGAAATAATAGGTCAATATCACTTAAAGTGAATACCGACGACTGTAAGACCAAATGTATTTCTTTATAGAATCCGGTCGGATTCTTTTTTATATCGGGAATAGATTGCTTTATGGTGTTCACTTCCTGTCTTGAAAACGGGACGTGAACAAACTGTGAAACTAAATGTGCAGGAATTTCTCCGGCGACTATTCCTCGTCCAGCATCTGCCGCAATCTCAACTTTCGGGACAAATGTCGGAGGGACCTCTCTCATAGGCAACTGAGAAGTAGGCAGCTCCGAACGCTTACTAAGCAACAGAGCCAAATCAAGCGCTAAGGCAGTTGAAGAAGTATCAATCGAAAAGGCTCTCTTATAAACACTCAACAATTCTGCGGGACAACAAATCTTTCTTCTTACACACTCATTCTGCAGGTGCTCTACCATCACCTGTATCACTTTCATTTGCATTTCTAACATATACTGACTATATGTGTCATATACTTCACCTGGAGTTATCGACATATCCGAAATCCATCTTATCGCATCCTTTATACAAATTCGCGCTTCCTCTCCTTTTAATTCTCGACGAGGAGAAAACCGTTTCTGTAAGTACATAATACCTAAACTACCACCATCTGTTTCCTCATTCTGTAACTCTTCCAACTCCTTCCTATACTCAAAAATCCTCTCAACATGCTCATATACCTTCTCCGCAGTATCTCTGGACAACGCTAAGGCGTTCAAATCCCGTAACCCTTGTGGGAAATCTACATCATTTAGTCTATTCCACATTATACTCAAATGAGTCCCTAATCCTTCAATAAAAACATTTTTCTCAGGAATACCTTTTAAATTTTCGAGTGTGGAAAAAACATCAGCTTGTACACCCTTCTCCATACAATATTTAGCCTAAGAAGTCAATTCACTCTTTTTGTCTGGGGACACAGTATTACGAGTCACAACCCTTGGTCTCGCTCCCTGGTCTACTACAAGCGATGCAGAATCACTTGGAAGAGGAAGAGTAGGCACATTCTGAATAACAACAGGTGAAGGCAAAGGGGCAGGCAAAGGAGCGACGGCTGGAAGAACAACAAGAAGGACCGGAGGAACTATAGGAGGGGGAACAACAACAGGAATGGGCAAAGCGCCAGGAGGAGGGACGTACGGAGGTGGCGCGGAGGCATCGGGCCTTCGTTCATGCAAAAGTTTATTAATCAATTCATCTGACATATGAAAATCTTTTGAAGGGTAGATTTTCTGAATGCCTAATTGAAACGCCCTGTCCGTGTTCCTAACTGACTCCAATTGTTTATTTTGATCATATAACCGTGCCTTTTCGACACTTGTCATATGTCTACGCATGTGTTTCTCTCTACTCTTTTGTTGCTGCAAAGCTTCTGTTTTCCAACTGTGCAATGCGTCAAATGCTGCAGGTCTAGCCTTTTTCTTTACTAATACAGACTCTAAATATTCTATACGAGGGATTTCAAAACTACCATTAGTTGGCCACCGAAGATTAGAATTATGACTGGTCTGTCTATGCTAAATGTCATTAAATGCTATACTACCAAAACTTTTCTTACAGTACATAGTACATGCCGGCGAGCCCTCCTGTGGTGCGGGATGGCTATCTTGCAAAGATTGTCTGTCGCTGCGGAATAATGCCCTAAAGCAGGCAGACAATTTCCCAGGCATATCAAAGTTCTGGTGTTACCTGGTTAAATAATTGTGCTCGCGAGTACAATACTCCAAATTCAAATTGTCAGGGTTAGATTAAGAATCAGGACACAATTCACCTGACTAAAGGACTGGAAGGCCCGATCGGGTTACTAAGGATAATGCTAAGGACCCACGTGTCTGGTGATTTTCGGCAAATTTACCCACCTCAAATATATGGACCCTCGTCAAGACGTCGTCTCGGGTTACAGCTCACCGTCCAGGGTTCGGATCGTGCAGTTTCGTCGAGGAATTCGCTTCTCGTCTAGAGTGGCCGTTTCTGTTGGCACCGTCCGATCCCGGTCCGATAGCCGAGCCAACCTTCAACAAGACGAAGTCAATCTTGAGGGTCCCTATTCGGGCGCCATCTGTGGAATCAGAAAAAATACAATATTATGGCTGCTACACCAAGCAAAGGAAAATACACTGACACGGGCTTGTAAAGATTCCCAGAATCTTTATTACAAAACTGAACAGTATTCAACAAAGTACACAAATTGCTATTTGGTCGTCAATACATCACAGAGACCACCAGCAGGGATCAATGTGAGCAGTGAACAGAATTTCCTAGCTAGACATCGACGCATTTATACAATTTGTAAAATGATGTCCAGCCTCTTACAGGTTAATTATACACTGGGCTAGGGTCGCGCCAGGTTCACTTTCCTAATTTACAAATCTCGTGCATGCGGTTTACTTTTGAATATATTTACTAACACACTCCATTATTCTTTAATTTAACATTTACACTCTTTACATACTGTTTTAATACAGACCAAACAAAATGTTTCACATATTATATTCGGATAGCATTACTGTTCTTGTATACTTGTAGTTTAACATTGCTGATTCAAGTAATCCCCTGCTCCCGAGGTCAACAAAGGACAAGGTCTACATGACCCTATCATGTAGCCTGAAGGCAGGTTGGACATTAACTCTCCTACAGAGGTTGGAGAGGTTAAGGCAAGAACAAGGGCACACGAGATGGCCATTTTAGATTACAGGGTGACTTTGTTCAAAAACCCCAAAATGGCGGTTCTAACCTAAAATGGAGGCTTGATTCAAGATGGAGGCTTACATCAATTTCTAAGGTCAAGACCTTGCCGTAGAGAGTTATTCGCGTACAATTTTAAGCAACTTGGCGTAGGCCAATATACATACAAATCGTTATAATAGGAGGCATAATTTAATATCCAGTTCGACAATTATATGAGAGTCAAATATCACCTACAATAGAGGCCAATTAGGCGAACTATTTCTCAGCCATAGGCCATGCTAAACAACCGTGCACCATCTTTTGCTGTGTGACTTCAAGTGGACAACCTGCCTTCATCATCAGTGCTGGTATATTGGCTATGGAGAGCTGTCTTGCCATAGACATTCTCGTTGTAGTGCAGGTTCATTTTAATGAACAGTAATTTCAGTCAGATACAAAACCTCTGGCAGCACCAAAGACTTACTCAGATTATAATCTGGCATGGTAACAAGTTCTATATTCCTTGGTCACTCTCTGAAGTGGTGCTGTCCAGACAGATGGCTTACTGAACATGTACTGTGGTGGGTCCTTCCCTCTACCCATGTAAGTTGTGACAGGTAGACATTCACCCACAATCTCAGCTGCTGAAGGTCTGTTGTATATTCTTTAAGCCCAATTAACATTTTGAATTCCAAATTGAGGAGCATAAACCACAGGCTCCCCGTCCCCAACCTCTGCTATCACTAACAAAGCAGATATTTATGTTTTATGTAGCTGACACATTTAACCCAAGAGAGGTATCTTGGTTTTGTAGACATATAAAATATGTTTATAGCTGCAAAACTCAATATTACTTATTTTATTGACCCCCGGAAAGATGAAGGGTTGCGGTGAGCTGCCTAGATTCGATTCTGTGGCCATGAGGTCATACACAGATCCCTGTAGTAGATGTATTAATCTACTGAGCCACAGAGCTGGCAGTGAATTGTGTCAACACAAGGTGATGGACATGTGTAATGAAAGTAGTATTCATTGCCCTGACAATTTGCAGCAAGAATAGTCAAGCCAACTTAAAGATTGTCTTTGAAAATCACTGTACACAGGTGAAAAAGTAACTTGAACTTTCCCTACCATCCCAGTAACTGTGGCATTAATCTCCTTCTCAGAAGTATTGGTGGTTTCCAGAATCACGAGTTGCATCTGACTATAATCTAAGAAATAAGCCCCGAGCGGGCGGGGGGGAAGGCATTACTGCTTCAGGTAATGCCCTGGGACACATAGTTATTAACGCATACCCCCCAGCGAGGGGCTTATTGCTATTAGTAATTGCTATTAGTACCCTGGCCCATTGGACCACGGTACTAAAACACCGGTGGCGTTTCACAGCTGAAAAGAAAAATAAAACAAAAAAATATGGCGACCATGAAATGACTAAACATAGTCCAGAAAAAATGCTAGTGCCAGAATTACCGCCAATTTTACCTGCATTTTTTCCATACCGTGGAAACTATAATGAGCCCCATTGCCTTAACTACCCATGCACAAGGTAAGACAATATTCTCAACGCTAGAGGGCTTACAGAAAGTCAGAAACATTCCATTTGACTTGAAAAATTCACATTTCATTTGCTCACTTTGAGGGCATAGCTGTCTTTTGCTCCAGCTGGAAAGAGTACCTCAGTCATTTTAAGAGAGTTGCAGGTCTTGAGAAAGGCCAACCTCACTGTAGAGGCGTCTACAATCCAGATAGATGTACCTTGCATTCAAATATGACTGGGGCAAGTGTTCAGCCTCCCTTGTGCAACATCCAGGTGTTTCTTGTTTAGAGACGTCCACCATACATTCCAATGTTAATGCTTTTGTTGGCCTCAATGGGTACTGCAAGGGCAATGTTGCCAACTGTGAGACCGTAATATAACTCTTGAATACATGCAAATCTAACAAACCTCAAAAAACGTTGTACAGTCGGAGTTCTTTCAGAAGTTGTTCCAAGGGTTGAAAGATATCATGTGCCTAACCCTGCAGCTGAAAGCACCAGACTACTGCATCTCATTAATTGCGCAGATCAATGCATCTAACATAGGGACAGATGATGTTATTGTCAAAACCTGGGGGTGTAAATCAGAAAAGGCTGCGCAGATACAGTCAAACACTTCTTGGGGGTTGCATTCCTGTAATTGTAATCGTATAGGTGTGAGCAAATGAGCACGATTTTATGTTAGGTGTTTGGATACAGTAAGAATAACATTAGACAGTAAGTAACCCAGTCCAAGATAGGGTTACGTAGGTTCTAGGAAGTGCACAGTTTCTCTGATGGTACCTAAGGGAAGGCTGTTTGGAAAAGTAGAGTATTAGGACTTTGCAGAGCCTCAGATGATCCTGTTCCTGTCCAGAAATTAGCAGCATCTTATTTCACAAAGCATCTCCATTAGTGGTGAGTGTTGTATTACCTATGTTACCCATATTACCTGGAAACACTTGAGTATAGGCACGTTATGAATGCCATATCATATCATACCATGTGCTGATTTTGCATCTTTTTGCAGTGTGCGTTGATGACCAGAACTCGATTGCAGATTTCTGTTTGGGATTTGATTCTGGAATAGCTAATGTTGTATTCAGGAGCAATGTTGTACACTGCTTTCCTGACTGTACACAGCACCTTGAACTCTATTTTCCCATGGGTGAGGATCACACCAGTAGAGAATCCATAGTTTGCCGGGGATGTGGTCATATTTTGTAAGGCTCAGGACTATGGGTGCTGCTCTGTTCTGAAATGCTTGAAGTTTAGAGAGATTGTTTGGGAGACCGGAGTGCAGAATGCTGCAATAATCTAGTTTTACAATTACAAAAGTTTGTATGCTCAAGGATTTTTGTTGAAGATCCAGTACTGATAGAATTTGACATTACAAATTCATTTGGATGGGCCTCATTACGAGGTTGCCGGTCTGGTAACAACAGTACCGGTATGCTTGCCGGTACCGTTGTTACCAGACCGGCAAACTCAAAGTTGTGCTCGCGGGTGTCTTTCATTCCAACAGGTCTGCCCTGGCGGAATGAAAGGCACCCGTGAGCACAGCAAGCCTGTAGCACCGGCACCGTTATTAACTACAGGCATCCCCATTCCCATTGAGCTCTATAGGGCTGAAATGGGAATGGGGATATACCGGCACCGGCGCCCGCGAAAGGGCAATTACCGAGTCCCGCGGGCCCTGAGTACCCATTCGCGGGTGCCGGATTTTCATGCTGGTGTGGAGGTAGCCTTGCCAGAAAAACTAGCAAGGCTACCTCCAACCTCGTAATGAGGCCCGATGTGTTGGTGGCAGTTGCTAGTCAGGGTGACTATATGTTGTACGAAGGGCATGCGTTTCTAGAAAGTGATATCTAGGAACCAGCCATTATTTTTAATGGCAGGGGTTGGTGCCAAGGCCAGATTCCCAAGTCAAAACATGCTCTTAAAATAATGCCTTTAAGGAGTAATTTCCTTGTTTGTAATTTGGATAGGTCATGCTTCTTGTTTGAAAGTCCTAACTTGTAACTCTACTGAGCGATACCTGTACTTATTGTGTCACTGGCTGGTTTAGTAACTTCTCCATCTAAGTCAGGATCGCAGGCCTCATCCTGAATGTGACTGTGATGGGTTACAGAGAGGCTCTAAGCCCCTCTGCATCAGAGTGACTCAAGCACACCTAATGTGTAAGCAACCCGAGGTAGCTGTGTGGTCTACACTAGTGGGCAGAATACTATAATGTATGGTGTATAACCTTAATGATGCATATCCTGCAGTACCCCAGAGATGTCCTAAAGGGGAATATCTGTGTGAAATTCAGTACTGTTCCCAAAATCTACCATCTGTGCCTATGTGAGTGAATGAGACCTGGATGTTGCCATATACAGTATGGTAATTGCTTCTCCCTGCCTCAGAAGAGTGAGGGGTGTACACAGACCTGGCCAGATACTTGATTGGCTTCTGGATTCTGCCAGAATACACATCTGAATAAAAGTTAAGAAAGATTGATTGCCCTTTTTTAATCAGAGAGTCATCCCTCATCCCTCATCATTTTTAGAACATTGGAACATAAGCTTAAGAATAAGTCTCACTGAGAAGATGCTGCAGGGCCAGAAAGGGTGATGTCAAATCTCTGCCTGACAGTATCTTGCCAAAATTGATCCCATGAAGAGACTGGATGTCTTAAACAATCGGTGAGCCCAAGAACCAATGTTCCCTCCCTTTATCAGCAGGCTTTGCTGTATCGCAAGCCTCAAAGATCCTCACTGCTCATCCATCCATTAATTCAACCTGAAAAGGCCAGTGCATGAGACAAACAGAGAACACAATCCCGGTCAGTGACCCATACCTCTTGGTAGGAAGAACAACAAACAAACAAGAAAAGCAAGAACTTGAAGAGCTCCAAAAAGTCCTGATCATACCGTACCGGTGGGACTCCAGTTTCACTTTCCAGCAATCTCAACAGTGACTTCTACCTCAGAACCATTTGCACTGCACTCCAAACTCAGCAGTGTATCTCTACTTTGATTGAGTACATTTTTCAGTGGCCCTTTCTCAGACCATCTTGATCTACATTCCTGCAGGCTTGTTGCTGGACTGTGAAAGAACATAAACTGCCACCAACGACTTTAGCCCATCCTAGGACACACACTACTGTTAGCTGGAAACATCCAAATAGCTCCGCTGGCGAGGTACCTGAAAAATGCAGAACTACTGCCTAATTATTAACATTGAGTGTCCTGCAACATTAGGACCACTACCCGCTTAACCATTCAGAAACTGGTCTAACTTTCACACTGATTCTTCTGATAGACTATACAGGATTAGACTGAAAGCTCTACTTCAAAGAGTAAGTTTTGATATTCGACCTTAAGATGCACACAATTGTTTATACCTCTAATGAAATTACTTTATAATATAATATCATCAAGATTGCATACAATCATTTTAAGGGTCAGGACCTACACATATCACACAGAGCTTCTGTACTTTTAATGAACTGATATTGGCACTTATTAAAAGCACCTTGACCATTACAAACAAAGTAATACGTTACATAGTTTCTATATCTAAAGCAGTAATTACACCCTTTCAAGGGCTCCTATGTTGCTGTTGTATTTGTGCTTGTTTGTACTTGGCATGTGAATGTTAGTTCTGTTTGCTGTGAAATGTAGTGCAAATATGGTAGAATACATGTTTTAGCGAGAGAGTTCTTTGTATGAACATAGGTGTATGTTTTTATATTGTTTAAGTTAATGTGTATATTTTAACTGTTTAATGTGGGTTTTTAGAATATACTGTATATTTGCTGCTTATTTTGATATATTGTTGTTGGATATTGTATAGATAGACGTATGTGCTGAGCTTACTTTTGACTTTTTTTGTGAGGGCGAGTTACCCATCAACAATGTTGGTTTTATTTTATGTTTAGTGTTTCATAATCCTGTATAGGTTACTTATTTTAGATAGCAACATTAGCTTTAAAAACACACTGATTTCCTAAGAGATTGTTGTATTATTTGTGTGTTTGTTTTGTTGGCAGATTGTTTGGCGGGGCAAGACTAGATGTATGCAGGATGTTAATCAATGATTTTCTGCAAGTTGTATAGCTGGTGTTTGTAGAATGGTTTGTGAATTAACCTCACATATGCAGTTTGTAGAACAGGGCTTTTGGTGATGTGTGTGTGTGTGTGTGTGTGTGTGTGTGTGTGTGTGTGTGTGTGTGTCTGTGTATGTGTGTGTGTGTGTGTGTGTGTGTGTGTGTGTCTCTGTTTGTTTTATTTGGGAGCTTATCTTGTCTTTGTGTGCGTCTCTGTTGAGGGATATGGATAATTTTATGAGCCACTTTCCTTCAAAGTTTTCGTCTGTAATGATTCCCATTTTAAATATAACCACTGATGGAATTCAATATCCACATATTACCAGAGCAGCTTTCTATTTCCATCTATATCAGATATTATTCTAATAAATCTGTTTTTATAGTTCTGTGTTTTTGAACTGCAGTGTGTTTGTCTCTGTCCTTCCTATGCACTCTTTTTTTTAAATTAAAGACACAAATAAAAACAAAATTCTATTGCGCACAAATACCAACCATTATTTTGACAGCATAAAACATTTGTAGCTATGTTGGTAGACTCTAAAGAAAAGCTCAGACGAATAGCTTGAATAGGCAGTGTTTACAGTTATTTAACATTGATTTTTTTAAATCAATTGTTCTTTTCCTTGGAAAATACTATTGTCCAGGAAGAAGAAAACTTTGTGAATTGCCTACAAATAATCCATGTTAGCATTCCCACATCATTCAAACTTTGCTTTTGTACTTTCCTCTCTTAAAAAACGATTTACCCTAGTACTAATCTGCAGAGAGTTGTTGTCATCTGATCAATATACCTTGTGTGGGCCATATTTGAGATAATGTGGACATGTGAACTATAGTGATCACTGCCTTTAAATCTCTCCACTGGTGACAGAGTAATGCGAAACAACACTAAGGAAACAGTATTTCTAATTCAGCTGCGTTTTAGCAAATCGCTTGATGAGTGCTTTCATCAAGCTTTGCATGCACTCCTGTTAACTTTGCAAGCTAGCATAACAACCAAGTATTCCGAAAGTCGATTTCTCGGTGTTTTCTGTCAATGAATATACTTTGTTGAGATACGCCTGGAGATGAACCTTGGTCTGCGAATTCCATACAAGGTGTGCACTTGCATTGATGTGTACCTGCATCAGTTTGTGCTAAGAAAAACATGGTTTTCAGAAGTTAGGTTTTGAACTATCGATAAGAAACCAGATACAGAGTCCCTCTTTGCTTACTTCACCGCCTTGTGTGCAACGTAACAAAATACTTTCTTACTGCCCGAAAGTTAACTTGTTTACCTAATTTTGGATCTCTTAGAAACCATCTTGATGTTCATCTGAATTGCTAAAACAAACAGTGATAAAGACAGCAGTTTTGGCTCCTGTAAATGCATTTGGTGTGCCTTTTACAGGTTGTTCTAAAATAGTATATAACTTGCCAGTTGTTGCCACCTTATGGCCAAGTAATACCATCATGAGGCATGTATTGCCATGATGTGCTCAGGTACTCAAATCTTTATAGCACATGCTAAGGCATGTATTTCTCTCACATACTAAGCATTTCAATCATATGCTCAGGTAATAATCATTGGGAGTTAATGACGCTAAAGGTCAGGCAGACAGACCATTATAATTTGAAGACTCAGATAGAGTTCATGTGCGTCACAACATGTTCTTGCTATTAAAGATGGACTGTATCATCATTTTATATAGGATTTGGACTAATATTTCTCAAAATACCACCACCATGAATATCTCATCTGCTAATTAGTCTCATTTTATGAAGGATTCTATACCCCAAACACGGTGTTCTCTACCTGGTGGGCCTACTGCCTGTGAAGTCCCTGACTGAATTAATACCATCCATATTCTGACACTTGTGTTATGCTGTGCATCATCTATTTGCCATGCCATCACTTATTAGGAAACATGACTACTTATCAGGAAAGCAACATACAGCAGAGCAAAAGCGCACTTGTCGAACTGAAAACAGCAGCCATTTACATTACTTGAAAAGTGCACAGACCTTTAAAAAGAAATTAATATTATCCCTCTGCATTATCTGTGTGTTTTGATATTGAGCTGAGTTGAGGTGTGGATTACATGCGGCAGTATTACCGTATGCTACTGCATTACCGCAACGCCCAACTATAGGTGTAGTGGAAAGTTGGAGGATTCACCTCCAACCATGACCTGGAGGGAAATCTGCCAGCTTATGCCACAATTTGGCAGAATTACTGCAGCTGAATTACCACCATGTTATTTCCACCGAAAATGTCCCATGGAGTCCTAATGAGTAAAATATAAATGTGGATGTAAACTGCCACTTGTAATCAGGCAGTAATACTACTAGACCAAGTGGCGGTAGTGGTAATACAGTTTGGTGGAATTCGGGTGGATTTACCACCCAGATACCACCAAACTTGTAATGAGGCCCAATATTTAGAACATTAGTTCAGGTACATTCTGTAATTCAAAGGAATGTGAACCTTGTCAGGTTTAACTCAGAGAAAAGGGTTCTCTATATCATGGCATGAGACCTGAGCTGGCTAGTGGTGTACTAGCCTGTACAACAGCTAGGCATGTGAAAGAGACACAGGAGGATAAGGAGGAGATGCATTCCCAAAGAACAGTAGCAGACTTTGTGCCTGGGAGCCCTCTAATGTAGCTTGTCTCAACCACTTAGTTCCCTGTAATGCAGGAATGGATATTGTTGCATGAGTTCACCTTCTCGAGTGTCACCTTCAGGGCCCAGCATGTAGCTCTTTACTACTGGCAAACAACTCTTAGGAGGACATTGTCTCTGGAAGGCTTGGAGGCCCTGATAGCTTTAGGGCTACACCAGATGAAAGGATATAGATATCTGAGAAGTACTCTAGTGGACCACTTTAGTTAGGATACAGAGAAGTATTTTACGAGTTCCCAATATGCACAGGTCAAATTAGGTATAGAAGCATATTTCTAATTGCATTTCAGGTTCAAATAAAATAGAATTCATAGAACACATGGTAATAGGAAATCAGTCATTTCAGAGGACTGGATTACAAGACACAAGGGTTCTAGCTTTGCCAGGAAATGGCCAATAAAAAGAAATTGAGAGCCTGAGACTGTAAAATGTTGCCCCCAGGAAAATTAGCTGGTTTGAGAACCTTTTAAGAGGAGCTCCAGGGGAGACAATAAGGTTAGAGATGTCCCCTATATAGTTCCTAGTGACAGACACAAAGGAGACATCAGGGGGCAAGGGGTTCTGTCCACACAGAGGGTAAATAAATTTAATCCTGGCAATTTGACATCTCTTTTTGAGGTGAGGCAGTGGTTTGTAAATTACAAGTTTTACCTCAGGTTATGTCTCGAAGGTTGCCCCTTAAGACTGGGAGAAGTGTCCTCCACATAAGCAATAGGGATGGGAAGCAGGGAGAACCTGCAGCAACTTGGTCATGGGCGTGTTTCCCATGCTATGCCTGAGGGAGAGCGGATAATGCCCAGTGTGTATCTTTCTTCTGAGGAAGGGCAACCAGAGGTGAAACAGATGTCCCTAGCTTCATTGATGTAGTGTCCCTCTTAATTGTCTGTGCAGCAGAACTTAAGCAGCCCACGCCAACCACACTCCTACAATGATTGTGTCATATGGGCAGCACTTGAATTCCTATGTTCAAAAGCAGGAACATTGAAAGGTAAGGTGAAACTGTGGTGGGGCCATCAATATCAGAGGCTCCTTAATTTCCAACTCCTGAACAATTAGAATCAGTGTTTTATGCAACACTAATGCTACTTCATAGGGCTGATTAAAAGGGACTTAATCCCTCAAGCTGCAAGACAACAGTGTCAGTACCAGTGCACCCAAACATCACTTGGTAGACCACACAACCCCACACTGGACAACCTGTTCATTGTACAGCACTGAACAGTGTTCATGGTCAGAGTGTCATTCTCTCCAATTTAAAGCACAAGGTTGAGAGAATCGGCTTGAACACATGTGAATTTGATCCAGAATGGACTCAGGCAAGAGTGTGTCAGGACTGTGTGTATGTCACAAAGGTGAATTCCCCATTTGTTTGACTCCTTGGAAAATGAGTAACGTTTTCCATTTTAATTTTGGCAAAGTAATTTGTTTTTCTTTCTTTGTTGTGGTATAAAATCATTATACTGTGCTAAATCACCACCATTTTAGTCTCAGAGTGCCTAGGCATGTCCAGAAATTGGCTTGTTGTGCCCCTGCCAGTGGTTTCCTGACTACAGTCTGCGAGGAAAAAGTAACACAAACTCCTGGAACTGCCAAGCCTAATGACAACTATCATCTAATTATAACTACATTTTAACTTGAGGCAGGGTGTGTGATGCTTACTAAAACCCAATTTAAAACACTATTATTTAGCGAGATGTCTATAAGTTACACTTCCCTAAACTGTAGATGACCAGTTTCAGCAGTTACATATTTCCTGCATTCTTCAGGACTATATGAGTCTGCATGAAGACTCCTATAAAAGAGACCAGGAGACAGCATCAGTGAGTCCCTAGATTCTCCTTCTGACAGATTGGTACCTCAGTAACCAGCAACATTGGCGTTATGAGATTTATTTATTTTGTGTGTGTCTTATTTCAAGAAAGGAATTGTGTGTTCCCTCTATTTTCTATTAGTTGGTTCCATTGGATGGATATACTGCAGCAGTGCATGTTTCATTCATTATCCAAACGTGCTGGTGTGTATTTGAATGGATGGATGTTAATAATAACTATATCTACATGCATATTCACTTACACACATGTGTAACATATTGACCAGGCCCACACCAGATACACATTGGGATCATTTCGGGTACAGGTTATTAACCCATGTGTTGACGAGGAGAGGTAATTACTGACAATTTTTCCATATCAAATTTAGAAATGGAAGAAAAGAAGATAGGAACAATACATTGATTAGTTTATTATTTTAGAACATTTCAATTAATATCGTAATTGTCTGAAAAAATCCAACTTTTCTCATGAAAAGTGATAAAAGTATCAATCTCACAATAACATGTATTCTACTGCAATTTGATTATAACAAATTAGAGTTTGTGCAGATGAACGGTAATACATCTATATATGCTGTAATCAACTGTGAATACAAGCAGTCTGACATACTTTGTTACTTTGATACTTTATCATTTAACCAAATATGCTTAGCACATTTTTTATGTAATAAATATACTAGTACTGTTATACCGTTGTGCCCTTATTCAAATAGTGCCTTTCACACATGCTCAATTAATTAAAACTATAATGTGAACCACAGTGGGGTAGGAATAACTTCTCCAATTCATATGCAGTGTATAGCTGTGTAAAATAAGTGTTTAATACAATGTTGGTGTGAAAATCTACATAAGCAAAACACTCAGGTCCTCATTACGAGTTTGGCGGCAGCCATGGAGCTACTAGCTCCATGGCTGGCGCCAAACCGGGCTCCTTTACCGGGTTCCCTGAATGGGGAATTACCTGGCCATTCCGAGTTCAGAAGGCCCGGTAATTCCTCCCTCTGTGAATATGGACCCGGACCTTCCCCATTCCCATTTGAGCCCCCATAGGGCTCAATGGGAATGGGAGAGGGAGCTAACGTGATTGGTCCAGTTATTAAAGCACATGGCTGCTTAGAATATTTAAACAAGAAATGGACTTCAAATAGGATTGCAAATGAGTGTCATATCAACAAATAAGGGAAACACAGGATATTAATAAACATTTAAGAGCACCGTCTAAATTTAATAAAATATCATCAACAACTACTCTGGCTGCTTAAATAGCTACAGAGGGCTTCATATAACTCTAAAAAAGAGCAGAACATTGAATTCAGCAAAATAACCACTGATCACATGACTAATTATTTATTATATGTGTGAACTTTATACCAGTACAGTATTCAATTTAGAACAATGGCTGAACAACCGATGAGTTCAATTGAAACACATTTGGGAAATTCTAACTAAGAAACCCCATCCAGGAGCTATATCAATACATTCATTCATTATCTTTATGTAATCCACATTTGATTGTCGTATTTTATTTATTTTGTTTTCATTTATTGTTTATTTGTAATACGCACTATACATCAGAATTGTGTTTCAAGGCCCATCTAGACGGGGCTAAGGGGTGAAAACATAAAAACCTTCTTAAAAGGTCTTGAAACATTCAGAACATGCAAGTGCTAAAGAATGGGAGCAGGGGAGGGGGGAGGAGGGAAAGTGCAGGAAGGAGAGGGGGTGAAGATAAAAACAATAGTGTTCTGACTAGATTGCAAGATGATTTGGAACGTGCAAGTGCTGGACATAAAAAGGGTGGAGAAGCGAGAGGCACAGAACAAAACAAAAACATTAAGTGCAGGATAAGTAGGCAAACTGCAGTGAGGAAAAACCAGACATGCAAAGGGCTTAGTCAGGTAAGAGTGCTGCAGCCTGGGAAAGCCTCGCCTCATGGACTGAGAGGCTATATCAGACACACAGACTTGTAGTAGGTATTTTAATTGTTCAAGTGTTGGGTTTGGAATGGAAGGAAACCGAGGGGGAGGCAGGGGTGAGAGGGGGAAGCAGGGGAATTGATTAGTTGGAGGATGGTAAATGGAAACAGAGCAAGGTTTAAAGTTAATTAGAGGTTGCAGGATGGTAAATTCATATCCATAATCTTGTGTCACCACCTTTTTCAGTAGAGGGAGTTATTTCAATGCCAATACGCCTCAATCTATTGATTGTAACATTCTTAAGAAATGTCTTCCAAGGGCTTGCTAAGCAGTAACACGCATCTTGTATTTTGAGTGCAAACAGATTTTCATATATTCTAGTCCTTAGGTTATGTTTTGCCCAAACCACAAAGAGCCAATTACAAATGCAAATTAAAATGCAATGGACAAGAAACTCTTATAAAATGAATACATTGTTCAATAGTTACCTTATTTCCCTTTATTTGTGTAAAAATATGCATGTTTCATTGCATAAAGGCACATACTAAAAGTGCCACATTTTATTTTAAAAAATCTTGTTTCAAAGCTTGCTACCTTGTTGCAAAAGGAATAATATTCCTTTTCATATGAGTTGGTGAAAGCGAACTAGGTTCTGTAGCTAGCTTATTCGAGTGAATCCATCAACATGCTTGAAAATTGTTAACCAAATTTAAAAGATGCCCATGTATTTGCAGGATTTCGTGAATGAAAACAAATTGTGCATAAGGTTTCATAACAAATGTGACTTTATCACATTTTATTATTATTATTGGTATGTTTTAGTTTTGAGTATTAGAACAGTATGTTGCTATAATGTTTTGACTGTAGGTTTATATATGGCTCAGTATATATCATGTCTACTGCAACCTCATGCTTAGAATCAATTTTTATTGAGTTCCACCTCGTGCAAATAAACAATATCAGTGCTACTTTTTTGTCTATCATCTGAAGTCTCCCTTTGGGCTATTGTGAACAGTGCTCCTACGATGCAGCTAGTAACTTTCATTGCAATACATTTTAGTTGAAATAGATAATTATGAGCATACATTTCCAGGTAAAAAAATCAAATGTTGATGTTAACGTTAAGTCTGTTAGTGAACCAACGTATATTATATCGATTATATTCTGTACTTTTCAGGATAACGAAAATATTATCAATATATTTTGAACATTTAACTATATTTATACAGATTTCAATAGTTGTAGAGTTGAAGCATGTTTGAGCTCAAAATTACTAACAACATAATTGCTAGGATCACACAAATGTAATCTCCATAGTGAATGCCAGGATGTATGTGTGGTGCTGTTCATTACATGTGAACAAATTATCATTGAATGTGATGTTCATCAGCTCTAGTATTATGTTAATTGTGAAACACATGATATTGATTTCTTAGCATGAAATGACTAACTAGTAAGGCATTACGTACCCCTTCCACGGGCATCACCAGGGTGTAACAGCAAAGCAAGGGCAGTTAACATGGGCCTGGGCGATTAACTGGTACCTAACGCCATTAGAAGGCGTTCCAGCCACAGGACGAGGCTAATTTACAGTATTTTTGCTCCATATGGAGACCCTCTTACCTTCCCATGGCAGCCGCCCGAAGCAGAGCGGAATGTGCAGCTGCGGCGGTAAGTGGGGTGAGGGGAAGAAAAGATAACCAAAATATAAGGGGACAGAAGGTAGCGGAAGATGGCGGCATGGGAGCCGGCCGTCAGGCGGCATGGAACGCAGGCTTTCACCGGCGGTTCAAACCCGCGTTCCTAGACATCTGATTGCAAGGCTCCCCCTCACCAGGGTGCTAATATCCATTGAATTCTTTGTGTGCAAGGATAATGTTAGTACTATGGTTCTCAATAAATAATCATTATATAAAAACATGGGATCTGTTACCTATCTTTTTTCACTTATTATGGGTCCCATGGATGACAATTAGTCAAACAACAAGGTGGAAATGTGTTTCTAATGAACAATCAAAATGACATTGATCAGGAAAATTTACATTGAGCAAATCCAGGATGCTTTGTTTGATTTCCAAATGATCCAAATAATGAGTATGTTCCACAAAACTGAAATAGTACTGCTTTATACTCATGAAACCAAACAGGAATCCTTTTTCCAGATGAAAGAGGTTACCTAAAAAAGAAATATCCATATGTGCCCACTATGTATTTATTACCAAAAATACACAAAGTGTTTCACACACTGTTGCTAATTTTAACTGATGATTTTTTAGGGAAAGCGATTAGCAGAAATAGCAGTTCACAGGACTATGGTGTATCTGTATGCAACAAGCATCTTTTTTTTCACACAGACTTCTCCAGATGATGATGAATCTGTTGCCTGGTACACTCAACTCATGACATTTTTTGACGTATTAACACTCCATAAATAGCTTTGTTGCTTGTGAAACTCACCAAAAACAATCCCTATGCATGTATTTCTCCTGCAACTCTGCCAAACATTCTCCTCAAATAGTATTCAGTCTGTTCCCGGTGTAATTGGGCCAGAATCCCAACTTTTCCCAAGCGTCCCACCGCTTGAAAGGACCTCACTTTAGTAGCAACTAGGTAGGGAGTACCACATAGGGTGTCATCGAAGTGGATCCTGAGATATTTATATTTGTGAACCACCTCTAACTTCTTCCCCTCCAAGTGCCAGGGGAAAATGATCTTTTTATGCCGCGGAGGCTGGAGTGTCATAACCTTGGTTTTGTGGATGTTAATCACTAGTTTTGTAAAGGGAGGGAAAGGGGTATCCTCTTTTATTTTTATAGAGGGGCCTGAATCTGGAGGAGAAATTATACTATGGAGAGAAGGGAGTGGATTCCTAGTTTCAAGGAATCAGAGACTTGCTTTAACATATCCAGGGAAGCCTGGAGGCCAGCCGGAGTGAGGTATAACAAGATGATGTCATCTGACATCCAGAGGAGAGGGAAATCACCCAATTTCGGTGGAATGGCGGAGGTGTGGGCCAAAGCTGAACCCTTGTCAGCAAGATATAGGTTAAATAGTAAGGGCACAAACATGCATCCTTGTTTCAAACAGCGGGCCGTGGAGATCCAGGAGGAGGTACTCCCTGATTGGTCCAGTCTGACTTTTACCCTGGTATCAGAGTGAAAGGAAATAAGCATGGACAAAAGTCCAGGGGGGATTTCCAGGCAGCTAGTTTCTGCCAACGCTTATTGCCTTTCATATTCACAACCATTACACAGCTGGTCACTTTGTGTTCAGGAACCAAGAGAAAGAAAGTTGAGCACATGTGCAGAGGTTTTCACCCATCTCCCATGGCTGTTCTATTGCCTTTAGATACTGTGTCTCCCATTTTGTTGATAAAGAGGTACATTGCTATTTTTCACAACTTTTCATGTAATCATTGTTTCCTTGTTTCATTTGTAGGACACTTCAGGTCTTAATTGTTTACTGTTCAAAAGGGGAACATTTAGTACACTGGCAGATAATCTCTAACACAGACCACAATGCTGCTCCCGTTTTAAAAAGTGAAGTTTCCAATCCCCTGCATTCCAAATTCTCTGCATGGTTATGAAGTACTCCACAGTAAATAGCCACATAATGAACCGCTGATGTAACACTGCTGAGAATTCCTGGGCAGAGAACTTCAAGATCAGACAGCCAATATAAACAACATAGTGAAACAGACCATGTGACTTCAAATCAGCATAACATTGAAGATATGCCAGAGAAGCAGTGTGTAGCCTAAGAACACACTCTTTGAACAACAACATGATTTTCTTAGCCCTAATCTATACACATTCAACCTCTGCAAACTGGATCCGAAAGATATGAAATGACACTAAGTAAATACAAAATAAATACTTGTTTGAAAAGGGGCATTAATATTAATATAGCACTGTAAACCCTCAGGCATCTGAGCACTGCTTATTATTACCCACTGTGTGTAGTGTTCATTTATCAACCTCGGAAGGATGAAAGGCTGAGTTTGGCCCTGCAGAGATTTGAACCTGCAACAGCAGGATCTGCACAGATGTCAAAGCGAGCACTCTACTCACTGTGCTATCAGACCAGCAATGATTTTGAAAGTGAGTGGGTTGAGGTAGTCCGAAGTTAAGTTTATCTCATGGCCCCTTTCACGTCTTCAGTTAGTGGAGCTAAAGTATAATGGAGACTGCCACACTCACCTTATCAGCAGAATAAGGGGTGACCCGATATTATTTGGGGAAGGTGTTCAAAAATGGCCAGATGTATTCAAAGCCAGATTTCTACATTTCCTCTATAGCAGTGAAGAGTGGAATGGCATAATACATTGGAAAGCGCCATTGTAGGTGTACCCCTTGTTGCCCTGCTTATGCCATAAGAACAGAAAATGGTAAGACTTCTTTAGGCCCTATGACGGCTTTTGTATGAGTCCCGTTCTAGTGTAGGCATGTAACTTTAGAAAATGAAACATTTAAATATGATCCGGGGAATTTGTGTAGTGCAATGAATTTAATACGCATTCAACATTCACATGGTAGGTTTGCAGAAACCCTGGCATCTACAATTATGATACTTTTGGTAGACCCCTCATTTCAAATGTTGGAGCTCCACACAGTAGCGGCCTTCCACTATGGATGGGGGGGTGCCACCTTCTGCCTGAGCGGCAGGCAGAACAGTCCAACCATGTACTTTATTTGCTCGGGGGACTGTGCTGTCTGCATCTGAGAAGAGCACTTCCCCCAATGCACAATTTTTGTGGGCTTCGTATGTAATGCAGAACAATTGAAGCCTGGCCCTCCGGCTCTCATTATTGTGCTAGCAGCTTAGATTTGCTGACTGACAGGAGAGTTTTTATCTCCTGTCAGTCAGCATCTTCAAATTGCAGAAACCCATAACGTGAACACGCTGGCAGATAGCAGACGCCTCCTCTTCTGTCAGGCAGCATGCCTACATCCCTGAGAGGAGGAGAGGGCCATGTGGTCCTCCCCATGGTTTCAAAGGCACGTGTGGATGTTGCATACAGGTAAGTGTTTTTTTTTAATGTAATGAGTATGTATGTATGTATATTGGTGTGTTTGTTTTTATGAATGCATACATGCAAGGAGCTGTATGAATGATGTGTGAATGCACAGAAGTGTTTGTGTGCATGTGTTTCAGCCCCCATCCCCAAACGTAGCAGCCCCACATCTCGGGGCATGGCATTGTTTTTTGCTTTACCCTTGATGCACAGTGCCATGCATGAAGGGTAAAGCAAACACGGCAAGTGAAGCATTATCACATGGCTAGATTGCCATATATTGAATGTAAGCCAATCTAGCCACAAGCATTATCACATGGCTAGATTGCCATATATTGAATGTAAGCCAATCTAGCCACGTGATAACCATTTTTCAAGGGGAAAGCAAATGTGATAAGTGAAGCGTTATCACATGGCTAGACGGGCCTACATTGATTGTCGGCCAGGATAGCCAGGTAATAACACATACATTTGCTTTAACACTTACTGTGCATCAAGGATACGTCATTATTGACTTCTTTTATAGTTTATAGCACTGTGATTTGGGGAATATTCTGTGTGTGCCTTAGCTTTAATGTGTTGTATTGTCTTTGCTGTCAATTTAATGGAATGGGGGCTATATATACTAAGCATGACAAAACCGTGTTTATTCGCCTTTTTTTTTAATGGTGTGTGACTGTTTACTATTATTTTAATGATTGTTACAGACATGTCCAGTTTTCCCACATGCATTTGCACGAAAAGACACTTTTTGTGAATGGGAATTGCACACTTTTCATGAATGTCTGGACAGAATAGTGGGAGCCAACAGTAGTATGGGGGCCTATTTCAGCACGTGGGGACCGGGGCGACCCTGTGACATGTAAGGAGTCTGGAGTGGGCAAATGAGGGAAAAAGCGAGTTGCAGCATCTTTGTTGGGCAGTAGGTGGGTGGGAAGAGCGTGTTCCCCACACACACAGGATAAGAGGGTAGGGGAGACTAGTGCTTTCTGGGGTCTCCTCCACATTGTGGATCAACCTGGGTGGGAACAGAGAATGGCTGTTAAGGGGCCGCATCGACCCATAGTATGTGCGCTAATTCAACATTGAAATGATGGTTCTCACTTTTGATGGCATTAACTTTTTTTCTGTCCTTAAGCCATTTGCACGAGTTTTACTGTGAGATTTGGTGCTACAATTAATGTGTGGAGCAAAACCCTGTCCGCTTTATCACATTTTTGTGTGTGTGTGGTCTAATTAGGTGATACTTCATACAGAATGAACCAGACCTATTCATAAGTATACAAGCTTAGAACCAGTCTGTTCTTAAGCTTCTGTTAGAAGCAACAACTCCTTGTGTCACCCTCGCCTGCAGCAAGAACTGAAATGTCCATTAGTCAGATATTTATAGTTGTTGTAGACATTATAAATAAAGTTGTTCTTATAGGGAAGCGATGGCAGTGGTGTCTGTGAAGTGAATCAAAGACACGCTGTTATGTGATTAAAAAGTTGTAAGGCAGTAAAACACAAAATGCAGACATGTAAATTGTATGCATATCACCATATGTATTCGTTTACATTATTATACTGTGGTTTAATTGTGAATTTCGATCTATGTATAATCCTTCTTTTATACTAACGATGAAAAGTGACTAACAATGTATTAATTTACTTACAATGTATGTATCATAGGGACGTCGGTTAACCAGTTGTTTTTTCTAATCGGATGTATGTGCCCTGTTGTGATATAAAGATGTAGTGCACGTGATACAGTTTGTCAGCTTCTTATGAAATAGTCAAGGTATATTTCTGCAATTGCATGGGAAGTAGGTTGCACCGATATTTACATGTACATAAGGGGCTGTGTCTACTTAATTAACTTGAGTGAAGTATCTTTTTCAGATCAGCAACAATATTCTGCTCAATTTAATGTCTGAATTTTGTCAGTCTTTACTCATTGAAACAATCAGCTTCCATCCAGGCTAAGCAAGAACACATCAGTAGTTTTGATTACCAAAATGCCTTTGAAGCCCACCTGGAATAGATTCAAAACAATGGGCCTCATTACAAGTTTGGCAGTAGCCTTGCCGGTAAAACCATCAGGTTGCCGCCAAACTTGCGAATGTTTCCAGCACCTGCAAATGGGCAATTACCGGGTCATTATGGCCCCACCGGACCAGGGAATTGTGCCGATGCATGGTCTGACCTGGTGGGCGGGGAGACACCCTCAAGTAGAACTCATAGTTTGCCGGTCTGGTAACAACGGTACCGGCAAGCTTACCGGTACCTTTGTTACCAGACCGCCAAACTTATAATGAGGCCCAATGTTTTATGCACATTTCACTCAGATTAGAGATAACCAGACAGTGCAACTTAATCCAGACAGGGGTGCAATGGACACCCCTCCAGACACCGTGTTGCGGGGTCCACACAACTACTCAGCACTCAATGGACTCAGAGATTTGCTTGAGACCTGCGAGACAGGAACCTCTGGGCCCTTCACTACATTTGGCAGGCTGGGGGCCATTTCACTTTGTGTTATTCCAATGAGTGCATACATGAGCATAACTTTCTTTTAATTTGCTTTGCATATTTTAATTTAAGGGCCAATCTAAAATGTCGAAAAACGTGGCCTCATAAAAACAGCCTCGCAAGAATGATCAGCGTTGTAATCGCACATGCTCGACATGCTTGCCCCAAGATGTTTCTGTTATAGAACTTGCAGAAAACTACTTGAAAATCACCTTGAAGACAAGCTCCACTCTGCAGATCGCAACAGGAGATTACATCAATGGATGTTCCTGCAAAAGTGTGCAGGGCTGCCTGAGTGCAAATGGCAGGCCTCCAAAGCAACGTGTTCTTTGTGGTGCTTGTACATTTGTAGGCAGCGAGTTCAGATATAATTGGAAAAGAAAAGGGAAACGGAGAGTTATTTTGTCCTTAGGACAAACATCCTGCAGAAGGCCCCAACCTGCTGGTTTTGGAGATTAACCACAGCAAACGTATAGCCTCCTACAATGCACATTCTAAACTCATTTTCTGCACCGGGCCATTCTTGCAGTGGACTTTTTTTTAATGTCAAGCAACCAGAAGAAAATACACAGGGAAAGTTCATGCACCAAGACAGTGTCATGGCGAGTCAGAAATACAATTAATTATTATTGCCTAGCGTTCACTAAGAAATTAAATCTGCATAAAATTATATTCTTAGCAAATTTGGTATTACACAGAAAATTCCAAAGCAGACCTATTTTCATTATAATACTAATACTTAGAAGTAGTAATTTATCGGCTAAAGAAGATTATAGGCTGGGGCCATCCCTGTCAGTATACATCCTGTAACTTGCATGTTACAGACATTATTTGCAGAAAGCACTAAACACATCAAGACACCTGCTATAACATCAGCATTAATGATACTAACATTTAATGCCCACCTGAGAGCAACACTGCCTCCGTGCTGAGCTAAGATTGTCCTTCCATCTTGATTATACACCAAGTCTGCTGATCAAGAAAACTATCACAATTTTAGAAAGACCTACTAGGGAACTAGTGAAGCAAACTTTCAATAAATAATGAACCAGAAATTCTACCTAAGACTTCAGTTACTCTTTACTCCACTTAGAAAAATACCTATCTCTCTGTCAATGTGATAATGCACCCTTGAAAATCCTTAAGACATTACACCCTGCCCAATATATTAATATTATAATAGTAGCAATACTATTAATATGCATTATCACTATTATATATAATAACAATAATAATAGTAATTATGTATTATATAACAATACAAATAATATAGTGTTAAGCCATTCTATGGGCTATAACCGTGGGGTCATAGCCCGGCAGCCCAAGTTAATGGCCTGAGCAAAGCAAGGGCATGTGACGTGGGCACCGGGACATTACCCCACGGTATAGCCCATGGAACGGGTTGTTAACGCTATTAGAACCCCAGGTTATCAATGCGGAAACCCAGGTGTTAAAAAAAAGTATTTTCATTCAAAGAACGGGAGGCGCGCAGCTTCATGTTCATTGAGCAAAAAAACTGTGACAAGATGTCCACCATGTTTGTGGAAGAAGGGGCTCCATACGGAACCCCTCTTCCATTTCCATGGTGGCCAGCAAAGCGAGATGAGGGAATCTGCTGCAGCAGCGGTGGCCTCTGCCACCGCCACAATCAAGTAAGTGGGACGGGGGAGGGGGTTGGGATTAGTTTAAAAAAGAATGGAAAGGGTGGGTGGGTGTGGAGATGATGGCAGTGCAGGGCAAAGAAAGCAGCCATCGGGTTCCATGGAATGCCGGCTGAGATTTGGAGTATCAGCCTGCAAACCAAGGAACCTGATTGGCAGCTACCCTGCCCCGCATGCTAATAATATTTATTTGATGACTTGTTAAATTCTCGCTACTAATGTTTTGATCTATGACCTCTACAGCACTATGTTGTTTGCTAGCTAGGTTTGCACTGTAAAAACCAATACAAATCATAAAAATAGTAATAACCATTATTATTATTATTATTATTATTATTATTATTATTATTATTATTATTATGATAATAAAGCTTGGAGCAAGTTCATATCACCCAAATAGGCTCAACAGAGTGAGATGATGGGATGTGTCAGTGCAAGGACACTTACAGCATCCCTTGGAGTCTGAAGTATTTGCAGTGTCCACAGTGTTTAGGGATAAAAAGCTAATACATGACTGAAGAAGGCTGCATATAAATAAATATACGAAAAATAAAGATGCATTACTCATTTTAGCTGAAAGCTGGAGGTAAATCTTGCCACTTTCCACCCATTTACACTGCAATTACAGCAGCACATTTGCACCGCGGTTATTACGCCAATACTGCCCGGTAGAGTCCTATGGACTCTTAGAAAAATGGGGAGTAACAGCATTGGCGCAACCTGGGACCCGAGTTGTGGTAACGCTATTTGTGTTGGGTGGTATCCCGGCAGATTTACCGCCGGGATACCACCCACTCCTGATGAGGCCCTTTGCGACTAGGGGTATCCATTATTGTGACTAAGGTATCCATTATCAGTAATTGCCAATGGACCACTGCACACCAATAAACCTGTGGTTACAGGTAACTGAGAGAGGGGCCTTTTCTGTCTTCTTTGCATGAATGGATGAGTGTAAGTGAAATTAGCAAAAGATACAGGTATATAAATGAAATAATGTATGATCCTTAGGCATAGAGGTAAGGTACCAGCATAAGTCCATTATTACATCTTCTGCCAGTTACATTAAGATGTTATAGAGTTACTCAGAGAGAACCACTGGCTCCCATCACCCAGGCAGGGGCTCTCTAACTGCCTGCCTCTGGAACCTCTCACACACATTCACTTACACAAAAACTCTCACTCACAGCCAACATTCTATCCTACATCACCAGTTTATGCATTCATCTCAAGCACTATATAACAATAAATAACACTGACGTATGCTTGGTTGTGTAAATATGTGTCTGTTTTAAATGATTCAAATATTGATATTGACACTTATATTCAAGTAAGACACAAAGTTGGAAGTCAAAAAATGCATTACACATGACAGAAACTTGATTCAAACGTGTATTAAATGCATACAAAATAAGTTGTCCCTCATTTAAACAGTGGTGCACATTGTGCCTAGTTTGAATTTGCGATGTACTATTAATGTACTATAATTATTCTGGTCAGGCCCACTCTGAGCTGTTTTGCTGTTCAGTGTGTGCAGCTCACAATGTAGCCAAAATCACATGGCATACACATGCGTTAACATTTTGATTATAACATAGCGGGTAATCGTTTACCTGCACAGACACGTTGACATCACAGTGCCATAACACAGATCTGAAGAAAAACATAATCATGAATTGCAAAATGGTACTTGCATCTTGCTCACTTCTCAAGTGGTAGATTGGCAACGAGACGTTAAACTACCATGGTTGCCAATGTTCCTCAATGGGGAATTATCTCCTTACATCTCATGCGACCTGGAGAAACAGACACAGTGCATTGAAATAACCACAGAGGTTGGGGTTGTCTTTAGTGTTTTGGGGAAAAAGAAACACCTACTTTGCCCTTTGTATGTGTATGTTCAGCTGACAACCTATGTTCCTGGGAAAGATACAATGCTTCTTGCAGTATAGACAGTACTTTGGGTGGTCGACCCTATACGAATATACAAATATACACGGCAGACATTATGACACCATTGGTATTCGTATGCACTCTCATGCGCTTGTGTTTTGTTACTTTTTAGATCTACTAGAGGAGACACAACATGATTCTTCTTATGATAGTAGCTGGATTGCTGCACGAGGGTAAGTTATACTGCACCTAACTGCTACATGGTCACTTAAGCAATAGGGTGCTATGCTCAAAGCTTGATATGGCTATAGATATTGTACACACTTAAGATATAATTAGACAGGGGACATGCTAAGTACATAGGGGGTGCAGAAGCAGAGGGATGGCCAGATACAGAGTGTGTTCATAAATATCTTTTCTTTCTTGTATTAATATGGTAAAGTAACCTCTCCCTATTCACTTAAGCTTTACACCTCACCTATCATCTAATGTGTTCTTAGGCTTGCTCTGCATTATCTATCTGAGCTTATCTCACTGTAATGTCCTCCTCGGCAGCTCTATTCTTTCTTACTGTCTATCCCTGTGCTGCATCTCACATTCACTCCTCAATGGCTTGCCACTTTACTTTGGAATGCTCTTAATCTTGATGTATGTCTCTGCTCCTCACTTTCTCAATTTAAGAAACATCAGAAGAATGGTTTTGCTTGAGTTGGCTCTTTCCTTGCATTGTAAATGTGTAGATACTACTTGTTTTCATTAATTGGTATGTATATTATTCTGTAAAGTGCTTTGGATGAAAGTGCTGTATAAGCAACATATACATACATTCCTAAATAAATTAAATACGCTTACAGAAACTGATGAGTAACAAAGCTGAGTAGAAGTCACAAACCAAAAACAACTACCAATATATACAATTCACCAGTTAGCCAAACATCAAACAGATATTGGCAGTATCACCAAAGATAGGGAGAAATTCAGAAGAATGTGTGGTAATGCATGTCCACAATTTCACTGTCTGAATGAGTCTAAAAGTCTGCCAGAGATGAACAGAGAACAATAAGCCACTGTTATGCCCTTTGGGGTTACACCAAGCTGCCAGATCACAGCTCTACAATAAAGTATCACCACTCAATGTTGCATTGGCTACAAGACCATACCTTCCACATGTGCCTCACTTTTATTTCTAATTGACAGCCATTATAAGCTTATAATCTGTCAAATATGTAAAAATCGAGTAAAATTGGAGACAGCAAAACATCTATTGACTGAATGTCCCAATATGTCAAAGACCTACGAGTTCTACTTCGGTCAACATGTCCATAACTTAGAAACGATCGGGGAAACTTTGGCTCTGTTGTATTAAAATCAAGAGCCACAAGTTCCTCATTGCAACATATAACGTCTGGCTGAAGATTGAAACTTTATTAGATATCTCGATTTAGGCCAGCGGTTTAGCCTTGGTAAATCCGACATTTCTTTAAAAAAAGAGGACTGGTTGAAAGAAATGCTTGATCTGGCAGATGTGGAAAAATGTATATATAGGAAACAAGGCAAAAATGGGTTGTTTATGAAAATTTGGGGCAAATTTCTGACATTGTATTGATTCTGACAATTTCATATTATATGATGTGTACCTGGCATCTGTAAGGGGGGAGGGGGTATTTATGTGTTTGTAATTATGTATATAGTTTTTGCTACAAATTTAGTTGTTATTTCATGTTTTGTTGTTATAAGTAAAATAAAAATAAAACATGAAAAAAAAAGATTGTTTCTGATCTGTATTATAAGCTGACAAATAGGAGCATGCAGTATTGCTATTGTTATAGAGGGAACTAAGTTGAGGTCTAGTATTATCTGCTTTAGGATGATCAGTGGTTGAAATAAGTTCTTTCTTATAAAAGAGATATGATTCTTTACTCACAAAAGATGAGCTCTTAGAGCTGAAATGAACTATTAGATGATTTATAAATAACACATAGGGCCTCATTCCGAGTATGGTGGTAATCATGGTGCTATTTGCGCCATGACTACCTCCCATACCGGTACCGACTCCAACTTGGTTCAATGGGGACTTACCGGTGTAGTCCGACCTTTGCGGGACCGATAAATCCCCATTGAAAAATCCACTCCCCATTCCCATGTGAGCCCCCATAGGGCTCAATGGGAATGGGGAAGTAGCTAATAACTGTACCGCAATTTGCTGGGTTAGGTGCAGAGTGGTTGCTCCTCTCATGGAGCATAATGCAGAAGTGCCAGGCAGAGTGCAGAGGCCCGAAGGCTAGTGCAGGACTGGTGGGGGAGCCTGGGACCTGTATGGCTCTGGAGGTGCACAAAGCAATCAGTCAGCTAACTCAGAAGGTTTGGGAAGAGAAGGAAGGAGGGAAAGAAGCAAAGAGAAATGAGGTTAGCAGGGAAGAGGGAGAGAGAAGGAGGAATAGAAGAGGTAGGTCTTGAGGAGTTTCCAGATCTGAAGGCGGTCCGGCTCAAGACAGAGAGAGGCAGATAGGCTGTTCCGAGGGAGGAACCTGCAGAGGACAAGGATCAACTCCCAAATCTCTGTTTGGAGGAACAGCGCACCCACAGAGAGTTTGAGGAGACTGAGCAGAGGGCTCTGGAAGGAGTGACCTATAAATGACCATCAGTGGCCATAATTAGTAATCTGTTGGCCCTGTTAACAATCCCTGTATGTATTGGGAGGGGACGGATAATTTTGGGTTTGCACACAGTGATTGGAGGAAGACTGTGTCTCCTTCTGAGATCTGAAAGGCCTGCAATATTATTCTTGCCTTTTCCTTTTTGTTGTACTTGTCTCATTCACACTCCATCCAAATGAACAGGATGATTATTGTAGAGTGCTGGGATAGTGGGCCTGACTTTTCTCCCCCAGAATGCCTCTGCTGGTGCAACATCAGTGGACGAGTGAGGCATCATCCTGTGCACAATGCTTCCTGAAAATGTATACCCTGCTCATGTGGAATGCGTTGTATTGACTGTCCTCATGAAGCGTTCAATATCACCATTTGGCCTGGGCCAGCAGGGCTTGACACTCTTGTATTGAATACCTCGTAAACTCAGAAAGTAATGAAACTCACCACCTTGGAAGGGAGAGCAATTTTCTGATCGCAGCAATGCCACAATTCCATGAGCCACAAAATTACTCTTGTACCGTTGACCCTGATGAAGCCGAGGCTTTGTGCTCTTCGTCAAAACTAGTATCCCTGGAAATGTCAAAATAGTCAGCTACATCAATAGGTCATTTTCAGCAGTGGTGTCGACATTTAGGGTAAACATGTGTGATATTGTCTCTGTACTAGTTGGCCTTTATCTATCTCAGACATATCAGCAAATTGGCCTATCATTTACCTGACCTTTAGCCATCTTAGCTATGGCATTCAGTCGGTCTATCATTTCCGGCCTTTAACTATCTCATACATGTCAGCTAGTTGGCACATCATTCATCTAGGCATGTGTACGACCAGGATTTCACAAGAGAGATGCCTTACACACATGTTTAGCACTATTGCGCTTTAAGAAAGATGCAGTTAATGTACTTAGTATTAATCAATCAGTTATTTGCATAATTGTGGACTATATGTATCATGTTGATGTTTGATGTTCCTATTGGGTATATTTGTCTTGTTTGATGGGGATGGTATTATATTTAAAAAGTTGTGTCCGCTAGTTGGCTCTATAGGTATACAAACTAGCTAGCACATATTCTCAGACAATTTTCACACACATGCTCAGCACTTATGCACTTTAAGAAATATGTAATCAATGTATTTAGAATTTCTAACGTGCCAAATGAATTGAACATTTTAATGATGTCTTTTGTGTTTTGTATTAATATTGTTTTTCAACCATGTAATGCATTCATGAACGTATTAGTTTATGCAAGGGTACATATTAAGTAATTGGATAAAAATGATTTTTTAGTTTGTATTCATATATAGATTTTTACTGCATATAGGTAGGGCATGTTTCACTAAGGATCAGTAGAATATGAGCAGGTTAGAGTTGCCATATGAATTTAAGCAACAATTAGTGTTGTTTTTACCTTAGCTTGATTTATTGACTTAAAGAGAAAGGTTGTGTTTATGTAGAATGTTGACCAAGTAGACATGCTCTTCTGTCCCCAGTTTCTCTTTACTTTGCCTGTAGCCTAGAGTCTCCCCACAGTCCTGCAATTGGGGGCGCCACCTCTCAACACTATTCAGTTGGTGAAGGGATGCTAACCACCATATGGGCTGCTCGAGTTTACATACTTGGGATGTCTGTCACAGGATGACCCAAAACACTCAGGGTGAAATGTCTACATCCCCATAGCACTTCCAAGGCCTCCTTCTCAAATTGTGAGAATCCTTCCTTGATCCTAGTCAGCACATTGCTGGAACACATGTGTCCTTCGATTGTTGGAAGGTACACTTATCCATTTTTGCGTTAAGCCGTTGTCCCAGAGCTTTGCTAACACAGAAAGAAGGCTTTTCAGTTGTTCCTGATCCAAATATGCAAAGATTAGCATGTTATCACTTACATTCAGGACATCTGGAAGGCCTGTTACCCCTCCTTGGTCAATTAGCTCTTCTTGCACCGAGGATGCCCCAAAACTGAGCTGCTAAACAGACCCAAGTGAGTGGAAAACATTGTGTTATCGCTTGAGTCCTCATGCTGTGGCACTTGATGGTATTTGGCATTTAGATCAACATTGGAGAATGCTGTGGCACACCGCAGGTCTGCCACAGTCCCATCAATGGTTGATCTGGAATGTCTTTCTCGCTTGTTGGACTTGTTTGAAAAGCCTATGTCTACACAGATGTGCACCCCATCAAATTATTTGGCGTGGCTGTGACCACGGAGGGACCTGTGGTAAAGGCCCAGTGACTTTTATCAGAAATACCTCTTTTCTCCAGTTATTTTAGCTCCAGCTCAATCGTTCATCTTAACTTAAAACGTGCCCTTCCCTGGTGTAGACTAACAGGCTGTATTGTTGAATCAAAGTGGAGTCTCGCATGATGACTTTGGTGACAGCCTATGCCTTAGAACACGTTCTTATTTTCCTCCACCAGAGGGTTGACGTCATGCACATATACACTAACGATGAAACCAAACAGATTCAGGGCCTCTACTGTGGTACAGCCGAGCTTTAAATACTTTGATTTAGCTTCTTGATTGTGAACCACTTGCACAATGAAAATCACCACAGCTGTCACTTTGCAGACCTTCGGAAATAATATGCTTTCCGGCATCTCCCACATATATGACCAGGGGTCGAATAACCCCCAGATAACCCCTAGCATAGCGGTCTTCAAACTTTTTAGTTGTAACAAAAGGTGTCCTGCCTGTGACAGATTCAACATGCATCATTCTGCGTGGTTGTAAATCTGGTAATTTAGAGGTACTTCAATCCCTGGTTACAGGCAGGACACCTTTTGTTGCAATATAATAGCATTGCCCATAGTCATTGCCACTTTAAAACAACCCTTTTGTTTCCAATTCAAACATTTTAGGCCTGGGACCTCCGAGCAAAATGTGGGCATGCCCCCCCTCCCCCAAAATGCCAAATGGATAGTAAGTTCAAATGGCTATGAACTATCACAAGCCATCTCTGCATCCTACTCCCAGTATAGTTCCTGGGCTCCCCCACCTGCTCCCATCACTGTCCCTGGGATCCTTCATCCCACTCCTACCCAGACCCTGGGCTCTCCCCACCCCACCACAGACCCTTGGCTCTCCCCACCCTGCTCCCACCACTATCCCATGGCTCCCGCTCATCCTGCTCCCACCACAGTCCCTGGGCTCACCCACCCCTCTCCCAGCACAGTCTCAGGGCCAGTGGCAGCTGGTGATTTTTTTAAGTCGAGGGGCGTAAATATTTTCCTTAGATATACCATATGACCCAGTAATTGCCCATTCGCAGGCACCGGAATGGAGGTTAGACGCACCAGCACCATTCAGAATGGTGCCGGTGCATCCGACATGCTGTGCTCACAGGTGCCGCTCTGCCTGTCTGGTCAGACCTGGCAGGCAGAAAGGCACCCACAAGCACAACTCGTAGTTTGCCGTTCTGGGAACTACGGTACAGGCAAGCTTACTGGTACCATAGTTCCCGGACCGGAAAACTTGTAATGAGGCTCATTGAAGGGATATACCAGTCTTTCTGAGGATGCCACAGATGAACTCACAGGCACCCTTGGATCAACTGAGCCCATATGATATCCTACTCATTCCGTAGTGTACAGGTCAGTGGTAAGCATCGGAGTCATGCATGACATGCTTCTAGGGATTCTTGAGCTACGCCATCTCACTTGACCCAGCTGAAGCGCTCATAGACCATGTTGACCAAAGGTTTGAAATACTCACCCAGCAGTTATTTGGGGGCATTGTAGCAATCTTCACCATCTTGGAGAAAGAATTTATGCACAGCACCTATAGCAAAGAATAAACGCATCACATGTTTGACCGTGACTTCTGTTTCTTTAGTGTCTGCCAGGGAGCTCAATCCAGGGTCCCTACCTGGGCCCCAATAATGAAGGATCTCCCTGTGTGTCGAGCTAAGGCAATGGGGCATAGTGAAATGCAGTTCAGGATAGTATGCTCCAGACTGGCATATCTTTTGTTGTTCACCCTGAGAGGCTGCTGGAAACATAGCACCGTACTTGTTGTAGAAGATTATGCACTCTGTATGGTTACCTCACACTGCAACAGTTAGGCTGTTCACTGCAGCCAGCTAGCTAAGCACTGAGGAGACCATTGTGGCCACACGCTGGCACAACCTGAAGAGCCAGACCACACAAGGATGTGGCACTAGCACCTTGGGGAGGGCTGCTTGATTACTAAATGATTATAAGAGAAAGCCTTATTCATGACACCAGGAAGCGACAGCAAGAGCCTTTGCAGGCTAGGTATTGGCCTCTAGCTAGGAGCAGCAGGCATCCATGCTTCAGCTGGGCTTGACATCCGTCCAGAATGCTGGCTCATGGGATCTGCAGAGCTCCACCCAGTAGCCCATGGGGAGTAGCGTGTTCTGCAAGCTATCTTTTCCTCTTTGCTTGAGAAGCACCAGATGAGCTGTACACTGAACCCCCAAACTGAAGATCTAACAAATATAAAGGACCAGCAGGACCAGGGTTTGCAGTGATTAAGTGAGAACACGCCACATGTGCATCTCATTTTTAATTTTCAGGCGTGATGATGTGCTTCAGATCAGTAGCTCTTGCATCTTACTGTGAGAATGGAGCTTATTTAATAAATGGAATCACATACCAAGTATTGATTCGTGAGTTTTTTATTTCTTTATCTGGTTCTAACATATATGTGCAAGTCACACTGAGCTATCTCACCTGCTTCTCTCTCTCTACTCCTTTCTCCACTTATACGCAGCCTACTGTGTCCTTCTCTTCTTGTTCCCTCCCCCACGCACGTCATGTGACAATGTAGGGACATTATCCCTTTTTGTACAATGTACAAGTTAGTCCATTACATAGACTCTGTACCTTTCTGGTAGTCTCTTACTCCTGCCGAGTCCTGAGCAGTCTGCTAGTTACTCTTATTGTTCCCTTATTTCCCTCTGCATTCACTTCATTTAGCAATTCTTGAATCTGCTCTCCTGTCTCTTTGGTCATTGGCTTGAGCCATTCTTGTCTTTCTTTTACTTGGTCTATGTGATCTTGTCCTTACTCATTGTTCGCTACTCTTGTATATGATTGTTCATATCTTTGCCATCATGTCCTCCCATCCTTTGTCTGGAAATAGAGTCCTTTTGCTTGACACACTTGCATTGGTTCATTGAACCTGCACATAGTTTGTGTGTCCTTGTAGTGCATCCAGATCTTTACCCAGTCTCTTTTGCATCTGGTGTAATCTTTCACAGCTTTTCTAGCATCATGTATTTCTTTACGTCTTTGTTGCATTTTGTAACCTGCTCTCCTTGAATCCTTTTCATTGCTTCATTTGCTCTGGATATCAAGGAAGGGAATGATTTCGTATTGTCCTTCCTCCTTTACATAATTAAGAACTGTGTGTTGGATCCCAGGGCCTGGGAATAAACACCTCCAGCCTCAGCCCCCCTGATATCCTGCTGTGCGCAGGGGATGGAGGAGAAACACGCCACCACAAGTATTGGACCTGTAGAATCTCTCTTGTTTATTACAAGCCCATACTACATAGTTATAGACAAAATTGAACTGGGCATTAACGTAAGATGGTCATTGCAAGATGACATCAGGAGCATGTATAGTATAGTCAGCAAAATACATGCAAGAGAGCGGGATACCTAGTAATTGCCAGGCAAACATTACACATACATTTAATCATATCAAAGGCGACATTTCGTTCTTGATTATGTTGCACTTCACGTCTTCCTGGTAAGGTAAACATTTCTCTGGTTCTTTCCGTGGACAGTCAGGGCCATGTCCCTTAGAAAACATGTTATTAAAAACATCGCTTCTTGGCGTTTGTTCAGAAAATCACAGTAATTAGTTGCCTCCATTATCTCACAAGAGCAGCAGAGATCAACACGGACAGCAAGCAGGACTTTTCCTCTTGCTAATAAAATGATTATTTATTTTTGCACTAAGTGCAGAATTACCCAATTAGCTACTTGCTACAAAATATAATATGGTTGTGGCGAAGTGTTTGGCAAAGTGTTCTGGCGTGTCGAGCTGCGAGGTCATTGATTTCAAGTCTCCTTGTTCCTTCGTTGGTACAAAGGACTTTTGGGACGCTGTGCCTTTAAACATTCTTCTAGATAAACCTCGCGAGAACACGCAGTGTTCAGGTGGTGTTTGGCAAAGTATTCTGTCGTGTTCAGGAGTGTCGGGAGTTGGAGTCGTGGGGATATCTTTCCTTCTCACATTTATTTGCTGTTAGTTGGACTTTTGGAAGGAAACTCCAAAGCAATGCCAATTGATGCTAATCCAAAAGGTCAGTTCTTGGCTAAAATAACATGTTCTCCCGTGGCGTTAGCAAGATTTGTCCGCTAATTACCTTTGGACCTTCTGGGAGTGTGTCTCTGGCCCTGGTGGACTGAATTCATAGCCCAGCTGACTTTTCGTGTATTGGCATTATGCCCATCATGTTTCTAAGGAGTGGCTCTCTCTGTTTCTTTGGCTGTGGTCACTCCTAGTTTGGCAATCTCTGACCAAGACATGTTGTTGGCAATAACGCTACTGCTCCCGCAGTCGCCTATCTCACCTTCAGAGCGTGTGCTTATGGGCATAGCTTTGGATGAGTCCCCTACTCATCTAACATAAGGCGGTACAATAAAGAAATTGGGGGAGAAGGCAGCTAAGCAGGCAAAAATGTATTTGTTTTTGCCCATTACTGGGAAACGGGGGTCCCGTCAAGATCCAGTGTTGGCCCCACCTCCAGAAGGTGTGACGCAAGCAGTGGTGCATATGGAGGAACAAGTAGATTTAGAATCTTCATGCTCTTCCTTTTCTTCAGCATCCTTTTTTTCTCCCGAATAGGAGTCTCTCGGCTGCCTTTAAGCGCACAAGTGGCCGGAAAGATTTTCTGTTCCTGAAGCATTGGGAGAAATTAATCAATGAGGCAGGGCAGTCCAGCACCCTGGGGGCAACCAGATGTGGACTCCCTGCTCACTGTGCCTAGAGAGGCTCAGCTTCACCTCACTGATGATGCCCAACAAGGCTGAAACATGTGTATGGGGTTGCTGTAGGTAGTCTTGTTCAGAGAGGAATTGCCATAGCATTTTTCGGTGCTGGACTGCCCATGTGGGCGGGACAAAGACTGATATGCAAATGGATATTTCCCATCTGTGAAAGGTACAGTGAGCAAAAAGCAGATGGCTGCGAACTCTCAATGTGGTTAACAACCACTGAACAGGTTATCATGCCTTGTTCTTCCGAGAGAGGGGCGCCTGCTACCTTTGTTGAATTTTTTGAAGGAACTTGGGGTTGGTCACCCTAGGTTACCTGGGGGCAACCAGATGTGGACTCCCTGCTCACTGTGCTTAGAGAGGCTCAGCTTCACCTCACTGATGATGCCCAACAAGGCTGAAACACGTGTATGGGGTTGCTGTAGGTACTCTTGTTCAGAGAGGAATTGCCATAGCATTTCGGTGCTGGACTGCCCATGTGGGCGGGACAAAGACTGATATGCAAATGGATATTTCCCATCTGTGAAAGGTACAGTGAGCAAAAAGCAGATGGCTGCGAACTCTCAATGTGGTTAACAACCACTGAACAGGTTATCATGCCTTGTTCTTCCGAGAGAGGTGCACCTGCTACCTTTGTTGAATTTTTTGAAGGAACTTGGGGTTGGTCACCCTAGGTTACCTGGGGGCAACCAGATGTGGACTCCCTACTCACTATGCTTAGAGAGGCTCAGCTTCACCTCACTGATGATGCCCAACAAGGCTGAAACACGTGTATGGGGTTGCTGTAGGTAGTCTTGTTCAGAGAGGAATTGCCATAGCATTTCGGTGCTGGACTGCCCATGTGGGCGGGACAAAGACTGATATGTAAATGGATATTTCCCATCTGTGAAAGGTACAGTGAGCAAAAAGCAGATGGCTGCGAACTCTCAATGTGGTTAACAACCACTGAACAGGTTATCATGCCTTGTTCTTCCGAGAGAGGTGCACCTGCTACCTTTGTTGAATTTTTTGAAGGAACTTGGGGTTGGTCACCCTAGGTTACCTGGGGGCAACCAGATGTGGACTCCCTGCTCACTGTGCTTAGAGAGGCTCAGCTTCACCTCACTGATGATGCCCAACAAGGCTGAAACACGTGTATGGGGTTGCTGTAGGTACTCTTGTTCAGAGAGGAATTGCCATAGCATTTCGGTGCTGGACTGCCCATGTGGGCGGGACAAAGACTGATATGCAAATGGATATTTCCCATCTGTGAAAGGTACAGTGAGCAAAAAGCAGATGGCTGCGAACTCTCAATGTGGTTAACAACCACTGAACAGGTTATCATGCCTTGTTCTTCCGAGAGAGGTGCACCTGCTACCTTTGTTGAATTTTTTGAAGGAACTTGGGGTTGGTCACCCTAGGTTACCTGGGGGCAACCAGATGTGGACTCCCTACTCACTATGCTTAGAGAGGCTCAGCTTCACCTCACTGATGATGCCCAACAAGGCTGAAACACGTGTATGGGGTTGCTGTAGGTAGTCTTGTTCAGAGAGGAATTGCCATAGCATTTCGGTGCTGGACTGCCCATGTGGGCGGGACAAAGACTGATATGTAAATGGATATTTCCTATCTGTGAAAGGTACAGTGAGCAAAAAGCAGATGGCTGCGAACTCTCAATGTGGTTAACAACCACTGAACAGGTTATCATGCCTTGTTCTTCCGAGAGAGGTGCACCTGCTACCTTTGTTGAATTTTTTGAAGGAACTTGGGGTTGGTCACCCTAGGTTACCTGGGGGCAACCAGATGTGGACTCCCTACTCACTGTGCTTAGAGAGGCTCAGCTTCACCTCACTGATGATGCCCAACAAGGCTGAAACACGTGTATGGGGTTGCTGTAGGTAGTCTTGTTCAGAGAGGAATTGCCATAGCATTTCGGGGCTGGACTGCCCATGTGGGCGGGACAAAGACTGATATGTAAATGGATATTTCCCATCTGTGAAAGGTACAGTGAGCAAAAAGCAGATGGCTGCGAACTCTCAATGTGGTTAACAACCACTGAACAGGTTATCATGCCTTGTTCTTCCGAGAGAGGGGTGCCTGCTACCTTTGTGTAATACATTTGTGTGATACAGGATAAACATATTGACTCTTCCTTGTCTTATGTGGGGGAGGCTACTTCTACCTTTACTCAGAATCGTGTTCCAGCGGAAAAGTTATCACAGACTGAATTCTGTTTCTGTCCCTGCCATATGCTCAAGCTGTAGCGATTGCTCAAGGGTGAACTCAGAGAAAGTTCACTCTGAAGTTGATCTTAACTGGGGAGGGTTGCAGCGGGATTAACAAAATATTTCATTAGTTAATGACAAGTTTGTTCAGCCTGGTCCTCATGCGGGTAAGACATGAGGCAAACAACTGAGAAAAACTAAAAACATTGTCATGCCTAACAAAAATCGTCATGTTTCTAGAAACTTTTTCCAATCTTTGTTAAAAAGTCCTCTGGTGAAGGGGAAGTTAAGATCAACTGCTGCACATTTTCATCCAACAACATTTGGCCATGCCCGTTTCAAAAGGATTTGAGGGCCGTGAGGGATTCGCAATCAGATGCTGGGATTGGACAGAATAAACTGCTGTGTAGTGACTCGAGGGTGTATGGTAAACCCTGCCTTGGGCTACGTTCAGGGACCCGGGGGCTGGAAGAGCTGCCTCTGGCAGGTACTGCCCCTTTGAATTTCGCACTTCACTGGTGGTTAATAATAGACCACAGGAGTCAACTCTAGGTCCAAAGATTCTTAATAACTTGATCTTGTCACAGCCACTAGCAGTTTGTGGGGGTAATGGATTGATGCAGAATGTCAAGGCTCAACCGCTATCTGTAAATACTAAATCTCGTGAGCCGGATGAAGGGTTAATGGCTTGGAATGCCTTTTCTCTGAGCACAGGCTTCCCCTAGACATCTTCCGTATCTTCATGTCTACCTCCAGTGGCCCCCGTGACCACCTCCTCTATTGCCCAGGAAGATTCTACGCTAATTTTTAAAACACTTCCTGAGCTATCCTGTTTAGCTACGAGTTCGCATTCACATTTTGGCAAGGCTAGTAATGTTCCTCTGAATGCGAATTTAAATCAACACAGAAGGGGACCGGTGGAAGTAGATATCATGAGGGGGCCTCTTGGCCCGTATGTCTTGAGTAAATTGAGAGAGGATGAGGGGCAGAGGATGGAGGGGGCGCTGTAAAACTTACATGATGGGGGCAATAAGAGGGATGATGGTTATGCTTGAGAGTGTAATTCCAGACAATGGGTTGGTCAGATTCAATCATTTTAATGTATTGGGGTTGTTGCATTCTCTGGCCGCTTTGTCATCTATTTGCTCTTCTGATATTGAGCAAGTCTTTTTCAGTGATAGTTTCTGCACTGATCGTGTGGTCTTATTTTTGAAATCTAAACTAGTCCCGGAACTTCTGTTCAAAGAGTTGGCTGCAATTAGGTCTAGGGGATTTGACCTCTCTTTGTACATCGAACCATCCGGCCATGGGGGTCTTCTCTGGGAGGTGTCAAGTCACTCACGGATATGGCAGAGGCCCTTTCTAAGAACAACAATAAATTAAGTTGCTCCCTGAATCCGGGAAGGTCTGTGTCAGACTCTGAGGTGCAGAATGCTCAGTTTTCTTTACATGAGGGATTCAGGACTGGATTCAATCTGAACTTTAGATGTCATCCGTAATCTTGACCCCATTGAATTCCACTTATTTTCTTGGAACACGATGAGGCACAGATCTCTTCTATCAGAACCGAGAGTGAGTAGACTATTGTCTGCTCACAGAGTCATTGCCCTACAGGAGACGTGGTTAGTACAATGCCCACCCCTTGATGGTTATCATATTGCATGCTGGTGCCCAAAGGTCTGTTATGAAGGCCTTTTGGTTGTTTGGTGACTTCGGTTAAAACGACCAGCCTGATATCCATTGTGTCCACTTTGGCCTCTAGGTTTGGCATATTGGTCACTCACATTAGGATTTGCTTAGAAATGATTTGGGAAATCCTGCTATTTAACATATATTGGCATAGAGGTGTGTGCCCGTTAGAGATTTCTATTGGTTTGATTATTGCCGAAGCGAATGAATGGCTCTCCGATCATGAGAATGGTCAGCTACTTCACCTGGACTAATTGCTCAGCTTGCTCTACTCCAGATTATATCTTTGTGACAACTCCACTTTTTGAAAGATGCCAACAGTTGTGAATATGTGAGAATCCTTTTAGTGACTACAGCTATTTATCAGTGTTTTCTTTTTGTTTCAAATGTTGACCTGCATTCTGCCTGAGCTCTTTCCTTAAGCTTTGAATATCAACCCAGCGGGTAACCGGTTAAGTGGGAACCCGAAGAGGGTTAAGAAAGTGAATACGATGGCTTCAACATTTCTCAACACTTCTCCTTTGGAGTGGCAATTTGATACTTTCTGGGTTCAGAAATTTGAAGGAATTGTCACAGATTTATTGGACCGGGTTTTCTCGCAGTACAACTCATGGGAAAAGCCATTCCAGAAGCATGTTCACGTATATAATGCTGAATTAGTACAGAAGAAAATAATTATGTGTGCTAAGATTAGGGCAATTAAAAGGGGGCTCACTGTTCTATTGAGCAAAGGAAATACGACTAACTGTATTAACCTATAGAAAGAGTAGCATGATGCAGAAGCAATTCTATTTGCCTTGCACAATAAAGACACGCATGCCTTCTGGTCATTTATGAATGGCATGAGTGGGAATCAATCTCATCATCAAACGGTATATATTACCAAAGAACAGTGGGTTGACCACTTTGAAGGGGCATTTGCAGTGTCCACTCTCTTGGGGTCGAAATGCTTGGATAGTTGGTCATTGAATTTTGCTAATGATGCGGTCCTCCGGTTTATTGAAAATATTAGTTCTTCCAGAGCCCCAGGCAAAACAGGCTTTCAAATGTTCTTTTTAAGGGAGATCCAGTTGTATCGGCCACGATCTTAACAACTCTATTTAAAAGCATAGTTGAAACCAAATTATTGCCTTCTTCTTAGTTAATAGCACATATCGTTCCGATATACAAAAAGGGTTCCAGTTCCGATCCTGTGAATTACTGCCCAATCGAATCTTAGATGCGGACATCAAAATATTTTTGTTATATTGCTTGAACACTTAGAGTCCTGGAAAAAATCTGTTGGCAGGACTCCTAAATGGCAAATTGAATTCCGTAAGAACCATAACTCTGTTCCTAATGGGTTGATCCTAAAAGCAATTCTGAGCCAAGTTTGGTACGGAAAGATGGATGTTGTCCATTTGGCCACAATAGATCTGCTTTTGATGTGGTAGATTTTAACCTAGTGTGGTCAAAGTTGAAGGGTTGGGGTATTCCGGTTGTGCTTCTTCGCTTGCTAGTTGTCCTTCATATTTAACACGAATATTAAAATACAGTTGGATTCGGCAGCTTCTCTATCAAGGAGTGTCCCTACAACAAAAGGTGTTAGGCAGGGATGTGTATTGGCTGCCCGCCTATTCAATCTTTATCTCCGACATTGGGGATTCTTTGATTGAGGCTGACCTGGCTTCCCCTTGTGTGGATACTTTGAAGGTACCTTGGCTCGCTTATGCAGACGATTTTGTATTGTTTGATTTAACATCTAGAGGTCTTCAACGTCTTTTAGATGCTTTTGTTGCCTTTGGGACTGCCCATAATTTGCATATTTATTCTTCAAAAACAAAAGTGCTCGCCTGCCCTATAAAAAAGAAAAAAAAATAGCCTTTGGGTACAAATTCTATGTTGATCATGTTCGGCTGGAGAGAGTGGAACACTTAACATATTTAGTTTTTCCAATTCTTGCTGAGGAATCTAAATTGGTTTTGAGGGAATGGTTACTCTCTTGTGGAGTCACCATGGCTAATCAGTTACTGTGTGTGGATATAAAGTATGGTACATTTTCCACTATTCCATTATGTTTTATGAGGGGAAAGTTAATCCCAAAACTGTTGTTTGGCATCGAGATTCTTCCTGGTTGGTCTTTGGACATCTTGACACAAGTTGAAGGAACTATATGGAGACGTGTCCTCTGCGTTCCTAATAGTGTTCCCATTTATATTATTCAATATGATCTTGGGCTCCTCTCTCTGAAATTTAGAGCGCAGTGGAGCTTTTTGGCTATTTACTATTAAATCATCACTTCCGAATTGGAGCTCTGTTTATATACTGACCTAAAAAAGATCATGGGGAATGCCAGGGACAAATTTGTTGTTGCGCTATAAGCGGCTTGTTGCTCAGTTCTTATAGACTTGAACTTAACTGTTGTGGAATAAGTGGAAACTCCTGAACAAGTTATACAACTTTTGTATATGCAGGATTGGGCACAGACTGTCGACATTATGCACTCATATCCATCTTTGAATCATTTCAAATTTGATTATAAAAAACCAAAGATTACCGCTCCTTTTTTAACAATTTATCTTCATCCAAGTGTGAGGCATCTTTTTATTAGTTTTAGATGGAATTTGATTCCGGCAAGGGAGATACTGGCCCATTATAATTGCTGCTCTCAACCATCAACACTTTGTCATTTTTGTAATAACCCTTGTAGTGTTGAAACATTGGAACATCTGATCGTACATTGTCTGGAGCTTAATGGAAAGAGCGAGGTGCATTTCAAGAACTCTGTGTCTGTGCGACAGACACAGAGTTCTTGAAAATACCCCACAAGTATTTTTTTAACACGTGACTGATCATTATATGGGACCAGTGGGACCATAATTAAAACAAGCGAGAATCCCTTTTAGAAATAGGTTATTAATACTTACAAGACGCGAAGCATCCATGATTTGTCTGCTGATTATATAGAAGTGTTGTATAATTCTCAATCCGTTTGCATCCTGATGAAGGCCAGATCAACATAGAGCATTACAAAGGCTTGGAAAACCGTCCAAAACAAGTGTCGACTATAGATATGTGAATAAATAGACACACTGAACAAAAGTTATGAGTGTATAAAAAGTGTGACAATGTATGCTGTTAGTCCTTAGGTCCAGAATATAGAAGGGGTCTATGCATTATATGTGATTGTGTCCTTCCTTTTGTGATATTGAGTGAGTGTGTATTGACAATGTGGTGTGCATATATTGAGTGGAGTGAAGGAAGGTGTCATGAATTTGAACTTTTGTATTGTGGACTCTTTGAATCAATTGAAAACATAAATATTATATTCTCATAATTGAAAGTGCGACTGGAAATAGTGAACAATAGATCTGTCTATCACCATTGGTCATAATCCTTGTGTATGTTGAAGTGTTATTAGAGCCTGGATGATTAAGACCCTACCAGGTACCCTAGTGTATTTTGTACAATATTGTAACAGTAATAAAGGACCATCTGTAGTCACCTACCTGATGCATCACAAAGTATCTTTTATAATACTGGCAATGAGTTGGTCTTGCAAGTGGACCAGGTTATGGACTGGTGTGTGCTGGAGCAACTGCATCTGCAGTACCTGGAACCAGAAGAAAGGACACCAAGTAAGCTGATGTGGAAAGGGGGGGTGGGATGTGAGGACCCACTGCCCCTATATTTAAAGGTCCAACCCCTGAGGGAGAACTAGGGCACTGTACTGCTGTTTTAGTGCAGAGTACCTGGACTTTGGAGGAGGATAACCAGAGTGTGGTGTGCCAGTATAAAGAGCCCAGAGTGGAGTAGGGAGGATTAGGGCTGTTACACGAACATGTTCCATGGGAAACCGGGCAGAAGGACACAGTATCCTACAGCCCTCTCTGCAGAGAGTCATGCGAAATGTCACTGGATCGGGAGTAGATCAGGTGTATCGTTGAAAGGGGAGAATTCCCCAAATAAAATCATTGTCTGCCTGTGGAAGCGGCAGAACTGGTATGTGTACCTGATGGGATATCCGGTTGGCCAATGTGTTGGGTTCAAGGTCCAGGTGATGGTGATCGAGGAGAGCAAGACTTCTTCATGCAGCACCAAGGTTTACTGCAAAATGATGACGTCGGGACGATGTCATGTACAGGATATGAAGAAAGGACCCATGTATGTTGCAGCACAGGAGGCGATTATACAGACAAGCTCCGTGAAGTTGGCTAGAGAGCATTGGGAGGAGTTGGGAACCCTGCTGCAATTCCAAGTATCACCGTCCTGTTTTAGGTAACACGTTGTAAAAACGAGTGTTATTCATGACGTTTTTAGGTTTTTGCAAGGTGGTGGATCGGACATTTTGTAGAAATGCCCAATTTGGGAAAACCTAGAACTGAATGTATTAGAACTCACACGTTAAGGAAAGTGCAGGATGAGGCTGCACTAGCGATAATGGGTTGTTAGGACTGTGTAAAAAAAGGGTCACTCTCATAATGGGACATACTGTGAGACATATGTCAATGTGGATTGGGATATCTGTCCTAAAGTAATAGGAGCTGAAAAGAAAATATATAACTGTTTGGAATGGATGAGAGAACATTGGTACTAGTTTGAACTATTGGAAGTACATGGGCCATGTGAATGGTAACAGAAATCGCTGGATGTTTAGTTATGGGACAAGGTATGCCTACGAGCTAGGTCCATGAGGTTTTTATGGTTTTTATATGGAGTGCTATGCATTGTTAATGTGGTAAAGTTTTCTTCCTGTTTTTTTTTTTATTGGTGCTAACACATTTCCTTGAGGATTTGCAGGATTAGAGCTTCTAAATGCAATATGGACGGCTAGGGAAATATATGTGTTATGGATATTTATGGAAATGAAAATAGTGCATATTTGGTGCAATGAAGTTTAAGTGCATTTCGGACATTTGGGACATGCCAATGAAGTATGGGTCGGAAGGGTATGTATTGGGTTAAGTAGAAATGCTGTACTGTGGGACTGCATAGCCAAGTTGAATTGTTGTATTATGGTATGGATATTAAATGATGGGTGTTGGTATGTACCATGAGGTACCAGAAGTGTTGTATGTGTGACATGTTTCCCATGGTGTAGAGCAAAGTAAGTGCTCTGGTAAGAAGTAATGACCACACTTGGAAGTGGGTCAGAGGTAAAAGCATGGGCCTACACTTTTAGGTGGGTCAAATGTACTATTATGGAACTACACATGGAGGTGAGTCAAAGGTAAACATATGCGGACTACACTTGGAGGTGGATCAAAGGTAAAGGTTGGGACTACACTTGGAAGTGGGTCAGAGGTAAAAGCTTGGGACTACACATGGAGGTGAGTCAAAGGTAAAAGTATTGGACTACACTTGGTGGGTAAAAGGTAAAAGAATGGGAATGGGCTTGGAGGTGGATCAAAGGTAAAGGTTGGGACTGCACTTGGAGGTGGGTCAAAGGTGAAGGTGGGATTGCACTTGCAGGTGGGCCAAAGGTAAAAGTTGTGACTGCATGTGGCAGTGGTTCTGAAGGCATGTGGCCATGCGTAGTTGTACTGAACTATAGCACTCTTTAAATAGGTATGAGTGAGGAGTGGTATGAGTGAATGGCCAGCACTCGTCATGTGAGTTTGTGAGTGTGATTGATGTGCTTTGAGTGTATTTGTCTGGGAAGGAAGGGAGGGAGGTATATTGTGAAGTGTTTTGATGGATGTCTGTAACGCATGAGGTCAGAGAGAATATTGTGACGTGAGAATGTTGATTGATGAGTGAGAGAATATTGGTATGTGGGTGTTCCAACCCAGGCAGTTGGAAGATGTAGCCTGGGTGGTGTGAGCCCGTAGGCTCCTATTAAGCAGCTTTATGTAACTTCAATAAAGGAACTTATAGAGTAACCTACCTGAAGCATCACAGAGTATTCTGTATAACAGTTGAGTTACCACCATGTATCACAACAACCATACTCTGATAAGTATTCTCCAAACCTAGGCCCAACCTGTGTAATTAGCACCTTGGGTAGCCCACCACCCGGGTCACTGATGATATTAAAATCACACCCTATTATCATAGTCCCTTCTGACCAACATTCTATGCTGCTCAGTCCATTCTATATAAAGACCATTTGCTGGGAATTGGGGACATAAAGTGAGACCAGGGTAAGCCAGCAACCATGAAACTTGCCCTTCACTATAAGGATCCACGCCTCATAGTCTCTCTGAACCATCACCTCGTCCAGAGGGACATTCCACCCCAGCCCCATGCCCAAACCTCTCTTCTGTGCAGCTGAGGACCTAAAAACCTTTTCAACGTCCTTGCCCCGCCCACCTCACTCATCCCCCTTCTTCACGTGTGTCTTCTGCAGAAAGTGCAATGATGTTCCATTCTGGGCCATTAAGCCTCCCAAAAGTGATCACTAAGTAGGAGTGTTAAACCCCTTAATGCTTAGGATTGTTAGTTTCCCCATTTAACCCCTACCCATCACCCGGTACATAGTGCTTCTTGACCAATATTTCCTTCAGTTCACCAAGTACCCATCCTGTAGGCATTCCATGTAAAATCGTATCAAGGCTGCAATCAACTGATCCCGAACCACTAAAGCTCCCAACCCACCGCCACCACCAAAGGCATCCCAGTGCCCCTCTGTAACCCAGGAATTACATCAATTTCTCCAAGGGCCTAACAGACAGAACAGGCCACCAGATAGGCTAATGAAGAACTGCACACACTACTGCCCACCTGAAACTCCACACACTACCACCCACCTGAGCTGCAACTATCGCCAAAAACAAAAACACCTCACCCCTTGTGATTCATAAATATCCACCTACCCCAGAACCCTTCACAGTAAGGCCTTACATTTCCACAATTCCACGTCATGTGATCTATCTCAGCCACATCAACTCAGACAGGCCAATCATGGTGCCTTATAGGATGCTGAGAACACCTTCCTGAGTTTCTGGGTGCTATTCATTTTCTTACATGCTCCTCCGCCTATGAAGGCCTTGAGAAAATTCTCTTGTTTCACTCTGGCCTGTGACCCATTTCTGGAGGGCTGGTCCCCTTGGATTTCCTTAAGTATTTGCTCTGTTTTCTCAGCATCCGAGACATTATGAGGTGCCACCCACCTCAAAAGCCTTGGAGAATGAGTAATCCCACCAGTACCTTGGCCCTCATTAGTAAGCTAGGTGGTTAGGGGCCTACACTGACTTCATCTTTTGAAAGTCGAACATGATAGATCCTGAAAGACCCTGACCTCAGAACGCTCAATCTTCACTGTATCCTTCTCTTTTGCCTTCGCCAAAATGTCCAGCCTGTCTGTATAAAAGTGGCATTTTACTATGATGGATTTTGGGCTGCTATTTGACCCCAAACAGAGCCTTCCAGATAAGCCTCACTTTTCTCTTCAGCTCTTTAGCAGATTCACCCTCAGATTGACATTGCTCTGCCACTCATTTCCAAGATCCTCCTGCTTCGGGTACGTCTCTCTTTCCCTCTTTTCCTACACATTGACCAAGGTTTGATTATTCTCTATGGATTCAACTCACCACTGTCCTTCACCCTCTCCCCGGATCCAGGAAGCTCAATGTTGAAAAATATACAAACACCCCCATTCGTATCTTAGGTGGTAGAGTATGTCATATTTTTACCACCATGTTCCCACTAGTTGATGGGCCCAAATGGCAAGGCACCCTCAAGAACTACAGTACTCCGAGGCCACCTCTCTAGGTCCTCAAGCTAAGGCAGTTCTCCAAGCTGTATCAGTCCTCACCTCACCTTGGGCAAATCACCTGGAGCCTGTATAGTTCTGTGCCACATCACACTGTGCCCCTCCTGGCTTCACCCACGTGGGGCTGTTCTGCCTTCTGATGAGCTATAGGATCCCCAGGCTGCACTCCACTTTGCTAGATCTTTCCCGGACCAATCAAGTCTCTCTCTCTCAAGGTGACCTCAATGAGGCGCTGCTGTGCACTTCCAGAGCTCAGCACCAACAGTCCCTCTGGGTCTCCTTCTCATCAGGCTTGATGCCGAGCATCCCGTGCTTGCCTTTCACTAGTGGTCTGCTTCCAGATTCGGAGTGGATATAGCATTGCTTCATAGACAGGAGAAGGGCGAGATTGGTAATGGACCAGATCTCTTCAAAACCTCAATCCTCTTTGGGGACTTTTATATCCCGTGCTCCTGATCGCCTACAGGACCCAGGAGCCCTCGTCCATCTCAGTGGGCATCTCTAGGGGCAGAGATGTTGCAAATAGTCACAGCTGTTTGGGGAGCTCGATGTTCAAGCTGCCATTTTGCCTGCACCCCCTGCCACTAAACAACGTTCTACAAAACAACTCTTTTACTATCCATTGGGGCAAATAACCAGCCACAATGACCACACCATTGCCAGGAATCCCCCACCCAATAATATTAATCATGTGGATGAGCTAAACTAAACTGGTTCTGATAGTCACTGGTAAGGCAGAACCTTGTTGACTTGCCTACATTTTTTCAACACACGCCATATAACAACATTACCTGAGCCAGAGATTCAGAGGTTGTCGGTACACTCAATAGCAGATCAGCTATTAAGAAGCCAGTTCAGCTCATAGAAATACCAACAACATCCACCAGTCTATGGAAGAGGTCAACCCTGACTTAGTAGGAATCATGAAAAACCAATAATCACAAAACACCATGGATTACATTCTACCTACAGGCTATAAATGACTTGTCTCAAATAATACAAGCAAAATACAGAGGCAAAGTCACCCATGCATATCCAGATAGATTTAGGGTAACCATGGTTGACCCCCTTCCCCCCCACTCTGTGGGGTACATTTAAGGCCCTTGCAGAAATTCCCTTCAAACAAAAAACCACATAGAAATAATGCGGAAAAACAGCAGCACTTTTAAACCCAAGAATGCCACCAAAAGAAGTGCTCTCCATTGTTTTACCTCCATTTGAAATCATCTGAAAATTACCTGCATGCAGAACAGCACCATATTTTCAGTTCTATTTTCTGAATGCAAAAGCTACACACATGACATCCAAGAGGGCTTTGCAATTTGCTCTGGAGTTCATTTTTAAACATCACAAAGGTGTGCCCTTCATGGAAACCCACACTGGCATGCTTTACTGCTGCTGAGTATCAAAATGTGAGGCAATACAGTTCCAGACAGCTGATGTATTGGGAAATCACTTGAAAGGCAAAGAATTTGGTTTTCCACTTAAACACGGCTTGTGTTTTCTAAACTGCAGTAAATGAAAGAAATAACACAGTGTTTCTTTTTCTCATGTCAATTTCAAAGAAATGCTTGGCAGTATATCTCTGTGTCCAGCAACTGACCATATCTGTAAAAGCACTCTAGAATGTTAATTAACAAGGAACTGCGTGCTGTAGAAACCACATTGGTAAACTCAAAATGAACTGAAATAAACACACGTGTGAAATTGCTCTTCTGAAAATAAGGAAAATGCTGTTTAGAAGTAAGATGACAAATGACAGTGTTGCTCGCACAGAAACAGGATTGCAGTGACATGGCTACCTATAATGTGCATTATATTTATTCCCTAAAAGACTTGGTTTCTGTTGAAAGAAATAAAAAACTTGGAACCCAGCAGAACACGTTGGCCCAAGCATTTACTTCAAAGGTGCACTACCTTCCATGGGAAAATAATTTCCTTCTCAAGTGACCCAGCCGCCATGGGCATATGAAAGGGCCAAAGTGTGGGAGTTTTCTGAAAGAACAAGGAAATATCGAGGCTGATTACCACAAGGGAAATACACCGATCACAGGCTAAAAGATTCACAGATCTTTTATTAATTTACAGTTTACAAAGCAAAACAGATAGCTATCTGGCTCCAACACCTTGCAGTGTGTACCAGCGGAAACAGTGAGGAGAGTGAGGTACTGGACATCGAAACGTTAATGATTTTATACAATTTGTGTAATATTGTCCAGACTCCCTTCACGTTAATAATTTGTGGTCTGGAGTTTCTGCCTAGTTCACATACAGATTATACAGAATTATGCAAAAGATTACATAGGTTTGTATTTCCATGAAGACACAATGGTGATATATGTTCTTGGACCCCTCAGTAAGCCTTGTACCACATTCATTCACAATGCAGTTCAGCCAAAGCATACGTTCGAGGTTTGTTCTTCATTGTCCCAACGTTTATACAAGGATGAGGCTTGTGAGCGTAGACAATACTTAGATGACAGTTCATATGAAGGGCAAGGTCTCTTTGCTCAGTTTAAACAGTCGGCTCTCGGACAACCGAAACATTAACAGAACTCAAAGGTCGGAAGGCTTGGTTGCAAGTCGAAAATATCGTCCACCATTTTAGAACAAAAAACACACAAGTGGAAATCAAAATGGTGGATGAATCTTAAAATGGCAGCAAAGTTTAACCCAAAAACCAGAACTCTGCAACGCGGTTTTTCGTGTAACGCGAATAGGCTTAGGCCAATATAAATACTCAGGAGGCACTATATAATTACTGTTTAACATGCGGCCTCGTCAGACTGGCCGGCATCCTTACAAAAAGGGAAAAAGGACCCAAGGGTAACCAGCATTTACACCGAGAGGTGTAATCTCCATTGACACCCCTCCCAACCCAACTGCCTGGCTTCAAAGTGCATCATGGAAACAGTTTGTTCAAACTGACCCAGGGGAAGGCAATTTGGGTGTGGGGGTTGGAAAGCCTGCCCACATATGTCACTAATCCAACCCATTGATTTTAAAGAACTTTTCATATTACAACATTTCTCCCAATACCCTGAATAAGCTGTAATGTCGTATTATGCAAGCATTTTATGTGCATTATGGACAAACCCAAAGAGACCCAGTGCATGTTACTAGCACCTGGGCAACTGGAATTGCAGGAAGAATGCATTTCTGGGTGAAGTATAAATGATACCATTATAAAACCTGGTGAAAATATAGAATAGTTGTGGGCATATGTTTAGCCATTTGCAGAATTTTAAATATTATGTGTCTCTTAAAAAATGGCAAAATTGTTCCCAAAAGCGATGCTTCCTCGCACAGAGTTGACGATCAGACTCCCCGATTCCCTGTGAAATATGGGATCTGCATATCTGCTTTTTATGATGGTGACTAGCACAGATTTGAAGTTTTGCTCCATAACTTATTTTTTTTAAAGTAACTTTGGGGAAACAAAGGTTGTATATGCACACACATGAAATGATGTCATTTCCCCTGAACCAATCAGCCCAGAGGGGACACCAGTGATCTGGCCTATCCCCATAGAGGGGTAACTCCAGAGTACTTCCGCCCAGATTGTAAAATTCTATGATGTCACTCTGGCTACATAAACTGGAGACAGGGAAACACTAGGGACAAGCAACTGAAACCCAGACACCAAGATCCAGGAAAGCAGAGATACATCCCACCATCCTGATCCAGACATACCCAAGCATCCAGGGAAAAAGGAGGAAAGGCAGCTGATCCTATTTAGGTGATCTCAGTGACCAGACCTTGCCCAGCTGACCCATCCCGCTGTCCACAGTGATCAGACCTTGCCCAGCTGTTCTCATCTATGAGAGCCCAGCTGTCCCAGTGACCAGATCTCTTGACCATGCTCTCCCAGTGACCATATCATTGGCCCTGCTGTCCAGAGACCTCGCTGGCTGTCCAAATTACCAAACTCAAGCTTATCCTGTATATCATACCACCCAGTACCCGAAAACTGCATATACCACTCTTTTACTCTTGCAGCCTATTCAAATCCTATTAAATCCCATACAAAATTCCAAATTGCCAGTATCATCTATTCACCTTTCCTTAGGAAGAATCTGCGTTAGTCCATATCTGTCAGCGTATTCCTTTATAATTCTTTCCATTATCTGTGTAAATCCCCAGTACCATTTTGAAATAAATTAATTAGTTCCCAAATAAAGAGATCCACCGTGAACTGGTTGCAATTCGAACTGTACCACCTCATGTCAAGTGGCTTTCTTTAATAAATATCGTCATTAAAATATAGCCTCAGTAGAACCTGTCATTGTGCAACCAAAATCGAATTTGCCCATGTATTGTGCTTTTCTCTAAATTTCGATTTGCCTTTTTCCATCAAAATCCCACACCATACTCCTATTTAGAGCAATCCTTTCCCCTCAGAATCCTACCTGTTATTTGCTTTTGTTTCTCATCTCAAAAAACGTTTTTTGATTTTGACAGCTAAGCCCCTTTTCTTATCTGCTTGTCATTTTAAAGCCTGTGTAAAATAAGAAATTTCAATTCTGCCACGTGTGTTTTGTTCTACATTGTTTTCCTCCCAAAATCGATTTTCTTACCTGTGTCATGTTACATTGGTGTCCTGTTCAGTAGTCTGTGGACCTCCTTGTCTCTTAAGTGCAGCCACACACATTTCTGTCATAGCTATCATACCGCAGTTGTAAATTGAGATACAAGTAACAAGTAACATCCGAGAATGCCATTTGGCTCTTTTTAAAGGTTTTCATTTTCTTTTCTGGCCTCCCATCTTGGGGTGGCTGGAGTGTGCCGTGTTCTAAATCCTACAACTCAAAGTTTTGAAAAATTTATCTGCAAAAATTACATCAACAAGAACACCTCAGCTTTCTGAAAAATTCTCAAACCAGAGCTAATAACATGCTAATCTTGGGGGACATAAATGTCCAGCCCAACAGCATATTATTTATCTAGCCTTTTTAGACAGTTTAACCAAAGCATTATTTAGACTTTGACTATAATTTTCCCAAAGCAACCTAATAGAATCAAATCCAAGGCATAACATAATACAAAAAGTTTCATCCTGACTCCACCTTGCTAATGCGGACCTGCACGGCCCACAGCATGAGCTTCCTCCACAAATAATACTTTTGCAGCATCCCGTCTGTCTATACCATTTCTACTAACCTTGAATCATATAACTGCGGATTTGCAAAAGGTTGTCTTACACATACATATGTTTACATCATTGTGTTCATTTAATTGTAGTTTTTTGCATACCAAAGACCTTGTTAGTTGTGGTACAAAGAATTTGCATGCATTTCCTTCTTATGTGAAGCTGTATCCTATTGCAAACAATATAGTATGGGCAGGTAAAGCACCCCATGCCTATATATGAAGTTTGGTTAATTGAGAAATTCCTCTTAGTATGTATTGTACTACATAATGTTTGTGTCTCAGGCACATTAATACAGTACTCCTGTGAGTTCACAACTTAAAAGCAATAGACTGACACGTGATAAAATAAATAATTAAAGTTCTCCTGGAACGAGAATTTTTTTTTTTTTTACTAGAGGAGCAGGAAAGTTACTGCTTTCATGACAAGTTGGTTTTAACAGTGGACCATAACAGCCACCATAAGTCACCAATTCTTAGTATCCTAGTAACAAGGCAATATCCCTGATAAACAATGAGAAGGTAGTTACAGTTTTCTGTTCACTTCAAGCTGATATAAGTCCTTGATGGAGGTGAGTGCTTCCCTTTAGGTGTCCAGAGACCAGTGACTGGGCTCTGTGCACCCCGGAAAGCACCCTTGGGAAACCCTCTTCGGGCATAAAACCCCATAGGCAATGGAGTGGCAGAAGTAGCAACAGCAGACAATCCTTGGCGACAGTTGAAGGTGCAGGAAGCTTTGGAGTTGTACTGAATGAGCTGTGAAGTCGCTGAAAGCTGCGTTGTTTGAACGAGAGTGCTGCCGGAAGAAATAAGGAGGCACTGAAGTTGCAGCCACCGGTCCCAGCTGGTCGGTCCGATGAAGTAATAATGGAGAGTTAAGGAAACTGGGGCTGGTGAAGTTCTTTGCAGTTTGTTCCAGCAAGCATTGTGGAGAAGCGCAGTCGCGGAATAGAAAGTTGCGGCAAGCACCGTTAATAAGCGCAGCCTCAGAATGGAATGTTGCGTCAAGTACTGTGGAACAGTGAAGCCACAGGAAGGCATTCAGATTATAAAAGAATCACAGAAGGATATAACCAAGAGTGGTGAAAAGGAAATAATAAAGGCAGCAGGAGAATAAGATAAGTACAAAGAAAGGCAGAAGAGAAACAGATAAGTAGAAAGTATTTAGATAGGAAGTATAGAAACAAAGGACAGGAGGAGAGTGACAGGGAAGTCAGAGTGGAGCTAGGAATAAATGGGTACCACTATGGAATAGTGGAAAAGAACTTCTCGGATCCGATTGCAAAAGCTATGGGCCAAGAATGGGGTGAATTAGCAACGCTCCTACCTGTTCCACTTCGGTGTAGATTTTGGAATGGGAGGAACAGTGGAAGCGGAATTCGCCATCTTGGAAAAGAGACTAGACCTGCTTCTAGGTTCCTTAGATATGGAACAAAAGAAATGTCATCTTGATTTCAATTTGGTGTATTGAGGATGATGCAATTTCCAATGCAACCAGACGGACCTGGAGGGTCCTCTAGCGCCACTTTTTCTGAATTCTTTGAATAACTGGACTGAGTAGCATAGCAGTTAGAAGAATAGAGTATCTTATCGGGCAACTCTTACCTAAAATGCTGGGAATTCAGTGACCAAGAGTTTTAAATTTTCGTTTACCAATTATAACAGACCGTTAGATTTGTTTAATGCAAAGGAAATTTGATCATGATAATAGTCTTTGTCCAAGGTCGGACTCAGAGACGTCTTTATGGGAGGGCAAAAGGGGCACTTGCCCAGGGCCCCCACCTTGGAGGGGGCCCCCACAAGGCTGCCTGATTAAAGTAAGATTCCATTGTTCACCAGACTTAAATAGCACGTGCCATGAGATTTTATGGCATACTGCTGAGGCGCTAAACCTATTGCCTGTTGCCTGTCTATTTTGACAAGTACATTCTGCCTTGATCAATTAATCATGTAATGCTTTCTGTGTTCACTGTGGAATACATAGTTTGTGTGTTCCATACCGCACAACTTCTGTAACATACTTTCCTCCCTGTGGGAATTGTGTTGATCATGTGCAATGGTGCCACAATGGTTCAGAAGTTAGCTCCGTGTGTTAGGCACTCATTGCAGGAATATGTATTTAATCAGAAAGATTAGAAGAGCACATTCCAGCAAGGCTGGCTGCAGTCTGAAGTTTATAAACATACGTGCATATGTACTGGTTTTTCAGGATAAGATTTGCTATTATCAGCAATGTTCGTGCACCAGATAAGGGTTGCTATAAAAACTAACATGTCATTCGTATGGTGAAGGTCTAGAAATTGGTTTGTTCAGATGGGGCATTCTAAAACCTAGGCAATCCCCTCCAAAGATGAGCATAAACTATTAGTCCAAGTGGTGAATAGGTATCCAAATTCAAGACTGTGGAAACAAAGTGCTCATGCTTGTATCCTGGCTTTGCCAGCAGACGATACAGTAATCCTGGTCAAATCATATATCTCTTGCATTACTGTGCTGTCTTCTGTGAGGTTTGCCTTCTTGCATGCTGGTGGCATCGTTTAGCTCAATACTTGATATTTCGTATGTAGGTCATTTGAGTGGAAGGGGTGTAGACAGGAGCGAGGGGACTAGATGTTGTAGGCCTTGGGCAAGCATATTTTAAGGTCTGCTCGTTTGACACAAAAAACATTTCGCTTTCTCTATACAAGTCATAGGTTTGTCTGCACGTTTATGAATGACAATTTCACAAGCCATTGTTTTGGAAGTATTTCAAGCTTAAAAGTACAAAAGACATACCTAAATTAAATCTGTTAAATCACATCGTTTGGTATGCTGGTACTTAGATACTTCCCTTGATTATGGAGAGAATGAAACTAGAATTGTTCCCATTTTACATAACACCCTTCTGAAATATTTTGGGTTTAAAAATTGTCAGGTTTGGAATTGTGATTTGTGTACTTTGCAAGTCAGTTTTATAAATTAGATCGTTTAGTACATGCTAAGAGCTGAAAAAGTTTTCAAATGCAGAAATTGCATAGTTGGAACATATCCCAGCTACACCCCTTAAGCAATGTGTGATCCTGGGCATCTCATTTAATCTTTTATTTCCCCTCTGAGAATTGCCATTCCCTAAACCTTGACCTAAAAATGGTCAGCCCTTCAGAGTGATTTCCTTCTCAGAATATCACCTTCATAAAAGCCTCACTCATGGTTTCTCTGGCTTTAGGGTTGCTTCCACTATAATAGAGAGCATTGATATACTTCACACATTGATCTCTAATGCAACACTATTTGAAAACCATGTCCCACTTCTAATCTCAGTCTGTCTGGATAGAGACACCTTCCTGGTATCTTCTAATCTGCATTTGCTATCCATGCTATGTGTAGCTTTCGCCTTCCTTACAATTGGTCTACTCTATCCATTCTTGAGCACTTTTGCATTCTCTGAGACAGTTTATGGGAGTTATCTGCCTATTCTGGGTTACATGTGCCTTTAACATACAGTCCTGCATTAATACTACAGGATGCATTGATAAAAAAAAGTCCTGTTTATATACTAGAAGAGAAGTAACCTCTTTGTAGATTGCAAATGTTGGCCTTCAAATGCTACTTGTTTATCATTCTTTTTTTTCCTCTCTAAAAAAATAAATATATATATATATATATATATATATATATATATATATATATATACACATATATATACATAAATTTTAATTGCATTTATTCATTTAACAATTTACATGAACAATAAAACATAATGCATTAATATAAATGTAAATGTAATGCATATACAATGGCAACATAACAGCCTAATTTTAAAAAGAGCAACAGAGAAAGATAGAAATCCAGGTGAACAAGAGAGCAAACAAAAAGAGATAGAGAAAAAATAGGAGGGGAAATATAAAATCAAGAGAAAATAAGAATCATAAAATGCGAATAAATAGCCAAGCATAAAGATCATTAAACGCACCCCAAATCGTTTCATATTTATCAAGTTGATCCTTGCCATTAAAGGATATTTTCACTCTCCTAGACAAAAGAGACAGACTCTGCAACCAATCATCAACATTAGAGGAAGTGTCACTTTTAAGAATTTCAGAATTTGCTTCTTAGCTAGTAGGAGAGCTCTATATGCCCAGAACATTTTACTATTAGACAATACAATATTTAAAGCCTTTAAACCTAACACACCAAGAAGCGTATCTCTAGGTAGCGATAAATTCATAACCAGTTCCATTCTCTGATAGCACCATCCCAGAATAGTTATATCTTTCCACATAATCACAACATATGGAGCGTGGTGCCCGCCCCTCTTTTACAATTCCAACAAACATCGACATTACACAACTTGCACAATCTCATCCTCCATGAAGACCACTATAGATAGTGATTAATTCTTTGTTATGTGTACCTCAGGCCTAAGTCTACGCTGTATTTAACTGGACCTGTACATATGCATTTCCATTCAATATCTGACAACGAGTAACCCAGATCTGAATCCTAATTCCCTCTACCACATTGCGATGTTAATTGAGATGTAGAAGGTGCAATCAATGTATACAAAAGTAAATGCAGACAAGGGCATTGTCTTGGAGAGAAGTAATATTGCAGGTGTTGTGGCATTATAGCATTCCATAATGAAAAAAGTACATCAAAAAGTTCCTGTAATGCATTATAACGAGGAAACTCAGTTGCTTTCAGCTTATATTTAAAGCGCAGGAATTCAAAATCAACCATATTCTCACATTCATGCACCTGTCCAATTGTCCAGATACCAGCCCTTTGCCATGAAGTCCACAATAAAACTGTTTTTCTGCTTCACAGCCTGGTCTTTCCATAGCTTCACAGCCTGGTTTTTCCATAGACTAGAATCTGCACACAGTAAATATTTCTCATCCCGAACCTCATTACATTTATGCCATTGTTTCACAGCATGTTTTATAAAAGGTGGAGTTGCACCAACCAACAAAATTTTGTCCATGAACAAAAGAACATCTAGGGGTTTGGGCGAAATAGTTTTTCTCAATTTTAATCAAACCTGCACAGTTAACTTGATCAGCTGCCAACCAATGGTGTAATGTGCGTAACGTAAATGCAGTATGATAACATTTTATGTCGGGATAACCAAAACCACCCAAATGCACAGATTTATGAAGGACATCCTTTGGGATTACTGCATGGCCTCCTTCCCCCCAAATACATTTATTCATGGACCTATTCATACTCAACAATAGAGTTTTTCAGAGTGGCAAAGGGAGCATACTAAAAACATTACAATTTTGGAAGAAGGGACATCTTCACCTCATTTACTTTATCCCATAAGGCCTATTTTAACTTCTCCAATTTACAGCAGAGTCTATCTATTTCCGTAATTTTCAGGCGGATGGTATATGTAAGTAAAGATTCAATATGTCTGTTTACATGAATAATTAAGAACCGAATCAGACCACATTTCCCGTGTCTGAGTCTTTGTAACATTAATTTTATAATTAGAGAATGTACATGTTTATCATTCTCATTAGAGCAAGAATGAAGAGGGTAAAGGGACTTAAAGGGATTAAACATGCATATGTTAAATGCTGCGAGGCAGCTTTTCAACCTATAGATTATGATCACGGTGGGGGGGGGTGCCACCAGATATTCTTGATCACTTAATTCCTTTGGTTTAGTGGAAGGGGGGCCCAAAGATGTCCATGCCCAGGGCCCCAAAAATGCTTAAAATGGCCCTGCAAAAGTAAGGGAATGTCGTACCCTTTAGTTCCCCCTCACTTCGACCCCTGCCCATAATAAATAATCCCACCACACAATTCTGGGGACAAGAAACAGGGTGCTTTTGTCAATTCTGATATTTGTTATATTATTTCAAGTCAACAGAATGATGGTCCCCATCTTTACACAGTGGAAGTAACCACGATCTTACTCAATCACAGGCAGTATGTCCACATAAACAAAATTTCATGCCCACATGAATCTCCAAAATATTACATACACGCATCCATCTATACAGTCCTATATATATCCTTTCGGGAGAAGTGAAGAGTGCTGCTCGGTTTTGCCTGATTCCATCAGTGTGAAGAAAAAGGATATATATATATATATATATATATATATATACATACTAAATAACTTTCGAATTGTAACTCTGCCTTGCACTGGCTGTTTGATTGAAATATTTGTTAGTTTCAAATGAATGCTCGTAGACTACACATTTTTTACATGTTTTTACATGTGCACATAATGTATAGGACATTAACATTTGCACAGAATTTACAGGATTTTTGCTTCCCCACTATTACCAACCAGTGCTGTTATCAGGGAGCTGTTGCATGCCCCCCTCTTTTCATGTAATTATGGTGCAGAGGTCTGCCGATATGTGTGTGTCTTTGGAAGTAAGCTTCTAGTGAATTACAACACGCCCCTTCATTTTTCTCTGGCTATGAAAGAAAAGTCACTAGTTTAGAACAAACATTTTCAGTTTACCCACGCCATTGTAGGTGAATGGTTCTTAGATTGCATTGACTACATATTATTACCCCCCCCCCCCCCACCCTTTCACTTCACAAATGAGTCCCCCTGTGCAGTCTCAGAATAAGGGGTTGCCTGGAATTTACATTCAGCTTTATTTTTCTGGAAACTGAAATAATTCCTCTAAACTACCTTCCATCCATAAATATCTTCGTAACTATCTATGGTCTCCATAGGCAGAACTCTATTAATAATTATCTTTCAGGCTATGATGCTTCATGATTGATTCATAATCTGAATTGCCAACTATGCATGCAGGAACACACAGGTTCAATTTAATTGGACATAATTAACAAAACAAAACTGCGTGTAGATTGCACCGAAGTGCTATTCGTTTGACATGGCACAGTCATCACAGAAATGCAATCCGTTTTTATTGAAATGAAATCTCAAAATTCACTTAATTGTAATGATGAGCATAGTGCATTTTTCCTTACAATGCTTCTGGGCTCTTTTGTAAACTAGCACCCCCCCTGCCTGAACCCCCGCAGCTCTCCCAGACCATCCATTCCGGGGAGCTAACATGGAAAGGACCGAAGAGCGATTTGGATTTACATTGAGGATTGATATACCACTTTAAATAAAACTTCCAATTTTTGGAAATCAGGCTGGACCCTCTCAGGTTGGAATCCCTCAATCAGCAATTTCCAATCTGATCTGCACAGAATTCCATATGGACTAGACCACCTCCTTGAAACTGAAACCATCCTTTCTGCGGCCCATATATAATCCTGGCTCTCCAGTTGATGTCCCTCCTCAAACCATTCATATTAATCCCCTTAAACAAAAATATTCTAAACCCTGTGTCATTATGATGCTGAATATTTTCATTAGTAAATTCCTTTCATTGGCTTGTTCAACAATCAGACAATCTAAAAGAAAAAACACACTCATTCTCAAATGGCTTATCAAATTTTTCATATTTTTGACATGAAAAAAAGAGACCATTCATTTCACTCCCTCACTATGTAATGCTAATGTGTTTTTCTCTACAATTACTGATAGCAACCTGTCACCTTAATGAAATCAGATTTTCCAAAATCTGTTCTCGCATATGCACATCTAGATACGCAACATGTTATAGCACATTTTCTTCTTCATTTTATGACTATGACTATGACTCTCCTTCACGCACAAGACACTCACTATCGTCGCCCTCATCATGTCAAGTATCGACTATGCAAACAGCCTCTACCTCGGAATTCCAGAATACCTCCTAAAGAAACTACAAAGGATCCAAAATGCAGCAGCCAGACTACTCCTCAAACTATCAAGAAGAGAACACATCACCCCTGCCCTAAAAACAATACACTGGCTCCCAGTAAAACATTGCATCACCTTCAAAACAATGTGCATAATGCACAGGGCAATCAGTGGACAGGGAGCAGAATTCCTACAAAAAAAAAAAAATTATAATCTACAAGCCAACAAGACCCCTCAGGTCAAGCAACGAAATCCGCCTGGAACCTAAACCATACCTCAAGAAGAAACTGGGATGCACCTCCTTCTACCACTTAGCTGCAAAAACCTGGAACAACATCCCAAAAGACAGAAGAAACACCAAAAATCACCTAAAATTTAGGAAATTACTAACAACCTGGCTCTTCAACACCACAGACTCAAACTGAAAACCGAATCGGAAAGGGATGAATGAACTGGACTCAGACAACCCCCAGTACAGACTGTGGACATCTCCCTATCTGAAGAAGCTCCCACGGCACCTGGATGAAGGACACCGGTTAGAGGGGAACACAGGCGACACCGAAACTGAGACGGAATAAACTCCCCACCCAACAACTGCACTCGTCCGTAAATTGCCACCGGGTACCACAGTATAGTGGAATTATCGGGATATTAGCATTCACCACAATATATGAGCTGTGGACATGGGCAGGTGGGCTAGCCGTATGGGTGGGAAGGGAAGCCTGGGGGAGGAGAGGGCCAGATGTGAAAGGGACCTTGAAGGCCGGATGGACCAAGATCTAGACAGAAGCACAGGGGCGCTCCCGAATCCCACCTGGGGAAATTACAGAAGCCCAGCGCCTCAATTCAGGATAAAGATGCCTACTAACCAATTGCACTAACAATTTCCCCCTCTGCATACACCTCTCAAACTCCAAACCAAACACAACCACAAACCTACAGCACAACAAACCGCAAAAACTATATTGCAACAACAAAACAAAAACCCACATAGACTCGCACAACAGTACACGATGACTACCGGACGCAAAACACCCCAGCCCAGCCAACGGAACCACCGGGCTGAGGCCGCCAACAGCACATCAATGCTCTCTTGCACTTTTCCAGCTACTTCCCACTAAGCACCCTTCCCTTCCTCTTTCAGAGCCAGGGGACCACTCCGGTTGTGATAGTGTGCGGTACAAATGTCCTTTAACATTAACATTAACATTAACATTAACTATTAATCATTTGATTAATACCCTGCATCTCCTTGCCCACAATGTGCTGCCCGTACGCTCATGGGGGTTTGGAGGTCCCCAATCTTTTCCTTTATTATCTTGTAGCTCAGATCCAATATTCAACCTGGTGGTGGTCCCCTACGAATAATTTTCCTAATTCGCACCTCGAGATGTCGATCGCCCAGTCCGACGACCTTAGAGACTTCTTATGGGCCACCCGGGAGTGGCACCTGAGGGCAGAGGTCCAACACCTGGAGATTACGCTTAAGGCTTGAGCTCACTTAGCGAAATGGGCCGGGTTGGGACCGTGGTACTCTCCCATGATGGCCATATATAGGGTCAGCAGGATTCCTCTTACATATGAGCACATCTTTATTCCACACTATCAGGATCTGCAAATCTACACCTTAGGAGATGTGGCACCACATGGAAAATGTATAATATGGGAGGATCTTAAGGCCAGGGGCGACTGGTCCCCGGTCACTCTGCTGCTGTACTTACGCCTCCGGGAGGTATTGAAATCAAGGTGGCCTGACTTCCCAAACGCTCCTGAGGTTTCCCCAATATTGGAGTATGTCATAGCCCCAACATCCCTAAGAAAGGTGAGTTCATCCTTGTACGGCTTGGCTCAATTGCTTGTGTCCCCTTCCTCATCTCAATACAGGGTCGAATGGGAAGACAGTATGGCACGTTCATTGTCAGACCAAATCGATCCCCGTCAATAATAGATTTCGCTTGATCCATTTTAAATTTCTAGGCCAACTGTACTATTCTCCTCTTTCTCTATAAAACTGTTCCCACTCAGGTCCCCGTACTGCAAGAGATGTCAACAAACCCCAGCTGATTTCTACCATGTGGCCTGGTTCTGTTCTCATATTCAAACCTTTTGGGTGGCCATTGCAGAAGTTATGGAGCAGATGGTGGAGGACCCGATTCCATTTACTCCTGAAACCTGGTTGTTGGCATTGGTGGAATTGCAATCATATAGTGTTAACGCCTGGTTGGAATGGCCACTGTTGTCACGAGAACATTAGTGGCGCTCACATGGGGGGCGGTTGCAGCTCCTAGATTACATAATTGGGTGAATTCTATGTCGATGTGTGAATGGAGGGAGGCGCAGTACAATCAAACGCTTCCCCTTAACAGCAGACCCAGGGACTATTGGCTGCTTCAGGAGCTACATGTTTAGCGAATTGAACTGTGAGAGCGTCTAATTGTCACAAGATAACCTGGAGGATACTCCTGCAGCACGTCAGGGGTCTTCGTCCCCAAAGACTGGCTAGAGACTTCATTTTGGTGGGGGTTTATTTTGGGGTTTTATCCTTTTATAGTATTAGGGCACTATGGGTCATGAGTCTTTAGTTACGGTAAGGGTACACTGACGCGTTATTGTTGCATGAATGTATAACCTGGAAGGGGTTGGGTGGGGGCTTGGTGGGGGGGTTGTTGTCCTATGGAGGGGCACTGTTAAGTGTTTTTTCTTTTTTGTTACTTTCTCTCTTGGTCTGTTGTACGGATTGCATTGTAAAGGTTAATAAAAACAGTTTTAAAAAAAACAATTTGATTAATGTTTCATAATTGTGTTAAATTACAGAAGAGGCTCCCAGTGCCATGTTTGCAAATGTATAAGAATTATAAGCCATATTCAGTTGTTCATTTGGTGTCAATGGTAAAATATAGATGATTCTCTTAATCAACATAAGAAATGTACAGCACTGACATGCCCTGTACTTCCACTTGGGGGCCTCAGTGCCCCACCATATTTGCATTTTTTATTTTTATTTATTGATCATTTGTAAGGCACTTTATACAAAAGAATTGTGTTTCAAAGTGCCACAAGGCTAAATGGGAAGGGAACAGGGGAGATAATAACAGTGGTAAGAAACAAAGCGACAATATATATACTGTTTGTGGTCCTACTAGGCCATGTTGCATTCTGCCATGCAAGTGCATTGATTTGAAGTGCAGGGGAGGAGGATGGAAAGGGGAGCAGAGGAGTGGACAAGTGCTGAAGGAGGGCCTAAAGGGAAGTGCTAAGGGGAGCCCGGAGGAGCACCTCAGGCTAAGTGCTAGAACAAGCAGCTCTCAGTGGTGGTATGTGGAGCAACTAGGCAGGGGCTCACAGGGCAATGCATGGGGGGGTGCTAGTTATGACATCAAGGAAGGGCATGAGAGCCTGTGAGTTTCATGAGGATCAGGCTAGCGGTCACAGTGGCAATGTGGAGATTAGCAAGGAAGGGAAAGAGGTACAGAAGAACAGAGTTTTGAGCAGTTTCTGGAATTTAAGGAGGTCTGGCTCAAATATGAGAGGGGGAGGGAGCGTGTTCCAGATGGAGGCACCAGCCGCAGAGAGAGATCTGCCCACACTCTCTGCTGATAGAGGGAGGGAAAGTTGGAGATAGCGTGGTACCAGGCCCCAGAAGGCCTTGTGGATGATGCAGAGGATCTTGAATTTAATACTTGCAGCCACTGAGAGCCAGTGAAGAGATATGGTCCCTGAGCTTTGGGCTAAGGACAAGTCTTGCAGCCTTATTCTGGATTAGCTGAAGGGGGCAAAGAGAGGAGAGAGGGAGATTGAGAAAGAGGCTGTTGCAGTAGTCCAGCCCAAAAATGACCGGAGCTCTGGAGACATTGAGCTTCTGGGGGAAGGTGAGAAAAGGAAGAATGCATCTGATGTGAGGGCTGAAGGAGAGAGCAGAGTCGAAGATGACCCATGGTTTTGGCCTCACAAGATGGAGAGAGCTCAAAGAGGGTGGCCAAAGAGTAGGAGGAAAAGAGTGTACAGGTGTCCTGATGAGGAGGATTTTACTGACATTGAGACACAGACCGTTCCCTGAACACCATGCCTGACAGTCAGGGATGAGAGGGGAGGAGTAGGAGGGGGAAGTAGAGGGAACTTTGAAGGAAAGTTGTGTGTCATCTGCATAACACTGGAAATGAGGGTAGAAGGAGGAGATCAGATGAGCCAGAGGGGCGAGATAGATATTGAAGAGTCAAGGAAATAGGGTAGAGCCCTGGGGGACACCACAGGTAGAGAGGGTGGTGGAAGAGGAGTTCGGTCCCAATTGCAGCTGGGAGGGGCAGTTAGTGAGGAAAGAGTTAAGCCAGTCCAGTGCCCAGTCAGTGATGCTGAGGGTGTCACAGAGTCGTGTTATTGAGCTTTATTCTGCACATCGCTGCCACTTTCATGGTCTTCGGGCACTCAGGGGATCTGAAAAGGAAGGAGCATTGTTGAGAGTTAGGAAGTGGGACAGAGGATTAGCGCAAGAGAGATTTGTGCTGTGCTGTTGGTGGTTTCAATTCGGAAAGAACAGTCACTATGTTGGATGGTTCGATGGTATGGGCAGTTGTTGCGTTGTTGTGTTGATCAATATGGGATTATTTTGTGTGTGTGTGTGGTGTATTGCTGGTGATTTAGTATGGTGGGAGGAGTGAAATAATAGAAGGGTTATACCATTTTCTGTGTGAGTTCTGGTTTGTGCTGTTATAGGGGTATGTGTGGGTTGTATTTGGCATTTGAGCCATGTGTTTGTTGAAAAGTTGATGTTTTTTAGCAGGATAAGTGGTGTGGGAGGTCTTACCAATGGAAAAGGCTCACAATGGCAAGTTCTACCGATTTGGAGAGATTTCCAGTGCAATGATTCTCAGTGGTGAAGATTCTCAATGGGAGTAGACTTGCAATGGCAGACTCACAGTGGCAGAGATTTCAAAAAAGGTAGCAGGCGCTCCTCTCCCGAAAGAACATGGCATGATAACCTGTTCTGAGATGAGAGTTTGCAGCACACGCTTTTTGCTCACTGTACCTTTCACAGATGGGAAATATCCATTTGCATATCAGTCTTTGTGCCGCCCACATGGGCTGTCCAGCACCGAAATGCTATGGCAATTCCTCTCTGAACAAGAGTACCAAAAGCAACCCCATACACATGTTTCAGCCTTGTTGGGTCTCATCAGTGAGGTGAAGCTTTGTCTCTCTGAGCACAGTGAGCAGGGAGTCCACGTCTGGTTACACCCAGGTAACTCAGGGTGACCAACCCCAAGTTCCTTGCAAATATTTCAAAAAAGGTAGCAGGCGCTCCTCTCCAGAAAGAACATGGCACAATAACCTGTTCTGAGATGAGAGTTTGCAGCACACGCTTTTTGCTCACTGTACCTTTCACAGATGGGAAATATCCAGAGGCCACACAATATGCCAGAGTTGTACATTGCCGGGTTGTAAGAGGATTCAATTCAACACTACAGCTAAGTCAATGCCTAGTCTGGGATACTGAATGGAAACCCTTATTAATATATCTTTATGTCCAGTTCATGCGTTCTGGATGACTACCCCTATATAACACCCCTCTCTTGGAATCCTCCTGACCCCACTGAGCCAAGAAGTAGTTCTGTTTTGCACGTTTAAAGGTTTATTTGATAATTTAAACAAAATATATATATCACACTTTATAATAAATTAATAATTGGATATCACACTTAATCTGATCAGTAATCAATAATGGATAGTCTGGCACTAGCACACTTGTAAATAGGAACAGAAGAATAAGGTGGTAGAGAATGCTTTATATAAGTTCAGATGGATGTAATGTTGAATGAAAATGCAATACAGAAAATACTCAATATGATTTCAACAAAACAATGTAATCACTTTTCTCTGGCAATCCACCTCCCTTTTATGCAATGCAAGGACATGGAAGGAAAGCACACAGTTCTCAGAAATGCAATCAAATGTAATTCAGTTCACCCCAGCAAGCTTACACTACAGAAGTTGGAAACACAGGCCCAAAATGCTTTTATATGTGCTGGCAATGAAGTGAAAAATATGCTAAAATGCTTTTAATTCCCTCTAGAGGTTCAGGGTGAGTGGTATCAAGTTAATATTAGTCCAGGCTCACTTTAGCAAGGATCTAGGAGTAACTAGCAGGTTAAACGAATTTTAGGCAACTGAAAGCAAGAAAACTGCTGTTTTCACACGTTGAGAAATTTGCAAATCGCGGCAAAGTCGCGAGTGCGTTTTTCGCGATTGCGGCAAAAGTATCGGGGGTAGGAATGCGGTTCTAGGTTCGTAGGAAAGCTGAGATTCTAAGCTTTCAGAGGAAAGTTACTGCAAGTCTCTAGCACGGTCACGGAGTTATGAACGATTAAATAAAGGTAGTTTTTCGGATTTGGAATGTTAAAATTCAAAGTGACAAGTGCAGCTTGCAACTAGAAAATGACAGGTGACAGCTTTACAAATGACAGGTGACAGTTAGGAGGCAGTTCTACTTAGATTAAAATAGATTGAATTATATTATTTTAACTAGAAGATTGGTTCTGCACAGTTCTGCTGGGTACTCACAATATATTTTGGAAATAAATGGGCCTCGCCACGGATCTGGTCAGGTTTTAGACTGGACTCTGGTCTGGTCTCTGCACTTCACAGTGATCTGGGTCAGCTCTCTCTCTCTCTAGATTCTGGAGATTGATGGATTTGAAGTCTGGATCTTTCTGCACAGCTTTCTCTAGAGATTGATGGAGGTAAAGTATGGATTTTCCCGGCAGAGCGTCCCGCAGCAAATGGATTTGAAGGTCCCTATCTGTCCTGACTGTCTGCTTTTATGTGTTTTGAAAATGGGTGTGTGTGCAACATCACTAGGCTCTGCCCCTCTCCACTTGTCATTGGCCACTTCATCCGCTTCCCCTTGATTGGGGGAATGAAATGAAGTGTCATCATGATGAGGTGTGTTTATGGTACAGAGAACCCACCCCTGTCAAATTACACACAATCTATATTTTGACCCAAAAGACATATTTGCACAGGTACACATTTGTTTAAAATTACATGCACCCATCACATATCACAGGAGGTATACCCTGTCCAAATCTGCTCTTCCTGGGAGCTTGCATTCAGAAATGGCGACATTTGCACTTTTTAACTGGTTTCGCAATATCGGACATTAACCCAAATTTACACACATTTGCGCAAGGAGTATGGACATTAATTGATGAAGTGTCAGATTTCTAACATGCATACATTTTAAGTAATACCCTCTTAACTGCTAGCTTGCCCCCAGATCATGCCACCGGTTCTAAAAACCTCTTAAAATGTGGGCAGAAAAATCACAAGAATTATGGTATCATTTAAATAATTTTCACAAGTCCGTACTATGAGTTATTCATCTTTTTCTAAAACCATATTCTGGCTACAGGGGTGTGGTTTCCCCCCAGCACAAGGTTGAATTTCTGGTTTTTCCAGTTCTGCCAAGCCAGCTTGCTCTCACAGGCAGTGCTCCTCCCCTTTACTTCAGGAGGAAGCCACTTTTTACGGCCCCCGTAATAAAACATTTGCCTGAGTCAGGACAGGGCTTTGTTCAATTTCCTGCAGAGCCCAGGTAATTCAATCAGGGAAGTGTCATATCCCTTTTGGTGGGAGCAGCAAAAGGGCAGCTAGGCCTGGGAACACAGCTGTTGTGCAAGTCTCATCTCCTGTCGGGGGTAGCTGGTGGGCAGAATTCAGTTCCTTAAGCCAGGCCCCAGCTAATGTCACTTTTGTTCCCCAGTTTAAGTCAAGACAATGTTTACATATGCAGCTAGAATGCTGATTCTAAGTTCAAAACTATGGCATTTCAACAATTGCAACCTATGTGACACTCAAAAGTAGGTCACTCATTTCTTTTAAACATTTAGGTTTTTAGTGTCTTTCAGTCCAAATTTACTTAAACTGCTGAAATCCACAGCTCAGCCAGTCTTGTTATAAACCTTCAAGTCATTTCAGAATATAACTTTAGATTGTATCCACCTCTCAGTAAGTCTTTCTTTGGCCTGCCTTCATTTATTTCATTCATTTATTCAGTTTTACACATATCAAAAAAAATCTGGTGCTGTTTTAAAACGCCGGCTTTCTGATAGTGGTGAGTACTGGTACTGCACCCATTTTTGGGATTTAAGAAAATGAATTCCCCAAAATTCTAGGTTGCTTTTGGCAGTCAGCATTGCCATTCCCAATGGTTTCAGACTACTGTGTGGGTAGTCCAATGGTGGTTTTATGCAGTGCCCTTCTGTGCCCATAACATCGGCAAAATGGGTGGCAGCCTATTCTTCATGCACTTCCCTGTGCATTTTCTGGGAAGCTCTGGCCATCATGATGTTTTCAATGCCAGTACTGCACAGTTTTGAGGTAGGGCTCGGATGTATGGGTAAAAACATCCCACAAGCCCCCCTCTTGCGATGGCCATTCTGTTTCAATGATGGGACTCGCAAGACCTGGGATGTTTCCTCATCTTCTTCCAATAGATGGCACAGTTCAGCATCTTTTCCTCCATCCGGTACTGATCGGTCGGTTCTCCTCGCCGGTCCTGATGGGAATATTGGGCGGTACACTGGGCCCCTTGCGTCTCTGCTCCCGGTCTCCGGATCGTCCTCCTTGGCCCGTCTCCAGGTTTTCTTTCTCCTAGGACGACAAAGGAAGAGCGGCAATACCTATTCATGGACATTTCTCCCCACCACTGATATAGTGGGGTGGCATATATATTTTAGAACTCAACAGATATGAACATGCACATTTTTTTTAAATTAAGAGACAGGAACACATAAACTTGAGAAACACAGAATTTGATAGGCGATATGTAGGATATTTTAAGTTAGAATTGAATTAATCTGAGACAGTACCCTCTAGGATTCCAGAGGATTCCTCCAGTTGTTGCAGAGTGTGCCTGGGATGGCAACACTTCAACTGGTTAATGTGCACCCACTTGTCTTCCCACTCTGCCAAACCGCCTTTGGGGATGCAGATCTTGTAGGCCACAGGGGAGATTTTGTCTATAACCTCAAAGGGTCCCTTCCATGTAGGCAAACATTTTCGCTGTTTGGCCTGGTTCCTTTGGAAATTGTATAGATAGACCCGGTCCCCCACCTGATATTCCTTCCTGGAAGTCTTCAGGTCATAGTGGGTCTTCATGCTATCAGCTGATCTTTCTAGATTCCGCTGAGCATAAGCAAAAGCATGTTGAAGGTGTTTCCTTAAATTCTCCACATACTCATGAGTTGTGGAGGCATTTATGTCTGCTCTTGGGTCCTGTAGAGCAAATGCTGAGGAAGCACCATCTTGCGTCCAGTCATCAACTCGAATGGTGACATTTTGGTTGCAGATGAAGTTGTAGATCTGATGGCCATTAGGACCAGAGGTAATCGGATATCCCAACTTGGCCCAGAATCTGCCACAAACTTCTTTAATATGCTCACAATTGTTCGGTTATATCTCTCTACTGCCCCAGAAGAAGCTGGCCTGTACGCAATATGCAACTTCCTTTTGACCCCAGTATCTCCCACATTTTTGTCATCACTTCACTGGTGAAGTGGCTACCTCTGTCTGACTCAATCCTTTGAGGTAGACCAAAACGGGAAAAGATGTGGTTAATCATCAGGGCAGCTGCAGTTTCTGCCTTGCAATTTGGGGCTGGGAGACATTCCACCCACTTGGTAAACAAGCATGTCACAGTCAACATGTACTTATTCCCCCTAGCAGAGCGAATCACAGGGCCTACAAAGTCAATTTGTAAATCTGACCATGGCAGTGTCATCCCCCTCTTTTGGAGAGGCGCACGGTATGTGAGGGATGTTGGCTGAAATTGTGCACACACAAGACAACCCTTCAAATATTGGTTGAGGTCCTGGCCCATGTGTGGCCAGTATGCAACCTCTCTTAAGATTTCCAGTGTTGTGTGAAACCCCCTATGACCGGCGGTGGCCGCATCATGGGCGTGACTTAACATCAGGCTTCGGAATGAGGTAGGAACCACCCACTGATCGTGGCCAGCTTTGGATTTCCTTACCAGCAAACCGTCTTGGATTCGGAACATTTTTGGACATTTCATCAACACTCTTAGGTCCTCTTTCCCAGTGTAATCGGTATCCGTCAGGGGAAAGTTCTCAGGGTCCTCAATGTGCTGGTAAAATTTACCAATTATTGGATCCCCTTTCTGAGCTGTAATTAAATCAGCATCAGGGGTCTCCTTGCTCCATTGTGCAATTGAAAGGTCGTTGTGAGCATTTGTCTGGGACCTAGTGATAGTGTTAGGCGATCCCCTGCACACCAGTCCACTCCACGTCAGAACACTGCACACATTCCCCCAACATCTCCTCCCATGGTTCGAGGCTCAAGTGATTCGGTGAACCCAAAGGACCGAAAACACCGTACCAGATTTGGTGTACGGGCTCGATTGCAACCCTTTCTGCATTGGCAATTGCCTTGGAGAATTTATAGCAGAAGGGGCGGCGTTACGTCTTCACGTCGGTCACGTGATCCAGTGTGGCGTTCCTCACGTGACCTTGGTGGACGTCACATGACCCAGAGACACACCGTATAAAGGTCTGAGAGACAGAATGCTCATTGCTTCTCAGCTGTCTTCAGACCCTGTTTGGCGTTACGAACTGCTCCTTGTTACTTTGATCACGGAACTCTACCTCGGACTCCTTCGGACACCCCTTTGTACCTTCGCTTGGAACTGTGTACCTGTTGCCGGATTTTGGACTTCACCTCGACTTGCCTTTGGATCATCCCCTGTTACCTTGTTGAACTACTACGCCATTTCCCTTCTGGGATTCAAGTCACGCCCTCTCTCCTACAGGTGGCTAACCCCCCATCCACGCTCATCTGCGGTTCTACTATTCCAGGGACCGCCACATCATCTGAGTCTCGAACCTCTCTACTAGGTTACCTGGGTTTCCCCAACACCAGATAGGTAAGACTCTTTGGATCATAGCGTTTACCTGATTGTATTGTAATTGCCTGGTACTTAACCTCCTTCCCTTTTGACAGCAGCATCGGTGTACCAGAGGTTCCGTGGATCTGGGAAGACATCTCTCACCTGTGGCCTCAAAGGTCGCACAGCGGGTTTCTATTAGTTCCCCTGTGCGTCACTTGGGGACGGAGGTCTCATCGGTCTACACGACTCTCGTCAGAACAGACTGAGAAGCCGTTTAGTCGTGTTTGACGATGCAGGGATCCACGGAAGAACCCATAGCTGCCTTAGTCCAGGCATTTACAGTATTAAGGGCGGATATGGCCGCCGCTAACACGGTGATCCACCAAAGGTTAGATTCCATACAGAGTGTTCAGCATTCCCTTCCCGCAGACCCTGAGTTTGGAGATGCTAGCTCCTCAACTACACCCCCTCCCTTGGTTACTACTACAGTCCCAACTCCGGTGGTTCTCCCAACCCCTTCCCCCCTGGCTGCTCCTGAACGCTATCAAGGTGACCCCAAGCAATTCAGAACCTTTGTTAATCAGTGCAAGTTACATTTCTTATGCAGACCGTTGGCCTTTCCTACTTCCACTGCCAAAGCCGCTTTCGCCCTTTCCCATTTAGCCGGGACAGCTGCCGCTTGGGCTAACCCCCTGCTGGAGAATAATAGCCCAGTCCTTTATGACTTTGATCTGTTGGTTCTAGAGATGTCTCGAGTATTCGATACCCGACACAAGGCACAGTCTAGGGATTTGGAGTTGTTAGAATTAACTCAGGGTAGAAGGACTTTGATTGACTACATCACCCGGTTCAATCAATTAGTTGCTGAAACATCATGGCCAGAAAACAAGCGGGCGGTGGTCTTTTATAGGGGGTTGAGTAACATCATGAAAGATGCTTTAGCAGTGATCCCTTCTGTGCCCACTCAGTATCAGGAATTGGTTGATCTCGCCCTGCAGATAGATGCACGGCGATCGGAGCGTAGAGCCGAATTGGGGGTCTCTTCCCATCCCACTCTTGCTAGTACTCCTGCTCCCAGTACAGAAGAACCTATGCAAGTGGGAGGTTTACGTAGTCCTATTACAACATCTGAGAGGGAACGTAGGAGGGTGGATAATGCATGCTTTTATTGTGGCACTACTGGACATTTTGTGATCGAGTGTCCTCGACGTCCCAAGAAGAGTCAGGTTTTTCGGACAGCTCGACCTTAGATCCGGAGAACAGGTCGAGTGTTCCGTCATCATCTCCGGGTACCCCTCTTGCCTTTGCTCGTGTTCAACCCATCTCTGTAAAGGCTACTCTATGTCCTTCTACTGGCCTTCTTCATGCAGTCAATATCATCATTGATTCAGGTGCCACTGGTAATTACATAGACATTGATTTGGCCCATTCCCTCAACCTACCCCTAGTGGTAAAAACACGACCTGAACATGTCCAAGCCGTAGACGGCTCTGCGTTAGTTTCTGGTCCTGTTAGACACCAAACTGCACCTCTCTTGTTGAACATACAAGAAATTCACACAGAGACCTTAAGTTTTGATTTGATTACCACACCTCAATTCGGTATCATATTAGGGATTCCATGGTTACGTGAACACAATCCGCTGATCAATTGGCAGTCAGGCACTGTGCTCTTCGAGTCCGAGGTCTGTCAGAACTATTGTCTCCCGGTCTATCAAACCACTGACACACCTTCTCGGGCCTTGGGAGCCTTAGCTCAACTCACACTGACTGTTGACGATCCAGAGATTGTGCTTTCTCATACTGTTGGGGGCTTGGTGTCTGGGATTCCACCTGAGTACAAAGCATTCGAATCAGTTTTCGATCGTGGCTCTTCCGAGGTACTCCCTCCACATAGACCATATGACTGCCCAATCGAAATACTTCCTGATTCCACTATTCCTTCGGGCAGGATCTATTCCTTATCCCCTTCGGAGGAACAAGCGTTGAAAGATTATGTACAGGACGCCCTTCGTTTAGGACATATCCGCCCCTCTACTTCACCAGCGGCAAGCCCTATATTTTTTGTGCCCAAGAAGGAGGGGGATTTACGTCCTTGTGTGGATTATCGACGTCTTAACGCTATCACAAAAAAGGATAGATACCCAATCCCGTTAATCACACCGCTTCTAGATCACTTATCACATGCTTCTATTTTCACCAAGCTTGACCTACGCGGCGCATACAATTTAGTGCGCGTCCGCGAGGGAGACGAGTGGAAAACTGCTTTCTGTACTCGTTACGGATTGTATGAATATCTAGTCATGCCCTTCGGCCTATGTAATGCCCCAGCCACATTCCAACGATTCATGAATGACATATTCAGGGATATTCTGGATGTATACATGGTTGTGTACTTGGACGACATCTTAATCTTTTCTCGTAGTCTTGATCAGCATGTAAAGCATGTCCGAGAAGTACTATCCCGTCTGAGAGAACATTCCTTATTCGCCAAACCTGAGAAATGTCAGTTCCATAAAACGTCAGTTGAGTTTCTGGGTTTCCACATTACCCCTGGGGCGTTATCCATGAACGAATCTAAGGTCAAAGCAGTATTAGATTGGCCAGTACCTCAAACACTCAAGTCCCTTCAGGCCTTTTTGGGATTCGCCAACTTTTATAGACGTTTCATTTCTTCCTTTTCCACTATTGTTGCCCCGCTCACGGCTCTGACCAGTCCTCAGGTACCCTATCGTTGGCAGAGAGAACATCAGGAGGCTTTTGAGGCTTTGAAAACCGCCTTCACTACCACACCAGTACTACAGCACCCCAATCCTGATCTTCCGTTCATAGTTGAGGCGGATGCCTCTTCTTTTGCTCTCGGTGCGGTACTGTCTCAAACATGTCCTACAACAGGCAAGTTACACCCAGTGGCATACCATTCCCGTAGGTTTTCCAGTACTGAGACACATTACACCGTGACGGAGAAGGAACTCTTGGCTGTCATGGATGCCTTTCGTGTTTGGCGCCATCATCTTCTGGGGGCTAAACATCCCATCACTGTATACTCAGATCATCGGAATTTACAGGACCTGGCTTCATTGAAGTGCATTAATAGCAGACAGGTCCGATGGCATCTTTTCTTTTCCTCTTTTGATTTTCATATTATGCATCGTCCTGGCACTTCACATGGAAAAGCAGATGCCTTGTCACGTTCCCCGGGGGGGTCGAGTTGCCAACCTTCCCTGACACCGTTCTCGGAAAGAGTCATGTGATTTGTCTTTGTACACCCTCATTGTCATTATTGGACTCGGTCCGATCCTGGACTAGCAATCATTCCGATCAGTTGCGGGAATGGGACCCAGTTTATTCTGATGGATTACCTTTCGTACATGAACGTCTGTTCCTTCCCACACCTGACACTCGTAATCTGGCCCTTGAGTGGTCTCATGATGCTCCCTTTAATGCCCATCCCGGTCAAGAGCGCACTTTAGATCTTCTCAAGCGTTGGTGTTGGTGGCCCTCTATGACGCGCGATGTGGAATGTTATGTCAATTCGTGCGCAGTATGTGCTCAGGCTAAACATCGAAGGGGTAGACCGGTTGGGTTGTTACTTCCGCTTCCGGTACCTCCCAGGCCCTGGCATACGTTGACTATGGATTTCGTTACCGATCTCCCCAAGTCGAAAGGCTTTGATTCCATCTGGGTAGTGGTGGACACGTTCACAAAAATGGCTCGTTTTGTTCCTTGTAAAGGCATTCCTTCGGCCCCGGTCTTGGCGGACTTGTTTTTTGAACATGTGTTCATGTTATTCGGCCTTCCTTCGGTCATTATATCCGATCGAGGATCACAGTTCACCTCTCGGTTCTGGAGGTCGTTGACGAAATTACTGGGCATTGATACCAGGTATTCTTCGGCCTATCATCCTGAGACCGATGGACAGACCGAAAGGACGAATCAATCTATGGAGCAGTACCTTCGCTGCCTTATATTGCAACATCAGACCTCCTGGTTGGCCGTTTTACGGCTTGCTGAGTTCGCGTACAATAATGCGGCTCATTCAGCTACTGGTTATTCTCCCTTTTACGCCCTCTACGGCCAACATCCCAAGGTCTTGCCGGTTCCTGATGCTTCTAGTTCTTCGAATCCTGCGGCCACGACATGTCTTAGGGATTTGTCTGCTGTACATGCTAGTACTGTGGTTCATCTCACTGAAGCAAAGGCTTCTATGAAGGCCCGTGTGGATGGCAAACGTCGGGCTGCTCCCCCTCTGGTGGTGGGTTCCAGGGTCTGGTTGTCTTCACGTCATCTTCGCCTAGTGGGTTGCCGGAAATTGCTACCTCGTTTTGTCGGCCCGTATGTGGTCTCTCAGGTTGTGAATCCGGTGGCTTTTCGTCTAGTGCTTCCTAGTTCTTGGCGTATCCATCCTGTGTTCCATGTCTCCCTCCTCAAACCTTGTCCGGATTCCGTCCGTCTTCGAGCCCCTGTTGTGCCGGTGTCCCTGACATCTCCTGATGTCTTTGAGGTGTCGGCCATTTTAGGGTCCAGATGGTTTAGGGGTAGGCTCCAATATCTGGTGGATTGGAAGGGTTACGGCCCGGAGGAGCGTTCATGGGTTTCCACCTTGGATCTGAACGCCCCTCGGTTGGTGGCCCGCTTCCATAGGGATCATCCGTCCTGCCCACGGGGTCGTGGGCCGTTGGGGGGGGCTATGTTAGGCGATCCCCTGCACACCAGTCCACTCCACGTCAGAACACTGCACACATTCCCCCAACATCTCCTCCCACGGTTCGAGGCTCAAGTGATTCGGTGAACCCAAAGGACCGAAAACACCGTACCAGCTTTGGTGTACGGGCTCGATTGCAACCCTTTCTGCATTGGCAATTGCCTTGGAGAACTTATAGCAGAAGGGACGGCGTTACGTCTTCACGTCGGTCACGTGATCCAGTGTGGCGTTCCTCACGTGACCTTGGTGGACGTCACATGACCCAGAGACACACCGTATAAAGGTCTGAGAGACAGAATGCTCATTGCTTCTCAGCTGTCTTCAGACCCTGTTTGGCGTTACGAACTGCTCCTTGTTACTTTGATCACGGAACTCTACCTCGGACTCCTTCGGACACCCCTTTGTACCTTCGCTTGGAACTGTGTACCTGTTGCCGGATTCTGGACTTCACCTCGACTTGCCTTTGGATCATTCCCTGCTACCTTGTTGAACTACTATGCCATTTCCCTTCTGGGATTCAAGTCACGCCCTCTCTCCTACAGGTGGCTAACCCCCCATCCACGCTCATCTGCGGTTCTACGATTCCAGGGACCGCCACATCATCTGAGTCTCGAACCTCTCTACTAGGTTACCTGGGTTTCCCCAACACCAGATAGGTAAGACTCTTTGGATCATAGCGTTTACCTGATTGTATTGTAATTGCCTGGTACTTAACCTCCTTCCCTTTTGACAGCAGCATCGGTGTTCCAGAGGTTCCGTGGATCTGGGATGACATCTCTCACCTGTGGCCTCAAAGGTCGCACAGCGGGTTTCTATTAGTTCCCCTGTGCGTCACTTGGGGACGGAGGTCTCATCGGTCTACACGACTCTCGTCAGAACAGATAGCAGTGACCTGGATTTCCCCCAACAGGGACTCAATCTCAATTAGATGCCCTTGGATGGCCCCGGTTTTGGCCAGCTGATCAGCTAAGTCATTTCCAGTTTTGTCTGGTCCCTCTACTTTGGAATGACCCTTGATCTTTTTCCAATAGATGGTCATCTCATTGGAGGTGACCAGATCATCAATGTTTTGGATCAACTTCCCATGTTTCAAGGGTTTGTTGTTAGCACATAACATGCCTCTGGTTTTCCAATTAACCAGGTGCTCCACGAACCCGTTCCGTACATAATCCGAATCTGTGATTATGACCAGTTCGTGGAGTTGATGCTGGACAGCAGTGAGGATGGCCTGATGCACCGCCATCAATTCTGCCACCTGACTACTTCGGGGACCAATTTTGTATCCAGCGGAGGGTTCTGGAAACTCCTTCACCCATGCATTCCCTACGCCGGCCACCAGTTCTTTCTCCCCGTTGTTGTCAACATGGTAAGAGCATCCATCCACATAGACAGTGGGCATTCCCTCACACTTGTCTTCTTCAAAGACTTTGTGGGGGGAATTAAGGTATGCCTCCATGTTGTCCTTTATTTTTAGACTTTCGTCCTCGAGACAGTTTTCTCTGGCACAATCATGCAAGTCAGCCAGACCTTGCGCAATGGGACTCTTCTTGTTTTGGCCATATCTGACCTCCACAGGAAAGCCTTGCATTGACAGAATCCAGGAAGTAATTCGGGAATTACTCACATTTCCGGCCCGGATTCTGTCACTTTGGAGATATTGCAGAGGCTGGTGTGGAGTCTCCACTATGATGTGTTCCCCCTGGATAAACGGGCGGTAATTCTTCAATGCCCACACCGTTGCCAGGAGTGCCTTCTCACAATCGATGAATTTTTCCTCCACAGAGAATAAAGTTTTGCTCGCATAGGAGATTACTTTATTGACCTTGTCATGCTTTTGGTATAATACTGCTGTCAAGCACGTATTAGAGAACCCTGTCTCCAGGAAGAACTCCTTGTTTCTGACAGGGTAAGCTAGGCAAGGCGCTTGTGAGAGGCTTCTTTTGAGTTGTTTTACTGCCTCGGCTTGTTCTGGACCCCATTCCCACTTGACCCCCCCTTCAAGAGATGAATCAGGGGTCTGGTGAACTGCTCTCCAATTTGCTGAATATCAGCCAGGCTCTGAGCTGATTTCACATCTTTCTGGACTATAGGAGTGGGAGTTTCTGATTGTGGATTAGTATAGAATCTCAGGGTGTTTCCTTCCAGTGTGGAATACCACCTTAAACTGGAAGGAAGGTTGATTTTCAGAAATAGAGAGGACCCCCCATCACCAGTCTGTTGTCCTACTGCTATTACTGTCACGTCTGGAATTTGGTTGTTCTGGAAGTGAAATTCTACTTGGTCAGATTTTTGTTCAACCATGTGGCAGGTGCTGTTTAAACTAACATGGTTGACACTCTGTTTTAATTTTATTGGTCGGCTAGTCTGGGTCCAGAGGACCTTGTTTACGCAATCTATTAAGGGTGACAACCTCCTCAGGAGATCATTCCCCAGTAAACAAGGGGTGCCCTCTGGAGTCACTACTATGACCGGGTGTTTCACCTTGTGTCGCCCGATCTTAATGTCCAAGTCTGCAGTCCCCTCAACGGGAATTTCCTTCCCGTCAAAGTTCTGCAGTTGTCCAGGAAGAGAGGTGAGAGGAATTTGGTAATTCTCTCCCCTTCCTGCATTCAGTTCGTCAAAGGCCCTTCTGGATAGAAGGGTAGCTTGAGATCCAGTGTCCACCAGTGCCAATATTGTACCCTGCCCCTGTACTTGTACCGGGGCATAATATCTTCCCTACTTCTCCTCAAGGGGGCACAGATAATGCACATTTTTGGACAACTGGTGGGCTAACTTTCTGGTTTTGGACATTTCAAGAGAAGAAATTTGGGCAGAATTCTGTGGAGAGCCTTGGGAATCTGAAAGAAAAAGTGGGCAACTGGAGATCAGAGCCATTGTGGGTTCCCCTGGCTCCGGTTCTGGGCCGCCCCCCCCTTTTTGGAGGCAGTCACCAGGATGGGTTTGAACCATGGGATTTTCTTGCTGTTGGTTCTGGGATGAGATGGTGGGCGGCGGTAGCTCAGTCTCCACATCTCCCCAGTCTGGATTGGCATCCCTAGGGACCCATTTTTCTTTGGGAGGAGTTCCCCCCTCTCTGAAGGAGAAGATCCTTTTCCCAGGATCCTCTGAGGATCCCTCTCCCTCAAATTGGAAGGTCTGTACCTCCTCCTCAAACTGTGTCTGTTTGGGTCTTTTGTTTCTCCTACCCCCCCTCTGTTCCTTAGGAGGCAGACTTTCAGGGGCAAGAGATTTTGTTTCCGGTTCCTGGGTTTCCAGGGGCTGTTTACAAATGAGGAAGGAAGCTTCCTCCAAGGCTTTACACCCCCCTTCCCTTTGTGCCTCCTCCCTGGGAACCGGTGAGTTATCGGGGTGCTGCCCCCGTCATTGCTCTGGAGTACCAGGTCCAGAGTTTGGGGCATTCTGTGCTGGCATGCCCATCTGGGGGTTCTGCTGTGCCCTCAGTATTTGACCCAGATCCCGTGCCATATTTTGGACCTGGAGCTCTAACTGGGAAACCCGCTCAGGCTGATACGGGGCTCTATTTTCTCCCCTGGGCTGATCCCGGGAAGGGTAGCTATCCCTTCTCTGGTAGTACCCCTGGTTGGGAAGATTTTGATACCCCTCCACCCTTGGCCTCCCCTCTCCCGGATTCGGTTTTCTGGGCTCAGGGAATTGGGGAAAGAAGGGTGGAGGATTTTGGGGCTGGAAGTGGGGTGGATACCTGGGGAAGAAGTTCTGCCCAGGGTTTGGAGAATTTCTGCCCTCCGGTGGGAAGTTAGGAGGGAAGTTCCCTGGGTTAGGTGCTTGGCTGGATCCCCCCCCTTGGGCTGGAGGAGTCCACACATAACCCAGGATGGGTCGATTTCCCTTGTAACGGGGACTTACATAATCAGGAGAGCGAGGGACCCCATTGGTGGGGCTGCCTCCTTGGCTCCCTGTCTGTGACTGGCCCGAGGACCTTCTGGGCCTAGCATTATTAGGTGCAGGTAGGTTTTTAGGCCCCCCCATCTCCAAATCCAAAACGGGGGTGACCCTTACCTCTGCCACCTTGGCAGCAGCAGGGGTGCTGTTGGTTTTGGGATTTTTCTGGGTATTGCTTTTATTCTCTATGGGCTTCTGCACCTCATAGATCCGGGTCGCCTGTTCAATGACCCAGTCTAAAGATCTTTTCTCGTGAAAATCCCTCACGAGCTGGGTCATTATGTATTTGGGCAAGGCATGGAAAAACGTATTAATAAATTCTCTGCTGTCTGTGCGCACCCTTCTGGTGGTCTGCGCAAAGGCACGTTTCAGTTCTTGCACAAACTCTTGTGGGGCCTGATCCTCCCCACACTGCAAATTGTAGGCTGCCTTGCGAGCCTCTTGGGGATTTCTGTGAACAGAAAAATGTTTTAATATGGCCGCCCTATAGGTGGACCACCTGGAATGATTTTGGTCCTCCAGCCCTGCAAAGAAACTGGAGTACTCTGGGGAGAATGTCCACTTTACATATTGGATACAGCTTCGGCTGTCCTTCAAATGAAAAGTCTCCATCATTTGCTCATAGAGCTCCAAGTGTTCCCAAACAGAGTACTTGGCGTTCTTATGATACGGCGTGATGACACTCCTGATTGCCTTAATCTGTTTCAATGGGTCCTTAATCAAGGCCCTTTTTGCCTTATTGGCCTTTTTGGTTCGGGTAACCCTTGTCCATTCGTCCTCTGACTCAGAGGCACTGCTCCCAGAGGTTCCTGTCTGATCTTCCAGGTTTTCCCGGATTCTGCGAGCCTGGGAATGGCTGGCAGAATGTGGGGACCTGGTCTCCTGTGTCCTGTACCGTTCAGAGGAGTCTTCAGATTCCTCTTTGCTGCCAGGATTTGATGGGTACCCCCCCCACTGACCTAACTGGGCAGAGGTATTCAGGATGCCCTTAATGGGCCTACTCTCCTGGGGTTCCCCACTAAATTGCACTGTGCTTGGGTGCCCATACCCGGATGCCCGCCCCTCCATTCCTGGGTGGTACTGGCCTATGAGCCCCATGCTTCTGGCTGGATAGTAATCCGCCATCCCTGTGGCCCTGTGCTCATGTGCGCCAGGGGACATGGGGGTGGCAGAGTCCAGGGACTGAGAGAAATAAAGGCCTCTGGTACTAGGGCTCCTGGGGTTATGCTCAGGAGTTTCTCTTTCCCAGCGAACCTCATCTCTATCCGCCCCTGCTCCCTGTTGCAATGCAAGAGCCTGCGCCTTCAGTTCCTCAGTTAAGGCCTTACTAGACTCTATCAGTCTCTCCTGCATCGCCACCTGTTGTTGGAGTCTATCATTGTGCTGGCAGAGAGCCTCATTCTCTCTCTGCGTTTCCTGATTGGTCCTGGAGCACTGGGCCAGTCTTTGCTGCAGGAGGGTTACCTCCTGAGCTGTGTCCCTATTGGCCTGCTCCTGTCTTGCCAGAGCCTCCTCCACCCTCCTGGTGTGCTCTAGCAAGTCCTGGTGTTCTTTTTGGAGGTCACCCAGTCCCTGGTGGGCCATGTGATTTTCTTCCAATTTCCTTTTTAAGTGGCAGACTTCCTGGCCTAAGGTATCCCTTTCCTGACTAAGAGCCTGCATCTGTGCCGCCAGGTCGTCCCTTTGCCTTTGGAAGGCACCAGTTTTCTGGCGCTCCTGGTCAAACTCTGCCTGGGTATCCAGGTCTTTCAAAATCAGTTTATTGCTCTCTGCCTTCTCCCTATCTAGGTGGCTTTGCAGGGTGACTACCTGCTCAGCACATGCCCTATTGAAGTCTAACTGTTGCTCCAGCTTTTTCTGGTTCTGCAGTAGGGAGTCCAAACCTTCTTGGTACTCCTTCTGCAAGGCCAGAAATCTGGTATCCTGGTCAGCCTTTTCCTGTTGCAGGATGTCCATATCCCTCTTTATTTTAATGATGTGCTGTCTACTCTCATTTTCTGACTCCTGGCTCCCCTGCAGCCTCTGCTCAGAAGAGACCAGGTCAGATTGGACCTTCTCTAACGCCATCTGTCGCTTATTCGCCAGATCTTGGCTTTCAGTACATTTATCCTGCATGTCTCCCATATATAGGTACAGGTATGCCGCTATCCTAACCATCTTATCTTGTTCATCCTTAGCCTTCGGGGCCAAATATAGTTCACTCAGGGCCACATGTAAGGGACCCTGATCTCTCCATATATCTGACCCTGTTTCCGTGATCTGGGGTGCGATTGCTTGCAACCAGACCGTCTGGTCCTGGTGAGTCCACTCACCTCTCACAAATAACTTATGTAAGAAGTGCTCTCTGGCTATTTTCATATCTACCAAGGTCGTCATTCTAGAGATTGGTCTCTGTCCTGACTTACAGAAATTAGTATTTTATTTTTGCAAAACAGAGCTTTTCCTTAGAGCGTTCCTTTGAGGAGTGCTTTACAGCGTAACACAGCGTGTGCTCCGACCGGATATGTGTATCTGGTCAGCTGGCACGCTGTATTAATCTGCACAAGTGATAGATCTAATCCAAACGTCCGGCATGAGCCCCCAATTTGTAAGAGGATTCAATTCAACACTACAGCTAAGTCAATGCCTAGTCTGGGATACTGAATGGAAACCCTTATTAATATATCTTTATGTCCAGTTCATGCGTTCTGGATGACTACCCCTATATAACACCCCTCTCTTGGAATCCTCCTGACCCCACTGAGCCAAGAAGTAGTTCTGTTTTGCACGTTTAAAGGTTTATTTGATAATTTAAACAATATATATATATCACACTTTATAATAAATTAATAATTGGATATCACACTTAATCTGATCAGTAATCAATAATGGATAGTCTGGCACTAGCACACTTGTAAATAGGAACAGAAGAATAAGGTGGTAGAGAATGCTTTATATAAGTTCAGATGGATGTAATGTTGAATGAAAATGCAATACAGAAAATACTCAATATGATTTCAACAAAACAATGTAATCACTTTTCTCTGGCAATCCACCCCCCCTTTATGCAATGCAAGGAAATGGAAGGAAAGCACACAGTTCTCAGAAATGCAATCAAATGTAATTCAGTTCACCCCAGCAAGCTTACACTACAGAAGTTGGAAACACAGGCCCAAAATGCTTTTATATGTGCTGGCAATGAAGTGAAAAATACGCTAAAATGCTTTTAATTCCCTCTAGAGGTTCAGGGTGAGTGGTATCAAGTTAATATTAGTCCAGGCTCACTTTAGCAAGGATCTAGGAGTAACTAGCAGGTTAAACGAATTTTTGGCAACTGAAAGCAAGAAAACTGCTGTTTTCACACGTTGAGAAATTTGCAAATCGCGGCAAATTCGCGAGTGCGTTTTTCGCGATTGCGGCAAAAGTATCGGGGGTAGGAATGCGGTTCTAGGTTCGTAGGAAGGCTGAGATTCTAAGCTTTCAGAGGAAAGTTACTGCAAGTCTCTAGCATAAACGGTCACGGAGTTATGAATGATTAAATAAAGGTAGTTTTTCGGATTTGGAATGTTAAAATTCAAAGTGACAAGTGCAGCTTGCAACTAGAAAATGACAGGTGACAGCTTTACAAATGACAGGTGACAGTTAGGAGGCAGTTCTACTTAGATTAAAATAGATTGAATTATATTATTTTAACTAGAAGATTGGTTCTGCACAGTTCTGCTGGGTACTCACAATATATTTTGGAAATAAATGGGCCTCGCCACGGATCTGGTCAGGTTTTAGACTGGACTCTGGTCTGGTCTCTGCACTTCACAGTGATCTGGGTCAGCTCTCTCTCTCTCTGGATTCTGGAGATTGATGGATTTGAAGTCTGGATCTTTCTGCACAGCTTTCTCTAGAGATTGATGGAGGTAAAGTATGGATTTTCCCGGCAGAGCGTCCCGCAGCAAATGGATTTGAAGGTCCCTATCTGTCCTGACTGTCTGCTTTTATTTGTTTTGAAAATGGGTGTGTGTGCAACATCACTAGGCTCTACCCCTCTCCACTTGTCATTGGCCACTTCATCCGCTTCCCCTTGATTGGGGGAATGAAATGAAGTGTCATCATGATGAGGTGTGTTTATGGTACAGAGAACCCACCCCTGTCAAATTACACACAATCTATATTTTGACCCAAAAGACATATTTGCACAGGTACACATTTGTTTAAAATTACATGCACCCATCACATATCACAGGAGGTATACCCTGTCCAAATCTGCTCTTCCTGGGAGCTTGCATTCAGAAATGGCGACATTTGCACTTTTTAACTGGTTTCGCAATCTCGGACATTCACCCAAATTTACACACATGTGCGCAAGGAGTATGGACATTAATTGATGAAGTGTCAGATTTTTAACATGCATACATTTTATGTAATACCCTCTTAACTGCTAGCTTGCCCCCAGATCATGCCACCGGTTCTAAAAACCTCTTAAAATGTGGGCAGAAAAATCACAAGAATTATGGTATCATTTAAATAATTTTCACAAGTCCGTACTATGAGTTATTCATCTTTTTCTAAAACCATATTCTGGCTACAGGGGTGTGGTTTCCCCCCAGCACAAGGTTGAATTTCTGTTTTTTCCAGTTCTGCCAAGCCAGCTTGCTCTCACAGGCAGTGCTCCTCCCCTTTACTTCAGGAGGAAGCCACTTTTTACGGCCCCCGTAATAAAACATTTGCCTGAGTCAGGACAGGGCTTTGTTCAATTTCCTGCAGAGCCCAGGTAATTCAATCAGGGAAGTGTCATATCCCTTTTGGTGGGAGCAGCAAAAGGGCAGCTAGGCCTGGGAACACAGCTGTTGTGCAAGTCTCATCTCCTGTCTGGGGTAGCTGGTGGGCAGAATTCAGTTCCTTAAGCCAGGCCCCAGCTAATGTCACTTTTGTTCCCCAGTTTAAGTCAAGACAATGTTTACATATGCAGCTAGAATGCTGATTCTAAGTTCAAAACTATGGCATTTCAACAATTGCAACCTATGTGACACTCAAAAGTAGGTCACTCATTTCTTTTAAACATTTAGGTTTTTAGTGTCTTTCAGTCCAAATTTACTTAAACTGCTGAAATCCACAGCTCAGCCAGTCTTGTTATAAACCTTCAAGTCACTTCAGAATATAACTTTAGATTGTATCCACCTCTCAGTAAGTCTTTCTTTGGCCTGCCTTCATTTATTTCATTCATTTATTCAGTTTTACACATATCAAAAAAAATCTGGTGCTGTTTTAAAACGCCGGCTTTCTGATAGTGGTGAGTACTGGTACTGCACCCATTTTTGGGATTTAAGAAAATGAATTCCCCAAAATTCTAGGTTGCTTTTGGCAGTCAGCATTGCCATTCCCAATGGTTTCAGACTACTGTGTGGGTAGTCCAATGGTGGTTTTATGCAGTGCCCTTCTGTGCCCTTCTGTGCCCATAACATCGGCAAAATGGGTGGCAGCCTATTCTTCATGCACTTCCCTGTGCATTTTCTGGGAAGCTCTGGCCATCATGATGTTTTCAATGCCAGTACTGCACAGTTCTGAGGTAGGGCTCGGTTGTATGGGTAAAAACATCCCACAGGGTTTCAAAGTGGCAGAATGTTCGCTGTGGCAGAACCTTTTCACATTGACACTAGCAAAACTACACAGCAGTAGAAACTCAGTGTCGGTCACATTACAGTGACAGAAAACTGGTGGTAGTAGCCAAAACTCACACGAGCAAACCCCCTGGGGAAGTTTTATTGTGTTTAAATTTGACAGTAGTTGTACCAAGCAGCAGGGAGACCCTACAGTGGAAAAACGTCCAGTGGTAAAATCTCACATTGCCTCATTCTCAGTGGTAAAATCTGTTACTGTCAAAAACTGACAGTGGCAAAACTGACAGAAGCAAAGTGTCACATTAGTACAATTTCAGACAATGGAAGTAACTGACATGGCAACATCTCACATTAAAACAAACTTAGTGGAAAAGCCTGGCAGTGTGGCAGTCTAGTAGTGCTGCAAAAATATCCTTTTGGCAAAAAGCTATTACACAGGCAGAGAATCATGAATTGATGTCTCGTACCTTGATGTAGCTGTACCCGGGGTCAGTGCACGGTACAGGGACAGGTTGCTAGACAGGAAAAGCACCCTTAGCATGTGCCCTTCGGCTGCCCAGGTAAGGCTGTCCAAGGCTAACTGTAAAATAGCACTGGGGGAGGGTTCAGTGACTTCCTGTGTCTATTGGATGCCTGGATTTCTTAAAGGGACTGTGGGGTGGGAGGTGCAAAATGGACCCTTGCAAAGTGAACTCTGCTGTTTCAAAGGCTAAAAACAAAGAGCGAAAAATAACAATCCAGCTGGAAGCACAAAAAGGGCTTTTCTAAAGGCTTTATAAAGGGAGGGAAAATCGGGATTTCAGCTAAAAACGAATCAAAAATACCTTAAGCAGGACACCCAGACAGCTCTTTCCAAACACCAACACATGCTTACGTTATCATTTTGTAAACATGTTATTCCTGACGATTTGAAACATGCATCACCAAATGTATAGCTTGCTTAATTGCTGAAGATTCACACATGCAGAATGCCGAGGAAAGTATCGCTCACAAGGGCTCCTCACTGTGTGCTGCAATTGTAACAGGACCTTAGCATGCTAGCTATGCATTGAACATATGCAATCTTTCTTCTTTGGCTGTAAGTAAAGCAGGGCATAAGCTGCGTTTATGCACTGAGACTTCCCCCTACAGAAGGACAGGTTCAAGAGGTGACATCTAATGGATGAATTAATCTTTGAAGCCAGCTATAAACATGAGCATCTGTTCAGCTCAGATGGTAATCTCCTTCTCCACTGCAAAAGTGACGTTCACATGAATTCAACTTATATTCAGTTTAATGTCAGGCCGACAAACAAGTATGTGCAAAGCCAATATAAAATAGCATTGGTTTCTTGTTTGAATGCTTAAACCGTTCTGTACTATGTTGAATTCAGACAGTTGCTGGCACAATGGATACACTGTTACATCAGAAAATGCTTTTTAATTAAGTGAATACACAGGTATAGTTTGTTCTTTGTATAACATTTGAAAAAATTGCAACATTCTGGGAAATCCTATTTCATATGTTCAAAAATGAATAGCCTGGGTTCTTTTGCTGGTAATTACATATGTGACACTTGGGCTTTGGCACATTTGGATGTGCCATTCCATAATTTGCAGGGAATCAAACAGCATCGTTGAAATGTAAGGCCGTTCTATGTTTCATCAAGACTTTGAAATCCAGTGCTGCAAGCACAGGTCACCTTAAATGTAGAGGGTGTTTTCACACGGAGCGTTCAGAAGGACTGGCAGTTTTCCTTTAGGTGCTCATGAGTTCTTGGTGAGTGTGTCTGAAAGTGTGTGGGGTGTCTCCACATCTTCCATTCTTTCCTGGCCATAATCTCCATTGTGCTAAAAAACAGAGAAACTGTTTTGCATTTGTGAAATTGCATGGGTGTCATTTCTCTCAACACTAGTCTTGGTCCTGTCACCAATGTGTGGTTGGTAAGGTTGGCCAGATCAATGGGAGTGGTTGTGATTCATTTAAAATATTGTATGTATGGCTTTTTAGTTTTTAGAGAAGACAGGCTGTGATTATGAAACAAGCGCCACTCTCAGGGACTTGCTTATCAGATGTAAACAGCACTGCAAGTGCATGACTTAGTCTCTACTGGATATTCAACATTGAAGGTTTCAAGTGATCAGAAAGTATTTTGTATTAAGACAGTTTTCTTTTTCGTGTACTTATGTCTTTATTGTGTTTGTAGTGTATTTTACAAAGTGATTTGATTATGACCTTACATATGCAGTTTAACTCACACGGTATAATTTTGTTGAGTATATTTGTGTATTTTTTGTTATTTAGGTCATAGTTTCGATTTTTTCAAACATGTATGTTTTCATTGCAGCATATGCACTTTTAGCAATTCCTATGTATTTATATAATTTCTACTTTCGAGAATGTCTCTTTTTCTTGATTATTTTCTTGATTTTCTATTCCTCTTTATGATGTCACAAGTTTAAATATACTAGATTCTCATTAGCTATTTCACCAAGAAGTGTTTAAATAATGAAGTCATCCAAAATTGAGTTTAATAATTACCATTGAGAGTCTACGTTTTTTCAATAGGAACAATGTTTCTATACCTAGTTATGTCTCGAGTTCCTTATTGTTGTATGATTTACTCTCTTTTGTATGAGCCTATGTTCACCGAGACCAACCCCTATTGTTGCAGTACTCACTGTAGGCCCATAAGTTGAGCTTGTGGACCCATAACCCACGGTATTGTTTTTGGAGGATAGCTCAAGGGCAATGTGCTCGCCTTGGAAGCACGCTGACACAGAGCAACATGGGTTCGATCCCCGGGTCTGCGCTTAGAAACCTCTGGGTGTTAAGTGCGTCATAAATATCATATCATATTGACTTTAGTGTTGGACCATAACACTTATGTATCCCACACCTATGTACAAGATTTAAATTATGCATACATTGCATATGGGTATTTGTGAAGTGAATGCGCATGCATTATTTTCGACCACACATAGGGTCATTTACGCATGTTAATCCTCTGTCTTTGTGAATCTGCCTCCAAGTGGGTACTTGAGATACAAGGTTGCCTCTTCTCAAGCGATAATGTTTTTGTATTTTCAGGTGTGATTGGCTCAGCGGACATTCTCCCTGCGGCCTATCGAATCCCACCATGGGACTTTTCGTTGTCGTGCGCACTTCAGAATGAATCCTATGAGTTGGCTCGGTTCACTCCAGTTGCACATAGAGATTCCAGCTCGAATGAACGCCACGAGGCTGCTCGGGATGTGTGCAAGCCAAGTCCAAGTTCTACAAACTTCACAGCAGTATTGGCGTCTGGAAAATATTTCCTGTGCTGCTTTAGGAATGATACGGCCCTGAACGGTTCAGCTCACACAGATTGGCCTGAAATGACAAGAGAGCCATCAGACACGAATGCTTCAATTTCTGGGCAAAACGGTATGTGTTTGATTTCTGTGTCATGTTGATTGCATACGCACCCTCACTACTTTGGGCATCTGAAGGGGAAGAGGGGGCGAGTGTGCAGTGTTGGGGTATTCCTGGGATTTTGTTTCTCATGTGCTGCTCTGTTCCAGAGCCACTGGTAAACAGTCAAAGGTGCAATAAACTGAAGTTTGCAACAATGCTAGCCATCTGATGCCTTGCCAATTATCACTTACATTTCTGGGACATGTATACATTGTTTGCAGCCCTGCCCAATAGCTGTATTCAGATAAGGTTAAGCACCCTTTCTAAACGACATGCTTCTCATTTTCTACATGGATGATAATGGCGATAATAGCCCTGATATGTTGAGTTGCGGGGAGACTTATGTGCTGGCTTGAGTTGTGTGCTGGCTTGACTACAAATGTGTTTATTTTATTTTAAATAAGATACGTGAACATTTAACTGTCATCACTTCAAAACGCGCAATGTGCAAACTGCAGCTCAGTTGGAGCGTACCTGGATACAAGTGGAACGATGTGATTTTTTACAATAAATCTAACACAAAACATAGTTATGGGGGCCTGAAGGATGTGGAATAGAGACCTGCTTCAGTGCTGGGTTTGGTGTGTTTTGTATAAAGAGCGTCTCTGGGCTTTCCCCTATTCACCCTGGAATGCATGTCTCTCCTGCATTTTGGGGCTTGTGGGAGACAGCAGGATATACCTCTGGGCAAAATGAGCAGGGATTCTGGCACCTGCACCAAACAATCCCCTGCTGAACGTCTGAAAAACGCCTTGCCCTGCCTCGACAGGGCCTGTACTCGATGGTCAAAAGTCCCAGCAGGCAACTGAGCATTGCACCTCAGCATGCTAGAGTAAGGATTGAGGCTTTTCTCAGCCTGGTAAACAACATACCAAGGCAGGCGAAATGGGTGACTGTGGTCCTCACATTTTAACCTGCTCTTCAACAGAATTTTAAGTTCTTGCCTACCATAAGCCTGAACAGGTTATGATAATGTCTAGGTTTCCACATCAACCCTTTCCCTCTCAGGGACGTCAATTGGGGGTCACCAGGGGTTTCATTTGTGATCCCAGGCAACTCCTGTGCAACCCCTGGCTCTGCCTCTCTGAACCCTCAGGTAATGTAACGTGTGTGAGTGAGTGTATGATGTATGGGTGGCTGGGTGTGTGAGTGAATGATGGATGGGTGCAGTGTAAATGAGCATGTGAATGGTGTGCTTGTGTTCAATACCTCAATTACTTACCCATAATCGTTATTACTTCTAGTCCTACTCTTCCTCATCACAGTTCTTGCCTATTAACTACCTTGCCTCATATGTAAGTACTGGGATGAAGAAGAGGGATGTGATGGTAATGCTGAGAAAAGGGGCTGAGTTTGCGGTTGGAGATGGAGAGTTAGAGGGATAGGGGATGTGTCCGCAGGGTGGGGTAGGTGGGGGTGTGCTGACACATAATGGATCCCCATGAAAATGTTTATATGCAATGTGCACTTTTTCAGTTGGAAAAAACAAACTGAAAAAAAATGTGCATAAATACTTTCAGTTCCTGTCATGTCACCTCCCATTGCAAACATCATGGCCCCCCCTTTTATTTTTTAACGACTTGAGTCCTGAGTTTAACATTATCTGATATTTTATCAGGAAATGTTAAGTTGCAAATGTGTGTGTATTGGTGAGAAAAAGTGGCTAGGATAAGTGAAAAGTGAGCAGCATTTGTTTGGGTGGGGTGAATAGTTGTGAGATGGAGTTCACGCATTTCAGATTTCCTCCCAACTTGTGTCCTGCATGAGCTGACATGAACCATTTTAGACATTTCTATGTGAGCTGCAAAGAAGTTTCGAAACTCAACCGCATTGACTTTGCAACTGGATGGAGAATGCAATGCATCTGATTCACAAAGGCAGTCCTTTTGCATTTGTGAAGCCTCCTACTTTAACTGGCACTGAATATGCAACAATCTTCTGTACATTTGGTCCATTCATTTTGGTTAAATCTGCTTTATTTCTGGCCTTTATACTTTAAATAAAGATGCTACATGAATTACAATGAAGAGAAATATAAGTATAGAATGCATTTAAAATGGTACTTTGTTTTTTTTTTTTATAAGTGTGTTCTTTGAAGTTTGAAATATGATTTATTAAATAAAGCAACTATTCAGCTTCATATTCGGCTTTGGCCGAATAGCTGACAAATTATTTGGTATTCGGCCGAATACTAAATATGCTATTCGGTACAGTCCTAGTTTAGATTCACATTTTTGTAAAGAGAGTGTAGTCATTTCTTAATATGGCATGACATTTTTACAGGGTATCTAAGATAAAGTAAGCATGATAAGTGTTATTACATGTCTAGACTGACATTTGGGTTCAGCCACTCTAGTCATTTCTTATTTTGGCATGACAATTTTACAGAGCATCTTTAACAGCAAAGCGGTACGATAGCTCAGCGAGTTGAGCGCTCACTGCTGCGATCTGTGTGTGATCTGCAGGTCGCAGGTTCAAATGTTGGCAAGGCCATCTCTGCCTTTCATTCTTCCTAGGTTGATAAATGAGTACCAACCTCGGCTGGCATGATAATTGTATGTATATATAAGGTATGTACAGTGCTTTGGCGAAAGAGCTATGTGAATAAATCATTATCATTAAAGCATTAATGCTCCTGTGGACTGAAAGTGACTTGGATTTTTGGATACTGTATTATCGCAGCAACTGGCAATGTAGGGAGATCTACTTTTCACAGGATTTTGTGTGGCGGTGTCCTAGTATTTTTGATGAAAGCAGCACATGATTGACTGCTTAGTTGGTGCTGTCATTAGGATGTGATTGGCTGTGCAGTGTCTGTTGGTTTGTTGAAATAACAAGCCCCGCCCACTTGACCCAGAAACCCCTTTAAAAAGTAGATGCTGCATGTATCTGCTTACGCATGTCCCGTGAGTGTGTGAGAGTGCTGTTTGCTGGCTGGAAGGATTTCACTTCAGTTACAGAGGTTCACCATTAAAGTACAGTGGTAACAAGCCCTGCCCACTTGACCCAGAAACCCCTTCAAAGAGTAGAGGCTGCATGCATCTGTATGTGTGCATCCCCTGACTGCGTGAGAGTGCTGTTTGCTGGCTGGAAGGACTTTCACTTCACTTGCAGAGGCTCACCATTGAAGTACAGAGACATGTGATTCCAGAGAACTTCCCAGCATCACATCCTCAGACTAACCCTTCCCGTACCCCTTTGTGAGCTTCTGGCTGCTGCCCATGCCAGCATACATGAGTTGCAAACACACAAACACACAGGGTAACACAATACAGTTGCTTGATAACTGGACACAAACAAACAGTATCCACCTTTTGATCACCCTCTAAGGAAGCAAGAAAGAAATCCTGTGCGGTACAATGGCCGCACATGGTGAGGATTCCCAAATCTATATCAATCTGCAGAGATCCAAGAGAAATTCAGATCTTCCTTCAATCACTGTCCCCTTGTTTTATTTTATTTTAGGCCTTCATTAAGAGTAGAATCCTTTACAACAATGATTTCAAAATGTAGCAAATCAGGCAACCCTTTCAGAGACGGCAATCCACCAAAATGCAAGGATTATTGGAAGTGACATCACACACCGATCACGCACCCAAGGACATAAGAGGAAGTAATGTCATGTAACCTTTGACCCTGATGACATCACATGAAATAACATCACATGGCATTTAACCCCGATGACATTACCTGAAGTGGCTAAAAGGTGAAAAAAAGAATATACGCATCCATTTAATAAAATACCAAACCGGTACCAAAGCAGACATAAGACTTTTTAAAATACCAACCACCTTTCATCTAGAGTGCTGTCTTGATATGCAATGAAGGAAGTCATGTCATGGCATGGGCAGGTCCAGTAGAACCAACATATGCCAGGGGCACTGCCTTGCATATGCCATTACAGGCTCATATGTCCATTTACGAACATTGTATACCAATTATAGCTGCACATATCAGGTCTAGTAATCTAGTGATGTGCCAAGTAAAGACCCACATTCCCAGATGCTGCGATGATACAGCATTCCACTGTAGCCTCTGTTTCAGGATAATGCTATATTATTATGTCTGTTATAGCCTTAATGCATAGGTACAGTCAATATATATTAGTCACAGCTTTAAATATAGAGTATGTGAAGTGCAGCCTCAAATTCTCCAGTAATGCCACTAAATGCCTTTTATCCATGCTTAAAGGTACCATATGTGCAGCCTCACGTGTTATTGGTTCCATCATGTGCAGAGCTCATCTTCAAATAATCCATGAACACCACATAGAAATGGTATGTCACTTCATAAAATGTGCACCCTCATGCCCATTTGCTGCCATCATATGCCAAATGCATACTGAAATTCCAACGAGGCGCCCCTTACTTTCTCTTAGGCATGAAATCTTTACCATCAGGGGTCTGCAGCCTTTGTCTAATCCAAGTTTTTGGGTTGTGGCTCTCATTGTCTATGCGCTGTAATGTTGATGGCAGATGTAGTTCCAAGCTTTAGGAGAGAACAATGTGCCAGGCCACTGCAATAGGAGATGTGCAGCCTCATATGTCCACTTGCTGTCATCATATGCCAAGCATGGTCTCAAATGCCCCAGAAATGTCAATTTATGATTGAGTACTGGAGGAAGAGGCAGAGTAGAGAAGGAGATAAAAAGGAGGTTCACAGTGGTGGGAAACCAGATAGAGACAGATTATAAGAGAAAAGAAGATAAATGCCCTGATGTAGTGGGGAAGTGGGGAAGCTGTGAGAAGGAAAGGGCAAGGGAGAGGTAGCAATGGGGAGAGACGGGTAGGAGGCGGAAGCAAAAGTGTGCAGAAAATCAAAGTGACTGAGGGAGGCAGCCAGAGAGAGCACGAGAGAGAAGAAAAGAGGAAGGAAAGAGGGGCCTGTTGGACTACTGATGGCTCAGTAGAATGAAAGGGGCAAAAGATAACATGGGGGAAGGGAGTGGCCTCATTCCTTCCAAGCCACCTCTTGAGTAAGTTATATTTCCCTCTTTAGCTCGATCCCTCTAGCCCCTCAACAAACAAGCACAAACCTCAAACCTCACAGAGACATTTTGATTCAACCCATTGTCCTTTCACATCACCTGGTTTCTTCCAGCCTACCACACTGATATAGTAAATGAGCAAATTAACTTTGATTCAATAAAATATATGGCAGGGAAGCCTTTCCTTACACCCACTTCATTCATTTCAGCCATGAGTGTACATGAGGAGAGGCGAAGCCATAGCCCCCTCTCTCAAACTGCGGCAAAGGCATCTTTTGTAGTTGATTGGAGGCTGGGTGCAGGAGTCCTCAGGTGGCACCAGAATTTTAAATAATTCATGGTTAGTGGTGATGGGTGAATATTTTCAATGGAGAGGCATTCATATTCACTTGAATTAGCATGAGTGACCAAGCTGGTGGTCTCACCCTGATTTTTTGAAAAATATGATGAAATGTAGAACTTGACACTATTGTTTGGGTGAAAAAATCGGGTACACAGTAATTCATTTTACAAACCTTTCTGTAGGGTAACCCATAGAAAAAATCAAACAGATGCCATGTCACCAACAGTACACCAGCGCATTAGAAAACACATGATTGGACTCCAGAATATCTGCCAGCATTGCCATTGTAAAACACTTCAATGATTGTGCAGACCTTGCTAGGATTCAAACATGTGACCTGCAGAACAGACATAGATCCCAACAATAAGCATTTAACCCACTGAGCTATTTTACCAGATATTTCTCCTTAATGCATTGGCTATGGGGGTTACATCTCCTATTAACATAACACTTATTAGTACCCGGCGAGAGTCAAGCAGAATGCAACACGCATTCTGATTGACTCTCGCCGGGTCCTTACCCGGCAGAGAATCCTTCGATTCTCGGCCGGGACTCCAGCTGCCTTGTCCTCTGCGGGAGGCGTGGCAGCCCCTCAGCCAATGAGGAGGCTCGAAGCGGGGCCATCCCCGCTCCGAGCCTCCCCACGGCTGAGAGGCTGCCTCCGCCTCCCGCTGGGGACTCGGGTAAGCTTTTTTTTTTTCCCCTTCCCTCCCTCGTCCCTGCCCCACCCCACTTACCTTCTTGCTCCTGCATCCCTGGTGGGGGACGATGGCAGCCTCCAGCAGTGTGGAGACTCCGCGCCTCCACACAGCTGGAGGCGGTACATTTTTATTTTTTATTTTTCTCCCCCTTCCCTTCCCTCCCACCCTCCCAACCCCACTTACCTTCTGCTTCTTTTTTTTCAGGAGCGGACGCGCTGGGAACACTTGTGTTCCCAGCGCGTCCGCTCCCGAAGGCCGCCATGGAAAGAGAAAACGGACTCCCGTTTTCCCTTTCCCAGCGGCCATTTTCTTGGTGTTTTTTTTTTTTCTGTCCCATAACGCAGCGGCTTTTTGGGACAGAAAAAAATGCTTTTGGTGCCCCGGTTACGCATATAATGCGGGCTGGGGTACTAATAGCAATATGACTCTCGCGGCGGGGGCATTACCGACTCAGGTAATGACCCGGGGCCTTCTATAACTATGGGCCCCAGGGCATTACCTGAGTCGGTAATGCCCCCGCCGCGCGGGTCATATTGCTTAATTATTACAGTGCTTAGAAGTAGGAGGAATATGCCATGGTCCTGTATTAAACCTGATCATAGTAATATTATATTTTGTTTTAAAAAGGACTGGGAAAAAAGGACTGGAGGAGACAGGAGAGGGTGGAGTGTAGATATCCTAATAAATGTTACATGCTCTCCCACTTACTTCAGGTCCTTTTTCCCTCCCTACCCCACTCCCAATCCCCCAAACATTTGTTATTTTGTGTGATGTACTTTCATTATAGATCGCTTCTATTATAACCGCGGTTATCCTCCCGTATAACTGCGGTTATGCGAAAATGTTCGAGCTCTGAACCTGGTCCCAAAACCTTTTCCCCCAACTCCACAATTTCACATGGTGTCCTCTTTTCCCATCCCCACCTGTAGCCTGATGCCATTTCACCGTTTTCCTTTGGGCGAATAGCATTGTTTCCACTTTTCATTTTTGGCTAACTCACGGTTATTCCTGCTATAACTGCTGTTATCTCTCAAATCGAGCAAAAAAGAAAAGGTTTTGGATATCTGAAAAGACTCAATGATGTATTGTGGAAAACACATATAGCTATACATTTGGGAGAAGGGGGCATTGCCTTCTCTGTCACATGTTTTAACAACAACTCAATGGAATAACCTCAGATCTCGCTGAGAAATCGAGTCAATGCTTCAAGCCCATGTTGTTTCGTACCTGGTCCAATTTCGTCCAGTGATGTCTGCTGTGCACTGCGCCGGAATTTGGACTTTTTTTCTATGGCGAAATGAATGGGAGTAGGCCGAAAACAGTGTTTTCTTGCCTTTTTCATCTTTCCCAAAATTTCAAGTCTTGAGGGTTTCGGGGCCGTGACAAACATTTTGCAAAATATCAGCCAAATCCGTCAGGCCTGTCAAAAGTTAATAGCAATTCAATTTTTGGGTTTCCTATGGAATTTTATACTCAACTATAGTGCAGCGCCGCACTATAATATATTTGGTCAAAGCAACAAGCATTGTATGTTTCCGTTTTTTGAGCTTTTGGGCAAGTGTGACATGCATCTAATGTAAGAAAAGGAACTATTTATGCAAACTGACTGATGATGGTCTTTTAAAAAATAAGGACATGAAAATGTAAATCATTACACATCAAACTAGCAAATCCTTCCATACAACGAATATGTATAGTCTTGAAGCCTGAATCTTGTAGACTGTGTGTACACGTTTTTTTGTAGCCCTGCTGCTGTAACCTCAAGCAGCAAGTCATCCTGCTGATTTAACCTGGCACTTGTTGGATCCCAAAGAAGTGTGTTCTAATGGAACTCTGGCCTGTGTTCTGTGGCCAGGGTTTCAGATTCTGTTGTCAGTTGGTGGGGCTCGGCTTGTTGCTTCACCCCCTTACCTGTGTCACTGCCATTACTTCACTGGCGATGGGTTGCAATGGCAGGTAGTGGACCCCAAGGTGGCAGCCAAGGTGTCACAGAAGACCGTGTGGGCCATCACCATCGTGTGGAGTGTGACAGATGGCCCAAAGGCGGTTACTCATCTCAGCGGCTGTCTGCAGTTGATGCCGCACCAAAGCTCTGAGGACCTGAGTGGTTCTCAGTGTGGGAGTGAATCCCTGTGTGCGCGTCCTACCCGGCTGGGTGGGCGGGCGCGAGCATCGCTGCACCATTGAGGTATGCTAGAGGAAAGGACCTAGCAATGCCAATGGGCATAGCAGTCATTTTGGTTGCTTAGCAACTGTCAGTAATTTGGTTTTTCCAGCCAGTTTCTTCGTCCCAGTGCGGCAACACAACTTGAGCCAAGTGGAGGTGTCTTATGCTGGCGGTGCAGCAAGAGGAGCACAGGAACAGAGGTGAAAGGATATAAGGTACTCTGAGCCAAAATTGCTCCTCTTGAAGGTTTACACACAGGCTACTGCTTACCAGGGCCATATTTTGCTGCCACGCAGTAACTTACCTGGGTCATATTTTGCAGCCATGCAGTAAAGTAACACCAGGCTTCCTCCAGTGTTTTTACCATCTCTGGGGGACCATCCTGTTTGGTGGGACCTTTGTGTGGATGCATTCCGAGTGTACATGAGAGCAGCTGGAGGTGCAAGGTACAGCGACAATGAAAAGGAGGCAGTTCTGCTAAATTGTCCCATGTGAATAAGGACTAACTCAGATAATTTTTGGGAATGGTGCAGTACTACGTCAAGTTTATATCCTAGTATGTTGAGAAAACTGTATGCGGCGTGCCTTATTGAAAAGGAATGCCACATTCAAATGGTCACAGGAATGCCAGGTGGAGTTTGTGTGGTTGAAAGAGGATGTCAACAATGCACCATCCGTAAGTTCATTTGACCCAAAGAATAGAACTGTTCTGACGGTTGATGCCAGTGAAGTTGGACATGGGGCAGTTTTGGAGTAATGGCAAGATGGAAGGTTCAGGCTGATCGCATTCGCCTTTAGAGCACTTAAGGACACCGACGAATTATGCTGTGATCAAGAGGGAGGCACCTGCGGCCTCCTGGGCTTCAAAGCACTTCAGGATGTTCCTGTGGGGCATTCCATATGTCATTAGTATGGACCAGAAGCCCCTTGCATATGTACTTTCCACTAAGGGGGTGGGTTCCGTGTCTGCGAGGATAGCAAGGTGGATGGTGGATTTACAGGAATTGAACTTCAGTATAGAGTTGTGGGGTATATTTAAGGCCCATTTCAGAACTTCCCTTCAAACCAAAAACTGCCTTTAATAAGGCCACCAAAACAGCAGCGCTTTTCTGTCCCTGGCACATATGTGGCGAGCATTGGACACTGCCACCCAAAGAATGGCTCTGCATTTGTTTTACCTTCATTTAAATCATCAGAAAATGACTAGCAGTCAGAACTGCACTGCATCTGCTGTTCTGTACTCTGAATACTAAAGCTGCGCCTGACATCCAAAACGGCATTGCAAATTGTTCTTTATTTCATGAAAACACCACAAAGCTGTGCACTTCATGGAAACGCACCCCTGCGTGCTCTATTTCTTCTGATTGCCTGTAAATTAGGCAATATATCTCAAGAACAGCGTTGTTTGCTGGGAAATCACTTGAAAGGCAAAGAATTCTGTATTTCACTCAACACGGCTTTTGATTTCTTTTGCTATGAACCAACGTGGTGTTTCTTTTTCTCATGTCAATATGAAAGAAATCCTGGGCAGCATTCTTTTGAGTCCATAAATCAACCGTATATGCAGAACCCCCAGAGATTAAGTGAAATTAAACTATGTTCTGCAGAAACCACATTTGTGAACTTTAAATGCAAGGAAATTAACACATGTGTGAACCTGCTCGCTTTAAAATCCGGAAAATGCAGTTTAAAAGTGAAATGTCAAATGACAGCCTGTGCTCGCACAGAAATGTTATTGAATATGTGGGTGGGGGTTTTGCTGTATAATGTACAATATATTTATCCCCACAAGATGTGGTTTCCTTTGAAAAAAAACTCAGAAACCAGCAGAACTGGTTTTGGCCCAGGCACTGACTTCAAGGAGGCCCTGCCTCCAATAGAAAAAGTTGCATCCAAAAGTAAACCGGCCCACAAGGACACCTGAAAGGCTGAAGAGTGTGAAAATTCACTGCCCCGCTAGACTGGCCAGCATCCCTTCAGAAAGCAACAAAGAAAAAGAGTAGGGCTGATGCATGACCGAGAGGTGCAATTTCCTCCAGCATCCACCCTGAAGGGGGAACTGTAAGAACTTCAAAGGGCATCATAAAAGTCCTTTGTTGCAAGCAAAGCCTGGCAGAGACATTTGGCTGTGGGCTTTTGCAGGACCGCCCACACAGTCACAAATCCACCCCATTGACTTTAAAGAACTTTGGTACATTAAGACATTTTTCTCAGCACCATGAATAAGTATTCATTTGATATTACGCCAGTATTTCATGGGATTTTTAGACAAACATAAAGAGACCAAGTGCATGTTTCCAGCACTTGATGAACTGAAATGGCCATGAAAAACGCATTTCGAGGTGAATCATAGATGGGTTAAATCTGAAACTAAGTGGAAAGATGCAAAATGCTATTGGGCATATGTGTAGTCATTGGCAAATTTTTAAATATTATGCTTTTCATGAAAATGGCAAAATTGTGCCAAAGGGCGATGCAACATCGCACAGAGGTGGAAATCAGACTGTCCAATTCCCTGTGATTTATGGAATCCGTATATCTGCTTCTTATGATGGTGGCTAGTATAAAGGTGAAGTTTTGCTCCATAACTCAATTTTGGTAAAAAGTAGCTTTGGGAGACAAAGAAAAGTCATAAGTGCACACACATAAATGATGTCATTTCCCCTGAACCAATAAGCCCAGGAGGAGGTGGGGCGACCGATAGGCTGGCCTATCCTAGGATAGGAGTAATTCCAGATTGTAAAGTTCTATGTGGTCACTTTGGCTATATAAGGGGGAGACAGAGAATCCACTGACAATCCACTGAAACTCACCTTCAAGATCCAGAGAAGAAGATCCATCCATCCAGATCCAGGCACATACAAGAATCCAGGGAGAAAGGAGGGGAGGCAGCCGATCCCATTCAGGAGAGCCTAGTGACCAGATCCCTTGCCCAGCTGATCCCATACAAAAGAGCCCAGTAACCAGACCTTGCCTAGCTGTCCAGCATCCCATTCAGCTGTCCACAGTGACCAGACCTTGCCTAGCTGTCTAGCATCCCATCCAGGAGAGTCCAGTGACCAGATCCCTTGGCCTAGCTGTCCAGAGACCTTGATGGCTGTCCCAAATCCTAAACTCAAGCTTACATTGTAAGTATCACATAACGCCAGTTCCCAAATTGCATATCCCGCTCTTTTGACCCTTGCACGCCATTGAAATCACATTCAAAATCCCAAATTACCAGCATCATCTGTTCACCTTTGCCTAGAAGAATCTGTGTTAGCCTATGTCTGTTAGCGTCTTTCTTTTATGATTTTTTCAGTTATCTGTGTAAGTCCTTAGTACCATTTTGAAATAAATTAATTAATTCCCCTATAAGGAGATTCACGGTGTGAGCTGGTTAAAATCTGAAATTAACCCCATTGCGTGCAGTGTCTTTCTTTAATAAGTATAGCCATTAAAATATAGTCTCATCAGAACTAGTACTTGTGAAACAAAAAACAAATTTTCCCGTGTATTGTGCTTTCCTATAACTTCCGATTTGTATTTGTCCCATAGAAAAACCCAAACAGTAATCCCATTAAGAGTAATCTCTTTCCATCAGGATCCTATCTGTAATGTGCCTTTGTTTCTTATCCTAAAACTGATTTTCGAGTTTGACAGCCAAGCCCTTTCCGTGGATGCTGTCATCACAAGTTCCGTGTAGAAAACAAATTGCCATTCTGCCACAGGTGTTTTCTTTTGCATTTCTGTCTTTTTCTCCAAATCGATTTTCTTATCTATGTTCACGTTGCTTTGGTGCCCTGCTCAGTAGTCTGCAAGCTTCCTTATCTCTTAAGTGCAGCCACACACATTTCTGTCCTAGCTATCCCACCGCAATTGTAAACTGATGTGCAAGCAATAAGTAAAATCTGATTATGCCATTTTGCTCATAAATTAGGTTTTCATTTTCGTTTCTGGCCTCCCATCTTGGAGTGGTGGGCTGAATTTTAAATCTGATTTTTCCCTCTTCATTCTGACTCCTTGCTGCTTTCCATCCTAAAAGAATTCAGTTAGCAGAAGTGTGGGGGTGAGTGTTGCAGGGGGAGTGCTGAATTTGAATGCCATCTGTTGATCTTAAAAACGCTTTCTCTCCTGTTTTGCTATTAAAGGTTTCTGTGTATCTGTTAGGAGTTTCAATTAACTGTATTGTGGGATTTTTGCATTTGTACTGCCACACCGTGGTGGCTGCTTCCCAAATTGTTTGATTTGCTTGATTTTTCATTGAATCCTAAAATTAATAAATATCATTGTTACACACCGGCCTGGTTTATAGTGCATTGCGACATGAGGTGTTTGTTAAGGTGGGTGTGAGACGGGTTGGAGCCTTCTCAAAGAAAGAACCCAAAATTGATTCAAGATAAAAAACATTTTTATTGTGCGCCACATTCATTGTCAGTGGAAGAAGTCACTGACTGGAGTGTGCCGTGTTATAAAACCATTACAGAGTACATTCCAGGCGTCAGGAATGTGCTGGCAGATTGTTTGTTCTGATTGCCTGTGGTGGTGCCGGAGGATCAAGGGGAGTGCGGTGGTGGCACCCAGGTTGCTTGTGTGCTTCCTGCCATTGACAGAAATGAGTGGGAAAGGAAATTAGCTAAAGATTAAGGACGGTTTACACAGTGACTGGAAGACAGTGAATGCCAGGGAAGAAGGGAGACCATACATGCAGGTTTTATGTGAACTGGCGGAAGGTCTGTGGGGTGTCACGAGAGGTGATAGACCGGTGTCTCCCATCAGTTGGAGAGCAAGGCTTGTCGAGTTGGCACACAAGGGGCATCTGGGCATATCCCTGACTAAGAGGAGGTTGCATGAGTCGTATTGGTGGCCAGGGATGGACGATGAGGAGGAGATTGTTGTAAAGGAGAGTGCGGCTTGTGCCATGAGTGATAAAAGTAGAGCTGTGCGCCCGCAGCCCATCTACCCAGTTGATGTTCCAAATGAGGTGTGGTCAAAGGTGGCGTTGTACATCATGCATCCCATGCAGGGTCTCAAAGGTGGTTTGAGTTTTGTGGTGGTATTGGTGGACTAAACATCACGGTGGGTGGAAGCCACTGCTTTGAGACTCTGACGATGGAAAAAAGTGATTGAGTTTCTTAAAAAGGTGTTACCGACAATGGTTAGCAGTTTGTGTCGCATCACATGCAGGGGTTTTTGAGTTGTAATGGTATTAGGCATCATAGGACAGCTCTGTATAACCCATTTGGGAACGGTTTGGTTGAAAGTGTGAATGGTTTTGTGAAGGGGCCATTCAATTGGCTGTCGCCAATGGTTTGTGCTGGCAAGTGGTAGTCTTGAAGGTGTTAATGACGTATAGACAGATGCCGTCAGACTTTCCTGGTAGATCCCTATTTGAGCTCATGAGGGGAAATAAATCAGGGTTGAAGTTGAAAACGGCTGCCCTTGGAGGGGAGGCTCACTGAAGTAAACATGTCAGAGGTAATGGAAATGGTATGTGCCTCCCAGGAATGGATGACAGCACAACAGGGAGACAACAGGGAGATAGGAAGCCCATGGATGTCAAGGTTAGGGATCAGGTGTGTGTGAAGAACCCCAGGTTTGTGGCGAAGGGCAAGAGTACGTTCATGTCACCCCGTATGGTGGTATGGGTGGGGGCAGGTTATGTGGTTTTGGACGATGGAATGAGGTGGAGTAAGAAAAGGGTTGGTGTGTTAAGTGGTACAACCGTGGCGCCTTTGGTTGGGCGTGATACTTCTTTGGAACCTCATTTTGGAGGGTTTCTCGTGGGCACCTCTGTAGGTAGACTTGAGGATGGGTGCAGTGAGGGACCGGTACTGAGTTCTGGTTGTTAAAACAGATTTCTGAACTCTGACTTGGTGGGCAGATGTTCAGAAGGCCAGCCTAGTTTCTTGCAACAGGGTAATCTCTGGACAAGCCAGACCAATCAAGGTAGCTATGGCAGACGGTCAAGACTAAGTCTCAGGAGGGTGAGGGTGACTGAAAGACCTCAATGAGCACACAGAGCAAGGACATTTACAAATTACTCCCAGACAGGTGTTATATCAAAAATATAAACACATTTATTACAAGGCCTTTGTAACTCAGACCATAGAAATAGATTCACAGCAATACTAAGTAAACCAACACAACACAATCAATACAATATCAAGACCATTGGGGTCCAAAGGGTTAACTGCACGAAATATGTCCACAACTTAGATGGGGAGATAACAGGCAGTGCACATAGTCTTTAGGCCCCTTCGACATCGACAACATACCTAACTAAGAGGCAGTCCAAGCCCTCAGAAGAGAGGAGCCTTATGCTCAATAGTACATGTAGTGCAGGCACACGCGGTTGTTCCAATGGGCAAAACAGGGTCTCTTCAGGGGACTCTAGCAGCTTGGGAAGGTGGATGAGGCGATGAAGAATAAGTTCCCACTATTCAGGGAGGACCTCCACTTGAAGGCAGAGGCAGTTCCAGAGAGCGGGATGGAATCGCTAGTCCGCACTAGCAGTGGAAAAGAGAGGGACCCCCAAAGGCCACTTGTGCATAATAATGGATGGAGGCACTAGGGGCCACTGGTTAAGGTTAGGGTTACTCACCGGCCCCAGGCACACTCCACACCAAACTTCGCCAGTCGAGTCCACTTCGGTTGCGGGTTCTACTGCAGCAATATGACGGCTCTGCAGCTTTCATTTCCAAAGATACAGTGAGGATTCCCAACGGGACAGTGACGATTTCTCCAGGGCAAGAGGGTCACAAATGTAACACACTGCAAAGGTCGTTGCCGCAGCAGGGCAACACGGTAACCGTTTACGCTCCGGTCCTGGCGCACTTGTCTCACTTCAGACCTCGGAATGCCAAGTGTATGGTGTGAGGGTGCCTTGGACACAGGGCTCGCAGTATACCAAGTTTTGAGGGCCTTCTTGAAACGACGGCAGAGACAGAGCAAAGGTCCTACATAAGCTGGGCAGCCCACTGGTTGGCCCAGGGACGCTTCCGAGAAGGCTTACTTGCAGGGTTTGTTGAAGGTGCCGAGAATAGTTGGTCCCACTATTCTAATGGGTCGAAGCGTCTTCGGAGACCTTCTAGGAAATCCAGAGGCAGAGAGGTCCCATGGGACGACAGCGGGCTCAGAGTGCCAAACCTTCCAGCGGTTCACCAGCGGTTCCTCGACTCGGCTTCTTAGTTTCAGGATACTTGGATCTTATCCAAAGGTCCCTTTGTGCCAAAACAAAGAGGACCCAATGGGAGATCTGCTCACAAACACACACTCCATACGTGGACCAATCACGGACCATGGTGGTCCCAGTCATTCATGGCACTCCAGACTCTCTGGCACCCAGGATGTGTATTGGAGACAGACACCGCACCCCACAGTCTGGAGGCACACACACAAGGCATGCAGAAGCCCCTGAAAGCTTGGCGTTTTGCGGGAAACTGCATGTCCAAATAAGGACTGACCCAGGTCGGCTCGACCTGGGGAAGGCAAAGGGGCAAGATGGCCAAAGGACAGGATAAAGAACCTCGTGGCATGGCCATTTTGGAGCCAGGCCACCTATTCGTGCCAAACACGGTCAACACGGTTAAAATGGCAAGAAAGAGCTACAATCACATGAAAAGATAAGCTGCCACCAGCCCTGTCCATGACACATCTACACATCTCCAAAAAAGTCCAACTAGAGTATCTAGGGTCATTGTAATAGACTATGAGACCCAAGTACACTGTACTGTAAGGTACATTGTGTACTTGTAACATGTTGCACAAAAGTTTCAACATTGGAAAAGGACTAAGGGAAACAACGTCTCCCAGTACTGACTGTCTTAAGGGCATGTCAGTTTCCCCATAAAAAGTGAGCGAAAGCCCAGAGGAGTGCAGCTGAAGGCTGTGCTTCTCTGGAAAAGTCGGTCTATGGTGTCTAAACAGCAGCAACAAGTTTGGGGGTGTACAACTGGAGGGAAAATTGCACACAAAATGAAATCTTTCCTAACCCTGGTGGCGGTGTGGATGGTGTCAGATTGGAGGAGTAGTGAGGTCCAGGATCTGAATGAGGAAGAGTGTGGCAGGGTGTTGGGACCTGACAGTTGTGATGGGGGTCCCCTGTTGAGGATTCGGGTATCTCCGGTTAGAATGAGAGACTATGGGCCACAATACGACTATGGCGGTAGCCGTGCTGGTAATAACCAAGTGTTTTTTTTACCAGCATCCGGCAATGGCCAATTACTGGGGCATTCCTGCCCCGCCAGACCCGGTAATTGCCCATTGCTGGGTGGAAGTTTTTGTCACTCCAAATTCCCATCTGAGCCCCATAGGGGCCGGCACGGCCGGGTAGGTCTGCTCGCGGGTGTCGTTCCGCACGGCAGGTCGGACCTGCCGGGCTGACAGGCACCCGCGGGCACACCTCGTAGTTTGCCGGTCCGGTATCTACAGTACCAGCAAGCTTAACAGTACCATAGTTACCGGACCGGAAAACTTATAATGAGGCCATATATCTGGAGAGTGGGAGTGGTTAAGACATTGGTTAAAGTTTGGGGGTTTTGTTCATTATCATATCTTTTTAGCTGTTCATCAGTGTTCCAAATTGTTTGGGTTTGTGTTATTTAGCCCTTCCTTCCTTCCTTCCTTCCTTCCTTCCTTCCTTCCTTCCTTCCTTCCTTCCTTCCTTCCTTCCTTCCTTCCTTCCTTCCTTCCTTCCTTCCTTCCTTCCTTCCTTCCTTCCTTCCTTCCTTCCTTCCTTCCTTCCTTCCTTCCTTCCTTCCTTCCTTCCTTCCTTCCTTCCTTCCTTCCTTCCTTCCTTCCTTCCTTCCTTCCTTCCTTCCTTCCTTCCTTCCTTCCTTCCTTCCTTCCTTCCTTCCTTCCTTCCTTCCTTCCTTCCTTCCTTCCCATTTTGTTGATAATTGGAGGGGGGAGGGGAGGAAGAGGTGTTGTAATGGAACTCTGCCCTGTGTTCTGTGGCCAGGGTTCCAGCTTCTGTTGTCAGTTGGTGGGGCTTGGTGGAGGTGCGACCGCGCAGGGTTCACAGCTTGAATAAAGCTTGTTGCTTTACCCCCTTACCTGTGTCACCGCCATTACTTCAAAGTGTCTATGTTCCATACCGAACACTGCATAGCGAAGCCCTCAGTGACTTGTGCCTTACACTGATTTGTGTTGATCTACCTCTGTTTCAGACCTTCACTGGCGAGTGGTCTGCTGGATGACAGGCAACATGACCTCGCTTGTCTGCAATCTCAGATCCTCTGAGGAACCATCGCCTATAAGTACCGACTATGGAATGACCCTCCTCTACGTGCTGTAAGTACCACATTAATTAAGTGTGCCCCAGATTCTCTACAATGCGTACATTTACCAAGCATCCCCACAGTGTACACAGCACCACAGAGCTCTTAGATTTGATGGATGGAGATGCACAGTGTGTATTGCAGTCATGCTTCATATGAAATTCCCAAAGCTTGTGAGCAAATGCAATGGTGATAGTAAGTCTTTACATGCCCTGCATCTTTGTCAAACGCATGTATTCGCTAGGCAAATTAAATGAATTTCGTGAAATGACACTTGGAAGAAATGTGACGTATCCGGGTGAGACTAGAGACCCACGCTCTCAGACTGCATGCTTTTAAAACCAACACAATGCAGAATACGCTTTGCTGAGCCGCAGCTAGAATTGGCCGGCCCACAGTCGCCCACATTCATGGAATGCTGCCTTTCTCGTGCAAGACGTGCTGCCCCAGGCTCCTGCATGGCTTTCACAATTGGGCTCTGTAACTAACGAGCAAAACTCTCAATGCCCTTCAGAGAGAGGCTCTGCCAGGTTCCTAATCAGAATGATTTAACTCTGTTACTCTTCCCTTGAGCAAAAGAAAATGCGATGGTTGCAACATCACACTCTCTTGTTTCCTCAGCGGTTTCCCGAGCTTTCCTGACATTCCTCGCACACATGCTGCAGCGTTTTATGCCCTCGCCCACTGTGAACTGTTTGCTGTGTTCATTTTATTAGTGATCAAAGCAATGCGAGGAACAAGCCTGGTTAACTGATTATCGCATTTTAAACTCTAGTCATGTTTATTACTTTAGGAAGCGGGGAGAGTCGCCAAATGACAGAATGTCTACTATTCAGGACCCAATTATGTTACATTACATTCCTTTTAGGTATTACTTTGATTATATATATATAACTTGCATGTACTGAAAATTCACAAGGCGTAGTAGGTTTGTCTCCCCTTCCCTTTATTCTCATTATTGTTTGCACTATTAACTTAATCATTTATCCTTGCTGTAATTCATTGACTACCTTCCCCTGTCCCAACCCTGTTTGATCCTGGGCGCTTTGAAACAGTTTTGCTAATTGTATAGGCACCAAACAAGTGACCAATAATATAAAAAAATAAAATAATTATGTTATGGAAGATGTATGCAGCACAAAATCGGTACCTAGAAAACATCAAATCTATTTTTTGCAAGACCTTGAATGTGTGACTTTATCAAATGAATAGTCTACAATAGCTACAGACTCTTTACTCATCTTAGTTGCTATTCAGAGAGACATCCCTTTCCCTTCCTTTCTGACAACACAAGGTTATTCTTCCTCAAGGTTATCTCTTCTTATCTTTGATTTCAGATGTATGTTCACTATTTAATAACCTACCGACCGTATAAACACCTACCCCTTGTGTTTGAGCTGCACAACACTTTCACAGTGAATTAGATCACTCTACGATAAGTCATTAGACTGGGCGCCACCAGTGGATCACAGCTGCTTCCGTGGCAGCCCTTGTCATAATCTCGTCTCTTTCAGGAGATTTCCCTTATCATTCCACGGCACCTCCATTACAGCACAAAGCATTTTTACTGTCATCCTTAGACATGTCTTCTAGACCTCTCTGGTCCACCATGTCCAAATTCTCTAAGATCCACAGGCTGTGATGACATTTCTGCTGTTCTAGGAGAATGATCACAAGGCTGTGCATGCCTCACTGTGCCTGTGACAAAAGGGCTACTGCTCTGCAGGAGTACAGGATGAGTTATATTATTTTATCCAATATTTATACTGCACCTATCACCACCATAGTGGTTTTACGGTGCCGGAACCTTGTCCAAGGATCCGCCTATGGGGACCCCGACCCGGTGTTGCACGTCCTTAGTTTGGATAGTGAAGAAGAAGGTTTCAAAGTTGAAAACCCAACGAAATGTGCTTTCCACAATGGGAAAATGTAATTTGCTTATTTATTTTTCTTTTTTCTTTCTCTTTTCTTTTTTTCTTCTTTTACTTTTTCGTATTCTTTCTTTTTTCTATTTTATTATAATTGTAATACATTTTAAAAGTTTGTGAATGAATGTGTAACTAATATTAATGATGATGTGATATTTTGCAAAAGCCGTGTTTTGGTTATATACAAATACAAAAAAAAAACATTAAAAAAGGATGATTGTGGTGGTAAGAGCGGATGTACTGGTAGACAAACCACATGCAGCAACACAAAACACCTGTGGCATGAGGGGAAGAGGTGATATGGTTGTGGTAGTGTGGAGGCATGCTTTAAATGAGATTATTTCTTGATAATCGTGAGAGAATGTCCAGAATGTGCAGCTCATTTTAAAGCAAGGACTTTATTGTGATGGCAAAAACTAGACCAGGTGATTTCTGGTACAAGTTGACAGTGGTGTGTGTTTGCGTGATGGACTTGATAGGTGCTCAAGCGGGCCCTAGCAATGAACAAAACTGCTACTCATCCCCACACTATAACTAAACCAGCAGTGATCCCAATCATAAAGGTGAAATGGGCAGCGCCCGGTCCGCCTACCTCCTTCACTTCTTTATGGTAGCATGGGCCGAGCTGAGGCTACACTATTCGGGAGTGATATTAGCTGGCAGCTACCTATTTCTCTGTATGAGTACCCGCGCATAGCTTTAGCACTCCATCTCATGTGCCCAAAACCTCTGTAGGAACTGGCACCTACTTCAGGAATACTGCATATGCAATACCTTCCATCACAACACCTCGCTCAGAACGCACTCAAACGGATGTGGTGAGCTTTTTCTAACATTTCCTCTTGCAGCCTGCAAGAATTAAAATGAAAGGTTGCATTCTTACTAAAGCGTTTTTCAATGGGAAACTTCTTTTGAATAATGCTTTGTAAATCAGGCCCTGTGAGTCATGTTGATGAAAGGATGAATTTCTACCTTAAAGATCCTCTTCAGATGTAGCCTTAAAACTCTTCCAGATCCTTGCCGTGGCACTGACCTGATGGTACCACTGATCCAAACATATCCATTCAGCTATGTGGGTGAAGGCAGGAGGCAGGCTTCTATTTTTCTGCCGTTTCCTACTTTTTGATGGGACTAGTTTCAATCCCTCTTTTATTTGATTAGCAGTATTTACCTATTTTGGGGAAAGAACAATGACTGGTAACACGAGTCCATGGTGGACTGCTTCCAAGAATGACTGATAACATAAAGAATCTGCTCTCCATTCACAGACTAACAGGTGCTGGTCAATGACCATCAATGGTAATGTCAGATGCTCCTGAGATGTCTGCATGAAAGCCAGATGGATGACACTTATTCATGTATTGGAATGTACTGAAACCTAACCAAGGGATAAGGACAATAAGTGCACACGTTGCACTGTACTCTGCTGTACTATCTTTAGTACAGTACATTCTAGTCAGTTAGGCCACACTATCCTTAAATCATCTTATGTAGTTATCCTGTTAACCTCATCTATTGCCAGTTTAGCTAATGTGTTATAATCCTGTATCATGTGAGAGAGGTTTTCATTGCATAGAAAACAGTGTGCAATTAATTGTGAGTTTAGGCACTTCATGTTTGTCCTTACTAAAAAATGCAGGTTAAGAATAGTAAGCCATCAATCCACTGCCATTAAAACAATATAATCTGTCTGTCTCTGTACACCTGTTGCCTCATTACGGAAACTTTGCACTGCTGAAAATGCAATTTTGCATTGGACCTACAGCAACACTTGCACTAATCGAAATCTGATTATTTTAATGCGGTTTGACAAAGAGGGCAGTGCTTACCCTAGTGCTACTGCTGTTCACTGTTCGCATTAGGGCAATCATTGCAATGTTTTTGTACAAACGGAAATATTGACAGGGTTAATGCCATTGGTAATTACGTTTTAATTGGTGCAAAGCTTCTGTAATGAGACTCCAGGCCAGCTAAAATGTATATGCCGGGGGTTCAGACTTTGCACCGATTTTTCTTTTCCACTTCAGTTGGTTGTCAATGAGCATAACTTTTGAAGCAAATGAGATACAGTTTTATGTGTGGACAATTGTCCTTTGGCAGGCTATCAAATATTTATTTAGAGTGTTATATATACCAATGATTATCTAGCTACTTTAGCATCAGGGCAGTGCACTAGGTTTGGCATAATAGACACTTAATAATTACTCGTGCAATGCTGCCCTAGTCCTGAAAGGCTCTTGAATCCTTTGCCAAGTCATTGGGCCTCGCAGCCACACTGTGCTCTGTCTGCCCCTCTGTTGTCTCCTACTACCTTATTCTTTTCAAATTGATATTTCCCATGTCTTAGTGGGAACTGTATGCTTACAGATCCAGAAAAAAATATGTTTTCTGTTTAAATATTGTAGTCCCGTTTAGTGCTGTTGACCAAATTCGTTCGATTATCTGCACAAAAGCTTTTTATCCAAAAGGTTCTGGATCTAGGGTAATTAAAACTCAAATGATTCTCTGTATGCAAACGTGTCCAACAAAAATAACACAGAGAAAATAGCAAAACACAAAACAAATCAGGAATTTACCAATCAAATATAATTTATTTTCTGTCTTTCATAACATATCTAAGGAACGAAATCTTTTAAAAAAATAACAATTATATGGGTGTGATTTGGTATTCTCCTCTCCTGAAAACATAAAACCCACAAATCAATGTTTATGATTTAGAATGGTCTAGTTCTTGAAATCATCACCAATCATTTGTAGATTTTGAATGTTATCCTCCTCCATCAAACAAAACTGTGTGTGTGATTCTGTATACTCCTCTTCTGCACCAAAATAAATTTGGTTCGATTTTTGCACTTTATATGCCAGGGCGACACCCCGTAGCCAGCCCATATTCCCCATACAATAAATAATTACTCTAACCCAGCCCCCGAATAAATATGTGTGAAATGGGCAAAAAATACATTAAAACATTCTATTTTCTTTTAGCTGGATTTTTCACGGCGACCAATATCACTGGATACGATTAAATCACAGGTGTATGTATTCTTCTGTGCCCACATACCAATGTCAATGTGTAGAAGAGTGCAGTCTCCTCTTTTGTACTGAACAAAATCATCTGTTTTGTGTGCTTTCTTCCTCTCCTGCACCCAAATATTAATGTGTCTAAAACACCATCAATACATATATATGTGTGATTTTAAATTCTCCTCTTCTTTGCAAAATCACAGATCAATGTAGGAAATTAGGTATTGATCTTTACTGCACTGCAATCCAGAGGCCAATAGGTGCAATGTTGTATTATCCTCTCCTAAGCCGTCGCAATCACGTTTCATTGTGTGTGATTTCATATTTTCTGCACCTGGACCTAAAGAATTCGCATTTGCAAAGAAATCACCTTTCCGTGTGTTTGATTGAATTCGTATTCTGTACATCTGTCCAAAAACCAAGTCATCGGTCACCATGCATTATTGGTATTCTCCTCTACTTTACCAAAACAAATAACCTGGCAATGTGTGAAATGTTGTTTACTTCTATCGTATACCACACATCATCACTCAATGCGTGCACGTTCTCCTCATCTGTGCCCCAACAGAACCAAGTTTCAATGTGTGATGTTGTATTCTCGTCCCCTGTCTCTCTTAGTTCAATGTTTGTTATTGTATAATCACTGCACTGGAAGACAGATGACAATCCATGTTATTTAGTATTTTCTTCCCCTGTGCCCAAAACATCACATGTCAATCTACCATCTGGCCACATGGAACATTCTGGTTCACCATAAGTAAGGATACGTACTGCTAAATTCCTGTTTACCGCACATTCTATACTATTGAAATGCATTATGAACACAAGCGCATAGCCACTGTCAGTGGTTGAGAACATCATCCAGTTATCTGATGAACAAAATAAAAAGAAAATCTCTAGCTGGCCCACAAGAACTCCCAATTCCAACTGTTTGGTAATTCCAAGATTTAAACTTGCTCAAATTGGTGGCACAAGCTTTCCTGTGCTAGCCACTAAATGGTGGAATGCCCTGCCACATAACTTGAGATCAGACCTACCTTTCCCATACTTTAGAACAAATCTTATCAAACACCTCATTGACAACAACTTGTAAAGTATTGAAAGACATTTAATTTGTGTTATGTTATTTATATGAATGTATATGTGTAACATCAAAGATATATCACTACTGTATATTCTTGCATATAACCGACCGACTCACTCCTTAGCATTTCCTCAACCGTCCTTCAGACGCGCGACTAAATCTCTATATACTGTAACATTGCAATCTTATGTAACATTGTAATTCGTTGTAACATTGTAATTCTATGTAACATTGTAAGCCTCGTATATTCTTTTCACTGCGCCCGGTTACCTTTGGGTCTGGCGCGCAATACAAATAAATAAACAAACAAACAAACAAGTCTGGCTTGGGCAATGACTTCTCAAAATCCACTATCCTGGTGTACTACACAACAGCCATAGGCATGCCTGTTCTAATACAAGTAGTGCTGACCACCAACAAACCCTCATTGTACCGAAATGTCTCTCTCTCCTTCCCCACCTGTCCGAAATCCTGAAGGAATTTAACGCCAAAGACATGGTCAAATATCTCGAGGCACACTCACTCAGTGAATCCTTCCAATATGGAATAATGTCCAGAAACTCCCTTCAGACTACTCACACTGAGTTAGCCCACTTTTCAACCACTGCATTACAAACTAATTATCTGTGATCAGTCCCCAAGAATGTGTACTAGTCCGACTCCCCCTTATGCTTCACACATCCTTCCTCATCAAACCAATGTCCTCATTTTTGTTTAGCTATGACATTTACATTGATGTTCCCCAGATCTTCATGTCATTGCCCTCTTTCATCCATGTTTTGTCTGATGACACATCGTATTGCCTTACCACCATTTACTCCTAGATGGCTCCACACTTCCTCATTCTCTCTCAGATGTCATCTTTCTGTTGCCTCCAATTCTAACCAAACTTTCCACCCTCACCTTTCCCATCTTCCTCTACCTGACATCCTCCCACGCAACCATGACTCATAACTTTGCAGTGCTCTTTAAAAGCAGCCTACAATTCTACCACATTATCACAGCCGCTGTCACCACTTCCAGAGACTCAAACTCCTAAGCATGAGACAAATCCAGTCACACCACAGCCACCACTCAACTAAAACCCTGAATTCTACTCTATTGGTGCGCCAACTGAATTACTGTGCAAGGCTAATTGGTGGCCTTCCTCTTCATGCCTTTGCTCCCCTCAATAGTTGTCAACCTAAATCCTCCACCACCTCTACACACATTCACCAAGCACGAGAGTTCACAAATCCAAATCCTTTGCTCTTAATTTAAATATGTCTTAGGTCTTGTCCCACACTATCTTGCAGCCCAATTGCTGGGCTTCATGGATGGTTAAGGTTCTGGAAAGAAATGTACCTCTCAATTGCAGGCTTCTCTAGAACACTCAAAAATACTAAACATGTTTCAGTCTGTCTTTCAAACGAATTATGGGGCTGCATGGTATACGTCTGGGATGACATACATGGATGGAAGGTGAGGGCAATCTTTCCTTTTTGGTGAAGTTGTTCTTTCATCAGTCTTCAATAGGGTTGATCATAATAGTTTGCCCTCCTGACTGCACAATCTGACTGCTATGGCTAATGCTACCCTTCAGTGGTTTTGCTTCTTTTTTTACGATCATATTCCGTGAAATAGGAGCCATGCATCTTTACTGCTATTCCTGTGAGCTGTGGTTTGCTGCAATAGTCTCCCCCTTCTCCCTGTTGGTTTAACATATGTTTTCAGCCTCTGTCCTCCCTTCTGGTCTGCTTCGTCCTGCTGTACTACTCTTAGGCCAATGATACACAGGTGTCCCTAGACATGTCTGATTCTCAAGATGTCTTATCAGAGCATAGTTCCTGAACGAAAGCTGTAGAGGGATGAATGCTGGCCAGCAGCCTTACATTGATGCGCTCTAAAACTCATATGAAACTCTCCTGTTTACCCTGCCTTCTTAAAGATCCGAAAAACCTTCCCCCTGTTCCCATTCTGTTTGGTCTCCCTCACTCGTACGTAGAAAACACTAAGAACACAGACTTCTCATGGCAATCTGATTTGATGATGAACACTGAAGTAAGGCAGTTTTCTAGTGCTCTGGTCTTCACATACATTTACACCATTGTCTCCTCTCTGTTCTCACTAATTATAAACATGCAGTGATTGTGAGAAGTTTGATTAACTCGAAGCTTGACTGTGCTAATTGTCTATATGCCGGTTGTCCAGAGACTCTGTTGAATCTCCAGCAGAAGATCCAGAATTAAACAGTGAAATTACTTTATAATGTACCCAACATGTTAGCTATTTGCTCCTTCCAGAGATATCTACATTGATCTTCGGTATGCCAACGTATTGATTTAAAGGTACTGTTGGGTATTTTGTGGATATTTGGGGCTTTGCGGTATTTTCTTACCGCCAAAATACCTTTAGCAATAATCACTCTCTGTATTCATATTGGGTCACACATGACAATAATACATTGCATTATTTCAGAATTCAGACCTATTTAGATGATGTGCACGGTAGTTTGCGTGGTTGGTTGGTATAGTGGTTGGTTTATTTGTGGCCCCAATATCCAACATCCCTTGTTTTTTATCTAGATTGTTCTTGATCACTAGAGAGACCTCAGGCCTACATTTTAGGAATACCACATTTTCAGTGTTAGTGTTGTGTGCCACCATGGGCTATTGTGGTATTTTTGTGGTAATTTCCACTACCTTATATACGGTAGGGAACTATGTCCAGAGAGTCTCTCTTCCCGTTGACTCATGTACCTCCAACAGCCTATGCTACAAACAGTCACTCACAACTGTCCATACTGAATAGAATCATGCACACATCTGTTTTAAAATGACAATTGCACTGTTTAAAAATCTACCCACGTTTAAACCTTTCCCCATGCAAAATGAAAGAGAGAAATAATACACACTAGCTATCTGTTTTCAAATATTTTTGTGTTATAGAAATTTCTTTTAAACACAGTTTAACTTTTTTTACAGAAATAAATGAAATGGTACAACATTATTTGTGATAAAATGAACAGAGCTGCGAGAATATATTCAATTGGTAACATTAAATATGCTGATAAGAGACTGAGACTCCCTTTAATACACTGACTGAACAGTTTCGCACACTTTCGTACAGCTCCCACTCACTTCTATAATTACCTTATCTGTTCAGCATGAGTTTTCTCCGGCTATTCTCTTTCTGAATTAGGCTCCCTTGAAAATCAACCCCAGTGAGAACAAGCGTCTGCCGTTCTCAAACCAGGGTTATTGCCAGGAACTCTCAGCTTTTGCAGCAGGAATGCCCCAGCCAGGAAACAGATCCTTCTCCCAGCTCTGCAAGATCTCGATTGTCCTCCCCCTCTCCTCAAGCTTCTCCAGCAAAGTTCTAATAACATGCCTCTAGCATGATACTTGCTATGACGCTGCTCCAATCAGAATCAATCATGTCATCTCCTCCCTCACTACACAATGGCTCACTTCTACAGTGGCAATTGTAACAAACTGATTTCCTGTTCCTTCGAGCTCTTTGCTTCCTGTAGTTATGTGGACAGAGCAGCAGAGAAAAAAAAAATGAATGTGCGTTTAAAAGTTCACTTTCAGAGTAGGCCTAATTCTGCAGTGGAGACACATTTTTATTAGTGGGTTATGTTAAATGAAGTTTTATTAGTCAGGTTAGTTATTAATAAGGTTAGTTATTAATTTTCAGATGTGTCTTTTGTAACATAGGCATTTCAGGTGAAAAGTAGTGTGCATTTTGAATTTGCATATGTGTGCTTTTAACTGTAAAAATATATTTGCATTTTATATGTAAAAATCGTTTTTGACTGAATAGCCTGTCTTTACTTATATGTCCATGTTACTCTGGCAACACATATAGCAATGCACCACACCCATGTGGTGGTACTGCATCAAAAAAAAAATGCTACCTGTGCAGTAGTGCTGTACTCTGTGCTGTAACACGCCAAATATCCTTACAGTACTCTGCTTGATGTTTATATGTTTGCATGGGTTGGCTCAAAGATTCAACCTTCCCATTGCAGTAGTCTTTGCTCTCACAGAGCATTTGTTTCTTGATGATATCGTGCTTTGTTTTGTGAAACCAGATTTGACATGGAACTCATTGCCGGGTCATATCATCTGAGATGATTCCCTTAGCCTCTGCAAAGTACATGAACATTTATTTCTTCTGCAAACCTCAGACTCAATCTATTCCTGGTCTACTTTGATTCCTCTGATCCCGAATGCAATTTAGTACACTGAGTGTGCTCTACAAATACAAAATCAAATCTCACTTTATCTCCCACTTTTTGCTCGTCATCCCTAGGTGATCTGTACGGTCCCCAACCATCCTACACCTCCTTCTGTATTCACTCCTTTTCCCTATTTCCTACATCTCCACTAGACTCTCCCACACCAACCTGGAACTGACACCCACCTCCCATGACTTTGAGCCTCAAAAACATCTGATGTAGCTTGTACTTTCGTACAATCTGCCTCCCATTGCCAAAAAATATTTATATTTTGCCCCCTTGGCCCTCGTGATTCCTTCTCTTACCCCTTCATCACTTAGTCAAACACATACATTCTAAGAAGGCTTTTGTAAATACTCTGTATCCAAGGACTACCTTCACTCTCTGTCATTGTTTCTGTGTGAGTCATATCTTTTTGAAGTGACACTTCATTGCCACAATAGGTTCAACATACATTGAAATCCATATTGGTCCACATTCATGCTCTGTCACCTTACGTCTGGTGTAGCTTTACCCAGCAACTACAGTTTCTTGAAAGAGCTGCTGATTGGATGGTATGTTTGGCTGAGAAATGATATTGTGTCTTTGGAATGAGAAGAAATATTCTGTGGGTTCCATACATTTCTGTAACATACATAGATTGGCTCATTATTTCAAATGTCACTCGTCCTGATGAGAGTCGGGCAAAGTATGGACTGACTGAAATATATTGCAGTTGTGTCATTTACTTATAATAACGGTTAATTTAATTCCTGTAGACCTTATTTAAATTGATAAAATATGTCAGTTTTCCACATTATTAAATCGATAGAACACAAGGAGAACGTGTACTACCTTGATTCATTTTCTACATAGCTACACATTTAAAACACACAGCTATTCTTTAAAAGTGCAATTATTTATCCTGTGCCTACAATACAGTAATGTGGGTTCGAAATATATGTAAGCAAAGAAAGTGTGTGTTTTAATGTATTCGCCCTTGATGCAATGATTACCAAAGCAGAGCTGTTGAAAGCGTTCTGCTTTTGTTTTAGGGAATTGTGTTGATGAAACAGAATTTGACCTAATAGTGCAATTAATGTGTGGCTTTTAAGGAATGTTTTGATACAAATGAGTTCCTTCTAGAATCCTTTTTTTAAATTACTGTTCCCTTTGATTCTAGCAGGCAAATAGGCTCCCTTCCCTATTATACATTCCCTATAGAGGCACTCAACAAGGGGCTAATGGCTCACTTCTCTCGCCATAGACTTCCTGTTCATGAATAGATGCAGTATCCTGGTGTAGTGCTTCAAAATGGCTCTTGCTATATGAGAGCACTTCACAAATGTGTTCATTCTACCAATTTACATTACTCATGGAGATTAAGTCAAACTGAGTCCACACTAGGAAGAGAATATGTAGTGTGTGTTTCCATGTGAAATACATCGCTAGCAAATTCCCCTTTTTCACAAAAAACAGATGTGAATTCCACTTTGGTCACTTCCATATGGCAACTGTTAAATGTCTAAAGTGTCTTCAATACAGCAGAGTCAAAAAAGAAGACCCAGTCATTCTGCCATCTCTTGACTGAATGAAGTAATGAATAGCCCAATGCAATATTTGCTATCGAAGCTAATCTGGTGTGTCTGGAAGACATCACAATTAACACAACAGGGGTTTCTCACTGTGAGGAGTCTGACCACATTATTAGTCCAACTTATCTACAATTCCCCCTGCTTCATATTTGCTTGCTGCGATAAGCAGTTGGAACTTGGGATATGCTTCCAATGCATTGCATTGTCCCCTGGCATCTGTCTTGAGAACTTGGAGTGGACTATGAACCAGATTCTTGCAAGTGCGCCAATCATAGTGTTAAAGTATTCCATCTACACTTTTAACAGTTTAATGCTGTCTGGATATTGTGTCAGCAACTCCTTTTTTATCATTTGTGAAGTCATCATTGCATTTGCTTTTTAGCTGCCCTTTGAAGTACCTTCTCCAAGTGTAGGAATCCATTCAGTTCTAGCAGGGTAAAGTGGTTAGCAGACGTGAAATTGATTCATTCTAAAGTACTCTGAGATGTTTGAACACTGCAGTTTTGTCAATTTCCCGAGAAATGGGTTTACAATCTTCTCGGTGGGATTGAATTCAAGCACAGTCCCTGAACTATTGCCTAAGCTGGTGGTTCGAGTAATAGCAGGCTTGAGCCTTCCTTAATTTGCTTATGATTTCTTTTACAGGTTTCACTATGTGTATGACATGTTTGCTTCTGTGCAACATGACTCTAATATGACTGTATTCACAGTGAGTGGTCTCGTTATTGATTGTATCAATATCACATTGAGAGGAGTATTGCCTTTCGGGATCGTGGGCAGTAAGGCGACTGGAATTTGTCACCACTGGTCTAATTGATTCTCTCATTCATTTGAGGCATTGTTCTACACTTGTGATCATTTGAAAGGCATCTACTCTCACTGCCTGTAACACACCACATCTGGCAGGACGCACATGTAGCAGATTTGTACACAAAGGTGTTCTTGCAGGGACAATAACGTAAAGCACAATCATTGTCCTGAGTCTCAGGCTTGTCTCCTCCCGGTCATTTACTTTTTTTAAGACGTTCTGGGGGACCCGGTGTACCTTCACAGCTTTTTCCGGACATTAAGGTTCCCACAAAATGACACACACTGTAGAGCTAACATATATATGTGTTATTGGTGAAACCGTAGGCTGCGACATATGCTTGCAGCTTGTTTGCCACTCTGTCAAATGCCGGACCGTGGAGGAAAGTGAGGAGGAGGAAGACGATGAGGAACAACATTTGGAATAAGTCTTAAATTGTCAAAGCACCACCTGTAGTATCCTAAGGCCCAGATAAATAAATATTCTCTGCTAACAAAGGTCGATGCTCATGTGCCCCTTTCCTGCACAGTCCTCAGTGGTATCAATTGATTTCCTTGTTTGAGTAGAGTTAGTCACCATTATTAATTTATGTATTTATGCATTGGTGATTTCTATAGCACCAGCTGCAAAACAAGTTATTTCTTCACAATAAAACTGATTATTTTATGTCTTTACAGATCATTGTATTTTTTTGTTGCCGAATGCTGTTGTCTGGAATTCAATCCAAACACACATTGAATGCTTCAATGCCACCACTGCCTCTTTTCATCAATTAATTGCAATTGCCCTCTTTAAACTGATAACCTGATATTCCTGGACCTTGCCTGACCAGATACCATAAAATGATTATGTGTTTAATATGAATTTCTTTGTTTTGGTTGCTTCTATAGTACTGTACGGCAAAGCACTTTACAAAATTAATGAAATGGTTCAAATGATGATATAACAAGCAACAACAGTGACAAGACAGAACTGAGATAATAGGAGAGGGATGTAGAATGATTTATTGGTCCATAAAATGATACATAATACAAGTCAAGCAGTAACATGTGGTCTTCAAGACAACATTAGGCCCCCATCCAACCATAATTAACAACATGGAAAGGGGCCAATACTATACTCACACTCTAACCTCAAAAAAAAGTTCCAAAACCCCAAAGAAGCAAAAAGGCAACTCAGATGGCCATTATGACCGTCACTAAATACATGACGTTCCATTGGCTACACAAACTACAGAACACTTAATTACGTGTTCCTCTACAATTGGTTGGCTTCTAACACCCGACAGTACTTTTCCACCTACGTCTGGCAGCATACACACTGAACATCCAGGTGCTGGTGGGCTCGTCTTATCACTAGCTTACCACCAATGAATGTATCAATCCATCATCACCTCAATGGTCCAGTGCCAATTAGTGCTCTGAAGTTGGCCTTGAGTTTGTACTGTGTTCTGAGAAATTTAAGGAGTGCGGGCACATCCTGCCCTTGTGCCTAGGTGTGACCACCTCGATCAGCCAACTTCCTTCTTCCACGTGACTGAACACCATGAAATCGAACCTTTTTGTGTATTTAATATTATTTCCTAATAGTCCTCTGACGTCTTTTATTTTTCACAAGCCTTTCGAACAGGAGTCTCTGTTCTTTCACACGATTTGTTCTGATAAGACCTTGGCTTCTTGGCTCATCCAACTCCTTCTGCTGAGATTCATTTGTAATTCAATTCGCTTTTTAACTGCGACACACTGAGATGAGGCCTTCTTGTTAATGTGCAGCACTGCTTATAATGTTTAGTGGAAACATCCATCTTTTACTCGTCCATATGCATCTATATATATATGTATACGTGATCAAGCGCTCAGTTGAGCATGAAACGCGTTGTAGGTGGGCCGTGTACCAGGCTTCCTGCCTCTGTTTGTTTTGCTGTTTCCCCAGCCCTTTTTTTTGCTCTGTACAATTGTGCAGTTTTTTACTATTAAAAACTTCCTATTCTTACCGTGTGAGCATTATATATTTTTGGGTTCTCTTCCCATCTGGGATTGTAGGACCTCTTTGGGTCCACGGAGAGTGCGGTCCGTCCCTTCTCCTCTGGTTTTCTCAATATATATATATATATATATATATATATATATATATATATATATTGGCGCTTGCCGCAATTTATTTACTATAAAGCTTGAAGCTAGCTTTCAAGAATACTTTGCTGCTTGCGTTTCTCTTGCATCTGTACTTGTATAAACTAGCTTAATATCTTCATCTGTTTCTGTGGCATAAGCTTCTTTACCTTAATCCCAAGATCTCACTTATTTTTTTTCTTTTTTTTTTTTTATTTTAGTTTATTAATAAACTTTTTGAAATACACGATTCTCTAATCAATTTCCTCATTCACAAGAAAGAATAACACAACCTTTCTAATGTCCGGCCCACAGGCTTAGATATCAAGCATGTCAATAAAGTTTATCACCGAGCAAGTTAGACTGACGGAACTCCCACTCAAGATTCTGAACCACCATTCCTCCATATTTCCATTTATTGGTGCATATTTGCTCAGATGTATCGATCTTTTCGAGTTCAGTTTGAGACAGCCGATTACCAAATGTTTTATGGTCTCGATTTCTTTTAAACAGAATCTGCACCAGTTATCACAAATCAAAGGATCTTTTCGTCTTAGTAAGACTTCTTTTGTTCGTAACGCATTCATTCTTTGACGAAGAAAACGGTCACGGTGATGTCTTGAGGGAAACTGAACAAGATATCTTGGCATTGTATTTAATTTGTTAGAAGTTGGCCCCAATTTAGGCGCCGACACCATGATTTCCAAACGCTCCATGTTACGTACCCAGGCCCATTCTTTTAGTTTTTTCTTTGCGAGTTGAGGCCATTTTTTCAATGTTTCTTTACTTATACTGGCTGCTCGCATGATGTCGTGAATTTTTGTGGACCAGGAGGATAGAATCTGCTCAGACGTTCGCACATCATCCATCGCCAAGATCTCATAGGCAGGTTCTTTCTTCAGGAGTGTCATCTTTCTCAGTAATGCTAGTGACTTCCAAATTACTGTTGTATATAGTTCATCCAGCGCAAGTTCATGCCTTATTACTGAGATTGGGAAGCAATTTGGTAGCTTCAGCACACGTCGCCAGAAGTGGCCTTCCAGTTTTGCCCACAGTTTGTAGTCAAGATTCCAACCTGCTTCTGTTCCATAGGTAACACATGGGATTACTTTTTGCAAATAGAATTGCCGAATCGGGGTTAGGGAAAATTTACCAAACAGGTTGTGAATTCGGGTTCCTTGGATAGCCAAGATATTCATACGGCAGCCTACATGTTTTGACCAACTCATCTCGCAAATAGACGCGGATATCATTATGCCTAGATATCTGATTTCCAGTACTTCCTCGAGTTTCGAGTTTCCAATTTGCCACTTGAAGCAGTTTTTCTTTATTCCTTTATGCGTTCCAATTTTCATAATTTTTGTTTTCATCGCATTTATACTCAAGTGATTTGCATTCATATATTTATATAATTTATGTAATAAACGGGGGGCGTGGCTAGGAAGCCATGTGAAAGGACGTGTCTGTACGGGGGCTCCCGAAGATCCGCACATTATCCGACTGAAAACAGTGCAGGGACCGATGCAATTTGGCTGAGACTGATATGACTGCGCGCATGAATCTCAGGTGAACGTGAGGTTATGTTTCGATACGGGCCTGCACCGTGAGAGCGCAACTAAAAGCTAAAAGAAGGTCTGGAGGCGAGAGTGCGATGAACGAGAAAATGGCCGCCGCCGCCGAACAAAGGAACAAAGGGGTGCTTGATCTGGGCGCCTGTCGGTCGCACTGGAGCATGGTGGTGGTGTAGGTGCATGACGCGGGTGCATCGAGGTCATTAAGGACACCCAGTCCTGCGAGGCCGACGGCGTGGACCTGGGAAGTGAGCAGGGCCTGATCAAAGATACTTTATGACTGGATCGTGCGGTGTGACCGGGAACTGTGCCCCGGGTCCTCTTTGGCCTAAAGTGGACCTCAGAGGGTGAGACGCGACCTGGCTTCGCTAGGTAATGGACAAGATGGCCAGGGGTGCCGGAGGACAGAGGAACTTTGTGTCTGAGAAGTGGTGATAATAATGGGGCACCCGCAGAGCGCACTGTGAAACCCTGCCCCAGATCCGAGCGGGGATTGAAGGACGTGAGACATGTCTAACAAGCCCCTGAGAGCGAAGACCAAACAGCACACGCTCGACGAATACGCTAAAACGCCTCCCGGCCCAGACGGAGCCAAAAGCAAGGACAAAACGCAAGCCAAGGAAATGGCCGCCGGGGGTGCGAACCACGAGGTCCTCGCTGCGATCGCAGACCTGAAAGCGACCTGGGAGACCAAGCTCCAGCTCGCTGTGGCTGAACTGAAGACCGCAATGGAACTCCAGGTTGGGGCAGTGCAGGAAGACGTGAACCTCCTAAGGCAGGACGTGCGTACCCTGGCAGAGCGTACAGAGACTTTGGAGAAAGAACTGAGCCCTACCGCGGCGGACTGCGTTGTGCATAAGCGCGAACTCCATGCCCTGGTGCAACGCGTGGGCAACTTGGAGAGTAGGGCGGAGGAGGCAGAAGGGCGCGCCCGGAGGAACAACATTCGTATCGTAGGCCTGCCGGAGGGAATTGAGGGCCACAATCCAACGGAATTTATTGAAAACATGCTACTGCAGGAGATCACGGGAGGCACCCTGTCGCAGGGTTTTGCGGTTGAGAGAGCGCACAGGGCCTTAACTAGGAAGCCACCACCGGGAAACCCGCCCAGGCCAGTGATAGCTAAGATCCTTAATTACCGGGACCGAGAAAGGATCCTTGAACACTTCCGCAAGGGAGGCACAATACAACGAGGAGCGGCGAATATAACGGCCTATCCCGACTACACCCTGCAGGTACAGCGCAGTCGTATGAACTTCGGAACGGTGAAGAGGAGATTGCGGGAAGCGGGGCTTAAATACATGTTGCTCTATCCGGCCAAACTAAAGGTTTTCTTTCAGAGCAAGCTATTGTTCTTTGTCACCCCGGAGGATGCTATGGAGTGGTTGGATGCACACAACTGCCCTCAGGAGTCAGATGTTCAGACGGCCGGTGGAAAATAAAGGACGAGATAAGTAACGCTGTAGGCCCGGTCGGGTCATGAACATTGGGACTAGATTATAGTCACTGGACTCGCTTGAGAACATGCGCGCGTCAGGGGTTATGAAACGTGGTCCCTGCGCGGATATGGTTGCGAAGATGAGGAGCCGCCTGAAGCCACCCTTCACACCCCCTTTTTGTGTTTAGTTTAGTCACTGTTAGTGGGGTGACACCCTGTCGGGTTCTCTATTTGGGTTTCCAAGGAGGACCGAACACAGGGATGCCTGAGATCCAGGGATGGAGCTGGGCAGTGGTTGGGGGTAGGGGGTTGGGGGGGAGTTTTAGTTTTTGTATGAGCCTGGGGGTGAAACCGGGAGTGGGTGTTCGCAAAGTGGGGAGGGATTGCCTCGGATGGGGGGAGGAAACTACTGATAGGCCATGGGAGACCTCAGGATATTAACGTGGAACGTTAGGGGGCTTAACAGTTATCTTAAGCGAAATAAAGTCATGTTGTATCTTAAGAGGCAGAAGATAGATGTAGCCCTGCTACAGGAGACACATCTAAAGCGAGAGAAACTGGAGCTGGTAGGGAGGAAGTGGAAGGGAACAGTGGTAGGATCAACGTACTCCGCCTATGCCAGAGGAGCGCTGGTGTGGGTGGCGCCACACGTCCCATTCAAGCTAATTGAGGAGGTTGTGGAGGAGGATGGGAGGTTGGTTATGGTGAGGGGGATGGTAGAGAACAAGGTAGTGTGCATTGTAAACACATACGCGCCTAACCAAGAAACGGCGACATATTTTAGGACGCTGTGCACCAAGCTCAGTGTTGGGATGGGGGGCACGGTGATATGGGGTGGTGACTTTAATTGTGTGTTGAACCCTAGGGAGGATAGGTCGGATGACAAGATGGCTGGGCCCAGTCCGGCGGCTAAGGTATTGCAGACGCTGCTGGCGGATTTTGGCCTAGTTGATGTGTGGAGAGCGAAACACCCGGGCGCGAGACAATACTCGCACTATTCGGCTCCGCATCTACTGCACACGAGGCTTGATTACTTTTTCACTACGCCAGACATAGTCGCGGAGTGCGACCATATAGACTACAGGGCGAGGGTCCTCTCTGACCACTCGCCCCTGGTCATGCGATGGCAACTGTATTCCCCACGAGCGCGTATTCCAACATGGCGCCTAAGGGCGGAGGCGCTCAAAGACCCCGCCTTCAGAGAGGATATGAGGGAAGAGATAATTGCTTATTTTGAGGTGAATAAAGGGAGCGTTAAGTCGGCTGGCACCCTATGGGAGGACTTTAAGGTCGTAATGCGGGGGATCGCCATTGCGAAGTCTAAGGGATTGATGGGGGGAGTCCTGGCGGATTTGCATAGAGCTGAGACTGCGCTGGAGGAGGAGTTGAAAGGTGGTGGGACAGATGCGGAGGCGGGCTGCAAATTGCAACAAGAGTGTGCGGAACATTGGGACAGGCTCTGTAATTTGAACTATAGAAAGTATATTGAGAGACTGCATGCGGGGGGAGATAAAATAGGCCGACTCTTGGCTTGGCTGTACAAGAGTGAGACCCCACGATCCCCGATCAGAATGGTAACCAATGAAAAGGGGGAGGAGGTAGACACCCAAGAAGGCGTGAACAGGGCATTCGTGGAATACTATAAGGTCTTATACGAAGATTGCGAGGGGGGCAGCCAGGAGGAGATAGACGAAGTGCTGGAAGATGTAGGCTTGCCCAAGATCAGTGATGAGGAGCGAGAGGAGCTGGATGCTCCGATCACCCTGGAAGAGCTGAAGGAGATTGTGAGACAGTTGCCCACTAGTAAGGCCCCAGGGGCAGATGGGTTCCCCAGTGAATTTTATAAAGTTTATGCAGAGGAAGTGCTCCCGCCCATGTTGGAAATGCTCAACGAAGCGTACGAGATGGGACGGTTGCCGGAGTCACTTAGGGAGGCGATTATAATACCGCTCCCCAAGCCAAATAAACCGGGACATGATTGTGGCTCCTACAGGCCCCTGTCGATGCTGAACCAAGATAGTAAGATCCTGACAGCTGTCCTGGCTACTAGAATGCGTAGAGTGATCGGCAGGTTGATCCACCCTGACCAGACGGGCTATGTCCCTAATAGGAACATCACTCACAACCACAGGCGCCTCCACAGGGTGGTCGAGTGGGGTAGTGGTGAGGATGGCGAAATGGCAATAGTAGCATTGGACGCGATTAAGGCGTTCGACTCTGTTCGGTGGCCTTGGCTGCTGGCGGCTCTGAAAGGGTACGGGATGGGACCAGGTTATGTTAGGTGGGCCGAGATGTTATACAGTGCACCACTGGCCAGGGTCCGTACGGGCGCAGTGGTGTCAGAGAGATGGCAGTTGGGCAGAGGCACTAGGCAGGGGTGTCCCTGGTCCCCAATGTTGTACATCCTGGCCCTAGAACCCTTAGCGATTTACCTCCGGCAGCAATATGACCCGGTTGGCATTGAAGTGAGTGGAGAGTGTCACCTCATATCCCTGTATGCAGATGATATGCTGTTATACCTAAGATACCCAGAAGAAAATTTGCAGTATGTCTTAGAGGTGATGGGGAGGTATGCCTGGTTGTCCGGTATAGCGGTAAACCCTCAGAAATCCACTCTATTTCCGCTGGGGAGCTATGTGGGGACTCCAGTGGAGAGGTTGCCAGTGTTGCAGATCCCGTGGGCGACGAGATCCTTTAGATACTTGGGGATTGATGTGTATCATGCGACCGTGGAAGAGCACAAGCATAACACCGAACTTGCTGTGGGGAAGATCGAGAAATGTATGAGGTTCTGGGAAAGATTACCACTAGCGATGATGGGCCGAGGAGCCATGCTTAAAATGGTAGTGCTGCCCAGGCTTCTGCATTATTTTAACAACATCCCCTACATGATTCCTAAGAAGTTTTTTGTGAGGCTACATAGTGTTTGCAGAGAATTCCTGTGGCACGGCATGCGCAACAGAGTCGCACTGTGGAAGCTGCAGAACTTCTATGAGAAGGGCGGAATCAAGCTGCCGAACTTTGAGGCATATTATGTGGCAGCGCAGCTACAATATGTGTCCAGGTGGCTCTCTGATGAAGAGACCCCGGAACACAGGCTGTTTGGGAAGGATTGCTCCCCTTTTTACTTGCGAGAGGTGATCTGGGTGGCTAATGCATGCATGAGGGAGCGGCCTAGTATGCTAGCTTTGGGACGGAATATGTGGAAACGGGCCTGCCGGATGATGGGCAACCCTTTGCCGTGTGGGTTGCAGTTCCCATTGGTCGCACTGGCGAAGGGAGACGGGCAGCTCAGGGCAACCATTCGGATATACTGGGAGTCAGTGGGGTTGGTCACCATGGGAGATATTTGGCAGGAGGGGACCATCTTGGAGTTCGAAGAATTAGAGGCAGGGTCGGGACTGCACAGGGGTCAATATATGACATATCACAGGATAGTGCAGGAGATCCGGAATAGGTGGCCCGAAACTACCCTGGCCGATGAACCGGATGCCCCGGTGGAAATACTATATGACACATCGGAGGGCGGGCATGAGGTCTCTAGGTTGTACGAGATGTTGATGACGAAGGCTGGGAGCGATTTAGAGCACTTGAGACTGGAATGGGAAACGGAGATGGGGGCCCCGATGGCAGATGGGTTGTGGGAGCGAGCCCTCGGGTATCTCTTGCGGCATGGAAACTGTTGATAGCTGAACTGTTTGGAACGGGGTCAGCTTCAATTGACTCAGAGTGATGACGTCCCCTCGCCCACAGCGGATACCAAAGGCGAACACCATACAGGCTCATAGGGGGGAGGGATGGGGATTGCAGTGTTGTTTGTTGTTAAACGTGTTTATTTATGTTTAAGTTGTAATGTTGTGTGGTTTATATATATAAAATAAAAATATATTTAAAAAAAAAAAAAATTTATGTAATAAACGTTGTAAGCCAATTTGCGTGGTATCTGCTAAGATTATGTCGTCCGCGTAAACTAGGCAGTTTATGTGAGATCCATTTATTTTTGGCGGAAAACAACGCACATCTTTCAGTGCTGATGGGATATCGGCGATGAATAACTTAAACAGGCATGCTGCTATGGGACAGCCCTGTTTTACGCCTCTTTTGGTCCTCATTTTCTCCGACAGAGTCCCGGCTTCATTCAATCTTATCTGAATGGACGTGTCTGTATGCAATGCAATGATCGGAAACAGAATCTCATCTGGGCACTTCCAATTATTTAATTTTGTCCATAGGGTTTCCCGATTGATGCAGTCGAATGCTTGATGGAGATCAATGAATGCTATAAACAGATGAGTTTTTTTTTCTATAGCATTCAGTTTGAGTAAGTTTAACAGGGTCAAGTTGTTCTCTGTTCCAACGCCTTTTGTGAAACCAGTTTGTCTAGGATCTGTGATTCCTCTTTTGTCGGCCCACTTAGTTAGTTTTTTTTGCAAAAAGTTCGCAAACACTTTGCCAATGGTATCTAGTAGGGCGATCGGCCGATAGTTTGCCGGATCAGCTCGATCGCCCTTCTTAAATATGGGCACTATAATTGCCGAGGTCCACGAGGCCGGAATATCTCTATGCTTTTTAATGTTGGCAAATAAGATCTCAATCAGTTTCGCCCATTCCAGTTTGTTTTGTTTAAGCATTACATTAGAAATGCCATCAGGGCCAGCGGCTCGGGAATTATTCAGTTTTCCAATGGCCGATAAAATATCGTCCCTGGCTTCAGTGCAGTCCCAGTTTACAGACCTTAGATCACGCTGTTTGATGTCAGTTTCCACATCCTCTGCAAAGACATTAGTGAAATGTTTATTCCACTCTGCCTCAGTGACCGCATTTGCCATTTTGATCACATTGTTGGCCGTGCAATTATTTAGAATTTGCCAAATATCTCTGCATTTGTGTGATTTCATCATGGTCAACATGACTTCGCCTCTTTCTTGGTCTCGTTGGAACTTAAATGCTTTAGCCCAGTTACGATATGTTTGAGTCCTCTTTTTTATCAAGTTGGCACTATTACTACCGCCTTGTGCTTTCGGCATACATATGTCACGTTTTAGACGCTTTTTTTCATCGTATACTCTTGTGCTCCATTCATGGGTATGTTTTTTCGCAGAGTCTTTTTTCCACAAGTTCGATGAACTTTTCGAAGGTAACAGTGACACATAATCCACGTTGCAAAGGGACATTGGGTCTACTGCCTCTAGTTTCGCCGTGATACAGGATATCTGCGCGGTAGATAGTCGTAACCTGTTTTTTCCATTATTTAGTTCCAAGACTTGAGTCATTGCTGACTTTTTAGTTCCTGATGTAATCCTTAGATGTAATACCAACGGATCATGGTCACTATTTTTAGTGGGGATTATGTTCAGTTCATGAATTAGGTTCAATGCGTGTTTTGAGACCCATATATAGTCTAGTACCTTTGCAGTACCCATATTGTGCCACGTATATTTAGGTGGCCTATCTCCATCCGTTTGACCATTCACCATGTCACAATCATAGGCCTCCATGATATTCTCCCAGATGGTCCTTCTCTCCTGATTTAAGAGACTGTAGGAACAGCATTTGGTTAACGGCACGCCCTTTTCATTGAACCAGGTCAGGTTCATATCACCACATATTATAAGTATGATGTTGGACTTCTTATACATATACTTTTCTAACAGGTTTATTACCGTAACTGTTAGTTTCTTAGTGGTGATCATCGGTGGATTCCAATATATATTCAGTATTAGTAGTTGTTGAGGCTGTTTCCCATCATGATCTTTTTGTTGTAGCAGCGTACATTGCACAAACAAATTTGGATTTTCGCTGTTGAGCACCTTCCAATCACATCCGATTTTCAACATGGTTATCAAGCCGGCGAAAGGGCGTCCGTATGGATTTTTCTCTGCAGGATTCAGCATTGTAACATAGCAGTCTTTCACTGGCGGACATCTTAGCCATGTTTCTTGTAAGCAGATTATGAGATTATCATTCAACTCAATCGGAAAGCTTTCATAAAGGTGTCGAAAGCCTCTCGTATTCCAAGAGACAAAGGAAATCAAGTTCTGTTCGTTATCAGGCACTAGCTACTTGGAACCTTCATCATGTTTGTTGATTTTTCCAGAGCGATGCAAAGGCAATTCAATTCTCATATGTTTTCTTAATTCATTCCTTCATTGTTCTTGAGGAGACTCCTTATATCCAAACCTGTTTGACGGATTCTTGCTATCCAATGATCTTTGACTGGCAGAGTCGGACAGAACTTCCCTTATCTCAAAGCCAAACTGCAGTATTTCGTCCTTTGCTGCCAGGATTACATTGCATACTGCTTTGGAAGGTATATGAAGATAAACTTTGTCTGCGTATTTCTCGGACATGTATTCAATGATGGCTATATCATTGGACGTCACAATTCTCAATGCCGGCACCGAGTGTAAAAGGCGCATTACATTCTTTCTGTTCAAATTCACGTCAGGATCATCTTCATGAATGTTCGTAATTGCGATTCGTGGATTTCTATCAGTCGGTGACTCGTGGTCCCTTGATTTACTCTTCTCCACCTCGTTTAGTCTTTGTCGGGCTGTACATTTGGGGTTCAGGTTTCTGGTATTAGCACTGCTACCATATTTGCCACAAGTCGATGGGTCCTCATTTGGCAGTTTAACTTTTGTCCGTGCGTCATGCATGTCTCCCCTGGATATTTTTTTGGTTCCACAATAATCCCACTGGGCCCGGTAAGCAGAGTCCATAGAGCGAGATTTGGTTTTTAGAATCCAAGGGTTTCTCGCCCTTTTTTCCTTCGACGTCAAGGATTCATTTCGGTCAAGATTAATGGACTCATTTGATTCAAGACTACTTGCTGAGCTATTCAAAATATTTGGATTAATTGTCACGCAATCATCCTCTATTGAATATGTTGATAAATTGCAAAGATCAATTGATGAGGTTCTATTTAGGCTTTCTGCTGCTTCCGATTCTAACCTCTGACGTTTTTTTGGATTTCCCTTTTCATCTGCCACTTCTATGACATCTTTACTTGTTCTTTCGCTCCCTTTAGAAAGTATTGGTGCATTGTTTTTTTGGATTCTTGTAAAAAGATTCGGTTTGGCAGGAGACGTCAGGTTACGTATAAATTTTCTTGTTTTGTTGGTTTGTTGACGAGGATCACAGTGATTTTTATTTTCTTTTCGTTTCTTCGGAGTGTTACTAGAGACTTGCATCTTTTTGGGTTTCTCGATATTTTCTTTCCCTATAGTTGGATTTTTTCCCAGACCATTGAAGGTTTTTGCAGCTCCATTGAAAATCCCGAAAGAAGCACTTGGTCGTGATTGAATAGCACATTTCTTGGTGTCTTGAGACTTAGATTCGGGCTCCAACACTCCTGGCTTAAGTTTAGACGACATAGAAGCTGGCTCAGCAGCCCCTATTATTTCTGCCTCGTTATTGGACACGACTGACTCTTTCGACCTCAATTCAGTTCTGTCAAAATCAGCTGTTCCAATGGTGTCTTTTTCTTTTGGAAGCGGTATTAAGGGAACAATTACCTGCATTATTTTTGTGCATTCATTAGTCAATGAATCCGCACATAAATTATTATTTTTTTTTTTTTTCTCTGATGGCACCGCAGTAATAATTTCGAGATCATCTGTCTCTGGTGGGCGCATCATTCTCATTAGCGTGGTTGAGTGCTTTAGGCAGGCAGCAATGGATGTTATCAAGTCTTTCTTTTCCTGATTTTCCTTTGCCATACCTTCGTTTACTTGCTTTTGCATCTGTAACAGCGCCGTTTTTTCAGTTTCAAGATTATTTTGCAGCTGTACGATGAGATGTTCTTGTTTAGTTAATTTGTTCAAAATGTGGGAAAGCAGCCCTCCATTTGATTGAAGCGCCTCATGTAAATTTTCGTATAATTTGGTGAACGGTAGTAAGGCAACCGACGAGGCGGCTAGCACATTATTATGTATTTGAAGGGCAGCTGCAGCCGATAGGTTTGATTTGAAGGCTGCTGCTACATCGCCATCTGGGTTTCCATCGACTGGTATTGGCAAATCCTTTTTCTTCCTTGTCACCGATTCTCCAGATACCTTTTTATTAATCATTGGATTGAGATTTGTCGGGGTTCTCGGGGTCGAGCCGGTAGATACAGACCTTGTCTGCGAGTTTTGGAAATTACTGTAGACACTGTCCCCCCCTTGGGTCTCGAGCCGTGAAAGACTGTTTTTGTGATAGCTTGAAACTTCATCCACGTTTCTCTGCACCTCTCCTTGCGCCTGATGAAACGATTGTGGCGAAGAAACCATTGTGGCGTTATAAGGGCCGACGGGGCGGGCCTTCATGTTATGATTGTCAGAGGGCTCCATTCCATTTCTTGAGGAGCCTATGGACAACCGTTCTTTCATTGTTTCGAAGTCGGCTTTCAGTCGTTCTGCGAGTCTAGCTTCACGCCCTGCTAGGTCTAATACCTGCGTCGAAAATGTGTTGTGTGCAGGGGAGTTTATGTAGAAGTTTTGCAACTCAGCAGTAGCGCATTTCTCTTTCCGGATTGCTTTGGCTTTGTTTAGATTTTTCGCAATTTCTGCATTTGATCTTGACTTGATTTTCGGGTTGTCCGAGGTATCTTTGGTCGGAGATCGCCCAGATCTCTCTCTCTCAGGGTAAGTGTATTCGCTTCTCGTTTCTGTCTCAAGTTGTTGGATATCGCGATTATTCGCAGGTTTCTTAGTTTCACGCATTGAAGTCTCAACGGAGACCAGCGCCATTTCTCTCTCGTGCTCGATGAGTTCTAGGTCTGTCACGTCGCACTCGTACATCGGCCTTACCCTTATTTCTTCAATCGTATGGTGCGAGACATTTATGAGGGGGGCAAAGACGTTTCTCTTCAATTCGATGTGCTCACTAATTATAGTGGTTGCACTAGTGGTTGCACTAGCTTCAGCAGTCAAGATTTCCTCCTGGCCGGTCACGGGATCAATCAGGACTGCCAGGGGTAACTCTGTCGTCGATTGGGTAAGAAGTACATTCGACGGAGAAGTATCACCTGCTTCCAAGTCTAATGATATTACTGTGGGATTGCTCACTAGCTCAGATGTTAGTTCGGGAGCTGAAGGCAGACCCCATAGTGTCGAGGTGCAAGGATTACAAAAAGCACTGTCAATACTGCCAGACAGCGGTGGTTTAGATGGCGAGTATGGGCGTGATGGGTGTGTGGAGAGGGTGAATCTCGAACTTGAGTTAGGAGGTGTTTTCCCTCAGTATATGGCTCACACAGCCTCTGCTGGTTCCTTTTATGACTCTCAGGGAATCTATCTGATAATCCTTCTTTGAACATGCAGTCTCTCGGAGAGGAAGTATCGGTCAATGAATTGGAATCTAAAGAGACAACCGCTTCTATTGGCTCAGGCTCGTCCAGACATAAGGACTGGGAGCCTTCCACTCTCGATAAGTCCAACTTTCCGTTGGCTTGTAATGTTTGCCTGGACATGGCACGGGTCAAGGGCCCTGGTTCTGACATGATGTCAGCTTTCTTACCTTCTCTCCGGCAAGTCATTAATCACTCGTTGATCAGCCTCGATTTCAGCCTCAGCAGCGTTCAGCCGCGGACTGCCACAGACTGAACTCTGCCCGAACTCCGCGCGCGCTCCGCGCTTCAGGCAAGTTTTTAAAGTCAGTGGGGCTTCTTTTCCTTAAAGGAATAGTGGCTCAAAACACAGGACCTCCAGATCAAAGAGTGTAGCTGCAGCTCCTCACATCAACCAACCGCACCAGCGTCTGCCGCAGACTGAACTCTGCCCGAACTCCGCGCGCGCTCCGCGCTTCGGGCGAGTTTTTAAAGTCAGTGGGGCTTCTTTTCCTTAAAGGAATAGTGGCTCAAAACACAGGACCTCCAGATCAAAGAGTGTAGCTGCAGCTCCTCACATCAACCAACCACACCAGCGTCTGCCGCAGACTGAACTCTGCCCGAACTGCGTGCGCGCTCCGGGTGAGTTTTTAAAGTCAGTGGGGCTTCTTTTCCTTAAAGGAATAGTGGCTCAAAACACAGGACCTCCAGATCAAAGAGTGTAGCTGCAGCTCCTCACATCAACCAACCACACCAGCGTCTGCCGCAGACTGAACTCTGCCCGAACTCCGATCTCACTTATCATTGGTACTTTCTTGATGCTTATAGAATATCTGCCTTCTCTGGTCTCTGCACTCTTCTGTGTGCACCATCTCTTTCTGTGTGACATCACCATTCATCTTTGCCATTCATCTTCTCTGCTTCTTCAGGAATCTCATTTAAATGGCCATCATATTGCCTTGTATGCAGGTACAGTTTTCACAATGGGTACCTCGCCTCCCAGATTTTCTTAGGTATAGGTATTATTATTGGTACTGCAAAGAGTCCACGCTCTGCTCTGTCTGTTCAACTGTTCCACATACACCTCATAATTTGGTTCTCACTCTGTAGGTAATAGAGGCGGGGCAGTGGGAGTAGGGATATTTGGCTCCTCCTCTATACTTCCCCTTCTGGTTGATTCATCAACCACTTTTTCATCATCCTTCACATCTAGACATCCTTGTCTGAAAAAGAGCTTTTTAGGGACCAATATCTTTATGACTCCCTTCAGGCATCCTGCTGATTTCACATGCTCATTCTTGTTTCATATCATGATCATGCACGTTCCACTTGGACTGCAATAGATCCATCCTCCCACATACTTCTTATGGTTCTTTGGGTACAGGAACTTTGTTCCCTCAGGTGCATGGATACTGACCTTCATAAAGTCTCTGATTTCTTCATCTGTCAAGTCTTTGGGCTTCCATCCTGGTTCAACATCAATCATAATCTTCATCCATATGGCTTTCTTTGCTGTCTTCTTGCACTGTGAGACTATTATCTTGATCACACAAAATCCAAGTAATACTAACACGATCAAGGCTCCAAGGAACTTGAACATATCTTCCATCCATTGTGTAACCCAAGAGAAGAGTTTATCCAAACCAGCTATCATCTGGCCATGGAGTTTCATTAGCATGTCTATGGCCTCTGTCAAGGTGCCATTCTTGTCATTAAGAGAAGGCATGATTGTGCAACATGATTCTCCAATATTTCATAAACACCTCCATCCATAGCTGTGATCATGTCCAAGACGTATCTGTTCTGGAGAGTCATCAGTCTTATGGCTCTCATTTTTTCTCTGATTGCATTGAATCCCTTTATAGTAGTGTTAATTGTCTGCAGCAATTCGCATCTGGTTATCTGAAGCCACTTGGTTTTTGCTGCAACCAGGATTCTTGGCATGAAGACCAACGTGAACACTGAAGAAGTCTGGCTGAACAGTCTGTGATCATATTTAATAGAGTCAAAAGCTTCTATTGATTTGGCTGAAAAGTAGTTATCTCTCCTTGTAATCTTTATCAGCTCCACAGATTTCTTCTTTCTCAGGTGAGCATCTGCTTTTGGAAAACTGTCGAGATTCAGGTCACTCTTTGCAATTACTAATGCTGGAACATGGATATTCACAAATGTGCATATTCCTCCCCAGTCTTTAGGTAGCTTTATGTATGACTTGGATCCACAAGCCCAATAGTGATCCATGATTACTGCTGTTCCATGTATCATTCCTAATGTATCAAAGATACGATTGCATTTCTGATTTTCTCCAACTTTCCAAGTACCATTACTTCTGAAGCACAGCACTATCTGTAAGGGTCCTCCTCTGTCTTCGACCCAGGTCAGTAGGCTAGAAAGTCTCCAGTTTTTTATTCACTTCCCGTCTGATTTCAGCTCCTTTTACTCCAGGTTTTTCATATCTGATCACATGATTCCTCATCTTGGCATTGTTTCTTGTCTTTATATCTTGAATATAATCTTCATCTGGATCTGTCCATTCAGTTGCCCATTTGAGAGAAGCATCACAACCCATGAATTGTCCTCTGGTTTTGCAAAGTGCTACGTGGGAAAGACAATGTGCTTTTTGGACATCTATTTCAACAGCCATGAAGGTTTTTGACTTTCCCATGCTGTATGGCAGGAATGCACATACAAAACATTTCTCCTTTGAAGTTCTTCTCCCAACTTCCTTCATGTGTTGGTACTATATGTTATTGCCCAAGTGTGCCGTGCTGTCCAGGTAATCATTTAATTCATAATTATCTTCCTGTGCGCTTCTTTTTGGTCTCATTATTTTCATGTGGGCCTCCATAATCATATCATGAAGTGTACCAACATAGCTCCTTCTGACTGGATTAATCCCAGGAACATCAATCAGTGGACGGGTACACCTTTATGTGCTCCTTAAGTCGGAGAACCTTCAGAAAGTCTCATCTGCTCAGCAGCCCATTTGGCATGAAACTGTCTCACATAATCTCCATCTGGGATCTTCTTTCTGAAACTGCTTTTGGGTCAATTGTCACTGGACCAGGTGTATTTGCATGTGTTACTTGTGTAGGCTCACCATCTAACAACCCCTTGTCATGCCTGTCTTTCCAAGCCTGTCTCTGATGTCCACAAATAAGTTCTAAGACACTCTTTGCATGTGTATGATTTGTAATGATATCCATCTCAATCTCAGGCAATGTGCCATCTTGCTTTGGAACAGGAATGACTACATAGGGTCTAGGCTGCCTAGTAGTTGCCACGCGTACATTTTCCTTCTGCTCAGGCACATGCACAGGAGTCTTAGCTCCATTTGCACCAATGTAGAACGTCGTTCGTACAGTCAATGAAAGCAGTATGAGTATGAACGCAATGCAAGGTTAGATGATACAACAATATGTCACCCTGCGACATTTACTTCTTGGACAATGTGAGCGTCTCTCTTCATGTAGTAATATTATATTGCTGCTGAGATTCCCCATCTTGATTACCTAAGGGAGAACAAGCTTAAACTTTATTACATCAGCAGTGTGAACTGCTTCTGGAAGCTGCTGTCTTGATTCAACAACTCGTGGTTGATCAGTTGTCTGCTTACTGGATGACAAAATCAACTTTCTCTGTGTCTCTGGAACCAGTCTTTCACCAGCCGAACTTTGGATGCCTTTTTAATATGAAGAAGAAAAATGAACACAATAAGTCTAAACAAGCTCAATGACAGATTATCACCTAATCTATGTCTCGAATCTGCTTCATGTCGAATTTCTTTCAGCATGAATCGAGAGTCTTTTTTCATCAGAAACCTTTTGATCTGTCCCTCGAAGGAAAGTTTTACACCGACCTGTGATTTCGCTCAGAATAAATGATCCAAGATCACTTTAAGATTTACAGTGTTTCTCGGATCCCTTAGATGAGATGAGCACATCAGTGAGCCTTCCAACATGATGCGGGTAGTCCTCAATCAGACGAAAGAACACCACACTGACTAGTCTATGAGCTGCATCAGTTGATAGGGGCATTTCTACTCTCCTTGCTGTAATCAGGTAGTTGCAAAAATTGTTCAATGATCACTATGAGCAATCTTCTTATAATTGGGCCATTCTTAGGATCGCCCAAGAAAGCTTGTATGTGAGTACTTCTCCCCACCAACGAAGGGAATGAGCGCAACACCAACTCAAAATAAGTAAGAACGTGCCTAGAAAGGTCATCCCTGGGTAACACCATAGGTAAATCCAAACAGGAACTCAGTGTTAAACAAGTCTGGGTACTGTACCCTTTTCCAATTGATGTATCCACGATCAGAATCTGGCATAATCTTCTTCTTATCAAGACTTAAGCATGCCACAGTCCAAAGTCAATAAACTACTGTGGCTTCACGAATACAGATCTTCCCTTGACCCTGCAACTGATATGCACAGAGTGTTCGAATTTGCTTCCCTTAACCCTTTTATAAATGGCTTAAAAGCAGTGTCCCAAACCAAGCCACAGTCCAATTAATTATTTGTCTTTCTACTTTTCAGTTTCTGCGTCCTCCTTCCTCGTCATAGATCTTGTCTGCATGTGCTGTGGTTCTTCCCTGATGCTTGAACTTGCTTTGTTGAGGGGTGCGGGCAGAGGAGTTTCTCCAGCAAAGATTTTAATGTCCCGAAGGAAAATCCAAGCATGCCTGCCCTGTAATTTTACAGCAGACGGTGTGACGTCTTCCACAATGAACGGACCATTAAAACGGGGTTCGTCCCACTCTTTCCTTACGTGTTTGCAGACTAGGACCGCATCTGCGGGGAAAACTTGGGGAACACAATGTTTTTTAGATTGGTCTGTTGAAGCCTCTCCTTCTGTGTTCTGTACTGCCTTAAACCTTTATCGGTGCAGCTGTCCTAAAATGACAAAATGCTAGAAGTCATACAGTTCAAATAATCATGCAATTCCATTCCTAACAGTTCTGCAGTTGACTGAGCATCATTTCTAACTCTGGATGAAGGCATTAGGTGTGTCCTCATTCGTCTCCCCGTCACTATTTCGTGGGGTGTGAGATGGTGGTCAGAACCGGGTTGATTCCTTAAAGCATATAATGCCAGTGGTAGGCAATGCAACCATCTTTTCTTCAAGGTAAGCTTCAACTTGGCTATTCTGTCTTTAAGAAAGCCATTGAGCCGCTCACAGATCTCATTTCCTTGCGGATGATAATCCGAAGAAAACTTGTGCTTTATACCAAGCAACAAGCTTAAGTGTTCAAATGTTTGATTTACAAAATGTGGGCTATTATCTGACCTCATTACTTCACATACTCCCCATCTAGGAAATACTTTCCGAACTAGAAATTTTGCTGCACAGGTGAAATCTGGGTGTGTACATGGACCTGCCTCTATCCATCTAGAGAAAGGACACACCACTACAATCAGGTATCTATATCCATTACATAATTGTATAATGTCAACATAGTCGATATGCAAGTGCTGAAAAGGGACATTAGGTCTTGGAATGACTCCCGTAACTGTGCGCAGTGTATGCTCAGCCGTGAATTGTTGACACACAATACAGTTCACTACAAAGAATGTAACATGTTCTGCTAAATTTGGCACAAACCAATCCTCAGCAATAGTTGCAGCGAGATTCTCCCTAGTCGTGTGCGTGCACGGGGTAGTGTAGCTTTTCCAGCGCCACCCTTAATAAGGCTATATGCATCACCAGTTTACCAGTGCTGTCCTGTCACCACAATGCTTAAGAGGGGTTTAAAGAACACCCTCTTTGCATCCTCAAATTATTCTCCTCTTGAGGTGCTTCCCCCTGGACCTCCATTAACTGCGTTTTTGACAAGTGGTTCTAGCCTTCAGATACAGTCATCATAACAATCATTTTTTCATTCACATCAAAAGTCTCAACATTCATCATCTCTTTATCTGTAATTGCTACACGCTTGGCCTCAGCATCTGCTGCTTGATTTCCATGTGAGATCAAATCTGCCCCTTTAGTGTGGGCTGCGCATTTAATGACTGCTATGCCTACTGAGATTTTGTAGTGCCTTAAAAAGCCTATCCAATAAGGCGGTGTGCTGTACTGGCATGTCGCACGCTTGGAGGTAGCCCCTCCTTTTCCTGCGTGCACCGTTGAAGTCACATAGGTGGAGTTGCTGTACAGTGTTACTTCCTGGTCTGGATATTTCTCGATCACGAGTATCAAGGCCAATAATTCTGCAGCCTGTGCTGAATAATGTGACGGCAATCGAGTGTTAATAAGCACCCGAAATTCCCCATTTGCCATGTGCTTTACCACAGCAGCACCTGTATACCTTTGCCCATCATTTTGATCAATCCTTGAAGAACCGTCAATAAAAACAAACTCTCCTCTTGCTAATGCATTCTCTTTTACTCTAGGGATTGCATCATTGAAATCTTCATAGTTTTCACAATCGTGTACAGTTTCTCCTTCTGTCAATGGCTCAGCTATAAACATGGCAGGATTCACTATTTTACCTCAAATTATTTTGATCGTTGGGTTTGATATGACTACCTCTTAGGCAGAAGCCCTTTGAGAAGTCAACGTGCCGTTTGGTTTTTCTAAAGTGGCAAATAGTGCGTACTCAAAAAATAACGTCATGGAGCATCCCATCAATATGCTTGCAGCCTTCTCTATGGCGAACGCGCGGCTGCTAAACTTTGTTCGCACAGAAAATTACCTCTCATTACTGGGTGTAGGATTCCACTGTAATATTCAAAGGGCTTGTACCCCAACGTGGTTATCTGCATAAGGACTGCTGTCATAACAGTGCCATCTGTATGTGAGAACAAAAAGAATTCCTCAGCATAATTTGGAATGCCTAAAACTCGAGCTGTGCAAATTGCTTTTTTCAATTTGTCAAACCCTTTTTCCATTTCCTCAGTCCACACAATTTTTTCTTGCGTTGCCTGTGCAATAAAGGCCTTATATATGAGCTATTGTCAAAGACCCATGCTCTAACATAGTTACATAATCCCAAAGATCTCTGCATGTGCTTTATCGTGAGTGGCTTTGCTGTATTTAAAATAGCCTCAGCCCTCTCAGGAGTAACTTTCTTTCTTTAATGTGAAATCAATTGGCCAATATACAACACTTCTTGTTGACAATATTGTAACTTTTATTTGTCAACTTTATATCCTTTGTCAGCAAGTATAATCATCAGCTGGACAGAATCGCGTCTACACTCTTCCTCTGAGGTGCTGCAAACTAAGATGTCTACATATTGCAAAACAATGCTTTTGAAAGCAATATTGTTAATTCCATCTGAAGCACTCTATTGAAAATTGATGGAGACTCACACTACCCCTGTGGTAAATGATTGCTTTTCAGCCGTGTTTGTCTAAACGTAAACAATGTCAGATCCTGCAAATCTTTGGGCAATGGGATTCAAGTCAATCACCGTGAAATATAGTGCTTCAACAGGTATTACATAGGATCATAGACAGATTAGGAACTAGAGGGAACTCAGCCTCTACAATCTGGTTTATTGAACAAAGTCTTGCACTAGACACCACTACCCCCCTTACTTTTTTTATCACAGGGTACACTGACGTATTACACAGTGACTCTGACGTCACTAAGATGCCCTGATTCATCATGGCGGAAATTGTCTTAAAAATACCTTGATCCGCCTTTCGGGACATAGGATATTGTCGTGCTCGAGGTAAAATTGCTCCTGGTTTCAATTTAATCTTTACTTCTACAACCCCCTTTTAATAGGCCTACGTCACAGGGGCCGGTGGTCCATAATGAAGTTGGCACTTTCGCCATATCATCATCAAAATACTTGGGATGTTTTTGTGCTATCATCATTTTCTGAGGAGCTTTTCTTTTAATTTCTTTTACCCGATAAGTGATCACATCTCAAATATTATTTCGTCATCAGATGGATGATCACCAAACAGATCTTCATCAGTGACGTTGGTCAATCTGTAACCTTCCCCGATGGCGATTACAGGGCGCCATTGTTTTCCTTCATCATCATGTCAGTCAAGCAAAACCATTACCCCTTCCATTATGGCTGCTTGTATCTCTAAAGCAATACCACGTCCCTTTTCTTCGAGCATAGATATTCTTGCTCTAAACAGAAATTCATCTGGAGTTCTCATTGTTCCGCTCTCTCACCAATAATGGCGATTAAAGGACCCTTAATGGCCCCTATAGCCAATGTATTTCCTCCTGTTATTTTCTCTAACTCGTGTATGCATTTCCCAGCGCCAGAAGTTAAACTCAGGAGTTTACACCTTAGATTATCTCTATCCATTTGAGGCCATGGTATATACTGTGGTGTCGTTCCTCCTTTCTCTAGCAAGGGAAACTGTGAAACTCCAAACTCGTTCTCATCCCTCATCATTTGTCTATCCACCGCTGGGACGATATTCCTGCACCCTTCTCACCATGGGGTTGCCTCCTAGGTCAGTTTGACTGTGTCAATGGCTCCGATGCCTTAGATACAGGTGTGTTTAAATCCAACCATCTTCTTTATCCATAGAAAAGCATCCCTCAGGACCACATGCATCATCTCTCTCTTCCCCATGGAAGGTTTCCCTGTCTTTGTCTGACATTTCCTGTATCCAACTTGTGCAACTTCTCTCTTCGTCATCGCTATTTAGAGTCAGTCTGTCTAAAGACAGCTCCTTATGTCTCATACTACTAAATGAGACTTCCTCTGTGTCATACAACTGAGTGCTCTCAAGTCGATAATTTTTTCGCTTACCCTTAGACTCCTTCTGAGCTCTCATTTCATGGTATACTTTTCAATCACTTCACCAATGCTCCTCGAGTCAAACTCGTCTTCTAGATTGGCTGTAGACGGGCCTGGTAATGACTCGTATTCTGGAAAAAAATCCTCTATATCCTCCCATGCTGCTTGTGGATTAGGATCTCTTACTTCCTTTTCCAGGTGCTCAAGATCGCATGCTCTCTTCCTTCTTTTACATTCCATATCATCATAAAATATGTTTCCTTGCGTCCTCCCTTACTCTGTCTTCCTCTTTTTTCTTCATATCCCTTCTCTCGTTTATCCTGCCTATCTCCTCATTACTTCATCTTTGCATTCTCTTATTCCTTAACTTCTGTTCTTCCATTTCTATTCTTTTTTCACTCTAATCTTTCCTGCTCATCGATCGCTCTCTGTCTGTTATCTTGTTTTCTTTGCTCTTCTGGTCTCTCTTGTTTTCTTGACTGCTCTTCTTGATATAACTGCTCTTGTCTTTGTCTATCTTTCCTATTCGCTCCTTCGTCTTTCAATCGTTCTTCTTTCTTTGTCTTTTTTATCTTGCTTGTCTTAATCTTCCCTTTGTTTTACATCCTCAATGCCTTTACAATCGAGTTTAAACAAATTCTGACCTCCCCTCAATTTGTTCTGTAAGAGCGCTATCTCATCAGTTTTATCTCTTTCTCCCTTCCATCTCTTTATTTCTCTTCCTATATCTAGAGATGTGCTTGCTTGATCGCTTCTCTCCTTATCGCTTCTCTCCTTGTCCCTCAGGACATTAGAGATCACATATTTCTCAGTATTTTTCTCTGGACCCTCGTCATTACTTTGCGTAGGTGACTCATATGCCGTATTACTATATCTTGCTGCTGCTTTAAGTTTACTTAATGGGTATAACCCATTGTCTTTGTTACTCTTGTCTTCTATTTCAGGCGGGGTGGGTGGGGTAGAGGGCTCTTCACCCCTCTCTTTGCATACATTAAGTACCCAATCTAAAGGAGGTGGCTCATCTCGCTCCTCCTTATACATTTTCCAGAGCTCTAAGCTCACTAGGCACTTGTCTAGCATCTTCTGCATGAAAATATGTCATCATATGCTGAAAGACTGCCTTCGATAGTGACCCTCCTTGCGGCCACGGCATAAACATTTTATCTGCTGTTCCTTTAACCCTTTCTACACTGTACTGTCTAAGTTTGGGTGCATTGTTTGGCAATTTCTTGCAGAGCTGCACTAATGGAGTAAAATCTTCCATTCTTAACCCTTCACTCTTTGCTTGCTAACGTTTGTTTGCTTTAATCACAGGTTTAAAATACATTTCAAGAAAACAACACAATATGAGCGACCGCCAATCGTCTCAAGCTCCAATCCCGTTAATCACAATTTTACTTTAATCTTGCTAAAAACAACTGTCAGTTTAATAAAAAACAATCAATTAATGTTCTCAACTTCGCGCTTCTCTATTTATCATACATTTTTCTTTAACTATGACGTCATTTTTTCAAAAACACATGTCACGATCCTGCTCGCCTGCCACCCAGCACCGCTACATGCACCTCTTCCTTTATTTCCTTGTTTTACCGCTGCAGTTTTGGACTAATCTAATTGCATGTTCCATTCAGGATTTTGGATTAAACCAGCAGATGCATTCTCTGACATGTAGGCTGTCCAAAAGGCAGAGGGCTGGAGGAGGGATATTAAATACATTTGTTTGCAGCAAGCTACTAAGAGCTGCAGAGTGCCTGATTGCATAGACCTGTTCCAAGCTACTGCAGGCTAGGCTGCAGAGAGCTGCAGAGAGCTGGAGTGCACTTGATTAGAGACCACTGCTACTACTGCTGCAGGCTCCTGAAGCCAGGGCTGGACTTAATTGAACACAGCTGCCAGAGTCTGCAATCAGCTCCACCCTAGTGGCCTGCTGGCTCGGAGGGCGTTTATAAGCTCACTTTGAACAGAAGCAGTGGTCAGTCAACTGCTTTCTCTGGGAGTTTGTGCTGGTGCTCCTGTTACCAGTTTTTGACCTTTTCTGGAAATCCTCTTTAGGCCTTTTGATTCATTTTGCTGTTAATGCTTGCAGCTCCCTCTCCAGTCTGCTGCAGCCTTCTGCCCTGCTTCTCTGGGCTCCCACCTGGTGGCTCTGCTGCACTCCACTGCCTTCCGCCCTGCTCCTCTGGGCTCCCACCTGGTGGCTTTTCCGCACTCCGCTGCCTTCCACCCTGCTCCTCTGGGCTCCCACCTGACGGCTCTGCCATACTCCGCTGCCTTCCGCCCTGCTCCTCTGGGCTCCCGCCTGGCAGCTCTGCCACACTCCTCTGCCTTCTGTCCTGCTCCTCTGGGCTCCCACCTGATGGCTCTGCCGTACTCTGCTGCCTTCCGCCCTGCTCCTCTGGCCTCCCACCAGACAGCTCTGCCATACTCCTCTGCCTTCTGCCCTGCTCCTCTGGGCTCCCACCTGACGGCTCTGCCATACTCCGCTGCCTTCCGCCCTGCTCTTCTGGGCTCCCAGCTGAACCTTCTGCCCTGTTCCTCTGGGCTCCCATCTGACAGCTTTGCCACACTCCTCTGCTTTCTGCCCTGTTCCTTTGGACTCCTCGCCTTGCTTCCTGCCTGTTACAACTTCTGATATCCTATCGTGTCTTGTATCTGGTTATTTCTTTCAACACTGCTTTCATACATCTTGGTCCACTGTGGTGTCTCCACTTGAATCTGTTTTACAGTGTGACTCTGGGTTGGTCTCCATTCAGATCAGATAAGGGAAGACTTCTGTTGCCTTCACCTAGTCCGTTGAAGTCGTACCTGCCTCAGTATATGGTCTTTCAGTTTTACCCTTGCACAACAGTTTCCTCGGCACGCCTAAGTCATGACATTGCTGTATGACTGTTGTTAAGATTAATCTGCTGGTACCTATCCCAAGGGCGTTCCTTAATCCCTGGAGACCCTTTATCATATTCCAGTACACCCTTATTTCTAATCAATCCAGGTTGGCCAGCGTACTTGCTTGTCTTTGCCTTTTCTCTGTCTCTTTGTTTACAGCCTGCTCCTGCAGTTCCTGTAAATACCTGTTTCAACTAACAGCTTGGTATCTACCTTTAATCTGTTATATTCTAGCATTGTCTCCGGAATCTCCCTTAATCTACTTGCATACAGTTAGAGATAACCTCTGCCCTGTACCCTCCAACTAGACTTGTGAGACCTCATAAAACAAACAGACAAACTTTACCGGTCACATACATTTCCTACAATCTTCTCTTTAAGACTCGTCTTGCCCTCAAAAATACTTCATACAAAGTGTAAATAAACCCCTTCAGATCTGCCTTTAATCAGATCCGTTTTCCATGCATTCCGCTATGGGACTTGGGTTCAAATTTCTTCTAGCATTCTTTAAAACTTAGGTATGGGCGTATCCTCTTTATTGTGGCCTCTCACACAATATTCCTTATTATATTGCTCAGCCACACTCAAGTCAATATCTCATTCCACTTATATATATATATATTACACTCTTACTCTTACGATAATGTTTATTCCACCTCCCTCCGTTACTCTCTTTTATTTTACTACGCATGCATCAATTTGCCATACTCCTCAGTTTCTACTCAACATTTGGATATTTTCTTCTTCAGACCCTCGGATCGTACGCCTCCGTTTACTGCCTCTTCAAACTGTTTTCCGATCTGCTTCTCGTAGATGTGGGAGGGGATTCTTATGGAAACTAAGGGGACCAGTCACTCCCTCCTTGCAAGGATTTTTTTAATTATACTAACCATTATCTACTGGGGGCTTCACGTCCTGTTGTGCTATATTACAGAGACTCTAAAGTTTACTTATGTCAATGGTTGATGGATTTTTTTTATAAATCATCCTCTCTCTGCTACCAAGTGAACTGGGTTACCCAGCCCTTTAAGATAAGTAGCAATATCCTGGATGGGGATGCAGATTTTATTCATACATCAATAATCAAGACGACTCAGCTAATGTGGCAAAAGGGATTCTGTTTTAATGTCAAATATCTAAAACTGGGATTACAATGAAAATCAGCACTCGCTCGATCCTCTTACGCAACTCATCTTTAGTAAAAACGGAGTTTATATGGGAGTAGCACTGGACTGCTCGAGTATAAACGCAACCCTCCAAAGTTGCTTAATGACCAAAGTAAAAAACCTAGCGGCACAAGGCCGGGCATTGGACAACATGTTTGGTGGTTTTTCCCTGTTACCCTTCATAAAATTTTACAAGATGAAGGTGGTGCCATCCCTCACCTATGCTGCAGAAGCCCTCCCTCACACACCTACAAACTTGGGCTGAAGTTAGAGGGTCTATTTTGGTGTACTGTTCTAGGTCTCCCCAAGTCAGCATCGGCCCCCTTGATCAGAAGAGAGATTGGCCTATTATTGTTGGAAGGGACCATGGAAATTAAATCGATGATAGTGTATAGGAAGTTGTTGCTTTTGGACTGTCCTCATGTGCTAGCTATCGTACGCACGGAACTATTGACATCTTCCCCCTCTGTGTTAAAATCTTGGGAAATGGCTCGTAAAAAGAAGCTTGTGGAAATTAACTCTTCGGTGCAGGATCTCATCGGCAATTCGCTAAAAATAAAAAGGAAAATCAGTGAGCTTGACTGGATTGAAACCCTGAACAATGCATCTAAAAAAATCAGTCAGCCATTTACCTCCCTATCAGAGCAAACTAAACATTGTTCCGAACTATTTGAGCAAGTTCCCAAATAAAGCTGCCAGAAACTTGTTCTTAAAAGCGCGTCTGAGCCTACTGCCGACGAATGAGATCTTAAAACTCAGAGGACAAAGTAACTCAAACACGTGTCTTTTTTGCAAAAACGAGACACACGTAGAAACCATACGCCATCTCCTTTTAAATTGCCCAGGAACCAGAGCCGTAGGTGAGAAATTTCTGCTACCACACCTTTCTGCATCATATACCAGGGAAGAAGAAACGTGGTGGACACGTCTGATGAGCGGAGAAAGAAATACCTGGACTATCGCTACCACACAGACTCTTAAGTTTATTCTATCTCTCTGAAAACTTAAGTTCTACTCAACATCGAAATTTCACCAACATGTTTTTTTTTTCTTTTTTTTTTTTTCGGTTTCGCCTCGGTTTCACTTCAGTTTCTCTTCCCTTTTCAGCTTTCAGCTTTACTCTTTGTTCTTCACTTCGTTTTGATTTTGATTTCGTTTGTAAAAATCATTAATTTGATTAAATAAACTTAATAAATAAAATAAATCATCATAAGTGACGTGCTGACCTGTGTCATTATCAAAGTCATCCTACGTGGCAAACTAGAAAACCTATTGGAGGGAGTGATAGGCTCTAAGTGAATATCTAGGTATAAGTTCCATATCAGTATAGAACAGTAAAGGAGAGTGATATGGTACTCAAAATCAGGTGGGGCAACTAAGCCCTCCCCTTAAAATGGTGACTATGAACGTCACTAAATATACGTTCCATTGGCTACACAAACTATAAGACCCTTTATTACGCGGTCCTCTACAATTGGTTGACTTGTTTTCCACCTACGCCTGACAGCATGCAAACTGAACGTCCAGGTGCTGGTGGGCTCGTCTTAACACTAGCTTCCCACCAATTAATGTATCAATACATCATCACCTCAATGGTCCAGTGTCAATTAGTACTTTGAAGTTGACCGTGAGTTTTTACTATGTTCTGAGAAATTTAGGGCGTGCGGGCACATCCTGCCCTCCTGCATAGGTGTGACCACCTCGATCAGCCAACTTCCTTCTTCCACGTGACTGGACACCATGAAATCGATCCTTTTTGTGTATTTAATATTATTTTCTAATAGTCCTCTGATGTCTTTTGTTTTGCTCATGCCTTCCGAACAGGAGTCTCTGTTCTTTCACACGATTTGTATCCAATGTCAGCCAGTTCCAGTTCTGATAAGACCTTGGCTTCTTGGCTCATCCGATTCCTTCTGCTGAGATTCCTTTGTAATTCAATCAGCTTTTTAACTGCGACACACTGAAGTGAGGCCTTCTTGTTAATGTTCAGCACTGCTTATAATGCGTAGTGGAAACATCCATTTTTTACTTGTCCATATGCATCTATATATATATATATTGGCGCTTGTCGCAATTTATTTTCTATAAAGCTTGAAGCTACCTTTTGGGATTACTTTGCTGTTTTTGTTTCTTTTGCATCTGTACATGTATAAACTAGCTTAATATCTTCATCTGTTTTTGGGGCATAAGCTTCTTCACCTTGATCCCAAGATGTCACCTATCCTTGGTACTTTCTCGATGCCTTATAGAATATCTGCATTCTCTGGTCTCTGCATCTCTTCTGTGCGCGCCATCTCTTTCTGTGTGACGTCACCATTCATCTTTGCCATTCATCTTCTCTGCTTCTTCAGGAATCTCATTTAAATGGTCATCACAACGTCTTGTATACAGGTACGGTTTTCTCAATGGGTAACTGGCCTCCCAGATTTTCTTAGGTATGGTTATTCTTATTGGTACTGCACAGAGTCCACTCTCTGCTCTTTATTCAACTGTTCTGCATACGTTCCATACTTTGGTTCCCACTCTATAGGTAATAGAGCTGGGGCAGTGGGAGTAGGGGTACTTGGCTCCTCTACACTTGCATGACTATCTTCTGCAGGTATACTGTCGACAATTCTGAAGACTGTAACACTATATTGGTCTCAATTGAATGTTTCCTCTTAGGGATAATGATATGGAGCTTTCCAAAATGCACTGTAGATGTGTATTTACCACCTAGCCAAGAAATATAACTACCTATGACAAGGCCTCTACCTTGGCCTCATCAAAAAGGGATAAGACCCACTGTTAGCAGAGGGTTGAAGGGGTAGAGAAGATCCGGAGACATCCATAAGCCTAAGGGCAGTGGCAGTTGAGAGTGCCCAAATTCCCACTACCCCCCCCCCACCATGCCAGCATGTTTCTATGCAGACCATTATTATCTCTAGACTCCAACCGATACATCACAAAGGAGGCAAGCAAAGAAACCCAGGAGAACATCCAGAACAAGAACCCCTTTTCCTAGCAGGGAAGTTTGAAATTGTCAGACTTCCAGGGAAAGGGTCACACGGAGAGAAGATGTGACTCCACAGAAGTGAAACGCTGGCTTCAGCAGCGTACTGCTGAGAAGGAGGGAAGAGCTAGCGGGAGCCACTCATCTATGTAGCCAAGAGACAATTATCATAATGCTGCTAGAAGGCTTGGCATGCTGCTGCAATGAAACCAAACCCACTTGACCAGCAGAGACAAAGGGAGAGATATATCCACCCTTCCCGGGCCAAAAAACCCTGGGATGCTCAAACTGAACCTCCTGGTTAACAATATGAACACTTACCGTGATGGGCTGTTATGGACACTGCGCAGTAACCCCACGTTTGGAAAGTGGGCGGGCTTAGCCCCATACTTATGACATTGTCATGGACATGAACGTCCCAAAGGGGGAGAGAGGGCCACATTGGCTACGGAGAGGAGAGCAATCCCCATGAAGTACAGCAATATAAGGGCGGAACAGGAAGTGTGGGTTATTCAGGTGAGGTGAGAGGTGGAGGATGGCCAAGAGACCAGCATGTGGATGGAAGGAATTGCAGATTGTGGAGGCGATTTCTGGAGCAAGTGAAACATTGGCTGAAGATTGAAAGTAATACTGTAGTGTGAATGTTTGAGATTGTTTCAGAAGTATTTTACAATGGTTAGAGTAGGAGTGTCTTTGACGTGTTTTGTATTGATTGAAAGGAGGGTGATTGAGTAGTAGTTTGGAGGTTGAAGTAGTGCTTTGGAGGGTGGAGTAATGTTTTGGAGGAAGAATATGGGTTTGGAGGATGGAGTAGTAGCTTGGAGGCTGGAGGAGTGCATTCGAGGGAGGAATCGGAGTTTGTAAGGAAGGAGTGCATTTGAGGGTGTATTGGTTTGGGGGAGGAATAGTGGTTTGGTGAGTGGAGTACTGGTTTGGAGGGAGTATTCATTGATTTGTGGGAGGATCAGTGGTTTGGAGGGAAGTGTAATGGTTTGGAGGAAGTAGTAGTGGATTGGAGGCAGGAGTAAATATTTTGGAAGGGAGGAGTAGTTTAGAGGAGGGAGTAGTAGCGGGAAGGGTGGATAAGTAACATCCAACTGTGGAGATAAGATCTACGAGGAGTCTGAGTATTAAATTGATAAAGCATTGGTAGGTGGAGTTAGCCAGATTAGAGCAGAAGAAAGAGAAGAAACGGAGAGGTGAGAGTGGACATGATTGACAAGTGACCCGAATCAAGCAGGGTGATTGTAAGGCACCATCACAATTCACACTAATCATTCGATAATGCAGGGGGAGTTAGGAAGTGCCTGAGGGAGCTTTGAGAGATAAGGCCAACAGCCTTTAGGTTATCATCGCTGCTCAAATAGAATTTAGCACACTGAGGAAGAAACACTCACTAGAACTAACACAGGGTTAAGGATGCCTGAGCTAGGGAGGAGGTTGAAACAGACAAGAGTGATAGAGAATGCCATATGCCCCAGAAAATTTTCAACTAAAACTCTTGGATCACCTATGAGACTGGGAGTGATTCTTGAATGATCTGTGACACGTGATTCAAAGACCTATGCCAGGTGAACACGGACAACACATCGGAAACCAAGATTTCTGGATAATCTCCTGCACCATGCCCTGGGATATGGGACCCTGGGAAATTTGAATAGAGTTGGTATTCACAAGCCATGATCCAGTGCCTGAAAGCTCAGAAGAATAATCAGAATTCTCTGATCAACACCCGCTTCCCACACTAACTTACCTGCTATGGAATGTGGAGGCAATTGTTTTTGACTTCTGAGTCATATGTGAAGAGACCACAAATTTGTCAATTTCATCCTCTTATTTAATGCCATTTGATTTAATTAACTGGGTGCCATTGCTCCTTGTGGCCTCTAGAGACTTGCAAACTCTACCTTGTATAGACTTTATACACTTTTAAGTGTCCAATGCTTGGCTCTTGCTGATGTTTTCTTCTTCTTTAAACTAAGAGAACTATGCCTCATCCATGGCTTATCCGTCTGCCTCCCTTCGTACTTTGCTGCTATTCCTTAAAAATAGCATCCTTGATCCAAATCCACCATTGGCTCCTCTTTGTTTTACACACAAAGCTGTTCTTCCAGCGTCTCCTGACTCTGCAACCCTGATTGGCTTCTAAGGTAGTTGAATTGAATATTTACACAAGCTGGCGTCCATTTTTCAACTATGGCCATGTTATATATTCCTCTATAGCAAGCTTCTATGAATCTTTTCTACCTTGCGTTACTGCATATTTTCATTTATTGGTCAGCAAGTACTTTGTCTTCTTTTGCATTCATGATTACTTTATCATTTCATACATGTTTCTCTTATAAATTCAGGTACATTGTCACTCTTAAGTATTTCCACATTGTTTCAGCTTGGCTTCATATATCTTCTTTATGACATCACTCTGCCCTCGTTAGATTTCAATCAGCGCTCCATGATGTGCAATGGTGCATGCTGACATCCTTCCATACGGCGTCCTTCCACACTTTCAGTGTGAGGGTAAATTCTATACGGTTGTCTGAGTGCATAATGTCTCTCATACACTATAGGCATAACACATGGAGTCTCACACAGGGCCCTTCCCCTTCTGTTCCAGTATGACAGTTGTGAGGGGCGGGAGTTAGGGAAAATGTGTCCAACCGCTCTTCAACAGTTCATTCACTGTGGGCAGAGAGGACTTGGATTGAAGGCTGCCTAACACAGCTGTTCCCGTCTTCCCTCTTCTCTTGACAGGCAAGCAATTTCCCTGATTTGTCCCCTAGTTCAAATTGTCTCACTTTCTTTTCCCAAAATGCCTTTTTTCGTCATTCGTGGCTAACATTCTATATCGGTCCTTTTACTTTATATGGTCTCTCCTACAGTCCTCTGTTTTTTTCTCTACGTATATCTTCTGTTTCTCTTTCTTCAGATTCCAGCTTTTCCAGTTGCAATCAGCTGTTTTCTATGCTGTCGCTGTCATGATGCCTACCCCCGGGGACCCAGACCAGGTCCAGCAACCCCGGAAGCAGGCATCAAGTTATTTTGAGCAAGCCCAAAAACCCCTGCTAGGGGCTGTTTGGGTGCGGTCCTGGCGCCTCTGGCGCCAGGCTCATATGGAGAGTCAGTCCTGGCGCCATAGGCGCCAGGCTCATAGAGTAGAACTTACCTGATGCAGACCATGCTGCAAGCTTACCTGATGCAGACCATGCTGCAAGAGCTCCAAGCCAAATGAGGCTTGGAAGGGACTATTTTACCTAGGGACTATTTTTTACTCGGGCGGGGCTGGGGAGGAATACTTACCTGGGACGACTTTGGGGGCTATTTAAACCACGCCCGAAGAGCAGCACACGCTTCGCGTTATTCTGCATCCAGCAGCGTAACGCTCACCGTGCCTGCAAGTCCTAGAAAAAGGGAGAGAGATGGAGAAAAGGTAAGAGCAAGAGCAATACCTTTTGATCCTTACCTGAATTCCCGATCCATCGCGCCTTCGAGCTGGAAGAAAGAAGTTATTTTATGCACGTCGAACTCACTGGCCTTCGCAGCATCTTCACATTCCACTGCATACTCCTGCATGTTCCGGCCGCATTCCGGCACCTAAGGAGTAGACAAGAACAGCAAGGTTAGCCAAGGGAATACACAGAGGAATATTAGTTACCCCCCCATAGACCTACCTGATTTTACCACCGGGGTACTATTCCTCTTCACAGGTCGGCGCAACTTCCACTGCATCTTCACCGAACCCCGGTCCCTAAGAGGAAACAAAAGGACAGCAAGGTGAAACAAAGGGACTATCAAGGGGAACCCTCCTCACCACAATAGACTTACCTGATTTTACCGCCGGAGGTATTATTCCCCGAGACTTCATACTTTCTCTCAGCGCCTGAATAAGGGAGAAAGCAACTGGTTGACATTATTTATCGAACTGTGTTGGAAATACAAATCCTTACCACAATATTACCGGTTGCCACGAGGAACTCTTCACTAGGGTCAAGCTGTAATCTGCAAGGAATCGGACAAGAGTGAAAGTCAGGCATTTGAACTCTTACGAACTAAATACTTTTCGGAGTCAATATTGTTCTGGAACTCACCAATTCCTTCGAGCCAGTGAAGCAACTGGTTATCAACGCGCCCCTGCGCTCAATGCAGGATGGAGAGCTCACCTTTTCAAACCATCAGGTGAGACTATAAGAGGGGACATCAAAGGTGATCCGTGGGGAGAACAACGAGGGTGGGGGGATTTACACTCAACTCCACGGGTGGTTAATTCCCTTTCTCCATTTGCAGAAGAATATTCCTACGGGTCGAGCAAACGAAGCTAGGTTGGTCAGTCCAGTACGTCATCTCGGCCCTACGCGTCACATTGGTGGAGACCGCAGCTGTCCAGTTCAGATCGACGCTTCTGTGGGAGCCAGGTGAGTGTAACAGTCCTATTGTTGTTATCACCAGTCTTCTAATTACCATTTGGCATGCCTCCTTTACTGTAATTTGGCTCTCAACCGTCACTTCATTTATATGAAATTATTCCCCTGTCCCTTCTTTTAGTGCCTCCAGTATTTGGGGTTATTGAGATAATAGACGTACAGCCTCAAGCCGCCTTCCTCCTTCAGCTCCCTCCCTTTGATCCTTGTTAGAGGGCGGCATGGTCCGAGATACCACTCACAAAGTATTCTGCTTCCAAAACTCCCCTCATGATCATGCCTTGGAGAACAAATAATTTAATCTAGAATATCAATCCTGCAGCTTCTATGAAGGTGTGGAGTCTTGTATGCAGCAAGTCTATCTCCCTGTGCATGACAATCTGTCCCTTACTGCCTGCCCTGTTTCATTGAAGTCCCCTCCACCACTACTGTTACTTCTGCCCCATGTTTCATCAGTAGTGTCTGTATGGTTTGTAACATGCTGGTCTGTAGGGTATAGATTCTACCCATTGGTTCCCATTGATCAAGATGTACTTACCTTCCTTATCGCTCTCAACCACATTTATATACAGGGAAAGGGATCATTTAATCAAGATAGCTACTCCTCTCAAGCACCTAAAGTTCCCTGCATGTCGGCCACATTGCGCTGCGATCTTTCCAGGAAGATGCAGGCCGTTCCAATCATGCGGGTCTCTTGTAACAGTACTATGTCTGCCTTGACACCAGGACTCTTTTGATTTTATAAAAAGTCCATTTGCATTCCACATCAGGCAGTTCAAGGTGTTCTTGATATCTTTATCCGTGCCCATCAATTTGGTTAATCTGACAGGTATTCTTAACGTACCTTTGTTATGCTCTGCAGATGATCCTTGAGGGCATGATGGGCTGGTAACATGGGGCACATATAACTTTAAGTTTTTTTTTTTTTTTTAAACCTTTTATTTTTGAGAGTTTCAACACAACAGGTAATAGGTGCTTCTACCTGGTGCACCAACATAACCGCAGTCAGAGGTGGGAAAGGGATAAGACCAGTTGGAGAGGGGATGAGAAAAGGAGGGAAAAGGGTAGAAAAAAGAGTTTAACAATTCCCCGTTGTCGGTTCAACTGCATTACCACTCTCCCCCGCCCCATCATTTACGTCTCTAAACTTTGAAGTGTTCCTTGATCAGTGTCCAAAAGTCATAGCATACAGGGTTTCTGGTGACTTTCTACCTCGGTTGCCTCCTTTGAGTTCAAGTGGCTTCAGTGTCGGACGATGTTGTGTTCCGTAACAGATATGTGACGTATGGGCCCCAAATGTCAGGAGGACTTGCATGTAGTGGGAGAGTTCTTATAAATTCACTCTCCACATCTTGACAGTATGTTACGTCTTTTTGCCAGTCCTCGAACTTGGGCAGGGGTCCACGACTCCATGCCATGGCTATCCGCCTACGTGCTAGTACCAGGAGGAGGCCCGACAGCCTGCGGGAGGCAGGCTGCAGGTATTTGGTGAGGCCTAGCAAGGGTGCTAGTGGAAGTGGGGTTATCTGCTCACCCAATATGTCAGCGATCATTTGTAGCACCAAGGTCCAGAATCGTTGGACTCCTGGGCAGGACCAGGCCAGGTGGAAAAAATCAGCCCGCTCCGCTGAGCAGCGCTCACAGTGAGCCGGGGTTTCCGGGTGGTGACGGTGTTTCTTGACAGGTGTGTAGTACGTTTGGTGTATAAAATTGAAATGTATTAGTTTATATCGTGTGTTAACTGCAACTTTTTGGGTTTGCCGTAGTATGTACGACCAATCTTCATTGCTGATAGGTTCTTGAAGAGCGGATTCCCATTTTTTTTGTGTTTTGGTGTTAGGTGGCAATGTGTCTGTCACTAAGGATTTATACAGCAGTGAGACCAGCCTCCCCTCTCCCTCCGCCCGAATGGTGTTATGTAACAGGGTCCACGTGGGTGGCTGCTGGGGGAACGAGGGGAACAATCTTTGTAGGGTATGACGTAGTCTGAAATATAGAAAGACATCTAGGGAGGTCCTCCCCCCTCTGTCTTTAGCCATTTGCGGGGTAAGGAAAGTGCCCTCCGGGAAAACGTCTCCGAAGGAGTGAACTTTGAGCTTATCGGCCCATATTAGGAATGCTTTTTCGTTCGTTAGTGGAATGCCCGGGATAAATCTGATAGGTAGAAGGGGAGAGTATCTTATGTTTACTCCGTATTTTTTTGCCATTTTTTTCCAGATTGTATACGTGGCTAAGACTGTGTTTAACGTATTATTAGGAGTTCGGATTTGGCTAATAATGACAGCGCTGAGCAAGTCGGGCGAAGCCAGGGCACGTTCCACCTGTACGTGTGGGCGGATAAAGTGGGATGCGTACCAGTGGCTTAAAAATTGTGCCTGAGCCGCCCAGTAATATTTCTCAAGATCTGGGAGGGCCAGACCTCCCTTCGACACCGGCAACACCAGGGTCTCGTATGCTACACATGCGGGTTTCCCCGCCCACAAGAGCTCTAGGACCGTGGACCTCACTTTCATTAGGAAGGATTTGGGAAGGAGTAATGGAATATTCGTAAACAGGTACAATAACTTTGGCAAGATGACCATCTTTGTCAGCGAGGCCCTGCCCCAGAGCGTCAGCGGGAGGGTTTTCCACCGGTGCACGCGGTTCTGAATAGCCTGGAGCGTGGACATGTAGTTATCCCTGTATATTTCGTAGTGGTTTCGCGACAAATATACACCCAGATATCGTACCCTAGTGTTTTCCCACCTGAAGCCGTAGTCATCTACAAATTCTACAGTGTTGGAGGTCAAGGGGAATATTATCGACTTGGAGTGGTTGATTTTTAAACCCGACATGTGCCCAAAGCGTATGACTTCCCTCATCACCTGGTTAAGATTCTCCTGTGGGTCGCTGACGAACAATGCGATGTCATCAGCATACAAAGAGACTATTAATTTGTGGGGACCTAGCTTAAGCCCTTTCTGTATTTGAAATTCTCGCAGTCTCGAAGCCAAGGGCTCCATGATAAGAGCGAAAATCAGGGCAGAGAGTGGGCATCCTTGTCTTGTGCCACGTTCTAACGTTAGGGGCGAGGACCTAGTGTTTCCTATTTTAACGTGTGAGCGAGGGTCGTTGTACAGCAAGGACACCAGTCTAATGAAGAAGTTGCCGAGGCCCATCTGTCTCAGCGTCGCTAGCATGAACGGCCATTCTACAGAGTCAAATGCCTTCTCGGCATCTAGGAGTACGGCAATTGCCTGTTGTGTGGGGTTTAGAGCCTCGATGACGCCAAACAGGCGTCTGATGCCATAGGTGGTGCTGCGGCCTGGGATGAATCCTGCCTGGTCCCCCAACACCAGGGCTGGCATCAGAGGGAGCAGTCTGGAGGCCAGGATTCTTGCGAGGATCTTATTGTCCAGATTGATCAGCGAGATTGGTCTATAAGATGTGCACTCATCGGCGGGTTTGTCTTCCTTGTGTAACACAATTATATTAGCTTCACGGAGTGTGGGGGGAAGGCTGCCCCTCTCAATGGATTCCTCGTACACGCTAAGCAGTATGGGGGCAAGTATAGCGGCGTGAGCCTTGTAAAATTCTCCGGTGAGGCCGTCGGGTCCCGGTGCTTTAGAGTTTGGGAGGGATTTAATCGCATCTAGGATCTCTTCTATCGTTATCGGAGTGTTCAGTGGTTCTCGTAAATCCGCCTCTACCCAATACAAACTCGTGTCGTCTAGGTATTCTTTCAGGGCAGTCGGGTCCACCTTGCCTCTGGAGCTGTATAGGTTTTGGTAAAAGTCTCGGAATGCCGTGACAATTTCTTTTTCGGTGTATACCCGTTGACCAAGTGTGTCCTTGATGGATTCCACATGGGTCGGGGTCCTGTCCGAGAGTAAGAGGCGAGCGAGCAGTGCGCCTGGTTTCTGCCCCTCTCCATATTGCCGAACCAGATGTTTGCGGCTTAGAAATTTTAGTTCCCTTCCAGCTGACTCGCTGAATTTCTGGAGTTCCTCTTTCAGTTCCACCTGTGTCTGGGGGTCTGATGTTGAGGCAGCCCTGAGTTCCAGTGCTTTTAGGCGACGTTCACTGTCGGCCAATTCACTACGGATCTGCTTCAGTATACCGTTTTCCTTGGTCAGGCATATGCCTCGGACAAAGCATTTCAGTGTTTCCCAGACGACACCGGCGGAGTCCACGCTGGCTTGATTTCTCTCGATGAAGGCAGTTATTTCTTGGCGAAGTTCTTCTGCGAAAACGGTATCAGAGAGCGAGCCTGGTTTAAACCTCCAGTGTAGGCCCGGGACCGTCGTTCTGGCGAGGAAGGCATCCAGTGTGACCATCGAATGGTCGGAGTATGTGCGTGGCCAAATGCGGCTCGTACCCCAGGAGAATGGGCCGCCAGAGGACGCCATGATGTAGTCAATTCGGGAGCTGGTGTTGTGAACCGGTGAGTAAAATGTGAAGTCCCTCGCGTCACGGTTGTGGAGTCGCCATGTGTCGACTAGGTTGAACGAGCGGCATATCTCTCGGACTTGAATGCTTGCTTTGGATAGGTGTCTGGTTGTATAATGGGATTTGTCGAGTGTTGGGTCCATTGGTGTGTTGAGATCGGCCCCCCAGATGATAGTTTCTGCGTTGATCTTCCCAAGTTGGCACATCACCCAGTTGAAGTTGTCATGGCCATCAGTGTTCGGACCATAAGAGTTCACGATTGCCACCTCTCTCCCCGCTACTATCCCTCTCACCAAAAGAGCCCTGCCCATGGTGTCCTTCTGGGATTCGATGAGACTGAAGCCTGATCTCCTGTCTATCAATATGGCGACTCCTCTGGCAAAGGATGAGTACGATGAGAAGTACCTGTGGCAACCCCAGGACTTGGCCCATTGGGATTCTGTTGCTGGTAGGAGATGTGTTTCCTGGAGTATGGCTATGGTGATTTTATGCCGACGTAGGTATTGGAAGATTCTCCTGTTCTTTGCTGGTTGGTTGCCACCTCGTATATTCCAGGTGGCTATTCTAAGCGTTGGTGCTGCCATTCGGGGAATCGTGCAGAGTCTCTGCTTGTTCGGATGGGGAGGCAAGGCTGGCACACTGGGGCGCCGAAGCAGGTCGAAAGTGTAAGGTTTGGGTCGTCAAGGACATATGAGTTAGGTTCTGTGTGGCGAGAGACGGGTGAGCAATGCAGAACTGTTGAACCTGAGTCCCTCCCGCATGTGGGCAACCCCCAACTGGCCCACAGTGATCCCTCCCTTTGTAGCTTGCTATAGTCATTGCTGTGCTAGGGGCGTTAGTAGCCCTCCAAGAGGATGCCGGGCTTCCGTTAGCTGCCGGAGTTTGTTCCCGTGGTGGCCATTGCGATTGGGAGGAAAGGTATATTGGTGCTGGTCTCCCATTGCTGTAGTGCTGTATTTACGGAGGGTTCCTTCTCGCCCGATCTTCGCGTCGTGGTCTCGGGTTATTTCCACCGGGTCTGCATCCCACCCGATCCAGGTATTCGTTTGCCTCCTCGGGGGCGTTGAAAAATTGTGTCTTCCCTTCATGTTGGATGCGAAGTTTCGCCGGGTATAACATGGAATAAAGGATTTGGTTGTCTTGTAGGCGTCGTTTGACCGATGCATAGGATTTTCTTTGTAGTTGTACTGTTTGGGAGAAGTCAGGGAAGAACTGGATGGAGTCGCCGTCGTATTGCAATTTCCCTTTGATTCTGGCCGCCCGGAGCACCGCATCGCGATCTTTGTAGTTCAATAGCCTTGCTATTATCGGTCTCGGGTGCATGCCTGGTGCCGGCCTGGAGCTCGGGATCCTGTGTGCTCTTTCTACGACGAATAGCTGAGACAATGACTCTTTCCCGAAGAGTGTCTGGCACATTTGCTCCACAAAGTCCTCCATTTTGCCTGTGGGTTGTTGTTCTCTCACTCCTATAATCCTGATGTTGTTCCTTCGGGAGCGGCCCTCCAGATCTTCATTCTTAGCGTTCACTACCTTCATCTGGGCTTCGAGGGCGGAGACCCGGGAGGTCAACGCTGCTGTTCCGTCGTCCAGGTCGGACACTCGCTGTTCTACATTATCGAGCCTTTCTGCATGCTTGTCCAGTCTATGTTGGAGTTGATCTACTTTCGTTGACAGGGTGTCAAGCTTGCCCCCTAAGCCACTGATGCCGGCTTTCAGGTCCATCAGGATCTCCCTGATGTCTTGCTGTGGTGATTGTTCCGCTGGTGGTATTGTGTCTGATATGGGTGATTCCGGTCTGCTGCTGGTTGCGGGCTTTGGGTGGGAGTTTGCTTCGAATTGTAGTTTCTTCTGGGTTTTATCAATCTTTCCCATGTCGGCCCGGGGAGGTGTTTTACGCTGGACCGGGTCGGACCTCCCTCCTCCGCGGCGTTCGGTTGGGATGATACGGGTGGAGTGGGACGGGTTGGCTCCGGGTGTGCAGCCCGTTTATGGGCCTCAGCGCGGGTATTCCGCTGTGCGGAGCTGTGCGGTGCTGTGCCTCCCGTCCCCCCGGCACCCTGGACCCGCGAATAGTGGAGTCGCTGCAGTAATCGAGTCTGTTGCGTTTGGAGACCGCGGGGGGAGCCCGGGCCGTCGATTGGGTCCGCCGGGGCCCGCGCCGCGCAGGGGGAGCGGCCACTCCGTTTCGCGGGCTTGTCGCTCCGTGCGTTCACACTGGTGGTCTCCTACCTGGGGCCGCGCTGTACTTCCGCTCTTCGGTCCGCTTCACTGCCGCTTCACTGCCGGTCCTCCCCCGGGTTGCTGCGGGGACGGAGACCACACGGTCTCTCCAGTGCTGCCTCGCACACGTCTACTCGCCTTCTTGAGCGGCTCGGAGTTCCGGGTGCTCTCCGCGCGCGATCGCGGGATTACCCAGGAGGTCAGGCGGCCTGCAGGCCCCGGTTTCCGGGATGTGTGGCGCGGGTCCTGGTCACTCGTCGGAGTCGGGAGTTAGTTCAGACTGAACTGCGGGACATCACGAATGCTTCTGACGGCATACTGGAATGGATGGGTGACCACGGAAGCTGCGATGGAGCAGGATTCATTAGAGCCCTACAGAGCTCACTTAGGAAGCGGCCATCTTGGATGGCTCTCTAGCGCCCTCTAACTTTAAGTTTAAACAATCCCTTTTGACTCCCCCCACACCATACTTCTCGCGCGAAATTGAACCATCTGTCACCCTTGAATTATGAAAATGTACAGTATCACCGGTGGGTAAATGTTTTCAGAGAGCGATCGCTTGGATTATCCTGCTTCACACTGACCAAGCCCTCTTGTGTGTCTACCAACTTTGGCGGTTTCAATAAATCATCAGATGATCCAATCCACAGTTTTTATTCAATGCTCACTCCACTTTCTTGATTGTTTCTCTCTTTGTTCTCGGGTCCACATTGGTGTCCTGAGACTTGTCAGTTCGCTTATGTCCTAGTGCATCGACCCAGTCCCATGCTTCAGTTGAGTCGGCTAAAAATGTGACTCCCTGTGGACCTATCACTTAAAAGATGGCTGAATACAGCATGATGTATTTTCTCTCAGCAGTTTGGCGATGATAGGCTACTCAGGACTCCATTGCGAAGAAATTGGGCAATCCATGGGAGCCCACTCAGTCTTTTATCCACCTGTCTGGATATAGTTTCATCGATGGCCGTTCCGTTTTTTTGTGAAGGCCCGTTATTCATATATAACTGTGCCTGACTCTGCCTTCTGCATCCTCAACAATATCTTCCAGCATCTGTGTCTTGGTTATTAGGTCAATTATGTCTTTCTTTATTGGTTCTAGTATATCTTCCACATTGGATAGTCTATTGTCAGTTCCCCTCTCTCTCACAGACAAGTTCCTGCCTCGGAATCCCCCCGTCTGTGCCGATTGCATCTATCTTCTGTTCCAGTCAAGTTTTGGCTTCCTGAATTGCTTCCAAGATCTCTTGGTTTGATTGGTTGGGCAACCCCTATTCCCTCCCTTCTGAATTATCTACCGAGCACCCGCTGCCACTGCTGGTTTATATGAATCAATTTGAACCTGCTGGCTTGCTTTCCTATTCTATTTTTTGTCCTTTGCCATCTTTCTTCTGTCCTTCAGTGATGTGGCCCTCCTCAATCATGACACGTGCCTGATCTGCTGGTCTCGGTTGTCTGAATTGCCCTTCGACAAGCCGGTTCTCCATTCCCGATATACCTTGTCCCTTGTGGTTGTTATTGAGCCTCTGCCTTTATCACCTAGGGATACCTCCAGACCCAGTTCTTGTTGCCTGTGGGCCTATTCCTGGTGCTGATTTGTTACTATGCTCCCAGTCCTGGGTATTCTTCCCATGCAAGACAAGCGCCAATGGTGCTTCAATATTCCACCATTTGTCTGTCCAGCCCCCCACCCCCTTTGTCAACACTCACCTGCATCTCTCATGACTGGAAAGAGAAAAACAATAGGGGGGGGTGTTGTGAGTGGGGGATGGGGTGAGGGAACCTCCAACGGTTGGCTACCATGCTAGCAGCCCCCCGGGGGTTTGTCCATTGCCTTCTCTCTGCCATCTCAGACCCTCTCTCATCTGCCAGTCTTGCTGTTTCGGATTGAGTGGCTTCGGAGGAGTGGATGGGGGATGGTCATCTCCCCAGCGATATTCCCTCTGTCTCTGCTCTATCCAGCACAACGCTGACCCGTCACTATCCTCCTGGGATTTACTCTGTTGCTTCCTCTCCACTGCTCCAGACCCTCTCTCACCTTTCAGTCTCTGTGTTTTCCACCACGTGGCTTTAGAGAAGAAGATGATGGCCGGTTCTCGCTTCCGTGATAGTCCTTCTACATTCTGCAAAGAGAAGTGTTGCGTCGCCATCTTGGATTCAGCCCATGTGGGCCTCTCTTCCATGAATTTTCCTTTTCCCCTTCCGTGCTGCTTTACACACCTCCTGTAACTTATTTCATTATTCCCTCGGTCTTTTCTTTGTTTTTAGTGGTCCTCCCCAATGATTTAAGGATGTTTTGCAATATTTTGACTGCTGTTGTAGCAGAGTGAGATCCTCATGCACCTATGTCATGTCACTGCACCGCAGCGCCCCATACAGGAGTGCTGTTTGATCATAATGTGCACAGCTTAACATAATACATGATGATGTTTTTAATTGGTGATACCAATGTGTCGGACATGATGAATTAATTTTCATGCAGTGGTGCTTAAATGTTATACCACAAAATCAGAGCAGAGATCTGATGAAAGTCCAGTGGGGTTGGAAAAGCGTCAGTAAAATGTCATCAGTAAAATGTCAGATTTTTTATGTTTAATTTGTCATTTAACCTTGGCTTTGCATCAACCAATCAGGTGCCTCAAAGCCCAGTCTAAATCTAACGATCGAATCCTGGGTTCTGAACAACATGAGCAGTTGAGGAACCTGCCAGTCATCTTCCCTCCTGCTCGCTGCTCTCCTCATCCCACACCAGCCCCCACTCAACTCATCCGCCGCCACCAATGGCCACCATGGAAATGGAAGAGGGGCTCCACACGGAGCTCTGACCACCTTTTACATGGCACCCATGTTATTTGAGTATGCCTTTGTGTGAATCAACGGGTCACATGCCCTCCACAACCTGTTGATTCACACATATGTATTGATGTTCACACCCCGAGGGTTAGCCTTGAGGTCCTAACAGCAATAAACGCACATTCTGGGGGCTTCACTGGGTGGTATTGGTGCCAAGGCTTGTTAATGGACCCCATAAACCCATCACTTGGGTGTTTATTGCTATAGTAACGCTGTGGGAGTCAGTTACATGTTAGAGCTGTGCCTCTGAAGGACAAATCATGGTCATGGGACGGGTAAACAAGTCATGCTTATTATTCTGTATGTTCAGTAGAACAATGGAAGACACTCTCACATCTCAGACTTTTACCTATGAAAAGACTTTTAGGGCTGTCAGGGCCGGATCCAAGTGAAATGCACATCTACCTTGTGGCTTTTGAAAGTGGGCTGAGTCAGTCGAACGTCAAGATTCTGTCGCTGAACGCCATACAGTGTTGATGCACAATCAGCCATGTGCCAGGCTTGTATTTTGAAAGGCTGGTAGGGCTTAGAAAATACTAGTTACATATGCCTGGCTAGTCATCAGTACGGTTAATGTACAATTCATACATTATAAAATATAGTGCATGCAGCCACATACCCTACTACATACCTAGAATCAACCAGCCTCTCTTATACCATTGCTTCCGGTGTATAGGGCACCATTAAATGACACTGGTGTAATTTTGATTGATTATAATTCTAATATGAATCATAAGGGCCACATAATATACTAATGCTACCCTTGCTGTATCTGGCAGCCAGTCAGAAAGGTTAGACTGTAAGCTTTATCTGTTGACAAAGTTCCACGTCCTCATCTCCAACTACACAACACTGGTTGTGGAGGCATGCTAGAGACACTCACTCACCCCTTGAACACTGGGTAAGTGACGACAAAAGCTACACTGGCCCCCTCTTATTAAGATATAGTCTAGTCCTGGCATATGACTAAAACACATATACTGTGTACCCCACAGGGTCTACAAAGATGCCCTGACGAAGGCAAGTTGATCTAGAGGTTTCCTCGCCGATATGTGCCGAATCAGGGATCTCTCTGAACCACTTCAGACAGCCATGTAAAAGATCATCTTGATATTACCAACACGTTGGCAGACCCTAAACTAGGAACATTGACTTTAGGGCACTGAACATAGAAGTCTCCAATTTAGTAGTCAAAAATTGTGTGCTTATGAATACTATTTTTCTACACTTTGTTTTCTTGCGTTACACCCTGTGGATACCCCATTTATTTCTATGCAATATTATGACTTTATTTAAGGAATTGTACTAAGGGGTACTTTCATAAATGTATAAAAAAAATAAAATAAAAGTCTCCCTATCGAAGCCTATATGCTCTCTACTTTGTTATTCATATTAACTGTTGTTGATTTATAATTGATTTGTTATGTTATGTGTCGTAAGTTTTATATACACTTATTGTTTTAGACAAATTAACCAACAGTCTTTTTCACCTTTTTTTGAACTAGTCTATTTTTCAGAGAATCTGCCTTTCTAGATCATTATGCCAGGAACACCTCACGGGATATCTGGCAGGGATTCCCATACCCATGAATTCTAATGGACTAATTAGCAATAATAAACAACATTGATATGCATTAATTTAGTTGTAAAGACGCTATAGTTGTAATAAAAATGCCCAAACCAAGTCTGCCTTCAGCAACTCGATTTCTAAGCCTGTCTATAGCTGGAGTCCTGTTACAAATCAAGCTTTGGCAAAACCAACGGTCTTGTGCATATGTATTGGGCAGTTGCCAGGCACTGCTATTTGATGTCCAGGTACTCACATCATTTTTAATTTTCTGCTATCAGTGGCCCATTAACCTCACTAAGCAGCGTCTGACAAGTGCTTTTCCCATGCCTACACAAAAGCCTACACTGTTGGCGTTACCAATTCTTTGTTTCTTATGCGAACGGGATGGTCAAGTCAGGCCATCCAGGATAGGCTATCACCCAAAAGGCTCTCAAGGGTCCATCTTGTCCTACCAGCTCTTTAATATCTATCTGACACCGCTGATGGACATTACCCTATGTATACCTGAATAAAACCATGTTCCGAACCTATGCAGCAAATACTCAAGGTCCTCTTCAACCTTCAAGAATTTGCAACATGTCACAATCACATCTTGCCCTATCTGCACCAGGTTGTGGACTTGACAGATGGCACCCTTTGCCTGAATGTCATAAAGACAGAGATCATCTGTTTTTGGTTAAATTATTTCCTCTGCTCTTCCCTTTACCTGACCCTCCTCTATTGGAGCCCAGCTATCCCTGTGGCCTCAGTCTTTTATTTTTCTTTGAACATTCTCTATCCTTTGGTCCACACATTCATGACTAGACTAAGAAATCTCATTAACAGCCACACGCTCAAAGGCACATCCCTTTGCTCTTCAGCAACATGTTTACCTCTCCCATGGCACTTTCATGCCTTGACTATTGTAACCATCTCCTTTCTGGGTTCCCTCATAACCTCACACAACAACCACAAGTGATTTATAACAAAGCAGCGAGACTCCTTCTGTGCCTCAAACCTGGTAATCACTTTACCCCTGCTCTTATAACCCCTAAATTGACTCCCTCCAGCATGTACATTGACTTTAAATTCTTCTGCCTACTTCACACAGCTTATAAGCAAAATGGACCACAGTCTTTCAGGAGTAAAGTCAAAAATATCTCCCAGCATAAAATCTGAGATGGTCATTCACAAGCACACTATGTTGTTGCAGCCTTTATGATGCAGAAGTCCAGGGATGGCAGGAGACTCCCTTTGAAAGGGTGTGTCTTTCATCATCAGAGAAGTAGCTAAACATCTCCACTTCTATAAAATACTGAAAACTTTCCTCTTAAGAAATATAATGTTCTCAACCACTGAGCATAAATAGATTCATGGGCCCTCATTACGACCCTTGCGGATTTTTTCCGCCATCGGCGGACTTTTCCGCCATGGCGCAAAGTCCCTTTACGCCATGGCGGATGGCGGACTTACCGCCCCATTCCGAGGTCGGCGGGGCGGTAAGTCCCCATTGACCCATTTACCCTTCCCCATTCCCATTTCGGCCCCATAGGGCTCAATGGGAGTGGGGAAGGTGTTAATTACGCCACCGTACACTACGGTGGCGTAATTAACACCGAGGTCCCATAGCGCCATGGATTTTTACGCCCGCAAAAAGCGGGCGGAAAAATGACCATGGCGCTATGGGAACTCGTAGTTGGCGGTAAGGGGTCGGCGCAGCTAACGCTGGCGCAAACCCCTTAGCGCCAGGGTCCTAATGAGGGCCATGGTCTTTCTAGCATGGTATATTTGCCTACATACCATTTTATTTAATTCATTTGTAATCATTGTTGTGCTCTTCCTCCTTCTGTGTGTGTGCTTGAGATGTACAATGCTCTTCTCCTCTACATTCGTTAATGCTCTGAATATTCCATGAGCCTGCAAAATATCTAAATCCCCTGTCCCCATCCACAGAACTAGTTTGGGAGGGTGAGGAGGGGGTCGGGGAAACGAAAATGACCACAGTTAAATTCTTACAGAAACCCAAATGAATAAAGAAATACATACATACATACATTCTATCTATATTACAGGGCCTGCGGTAGCGGCCCTGTAGTTATGGTTAAGTTGCTCAACCCACATGAAGAGCACTCTTTGCCCCCCCTAGACGAATCCTCACGAAACTTTGCAAAAAATGTATATGGCCCTGTGAGAACAATCCTGCAATGCTTGGTGAGGTTTCATGAAGGGTGGCCCAAAGTTATAGGGGATCCCAAAATTAATGTTTTTTCCCATGGATGCATTGGATGCAATGGATACAATGTTTTGCTCACACCTACAGCCCAAACTGCTGGATGTATTTTCACCAAATGTGCACCAGGAGCTGTGGCTTGGTCCCAAAAGCGTGCTTTTATAAATTTAGTGTAAATCCGTCCAGTAGTTTCTGTGAAAACGACCAACAAGTAGGTACAACAAATGGTGATATCTGCGTTCGGTTTGCGGACGGGTCCCTGATTGGTACAGGGGCTGACGTGAGGTACGCAGACATCGGGCGCACTGGCTGATTGGGTGGTGAAGAGCATGTGGTGCATCATATTTCTGGAAACGCCCACCATGCTGGATCCGCAGACAGACCCTGTTGTCTGCAACCAGCGTAGTGGGAAAAAAGTCTGGAAAACCCATTTTGGGTCATTTGGGGAGTGGAAATAGGGGTGGGGTGGGAAGGGTGGGGGAGTGGAAAAAAGATGACATGGGGCTGTTTTTATCGGTTGAATAAAGCCATGCAGGTGTAGTAGCTGTCTGCGGACATCGCAGTAGTTCACGGACAGTGCCTTGAACGGACAGCTTTGAAAAGACATTTTGGGTTATTTGATGGCTGGAAGAGAGCGTAGAAACGGTAGGGAAATGGAATGAAAGTAATGTGGAGCTGTTTTATAGATGAAAAAAGGGTTTGGAAATGCCACTGAGTCCCCGGTCTATTTCGGTGTCCACGGACATCATTTCGAATACAGGGCGGTACAGTGAGTTTTATTACTTGATGGTGTATGGTACGTACTTCTTACATAGTTTATGGTATGGTGGTGGTTGAGGCCAGTGGCATGGGCACGGCAGCCATGGCGCCAAGAATATGTGCATTGGGCACAGCCACCACAGCGGTAATATGTGTATAGTAATTATAGGTAATGTAGTAGAAGTATGGCCAAAATTGCATTGGTAACAATATTTGTATAGCAGTTGAAGGTAATGTAGTGAGAGTGCAAAGTGTTTGTAATATGAAGCAATGATGTAATTGAACTGTATATGGTACTTATAATTGTAGTACAATTGTGGCTAGTGCTTATAGAATATGAATTCGATTATACTTGCTGTGGTTACTTAGTGTTGTAGATATAAGGCTGCAAGCTCTGGTTTATTTTCTTTCGAAGAAAACCGTACAATTGGTTAAGCAGGATAGTTCAAAAGCTGCAGTTGTATTTACAATTAAATCTATATTCTCTTTCTTAGACCCTCATAAACAGTAGATTGTAAGTACTATGTTTTGTACAACATAAGTGTATGACACACTGCTGTTGTATTGGCATTACATAATCATTGGGTCATTGGGAAGAAAATCTGCACTGGATTAAAATGTTACAGTTACAGTTACGTGAGTGTAAGGGTGATAGTATGTTTGTTTGAAGTATGTTGTGCTTAAGGGAATGTTTGAAGTAGTTAGATACATGTCAGTGTATTCTAACTACATTAGAGGTTAGAAGATGTTTTGTCATATAAGAATTGAGATGGTGTATTTGAAGTGCTTTGCAATGAAGCAGGTTTTACAAGTAGTTAGATACCTGTTGGCATATTCTAAATAGATTGACTTTCAAACATGCTATTGCAATATTATGGATGTAGTTGGCGTATTCTAACTGTTAATTATGCAATAGTTTATTGAATACATTTGATTTGCAATAATATTAAGTAGGCATTTGTTAAATTTGCTGGTAACCTATGTTTTGGAGTAACAGAGGTATCCTTACATTCAAACCAACCACTTATTTTTTTGACATATGCAGTGTAGTACTGTGAAGTGGTTGTGGCACCAGTGTGGTATACTATACCTACCGTTGTGAAGGTTTTAGTTCCAAGAGATACTTGGCTGCGGGTGAAGCTTGTAAGCTTATAGTTATTTTTGGTACCATCTGAATTGTAGCTTAGCAGCATTAGTATGACATATTGGCTATGTGAGTTTATCTGTATGGTGAAACAAGTGTGTGAATTGCAAAAAGTGCATAATATGCCATGATTTGAATTCTCCAGAAGCTGGTGAAATGAAATGGATTCAGAATTTGGTATGGATACATATACAAATTGTTCATTAGGGATGTCGTCTTGTGAAGCATGGTTGCAGAAAGTTCATGTATGTTTGCACGTGTATGGAATTTAGAAGTTTTCATTTATAGGGATTGTTTGGATGTCTAGTACTTGCAGTAAGAATATTAGGCATTCTTGTGGATCTTCGTGTTTGAATATGGTATTTTTTACCATTCCCGCACAGTATTCCAATTCTTGCCTTATACCTGAGACACTGTAAGTGTTGTCAGGATTATTTGTGGCATTTCTGTGAAGGCCGTGCAGTTGCAAACACAACTGGTCCGAGTCGTTTCAGTAAATGTTGTGAACAATTGGTGACAATTGAAAGAGAAGATGAATTGTTACATATCATAACAATGTACACCATTTGTGTTACTGAATTTAAATGGACTAGAGAGTTCTGTATGTGGATCGAAAAAAACACATGTACCATCAATATGTTGTATGAAAAGGTACTTTATACATGAAAACAATGCGGTACATTTTACAAGGTAGTGTAAATAAAAATAAAATGCAATTATTGCCTTCATTCCAATAATTTATGTCTGTATGTCTGTATCTGTGATTTTGTGTCCGAATGGAAATACCTCCTTGTGTGGTTCAAGCCATTATTGATAACTTCCTCATTGACAGCGGACAATACTGTCGATTGATGTAGCCAGTATGTCAACCACAGCAGTATAAAATGTAGTGTCATTGATATCCATCTTACCAAACGAAATAAAAAATAAAAAAAATAATTCAAGGTAAACGTTTGTTTGAAAGACTTGTAAGTGCACTACAAGTTCAAACAAATAAGAGTATCATTACATATTGGTGTGCAATAACACGTGCATTGGCCTATTGCGCTCTCCTCATCCTTATATACCCCCCCACAGTATCAATGGCAGTTGCCACCTGTGATCGTGCACCCGCAAGCCCCCGTGGATGGGGTCCCTCAAGGTGCAGTACACAATATGCACCTCAAAGGCATTTTATGAACTGTGACTACTGTCCAAATGGCCACTGCAGTCCCAGTGTCTCCAGACTCCCCTTTGAAGACCCTATTCCTACAATGACCATATGTATGTGTCCCCTGAACATTGGGCCTCATTACGACCCAGGCGTTAAGGGTTAACGCCGTCGTTAACCCTTAACGCCTATTCTGATTTTAACGGCTGCTTTTAGCAGTTTAGCGTAGTTTACACCATGGTGGTAAAGTTGGCGTACTTAGCGCCTAGGTCATAATGACCCCCATTGTCCTGGGCCTTTTGTGCTTGCCCCATCTTCATCTTCATCCTCCCCCTCTCACTTTTATCTAGCAGCTCAACATCTGTAGAGCTCTGGTACGTTCCAGGTTGTACTATTGCAACAGCCTGTTCTTTAATCTACCCACTTTCTCTCTCAGCATACTCCAGCTAATTTGAAATAAGGCTGCAAGACTTATCATTGGCGTGAAGACCAGGGATATCTTGCGTGGGCCTTAAACCTTTACTTGGCACCTCTAGCGCACCTAATCTCTACATTGTTTTCTAAGTGTTAGTGTTATGCGGATGACACTCAGCTGTCCTTCAACCTGTGTGTTGCATCCGCTTCTCTCTCGCTTATTGCTGACTGTGTATGTGCGATTCAGGAATAGTCTGCCTCAAACAATGTCTGCCTTAATGCCAGTAAGACTGAGATCATTCTTATTGGACCCTAGCTACTGCTCTCCCTCTTTCACTCTGGCTGTCTTCCTTGGGTCCGATGCCTGTGCCTTCCCATGAGAAAAAAAAAACCTTGGTGTTCTCTTGTACTCCACCCTCTCCTTCTGTCCTCACATTACGGACGTCTTTAATAAGTCCCACTACCAGCTGCACCTACTGAGAGGTATTCTTGCTTTTGCCATTTTCCCCCAGAAACCCACTGTATTCAAGAGCTCTAGGTATGTCTAGGTTGAACTATTGTAACAGTGTCTTTCTAAATCTTCCTGCCTCTACTCTTCGACCCCTGCAACGTGTCTAGAACAGGACTGCAAGACTTGTCCTTGGCCTTAAACCAAGGGTTGACATATCTCCAGTCCTGAAATCTCTATACTGGCTCCAGTTGGTAGCCACAAGGATGAAGTTGAAGACCCTCTGCATTCTTCACAAGGATTTCTGGGGTCAGGGGCCAAACTACAAGCACCTTTATTTGCCTAAGTATTTTTCTTCTTGCGCCCTTCGCTCATCCACCTCAACTATCTGAGGGTTAGACACTTCTCTAGGTAGAAATTGGGGTGGGGTAAATTTCTCTCCTCGGCTGGTGAGTCCCTCTGGAACAGCTTTCCTGCCTCTCTCAAACTAGAGCAGGAACACCCTAGGCGCTGCAAGTAATTGAAGACTTTCCTATATGATTCTGCTTTCTATCCCACTCTCCCCTGCTGATGATCTCATTCTCCTGCACTAACTAGTTACCTGGCCACCCTGTAAACCTTATGTGTACCAGGTTCCATTAGGACCAGTAGCTCCATGCCCTGTCTCCAGGCCCACCACGCACTATGAACTGTATATGTAAGCCTATGGTGCCATGCCTATTTGCATTTAACTAGAACCGCCCAGCCCGGTGTCATTACTGCAGGTTGATTATTGCACTCTCCCCTTCTATCCCCTGGCACTTCTCCTCTCATTTCCCCTTGCACTTCCACAATAGGAATGACACGGATCTATGTGATCACTGCGACGGGCGAAAATGCCGACTTTTAACCCTTTACACTTCATATATATGCAGGGGGAGACCACCGCAGCCCCCCATATTAATATCATAGTCTAAACCCCCCCACATATATATATGGTGTAAGGGAGGGGTTAAAAAGAAAAAAGAAAGTTGGCATTTTTGTCCGTCGCAGTTCCCAGGTCGACATTTTGGTACGATTCCGAATGACACAAGCCCTAGTAAGATCATTTGTTTTGTTGCCCTTTGTTTTAGCCTTCCTTGTCTTTTTGCACTTAGAAACAACTGTGTATAGGCGCGTTATAAATGACTTATTGTATCATATCGTTGTTGTTTTGTTCTCTGCAACCCCACCCCCCACACTTTTTTGGTCTTTTGGCAACATTCACATTTTTTATGGGTGTAGGCACTTCATAACCAAGACATAAATCAATAAAGTAAATGAAGTCTGGACATGCCGGAAAGTAGGTACACTGATAAGTGGCTGCAGATTGCAATACACCAAATGTTATATGTGCCACAGTGTTAGTCAACATTGAAATAATGGCAGAAGGAATTTGTATTGCCAACGTGCATTACGAACATGTGCCTTTGGCACATTTACATCTTATTATAGAGGGTAACGTGGGGCTCGTGCAGGAATGCAGAAATGGTTATGATTGCGGAAATAGATGTACACAGAAGCTAGTAAGCCTGTACTCCACTGTTCATGTGTCCACACTTTTACGTATTGACTGTATTTGTCTTTACGTTACTATTATTCCTTTAGGGTCCAGCAATTATACCGGACAAAGTGTGATGCCTTGGTGGTTGCTGTAAGGATGACATTTTACACATTTGCATTATCCACAAGGCTATCTAGGTCATGGGATCACACTACCTGAAGGTGTTTTTGACAAGCTACTTTTCTTCAGGATACCTTAGATTTTGTTGCTGCAAGTCTCTGCTGGGGAAACGCTTCTCATAGCAGAGAGCAGGGGGCAGATTATTATTGACGTGTAGGGAAATCCGTGCCTGTGTGGACCGTGCCTGAGGTTATCTTTTAAAGAAAACGTAAATGTATTGGGAACAGGTGCGTTGATAGTTTGAAAATGGAAGTAAATATTGTGCTATGTGGTTTACTTGAAATGTTTCATTGTTCTTCAGTACACTGATTGCCAGTAATACTGTACATTTTTGTGGCATGTGTTCTAAAAACGAAACTGACTCTGACACGCTGTGAATGCTACATGAAGGGTCTCATTGTTATGTGTCCTTGAATACACAGAATTTGAAGGACTAAATGTGTGAAAAATGCACAAAGAAATTATAAGATTCACTATATTGAAAGCTGACGTCGGCAAGTGAAGTTTCTATTTCAGAGAACTGTGTTTCAAAGCGGGTGGTCCTCCGCTACTTAAGAGGAATGGATTTGCAGTCTTTTCGCGGGGTTATGCACAGAAGCCCTCCTTAAGGTGCCTGATAGTCTAGGTAGGCAGGATGTGAGGGAGGGATCTTCGGACCCCTGCCATGGCTTCCCTTGGTAACCCAAGTCGCACTCTTGTCTGATTGGCTAAGGGGACTGGCTTTGCCAGGCCAGCCACCCTACTGTGTGATTGACAGCCAGGCTGTATGAATGGGGGAAAACTGCATAAAAAGAAGGTCTCTGGGACTGGAAGAGGAGAGTCACCACTGGAACGAAAGAACCAACGAGGAACTTGAAGAAGAGGACCCGTACAACGACTGAACCGCCTGGTGAAGCCCTGCTCCACGAATCTCCGAATCCGACGACAGAGAAGATCCTCCAGGAAATGTCTTCCCTTGAGCTGGTGGGACCAACCAGTTCACCCAAACTACAAGTCAGGACCCCTCCTCTGGTCGAATTTGCTGTACAAAGCTACAGTGGGCCGGATAGCCAGGAAGGTCGGACACTGCTTGGGTTTTAAGGAGCGCACCTTTTATTCATTGTTTGGCGCTGCTACTGGTTTCTTACCTGGGTAGTGCAGAACCCACCAGTCTTCCTACTTTTGATCAGTCCGACAGTCGCTTCAGGACCCGTGAACCTGCAGGAACTACCAGGAACGTCTGCCTCAGCTAGAGCCCCTTCTCTGTTCTAAGGTACTGTGCAAATCCGGTTGTGTGTTTCGCCCAGCCACAGTGAAAGTGTTTGAAATCTTTCTCCAATCCGAGGGCTTGTCCTTCTCTTCTCTTTGAACTAACTTTTCTACCAACCAACCTCGTCCGGAATCTGTGCCACGAACTTTACAGCAAAATACCTTGAACTGTGTGATCTTGAGCAAAAGACTTTTGACCCATTGACTTTGGCCCTAAGCTTTTTCTAGCTGATCGCCTCACTGTAATCTCTCTTGTTCAATTGCCCAAAGTACTTACCAGTTGGTTTTGCCTAATTTCTAATAACTTTGTCTTTCCCTCCCTTTTAAATTGCTGGAGTGCCATTTTGCTCCCACTTCATTTTGTGAGTTTAACTTGTCTGGAATTTAAGGGTAAAGGTGTATTTATGATTGTTCTTTTGATCTTGCTTAGAATAGTGAAATGTTATACAACTGTTGAGTAAATAAATATATATTCTTTTACTTAGAAACCTTGAGTCAGTGTTTGCCTGAATCATAGTAATTGCTGTCCTTTGTGTAACTATTTGTACTGCTCACTTACTCTTGAGATAAGTCTGGCTGCTACGCTACTGCTAACACTATAACTGTGTAGTACTGGCTTGTACCAAAGGTGAAATTGTACTGTCACTTGTAATCTTAATTGTGTGTAGTGTTCCCAAAGGGTACTGCATATAATTCTGCCTAACAAGCCTAACCCCGTGTTACAGGGCTGCTGCAACACAAAGATGCAGTAATGTCAATCAGATGGGCACATTCAGGTGCCTAACCCCATGTTACAGGGCAGCTGCGACACAAAGATGCAGTAAAGTCAATCGGATGGGCACATTCGGGGAACCTAACCCCATGTTGCAGGGCAGCTGCAACACAAATATGCAGTAAAGTGAATCGGATGGGCACATAAGGGGAGGCTAACCCCATGTTGCAGGGCGGCTGCGACACAAAGATACAGTAAAGTCAATCAGAAGGGCACATTCAGGGAGCCTAACCCCATGTTGCAGGGCGGCTGAGACACATAGATGCAGTAAGGACAAGTGGCCACAAGGGCCAGCTGTGTACACATGTTCAGGTACACAGACACATGCATACAACAGGGGGGACAGCAAGGTACAGGGTTCAGGTACACAGACACATGCATACAAAAGGGGGGACAGCAGGGTACAGGATTCAGGCACACAGGCACATGCATACAAAAGGGTGGACAGCAGGGTACAGGGTTCACCCACGCAGGCACATGCATACAACCATGGGCGACAGCAGGGTACAGGGTTCAGGCATACAGACACCACTGCATGAAAATCATGGTTTACAAATGTGATAAACTGCACGCAAACCTATGCAAACTATAAGTTTGCAAAGGTTTACGAGTGTTTGAAACATTTTTGGAAACCTTTGGTTTACATTGTGTTTACACAAAAGTAAACCGTATAGTTATGCAAGTCCATTTGGACTTGATGTTCCAGAAATTTGTAAACCTTAAGTTTGCTATGGTTTACAAATCATGAATACTTTTTAAACCTAAAGTACACTTAATGTTTCATGCACAATTGAACATTTCGTTTACAAAGAAAACTTATTTGTAAACCTTTGTAAACCTAGTGTGCACCTCAAATTTGTCAATATTTGTAAACCTTTGGTTTACAACATTTACTATTTTCTGTAAACCCAGTGTACACCTCAAAACTGTCATTATTAGTAAACATTTGTTTTACAGAATTTACCATGTTTGTAAACATTTGCAAATAGTGTTCAGTTCAGTCTTTTAAGTGTACTTTTACTTTATTAAATTGTAATTTTGTATACCCCTTAAAACACAATGGCCCTCATTACGACCCTTGCGGAAATCGACTGACCGGAGCGCCACAGCGTAAATAGCGTTTCCGCCATTGCACGAAGGAGCAAAGTGCAGCCCATTCCGACCCATCGGGCACGAGCACCACGCCACGGCGGAAGTGCAAAGTCCGCGATGGCGGAAATGACCCCAAAACGGCCCACACCGCCGCCGTACGGCGCCCTAGGTGCAATACCGCCACCCCTCTTAGCGGTCACCGCAGTGTGCGCCTACCGCAAAGTACGGTGACCGGAAATATACGGAAACGGAAGTTAAAACACGGGCCCGGAACGGGAAACATCCCGGCGTACACCTATAAAAACACTAAAACCACACAACCACTAAAATCACTACCCTGAAACTGCCCCCAACCCGTCAACCACCCTAGCGAAACCAAGAAAAATGGGAAAAGTAGCGAAGAAAGCGTGCGACCGCAAGCGGCAGGTCCACTTCTCCCGTGAGGAACTCACCGTGCTAACAGAGACCCTCCAGGAGAATGCTGCCGTCGTCTTCTGCACGCAAATGACCAGGACGGCACTTGCAAACAAGAAGGCCATATGGGCTCTGGTGGCACAGCGGGTAAGTGCGGTGGGGACCGCACCCCGCACCCCACAGCAATGCCGCAAGCGATGGGACGACCTGCGGATACGCGTCCGCAGCATACTCTCTGCCAACCGCAACATTGCCACAGCCACCGGGGGAGGTCCTGAATCACCCATCAAGTTGACCCCCTGGGAAGAAATCTGTGCCTCCACCATCGGAATGGAGAGCATAGAGGGAGTCGGAGGGATGGAGAAAGGAGTGCAGACATCCGAAGATTCAGGTAGGTGGGCCAGATAAAACAATGCCAAATCCACACAGTCCATCCATGTGAAGTACCATGCGTCCACATAGTGCAACAGAAACACATGTCCAGGAGAACGTCCACACACATCGGCCTGATAGCGCACGTTAAAAACCACAATAAATACATAAATAATTAAAAACCCCTAAAACACGCACTACACGTGCAGCAGGCACACCCTAACTGCAGGCTGCCAAACAACTGCACCCTCACTCCACACACAAATGAAAGCACCTCCAAGGCCCCGACCCAAATCACCCTCAGGTACCACCCCAAAGCATGTGATACAATGCCATTCCAATTCCCACAGACCCATCAATAACCCTCGCCCTCCTTTACTCCACCACAGGGTCCGATCCAAACGACGAGCTACAGGACACCCCTACCAGCACACCTGCAAAGAGGGCCAAGACCAACGGCCAGAGACCCTCCACCTCAGCTGCACGCATCAAGACACGGCAGCAGCACAAATCAGGTGGCAGCACAGAGGAGGGAACATCAACAGGCACCCCAGCAGCCAGCATGCCCACAACACCACCACCACAGGTCCCCCCAATGGATGCCACAGAAGGCACTGCCTCTGGTGGCAGCAGCACCATAGGTGACACCCCATTGATGGCAGCATGCTCGGACACAGAAAACGGGGATGCCGAAGTCAGATCCATCCATGACCTGTCCCAATCCCCCTGTCTGTCCCATCCCGTACAACATGAGGATACCACGCAGGGGCACCCACAAGACGACGACTGGCCATCCCCCACAAGCCCTGTGGCAAGGCAACATGAGGACAACAGCCCCTCTGTGACACCCCCGCAAATGGCCATGGCCCAGCAGAGGCAACAGTCCCTCGACCAGTTGATCGAACAACAGCAGCAACTGGCCACACTCCTCAAGGACCATGCCGATGAATGTGGGGGCACTAAGGCAGACATAGAAACATCAACTGAGACACTTAGGGCAGAAATGGAGAGAGGTACAGAGACGCTAAGGGCACAAATTGAGAGAAGTACCGAGAGCCTGAGGGGGGAACTGCATGCGACGTCCAAAGACGTATGTGCCGAACTTGCCGCAGTGCGCCGTGTGCTCACTGAGCTCTCGCAAACCCTTAGGGACATGCATGGACGTGAGCAGGCAGACACATCATCCGTTGCAAGTTCCGTCCAGGGCAGCCCCGAACGTAGATCTGGAAGGAACCTGCGCTCCACAGGCAGGGGTGCCCCTGATACCCGCAGAGGGGGCATGCAATAGCGACAGCCCACTGACAATGAGCATCTTTGGACACTGGTGTTCGGGGGGGAGGTAGGAGGGTGGAGGGGGTGTGTTGGGCTCACTTGGGTGGCGGGTCGATAGGGTGTTCAACATTATATCACATATGCCATAAAAAGTGCACGATCAACCAATGAGAAGTGTGGACATTGATCTTTGTGTACTAGGCCATCATAGGCGTACAGTCCATATTGTGCATGTCCCAGACACACGCAGTGCCACGAGTCCCGTGTCGATGTATCAGCCACCAGGCGTGAGTGCTAGAAGCATACATCGATGAGATGCTGACGAATGTCACGGGCCTCCGGTGCCTCGCAGACTCCATGAGGTGCTGCCACATCCCCACCCTCATCATGACCATCATCAGGTGCTTGCAGTTCTGCGTCAGGGGGCATGGGCACATTTCTACGTACGCACATGTTGTGGAGCATGACACATGCCATCACCATCTTTGCAACCTTCTCATGGCGGTACAGGAGTGCCCCGCCAGACCTGCTGAGGCAGCGGAAACGGCCCTTCAGTAGGCCGAATGCCTGTTCTATGACTACACGGGTACGTGAGTGGGCATGGTTGTAGTCCTCCTCATGCTGGTCCCGTGGGTTCCGGACTGGTGTGAGGAGCCATCTCTTCAGTGGATATCCAGCATCACCTGTATGTGGACGAGAAACGTATGATGTGGAATGCCATTGATACGTACGCACACCCCCCCCCCTTCCTGCAAGGTCATTGCCAATTCACATACCCCACATCATCATGCATGTAATGAGACTCACCGAGTAGCCAGGATCTGTTCCCTGCGTGTCGCTCCATGTAGCGTGGTATTGTAGAGTTCCTCAAGACCATAGAATCATGGGTTGATCCAGGGAATCGGGCACAACAATGTGTAATGATCCTGTTGGAGTCACACACCATTTGTACATTCAGGGAATGAAATTGTTTTCGGTTGCGGTACTGGGCCTCCATGGCATGTGGGATGACCAATTCCACATGGGTGCAGTCGATGGCACCAATGCAACCCGGTATGCCGGCAAGTGCATGGAATCCCACTTTTGTGTTGGTAATTTCCTGCTCCGAGCGTGGTAGAGAGATGTAGTCGTCTGCGTGCAGCAGGAGGGCATCGAGCACTTGCAATAGTGTCCGTGAGAACAGTGGCTGAGAAATGCCATGCAACTGTCCGACTGTGTGCTGGTAGGTGCCTGTGGCCAGGAAGTGGAGTACAGACACCACCTTCAGTAGGGGTGGGATGGCGGTTGGGCTATCTATCATGCTGACAAGGTCAGCCTGTGTCATGTCCACAATGGCGGCTATGGTGTCCCGGTCCAGACGGTAGAGGGTGTGGATCTGCTCATCAGTGAGGTTGAACGGATGTGCTCGGAGGCGTGGTATTGCGGGCTGCCTGCGTGGTGGTAGTGGCTGTGCTGGTGGGCCTTGCTGGCCCTGCCTTGGCCTCCTCCTCCTCCTCCTGCGTCTCCTCCGTGCGGCTGGTTGTAGTTGGTGTTCGTCTTCTTCTTGGAGTCGGAGCACTTGCAGTGCTATCAGGTCCCCCAGGGCCAACATCGCGAGTCCTGCCGGTAGCATTTCGGTGTGGTTGTGGGAGGAGACTGGCTGTGCAATTTATGTGTTTACAGGCTGTATGGCCTCCACCTGTGGTGATTGATTCCACCTGTGCAAACTGCTCTCCCCTTTGGCCGAGCACGTCCCGCGCACAACGCTGCAATTCGGGGAATTGTATCTTGCTATTGCAATCATGTATTTGTACCCGATGGCCGTGTAAGATTGGTTGATATGTTCATTCTGCTGTGGTCCCATTGTTTCCCATACTATCTGTGCAGTCGCGAACAGACTTGTGAAGGGTCAGTGGAACATAGTACTCGAGTAACGGTGGGCCCTCATGCATCACTGTACCGAGTTGCAACGACGGGCGGGGCGTCCCATTTGTGGGTGAAGGCAGTTGCCATTTTCACACACAGCCGCACTCGATGGAATAATTAGTGATTTCAAACGGCCACAGATGCCTTTTCGACGTGATATTGCAAATGAGGAATTCGAAGGGCGGCGCTTTCGGTTTCCAGCTAGCGGCGAGGAGATGCCCACAGGTCTGACTGCAAATATAACGTTCTATTGTTCTATGTCCTTGAGACAGGGCCCATGGCGAGGGAGCAATGATTGATATGAATAGTTTGGGATGCGCAATAGCTACGTGGGCGATGAGGCCGTCCGTTCCCAAATTCATGTTACTTCACAACACTGGAATTACGGGCTGGGGCACTGTGGATTTAGCAGGCTGCATTACGCACAGACTCAATGGATGTTTCTAATGTTATGTGAGTAATTATTCAGGCGTTTTGATCCCGGGATGAGGGAATGATGAATGGATGCATGGGCAGGTGATTTGATACAGAGTTTGCCATGTACAGGGCTTCTTGGGATCTATCCGCCTCCCCTACGCTATGTGATGCAGGGCTGCCATAGTGGGACCATCGTCTATCTGGCCTTGTTGAGCCCTCCCTGTCTCGAGGCGCCCTCAGACACTTGTGTCCATGCACGTTAACATTCCCATCTGATGGAATCTGTTTTGACAGACGCATGCACAGGTACACTCGTTTGTGATGGTGTTTGCACCTCGATATAGATGGTTATGAGTCGCAAGTGGTTTTGGGGTGGTGATGATCCTTTGGAGTGGGCTAGCATGCATATGGCTGTGGATTTCGTGTGATCATTGAAGTGAGTTGTTCGAATGTAGTTCTGATGGCCATTCTGTTCTCTTTCTTTTCTTTTGGTTGACAGGTATCTCCTCCCCTTTTGCCACTGCCATCTGTATGCCACTCCTGCAGATGGATTTTACTCCCGACACCTGCTGCTTCGTGTTAATCAGTGGAGCAGCATTACGATCTTATGGGACGATCGCCAATGGCCCACATGCCCTTACGCAGTACTGGTGGCTCGGAGCAACATTTCGGCCTTTCAGCTGGACTAGTGCCTCCCCATTGGGACGGCCCTGCGGTTCTGTGCGCTTCCATGTTGCCTTTTCCTACGTGAATGTGGCTCTGTGTACCATGGGGGAACAGGGCGACACACAGGTAGTGGCTGGTCATTTCTTGCGGAAGCAGCCCACAATGGTGATTAGTGTTTTGGAGTTCATGGCCTGATGGCTGTATGGGCTTGGTGACTTTGATGTGCATAAAATTTCTATTCTGATTTGGCCCGTGTAGCGTTTTTCTTTGCAAGTGATGTGGCATATGCCTATTTGGGGGGCGATGTTTTGTGAGGAGATCTGCATTGGGTTCCAGCTTCGGGGTTTAGTTGCGTGGTACTGTGCTGGGCGCGTTTGCCTACGAAGCCCAGTGAGGTCAGGGATGGGGGCTGCCAATATGACTGTTTGAATGTTGTCATGCTCAGGGGCGGGGGATTGGGTTTTGTGTAACAGATGCCGGTCAGCCAGGTGGACTGGTGGAATGATGTGATTCTCGGAATATTGCTGGTCACAGGTGCCTGTGTTTGCGTGCGTTTCTTGGTGGGGGACTGTGGTCATGTCCATTGGGATGGCTTCTGTATTCGTGCCATCTGTGCCCTGCAGCTCCCATTGGCCCCTCTTGTGTTTCTTTTGTTCGTTGCCATGCATGGGTGACTTGTACGTTTCAATGGTTGCATTGTGGCTTCATTGCACCTACGGGGAGTTGTACTTTGTGGGCAGGGAGCGGTGTACAGGCACTCAGTGGGGCCGTTTACGGTTGATTCGCGATGCCGTACTTCTCGCCATGGCGGAATGGTACATTACGCCATGCCTGATGGCGTTAGGTGCATGTCCGCTAGGGTCGGAATTGGCGTACCCTTGCGCCATGGTGGTGTTTGCGGTTTGGCATGGCGCGCTCGCGCGTGCTTGGTGCAGTTAGCGTTGGCGTTCACTACGGTGTCGCTAATGGCTTCGTACTTTGCGGTGACGGGTCATAGTCGCACCGAGCGCTATTCGATGGCGGTATTGCATTTCCGCCATCGTTTTTCGATTTCCGCCAGGGTCGTAATGAGGGCCAATGTTTTGAAGGTTGCATTTAGGATTTTACTAACGGAACCTCATAAATACAGACCTGGAATATACTGCAGTAGCTCTTCTCCCCTCTCTGCAGTGACTTAGAAAAGGCAAATATGATTTGAAGAAAACGTGAATGTGCATCACTGGCAGCACACCTAAGGTTTTACAAATATTTAAAGCATCTCAACAATGTGATTGCATGCCAACATTACACTGCAGACATCACATACGATGTAGATACATAAAAAAACATGTAAAACAATAGCCGCAATCAAAATTGCCAGGAGCTATGAGTTATTTAGCTGCAGCTACTCAGCTACGTCTACTGTCCGAACTTGTGTGCTGATTTGAGGCTCAAAGGCTCCACCTTCTTATATAATCCCCTGGCGTGCGCAGAACACGCGCAGAGTTCGGCAGAGTTCAGTCTGCAGTCGTGGTGCGTGGAGTGAGGAGCTGCAGCTACTTCTACTGTGCAAACTTGTGGGCTGATTTGAGTGGTGTGGCCCTTTAAACTCAAAGGCTCCACCTTCTTGCATAAACCCCTGGCGTGCACGGAGTTCAGTCTGCAGTCTGCTGGCGAGGTGAGGTGAGTTTGAGATGCAAGACATTGGACCACAAACCCGTTTAAAAGTCAAAAATAATCGGTGTAAAGGCCAAGGGACACCCCTTTCAGACATGGCAGTAATGCCACTTAACTTCCAGGTCAATGACAGTGAATTTCAGTCACCTCAAACGAAAAATCCAACGCCAAATATATCGGCAACTGTGTATGTAAATCCTCCCCCCTACCCCTTGTGCCCCTTGTGCCCCTTGTGCCTTTAGCCAGGCATTTGCAGAACGAACGTTGGGAAGTGACGCAGCCGCCAGGACCTTCGGCGGAGCAAGCAAGCAGGGGCGGGATAAACAACAATGGCAAGATCCAGCGTCATGTCAATACTAGCGATCACTAGCTAGAACAATTGGGTGATCGCAAAATCAGCAAACGACCCCAATGTTTCATTCCTTCATGCAAATGCACACACACTATGCTGTGAAAACTTAACACTGTCGCCGGTAAACACACAAACAGAACCTGAGAAGCCAAAAGACAGTCACGGCTGCACACTGCATGCAATGGATGCTACGGTGCCAGTAAATCAAGAAATGCCCGAAACTGAAGAGAATGACTTACTGCTTTTTCCACTGCTGGACGAAACCGACAAAGACTTGCTAGAAGACTCAGTCGCTCTGTGCCCTTCGAGACATTTAAACGCCCGTGGCCCCACTGCTACAACAACAGCAGAGTGCGGCGAGACAGAGTGTGACTTGTCCCTTAAATCCAGACAAAATCGGCATGAAGAACGTCAATCCAACATGGTGGAACTGGACTCATTGAATATAGCAAATAGAGGGCAAAATGTCCCTCGAAGAACACCAATGGTGCTGACAAAATTGGCACCCACCACAACCACTACAGAATGACTTGCTAAAATGATGTCAGCAAAGACAAAATGGAGGCTGGACTATGAAGTAAGACTCGTCTTGCCAGCAAACACAATACATGACAATGTCATTGATTTACTCGAACAGGAACTTAGTGCCCCACCAAAAAAACACTCAAGGACACAGGATCCACCTTACAAGGCTCGGGAAAATAAATTACATTACAAATTGCCTCCGAATCTACACAAGAAGAAGCGGCACGTGAAGAATGAGACTTTGAACTCATGAAGGTAAAACTAATTGAAGCCCATCAAAAGTTTTAAAAAAAGGAGAGAAGCGTCAGCCTTGATGATTGGGAGAGGCATACTCCATCTAAGCTTCAAAATAGTGTTCCTATATACCCAGCTCGATTGAGCTCTCCACTAACAACACCAGTAAAGGGGGGAGAGTCATCCTACATCATCAACACCATCCCAAAAATAATTCTAAACTCAAGTTCTATGGAGAAAAACCTTGGGGCAGCCTTGCATGAAAATAAGCAGAGGGAGCAAAGTGGATTAAACCCACAAGACACAAAAACAAAGGAAGCATCTACTAAATCCAACTTATCAACTGCAGCGATGATACAAATTCACAACAATATTTTAGCCGCCACCTCGCTGGCTCTCATCCCCTTCACTAAGATATATGAAATGCTTAGTGACGGTATAACAACACAGGGCACTATTTTAAACAATGCGAATGAAAAATGAATCGAAATGGAAATCCTAAACACAAACTTGCTAACACGTCTGGAAAAAGAAGCAGAACTTACAGCTGCCTGGCAATCAAGGCTAAGTGATCTTGCGACGCGCGACAACCACGACAAGGTAATTCTAATGGAGGCCGTGATGGAATGCATGAAATGGCTCCGACATAGAGAGAGGCGAGAAAATCTAGCCACTGAGGCAATTAATTTACTTGCAGCTTTGAACACTTCCGTGCCCTTCGCCAACCACATCACGCATTCACAAAAAATGTACAGTGAATGCTTACACCCAAGTATCAATTGAAACTGGAGAGTCACCCGAATGGCACGAAAAAGTGCAATGCGCCAAAGATATAAGTCTCAATGCAATCTCAGAGGAGACTGCTGAGCGAGGCAGCCAACAAGCTCAGCTCTGCAACAAAGCCACATTGCCGGCACGACATATCGCTTTGGTAACTCTCCAACAAAAGCCTGCAAACTCCAACACAGTGGAGCAATGTGCAGGCCCGACCTGCCTGCCAGTCATAAATGCTTTCTTTATGTTTGACCTGTTCAAAGGGCCCGTAAAGACGACCCAAATTATCTCGAGCAAAGAAGTAAAAGAAAAGGCTGTAAAAACAGGGAAGAAGAAAACCAACAACAAAAGGCCGATGTACAGCAAACAACTGGCACTAGGAAATTTATAAGAAATATAACAACGCCTACCAGGCCCGGTCTCTTCGTGCGGGAGCGACCAAATCCCATGGTACAGGCAAAGAAGAAACAAAAAACGTCTAATGACACAAATGAGGCCTCTATAGCCGGCAAAGAAAATCTTAAAAAGCGTCTTCGTCGAGACTCTGGAGAAAGTTCAACATACTCCATAGTCTCATCTATCGACCTCGCAGACCTGTCAACATATTCAGTCAGTTTGGTCGATAAGCAAAGTCAAACCACGTCGCCTAGCATCGACCAAAACAGGAGAGAACGAACAGTAGCTATGCTCCATCGAACTGAGAACTGAAGTCCAAGCCCGGAGTACCCTTAAAAGGACCACATTTTTGGACAAAATGGGCTCAAATCCCAATCCCAAATTCACAGCTGCACAAAGATCTAGAATAAACAAACTAGGACACATAGAACCAACTGAGGCGGTTCATGACGCACTGGGTAAACTGAGAGTAGAGAATGTGCTTGCAGGCGAAGACTCAATGAACCTAAACCGCAGTAATATCGTGAAATTACTCCAGAGTGTCACTTGGGACAATAACTACAGAAGACATCGAGATTGTCGAATATGTGACCGAGACCAGTACTGATATAGTACTGCTGCACATTAAGTCACATGTGGTTCGAAAGGCTATGCTCGCAGCCTCTGAGGAACTGTTGTTCTTTGGCTTCGTAGTAAAGATGGAAATGTCCTCATCTAAATCTCACACAAAGAACAACCATATACACTTACCCAAAGAAAAAGCTAAAGAATTAACTAGACTGAACCTCAGGAAAATAATAAAACTCCCTGCGAAATCTTTCAACACTAGTGGCAAATTCGACACAACAAAAAAGTGAGCATCTCTGATCGAAGATCTGGAAGAAAACCTACATAGCAATGAAATGAAGTTAAGGAGGACCGGTTGTCGGTGATATCCTGGAACAGAAGGGGCTTCATACATCTTTTCAACAAGTTCTCTATCGACCTGGATATAAACTTGATAATATGCCTGCAAGAGACGTGGTTACGTAAGACACCTACGAGAGACGGTTATTTTATCTTGTTAAATCACGCTGTTAAAAACAGCTTAGGGAGGCCTTTCTCGGGGCTAATCACGATGGTTAAACAAGGGAAAGGTTGGGACGTGATTCACACAGTAAATCCAAATCCCTTTGTACAATGCACATTGCTACAGTTAAAGTCTCATGGAGCCGTGAAACCCAAACATATGCTCGTGATTATTGTGTATTGGAATCCGGCGAAGATCTCCACAAATCACTTTATCAAATCAATAACATCCATAGTAGATCAATGACAATTAGATCACCCGGATCTAAAGATCATACTATGTGGCAAATTAAATCTCACAGAATTAATTAATACAACATATCAAATGAATGCAATCTCTGATACGAACTCAATTGTGTCATTCAGATGTAAAAGCTGGAATGAAGCGATGGAAATGCAAAATTGCATCATGACTAATGGAAATGTAACCGGCGACTCTCCACCTCAACCAACGTGGCACAATGAGGGCTCGCATAAAACACTTAATTACATCTGGGTATCTTCGAATCTATGGGGCCAAGTGGTGGAGCTAACAGTAAACACAATGACAAGGAGTGACCACGATGCCTTGGTGCTTCAATGGTCAATCGACAAAATAAAGCGGAAAGTATGCCTGGAGGCAAATTGGAGATTAATCAAGCCGGCAATCGTTTAAGAATAAACAGGAAACAGATCGTAAACATCACAAACTTAATATGATCTAAAGATGTTGTGGCAAACCTCCAGATAAACTACTCCCCACTGCTGACACAATTTCGAACTCCACAAGGTAGCTCAACAGGAAACAATTTTCAACATGAACACATATGGAGCAAAATGATCTACAATGAAAAAAAGAAGCTATGGAAAGACGTAAGGCAAATGAAGAAAAATCCTGGCGCCATGACACCTACAATGCTCAAAAAAAGGAAACAAAAATATCGAAATTGGCTAAAAACCTTCGCCTCAATGAGAGATCTAGAACGCAGAGGTCTGATGCTAAAATTAATTGTGACCCATAATTCGAGAGAAATCTGGTCCATATTGAATAATGAGGCGATAACTCAGAGCGTAATGTTATCAAACGGCGTAGCAGAGGCAACCTGGTCAAAACACTTTGCCAAGATATTTTTTACCATGGACGGAAGCACTTCAAGAAAAAAACATGTTGCACAAGCAGAGTGGGACACGATCGAATCACTTGATGACATAGGCAACAAAATTTTGAAACTAAAAGATTGCCGAGCAGCAGGCCCGGATGGCATCAGCAATATAATGCTAAAAAAGAACAGAATGGAATGGTCTTGTTTCATTGAAATCCTTTTTAGGTACATTACAAAGGAAAAAATACTACCGCAATCATGGACAACGGCAATAATAGTGCCTATTTACAAAAAAGGAAATCGCGAAGACCCCAACAACTACCGGCCAATCGCATTGCCAGACACGATTGGAAAGATAATGGCATCCTTCCTGCAGCAGAAATTGTCAATCTGGGCCTCTAAGACAAACCGTTTGGATCACCGACAAACGTGGTTGGCTAAAGGAGTGGGGACTGAAGTAAACCTTGTAGTCCTGAATCTACTAAAGCTTGAAGCTTTGAAACAAAAAAGAAATCTACACTTGGCTTTCATAGACATGCGTCAAGCTTTTGATTCAATAAATCGAGAGTTATTATGGAAGAAATTAAGGAGCTGGTCATGTCCAGAAGAAATTCTGCATCCTATAATTGCCCTGCATGTAAATACATCGATCAGAGTATGCCTAAACCAACATGGTGACCTAACAAACCCTTTCGAGACAAATACAGGCGTAAAACAAGGCTGTCCTTTAACCACTTTACTGTTTAAGCTGTTTATTGCTGACATTCCAGCCGCATTAAATCATGCTAAATGTTTCCCGCCAAAGATCAATGAGCAACAAGTAAGATGAATCACGTATGCGGATGACATAGTGCTGATTGGCCTAACTTAGATAGGTTTTCAAAGGCTTTTAGTAGCCCTAGATAAATATATGGCGGCAAACAAGTTACTCATCAATGTAGCAAAGACTAAAATAATGACAATTGGGACCGCTACAGGCAAAAGGAACAAAAACTGTAAGTGGTCAATCGCCTCTGAAATGATAGAGAAAATAAAGGAAATACGATACTTGGAAATCCTTTTCAATACCTCTATAAGAGAATGGGGGTGGTCACAGAATCTAATCCATCGCACAATGACATTTGCACTCCAAGCTGCAAAACTGCATAGACTCTATGGCAAGTTCACAATGCTACCTGTACGTGATTTCTATCAACTGAAGGTAACATCAGCATTAACTTACGGCGCAGAAGCGGCCTGGAACTTAAACCACAGAATCTGGCCGTACTTAGAGGGACTTTTTTGGAGAAAAGTATTAAGGTTTGCCAAGTACATTTCAGTTATTAAGATCAGAAACAAACTCGCCCTGGATTCACTCCAAGGAACTGTCCTATGGAAGTCAATGTCACTCCTAAGAAAAATGAATCTAAGTACTCCTAATCCTGCGTATGAAATCTTCAGAAACCCTGGCAAGGAGCATCAGAGCTCCCTGATGAAAGACTGGGAAGCAAAACTTAAATCCACACTGACTTATGCTGACATCAATATGGAGACTCTACTAAGCCGTCCACAAATTGCAAAGAAAGAAATAAAACAATGGCAATGGATCTTGAACCAAGAACGATACAACAACTTAGCATCTGAGGTTTATTCGGGTCGGGTCACAAATAGTCTAGATTCGCGGCCTTCCTATTTAAAACAATTTCCCTCGAGACATCATCGAGACAGGTTTCTGAAACTGTGTTTCAATGCATTGATGACCAAGGAGTTACTTTTCATGATACATGCCAAAGATATGGTCGATAACCAATGCAGATTTTGCAAGGCTGAAGTAGAGTCCAGCAAACATCTAGTTATTGAGTGTGTGGAACTAAAAAGCCAACAAACATTTCATCTAGGAAAATACGCTCCAGCAAATCTGAACATGGAAGACTGGTGGTTCGTAATTCTTGGGGGAAAAAATGTGATGTTGACTTGTCGAACAATCAACTATTTGGACGTGATCCTGAGTGACCACACTCAGGTGGAATCCTGAGAAACCTGCTAAGAAGAACCTCTTGCCCTCTTGGTCTTGCTATTCTGTCTAATTCCTTACGAGCCTGCAATCTGGCGAATGCAAAGAATGTGGTGATGAAACACATCTGTATGTGATTTTTTAGAGATTTGTGATGGAAGAAATATTGTATTAAAAGTTTGTAAGCAAACTATAAAAAATTACAATAAAAAAAATATTAACTGGGTTGGTTTGGGTAGTTGTATAAAAGAGAATCATGGACACACTTAAGAGACATTTAAAGCATATTGGATAATATATAAATGGACAATAAGTTAGAGTTTGTGTCTTACGCGAAGGTTACATTTGCTGTGCTCTATGCACTAGCTCCTGGTTCCCCCGGCGTAGCTCCTAATTGGTGATGCCTGATACACAGGAGCTGAATTTTGCTCATGGTCAAGAAATCGTAATTTCGACTCCTACAACTGTAACCACCAATGTTCTCTAGGATGCTAGACTCTTGCTACACCACACCTACATCACCTAGATGTCTTATGAATTGTTGGTTAATCGTCCAGTTATGGCTCTTTACTTGTCTTTTTTAATCTAAATTCACCAGTCGCTCAAATGTCATAAATGTCCTCTGTGTGCTAGACTACAAAAAATAACTTGCACAGGGAAAATGAATGTAAGCAACAGCTACCAATCATATTTACAGCCAGGTGAACCAATAGGCTAGTGGGTTTAAAAGTTAAAGATACTGTTGTATGCTGACCATTAGGCATATAGTGGCCTCTGGCAAATGTAATTTAGAAAAAAACAGAAAAAAAACACTAATGAAGCCAGATGAGGTCATACAGCACCTACAAGAGAGCTATAGGTGAAGCTAAAGTATGCTATATTGGAAACCCACAATAAAAGCAATTTTAAAAACAAGATCCTATATTTAGACAAGTCCAGCATATGCATCTCCTAGCCTGCTAAAGTACTGGTGTGCACCTCTACCCTGCTTCGCTGCAGAGCACCAGCTCTGACCTCCCAGAGGTTTCATCAAAATCACAATTCTAATCCCAGACAGTATCCAACATGATTTCACATCATTTGATTGGAGTATGGGAATCTGACTAAAAGGCAAGCAACTTACAAGGCATATGCATTCAAAACAAAATAATGGCAATTACAATGGGCCTCATTACGACCCTTGCGGAAATGGAAAAATGATGGCGGAAATGCAATACCGCCATCGAACACCGCTCGTTGCGATCATGACCCGTCACCGTAAAGTACGATGCCATTAGCGACACCGCAGTGAACGGCAACGCTAACTGCACCAAGTACGCGCACGCGCGCCTTGCAAAACCGGAATCACCGCCATGGCGCAACGGTACGCGAATTCTGACCCTAGCGGACATGTACTGAACGCCATCAAGCACGTCGTAAAGTACCATTCCGCCATGGCGAGAAATACGGCAACGCGAACCAACCGTAAATGGCCCACTGAGTGCCTGTACTCCACTCCCTGGCCTCATTGCACAACTCCTGGCAGGCGCAATGTACTCACACTATGCAACCAGTGAAATCCACAATTCACCCATGCATGCCAACGTAGAAAAGCATGCAGGGGCTCAAAGCGCCCCGTGAGTGGGCATCCATGTACGGCATGTCACCATAGCCGTACTGACGCAGCACAGGCATGTGAAGGTACAATACATCAAAATGAAAATCAAGAACACATGACACAAAACAACAGTAGTCCCCCATCGCTTGCCACCAGCGCAAGGCAACATCCAAAACAGCATCCTGAGGGGGATTGCACCAGCCCTGTACTCATGCCAGTAAACAAACCAACCATCAGCAGAAGCATGTACCACACAAGTCGGCAGAGTGACTGAGCAGCCAGGCTCATCCCAAGAGGGGCCGATGGGAGCTGCAGGGCACAGATGGCATCAATACAGAAGCTATTCCAATGGACATGACCCCAGTCCCCCTCCAACAAACGCACGCAAACACAGTCACCTGTGACCAGCCACATTCTGAACAACCCATCATTCCACCAATCGACCTGGCTGACAGGCACCAGTCGGCCAAAAGCCAATCCCCCGCCCCTGAACAGCACATCATGTAAACAGTTACAATGGCAGCCCCTATCCGTGACCATACTGTGCTACGTAGGCAAACGCGGCCAGTACTGTACCACACAACTCAACTCAGAAGGCGGAACACAATGCAGATCATCACGCAATACATACCGCCACAAAGCGAAAATCGCCACATCACCTGCAAAGAACAACGCAACACGACAAATATCGGAATACAATTTAAATGCACATCCAAATGACAAAGGCCCCACAGCAATTTGCAAAATACCACCAAAACAACCATCATCACCGAGGGCTGCATCTGCAATAATTGACCGGCTTCCACTTGTGTGACGCCCTGTACCATCATGGCACACAGGGCCTACATCAACGTTCCAAAACGCAACATGGAAGCGGCAAGAACCGCAGGTCCGTCCCATGAGGCAGGCACTAGTCGAGCTGAAAGGCCGAAATGTTGCACCTAGCCACCAGTACAGCGTAAGGGCATGTGGCCCATTGGCGATCGTCCCATATGATCGAAATGGTGCTCCACTGATTCACCCGAAGCTGCAGGAGTCGAGAGTAAAAACCATCTGGAGGAGTGGCGTAGAGATGGCATCTGCAATAGGGCAGGAGATACCTGTCACCCAAAAGAAACACAAATCAACCGATTGCATTACGGGACTCATGATGCATTACAATCTTCATTCAACACACCAAATCCACACCCATATGCATGCTAGCCCACTCCAAAGGAATATACACACCCCTAAATCAGTATCGAATCATAACGAAACCAATCGAGCTAAATACACCATTGTCAACGTCGGTTACTGTGCATGCGTCCGTCAAGATAGAACCCATGACATGGGATTAGTAACGTGCCTAGACACAAGTGTATGAAGGCGCGTCGAGACAGGGAGGATCCGACAAGGGCAGATAGACGTATGTCCCACTATGGCAGCCTTGCATCACATAACGCAGGGGAAGGGGAGTGAATCAAAAAACCCATGTACATGGCAGACCCTAAACGGAATCATCAGTCCATGCATCCACACATCATTCCCTCATCCCGCAATGAAAACGCATGAATATTCACTCACATAATATGTGAAACTTCCATCGCGTCTGTGCGTAATGCAGTCCGCAAAAACCACTGTGCCCCTGGCCGGATCTGTAGTGTTGTGAAGCAAGATGGATTTGGGAACGTCCTGCCTTATCGTCCACTACGCTATTGCGCATCCCATTCAATTCATATCATTCATTGCCTGCTCGTTATGGGCCATGTCCCAAGGACATTCTACAATAGAACGTTACATTTCCAGCCAGACCTGTGGGCGTATCCTCGCCGCTACTTCAAAACCCAAAATGCTGGCCTTCGAATTCCTCACTTGCAACATTACGTCGAAAAGGCTTCTGTGAACGCTTGCATTCACAATTACATCAATGTAGTGCGGCTGTGTGTCATGATGCTAACTGGCTGCAATCACAAATGGGACGCCACGCCCGTCGGTGAAGTACGTTACTGTGCTGCATGAGGGTCGGCCATCGATCGAGCCCTACATACCACTGACTCTTCACAGGTATGTAAGCGGCTGCAATCATAGCATGTGTAACAATGGGAGCATAGCATGAAGATCAGTCAAAGTACATCACACTGCCATCGGGATTAGATACATGATTCAAATCCCAAGATGCCATGCGGCCAAATGCAGCCTTACGTGCGGGACGTGCTCGACCAGAAGGGATTGCATCTGCCACAGATTCATTCAATCAGCACAGGTGGAGGCCATACAGGCCGACAGCACATATATTGCAGACCCAAACCCCTCCCACAACCACTCCCACTCCAAAATGCTACCGGCAGGACTAGCGATGTTGGGCCTGGGGTACCAGATAGCACTGCAAGTGCTACAACTACAAGAAGACGACGAACAACAACAGGTACAACAACCGGGCGCACAGGGGAGACGGAGGAGAAGGAGGAGGAGGAGGGCAAGGCAGGGTCAGCAAGGCCCACAAGCACTGCCACTACCACCACGCAGGCGGCCCGCAATCCCACGCCTCCGAGCCGATCCGTTCAACCTCACTGCTGAGCAGATCCACACCCTCTACCGTTTGGACCGGGACACCATAATCGCCATTGTGGACATGACACATGCTGACCTCGTGAGCATGATAGATAGCCCAACCGCCATCCCACCCCTACTGAAGGTGGTGTCTGCACTCCACTTCCTGGCCACAGGCACCTACCAGCACACAGTGGGACAGTTGCATGGCATTTCACAGCCACTGTTCTCACGGACACTCTTCCAAGTGCACGATGCCCTCCTGAAGCACGCCGACGACCACATCACACTACCACGCACGTACCAGGAGATTACCAACGCTAAAGTGGGATTCCATGCACTTGGCGGCATCCCGGGTTGCATTGGTGCCATCGACTGCACCCATGTTGAATTGGTTGTCCCACATGCCATGGAGGTCCAGTACCGCAACCGGAAACAATTTCATTCAATCAATGTGCAAATGGTGTGTGACTCCAACAAGATATTTACGCATTGTTGTGCCAGATTTCCAGGATCTACCCATGATTCTATGGTCCTGAGGAACACAAGAATACCACGCTACATGGAGCGACACGCAGGGCACAGATCCTGGCTACTCGGTGAGTCTCATTCCATGCATGACATCGTGGCCCATTTGATGCGTCAATGACCTTGCAGGGGGGGGGCTACTTAGCACTATCATTCCACTGACACCCTTTATTCGTCTCATACAGGTGATGCCGGGTATCCACTGAAGAGATGGCTCCTTACACCAATCCGGAACCCACAGAACGAGCATGAGGAGGACTACAACCATGCCCACTCACGTACCCGTGTGGTCATTGAACAGGCATTCGGCCTACTGAAGGCTCGTTTCCGCAGCCTCAGCAGGTCTGGCGGGGCACTCATGTACAGCCATGAGAAGGTTTCTAAGATGGTCATGGCATGTGTCATGCTGCACAACATGTGCATACGTAGGAATGTGCCCATGCCCCCTGACGCTGTACTGCATGCACCTGAAGATGATGATGATGATGAGGGTGGGGATGTGGAGGCACCTCAAGGAGTCCATGAGGCACAGGATGCACGTGCAATCCGACAGAGCATCATAGATGCATGCTTCTAGCAACCACGCATGGTGCCTATTACACGGAAAGGGGACCTGTGGCACTGTGTGTGTGTAGTACAGGCACATTGTGGACTGTACGCCTATGAAGGCCTCGTACGCAAATATCAATGTCCACACATGTCATTGGATGATAATGAGGTGCTGTATTGTTAATGTGATTTGATTTATACACCCTATGGACCCGCCACCCAGTGAAGCCCAACACACCCCCTCCACCCTACTACCTCCCCCCCCAACACCAGTGTCCAAATATGCATGCTGTCCGTGGGTAGACGCTATTGCAAGCCCCCTCTACGGGTATCAGGGGCACCCCTGCCCGTGGAGCGCAGGTTCCTGCCAGATCTGCGTTGGGGGCTGCCCTGGACGGAACTTGGCACGGATGATGTCTCTGCCTGCTCGCGTCCATGCATGTCTCTGAGGGTTTGTGAGAGCTCCGAGAGCACACGGCGCACAGCAGCAAGTTCAGCACAAACGTCTTTGGACGTCGCATGCAGTTCCCCCCTCAGGCTCTCGGTGCTTTTCTCCATTTGTGCTCTCAGGCTCTCGGTGCTTCTCTCCATTTCTCCCCTGAGGCTCTCACTACTTTTCTCTATTTGTGCCCTGAGTGTCTCGGTGGATGTTTCCATGGCTGCCCTGGAACCCCCGCATTCATTTGCATGGTCCTTGAGTAGCGTGGACGCTTCCTGCTGTTGCTCGATCAGCAGGTCGAGGGACTGTTGCCTCTGCTGGGCCATGGACATTTGCGGTGGTGTGACAGGGGGGCTGCTCAACACATGTTGCCTTGGCACAGGACTTGTGGGGGTTGGCCAGTCGTCGTCTTCAGGGTGCCCCTGCGTGGTTTCGTCATGGTGTAGGGGATGGAACATGCAGGGGGATTGGGAAAGGTCATGGATGGTACCTACGTCGCCAGCACTGTTTTCCGTGTCGGAGCATGCTGGCATGACAGCTGTGTCACCTATGGTGCTGCTACCACCAGAGGCAGTGCCATCAGATACGTTCTTTGGGGGGACCTGTGGTGCTGGGGTTGTGGACTTGCTGGCTGCTGGGGTGCCTGTTGCAGTCCCCTCCAGTGTGCTGCCACTTGATTCCTGCTGCTGCCGTGTCTTGATCCTTGCACCTGAGGTGGAGGCTCTTGGGACGTTGGTCCTGGCCCTCTTTGCAGGCGTGCTGGTAGGGGTGTCCTGCAGCTCGTCGTTGGTATCGGACCCTGTGGTGGAGTAAAGAGGGGCGAGCGTTAGTTATGGGTCTGTCGGATTTGGAATGGCAACGTATCAAATGCATTGGGGTGGTACATGAGGCTGATTTGGGACTGGGCCTTGGAGGTGGTCTCATTTTCGTGTGGATTGAGGATGCATTCATTTGGCTGCCTGCAGTTAGGGGGTGCATGCTGCACATGTAGGGGTTGTTTATGGCTTCTTGATTGATTTGTTTGTTCATTCTGACTTTTAGAGGGCGCTGTCAGGGCAAAGTATGTATTGCACTATGGGGTCACATGGTACTGCACATGTTCGTGGTTTGTGGATTTCGCATTGTTTCTCTTGGCCAACCTACCTGATTCTCCGGATGTCGGCACTCCTTTCTCCATCCCTCCGACTCCCTCTATGCTCTCCATTCCTATGGTGGAGGCGCAGATTTCCTCCCAGGGGGTCAACTTGATGGGCGACTCTGAACCCCCCCCGGTAGCTGTGGCGATGTTCCTGTTCGCAGAAAGTATGCTGTGTACGCGGATCCGCAGGTCGTCCCACCGCTTGCGACATTGCTGTGGCGTGCGGGGTGTTGTCCCCACCGCACTTACGCGCTGTGCCACCAGGGCCCATATGGCCTTCTTGTTGGCAAGGGCCGTCCTGGTCATTTGACTGGAGAAGACGACGGCGGAATTTTCCTGGAGGGTCTCGGTGAGCACGGTCAGTTCCTCTCGGGAGAAGTGTACCTGCCGCTTGCGGTCACACGCTTTCTTGGCTACCTTTCCCATATTTATTTTTTTAACTGGGGTTGCTAACGGGTTGGGATGTGTGTCAGGGTCGGATTTTTTATGGTTGTGTTGGGATTCGGATTTTATAGTTGTGCGGCGTGCTGTTTCCCGTTCCGGCCACATGCTTTTACTTCCGTTTCCGTATATTTACGGTGGCCGTAATTTGCGGTGCACGCTCGTTACGGTGACCGCTCATTACGGTGACCGCTAAGATGGGTGGCGGTATTGCACCTGGTGCAGCGTACGGCGGCGGTAAGGGCCGTTTTGGGGTCATTTCCGCCATCGCAGCCTTTCGGATTCCGCCATGGCGTAATGCTCGTGCCCGATGGGTCGTGATTGGCCGCACTTTGCTCCTTCGTGCAATGGCGGAAACGCTATTTACGCTGTTGCGGTCCGGTCAGTCACTTTCCGCCAGGGTCGTAATGAGGCCCATGTGTGAATGTGATCAAGTAGTTGTACAAAGTAAGCCTTCCAGGTATAGGGCATGTTGTATGTGGTGCTTAGAAATATAGAAACAAACCAATTGGGCAGTTAGAAGCATATGTTCTGCCAATTCTCAGATGAAGCAACAATATAATCATAAAATAGTAATATTAACCACATACAAATCAAAATAGCTAAACATTCCATCTTGAGTCTTAAAGTGTAGAGAGTACTCGATAGTTTTTCGGAAGAATATTTTCTGTTGGAAGGCAACATCATTTGTGGCATAAAAGGCATTAGAGATAGTGAGTTTGTCAAATGGGGGACTTCAAAATAAAGTCTGTTAATTCTGCAGTTCACTTAGACATGCCACGTACTCCTTCAGAACCAGGTGTCCACAACAATGTGGTCCCCATCCCAACTTTGTAAAGATTGGACTCTCCATAGTGAAGGTCTTACTTCTCCGTGCCCTCATCACAGAACTATGGTTCCCTTAGCCACTTTGTGAAGCCCTGTATACCCCTTGTGGACGTGGGTATGAAATTAGCATGGTGTGAATGACCATATACACATGCATAACTCAAATTCTAAAAAAACAAAAAGAGGACCATTAGCCAATTGTGACTTACTGCTTATAACGAAAAGGAAGGAAGAAAGAGAAAGAGAGGGAAAAAGAGAAAAAGGCAGAGAGAGAGAAAGACAACCATTAGCAGAGTGACAGACCACTTATAGCGAGCGCCTCCTCCACAGCAGATTGTAAGAATGTAGGCTAACCATTAGCAATAAGTGGCAGACCGCTTGGAGCGAGCGCCTCCACAGGGCCTCTGATTCAAAGAAAGGAAGACGATGATGATTAGAATAGTGTGAGACTGCTTAGAGACAGATATTTACGTGGGATCTAAGGGAGGGAGGACAGAGAATCACAAGCTAGTAGTGAGCGAGAATTGCACAAGGAGGGCACAAACAAGATCGAACTTGCAGGTCTAAACATTTTCACAATTTGGGACAGTAGTGCAGTTTATATCACTAACCTAAATGCCTATGCATTGTCAGACATTGAGTAGCCTTGTATTACAATAGCTGTTTATTACTTTGCATGCCTGTGATGTCTAAAATTAGTCTAACTCTTCAAACAAATTCCCCTTAGCCCCTTCATTTCAAGAAGTTAAACATTCTTCAGTGAGCGATGTGTATATTGTGCTTCTTTTAATCAACTACCAATAAACTCATATCCACATTTCAACAGCTATTCCAAAATAAAGAGGATTTATTACCAATCCGGATTAGAATTAAAATCCATCACCAACATACGTCAGTGTGGTGCTGCTGTTCCCTCAGACCTAATCAGATTTCCAGAAACCCAACTCATACGTGTAAAACGCAGCAGGCGAAAAACCTGGCGTGCAACAATATTTCATCTATTGCCAAGTACCCATCCTTACACTAGCAGTTGTCTAGATCTCTTACCGGAAAGCTGGAATGGCATAGAAGTAACTCTTGGAACATAGACTGGGTTAAAGGCAATCTGGCTTATAACTCAAGCCATCTGACTATCTTCTACCTGTTATTACCAGAAATGAGATTGTGAGTGGGGACATGTTCCTACTAATCAAAGTAAAAATTTTGCACCTACAAGCAGCTCTAATGTATCTGGCATCACCTCGTATGCAGGAAACATATCTGGAGAACTAGCAGCTAGTAGATGGCATGCCACAAATGTAACTTTTATTTGAGATCCAAACTATAGTCCATTACATATGCCTCATTGTAATGTGATTGGAATTGTGTTTGATAATGTTTTTCTTTTTGTTATGGTGTGATTGTTTTGTGGAAAGTTTATTTTAAGCTAAACACTAGGTTTTATTATTAATATGCTACATTTTACTTTTAAATGTCTTCTATATGTCATAATGCTCCTTTATACACATTCCTACAACTGGTTATTTTCACATAGGTATATTTGAATGGCATTGGTTCTACTAGGGAGTCCACTGTAGCTCCTGGTATTGCTAGGAGTCAAGCTAACTGGGCTCTTTGAATCTACATGCAAGAGATAAGTAACTCCCAGCAATTTCACTTGCTGCATTCCATTTGAGGACAAAAGAGAACAAAATGGTCAGTCTTGCACATGGTGCCAACATATGTCATATGGCTCAAAGCATTTCACTTTCCACAATGCAAAATGCATATTTAATTTAGTTATTGCTTATTTATATAGTGCCTATACATCAAATGGTGTTTCAAGGTGCCACAAGACAAAAAAGTGTGTGGGTGGGGAGGCAGGGAAGAAAACAATAACGGTCCTACTAGGCCTTGTGTCATTCGGATCGTTCAAGTGCAGTAACAAGGAGTGCAGGGGGGGAGGAGAGTGGGGGGGTGCAGATAGGGGGTAAGGGAAATTCTAGGGTGATAGCATACAAGTACAGGGGAGAGAAGGGCAATAGGAGGGCCCATTGAGCTAGGCAAGTGCCAAGGGTATGCCAGGTGGGCAAGTGCCAGGAGATGTAGGGAGTGAGGACCACATGCTAAGTGCGAGGACGGGGATGGACCAGGATCAGTAGGGATGCACACCCCGTCTTGCTAGTGAGGTGAAGGGGGCCTGGAAAGGGCAAGTGCAGGTTAGGGAGACCAGAGTGCTGGGGACGACTGGGTGATGAGGGTCTGGTGGCCCGTAGGACTCAGAAGGGACCGGGCTGCCAGTCCATGAGGCAGAGAGGGGCATTAGCAGGGGATGGGGAGAGGAAAGGAAGAAGAGAAAGAAGGGTCTTGAGAAGCTTCTGGAACTTAAGGAGATCTGGCTCAAGCCTGAGAGGGGTAGGGAGGCCATTCCACAGGGAGGTTCCTGCTGAAGAGAGAGATCTACCCCCCCTCACCCCCCGCTGTCTGCTTAGAAAAGCATCTGATCTGCAGAGAATTGGAGCTAGAAAACCAAAGGGCTGTAGCAGGGAGGAGTTTAGGGAGAGGGATTTGGATGTAGTGCGGTCCCATGCCCCAGAAAGCCTTGTGGGTGATGCAGAGGGTCTTGCACTTGATCCTCACAGCCACAGGGAGCCAGTGGAGAGATTTTAGGGCTGGAGAGATGTGTTCCATGGGCTTGAGGCCAAGGATAAGTCTAACAGTCCTATTCTGGATTAGTTGAAGATGGTAAGGGAGGATAAAGGTAGATAGAGGTGAGGCTGTTGCAGTTGTGCAGTTTAGAGCAGGCCGGAGCTCTGTAGACATTGAGTTTCTGGGAAACGGGGACAAAATGGAGAATGCCTCTGAGGAGGTGCAGCTGAAAGTGGGCCTTCTTTGCAAGATCTGCGATGTGATGAGAGAAAGCGAGAGAGGAGTCGAACATGACGCCAATGTTTTTAGCCCCAGGAGAGGGTGACGGGATGGTATGGGAGAGGACCCATGGAGGGTGGCCAGAGTAGGAGGGAAGGAGGGGGCAGGGGTCCCAATGAGAAGTATCCCAGTCTTACTGGGCATTACAGTAGAGATTGTTAGCAGCACACAATACCTGAATAGCAATCAGACGGTCATGAATGAGAGAGGCAGAAGAAGAGGAAGTGGAGGGAAGCTTGAGGAAGTGGAGGAGAGCTTGAAGGTGAGCTCTGTATCATCTGCATAACACTGGAAGTGAGGAGAGAAGGTGGAGATCAGGTGTGCCAGAGAAGCAAGGTAGATGTTGAAGAGCCACAGCGAGAGGATAGAGCCCTAAGGGTAGCCGCAGGTGGAGAGTGTGATGGAGGAGAGGAAAGGGCCTAGTTGAACCTTGGAAGGTCAGTCAGATAGGAAGGAGGTCAACCAGTCCATTTCCAAGGGTATCACAGGGTGGATTTATAAGGGTGGCATGATTGACCATATCAAAGGCAGAGGAAAGATCGAGAAGGATGAGAACGAAGGGAGAGTTGGAATTCAGATTTGAGAGCAAGCCTTCATGGGTGTTCAGGAGAGCAGTTTCTGTGCCTCTGGCTGCTCTGAAGTTGGTGGTTGTGGAGACAACCAACAGATTCAGTGTGCTGGATCAGTTGGCAGATGACCAACTTCAGCAAGATTTTGCCCAGGAAGGGGGTAATGGAGATAGGGCAGTAAATAGCAGGGCAGCAAGGGTTGGCAGAGGGCTTTTTAAGGAGATGGTGCACACGTGAGTGCTTGAGGGGTAGTGGGAAGGAGCCAGTGGCAAAGTAGTGACTGCAGAAATCAGCCAAGGCTGGAGGAAGGGACGCAATGTTGTCCTTGATAGTTTTTGAGGAGCAGGGGAGCACCTGTTTTAAAGAGACTTTCATAGAGAGGCCTTGTTTAGAGACCTCATCCGGTGCTATGGACGAGAAGGAGGTGAGTAGACAGGAAGGGGAAACAGTGGCCAAGGGAGGCTTGAGAGCGGGTGAGAAAAAGTGAGGGGGTAGAGGTGGGTGAGCACAGGATGTCCTGAGTTTTGGGTGTGAAGTGGGAGGCCTGTGGAGTGCAGAGGGCCTGGGATGGCAGAGTAGAAGTGGAGTCTGCAGAAGAATTGGCAAGTTCAATAGTTCAGCAGTGTTGTTGGTGGCCTCAGAGGAACAGGCTTGGATATGGGCCCTTTTCTTTGAATGGATAGAGTCTCTGTATTGCCTTTGGAGCAGGCGTTTCAGAGAGGCTAGGTCGGAATCATACCAGTTGCGGATCCTCATCCTTCCTTCAAGGTGAGTCCAGCTGAGAGGGTCAGACCAGAGCTTAGAATGGTGAGGGAAAGAGTCAAAGGCTGTGCAAGAGTCCAGTGGCCGCATCAGGAGAGTCAAGGTGAATATTGAAGTCTCTGAGGAGGAGAAGCTTGGAGAAAGAGACCAGGAGAAAGAGGTGAGGTCAGACCACTCCGAAAGGAAGTAGGAAACCGGACCAGGGGTCCTGCAGACGGTGGCGAGAGTCAGTGAGAGGACAGAAGAGATACCAAGCCTTCAGAGGAGGCATTCAAAGGAAGAGTAGGACTGAGTGGGTATGATAGTAGCAGGGACTCATTCACGGAAGAACAGGGCCACTCCGCCTCCAGCCTGGTTAGGCCTGGGTTTAGAGAGGATCTTGTAGCCCTCAGGGAGGAGTTTGTCAAAAGCAGTCACAGAGATCGCAGTGAACTACGTCTCAGTGAGAGTGAGGACGTCAAGGTCAAAGTCTTCAAGCAGGGGACATACATCAGAGGAATGTTCAACAGCAGAGCGAGAGTTGAGGGTAGCTAAATGAAGCTGGTTGCCACCTTTGAAGGTCTTACGAGGATGGGTACAGGGATGGTGTACACCCGTCTGTGGTGGAAAAGGTGTCAGGGACGGGGCAGAAGGAGGAGTGGCAGGAGAAAGGAGGAAGTTGATGAGAGATGGAAGACACCCATCAAGAAACAGGAGGGGGTGCTGAGAGCCCTAGGCCATGACAGTGCCGTTCTGGTAGAAATTAATGATGCACCTAGAGGATGGGAAGTGTGCCAAAATTATTACCCATCTGGGTCCACCATTAATGGGCAAAGAGTCCAAAGGTCTGGATATGGAGCGACAAAGAGGAGGTCAGTGTCAGTATGCCTGGAAGAAGCACTGATGGAGATCAGCGATGGGCAGGCCTGTATTGGAGACCAGGAGCTCTTTCTTGAACATTTTCCTTCCAGGCTTCGGAAAAGAGGTAGGATAGGTGATGGAGTAGCAGTTAAGAGTAAAGAGGGGAGAAGGAGAGCACCAGTGACTGATTCAGGCTGGAGCCTTATACTGAGCGGTCACACCACTTGCCACTCTCTCCCGATTCAGGCTGGAGCTGCTTCAATTGGTACCAGTGCTTACCCTGAGGCAGAGAACTCATCCGTTCCTATAAGCTAGCCGAGAACACTGGTTGTGAGCAGCGCAGAAGCCCTGCGGCACCAGCTCCCGCGTCCACTCTCTCCTATGCTCTTATGGCAAGCCGCTCCCTCAACCTTTTCCTCCGGCAGTTACTGCCTACCAACAAGGATCTGAGCACCACCCTTCACTCTAGCTGCGCTGCCGCAACAGGCTCAGGCACCAACCCCCAAGTTTTCTTGGTCATTCCCTGCCGCGGTACTCACAAAGTCCCCACCACTTACTAGGCCCCACATTGTTCTGGCAGCCAATCAAGCAGAGCCCCACACAGGAAGGACATCGGGGGTTCTAGATTGCGACTTGGATACCCATTCCGATTATCAGGTACATTATTTTGGGGCGGCTGTCGGAAGTAATAACAGGAGTTTTTGCTGGATTCTTGTACCTCGGAGCAGAGCTGTGTAGCAAGCAGCCATCTTGCTTTATCTTAAATTATGATTGTATGTGTCCAGCATCGACGGAAGGAGACAGTTGGGCAGCACCTGAGCAGCCCGAGGCCGAGAAGTACATTCTTTACTGAGGAGAGGTTGCCACCTTTTGGACCTCCGGTTGGTTCCTAACATCATCCAAAGAGAGAGACCTCCTTGGAAGAGCAGGAAACAGGGAAACCTTGGACAGCATGGGAGGCCCCCCTCTCTGCACCCAGGCTGAATCCGGGAATGCCCCTCCTGTAATCCGGCCCGAGGGGGAGGAAGGGGACCACCTCACCTTAAGGGAAGTCAGCGAGAAATTATGGTAATCCCTGCTGCTCTTAAATTCTTGTTTAGCTCGATTTAGAGTACTAGAAAATTCTGTTAATACCTGACTTGGGCGCCGGAATGGATGGTGCCCGACAGAATTCGAATCTGGTTAAATTACTAAGGTGACTAAGAACTATGCAATCTTGGTTTATAGCAGTGAGTTTACTTGTTTTTTTCTGTTTTTACCCTAATTTCTGTTTTATATTTACTGTGTGCATCCCTACCTGGGAGCCGGGAGGGAGACTTTATGGTTTGACTCACCACAATCCTCATTCATGCTGGACCGCAATGATTGATCTAATGAGGGATCCTACTGTTGATCTGATCAGTAGGGCTGGTTTGAAGCGAAAACCCAAGCGACCACATCATGGCAGCCCTTAGTTACAAGTTCATATCGCTTAATGTACAAGGCTTGAATTCCCCTCTGAAATGCAAATCACTCCTCCATAGATTGAAGTCCCTAGACGCATCCTTCCTGTTTCTCCAAGAGACCCATTTGCAACCGGCTGACGAATTCCGTCTAAATGATAAGCTGTATCCCACTAAATTCTTTGCCTCTAGCGGGCTGAAAAAACGAGGGGTTGCCATCTTGGTGCGCAAGGGGATCGCATTCAAGACCTTGGGAATGGTCCGAGATGAGGAGGGAAGGTTTCTGCTGGTGAATGCCACACTGGATGGCCGAAGGCTAACACTGGTCTCCATTTATGTCCCAAACACTAACCAACACCAATTTTTTATGAAACATTCGAAAGCCATACTTGATCACAGTGAGGGGGAAGTGATTCTAGGGGGGGATTTTAATGCAGTGATCAACCCTTTGGTCGATTAAACATTGCCTCCAACATCCAATGACAGGAATAACTTCAGGGCTCTTACCGCACTCTTGAAAGATCATTCCCTGATTGAAGTCTGGAGATACTGCCATCAAGAAGAAAGGAATTACACATATTTCTCAGCAGTTCATGGGGGATTCTCGAGGCTAGACATGTTTTTGATCTCAGACACGCTTATCCAGAATGTGTTGGAGGCGGACATTCTCCCGGAGGCGCTCGCAGACCACTCCCCAGTTTTACTGTCCATAACCCCCCCAAACTATCCCCCAGATAAAACCCCCCCGGAGACTGAATGATTTTCTACTAGATGCGCCAGCGATTTGCGCCAACATCAGATAAACGATAGAGCTGTACTATGTAGAGAATGAATGGGGGCACAATCTGGGACGCAAGCAAAGCAGTGCTTAGGGGTCACTTAATAGAACAGGCATCACAACGGGGGAGAGAAAGGGGTTTACTGTGGGAGCAGTTAGAGGGGGAAGCCCGGAGACTAGAGGAAGCGCATAGGAAGCAACCCTCTCGGCGTGCACTGCGAGACCTGATGATGGCGAAAAAAGCGCTCGAAACACATCACATGGGGAGGGCGGCCCATGGGATGATGCACACCAAGCAATTCTTTTACACAAAAGTAAATAAGGCTAACAAACTATTAGCAGCCAAATTGGGTAAACAAACTAAGCAAAACAGAATAGACTCTCTGCCGTACACATCAGGCAAAAGCACCTACTCTGAAGAGGGTAAACGCTGTATCATAGAAGAATTTCTCAGGGAACATGCGACCCCGCATGAGGGGGACTCGCAGTCCGCCAAAGAGTTCATAACTAAGGTGGATCTGCCTCAGCTGCCACAGTCCTTATTAGAACCCTTAGAAGCCACAATATCGGTGGAAGAAGTTGAATGCGCCATCAAAGCCCTTCCAGTTGGCAAGGCGACGGGCCCAGACGGATTCACAGACAAGTTTAACAAAACCTTCGCCAAAGAACTCATACCGCGCCTCACAAAACTATTTAACATCCTATGGGAATCGGGGTCTGTCACTCAATCGATGACGGAATCAAACACTACCCTACTCTTAAACCCGGGGAAAGACCCGGCGGATTGTGCATCCTACCGGCCTATAGCCTTGCTCAACAGGGATACCAAGCTGTTTAGTAAAATTATAGCGCAGCGATTGGGGGAAGTGCCACCTACAGAAATAGACAGGGACCAGACGGGTTTTATCCATGACCCATGACCCATGACAACATTCGGAGAGCAATAGACTTAATAGCTCTAACCCCCGCCGTACCAGGTCCCCTTTCACTACTTTCCCTAGATGCCCATCGAGCTTTCGATAGCATGTCGTGGGACTATCTGCAATTGGTCCTGGAGGGTTTTGGCTTTGGCCCACAATTCTCTAAGATGGTTCTGTCCAATTTTGGATTCCCTCCACCCGTATACGAGTCAATGCACACTGGACACCACAGATACCCCTCGTCAGGGGGACCAGGCAGGGGTGTCCCCTATCGCCATTGGTGTTTGCCTTAGCAATGGAACCATTAGCCCAAAAAATCCGCCTCTACCCCGAAATTTAGGGGTTCAAGGTAAAAGATCAGAGTCACAAAGTAGCGCTCTATGCAGACGATGTGTTCTGCTTCTTAAGGGAGGCGCGGACCTCGGTTCCCTCGCTTATGAGCCTGCTTGATCGTTTTGCGCAGATCTCGGGTTTCACAATAAACGTGGCCAAATCAAAGGGCCTGAACTTGTCCGAATCATCGCAGGTCCTAAACGCCCTACAGAAATGGGCCCTCCAAGAAATATCATGGTTAGGGCCCATAAGCGCCATTAAAATGACCTTACTACCCCGGCTTCTTTACACATTCCAAGCCCTTCGGTCCAAATTCTAGAGCGGGACCTAGATGTTTTCACAGAAAGAAATATGCTGCTTCATTTGGCAGCATAAAACGCCCAGAATTCAGCGTAAGATCCTCATGAGAAGCAGGCAGCTAGGAGGCCTGGGGCTCCCCTCTATCTTGAGATACTATTGAGCATCCCAAATTGCTCCCATCCTGGGCTGGGCCATCCAACCTGACCCCCAAATGGCGGGACATTGAACAACTGTCCGCAGGGGCTCCTCTTTCTCATCTCCCCTTTCTAGCATGAGAAGTACAAGCCTCCTAGAGGCCCCTTCTTCCAACCACAGGTTCTACGCTCCGCTGCTGGCACAGACAATATACGCTAAGAGGGATCACCCCGGGGTTAGGCCCTCTGACCCCAATCACGCAGAACCCAGCCTTCACTCCGGGGCTCCAACCCAGTTCATATCACAGCTGGTCAAGAACGGGGACCTTAAGACTACAAGAGCTCTATGCTGATAACAACCCTTTGACCTTCACTCAGTCTAAGGAGAAATTTGACCTCCCAGAGACGGAGAGATTTAGATACATTCAACTCAGGCACTGGGCCACTAACCTGACCGTAAAAAAGGCTGCCATTAGGCCCCCCACCGGCTTAGAGCTAATGGTCTCGGAAGGGCAATGCTCACACAGGGTGGCAACGAGTTATCGTCTTCTGGAAAACGTTCCTGAGGGGGAAAAACTCCCTTACATGCTGGCATGGGAGAGAGAGCTGGGGATGGAGGTACCCCTGGAGTCTTGGCAGAGAATCTGGGACAGGGCACATAAGACCTCTAGAGGCACTATGGTCAGGGAATACGCACTTAAGATATGCTACCGATGGTACTTCTCGCTGCAGAGGCTGCACGCAATGAATGTAGAGTACCCTGATATATGTTGGCTTGGCTGTGGGGCAAAGGGAGACTTGGGGTACCTGTGGTGGCATTGTATGACAATTCAATCCTTTTGGCTGGAGATCTGGTCCAAAATTAAAGACATTTGCGGAACCCTCCGCCCCATGGACCCCCTAGTGATGCTATTGAGGGACACTCCAGGCGACGGGTCCTATCCTCAGTCCGGGCCTAGAGCAAGGCTAATCACACAACTACTTATGGCAGCGTGCCTTACGCGAGCTCGATTTTGGAAAGAGCGGGAGGGCCCTCACATTGCGTACTGGTGGGTCAAGGTCTGGGAACTTCTTGGAGTAGAGAAACTGACGGCTGCAATGGAAAACCAGAAAGCTAAATTCCAAAACATCTGGGGTCCTTTCCTGGACCACGTAGCAGAGAAAGAACACATGTTCTTCCAGCCTAGACTGGTCAAATACCTCCTCCAGCCCTGAAAAGCCTTTGAAACAGAAGAAGTACCCACCTACATGAAATCAAATAGAGAGATGCTGTAGGGCCCCGGAGGGCAAAGCTATGAACCATTGATGATTCTGGTGAGGAATTTTTTTTTCCCCCTTCTTTTTTTTTCCCTCTCTTTTCCTTTCTAGGAACGCTACGGAACACAAAGCAATACTATACCCCCAAAGGTTGTTTATAAAAAAGATTCAAAAGAGAAATTACAAAGATATTAAAATGAAAAGTAGATGCATTGTTAAAAGGTTCATTGGCGTTTTAAGCACAGTGACAAATGTTGAATTTATGAACTTCAGAAGCTGATTATTCTTGGGATTAAGTAATTTTGCATAGTAAGAAAGATACTGACTATAAAGCTCCATTACTTTATCCCCAAGGGTTGCTAGTGAAATAGACTTATTAGAGAAATTGCAAAGATCCCAGAATGAATTGTTAAGATCCCAGAATGAATTGTTGATGCAAAGTTAAAAGGTTAATCGAAGCTGTAAGCACTGTGCCAAATGATGAATTTATGGACTTTAGAAGCTGATTACTCCTGGGATTAAGTGACTTTACACATTGCTACTGATTTGTTTCTTGGGTGAATTCAATGTTTATCCATGTTTCAAAAAAAAGATTTGGACAACAAAAAAAAGTATGATTTTATTCTGCTGCTAATACTGGACTATCTGGTTTACATTTGCTCCCCCACTCTTCTTACATTACATGTGACCCATGCACATATACAAATCTTCACCAGTTGCCAAGAGTTGCCAAGTCTAGGTAGGCTAGGAGGAGAGAGTAGAGAAGGGATGCGTGGATGAAAGGAATCACAGTAGACAATGTGCAATGTACAATCTTCAAATAAATATATTTAACATGTGTGTTCTGAATGGCATTTATGTACATTTTATAGCTCTTCAATGACAATCCAATGTTAATCTTCCCTTTTCTGCCATTTTGCTACACCCAAGGTCCAGCAGGTAGCGTGCCAAGTTGCTCATCTGTCTTTGTTTTGCCATCATCACGGTCTCCCTTGGTTTCACAGGGTTCACCAAGAAGTCTGTTACCAGAAGAAATGTCCTCTATGCATATAAGAAATGCACAGAGTAAATTGTTCAAATATTTAATAAAGTCACATCCACAAGAATATTCTCTCTTCTCGGTGGTCTGTTTATCTTGTTTCCTTACTGCTTTTCTATTTTTATGCCTAATTGGTTATTTATTCACATTGTATCATGCTTTGGTGAAACAGTTATGTAAGCACAATAAATAAAATGATAGCAATGTAGTCTTACGAACAAGTCTATTGCACATTTTACAAGGGTATCGACCACAAGATGTTTTCACAGGAATGCCGAGGGGAGACATGAGGCAGGAGAAAGATTAAACTTTCACTTGCATATTGACTGAGAAAAAGAAAGCATTTATTTCAATAGGGGCATCAAACAACTTTCTTTTTTACTCAAGGGGTGCTTACTTCTGATGCTGTTGCCGGACCGGGACTGGGATGAGATTAAAGCACTCTGTTCCGGTCCCCCTCTTTTTCCACTGAAGAGCCAGTTCCAGGCAGTGTTCGATGACCACCTTCTGATGCGAATCCATTCTGTCCCAGTACACTGATATAGTAGCACAAACATTAATATGACACATTGTAATAGCAACAAATGGCACTTCTTACTGGGCAATGACGTGACGTGGCATTTATAATATGCTGTACACAAGTGTTTCTAGGTGCCACAGCCTAGTAAAAAAGCAAAAATTAAACTTCACTTTAAAGCCTAGCTAACACTTGTGATGGCTTCTAGTTTGACACTAATGGTTTTTTATCTGGATATTCAAATTTGTTAGAACACCATGCTTACAAGAAGCTAGTATTCTCCTCTGACATGGAGCAAACCTGTACTTTCCGAGTTCAGGGACCCAGTTGAGCCCAAGGCGTGTAGTCACAAATGAACCAACTAGTAGCATCTGCCTTTAAGCCCCATTTCTTCCAGCAAAGTAAACCAAGTGCCTACCAGTGTTTTTTCAAAGCAGTCTTCTGAGAGTTAGACTTGGATTGTAAGCCCACTACTGGTGTAATAAAAAAAGAGTCTTACCCAGGTCTGCCTTCAGCCACTTGATTTAGAACTGGAGCGGCGAGCTTGCCGCTTCAGCTAGTTCGCACTGAGACCGCTTGTGAGGTGAATAGTGACCAGTGTAGTGCAGGCCAAAGCTCCAGCATTGGATTCTTCACTTACATCTGGCTAGTCTCTGTTGCCAAGAGTGAACCCCCATGTGTCAATGCGCTCTCACAATTCCTGCCCCTCCCATTACGCATTCATTGATTGCAAACACATAGTAAGCGACTATAGTGAGAAAGCCCCCTCTGCCGACTCTCTACTCTTTGCCATAACTCACTTCATCTCGGCCTAAAACTTTCTCTAGCAAGCCAATAACCACCCCCAGGTCTTATGCAAAGACCTCCCACCCTTCTGCCCCACTTAGACACCAAGGCCTGCACACCCCAAGAACACTGCTTCAAAACATCATAGAAGGACTATTCCTTCATCATCCAGGCTCTCTGAACAGACACAAACCGCACCCAGGACCTCCCCACACACATTCAGAACCCCCCCACACAAACACACACAGCCCTGCTACACACACACAGACGTACCCAGCCATTAACCACATACACACACGGGACCAGTCCCAATGCAAACACACAAAACAACCTCACTACACACACACACACAGTATCCCCCCCACAAAGCCCTCAGGAACCCTCCCATATACAGCACCCAACTTGCCCTGCCCACACACCCACTGCAACCAAGCCCCCTATACACATACACAGCCCTCCCCCATACATACTCAGTATCTCCCCCAACACACACTTCACTCACGACCCCACCAAACTGTTGGGTGTTCTGACCCACGTTTGGACTATTATGTTACAACATTTGGTGCTGTGGGCTTAGGAAATCAAAGATGGCCGAAAAAGCCCACATGTGCGCCAGAATCTATGAAAACCGCGCAGTTGTGCACACTAAAATGGTTGCCTAACTTGCCACCCACCAATGCAAGCAGGATGGGCCGGGGTGCCATGAGTGAAATGTGTGCCAAAGGAAAAACCGCACTTTAAAATCACCTTTTGTTTCTCTGAATGCCAGCTCAAAATGCCTATTTGCAACACATCCAAAAATCTCACTGAACACCAGCGGACATCTGGCAGAATAAAGTCTTGTGGGCATACAAAATCTGGAAAGAGGATGAAAAGTTATATTCTGAAGTGACTTGAAGGTTTATAACAAGACTGGCTGAGCTGTGGATTTCAGCAGTTTAAGTAAATTTGGACTGAAAGACACTAAAAATCTAAATGTTTAAAAGAAATGAGTGACCTACTTTTGAGTGTCACATAGGCTGCAATTGTTTAAATGTCATAGTTTTAAACTTAGAATCAGCATTCTAGCTGCATATGTAAAAAATTGTTAGTTATTTGAATGCAGAAAACTGGGGAACAGAAACGACATGTGGCTAAAAACTGGCTTAAAGAGATTCCAATTTTGCCTGGCAACTACCCCCATCAGGAGTGAAACTTGATTCACAAGTAACTTCCCAGGCCTGGCTGTTTCCTGCTGGCCACACTAAGGATATGCCATCTCTCTGATAATTGAATTAAGGGGAGCCCCCACAGAATACAGGAGCTCTGAACAATGCAACCCCCTTCACCCAGGCAGATGGTTTATTGCAGATGTCGTAAAACAGCTTCCTCTTGGCAGAAGCTGGGAGGGGCAGGGTCTCTGAGCTTGGCAGAAACTGGAAAGACTGGTTTCTGTACCATGTGACCTGAAAAGACCCACCCCTGCCAGCCAGAATATGGTTTTAGAAAAAGATGGATCATTCATAGAGCGGACTTGTGAAAATTATTTAAAGGATGCCATAATTCTTGTGATTTTTCGGTGCACATTTGAAGACGTGTTAGGACCCGGTGGTATGTTCAGGGGCGTTTTAGCAGTTAAGAGGGTATTACTTAAAATGTATGCATGTTACAAATCTGACACTTCATCAATTAATGTCCATACTCCTTGCGCACATGTGTGTAAATTTGGGGTAGTGTCCGATATTGCGAAACCAGTTAAAAAGTGCAAATGTCGCCATTTCTGAATGCAAGCTCCCAGGAAGAGCAGATTTGGACAGGGTACACCTCCTGTGATATGTGAGGGGTGCATATGATTTTAAAACAATATGTACCTCTGCAAATATGTATTTGGTTCAAATCTAGATTTGTGTGCAAGTTGACAGGAGGAGTGGACTTTCTGCAGGCTGTAAAATGACATCACTCTGACACAACTTAGCTCCCCCAATCAGGGGAGAAATGAAAGCTTGGCCAATGACAAGTGGAGAGGGGTAGAGCTTAGTGATGCTGCTCACACACCCACTTTTAAAACAGATAAAAGCAGACAGATAGGGACTTTCAAATCCATTTGCTGCGGGACGCTCTGCCGGGAAAATCCATACTTTACCTCCATCAATCTTTAGAGAAAGCTGTGCAGAAAGATCCAGACTTCAAATCCATCAATCTCCAGAATCCAGAGAGAGAGAGAGCGGACCTAGATCACTGTGAAGTGCAGAGACCAGACCAGAGTCCAGTCTAAAACCTGACCAGATCCGTGGCGAGGCCCATTCTAATTCAAGAATATAGTGTGAGTACCTAGCAAGACTGTGCAGAACCAATCTTTCTAGTTAAAATAATATAATTCAATCTATTTTAATCTAAGTAGAACTGCCTCCTAACTGTCACCTGTCCTTTGCAAAGCTGTCACCTGTCATTTTCTAGTTGCAAGCTGCACTTGTCACTTTGAATTTTAACATTCCAAATCCGAAAAACTACCTTTATTTAATCGCTCATAACTCTGTGACCGTTTGTGACCGTTTGTGCTAGAGACTTGCAGTAACTTTCCTCTGAAAGCTGGGAATCGTGGCTTTTCTACGAACCTAGAACCTACCCCCTATAGTTTTGCCGCAATCGCGAAAAACGCACTCGCGAATTTGCCGCAATTTGCAAATTTCTCAATGTGTGAAAACAGCAGTTTTCTTGCTTTCAGTTGCCAAAAATTCGTTTAACCTGCTAGTTACTCCTAGATCCTTGCCAAAGTGAGCCTGGACTAATATTAACTTGATACCACTCACCCTGAACCTCTAGAGGGAATTAAAAGCATTTTAGCATATTTTTCACTTCATTGCCAGCACATATAAAAGCATTTTGGGCCTGTGTTTCCAACTTCTGTAGTGTAAGCTTGCTGGGGTGAACTGAATTACATTTCATTGCATTTCTGAGAACTGTGTGCTTTCCTTCCATTTCCTTGCATTGCATAAAGGGGGGAGGGGATTGCCAGAGAAAAGTGATTACATTGTTTTGTTGAAATCATATTGAGTATTTTCTGTATTGCATTTTCATTCAACATTGCATCCATTTGAAACCATAAAGTATTGTTGCTATCTTATCCATCCTATAACCACTCATCATTGATTATAAAGAAGTGTGCTAGTGCCAGACTATCCATTATTGATTATTGCTCAGATTAGGTGTGATATTCAATTATTAAATTATTATAAAGTGTGATATATATATATCTATTGTTTAAATTATCAAATAAACCTTTTAAACTTGCAAAACAGAAATACTTCTTGGCTCAGTGGGGTCAGGGGGATTCCAAGGGAGGGGTGTTATATAGGGATAGTCATCCAGAACGCATGAACTGGACATAAAGATATATCAATAAGGGTTTCCATTCAGTATCCCAGACTAGGCATTGACTTAGCTGTAGTGTTGAATTGAATCCTCTTACAAAACACACTCTCGGAACACAGTCCCCTTCGTACACAGAGCACCAAGGCCACCAGTCAGCCCCCACACAGTCTGCATGCCCCACTCAGCATCCAGGTGCCCATAGAAAGCTCCTAGAATACCCCCAACACTCACACTCGGTCCTGCCACACACTATCAGCACCCAGCCCCACCCTCACAGACAGCCCCCACACAGACACCCAACCTGCCCCACTCACTCAGCACCCAGCCCCCACACACAGCACCTAGAATCCTCCAACACTCACACCCAAGACGTGCCACACATTCAGCCCCTCCATACACGCAAACAGACACACACAGCCCGTCCCCACACAGAGACACTCACCCCCATGGCCCGGCATCCCCAACACTCAGCACTCAGCCACCACACACACTCAGCAACTATAATCCCACAACTCAGCCCCTCATACTCTGCATCCCACACTCACTCAGCACCCCACCCCACATACAGCATCCACCCCCCAAGTACACCCAATTTCCAAATTCAATAATGATGGGGTAAAATACAGCACGGATGCGTTTGTCCCCTTACATTTCAAAATAAGGTCACTCAGCGTTGTGGCAACAAAATTAGGTCCCCACCTCCCTAAAGTGACACAATAAATGGAAATATATGTTGCTAAAAAAGTGCTGTGAGCCCCTAATAGTTTGGTTAGCGCAACTCTATTAAGTTCATGAGTAGTTTGAATAGTTTAATAAGCGAGAATTATTCTTCATATCTTGATTTATTCTCAAGATCAACACAAATACAGCCGACAGGTATTCGACCAGATGGTCGTCCTCAAGTCTGTTTATAATCAATAAAACATGCATTTTTGATAACACATCAATATTCCATATAGATGTCATTCAGCATCATAATAACAAAGATATAACATTCAGAAATGAAATAAGTAAAAAAAATATGACATTCCCATGTTGCAAATTGACCGAGTTGCAAATTGACCGAGTTGGGTGAGCAAACAAGGAAGTTAAGACAAAATTATATCAGTCAATATTGACACAACATCCTCTTATTGGTGACTAAATATATCTAACATACTGTTGCTTGTTAGTATACCAAATGTCTGGACACTAATTTGGGTGAAGCAAGAGCTCTTGTCTATAGTGTCTTAGTGATCCTGTACTGAGAAGCCATGCTATAAGCACCTTAGTGAATATTGTGGTGATCCGTCCCATGCTAAAAATAATGAACTGAATCTCACCAATTTCTTAGTTGTTGCGTAGCGGTACATACTATATTGCTCTAGATTCTTAATTAACTGAAATGACTCACCCTGGTGGAGTATAGTCAATACAATTCCCCAGGATAGAAAGTTCTGGCATCAAAAATCCTGTATGCCTATGGTTACAGAGATAGTCTTTATACAGTAAGGAAATAGGTGGGACAGGTCCCAGTTTGTGATTCTGGAATAAAAGGTTTTTAGTTTACATAATGTGGAGTTCAATATTCACTGTAGCCTCGTTATTTATAGTACTGCCAGTTGGCCACTTCATCCTGTCTGTTAAACAATCTTACCTACAATAATATGTGCTTTTGAGTTTACTAGGAGTTAAAGCGGAAAGTGTCATCCAAAAATGTCATTCTGACTCCAAAGGCATTAATGTGCCAGATGCAGCGCTCATAAAATTGGCGGCTCACTTTCCTGGTACAGATACCTAGAATACATGAAGTGAATACGTATCACAAGTGTCCCTGTCATCAGACAGTTTGGGTAGTTCAGAGGGGCTCCTAGCGACACAGTACTTACCTGTTCCTTATTCTTTCAACAAGTTGAATCCTGCGTTCTTAGCTCTGGCGCGTGGCCAGCGCCACACTGCAATACTATTAGTATTGTAAACAGTGCACGTGACGTCACATGCACGATGCAACTTCACCAGCATGTGCAGAGAATATTCTGTGTCATCAGTGCTGATTAACAGATCACTGCCCATAAATTTCATGAGCGCCAAATCCCCACTTGCTTGCTTGTTGCTTTACCTCCTAGTAAACACAAAAGCACACATTATTATAGGTAAGATCGTTTAAATAGACAGGGTGAAGAGGCCAACCTTTGGCAGTAGTATAAATTAGGAGGCTGCAGTGAATATTGAAGTGCACATTATTGTTGTATTCGTCCATGTACATTCCGTATCGCATCTTACAGAATGTGGCAGCAGCCTGAAACTCAGGGTGCTGCGGGAGTGTTCTAGAGATGTCGGTTGGGAATTACAAGATGGGAGCTTAAGTGAGAATGATGTACTTTCCTGTTGCTCCCCATAACATCTCAGCTTAATCCCTGTCAACTGCAATAAAGCTTGTACCTTATATACCCCCCCTTGAAAGATCCTTCATTGATGAGTTCCTGACTCCCTGGATCCACATACTACAAGTGGCGACGAGGATGGGATGCTTGTTTTCATATACAACGTGTCCTTAAATACAGAAGCGAACATACGCAGAATCGGAAATGAGGACTATGATAGTTACAGAACTTGAGAGGTGAATCCCACAGTTTTAAAGAAGACTATTTCAGAAATATAATTCACCACAGGGATGCTAAATTACGGTGGCCACTGGAAGAGTAATGACTAATTCGTTGTACGTGCTGGCAAGAAAAAGTCCATTGAAATACAGGTCAGTGTTACATCTGATAACTATGTGGACAAGAAAAGCGTTCAAGGAAATACTAGACATAGACAGCATTGCGACGGAGGCCGTTCATATGTGCAAATTAATGAGGGCGCTGCGCATTACAGTGAACGGGAGCGACAGACTGTTCGTACAGCACGCTGTGTATCATTCGAATTTGAGGGCATCGATAGATGTGCCCAAGGTCTCAATGTCACTGACCGTTGAGTAAACCCAGTTTCGGGTAGTTTATGGCCCAATATCGGTGCCAGTGCTGCGATGATGCGGTGTACATTGTGAACAAATAGTTTACATTTAACAGTTTGAATTTGGAATGCTACCGTGTTGCCAGTTTGAGGCGGTTGTCATGGTCAGGGTACCAAAGCCCTGCTCAGCACGGTAGCTGTGGGCACAATGGTGACCTCGTAGAATGTCGCAGAGAGGCTGGCCAAGTGAAGAATGCTTCAACTTACGCAATTCCAAAATGCTTAAGGAATGCACCTTTGTTCGCTCGACCAGCGTGATCACGTGAACAATGAAAACGAATGAGGATTGGCTTGCGAAAACAAGCCCCAGGCAGAGCTACATGAATGAATACTGCCGTGGTTGATACTAGGGCCCATCCGAGAAATGGACCATTGGTTATTAGGGCCATTTCTCAGATGGGAAATATCTGCTTCAGTGTGAGTGGGCTAGTTCCCATTAGAGAATTGGCCCTTTTTGCCCTTAGTGGCCAAGTCCTGCATAATAATGGGAAGTAGCCTACTCACACTGAGAAGGCTAGTTCCCATTAGAGAATTGGCCCTTGTTGCCCACAGTCGCCAGGGCCTGCATAATAATGGGAACTAGCCTACATACACTGAGAAGGCTAGTTCCCATTAGAGAAATGGCCCTCTTTGCTCACCTAGTGGTTTGGCCCTGCATGATAATGGGGTTTAGATTACTCACACTGAGAAGGCTTGTTCCCATTAGACGTGAGTGGGCTAGTTCCCATTCAACGGGAGGGCCTTTCTGCCTCTCCAGGTCGGAAGGCCGTTTCTCTAATGGGAAGTAGCTGCTTAAGTGTGAGTGGTCTAGTTCCCATTAGTTGAGGGAACCTTTCTGCCTCTCCAGGTCGGCGGGCCGTTTCTCTAATGGAAAATAGCTGTTTCAGTGTGAGCGGGCTAGTTCCCATTAGAGGAGAGCACCTTTCTGCCTCTCCAGGTCGGAGGGTCATTTCTCTAATGGGAATTAGATGAAAGGACCTTTCTTCCTCTCCAGGTCCGTGGGCCGAGCTCCAAATACCTGGGCAAGAGGGAAGGTAACCCGCTGTACCAACAGACCTGTCTGTCTGGGGAGGCGCCCCTCGAGAGCAGACAAGTTTCCTTCAACTCCCAGCAACCACCACTCGGACCTTCCATGCTGATCGGGGTGCGCCCACCAAGGCCCACCCGCTGGCGGGTCAGAGAGAGGAGTTCACACCCCCGGGCCACCGCACTGCCTGGCTCAGAGAGGGGGCCGTGCTGGCTCCCTTTCCGGTGGGTGGTTGGGGACATCTCCAGGAGGTTAACCCAACCCTGCCAGGCATCCCAGTCCATCTGCTGGGTTGTGGACTCCCCTACTGTAGAAGGGAATCCCCGCTCCCTTGTTGCCCACGCACCCCGGATCGCTCTGCGAGAGGGGCCCCGGGTTGTGGGTGTGCACATCTGAGACCAGGCCCGAGGCTCTCCCTTCGGCTGTTGCGCTATTAATGATCTTTCATGCCCCCACTCACAAGCAGATATACCAGCCCTTCATGTCCCAATTCACACTCAAATGCCCCATTTCTCCGTTTAAACACATGTTCCAGATTCAATGATTATGTTGCCGCATTTTACAGTGGAGTGACTGATTTCTTATAGAACTAAGTGTGACTCAGGTTTCCACAGGGTTATTAAATCTGGTGAACGTGTTTTTTCTAGGTGGACATTCATTATTATATACTGCTTGGAGTTTTTGGAAGTATGTATGGGAGATTCGTTTATATTTGTATTTCACATTGTGAAAATGTTTATTGTAACGTACTGTTACCTAAACTATACAATCTTAACTGAGATGTTATGTGGATTGAAATGTGACATGATGGAGTCATGCAATTGTGGAGTGCAATGTAATTTGAAAATTGAAATCCTATAAGAACGATTTTTGTTTTAATTGAGGGGTTCCCTCATTTCCCACTGTCCAACTGCCTAGTTGTAAACCTTTGCCTGCAAGGCATGCTAATGGTGTGCATGTACATGCTCACTGTTGATTAGAGACTATGGGCCTCATTCCGAGTATGGTGGTAGTCATGGCGCTATTTGCGCCATGACTACCTCCCATACCTGTACCAACTCCGACCTGGTTCAGTGGGGACTTACCGGTGTAGTCCGACCTTTGCGGGACCGGTAAATCCCCATTGAAAAAGGCAATCCCCATTCCCATTTGAGCCCTCATAGGGCTCAAATGGGAATGGGGAGGGAGCTAATAACGGTACTGCAATTTGCGGTACCGTTATTTGCTCCCTGGTCCCTTTGCGGCTCCTGCTAAGGGCGCCTGGTAAAACCAGGCACCATAGCGGGACCCGCTAATGGACCTCGTAGTAGGTCGGTAAGGGATTACCGGCACCGGTCTCCTTAACGTTGCCCGGTATCCCTTACCGCCCTACTCGGAATGAGGCCCTATTACTGTTATATGGCATTTTTCCCTACAAGTGGGATATGCATGTGATGTCTCACATGTAAAATGTACATGTATTTATATTTGAATGTGGATGAACATGTACTCGGTTGAATATAGTAAATATTTTGTTTAGTAGTCGGGACGGTTAGGTAAAGTCACTCTTGGGTACATACATCAATGTGGTTTTGGATTGTCGTGGAAATGGGGTGGACAGGACACAGTTGGGTGTTCCTTTGCAATCATACCATTTTTCTTTCTTTACTTCTATCTGTAAGAAGGACCATAAGGTTGTGGAGTACTTTTAGTGAGAAGCACCACCCATGACTGATCTAGTCTACATGAATATTATAATTGAGATGTCTGTGGAGAAGCGTTAGTGGATGTAAGGATATAGCAAATCCATATAAATGCATTTGTATTTAGCTTTTGTGTAAAAAGTAGAAAAATATTTGGCATTTTGTCGCATGCGCCTTGTGAGCGCTGAGATGCTGCGATGGATGTTTCATGCATCGTGCTGAGGGTATAGTTGATATAGAAATCACCCATTTTTGTGTGCATCAGTTGTTGTGTTATATTTTATTAGGAATCTTACCTATGCTTATATTGTTCACTATTTTTATGGTGGAAGTGACCTAAAGAGTAATTGGTATTAATAGTATCTGCTGCGTTGGGTGGTAAAGCGTTAATGACCATGGGGTTAATTAATAGATTGAATAAATACATTGAATAAGCTTTTTTGTGTACAAATGTGGGTTGTAGGCCCATATTATATATGAGAGCCAATATCATAGATGTCATAAATAAACATGAGTGCACTACTGGTATCAGTAGGAGAGGCCAAATTATAAATGCAATATTACAAATTTTAAGTGCACTACTGGTATCTGTAGGAGCGGGCCAAATTATAAATTCAATATTTGAATAATTATAATGCAGGAATGACCATGGGAATAAGTGAATACGTTTAATGGCCAAATTATGCTCCATGTGATAAATATATAAGGTACACATTTAAGAAATTGAATGACTACATTAAATGATTTCATCAGTATACATGTGAAGAATGTCCATGAGATAAATTAATATATTGAATGAATGCAGTAAATTATTTTAGTAATGGAACATATTGAACTAATACTCCTAAAAGTATATTTCAACAACTTTGGGAATGATGCACATGTGAATTGCCATATTGCCATGGTTAAAGTAGCAAAGCACCCTCATCAAGGTTATGTATCCAGTCCACCCTGGAATCAAACCAATTTCCATGGTGTTGTATTTTACAAATAATAACTTTTATTGCTAGAACTGGTAGGAGAGACATCACCTTATGTGGATGTATTATTCTATGTGCCTTTGTGGATACGTGACTATTATGTGGTGCACTGTCATATGTTTTAAATGTTTCTGTGACTTCAAGAAGGGAAACATTAGAGTGTATAGATGGTGTTGAATGCCATGGTTGTTTGGTGTGTTTTTTGTGTTGACCTGTTTCGGGATGTGATGAAAGTGTGTTGCGGGCTTGCACTCCCTAGCCTCATAGAGAAGGTCTCCCCACTGGGGAGAAATGAGGAGATCCTGGGAATCTGGGAACACCTGAGAATGCTGCAGCCCCATAAACACATAACCTTTGTATTCAATATTTTTTTCCCGTATCAATAGAATTCCTTCTATGTTTTTCAATGTTTTTTAAGGCTTATGAGTACTGCGAAGTACAGGAATGAGAGGTCTGGCACCAGACACTTCGGCATATTGTTAGCATGTGCCTGATGTCACTCTTTGACAGTTAATTTAAGTTACAACTAAAAAAGGACATTGTGTTCCAATAAAAATTACAGTTTGCCAATGTTGTCAGATTTGTAAACTATTGAATAACCTCTTTTTTGCAACAGTTTACAAAGCTCCTTTAATGTAAACCTTTCACAAACCTAGTGTTTTACTTACGTTTGCACAATATTTAAATGAGTTGCACCTTGTTTGTCAATGTTTTACAGAAATGTAAACTGCATGCAATACCTTACATTTACAATGTTTGCTGTTTTGCAAACCAAACCAAAATGATGGTTTGAAAGTTTTACACATTTTCGTGAGCCATTAAACAAAAGGTATGCAACATTGTTGTAAACTATGAAAATCTTTTGTTAATGGTTAACAGAACATTTGTAAACCTTTCAAACCATAGTTTGGGTATGGTTTACAAACAAGCAAACCCTTGTAAACACAAGGTTTTGCATATAGATTACATTGTTGTAAAATGTTTGCAAACATAGTGTACACTCATTCAAATGTTGTGTAAACTGCAAGCAGACATTATGTTTGCAAAATGTTTACAATAGCTGTGTATACTGTTGCAAAGGGTTACTCAATGGTTTACCAATCTGAGAACATTGGTAAACTATCGTTTTCATGCAGTGCACATGTACACAGCACGGTGTACTGCAGGGTACAGGGTTCAGGGACAGAGACACATGCATACATCAGGGGGGAGCAGCAGGCTACAGGGTTCAGGCACACAGACACATGCATACAACAGGGGGGACAGTAGGGTACAAGGTTTCACCTGAGAGCATCTCAGCAGCGGACAGGGAGCAGACAGGGGTCTTAGGAAGTGGGCCTTTGGATGATGGGGCCAGCTAAAGCCTGCCGGTCCCTGATAAAGTGATATCAGTACATTGGTAGCCAATGGGTGGCCACTTAAGGCTGGCACACAAAGGTGAGAAAATATGCATCAGTCATCTTGGAATAGCCATGAGGCGGCCCTGAGAAAGGCACACAGTGTCCAGGGCAAGTTGCCTCTGGGCCCCAGAAGGGCTTAAAGCAATGAAAGCAGCACACAAGCATGCAAGCTATACAAATGATGATCCCATGTTGCAGGGTGGCTGCAACACAAAGATGCAGTAAAGTCAATCGGACGGGCACATTCGGGGAACCTAAACCCATGTTGCAGGGTGGCTGCGACACAAAGATGCAGTACAGTCAATCAGATGGGCACATTCAAGAGCCTAAACCCATGTGGCAGGGCGGCTGCGACACAAGCAGTAAAGTCAATCGGTTGGGCATAATCGGGGAGCCTAACCCAATGTTGCAGGACGGCTGTGACACAAAAATGTGGTAAAGTCAATCGGATGGGCACATTCAGGGAGCCTAACCCCACTTTGCCAGCCGGTTGCGACACAAAGATGCAGTACAGTCAAATCAGATGGGCACATTCAAGGAGCCTAACCCCATGTTGTAGGGCGGCTGCAAAACAAATATGGAGTAAAGTCAATCGGATGGACACATTCAAGGAGCCTAACCCCATGTTGTAAGGCGGCTGAGACACAAAGATGCAGTAAAGACAAGTGACCACAAGGGGACAGCTGTGTACACATGTTCAGGCACACAGACATATGCATACAAAAGGGGGAACAGCAGGGTACAGGGTTCAGGCACACAGGCACATGCATACAACAGGGGGGACAGCAGGGTTTAGGGTTCACCCACACAGGCACATGCATACAACCGGGGGCCACAGCAGGGTACAGGGTTCAGGCATACAGACACATGCATACAACAGGGGGGACATCTGGGTACAGTGTACAGGGACAGAGACACATGCATACAACAGGGGGGAGCAGCAGGGTACAGGGTTCAGGCACACAGACACATGCATAAAACAGGGTGGACAGCAGGGTACAAGGTTTCACCTGAGAGCATCCCGGCAGCAGACAGGGAGCATACAGGGGCCTTAGGAAGTGGGCCTTTGGATGATGGGGCTGGCTAAAGTCTGCCGGTCACTGATACAGTGATATCAGAAAATTGGTATCCAATGGGTGGCCACTTAAGGCTGGCACACAAAGGTGAGAAAATATGTGTCAGCCATCTTGGAATAGCCGTGAGGCGGCCCTGAGAAAGGCACACAGGGTCCAGGGCAAGTTGCCTCAGGACCCCAGAGGATCTTAAAGCAATGAAAGCAGCACACAAGCGTGTAGGCAATAAAAATGATGATCCAGCATCGGTTTTAAAAGCATTTCTTTTCTTTTTTCTTTTTCCGTATTTCATCTTGTGGTAATTGGAGCAAGAGAGAAGAGCTTTGCCAGCGGCACAGCCTCCAGGCGTGCACTCATGCTGGAAAGCGAGAAGGTGTTCCGAGTTCCGATTATGAGGGAAGAACACAGCAGTGAATGGGGCCCAGGAAGTGGGCCACTGGATGAGGGGGCCGACTAAAGCCTGCCGATCCCCGATAGGGTGATTTCAGAACATTGGTAGCCAATGGGTTGCCACTTAAGGCAGGCACACAAAGTTGAGAAAATATGCGGACGCCATCTTGGAATAGCCGTGAGACAACACTGAGAAAGGCACACAGGGTCCAGGGCAAGTTGCCTCGGGGTACCAGAGGAGCTTAAAGCAATGAAAGCAGCATGCAAGCATGCAGGCAATACAAGTGATGTTTTAAAAGCATTTCCTTTCTTATTTCTTTTTCCGTATTTTATCTTAAGGTAATTGCAGTGAAAGAGGCAAGATGCTGCTGCAGGTTGCCAAGATGTATTTCCTACCTTGATGCAGGGAAAGAGCATTGCCAGTGGCACAGCCTCCAGGCGTGCACTCACACTGGAATGGGAGCAGGTGTTCCGAGCTCTGATGTTCAGGGAAGTATAAGTACTAGAAACATGCAGATGTGAAAGTGTTGCTTTTATTTCAATTTTACAGCACTAGTTTCTCCTTTGTAATGGAGTGCCATGTGCGTACATTACCCGTCGTTCATCGAAGATAATTTTTGGTCCTCTTTATTGTCTTTTGAAGTTCTGCACTTTTTGTGTTGTGTAGGTCCTCCAGCTGGTGATGGTGTTGGCTCTTGGGGAGGAGGGATGGATGGCAATAGATGATTCCATTTGTAAGATAAATGGCAGTTGTGCTAATATTCTCCTACGTATGTGTGCTGTGCTAGATTGTTAAAGGACAATGGGTAAGAAATAGCGTAAGAGCTGTGCAAGGATACATTTTGATCTTCAAAGTTCCTAGATCAGCAAAAAACTCAGGTCCGAACGGTTCGAGAAGAATGGACCCGTTTGCGAAGTGCGGACGCATTCGCAGGCACGTAATGCCACGCACAAGCACATTGTCACGTGACAAAGTCCGAAAAAAATCCTGCAATGATGTCAGACGTTCGCAAACACAGAAGAACACAAAAACAGCAGAATAACTTGCAAAACAAGTATATAAGTGTTAAATTAGAGGCGACCCCGGAGGCAATCACGCACCGAACAAACCCGGAACGAGTGAAGGAACTTCAACACGGATCCTGGACGCTACCGCTGAAACGATTAATTTACAAATGCAGGAATAATATGGTGGTGTTGACCAAGTAACTACTGCAATCCAACCCATTGGATGGGGTGCTATACTGCCTTCTGGAACCAATACAACTAGATGAATACGTGAGATGAATCGTGCATAATTCTCCAATCAGACCACTCAAAAGAACGTGAGGATTTTTTTTTCGCGCTGTGTACCACTAACAAGAAATTTGGAAAAAGACCAGATTTAAAAGTGGTGATCCTTCTCCAGCTAGATGGAAGATAATGGGAATAATAACTCCTAAAGTGAAGAGACCATTCACATCTCTTTCGAAACTGTTGATATTAGATTGTCTGTAGTAGTTAGTATTCCATTTTAGAATGCATTACTGACAGAAAACGTGTTTTTGCTAAATTGCTTGATCCTTCTGTTAAAGCCCCTGAAGAATTCCCGAATAATTCTCACAGTGACATCCTAAATGGGAAGAAACATGTTGGGCACTATTTGTGTGTGTGAAATGAGATGGTGATTAAATGGTTGCATATGAGAAGGTATGGAATGAGTTTAACTGAGGTGTGCAAAGTGAGGTATGTTTGAATGCGTGAAACAACACAGCACATCCCTCTTTAAAGCGTAAATAACTTTGGAATTTGATTCCATGATCTTACCCGAAGAAGGCTTTAGCTTTTACATTTGTTTCTGTCAATCAATTGTTGGTTTTATATGTTTGGTGAAGGACTATTATGGATTATAGTACCGACACTTATGATGATCTTAAAATTTGAGTGTTATTTGATAAAATAAAACAAAGATATTTTTGTATTAACTTGTGTCTACTGGTGTCTGGTCTTTGGCCAAAAGTGGCAACGGGACTATAATAGGATCTAGGGCAAATAAGTCTTAAAGCCAAAGGGTAGCAACTTAGAGCATCAGCTATATTGTCAAATTCTTTTTTAAAGGTGAACCCCTTGATGTTAAGGGTATGCTGGTGGCACATACCCCTTTATCTCTCTTTCTTGTTCTAATAAGTGCACTCACACTGGAAAGGGAGCAGGTGCTCCGAGCTCTGAACGTCAGGGAAGTATAAGTACTAGAAACATGCAGATGTGAAAGTGTTGCTTTTATTTCAATTTTACAGCACTAGTTTCTCCTCTGTAATGGAGTGCCATGTGCGTACATTACCCGTCGTTCATGGAAGATCATTTTTGGTCCTCTTTATTGTCTTTTGAAGTTCTGCACTTTTTGTGTTGTGTAGGTCCTCCAGCTGGTGGTGGTGTTGGCTCTTGGGGAGGAGGGATGGATGGCAATAGCTGATTCCATTTGTAAGATAAATGGCAGGTGTGCTATTATTCTCCTACGTTTGTGTGCTGTGCTAGATTGTTAAAGGACAATGGGTAAGAAATAGTGTAGGAGCTGTGCAAGGATACATTTTGATCTTCAAAGTTCCTAGATCAGCAAAAAACTCAGGTCCGAACGGTTCGAGAAGAATGGACCCGTTTGCGAAGTGCGGACGCATTCGCAGGGACGTCATGCCACGCACAAGCACATTGTCACGTGACAAAGTCTGAAAAAAATCCTGCAATGACGTCAGACGTTCGCAAACACAGAAGAACACAAAAACAGCGGAAAAACTTGCAAAACGAGTATAGAAGTGTTAAAAATGATGCTAGAAGGAGGGAAATGGCAGAGTTTTAAGGTTAAACTTTGTAAATTGGTAACAAATGCTGGTATATTGGTGTATGTATGATATTAGTAAGTTGTATGAAATTACCATGCACTGGTAAAAACCCATGAATTTCACTGTACAAACCCTGTTAAAGGGACGGTATGGTGAAGTTGCACTAATAAAAACCTATGAAATTCCATGAAAATCTTTGTTAAAAGGGGGTTATGGTTACAAGTAAAACCGAAAAACCCTAGAAATTCGCCAGTTATGATAAGCAACCATAGCTTGTGCCACCACCGTGCACTGCTAAGACTAACACCCGGGACATAAAAGCATCCCATTGTCAGTAATGAAACCATTTCCTTCATTCCAGCAACAATGGTGCTTGGCAGCTAAACAAAATGTATACTTCTCTGCGCATGTACTTTCTCGAGCCGCAAAACACAAAAGCTATTACAAAGGTTGCTACAAAGTCAGCTCTTTGGTATACCCTACTGCTAATTTCTCACCTTTGACCAACATCCATTCTTATGCAGGTGCTGGTACATCCATACCTTTCTCGTTCATGCCAAGCAGTAAGCCATCAGCTGGATTAAGCCACTGGGATATTAATAGCTATGTTATCCTGGTTGGTAGATTTTAAAGACTGCTAATGCACTGTGGCCTTATGAAATGCCCCGGATTTGCTCGTGCCTAAAACAGGGCTGGTGGGCTATTACCAGCTGTTACAGCCCACCAGCCTGGTTAGTATTGCTTAAATATAAGCTAGGTTTAATGTACTATATTGGTGGATTTAAATATTACATATTAGTCTATTATTGTTGTTGATTACTCCTCAACCAATTAGATTGTTTGTTTGGAAAGCACTCAATAACTATTGGAACTGGCTGCATTCTCAGTTATGTCGATGAGTCAATGACAATGTGCTCAACTGATACACCTGTGAGTGCTCACACCCCCATTTTGCACAGTCCTAAGCGCTGTCAGCGCTTAAAGCAGTGGTCTTCAAACTTTTTTGGCCTGGGCCCCCCTGAGCACATTTTGGGCAGGCCGGACCCCCGAAAAAAATTCCAAATAGTATATATTGCGCACCGTCACTGCACCCTACTCCTAGTATAGTCCCTGGGCTCCCCCACCTGCTCCCATCACAGTCGCTGGGCTCCCTCATCCCACTCCTACCCAGTGCCTGGGCTCTCCCCACCCCATCACAAACCCTTTTCTCGCCACACCCTGCTCCCACCACTATCCCATGGTTCCTGCCCATCCTGCTCCTACCAAAGTCCCTGGGCTCCACCCATCCTGTTCCTACCACAGTCCCAGGTGCAGTAGCAGCTGGTGAATTTTTTAAGTGGAGGGGCATAACTATTTTTCCCAAAAATGTCATAGCGACCGAGAGCAGAGAGCGAGCCCGAACCAATGAAGAGGGGATCGGGGGCATTCCCCTCGTTTTTTTTTTTTTTTTAAATAATGAGTTAAAATGTTGCATTGTAGAGCATACTTTAAAAAAATGGGTAAATAGCTAAACAGTTTGCAATTAGTGCTGGGGTGCCTATCTATGATAGATGGGGTGAGGTGGGGTGCCTATGTATGATAGATGTCCAGTAGAAAGATATCATACCTGCCAAATGGGCCCCACTGTGCCTAACACATCAACATTATTATGTGCGTATGCAAGGCGCTGGGGTCCCAAGGCGGAAAGCATGGCATTTTTGACTGGACATTCATGATAGAAATCTAGTAAAATAAACTACCATCCGTGTCCCCTGGGCTCCACAACATTTTGGCAGGTGGGTAGGGGGATTGTGAAAAGGCAATTAGGCATTTTTAAAATGCCTTTGTTGTACAACCCTCCTTCCCACCTCTATCCACCACTTGCTAAAATCAGCTCAACGGGCCAAAACAAACTCACACACACACACACACACATACACACCCATTCATACAGCAATCACTCTATCATTCACACGAGCATCATCACAATACACTCACTCATAACCCAAGCATAGACGCATCCATACACATGTTTAAACAAAAGAAAATGAACATAAACGTACCTTCTACATTGGCCTGCGTGATCTTGAGACATTGGGCCTCATTCTGAGTGCGGTGGTAAGGGGTTAACGGCACCTTATGGGGAGCTGCTAAAGGACCAGGGAGCTAATAACGGCCCGTTATTAACAGGCCCGTTATTAGCTCCCTCCCCATTCCCATTGAGCCCTATGGGGGCTCGAATGGGAATGGGGACGGCTTCCCTGAATGGGGAAATACCGGGCCCTCCAGGGTTGGAATGACCCGGTAAGTCCCCATTCAGGGAACCCGGACCCGGTATGCAGTAAGGGAGTAGCCATGGTGCTAATAGCACCATGGCTACCTCCAAACTTGGAATGAGGACCATTGACTTTCTGTGTGAAAGTGAGGAAAGGAAGAATTCCTTTGAGGAGGTGGAATATAAAGTGGACCATCATGGCAAGATCCTGAATGTGAGGGAGGACGGAAAGAGAGGAGTCGAAGATGACTCCAAGGTGTCTGGCTTCAGATGAGGGAGAAGGGGGAGAGCCCATAGGGGATGGCCAGAGTGAGGGGAAGAAAGAGGGAGCAGGAGTCCTAATAGGCAGGATCTCAGTCATGCTGGCGTTGTGTCAGAGATAATTCGAAGTACATCAGGACTGGATGGCCGATAGGCAGTCAGCTATGAAGGAGGAAGTAAGGAGAGGATGAGAGGGAAGTTTGAAGAAGAGTCTTGTGTCATCTGCATAACAATAGAAGTTGGGGGAGAAGGTGGAAAGGAGGTGTGCAAGCAGAGCAAGATAGGTGTTAAAGAACCAGGAAGAAAGGTTGGAGCCCTGGGGGGGGTGCCGCAGGTGGGGATAGAGGTGGGGGAGGAGAAAAGAAGATATCAGTGAAGATCTGTCTGGAAGTTGCGCTGACATAGGTGGCTGCGATAGGTAGGCCAGGGTTAGTGGTCAAGATGTCTTTTTTAAGCTTTTTTCTTCCAGACTTCGTGAGAGAGGGAGGATAGGTGATAGTATAGCAATTACAAAAGATTGGGGAGATGGTGCATGCCATGGGGCGGCAGAGAATAGGAGGAAGAAGGAGGAGGAGCTGCACAGCAGTACAAACACAAACTCACCGGCCGGCCTAGTAGCCAAGTGAAGCAAGAAAACAGATGCACTGGTAATACTTTAGTACCGCTGATGGGTGCAGAGATGTTAAAAAACACACCAGGATTCGAATTTGCACAAGAGACACAACATGTAATGCAAAATGGTGTGCAGAGATGTAAAAAAACACACCAGGCTTCGAATTTGCACAATAGGCACAAAATGCAATGCAAAAATGGGGTACAGAGATGTAAAAAAAATAAACACACCAGGCTTTGAATTTGCTCAAAAGACAGTAAATGCTATTCAAAATGGGGTGCAGAGATGTAAAAACTATACCAGGCTTTCAATTTGCACAATAGATACAAAATGCTAGGCTAAATGGAGTGCAGAGATTTTAAAAACACACCAGACTTCAAAATTACACAAGCGACACACAGTGCATTGCAAAATGGGGTGCAGAGATGTACAAAAAAAACACTAGGTTTCGAATTTGCACAAGAGACACAAAAAGCAATGCAAAATGGGGTGCAGAGATGTAAAAGAACACACTGTGCTTTGAATTTGCACATGAAACACAAAAAGCAATGCAAAATGGGGTACAGAGATTTAAAAAATGCACCATGCTACGAATGGGCACAAGAGACACAAAAAGCAATGCAAAATGGCGTGCAGATTTGTAAAAAACACACCAGGTTTCGAATTTGCACAAGAGGTACAAAAAGCAATGCAAAATGGGATGCAGGGATGTAGAAAACACACCATGCTTCGAATTTCCACACGAGACACAAAATGTGACGAAAGAAGGATCAAATAAGATTACGTAAGGCAAGGAAGGAAGAATGGCATAGGCACACCTTGGTTCAACAGTTGTTGGGGTTAGTGGAGAAGCAATGACATTGTCCAGTCATAACTCACAGGTATTCAGCAGGGGTGCGTAAAGATTCTGAAGGCCCATGTTTGTGGGGTAACAAGCTGCTTGCCTGGAGACTGTTCCATGATGTGCTGTGGGGGTGAATGGAGGAGGGGACCCCCTGAGCCCTCTTGGCCCAGTATTCTATTCTTATTTTGCAGAGTTATGGTTGAGATAACACTGAACTTGGGTATAGTGCATGGACGAATCTATCAATCAAAGGCTCTATGTATTCAAGTAAGCATTTCATGGTATGAATGTTGTCCAGAGGAGATACCTACAGAGAGTGCTTAGTTTGTAAAATAAAGATGGGCCAGGGCCCAAATATTTTCAAGCACATCTGGGACAGATCGGGAAGAGAAACTCACAGGCCCCTGGTGACACCATCCATTACAGTGCCCCAAAGTGTCAGCATATTTAGGGTATGAACTGCAACTGCTACTGGCTATTTCACGTGATGGCTAGCCTGTGGGTCTTTGTAGTGTATATGTGAGGGCTCTGAAGCCAGCCCCCAGGCCGGCATGCAGCTGACAGTCTGAGCCCCTGGGGGGGGGCTAATCTTTGTTGTTCCCCTGCCTGGCTGACCTTGTTTCCTGTGGGTGCTTAGCACCCATTTGTTATTGTGCAAGGGTGAGGTGTTCTTTCACACCTCACCCTTCCTGCACTTTTTAGCACGGAGACTGCATGTCTCCTTGTTGATGCAGGAGAAGAGAGCTGGGCCTTGGGGGAGGGCTGATGCCCCTCTCCTGGGCCTGCTGCCATGGGACAGCAGTTACCCGGCCTTGCTTGGGGCTGCCCAGCAGCGTTGCACAAACCCGTGCTCCTTGCTTCTCCAGGCATGCAGGACCATGACGACTCCCCACTTCCAAGTTCAGGAATTCGGTCGTGAATTCGTCCACACTCCACCGGGCCTGTTTCATCGCCGGGGACCGGGCTCCATGCAATAATAATGGCACTCCCAGATAGGCCCTCCTAGAGTGCAACCTTTATGTTGAATGCCTGGGAATTAACACCTGATGTGCTATCAGATACACTTATATTTGGCGTGCCACGTGCCTATAGAAAATATAAAAAATGTTCATCATCTCATCTCAAATTAAATGCTCAAAAAAGATCCCATTAACTAATAAGCACCTCCCTCCAAATATTTGGCAGTTGTCCACGCAGCAGCAAACCTGCTTTCCCAGAGCTCCACAACTGAACCAAGAGATAAGTTGGAGGAGTTAGATTGGTTTCAATTTTCAAACTGCACTATCCTCTATTATGTATCTAAGGTGAGGAATACTGGGGGCGTATATGCTCTTAATGACATTTCACTGGTTCATGGGTTCAGTACTGGTGACTATCGTGTTCCAATTCTAAAGCAACAATACACTTTAATTGGATAGCACATTCATCGCAAATCACTTGTCTGTCTGTGCCTCTGAATGCAATGTATCCTTCAAATGACTTAAGCTTGCATTAGGGACATATTACAAATACAGAATACACACCCAGCTGCATGGTGTCTTCGACAGGGCTCAGGCCCATGCTTATGAAAAATTGCAAAATGAAAGATCTATAAATGCAGTTCTTGATCAGAGATGCCTGGAACAACGAATTAATCATATCTGTAAATGACCATCACAGTAAATGAGCCAGATGCGCCGATTCTACCTGCAGAACCCTTAAAGACATCATTTAGATCTATTTATTTGGCAGGGTGGTCACTCAGAGAGTAGTCCAAAATGCAAATCTAAATAAATAGGAAATCTGAATGATGCAAGAGAGATTGATTGGTGTTTGCCAAATTTTCTGATAAAATGAAGTGATTAAGACAATTGGACATTGACAAAATTGCATGTGTCATTCTTTACTAGATGTCAAAATGTTCTTTACAATTAGCGATAAGTCTGACTCAAATGCATCATGCGAGGGCATTTAAGGTACAATGTGAAGAAACACATTTGAAGTGAAGCACACTGACTTTGCAGAAGGAGCGTATCTCCAAATTGGCCATCCATTACTTTGAATGAAAAGATTAGCATGATATCTCAAAATCCCTCTATGCAAATAAGTAAACAATGTTCAGTAAATACAAGGCTTCCAGTAGACAAGCCAAAGGCAGCATTGACTTGTCTCCTGGGCAGGCAGCTCTAAACAGAATGTCCTGCCAACTGCATGTTTGATGGATGTCTCCTGGGCATGAATAATATCAAACTAAATGTTTGCTTGTTCAAATCTCTTGTGGCTTCTAGGAAAAACAAATCGTTTCTGTAATTGTCAGAGACAGATCAGGAATACATGATTACTAAAAGTAGTACTTAACATTCACATTTCTGCAGACGAAAGAGGGAGTTAATTTACAATGACTGTTGCATGGTGTGCTATGAACGATGTGTACAAAAGTTCACGCAACATTTATTTTTCATACCCCCCTATGAAGACTCAAATTTGTTTCCAGGGTGTTTCAACAGAGCCTGAATCAAGATGTTAGTGTGTCCTATCATTGCCATATCTCCATGGCAACTTGTATGTCCTCCATTTTACTCGGCGCACACCCAAAGATCAGCATTTGGTATACGAATTGCTTGAGTAGTAGCTGCAGGCCAAAATAAAGCACAAACGAGGCAACCCTTTTAGGAGCTGAATAAGGCTTTGCATATAACGGATAAATGAAACGCCTATCTCCTTGTATTATTTGACCGGTCACCAAACACAATTGGGGCCTTTCTACATGATTTCACCTCAAATATGGGATTAAGACAAATGTACTAAACTGATTCTCTTCACCCAAAGATCTATTCTGTCCCAAACGCTCTTCAGCATCAACATGGAGCTGCTGAGCTCTCTAATGCCTAAGCATGGGCATCTAAATGGATACAGATGAAACACGATTCAGTCTGTAGGCAGTGCCTAATTCGTGGGGGTGTTTGCCAGGACTTAGCCCCGGCACTTATTTCTGAGCTCTGCCCTTATTTTCTCAGACTCAGTCTGATTATGATGAGGTGTTTGGAAACTTTATTATTGTAACTCTCATTCGGTAGTTGCCACACAGCTAGGACAGTGTGCACTGGGCACAGTCTCTTCTTTCAGGCCGGTTCATTGTTATTCCTGAACCTAATGACCCAGATGGATGGGACACTGCTACTTTTCATGGATAACAATGAGTTGGAAGGTGGCAATGCTGGGTGCTCCAGTCATCCTGCATGACAATGGGTCAGCTCTGCTACTGCAGTGTGGGTTGACAATAAGAGGAAAGTCACCAACCAGAAGCACCAACACAAGGGCAATGCCAGGAAAAGGTCACTGCCTAATAGGAGTGTCTGCTATGCGCGCCAAACTATAATCAAAGATTTTGCTGCGCTGTTTGACAGGCAAGTTCATCAGTTCAGGAATTATATTTCCTGCATTTGTCAATTTACCATAAGAGAAAAGCATGTTTATAGATGGTTAACATGTTCCTCTTGCCAGATATTGAATCAAAGTAAAATGTTAACAGTGATGATGTGTTTAAAAAATCACTGAAACATTTGCCTAAACTAGTATGTTATGTTATTTTATGTCCATTGGTATCTATACATTGCACATCTGACATGGGTATGTCCTAAATGTCCTATATAATGAGCTGTTCTCAGCTCAGAGAAACACAAGCTGTTTGTGGATCCTGCACGGGGACCCAAACATCCAGAGAGTTCGCTGTGTACTCAGCGTCTCTCTCTTTTTCTTTTCCGCAATCCCTCCCACCCTAGAAAAAGGGAGAAGAACAACAGAAGGGAAACCAGGACACTGTACGGTGACCACAACAAGTCGTGGGACAAAGAAGGTGGCACATGCCTGAGGCGGTAACCTCAGGACCTGGTGCCCAAAAGTACTATATTATTACGATATGCAATTATTGATATTTGTTCCATAACCATATCTGTAATAATAAAAACCTACGGCATTTTAACCGAATGTACTTTACAATTTTTACAACAGACAGTCTGAGCACACTACAAAATACAACCCACCCTGTAAAGGAGCACAGATGACAGACAGTTTCACAAAGTAAAGGGATGCACTCTGGATACTGACAGGATAGTCAGTAAAGCAATCAGTCTTAACTCTTCAAGGTTATTTGGTTTCAACACCAAGGGAGCAAGGGGTTGTAAATGTCACTAGGGGCCTTCGGAGAAGGACCAGGGGGACAGAGCCACAATGTACCTGGTGTTTGAGATGACCACTTGATGTGCTCAACAGCGTAGAGTCGGTTCCAGGTTGCTTTGCAGCTCCTGCGACAGAGTTTAAGGTGGGAGACAGCTGCGGGTATCAGGCGGTAGGCAGTTTGGCAATCGAGGCTGGACAGATGTCTCAGTCTGGCCTACTCGGAGGCTTGAGGTCAAGAATCATTGTCCCTGTGCTGGTTGGTGGATCTGGGATGCTTGTCGAGGCCTCTCAGATGACTTTAGTGACTGCAGCATGGCAACAGCCAGTCGCGGTTCAAGGGCTCGACTGCCACGAAAATGTCCTTAAAAGATAGACGCTGGTTGATGCTTGTTGTGGCACTATTCCTAGCTTCTTTGCTGGGCATGTGTCGTCCTTTAGGGTGGACGGCCTGAAGCTGAGGAGAGTGTTTGCAGGCAATGGCCTTGTCCTTTGATCAGAGACTCTCAGGGCATGCTGTGTGCTCACTGTGTACTGGTTCTGGAGCTGCTGGACGGGTCCTCTGAGGTCACTGCGTCCCTCTGTTCTCTGGGAGATGTTTAGGGGAGCGATCTGGCCTTCCTTCACTGGCAGAAGCTGTAAGGCAGACTGTACGTTCAGCCGGGGTCCAACTGAGTCCTTGTTACTCCTTTCAAAGTTGTTGGATGATCTGCCAAAAGAGTGGCTCAAAACTCTTTTAAAGACAAATGGGCCCCAGTGAATGGTGCAGGCTAAGCCTACCCTAATGAACCAATCCTAGAACCCCACCAACAATCTTCTGTTATACGTGAGGTCATAACCAGAATGCTTTGCAACAGGAAACATAAGGGGTGACAACATGTACTACTATGTCTCAGCCATATTCTTATCTGTTGTGGATCAAAGTATCTCTATGGTTTATTGAGCTCTCTGTGGCTCTTGATCAAAGCGCAGGTCTCCCTTGCAGTTTGTGGCGGGAACAGACTTTTTGTCTCCATCAAATTACATACTTCTTTCCTCTGAAAGGGTGTCACCTTGCAGAAGTTGCCTAGTGTAAATAGTTGTCCCAGACATGACATTGACATTCACTGCCCTACATACAGAGAGGTGGGAGGTAGCTTCAAACTGACACGTTGCATATCAGAAAGGTGTTGGGGTTTCCTGCCCTTTGTTAGTTCTGTGACCGGACGTCTTCACAGGCCAGTTTCACTTAACTCTCATCAGTATGTGCAGTGGCAGGGCGGATCCTTGGAGCCTTTGATATTTAAATAGGCTGGCCATGGTAGGAGGAAGGTGTTTCCTTCCCCCTTCCTGAGATGCTTTCCTGTACTGATGGCTGTCAAATTGCAGCAAAATGTGACAGGGAGGACTGTGCCTGTAGGCTGTGTCCCCCCAGAGTAAACTTGACTGTTTTTGTTGTTTGGCAAGCATAGGGAAATGTGTGTGTATTAGCCCCACACATTTTCTGATGGTAATCTCCCATCATTCCATTTCTTACAAACTTTTACAAAAGCCCAGTTGAGCGCACACTCCCTGTGTGGATTGTCGAATTCCTCACGTGACCCCCCCAGCCTCAACATGTGAACCACCACCCTTGTGATGGTCTGGTTCGTCATCAATGCGAAAGTACCAGCTGAGGCCATCTGCATTTCCATGATGGGAGCCTGGCTTGTGCTGGATGTACATATCTAATTCGTTTAGGGATATGGCCCACAGCAGAAGCTTAGGGTTCTCCCCTTTTAGTGCCATTAACTATTGAAGAGGCTGGTGGTCTGTCTCGATCGTAAAGTAAGGCCCAAAGATGTAGGGTTCCAGCTTCTTTATGGCCCACATGACATTGTATGCCTCTTTTTTATGACAGCCCAGTAAATTTCCATTGTTGTTAACCGCCTGCTAATGTAGGCAACAGGTTGCTCTACCCCTTCAGAGTTGAGCTGCGCTAACACTGCTCCTATCCCAAAGTCACAGACATCTTTCCGGATAATGAACTCCTGACCATAGTCTGGTACTCTCAGAACTGGGTCCCTGCACAATCCATCCTTTAAATCTTGAAAGGAGGTTTGACAGGCGGGCGTCCAAGATCCTGTCTTCGGCATCTTCCTATAAATTACAATATTCAGGGGCATGGCAATGGTCCCATACCCTCTCATGAACAACTGGTAGAACCCAGTGAGACCTAAAAAGGATCTCACCTGCGTCTGTGTGGTGGGGATGTCCCAATCCTTCACAGCCTGTACCTTTGCTTTGAGAGGTTGTTTCTTACCTCCACCGAGCAGGTGACCTAGGTAAGTCACAGAGCCCTGGGCTATCTGGCACTTTGTGGCCTTGATAGTCATATCTGCATCTGCAGCGCCTGAAGCCCTTGTTTCAGATGCGATAAGTGATCCTCCAAGGTGTGGCTGAAGACATCAATGTCATCTTAATAGCTAAAACTGACATTTTCCATACCAGACAAAACCTGGTTAACCGTGCACTGAAAAGTGGCAGGGACATTCTTTAATCTGAAAGGCATCACAGTGTACTGATAATAGGCCTCATTACAACCCAGGCGGTAAGTTCCCTACTTTACCACCATGGTGTAAACTCTGTTTACACCATGGTGGATGGCGGATTTACCGCCCCATTCCAAGGTGAGTGGGGCGGTAAATCCCCATTCCCCATTTACCCTTCCCCATTCCCATTTTTGCCCCATAGGGCATAATGGGAGTGGGGAAGGCGCTAATTACGGCACCGTAAATTACGGTGCCGTAATTAGCATCAAGGCGGGTTAGCGCCTTGCATTTTAACGCCTGCTAAAAGCAGGCGTTAAAATGGTAATCAGGCGTTAAGGGTTAACGGCGCCAATGGCGCCGTTAAACCCTTAACACCTGGGTTGTAATGAGGCCCAATGTCTTTCCGGGGTCTGGAATGCTGACCTCTCTCGCTGCATCTGTCAATTCAACCTGCCAATATCCCGCTGTGAGGTCAAAGGTACTCATGTACTTGGCAGCGCTGAGCTTGATAATTAGCTCATATTACTGTGGTGAACATCTGTCTTTGTGACAGAATTGAGCCCCCTGTAATCCACACAAAAGTGAACTTCAGTCTTCCCACAATGGGCGTTTTAGGGAATAGTACCTAGGGGTTGTGGGAGAGCTCTATCACTTCTAGGGACAGCATCTTGGAAACGTCCTACTTGATGGTGTCCCTGACCTTATCGGACATCCAGTGAATCCTATTCGCCAACGACTTACTGTCTCCAGTGTTCACTTCATGGGTGCACCAATCTACGTGACATGGAGTCAGAGAAAACAAAATGTTGTGGCGAGAACATACTTTCTGTCTCATTTAAATCACATACTTCTTCCCTCTGAAAGGGGGTTCTCTTGCAGAGGTTGCCTACTGTAAACAGTTGGCCCAGACTGGACATTCACTGCCCTTCATACGGAGGGGTGGGAGTTAGCTTTAAGCTGACACATTGCATATCAAAAAGGTGCTGGGGTTTCCTGCTTAGTTCTGTGACCAGGCCTCTTCAAAGGCTGCTTCAATGAGCTCTCATCAGTATGCGCTGCCACCACACAGAACTACTACGGCAGGGCAGATCCATGGAGCCGTTGATAATTAATTAGGCTGCCAATGGCAGGAGGAAGGTGTTGCCTTCCCCCTTCCTGGGATGCTTTCACGTACTACTGGCTGTCACATTCAAGCTAAATGTGACAGGGATGACTGTGCCTGTAGGCTGTGTCTCCCCAGAGTACACTTGACTATGTGTTTGTTGTGCGGCAAGCATAGGAAAATTTGTCGGGATTAGCCCCACAAATTTGCAGAGGTTGATCTCCCATCATTCAATTTTTTACAAAATGTCAAAAAAGCCCAGGTGAGCGCACACTCCCTGTGCAGGTGGTCGAATTCCTCACACTCCCTCTGGCAGTTTTAGGTGTTCTTTGTCACGACAAATTTGACATGGGTGTTACACACGCGATTAAAGCCACTGCTGGTAATCAATGCATATAAAGAAATCTAAGACTTTTTTCACAACTATCATTTTATTTCATCCACATCAAAACCATGGTACGCTCAGTACTATGCAAAACATTTTCCATTCAACCAGTATTCTCTCTCGTTCGTCAAAAAATATTGCACTCAGTTACAGCCAATAAATAAACTTCCTCCAACCGAGAGTGCAACAAACATGACAACTTCTTTTGGATACGAAGACCGAGGGACCTAAAGGAATCATTTATATTCACAAATAATATTTTATCTGGTTCTTAAAACATTTTTAGTATGCACAGTATAACAACTATCTGAACTCTCTTGTTTCGGAAGTGTTCTAATCATTTTTCTTCAATGCTGTTATTTCCTGTCACTGATGACAAAAAGTTGTAATACTCAGTTACAGCCACGGAATAAGTATTTATTTCTAAGAATTATCTTTGAAATTAGTTTTGTCTCCAATCCGGCACAACAAAAGTAGCTAGATCCAGTACAATCAAATAATGTACTCATCTGCTTTCAAAGGTTTCTAAATCTTGACTTTGACACTAGAAATTTGTCTAGTCACAAAAAGACAGCACACTCACTAACATTCAGTAAATATATTCACAAATATAAATATAGTATCCTCATGCCTCCAAGAGATCTAAGCATTTTTCTTTGCTAGAAATATTTTCACTCATCAAAAAAAACACTGAATGTACTTCTTCTTTTCTCTAAACGGCCTCATAATGAGTTTGGTGCTGTGGCCAAAAACAGTGGTAATGCAGTGGTAACAACAAAACTATGGGTTTGGAGTTAAGGTGGAGGTAAAACCTCTTCAAAATGCTGGAGGTAATTTCACCTAACTGCCAAAAACGTCCATTTCAGCAGAAAGCCCACCGGCGGAATTACAAACAAACATTAAGCATACTTTTCCAATCATTAAGGACCAGAATACTAATTGATGTGTGTGATTAATTGGATTCTGCTTCGCAGGAGTACAAGGGTGAGTAAGGGTAAAATGGGCCACGCAGCCAACAGACTTCTACAAACCAAAACACAATCATGAAGGTCAATTTTGGGACAGTTAAGAGATATACCTCATTTTCCTTTTGTGGTAATGTGGACTGAGGGATGGCTATCCTCTTAAGAGGTGTGCGAAGGTGAACCAGTAGTGACCCAAACAACAAAGTACCACAGTCCAAAATAAGGGATAGTCCAATCAAAGTTCTATACAAATATATATACTTTAATCAATCACACCGTCTTCAAGTAGAATGAATAGAAAATGCTGTTAAAACCACCCTATCGGAAAAACAGAGAATATTAAACGGACTGGGGAAAGTAGCACTCTGAACATAGTTCCAGGGGTGGTAGGTAAATCACTAACCACTAAAAAGATATTTGCATGAAACCAGGAGCAATCGTGACTTAAGCAGTCTCTAGTGTCCAACTAGAGCGAGGGGACAGTTCAGAGTCAACAGTACCTGGAATTAGTTTTTGGTGGACTGAGGTAATCAGACCCGGTATCGAACATAGATGCAAGCAGATCGACTCAGTTTGGGCACATTGGATCGTGTGTCCCAAGCATCAATTAGGCATCGAGTGGGGGGTTGAAGGAAGTTGCTCTGTGCGGTAGAAGGTCAGCACTCAATGCTACAGGTCGAGGCGGTTCCATGAACACGTCACAGTTGGCCAGGCAGAGTCAGGCTTTAGCTGTCGGTAGGGCTCCAGCGGTTGAGTCAGCGGGTGACAGTCTTTAAAGTGGCATTCTCGGGTGTGTTGAGGTGCGGGCAATGAGCTGGCAGTTCAAGTACTATCCGGGGTCGAGCCGTGCTTGTAACCCCTGGTTATAGTTGGCGAGTGACTCTCCAGTGATTTGGTTTGGGTCCCGGCATCGAGCAGTCGCTTCGGGCCTAACAGATGATAAGCTTTTGCTAGGATACGATGCAATGTCGAGCTGGTTCAAAGTGAAAGCAAGTTTGAAGTGGTGGAGGAGCGCAGCAACCAGGGCTGGCGACTTCCCTCTTGTTTCAGGTGCGGTGAACACAAAGCAAAAGTTTGGTGTGGTAGAACAGGGAGCTTTGGCTGTACTGACCCTCAGGTTGCCGTGAGGCCCATGCAAGGAGACTCGAGGACAGTTTAGGAGATTCCGATTCAGACTGATAGGTCCTGGTCCACAACAGAGGTCACTCCCGATGTACTCTGGGAGTGGGTAGGGGACAGATCTTCCTTCTGCCTCGGTCGGTTCCTTCTTCACCTCAGCTTGAGGGCTTCGGAAAGTACAACTTTCCCAAAAGATTTCTAGTGAGTTCTTCAGAGTGAATCTGAGGCCCTAAATGATCTGGGAGGATCTGAGAGAATCTGAAGGGGTGGAAAGGAGGCCCCTTATTTTAAAGGAAAAATGTTTTCACGTGATTGAACTGAAACTAGCCTGCTTTAGTGGTCCAATACCTGCTTGTGAATGGTGTGGACTTTTCCCTTCTAATGTCACACGTAAAATGCTTTGCCCCAGAGGAAATGGAGGGACAGCAAAATGGAGAGAGAGAGAGAAACAAAATGTTGGAAGGTTCCTTCCATTGACCAGAGCACTCCTTCCTATTATAATCCTTCACCCTTCCTAATAAGAACATAGGACTTCAGGGATGTAGCACCTTGGTGTGAGGCTACTCCTTTTAAATGGGTGTGCTCCTTTGATACCAGGACCCAGGACAACTACCTGTTATGCATCTGTCTCAGATGGAGAGTGTTACCTGCCCTCACAAAAATGTCAAAGTGGAGGCCTGGCACACCAGGTTTCTGTCCTGCTATTTGGCTGCCTACATCCGGCTGAGCATAATACACTTCACGTTCGAATATGCAATATTAATTGGGATGAAGCGGTTTTGATCAAAAGTATTGCAATGCACTGTGCCTAAACTCAGACATAGCTTTATTTTAGAGATTATCTCGCCACCATCATGGGTTACTTATGATCATCGTAGTTTTGGTACAGGGGTGCACATCATAAAAGCAGCCCCTGTGCAGCAGAAGCAGGTCTGTCACTGCTGCTTTCAAATAGGCATCTGCGACCTCGAACCCTGCCCTGTGTCAAGGGTAGCGCAGGCTCTGCAGATCAGGACACTGCTACAGCAGGTCACAGAAACATGCTATGATTCTGGCATAGAGTTTGCGAAAGGGGAATCTGATCCACAGATTGCCCTTTCCGAGCTGGAATTAACGGATCTTTTTATCTATATATATAAAAGTCAAAATGTGTTTCTGGCGGGATTTGTAGCAAAACATTGTTCCTTATACAATTCCCCAACATTTCACTAACCTGCACCACATTTTGTATAGTTGCCTGTTTGGATCCTCCGGACATTACCTGCTACATGACGTATGGACACCCCAGCCCTGCCCCTGGATTTCAGCACAAGTCAGAATTTGTTTGTAGGTTTGTGGGAAAGTGTTGTTCCTTATACAATTTCACACTGTTTCACCAATCTGCAACATATTTTGCATAGGTACCTGTTAGAACCCACCAGACGTTACTGGCTACATGGCATTTGGGCACCCCACCTCATTCCCCAGATTTCAGCGCAAGCCAGAATTTGTTTGTGGGTTTGTGGCTTGGCAAATCATTGTTCCTTATACAATTCACACTGTTTCCCCAATCTGCACCATATTTTACATAGTTACCTGTTTGGACCCTCTGGACATTACTAGATACATGACATTTGGACACCCAACCTCTTTCCCTGAATTTCAGCACCTTCGCACATGAGACCGTTGCCTGAATTTGGCAAAACATCAATGTGTTCATAGAAGGACCGGTCCCAACATGAGGAACAAAACTCGAGGTGCAGGCCCTCGGATGCACGCTTTCCAAGATATTTGCACTGCAACGCACCACAACGAACTGCACCACACCAGAGTGAGGCGACAGGAGGGGTGAAAGCACAGAATGTCCCAGTATGTAGCAGCACACCAACTCTCGCACCCCCAACATCTGCTCTGGGACATGCTAGCCAGCCACACACACCATTCTCAGTGCAGTTTACTTTAGGGTGCATAGCAATAAGTGAATCAGAAATGTGACCTACACATCAGTGTTGTCATGTCTGCCTACGGAACCCGTTCAGAGAGCGAGTACTTCTGCTAGTTATTGAATACAAATCAAGAGCCATGCCTTTCCACCCTTGCCAGAAAAAAACGTATCTGGTTTTAATTCTATTTTTTAAAGCTTTAAATGCACACAACACAAACACTTATAATTCATGATGCACAAAAAAAATGGGAATTGTGCAAACAAAGAGACTTTTTTGTTTGAAATAAGCAGACTTTCAAACAAGGCAACCAGACACCTATGCCATTAGGCTTGCTCTCTACTGTCTACAATCCTGTACACCCAAATCACCTATATGGTCACTGTGACAGGTCAGAAGAAGGAAACAGACCATGTTTTGGCATTTTTGACTTTCTTTTATTAAAATAATAAATGAAAAGGGCTCACTATCCCTAATCTATCGTTTTCCCTGCCTAACCAAAATAGGTTGCTTGTCATCTGTTATGAAGTCCAAAGTAAACAGTCTGTCCTCCGTCTAAATCTAAGATGCTCTGTCCCTACCACTAAGACAAAAATGTCTCACTTCTCCTGAATAGGCTTCCTCAGCCTTAGTAGGCAATTCTGAGATACTATTTAGCTAATCTCTTGGATTCATTTAATTTAATTAGTTCTTCCAGGGGACTTTTCCAAGTCTTTTGCTCCCCTATTCGTTCACTTTGTAGGCTTCTCCTTCCAAATGTTATGAGCTTCAGGAAACTCTCCTGGAGTTCCCGGCTAAAATGCTGCCTTGAGGAACTGGGAACATGGGTGACATTGAACTGGCTGAAGCTGAATGGTAGTAAAACGGAGGTCCTAGTTTTGGGTGCCTCTACTCCTCAACTGTTTTGGACGTCTGACTTTTGGCCCACTTCCCTCGGGCCTCTTCCCACACCAGTTTTGTCAGTTCAGAATCTTGGAGTGTGGATTTTCAGACACATTTACCATGGATGAACAGGTCAATGCTGTGTGTAAATTCGGCCACTTTAAAATTTGGATTTCAACGTAAGGTTCTCACCTTTATTTCCACAGGAAACCAGGCCCCGGTGGTTGCTGCCTTGGTCCTGAATGTTCTGGACTATTGTAACTGGTTCTATCTGGCTCAACCTGGCTATTTAATCGGGCGGCTGCAACTGCTCCAAAATGTCTCAGCCAAATTCATCATCCACCCTCCGTTTGGTGCCCATATGACCCCTTTGCTTAGGCAATTGCACTGGCTCCCCATTGCTCATCGGATTATGTTTAAGTCTTTGTGCATAGTGCACAGAGCTTTCTATGGTGCGGGAGCTGAATCTTTGCAAGCTAAATTCTCCCGCTACCTGCCTACTCGTGCTCTTCGATCCCAAGTAGTCCTACGGGTGGTGGTGCCTCACTTTAGGCTAGCCCGCAAAGGAGGATGCGCCATTTCGGATACCACAGAAAAAGTATGGAACGACCTGCCTTTGACCCTGCGGGAGACTACTGATCACTTTGCCTTCAGCGGAAATTGAAGACCCTTCTTTTCTACTAACGGCATCTTGGAACTACTTCTCACCTCCCTAGCACCATGATGCCCACGGGTGAAAGTGCGCTCAACAAATACAGCAAACATAACATAACATCTTCCCTCTTGGGTCTCCAGCTGTTCCCGTTACCTTGTTTGTTTGTTTGTTTATTTATTTGTATGGCGCACCAAACCCGAAGGTACCTGGGCGCAAGCAGTACAAGGAGGCTTTAGGCTTGAGGTACATAGAGTTGCAGTCATAGTATTACAGGTACAAAAATGGAGATATTCACAGTACACAAATTATGGTTCACAATTTATTGTCTATGAGTTGATGTCAATGGGCCTTGTCACAGGATAGACACTTTCTTCGTAATCTGGATGGCTTCGGTTCTCACTCAACCTCTTTCTGTTTCTTGACTGTGGCTCTGCAGCACCTGTGGTCTATCGGTATTGGCGTTGTAGTCAGACTGAACAGTACATCTTTCCTGGGTCATGCCCCCGCTTTTGACTCCCTCTTTCTCCATTCATCTTCTCTTTTTCTGATCGGCTGCTGGATCCTCCCCAGTGGAGGATTACAGTCTGTTCTCTCTTTGAGTTGATCACTCTTCATTACTTGCTCATTCTTCTTGGTCGCATTAGTGTTACTTTCCAACCATTGAGTAATCAATATTACTCCCTTAGCATTTTTCTTCTTCAGAGTAGTTTTACTACATTGATCCTCAGTTTGGATCTTAGGGCTTATGTCACAATAACAATTAGTGGTTTGGTTTGATGGATATCTCTGGAGTTCTGATGTTACTGTTGTTCTAGAAGAGAGGGTCCTAGGGAGTTCTTCTGCGGAGCAGGAGTCCTTATCCCCCAGGAGGGAGTCTCTCCCTGTGAAGTCTCATGGGCCACCACCCCGAGGATTTTCTCGTAGCTGGCTCACCTCCCTAGCCTCACAAGGAAAGTCTCCCCACTGGGGAGAAGTGGCTGAACCCTGCGTTTCCTCACAGCATATAGGAGCTATAGACCTGAACCATTATGATGCTATCTAATGCAGGTCCATTATTTTGAAGCACAATAGATATTGTCACCAATGTATATATAACTCACTATTATCAACCACAGAGTGAGGAAAGACTGAGCTGTTCTCTGCAATAAGTGCTTAACAAACTGAGCTATTGTCTGAATCCTAGAGGCACTCAAATGCATAAATATGCATTTCAACTTTGGTTATTGCACCAAAAAAAGTTGTATACATGTTTATGTATGTTTTTATTTGAAGAACAGGGATGTCAATGTTTGTCAGAAATTACTTACAATAAACATTTACTGATGGCAAAGGCATTCTCAGAAAGTGTGCCTGTATAAGAGCACATAGATGAGAGTAAGTATGTTAATGAAGGTGATAATAAAATGAGACATAGGTCAAAGAAAAAACAAAAGAAACAAAAACAAATAGCGAAACAAGTGACTTATGAATCTTGCATTCAAAATGTTTTCATCAATGATTTATTGGTATTGCTTTCTTTAATCAACAGTAATGACTTTGTGGAATTTTACCACAAAGTAATTACTTAAAATAGTCATATAAATATTTAGGGGATTGTGGGGTATCCCTCCGGTAACATCCCCTCCGGTAAGGGCTAAAAAGGGATGAGGGGTGGGTTTGGATTAGGGGCAGCATTGAAAGGGAAGCGGTGGGCAGTGGGGTGGAGGAAACCCCCAAAAAATGTTTTAAAATGTTGATGAAAACATTCGAAGTAATTACTTCATGGTAAATTACCACAAAGTAATTACAGTCGGCGAAATGACAGGGAACCGCTTTATTAAGATATTTGCAACTATTTCTTTTTTGTGTAAAGATAATATTGATTAAGTGCTTTAAACTAGAGGAGTACTGTACTTGTATATAACATTACATGAATAAATTATGGCTTGGCACTGGAGGGAGTGATGGGGTCAAGTAGAGAGCATGGGTTAGATGCCAGGTGCAGCTTCCTCTTTGTCAAGTCTGTGAATTTTAAGCCAAGCTTTGAAGAGACGCACAGATGAGCTGGCTTTGATTGTTATGGGCAGTGGATCCCATTGATAGAACTGCAGACTAGAGGGAACTTTAAAAGTGAGTGGTTGCACATGGATAACCAATCAGCCTGGTGTCGGTAGGTAGAACTAGGGGAGGACCTGGACATTTTGTAGACAGTGTGGGTAGCTAATTTGAGGACTTTGTCTAGAGGAAGAAAAGAACACTGTGGAAGGCCAATGAGTAGGAACAAGCTGTAGGCAAGAATGCTGAGCTTGATGGTGGAGATTAGAGTTCTTGTAGAGACGTGAGTAAGTTGCGCCAAGCTCGGCCTCAAGTACATTTTGTTGTTCCCACTCAAAGCTTTCGGAAGCCGTTACTGGCTGGTTACCTGTTGGCCTTCTGCTGTAGTGATTATTGGAGAGGATTGGCCATGAGGAGAGGGGCGGGACTTACAAGGCCATGGCGCTGCACAAAATGCAGTCGTGAAGTGTGGCATCAAGTGCAGTTCATCGCAGTTTATTCAATTGAGGAAGGAGGAAGAGTTCCCCACCGGTTGATAAACAATTAACCTCCACAAGGTATGTTTAATCAGTAGACCTAACTTTAGAATTAATACCTCAAATTAAAATTCCATATATGCTAATATGAGCCCTCAATCAACTCCATTAGAATTGAAAAAGAAAAGAGATAAGATAGGAGTACTTAAATATGAGCCAATTACAAACTACTTCAGAAGAGCGGACATAGAGACAGGAAAACAACCCGTGGCTGACCCAGATGTTGATAGCAATGAATCATTGTGCATTGTTCAATTATTCAATTTTGAGGAAACATCTCAAAGGTAAACTCACCTCAGAGGGCAAAGAAAGCGAAAAAGGAGGACAAATTGTCTTTCCTGCGACAGTGTGAAAGCTTGAAAGCACAAACGAAAAGGGTCTCACCAGATCAGGTGTGCCAGAATTTTGACCCCAATGTTAAAGTTAATGTGGGCTCCTCAGAAAGTGAATTATGGGAGTGTGGCTTGGTGCTGACAGAAATGGTCACCTAACTGTCTCGCTCCATTCCTGACTTTTCAAATATATCACTACATCATTGCCTTCTTTTTAAAAAAATACTTTGAAGAACAGATAAAACCCTATCGATGTTCCTGAAGTGTTAGGTGAAAGTTTTTGATTCCAGTTTTTGTCTGGAGCCACCAGCGCAAAGCTCAGAAGAACGGAGCAGCTCTCCAATTTTAAGATGTCAGGTGACATGAAGAGAGTAAGCGGCATGTGCTGAGGAGTTTGCATTGGCCTTGACTCTCAAGCTTCTTGACATGAGGAGCACCCTCTTTCAGTAAGAATGCAGCTTTAGAAAGATTATCATTTTACAATGGTAATTATTCGGGCCCATATCCTGAAATATAAGGAAGCAACCTTGAATCATTTTCCTGCATCTCTATAATGAACAGACGTTATTTTAGGGCAGCCATTAACCTACAAGAGCCAACGTGGTGCCCAAAAGGGTCCAGTGTATATATATATATAGGTTTGGTAATATATATATATATATATATATTCATTGAACAAAACTTTGTTAAAGGGACGTTATGGTTAAGTTGCGCTACTAAAAACCTTATGAAATTCAGTGAAAAAACTTTGTTAAAGGGACGTTATGGTTCCAAGTAAAACCGAAAAACCCTTCAAATTTGCCAGTTATGGTAAGCTAAGCAACCATAACTCGCGCCGCCACCGTGCACTGCTAAGACTAACACCCAGGACATCAAAGATGACATCACAAATGTCATTGATGACATCACTGATGACATCACATGTGTATGTACTTCTCATGAAATATGTGTAGAAGGGATTCTTATTATGTTGCGAAAAAAGTGTCAAGAATCATTGCAAGAAATATACCCTAATAAGTGCATTGAACGATGCATTGATATAAATAGCATCCTATTATGGGGTTCTATCTAGTATACTAAGCTACTCATACAGAAACATAACATTGTGTGCAGCGTACAAGATGAAGGTATGATATTCGTAATGTTAACATGTTGAATAATGAAATGATAATTGTTTTCTTAACAGATTTTTGTGTACTGTGAAATATGCAATAAGTAGCTAATAAAACCCATGTATTACATAATTGCATTACTATAGACAAAACACAAAGACACAAGAACACATACCAATGTGGGTATATACAAGGAAAGTGAAGTTAGCAAAAAAGCACAAGTAGTAGCAGAAACAATTCATAACTTAACTGATTAGTTTCATGCAAATAAATGATTGCTCTGTTTCAAAGCTGCTATTTACCCTATGTATATGTATCACTTGATGTGATTGGACCCTAAGGAAAGTAGTGTGAGTACAATGTATACAAATATGACCATATACAGGGAAAGTACAGCCATAAAAAAGAACAATAGAACTATCAGAAAGTGCTCATAAATCTAGTGATTATCTTTATGCACAAAAAGGATTGCTGTCTTTCAAGCTTGTGTTTTCCCATATGTGTATGTTTCATATGATGTGACTTTACTCTAAGGGAATTACTGTAAGAACCTACTAGAAGGATATGTCTACAAATAAAATAAAATTCTTAGTTTTTGACTGTTACTGAAGAAAACCATGTGGCCTAGATATGTCAGCAAAAGAAGAAATAGTTAGCCAGACATGTGATGTCATCAGTGATGTCATCAATAACATTTGTGATGTCATCTTTGATGTCCTGGGTGTTAGTCTTAGCAGTGCACGGTGGCGGCGCGAGTTATGGTTGCTTAGCTTACCATAACTGGCGAATTTCAAGGGTTTTTCCGGTTTTACTTAGAACCATAACGTCCCTTTAACAAAGTTTTTTCACTGAATTTCATAGGTTTTTAGTAGCGCAACTTAACCATAACATCCCTTTAACAAAGTTTTTTTCACTGAATTTCATAGGTTTTTAGTAGCGCAACTTAACCATAACGTCCCTTTAACAAAGTTTTTTCACTGAATTTCATAGTTTTTTAGTAGCACAACTTAACAATAATGACTTTGACTTTATATACATGTCATATGGAACTGACTAGATCTCTTCTTATGAACTTGATGTCCGCGAACTTATTTAATGTTCGCGGACATGTTCGGAGAACAGTACCACCTAAAAACTCTGGGGAGGTATGTGTAATAGTTATATCATAACATAGGAACATTTAACAAATTCACAAAGCAGCACACATACAAAGTATATGTAGTAATACTTAAAAAATGTTACCCATATATGTAACACACTAACCATTCATGTAAATACAATATGTTTTAAAAAGGAATATACCAAAAGAAGATAAAGTGGCTTCCACCATAATTACCTCACAGACGCTCCACAACCAACAGCAAGACCAGACGTATACACTACTGATTACATATCTCACCAGACATAGTAAGTGCACTTCTTTTTACTCATATATTTATAAACTTTCTATATTAGAAAAAAAAAACATATTACTTTTTTGTTTTCTCACAGAAATGTGTAGTACTCTCGACTGGCTAGAGGAGCATTTCCCACGAGAGGAAATGTTAGAAAATAGTCCACCTAATGGTACACACTTTACTATATAAACCAATTAATAAATATTATTTTGTATACATTTAACATATACATTTTTTTTTATTACAGACCATACAAAAATTCCAAGCATCTCACAACAACAATCAGAGGATATCACTCTACAGCAGATTCATCAAAAAATGGACGACCTTATGCAAAATTTTATGGATTTGAAAAACTTTGTGGAAAATTATGTGAAACCCCCAACAGCACACCATTGTCCAACCTGCACTTGTCCCCCCTCACCCTATCCCACGCAGTTAACCCCAAACCCTGTCTATGGACCAAAGCGTTTCGATGAGATTTCCTTCCCTTCTTCACCTGATCCCAGTTATCTAGAAATCCCTAATTCTCCTGTTTTTGTTTCCGTTTCTGCCCCACCTTCCCAGTCATAATTGTATATATATATGAAATAAAGTTACTTTTCTTATATTGTGTTGTAATTACTTTCAGTTCCTTGTAATAAAACCAATTTAGGTGTCCACAGACACCGCGGTTGTTCGGAAATGTTCGTAAGGAAATGAAAATGTAACTGTCCTGAGGACACTACATCTGTCCGTAATGTTCTCATGCAAGTTCAAAATGTTCTAAGAACACTCGTAGTGACCTGAAATGTTTGTAAAGAAACAAAAATTAAAGTGTTCTAAAGAACACTATATCTGTCCGTAATGTTCGCTATCAACTTAAAACTGTCCTAAGAACACAATTGGTGTCCTGAAATGTTCGTAAATAAACGAAAATGATGTGTCCTGAACAACAGTACAACTGTTCGTAGTGTTCGCTACCCAATTGAAAGTGTTCTAAGAACACAATTGGTGTCCTGAAATGTTCGTACATAAACTAATTTATACGTGTCCTGAAGAACACTATCTGTCCTTACTGTTCGCTACCAAGTTTAAACTGTTCTAAGAACACACGCGGTGTCCTGAAATGTCCGTTTCACGTGTGACGCACTTTTAATTACTTCAGAACCCGAACAGTGTCCGTAGGACATCAATGCGCATGCGCTAACCAATCTCCGTGCACTTGGTGTCCTGCGGACAGGCGCTTCCTTCGCAGACTAGTTCGCAAACAGATCATATGACCGCGCCCACGCTCATCGTGTTTCCTGAAATGCGGACACTGTTCGTGTCCCCGAACAATTTAAAAGTACATTTTCAGTTAATCCATAATATTTTTCAATAAAATCTCACCATGCCACAAGTCCCACATAGCAATCTTGAGTTTCTATATACCTTTTGAAACTTTCCGATCCTTTTTTTGTGTTCGATCTGTCCGCGCACAGTGCGCATGTCCGCGGACCGCGCACAAGCACCCCTATAAAAGACCACGCCCAAGAGCTTATTCCCATTGTGTTTCTGGCTATTCTTCAGAACACAGTGATTTTTGCTGCCACCTGCAGACTACACCATCATCGACATGGCATCCTTGGATGCTGAACTGCCACTTGGTGCTGCACCTGCTTCAGCTCCACCACCATCCCCTCCACCACCACCACCTCCCCAAGGGCCTGAAGAGGGGAACAGGACTGAGAATGCGGAGGAGGAAGAAGAGGATGATGAGAATGAGGTAGAGGAAATCCCTACTACCCGCACTAGGCGTGAGTCTTGGGTGTGGCGGTTATTTACCATTCATGGGAATGGTCCTAAGGCTTGTGCGAACCATGTTACCTGCAATGAGTGCAAAATGATACTCAGTTGCGGGAAGCACGGTAACTACAGCTTTGGGACCACTACTATGAAGCGACACCTGAGGTCATTTCACTCTGGGGCTATTCGCAGGGTTGTACCTTGCGAAGAACGTAGAAGGTTGATTTCCTCTACTTCATCCTCTGTTTCTGATCCTGTCACCACAAGGACCACCTCTGTGGGACAGCGTCTTTCTCAAGCTGCCTCACAGGCCATACAGAATGCTGATGACCCTTACCTTTTGAGGGTCACAGTTGTATGTATGTATGTACTGTGACACAGTACTCTGCAGGGGGGAGCGACTTCGGAGTGCTTTTGAGACTATCGTCTCAGAGCACGAGAAGACCTGCTCACTACCTAAATAAAACCCACTCTACGTCTTCCTCTCTCAGCTCGCCCTTTCTTATCCCTGTGGTTGGTGTCCCCCCCTTTATCCTCCTTTACCCTCCTCTCCTAGTGTGTCGTGTCTGAAAAACCAAAAAAAATACAAAATTACAAAAATCAAAAAAAATAAGGCTCTTTTCAGAGCCGCCTTTCCCAGTTAAAAAATAGAAGTGAAAATAAATGAAGCAGGGCTCTTTGTAATTTTTAGAAGTCTGCGGACAGTTCGCGAACATTAAAAAAATTGGGTTACTACTCCATCACAAACATTGTCATTTTCTCTGGAAAGAAGTGGTGGCTCTGAAAAGAGCCTTTGGGTGTGTTTGTAAGTCAAAAATTGTAAATACTTAACATCTACTTCAAAATCGTTTTTGTAATTCCAAAAAAGGTCGCAATGCATTTTGTACATTTCTCAGAAAAATCTGATTGCCAGCATAAGTAAGATGGACTCCAACTCTGCGAAAAATGTATGTACTACAAAGCATAATATTTTCATTGTGAAAAGAAGACATGCCAAAATCTCTTAGAAAGCCACAAACAGCCTTATTAACATTGCGCCTTGCTTTTTCCATTTGTGGACCAAATGAAGAAGAACGAAGCCACATTTGTCTCTGCGCAATCCGTGAAAATATCACTTGAGAATTAGGAAACATGTCCATAACCTTCCTCACTCCTTCTTTCATAGCAAATTGCAAAAAAATTCCAGTCACATGTCCTAAACTGTTCCCTCCACAATGAATTACAATTATGTCTGGATGTTGCTCTGTCTCCAAAGTAGCACAGAGAGGTAGCAAGTCCAACCACTTCATTCCACGTACTCCATGCCAGTGTACTTCCACATGTGGGAATCCAAGATCTACAGCTACTCCACAGCTTTCTGCATGCACCTTCAACCAATGTATCCACGAATCTCCTAAAATCCAAACAATCTGTTTTCTGAAACACACAGCCATAGCTATCTTTTGTTCTCTCAGCAAAAAGAGTATCTGAGAAAATCTCTCCTGGAACAACACACCCACCAAACTTTCCTGACCAATCCCTTTCAGTGCTTATTCTCATTTGAGAAAGAAAGGGTTTGCTCTCAAACTGCGCACACACATAGAATAATAAGCAATTGCAAATTAAATGAGTGGTTTTAATCAGAATTGGTGCAGTTGGCTCCAGTTCCCCACATAGCAGTGAAAGTACTGCAAGATAATAATTTACTGAAAATTCATTCGTGCAACTGCAAAATAATGGGAGCCCACGCCTAACTTTGTCAGATTACTCAACTTCTACCTTTGTATTCAAAATACACACTAGCCAAGATTAAGCCTCAGTAGAAGAGCGGGAAGCTCGAAACACGTGTCAGGCTGCACCAATTCTGATTAAAACCACTCATTTAATTTGCAATTGCTTATTATTCTATGTGTGTGCGCAGTTTGAGAGCAAACCCTTTCTTTCTCTAATTCCAATTTCCAGTGGGAATTTGGCAGGCTCCTACTCAAGCTCTCAGCCGCAGCCCTATCACAGCCACATAAGTTACCGTTCTATGCGCTGTATCCTGCTGGCCTTTTCTGCCACTTTTTCTTCTTATTCTCATTTGCATGACTTCTGAACCCAAAAATCCCCGGATGTAACTCCCGATGTCCGAGAACTACCGCCATGTCCGCGGACATATCGTAACATGAACAGCCCTTCTACCATTTCCACTACATTCTCTCTGCCATTCCCTCATTGGATGTACCTCAATCACATGACCATGCACCAATCACATTCAAGACCTCTACATCTAACTGCATCATCATAGATCAGCACTACAAATGTACTCTGAATCTCTCTGAGTACAAGTGTCATATCATTGGCAAGCAGCATCTACCACAAATACTGTACAAGTCTTCAAGATTTCTACTTGCAGCTCCATGCATATCCATATGCATGAACACAAACTTCAGGTGTGCATATTTTCTGTATAGTAGATGACATAGCTCTCAACCATTTTTGTTTTACAGGCGGGTGAAATCACCCGATTTTGTTTTTGGCGGGTGAGACGCCCATTGGAATGAATGGGCGTGCAGGAGGCTTGGCGGGTGAGTCTGCCCTTTACAAGGCGTGTGACACCCGCCAAAAGCGTGTGAGTTGAGAGCTATGGTAGATGAACACATTTTCAAACAGACTTTTACCTTGTAAATCTGTAAAATGAATGTACTGTACTTTTTTCAACTTCCTAAAATCAACTATCACTTATACACCTTTATACTTTTTTACTTTCTTTATACACACACACTCAAATCATGTTAAACTAACATTTTTTAAATGAAATATATAGACTACATATATTCAAACAAAATTGCATGCAAACACAATCTATGTTTAAACCTTTATAAAAATACTTATACAATTTCATATTTTTTGTTTTTATTTATTTATTTACTTAATTACTTTAAATTAGACATGACATTGAGGCGCTATCACCTAGAACAGTTTACTTACAGAAATAGTGGTATTCACTAATATATTATAAATTTCACAAGACATAGTAAAGATATTTTATTTTTGCTACAGTTAGTCATTCAATACAATTTGTTCATTAAGAACATATCATATGTACTGAACTGATGCAATGTATCTTATGTAAATAAATTAGTTTAACGGTTTTACAGAAGGCACTGACGATTTCAATTAAAAAAATCAATATCTAAATTAAAAACAGTGCTATATACAAACAAAGTTACGAATTTGAAGCTTTTACAGTTGCAGTGAAGACCAGTTTCCTGAAAAGAAGCAGCCGAATTCGAAGAAGAAAGAAAAACTAAGACGTTACCTGTTAATTCTAAAAAAAAAGTAAGTAAAATATCACCATAATATTTATATTATTAATCACATATACTATAACATTAATACAAGCTATTTTGGTTTCTTAAAATAGAGATTTTGTACCATTTTGTCCAAAAATTTCCATGTCTTAAACAGCGATTTACAACCAGAATGGCCCACAAATTTCTATTTTTGGACACACAAATTAGCCAACTGAACCACTACAATTTTCATATTATAGAACAAACAACTGTTTTAATTGTATACATTAGATTTACTATTTGTGCTTTTCCACACCACTAGCTTACTTTTTTTTTTTCATCTGAACCCCAGTTTAGTAACACATACATTCAAGAATACCTATCCCTACTAGTTTTAGTTCCCAATGCACAATCACACACCATTACATACATCTTTATCATCTTACTCAAACACTCATGCACACAGCACACATACATTCCAGAACACCCGAACCCATATCTTCTTTATTTTTTTCAACAGACTGTCGGGGGGGAAATTCTGCCGGGGTCGGCCGGGCCGTCCGCAGACCTCCGGGCAGGGAGGCCCCAACTCCTCCCGTATATCCCAAAAGAGATAGAGTATGAGACACACGCAAGAAGCAAGGTGACTCTGCTGTTTATTAGACAAAAACGGCAGGGATGGGTCAAGGATCGTACGCGTCCGTCCTGACACACACACAATCGTGGGGCTCGCAGGCCCTTTTTACCTCAGTATGACGCGCTACTTGCGTCACATTGGAAAGTTAGCAAAAAACCTATCGCCACTCTTAATTGGTTGCTCGAGTGGTAGGGTTAGTATAGCATACGTATAGAGAACAATGTTAGTGGTCAAGGGTTAGTCAGGTGATATATCTGGGTTGTCCCTACAATTAGATACATGAGAATTGTTACATGAAGACCCCTGATGATTGGTTAATGTTAATGGCGTCAGTGATAAGAGCCCCATGTTCTGATTGGTGTGCTCGCGAGCCTCCCAGTCTGGGACCATCGCTGTTCCCAGCTCTCGGTGCACCTGTCATTTGCAACAATGTTTCACTATGAGTACGTGCAGACAATGTGAGGACTTATTCATAAGCTGGAAGGCCGACTACTCCCACTGTCGCAGATGTCCATTGAGCCTTTTAATTGTATCTGCCTGCGTCTTGTAACGAGGCATCCAGACGCCTTTTCTGGCCTTGGCATCCTGTCAGGTTCGGCTTGGTCACGTGAGGTGGGACCGTGTTTGAGACAGAATTCTGCACAATTAATATTGTTTTTCCACTGTGTGCCTGGTTTAAATTGCAGGTGTGACTTTGACGTTGGTGTGCGGCGTGCGAGGTTGCAACATCGTGCCATTGATTGTCCGCTTTCGGAATGTGGGTTTGCAACATTGCGACCTTGGCTGTCTGCTTTCGCCGGGCTCATTCTGCAGGATCAGCAACCTGACTCTTGTTCTTTTAACGTCCATGGAAGCTCTTGCTTGCGGCCTACTTAGGCCTGGTGTATAGGTGGAACCGTTTGGTGCACAGGCGCTTTAGGTTATAGTATCATATTGTCTTATCCCCAGTATCGTGTCTTCGTTATATTTCTCATTATGGCACCTGGTTTTAGGAGAAGCGTAAGCAAGCTCTTTAGATGGGTTCATGATGCGTCTAGCGTTTCTGCATGTTGAGAGCCTATGTGGAAAATAATAAAGATGCACGTCCGTGAGTATGTCTGTCGCCTACGTCATAGCACTGAGTATATTCTTCGTGTAGATTGGTGCGGGAGTGTCCGGTGTGTATATTTGCACAGGTGTGCTGACCGTTGGCTAGGTCGTCATGGCATCTCTAACGACGTGTAGGTTTTAGTCTAGTTGATCCGTGCCGCAGGTGTCGGCATGGACAGGGCGGGCTGCTGGGCAGGCAGATGGACACATCCGTATGTTCCTGTACCAGGGTATTTGGTCGTCTGGTAGATGGGCAAACTCTTCTCGTGGCGGGTGCCTGGGCCGTGATCCTTTAGGCCAGGCGCGAGAGGGGAAGGACGGGAGCCTGGTCTTCCATTCTCCCACTTCAGTCCCCCCTCTGGTCGACTTGTCGACCACAAACATATCCTTTTCGTTATCTCCTCTTACTCTCCATATCTTAGTTATTCCTCCTAAATGTCCATAGTGATTCACATGATCTTCAAATGACCAATACATGTATTCACAGGTTCCTCCAGGAGTACAGTATACCCATTTCCCTATGTAACTCCTGGGGTTTCTTGGGTTCTCGATCTTCACAGATGGTGGGTCCAGGTGGTTGGTGATGATCTGGTTGCGCAACTTCTCTCTCTCTTGTATGATTGTGCCTGTGTGTTGGCCGTCATCTGCTGGCATCAAGGGGTGCATACCGACCATTTCAAGCAACTCGTCAGTGGTGCGTGCCTTCCGGGCCTTCCAAAATCTTATTATGATCAGTGTAGCTCCAGCCAAAATAGTACAACCAACTATAATTTTCAGTCCATCTGACAGCCAAGATGGCATCCATGACCATAATATTGAAAACCAGCTCTCATCCTTTTTCACACCTTTACTTTCATCCATCATTTTGGAGTGCAGCTGGGCCAATTGTGAAACTGCTTCTGTCAGTGTACCGTTGTCAGCATCGTTGGCAGGAATGAACGTGCAGCATGATTGTCCTATCTTTGCGCAGACTCCTCCTTCCATGGCTGTGAGGAGGTCCAATACATATCTGTTCTGAAGTGCTACCATCCTTATAGCTCGCAGCTCCTCTTTTATTGCGTTAAATCCATTTACTGTAGAATTGATGGTCATCATTAGTTCCCATCTAGTTATCTGGAGCCATTTTGCGTTTGCGTAAGCCTGCAGTCCCGGATGTATTATTGAGGAGAAGAACATTGCTGCTCTGCTGAATAGTCTGTGTTCTGGCGGAATTGAAGTGAGTGCCGTTTCCGACCTTCCCCATAGGTAATTTCCTGTCAGAGGTTCTCCTTGTCTTTTCCTTCTATTTAGGACAGTATTATTGCTGTTGTTCCTGTTCCCTGGCCCCTCCTGAGGTGGTGCAGATCTCTTCTTCCTCTTGTCCCCTTCATCCATTTTGGGAAAGTTCGCCACATTCACATGCTTCTGGGGTACCATTAGTGATGGTACATTGACGTGCACCATCGTGCATACACCATTCCACAGAGGGGGCAGTGTGTGGTATGCCTTTTCTCCACAGGCCCAGTAATGGTCCATTATCACTGCTGTTCCTGCTCCCCCCTCAGGTAACTCCATCACGCTTGCACAGTTGGTGTTGTATCCTACGTCCACCTCTCCTTTATGTTGGTAGCATACCTTAGGCGCAGTCAGCGGCAGTATTGTTATTGGGTCTTCATCCGTCTCTATCCACGTGAGCATGGGCACGTACTTGATCCAAGTCGTCCAACATCTGTGGTTGTGTGCATCGATAGTTGAAATAGTTTCTTTTGTTACCATGTTGCTGCCAATCACTCCTATCTCCCATTTGTTGTCCATGTACACCTTCCCTGTTATCGTCACCAGTGGCCTCTCCCAACATCCTCGTTTGGAACAGTGCCAAGTATATTATGCATCGTGCTGTCTTTTCATCTATTTCTGTGGCAACGAATGTTCGAGAAGCGCTCATGGCGTATGGTATTAATGAGCAAACGTAGCAGCTGTCTTCTGTTGTCTGCTTACCGATGCGGGTCATGTGTTGGTACCATATGTTGTTTGAGATGTGTGCTGAATCTTGTATATAATTGTCAATACCTTTATTATCTGAGTATGTGCTGCGTTGAACTCTATTTTGCTTGTGTGCGATTTTACTAGTATCACCTGACGTAATACCTGTTGCAGCTGGGGATGGGGGTGTATTAGGTTTGGGTACAGCAATAAGATTGATAGCATAGTTGTACTGCCATACAGAGGCAGCCAAGAACCCGGTGATCATCAATATCCCTATTATTTTTATTACACATGCTAATTTCACCGGCATTTTGCTCTTACCTTGCTGCAGTCCGGCAGCGTATTCTTGCGACGTTAAAGTTGCCCGCCTGAAAATTCTCAATATGCTGGTTATTAAATGTTAGTTGTTGTTTTTTAAGCTCTCCCTATCAAATAGTCATTCAGTGCCCAGGCGAAGAGCTGTTCCCACGCTAATCTAAGCGATCTATCTCTTAGGACAGGCAAGTATGGGTGGAGATGGGGCATTGAATATTCTATGGCCAAGAGGAATGCTGTGTAGTAGACACGTACCCTTCTTCTTTTCAGGTACGTTGGCCTTTTTATTTCATATACAAATTGGTGTGACAGTTCTTCTGGGTAATTATCGTCTGAGGGTACCATCTACGCCTGGGCAGTGAATTTGTTAGTTATCTATTTTCTTAGCAGTACAATAATACGCAGTTCCTGCATGTGCGAGAGAAAAGAAAAGAGAGCATTCACGTGTTTACATGTGTACGTGTGCAAGACAATGTCCTTCAGTTCAGTTATTACTGCAGTGGGGGTAGGGGTCAATGGGCAGGGGGTTTGGGGCTCAACTGGCGGAAGTATCTTTACTCTTTGAGCGTGTGACCATGGGGTGGGCAGTATGGGGATCACCCCTTTCTTCTTCAGTTATTGTCTCTGGGGAATCTGGGGAGTGACAGGGTATGGGAACACTTAGGCCGTTAGCTGTGGTAGAACTCTCTTCCTCCGTTGGTGATGTTGTTGTTGTTCTCCCAATGGACCTGTCGGTGGCGCTGGGGCGGGTCTGGAGTTTGTAGATCTTTACATCGTGTAGGTGGTTCCAGGCACGCTTGTCCTGTAGCTTTACTGCTCTCGTTGATACCTCCTCTACCAGATGGGGGCCAGTGAATCGTGGACTGTTCCACTTCCTGTTGAAATTACGAAGTAGTACGTGGTCACCTTTAGCAACTTTACACAGTCTTTCCTTTTCCAATTCTTTATCCACGTCTTCTTGTTGATTGCTGTTAGACCCGCCCCGCGTGCGCTCGAGCTGTTGAGACACAAACACTACACTAGTAATCAAAGAAGACACATATTGGTACATTTCATCACCAAGAACACTCGCAGTACTCTCGTGGTCGGTAAATGCTCTTGATGTTGGCGTTAGGGGAAGGCGCATTTGACGTCCGGTAACCACCTCGTGAGGGGTGAGGTGGTGGTCGGACCCTGGTCTATTCCTTAGCCCAAATAGGGCTAATGGAAGGCAATATAACCAACTCTTCTTTGTTGTTTGGTGTATCTTTGCAATTGCCTCCTTTAATAGGCCATTCAGGCGTTCACATATCCCGTTGGCCTGTGGGTGGTATGCACATGCAAATTTATGCTTGATGTTCAGCAAGGATGTGATGTGCTGGAACATTTCGTTTGCGAAATGTGGGCCATTGTCTGACCTTAACACCTTGCACACTCCCCACCTGGGGAAGACCTCCCTCACTAGGAATTTAGCTGCTCTAAATGCATCTGGGTGTGAACAGGGCCCTGCTTCAATCCACCTCGAGAATGGGCATACTACTACAATCATATACCTATTTCCTTGACATATGTTGATCATATCAACATAGTCAATATGGAGATGCCGGAAAGGTCCCTCTGGCCGGGGTATAGTACCTCTTATTACCTTTAGAGTATGGCCGGCCGTAAACTGTTGACATGTGAGACAATTGCTGATAAAATTTGACACATGAGAATTTAACTCGGGGCAAAACCAGTCTTCCCTAATTCGTGCTGCAATTACTTCCTTGCCTGTGTGGGCTGGATAATGTAGTTGGCTCAGGGCGGTGTTCAAAAGTGCCAATGGTATTACAACCTTTCCAGTGCCACCCTGGCGCCATAGTGCGTCGGTTGGTGACATTGTGCATCCTCTTTTTACCCATATTTCTTTTTCGGACATTGGTGCAGCCGCTTGTAGCTCCATAATCTGTGTGGCTGGGAGATGGGTGTACCCTTCTCTTATCAACATCTCCTTAGCCATTCTCCTCCCTCTCCCTCTCTGTGACTCTGGGGGGTTCCATATCTCCCCAAAGTATGCAGCATACTTCGCATGTGCGTCTGCTGCTGCATTCCCTTTCGAGATGTGGTCATCACCATTGGTGTGTGCGGTGCATTTTACTAAAGCTAATTCCTGGGGGTCATTTATTACTTCAATTAGTTCAGCCAATAAGAGGGCATGTTGCACTGGAGTGCCATCAGCTCTCCTAAACCCTCTTCTTCTCCATTTCGACAGCCCTGAGTGGACAGTGGACGTAACATATGCGCTGTTGGAGTATATGGTCACTCGTTTGTCAAAGCTTTCCTTCAACGCCAAGATCAGTGCAACTAATTCCGCTGCTTGAGCGGAGTAATGCTGTGGTAATTGTACACATTTCATGGCCACACACACCGGTACCTCCATCATTTTTACCACTGCTGCCCCAGTCCTCCTGATACCATCCCTTTGATCGATAGTTGATGACCCATCAATAAACAGGAGCTCACCTCCCTCTAGTGCGTTTTCTTCAACCTTTCTAGTACCTGAGTACATTTCAGTTATTTGCGTACAGTCGTGGGCATAATCTCCCTCCTCAATTACTTCTGCTAAGAACCTTGCAGGGTTGACCGTGCTACATCTAACAATTGATAGTTCAGCTCTGGATAAAATGATCTCATAACCTGATGCTCTTTGCGTGGTTAGGGTGGACTTAGGTTTATTCAATATCGCAAATAGTGCATGTTCCACAAACAGTGTAGTTGGGCACCCCATGGTGATTGCTGATGCTTTCTCTACCGCAAAAGCAGCTGCGGCGAGACCTTGTTCGCAAGGGAAGTGACCTAACATCATGGGATCTAAGTGGCCGCTGTAAAATGCTACTGGTTTGTAGCCCATGCTTGTTTTTTGAGCCAACACTGCTTTCATTACTGCTGAGTCGCAATGTGAAAATATAAATAATTGTCGCTCATAGTCTGGGGATGCCAGTACAGGAGCAGTTGATATCGCATCTTTTAATTCATCAAAAGCCTCTTTCATTTCCATCATCCACCCCAGCTTTTTCTCCCCTTTATTAGCTTCCCTTAACGCCTCAAGCAGGGGTCCTATGTATGAACTGTAATGAAATACCCATGCTCTACAGTAGTTGCACAGCCCCAGGAACTGCTGCAGTTCCCTCACTGTTTGTGGCATTGGAGTGTTTGAAATGGCCTGTGCTCTTTGTGGGGCAATCTTTCTTCCATGTTGGGATATAAGCTGACCAATGTAAAGTACCTGTTCTTGACAGTACTGTATCTTTTCCATGTCTACCTTGTAACCTTTTTCAGCCAATATTGTCAACATCTTTAAGGAGTCCTCTCTGCATGTTCTTTCGTTTGTGCTGCAAATTATTATGTCATCCACATACTGCAACACTGTGCTTTCCACTTCAATGTTACCCAAATCCATCTGTATTACTCTATTGAAAATTGAGGGTGATTCGCAATACCCTTGTGGCAATCTGGTGTGCTTCCACTTTGTGTTTCGGTAAGTGAAGCTCGTCAGATCTTGTGAGTCTGGGTGCAATGGTATTGAGAAAAAAGCATTTTTAAGGTTGATCACTGTAAATCGTGATGCTTCTGCTGGAATGCCACACAATATTGTGGCCGGGTTTGCTGCTATGGGATATTCTGCTTCTACTATGTTGTTCAAGGGCCTGAGATCCTGTATGAAGCGCCAAGACCCCCCCTTTAGCCTTGCGCACTGGGTATACAGCCGTGTTACATGGTGATTCTGAGGGGACCAATATGCCATTATTTATAAGGGCCGTTATGGTTTCATATATGCCCTCATCTGCCTCTTTTGATAGTGGGTACTGTTTCACTCTGGGGAGTATTGCACCTTTTTTCAATTTTATCCTTACTCCCCCTATACTTTTTATGCACCCCACGTCATAGGGGCTAGTAGCCCACAATGATTTGGGTTCCTTTGACATATCCTCCTTAAAGAAGGGGACTGGGGTGCATGCGGGTGCCTCAAGTGCCATTGCAATTTTCTGTGCTACTTGTTTGTAAGCCACTCTTAGCCATATTTCCACACTCATCATAAACACCATTTCACCTTCCTCCTTTTCTTCTGAGAACAGCTCCTCATCTGACACCTGGGTGAGCCTACATCCTTCTGCTAATGCTATCACTGCCCTCCATGCTCTTCCTTCTCTGTCTTGGGCATGTACAGCAATGTAATCAGCTGTTGCAATAATGCTCTCAATGTCCATTAGAACCACCTTTCCTTCTGGTTCATTAACAGGTGTTTCTGGTCTGAACAGATAGGCTGCTGGCCTCCTCCATATTTTCCCTTCTATCCCTGGCATCCATGCAATTGCCATATCTGTTCCATACTGGAATAGTTCGCCATCTACTGGATCCGCCCTGATCGCTGTCTGTCCGCAGTATGCTTGCATAATCTGTCGTGCTGTGAGCATGTTAATCCCTGGAGTAGAGCAAATTATGCCGTCCTCAGTAAATGAGATCGTCATATTCAACCTGTTCATTATGTCTCTCCCCAGTATATTTACTGGTGAGGCACTATAATATAGAAGTGGAACTGACAGGTCATAATCTCCAATAGATAAGGGAATGTTATCAGTAAAGGGAACCAACCCTCTAGCCCCAGAGAATCCTTGGGTGTTCATGGCTTCGCCTGACATCTTAAATTTACCTTCCCTTATACAAGACCGGGTCGCCCCGGTGTCAACAAGGAATGATAATTTTTTGTCACCTATCGTTACCTCTATGCGTGGTTCCTCCGCACTATTAGGTGTTACTGACAGGATGGGACACACCAAGGCCGTCTGTGGGCTGTCCTATTGAGGGTACAACGATTGGCCATTTCCTGTGTAAGGGTTGTGTCCCAAGACCGTCACCCTATCCAGTTGTGTTTGTTGTGCTTGGGGTTGTTGTGTTATCGCTACCTGTTGTTGTGGCAGTGAATATGTCTGTGGCTGTTGTTGTGTTATTAGTTGTTGTTGTTCATTTCCCTGTTGCAACGTCTGCTGTTGCTGTATGCCCTGCTGTTCCTGTGAGGGCCTTGGTTGTCCCTGTTCACTCCATGATGGTGTTCCTGGTCTAACTCTACACGTGCGTGACATGTGCCCTAATAGTCCACAACTCCAACACACCGGTGGTTCCCCACTCTGCCATGGAAAGCTCCCTGTGTTGTCCTGGTATACTGGTTGCCCTGTGGGGTAGGAATTTCTAAGTCCTCCCACCTGCTGTTGGGTGTTATATCCGTATCCTCTCCCTCTCATAATTCCTCCTCTCCCCCTGTTATAATTATAATACCCAGCTCCTGGCATTGGGTGTCCTCCTCCCATGTTGGTCGGGTATGGTTGGAGTGGCGGTGCCTGTTGTGTTATAGTCTGTGAAGGTGGTATTTGGGAGGAATCTTGTGCAGCCACTACTTGTGTGGGGCTTTGGGTCATTGTTGTAGGCGTAGTTATTAGTGCCCCTTCCATTGTGTATTTAGTAAGCTTTTTCTGTACTAGTTTAGCCTCTTCCGTTTTCCTGTCCTCTTCCTTTTGTTTCATTTTTCCTTGCCATGTCCTGCAATGATGCACTATAGTCAGTTGTATTTCTGGCCATGGTTTTGCTTCCATTCCCACTACTTTCTTTAGTTGTTTCTGAACTCCTTCTGGGAGCCCTTGTACTAGTATATGATAAAATATTGCTGGTGTTTTATCCCATTGTTCTCTAGTTTCCATGCGCCACTTCTCTTGGATTTCCTGGATATAATCAACAGGATCTTCGTTCTCACGCATCTTGCGGGAGGTAATTGCTCCTATGTCTGATGTGTCTGGGTACTGTACCCTCAGTGCCTGCCATAGTGCATGTCTGCAGTTTGCGAATGGTGCCCCATCATGCGATGTGTTTGTTATTGTTACCCCAGGGAATCCCGCTCTCTTCCAAATGTCATCCGCTGTATCCCCTAATATCGATATTAGAAGGCCCTTTACATCTCCTACTGCCAGTTTCTGTCCTGCGGTGTGTTTTTCCATTTCATATATCCACTTACCCGCACCTCCACTTAATGATGGGAGCCTGCATTTTATATTTTCTTTGTCTGTATGCTTCCAAGGGACATGCTGTGGTCTAACCCCTCCTCTCTCCAGAAGTGGCATTAAGTTATGTCTCGTTTTACCCTTTGTGTTCCATAATATCGAGTCCTCACACCCTTCCTCCTCTTCCCTTTCTTCTACATCGTCAATTTCGTCCGTATTTCCCCTGCTCGTAACTCTTTCTTCTCCATCTTTTCCCCTTCTTCCATCATTTCCTGTATTTAATGTGGGCATGTGTATTCGTCTTTCCTGCCTGCGTCTAGGGAGGTCTCTAAGCCGACATGCATAGGGTGTCAGTTCGTCTGTGAATGGCGCGAGTTTTATTGTGCGTAACGAGCGTGAGGTGGTTGAGCATGTAGGGTGCGATGGTGTAGGGCGTGATGGGGATGGGGATGGTGCGGCCTCATGCGTCTGTCTTTCCGCTATTCCTTGCTCTCCCTCCTCACTTCTCTCCAGCTCATCCTTTCTCCTACTGATCCATGGTGAGTCTGTGTTGGTCCGGGTGATGTATAGTTTATCTAAGCTTTCCCTTTCACTGTTTCTTCCTTCCTTCTCCACTCCTTCTTCTTCCTCACTACAAAAGTCAGTCATAAACGGCACCCCCCACTCGGTCTTTTTCCCCTTGATTGTTACTGTTTGTAAGTCTATTAGGTCCAGTTCTCCTTTTTCTCCTTTGTCAACCGCTCCCCTTTGTGCTGATGTTGTTGCTACTTCTGTGTTTCTATATACATCCCCCCATGCTTCACTCTCTCTTCTCCTATCTTCTCTTTCTCCTTCATTTCTCTCCTCCATCTCCCTACTATTTGCCTCCCTTTTCCTTTTTAATTCCTCCATCACTTCACTACTCATCTGTTCCAATATTCTTTCATCCTCTTTCTTCCTTTACCATTTCACCCTTTCTCTTTCTACTATACTCTCTATCACCCTCCCTTCTTTGTATTTCTTAGTCGTTTCTGATAGTAATCTCCTCTTCCACATTGCCATTTCTTTTTCTTTTTCTTCTTCTTCCCTTTTCTTTTCTCGCAGCACTACTCTTGATACCCTTTCTGCTGCTGCTTTTACTCTTTCAACTTCTCTCCTTTGTTCCTCAGTTCGTTCCCTTATTTTTTCCAATTCGTTCTTACCTTCTTTCCTTCTCCTCGCTCTCTCTCCTCCCTCTCGAGCTGCTTGATCAATTCATTCTGCTCATCCCTTAACTTAGTCGTTCCTCCAAAATCTCTTCCTTTTGTCGTAACAGCTCTTCCCCCCTCATTTCACTCTCCCTGGTATTATCCTCGTCTGTTTTCTTTACTACTTCCTTCTCTTCTCCTGTTAATGAACCTCGTAATTTTAATAATATCTGTGCAGCTACCCACTCATCATTTCCTATTTCCACAGTTTGTCCTTCTCCAGTTCTCCCCTCCCCTGCTGGCATCTTCCTATGAGCCACATATGGTGGAGGGCTGTATGCCGGGTTCGAGTATCCCTCGGCCGCCCTTAACTGTCCTCTTTCTATTTCTCCTAATTCTCTTAAAGGGTACAACCCCCCATCCTCTGTTTTCACTCCCTTTGCTAGGGGTATATCGTTGCTAGGTTCCTTTTTTATTTCATCTGATGTATTATTCTTTTCTCCTCCCTCTCCTCCGTTCCCCGTGTTCTTTCGGTCTCCACTCCCCTTTTTCCCATCCTCTCCTTCCTCCTTAATCTCTTTTTCTTCCGGTATTTCCCCCACAGTGAACATTCCATTTGGCCCTGGTCTGGACCCTTGGAACATCCTCCATAAGTTAAACACCTCCACGTGGTTTGCCAACTTCTTCCCTTTGTATGTATTGTGCAGATGGTTTAATAGTGAATGTTGGGCATATGGATCGAAGCTACCATTAGGCGGCCACGGTGTTATCATTTTGTTATCCGTCCCCTGGGTCCATTCTATGCTATACTTAATCAGTTTCTCCCTATGGGGTGGCAGTGTTGTACATATGTGTTGTAGTGGGGTAGTGAGGGTGTTCCCCCACCCTCCCGATCCTGTCCCGTATGACATAGTAGCGCTCCACTTGTTACCCTTCCCCTATCTGGTAGTGGTTATCTCACTAGCAGTTTACAATATACAGCCTTATATCGTTACCTGGCCTCGTAAGTTTGGGGACTTGCGATAGTCCGCTAAGGAAAATTACAAAAATATAGTATTTTACATTTGTATATTTTCTTCTGTCTTTCTTTCTTTATACGACACCCTTACGGCCCCCTGCGGCCGAGGCGCACGTAGCCCCCTGCGGCTGCGTACCCCTTATGACGTTCTTATACAGTCGTCCTATTTTCACGTGCTCCTCCTCCTTCTTCTACACTTGCCGTGGCCGGCGTTCTCCGTGCGCAGCCACGTCCCCCGTTTCGCCTTTCCTCGATCAACTCATTTACCGTTTATCTCCGTTTCCACTCCCTTACCACAGTTCTCTTCCCCACCACTCTCAAAAACGAAGATGCCTTGTGCTCGCGATATCCTATGAAAGCCCTACTGGTGACGTCACCGATCTATTCGAGCTACTGGTAAGTTCTTCATATATTCGTTAAGTTCAAAATACACTTGCAATCCACCCCCGTTAACCTTACAGCTGTCTTCCTGTCACTCCTGGAACAAGGTAATCAATAATATAATCGGACTGCGCACGCTGCGTCGCCTCGCGTGTGATACGCCCCTCGACAGGAGGGCTTAACCAGCCAATTATCTTCCGTATTGGGCAACTAACTAGCTACCGCCTACAGGGAAACGTCATCTACCTATCGAGTTTCTTGCTCGAACAATAGGGATCCTCATCTACTCATTGATCAATAAATGCCAAATCGTAGGAAACCACACACACCCACACTTACACGTAGTCGCGACCTAGGCCAATCAGTTTCTACGAGCGGCCGCACGTGATGTTTTCGTGCTCCACCCCCCCCCCTCGCATAACGTAGCCGACTGCTCTCGCACTTGTCCGGCTACCATTCATTCCATTGCCAACACTAAATTGTCAAACCTTCGCCGCGCACCTGTGCAACACCTCCCACCTCCCGTATTTAATTCCTCCCCCCTCCCTCACAATCTCACATTGCTTGTTGTGCGTGGCATGCTCACCAAGTTCTCTTGATGCGGGGCGGCTCGACTGCGTGCACCCCTCCAAGCGGCTCGCCACCTCCCCTCGTCTGGACCACGTCTGGACACTCGCCAACCGCGGGCGGGATACTTCTCAACCGGCTCCCGAGGGCCAATATCCGGATTGCGCTGTCCAGTCTTCTCGCAGCTCCGCGATGGTCCTGTATTCCTCAGAAGGGGCAACGGCAGAGGGGGCCGCGCCGCCGGGCCTCCTCGCAACGGGAGTACCTGGAAAAAGTAAAAATAAAAAAGCGGATCTTAAACAGATCTCAGCAGTGCCTCCAACTTGTCGGGGTGAAATTCTGCCGGGGTCGGCCGGGCCATCCGCAGACCTCCGGGCAGGGAGGCCCCAACTCCTCCCGTATATCCCAAAAGAGATAGAGTATGAGACACACGCAAGAAGCAAGGTGACTCTGCTGTTTATTAGACAAAAACGGCAGGGATGGGTCAAGGATCGTACGCGTCCGTCCTGACACACACACAATCGTGGGGCTCGCAGGCCCTTTTTACCTCAGTATGACGCGCTACTTGCGTCACATTGGAAAGTTAGCAAAAAACCTATTGCCACTCTTAATTGGTTGCTCAAGTGGTAGGGTTAGTATAGCATACGTATAGAGAACAATGTTAGTGGTCAAGGGTTAGTCAGGTGATATATCTGGGTTGTCCCTACAATTAGATACATGAGAATTGTTACATGAAGACCCCTGATGATTGGTTAATGTTAATGGCGTCAGTGATAAGAGCCCCATGTTCTGATTGGTGCGCTCGCGAGCCTCCCAGTCTGGGACCATCGCTGTTCCCAGCTCTCGGTGCACCTGTCATTTGCAACAATGTTTCACTATGAGTACGTGCAGACAATGTGAGGACTTATTCATAAGCTGGAAGGCCGACTACTCCCACTGTCGCAGATGTCCATTGAGCCTTTTAATTGTATCTGCCTGTGTCTTGTAACGAGGGATCCAGACGCCTTTTCTGGCCTTGGCATCCTGTCAGGTTCGGCTTGGTCACGTGAGGTGGGACCGTGTTTGAGACAGAATTCTGCACAATTAATATTGTTTTTCCACTGTGTGCCTGGTTTAATTTGCAGGTGTGACTTTGACGTTGGTGTGCGGCGTGCGAGGTTGCAACATCGTGCCATTGATTGTCCGCTTTCGGAATGTGGGTTTGCAACATTGCGACCTTGGCTGTCTGCTTTCGCCGGGCTCATTCTGCAGGATCAGCAACCTGACTCTTGTTCTTTTAACGTCCATGGAAGCTCTTGCTTGCGGCCTACTTAGGCCTGGTGTATAGGTGGAACCGTTTGGTGCACAGGCGCTTTATGTTATAGTATCATATTGTCTTATCCCCAGTATCGTGTCTTCGTTATATTTCTCATTATGGCACCTGGTTTTAGGAGAAGCGTAAGCAAGCTCTTTAGATGGGTTCATGATGCGTCTTGCGTTTCTGCATGTTGAGAGCCTATGTGGAAAATAATAAAGATGCACGTCCGTGAGTATGTCTGTCGCCTACGTCATAGCACTGAGTATATTCTTCGTGTAGATTGGTGCGGGAGTGTCCGGTGTGTATATTTGCACAGGTGTGCTGACCGTTGGCTAGGTCGTCATGGCATCTCTAACGACGTGTAGGTTTTAGTCTAGTTGATCCGTGCCGCAGGTGTTGGCATGGACAGGGGGGGCTGCTGGGCAGGCAGATGGACACATCCGTATGTTCCTGTACCAGGGTATTTGGTCGTCTGGTAGATGGGCAAACTCTTCTCGTGGCAGGTGCCTGGGCCGTGATCCTTTAGGCCAGGCGCGAGAGGGGAAGGACGGGAGCCTGGTCTTCCATTCTCCCACTTCAAGACCCTAATGAATGCCTACCAAAAGACAACTCCGTAGAAAGCAACACAAAATTAGAGCAAATGAAAATAAAGGTGTCCAACATAAGCATCCATCTCTAGCAGAATTTGTAAAAAAAGTTAAAACAAAACAGCTAATACAATCATTTAGTGAAACACAAGAAGTTTCAAGTACAACAACTTCGCTTCCTCTATCAAAATGTAAAACAAACCAAAAAACAATTAACAGAAAATCAGCTATCAGTACAGATAAAACTACTTCTTCAAATTTTAATATAGTGCAAAGTAAGCATACCAAGAAAAGTATTTTAGCCAAAATATACCGTCACAAAGTCCTTCAAAATCTTATAAAAACAGAAGAGAAATCAGGTTCAAAGCTTAAAACCTATTGTAAGAAATTAATCTTAGAAGCATTGATGGACAGTGCCATTCTTCTCAAAAGAAATTTATTTATTTTACTGTTAAACAAAATGAAACCACTAACTAAACTAATAACTAAATTACAAAAAAGACTTCTCAATAAGCGAAATGTCAACAGAAAGAACTTCTTAAGTATCTGCGGAGGTAAATGGAATCACACTACGAGCACAGAATCATACTTTAATGAAGAAGCATACAAACAAAAGCAAACGAATACAATTGCCATCAATAGCAGTGGTCGAGGTTATGAAAAAGTGAATAATACCATAATGGAACAAGAAGTACTCCTTACAAAAATATGCCCTGAAAACTTAGAATTACCCCTCCATTCAACTGAATCAGAACGTCTAGTGTACAAATGGCCATGCACGTCAATGTGTAACATTCCCAAACAATGCTTCAAATCTTTACACCAATTCCTCAATAAATATGTAAAAAGCAAAGACAAAATCAAAATTAAATTACTGCAAAATATAGATACCTGTCCAGTGCGCAAGTACACAGGACTACAAGGACATTCATTGGCCTGCATTACAGGACCTACTTGTAAAACCACTTTCCATGATATCAAAAGGATATCGACACATCATTCAACCATAAGAAATCTAGTCTATAAACTGTACTATGCTAAAAGTCCTGCTTTAGCACTAGCAAAGTTAAATAACATCCTTCTACATGGTACAGCAAAAGACCTACTTGAAGAAATTCACTATATCCAGAAAAAATATTTTGAAAGTGAAAGCCATTTACAGAATGAAATAGCTTTAAACCAATTAAGCAACAATTCTACACATGGCAACCTTTTGCTAAACACATACAAAAAAGAAATACTAAAATTTAAAGGTACATCAGCTGAAGTACCAAACCATGTATGTGTATGTTGCCGTAGAATTTTTTATAAAAGTAACACAAAAACTGTGGACCTATCATACAAAATAGAAGACAATGAAGATTCTAAATGGTTTGAATTATCTCTCTACCTTCTAGCAGAAAACAAATATGAAATAACTGAGCCCTTAATACTTTGTAGTTATTGCACTACAAAACTTGACAACAACCAAACTCCTTCACGTTCTATCACAAATAATTTGGAATTATACCCAGTACCAAAACCTCTACAACAACTTAATTTATATGAGAGCATCATAATTCAAACAGTACACCCATTTCAAGCAATAATATGCCTTCAACCAAAAACAGCAAAATTACCTCCCTCTGAATTGATAAAAGGCATTCGTGGAAAAGTAGTTTATTTACCATTAAATCTAAAAGAAAATGTGCATACTCTAGGAGTGCAACGTCCAATGCAGCAATCTTTAATTATATTAGTAAATGGAGTACCTACAAAAGACAAAAAAATATGGCAACAGCTGGTAGATTTATATAAAGTTAGACAAGCCTTCCAATATCTTAAAGAGAATAATGAATATTACAAAGAAATTAATATTGAAGAAAACTTGAAAGATACAACTGAAATAATTCAAGAAACACAAGAAGCTGGTCAATTTGAGCTACTAGATCCTGCTACAATATCAAATACTTTAGACCATTATACAATTCATCCTTTGCACTGTAATGACACCGTACAAGATGTACTGGAAACTTACCAAATGCGTCAAACAAAAGGATCGCCAATCAGTATATGGGAAAAAAGTATAGAAGCACGTGCTTTTCCTCTACTCTTTCCTACTGGCAAAGGAGGAAGGTATGATGATAGACCTATTCAAATATCAGCTTCAGAATACCGCTCATTAAGGATGTATTCTGAAGATCCCAGATTTAGACAAAATGTGGAATACATATTCCACCTACTCTTTGAAAGTGAACTAGCAACTTTATGTTACGGAGTTGCACACATATTAAAATCAGGATCACACTTTCAAAATATGACAGCTACACAATTATTAGAGAAAGTGCAACAAAAGGATGAGGTTTTACAATCAAATATTACAAATCTATTAGCAAATATGCGTGGTACTAAAGACTACTGGTTTCGACGTCATGGAGATGTACGTTGTATGATCAGAAACCTTGGCCCACCCACTTGGTTTGTTACATTAAGTTGTGCAGAATATGCATGGGAAGGTTTACATGATTTCCTACGCATATCAAATAAAAACCAAAACAAACATAGATATTCTAACACCTGGAGAACTTTGTTCTTTGGATCCTGTTAATGTTTCAAGATATTTTCACCATCGCTTCATTGCTATGCTACATTTTATTTATAATACAACTGTTCCTCCCCTTGGAGAAGTGCAACACTTCTTTTGGAGAAAAGAATACCAAGCCAGAGGAGCACCACATATACACATGCTTTTATGGATTAAAGATGCTCCTAAATTTGGTCAAGACAGTGATGCCACTGTTTTACAGTTTATTGAAAAATATGTCACTTGTGAAATTCCATTAGAAGCCACAAATAGTGATCTTCGTGCACAAATTTTACAATTTCAAAGACACAAATGTGGAAAATATTGTCGTCGCAAATACAAAAACAAAGGCAAATACTACACCAAATGCCGATTTGGTTTCCCTAGACCAGTTACAAATAAAGGTCAAGTAAACAACCTCATGTCTTCAGTTAGACATACTGTTAAAGGAAAGTCACCTAAAAATACATATTACATAAAAAGAAAAGAAGAAGAAAAATATATCAATGATTATAATGCAATCATTGCCCACTTATGGAATGCAAACATAGATGTGCAGTACATTGCAGACAATTCTACTGCAGTTGCACGATATGTCACAGCATACTTAACTAAAGCAGAAAAGACAGAGCTCCAAGACCTCTGGAATGACCTGTCATCAGATAAAACAGTATCTCAGAAATTATACAGCTTGGGCATAAAAATGCTCACCCATAGAGAATGTGGATCTTATGAAGCAGCTGATTGTTTAACTGGTACTTCAATGTATGGTAAATCTGAAAATATAGTATGGCTAAGTCTTGGTCCAGCTAAATCTAGAAAAAGAGTTCTAAAATCATATGAAGATATAGAAACAATAGCCAAACATGATCCCAACAGCCAAGACATTTTAAAAAACAATTTATTGGACACATACTACCCAAACAGAAGTAATACTTTGGAAAACATGTGTCTATACCAAATAGCCTAAAACTACACATACAAAAATAATATGAAACCTGATGAAAAAAAAGGTAAATACAGAGTGACAGACTGTGAAGGCAGCTTAGTTAAACTCACTAAACCAAATTTAATTAATCATATCAAATTGTCATTGAAGACTCCTCAACATAAAGAAGTATATTACATGTCCCTGCTACAACTCTTCAAACCATGGAGAAAAGAAGAACAATTACTAGATAACTATGACTCATATGAGGATGCTTTCAAAGCAAATGAAAGCACTATAACTGATGTAAACTTTACACAGTACAAAACAATGTTGCACAATGAACAGCAACATGAAGAAGAACTCCAAGCCCAACTAGATAAGGATACTCCTGACAGTAGTCAACCTTCTGTAACAGGAAGCCAAGAACCACTGGGAGAACCACTAATAACAAATGAGGCAGAATTAGCTATGATAGAAGTAGAAAACACCATGTGTCAGTATGAAGATAAGAAAGACTTAACTATACTACAATCAAAACTAAACAATGAGCAAAGTAGCATTTTTCAAGAAGTAACAAAACAAATTGCACATGGTGTAACACATGAAAATAAAGAATGTTCCTGCCATAATTATAAACCTATACTACTGTACGTCAGTGGTGAAGCTGGTTCTGGCAAAACATTCCTAATCAAAATCATTAGTAAGTTCCTTCAACAATTGACAAACAACAAACTGTCAGCTGTTGTCACTGCCCCCACAGGTTTAGCTGCCTACAACATAGGTGGTGTTACATTACACCGATTACTACTATTACCAGTAGAACACCAGAACAAATTAGACTATTACAAACTTTCTGCAGAAGCTGCAATGGAATTACGCAGAGTATTGAAACAAATGAAAATGCTACTAATAGATGAAGTGAGCATGGTCTCCAACCTGATGTTAGCTTTGATTCACCTCAGATTACAAGAAGTACTCAAAACTGACTATGAAGAGCTCTTTGCAGGAAAACACATTATTGTTTTTGGAGATCTGCTTCAATTAACACCAGTAAAAGGTGAACCTATTTTTAAAACATTAGGGCACAAACTCTGCCGTAAAACTGTTGGCAGCATTGGAAATGTCAACCTCTGGCAACATTTCCAATACAGAGAATTAACAGAAAACATGCGCCAATCTGCAGATCTAACTTATGCCAACATTTTAAAAAGTTTGAGAGTTGGTATACTTTCTAAAGAAGCAGAAGCAACATTGAAAACCCGGCACATTAATGCACTTAATGGCGATAATGCATGTGCTACAGATGTTATGGAACAATTAGCCCACAAAAATGTCAATTGTATGGCCTTAATGCCAACTCTTGCAAGCTGTTTCAAATTCAATGAAATCATACTAAGTAAAGAAATGCAACCAATAATGGAATTTAGCGCCACAGACAAACTAGATGTACATGGTATGACACTACCCATGTGTGACCAAGCCACAACAAGACTAAATAATTTAGAAAAATCAATCTCAAACACAGCAGGCTTAGAAAAGATGTTAAAATTATCCTTAAATTGCAGAGTAATGCTTAAACGTAACCTTGACGTGGACCAAGGACTAGTTAATGGAGCACTGGGTACAGTTGTTGGCTTTCAAACATACCCACGTGACAACAAAATTCAGTTTGTCAATATACTCTTTGACAAACTTTCAGAAGTAAAACGGATAGGACGCTCAACAGCTAGATTCCTTCTCTTCAAAGATATGTATGTACGCAGAGAACAATTTTCTCTAACTCTTGCATACGCAGTCACGATTCATAAATCACAAGGTCTTACCCTAGACAAAGCAATGATAGATATTGGTAACACAGTCTTTAAAGAAGGCATGAGCTACGTAGCACTATCACGCTTACGTACACTTGACGGTCTATTTCTAATCAAATTTGATGCAAGTAAAGTAAACGCTGATATTCCTTGCATTTTAGAATATAATAGACTTCGCTCACTATACACTCCCCATCTAAACACATATTCTGTTCCACAAAAACGAAAACATTGTAAAAGAAAACTAAATCAAACAGAAATGCAACAGGACGTCACTGCAAATCCTCCAAAGAGAGTAAAAGAAACTAATACTTCATCAAGTACCACAAACAAAAAAGAATCAATTAGAGAAAGTAAACCAGGTACTTCTTTAAAGAAGGAAGACAAACTCCAAAAAAAGCAGTTAGATACAGAACTACCTGGACCATTTAAATTCTCAAATATAGTTGTTGTAAGTTGCTATGCAAATGTAGCAATGAATATTCTATTTCAATTACCACCAATTGTTGACAACATTTACTCACACAGTACAGACCCATTTTGTTTGCAAATGTTAGTACTTCACAGAAATGCAGCAAACAATCCTGACAACACATATAGTGTTTTTGGAATAAGACGACAATTGGACTACTGTGCTGGAATGGTGAAATTCACTATAAACTCACAGGAAGATCCACAAGAATTTCTAATGTACTTACTACAAGTACTGGAAAACAAAAACATACCTATAAATGAAATCTTTCAGATTTCATACATGTGGAAACATACATGCACTCTCTGCAACAATGTGACACAAGAAGAAATCCCCAATGAACGCTTCATATATATATCAATACCAAATTGTGAATCCATTCCATTTCAGCAACTTGTACAAAATGCAAACCATGGTAGATTATGCTCTACCTGCAATTCAGATAATCGCTCCACGTTAGTAATACAAACACATAGTAAATACGTAATACTAATGCTTCTACGTTACAATGCAGATGGTACCAAAAACAACTGCAAGCTGACTGGATTCACACATGGTCAAATATCACTTGGTAAGAAAACCTTCACAACAATAGGTATAATCTACCACGCAGGAGCCACAACCAATTCAGGCCACTACACTGCATATATAAAAAAGAAATGTGGATGGTTTGAATGTAATGATAGTACCATTACTCTAAAGCAGAGATTACCAGCAAATCTTACAAACGCTTATTTGATGTTCTTAAAACCAAAATTTGATAAATAAACTGTATTTAAACCTTTAAGTAAATTTGTGTTACAAAAATATAAACTGTTAGAATACTCCAAAAGCTATCTAACAGCTCAAAGATTCTACAACAACTAATCAGATAAATAAATACCACTAAATTAGGCCAAGAAATACACAGTTAGAAAACGCCAATTGGTATCTAACTGTCCCAAAATTTAACAATATCCAAATAGATAAATCAAAACCACTAAAATATATTAAAAATAATAGACAGTTAGAATACGCCAATTGGTATCTAACTGCTCCAAAATTTTATAATATCAATTCAAATGAAGAATCTGTTACTGCTCCAAAAAAAATACAACAAAGCAAAGTATAAAGCATTAGCCAGAAACAACAAGTGAACACTGAAAACAAACAAACAAACAAATAAACTGTAGCATAACAGAAAAAGGTTTTTTTTTAATCCAACATGGATTTTTTTTTCTCCCATAGACCCAATGATTTTAGCAACAAATACAGAAACTGAGCAAATTGCACAGTACTCTGATTTGTACTCTACTAAATATGAGGGTTGAAAAAAAATAAAAGTATATTGCTTATACAATGTAATAAGTCATTACAAAATACTAATACTAACATGCTATTTTCTTTTATCACAGAAATGAAGAAGAAAAACATGGACTCCCATTACTAGACCATATACAATAATAAGGACAACCATAGCAGCATATCACATCCATAGTATCTAATACCTTTGTTCCTTATACATTTGTTTTTCACCCAAAGTTATAAGCAAATATGAATGTGATATGCTGCGGTGGTTGTTGCCAGGGCATACAATCTTGGGTGCATGGCCAAATGGCCATGCACCCAAGACTCTATGCCCTGGCAACAACCACCGCAGCATATCACATCCATAGAGTCAAACATTTCAACTATGATCTATGGGAAACTTTTAATGTCCGCGAACAATGTGAATGTTCTTAGAACACTTTGAACTTGCCAGCGAACAATACGGACACCGTTTTCAGGACACCCCCTACGAACATTTCAGAACAACGCGATAGTTCTTACAACACTTTCAACTTAACAACAAACAATACGGACAGCGTCCTAAGGACACCCCCTACGAACATTCCAGGACACCGGGAGTGTTCTTAGAAGCGTCTTCAGAACACCACCATCTTGTTTATTTGCGAACATTTCAGGACACCGCGAGTGTTCTTAGGACACATTCAACTTGACAAAGAACAATACGGACAGCGTCCTCAGGACACCCCCTACGAACACTCCCCGGACACCGCGAGTGTTCTTATAGTGTCTTCAGAACACCCCCATTTTGTTTATTTGCGAACATTTCAGGACACCGCGAGTGTTCTTAGGACACATTCAACTTGACAGAGAACAATACGGACAGCGTCCTCAGGGCACCCCCTACGAATACTCCCCGGACACCGCAAGTGTTCTTAGAAGCCTCTTCAGAACACCCCCATTTTGTTTATTTGCAAACATTTCAGGACACCGCGAGTGTTCTTAGAACACATTCAACTTGACAGATAACAATACGGACACCGTCCTCAGAACAACCCCTACAAACATTTCAGGACACCGGGAGTGTTCTCAAAAGCGTCTTCAGAACACCCCCATTTTGTTTATTTGCGAACATTTCAGGACACCGCGAGTGTTCTTAGAACACATTCAACTTGACAGATAACAATACGGACACGGTCCTCAGAACAACCCCTACAAACATTTCAGGACACCGGGAGTGTTCTCAAAAGCGTCTTCAGAACACCCCCATTTTGTTTATTTGCGAACATTTCAGGACACCGCGAGTGTTCTTAGAACACATTCAACTTGACAGAGAACAATACGGACACCGTCCTCAGAACAACCCCTACAAACATTTCAGGACACCGGGAGTGTTCTCAAAAACGTCTTCAGAACACCCCCATTTTGTTTATTTGCGAACATTTCAGGACACCGCGCGTGTTCTTAGAACACATTCAACTTGACAGAGAACAATACGGACAGCGTCCTCAGGACACCACCTACGAACACTCCCCGGACACCGCGAGTGTTCTTAGAACAGTTTCACTTTGCTTGCGAACAAAACGGACACATATTGACTCCTTAGAACACCCCCTAGTCAGTTTATTTAGAACATTTCAGAACACCCGTGATGGCCGCAAACAAATCGAACACAAAAAGAATGTCTAACACATTAAAAACACAACTTTCATCCTATCTCATACACTCCCACCCTCCCCAAACACTCCTGCACACCAACACACTCTACAAAATACACATTTTGAACAAAGTTTCACCGCGCTGTCCGGGGACGTCCGCGAATCCAAGATAGCGGGCGCTACCGTAAAATCTGACGCGCTTCACGCTCCACGCCGTCCAATCAGCGAACACTTTGCATGTCCGCGAACATCACGCAAGACGATTGGCCAATCAGGACACTTTCCGCGGAGCGAACAGTGAAGTGTATCCGCAAACCGAACACAGATATCACTAATTTTTTTTGACCTACTTTTTGGTCATTTTAAATAAAACTACTGGACGGATTTTCACCAAATTTGCAAAAGCACGCTTTCGGGACCAAGCCGCTGCTCCTGGACCAAATTTGGTGGAAATCCATCCAGCGGTTTGGGCTTTATACGCGAGCAAAACATTTTTCCCATTCACTCTATTGAGAGTGAGTATAATGTATACAAATATGAGCATATAGAGGGAAGTTACAGTAATAAAAATAAAACTATGAGAAAGTGCTGATAACCATAATAATTATCTTCATGCACAGAAAGGATTGCTCTCTTTCAAGCCTGTATCTTCCGCTATGTATATGTTTCATATGATGTGACAGGACCCTAAGTCTACAAATATAGAACCTTTTCAATTTTTACTTCCTGACTGTTACTGAAGAAAACTATGTGGCTTCGATATGTCAGTAAAGGATAAAAAGGGAGAGCCAGCCATGTGATGTCATCAGTGATGTCATCAATGACATTTGTGATGTCATCCTTGATGTCCTGGGTGTTAGTGTTAGCAGTGCACGGTGGCGCGAGTTATGGTTGCTTATGTTACTATAACTGGCGAATTTTAGGAGTTTTTCGGTTTTACTTTGAGCCATAACGTCCCTTTAACAACGTTTTTTCACTGAATTTCATAGGTTTCTAGTAGCGCAACTTAACCATAACGTCCCTTTAACAAAGTTTTTTTAATATCACGCAAACAATATACAAACATGGCGTGCAAAAACCAACTACAGATGGCTTTACACAGAATGTTGCAAAGTAAGAATATATGCTCGTTCACAGTGAAGGTCAGCTGCTTCCACAAATTCTAAAGATGGCTTTACACAGAATGTTGCAAAGTAAGAATTTATGCTCATTCACAGTGAAGGTCAGCTGCTTCCATTTTTTTCTCGGGCCCCGGAGAGGCTCACGAAGCGGACTATAAGGTTGTATTGTGTTTTGACCTTGACAAACAGAGATTGTGATGAAAGACTTCTCTTGAAGGAGTGTTGCTAAAACGTAAGAGAAGATAAAGATGAAATTTCTGAAACGAAACCACTTTTATATATTATATCACTATACGAAAGATCGTTGGCACACGCGGAGTCGTATTTTGGGACTGCACCACTCGTAGACAATGGAAATTGCAATTGTACTGTAAGTAACCCTTTAGATTACTTTATACCAAATATAATTACAATAGCGTAGCATTAAAGACCGCTCAAGTTGAACTTGTTCGTTGAAAGTGGCATAATGTTTTCTACCGCGCACTATCACCGCCGAATTGATGCCCTGTCGTTTAGAGGGCTCTGAAAAAAGCAGACGACACAGGGTGGGTTAATAGAAATAATTTAACCGGTCTATAGGCGGTCAAGCGCTCTACTCGCTGTGCCACTTCACTGTAGCCTGTCAAGTGGCACAGCGAGTACAGCGCTCGCTTTGACATCCGTGCACAGCTTGCTAACGCAAGTTTGAATCGCGGCAAGGCCAAACTCAGCCTTTCATCCTTCCGTGGTCGATAAATGAGCACCACACATGGTGGTTAATAATAAGCACCGCTTACATACCTCACAGTTCTTAGCGCTATATGAATGGGAAAATATTATTATTTTATTATTAACATACTCTGTTGCACTATCTTCGATAGCAAATAGTTTCACGCCCTAATAAATAAAATGATGATTTTTAATGAAGATCGGCTGGTGAGACTAATTTATGTTTTTTAAAACAGGTACGTGGCCCCATTTTGTCTATGTCACGATTTACAGACTCCAGCGGATGGGGTCTTCAACTGCCAGGTGCAAGTCCAAATATGCAACTTCATGAACCTCACCATTTTATGGGACAATCACCAAGGACCAATATGCCCTTACGCAGTACTAGCGGCTACAAACAACATACCAACCAATAGGGTGGTCTAATGGCTCGTTGTTGGAGCAACCTTCCGATTATCAGAGCGACCATTTACTGCTTTTATCATAAACCAACAGCTTATCTACCGCAAAGGAACAACGCGTGGCTCCAAATAAACTTTTGCTGATCGACAGCAGAGACAATAGCAAATCGCTGAATATTCACTAAACATTTAATGTGAAATAAATGTACTTTACCAAATGTACAATCCTGCTGTTTACTTTTAAACCACAGTTTCATATTCCGAATTGTGGCGCACTGAGTTGTAAGCTGATTTAACACTCTCTGTACCGCAACGGAACATCACGTGTCTCAACATGAACTTTTGCGGATCGACAACAAAGACAAATGCAAATTGCTGAATATTCTCTAAACATTTGATGTCAAATAAATGTACCTTACAACATTTACAATCTTGCTCTTTGCTTTTAAATCACAGTTTCATATTCCGAATTGTGGCGCGCTGTGTTGTGACATAATGTGTGTTGTCTTCCGTGTTCTGTGTAAAGTCGCGTAGTACTGGACACGACTGGGCGCGTTTCATTACGCACCCTGTAACGTCACGGAGAAAGGCGGGGAATATGAATGCTTTGATAATATCAGGCTTAGGGGCGGGAGATATGATTTAGTGTTGCAAAAGCAAGTCAGCCAGGTCAATAGCGCCAGTCATAGGATTATCACATAATGTCGGCGCACACCAGCCGGATTTATCGTTTCTTTAGTGGACAAAAAGTCGGTTGACGCCCCTAGGAAATTGTACTATTATCGAACAAAAGGAGTGCTCTTAAAACACTTTCACCCTGACAATGAACAATACAAACAACGTTCTCAGAACACCCCCATTTTGTGTAATTGCAACCATTTCGGGACACTGCGAGTGTTCTTAGAACACATTCAACTAGACAGATTACAATACGGACAGCGTCCTGAGGACACACCCAGTTTGTGAACAAAAATGTGTATTTACGAACAATTAAGTACACCGCAAGTGTTCATAGCTCATTTTTACCTTCCTTGCGAACAAAAATGACACATACTCGGTCCTCTAAACACCCCACCATTTAGTTTATTTACAAAATGTCAGAACAGCCGTGTTCTCCGCGGACAAATCGAACGCAACAAAAAGGTCTAGCACATAAAAAAACAAAACATTGAACCTATCTCGTACTCCCCCACCCTCCCCAAACACTCTTACACACCAACACACGGCACTAAATACCATTTTTTATCCACGTTTCACTGCGCTGTACGCGGTCGACTGTGAATACAAGATGGCGGGCGCCACAGAAAATCTGACGCGCTCCACGCCCCTCGCCGTCCAATCAGCGACCACGTTGCATGTCCGCGGACATGACGCAAGGCCATGGGCCAATCGGGGTGCTGTCCGCGGAGCGAACAGGGAAGTCCGTCCGCAAAGCGAACGCAGATATCATTAATTGTTTTGCCTTACATTTTGGTCATTGTTAAAAAAAAATACTGAACAGATTTACACCAAATTTACAAAAGCACGCTTTTGGGATCAGGCCGCCGCTCCTGCCGCAAATTTGGTGTAAATCCGTCCAGCGGTTCGGGCTGTAGCCATGCGCAAAGTTTTTTCCCATTCAGTCTATGGGAAAAAAAAGTTTTGGGACCCCCCCCTATAACTTTTCCCCCCCTGGACGAATCCTCACCAAACTTTGCAAAATAATTCAGAGTGACCCAACTACTTTTTTTGCAAAGTTTGGTGAGGATCCGTCCAGGGAGAGCGAAGTTATAAGCCGCCCGAAAAGTGCTCTTCCTATGGAAACAGCAATTTAACCATAACTATATATAGGGGTGTTGGGTGTTTGGCGTTGGGTGGGGAGTTGTGGGGGGTTTCCCCCCCATATATGGTACAATTGACCTTCACAATTCGGTCAATTGTGAAAAAGTCAATTGTCATTCGAACAGTTGTAAAACGAACAGTTCGTATACAACCCCCCACCCACAACTCCTCTAAAAAAGCATAAACGTTACTTTGATGGTTATTTTGATGGAGGAATCCTTTTATGGAAGTGACTAATAACAAACTCCAACAACTCAATGATAGATGGTCCATTTTTTAGTCCATAATTGGTGCAGTTGAGCGATGGATTGGTGGGGCAGAGGACACTTCCCACTGTGTTGCTCTTTTGGAAAAATCAGTAAAGAATCTACCGAAACATAATGAAGAACTAAAATTAGCTTGTCATAGACTTGTGAAGGTGATGACCCTGCCCTGTATTTGAAAAAAGCATTACCTAATATCCTTGGGCTCCAATCATCGACACAGTTTAATATTGAAAGAGGGCATCAAATAGGTTTCAAGGAATCCTCAAATCATAAGAGATCTGTCCCACGTATGCCAATCTTCCTTTTCATTGACATGCAACCGTAAATCATCATGTAAAAGGTGGAAGAATTGGGTCAATTCTGGTGGAATGGGAACATAATCTTTATCTCACAAAATGTCTCAAATAAAATGGTGTAAGGAAGCAAAGAATTCTTAACATACCATCCAGCACTGAAGCAACATAATGCCAGATACAGTCTGGTCCATCCGTGTCCCTTCAAGGTGACTATAAAAGGTAACACCATGATTTTTTATTGTCCACCTGACCTCAAATCCTTTATATGTTCATTAAAGATGGGTGATATGGATACGTCTCCTCCTGGTTTTAATCAACAACATACTACATCCAAAGTGGCTACATGAATGTTATTTTACGCCATACTAGCGCTCATTTAATGTTAGTGATAATGCAATTTTGGTATATATTTTACTTATTTCATTTGACAAAGCGCTCAAACCTGAAGCTATCACAGTGCTTGTGCAAAGTAGGTGGTTGCAAACAAAACCAAGGTGATGATTATAGTAAGATATATATTATCAATAGAGAAATTTTTTGAAGATGAAGGATGGTTCATTTTGGATGTGCTTGCGCCCCCACCCCGCTTGAGGTTGAATCTGGGTGTATGCAGAGTGCGGATGGAGGAGGAGCGTAGGGAGCATGTCACAAGTTTTGCTGAAATGCGTTAGATGAAGTATGAAGGGCATTCTTTTTCAGAGATCTATGGGTGATGGCCAGAGTTTTAAATTCAATTTGTGCTCTTACAGGAAGCCAATGAGCCTCCCTTCCTGTTGCTGAAATGTGGGCTGAAAGTTTTAGACCCAGGGCTGATCTTAAGGCCTTATTTTGTAAGAGTTGCAATTTAACAAGGTTTCTGTCAAAAGCTCCTGAGAACAGCACATTACAACAGTCACACTTACTGCCGAAAATGGCTCTAGCCGAGGTCAGGCAGTTCTGTGGAGAAACACATTTCCTACTCAAGGAGAATTATTACAAGGAATGCATTAGCATGACGCCTACTTCTATTTTTTGGTGTTCTTCGCACGAAGGTGCCTTTGCACCCTATGATCTTCGTTGCACACCTCACAATTCTGTGTATTTATTTATTTATTTATTTATACCGTGCCTATGGCCCATAGGCATAGAGGCACACAAAAGGACAAAGAAGCACAAACATGGACAATACAGTCTAAACAAGAACCACAAATCAAACATAAGGTGTGAAGCCAAAAATGGGGGAGTTACAACAATCAAGAGAACAAACCGGGTCCGGGAGATCAAATGGTCAGAAAGCTTATTTGAAGAAAAGAGTCTTAAGAATTCTTTAGAATAAAGGTAGTGAGAGCACTGCCTGCAAATCGGGAGGACGATCATTCCACAAACTAGGGGCAGTTGAGTAAAAGGCCAACTTGCTTGCTCTTTCAAGATTACCTTGAGGTGTTACCACCAGCAGGTGTTATTTGAATGCAATGTGCATACTGAGGCAGAAACTCCTATTATCCAGTCAATCTGAATCCCTTAAATCAAATCATTCACATTAATGGCCTTTACAAAGCAATCAAAGATCTTGGAAAAGGTAAAGCCAGGATGGCTTGTTCATAGAGCTTATCAATCAGTTTTCTTCTAAACTTACCCCTAGAGTAGAATTTCTGTTCTCTTATTTTGCTAGGATTGGTAAAATCTCTTAGATCTTTTCCTGAGGCCCTTCTGATTCTTTTTCCTAAAGTGGGTAAGGATTTGGAGGATCCCCGTAATTTTTGCCCCATATCCTTAATTAATTCAGATTGTAAAATCTTTGCAAAGTTATTGGCCAATAGAATCAAACCCTACCTCCCCAAGCTCATAAAATCAGATCAAATTGGGTTAGTAAAATTTAAAATGATTTACTCTAGTGGCGGATTACCTTGTAACCTGATGCATATCGGCAAAAATAAAAAAAATAATGGAGGGGACAGTTATGCTGTTTTCACCCTTGATGCAGAAAAGACTTGGAATAGGGTTGAATGGAGCCAGCTCTTTGCAGCATTAAACTGGCATGGGTGTGGTGAAGAAACATCTCACTACTAACTCTTCTATACTCTTAGCCCAGAACATCTGTTTTTATTAATGGACAACTTTCTCCCAGCGTGTCACTTAAATGTGGCACTAGACAGGGCTGCCCATAGCCATCTATTTTTAAGCTTGCTCAAGCGTCTTCTGGAACTGATTAGAAAAGAAGCAGGTATCCCTGGAATTTGGTGTTAAATTAGTGGCCTACGCTGATGATGTTTTAATAATTATTAGAAACCCTAATGTTAATCTACCAATTTTATTTAACATATTGAATCTCCTTGCTTCCGTTTCAGGATATAAATTGAATAACAACACATCTGAGATCTTACCCATTAACTCTCTTTGTCTTAAACATGAACGGGACCCTTTAAGACTCCTCTGGTGCCAAACTTCTATTTATGTATTTGGGGATCCACGTTGCCTCTACACTCAAAGAAACAATTAAACTTAATATGGTGTCCTTACTAAACAGACTTAAAGATCTGGTTGCTTCATGATCCACTGTATTTGACATGGTGAGGGTGCCTAGAATCCATCAAAAAATGATGTTATCACAAATGATATTTTATTATCCCCAAATGCTACCTGTTCCTTTGTTGGCATCGATGTTCAAGGCCATTTATTTGATCCTTTTTACTTTCTTTTGAGGTATTGAATAGAATACAAGAATTGCTCTAAGCAAGATGAAAAAATCCTTAGGAAAATGGGGGCATCAGGTCCCACAAAGCCTTCCTAATCCTAATGTTCCTAATCCTAATATTACTGTTTTGACTAATATAGAAAGGAAATTAGTGTAACCCTTCACTCTGAATGACTTATTTGCATTTTTGGCCAGCCAAGACTAATGTTGTTTACATCTCTACTATTATGGATTTTCTATGTATCTTGGGAAACAAGCCAATCAATCTACTATCTCCCTAGCTTTGGTGTAATAAAACCATTATTATTGATAGCAGACCCATTTTATGGAAAAAGTGGCTTATTAAAGATGTTAAACATGTTGGTCAATGCTTTTCTGATGAGTATATATTGCCCTTTGAGGACTTTAAGGGTGCATTCTCTCTTGCAAATTCAGATTTGAACAATCATAATAAAGTACCAAATGCGCTTTTAGGGATTTTATAACTCCTTTATCAGCAATAAACTAATTCCTGACCAGTCTAGACTCCAAATGTTGAATTCCATTATAGCATTCAAGGCAGAACATGTTTACAATATAACTTTTGCTAATAAAGTAATGACTAGTTAATGGTGTTCTGAATTGTAATCGGAATAAGACTGTGGTGAGGTTTGTTATAACATACATGGAATCTAATTTGGAAAAAGTGGAAGTCGGTCGCAACCTGTGCCAATATAACTCAAATCTTGTATTTTTTCACCCACATGGCATTTATTACACTGATGACATTATTTAACTCTAACTTACTAAGTGATGGACATTGTTTGTCTTGTAAATCCTTTTGTGGTTCATACAAGCACATGTTCTTCGACTGTGTCTCTCTGAATGCTTTCTGGATAATAGTTTGGAGGTATCTTAATAATATTTTTAAGGCCAAGATCTCCTCATCCTTCACCAATATCTTATTGGACATCATCTCATTTAATGCAGGGATATTCAACTACTCCTTTTTAATTGATAACTTGTTTATTGTTATTGCTATTAGAATGATTACATCCAATTGGGAACCATTTCACAAACTATCTGCAAAAGGCTGGTGGAATAATATTTGTGATGTTTAAAGATTGGAGAGATGTTTGGCTTTTAAACCTGAGCTTTTAATCAAATATGAAAACAAATGGCACTTTGCTATCAGCCAATAGTGCATTCACATAGGTTTTATTATATGGTTCCATAAACTTTGCAAATATGTAAATACTTAGATTTGATCTCATCATGATATTTAAATCCCTTCCCTTCATGTTTCTGTCTGCCCACTGTCTTGTATGTTATGTGTTCGTATTCATGGCCCATGTATTCCATATACCAAAGTAACTGGTGACTATGTGCAGTACATTGGCTTATCTACTGTTTTGCTTCAATGTTCATGTTATTAATACTTCCTTACCTATATTATGTTTATGTCTCATAGATACATATTTTCTTTCTACTCAAACCCTAAAAGCTTGCTTCCCAATATTGCCCAGGTTAGGGGGGTATTTCTATGACTTTTAAATTTAGTATGTAACATCTTTAACCTGTTACTAGTTCCATTAATTGCACATTTTAATTCAATGTTGTGTATAATGCATTATATGAAATGTGTCTGTGAATTGAATATTTTCAATGAAATTTAGTAAACAAAAAAAAAGAAAGTGAATTACATTACATTATTTTGGGCTATCTCGCTATGTTCGGTCACTTATGATAATTTTGAGGAACATTTAGGCCACTGAAAATATTCATCAGCTGAGAATGACTGTGAATCATTCAAAATCCTGTTGCCACCCCAGAAGCCGCCAATGCGGACGACACTCAGCTCATTTTCAGGCTCCCTTCTGCCACCTCTTCTCCTTCTTTCATCTCTGACTGTCTGTCTCTATCCAGGAATGGTGTGCCATCAACAATCTCTGCCTTAATGGCAGTAAGACTGAGATTCTCCTCATCGGCACACCTGCTCCCTTCTTCCCTGCCGCTTACTGGCCGGCCTCTCTTGGCCCTCTTCCTTCTCCTACCTGTGAGGCTAAAAAGTGTAGGGTCATCTTCAGTTCCACTCTCTCCTTCTCTCCTCAGATCTCTGACATCTCTAAGCAGTCACATTACCAGATGCACCTCCTCAGAGGTATTCTTGCCTTCCACCCCTTCTTCCTGAAGCTCACCATCTCCAGAGCTCTGCTTCTCTCTAGTCTGGACTACTGCAAAAGCCTCTTTCTAAATCTGCCTGCTTCTACTCTCCGCCCTCTGCAACTCATCAAGAACAGGACTGCAAGACTTGTCCTTGGCCTCAAGCCCAGGGATTGTATCTCTCCAAGACTTTAATCTCTGCACTGGCTACCAGTGGCTGCAAGGATTAAGTTCAAAACCCTCTCCATTGTCCACAAGGCCTTCTGGGGCATGTGGCCTCAATACCTCCAAATCTCTTTTCCTAAATATCTTCCTTCTTGAGCTCTACGCTCATCCGCCTCCAACTCCCTCAGGGTCAGCCGCTTCTCCAAGCAACCAGTTGGTGGTAGATCTCTTTCCTCAGCTGGGGCCTCCCTCTGCTACAGCCTCCCTGCCTCCCTCAGACTTGAAGAGAACCTCTTCCGGTTCTGGAAGCAACTCAAGACCTTCCTCTGTCTGCACTGGTCACCTGGGTACCCTCTGTTCTCAGGTCCAGGTCCCTTCCCATGCCAGCTGCACACCTGCACTGCCTCCCGGGAAACCCCTGCACTTGGGAGGGCTGTTTTCTGTATCCCTGCAGTCCCCACCAGCTTTTCAAACTTGATGTCTGCACTTACCCCTCCATTCCCCCCAGCTGGCTGCACGTTTACCTACTTTTTTTAAAATTCTATTTATTTGTTTTAATGTTGATCCTATGTATTGCACAGGCCCCACCCCCGCATTTTCCCCTTCCCTCCACCCCTGCACGTGCGCGACCTCTATGTCACCTGGCCTAGTAAGATCGTTGTCTCTGTCTTCCCTCTGTTCCCCATCCCTTGCCTCACCGCGATTTGAAACACTTGTGAATAGGTGCGTTATAAAAGCCATATCATATCATATCATAACCCTCCCACCGTGAACATCTACCTCATTACTGGCTACCACTGCTCTTTCTGCATCACTCCAGGTGTTGTACAAAAATCACATTTGTCAAAGTTGTATTCCATGGTCCCTGGGTTTCATAATCAAAATACACAGTCAAATATGACCAGGAACCAACCAGATTCCAACTTGCAAATGTTAAAATAGAAACCTCTATATTCCATTACAGAAACATGCCACTTTGTCTATGCAGGGCAATGTTGGCATTACCTCTATTGCAATGTAAATATTAGTCACTGCCATTCAGTCTTCTTTTTTGAGGCTTCATTGAAAATCACTTTGAGAGTGATTGTTCATTGAAAATGTTCTTGGCATAAGTTATATGTGCCAGCACCCTACCCTAACCAAGTTCATCTTGAACTTGTGCTTGTACTCATTAACTAAACGTAATCTCTCAGAATATATGCACGGAAGATTAAATCAACCAAATAGATTTAAAATAAATTAAACGGTTTGATTCTCTCTCCCCATGTAGTAAATGAGCTAGATTGTAGTGCCTCATATTTATCAGAGTATTGCAAGTATAGCACCTCGTTGTGTTTCTAAATATATGCGTGTGTTGGGGAATAAGTACCCTGTCTTTGCAAGTCAAAGATGTATTCATTTATTACATTTCTTTAACGCCCAGACCCACAGGTATCACAGCGTTTGTACAAGTGAAACATGACACAGGTAAACGATTATAGGAAGTAGGCATTGGTACAGAGTAAGTCAGGGTTAGTCATATTTGTTAAATAGCCAGGTTTTTGACAAGCTTTCTGAAGGTGGAGCATGATTGTTCATTTCTGATGTTGGATGGGAGGGAGTTCCAGATGGAAGGAGCTGTGACAAGGAAGCTGGTGCCACCCGCTCTTTTGCGATTAAATCTGGGTGTGTCAAGAGAGAGACTGGTGGAAGATTGTAGGTGATGGACATGATGTTTTGGTAACTACGGAGTCGTTGAAGTAGAGTAGGCCTCCTTGTTTATGATTCTGTGTGCAAAAGACAGGATCTTAAATTCAAGAAGGCTTTGATGGGGAACTGGTGTACGTTACGAGATGGCAGAATATAGAGAGACAATTTTGAAGCTGTTCTTGTTGACTATTGCTTTTAGTATGATCTTTAGGTGTTTTTTTAAAGTGAATATCATTATGATTAGCTTTTATACACAGAATGGTTTTGACTCTTTTATGCTTTACTTTTTTGCCCCTTTTGTCAGTAACTGTCACCATTCACCTTGGGACGCCTACTACGGTTTTGATGGCTATACAGACATTGCTCAAAACAATCCCTGTTTACTTATCCCATTACATGATGACTGACAGCATCTCTTGATATGGAGCACTAGGCACTTTACCATAGCAGTCTTGCTATGCACGTTTGCACTTTAATATGAGTATTGTTTACATGCACTTAGCACTTTAATGTTGACAAACTTTTTGCCTATCCTCCAGTAGTCCATGCATACACCTTTTATTACATGAATTTTATCTTAAAGATAAGAGTAATTTTAACATACTGATATTATGTCATGTTTACTGTTTTTTATTACGTCTCTTTGGACATTAATTATACTGTTCCATGACACACGAGTTATACCATTTTGCTACATCTTTTATCTTTGTGTATACATGGACGGAGAGCACTATGCACTTTATTACTACAACTGAGAGTATTATTTGCTGCTAGGCACTTGCACTTTGTATTGTTGCTATATTGAATACTTGCTGCTGCTATGTTTATTGTGCACATTATTTTCAAGCTCAAGACATTGTTGCGTCCATATATAAAGGTGTCCTGTGGTGGAAATAAGGCATTTTGCTGACAGCCATTAATAACAGTGTGAGCGGCTGCTGCATTACGAAACTGAGTTGAGAAAATGTTTGTTTACTTTATTTTTTTCGGCTAATGTAATCACAAGATACAAACACAAACAATGTAAATACCATTACATTATGTCCTAGCCCATAAAGCAAGTGATTAGATTAGTCATCTACATAGCTAATATAACAGCATAGTGTATTAACACATAAACTTCCCCCCACCCCAGGTTTTTTCTTCCTCAGTTTATGTAATTGCAGCAGCCGTGGAAAAGTTTACCAATACTTTTAATTGCATTGCATTACTATTAATGTTTTGAGATTGCAGAGGCAGTTGGCTTTACTAATGCATATAACACTGTGCTACTTTAGCATGTTAAAATATGGCTGCCAGACGCTTACTACCATCACTGACACAAGACTTGGACAACTCTATGATTGTACCATAGAGTTTTGTATAGCATATAAAAGGAGTCCTTTTTCTGTGTTACCTCCTACCTACGTGAACAAGCGGTCAGTATACCACGGGCAATTTTCATTACTGTTTCTGTTGTTTATTAATGTATGTTAATTTCAGGACATTGTTGCTTTTCTGCTTGTTTTCCCCTCAAAATATAACCAAAGGCCATATTACAGAAATGTTTAACTCATGCAAGTGCAACTTTGCACGCTTTTAGCACTAGTGCAAACACCTATTCTTTCAGTGCATTTTTGCACCGTTACAAAGTTTGTCTAGTGATAATTCCGTATTAGCACTAAGTCAAACGTTGCTCTGGTGCAAAGATGGACTTAATGATTAGGTTTTTGCCGTAGTGTTAATAATATGCACTAATATGCTTGCACCAGTGCATGGTTTCTGTGATCTGGCCCCACAAAGCATTTCAGATGACATTTGTACTATACCAAGTTGCAAAGTCTTCAGGAGTCACTTGTTTTCCCAAATATGGCTTGCCAATTTTATTTCCTCTCTGTTCATTAATACACATGGAACAATTAAGACATGGCTATTTTCCTGTTTTGTGAGATCTAGAACTTTGTTGAGAATATTTTCTAGTTTGTTCCGCTTAATTTCTAATTGCAATTGGTTATTTATAACACGCTTAATACCCAGAGATTTCTAAACATGAACCCGGGGATCGAACCTGTGTTGCTCCGAGTTGGCTCGCTTCTAAGGCAAGCATGTTGCCCCTGAGCTATCCTCCCAAGACGAATTGGCATATCCTGATTGTGCTGACTCAACCTCAAAACAAGGATAGATGTTTTTGACACCTATTCAATTGTGGCCAACAAAGTATATACCTTATAATTTACTTCATGTGACAACTCTATTCAGAATATCTAGATTTCAAGGCCAGTCAGGACTTCAGCTCTTCATTGGGGTTGAACATATTTCTTCATCAGCATATCGTCACCATGGATTATATATGGATTCAGTAACAATTTACTTTGCACGGCTTATTGTTAATAGTCTGAAATGTTCATAATAAAATTGAGCAATATATGTTCATACAGGATCTGTGTCTTGGAACCAATAGTTTAAAATCTAGATAGAGCACGTCTAAAGTACCACTGTGAATTTGATTGCTTTTGCACATTTTTTCAGCAATTATTGGTGATGTTTTTACAAATGTACCTGAAATATGTTGCATACATGATTTGGAACTGCATATATGACAAGTAATAGGAGAGCATATGGAGTTAATGCCTTTGCAATGGCCTTAAGGTCATTCGATTGAACAGAGGCATGACTACAGTCTTCTGAAAGGTGAACCTGACATGGGCTGGGCCTATGGCGAAGGAGTTGTTGGCTGGGTACAGCACATTAGCTGTAGGCCCATAGTCCACGTGGTCCAATGGGTTTACCATTTCACTCTTTTGTGGGAGCTTGATGAAAACTATGTTTTTGTGTGTTAGGGAGAATTCTCATTTATGACTAATTTCCCTCACCTAGTGAGTCCCCCAGCAGCTTTGCTGGACTTCTGGAGTTTATTTTTTTCCACTTTGTAAGAGTGTGAGCTTTTCCCCCACTCTGGCCTATGTTTTGCCATGTGTATTTCTCTGTTTTTATTATTGGGGAATCTGAAGTACACCACTTCAGTAGCCCCCTTCTTTCTGTGTGTCTCCAGCACCTTCAGACTTCTCCCGACTCAATTTCCGAGGCTGACTACAGTCCCCCAGAAAAGGGTGAAGTTGCCATTAACTTTACTTAGTCAATCTTAGTCAATCTACCACAGATCCAGTACACCCCATCTTCCATGGAGTACTGGAAAGGGTTCATTCATATCCCTTTTTATCTGTACCTCCTAGAGCATTGTTTCGCTCTTTTAACATTTAGACTTGGCTGGTGGCAGTACCCTAACTTTCCTACCGCGATTATATTAGATAAACGTGGTATCGTACTTGGCTATTATATTAGCCTCGAACATAAACACGCTGGACCAAATCGTCTTTCTTTTGGCTCTGGTTGGGTTTATTCACCATTTCTTTTTGTTAAAGTCCTTCTTGTGTTTTACTTTGCGCGGCAAACTAGGTTTGCCTTCTTTGTTCACCGTCTTTTGGCGGGCTTCTGCTAAGAAGCCCTCCACCAGGCGCCTGGGTGTCTAGGTGGGCTGGATGTGAGGAAGGGGTGTAGTCACCCCCTGCCCAGGGTATAGTAGGAAACCCAAGCCACTCTTTGCCATGATTGGCTTAGGTGGTTGTCCGGGCTGGACAACCTCCCTGCTGGGGGATTGACAGCCAGGCTGTGTGAATGGGGGTTTTCGCATAAAAGGCACGTCTCTTGGGCTAGAAGTCAGAGAGTCACCACTGGAACTACAAGGAACTGAAGAGAAGCAGAGAGAACGACGGCTGCTGCAACTATCCCATCCCGGCGAAGCCCTGCTGCAGTCCTGAGCTATCTACCCTTCAACGACTAAGAGAAGATCCAGTCCGGAGTCTTCTTCCCTTGAGCCTGGTGGGGATAACCAGCTCATCTTCCACAGCCAGAGGATCCTCTTCCTTGGTCGAAATCGCTGCACACAGCTGTAGTGGTCCGGATAGCCATTTGAAGAGCCTCCCCTGTTTTTAAGGAGTGCACCTTTTATTCGTTGTCGCTGCTGCCGGCTTCATCCTTGTGTGGTGCAGAACCCCTTCAGACGTCCTCCTTCACAACGAAGCTCCAGGAATCGTGGGTCTGCGGGAAACCAACAGGAACAACTGCCAGGGCACCAGCTGCACCATTGGAATAAGGTACTGTGTTCTGCTTGAGAAAACTGGGTGAACCCCTTTTCTTCATTTCCAAGGCTTGCCCTTGTCTTCCCTCCTTCTTATAACTTTTGCTTCCGAACATTGACAATATCGAAGTACTCTTGGCTACGTTGAATCGTGAACTATCTGACTGTGTGATCTTTGGCAAAAGGCCCCCGGTGTCACTTGACCCTGGTTCCGGGCCTTTGTCTTTTGAACTCTTGTCTCTGAGTGTTTCTCGATTCTGTCTGCCTAACCAAAATATTGCCTATGATTTTTGTCTCCAACTCCCTCTGGGTATCTCAGGTGCTAAGTGTGTTTTTGCCCCGGGTAGCATTTCATGTCACGGATACGCTTTTATTTAGTAGACCGAACTGTCAAAAAGTGATCGCAATCGTATTCACGGTAACGTGTTTTGCTCATAACTCCGGTTCATTCCAACACAGGGTACTTACCTTGAGACATACTGTACAAAGTGAATTGGTTAGTTGTAGTATACTTGACATGTGGTTTGTATTTAAGTTTAATAGAAGTGTTGTGTTTATAACGAATGATTTAAACATAAATGTACTATTTTTCTACCTGAAACCTTGAGTCAGTGATTGCTTGAGCCACAGTAATTGTGGTCCCTTTGTGTAATCTCTGCTACTGCTCATATACTCTTGAGATAAGCCTGGCTGCTCCGCCACTGCTACCACTCTGACATAGTAGTACGGGCTTTTACCAAAGGTAAAACTTGTATTGCCACCTGTGGTCTTAATTGTGTGTAGTGGTCCCTAAGGGCACTGCACATGATTCTGCCTAACATTGTGCTAAGGCACTGAACTATGCCATAAATGCAGTAGATTTGCAGGTATTTTCCAAAAGATGTGTGTACTAAAGATGAGATGTGCCGAGATGTGCTGAGAAACTGGTTGGCATCTTAAAATCACAAGCATTCCAAATAATCTGGTGATGGGCTGAAAAACATTATGGTTTCGATGTGTATGTTGTTGCCTTCTCTGTCCAACTTTGCATGTTTCCCCATCTATTGTTTGGTGTATCAGTTTGAATTTGTGAGTTAAATGCCTGTGAAACACTATACAGAGGACTTGCAAAGCTGTAGGCTGAGTGCCAGTACTTGTGCAGGATTCTGAATTCCTTGATGGATTTCAACATCTCCTTTTGACCACAAGGTGCATTTTTACATGCTGAGTATAGTGGGGTTTCTCTTCTATTAGTACTGCTGCCCTGCACTTCCACAGTTGTTGATTCTAGGCTTCTTATTCATCAGTGGTGTGGGCCTTTAAGCTAGCTCCAATTCCTTGGTCATTCTCTTGAGGGTGTTCAGTGCAAAGGTGTAGCATCTAAGAGTGATTTACTTATCAGAGGGCTTGAAGGTCTTCTGGAATGCAAACTTGATCACAACATTTAGAAGCCAGTCTCTATCAAGCATAATACTCACTCTGGGTCTGTTGTACCACTGAGCTGGATGCAGCTTTGATTTTTCCCTTTGCTGCATTTAAACAGTTTAGACTGAGCTTTGTCCATGTTTTGTTAACCTTTGCCTGAGCTTTCTAGTAGATGGGTAAGGTATCTAAGCTTTGATGATGAGGAAAGGAATGGCAAAGTTATCATTACTGGGTAGGGAGAGTAGCGGCCCACTGTTATAATCATTGTAGAAGATGATGTCCATTATGTGGCCAGCCTAGTATGCCATTTCTTTAATTAGATGCTTTAGGTTCTAGGACTCCAGGTTTGGATTCAGGTACTTGGCTGCAAAGTTGTTCTCTGCACCAACCAGCTTTTGAATTCTCCTTGGACTTTGAGGCAATCCTGGTCCACTACCAGGTTTATGACTGCATTGAACCAACAGGGCTTCATGATTCCAATTATTTGTTGACCCAGTCCTTTCAGCTTAAAGTCCAGGCTCTTGGAACGGATGGACAAGGGTTTCCCATCAATGTTGATGCTGCTGGATTTATCAGCCGCTTTTGACCTGGTTGACCACTCAATCTTGGTCGCCAGGTTGGAGGGTGTGGAAAATGTTTCTCCAGCAGCGATACGATGGATTGTCTCATTTTTGAAAGATAGAGAAAGCAAAGTCTTTTGTAAGAAGGCAGCAGCCCGCCCGGTCTCTGTTGAATTTGGGGTCCCACAGGGTGCTTGCATCTGTCCTTGCTTATCCAATACATTCATGGCCCCATTCTTCACTCTGCTGGATCAGGAGGGTATTGTGTTGAACAACTATGCTGATGACACACAGTGTGTCACCCCCATGGTTGGTACTCATGCCCGGGACAAGACTGAATTGAACAAAGTATATGCCTGCATTGAGAGCTGGATGGTGAGAAATAACCTAGCTTGAAACAAAGCAAAGACAGAATTGCTGATTACCACTACTCAGTCTATGTTATCCAAACTGGGACCAGCACATGATAGCATCCAACTAGGGGATGTTATGATAACTCCCCAAAGGAATGTCAAAACCTTGGTTTTCATCTTCGACCAGCAGCTTATAATGAGGTCCCATGTGGGGAGCCACGTTTCGGTGGCGGCCTATTATATTAAGCTCTTATCTCATCTTAGAACTTTTATCACACAGGCCAATGCAGAGACAATTGCAAGAGCTATTGTCGGATCAAAAATGTATTATTGTTGCAGTCTTCTGGTGGGGCTTAGTAAAACAAAGGGGAGCAGATTGCACGTTATCCAAAATGGGGCAGTGAGGGTATTCATGGGGCTATCGGTCCGAGACCATGTCTTGGATGCCAGATGAGCACTGCATTGGCTACTGGTGGAGGCCTGTGTTCGTTGCCGCCTATTAGTGATCTTGTTTAAATGCAAACACAGCATTATGCCCTCTTATTTGCAGGATCTCATTATAGAGAAAGTTAACAAAAGATCCCTCAGATCTGGAAATCAGAATTTCTTCATGATGCCCAGATGTAAAACTATGAAACACTTGTGTACGAGCACGGTAGAAATAAAATATCAACATCAATGAAGTCAGAAAAAGGAGCTTTCTATATTGCTGCGCTTGGAATAATCTTCCACTGGATCTTATAAACCAGATTAATATAGAATCTTTCAAGAGAAGAGACTTCCCCCTCTTGTCCTTTCCTAATGTGTTTCCTCGCCTGTTCTTGTTCTGTGCCTTTGCTTTTTGTTTGTCAGCCTCTAATACCTAAGGGTCCAAGATTTGCGCTTTACAAATGTTGAAAGTAAAGTAAAGCTGGAACATGCTTCTTGTTGGGATTGATTCCTCCTGTGTGCACAGCATCATTTGACCTGTGAACAATTCTGAGAAATGTTTGATTTTCAGGGTCAGATTGATCCGTCATGGGTGGATGCTGGGGACATACACCCAGGGAGAGAACATATTAATATCTTAGATGTCATGTGTTGTTTTGAATTCAAATACGACACATGGGATAGATGTGTTAAGCAAGTCAAATGTCAAGTCAAACCTGCTTTATTCAAAATTAAATCCATAGGTTCTTATCACGTGTATCACACACAACGAAAATATTAACAGCCTTATAATCCCAATACAAGGATAGTAATACTTGTCATCAAACATACATTACATTTTGCATTAGTAGTAAACATATACCGCATTTCCATTGTGAAAGCAATATTGCCAGAGAACAAGTGTTGATCTTATTACTTATCATATCTTAACTAGCATTACAAAAAATACATTCTAAAAAGTCAACAATAAAAATTGATATGAAATTGTAAAAAGGTACAGCCTGCTAATGCCGATAGTAGCATATCATGCTTTGCAGACCGAATGTAAGCAGAGTCGTGAGTAACAGTTGCCCAAATAAGAGTGTTTTGTGTAATATATTACAGATAACAGTTAAGCACACCCAATACATGTGTTCTGACTGGGAGGAGGGTTTAGACAACATGACCCAAACTGTCAAAGCATGCCCAACATGAAAATAGCAAAGCTGGAATTTGTAATATATATAAGAAAGCAAGACCAAAAATAATGTCGAGGAATTTCTAGTAAAGGCTTACAATGTTTATTTTTTAAGTTTTTATTATTTAAGCGCAGACCTAGCTCAAGAGCAGCAGAGTGCTGTACACAGTGTGGGAAGCCGGTATTTGGGATGGCATCTTTTAACAGTAGCAGAGTACTCTGACATCTGTGCATTGGTATGTGCATCCATTGGAATTAGTCCTTGGTCTGGTGTTGTTGAAAGAGTCATGTTTTGAGAGATTTTCCAAAGTGGAGAATTGTAGGGGCATTCCGAGCCGACACCGGAATCGAGTTCCAGAGGGTGGGTGCATGACAAGAGGATTGTTTCCAGGTCCTCTCTTTGCAGACAAGTTTTGATTCAAGTCGTTTGTTCAATTCGCTGCCGAGGAGCGTGTGCCACCAGATATGTTTTGCAGTCTTGAACAGTATCCTGGCTTGGAGTGGAAGACAATGTAGTTTGTGTAGGATGGGGGTAATTTGGTAACATTTCTGCACTCCCATAATAAGACGTGCTGCTGCTTGGTGGACTGCTTTTAGGGGAGCCAAATGAGCATCTGGAAGAACTGTCGGGAGAGGGTCTCCCCCATCGATGTGCAAGACCACAATGGACTGCCCTATGGTCTGTAAATCCTATGGCAAAATGAAGGGTTTGATTTTTTGAAGGGTAGTGATTCTGAGCCAGGCTATTTGGGCCATCGTGGCTATTTGTTTCTGGAAGGAAAGATTGCTGTCAATGGTGAAGCCTAAGAGAGAGCTGTAGATCAAATCCTTTTAGGTGCATATCATTGAGCCATTGTTGGACACATTGTTTTGTAGCGGGAGGACCAAGAGGATGAATTCAGTCGTGGATGGGTTTAGTTTTAAGTAGGCAGTCAGCATCCAGGACTGGATGATGGTGAGGTAATTGCAGAGGTGAATGATGTCCTGCGTGTTATTTACTCTCATGTACCACTGAGTATCATCTGGATATTGGTGGATGGCTATATTGGAATCTTTGAGGAGAGTGCCCAGAGGCTACATGTCAAGGTAAAAAGGATTGGTGATAGGGTGGAGCCTTTGTCGACTATGCAGAAGATCTGGATTCGATTAGAATGCAGCAAGTTCATCTGGAAAGTCTGGTGACTGCCTGAGAGGTAGGATGTAGCCCAATTCAGGACAGTGGCAAATAATCCCATCCTGTCAACAAGGAGGGAGAGAAGGATGTGGTAGTCAACGGTATTACTTGCAGCCGAGAGGTCAGGGAGGACGAGCAGCTATGTGTTGTCCTTGCCCATGATTTGCAGAGCATCATACACCACCTGGATGGCAGCTGTCCCGATGCTACACTTTGGGCGGAACCCTGACTGATAGTCATTTAGAAGGTGGAGTTCCTCTATACTGCAAGTAGTTGTGTACTTTTTCCAAGCTTTGGCCAATAAATGGGAGGTCCTTAATGGGCCTGTCGTTTTGCAGGTTGTCTGGATCTTGAGTTGTTTTGTTCAAAAGAGGTTGTATGAGACCCGTCTTGAGGGTATCCAGGAATGATCCTTCTGCGAGTGAGGCATTGATGATGCTGAGGAGCGTATTGTGCTCCGGGCCCGTCAATTGTTTAATGATGGAGGCTGGAATTATATCGTCAGAGTAAGAAGTCGTTTTGAGGGTTGCGCAATCATTCCTAGGAGATCTGGGGGTAAGAGAGGAGAGAACTCGGTCCAGAGGGGAAATGTGAATGCTGGGGGTTCTAATGCTGTGAGAGGTTGATTCGATGGTCTCTCGGATTTTGTTGATATTTGTAACAAAAAATGTGTTCATACTGTCGCATTTTTCCAGAGTAGATGGTACCTCAGTGTTGGTTGAGGGTTTGGTACAATGCTTTACTAATTCAGAGAGGGCTTTGCTCCTGAAAGAGGCAGCCTCAATAATGGTGGAGTAGTAAGCTGCTTTGGCCTCCAGTTTGCACGCTTAGATTTGAGGTTGCTGAGTCTCCTGAGTTATGGTTTTTGCACCACCATTTCTCTAGGGCTCTGAATCAGCGTTTGTTGAAGGCTAGCTTGGGGTTGTACCATGGGTCGGATGGTTTGGTCTTGAGGCAGCTGGAATTTAGGGGGTAAGAGTGAACACCAGTTTCATAGCATAGTTGCAGAATAATTACAGGAGGCCCGAGGCATTCCCTGTGTGGGGAATTCTGAAAAGCTTGCTTCTAGCTCATTGACCGGGTGGTTTTGAAAGACCAGCATTGAGTGAGTGGACGTTTAGGCTGACCTTTGTTAGCTGTAGTCGAGTGGGTGACTGATAATGGGATGGCAGCATGGTCAGTCAAATCATGGTCAGTCAAGTTAGATAGGGTCTGCACAGGAGATGCAGGGGGATGATGTGAAGACTCAGTCTAGGGTGTTGGCTTTGTTGTGAGTGGGGGAGAGCACAAGTTGCCTATGGTCCTTGGAAGCAGTCAGTGGAAAAAGCATGATTTGAATGTGGTTCTCAGCCTGTGACTCAGGGACGTTAAAATCACATAGAAAGACTTCATTTGAATGTGCTAGTTTGGCAGAGGAGATTAAGTTGGAGATGTCAAATTCGACAGAGATACTCCTTCAACACCTTGCCATGTTGTTCTGTGGTTGCATAAAGAGCCGGAGTCATATTCCTGCATGTCATTGCTGTAATTTGTGTATCCAGAGTAGGTCATCCACATGTTTAGTATAATTAGATAGTATATTCTGCGCTATAATTGTAGGTTTCACCAGTTTATTTGATCCACTTACCCGATGATAAATAATGAAATGTGTTTTACATCTTTGAGGCGCTGCTTTTAGTTAGCTCCTGCAAGTGTTCAAAGACATTCAAAGGTGATATGTGTGCAATGAGTATTTTGCATTTATTGACCATTTCAATTTACTTTTTACGGTCACTAGAAATGAAATGTTTTCAATACAGCTTCTGATAAGAGTTCAGTGATTTTCTGCCGCAATGAGATCCATATAAGAGAGTGCCCTTGCTTTGATCTCATCTAAATTGGTGCATCATTTGAAAGCCTTCATTTGCATACACGAAAGGTATCCTTTGGCTTGATAAACATTTTGCATGTAGGGGATTGCGTGACCGCTACAATTTGTAGCAGATTGACCCCTTTTGCGTGCCTCATGATGATTTTGTGTGTGCTCCTATGTGGTGCTTAAGTGGGATAGTGGGCAAATTGGCCAACCAAGTAGATCTTTAGTACCTGTGAGACTCCATCCAACAGACTCCATCCAACAGATTCTATCCAACAGATATGAAACTATAGAAGGGCACCTATCAACTACGGGCATATATTCCACTGAGAAATTCACAAGGTTGCGAAAGACAACGAGAACTGATCTTGTTGTTTATGATGGTTCAGAACCCTGAAGTGAACTATGCCTCAGAGTTGTTAGCTACCCATCATTAATGTTATGTAGTGTATGGGCCCCTGAATCTCTTTTGCACTAGTCCACGTCCTGTCCCACACCCACACCTCCCTTAAATACCTACCACTCCTTACCCAGCACGCAAGTGATAGACAAATACCTGGCATTCTGACATCCTCCATCATGGGTCCTTTTGGTCCTTTCCCACCCCAGAAAAGTAAAAAATACATCTGTTGTCCTGCCACTCTCCACATCACCCTTTTGGTAACCAGCCCCTCCCATTTCCATCTAACGAAAACAAAACAAATACTTAGCTTCCTGCCCTTCGCCCACTGTTTCCTTTCAAAGCCATATACAAAAATTGATGCAACACTGTTCGCTTCCCAACCAGCCTTGTTCTATCCTTTAAAGAGCAGACACAGTTATCCAGCACTCCTCGAGAAAAGACTATTAGGATCGCTTTGTATGAGTTTGACTAAAGTATAAACAATGTTTTCCATATCCTTGGGGTGTCTGTCTCCTGGTTTATATTGTAGGGAATTGCAATTTAAATTAGAGGAACAATGCCGTTTCACCTCTGTTGTACCAGGGAAGCCAGGAGAGCAATCACCCTCTAATACATAGAATCTCATGCCTACCTCACCAAAGCCCTAGTATCTTGAGCCATTTCCATCATGGCTGGCTCTGGTTTCACCCAGACCCACCAGGTCCTTTAGGATTGTCCAAAAAGATTTTATTTTGGACAATTTGCCCACTATCCCTCTTAAGCACCACATAGGAGCACACACGAAATCCTGTTAACACAGCTAAAGGGTGTGGACAAATCCACGAGGACAATATAACAAGGAGCCCCTTTGACTTGCTCATAGTTCTTTCTCACCATGTGCAATTTGAGTATTTGTTCATTGGTCCCTACTCACTTTCTAAAACCATATTGCTTGTTGCGCAATATTCTGTCTTCATCATGCCAGCATGTTAAGCGAATATATGTTAATTTACTGCACAAATAAGCGATATTGGTCTATAGGTGTGAGGTGACGATCAAGCTCCATTTTGTGGATGTCTTCATCAATGAACCATTCTCTTCGCAAAGTTGGCTTTAACCTTCTTGTTCATCTAAAGGGCATCAAAAAAGAAAATATATCGGGTCTCTTTATTTTCCTTTTACATGCTCATACTGTTAAATCCTATAGTGTTTATCCTTCCCTTCATAAGAAGCCATCTCTGTCCATCTGGCATTCGCTGTACAACTGTACCTGTGTTCCCTGGTAGAGGCTTGAATGCCATAGGATTGCTTTTAGCTTCGAAGTGACCTTTTCATGTATTTTGGCCTCAGCTGTGTACACCATTGAGTGCAATGCCTTTGCTGGGTATTGCCCCTTTTCTTGTGCAGGAACATGTCCTAGATTGTGTCGGTTTAACCTCCACCCATGGTTTGTCAATCAGGTTTCTTTATTTATAGGAGTTGTGTTTTGTTGCATAGCAGAGTAGAGCCATTGTAACGTCAGCTTGAACGTGCACTATCTGGTAGTAACCTCCAATGTAGCAGGTGGCTAGGAGAATGGTTGTTATACGATCTTTGGAGAGCGTGCTCTTTCTATTGGTCCAGGCTACTCAAATCTTGCACTTAGTCCCCACCTGTCACTGTTCTGCTTTAAGGGATGATACCAACACATGTTTACTGAGGTTTTATGCAGTGTACATGTGGAGGGTATTCAGAATCTGGCAAGTAATTTCCGTATGTACGTTGGATTTCCCTTCGGTTGCCTAAGGAGGGGTGCGCCACAATACATATTTTGTTATTTCACATCCAATTGAGTAAAATATCTAACTATATCGTATTTAATGTTGCTCATCTGGAAGGACAGTTTTACTCCTTGACAGATCCCTAGTCCCTAAAAGCATGGACTTTGATTTTGAAATCGTCATTTTCAAATTGTGGTCTTTGCAGTATCTCTGGATCACCAGACGCTGTTTCTGCAAGGCATTTTCTATTTTGCTATGAATATAACATAAGATTGGCTGTTCGTTGCGTGTTCGGAATCCTAGATTTTTTAAATTGTGGTTAAATGTTTTTAAAGGCTGCCATTCCACCGGCAACATACAGAATATTAGATTTATTGAACATTCGCAGCTACTAATATCTTTGAAATCTTAATCTTTTTGCACTTCTGCACTGAGCACCATACTCTATAGTCGCTTCCATGGATACCAGGCTTTTTCAATGTTCTTTGATTTGATATGAGTCATTTGCATAGCGCATCGGACAGAATAAAATGCATCTGGACACAGATGGATGAGCAAAGAGGAAACTCATGTACATTGACCCATCAGTCACTAGTGAAATTCAAACGGCCCTGAGGACAATTGTTTGAACAAATACGTTTCTAAAGCTTTATGAAATTTTGGGAGCTCCTCAGCACTCTGGACCTCCCAGGGCAGGGAGGTGCAGAGTCTAGGACTATAAACTGCAAAACGCCTTTTCCCCCCTCAAGACACATCTTGAGACTGGTATAGTTAGAAGAAGTTTGCCTGAGGATTAAAGCAGGTGAGTTGGTTCGTAACGTGTCCATTTATCAGCAAGGTATTTAGGCGCAAGATTGTGGATGCACCCAATAACCAGACAAAGAATTTTAAAATCGATCCTTTCTTGAGCTGGCAGCCAATGGAGGTATCTACGCAGCAGTGACATTGCAGTGGCTTTAGATACTTTAAAAACAAGTCAAACTGCTGCATTGTGGGCCCTCTGCAGCTGTGACTTTTGACCTTTGGGAATGCCTGCTAGCAGGCTGTTCCCATAGTCAAGTCGTGAATCAATCATTGTGCCCGCCATGATGAAATAGTCTTTTTATGGGAGGAATTGGGGAGCAAGGCACAACAATCTAAGGGCATAAAACACTGATTGCACCTTGGCTCCAACCTTTACGCTGACTGCCGAAATCCGATTGCCACATACAACCCAGATTCTTGAGTTTGTACTTTTGCAAAACAGAGTGTAAAGGTAAAGCTAAAACAGGTCAAATAGACCTTCACTCTTTATCTTTGCTATCCATTTCATAAAAGATGAAAATAATAATTTGAAGACAACATTTACCCTAGGTGCCTACGGAATACACCTGCATTGATCAGGTGCTAAATAAAGGTGGTTTCCCTACAGGGGTGGACTAGGACCCAAAAGAGATCCTAGAAATATTTTTCAAAATGACCCAATATTTCACAGTGGGAGAAAGCCTAATCACTCACAGTAGGTTTTTTGGGGGAAGGGTTTTTTCGCAAAGAAACATTTGGAAAACATTGTCCCATTTGCCGCTACATACATGGATTTAAATGTAATTCCTTACTTCAATGGGATGTCAGGGGCATGGCTTGGTGCTGACTGGAATGGCCACTTAGTTTTCAGTGCTTCCCTAACATGGCTTAATTTGGTCATTATTAACCCTTATGATGCAAAAATAACATTTTGCAGCGTTTCCTTTTCTTGTCACTAGACTCTCTGGTGGGCCATGGTTCTTCACCATGGGGCTTTGTTTACTGTTGTTTACATGCTTGGAGCCATGCGTGCACTGGACCTGCAGCCACATGATCCTGTGACTCAGACAGCCAGTGTCTCCGGTGAGCTGCCCGGACACTGCAGCGCGGTAGGAAGCTGTATGCTGGGGTGTGCCTGTTCACAGACTTCTTTTCTTAAGGAAATTATCTTTTACAGAGCGCAATTTATTTCTTCAAAAAATATTTCCACCAAATTAGTGCTTCATACTTCTCACTATATAACTCCAAGTATTATTTCAAGTAAAATTAACAGAACTGCATTATTTCAAGTACTATTGTACAGTTGTATTTGCCGACGAATGACATTCTCTTGCTGGTTTAAAGTGAATAGAGCCATAATACTACGACACCCGTATATCCACACAGCTTGCTCATTACGTCTTCCAAGAAGGGACAACCAAAAGAAATATATTTGCCTTCACCTACTACCATCAAAAGTCTGAAAATGACTCCCCCACACCAAAAGAAGACCTTTTAGACAACATCATGCAAACTATTTTGTCAGAGATAAGAGCTCTGAAACCATTCATAAAGGATACAACGCTAAATTGCAGCAGCTTGACAATAAGTGGTCTATTTTTTAATCTCAGATGAATGAGGTAGAAAGGCGTTTTAGCAATGCTGAAGATATCACTAGTAGAGTAGTAACACTGGAAACCACTGTTAAATCTCTTCAAAAACATACTGAGAATCTCGAAAACAGAAATAGGAGAAATAATGTGCGCATTGTTGGCCTTCTGAAAGGAATAGAAAAGCACAATCTTATTTCATTCCTATATGCTTTCTTACCTCAGCTCCTCGATTTTCCAGCATCAATGCATCTCAATATCCAAAGAGCCCATCAAGTTGTACCAACCAAGTCAGTCCGAAATGCTACATGCTTACCTATAACTCTCATCTTGGCCCTTTTGGATTATACTCATGTCACTCTTATAATGGATAAAGTTAAGCAAATAAAATAGCTGTCCTGGGAAGGCAAGAAAATATTTATTTCCCAGGATGTTTCCAATGTAACCGCGGCTAGAAGATGAGAACTACTCACCTTTAGACCCACTCTGAGACAGTAAAATGCAAGATATGGCATCATCCATCCAGCTGGTCTCAAAGTCACCATGAATGGGCATACCTCTGCTTTCCAGAACCAAACAGATCTAAGACACTATATTCAATTGCACAAAAGGGATGACTGGATACTTCAAGATGACCTACTTGAAAAGAACTGCAACATGTAACGGGTTAACACATTGAATCTCCTTCTACCATCTTCTACCGGAGTGAGGTTGGTGTGCACCTTGGTTGAATCGGCTCTCAACCCCCATCTCACTGTATATCCAACATGGATTGGTGTGGCTGTTTTCACGTTTGCCACATTTCTACCTAGAGCTCTCAGTCAAGTTTTGTTGCTACAAAAATCCATGTTTACATTGTTTGTCCTCCCACTTCCGTTTCGCTCCTTCAATGTTTCCACCCCTTATGCAGAACTTTATATATTTGCTTCATGGGTGTATTTCTCAAATGCCCTTTCAAATATGCTGTTGCAACACTCATTATAATAGCAAATGTTATTCACTTCTCAAGCTCTTTGTGTTTTATGTTAACGTAATCTTAATTTATGCTACTTAACATAACCTCTTGGAACGTTAAAAGATTGCATAATCCTGTCAAGAGAGAAAAAATATTATCTCACCTCAACATAACAAAACCATTGATTGCATGCATACAAGAATCACATCTCTCAAATAAAGAAACAGCTAAACGTAGACGTCACTGGGTGTGTCAGATGTATTCAAGTGAAGCAAATGGTAAAAAGAATGGTGTTATCACACTCATAAATAATATCAACTGTTATCTCAGCACTCAGATGCCTGCAGGCTTGTAGCGCTATATAAAACTAGATATTATATTATTATATTATAATTATCAACAAGGCGTTTGAATGCAAAGTGATAGAAAATGAATCTGATGATTTAGGTAGATGGGTACTACTTAAGATCCTAGTAGAATCTACTGAGTATACAGTTTTAAACATCTATGGTCCCACAGTTTCAGACCTTTCTTTCTGGCGACAATTTAGAAACCACATTATATAATGCAACCCGTATAATTTAATTGTCTGCAGAGATTGTAATCAGATTACAGACCCCTTCCTTGAAAGAAAATCCAGTGTTTGCTTCAAAAACACCTCATCATGTGCATAATTTCTTAATTTCGTATCAGAGTTAGGTCTTAGTGATGCATGGCTTATAACTCATCCTACTGATTCTGAGTTTACTTTCTTCACCATTCCTCACAATTAGATTATATATTCATTTCCAAATCTGTGGTCAATCTCCTTCTTTTTGCCAAATAGAATGTATAACAATTTTGGATCATGCCCTTGAATACATCCAACTTGCAACCCCACAGAACACCCACAACTCTAATTGATGGATATTTAATGCAACCATTTTAAGTGATGAATCATTACACCCTTAATTACACAGCAACATAATTTGTTCTTGGAAAATAAAAGTCAGACACATCTATTATTAACAATTGGGGCTGTTATAAAGCTGTTTTAGAGGCCAAATCATATCCTTTGTCGCTAATAAAAAGAAAAAACTAAAGCAAGAATCAGACACTGTTCTCAAACAACTCAAGCTCTTTGAAACTCAATATGCACGTACCAACTCCTCTTCCACTCTTAGGGATATTCTAAAGGTAAGATTGCAATATAATAAAATTGTCTCGCAGTACTCATGCACTAAGCTGCTGAAATATAAAGCAAAGATTTACCAATTTTCTAATAGGACTGGTAAATCCCTGGCATCAAATCTTAAACTTCAAAAGAAAAAGCTAAGGTTGTAGTTATAAAAGATCACAGAGGCAACAGGAAATTTTCGGATAAAGACATCATCCAAGTCTTTTCTCAATGTTATTCTAATGTGTATACCTCTGAAGACCCTCTGAATAATACTGATATTCAAGATTTTCTTCATCACATCTCCCACACTACATATCCCAAAGCAGATCTTCAGTCATTGAATGTGCCTATATCCTCTGATGAAATACACCAACCCATTAGAGACCTTAAAAAGGGCTAAGCCCATAGCCCAGATGTCTTCCCTATTGACTTTCCCACCACATTTGCAAACTCTTTACCATTTCATTATGGAAAATAAAGCACTGGGATCCTTCTTGGAGGCCATGTTAATTGTTTTTCCCAAGCCTAACGAAGACCCTGAACTACCCCAAAGAAATCGTCCAATTTCAATTATCAGCACAGATTGCAAAATGTTTGCCAAGATGTTAGCTAATAGACTATAAAATATAAATTACTAACTTTAACTTCTGGTGCTACCCAGCTTACTTAAACATGACCAGGTTGGATATGTTAAAGGCAGGCTATGCTCTTCTAATAGTTTTTCTTGATGTCCTAGATATAATAAACTCCAAAGATCCCCACAAAGCGGTAGATCTGGATGCAAAAAAAAACTTTGACAGGGTAGAATGGGACTATATGTTTGAAGTCCTTAAGTGGCATGCATAGGCACACAGTTTCTTTCCATGATTAGAGTTCTATATTTCAATCCTAAAACTGCTGTCTTTGTCAATGGACAAATGTCCCCCTACTACTCCTTGTTTAGAGGTACTCGTCTGGGTTGCCCCCTTTCCCAAATTCTTTTCATTTTAGCTCTAGAAACCTTACTAGGAGCAATAAGACATAATGAGAATGTTTTAGGAATTCAATGGGGGCATATACATGTAAATACAGCAGCATATGCAGATGATGCACTTTTGCTCTTGAACAATCCACATACTAGTGCTCATCTCCTATTAGATATTATCTCAAAGTTCTCACTAGCATCTGGCTATAAGTTAAACACTGACAAGTCAGAGGTTCTACCCCTCAATGTGCATTGTACTAAATATCACACCCAAACCTTAGGCATGAAATGGTGTCCCAAATGCTTTAAATACTTGGGTATTCATGTATCTGCATGCAGTAAAGATATCCTTAAGCAGAATTCAGAGACCCTACTAATAAGAATTACCAAATTAACTACCTCTTGGTCCCACTTTACCACTCCTGTTGGGGTCATTTGGAATCTATTAAATGATGATTCCCCCATTGTTCTCTATTTCCTTTATATGTTACTGACTCCACTTTCCCCCTCCTTTTTCAAATCCATAGATTCCTTCCTAGCTAAATTCTTATGGGGAAAAAAAGAGATAGAATTTCTCTCTGCAAATTAAAGAGATTCTTGTGCACATGGTGGAGTAGGATTCCCAGATTTCCAAAAATATATGGCTTTTTTTTCTCAGGCAGTCACAGTTATGGTTTACCCATGAAGAATCAAGTAATGCACCTAACTGGATACTCTTAGAGAGAGCTATGGTTTCCCCTATAGCTCTTGCTGATTTGTATCTCATCAAAGGAAAAAAAATCACAAAATACACTTGTATTCGCCAATCTGCCTAAATGCTCAGATTATGTATGTTCCCCTCTATCTTAAAACCCTCCTTGTTTACCTCTCTATTTATTTGGTTCAATCCTTTAATAAATATTTAATAAAAAATCTATTTGTTGGAAACCATGGCTCTCTAGATGTATTAAGTGTATCAGTTTATTTTCTACAAGGTGCTCCAATCACTTTTAATGAATGTGCCAATAAGGTCCATATCCCTGTTTTTATGCAGCAATACTTGAATATTACCTATACAATTGTGGAAAATTATGAGGTTTGTGCAATTCCAATGTTCCTAATGTGCAAAGACTGCTACGCTTGCTAAACTGTGACATTACCGCCTCTACGTTTTACAAAGTTCTGGTTGAAACAACCACCTCTCAAATTGTGGAATACCTCCACATTGATTGGCAGGAAGACTGTATGCTACCTGATAACCAACTACACTGGCCCCCACAATGGAAGAATCCAAGGTTACCATCTTCTTTTTCCATCATAGAGGATTTATTACCCCTGTATCACTCTTCAAATATAAGGAAGCGCTCAATGACCGATGTTGGCGCTGTCTCCACTTTCAGGGATCTTTTAAATTGTAAATGGAATACTATCAAATGTATTTTTAACCTACAACAAGATTTTTGTTTTGAATTTCTCATTTTTGCAGCTCATCTTTACAAGATACTATCAATAAGAATACCTGTTACCTGTTTGATCTCCATTTGTAATATCAATAGGTTGGAAAGTCCTAATGCTTCCTCTCCTGATACACTACTTAAACTTAAACATCAGTTGAAATGGCAGTCCTTTCTCAGCTTTCTATCTAACATGAATCCCCATTAATACTTTTTGGGCATAACTATTTCATGTATGATTCTGCATTTCCCCCACCCCCACCGCCCTTCTTGTACGTCTTGTCTTCTCTTTTATTGTTCTATTTTGTATGTCTTTTTGTTTTGTGATATTTATCCCCTTATTCAAATGTCTAAAAACCCTTATGCCATTGTTATATATATACATGTGGCTTACATTTAGCACATGTGTATTCTCTAATGCACACAGTGTATATAATTTCTGTACATTAAACCATTTCCTGTATTTATTACATGTCTTGTATACTTTTTGTTTCAAATACAAATTTTCAACAACAAAAAAAAGGGATGCTGAGGAGTAGGAGAGATGAAAGGACTTTGAGAGGCAATAAGAGGAGCAGAAAGCCAGAGTACCCACACCAGGAAAGTGTTCCCTGTAGCCCGCTCCCTCATGATTCCATAGGAATCCATTTGCTGTGCTCCTGTTCGAAAATCTCATGCAGCCATAAAACCGGGAATATTTTAAAGGAGGAGGATAAACGCACGCTGTAAATGGCAAATCCCTTTCGTATCCCTACGCCACCTGTAAATGCATTCATTGCATGCCCCCTTGAGTGCAAAAGGTGGTGACTGCATGCTCCTTGTTTGTACACCTAACTTGTGCACCCCAGCCCTTATAAAATGAACCCAATGTGTTGTAGATTGTTTTACTCTGTGCTCATGACAACTGGAAAGACACGTGGTTGTTATTCTTGTAGTGATAACCTTAGGGGAAAGTCCTTACCCCTCATAAACCCTGACCCTCAAAACGAATTGCTGACTGATTTGCAGGGTTTACACTACAGAAAGGTAGAAGGATATCGGGGCGGGTCCATGCCGAGGAGCGCTCTGTGGAATTTTGCCCGGCCTGCAGCATATGTTTCTCTCGTTATTAAGTTTTGGTTCCAGAAGTGGGACCTCTCTTCAGGATTAGCCAAGGAAGGGTCTGTGGGAGGCTAGCACTGCTTAATGAGAAAACCATCCTGCACTAAGGTATATCATAATGACTGAAGGATATAAATGCACCTGCAGACTAAACTGCCCCTGTTTCTCCTTAGCCCGCAATGAGAGTTGCTCAGTCATCTTGGGCTTTGTCAGTGTGGGGGTGGGGATTGAAGACAGGGATGGTTGAGGGGCTAGAGGGAGGGAGTAGAGAGGGCGTGGTAGGGAGGATAGTTGCCAGGAAAACACCTCTGTATATTATCTGAAAATCCCCCACTGTTATTTTTACAACAGAAGTTTAATCTGGTTTAGAGTTTGAAATGAACGTCAAACTACAATTCCACACGAACAATCCATACGACAAGGCTTGTGACATGCCAAATTGTTCATCTGTGAAATGTTGAGTCTGCTAAATATTTGCTTCTGTTTGTTTTGCATGAAAGTTTCCATGGCATAATACGTATATGTGGCAGTGGCCACAGGTAAACATGGAGAAGTGGCACAGCTGCGGGTGACATGGGTAGGTCAAGCGCTTTAGGCTGCCCGTACAAACAGAGCTTTCCGGAAACATACATTTTAATATGTAGGAAAGTCTTGCACTTGAAAAAGAGCAAACACACGTTCTGAGTGCTTGGGCTGCTAATGTATGGTTTACTTATAGAAGGTGAACTTGCGTTGACGTAGATCCCCCAGAAAACTTTTAATGTATGGCTTAGCTCTGACCACTGGAACATTTTATCAAATTTAGCGCAAGGCATATATGATTTACGGCAGTAACTGTATTGATTTAATTAATATCAGGCTGGAAAAAGCACCCCATCCTTCCCTGGCCTGCACACAGCACCTCAGCACACTGACATGAAATCATTGAAGAATATGTGTTCATAACTCAGTGACAGGTTCACAGTAAGATCAAGACATTTAAAAAATGTGATGGCTTTGTGCAATTATTTTAAGGTGGTTCATTGATGGACGTGCTAGGTCAGAGTGACCGTATTTTGATGATGCATAAATATCATATAAACTCCAGGCTAAACGCAGGATATATTATAATGTCACACATGCATCCCACACTGTGCATTTAATTTACTTATAACCCACAGTGCTTCTTTCAAATCCACTGCTCTGTAGATTGTATTCCTACATGAGTACGAGTACCCGGCCTAACATGGAGTGGTCCAACGCTGGTACATGCTGTTCTGTATACTGTATTCCTACATGAGTTGTAAGCGATATTCAATCAACAATACAGCTAAGTCAATGCCTAGTCTGGGATTCTGAGGAAAACCCTTATTGATGTATTTTTATATCCAGTTCAGTACTCTGGATGACAACCCTTGTATAACACCCCCCTCTTAGAATCCCCCTGACCCCACTGAGCCAAGACGTAGGTTTGTTTTGCAAATTAAAAGGTTTATTTGAAAAATTAAACAATATATATATATATATATATATATATATATATCTATCACACTTTTATAATAAATTAATATCTGATAGTACACTTAGACATATGATGTTGATCAACAATGGGTAATCTGGCACTAGCACACTTCTTTACAATCAATGAGGAGTTAGTATAGGATGGATAAAGTAGCAAAAATACTTTTATGGTTTCAAGGGAAAAGCAATGAGGAATAACATGCAGTACAGAAATACTTGATATGATTTTAGCAAAAGATAAGATAATCACTTTTTCTCTGGCAAATCACCCCCCTCCCCTATGCAATGTAAGAAATGGAAGGAGATGGAAAGAGGAGCACACAGTTCTCAGGAATGCAATCAAATACAATACGAAATTCAGTTCCCCCCCAGCAAGCTTAGAGGAAACAGGTAGGAGTTTGAAACACAGGCCCAAAATGCTTTTTAAATGTGATGGCAATGGATGGGAAAATGTGCCAACTGATTTAAATTCCCTCTAGAGATTCAGGGTGAGTGGAAGATGCGTGTTGGTATTAGTTCAGGCTCACTTTAGCAATGCTCTATGAGTTATTACCAAGTTGCAAACGGATTTTAACAAAAGAAAGAATGGAGCTGCTATTTTGACAAGTGGAGAAATTGAGCCAAAATCGCAAATCGCTGTAAATTTCGCGAGTGCGTATCTCGTGATTACGGGAAAAGTATAGGGAGTAGGAAGTTGGTTCTAGGTTCGTGGGAAAGCCTAGATTCTAAGCTTTCAGATGAATACATTTCGTTCCTAGCCCAAACGGTTCAGGAGATACGGACGATTTAATAAAGGTAGAATTTTGGATTTAAAGTAAAACTCAAAATGACAGGTGACAGCTTGACTCTGCAGAATTGACAGCTGACAGTAGCGCAGCTTAAAAAATGACAGATGACACGATTTCTAGGAGGCAGTTCTACTTAGGTTAAAATAGTTTGGATTAGATTATTTTAACTAAGAGATTGGTTCTGCACAGTTCTGCTAGGTACTCACAATATAAATTTGAACTAGGCCTCGTCACAGATCTGGTCAACACGTCCGGCTGCGGTTCTGTCTGCTCGGCGGGTCAATCAGGCACCGGTTCTGCTCACAGCGATCTGGGTCAGCTCTGCTCTGCTGGTCTAGCCTCTCTGGATTCTGGATGTAACACTTCTTTCTGGGTACTGCTACAGGTTCTTGCAAAAATTCTCGGCAAAACTTCAAACAGCTCGCCCGACTGTTGAATAGTTTGGTTAGTTTTGAGGCCTGCTGAAGAGGATTCAGCTGGTGGATTCAGGCCTCTCTGCTACAAATTCTGGAGTTAATTTCTGCTACAGGTTCTGGAGATTGATGGATTTGAAGTCTGGATCTCTGGATGTGAAGTCGTCGGTCAGTATGCTCCGCAGCAAATGGAATGGAATGTCTCTACCTGTCCCAGCAGTCTCTTTTTATGTGTTTTGGAAAGTGGGTGTGTTCGTTGGTCATAACTAAACCTGCCCCTCTCACTTATCATTGGCCAATTCCTCCTCTGTCCCTTGATTGGGGAAAGGAAATGTGAGTCAGTGTGATGCTGTAGGTTTTATGGTCAGAGGAACCTCCCCTTGTCAGATTGCACACAAATCTATTTCTGACCCAAATACATATTTATCTATGTACCATTTTTCTAATATTATAGGTCCAGTTAACATATTTTCTGTAGCACCAAACCATCCGATCCCTGTCTTTGTACGATGTTGTGTCAACTGATGACAGAATTCTCCCCTTTTCATCCACATAACGACCTCTAAACCTTTCCAGATTTTACACAAATGTGCACCAGGGATATGGGTTAGAGATGATAAAGTGTCAAATTTTTAACATGCATACATTTGGAGTGAGACCCTATTTTCCGCTAGCAACTCCCCAGAATACACCACAGGGTCCTAACGCCTCTTAAAATGTTCACAGAAAAATCACAAAAATAATTATATTACTTATATAATTCTGACAAGTCCGCACTATGAGTTATCTATCTTTTTAAAATTATGCTCTGGTCAAAAAGGGTTGTGGCTTCCCACACCACATGGTGGAATAACTGGTTTATCCACTTCCCCCAAGCCAGCTTGTTCACAGAGGCACAGTTGCCCTCCAGTTTCTCCCAAGAGGAAGCTATTTTACGACGCCCCCAATATAACATTTGCCTGAGTCAAGGAAGTTGCATTGTTCGGTCCCTTCCAGTTCCCAGGTGCTCCACCCCTAATCTAATCAGAGAGGTGTCAACTCATTTTGGCAAGGGGCGGCAGGATGCAGCTAGGCCTGGGAAGAGTGGCTGTTGATCCAGTTTCAACTCCTGTCGGGGGTAGTTGTCAGGCAGAATTCAGTTTCATTAAGCCAGGTTTCAGCTAAATGTCACTTTTTGTTCCCAGTTTTCTACATTCAAATCAAACTGACAATTTTTACCTATACATTAAATAATTACTTCCTTCAAGTCATTTCAGAATATAGTTTTACATTGTATCCACCTCTTAGCAAGTTTTTCCTTGGCCTGGTTTTGGTTCCTCTGTTCAGTTTTACACAAAAGTCTGGTGGTTTTAAGACGCCGGCTTTCTGATAGTGGTGAGTACTGGTATTGCAACCATTTTTGGGATTAAGAAAATGAATTCCCCACAGTTCTGGGTTGCTTTTGGCAATCAGCATTGCCATTCCCAATGGTTTCAGGCTACTGTGTGTGTAGCCCAATGGTGGTTTTAGGCAGTGCCCTCCTGTGCTCACAACATAGGCAAAAATGGGTGGTAGTCTATTCTTCATGTTTTCCCTGTGCACTCTCTGGGGAGTTCTGGCCATCATGATGTTTTCCATGCCAGTACTGCACAGTTTTATGGTAGGGCTTGGATGCATGGGTAAAAACATCCCACAGAGTACGAGTACCCGGCCTAACATGGAGTGGTCCAACGCTGATGCATGCTGCTCTGTATACTGTATTCCTACACGATTAACCGGCCTAACATGGAGCGGCCCCACTCTGATGCATGCTGCTCTGTATACTGTATTCCTACACGAGTAACCGGCCTAACATGGAGCGGTCCAACGCTGATGCATGCTGCTCTGTATACTGTATTCCTACACGAGTCACCGGCCTAACATGGAGTGGTCCAACGTTGATGCATGTTGCTCTGTATACTGTATTCCTACACGAGTATCCAGCCAAACATGGAGTGGTCCAACGCTGATGCATGCTGCTCTGTATAGTGTATTCCTACACGAGTAACCGACCTAACATGGAGAGGTCCAACACTGATGCATGCTGCGCTGTATACTGTTTTCCTACACGAGTAACCAACCTAACATGGAGTAGTCCAACACTGATGCATGCTGCTCTGTATACTGTATTCCTACACGAGTAACTGGCCTAACATGGAGTGGTCCAACGCTGATGCATGCTGCTCTGTATACTGTATTCCTACATGAGTCACCGGCCTAACATGGAGTGGTCCAACGCTGATGCATGCTGCTCTGTATTCTGTATTCCTATGCACGTCACTGGCCTAACATGGTGCGGCCCTATACTGATGCATGGTGCTCTGTATACTGTATTCCTGCACGAGGCACCGGCCTAACATAGAGCAGCCCCATGTGGATGCATGGTGCTCAGCATACTGTATCCCTACACGAGGTGCCGGCCTAACATGGAGAGGTTCTATACTGATGCATGGTGCTCTGTATACTGTATACCTACACGACTCACCGGCCTAACATGGAGCAGTTCCATGCTGATGCATGATTCTCAGTATACCGTATACCTACACGACTCACCGGCCTAACATGGAGCAGTTCCATGCTGATGCATGATGCTCTGTATACTGTATTGCTAAACGAGTCTACAGCCTAACATGGAGTGGTCCAACGCTGATGCATGGTGCTCTGTATATTGCATTCCTGTACGAGTCACCGGACTAACATGTATCGGCCCCATGCTGATACATGCTGCTCTGTATACTGTATTCCTACACACGTCACTGTCCTAACATGGGTGCGGCCCTATACTGATGCATGGGGTTCTGTATACTGTATTCCTACACGAGTCACCAGCATAACATGGAGTGCTCCCATGCTGATGCATGGTGCTCTGTATACTGTCCACCTACAGAAGTTACCAGCCTAACATGGAGCGGTAATATACTGATGCATGGTGCGCTGTGTACTGTGGGATCTTCAGATTTCACCAAATTCAATGTCACCTAATCAGAAATCTTCAATTTATTTTTCTTTGAATTGGTTAGGTAAGTAGTTACATTTTAAAACATAGATGTGGGCGTAAGGTGATAGGATAAGGTGGGGGAGATGGGCGGGGATGTGCGTGGGTCTCCCCTGCATAATAAAAAATAATTGAGGAAACACAAATTTGGAGATTTCATTTTTATGTGAAATGGATTTGGTGAAATCTCAGACATCTGTATACTGTATTCCTACACTAATTACTGTCCTAACATGGAGCGGTACGGTGCTAAGGCATGGGGATCTGAATACTGTTTTCCCACACATGTTACCAGCCTAAAATGGAGTGGTCCAACGCTGATGCATGGCGCTGTGTATGCTGTAGTCCTAAACAAATGACTGGTCTTAAATGGAGCGGTCCAGTGCTGATGCATGGCGCTCTGTATACTGTATTCCTACTCAAGCTACTGTCCTACTTACATGGAGCGGTCCCATGACTATGCATGGTGCTCTGTAAACTGTATTCCCACACAAGTTACTGGCCTACATGGAACGGTTCTATACTGATGCATGGTGCTCTGTAGACTGTATTCCTACACAAGTTCCTGGCCTAACATGGAGTGGTCCAACGCTGATGCATGGTGCTCAGTATACTATATTCCTACTCAAGCTACTGTCCTACTTACATGGAGAGGTCCCATGACTATGCATGGTGCTCTGTAAACTGTATTCCCACACAAGTTACTGGCCTACATGGAACGGTTCTATACTGATGCATGGTGCTCTGTAGACTGTATTCCTACACAAGTTCCTGGCCTAACATGGAGTGGTCCAACGCTGATGCATGGTGCTCAGTATACTATATTCCTACTCAAGCTACTTGCCTACTTACATGGAGAGGTCCCATGACTATGCATGGTGCTCTGTAAACTGTATTCCCACACAAGTTACTGGCCTACATGGAACGGTTCTATACTGATGCATGGTGCTCTGTAGACTGTATTCCTACACAAGTTCCTGGCCTAACATGGAGTGGTCCAACGCTGATGCATGGTGCTCAGTATACTATATTCCTACTCAAGCTACTGTCCTTCTTACATGGAGAGGTCCCATGACTATGCATGGTGCGCTGTAAACTGTATTCCCACACAAGTTACTGGCCTACATGGAACGGTTCTATACTGATGCATGGTGCTCTGTAGACTGTATTCCTACACAAGTTCTTGGCCTAACATGGAGTGGTTCAACGCTGATGCATGGTGCTCAGTATACTATATTCCTACTCAAGCTACTGTCCTACTTACATGGAGATGTCCCATGACTATGCAGGGCACTCTGTGTACTGTGTTCCCGCACAAGTTACTGGCCTACAAGGAACGGCTCTATACTGATGCATGGTGCTCTGTAGACTGTATTCCTACACAAGGCACTGGCCTAACATGGAGCAGTTCCATGCTGATTCATGGTGCTCTGTATACTGTATTTCTACACAAGGTGCCGTCCTAACATGGAGCGGTTACATGCTGATACATACTGCTCTGTATGCTGTATTCATACATGAGGCACCGGCCTAACATGGAGTGGTCCAACGCTGATGCATGGTTCTCTCCATACTGTATTCCTACAGGAGTCACCGGCTTAACATGGAGTTGTCCGACGCTGATACATGCTGCTCTGTATACTGTATTCCTACATGAGTAACCGGCCTAACATGGAGTGGTCCAATGCTGATACATGCTGCTCTGCATGCTGTATTCTTACACAAGGCACCGACCTAACATGGAGTGGTCCAACACTGATGCATGCTGCTCTGTATACTGTATTCCTACACGAGTAATTGGCCTAACATGGAGTGAACCAACGCTGATTCATGCTGCTCTGTATGCTATATTCCTACACAAGTAACCGGCCTAACATGGAGTAGTCCAACGCTGATACATGCTGCCCTGTATGCTGTATAAATACACAAGGCACTGGGCTAACATGGATTGGTCCAACACTGATACATGCTGCTCTGTATACTGTATTCCTACACGAGTAACCGGCCTGACATGGAGTAGTCCGTTGCTGATACATGGTGCTCTGTATACTGTATTCCTACACGAGTCACCGGCCTAACACGGAGTGGTGCAACGCTGATGCATGCTGCTCTGTATGCTGTATTCCTACACGAGTAACCAGCCTAACATGGAGTGGTCCAACGCTGATACATGCTGCTCTATATACTGTATTCCTACACGAGTAACCGGCCTAACATGGAGTAGTCCGTCGCTGATACATGGTGCTCTGTATACTGTATTCCTACACGAGTCACCAGCCTAACACGGAGTGGTCCAACGCTGATGCATGGTGCTCAGTATACTATATTCCTACTCAAGCTACTGTCCTACTTACATGGAGAGGTCCCATGACTATGCAGGGCACTCAGTGTACTGTGTTCCCACACAAGTTACTGGCCTACAAGGGACGGCTCTATACTGATGCATGGTGCTCTGTAGACTGTATTCCTACACAAGGCACTGGCCTAACATGGAGCAGTTCCATGCTGATTCATGGTGCTTTGTATACTGTATTTCTACACGAGGTGCCGTCCTAACATGGAGCGGTTACATGCTGATACATACTGCTCTGTATGCTGTATTCATACATGAGGCACCGGCCTAACATGGAGTGGTCCAACGCTGATGCATGGTTCTCTGCATACTGTATTCCTACAGGAGTCACCGGTTTAACATGGAGTTGTCTGACGCTGATACATGCTGCTCTGTATACTGTATTCCTACATGAGTAACCGGCCTAACATGGAGTGGTCCAACGCTGATACATGCTGCTCTGTATACTGTATTCCTACACAAGTAACCGGCCTTACATGGAGTGGTCCAATGCTGATACATGCTGCTCTGTATGCTGTATTCATACACGAGGCACCGGCCTAACATGGAGTGGTCCAACACTGATGCATGCTGCTCTGTATACTGTATTGCTACACGAGTAATTGGCCTAACATGGAGTGAACCAACGCTGATTCATGCTGCTCTGTATGCTACATTCCTACACGAGTAACCGGCCTAACATGGAGTAGTCCAACGCTGATACATGCTGCCCTGTATGCTGTATAAATACACAAGGCACCGGGCTAACATGGATTGGTCCAACACTGATACATGCTGCTCTGTATACTGTATTCCTACACGAGTCACCGGCCTAACACGGAGTGGTGCAACGCTGATGCATGCTGCTCTGTATGCTGTATTCCTACACGAGTCACCGGCCAAACACGGAGTGGTCCAACGCTGATTCATGCTGCTCTGTATGCTGTATTTGTACATGAGTAACCGGCCTAATATGGAGTGGTCCAACGCTGATTCATGCTGCGCTGTATTCCTATACGAGTAACCGGCCTAACATGGAGTGGTCCAACGCTGATTCATGCTGCTCTCTCTGCTGTATTCCTACACGAGTAACCGGCCTAACATGGAGTGGTCCAACGCTGATTCATGCTGCTCTGTATGCTGTATTCCTACACGAGTCACCGGCCTAACACGGAGTGGTCCAACGCTGATTCATGCTGCTCTGTATGCTGTATTCCTACACGAGTAACCGGCCTAACACGGAGTGGTCCAACGCTGATTCATGCTGCTCTGTATGCTGTATTCCTACACGAGTCACCGGCCTAACACGGAGTGGTCCCGAAGGTTTGTCATACATTTCGCTTGACAGTGACCACAACGCAAAGGTTGACATCTTGTGCAACATAATATAACCCTGCAGAATCGCCGGGGATTTTAAATAGTTATCAACAAAGATGTGCACACACGCTGCATGTATATGTGGCATTTATAAAATGCAAGCCTGGCTGGGAAGCACAAGGTTGCTGTACATCAGTGAGAGGATTTTTGTGAATATGCAGACTGAGCAGATATCATCAGCAGGGATATTTTCATTGAAAGGTTCAGAGAGACGTAATAGATGCTGAAGGTGAAGCTTGAGCTGTCCATGATGTTATTCTGAAACCTGAGATGGACATCCTCTTCTGTTTCATACGAAGTCTGATTAAGATAGTCAGAGGACTGACCGAGAGGAGCAGGTGGGATAACAATCATTTTTACCCACAGGCGCGTGGGACCACTTGGTAGCATATGAGACAGAAAGACCACTGACTCCAGTCTATTTTCTTGTGAGGAAAAGGCCCCCTTTCCCTGATGCTGAAGCAAACCACTGTAGGGTAACAGTGGTGTATCATTGCAGCTGAGTCGCTGGCGATGCAAGAACCCACGCGTCAAATACACAGTAGCAGACATACATGCAATGTCAAATTGGAACTTAATAAGGGGTCTGGAAGCACTTTAATAACAGATATTCTGCTACCTAATGCAATAGCCCAATGGATACATTACCTGACCCGAAATCATACTTTTTGAGAGCATTGCGGTAATCCTAAATGCAAGAAGGCAGGTGTGGTAAGGTTTGTCTAGGCAAGAGTCTACCAGCATAGCAGTCTTTATTAGAAACACATAGCATAACTAAAATCACTAACTATCTATCATACATCACTGCAAATGACAACGCAGTAATACAGGTTGAATATACTAAGCGGCAGGGTGAGCAATTGGGAATCGGACTGCAGGAGGTGTGACCAAAATGAGAAATTGATTAAATAAGGAAAACGCACATAATAGTGTGGTTAAGGTAAGGAATGGGTTCAATGCCATCTCTCAGGCCAATGGTAAAGCCCAGCAGTTAGGGTACGTAGAATGCCTGGGACTGGCACATAGACCACATGTTCTCTACCTTACTCTTTTGGTGATTGCTCAACAGTGTGTATTTATTTAGGTAGTACCCAAACTGATCGATTTTAATTGATCGTATGGTAAATGTGGCCGAACTCGGCCAGTACCATTCGATCGTTTGGCAAAGATCAGATTGGGTAATCACTACCAAACATGCGGAGCAGGGGTAGGGGGGTGTCCCCCACCACCCATGTTTGGTAGTGATGGCCTTTGGGGGTGGCGGGGCATCCCCCGCTTCCGGAGGATTGGAGGCGGGGGATGGAAAAAAAAGAAAAGCAGACCCTGCAGCGTCGTATCCGACCCGAGTAGGAGGGATGGATCCGACGCTGCAGGGTCAGAATATGAGCAGATGACAAAAAGGTAAGTAGGGGTCGGTGGGGGAATGTATTGAGGGCCATATCAGGTTTAATTTTAGCCGGATTTGGCCACAGCAAAATTGTCTTCATGGCTGAATTGACCACAGTCAATTCGGCCGTGTACAATTGTGCCACGGCCAAATCGTATACATCCTTTATTTATGGATGACTTATAAAGCATCAACTGCAAACAATGTCACTTTGTTGTGCCTGCAGAGCCCAGAGGGAACAGGCAATGGACATCTGATCCTCCACAGCTCCAGTGATACTCAAATCAGGTAAGTGCAACAAGCAATGGAGTGTATCTGTTAAAAGTGCGGTAGATCACATTAATTAGGTTTGGCAGCAGTGAAGGAATTAGAAGCAGGGATGGCACAAATGATCAGTTACAAATCAGGGAAGAAAGAACAACAAGGGCAAACTAGTGGAACTTAAGTCTTACAGTACATGTATCAGCCACTGCATAGTAGGGTGGGACATAGGTGCTACACAGAGGAAAACAGGAGTGGAGAAGCAGCGGTGGTGGCAGGAATATCAAGTCATGAGTTCAGAAGATGTATTATGAAGAAGGTTTTGAAGATTTTTCCGGAAGTGAATGTGGTTTTCCTTGAGTATCAGATCACTGGGGACAGCATTTTAAGTGACAGGTCCCACGACCATTCCATCTGTTTTCAAATGGACTACTCCATGGCTTAACCTTGTTCGATTATCTCGAAAGGTGGCTAAATCATGGAAAGATACAGGTTCTGTCCAGATGTTCATAGGTTGGCTGTCGGCTAATCCGAGGCCCATTCATGGCATTGATGGCTTTAAAGCAAGGAGGCTCAACAGTTGTCTGCTTGCACAAAAAATGCATGCAGCACGACTGAGAAATGTTAAAGCCCTGTACAACATTTAGTTCTGGGGTGCCAATTAGAGATAGCAAGAGATTGGGCATTAATTAACTGGCTATGTCAGGCCGAAGAAATGTTAGGACCGCTGTGCAAGCTTTAAGAGTTGTAGATACAAGGGTGATACGATCCGAGGAGGAAGGGCCCTCTGACTGCTGGACCACAGTGCAAGATTTCAATGATTGCCATTCTTAAGCGATTTGATTTTGACTCCTTTTTTAGTAGATTGAAGGGTACATCTGCTGGAATACCACTAAATGGAATTACCGTTACCAGCACTTTGTCCGGCAGATTTACCCCCGGATTACAAGTCGTGGAAGTTGGAGTTAGTCCCCATTTTTTGGGGTCCATTGGATTTGCAGATTATTGTTGGTGAAAAGTTAGAGGATTTACATCCAGCATGACGCTGGAGGTAAATTCTCCACTCCAAGGCCAAACTCGGAATATGGCAGAGCAGTAAAGGGGTGGTAATTCCATTACTGCCACTTTTTCACTGCTCCGCCATACTCGTAACAAGGGCCACCACAGAGTGTTAAGAGCATCTGGAAATTGAGAACATTGCAGTATCCGGTAAAGTGAATTGGGGCACTCTAACCCTGGATTAGGAAGAGGTGGACCTTAATCTCCCTCAAGTGGATTACAAATAGTGAGTTGGGTACCATAACCCTGTGAAGAGGACCTACGGCAAAGAAGCGGCTGGGTATTATTTCTCTGTGACTGTAAGTTGATCAAAGAAGAGGCTTGGTTCTACCTCCCTGAAATAGTGGCACCTTTAAGAGCTAATGGGAGAAAACAGTATCTCCTTGCGAACAAAACCCCTATCACACATTCCTGACCAAACCCGATACTGTTGATTTAGGCTACGCCCAGGAGGGAAAACCTATTCTGTATTGGAGAAACAACTAGTCCTTACAGAAGTGTATCACAACAGCATCCTATTTGTGAATCAATGTTTTCCTCCTTTGGCCCTCGAGTCACATCTTTAGTCAGTTTACCATGCACTCTATGCCTCAGAGTGAATACTGCAATGATTAAAGGCACAGTAATAAATTAAGACGGCCCAACGCGGGAACCTTGAATCAATCTAGTCTCTGGCATCAGCCTTTGGAAGGTGGGCTGCTGTGTTTTGTGTGTCTGTGTATAGTAAATTATGAAGTCAGTGAGGTGACCTGCTCAGCGAGTAAAACACATTGGCCCTCATTACGACCCTGGCGGTAAGGGGTTTACGCCAGCGTTAGCTGCGCCGACCCCTTACCGCCAACTACGAGTTCCCAAAGCGCCATGGTCACTTTTCCGCCCGCTTTTTGCGGGCGTAAAAATCCATGGCGCTATGGGACCTTGGTGTTAATTACGCCACCGTAATGTACGGTGGCGTAATTAACGCCTTCCCCACTCCCATTGAGCCCTATGGGGCCGAAATGGGAATGGGGAAGGGTAAATGGGTCAATGGGGACTTACCGCCCCGCCAACCTCGGATTGGGGCGGTAAGTCCGCCATCCGCCATGGCGTAAACGGACTTTACGCCATGGCAGAAAAGTCCGTCGATGGCGGAAAAAATCCGCCAGGGTCGTAATGAGGGCCATTGGCTGTAAAGGAGGGATTGTGCGCTGTATATACTTGGGCGTTGGCACTTAGTGATAATGTGATATAAATGCCACGGATGTTCTCCTCTTTTGCTTCAGGAACATTACTATTGTCGGAGTGAAGGTTGTGGGGTTTTGTTTAGAGATCTCCTAGATATCAGAAAAGCATTACAGCATGGGGGTAGAGCAGTGGAAGGGTCCTGGGAGGGGGCAGACTGATGTTCTAGAAAAGTGGGAAACAGGCAGGCTTGTGCTGCCTACTGGGCCTCATAGCATTGAGCTCTGACACCTTCCAGCAAACAGGTTACCTCCTCCAAGATGAAGCAGAGACATGGGCCCTGATTCATGGAATTATGTGCTTGTAAAACCGGGATTTGCGTGCCATTTTGCGGGCAGAATGTTACGCAAATCCTAATTAGGGCCATGGTGAGTATCTGCACACTCTACTGGGTCCCCAGGAGACACTGTATAGAGATGAGTACATGGGTACTACTGTACCTTTAAGTGTGGCTAGTGTGCCGTTCCAAGTCAGGAAGTCACCACCACTGGGCAGACCCCAGGTGGGATAGACAAGCCCCACATCTCTGAAGCGTCTCATAGGTTTGTATCTATCCCACCATCCTATCAGGACCACATGAGGCATAAAGATACCCTCAGGAGCCATGTAGAGGGCTGGGCAGTCTGGAAATGTAGGTAGCGACTGGCATTTCTCTATCCAGTCAACATAGGAGAGCTCATTCTCCAAGCCCTTACAGTGTAAAACATTATGCTCGAGGTATTTTTTTGGTTTTTTAAGGTGGACTGGTGGCACGGAATGGGAGTTTCTTTTTTGTTTCTATTTCCACCACACTGCAAAACAACACTTGGTTTAACTCCTGCATGGTAGTTCCATGCTGGCATAAAACCAATGGAAGCATGTGGCATCTGCCGGCTCTTGCGCCATTTTAAACGCTGTCTGACATACAGAGTGGAAAAGAGAGATTCACTCTTGCCAGCATATTTAAACCTCACATTTGCACTAAACGGTGCAAATTTTGAAAATTGAAAAATGATCTCCCAGGCATGTCTTGGTTTTTGTTCCATGCCAGAACCATTATTTGGTAAAATGATTAAACCTGCTATGCCGTTCGGAGTATGACATCCCCTAGTCATTTCGGACATGCATTTGCGATTTTCCATGCACGATAGCATGAGTGCAGAGCTGTGCATGATGATGACACAAATATAAAAAGATTGAATCTGATATGTTATGCGATGACGTGTGCATGTGCCGGGTGAGTGTTCTAAGAGTGAGCGTTTAGGCAGTTGTGCGAGAGCTGGCTGAGAGGTGGATGTGATGGTGTTGTGCTCCCAGGATGTGTACTGCCTGGAGCCCCTACGAGGCCGAAACATGTTTGGGGATGCTTGTGGTCTCGTGCAAAAGGGATGTGACCAAGCAGTTTGGGATGGACTTCCACTTTTGGTGTGGGACCAAGCCTGAATTTCATGTGGCCTTTCCCCTTTTGTAATGGCTTGGCAGGCGAAGAACAATGGCCTGGAGGGTTGCCCAGGGCAATGCCAGAGGTTGAGATTACTTCTAAACCTTCCAGCCATCACCTCTTTTGTGTTGCTGTAGTCCCTCTATCTCATCCACTAACTAGAAATGGCATAACAGGCAACCTCCTTTCATACACAAGGATACTGCGTTTTCTTTCCTCAAGAGGCTCAGTAAACAACATCTTTTCAGAAGCAGCGGAAGCCATTTGCAGATGCTACAACATCATCTCGTAGTGGGGTGGTGCAATGCTTTGATGTCACTCCAGCGCATGACAGTGTTCACATTGCATTTGTTTTTGTTTGGACACTGCAATAGGAATCCAAACACGGGTGTGTTCTATTGGTGTTTGCTGGGAGGGTTGAAGAACCTCTTTGCATTGAAAAAATGACCAACGCTTACATGCTGGTGGGGTCCCTCACTCATTTGCAAATTGGAGAGCAAATAAAGTGTACAATCTGGTGAAATGTGCATTCATGCCTTGTTTCTGCACTCCATTTTGCCAAGAGTGTAAAATGCTGCCTGCCATTTGCAATGGATTCCAATTTAATCTGACTGTTTTTATCAGGTGCATAAAATAGGTGTATTGCACGGGAATCCATTGTTTTTATGCCAGCACATTAGGTAAAACAATGTGGTATTTGGAGGTGGAGCAAAAATGCACAGTGAAAATGTATATCCGATATGTGCCTTCTACTCCACCTCCAAATGAAATCAAATTAATTAATTTACACCTTCCTTTTATGCTTTACTTTTACACTCAAGGAACTTAGAAAATAACCCCTTAAGCAGTGATAGGAGTGTACTAAAAAAGTAGTGGAACTATGAGTCCTGCCATGGGACAGAGTAGGCAACACATATTTCAAGGGTTGCAGTCATGCTGGTTGACAGCCAATGGAGTTGAAACAGTTTTCAGTTTAGCTGTAACTGCTATCCGGTGATAAAATGGAGGGCGTGCTTTAACTTCACAATGAACAGTTCCAGAATGGTGATAATGGTGGCAAAAAACAGTAAACAATAATTAGGTGTATGCTCCTCCTGATCGTTCTAGCTCACTTCGAACACTGCCCTTAAGGGGCCAGAAATGAGCCGAGTGGCTTCTTTAGAGGCCTGACTATGGGCCTCATTACAACCCCGGCGCTAAACCATGGTGCTATTAGCACCATGGTCCATGCCGGGGTCCGCCATGGTGCATGGGGAATTACCGCCCCATTCCAAGGTTGGCGGGGCGGTAATTCCCCATTCACCATGGCCCCTTCCCCATTCCCATTTTTGGCAAATAGGGCTCAATGGGAATGGGGAAGTCGCTAATTACAGCACCGTAAGTGACGGTGCCGTAATTAGCTCCTAGGTCCCTTTGCGGGTTGGTTTTTTAACGCCTGCTTTTAGCAGGCGTTACAGTGCAACCCGCAAAGGGGCCTCGTAATCAGGTGTTAAGGGTTTAACGGCACCGACACCTTTTACGGCGCCGTTAACCCCTTAACGCCTGGGTTGTAATGAGGCCCTATGTGTATAATTAACGTTGCTGCATGCAATGAACATGCAGTTACTCGAAGGATCCACCTGACTTCTGAGTCTTGCCGAACCTTCAGTTATTACAAATTGTGCATTTTAAAGAAATATCTGTTCTCTAACAGTGATAAAAACTACTAGATGCACCGAACAATATCTCATCAAAACGGCCCCACTTTGGCCAAAAAATGGCTCCCTTCAACCAAATAAACTGGCCCATTCTAGCGTCTTGGACCAGCATTTCGACAAATACAAAAATTGGTGCCTCATGAGAGCCAATAAGGGGCGATATCCTATTTAATTATTCACAAGGGACTAGAAGAAGTGGGCATGGATCTGGACAAGCAATTGTATAAATGATATTCCTTTATTCACATATTTATTATACAAAAAGGGGAATATTGTATTCCCAGATTAGAGATTAAAATGACATTGACACACCATACACACAACATATTTCATAAAAGTTAATCAAATAGTGTGCAAAATCGCAAGAGTCAGGAAAAGTGCAAAAGATAACCATCTAATGTGCAAATATGCATAATAGTGCAAACATGTCTATATGCTGTAAAAGCAGTCCTAACTTATTTATATGCTACTTCCAAAGACTCTATGTTTGTCCTTAATCCATATAAAGCAAGACATACAATCACCATGCAATTCAATTTTCAAATACTTTCATAAAGATACAGGTTCATCATTCTGAACAGTCTACTAGAGGAAGAATAGAGGAACAAAAGACCCTAAAAATGTCCCTCACTCTTCTCTATCTTCCCATTTTCTAGTTTCGATGGGAAACAAACATCTAGATCAACACTTGAACTGATGTTCGTCTTCTTCAGCCCCTGACTGTATCCGCAAATGATGCAAACACCTTTGGATTAACATTAGTCATCCAAGATAGTCTCTATTGGTTATAAAAAATATTAAAAAACACAGACATGTGTCAAATATGTGTTATATACAAAAACCTGTACATCACCCATGCCCAGTAACTTCTCAATTCCCATTGTATCATTATGAATAGATAAGAGAGTTATAACCCTGGTAGGCGCTTTTGCCAATTGAAAATAAAGAGCTCTGTTGCCACGTTGTGATTTGATTTAACAAAAATTTTAATGTATTTGTTTCATCCTTAAATCAGAAATTAATAATCAATAACAATCTTGTGGCTGTTGGATGATGTCGATCTTGTTTTGGCCTGATAGTTTGCCCTGAATTCACTTTGTCCTGCAATTAGTGGTAAACTAGGGACTTTCTCTCCCCTCGCAGGATTCTCAAACTTAGGTGGCCTCTCCACTGGGTACCTGTTATGCATTACTGTGTTCACTGTGTCCTGTTTGTGTGGTAAACTAGGGACTTTCTCTCCCCTCGCAGGATTCTCAAACTTAGGTGGCCTCTCCACTGGGTACCTGTTATGCATTACTGTGTTCACTGTGTCCTGATTGTGTGGTAAACTAGGGACTTTCTCTCTCCTCGCAGGATTTTCAAACTTAGGTGGCCTCTCCACTGGGTACCTGTTATGCATTACTGTGTTCACTGTGTTCTGCATTTATGGTAAACTAGGGCTTGACGCTCTCTTCCTGTCTGCTTGCGCTTGTCCTGTCCCCCCCCTCCCTCCTATCCCATGGTGCTCTCTATCTCTCCTATCTTTTCTAACTGCTTCTCCATTGACTATGCTGCTCTCCTCACTAAATCTGGTAGGAAAAAGTTTAAAAAGGACATCCTGGTCTCCAACCCAGGCCTCCCTATCGCTGACACCTACACCAATGCCTCATCTAAGGAAACTCTCACTGACATCCTCTTTTTCGTGCCTTCGTCAGACCTATGGACCCTTCATATGGTCTCTGTGCTCTCTCCTTTCTCCTCTTCTCCCATTAATGGCGACACCCGTTGGGATGTCCTCTTGGCCTCCTTCCACTCCTCTAAGGCCATCATTAATGTCTACGCGAATGGGACCGTCTTGGTCCAAGGCCCTCAGGCCAACCTTCACCTCTTTGCTAGACGCTTCCCGTGCCTCATCAATTTCCTTTCCTCTCCTGCTGTCCCCCCTCCTCTGTCCTCGGCTACCTTGCCTCTACCCTCCCTCCCTGCCCCCTCCCTTGCTCCTTCTTCACCTCCGCAGGGCGTACCTCTGATCTGTACCCCTCCCCGGAAGTCCTTTAAAGATGGCAACCTTCTCCACATTGCCACTCTTAACTCTCGCTCTGCCGTCAAACATTCCTCTGATATCTGCCACCTTCTTGAGGAACTGGACCTTGATGTACTCGGTCTCATTGAGACATGGTTCACGGCCAGCTCTGTCACCAGCTTTGACACACTCCAACCTGACTGCTACAAGATCCTCTCCGTTCCCAGGCTCTGCCGTGCTGGGGGGGTGTGGCCCTTATCTTCCCTGAGTGGATTCCTGCCACTGCTATTCCCACGCAGACCTACTCCTCTTTTGAATGTCTTGTCTGCCGACTCTCTCTGTCTCCTAGCTATTCCCTTACCATTGCTACTATCTATCGGCCACCTGGTCAAATTTCCTCCTTCCTCTCCGAGTGGGCGGACCTCTCCTCCTCACGCCTGTCCTCAACCACTCAACTCCTCATTCTTGGAGACTTCAACATCCACCTGGATGCCTCCTGTCCCCCCTCTGGACTCTTTCGCGACCTCTGCTACTCTCTCTCACGCTCTATTCTCCCGTCTGGGCCGACCCACTCTGCAGGGCACACTCTAGATGCCCTGATCTCTTCTGACCTTCCCCTCTCTGTCCCTCTCTCCACTCCTCTCTCCTGGAGTGATCACTTTCTCCTTTCTTCCCACCTCACCCTCCCTACCCCACAGGCAAAGCCACCCTCATCACTGCCACCTTCCATCTCGGTCATCCGACCCATGAAGCGTGTGTCAGTTGAGGCTTTCGCTGCCACCTTCTTGCCCCCTCTTCCCCCCTCGGCTGACTCCCATCCTGACAAAACCCTCTCCTCTCTCCACTCTGCTATATCTGATACTCTTGATATCCTTGCCCCTGTCATGAGAATCCGCCTGAAGCCCAATGCCAAATGCAACTCCTGGTATGACTCGGATCTCGTCACTCTTAAACGCAAGTGCAGGGTGGCAGAGAGGAAATGGCGTACTTCATGTTCATCCTCTGACAAACTGGCCTGTCGCCTGCTCCAAAGGCTATACTGTCATGGGCGCTACTCCCGAGGGGCCAGGACTGGCCCAGTGCCCTCGGAAGCAGACCCGTCTTCCACTACTCAGGACCCAGCAGACCCCTACAGGGGCCCTTTGGACCGTGTCCTGGCGCCTTTGGCGCCAGGCTCATGAAGGGTTTCAGTCCCGGCGCCATAGTCTCATATTGATAAACAGTGTAATAATGCTTGGGTGGACTTACCTGAGGCAGACCATGCTGCATATTTACCCAGAACAAACCAGTCTGGTTGAAGTCCCCAGCCATCAGGGCTGGGAGGAACTATTCCCTCCATTCAGGAACTCTTTTCTTACCTGGGTGGAACCGGTGGAAGAACACACACTGGAAGCACTTCACTGCTATTTAAACCACGCCCGATGGAAAACACGTGCTTCGCGTTATTCTGCAGCAGCAGCAGGACGCTCACCGAGTTGGCTCCTGCATTCCAGGTCCAGAGTCATCTTCAGCTTCTGCGCAGCAACCTGTGGATGAAGAAAGACACAGAACAATACTTACCAGATCCCGGAATCCAGTCACCGGCAAAACCTGCAAAGAATAAACATAAGGTTAGAAAAGTGCAACTCGCTTGCAGCTGCGCCCGCTTACCTGATCCATCCGTGATTGCAACGGAGCTAACCGCGGCCCTCTCTTCGGCAGCTTCTCTGCACCTGAAAGGCAAAGGACATAATTAAAAAGGGGTTCGGGTGAAGGCAGTCGCATTCATCTTAACTTACCAGTTTTGCACGCGCAGTAGCGGCCGCATCAACCTCAGCATCCCGGCACCTGAAAAACAGGAAAAAGACATTATTTGAGGTGCCATTAAAAGCAGCCAACGATCATTATACTTACGCGCATCGGCACGTGCAGTGGCAACGCAGCATCCCGGCACCTGAAAACTAGAAAAAGGACATTATTAGAGGTGCCATTAAAAGCGGCCAACGATCGATATACTTACGTGCATCGGCACGTGCAGTGGCAACGGATATAAAGCCCGCAGCATCCCGGCACCTGAAAACTAGAAAAAGGACATTATTAGAGGTGCCATTAAAAGCGGCCAACAAACATTATACTTATGTGCATCGGCACGTGCAGCGGCAACGGAAAACTACGCCCACAGCATCCCGAGGCCTGAAACAAAGGAAAAGGGACATTATTGAGGTGCCCATCTTTTAAAGCCTAAAGACTACAGTATACTTACAGGCATCCGCTCGTGCAGTAACGGCGGCATCGCTCTTCGGCATCCCAGCACCAGTGCCACAACTAAGGCCGCAAAAGACTTGAGCCTCAACACTGAACTCATCCAGTGACGTAACTGGAATCCACGCACCCCTGCACCAGACGCAGGATGGAGAGCTCAGCATTTATACGCCTAAGGTGAGAGCTCGCCGAGACAAGTAGAAAGCTAGGCTGTGGGAGAAACTGGCGATTGGTGGGAGAAGGAATCCCATCAAACGGTGATTAACCCTTTTTCTTCCACCTGCAGAAAACTTACCCTGCAAGTCAGACATTCGATAAGAGGAAGCCCAGTCCTGAGAGTCGTCCGAGCTCTACGCTTCTCAATTGAAGAAACGATAGCAGCCCAGCCGGGATCAGCGCCTCCGTGGGAATCAGGTGAGCGTTACAAATACCGGCTCTCCGTTCTCACCAAGAAGAGATCCCTTATCCAAGCCCCCATCACTGCGGCATCTAACAATTCGGCCAAACTCTTTAAAATCTGCAAGGACCTGGCCAACCCTGCTGCAGTTTCTACCTCTCCTGTCCCCTCCCCGGCCCTCTGTACGGCACTGGCCTCCCACTTCATTTAAAAAACTCAGGACATCCTGTCCTCACTCTCCTCCTATCACCTCCCCCCCCCTCTATTCCCTGCCCGTCCTCTGGCCCGTCTGCAGCCACCCCTCCTCCTCCCTTCTCTGCCTTTCCCCTTTTTTCTGCTGACAAGGTTTCGAGACAAGTCCGATCTATGAAAGTCTCGTCAAAACAGGTCCACCCCTGTTCCTCCAAAACTATCAAGGACCACATCGACTCCTTGGCTACTGCCCTTTCTGACTTCTGCAACCACTCCTTCGCCTCTGGAGTCCTCCCATCCCCTCTCAAGCATTCCCTTGTGCACTCCCTTCTTAAGAAACCCTCTTCCGGCCCTTCCTGCCACGCTAACTATCACCCAATCTCTATCACTCCCTTCCTGGGCAAGCTCCTGGAGAAACTGGCCATCTCCCAGCTTAATCTCCATGCTGAATCTGTTGGTAGCCTTCATGACCATCAGTCTGGCTTCAGAGCCGCCAGAAGCACGGAAACTGCTCTCCTGAACATCCGTGAGGATCTACTCTCGAACCTTGACTCTAACATTCCATGTGTTCTCATTTTGCTCAATCTCTCTTCTGCCTTTGACACTGTCAACCATACTATCCTGCTCAACCTTCTCCGTGATAACCTGGGTATCACTGGTCAGGCTCTGGCTTGGCTGACCTCTTTCCTCTCAAATCAACCCTTCCAGGTACAACTGGGGTCTTTCCTCTCTGACATCTTTTTCTCTACCTGTGGTGTCCCCCAGGGTTCTAACCTCTCTCACTGGCTGTTCAACCAGTATCTGGCACTTCTTGCAATCCGCATCTCTGCTCTTTGCCCCAACTTTCAATGCTATGCGGATGATACCCAACTCATTTTCAGGCTACCCTCGGGCTCCTCTTCTCCTTCCCTCATCTCTGACTGTCTTTCTGCTATCCAGGAATGGTGTGCCGCCAACGACCTCTGGCTTAATGCCAGTAAGACTGAGATTCTACTCATCGGCACACCCACTCCCTCCTTCCCTCCTCACATTTCTGACATTTCTAAGAAGTCACACTACCAGCTGCACCTCCTTAGAGGTATCCTTCCTTTCCTCTCCTTCCCCCAGAAGCTCACTGTCTCCAGAGCCCTGGTTCTCTCGAAGCTGGACTACTGTACCAGCCTCTATCTAAATCTTCCTGCCTCTACTCTCCGCCCGCTGCAAATCATCCTGAACAGGACTGCGAGACTTGTCCTTGGCCTCAAGCCCAGGGACCGTATCTCTCCAGGACTGAAATCGCTACACTGGCTCCCTGTGGCTGCGAGGATAAAGTTCAAAACCCTCTGCATTATCCACAAAGCCTTCTGGGGCCTTGGGCCAAAATACCTTCAACTCTCTCTCTTCCTAAATATCTTCCTTCTCACAGCTCTTCGCTCATCCGCCTCCAACTCCCTCAGGGTCAGCCGCTTCTCAAAGCAACGAGTTGGGGGAGATCTCTCTCCGCAGCAGGGGCCTCCCTCTGGAACAGCCTTCCTGCCTCCCTGAAACTTGAGGAGAACCATCTCCGGTTCCGGAAGCACCTCAAAACCTTCCTCTTTGCTTCTTCTTTCTCTCCCCCTTTCCCCTGCTAAATCACTGAAACTGTACTGAATCAGCAACTGGGCCTCTCACCAATCTCGGTCCTTGGCCCAGCCACTCTCCCCTGCACTGCCTCCCTGGCAACACCTGCACTGCGGGACTGTCTCTGTATCCCTACAGCCCCCTTCCCAGCACTTGTCTGCACTTATATTGCACTTGCCACCAGCTGGCCCTCACTATTTATCTTGTATTTTACTAATCACTTTGTACTGCACTTTCCCCTCTCCCTTTCCCCCTTGCACTTTTTCCCATCCCCTCTACCCATGCACTTGCGCGATCTGAATTACACCTGGTCTAGTAGGATCGTTTGTCTGTCTCCCCTTGTTCCCCCTCCCTGCCTCGTCGCGCCTTGAAACACTTGTGTATAGGCGCGTTACACATGCCATATCATATCATATCATATCATATCATATCACTTGTCCAATGATTGGTTCATGAGTGATGTGTAGGTAAATTTCCCCTTCTTTTTAGGGAAATTTGTTGTTCCAATCTGAATTGGAGATCGAATGTTCAAAATAATTGGGTTGGTAATGGTCAAGAATAAATCCGTTGAGTACTAATTGTGTGTCCTTTTTGTTTTACTTGATGATAGCATGACGTTTAATAGTTGAAGTTATGTTGGTCCCAGTTCCTCCACTTGGAAATTTGAGGATAGTGCGATACTTAGTAATGACAATTTTGCTAATCTATTCTGTTAGTCCCAGTTACTTCACTGGGACATTTCGTTTCCCTTTGTGTTGATCCCAGTTTCCTCACTCGGGTGTTCTGATTTCCTGTGTTGATTCCAGTTTCCTCACTGTATGTTCTGATTCCCGACACGTGTTTCCCTGTCCTTTTGGGGACGGTTCCTTAGGGGAGGGGATTGGGTTTCCCTGCTGATTTTGTGCTGAGTCCTTGTTTTTTTGTAGTACAGATTACTGTTCCGAATACCTTTTTGAGAAAGAAACATTTTAGTTGTAATGTATGGGATTACATACAACATTTCAAAGTATATATTTTTGTGTTAGGTATTACAGTGTGGTCCACATTATCTAAGTTCGTACTTACTGATGGTCTGATATTAGGTTTTGAGTAAGTATTCTACTGTCTAGGTTTAGTAGAAGTTATTTTTGGCGTAGATGGTAGTTGTCCTAAGAGAAAAAGTATGCTACCATCAGTATGGGCATTGTGATAAAGAAATGGTTAACTTCATTTTGTTCTGAGAAGAGAAAGTGTGCTGTCGTAAATGTGGGCATTTTACTAAGAAACGGTTAAATACATTGCGGTCTGACCCCTCAATTATTCTAAACGCTCGGATTGAGTATGATCATAGGTGGCTGAAAAGTACTTTTCCGGTCTAAATACTAATTGCTTTCTAAACCTATTGTCTTCTTACCTTTCGGTTGCTTTGGTAATGCTCGCTCGCTTTGGTTTTCAAACGTGATCCATGGTGAGACTCGCGTTCGGATATGGTTGCTCGATACTGTATTTTACTTCCTGAATACGATCACGTATTGTAATGATGTTATCACGTTGTGCGCGTGATGACGTGTTAACTTGTGCCGAATGCGGCCACCATTTTGGGTTGGGTTATGTGTCTATATTGTGCGGTTGCCATAGTTAGACGGGCTTTACAATTGTTTTTGTATTTTAATTTCACAACCTATTGTTAAGTTTTTCAATTCGTTAATTTCCGTCTTAATTATATTGGAGTGTCTAAAATGTTACTTTTATTTAATGATTGATATAGAAAGCATCAACCTCATCTGGAATATTAGATAGCATTATTGGTGTTTTCCTGAGTGGTGTGTTGGGTTGGGACAATAGTGTGTAATATATATTTGGACACAGACTATAATGGATAAGGTTAATTCACTGCGGTGTGAGAGGCAGATAAAGGCCTATACAGTGTATGCTGAGGGCAGCAAATTTTTGAGGGACATGTATAGTATAGAGTTTGGTGGTTATAGAAAATGATGGAGTTCCTGGTCTGAATTTAAACCTGTGTGACATGTATCCATATTACATATCCATTTGGATTCTCATTGACGTAATAGACGTTCCAAATGTCCTCCTCTCGGTGGTGGCTTCACTTGCTCAAGACCAAAGAATTGCAAATTGTTAAGGTCTGTTTCTTCATGGTGATTTATAAAATGAGTTTCAAGCGGGGACCTGGTGTCTTTGTTCTTGATTGATCTGAGATGTTCACCAATCCGGATTTTAAGTTGTCTAGTGGTACTTCCAATGTAGATTTTTGTGCATTTGCATTTGATTGCATAGATTAAGAAATGTGCTATTGCAATTGATGAGTTGCTCAATTATTTTAGTTTTGCCTGTGGGTAATTGAACCATTTTCTTGTCATTATTCGAATAGTTGCATATCTGGCAGTTTCCACATCTGTAATTACCTTAGAGAGGTGCCTGTAGCCAAGTTGATGATTTTGTTGTTGATAGATTAGGTGGTGCTTGATAGTGCGATGGACTAAGTTTGTCTTTTAAACTTAGGGCTTTCCTGAAGGTTATTGTTGGCTGTTCGCCTAGTGTTGCATGTAGATCATGATCTATTTGTAAAATGCTCCAATTTTTGGCCAGTATTTTCTTAATTGTCTGGTTATCAGAACTGTACGTGGTAATGAAACTGGTCTTCGAGAAGTGAGGACGTATCTGAGATGTTGGTTTGTCCAGTAATAACTGAGTTCTTGTTCTTGTGGAAGTTTTGAGAAAACCTTTGTTGACTAATTTCTTGCTGTATCCTCTTTCGATAAAATTTATTTTCGTGGTTAATGCATGCTTTTCAAATTCTTATGTGTAGAGCAGTTTCTTTTGATTCGTAACATTTCTCCAAACAGGATATTGTTGATGACATATGCTGTGTGATTGCTTGTGGCATAAAGGGTACTATTTACTGCTGTGGGTTTGACATATAGTGTAGTCAAAATCCTGTTGTTATGAATATACTGGTTGATGCCCAGAAAATGTATTGTGGTAGTGCTGCTTTCCATTGTCAGGGTAAGATTATAGGTATTGGAATTACGATAGCTTAGATATTGATCCAATTCTTCCTTGTTGCCATTCCATATGAGTATTATATCGTCAATGTACCTCGCCCAGAAGATTATGTTGTTGTTTTCCGTAAATGATGGGTGCCGCCATGCGTGCTCAAGTTTGAAGTGCCCCATGTAAAGGTTAGCATGTGGTGGGGCGAACTTGGCACCCATGGCGGTCCCCTGAATTTGCCTGTAAAGTTGTTTATTGAAGATGAAAATGTTATTTTCCAGAGTAAACTGTAGCATTTCCAGTATCATGTTGTTCTAGTCATGGTAGGATATTGATCTTGTCCTGAGAAAGAAGTTGGTGGTATGGAGTCCTTTTTCATGCAATATGCTGGTATATAGAGAGGAAACGTCCATGGTGACTAGCATAAATTCTGGTTCCCAATATAGGTTTTCAAGTTGTTGAATGATGTGTTTTGTGTCTCGGACATAGGAGGCAAGAGATATTGTGAGACGTTGAAATTGATGGTCTATATATTCTGAGATGTGTTTGGTGAAGGAACCTATACTGTTGATTATAGGTCTACTGTGGGGCAGGCAGAGATATTTTTTGTGTATTTTGGGTACAAAGTAAATGGTTGAGATGATTGGAAATTGTGGGTTAGGATAGTCGTATTCTTCATCTGTCAACAGGCCTTGATTTCTCCAATGTTGACTCATTAGCATCCAGTCTGCTTTTATCTTTGGTAATGGGTCTGTGTGTAGTTTTTCGTAGCATGCACGATCATTGAGGTGTTTCATGGCCATTTCTTCGTAGTCTGTGGTTTTTAGCAGTACTATATTGCCTCCTTTGTCAGCAATTTTCATAGTTATTGCTTTGTTTTGTTGAAGTTCCTGTAGTGCTTGACGTTCCAGATATGTTAGATTGGGTCTTGATTTCGTTTTGTGTCCTGTTAGGTAGTGTTGTCTTAGATCTTGTTGAGTGGTTTTGAAAAAGATGTCAATGACATTGTCTGGTGCCAATATAGGTTGAAATTGTGATTTTGATTTAAGTTTGGTTTCTAATGCAAATCCTAAAGTGATGTTTTGTTCTGTGGCAAAGGACTCCATTTTATATTGATTGTTGGGATCTGGTATATTTAGTAGCTCTATTGTTTGTTCCACATGTTCTACTGAGAGGTCTGATGGTATAGCTGCCCTTGTGGGTCTTTTTCTTGATTCTGTTTGTGTGAAGAATTTTCTCAATTTGAGTTTCCCACAGAATTGGTAAAGATCCACTGTTGTCTGAAAATAGTCAAAGTGGTTAGTCGGATAGAATTTTAATACTTTGTTTAGTGCCTTATGTAGATTAGGTGATATTTCTTTGTCTGTGAGGTTGATGATTACATTTTGCGGTCACTGCGGATATTGGGATCTTGTTTTTACTCCTGTTGTGGCGGTATCTATATCTTGATCCTTTGCCCCTCATGCCTCTTGGTCGATATTTTGTGTTGATGTATTTGCTCTTAGGGCGTCTTGCCTTGTCATTACTGGCAATATTTACAATAAATGCTCTTAGGAATATTTTGACGCAGAAAATTCCATCTTCACAATACATACAGGAAATTGTGTCCTGCATAGCAACCCATAAAATACATTTAGTGTCAAACTAACTCCTAATGGTTGTTAATAATGCTCCAACTGCATGCACCCTCCAAACAGAAGCAGGAGTACCATTTACCTCATTTGCATATTAATTTCTTATTTGCGAAGAGCACCCTATAAATCTCTCTGTTTTCTATGTTACTCCTACGTCTGGTCCCCTTTCCTCCATCCTGTATGGGTGTCCCTCTCTATGGACGGGAACAGAAACTTTTTTCACCAGAGAAATAACACTTTCCCTTTGGCCCTGCGCATGGCCCTGCGATCAAGCGCTTATCCTAATTCCACCCTCCGGGACAACACCTCAGTCCTCTTTTCCATGATGAGGGGAATGGATCACTTTCACCAGCGCTGGTAGCGTCAAGCCTCATAAAGATACAGGTTCATCATTCTGAACAGTCTACTAGAGGAAGAATAGAGGAACAAAAGACCCTAAAAATGTCTTTCACTCTTCTCTGTCTTCCCATTTTCTAGTTTCGATGGGAAACATACATCTAGATCAACACTTGAACTGATGTTTGTCTTCTTCAGCACCTGACTGTATCCGTAAATGATGCAAAAACCTTTGGATTAACATTAGTCATCCAAGATAGTCTCTATTGGTTCTAAAAAATATAAAACACACAGACATGTGTCAAATAAAAAACTATTTTATATACAGAAACCTGTACATCACCCATGACCAGTAATTTCTCAATTCCCATTTTATCATTACTAGCAATATTTACAATAAACGCTCTTAGGAATATTTTGATGCAGAAGATTCCATCTTCACAATACATACAGGAAATCGTGTCCTGCATAGCAACCCATAAAATAAATTTAGGGTCAAATTAACTCCTAATGGTTGTTAATGCTCCAACTGCATGCACCCTCCAAACAGAAGCAGGAGTACCATTTACCTCATTCGCATATTCATTTTTTATTTGTGAAGAGCACACTATAAATCTCTCTGTTTTCTGTGTTACTCCTATGTCCGGTCCCCTTTCCTCCATCCTGTATGGTTGTCCCTCTCTATGGATGGGAACAGAAACTTTTTCACCAGAGAAATAACACTTTCCCTTTAAATGTATTCACACGTGCAGGCATGGCCCTGCGATCATGCGCTTATCCTAATTCCGCCCTCCGGGACAGCACCTCAGTTCTCTTTTCCATGATGAGGGGAACGGATCACTATCACCAGCGCTGCTGGGTGTAGCATCAAGCCTCATAATACCATGCACTTTCCCTAATCTTTGGTTTTTAAAATTTTCAGGTTAGGAACACCGTCCACCAGTGCCCTTGTCTGTCCCCAGCACATGTTGACCGCGGCTGGGTGCAGCAAGTGCATGTCGTTAGGCATATCCTTCTCCACATCAGATTTGCACACTCTTTGCCTCTGGTGCCTGAGAGAAGACCACGGATGAGAAGGCTGCTTAGAAACAGGCTGTTACGGTGGAGAGAGTTGTTCTCCAGGACAGCACCAGAGAGCATTAAGGACTACCTATGCAGGAAGACCAAGAAGGTAAGCATACTCTTCCCAAAAGCCCCCCGCAAGGGCGACTCCTTTCTGGGGAACCCTACCGATGGGAGGGGCCAATCAGACCCTCGCACTGGCAGTAAGAACACCAAGGCTCCTGCAGCTACCGGCTTAACGACGAGGGGTCTAAGGGCCCTAGCGATTCCACTGCCAAGGGGCCTATGGGCTCTGTTACCGGAACACGTCCCGAGGGGCCTATCTCTGCTACCAGACTCATGCCTGAGGGGTGCCTACACCCAACACAATCAGCATTACCAGCCTCATGGCCGAGGGCCAATTGCCTACCAGGTCCATGCCTGAGGTGCAGGGGGGGCAACGTCGATGCGTCCACGCATGCAGGCCGAGCTCAAGCTCATGTCATCCACTACACTTGCGGAAGTCACAGACAAAATGGTGGCATGCACAGACAAGATGGCACCCAGGACAGAAGCCCACCAACATGGTGAAGCTCAAAGGCGAGAGCCTGCGGCCAGGGCAGATTGGGGTCCTAGGACTCCGGTCACGTGGTTCACATCCTACCCAACATTCTCAGGTCAGGCAAGGTACCAGGAGGGCATGAACTCGCAAGGAGGGAGCAGACAGCAGGCCTTTACTCCACTTCAGCAGGCGCCAGTGCATGATCACACCCAACCCGCCTGCAAGGATCTTTTTTTTGACGAATTCTTTTCCCTCATGCAGTCCCCACAGATGGGGAACATCCTTAAGGGCATAATCCAGGAGATGCTGCCTCCCATACTGCCTCCTCAACCGGTGCCTGCGCAGCCTTTACCTCCCCTCTGAAGCACTCCTTTGTGCATCCTCTTCTCAAGAAACCCACAGCTGATCCTTCTTGTCCAGCTAACTATCACCCAATTTCCATTACTCCCTTTCTTGGCAAACTCCTGGAAAAGTTGGCCATCAATCAGCTTAACCTTCATTCCAATTCTGGTGGCTGTCTCCATGACCACCAGTCTGGCTTCAGAGCTGCCAGAAGCACGGAAACTGCTCTCCTGAACATCTGTGAAGATCTGCTCTCCAACCTTGACTCTAACATTCCCTCTGACCTCATCCTCCTCGATCTCTCTTATGCCTTCTACACGGTCAACCATACCATCCTGCTCAACCGTCTCTGTGAAAACCTGGGTATCGCTGATCAGGCTGGCCTGGCTGACCTCTTTCCTCTCAGATCGACCTTCCCAGGTCCAACGTGGGTCCTTCCTTTCATCTATCTTCCTCTCTACCTGTGGTGTTCCCCAGGGGTCTAACCTCTCGCCCTGGCTTTTCAACCAATACCTGCCGACTCTCGCCCACTGCATTGCCATTTTCTGGTCAAATTTCCAGTGCTACGCTGACGACACTCAACTCATTTTCAGTCTGCCCTCTGTCACCTCCTCTCCCTCTCTCATCTCTGATTGCCTAACTGCCATTCATGATTGGTGTTCCGCCAATGATCTTGTCTGAATGCCAGCAAGATGGAGATCCTCCTCATCGGCACACATTCACCATCCTTTCCCCTCACACTCTGGCCGGCCTCCCTTGGCCCTCCTCCTACCCCCACCTGCGAGGCTAAGAACCTGGGGGTCATCTTTGACTCCACCCTTTCCTTCTCCGCCCACATCTCTGAGGTCTCTAAAAAGTCAAATTTCCGACTGCACCTCCTCAGAGGTACTCTGCCTTTCCTCTCCTTCCCCCAGAAGCTCATGGTATCCCAAGTTCTGGTTCTCTCTAGCTGGGACTATTGTAACAGCCTCTTTCTAAATCTACCTGCCTCTACTATCCGCCCTCTGCAACTAATCTAGAACAGGACTGCAAGACTTGTCCTTGGCCTCAAGCCCTGGTATTGTATCTCTCCATCTCTGAAATCTCTCCACTGGCTCCCAGTGGATGCAAGGATTAAATTAAAAACACTCTGCATTGTCCACAAGGCTTTCTGGGGCCTGGGTCCAAAATACCTTCAGCTATCCCTCTGCAAATACGTCCCCTCTCGAGCTCTTCACTCCTCTACCTCTAACTCCCTCAGGGTCAGTCGTTTTTCAAAGAAACGAGCTGGGGGTAGATCTCTGTCTTCGGTTGGGGCCTCCCTCTGGAACAGCCTCCCTGCCACTCTAAAACTTGAGGAGAACCATCTCTGATTCTGGAAACACCTCAAGACCTTCCTAATTTCTTCTGCCTTTGCTCCCCCTCTGCCCTGCTGATCTGTTCTCTCTTGGCACTGTGCACCTGGCCACCCTCTGTCCTTCGGGCCCAGGTACCTGCTCACCCTGCCACCCTCCTGCACTGCCTCTGGGTCACCCCTTGCACGGGGGTCTGTATCTGTACCCATACAGCCCCCCCTTTTCTTCCTGCACTTATCAGACCTACCCTGTCTGCTGCCTTAAATGTAGCACTTGCAAATTGCTGGCTGCATTACCACTGTTTGTTGCCTTTATTATTTATTTATTTTATTATTTATTTATTGTTATTTATCTGTTTCTCCTCTGCTTCACACTTTCCACTCCCCCTCTCCCATGCACTTGCGCATTCTCAATGTCACTGAGCCTAGTAAGATTGCTGTTTTGTTCTACCCTGTTCCCTTCCCTTGCCTTGTCGCACTCTGAAACACTTGTGTACGAGCGCGATAGAAATAAAATATCAATCAATCAATCCTCTACATCCGTTGCCCATGCCACTGTTAGTTCCGGTAGCGGCGCCTACACCACCAGTGTCGGCGCCCAGGTCTTCTTCAACGGCAGAACTGACAACTGCGGACCCAGGATCCCCTTCTAATACAGGTGACTAGCAAGACACAGATGAGGAGGAACAGGACACGCCTTCATCTGCTAGGGAATTCCATGACAGGATTGCCAGGCTAGCCAACTACCTGGGCATTCCCCAACCACAGAGGGAAGAGCCGAGTCAGGGGTACAGGCCGAAGAGCTCACTGTCAAAGCTGAATACAGATCAGGCATAGCTTTATAGAAGGATGTGGAGGCCCTTGCTAAAAATGGATAGCTCAAGCCCCATTCCACTCAGCCAACAAACAAAAGTGTAGACACTCTGCTCTTGTCAGTGCACCCCCAGCCACTGTCTTCAGTCATTGCAGTGGCATTGATGACTGCCAAGCCCCAGACATCCACCGCGAGCAGTGCAACTTCATCCTTGCTGGGCAAAGAAGAGGAAAATGCTCGAGGCCTACGGGAAGAAGGTCTACTTACATGCGGGACTTCACCTCAGGCAAGCTAATGCAACACCATCCTGGCAGCGGCTAACCAACGGCTGTTGTGCCCAAACTGAGTCGATCTGCTTGCATCTATGTTCGATACCGGGTCTGATTACCTCAGTCCACCAAAAACTAATTCCAGGTACTGTTGACTCTGAACTGTCCCCTCGCTCTAGTTGGACACTAGAGACTGGTTAAGTCACGATTGCTCCTGGTTTCATGCAAATATCTTTTTAGTGGTTAGTGATTTACCTACCACCCCTGGAACTATGTTCAGAGTGCTACTTTCCCCAGTCCGTTTAATATTCTCTGTTTTTCCGATAGGGTGGTTTTAACAGCATTTTCTATTCATTCTACTTGAAGACGGTGTGATTGATTAAAGTATATATATTTGTATAGAACTTTGATTGGACTATCCCTTATTTTGGACTGTGGTACTTTGTTGTTTGGGTCACTACTGGTTCACCTTCACACACCTCTTAAGAGGATAGCCATCCCTCAGTCCACATTACCACAAAAGGAAAAGGAGGTATATCTCTTAACTGTCCCAAAATTGACCTTCATGATTGTGTTTTGGTTTGTAGAAGTCTGTGGGCTGAGTGGCCCATTTTACCCTTACTCACCCTTGTACTCCTGCGAAGCAGAATCCAATTAATCACACACATCAATTAGAATTCCGGTCCTTAATGATTGGAAAAGTATGCTTAATGTTTGTTTGTAATTCCGCCGGTGGGCTTTCTGCTGAAATGGACGATTTTGGCAGTTAGGTGAAATTACCTCCAGCATTTTGAAGAGGTTTTACCTCCACCTTAACTCCAAACCCATAGTTTTGTTGTTACCACTGCATTACCACTGTTTTTGGCCACACCACCAAACTCATTACGAGGCCGTTTAGAGAAAAGAAGAAGTACATTCAGTGTTTTTTTTGATGAGTGAAAATATTTCTAGCAAAGAAAAATGCTTAGATCTCTTGGAGGCATGAGGATACTATATTTATATTTGTGAATATATTTACTGAATGTTAGTGAGTGTGCTGTCTTTTTGTGACTAGACAAATTTCTAGTGTCATTAGAAACTTTTGAAAGCAGATGAGTACATTATTTGATTGTACTGGATCTAGCTACTTTTTTTGTGCCAGATTGGAGACAAAACTAACTTCAAAGATAATTCTTAGAAATAAATACTTATTCCGTGGCTGTAACTGAGTATTACAACTTTTTGTCATCAGTGACAGGAAATAACAGCATTGAAGAAAAATGATTAGAACACTTCGGAAACAAGAGAGTTCAGATAGTGGTTATACTGTGCATACTAAAAATGTTTTAAGAACCAGATAAATATTATTTGTGAATATAAATGATTCCTTTAGGTCCCTCGGTTGGAGGAAGTTTATTTATTGGCTGTAACTGAGTGCAATATTTTTTGACGAACGAGAGAGAATACTGGTTGAATGGAAAATGTTTTGCATAGTACTGAGCGTACCATGGTTTTGATGTGGATGAAATAAAATGATAGTTGTGAAAAAAGTCTTAGATTTCTTTATATGCATTGATTACCAGCAGTGGCTTTAATCGAGTGTGTAACACCCATGTCAAATTTGTCGTGACAAAGAACACCTAAAACTGCCAGAGGGAGTGTGAGGAATTCGACCACCTGCACAAGGAGTGTGCGCTCACCTGGGCTTTTTTGACATTTTGTAAAAAATTGAATGATGGGAGATCAACCTCTGCAAATTTGTGGGGCTAATCCCGACAAATGTTCCTATGCTTGCCGCACAACAAACACATAGGGCCTCATTACAACTCAGGCGGTAAGGGGTTTACGGCGCCGTAAACAGCGCCGACCCTTACCGCCTGAGTACGAGGTCCCTTAGCGCCATGGCGGATTTAACACCTGCTTTTAGCAGGTGTTAAAATCCATGGCGCTAAGGGACCATGGAGTTAATTACGCCACCGTAATTTACGGTGGCGTAATTAACGCCTTCCCCACTCCCATTATGCCCTATGGGGCAAAAATGGGAATGGGGAAGGGTAAATGGGGATTGGGGACTTACCGCCCCGCCAAGGTCGGAATGGGGCGGTAAGTCCGCCAACCCCCATGGCAGAGTTGGCAGCTTAGCGCCATGGACCATGGTGCAAATTGCACCATGGTCCTCCGCCAGGGTCGTAATGAGGGCCATAGATACTGTGAGCAGGGCTATCTATCTGAGAAGGACGGCATCGTTCAAGGCAACTAGATTCAATCCTGATGTCCAGGACAGGATCCTAGACCTACCCTTCGAGGGTGGTGACTTGTTCCACTCCTCCACTGACGATGAACTCAATAAGAAGAAGAGAAGCTCACAGACAGCCAAGTCCTTGACCATTCTCATTAAGCCAGCAGCTAAGACCTTCTCACAGGGCCACTCTCGCTCAGACAGAGGCCAATCGTTTGCCGGCTTCCAAGGATTCCAGGACCACCAGTCCAGGCAACCGGATGGTCACCCAGGCGAACACACCAGACGACTTCGCACAAGGGCTTTTTTCAGTCCCCCTCTCAGTCATCTGCCTCAGACCCAAAAAAGTAATGACTGCTCTTCTCAGGTCCACAACACCCCAGTCGGGGGCAGGCTGGCCCTGAACAGTCAAGCTTGGTGTTCAGTGTTCGCAGACTCATGGGTGATTTCAGTGGTTTCCTTTGGCTTCCAACTCCCCCTGCCATCCCCCCTCTGATCCCCACTCACAGATCGGGACTCCCTCACTCTTGTCAGAGATTTGTTCCCTGGTGGAGAGCGAGGTTCTGGAGGAGGTTCCTCTCCCTCAGACGGGCAGGGCTTTTACTCCCGAATCTTTGCCATCCTAGATCTTTCCTTCCTCCATCTATACCTACCACTGCAGAAGTTCAGAATGGTGATGCCAGCACTTATAGCAGACACACAGGGAGGGGGGCTGAACATGATCCCTGGATCTGAAATACGCATATTTCCATAGTCCAGCACCATCGATCCTTCCTCAGGTTCTGGGGTTAAACTTTCAATACAAGATGCTGCCGTTCGGATTGAACTCAGTGACCAGGGTATTCACAGGAATGTGGTGGAAGCACTGCTCAGATCGGAGGGCCTCCATGTGTATCTGTACCTCAATGACTGGTTGGTCAGGGAGGGCGTCCCTGGAGCAGGTCAGGTACTCAACCACTAGACTCATCAATACACTCTACGAACTGGGGTATTCAATCAACTTCCAGAAGTCGCAGCTCTGCGCTTACACAAACTCTGGTGTTCCTTGGGCTGCTGTGGGACACTCAGAAGCAGAGGGTGTTCACCACGGGGTAGATGGTGGTGGCAATCAAAGCTTCCATTCCTCAGTTCCTCAGCAGAACAGCAACTACAGCCTGGTGGTAGCAGCACTTGCTAGGAGAACTGGCGGCATGCCTCCTGGCTATCACTTACACCAGGCTCCGAATGAGGAGGCTGCAGCTTCATTTTTCAGGATCCTGCGATTAGGAGTCGGGTCATCAGGTAGCCCTGGTCATGATACCTGCATTCCTAGAGCAAGACCTCATGTGGTGGAGGCAGGAAGTGAAACTCATGGTGGACAGACCATTCAGACAGTCTTCAATCGATCATACTATGGCTAAAGACTCCCCCCTCTAGGGGCAGGGTGCTACCCTGTGGGCTCACTCAGTACATGGTCTCTGGTCCAGCAAAACCAATCAATTGGCTGGAAATGGTGGCCATTTGGCTCACACTTACTGCATTCCCAGCCTTAATCAGGACCAGAACGTTTTGCACACAGATGGACAAATCTACCTGCATGTATTACATAAATGATCAGGGCTGCACCAGATCCCCGGTTCTATGCAGACTGGCCCTCAAGATTTGAGAGTGGGCAATCGAGCAGGAAATCAAGATCTTAGCAGTCCATCTGCCAGAAAAATTGAACCTCGAGGTGGACAGACTCTGTTGGATGTGCTCCGACAATTACGAGTGCCAGCTGAACACGAGAGTCCTTCAGGAGATTTTCACCAGGTGGGGTCAGCCCAGATGGGGAGCAGTGCAAGTGAATCCAAGTCACCTGGCCTAAGACCCCCCCACCTGGCGCCTTCCAGGTGCCGTTCTTTTTTCCCAGTTAGCTAGCCCCGCCAACTTGGTGCCTTCCTCGTTGCCGCTCTTTTTCTCTACTTACGGAGCCCTGCAGATGGGGAGCAGGTGCAAGTGGATTTAGGTCACCTGGCCTAAGCACCACCCACCTTCTTAGCCCTGCCTCTTCCTTCCTGCTCTTAACTCTTAGATCAAGGGCGTCTCTCACCAAAGCTTCCAAAGCGATGGGCAGGTGAAGAAAATGGCAATTCCTGTTTGGACCTGTTCAGACCAGGAGGACCCAGGGCCCGGCCCCCCGCTCAGCCAGCAGGTAAGCATGCACCAACATGTGTTTACTCCCTCTGTCGCCACAGGCCATCCCAGCCCCTCTGGTCTAGGTTGTTTGCAAGCTCAGACAATCCCGCCAGCTGAGTCCGATCCTCATAGCACCCAGTGGCCGGCCAGGCCTCGGTTCTCAGACCTGCAGCAACTGTCTGCCCAACCAGCAGTCCCTCGCCCGCTCAGGGAGAGCCCGCTCTTGGTGCAGCAGGGAGGAGGGGGTTCATACTTGCGCTGAGAGGCTAGCCCTAGCAGCCTGGTACCTGAGCAGGTAACTCTGCAACATCTATAGCTTTCTCAAGACAACCTAGAGATCATCAAGGGAGCCAGGAGCCTGGCTACTCGAAAGCAATACAAGAGCAAATTGACCAAGTTCTGCTTCTGGCCCAAGGAAAACAGAGTGGATCTGCTATCCTGCACTCAGGACCAGGTGCTGTCTTTTTCAGCGTACTTAGCCAGATCAGGGGTCCAGGTAGACATACCTAATGGCCATTGGCACATACAGGAACTCAGAGACAGGTTCACTTTTTCCTCAGCTAATCCAGTGGGGAAGAGGCATCCAGTGTCCTTTACCAGACTTTACCCACCTGTCAGACGCCTGCACTCAGTCTGGGATCGGAACATTGTTCTTAGCACCCTTAGCACCCTTTCACACAAACCATTTCATCCCACGGCCACAGTGAACATCAAATTGGTCACACTCAAAACAGTGCTACTAGTGGGGCATACTTGAGCTCACAGAGTTAGTGAGATTCAGGCTCTGGTGGCTTCCGAGCCCTACATTATCTTTAATCGGGACAAGTTCATGCTCCGCATGCACCCCAAATTCCTACAAAAAGTGGTCTCCTTTTTCCACATTAACAAAGAGATTGTACGCCCCACTTTCTTTCCAAATCCCAAGGAAGATGTTGAGAAGGCTCTGCACTGTCAGAAGAACTTCCAAATTGGAAATGTCCAAGGCCTTTTGCAAGACCAATCCCTTATTGGGATGACAGCCACCATCCAGGAGGCATAGAGGGCTCAGTGCAGGGAGTCTCCTAGAGGCATTCATGCTCACGCTGTAAGAGCCATGTCACGTAATTAGCAGAGCTGCAACATGGGCCACTCCATCGGCCTTCTGCAAGCACTGCTGTCTGGATACCAGCGCCAGGGCTGACGCAGCATTTGGCCAGGCTGTCCTTTGTGATCTTTTTGCATAGATTATTAAGGTCTTGTCCCAGTGCATTTTCATCGTCCTTTCTGTTAGCCGGGCAGGAAGGGTCAGCAGAGGGTTTCTTAAGGAGAGGGTGCAAAAGGCAGTGCTTCGTGGAGGAGGGGAATACTCCGGTGCGAAGGAGTGGTTGCAGAAATCAGCCAGAGCAAGAGCCAGGGTGTCAATGTGGTCCTTGATGGTTTTGGAGGAACAGGGGTGAACCTGTGTTGACCAGACTTTCATAGATCGGACTTGTCTAGAAACCCCGTCTGAGGAGAACAGGGGAAAAGCAGAGAAGGAAGGAGGAGAGGTGTCTGAAGTAGGGCCAGAGGAAGAGCAGGGAGTAGAGGGAGGAGGTAGAGGGGAAGAGCGAGAGGACAGGATGTCCTGAGTTTTTTTGGATGAAATGAGAAGCCAGGGCCGTGCAGAGGGCCAACGAGAGGACATGGGAGGTAGAGACTGCAGCAGGATTGGCCACCTCCTTGCAGATTTTTAGGAGAGTTTGGCCGAGTTGTTAGATGCCGTGGAGATGCAGGCGTGGATGTGTGCTCTCTTCTTGGTGCAAACAGAGAGCCGGTATTTCCTTTGGAGCAGGCGGCAGGCCAGTTTGTCACAGGATGAACTAGAAGCACGCCATTTCCTCTCAGCCCCCCTGCACTTGCGTTTAAGGGTGACGAGGTCTGAGTTTTACCATGAGTTGCACTTGGCTTTGGGCTTCAAGCAGATGACCATGACAGGGGGAAGAACATCAAGAGTATGAAATACAGCACAGTGGAGCATGGAAAGGGCTGTGTCAGGGTGTGAGTCAGCCAAGGGAGTGAGGAGTGAGAAAGTGGCGGTGAAATCCTCCACTGACGCATGCTTCATGGGTCGGATAACTGAGAAGATAGGTGGCAGTGCTGGGGTTGGCTTGGCCTAAGGGGTAGAGAGGTGAGATGGGAGGAAAACATCTGCTTATAAGATATATAATATTTCTTTATGTTGGCAAATTATCATAATATTATTATTGAGACCAGCACCTTCCGTTATAGCTGTGCACTGCAAGAAAGTTTACAACTCCAAATCTATAATCGTGTGCATCAATTTAGCTAGAATTATCGTGATTCCACATAATTCTATAATGTCTATACAATGTCAAGGCGCACTGGATTCATCATAAAAATGGTCGCAGACAAGCACTCATCTATTGCTACAATCTGCACTTTGGTCAATGCCCTATTGCCACATAAGCCGTTTCAAGCCTGCTGGTCTCTGTATTGAAATCCTTGTGAGCAAAGTAACATACATACGTTTCTAGCGATAGCCTTCATTGTTTTTGTTTCTTATGCCTTCTTGTAGCCTATATAACTGTATTTTCTGTAAAATGCATATACAACCCCGTACTGTTGGCCTGTGCCCCCTAACACTCAGCACTGATAGCTAGATAAACACGGTGTGATTTAAGCTCTTCAGCTTGAATTTAAAAGGCAGCTCATGCGGGGCGCATGATTGCTTTCTGAACACAAATACCATGTTGAAGGTTGGAATATTTATGTTCTCTTTCATTTGCTTAGCTTCGTCGGTTCTGCACACACCGCCTTCTGGTGAGCTGAGCCGGTGAGCTGGTGAGCTGAGCTAGAGGGGAGATGCAATAGCAAAGGCTTAGAATTGACTTTGAAAGAAGTGACAGGTGTTGTGAGCTCAAACATAGTAATTATACCATGGAACAGCAATCTCAAAGAGAGCTGACATTAAGAAGGTGAATGCTTAAAGTGAAGAAGGCATCGGAGAGTGGTCAAACATATTATTGCACATCGACCATTGATGAGATGATTAAACCTTTTTCAACTATTGACCCTTTTTTCCACCCAGGAAATCAATTGTGCTGTCATGATACACTTGGTGCAAATCAGACAGTAAATGGCAACCAATGCCAGATGTATTGTCATTATAATGTATGGATGATGTCCCAATGGCTTTCTACGTGTAGAGAAGCTGTGCCAACCCATCTCGCTCTTATTAAAACAGCCACTAACCTGAGGGGCTGTATTAAATAGACTTATCACAATGACCTACCTCTAAGCTCAGGCAGTACGAGGCTGCCACTTCTCCATAATTGCACTGCACTGCTTGTTTGAACAGGAAAAGGCTGGCTTTTCGTCCGGGTATAGTAAGATGCTAAAACAAGCATTGAATCCACTTGATTTGTCTTTTATATTGTGAAATGATTTTTCGGTTGCCAAGGCAAAGATACGCACAGGTAGACGCTGCAACCTTATTGCCCATGGACCACATATCTAAAGAGGCTGTAGTTGAGATACTATCTACCTGTTCTCCAACTCAGAATTTAAACCAGTTTAACAACCCAGATGAAGCCCTTGTATTCCACACAACAAAGATTATAGATTTACCTGCACCATGATATAAACACGACCTAAACAGAAGCAAATGTTTCAAAGTTAGAAATCTAGAAAAACACTGACTTATAACTCAGTGGCCAATATGTATTCAATATCAACTAGTCTTTAAAAAGCTAAAAAAACAAACAAACATACCATCGGCGGCATAACATTTAATTTGCTCCAGACTTATCAAGGAGACTGTTTGCAGTGGTCAATTAGCTGTGTAATGTGCCAGATACAGCCAAATAGTTCAGTCCGTTTCTCTGGCTGAGCAACTGCTCAACACCTCACACATAAAATTGATAAAATGAGGAAAGATGTTGCCAGTGCTAACAGGGACGTAATTTCATCAAAATTCCCCAGGGGAAGAGGAATTGACATCACATGACCCTTGACCTCTGACCTCTGATGAAATCACGGGTAGTGATGTCATTTGACCCCACCCCAAAGTGACATCAGAGTAAGCAATGGAACACAACCTTTAACCCCTTGATAAAACAGGAAGTGGCATCACATAGCATTGTTCCTAAGTACACTACGAAAAATATTGTTACATTATCACTGTAATGTGATATACGTTTCATACAAGAATAGATCACCATATGTATTGCTAATATCAGTGTGTATAGGCCCATATTACCAGATTACTGTGAATATATGGAATCTCCAAAGACTCAAACTACCACAAGGAGGCCCGCGTACACTAGAGGCATGGAAAGAAGTGCTCAAGGCAATGGGCTGGGGCAGAACAGTGACAATGGCAGCACCGATATATGGGGAGAATGCGGATTGTCCTGAAGTTGGTAAGAGAGGGAACCAAATTAGACTGTACATACACACTATGCATCAGGAAAATCCAACGTATCATCAACCAAAACAACTGGCAACTTTCTGACGGCTAGTAGATACATACGATCTCACAGACAGAGATAATTGCACATATTTATGTTTACAGCACACAATCATACACGAGGGCAGGACTGGGACGTCCAGGAGCATTCCCCAGTAGAAGCTAACCTGGTGGAAGAGAGAATTACAGTAAAAAGCCATTACAGAAGTATACCAGATGAAAAACTATTTCACCTCTTTTGACCAAGTTGAAGTCAAAATGGGAAGGTAAAAAGGGGGCTTTAGAGTAGGAGGACTGGTTGGAAGTTGTGAGGTCACCTAGGGAAGCCAATATATCCAGCAGGGTACACCCCGTCTAATATAAAATGTTGTGCCAGGTGTACTACACCAGGCACAGGTTTTATCATATGGGGAGGGCAACAGACCCATTTTGTCTGAGGTGTAAAACAGCGGTGGGCAACTTCATGCACATGATTTGCAAATGCCCCAACATATAGTCCTTCTGGGGGTCAATCTTGAATACCATGTCTAGGACATTAGGGTCCCAAGTACCAGAGTGCCCCAAACTAGGGATCCTGCACATCTGGGAGGACATGGATTTCAACTCTGAAAAAAAAGAGCCTGATTAAAAGGGCACTCATGGTGTGTAAAAGGGATCTGGTGTCCGGATGGGGCAGTTTGATATTGCCTAACATAAATAGATAGCAGGAAGGCATGGACCAATGCTGCAGCCTAGAAGTGAACATATTCAGGGACAGAGGCTGTCCCCAGTAACATCACTAAAAAATATGGGGATGCTGGCTTGAGATGGCATGATAACTGAGAAATATGGGTCTTTAAGGGCGAGCCACTAAAAACCGGGAGGGTGGGTTAAGGATTTCAGGGGAATGCAGCACAGGGTGGGTGAAGGGGAGAGAAGGAGCGGTTGTTGTATTGCACGGCTGGAAGGAAAACAAAACTATAAGAATTGCTAACTAATTCGTACCACTTACTTGTTCTTGTAATTTGCTTGTTTTCTTGTTGTAAGTTGTACTACACCTATAACATTAATAAAAATTGCTGTATAAAAAAAAAACATGGGCTTCATTCTGGATGACAAACCGAATTGTTGCTTACAAAATGATGTTTCTTCCTTATCAGGAAAATGAACTACCTCCTCTTGTTTCTATCCTTTGAACATCAATTGCTGGTTTTGAACTATTTTGCAACATCTCACTCCGATTTTAATAACAGTATGTTATTAAGTTTATTTATTGGATATTTATAAGGCGTGTATACAACGAGACAGTATTTCAAAGCACCACAAGGCAACAGGGAATGGAGCAAGGGAACAAATAAACAATTGAATGGCAATGAAAAAATTATAAAATGAACAGCGGTCCTACTAGGCCTTGTGACATTCGGACCATGCAACTGCAGTGACAAAGAAGGGGGTGGCGGAGGGGTAAGTGCTATAGGGTTCCCCGGTGGTTAGTGCCAAAGGTGCCTTTGGGCAGGCAATAGCTAAGCGCATGGGCAGAGATGTCCCAAGGCGAATAGGGAGGTCTACCACCCAAACGGTAAGTGAAGGCTGAGACAGACCACCTGACAGGCAGCTGTGGGACCAGAGGACAGTGCAGGTGGAGGGGTGCTGGCAGCGGTTGGGCAGATGGCCGGAACCTATTGGACTCTTGAGGGACCAGGCCGCCAATCTCAGCCACTGTTGGGATGTTTAGCATGGGAGGGAGAGAGGGAATGAGGTGCACAAGAGAAAAGTCTTGGAACGTTTGCAGATCTTGAGGTGGTCAGGTTCAAGATGGAGAGCAAGAGGGAGACTGTTCCAGAGGCAGAGCCAGCCAAGGAAAGAGATCTGCCCCCAGCTCTCTTCTTGGAGAAACGTTTGCTCAGCAGAGAGTTGGGGCAAGAAGTTCAAAGGGATCTGGAAGGTGAGTATTTAGTGAGAGAGAGCTGAAGCTAGCGTGGTCCCAGGGTCCAGACAGCCTTGTGGCAAAGGGTCTTAAATGTTTGTCCTTGCAGCAACCGGGAGCCAGTGGAAAGATATAGGGCTGGAGAGACAAGGTCCCTGGGCTTGAGGCCAAGGATAAGTCTTGCAGCCCTATTCTGGATTAGTTGAAGAGGGCAGAGGGAAGATAGAGGGAGGCTGAGGAAGAGGCTATTGCAGTAATCCAGGCTGGAGAGGCCCAAAGCTCTAGTGACATTGAGGTCCAAGATGTGAGGAATAATGGAGCGAGAGGAGTTGACGATGACCCCAAGGTTTCTGGCTTCAGTGGAAGGAGAAGAGACCATGGAAGGTCGCCAGAGTGCATCAGGGAAATGGGGAACAGGTGTCCTGATAGGGAGAATCTCAGTCTTACTGGCATTAAGACGGGGATCGTTGGAGGTGCACCACAACTGAATAGCAGATAGGCAGTCAGGGATGATAGAGGAGGAAGAGGTGGTGGAGGAGAGGTAATTGAAGAAGAGTTGTGTGTTGGCTGTGTAACACTGAAAATGAGGAGAGAAGGTGCTGATCAGGTGAGCAAGCAGTGCAAGGTAGATGTTGAAAAGCCAAGGTTAGAGGATGTAGTCCTGGGGAAACCACATGTAGATAGAGGGGTGGTGGAGGAGAAGGAGGCAAGGAACACCTGGGAGGGGTGGTCCATGAGAAAGGAGGTCAGTCAATCCAGTGCCCGATCTGAGATACCAAGGGTATCATGGAGCCACTTTGTGAGGATATAGTGGTTAACTGTGTCAAAGGCGAAAGAGAGGTCAAGGAGAATGAGAACAGCAGTAGATATAGAGTCAAGATTAGCAAGCAATTCTTCACGGGTGTTCGGGACAGCAGTTTCCTTGCCTCTGGATGCTCCGAATCCAGATAGATGGTCATGTGAACAACCAACGAGCTCAGTGTGTTGGGTCAGTTGAGGGAAGACCAACATCTCCAGGAGTTTCCCAAGGAAGGGTGTAGTATAGATAGGGCACTAGTCAGATGAACACGAGGCATTGGCTGAAGGCTTTTTGAGGAGGGGGTGGACAAGGGAGTGTTTGAGAGATGGAGGAAAAGAGCCAGAGGCTAAAGAGTGGTTGCAGAAGTATCAAGAGCCGGTTCAATGGAGAAGATGTTGTCCTCGATGGTTCTGGAAGAACAGGGAAACAGTAACACATGATGTGCTTTCATTTGTCAAAATATGTAATGTGTGCAAATCCCTTTATTAAAATAACATGTTCTAGTAAAAATAAAAATCTCTAATGTAACAGATTGGAGGGGAAACATGATCATAGAGAGGAACTACTTACTCACCCAATTAAAACAAAACGTAAATTGTACGAATATGACTGGATCAGTAACAGCACAAAAATATTGAAATATCATTTGTATTATGATTTTAATCTAGATATTGAACCTTTTAATATACTCTCTTCATATTTATGTAAACATCTGTGAAGACATTTTCGGAATAATCTTCTGATATTAACATTTTATTTATTTTCAACTAGGGAAGTTGTTGAAGCCAGATCTACGATAATTTGTGAAGAAAGGCTATGCTGTTGCTGTAACTGAAAAATAGCGACCTTATTACATTTGACATGTGGATGTGTTGCTTTATTGTCATTAAGGTTTGCAATTTTTGGGAAAATCTGTTCACAGTGATGCACCACTAGCTACTAATTGGTTTTGGCACAGAATGTTAAACCTTCAGGAACTTTCTTTAAATATTGCAGTTTTAGAATTCATCAGTAAGGTTGTAACTAATGATTGTGCTGTGTAATTGTGAGTTTGTAATTATGCATGCATTTTATTTATGTTCTGTTTTATGGTATTAAGGATCATGAATTTGATATTTTTTTTATTGTATATTCTCTTTTGTGGTTGTCATTTTATTTTGTTTTGCTTGCAAAAGGTTTGTTGTAAACCGTAATGCAATAAAGAAAATAAAAGAAAATCATATAATGATTCCCCAAGGTATAAGGAAGGGTAAAAGGGAGGTCTAAAAAAAGGAATCTCAGTATAACTACTGTTCCCATTCCCATAGCAATGATGCCTTTAAAATTGGATTTTGAGTATATATCTCAGAGTGAAGGAAACAATATCAGCTTAGACTAATATGAATTTAGTTTTAAGAAGCGTTAAGCCAATTAGATAATTCCAAGCCAGACAGCCACTGATTTGTGAGGGTCACCAATGCTATATAAGGACAGAAACCATAGGACAATGGGAACAACATGGTGAAACCATAATGAAGAACATATGGAGACCTAGTCCTAGGAAGGAATCCATAACTTAGAAGGAGAGAATAATTCAAGGTTCAGTTCTTCTCTAGGCCACCCTCTCCACGGTTCTGCTGAGACCAGTCCAGAGGGAATAAGAGCCCAGCAGGAGATCAGGATAGAGGGATTAAGGGGCAGCCAAAAGAATCCCACAAACCAACCAGCCTAAGCTTAGCCCCCCCTTTCCAGTTCTCAATGGCAGCTCTTTAAAGTAAAAAAAAAACCTGATATCATCCACATTTAATTGACCTTTACATCCCTTTTTTGATTGCAGATTATTTGTTCTTAGTATATTAGTAATTGGTAGTAATAAGGTTAAAGATTACAACTTAGTTCAACAGGTTATCAATGGTGCAGAGGCACAGAGGTTTAACAGCATTTGTAATCTCAGAATGTGCATAACATAACCGTTTTAAAGTTGGATTACAAGACCTGATGCTCTATGACAACCACAGCCAAATCAACATCTGTAATGATTGTCTCTTTCAGAGTGTGCATAGGGTTGGGGCGGGAACCTTGTTTATAAGGAAAAACATCCAATATCTTATGTTTTATTCAAGTTTTTGATTGTTTTTTTACAATGTAAGATAAACATCAATTTAATTTGAACCATTTTTATTGTCCTGCATCTCATGAAGAAAAGTGTTTTTCCATCAAAGGTCATCACTGCAATTCAATGGATATAGAATGCAATATTGTTTTTAATATATGTTTTATTGTGTTTAGTCTACCAAAGTAGGCTTTGCACAAAGAAGAAACAAATACAAAGAAGAAAAAATAATGAGATAAAAGAAAAAAGATAAAAGATACAATCTTACCATAATTAAAAAAGGAAATTATTACATATCTTCAATATTACATAGTCAAGAGAATAATGACACAGACAAGCAAATCGCAATCATCCCATTAAAAAAAAAAAAACACATATAAATTCATCCAGCCGTCAATCAATTTGACCGAGTTGCCCCACATGAGCCTAAACCAAAACATATCCTTCAGTCACTTTGCCCATTTACCACAACCTCGGCTGCCCAAAGCCTCTACAAGTCAAGACAATGTGTTTGAGTGTTTCAACAGAGTTAGAGTTGCAAAATCTACATGATTGTCTGTAATTGATTTGTCCCATTTTGATATCCTTTCCAGGGTTGCAAATGATTAAGGCGAAATTGCATGTAGGTGCCCCGAATCTTTGGGCAAGGAAATAGAGAGCTATGCATAAGGTTGACCCCCCGCGTTCTTCTAAACCTTGCATGCTCTCTATATACAGTTACATTTCCTAGTAAATCAGCGGTTTCAGCCCAATCAGCAGTTTATAGTTTGCGCTTGACTACTCTCAGCACATCCCACAGCTCTCCCTGAGAGGAGCCAATCCTAGCGAGTATGCTTAAACTGTATCAAAGTTGCAGCTGATTTCATTGTTGACAATTCACCCAAGGGTTGATACAGGGACTTGGTCGGGGGATTCAGCATTTTTGCATACTCAACCAGTTTCTTCCCTAAGGCTCTTGCTGCTAAGGAGGTGAGGCCCAGCTTGTGTTTAACGACAACATTTGGCACAGAGTTGGCCAGACCCACCGTTCTTCTTTATAGGTGTTGCTGAAGAACTTTGAGTGAGGCACCCAGATCAAATGGGACTGTGCCCAAACAATATAGAACTACTGGTTCGATATTTTGTAGGTAAAACCTAATCAGGGTACCAGGGAAAAGTGACACAGTTAGGAATAGATGTGCTTCATCTTAGCGAGTAGGGTAGTGAAGCCCTCTTTAAAATCCCTGTTTAAAAAGGGTAATCCACACCCCTATGGAAAGATTGTTGGTGAGATTGAAACCCAGTTACTTCATTGCTTTCACTCTTGGAATAGGTTGCTCTCCCACCCCCCAGCAGTAAGTGTTGGGACTTCTCCTAGAAGAGAAGACAACCACCCAAGATTTCTAGCCATTAACCTGGAGATTGTTCTGTACTACATATTGAAAAAATAGTTGCAGTTTAGTTTTCTGTGAAGGCCAATCAGTGTTTTGTCAAAAAGAATAATATCATCGGCAAAGGCGAGCCAGTCTAGAACCAAGTTACCCATCTTGACCGAGTTGGTAGTGCCACCTCCCACAAAGCTGCAATGTTGTCTGACACATACAGATTGAAGAGGGTTGGTGCAACCACACAGACCTGCCTGTATGACAGGAGCAGAAGTTGTACTGTCCCTCGTCAACCTGACTCTCAGTGATGACTCCCTGTGTAGCACTGCCAAGATCTGCACAATTCTCAAGGGACCCTCCACTCAATGAGCATCTTCCATAGCATCTCTCTGCTGACCGTATCGAAGGCGCTGGACATGTCAATGGATGCCATATAAACAGTACCAACCGCTCCCATTTTTACGGCCGCAGAGAGGTGCGATATGAGTGTACCATTAAGGTAAGTTCCCATGCCCGAATGGAAGCCCACCTGGAACTTAGATAAAAGCTTGAGGTTTTTAACATGATGCGAAATGTCTCTCAGCAAAAGTGGGGAAAATATTTTAGTAGAATCGTCAAGCAGAGCGATGGGTCTATAGTTCTTAGGATCGGAAAGATCACCCTGCTTGAAGATGGGAATAATAATGGACTGCTTCCAGGTGGTGGGAATTGTTCCCAGCCTATAGATGTTCTTAAACAGGGTCAGCAGGGGGCCCATCCACATATCCGGATCCTGCTTGAAAACCAAAGGCAGAATGCCATCCGGTCCCGGGGCCGCTGATGACCTAGCTTTTCCAATTGCACATCTAATGTCTCCCTCGTCGTAAGGACAAACACCCCAATCCTGCTTGCCTGTATTTAGATCTGGGCAATCAAATTCAGAACTGGGTTGTGCATATTTGTTCTGCACTTAGCCCACCCAGACATGTTCTGCTATGTCGCAGCACCTGTCGATAACTGGGGCTTTGGAAGAGTGCCTGATCATTGACCAAACGTTAGAATAGTTATGGCCTGCCAGGGATTTCATTATTGCCTGGTTTTCTGATATGTGCGCTTGTCTTTTGCTGGGAGTAATAGCCAGTCCATAGTGGGCTTACATTTTCTTTTTTGCGGCCATATACTGCACCTTCGAAAGGGGAGGTAAACACAGGGCGCACAGAGCTTTCCTCTTGTTGTTCTTAGCTCGGGCAATTGAGATATCATAGTGATGGAGATGCATCCTACCAAGGTTGGGTTTACTCTTGGCTGCCATAATAGCCAAACAATGTTGGATTGTGGCGCCAAAGCAATCTACCCCTGTGTTGTTACTCATGGTACACTTGATATTTAGCAGTTGTGTATAGATCTTAACAAATCTTTTGCAATCTGTAGCATTCCACTTGACTGACCAACCTCCTCTGTCTGAAGAGACAAACACAGTGGCCAACTCTTTTGAGGAGTACTCCAATTTCAGATGCACGTCCCAAAAAATAGAGACACAATCACTCCCCAGTGTTGGGCCCCCAGTAACTGGACTACAGCAGGGTAACAGGGCGAAAGAGACAAAAAAATGACTGATCCAATATTTTTTGGTGTCCCTTGTTCAGGTGAAAAAGAAGTCTATTTGATAAGTGGGAGGCAAACAGATGCCCATGCCCCAATTATATAGATGATTTAGCCAGGTGGAGGGAGGGTCTGAAGGATCAGGTGGGGGATTCAAGAATCCCCTTTCCTGATCTCGAAAGAGGTACCTCTCCCCACAACGGGCATTAAAATCTCCACCCAGGATTATCACTGTGCCTTTATCCTTTGCCAGCAACCATTCAAGGAGCCCATCTAGACCCTCCAAAATGACTCCATGGCACACTTGGTGGGATTCCAATATAAGTTCATCAGCAGTAGCACCCCAGGCAGTCCCTAGAGGTAACGTTAACTGCGAGAAGGGAAACTCAAGGTGGGAACACTTTATCTCAGGTCAATGGCAAGGCCCCCAAAAGAGTGTCCGCTAAGCCCCCTGGTACAGTAAGTGTGAACCCGCTGCAAAGTAAAATAAGTCAGAGCCATGGTTTGTTGCATAAACAGAACATGTGTCCTCTCCATCCACACATGAGGACCCTTAGATAGATTGGAGAAGCCGCATACGTTCCATGTAGAGGATCTGCATTCCCCATCCCAGAGCTTGTTTTAGATTGCTTTTGAATGCCTATATTTTACAATTGTATATTTATTAAGTGCATGTTTTGGTGATTGGAGTCATTAAATTACTATGTATTACATATGTATTTGATGATAAATCAATTTGGCAATATGTCATACTACATTTAAAATTTTTAAAAAATTAAAATTTAAAATAGCTGATACACTTGTTGGAACTGTATTTAATAAGAACAAATCAATGTATATGTTATGTCTATTTATAATCTAGTATGCACGTTTAGGCATGAAACATATTGAATCCTAGTTTGTTGGCATAACAAAAACAAGGTTAGTGAAAAAACAATCAGTTTATTTTGTTCAAGCTTTTCTGTTAAGGCCATTTTAATGTTTAATTGTAAACTGCTGTCAAGTGTTGACCTTCACATCAAGAGAGGAGGAATTTAGAGCACGTGCACAGATTATCTTGCCTTCTGGGGTGGCTGTCAATCAGATGATATTGGATTGTTTGCCAACAGGCAGCCTGAATTTTTACTATGACCACTATTAAGGGAATCCCATTAGTTAGAACGATAAAGGTATGTACATTAAATGAATGAATCATGAATCAGTTCAATTTCAAATTAGGAACACATGCAAGCTTTGCAGTAGAGAAGATAATTAATGATTTGTTTCCATGGCATCTGGTATCTGAACTTTGTAGGAAAGGAATTATCATATTTTCAGAATGTATGTAAAATGTATTACTTGATCATTGTGGGGTTTCTTTTAAATAAGAAAGTGCAGGTTTTTACATTTTACTAAGAATTGTCGTGGGAATTATTGGCTGAAGAGGCATTCTGTTAGAACCAGCATATTTCTACCATGTAGTGGTTTTATAGTGATGTATTTAGAAGAGTATACAATGTACAACATGCTGTAAAGAAGGAAAATATATATGTGTACACAAAAGCAGGTCATGATGTCGGCTTAAGCATAATAGGCAAAGCCCATAGAGTAATTGGATTGGGACGGTCGACATCTATGATCCTCGTTAGAGACATCTTGCTAATCACAGTGCTTATCTTCTAGGAGAACAATACATCAGATTACCTCTAACATGATGAGAGGGGTGTTCTGACTGTAAAAACTGGCTGGGATATTTCTCTCTGCAGACCAAATAAATAATTTCATTGCTCTGGTTTGTTGCAGAAATGTATCATGGAATTATAAGATCTGGTGCACAGTGACTACCCTAATCAAAATAAACATTCCAAATTAGTATCTTTCCCTAATCTTCAGAAAGTGGGAAAGGACTGCGTCTGTTAAGCTGTTATGGGATTAACATTTATTTAATAAAGAAATAGAAGCTGCAGCTAACTCTACTAGTAAACTTTTCGAAATTTTGAAAAATATTGAGAAACCAAAGAATCTCACTCCACCATTTCTTCCATCTAAGGAAGATTGTGACTCTGTGCAAGATGCTTTTGCAGCTAAAATAGCAAAAGCAAGACAAAACATAATTAATGCCAGGAAAATATTGAGCCAGGAAACCTGAGAGACTATGTGTGCTGTTCCGAAGTAGCTTTGGAGTGGATAGTATCCTTTCTTACAGACCGCCAAGCTAAAGTGCATTGGGGGAATACTTTTTCAGACCCCATTGCAATCATATTCGGAGTCCCTCAAGGTGCGAGTCTCTCACCTATGTTATTTAACATCTATATGCGAAGTCTGTGTGACATCCTGGTGAAAGCCGGAGTGTTTTTTTACTATCTATGCAGATGACACGCAGCTTGTCATTGAACTAAAGGGATCATACTCTGTGGATAGTGAGATGATTGCAACAGTCTATAGTAAAATCAATGAATGGATGCAGAGAAACTGGATGTGTCTTAATGACACTAAAACAGAACTTATGCTGTTCGGGCCAAGCCGTACACTTATTAAACTGGGGAACGAGTATGAGATCTTTAAGATTAGCAAAGCCAAAATCCAGGTATCTAACCAGGTTAAAACCTTGGGAATGATGGTTAACTCCTTGGTTAATGCTCAAGCAGAGGTTAATTACCTGCAAAAAACACAGTTTATTACCTGCGTCTTATGAAGGCTATCAATCCATACCTAGATGAAGGCAACATAGCCACAATAGCCAGGGCCATTGTGCTATCAAGAATGGATTATTTTAATGCTCTTTTTATTGGTGCAACTGCAAAAGGTTTAGTGAGATGCCAAGTCATAGAAAATTATGCCGTGAGGATAGTGAAGAAACTAAGAAGAAGTGAGCACATTACCTTAGCCAGACGATCATTACACTGGCTTAGGGTTGAAGAGAGAATAAAGTTTAAGGCCATGACACTTGGTCATAAGTGCCTTTTTGGCAAAGCTCCTTGCTATCTAAAAAAACGTCTGGAAAGGTATACCCCACAGAGACAGCTAAGATATGAAGGCAAAGGTTTGCTTATAGTGACTAAACACAAGCTCAAGACAGGCCTGGGTAGATCTTTTGTAGTGCTGGTGTCACAGCAGTGGAACAGACTCCCTCAGGATCTCAGATTGGAAGAAAATCACTTAAAATTCAGGAAAAACGTGAAAACCCACTTGTTCAGGTGATTTATGATTCTTCCGTTCGGTGACAGTCTGCAACATGGAATATAGAACCAGCAGGGTAAGGGCTTAGCTTTGTTGTTATTGCTGTCTGTATAACTGTTGTTCTGTGTTTGGTAAAGCGCCCTGATGCCTGCGGGCTGCCGGTGCTATATAAGCGGACATACATACATACATTAGTGTCTCATTATCCAGTGGCCCATATTGATTCCCCTTTGATTGGTCTCACTCCAAAACAATATCAGCCTAAATTGCCCCTTCACTTGTCTTATATTATAAATAGTCTTATTCTTCTGCCTTTTTCCTTTCATTTGCTTTGGTAAAATAAGTCTCCCTTCAAATCTTCTTTGTCAATTATTCCAGGAGAATTACATTCCATTTCAAGCCATTTTAAAAGTGTTTGATTTCTAAATCACCATAGAGAATTCATGTACTGTTAATTACAGGGTATCCCTTCAACCAAAAGATGTCAAGTTGCTGCTATTTTGGCTTGTTTTAACTATAATTTGATTTGATATTGCTTTTCTAAAGTTTCAAGATACTGCATTTTATTTAAATGATTCAATAATGTTATGTTTGGCATTAAAGTAAATACAACATTCTTAATCTATTATTTAGAATAGCCATGCATGTATAACAATTCATGCATGGATGTCTGTTTGAATGCGTGATATAATTTCTTTGTGTCTTGGTTTATTGATTTTAAATAGCAACACAAAAGTAGACAGGTTGCATAGCCTTTCCTGTGTTTTATAACAGACTGGATGTATCTGTAATATTTCTGGTGACTTCCCCTATTTTAAGTAGGGGACCACTTGTTTGCAAATTAACAGTATTCCTCATGAATAAAAACAAAATATTCAAACCAAAAACACTGCTTCTTTTACCAGCTTTTAGAGTGGTACTGTGAATAAGAGGATCACTAAACAGTTAATATTCTTGTTCGCTAAAGAACTCAGAATGAAACAATTACATAAACCTGGTTTTGGGGTGGGTTGGTAAATTGTCCTAAAGGTAGTTTAATTCAATTGAAAAGACATATGATTTTCAGTTTGTTACAAAACAGTTTGTTTCATGCCTGAGAGTGGGCTGATGGTATTGCTGTGTTCTAGTACAATTAATTGGGGGTTTCTCTCAACTGTGCAAGAATCTGAAACAAGTCATTGTGTGAATATTGCTTTTAAATTGGTTGTTAAACTGCCCTGAACAGATCTTTCCCAGTAAAGTAAAAGTAGGCAGACACAATAACTATGCTCTATATACTAGTTTGATGAGCATAAAAATTGTTTCCGCCATAGCACTTATCTTGTTTAAAAATATTTGATGGCTTCTTTCCTACCAGTTAGCTTCACATACATGGGTATAAATTCAGGAATATTAGCAAACAGATTGCATTGATGTTTTTATGTGTTTGTGGTGTATGTAAATTGATAGGAAACACATGTGAACATCTAACATCCATGGGGTTTAAATCCCACTTACTAGTACTGATAGCATAATTTCATTCTAGATAAGACTCCGCAAAAAATGTGTATGACATTGCCTCTCTTCATAAAGGCAAGCAGAGGTCTGTAGTTATTTTTCCACTATCTGTTATCCATTTGCAGTTATTATTTATTTATTTATAAACTCTGTAATGGATTAGATTGTAGATTGGCACACCCAATACTTGACAATAGTCCTGACTGCTTTGTTCGAGTGTAAGAAGATCTTCCAAACTGTTTATTTAGTATCAACGAAAAGAACTAATATTTGCATCAGACCTCATGAATGAATGTCATAACACAGCACAGAGACATTACTTCAAAATCGCAGGTTGACTCTGATAGTGTAATGAAGTTTTCTTTTTTTTGGTGATTTATGGAGCAAGTTGCCCATTATGTATTAAGATAATTAGAACAAGACATGGAATTACAGATTAGTCTATGATATGATGAAATTCAAAAACATAACAGTTGCATTTACAAATAGCTTGAGGGTTAAACATTTATTTATAGACCTGTTCCACACAATTAATATGTCACATGTTGTATGTTTCTTTGGTCTGATCTGGCTGTTGAATGGATTTGTCATGAGTGGATTTTTACTCATTTCAATGTTGCCAGTGAACAAATTTGCAACACTAACATAATGTTTTACACTTTACATTTTTCCTGTTCCTTTTATTTGGAAATATATTGACTTTGTGAAGATGAATTTGTTTCTTGTCAACACTGTCTCATATTCTACAGAAATACACTAAGAACAGTGTTTGGGTTTTCACATTTTCCAGAATTTAGTGATCACTTCCAATCCTTCAAATTATTGATTTACCCAATAGAGTGTTTTTTTTCTTCTATTAATTTCTCCACATATAAATGTAATTTGAAAATGAAAGGTTGGTTTAGAAAAAGTTCTAGCAACATGAGGTTCATAAATTGAGCAAACACCAGAAACAATCAACAACAAATTGATTGTTCTCAATTTCTTTTTATCTTGCATGAAATATACAGTGTGGGAATCAGAGACTTTGTATAATTTAGAAATGAGTAATGTTTGCAGACTTCAAATTCTAAGTCCTGAATTAATTTTGTGCCACCTTATGTCACACCTAATGCAAGAGGAAAAAGAGATCTTGAATATTAAAACCTTAAGGACATCAGTGTATCATCCCCAGTCCAGCAATGTCATGGAATGCTTCAACGAAACATTAAAAAGGATATTACGGAAGCTATTGGAGACCGACAAGAATAATTGGGATGTGATGATACCCTGGGTCCACTTTGCAGTTAGGAAAACCCCTAAAGCCTCCTGGATATATTCTCTCTTTGAGCCTCTGTATGGAAGGGAACCCTGCAATGGCCTAGACATGTTAAAAGAGGCATGAGAGGAAAGGGAGAAAGCCATGTTACCGATTTCTCAAATTGCACAAAAATTAAAATCACACATGGAAGCAGTGCGATCAATTGCAAGGAAACATCTTGGACAGGCCCAGGAACAACATGGGCCTATAATAGATTTACCTATAATACATCTATAATACGTCTGTAATAGATGTATAGTCACCTGTATCTTTTCTGTCAGACAGTCAGTGTTGGTTCTCTTACCTACCCCAGAAAATTAAATGATCCCTCAATGGTATGGCCCCTATAAAAACCTGGAAAAGAAGAGTCTGTTAAATGATCTCATATCACAACTGGACATACACCAGAAAACACAGGTCACAGGTAAACCTGCTTACGGGTGATAAGTGCACCATAGTGAACATACCACCATTACTATGGCAGCCCCCCTTGTCAATTCCCCTCAGGAAAATACCTTAATCTCTCACCAGTTGTCGCCAACTCAACATGCTGATATTACAGATGTATTGAAACACTTTCCCGAGGTGTTCTCTGAGCATCCAGGTAGAGTTGATCATTTCTTTCATTTTATTAAGACTCCAGCAGGGAAAAATATAAATCTCAAGCCCAACTGAATCCCTGAAGCCCAAAGAAAGTATTGAAAATGTAGTAGAGGACATGCTTAGTGCAGACCTAATCGAACCTGCAGAGAGACCCTGGTGTTCCCCCATTAGTCCTAGTCACCAAACCCCTCTTAATGTTTTTTACATTGAATTCATGAAACTAAACTCCAGCTCACCGTTTGCAAAAAAATATATACTATTCCATGCATTGATGAACTAATAGAGAAAATGGGATCAGCTAAATATATATTAGATCTAACAAAAGGATATTGGCAGGTACTTCTGAATCCAGCAAATTGAGAAAAAACAGCCTTTTTCAAAACTGCAGGTCCTGTTTCAGTTCAAAGTCTTGCCTTTCGGCCTCAATGTAGCCCCCACCACATTTCACTGCTTAATGGACAGAATATCAAGACCCTATTCTATCTACTCTGGAGCTTACCTAGATGACATTGTGGTCCATAGAGATAGTTGGCAGGAACGTATTTCTCACCTCTATGAGATCATCCGGGCCCTAAAAAAAGCTGGTCTTAAAGCCAACCCACGAAAATGTCATCTTGGCCAATCTGCAGTCAAATATCTAGACTTTTTTTGTTGGGAATGATTTTATTCAACCACAAACTTAAAAGGTAAAGGCAAACACCTACTCTCCAACCAAGAGAGACATTTCGTGCCTTCTTGGGGTTGACAGGGTACTACTACACGAGAGGAGAAGTGTGGGGGACCTAACCATGAGAGAAAACCTTAAGGGGCATAGACTCCCGTTCCCATGATGAGCTACCTAAAACAGAGCACACTGTGGCCTTCATGGCATGCTCTCCAATAGCAGAAACTTCTAATCATCAAGACTTTGATGAACAAACTCTTCAGAGATATGATGATCTTATAGGGAAAGGAAATGCCCCTTTAAATCAGAATCACTAATCCATTATGAGGAAGATGTTGATTAACGTTCACTCGAGGAGCCAGAGGAGAGAGAGAAAAATGCAGATATCAACCCGGGGAGGCCCTTAGCTGCAGGAAGCAGAAATCAGCAAGCCCGCAAGTTTCAAACTCACTCAAGATTGCAGATGGGACGCCAGAGCTACGATGAACCTAAAGCTTGAGAAGCCAGCATGGTGGCTACATCATGGAAATGGAACTATGGTGGATTGTGGGTCCACAAAACTTATACTGCAGACAGCGTACAGCCAGAGGGTGCCCAGTTACACATCCAAGCACAGGGGCACCACGAAGGAACAAGAAGCCACAAGGAGATGAGAGACCATGAGGAAGCAAGCACGAAGGAAGAGAAAAAGCCTGGCTGTCCAGCACGATCAAGAAGGATTCCGCGGAACCCGACTCAGAAGCTGTTATCCTTAAGAACCAAAGGTAACCTGGTGGACGGGAGTTACGGGAGGCCTCAAGAAGGCAATCATACCATACAGCCACCTCCTATCAGTAATAGTTATGGGACAAGGGTAACCTTGAAACAACAAAACTTGAAATGTAATATTACATAGAATGGGTTATTGAAAAGGAGAATAAAGAGAGAAAATAATCATTGATCACAATACCGTGGAAAAAGGGTAACGAGACAAAGTTCAAATTGAACCCGATGTACTTAAAAAGAGATAATAGAAAAGGGTGCATTACTGAAAAGCAGAATACCCGAAACAGTGATCAGAATACCCTGGGAAAAGGGGGAAGTGATACCACAGCTACAGGGTCAACTAGACCAACGTGAACTCAGCTATACTAGTCCAGGTGGGATAGTCCAACTGAACAACAAGTGTATACAGGGTACGCTAAGAATCAGAAACAGGAGCATAAAACATATTAAAAAAAGCCAAGAGGGGGTTCCTAAAGAAAAAGGTAAACTCACAAGACCATTTCAAGAGTTACAAAGACTTATGCAGGAAATCACAAGACACTATTTACAGATCCAGGATTAATCCTGAACCTATAAACTGGTACTAGAAGTATCCTAAGGAGAAGGGAGACATTCCATGTGCCTCAGTTAGTTTATAAAGTGGTAGGGTCAGTTAGGATAGTTTGGACAGTGAACTCCTTTATTTTTGGACTGTCACAACGGACAGACGTACACCTTAGTTAGTAAGATAGATACAGACCACAATAGCGATAGGGAAAGTTAGGCCTTATAATTCTTACTTTAATAAAAATACTGTGAGCCATGTGCTCTAAGAGTCTGTGTCCTTCTTCTGACTCACCAAAAAACAGCTGTCGAAACAACATGTTTTAAAAAGAAAGTTCTCTATCAACTCATGCTCAATAGAATGCAATACATTTTTCCAATAACTTATCGGAAGCTTAATGCATAAGATTTTTTAGAACATAAAGAACCTATGTGTACACAACATTTTAAACAATACACACCAGGAGTTTGGTGTGTGACAGAACAGTTTATGCTCAACAATCTGGACAAGCAGGTTGGAAATTCATTAACGTTTAGTGGACGTATGAGCTGTGGAAATTCGATGCAGGACACATTATAGCTTTGGTGAGTTCTTTATATGTTATTTGGAAACAAAATGGGGCCTCATGGGGGTCCATGTAGATGTCATGAGGGGGATGATCCTATTCCTAAAGTGGATTATGGCAATTAACAGATATATGAAACCGCTTGAGGAGTATAGGTTCCTTTTCATGTATGTGTTTGTTATGGAATTTCACAAGCTTATGTAATATTTGAGAGGCAGTTTTAGCTTGTTGAAATGTGTCCCTACTGTTCTGTTCATGACTTGGATGTTTTTTTTTGTAGTTATTGCTATCATTGTTACTTCCAGAAACGTACTCATTTTGATATGGGCACAGTTTGGGGCAAAAAATAGTTTATGGGTAGGGCAAGTACTGTACAACTAAATTACTGTATGGCCAATTTTGATGGTATTTTCAGGACTGCGTTTGAAATCAGAGCTTAAAGACCACTGTGACTAAAAACCAAACAGTGTGATGAAAACCTATCCACACAGTGTGTGGAGAGAGACTCCCTATGGATACAACCACGTAGAAAGCACAAGGATTCATGTTAATGCTAGATGTTTGCACCTACATGGCAGCTGGCATTAAGTATTGGTCTGCCCACTGATTGTCAAAAGGCACAAAAGGCTCGGGACAGAAACTCAGGAAGCCAAGAATGCAATAACAATCATATTCTCATGTTTTTCTTTACACCCATTGCTCAACAATCAGTGCACAAAAGATTCCTAATTGCATGCAACATTGACACACAAGTGTTTTCAGTAGTGGTCTTTCTCTGTGCAATATGAATGTCACCTACAATGAAAGTGGCTGGTGGTAGAGAAGTATACGTTTGCACCCAGGGAATGGTCATTAGCCAATCAGGTGGCTGGAACAGTGGCCGAGAATATACATTCTCTGCCTGCTGTTTCATCCAGCCAAGGCCCTTCCCCGGGTGGCACCATTTTATTTTTTAATGTAGTCCCTATTTCTTTAAGGGAGTCCCTCCCTGTTGCCTCTCCACCTCCCCCACCCCTAAAACCATCTAAAACCCTTTCAGACCCCCTCCCAACTTACCTACGAGACCGGAGCTTGGACCTCTGGTCCTCGCACTCCTCCCGATCTCATCCACCACCACCATTGAAATGAAAAAGGGACTTTGACGCTTTTCCCTTTGGCGGCCCCACTGCAGCAGATTCTTTTTTCTTTTTTTTCCCCTCTCGAGAGATTTGCTGTGCAAGCAGCATGAATCTTCCGATGGGAAAAAGAAACCATTTGCACCTCAGATAAACCCTGGGGTCCAAATGGCTTTCACCCCCAGCCGCAGGGACATACGTCGCCGGTAATGGCCCACAGCCCTCGATGACACCCTTGCTTCGCTCAGGCCTATCATGGGTCGGGCTGTAGAGCTATTACCTGTCATGTTTGCCCTCCCCGTCAGGGGTTAAAAACATATTATTAGCACCCTTTGTGGGTGTGTGGGCAAATCAGGATACTCAGAACACAGGCTGTATCTACAAGACGGCGTTCAGGGTATGCTGATGGCCACCCGCTCTCGCTGGCCTCAGCATCCCACTCCCGCCTTTCCCCAAATTGATTTTATGGAGGAAACATACATATCACCGATTTTCTTGGCTGCGCGCCTCCAGTTACTGCTATGACATACTTTTCCAGCCCATCATGGAAAGAAAAAAGAGGCTCTCTGTAGAGCTTCTTTCCTTCTTTTTTTATAGCGGCCATGTTTTTAGTTTTCGTTTATGCTAATCAAATGTATGTTTCTTTTGTAAACGTCTTTTGTAATAAATGTATCCCCACAGTACAAATGTCACTATATCATACTTTTTGCCATTTTCTATCGGAGAGGCTGTTGGCCACACAAATTATTGATATGCATAATAGACAGTAAAGCCTTATTAATATTGTTTTTTGTTTTGTTAATGCAGGTCCAATTCGTCACGTGAAGAGTCTTCAGTAAGACATGGAGGCAGCTTTAAGAGTGCCCCGTGCCACTGCAGCAGATGGGCACTGTGTGAATGTTCTGTGCCTTCCATGGAACTGGGGTCCCATTATAGTATGTGGTTGGATATCAGAAGTGGCCTGGCACAGCTCCAGTCCCCTTTATTGTCAGTCAATCCTCTTGATATTGGTAAGTGGAACATTGGACTTTAACTCGATTTGACAAGATGACATATTAGACAAATGGTATTTTGTGTGTGGGAACATTTTGAAATTCTAGTGCTAGTAGCCTTTTGGCTCGATTGTAAATAAAAAGGACGTAACGGCAGTCCTCTTCCTGTAACTATTTCCTGTCCATCAATAGCCATAGACCTCACTGCAAGTTCTTTCCAAGCCGAATTCAAGAATAAGGATGTTATCAGAGTTGATGCATGAATTATTCATGAATAAATAATGCATAGTGTACGGGACAAATAAGATTTGCTGTAAACAATTGAGTAAGGACATGCACTCATTCGTAATTCTGATTCATCGCCAACATTTAAATAGCCGACAGTGCCTAATTCACCATAAAAGACACTCTATGACACTCCCTCTCAGCATGTATGTGCAGTAGGCATGAACTACAAGCTTTGGCAAAGCCATCAGTTGGGGCTTTTTTGTAGACAGGCAGACTTTAAATATATTAAGGGGGTAATTCATAGAATCCAGCGCACAAGTGGCGCACGCGGCTGGCGCACAGTGTGCGCATGCGAATCCCTGCGCCAGCCGCGTGCGCTAAAATCCAATTCCGCGCACAGCGTATTCATGGATTCCAGCCACCAAAACCAGCCGTGGCGCACAGTGGCGCAGCGACCCTGCAGCAGCGCCAGTTACGCCCCCAAGAACGCCTCTTGCGCAGGGAAAAGCCATCAATATACCCAATCCAGCGCAAAGGGCTGCGCTAACCCTGTACCAGCGCAGCAAGCGGGCTACGTGTATCACTGGGGTGCGCGGGAAGTACCTCACGCGATTGGCCCCGTGCGAGCAGGGTACGCGTATTTCAGGGGTGCGCGTGAAGTTCCACAAGCGATATCAGCAGGGTACGTGTATTTCAGGGTGCAGGGGAAGTCACACACGCGATTACAGCAGAGTACGTGTATTTCAGGGGTGCGCGTGAAGTTCCACACGTGATTCCATCAGGGTACATGTATTTCGGGGTGCGCGTGAAGTTCCACACGCGATATCAGCAGGGTACGTGTATACCAGGGGTGCGCGGGAAGTTCCACACACGATTCCATCAGGGTACGTGTATTTCGGGGTGCGCGTGAAGTTCCACACGCGATATCAGCAGGGTACATGTATACCAGGGGTGCGCGTGAAGTTCCACACGCGATTCCATCAAGGTACGTGAATTTCGGGGTGCGCGTGAAGTTCCACACGCGATATCAGCAGGGTACGTGTATTTCGGGGTGCGCGGTAAGTTCCACACGCGATTCCATCAGGGCACGTGTATTTCGAGGTGCGCGTGAAGTTCCACACGCGATTCCATCAGGGTACGTATATTTCGGGGTGCGCGTGAAGTTCCACACGCGATTCCATCAGGGTACGTGTATTTCGGGGTGCGCATGAAGTTCCACACGCGATATCAGCAGGGTACGTGTATACCAGGGGTGCGCGGGAAGTTCCACACACGATTCCATCAGGGTATGTGTATTTCGGGGTGCGCGTGAAGTTCCACACGCGATATCAGCAGGGTACGTGTATTTCGGGGTGCGCGGGAAGTTCCACACGCGATTCCATCAGGGCACGTGTATTTCGAGGTGCGTGTGAAGTTCCACACGCGATTCCATCAGGGTACGTGTATTTCGGGGTGCGCGTGAAGTTCCACACGCGATTCCATCAGGGTACGTGTATTTCGGGGTGCGCGTGAAGTTCCACACGCGATATCAGCAGGGTACGTGTATTTCGGGGTGCGCGGGAAGTTCCACACGCAATTCCATCAGGGTACGTGTATTTCGGGGTGCGCGTGAAGTTCCCCACGCGATATCAGCAGGGTACGTGTATACCAGGGGTGCGCGGGAAGTTCCACACGCGATTCCATCAGGGTACGTGTATTTCGGGGTGCGCGTGAAGTTCCACACGCGATATCAGCAGGGTACGTGTATTTCAGGGTGCAGGGGAAGTCACACACGCGATTACAGCAGGGTACGTGTATTTCAGGGGTGCGCGGGGAGCACCACACATGAATTGCACGTGTGGGTCCTCCCAGGTGTTCCCTCTACACCCTCCACGGCCCCTGCAGGTGGCTCACACCACAGGGGCCTACCCTGCACATGTCCTGCAGGCACCCCATCCACCATGGCCATGCCCCCCAGCCAACCCACATGTCAACTTGCACTACTGCCCACCAACGCATGTCCCCCTGCACCCCCAGCCACCAGGGGCACCCTCCACAGGCCCCCACCCATGTGTCCCAGCACCCCCACCCCCCAGCAGTGCAGGGGCACCCACCACCAGGCCCCCACCCATGTCTCCCACCACCCCCAGCCACCAGGGGCAGCCTCCACCAGGCCCCCCACCCATGTCTCCCAGCACCCCCACCCCCCAGCACTGTGGGGCACCTGCCAGCAGGCCCCCACCCATGTCTCCCAGCACCCACACCCCCCACCACTGTGGGGCACCTGCCAGCAGGCCCCCACCCATGTCAAACTCATGTCCCCCCCCAGCACTGTGGGGCACCTGCCAGCAGGCCCCCACCCATGTCCAACTCATGTTCCCCACCCCCCCCACCCCCCCCAGCCACCAGGGGCAGCCACCACCAGGCCCACACTCATGTCTCCCACCACCCCCACCCCCCAACCACCAGGGGCAGCCTCCACCAGGCCCCCACTCATGTCCCCCTGCACCCAGGTCCTCATAATCCCCAATCATGTGCGTTATGGTCAGCCTCCACAGCCAAAAGGCCCTACCAAGTAACCCATTCACCCCCATGGAAATGGAAATTACATGTTACACCCCCAATGTTCATAAAGCAAATGAACCCATGTCCGTCACACACAATGGTTGCAAATGAATGGGAAAACACCCAACATGACATGCATGAAACCAATTAGATGATGCCACACAGTGAAGTATGAAAACAAAATTGTATTAAAAAAAATTGAATGCAAATGAAATGAAACAAACTACAATGGCAATGAAAAAAAGATAAGCTGCATGTCCGTCCAAAAAAATCAAAACTACAAATCCAAATCCAAAAAAAAGTTGTTCAAAGTCACATTAAAAATAAAATCAATCCAATGAAGAACTATGTACAAAACATCCAAGGGTCCATGAGCCCAACTGAACAAAGGAAACCTACAAAAAACCCTAACTAAAATGCAACTATATACAAAAAGTGGAGCTGTGTCCGTCGACTCCAAATCATAAGAAACAAATGAAACCTAAAACTAAAGAACTATATACAAAGGCGGCGGGCAAGTCCAGCGGCTCACTCCGTGGTGTTCCGGGCCAGGGCATCATCAAACTCCTTGTCTATGTCCCGGAGGCGGTCCTGTTCCATGGCCCCGAGGGTCCGCAGGGACGACGCCATCTGCTCCTCCAACCCCCTGCGGATTGCCTTGAGGCACTCGGCCCGCCTCAGGGCCCTCCGCATGGAGTTCTCCGCCCTGACCATGGTGAGCCGCGCCTCTTCCGCCTGCCGCCGCTCCGCACCTATATGCTGGCCCAACCGCTGCCACACGGAAGACACTTCCCGTCCTGGGTCCTCCTGCCCTCCGGCCGATGCCTGCCCCTCCGATGTTGATGGCCCCGAGCCATGATGCCTCCCACGTTGACTCCGCTGCTGCCTCCGACGCCACTGCCTCTGCCAGCACGACGGCATCCAGGCTGATGGAATCCACCGACGCCGTCGTGCACTTGCCCTGCCTGATGATGCCGGCACATCCTCCATCTGCTGGGGTACAGTTGCTGTGGTGTCCACCCCTGCTGGACCTCTGACTCCCGACTGTGGCAGGGATGGGATCCCCACCGAGCTGGCTGCATTGGTCAGGGCAGGTCCACAGGGGGCCCTGGTGGCATCTGGGCCGGAAGACGGCAAGGAGAACGACTGGCGTATAGTCTCCACAGAGGAGGAGAGGGCCGCCAGATTGGCCGACACATGCAGGAAACCCCCGAACATGGACGATCCCAATTGGGCCACGTCGGCACGGTGCTCTTCGTGATGACGTGCGTGCTCCTCCTGGGTAGCACGCACGGCATCACGAATCACAGCCGTGCGCATCGCGACCCCAATCAGGACCTTCTCCATACGGCCAGGGGTCCCCTCGTCCGCAGGTGGAGGGGAGTCAGGTGACATGGACATCCCCTCTACCTGCGGACGGGCCTGGGACGGGGCATCCCTGCTGGTGCATGGTGGTGCACCCACAGGGTCAGCGACAGCGACATGCACAGGCCCCTCCACGGTGACCTGTGCTGCCTCCTGCCCCTGCCCCTGGACTGCACCACTTGCACCAGCAGGGATGCCCCCCACCAGGCCCCATGTGCGCCTCAGTGGCGGCCTTCTCCTCCTCTGTGGAAACCACCAACCTGGATGGCTCCTCACCGTCTTCCGCCGTAGCAGGCCCCTGTGGGGGCTCACCCACCCCTTCCGCTGCAGCCGTGGGGGCATCCCCGCCGCCTTGCTCCACAGCGCCGTCTCCGCCCTCTTCTTCACTAGCCGCTGCGTAGAGGGAGACATAGAACACAAGCATCAGGGTACTGTACAATGGTCCCCTAGACAGGAAGCAATAGCAGATGAGTGCCACTGTCAAAGTACACTTCCATCATGTCCCTCCACAACACATGTGTCAGTCCAGGCAAAACACACACAGTGACAGTCATGGTGCATGCCATGGACATTTCCATACATGTCCAATGGACTCTCGAAACATACAATGTAATGGAACTCACATGCATCATGGGTCATGCCTATCACATGCACACACTTCACCTCAGTCACATCCATCTGGCCCCGTACACCCCAATCACAGTGGATAAGGATGACTAGGCTGCATCAGTGAATCTGTACATTGTCACAGACATGTGTCATGCCTCCATGGCATCCACAAGTCACAGACATGCAGGTCAGGCACACAGACATGGACACCATATATGTACCTGGCATCAGCACCCATCCCTCACCCCCACCCATGTCCAGGAACAGAGACTGCCATGCTCTCATGTGTACAATCTGCATAGGGCTCCCCATGTCGCATTTAAACACATGCAACAACCGTGCGGTTCACACATTACTGGTCGCACATGCATTACCATGATGTCCCTGCACACATACATGCGTACATGGCCTATGTCACACATACAGGCAAGTATCAGACAACCAGCACACTGCAACATGCCCTGTCTCACACAGCAATGCTTGGCCACTTACCGCTCAACTCCAGACGGGTCTCCCTCTCAAGGACCTGGGCGTGGAGCGCTGGGTGTACGCGTTCCAGGACCCCCATCTGGATGGAACTCATGCGGCCCCGGCCCCCCTCCACGAGGCGCTGGGCCTTCATGAGGGTCCTGGACCTCATGTCTTCCCAGCGCTTCTTGACCTTCTGGATGGTGCGGGTTGCCACCCCCTCCGCGTTGATGGCAACCACACAGTCGGCCCAGATCCTCTCCCGTCCTGCCTTGTTGGCGCGGGACGATCCGAAGAGGGCATCATACTGCCCCAGGACTTGCTCCACCAGGACACCAACTTCGGTGGCAGTGAAGCTGGTGCCCCTCTGCCCCTCTGGCCGGGGGTTGCCACTGGTGCCAGATGTGGATGTGCCCGACATGGCAACCCCAGGGGCAGGAGTGGGTGGGCAACTGGGTCCTGGGGCTGGGCTGTGGATCGATGTTATCTGAGTCGGGAGTCTTCTGTTCCAGCAGGGGTGGACACAGCAACTGGACCCCTGAAGATGGCTGATGTGCAGGCAACAAATGGCAGGGCACGGTGGCTGCAGGCAGGCAGGCAGGCAGGCAGGCAGCAGCAGATGGCACGTGGGAGGCTGCTCGGGGCACTGGGGGGCAGTAATTCGGCCTTCTGGGCAGGAGCGTGGTCTTCCGTGTGTTTTCGCGTGGCCAGATGGATACGGAGTGATTTGGCACGTGAAAATCCTGCACGTCAGCGTGAAAATCGAGGAAAGGCCCTTAGCGCGTAAGCGCATCAGCACGCGTACGCGATTTCATTGGACCAAAGGCCCTTACAGCATAAGCGCGTCTGTGACGTTTTGCGCACGTGCGTTGCCCTGGCAGGGCTTGGAGATCCCGCGTGCCTTTACACTGTTCTGTACGTGCTTTTCGTGCGGTGCGTGTGTTTTCCATCCGTTGGGGTTCACACGCTATTATTTCACAGCGGGTGTTGGCTACGTGTTCTACTACACGCAAGGCAGACGGTGAGTGGTACCCCGCTCCCCCAGGCCCGATCGCGTGTAAAAGTTCACGCGAACCCCTGAAATACACGTAGCCCGCTCCCCCAGGCCCGATCGCGTGAAACACTTCACGCGAACCCCTGAAATACACGTAGCCCGCTCCCCCAGGGCCGATCGCGTGTAAAAGTTCACGCGAACCCCTGAAATACACGTAGCCCGCTCCCCCAGGCCCGATCGCGGGAGAAACTTCACGCGCACCCCTGAAATACACGTAGCCCGCTCCCCCAGGGCCGATCGCGTGAAAAACTTCACGCGCACCCCTGAAATACACGTAGCCCGCTCCCCCAGGGCCGATCGCGTGAAAAAGTTCACGCGCACCCCTGAAATACACGTAGCCCGCTCCCCCAGGGCCGATCGCGTGAAAAAGTTCACGCGAACCCCTGAAATACACGTAGCCCGCTCCCCCAGGCCAGATCGCGTGTGTGACTTCCCGCGAAACCCCGGAATACACGTACCCCACTCAATCGCGTGTGTAACTTCCCGCGCAACCCCGATATACACGTGCCCCGCTCGCACAATTGCTGTATGTTGCCACTTTTGTAATGCGCTGGGACGCTACCGCCTGCCTTCATGTGGCGGACGTGTTTCGGCTTGTGCGTGTCTTTCGCTGTGCGTGGCTTTGCCCTATTCGATTCCATGAATACGTGTGGTTCGGGTGCGTGTGGGCGTTCCGTCTGCTTCCCTGCAGTACATCCCCAGTTACGCCCTTGTTTTCGCGAGTTGTTCCCCATTCCGCGCGTTACGCCCCGTGTTCTGCCCACTTTCTAGTGTATGCGCCGAGGTTGTGCGCTTTCACTGTGCGCGTCACGCACGTCTTTCGGGATGTTGCAGTGACGTGTGCGCCATGCATGGGTTTGGTGCACATCCCGAGGTAAACACGCGCAGGGACTTCCATGGATCGCACGCGTGCGCGTGCGCCTGTTTTTTTCCGCTTGCGCCTGCTTGCGCCTGCTTGCGCGAAGATTTTCGGCGCACGTTTGTTCCATGAATCAGCCCCTAAATGTGCTACACATCCATAACATGTCACCATTACCTTTAGCTGTGCCTTTAAAAAACAAAACAATGAAATGTTACTACCAGTTCTTACTAGTTGGATACAAGTCAAAACAACTAAGACACTTATTAATTCAAAGCTCTGTGCTGGGAAGCTATATTTATATTTTATATGTGTATTTATATAATACATGGCAGTGCACAATACCTGCATAAAAAAGCAAGTAACTCGTTGTTTTATTACAAGACACTTGTGACATCACTACTGACATGTGATAAGAAAATGACATCACTACTGCTCTGTGATCAGTTATTATGCTCCAATGCCTGTTGCTTGAGGCAGCACAGAGCAGAGATCCATCTATCACAACACTTAATTAATAGCATGAATAGCTTTTCAAGTTCCATGCTTGTAAAATAGTTTTCTGTGATCCTTTTCAGTCATTTATTGAAAAGTTACTGTTTATGGTAGAATATTTATTTTGTGCACTGCTGAAAGTTCAAAATGAAAACGTTTTTTAGATGCTTAAACTATTTTTCTGAAACACATTGGAAGATGCATATTACCCTTTTTAAAACCATACATATTTTGCATTGATTATATGGATCAGCAATTGGAAGATCTCTTAAATTAGAATCAAGCAAGTGGCAAGGTATTAAAGGGGATTACAGTGTGTGGCCATTTATTATAAGGGATAACATATCTGCTACTCTATGCAAAATGGTATTGCAAGTCCCCTCAGAATTACCTGACCTTGAAAAGGAACTTGACCTTTGGCCTCCTTCCTCTATTTGGTTACTGGACTCAGTGACTTGCACTATCATTATAGTGTATAGTAGGGGGTATATTATCCCATATATAGCCCACACGTACTAAAAGGTCTCCTGTCTTACAGTCACAGCCCAGGATTGATATACCGAGTTATAGAACAGCCTGTGTTTTTTGGCTTTATGGAGAGAAAGATTCCTGGGATTGACGCAAGAGACAGAAATAAACGAATTCCAAAAAAGAGCTCACAATACAGAAAGTGCCTTTCCTCCCAGTCTCTTTTTCGATAGGAATGGATACAGTGAAGAGAATGCTGAGCCATGTTGGAGCATAATGAGAATTCATTTTCTGCAAATAAAGTGTGACCAAAGAACGATGAACGGTGATTTGAATTGGAACTGTTGCCGCACTGGATGTCAGAGTAATTGAATAGGGGTGCTGTAGTCCCTACAGTAGACGCTAAACTAAAGATTGCCTCTCGTCTTCTGAATGTCTGAAGCCAGGAAATTAGATGCTGTGGAGCACTCCAAAAAGGGGTTAGCATAGTATAGCCTGGCAGAAATGATGGAGGCTACTACTGTAGTTTAATTGGAGATAGGAAGCAAAGGCTGTATTTTGCACAATGTAGGAAGATGGTAAACAAATAAAAACTGGCATGGCCGTTGTATTGACCTGTTGGCAAAGAGAAAAAGAGCCATCAATTGTAAAGGCGATATTACTTACCCAGAAAGCTTGTGCTGGGCAAGCACCAATAATGAGAGGGCAGAAAGTGGATTCTCCTCATTGCCACCATCACGATACCTGTTTTTTAAGCTTTAAACCAGCCACACATCTATCAATCGCTATAAAGCAGCTGCAGTACAACAGGTGTTTGCCGATGACACTTAGTTATCCACACAGAGAAAAATCTGTGTTTTGTAGCTTTTGGGCCAATTAGGTCTCGGCTAGGAGGAATGTTTTGCTTGTCCCAGCGGGAAAGATGGGTAAATAGGCAGAAAGAAACACCATGGTGTAGACATATTTCATTTAAGTGATGACTATGTTCTGTTTGTGTTTCATTTTAGACATACCTGTTCTAGGCATGAACTGGACATGAAGTGGTAAAGAACTTGTCTTTAAAGAAGGACAATGGATAGGTCTCCCCTGCCCTGTGGAATGATTGGGCAGAGAAGAGAGTGGAGAGTTCTTGAAGAAAGCGTTGGAAGGATGGTCGTAGTGGAGAGAGCGCGAGCAAGAGGCTAAGAAGAAATGCTTTCTGGGGAGATGTGGAATTGAACAGACCACTTGGGCTTCAAAGACTTAGGGCCTCATTACGAGAATGGAGGTAGCCATGGAGCTTTTAGCTCCATGGCTGCCTCCGTTCTGGGCTACATTACCGGGTTCCTGCAATGGGAACTTACCGGGTTACACCGACATAGGAGGACCCGGTTAAGTCCTCCTTGCAGGAACCCATCCCCATTCCCATTTGAGCCCCCATAGGGCTCAATGGGAATGGGGAGGGAGGTAATAACGGGCAGATTACATCTGGCCTGTTATTGCCTCCCTCTTCCCCTCGTGGAACCCGGAAAGCACGCCTGGTTTTACCAGGCGTGCGATCCGGGTCTTGCAATTGGAATCTCGTAATCGGCTCTCCCGTAATGAAGGGGGCCGGACTTGTACCGGCCCCCTTCATTACGGGAGCGCAAGCCTTATAATGAGGCCCTTAGTGTTCATTGTAAGCAGGCACCACCGTTCCTGCTGCCATGTCTGACCACCCGAGACCAGGCTGGGCAGGCCCATAAGTGTAAAAGAACAGGCCCACATACCCAGTGCACGGTTCAGCCAAGGTGAAGAACAGGACTTCCTAGTCCAGAACTCATGAGTGGGGTGGCCTGGGGCCAGCCTGTGCATTCTTACCCCCTGTCTGTCGGATGCGGTGGGCCCAGAAGATTGGTGCATATGTCACGAGCGGCCTGGGAGCCAGCAGGAGTGATGCAGTCGGCCACTCCCAGTGTCAGTGAATGGGGTAGTGAAGAAATACAAGTCCCAGCTGAACAGGGATTCTGACTGTGCTGGGACACACAATAGACTGGGGCAGGCCAACCCAATTGTGCCTCTCAGGTGTAGTGAGGATACATCTGTGAGTGCTGAAATGTGGAAATAAGTTTGGTCCATCATCTGGGGCATTGGGTGGCATGGGAGGAGGTTGATCCCACCAGGCTGCGGCAGTGATGATGGTGCCCCACCATTGGCGCAGGGCATCACATCAAGAAAGACCTAGAGACTGACATGTCCGGTGGTCACAACAAAGTTGCCTCATTTGTGCATAGAGCTGGGGTGGGCCAGTTCCTGGAACAGCAGGGAGTATCAGGCCCACTCACCCAACATTTAATGGAGCAGAATCACTGTCTGGATTTGCAAAAATCTTGTTCCCATATGGAGCATGGCACTGAGTCAGCTTTGACTGCCGTTTGGGATGCCATTTTTTAACACAATGAGGAGTCATCTCTGGCTTTTGCATATGTTGGACTTGGAAGCAGCTTTTGACACCATAGACCACCCATTTTGCTGTCTCGCTTAACATCGGGAGGACTGAGCAGACATTATCCGTATTCAAGAGTTTCTTGACTGTTTCCAAATGGCGAAAATTGGTACATTTCATCTAAGCCCATTAGATTAGACTGAAGAGTCCCTCAGGGCTCACTTCTGTGCCCTATCCTCTTCAACATCTATCTTCAAACATGAATGAACGTTTTATACAACTTTCAGTTAACATATCATTCCTATGTGGATGTTGCATACACCTATGTTAAAGTTTCTGGCTCTTCAGAAACCTTTTCGACTTTTGAAGGACTGGACATGGTATGCAATTGGATGTTGAGTAACAGCGTTCGGTTTAACTCCTGCTAAAACAAAAGTATTATTGTTAGTTCTTAGACATTTGCTTAACAATCCTTTGTTGTCCCCAGGTCTCCTTGTAACCTGACCTTCCAACTACTTTTGTGACTAAAGTGAGTAATTTGGGAGTAATCGGGATTCTAAACTTTCCTTGTCATGCAAGATTAATGAAGTATCGAGAGATGCATCCTTCCACCTTTGACTTCTTAGGCCAACTCTAGAATTCAGTCCGAAAGAGGATCATGCTCTGTTGGTTGGAATGCTTATACATTCTTATTTGGATTATGCCAAAAGACTATACATAGGGGAATGCCTGAAAACCCTGTGCATGAATATGACGTTGTGCAAAATGCAACAGTTCAACTCATTACCCAAAGTTTGCTCCTTCTCATTCTACCTCTGGGATCTTCATTGGCTCCCAGTTTGCCAGGATACTGCGTTCAAGATTGTATGCTTGGTTCAAAAGTGTAAATTTGACCTGCTACACCCTATCTCTTTTCCCTTTTGACATGCTACAAGCCCACTAAATACCTTACATCTGACAATATATGTTGTTTGTCCATCCCTCATTCTCAGTGCATTACTAGAGGGGATAGACGCTTCTCCGAAGCGGGGGTAGAATTTGGAACCAAATGCCTTTGGAAATTAGCTTAGTGTTATCGCTGGAGATGTTCCAAAAAAAACGTAAATCTCATCTCTTTCAGTAACCCAGTAACTTGGTTTGCCCTTTGGGATGTTTTGGATGTTTATATTGTCTCATCTGCACCTAGAAGCAGGTTAATCTGGTTGGGTATGCTAGGGTATGCACATCTATAAATATACAATGTAATACAATACTATAAAATGCAATGAAAATCTACTAGTCATTCCGACTAACAACTATAATGCATAGGGGGTGGGTGACTGCAGCTGTCAACTCAGTAATTAATGTAAATAATCTGCATATAGATATGTCTGTATTTTGTTATCTATCTGTATAGTTTTTGATTAGTACATATAGTTATTTAATTCTGTATGTATGTTTTTATTTACTCAATGTAGGTGTTAAGTAAGGCTTTAGTTTAATGTTTTCTTACATAAGGGGAAAAGGTAAATGCCCTGGCCTTATAGGGTATGTAGAATTGGCTGCCTGCCAGAGGACGATTAGGGAAAGGGGCTACCCCCTGGGTTTTTTTCTGGCTCCCCTTCCTGGATATGTAAGAGGGATTCGTTCTGTCAATTCACCATAAGGGCCCCTCATTTGACCTCATTCTGAGAGGGTGACCTAGCAAAGCAGATCCATATAAAGGGAATCACACCAAGGTAGTTGTACAAGAAGGAAGTGTAACGGTTGAAGATATAAGGTTTAGTTTGGTTAATTAATTATTGTACAACCTTTATTCGAACACTTGGCTGAGCATGCAATGGAGTTGTGGCATCGCACATCTGTTTTTAAGAACTGTTGACAGGTTAGGGTACATATCAAAAGGAATAAAACTGACAAAAACATGTTAAATGTATTAACGTCATACACTTTTGTGGCTATTAGACGCTACTGTCTCTATACTATTACTTGAGAGCAGGAATTCACGATAGTAGTTCCAAATGTCTCTGGGCTGATTAGCAACAAGTTGGAGTGAAAACATATATATATATATATATATATATATATATATATATATATATATATATATATATATATATATATATATATATCTTCATTATTATTTGCCCATGCCAAGGCCTTCAGCCTGTGCCTCAGTGCAGGGGAACTACTGCATTTCCAAAGCCAATCAGCCTTGTGTGGTCAATGTAGGAATCTCCTGTTGCAAAGGAGGAAGGAAGTAGTAGCATATGATTTAATTTCCAGGTTACCTGGTGCCCCTCTTGTTTCAGCTGGTCTGTGGGGAGGTGGGTGGTAAGTGGTCACACTGCAGCCTAGTGGTGTGGAGATCACAGTGGTAATCTACACACAGGAAGGAGAAAGGCAGAGGAAAACATTTGGAGAATGACTGACTCAGTCCTGTACATCAAGAGGGACTGGAGCCAAAGTCTATAACTGCTGTGTAAAGCCTGCTAGATCAATTATCTGGAAAGCATATTTGGTTAAGAAGTTGCTATTGCACCTGAAATTGCTTAACAACTGCAAAACGCTCTTCATTCTTCCAAGAGATGCATTTTCAGGCGGGATATTGTGTACTGAATCACCTGCATGTGACACGTATTTAGATAGCACACAGCTGAGTGACTGGAATTAGGACAAGGTGACAAGACACACAATCACAAGAGCTTGTGGTAGGTGCCGTTGGCAAAGTGAGTATATATTCTAGAGTGTCGACCTTAATAATAAGTGAATGTACTCTTTGTCAGGTCACCGGCTTTGAGTCATGGACCATATCATATCCCACCAGTGATGAAGTGAAGACAGGGATACCGTTAACACTAATACCAGAGATGGAGTGGGGAAGGCTCTTCCTCTCCCACCAACACTGTCTCTCCAGGTTACCAAAGGGCCAACACTCCTTTTTGCCTATATTGACATGGTCTGCCATTGTACTACCACACAACACCCTACCTGCCAGCCCTGTGCCAATTCTACCGAAACTACAGCAGCTGCACATCCTCTGAGCGTGCCAGGGAGCCAAGCATCAGCAGACACATTTAACACTTGCGCAGTGAGTCTAATCCGCTAGGACAGGTGCCACATGGACCTGAACTCTCTCACCTCTCTCACCTCCAATTTATAGAACCTACACAATGTCTGCCCAGTTAAATGATGATATTGCTACATCATTATCAAAATAGAGATTTCATTTTTAGCTTTCAACTATTATACAATATAACATACATACATGTTTGAATAATTAGGATTGTTTTCTTTATTTCAAAGTTAAATCCAATGGGGGTTAGAAAAGTTTTAGAATAACTTCAACATTAGATTGATTTGGGTTCATGTAGTTTGCTTTTCCATTTCATGATGTACTATCGCAATATTTCCTCTTTCAAGATGACCGTCATAGTTTGCATTGTATGAGAAAATCTGTCTATTGATTTCTTTCGAAGCAAGGGTTCAGGATGAGCCAATCAAAATAAATAGTCAAGAAATGAATGGTAGAGTAACCGGTGAGGGATTAGGAGAATGGATAGGTTACACCACAACAGATAAATGCTGAGTGTGAAAGTGAAAATGTAATGTGGTTGTGGCATGTGCAGGTGGGAAAGGGCCATCATGGTAACCACTATAATGGTCTTTGAATAGGAGGACACTTTTGTTAGTGGGAGGGTTTTACTCTCGATTTCATGAAGTTGAGAGTAAAATGATGCAGAGGTAAATAAACATTAATTACCTGTTACAGAAACATTCATTACTTGTCCGATTGGTGATATATTTTAACTGCAAAAACAAATATATATATTTTGTAATCCATACTTCTTAGCGCCTTGTGATTCACGCATATGAAAAGATGCTTTTGTACCTTAAATTTCCTTTTCTGGTCAGACAGTAATAACATTAGAACTCCTTTGTGTGACACTGATCCAAACATATCTTTGGGGTGGTGTAGCTGGAAGCAGTGTGCAGGCTTTTATGTGTCAATTTCTTCTTTGGGGTATTCTTATTGCCTACTCCATAGTGTTTTTTTTAGTGGAATACTTGGCTTTTAGAACGGTATGGACACATAGCCAAACAGCACTTGCAGGCTCTGTTTTAATCCTCGTAGTCCATCTCTCGTATAAACACATCATTCAGGTGCCAATAGTTATTCCTTATATTGTATACTAATGTGAATCCTTTGAGCCATTTTTGGGCGTTGTACCTCCTTGAGCATACTGGGACATCAGGCCACTAGTGGATGCACCTGCACCATATGTTGTGAACTACCGTTGGTCTTGTGAAGCAGGCAGAGTATGGCAATAGAAAGAAGAGCATATAACAAAGAACCCTTTGCCCTCTTAATAGTCTAGCGCCTGAGTAAGAGTGGCGTAGGAGGAAAATAGTTTCACCCTTTTCTATTTGGCAAGGAAGAACCATATGCGAGGAAGACCAGCGCTGGTTTTGCCAAACAATTATCAAAGACATTTGACTGGGTCCAAATTCACAGACAATTCTGTTAAGACATGTTTGTTAGAACTGAGCTTTCCAAGAAGTGCTCACTGTCACCAACTTCTTGTAAAGTGGTCTGAAATCAGATTGCACGCACCACACAAATATTTCCTTTCAAAACAGACTTGCAGCTGTTAAAGTACCAATTTCTCCATTATATCTAATTATCTAGAAGATAATGTATGGTAGTTGGTGATTGAGTTAGTCTAATGAAGGCCGTGAAGGGGTCAGACATAAAAAAAATCAAAGTTCGTAGGACACACTGGGGCGCTCTAATGGGAAATCCTTATTTATGATTGGAGGCTTTCTAAACTGCAATATGACTAACGCAAATGGTCCATCAATGGAGAAGGTTTACAACACTTACAATCAGTAAGATCTGGTAGATACCATGTCACCAACATTACATTGTCATAATGTCTCAGTCCCCAATATATGCAAGAACTGCCATTGCAAGTCATCGTTCATACAGCTACACCCAAACGAATATGCCAGGTTGCCACTGTAAATCACTACATGAAGCCACATACACAATCTATCTACACAAGTATGGTCACTGTAAATCACTTTCCTGAGGCTGTGTTGACAATCTAGCTATGCCAGTATGGTCACTACATTTATTTTATAAAGTTGCTTCCACAATATTTCTACGCCAGTATGGCCACTTTAAATCACTTTCATGAAGTTGCAGCCACAATCTATTTTAACCAGTGTGGTCATGTTAAATCCTTTTCATGAATCTCTGGTAACAATTTAAGTATGCTAACATGGTCACTGTAAATCATTTGCTTGAACGCTGAAACCACAGTGTATGCCAGTCTATACGAGTATGATGACTGTAATTCAATTTCAGTGTTGCCATAATCTATGCCTGTAATGGTCAGCCTTAATCACTTTATTGAAGCTATGGCCACAAACTTTAACTTTAACTGTGTGGTCACTGGAGATTAATTTAAAAAACAGAGGCCACACTCTTTGACACTAATGTTCACTCTATATTACTATCACCATCTATTGATGCCATTATAGCCACTGTAAATCCCTTCCATGAAGCTGCCATCAGAATATATGCCAGTATGATCATTCTAAATCATGTTCATGGACCTGTAGCCAAAATGCATGCTCATAATAGTAATTGCAAGTCACCTTCACAAAGTGAGGGCACATTCTGTGACTATTTGATCACTGTAAATCAATTTGATGAAGCTGTGATCACAGTATATGCTAGCAAGGGTAACTGTAAATCACTTTGACATAGCTGTGGCCAGGGTCTGTGCTAGAATTCCCAATGTAGCGCTTTGATGACATTGCAAAATAGGATGTCATGTGGAACAACTTTCATGAAGCAGGAACTTTCTCCACCACTGCCAAGCACATGCACACAGTCCCTGATCATAAAACACATGCAAACATTGCTCTTGCACAGACACACACATTTTTTTTTAACTTATCTTCAAGTTTACATTGTTAAGATGGCCAATAAAAGTCCCAAATTTCACAGAGGTTCTGGAGCCAGTTCAAACCAGACTCAACAATGGAAATATACAAAGTGCAAGGCAAAATCCAACGTTATTTTAATCTAAATAATGAAGGGACTCCAGACAAGCATACAATCTTTGGCTCTCTCAACATACAACAGTTATATATTAAACATTCATCATAAATGACATCATAATTTAATTATTAGTTACCAAAACATACAGGATACAGGAGTGGTTAATAGTGGACTACATATACATTCTAAAGGGGTTACATTTCTGATAGGGTAACATTTGTCTCATAGCTCCTCTTCAGACCCACCTTTTAAATTGGTAACAGGAAAAAGACATCGGGCCACATTTCGAGATTGGTGGTATTCATGGCGCTATTTGCACCATGACTGCCATCAATAACGGGTCCAGCACCGGTGTAGTTCAATGGGGATTTACCGGTGTAGTCCGACCCTGGCGGGACCGGTAAATCCCCATTGAACATGCCATTCTCTATTCCCATTGAGCCCCCATAGGGCTTAATGGGAATGGGGAGGGCGCTAATGATGGGCTCGCAACTTGCAAGCCCGTTATTAGCGCCCTGGTCCCTTAGCGGGATCCGTAAGGGACGTGTGGTCAGACCACACGTTCCTTATGGTCCCCGCCAAGGGACCTTGGAATAGGGCGGAAAGGGATTACCGGCACCGGTCTCCTTACCGGTGCCCGGTATCCCTTACCGCCCACCTTGTAATGACCCCCATCATCTCCACAATATGTAATTGGCTGGCACCTTGCTTCATGGGCAGCGTAACATTAGGGATTCTGATTGGATGGCTTCTTACTAACCAACCTTGGCCAACTGACAGATCATCAAGAAATGAGCTAGTCAAGAGTAGGGGGAGAGAGGTCAGTGGAATGCTTTCCTTTCAATTAAAGAAGATACCAGCCTTCATTTCAAGGCCATGAGCACGGGTGATCTCTTTGTATTTGGCCTTGTGTAGCATCTTGTGTCTGGGGATACGTGTAAGGAGTAAAGCAGGTGTCCTATCTCAGTTCATTACTAATCAATACACAGGGCCTCATCACGAGTTTGGCGGTAATGCCGGCGGTATTACTGCTGGTGCTATTAGCCCTACCACCAAACCCCAGGCCCTATTAGTGCCAGATCACAGGTTTGGCGGAATGGTTAGTGCCTATTCCCCATTGGGCTCATTCGGGAATTCCTCAGTCCCCATTGGGCTCAATGGGGAAAATTCACGATATTACCACTGGTGGATTTCCACCAAAAATCAGCAATTTTGCTGTGGATTTCCCCCCAGCTCAGAGCTGGGCCAAGGCCATGATCTGGCGGACCCTTAAATGCAGTGGTAATAGTGTTACCACCGCATTTATGGGTTACTGCCAAGCTCGTGATGAGGCCCACAGTGTTCTTCAATTATGGGTCACGTGTTATGGGAATAACTTCATCTTGTATTTATTAGGGTTTTAGCTAATATGAATGTGAGGGTTATGGTTTCTTTTACCACTGGAGACACTCTTGAGTTATTCCTCATAGAGTCGTTTGGCTTATAAATGTCCTGCACCAGGCTTACAAAGGCTGGTTGCACTCTTAATTAATCTGAGAATATATGGCTTGTGTCTTGAGAATCGTTATCTTGTGTGTTCTCTCTGCCATTCATATCCTCCCTTATTCATGGTAACCTTGGCTTGGTTTGTCAGTAGGACAGTGTGGTATTGCTCTTCTCCCTGTTCTCAGAGTATGGCCATCAATGAACTTCTGGAATGTTAAACAATTTATAACAAAATTAGTGGCGTGTTCTGTCCTCTCATGGCTGGATCTACAATCCCACTGTAGAATGCTAATGGTTTGTGTACCATGGTAGTTTTCTGTGGTAGGACAATCGTCATCACTACTACATTTGAAGTGGAGAATTTAAATAGTATCTTTGTTGTAATCAGGGATCCCTAACGTGAGACCTGTTTTGATTGCATGAGGGACAAGCTTCCCTGTCATCACCACCAAGAACTGGAATGCTTTTCCCTCAGCTCTGAGAATAGAACAATCCTACTGGACTTTCCAGAAACACCTTAAGAAATTGCTATTCTCCAAGGGACCTTCAGCTGACTGATCGGCAACTCCCCTCTGTTTGCCTTTTGATCGACTCCACTTCAGGACAGTGCTATTCACGCAGAGACCCTTACCTGACTGATCAGCGACCCCCCTCTGCTTGTGTTTGCTCGACTCCACTTCACAGGACTTGGTTGATTGAACTTGTAACAAGAGCCTTGATGCCCACAGGAGTATTGTGCTCTATAAATGCATAAATACAAAAACAATAATTGCTAGCTTCATTTCATCAAAGTCATCTATAATCATGTCTGTCCAGGCTACATCACTGTTATCTCTGTGTGCCTCTTTTAGTCCTTTTAAAAGTGGCCTTACATACTACTGTAGTCAAAGACCAACACCCTGCAATAATTGCAAAAACCTAGAAATTGCTGTAACCCTTTCAATGTCTCTGGCTTGGGTCTCTTCAGAATTGCCTCTGCTGAATCTTTAGTAGTCTTACTCTCAGTCAGCGGGGCAATGACATACATTTGTCTTCTGCGGAACAAGTCAGGCCTAGCAATCACTGTAAGCAGTGATATGCAGTGCTGGTGAGGCAATCAGCTCATGGCTGTTCACTTGTTTTTAAATGACAAGTGCTACCACCTTATTAGGAGCACCCCCTTTATACAGGGCCCCTCACAGTGCAGGGGACTTTGGTAGACCCCACTACACCAGGGCATAGAATAAGATCAGATGTCTGTGAGACTACTTTTTCAAATCTCAAATGGAGTTTATACCTGCAGGAAGGTGGCTAACTCAACTGTTGTCAATAACCTTTTCTGGCAGCAATTTAAAGGCAATGAAGAAACTGCCAACTTTGAAGTTATCCCGATACTTCCCTCTGTAGTTATCCACTTTTGATATTGTATTCAATAAACCTTTACAATATGAATTGGTGTTTTCTTTGCTCACATCCCAGAGGGATCCTGAGGAACAAATGGCACATCCCAGAAGAATTTCACACTTCATGGGAAAGGAAAGATTTTATTAAAGCAAACACACTGCTCTTATGTCTCTTTGGACAAGAACACACTTTCCCTAAACGCAAAGCACACCCATAGAGACAAAAGCATCACTATGTTTTAAATATGGTAAGTGGTTCCTCTTCAGATGGGTAGCTACAGAGTTAAGTATGAGGTCAACTATCACTTTTGACTTTTGAATCTAATGGCAGGGCTTTCTAATCCCTTCATATTTCTGATGAGTACCATTACATTGGGTGATTATAACAAATGTTCTTAAAGTGCTTAGAAGCCGGAGGAAACTGGCATGAAGGGCTATATCCAATGTATTGTTATTACATAATAACAAGTGTGATCACTGTTTTCTTAATTTGTATGGAGGCTCATCTTTCGAAGGTGAATTTTAGGATATGTTAAGCTTGCTGCATCTTGCAATCAGTGACACATCCACATGACCAGCTTTTTGTCACAATTCTAAACTACACATTGCTACAGGTCTGAACACAGGTTTAGTCATTTTACAAATGTCACGGTACAAGTAATGACTGAAGTAAGTTGTCTTTATTGCCCGATGAAAGCAGATGCAACGATACTTTATAGTTTAACAATAGTGATTAATGAAGCCCATGCTTTCACCCCTAATGCCCGACTAACCAGCTCACTATTTAGCCTCATCATTATCAGGCCGATTCATGGAATTAATGTGCGCTGAAAATATCGGCGCAAGCGTGCGAAAACGTGCGATTCGCAGTGAAAGAGCGAAAATCGCACTGCAAGTGCGAATATCACAGGGAAACCAGCGCACATCTATTCATGGAAGTCCGTGCGCGAGTAAAATCTGGGATGTGTGCTGAAAAAGTGTGCGGCGCACGCCGGCGCACAGGTCATCTAACGGCATGCGCTAAGGCCACAGCGAAAGCGTACATAGCGCGGTGCACATAACAAAAGTAGGCGGAACACGGGGCGTGACACGCGGAATGGGGAACAACTCGTGAAAATGTGGGCGTCACGGGGGAAGTACAGGAGGCAAGTGCGCGGAACGCCCACACGCTCGCCTACAACACGTTTTCATGGAATCGAATAGGGCAAAACAGCGCACGGGCAAAGACGCGCACAGGCCTAAACACGTCCGCCACACGAAGGCAGGCGGTCGCGTCCCTGCGCATGAAAAAAATGTGCGCCAAAATGTGCGCCCACAAAAGCAGGGATATACAGCTATGTAGAATGTCCCATACTGTGGGCCTCTAGGACAAATGACGTGCAAAGGGGTACGCGACAAACACGGACACCGTGGTGTGAAAAATAGCGTGTGCGTGTATTTTGGGGGTGCGCGGGAAGTTCTACATGCTATTTGCCCTGGGGGAGCGGGGTACGTGTATTACAGGGGTTTGCGTGAAGTTTCACACCCGATAGGCCTGGGTACGTGTATTTCAGGGGTGCGCGTGAAGTTTCACATGCGATTGGCCTGGGTACGTGTATTTCAGGGGTGCGCTTATTTCAGGGGTGCGCATGAAGTTTCACACGTGATTGGCCTGGGTACATGTATTTCAGGGGTGCACGTGAAGTTTCACACACGATTGGCCTGGGTATGTGTATTTCAGGGGTGCGCGTGAAGTTTCACATACGATTGGCCTGGGTACGTGTATTTCAGGGGTGCGCGTGAAGTTTCACACGCGATTGGCATGGGTACGTGTATTTCAGGGGTACGTGTGAAGTTTCACACGCGATTGACCTGGGTACGTGTATTTCAGGGGTGCGCGTGAAGTTTCACACGCGATTGGCCTGGGTACGTGTATTTCAGGGGTGCGCGTGAAGTTTCACACACGATTGGCCTGGGTATGTGTATTTCAGGGGTGCGCGTGAAGTTTCACACGCGATTGGGCCTGGGCGAGCGGGGTACCACTCATCGCCTGCCTTGCGTGTAGAAGAACGAGTAACCAACACCCACCCGCTGTGAAGTAATAGCGTTTGAACCCCAACGCCTGGAAAACACATGCAACGCACCCCACGAAAAGCACGTACAGGCCCGTGCGCGATACGCCACAGACTCGCTTACGCGCTGAGGGCCTTTGGTCCAATGAAATCACGTATGCATGCTGACGCGCCTACGCGCTAAGGGACTTTCCTCGAATTACACGCTGACGTGCTAGAATTTCACGTGCCAAATCACTCCGTATCAAGCTGGCCACGCGAAAACACACGGAAGACCACGCTCCTGCCCAAAAGGCCGAATTACTGCCCCCCAGAGCTCCGACCAGCCTCCCACGAGCCATCTGCTGCTGCCTGCCTGCCTGCTGCCATTGTGCCCTGCCATTTTGTGCCTGCACATCTGCCATCTGCAGGGGTCCAGTTGCTGTGTTCACCCCTGCTGGAACAGAAGACTCCCGACTGGTATACCATCGCTCCACAGCCCAGCCACAGGACCCAGTTGCCCACCCACGCCTGCCTCAGGGGTCGCCATGTCGGGGCAAACACCATTTGAGACCACTGGCGGCCCCCAGCCAGAGGGGCAGAGGGCCACCAGATTCAGTCAGAAGGAAGTTGGTGTCCTGGTAGAGTTTGTCCTGGGGCATTATGATGCCCTCTTCGGATCATCACGCGCAAACAAGGAAGGGCGGGACAGGATCTGGGACGACTTTGTGGTTGCCATCAAAGAGGAGGGGGTGGCAACCCGCAACATCAAGCAAGTCAAGAAGCGCTGGGAGGACTTGAGGTCCAGGACCCTCTTAAAGGCCCGGCGCCTTGTGGAGGGGGGCCGGGGCCGCATGAGTACCATCCAGCTGAGGGTCCTGGAACGCGTACGCCCAGCGCTCCATGCCCAGATCCTTGAGAGGCAGACCCATCTGGAGTTGAGCGGTAAGTGGCCAAGCATTGCTGTGTGAGACAGGGCATGTTGCAGTGTGCTGGTTGTCTGATACTTGCCTGTATGTGTGACATAGGCCATGTACGTATGTGTGTGTGCAGGGACATCATGGTCATGCATGTGAGACCAGTAATGTGTGAACCACATGGTTGGTGCATGTGTTTAAATGCAACATGGGGAGCTCTATGCGGAATGGACACATGAGAGCATGCCAGTCTCTGTTCCTGGACATGGGTGGGGGTGAGGGATGGGTGCTGATGCCATGCACATGTATGGTGTCCATGTCTGTGTGTCTGACCTGCGTGTCTGTGACTTGTGAATGCCATGGATGCATGACACATGTCTGTGACAATGTTCAGATTCACTGATGCAGCCTAGTTATCCTTGTATTCACTGTGTCTGGGGTGTACGAGGCCAGATAGATGAAACTACGGTGAAGTGTGTGCATGTGATAGACATGACCCATGATGCATGTGAGTTTCAAACCAACATATGTTTCAAGAGTCCCTTGGACATGTATGCTAATGTCCATAGCATGCGCCATGCCTGTTACTGAATGTGTTTTGCCTGCACTGACCCATGTGTTGTGGAGGGACATGATGGAAGTGATGTTTGACAGTGCCACTCATCTGCCATTGCTTCCTGTCTAGGGGACCATTGTACAGTAAACTGATGCTTGTGTTCTATGTCTCCCTCTACACAGCGGCAAGTGAAGAAGAGGGCGGAGACGGCGCTGTGGAGCAAAGCGGCGGGGATGCCCCCACGGCTTCAGCGGAAGGGGTGGGTGAGCCCCACAGGGGCTTGCAACGGCGGAAGACGGTGTGGAGCCATCCAGGTTGGTGGTTTCCACAGAGGAGGAGGAGGCCGCTACTGAGCTGCACATGGGGCCTGGTGGGGGTGGTACCACTGGTGCAAGTGGTGCATTCCAGGGGCAGGGGCAGGAGGCAGCACAGGTCACCGTGGCACTGTCCCTGACACTGTGACGGCACCACCATGCACCAGCAGGGATTCCCCATCCCAGGCCCGTCCGTAGGTAGGGGGGATGTCCATGTCATCTGACACTCATCTATCTGCGGACGAGGGGACCCCTGGCCGTATGGAGAAGGTCCTGATTGGTGTCGCGTTGCGCACGGGTGTCATTCGTGATGACGTGCGTGCTTTCCGGGGGGAGCACGCACGTCATCACGAAGAGCAGCGTGCCAACGTGGCCCAGTTGGGAGCGACCATAGTTGGGGGTTTCGTACATGTGTCGGTCACTCTGGCGACCCTCTTCTCCTCTGTGGAGGCTACACGCCAGTCGTTCTCCATGCCGTCTTCCGGCCTAGATGCCACCAGTGCCCCCTGTGGACCCGCCCCGACCAACGCAGCCAGCTCGGTGGGGCTCCCATCCCTGCCACAGTCGGGAGTCGGCGGTCCAGCAGGGGTGGACACACCAGCAACTGGACCCCAGCAGATGGAGGATGTGCCGGCATCATCGGGCAGGGCAAGTGCACGACGGCGTCGGTGGATTCCATCAGCCTGGATGCCGTTGTGCTGGCAGAGGCAGTTGCGTCGGAGGCAGCGGCAGGCTCGACGTGGGAGGCATCATGGCTCGGGGCCATCTACATAAGAGGGGCAGGCATCGGCCAGATGGCAGGAGAACCCTGGAATGGGAGTGTCTTCCGTGTGGCAGTGGTTGGGCCAGCAGATAGGTGCAGAGCGGCGGCGTATGGAGGAGGAACGGCTCACAATGGTCAGGGCGGAGAACTCCATGCGCAGGGCGCTGAGGCGGGCTGAGTGCCTCGAGGGTATTCAAAGGGAGTTGGAGCTAGACACCGCATTATGCCTGCGAGACCTCAGGGCCAGTGAACATGCCCGCCCCCAAGCCATTGAACAGGAGTTCGATGATGCCCTGGCCCATGACATCAACCAGTGAGCCGTTGGACTTGCCCGCCGCCATTGTATATAGTTCATTAGTGTTAAGTTTCCTTTCTTTTTTTCTTCCCTTTGGGGTGCATGGACTATGCCCCACATTTTTGTATATAGTTGTTTATTCTGTAGGCTTTTTTGTAGGTTTCCTTTGGACAGTTGGGTTCATGGACCCAGGATTTCATCCTTGTAAATAGTTGGAGTGTGCATTTGTCGGCTTTTTCTTTTTTGATTTTTCCATGGAGCAATGGATTTTACTTTTTCATTTCGGTTTGGATTTGCTTTGTTGGAAGGAGACTTTGGAGACATTTTTGATTTCATATATCTTGGATACTGATTTCCTTTTTTTATCATTATGTGACATTCTGCATTGTTTTCCTTATGTCCATTGTTTGGTATTTGATTTTCTTTCACCACATTTTTTGTTCAATACATTTGTTCCCACACTTCAATGTGTGATATTCTCTCATTGGTTTCATGCATTTCACGATGTGGGTGTTCACATTCACTGGCACCCATTGTGTGTGTGTGTCGGACATGTGCTGATGTACATACATGCCATTTGGGTTGTTTCTTGTAATGGGCATTTTAATGTGGGGTGTATTTTATGCTTGGTTGGTTATTTGGGCAGGGGTGGCGTGCCGTGGGATTTTGGTGGACATGAGGGCCATGATTGTGGGTCATGTTGACATGTTGGGGGGAGGACATGAGTAGGACATGAGTGGGGGCCTGCTGGCAGGTGCCCCTGACTGCTGGGGGGTGGGGGTGGGGGTGCTGGGGGACATGAGTGGGACATGAGTGGGGGCCTGCTGGCAGGTGCCCCTGACTGCTGGGGGGTGGGGGTGCTGGGGGACATGAGTGGGGCCCTGCTGGCAGGTGCCCCTGACTGTTGGGGTTTGGGGTGCTGGGGGACATGAGTGGGACATGATTGGGGGCCTGCTGGCAGGTGCCCCTGACTGCTGGGGGGTGGGGGTGCTGGGGGACATGAGTGGGACATGAGTGGGGGCCTGCTGGCAGGTGCCCCTGACTCCTGGGGGGTGGGGGTGGGGGTGCTGGGGGACATGAGTGGGACATGAGTGGGGGTCTGCTGGCAGGTGCCCCTGACTGCTGGGGGGTGGGGGTGCTGGGGAACATGTGTGGGACATGAGTGGGGGCCTGCTGGCAGGTGCCCCTGACTGCTGGGGAGTGGGGGTGCTGGGGGACATGAGTGGGGGCCTACTGGCAGGTGCCCCTGACTGCTGGGGGGTGGGGTTGCTGGGGGACATGAGTGGGACATGAGTGGGGGCCTGCTGGCAGGTGCCCCTGACTGCTGGGGAGTGGGGGTGCTGGGGGACATGAGTGGGGGCCTACTGGCAGGTGCCCCTGACTGCTGGGGGGTGGGGGTGCCTGGAGACATGAGTTGGTGATCATATAGCAACGTGACATGTGGCTTGGCTGAGGGGCATGCCCATGGTGGATGGGCTGCCTGCGGGACATGACCAGGGGTGCAGGGTAGTCCCCTGTGGTGTGGGCTACCTGCAGGGGCCGTGGAGGGGGTAGAGGGGACACCTGGGAGGACCCACACTGCCAATTCACGTGTAAAACTTCGAGCGCACGCCTGAAATACAGGTACCTAGGCCAATCGCGTGTGAAACTTCCCGCGCACCCCTGAAATACAGGTACCCAGGCTAATCGCGTGTGAAACTTCCCACGCACCCCTGAAATACACGTACCCAGGCCAATCGCGTGTGAAACTTCCCACGCACCCCTGAAATACACATACCCAGGCCAATCGCGTGTGAAACTACCCGCGCACCCCTGGAATACACGTACCCAGGCCAATCGCGTGTGAAACTTGCCGCGCTCCCCTGAAATACACGTACCCAGGCCAATTGCATGTGAAACTTCCCGCGCACCCCTGAAATACACGTACCCAAGCCAATCGCGTTTGAAACTTCCCGCGCACCCCTGAAATACACGTACCCAGGCCAATCGCGTGTGAAACTTCCCGCGCACCCCTGAAATACACGTACCCAGGCCATTCTCATGTGAAATTTCCCACGCACCGCTGAAATACACATACCCAGGCCAATCGCATGTGAAACTTCCCGCGCACTCCTGAAATACACATAACTAGGCCAATCGCGTGTGAAACGTCCCACGCACCCCTGAAATACATGTACCCAGGCCAATCGCGTGTGAAACTTCCCGCGCACCCCTGAAATACACGTACCCAGGCCAATCGCATGTGAAACTTCCTGCGCACCCCTGAAATACATGTACCCAGGCCAATCGCGTGTGAAACTTCCCACGCACCCCTAAAATACACGTACCCAGGCTAATCACGTGTGAAACTTCCCACGCACCCCTGAAATACACGTACCCAGGCCAATCGCGTGTGAAACTTCCCGCGCACCCCTGAAATACACATACCCAGGCCAATCGCGTGTGAAACTACCCGCGCACCCCTGGAATACACGTACCCAGGCCAATCGCGTGTGAAACTTGCCGCGCTCCCCTGGAATACACGTACCCAGGCCAATCGCGTGTAAAAATTCACAACAACAGTTATACACGTACCCCACTCGCACAGGCCCTTTTGCATGTGGAAGTTACTGCGAAACCCGTAATACACGTTCCCCGCTTGGCCTTTGCTGTTTGGCAGTCCGGTAAACTGGTCCAGGGTTGGCGCAGCCCTTTGCGGTGGATTGGGGATTTTGATGGATTTTCCTTGCGCGAGGGCGTTCTTGGGGGCGTAACTGGCACTGCTGTAGGGTCGCTGCGCCACTCTGCACCACGGCTGCTTTTGGAGGCTAAAATCCATGAATACGCTGTGCGCGGAAATCCATTTTAGCGCACGCGGCTGGCGCAGAAATTCACACGGAAAACTGTGCGCCAGCCGCGTGCGCCACTTTTGTGCAAATTTCTATGAATTACCCTGTTAGTCTGTGATGAATGTAATAATTACCCCTTTGTTCTTGACCATTTCTTTGTGGTTGTTTACTATGATTCATGCACCTTTTATGTGTTAATGATCTTTATAATGTCGATTCCTAGGGCAGTCGCTTTTCTCTCTGTGTACATACGAGAGGGAGCACGTTTTATGTAAAGGGTTCATAGTTTTCCTTTCATGCGTATTTTGTATGTTGTTATGTATGTTTAATAACCGAAATTACTATATGTTTGTTAATCCTATAAATGTTGTTAATGATTGGACTGTGTGGAGTAAGAGAAAAAGACATATATATCTTTTCTTAATGTGAACGCTTCATAAGGGGCTTTATAATATACTTTGAATAAAATCAATTCATATCATCTAAAAATGCAGATTTCATATGTAAAAAATATGCGAACAGAAGAATGCAGCTGGATATCTTCACCAGTCATTTAAGTATTGGCTGTCAACACTGGGTTCTGTTTTAGATAGTTTGGGAAAGGTTCGAGTGCTTTACCTAATATGAGGTTTATAGCACATCTTAGCACTTTACATTACCTGGAGTTCGATTTCTTTTAGTTCCTGATAATTCTCACTAATTGTGGTTCACTGTGGCTGCTTGCTTTGACACTCTCTAAAGATTCCTCTCCAGAGTCCATCATCTTGGCTAGGGTCTTTAGAAAAGGGTCAGGAGAGGCGGAATTCTCAATGTGTGTGTGTTCCTAGGACCACAGGGAATATTCCTGACAAGCTCAGATGCCAGTGTGTCCCATGTTCTGTAAAAACGTCAAAAGCAACTTTTTTACTGCTTCTTTTAGTCTTAATGGAGTCTTTTATTATTGCAAACGTATCATTAGCAAATGTCATGATTTAAATGTGTTCATTTGACAGATATTTGATTCAACATTTTCCTTGGAGGGGCATTTCTTTGTCGCTTCACTGTAGATCTCCAAGCCTGGTCCCAGAGAGACCCCCTTCCACACCAGGATTTCAGAGTACTCAATGACTTTGTAAACAAATCCCATTTAGATTATGGGCCTCATTACAAGTTCAGTGGAGCAGTAAAAAAGTCCTGATAATTCTGCTACCCCACCTTAGGTGGCGTTAAGGTATATGCCGCCATTCTTACCACACAGCTGAAGTCCTAGTTTACTGGAAAAGTGGTGGATTTACCTCCACCATTTTGTTGTAGGTAAATCCTCCGCTTTTCCTCCTAAAATTGCCTGGTTTACTGTCACGCAATTACCACTCCCGTTAAAACGAAGAAATCCCCATGGAGCCCTATGGACTCCAGAAATGGGTAATTACATCACCCTACATGCACTCGCAATGCCATGGTAGTCCCCAGGACCGAGTGCAGGCAACACTAAGGGATTTTGGTGGTAATTCTGCAGATGTACTGCCAAATTACTGCTACACTCGTAATGAGGCAGATTGTCTGAAATCTAATTAGGGTGGTTATCCTGAAAATATGAGTATTCGATTGTATCAGACTAGACTCCAAGACCCCTCCTATAGGTTACACCCAGAGCAAGTGTAGTTAAGAATTACGTCCATAGTACTGAACTCAAATGAGATCTGGTAGCAGCTGCAAGAATAGAAGTGAATAATAAGGTGTTGCAGGACCGATCACGGATTTGGGCCTCATTATGAGTTGGGTGGTATTCCGGTGGTAAATCTGCCAGAATACTGCCAAACGGAAGTATTTATTTATTTTATTTTTTTGCATTTATTACACGCCTAGACCCTTGAGTATCACGGGGAGGTTACAGACAGCTTAGTTAAAACAGTTATTAGGGAGTGCCACTCAGGCGCAGTACAGAAATATTGAGGACAAAACATACATGAACAATCTATATATACAGTGCGCCAGAGAGAGATAGACACAGACATTTTCCCTGAGGCATGGTATGGATTGTTAGACTTGGTTGAATAGCCGCGTTTTCAGGGATTTCTTAAATCCTGTGAATGTTTCCTCTTTTTTGATGAGGCGGGGAAGAGTGTTCCAATGTGTGGGGGCTAGGTATTGGAAGCTGCTGTAGTGGCTGTAGCAGAGTTAATCCCCATTTTTATAGAGTCCATTTGACCCAATGCAACATTTTTGGTGGAATTATTGTTGCAGTAATTCTGACGATGATACTGGAGGTAAATCACCCACTCCAGGGTCATACTTGTAATGTGGCGGTGTGTGAAAAGTGACAGTAATTTTGTACCACCGTTTTTTCCCCCACACTGCCATACAGGTAATGAGGCTCAAACTCTAAATACCCTTAGACTTGTGAACAATTGGGCCAAGGAGGTCATGCAGCAACACTCACACATCAAACCTCTTAATGTTAGTGAAAACTGAGGTCAGACATGACAAATCGCAAATGAAGGTTAGCTGCACCCCATATCAAGTTATGGAATAGGAGGTGGGGCTGTGCGGGAAGAAGTAAGACAACGATCATGCAAGACTGACCATAAATTATGTCTGACAAGATTGAGGGGTAACTTGCTGTTTCGGATTGCTTTTACCAATGACCGCTGGAACAGACTGCATATTAGGGACAGCTACCATAGACTGTGTATTAAAGGCAGGTGACACAATTTGTGCACCAAGGATGCAAATACACACAGACATTTAAATGGCATCCGCAGTGTCTGTTAACATGGACAGAAGTTAAGGCTGACTATCAATATTTGGGAAAACATCATTTTCTCTTGGTTCTTCCTCCGTTATACCGCTTGCCGTTTTGGAGTTTTCATACTGGCGTTACCATGGAAAAAGTGTTAATGCTAGGATTGGCCAAGCATGTTCACAAGCACAGTGAGACGTTGTTCCTGCATTGATAATTGAAAATGTAATTCTACAAATGCCTAGTCCAAACCCCAATAGCGGCTAAGCAACTTCCTCCTGCTCTTTGACAACTGGATAAATATATTCCAGTTCAAATGTCACTTCCAGCCTTGAAAATCAAGTGAGCAAACACAGCCTTCAAAGAGAACATTGACGCAAACATTTTCACAAAATCAAGAATAAAACACTCAGTTCTAGAATTGCTTTGTTTAGGAATCAAAAAGCACAGCCAAATGCCGAATCGCTCGAAAAACCTACGGGAATCAAGGTTCAATCTCCATAATTCTGGAGATCAGCAGGTGCCAACTCGGAAGACGTATGTTGGGCTGCGTGCTGTACTGCATGATGGCATCAGGAGATACGTGTTTCGCTCTCTCAGGCCTCCCAGTGGATCATTCGCATTGTAATTGTATGGCAGCCAATGCCACAGTATTAGGATAGTTCAAAACTGCATATTCCAGGTATTCCAGGAGGCCAGCATCATGGATTGTAGTGGCTATAGGGAAAGGGCCATATGCCTATTATAGGTCTGCAAATGGACGGGCACAATAAATGACACAGATTATTGATGAAGACGTCTTGGCAGAAGTGGGCTTAAATCTTCGGTCCTGAACCTCCACCCTCTGCTAGCAGCAGTCAGAGATCCTGACACACATGCCTGGTTACCCCAGAATTCACGCTGCCTCACTCAGTAGATGTTTCCCAAATGACTATATGCCACAAATTGCCCACACCTGAGGGGAGGATAGTGAAACACATACAAAGCAGTGAACTTTCCAGTTGCCCTAATTGTACCCATAAGCACCCACCCACCCGGAGTCCCATTGGTCTAGAACAAAGGAATTGACTTCGGATGAGAGGACTGTCCAAGAGCTGACCTGTTATGAGAAGACAGGATTAGGTGTGATCCAGTGGGGTGGCAATGATTGACGTTGTCCTTCTGCTTCCCACCTGCACAACCAATGAACATCGCTGCACCTGCCGCTGGCATCATGTCACAGGCGTCATGCCTGAGCTCTTAGTGATGCATTTTTAAAAAAAAATGTCTCTTTCTTCAAATAAAATAGTGCTGACTCTGGGTGACGTCAAACACGCATAGTGAGTAAACGTGTGTCAACTGCGTTTCAACTATGCTGTCTATGATGCTGAGAAAATAGTTTGCCAAATAGTCACAGAAGGCTTACTGTGGGGACAAAAGGGCTCATTACAAGTGCAATAGTGTAATAGATGTAATAGGTGTGGGAAAAATTGAGCGGTAATGGAATTACCACCACTTTTCGTGCACGCCATACTACAAGTATGTCCCTGAAGGGGGGATTTACCTCGAGCAACATGCTTGAGATAAAACCTCCCACATTATGCCAAAAATTGGCAAAATCGGTGGAATTACCACAGCGTTAAATCTGCCGGCGGTAATTCTGCATAAAATGCCCAGCAATGGACTCTCAAAAATGGGGATTAACTCCACCACCACTACCACTTTTAATCCAGCTGTAATTCTGCTGGAGCAAGAGGCGGTAACAGTAATTCTGTTGGGTGGTATTCCGTTAGATTTACCACCGGAATACCGCCCAACTCATAATGAATATGTTTACATTCTGTCGAATAGTAAATAACTCTATTTTGTCCAAACTCCAAAGAAAACAGTATCAAATTATGGTAGATTTGGGATTTGTGTTGGATTTTCTCATATGGTAACAGTGCATAGGACAGACTTGTTGATTATGTTTTATAAATACATAGGAACCCCTACAATTTTTATAATTTCATTATAGCAATATGCGATCAAATTAAATAAATGATAGTTGGTTACGGAGAAATAGATGTTTAATTTTAGTTCACAGTAGTTATGGCAACAGGTACATGGCAACATAATGAGGAACATAACGTCTACCTCGGAGGCCACTTTGACTTCAATAGAGCTAAAGTTTACCCACTATTATTAAAAGGAGTATTTCATGTTCTCCTGCTTATTTTTGATGTTGTAGTTCTCGTTCGGAGCAACTAAAATAAACTCCTTTTCAAATAGTACAATTATTTCCAATCCTCGTTGGATAATAAAAGTAAAGGCTTTTTTTTTAAACGGATTGCAGCTACAACTTGAAATGCCATGCTCAGCAACATCAGTATATAAACTGCTAGAGCCATGTCTAAATGTTGACAAATTGGCTATGGGCCGTGGAGCTATCCTCTTTGTCTAAGTCTGGCCCCCTCTGATTGGCTGCCTCACCCCTACTTGTTTCAATCAGGGCCACTGGGAGGCGAGTGCTAGCACCTACAACAAAGGCCCCTGGGCCAAGGGGGGCCTGGAGGGCCTTGACCCTCTCAAACTATGCTCCGTCCTCCTACTTCTTGGGTTCTAGTCTATCTATGCTGCAATCATGTAAGTGAGCAAGGCTGACCTCCACCACTATCTCTCCTAACGACAATTGTCCCTTTCACTTCTTCTTACCATGCTGCAATCAACTCTCATCTTCCATCAGTGCACTTATCACTACTAGCTACGTCGGATTAGGTGTGTATGTATTCCATGTGTGCACATCATGCATTTCACTGTGTTGTGCCTCCATTTTCAAAATCGGATTTAGCTGTGTTTGTATTCCATCTGTGCACCTCCTCCATTTCTCTGTGTTGTGCCTCCATTTTGACGTCTCCTACTAGGCCTCCTGGTGAGTTTAGCTAGAGCTGTACTGTGCAGCCACCTTCTTTCCTGTCCAAACCTCTGCAGACCTATGGCTCTCACCATTTCTCCTGTATTCTCTTACTACTAAACTATCACCTATCACCCCTCTCTCACAAAGTCCGGTAGAAAAAAGCACAAAAAAATCATCTTGAGTGCCAAACCTGGACTTCCCAACGCAGACACTTATGTCAGCACTTCCTCTAGAGACCTTGTCACTGATATCCTCTTCTTTGTCCCTTCTCCAGATCTATGGACCCCCCATCTCATCACTACTCTCTTTCCTTCCACATGTTCTACCATTAACGGTGGCCCCAAGAGGGAAGTCCTCTTGATCGGCTTCTCATCCTCTCGCTAATGTTTATCACACTGGCACTATCCTGGTTCAGGGCCCACAACCCAACCTCCTCCTCTTTGACTGGATCCTGCCTTCTCACATTAACCTCCAGCCTTCTCCTGCATCTCCACCTTCTACTCTCTCTCCCGCTCCTCTGACTGATAAGAAAACCTTAAAAGGCACTGACCTCATCCACCTGGCAACGCTTAACGTGTGCTCAGCCAACAAACACTTCGCTGACATCTGTCTCCTTCTTGAAGACATTGACCTCAACATTCTCGCTCTTACCAAGGCATGGTTCAATGGCAGATCCTTTTGACTCCCTCCTCCCTGAAGGCTTCAAGATCATCCCCAACCCTCAACCTCAACGCCCTGGGGGGTTGCCTTAATCTTCCCTCAGTGGGCTCCTGCTTCCATCTTACCTACCCAGCTCTACGCTTCCTTTGAAAGCCTGGTTTGCCAGTTGGTCATCTCTCCAACCTCCACCCTGACCATTGCCACCATTTACTGGCCTCCAGGAGCCACCACCCTGTTCCTCTCCGAATAGGCTAACTTCTGGTCTTCCTTAATTGCATTCACATCCAACCTCCTCCTACTGTGTGACTTCAACATCCAATTGGATGTCCCAGGCTCTGCATCCATGCTCTTCACTGTCCTCTGCGCCTCGTACGACCTCATACACTCTGATATCTCTCTCTCCTCCCCACTAGTTATCCCTCTCGACTCGTCTGATCATTCTCTTCTCCCACTTGAGTACCCTTGGCCACCTGACCGCCCCACAAAAGTCCCACCAATCTCGTTCACTAACATACGCCCGATGAAACAAGTGTTGGTGGCTGCCTTCGCATCCACTTTCATCCCTCCTGACACCCCACCTCTGGCTCCACATCTTACTCTGCCCTTAGCAACCTCCACCTTTCCATTGCCAATACTCTTGACATTCTGGCCCCAGTCACAAGGATCCACCTGAAAAATGCCTCTAAACGTACAACACCAAACTTGCGGACCTGAAACATCAGTGCAGGGCAGCAGAACGAAAGTGGCAAAGCTCAGGCTCTTCCTCTGACAGACTGGCCTGCTCCCTGATCCAAAGGTTGTACTGGAAAAGGGCCCACGTTCAGGAACGGGTTTCTGGTGCATTCAATAACATGGCTGCACTTTACAAGATCTGCAGGGAACTAGCCAACCCCTCCTCAGTCTCCTCCTTCCCTTCTCGCTTCCAGGCCCGTTGCAATGCACTGACCTCACACTTTGCCTCCAAAACCCAGGACATCCTTACCACCCTTGCTATTCTCCCTCACAACTCGTCCCACGCCCCCTCACCTCCAACCCCTGCCCTCCTCTGTCCTCCTTCTCCTCCTTCACCCCTGTCACATCAGAAGAAGTTACTCCATGAAGGCTCCATGAAGGCCTCTTCTAAGCAGGTTTCCCCCGGCTCATCCAGGACCGTTAAGGATAGCATTGACTCTCTTGCCCCTGCTCTTGCTGTTTTCTGCAATCACACTTTCATCACATGATCTTTCCCCTCCTCCCTTAGGCACTCCCTTGTGTGGCCACTCCTGAATAAACCTTCGTCAGATACTACCTGCCCTGCCAACTACCATCCTAGTTCCATCACCCTATTCCTGAAGAAACTGCTGGAGAAGTTGGTTTTGCCCCAACTCAAATCACACACTAAACTTGTTGGTGGTCTCCACGGCCATCAATCTGGATTCCGAGCATCCAGAGGCACGGAAACTGTTCTTCCGAAAACTCGTGAAGAACTGCTTGCATCTCTGGACTCCAACTCCCCAGCTGTCCTTATCCTTCTTGACTTCTCCTCTGCCTTTGACACAGACAACCATTCCATCCTCCTACAAAGGCTGGACGATACCCTTGGTATCTTTGAACAGGCACTGGACTGGATGTCATGCTTCCTTACTAACCGCTCTTCCCAAGTCATCCTGGGAACTTTCTCCTCTACTACTTCCCTCTTCACATGTGGTGTCCCCCAGGGTTCTCTCCTCTCTCCCTTGCACGCCCCACCTTCTCCTTCTCTTCCAACTTCCAGTGATAAGCAGATGACACACCACTGTTCTTCAAACACCTTGCCAACCGTCTTGCAATCTCCATCATACCTGACTGCCTATCTGCCATCCAGTCCTGGTGCACTGCCAATGATATCTGCCTAAATGCCTGGAAAACTGAGATCCTTCCCATTGGGACACCTGCTCCTTCCTTCATTTTTTTTTTTTTTTTTTTTCTTTATTTTGGTTGGCTAATTAGATTAACCTTTCAAAACAACATTATTCTTAGAAAACATATACACAAAAAGGAGATTTTTTTTTTAGCAATGATATAAAATTAAACTTAAGCAACTTGACTTGAATATATTAGATAAAAACAGATAAAAGCATCATACTATAACAACTTATGATTGGTATAACTACTCATCCGAGTCAAAATCAAAGGCAACACCTCGAATCCAAATATGATCACACTGTATACTGGTAAATATCAAATCGTTAGAAGCATTACGAGTAGTAAGAAGGCCATAATTTACATTCATTCTCCCGTTCACCAGACATCAAGTTACTCCCTGATTTATAGTGAGCATAGTATCTTATTTAAGAATTGAATAGTAGCTATTCTTACTGTGATCTTTGATGTCGCAAATAGGTCATGCCATAGTTCATCATTGGAGCGTCTTATACAATGGTGCCTTGTTAATTTTCTAATAATGTCTTTTCTCTGCGTTTTTAGAGCAACACATTCTATTAGTAAATGTTTCAGGTTTTCTTTAGCTGTTCCATCATTGCAGAAACGACATGATGAAGATTCTGGCTTAATAATTCCCCTCCTTAGCAGGACTTGTTTTGTTGGCCATAGATTTAGGCGAAACCTCAATATTTGATTTCTGAGAGTATGTGAGGGACATTTTAATAGATAATCAGCCGTATGTCTAAATTTTTTATGCCCAAACAGAGCTCTGTCAAAGTCCTTTAATTTGAGACAGTTCTGTTCAGTTAAATTCCAATCCAATTGATATAATTTAGTTTTGGCTTTAGCAGGATTGGATAGTAAAAGATCTAAAGAGATGTTCGCTTCCGCCAAATCTAACAACACAGCCTCTCTCCAATTTGATGGGAATAAATGGTCAGATCGTAGTAAATAGTCTGCCAGAATCTTAAGTACACTATTACTAGATAGACCAAGAACGCATTTCCGAAATAAACAGCATCTCTTCCAAGATGCTTGTATGTTCACTGAAAGAATTCCCAATTCAAAGCGAAGCAGTGCCATTGGGCTAGAGTTCGGAAGATTCAAAGTTTTCTTCCAAAACCTTGCCTCTAATTTGTTCCAATAACAGGCCCTCAGGGGTGACCATGCCTCGGACCCATAAGTAACAATAGGAATTACCTTTTGCTGATAAAAGATAAGAATGTGCTTGCACGAGAACTTGCCATACTTATGTTGTAAAATCCTCGCCTGTGATATCAAGGTTGACAGTTTACCCTTTATACTGTCTCTTTGAGGCTTGTTTGTAGGACAGTTACTGAATATAACACCTAAGTATTTATACTCATTAACTACATTCAGCTTTTGCTTATTCAAAAACCAATAATACTGTTTCCTTACTCTTGACTTATATCTCCCCAATTCCATTACTTGTGTTTTCTCCAGATTTAGTGTTAAATTATTATTTATCACATACTGACTCAGTTTATCAAGCATATTCTGTAGGCCACTCGGCGTCTGCGAGATAAGAACTAAATCATCTGCATACAGAAGCCAAGCAATTTTCTGGTTCCCAAGTTTAGGAGCATCATTCAATACATTACAAAATTCACTACCCAGGTCAAGTATAAACAAATTGAACAGTGTGGAGGCAAGAATGCAGCCTTGTTTCAGGCCGCGCTTGGTGAGAATCTCTTCAGATAACAGCCCTTCCAAATTCAATTTAACCTTCATTGAGGTGTTAGTGTGAAGTAAATATATTAAGCTTACAAGCGAGGATGGACAACTAAATTTCAGCAATTTTTCAATTAGCAGGTTCCGGTCTACAGAATCAAAGGCTACTCGGAAATCAACATACGCCAAATAAATTGGTTGATTTCTTATGGCACCCAACTCTTTAATTGCATTAAGAGTCGTTATGTTAATGCTAGTTCCAAGGCCTGCAACAAATCCCGTTTGAAATGGATCTCGCCGATTTTCTTCCGACGCCCAAATGTTAAGATCCCTGAGGATAATTCTACTGAAGATTTTACCAGGTGCGTCAAGAAGTGAAATCGGACGATAACTTGCAGGATCCGCTCGATCACCCTTTTTGTAAATAGGCACCGTTATGGCCTTGCACCATGATGAGGGAACTGCTTGTTTAATTTGCACAGCTTGGAAGACTTCGTAAAGAATGGATGCCCATAATTCTGGATTTTGTTTTAAAACAAAATTTGACAAGCCGTCTGGCCCAGGAGCTCTAGATGCGCTAGCTTTATTTATGTAAAATAACACATCTTCTTGATCAAAATTAATCTGAAAAGATGGGTTAATAGATTCCAAATTTAGTTGTGAAAAATTATTGTTTGGAAGATCATAAATGCCAGAAAAATAAGTAACCCACCTTTTTTCCGACACACCATTGAGTTGAGCTGTCAATTGGGAGCCAACTGCTCCATTATTTATTAACTTCCAGATTTCCGATGTATTTTTAGATTTAGCCACCTGTAACCACTTTTCACCATCATGCTGAAACATAGTTGCCTTATGGCATCGGACCCAATTCTTATAATTAGTCTTCAATTTGCGTAAGGCAAGCTCTCGATTATGTACCGGTAAATAGGCTATTTGTCTTTTCTGTTTTCGATACTGCGTCTTTCTCTCTCTGATGCCTTGATCAAATATATGGGTGTGACACTTGATGCTTTTTTTAGCACCTGACGTTAAAAGGGAAGCAAAAAGATGCATCTTTTCATGATAATCCGCGGAGTCCATACCTCTCAGCAGTCGTCGGTGGTCATCTGATACACTGCATGCAAAGGCGTGCAGTGCGTCACCTGACCATTGTAATCTGTTCCTTTGTGAATTTATAACTAGTTACTCAATTGATGCTGACAGGATCGTAGTTCATCCTTAGCCTGAAATAAAAACTCAGCTCTCAGCATCCAATGATCACTCGCTGTGGTTGGAATAACCTTAAACTCGGAAATTTTCTCAAACAACCCTCTATCAACATACATATAATCAATTATAGCATTTTGGGCTCCACAGGTCCAAGTATGAGATGGAGGATTGTCAGTCTGCACTGCTCCGTTTAGCATAATTAGATCCCACGTATTAATAAATGCCTTCCAATATGAGACTCGATCCATATTTCTTTTCTTCGTTGATTCTAGGAGGTGTATATTTAAATCCCCAGCTAATATTACATGTGCAATATCTGTGATGGTTAGAGTGTCTTCCATTAGTGCATTCAGTTCATTAAAAAAGGTAGAGGTAAGAATTGCAATTGGGTTCCAATAAATATTTATAACTAAGAATTTCAATTTTTGGAACATTATTATTGAGCCTTGCAAATAGGAATTTGGATTAGGCCCATCTGAAATAATACTTGTCATGGACACCTTAGAAATAATTGCCAAACCAGACATTGGTCTACCTTTTTGTCCCTTAATGGCTGGTACTAAGTGGACATAGTGGTTGTCCCATAATAGTGGGACCGTTAGCCAAGTTTCCTGCATAAGAACTAGATCACAGTCTTTTAGATAGCAATTATCGTTGTTTAGCAGATGTTTGTGTCCCCTTGTGTTCCAGCTCATAACTACCAGTTTCTGAGCTCGAGCATCGAGATCCTCTGTTCTTAGTTACGATTTCCCACAATTGCATCCTTTAACTGAAATGCAGTCACCATCAGTTCCCTGACTAGCAAATTTGGAAACAACCTCAGCCATTAGGGTTTCTTTTGTGGTTGGTATTAAATGAAATCCCAAATCAAAAGGTCAGATTTAGCAGACCAAATGATGTTAAAAATGATGCGAGATTTTATCCACAGACAGGATACTGTTGGATCGTTATCATCGGGGAACTCTACTTGTATCACATCACTAGAGGAAATATCCTCCAAAGCAGGAATATCTGAGAATATTTGCATGATGCTCCCTCTGTTCATGGTGTATTTTGGGAAGGAACCCCCCCGACAACTAAGAAACAAGGAGAACAACTGGGAGGGTTTTTTACTCTCAGCTGTTACTCTTGTATCCGGACCTCTCTGGTTATTGGAAGTTTCTCTATGCATGCTGCATTTTGTCTCCTCTACCGGGGATTTAAATGAAACACTCCTGAGAGAGCCTCTTTCATCAGAAGCTTTTACCACATCAGATTGATTACTAATCACTGCTTTCAAGGATGATTTAAGAATTTTTTGTTCTGAAGTTAAAGCAACTAGACAGTCTTTAATTGTGCTTAAGATATTATTTTGCAGATTGTCTTGAGCATCTGATGTTAAATCTGTTACTAATGAATCATTCCTGGAAGACTTTACTTCTTGATTAGAAGAGGTCCTTCCAGCATGTGTGTTCTTTTCATACTCTTGTTCAGGTTTTTCTATGATTGGAGTAGAAATCCGAGTTAAAGGCTGAGTCAGAGACGGCTTTGGTTGAAATTGACTCATATATTCATCTACTGCTTTCCTAAGATCCTGAGTGTTGACTATTGCATTAGCTACTTGGTCATCCTTTACTTGCTTCTTCTTTGCGGTAGATAAAACTTGAGTCTGTGTTGTCACATTTCTAGATCCACTTTCTAGCTTCTCCGCAATTTGCACCAACTCATCTAGAGGTGCATGAGAAGGAATCACATGATGTGGGATCATACCCTTATTCATCATTCTTTGTCTTTCTTGTGATAAGTTCTGATATTTTTTTGTGATCGCATTCGAAGCTAACATTGAGCACTTATCTGGTTTGGATAACGATTTAAAGAATTGTTTTGTTTGCCCACTTGGAGCCATTATTTTGGACTTTTGATTTTTTGTTTTCTTTGCATTTGCCTTCGATTGATTAGTCAACCCTTTGGAATTTTTAGTAAATACCGTGTACGCCTCTTTTAGCGACTTCGCGTTGTTTGTTTCTGATTCAACATCATTGGGGACTCCTACCTCCTCTTCACTTGACACTAACTGGTCGGATGAGAGAGCCATTACTGTTATCTTCATAGGATTTTCCTCCCTCTCTCCCTCAACAGCGGGTTTAACTGATGCTGTTATTGGACCCGTCTGCAATTCCAAGGGTGCATTCTCAGTCTTCGATGCTATTGTTTCTCTTATAATACCCTCGACAAAAGGCACAGCAGTCGTATAGCTTTGTATATTTTTTCCAGTTATAGATAAACTCGGTTTGCTATCTAACTGGACATCTCTATTTTTACATATTGACAACAACAGTCCCAGTTGTTTAGAAAAAAGAACTGCCTGTTCAGCATCAGATTCATGTTTTTGGGCCAAGGACAAACTAGATTCCTTCTGTAGTCTCATGATGTTTTCAATGTTATCTTGAATGAAATTAACCTTTAAGTCTAATGCTTCAAATAATTTGGCAAGGGACATCATGGCCATATTCATAGTTTCTAAAGTGATAGGAGTTACTTTTTTTGTCGCGAGATCCAGATTAACAATTGAACTGTTTCTGTTTGGTCTCCTGGGGGTCGGCGGAATAAATGAAATGGAACTTTCAGATTCCGATATATTTCCAGTTTTAAATAATGCTGGAGACTTAGACAGATCAGAGTCGTCCTCCTTGGCCACAAAACAAGAATCCGATGACTCCAGCTCTATAATTGCATCATCTTCAGCTTCATCGTCATCAACATCATAATTTTCCTTAGTCAGGGGCTTTGAATTGACAACCCCAGACCGAGCATTCTGCAACATCATTGAATCAGTCAGAGATATATTGCATGGCTGCTCCATCAACTTATTACCTCCATTGGTGACCTGTGCCAACTGTGGGCTCAAAATGGGTTGCTGAACAGGGACAACCTCCTGATCGTTACAAAGTGGCAGTGCCTCTACATTTGATACACTTAGGTTATTAACTTCAGTCATTCGTGCCACAGGGCGTGATGAGTGTCTGACAGCAAATCCAAAGTCTCTCAAATCACCCACGACGAAATCAGGTCGAGATCTTTTCTTCTTTACTCGTCTGTCCCAATGCGCACTTTTTATGGAAGGACGCACCATTTTTGGAGTGACCGTTGGACTATCCTTTGAAGTCGACTCCAATAAGGCACGCACTCGTTCTGTACATGGCATGCCAGTTCGAAGAGTAAACATGATGATCAGCTTTTTTATTTCACTGTGGTGCCTCTTCCTGAGCACCACCAAGTTTACAAAAATATTAAACTTAAATCTCCCGCGCTAACCGCGTTGCCGCGGCGAAGCGGCAAAGCGGGACTTAACGGGGCTTTACACGGGTGCGCCCCTGAGCTTATATAGCTCCGCCCAGCCCTTAATGCAGTGAAGCCTAAACAAGAGAGAAATATATTAAAATCTATTTCATGGATAGTATAACTCTTATTTCTACAGGAGTTAATAGTTCTTTCTTTTCTCTCTTCACCTGCTGGGGCTTGTAGTTGATGCAGGTAAGTTTCACAAATCCACAGGAAAGCGCTGAAGCAGGGTCCGCGGCAAAGCGGGACTTAACAGGGCTTTACACGGGTGCGCGCGCGCGGTGCGCGCGCCCATGAGCTTATATAGCTCCGCCCAGCCCTTAATGCAGTGAAGCCTGCTGGGGCTTGTAGTTGATGCAGGTAAGTTTCACAAATCCACAAATCCACAGGAAAGCGCTGAAGCAGGGTCCGCGGCAAAGCGGGACTTAACGGGGCTTTACACGGGTCCTTCCTTCTTCTGTTCACTCTGGCCTGCCTCTTTGGGCTCTCCCCCCACATCCTCTTCTGAAGCCAGAAACCATTGAGTCATCTTCGGCTCCTCTCTATCCTTCCTCCCTCACACTCAGGACATTAACAAGAAGTCCCACTTTCAGCTCTTCCTTCTCAAAGGAATTCTCCCTTTCCCCCAGAGGCTCAATGTGACCCAAGCCATGGTTCTCTCTAGGCCTGACTAATGCAATAGCCTCCTCCTGATTCTACCATCTTCCACTCTGCAACCCCTCCAGCTAATCCAGAATAGGGCAGCAAGACTTATCCTTGGCCATAAACCCAGGGATCACATCTCTCCTGCACTAAAAAGTGTTCACTAGCTCCCGGTTGCTGCATGGATTCAATTCAAATCCCTCTGCATCATCCACAAGGCGGTCTGGACCCGGGGACCACACTATCTTCAATGTTATCTTACTAAATACTCCCCCTCAGGACTGCTATGCTCCTCTAACTCTAACTCTGTGTGTAAAGCGTTTTGCTAAACAGAGAGCAGGCGGTCTTTCGCTTTCCTCAGCTGGCTCCCTCCTATGGAACCGCCTCCTCCTCCCTCTGCGCCTTGAGCAGGAGCTTCTTAAATTTCTGAAAGCTCTTTAAGATTCTCCTCATTACTGCCTACTTAACTTCTTCTCTCCCCTGCTAATCCCACAGTTGCTGCAATTGGTGTCCTGGGCCCTTATGGCATCCTTATGCATCCTCGGGGCTCTGACCTCCCACACCCAATCAGCCCAACTCCTGTCGATCTGCACTTGCACTTACTCCCTCCACCCTGGTGGCTCACGCTTACACCCCTCGCGGCTCCAAGCCAGGAAGCCCTCGACATTCTTCATGTGTGGCTCACCCATGAGCTCAGACACCACAGCACTGACCCCCTTCCTTCTTCTTGCTACACTTGCATGTTCTGAATACTCACAAGGTTCATCCTGTGTCCTCTTCCCCCCATATATTGTGTTTATAATGTACTTTCATGTATTTCCCACTCCTGCTCCCACCCTTGCCCTGCGGGCGCTTTAAAACGATATGTTCTTACTGTATACGTGCCGAACAAGGAAACAATATATACATAAATAAATACTACATTGAACAATTGGACCACTAACAGGAAAACGTGTTGTTGTGTGATGGGTTAAAATACATTTCAATAATATGTAAGGCATGATAACTGATGTAGTGGGACATCATTTATTGAATAATTCATAGTGAAACAAATGCATGCTCCCAACAGTCCCTTGCAGCCATATCTTCAGAAGTGAGATCATATATTACCCTGATGTGCTTGCTGAACAAGAAAGATGTTTGCCTAGGTTTGCCAAACGCCTGGAGAAGGAATACGCTTAATTTGTGTCGCGTTCAAGGAAAACGCTAAAAAGATCAACACTATGAATGTCAACTAATTTACTCTCATGGCTATTCTGATTTGCCTGCCTCCCTGCTTGAATGTGAATACAAATGTTCTGTTTTGATTTAATCTTCTCCAGGCCAGGATCTCTGCCTTAATCATCCCCTTACTATGCACGCCGCGCAGGGAAGGAATCACTTCCACCGGCCATTTTAGATGGCATATTGTTCATTGAGATCTCTATGGCTGTGTATATGCCAGTGAGTGGCAGCAGGACCGGACAGCAGGCTCCCGTGAGCTCTGCACACACTGTGGGCTTTGACTGTGAAGCCAAATCTCTTAATCAAGAATCAGAAAGACCAGCATGACCCTGCCTCAGACACCATGATGGAAAATTTGCTGAGAAGACTGGGGGCTTTGATTGCCAAGAAGCCCTCATTATTTGGGAAATCCTTGGCTTTCCATGCATATGTTTTGTATTCCAACCCATACATCACAGTGTACTCCATGAGGTAGCCATGGCTGATGTTGAATTGATAAGAAACCAAAAGCTGAAGCATGGGGTATTATTATGTGGGTAAAGGCACGACTCTTGATATGTTCCGAGAGTAATATGGTCTTCAGTTTCGTCAGAGAGAGGTGGTGTAAGCACTGCCATAGTTAATCCTAAAATCTGCAACCTGCAGTCGTAGCAGAGCTTGATATTCCAGATAAGGGAATTAGGAGAATTTCCTCAATGAGCAAATATGTGTCTTGTTTATAAAAACACAAACTCAAAAAGATGCTTAGTCAGGACTGTGATATTTCCAATTTTGGTAGCGCTTGCGGCCAGTGAAACTATTCAGTACATACACTCTGATGGAGCTACACATGTTTTCTGCATTACCCCAGAAAGGACTTTGTTGGAACCTTCATTAGAGACAATAGGTATAGGACAGATACAGATGTCAAACCAAAGCATGGAAAGGTGACTGAGGGATCGTGACTTCCCAGTCACTGACAAGTTTTGAAGCTGAATTATCATAAGACAATTCGTTTGAAAGATGTGTTGTGATGTGACATTTTGGAAAATAGTAACTTCGTTTTAAGTTTGCTGGCATGAGCTCCATACTTGAACATAACTAGAGAGTGCCTATTTCAGAAAGTTCTCATTAGTTATTTAAGGGAGGAAAATTAACTTTACCTATAGTTGTTAGAATGTATTAAAATGTATGCCAGAACTTTAAAGCTTGGAAGGTGTCAAAGACATGACAAGAGGTTATTCATTTGTCTGTATATTTCCCCTACTGGAAGTTTTACATCAGGATTAGTAAACATGCTCAAATTTCTGTCTTTCTCATTTTGGTGGCTTTTACCACTTCTATACATCTGGTATACATATGCTACAAAATTGGTGTCAGGAATATTACAAGACAATGCGCAATGAGCATCCAAGTTAGGGATATGAGAAATGTACTCACCCAGCCAAAAACCTAGAACAGTAGCAGTACTTTGGAGAAAACCCAGCTGGACCAAGTGTTTCTCCTTGAATCATTATAGCCAGAGCTTTTGGTTAACTGCCACAAGAGTCTATGCAGCTGTGGACAATTGCACTTTGCTGGTCCGTGGCTAATATTTATACCACAAATGCCATTGATTAATAGCAAGACAACCAGTCAGGGTGAGGGATGAGTTGGTGAACCACCCACTTACCAATCTGGGCAAGTTATGTAATATAAATGAATTGCTGGCAGACAATCAGAGAGTATGCAGGAATTCCAAAATCATTTGGTGAAAATCAGGTCCTTAGATGAAGTTTTATCTGTTACCCTACTGTTACCCTACACGTACAGCTAAGCTCTAGATTTCATGTGGATTCAAAGTGGAAATTGCACAATTACGGGACCTGAGGCAATGGGCTGTGAATCTTCAATTCTTGGTGATATTGAGTTTTTAACAATGTACATATCAGTGGTAACTCACTGTAAATCACCCATGTACATCGCCTGGCCTGTTTTGGAAACAAGTGTTGCTAGGAAATTGATGTTTAAAGTGTGAGATACCTTCCAAGAGGAAAACAGAAAGAAACGTTGTTGGAGGGTGAGGATCACTTCAGAGCCATTTACCCTTTCCTCAGTGATGGAGCAGCATGACAGGCATTGGGTTGTAAGGAGATCAGGTGAAGATTAATTAGGTATCTCTGTAGGTGATTAGCATGTCTAAACCTCTGGACTCCAACTGCTTCACCTCTAACTCAAATCTTGTCATCCTCGTCGCCTTCAGCACCTGACTTGACAACCCCAACGTGCACATCCAATACCTTTACCCAAAACATAAATGACTTTGCTCCCAAAACATTGCATATTCAGCTCTATTCAATGCAAAGACAATGCACTTGAGTTTCTGCTAAGCAATGCTGCTGCACTCATTTCCTACTTTTCACCCACTTAATTTCTTGTTTGAACCTCTTTGGCTTTCCTTTTTCTCCATCTTCCTCCCATTAGCTGACTCTCCTCCATGGCCCCCTCCTAACATGAACTTGTTAAACTGGAAGAAGACATCTCCCCACTCCCTAGGACTGCTTTTTGGTGACTTTGTTGATGACGCATCCCTTGGAACATGCCCAGACTCCAACTGGCCCACTCTCAACAATCGTCTTCGTGCCTTTGGTTGCTATTGCTCCAGTCAAACAGTTCAAGAAAAACACAACCTTTCATAACTTCCATGCTAAAAACCTGCATGATCGCTATCATGAACCTGGCAGCACTCCTAAATTCTCTCAGCAAAGCATGACTGTATATCTCACTTCAGAGACTACAAAAGAAAGATCATTAATTCAAAAGACCTACTTAACTTCCAGAATCTGTAATGCCTACAGCCATCCAAAAAACCTCAACGTTCTCTCCAAACTGCTTCACCCACCTCTGTTCCTCACCACTAAGTCACATTGAATGAAGAACCACCCCCTCCCCCAGCTTCTACATAACACATATTGCCACTGTTCGCCATGCCACCTTCCTAACCAAGCATACTCTCCAGATTCCCATGCTGGAGTGTCACAAATCCTGTTTTCAACACATGCCACATATCTTGTCACAGGCAGTCCTTTCTCAGTAGATGAGATCCTCAAGTTTCACTCCTCAGCTTCAGCAGCAGGTTGTCCATGTGACCACTGACCTCCCCCATCAGTCATTAAGGAAATGGGCAACCTCCCTCCCAAGAGGCTACATATCCGTCCAACTCTTTGCTGGCATCTGGCACCATTCTCTCATCCTCCAAGCCAGCTATCATCACACCCCATGAAAGAATTCCATTATGAAATAATTACAATACCATTTTGAATTCTCCTTTTCTGGTCAAACTTCTTGCAAAGGAAGCATCCACTAACAACAATCATACTTTAAAGACACAACCTTCTATATGATAACCAGTTTGAACGCTGCCCTACATGGTTTTGAATTTATGATCCATGTATCGTATTACATATTGCACTCATATGCTGGATGATGACAGTAGAGTCAGCACCATTATATGTCTTGACCTGTTGGTTGTCTTCAGCACAGTTGATGACAATGTTTTCCTCTCTCAGCTCCATTGCGCTCCTGTCATGTACTCTTCACTCTCCAAGACAACCTCGTTCCTGTTCACAATATACCAGATTCTAATTTTGCCCCCCTTTCAATCAAAGACTCAGTCATTTATTGGCAGCATTCACTACTGCCCTTTACTTTCTCCACTCCACACTACAACACCTACCTGAAACATGGGACCTTTCATTCACTCTTTAAATCTCACTAATATGCCAAATGTTAATCTCTGCTTGTGAACTCAGTAAACTCAATTACTTCTCAAGCTTACTCTCAGGTCTCCTCCTCTCCTCCTTCTCTTCCCTTATCAAAGTCCAGACCTCGCCTGCTTACGCCCTCTACAGCTTACCCCATTCTACCCCCCAATTCTGTACATGGCCATCATACCAGCTGACATTCAAAGCAAAAATGCTCTCTTTAAATTCTGTCTTCTTGTGTTCACATCCATCCATGCACTTGCACTTTTACCTTGCTTTCTCCATCTTCTGTAATTCTACATCACCAACCATATGTTCCTCCCCTCTTTAACCTCCTACTCTACCATACATCCTCCATCTTCTGCTCCTTACCCTTAGTTGCTCCACTCCACTTGAATGCAATCATCCTAGATATTAAATGTTCACATCTCTTGAGCACTTCAAGGCCAGACTCAAGCTTCACCTTCTGTCCTGCAAAGGCAGTCCATACATCCTCCCCAGCTAACATGAGTTCACCCTTGTTTTTGGAGGCAGATGAATATGTCATCCATAGCTTCTGCCCCTCCTCCACACCAATACCGCAAAGGTGAGAGATGTTACTCACTGAGACAGCCGCTACGCACTTATCCCCCACAGGTGCAGCAATGTTTGGAGACAATGTGAGCTGAAGATGGCAAAAGCATTCAAACTAATGGTGTAACTGTAGAAGCACATGCATTAGACACAAAACAAAAATGCACTCCACGTGAAGAACACATACAATAGGTAATACATGCATTTAGACATGAAGAATATTAACATAACATTCACAAAACATGATGAACACTAACATGCCTAATGTATAAGGTGAACGCAACATGAACAACATGTGAATATTGCTCACTAACATAGAAGCAGGGATGTGGCAGCCATCTTATTAACAATGGAAGCCGCAGCACATCTCAGAATGGGCACAGGCCTTAAGATCTCGAGAAAGCTCAAAAGGCTTAATCCACAGAAATACACATCAGTGCAGAGCTCAAACAGTAACTGGCAACAAGTGACTAGGTTACAGTGAAATAAGGGAGGACTGAAACAACGGAACAAAGGCATGAGGTAACATTTCCCAAGATGCTTGCAGCATACTCCCAGAATAATTAATATTTCAGAAAAGCACAAACAACCGTTGTTAGTCAGGTGTAGTAAAACAGTAAGCCACAAGACTCTATGAATAATAACTCAAGAGGGTCACTAGCGGTTAAAGAAAACATAACACACACGTTGATACAAATGCAAAGGTATTGTCCAGTCTCATGTTCTGAGAATGAGGGATGGTAAATTTTAATTGGAAGAAAAACAGTCCATGGGTCTCTCCCCCTACTCTGTCTGGCTCATACCCTGACAGCCTGTCAAGTTCCCAAGGTTAGTTAGCAATGTGCCAGCCTATCAAAATCCTTAGAATCATGCCGCCCATCAAGAAAATCCTGTGTTGTGAAGTTAATGTAGTTTAACCTTTATCAATATGGGGTAGTTCCAGGGGGAGCTATCAGATATGTGTAATCTAATTAAACATGCAATCTCTAAACCTCCTATAAGCAGCCAAATTTACTAACCTATCCTCATTCCCCGTAGGTTTTGTAAACTGATATTATGTTATGACACCATTGATAACGAGCTTGTACTTAGGCAATTGTTTCTAATTAGTATGTTGAGAGCGACAGGAGCTTGTATGCTGTCCCTGCTATGTTTTGATGCAAATAAAGCTGGGTTTTGACGTGCACTTTGTCTACTCCATCGTTGAGTCTGCTTTGGATTGACTCTGATACTTCTGAGTCTGTTTGGGATTTTGAGATTACCTTAACACTTACAACAATGGGCCATTCCTGTGTTCAGTTTTATACCTGGGAGTATGTTTAATATGATATATTGTGGCAATTGGTGTAAATTAAGCGTAACAGCTATGTCTGTTACTTTGAACATGTCTCAGCTTTCTGCAACCCATTACCCATTACATGTTCTCTTCCACAGCTACTATTCATTCTCATCTATCCTCAATATATATTTGAATGCACCTCATCTGCCCCACTTTGCCTCTGCCTCACATTCACTTTCGAGTGTACATCATTACTGCTTGAAATGACACACCAACCTTCAATAAATATAGATACAAGACCACAATATAGAGATTTACATGGTGGACTCAACATAAGTGTCCATGTGGAACTTCATGGGGCAAGTGTCAGCTTCTAAAGTGTGCTCTGTAGCCCTATTTTCTGCTGTGCCACTCTCTGGAAATAGCAACCTCAGAAACGTCATAAAATGTGTTTGAAAAGCCTGCACTTGCTTTGTTTCCTTTAAGCTGTTTTTTATGCTACAGCACACTTTTGTTTGGTAACCTTGACAGGTTACGATTTAATCTAGCCTTTTAGACCTCAGGGGGGTCGTTATCATGCTGTAATGACCCACTCCCAAGATGAATAGGGACAATCATTCCAAGTGATAATGACCGATCATGCAGTCTAGAAGACTACTAGCACAAAGTATAAGAATAAATAAAGGTTTTGGAGTTGTGGAGTTGAAGTAAAACATCATAGTTTAAAAATAAGTAAAATACACAAAACGTGCACATTAAATGTGGTTTCATTTTGTGGTATTTATATAACTTGGTAGGGTAAGCATGTAAATTGTAAACGTGATGGAAACGTTTTGCTTGCTTTAAGTGAAATGTTAAAGTGAACATTTATTTTTTACAATAATTTGAAGCATTGTTCCATGTTTTAGCTTTTACTTTTTTGTGTTAAATAAGGTTTGAGTCTCTTGTTGAAATACATTTTTCTAGGAAATTGCATTGCTCTTTTTCGAATGCAGAAATATATTCTGCAATGTTTCCCTGGCTGCTTCTGAAGTCAGAGTATGGGGAATGCTGTAAATTCCATTAGGGATTGACTGAATTCTGAACATTCTTATTAGCTAACAGGAGTTCAGTAAGGACTTCTATGTGCTAATTAAGCATTATAAGCCAAGCACGACGGCCGTACCCAATGTTATGGTCCCTGAAGACTGAGTTAAAGACCAGAGCACAGCAAGGGCATTAGACAAGGTTTAATGGCCCATAACTCCCAGTACGGCCAAAGGGCCTTGCCTATAAAGCTATTATCAGCCGGTAGGGTGAACGAGGGCGTGTTTTAAAAACAAATCAATGAGCTTGGACTCTTGGAGTTTTTGCTGAGAACTGGCAATAACCAGAAACACTGGGATTATGGATTGGCTTGCCCACTTGACCAAGCTATGATATTGCACAAATCATTTTCCTAATAGTTCTTACTTTCCTTGACTATAAACATTGACATCACCTAGAACTGATTCTGTGAAGTGTGCACTCATAACGACCATATGCATGGTTTAGGAGTTTGCATTGTTACGCCATACATCGCAATACATGCACTTGGTAATTTATTAAATTTATTAAATTTATAAATTAATTTATTAATTTATTAAATGCACACTACAGGTTCCTTAGCCTGGGCATGACGCCATAACTTGTATTCCATGATTCTCTGTTAATAGAAACGTGAAATAAAAGGATATACTATAAGGTTTAGTGGTGAACATGACTGTCATGGGGCATGAGCCTTGACTGTGCATTGTTTTGTTCACGTATGGGACTGAATAAACAGCAAGCAATGTGATAACAGACACTGCTTGTCTGAATTTTTACTGTCATTGTTTTCTTCTAAGTCACTTATAGCAGTGCTATGCAAATGGTTTTACTTTGTGTCCCACTTGAGTTACAAGCATTGGCAAAGCCAATAGGTCTAGCTTTGTAAATGTAGAGGGTATGATTTCTCAAAGCACAACATAGGGTTACCTTCTACAGGTGACAATCGAGCCCAATTTGTGTTGCCAACATTGTTTTAAATATATTACTTGGGCTATGACTTTATGTGGGGATTATAACATCCATTGTCAGGGTCTGGAAGGGGAACCAGAACACCTAAAGCTGGAGGTAGAATGATAAACAAGAGACATAAAGGAAATTAACACTGCAGAAACGAAAGGATAAGTTATATAGTCATAGAACAGTAGCAATGATAATGAACAGAAAAGGGCAGTAAGTACAACCAAGACAAACACGTTTGGTTCCCGCTTTAGGGTGTACCCAGAATGCTTAAAGGGTTTCCTTCAATGTCAAATGAAACTCAAGTGTTCTGAGCAGATTGATATTTCAGTGGCTGACTCTTAATGCTCAGACTTCGGTGTATGGACCCCCAAGGCATGAAGAACGAAAAACGAAAAAATACTCACCTGTAACCGGTATGGGGCCAGAAGAAATGCAACAGTGACTACCGCCTGAAACAGGAACCAGCACAGTGTTAACAAATATGGCACAAGGGACAACACTGAGATGCAATAAAGGAAAGGAAATGAGATTGCCTGCAGGAAAACCGAGCGGCCAAACTCGTGGCAAAGCAATTAGACAAGCATAAGTGAGGACATGAAGGTTAATACAAACATTCACAAAAACATCCTGAGAAGAACTGGATGTCAAAGTAAAACAGGTTTACGAAAGATAACAGCGAGTTATAGCATATGCAAGAGGACGGGATACTAAGCACAGGGATGCTGTGGACTTAATGCAGACTGGAAACTATGGATTGGAATAACAGAACAGTAGACTTGTGTACATGTGCATGTCAAGCGAATGTCATTTGCATTTCAAGAAATTGCCAAAACGTGTTTCAACCTAAGGTCTTTGTCAAGGCATGGATGGGCAGGCCTGGTAGGTAGCTGAAAAGCTTCTATAGCCCAGTGGGGCTGGGGTGAAGAGTTAACGTCTCACAAGTTTGTCTGCAAAGCCAGGGCAGCAATTGTGCCCCAACCAACACACCATTGAAATCGACCAGCTTTAACATCTAACTGTGTCCAGCAGTTATTGGAGCTTTTTCTTGGGTATTACCTTACCTCATGGCAACTGCCATAAGCAGCGCTATTTAAGCCAGGGCGCCAACCCATATTTATCAGATTTATAACTAACAAGTTATGCTAAGAACTAAAGCTCTGGACAGCAATATGAAACTACTGAATTGCAGACTGGTAATTAGGAAACCCAAGACTGGAATCAATTAAACTACATGCAGATAACAAGGACTATGGGCACAGAGCAAGAAAATGCAGGCAGTGAACTGATGACAAAAAGCAAGGGGTTGCAGTCAGTGAGCTCCTGAGGACTCCATGCAGAGAAGGAAGGGAACTGCAGGCAGAGAAAGAGTGTTGCTTGGCAGAGGACACATTGCTGAAGCAGAGAACAAAGAGAACAAAGAGCTGCAGGGCAGAGGTCACAGGATTGCAGACAAAATGCACGGCTGCATAGCAGGAGAACTGGGGAACTGCAGGCAGAGACAAAAGGGTTCACAGTGTGGCAGGACATGGGGCACAGGAACTGGAGCAGGTACAGGAAACAGGAATAACAGGAGACAGCAGAAAACCACAGTGAACCCACAAATGGACCCTTTTAAATCAGTAACACGTCATACAAGGATGGGGATGCAGAATAACTCTTACACCAAATAATAAGACTGACTCAGGAAGTTTGGCAAAATGTCTCCTCCGACTGCTTTATTTTCAATTGTCTAAAACCGAAAGTTACAACAGACATCAAGGGACGTTCTCTCAATCATTTTTCATTAAAAACACACTTAAGTACTAAACCTTCTTCATAACTGATGTCATACTACGTGGCAAACTAAGAAAACCTATGGGGGATTGTGATAGGTTCAAGAGAAACATCTAACTATACTTTCTTTAAGGGACGGGGTTGTGATTGAGTGTCTACAGTCAGGTGGACAACTTATGCCCACCTCTACTGCAAGTCATCCTCATCAGTTACTAGATACACAGTACACCATTGGCTCTCAAACTATAAGGCCCTTCGTTATATGGCCTTCTACAATCGGTTGGCACGCTCGTGCCCGTCTGGAACATTTGACTCATTAGCAGCATGTAAGCTGGTACCCCAGGTGCTGGTGGGTGGACTTGACCGTGTCTCTCCACCCAATTAGCCCTACATCTCTCATCGCTCATGCCTTCTGCCATTCAGATTGTTTTTGAACTTGGCCTTGCAAAGTATCACTGCTCCTGAGAATAAAAGGAAGTATAGGCACATCCTTATCGTAGCTCAGGTCTGCACATCCACTCCTATTTTCTTCCTGACTCACATGATAGGAGACCGTATTTCGGCCTGTTTTGCAGCATTTAATTGTCTTGAATGAATAGGCTTGACACTAATGGTGTTCTTTCTTGCACCTTAACAAGGGCTGATTCAACTTCTCATGTCCACTGTTCTTCAAGGATAGATAACCACTTCTTGGCCACTCCATCCTTTGAAACCGGGCCAGACAGTAATTCCAAGCTTTTCCTCAGTCTTCAGCTGTTTTCTTACTGTGACACAAATCCCTCTGATTCTTCTTTCTTCACGGGTCTGAGCTTACTAAATATGTGACACCGATGTCCAGAATTCCATATAATGGCAGCACCGCCTGCAGTCTATTCACTACTTATAGCCAGCCTTTATGATTACTTAATCTACTTGCATTACAGCATCTGTACAGTTATAAAACAGCTTGCATTTTCTTCAGTGCTCTTCAGACATGCAATTTTCTTTACGCATATGAAAGTCTTCGCGATTATTTACTTCGTCATCAGATTCTACAAGGTCTGTGCTCCTTCTTCTTTGACTATTCTTCTCATGGTGTCCTGCTTATTTCTTGTGATGTCACCAGCCTCTTTTCTTCTCATCTTCATATTCCTTCGGCTAGCTCCTCCAAGAGATTGTCATCTCTACGGGGATACATCATATAGGGTCTTCTCAATGGATATCTTGTCTAAAAGGCTGTTCGTGGAATATGCACCATCACTGGCATTGCAGATGTCGCAATTTTCAGCTTCCAACATATAGCAGAATGGGGGAGGGACTTCCTGCTGAGGCATTCAGCTGCTGCTCTAAAACAGGTACACACTCAATGCAAGAACAATATGTCCCTGAAGGCAGCTGTTACATACTGACAGCCTGTGGAGAAGCTGGCTTGTTAATTGCACCTGCAGCACTCTCCGTGCCCATACCTGGAAAAGTGAAAGCATTACTGACATATAGGGCTTCGGGGGATTGCGTAGAAATAGCCAGGTTTTGAGAACTGCCAAACGTGCATAATGGGACTTTTAGTTTATGCTATGTAATAGGGAAGTATACAAAGCCTTATAAAGGTATTTAATGTCACACATATGAATGTATATTTTTCAAGGCGGTTCAGGATGATGAATTGTGAGTCCCAGTTGAATCCAGTAAGTCAGCAACAGGCACCCACTGGTGTTCAAATGCAACAGTCATGACAGACATACGTAGGGGTATTTAGGGCGTTTGAGGCTTCACCTGAAAAATGACAACCAAAACATGTTGGCTTTTCCAACACTTGTTTTTTAAAAAATAAATATTGCAAAATATAACATCCAGTTGGTCATGGGCCAAAACTGTATAACATTACATTTTGCAGATTCTAAAGAATGTGTATTAGCTGCCATTAAAGAAGCATTGTCAAATTAAACTGGTCAGTTTGGCACCTATAGGAATATATGAAAGCTCTCCAGCGACTCTTGCGCATCATTGATTTGTATCCACCCACAGCTGTACAAATAAGTCGACCCGGATGTAATTTATATGAAGCACAGGCTGATGGAAATGTGTGCACTCCAGTGCACTCAGGCTTTGAGACATCAGTGCAAATGATACCATTCTAAATAAACACAATAACCCTGCTGAGCATTGCTGTTGATTGGATGCAGCATTCCTGTGATTCCAAGCTTGAGCCAGCTTAGACGAATAACTTAACAAGCCCACGCTGGACCCAAAACACATGCTCCAATGGAAGAGCTATTGGCAAAGCCGTATTTCATACGAAATGACTTGAGGCATGTAGCAAACCCTCTGCAGAAACATCTGGAGACGCTTAAATTGTCTACTGCCAATTAGGCTTCAGGCATGCTGGTGTGTGTAAAATATGTTATTGGGTTAGCTACACACACACGTATGCGCGTGCTTGCAAATGCGTAAGTGGTCCCCTACAGCTCAGCATGGGCAATGCCATTCCTCCACAGATGACACAATGCTTTCTTTGCCTATAATAAACGGCTTGATCGCATGAGATGCACCAGTACTGAGCAATCTTGCAACTTTGGCAGGAAATTTTACATTGGTGGCTTGCAATCTTGCACTGATATTTGCACCTACCAGCAGGTAGAAAAATAACATTTCCACTAACTAGCCAGTGCATGGTCGGTTCAAGTTCGGTGTATACTTTTATAGACGGTGTAGAATTCCTTGTCACCAACAAAAGGGGCCTCATTCCGAGTTTTAAGGTAATCATGACGCTATTAGCGCCATGACTACCTCCAATACTGGTACCGAGTCTGCCTTCGTTCAAAGGGGATTTACCGGTCTATTCCGACCTTTGCAGGACCGGTAAGTCCCCATTGAAAAAGCCATTCCCCATTCCCATTTGAGCCCCCATAGGGCTCAATGGGAAGGCGCTAATAACGGTACCGCAAATTGCGGTACCGTTATTAGCTCTAAAGTCTCTTAACGGGTCCCGTCATTAATGCCTGGTAAAACCAGGCGTTAAGGAAGGGACCCACTCGGACCCACTAGGAAGGGAACTCGGAATAGGGCGCAAAGGGATTACCGGCACCAGTGTCCTTACCGGTGCCCGGCATCCCTTTGCGCCCGACTCGTAATGATGCCCAATGTATCGAATACTTCTCTACTCTTGTTACAACCTAGATAACTCTATTTTTTAAAAACTGTTTTTGGCCTTGGATTCAATCAAATTGTTAAACGAATTGTCTCAATCAAGTGACTCTTGCTTTTGATTCAGCAGGTACTGTGGAGGGAGTCAGGAAGCACCCGCTACCTGCTGACTCACAACGCTCTTGCATATAATTAAGAATACAGTGCAGACGCTGGAACCTGCCATGGCATTAAAAAGTTGTGACGACTCTGTTGTTATTAGCTTAGAGGATCAAACTAATTGGGAACACCTTCCAACAAGATGGTGAAGTGAAACACATTGGGGGAGAACTGAGGGGTTTATCGAAAAGAGAAAATCAAATACCACGCATAAGGTCATACATGAGTATCATGGGTTCTCCTCAGACGACCGGGTTGTGAATAGGTTCCACAACATCTCCTTCCCCGACTTGCCTTTGGTGTATTTATTTAGTACCTTGTTGTTCTGGTTGGCTCAATGGGTAAAACTATAATAAATGGTTGAAATAGAGCATACTTGGCAAAGTCAGTGCCATCATCATCCTCCACTGATATGGTTGCAAAGCCCCCTGTATTTCCATTGCTTTGCAGCACCCTTCCCTCACCAACTAGCCAGTCAAACCTCACTACTTGCCCTCTAAAAGGTACTAGTAATTACATATTCACAGGTGACCGCATGCATATCCCAAAGTGCACACATGGATCCACTAACTTAAGAAAAAAGCCCCCATGGAGGGTAAGTTGGTCACCATGCATACTTTGCAAACAGGCTCCATCTGGAATGTTCAATACCGCAATAAAATAGAGTGGGGTTAAGGGATCTCATAAATTCCACGAGGCCTCTAACGTGTGATAGCTGTCCCAAGGAGCACTGGATTGTTGTCATCACTGGCTGTTGGACTCCCGGTTGGGTTTGGGCAGCGGGCTGAGGGTGGTTACTATATGCAAGAGTATGCGCCCGGTTGCTGCTTTATAAATAAACTAAACTTCAAACTTCAAACTCTTACAGCATGCCCTCCTTCATCAGCCGATTGCCAGCATGAACTCCTTCCCCATGCCCAATGGCTGGCTGCATATTTCCCAGTAGGCGCCCTTGGAAACAAAGAATCCGTTAGACAGTGTCCAGTATGTTATTGCTCACTCCTCACAAATAATGAATGTCTTTTTTTTAATGTGTAACTAAATTTGTATTCCCGAACCGGGAAAATATACTTTAAAATGCACCAATTGAATACATTTTGTCAAAATGGCCTACTTAAAATGGTTCTTCTTGCTCACTACATGCACACACGCGCAGCGGAATTCCGGGACACGATGCAGCCATTCGAACAACATTTTAGGGTTACTGCTGGATTCCAGTCCACCCCTACCCATGTCTTAAACAAAACCAGCATTTGAGTTTGTATACCCGTTACACCACTTTTGAAAATAAACATCAACATCATAGTTGTTAGCCAGTGACTTGCTATCATGTTTAAGGAGCCAATAACTTCGTTGCCTGTGCAATACAGTTGTCCCCCTAATTCCAATACCTGAGCTCCCGGTTACTTCTTCCTGTACCTTCATGCAGGGAGATACTGCAGATAGAGGCTTTGAAGGTGTCATTTCCGATTGCCACTGATGCTGCACGTGGAGGTGTTCATCCTTAGGAGGTCATCTGCCCTGCAACTCCTGGGGACACATACCCTTGTTGCATATGGTATGGAAGCTACTGTAGCCTGTATCCTGCTCTACCGCTGACTTCTAGCTAGATTCACGCTATATAGACCCAAATACAAACACACATCCATCGTAGTTACAGCAATGACACTTCTGCTAAGAAGAAGCTAAGTTCTATCATGGCAATGGCACTTAATGTGCAGTGCAGTTCCTGGCCCAAGTGCTTATGGAAACCTGAAAAGATGGTGAACAGTTCTGGAGAATTATTCATTTCAACCACTTAGTTCTGTAGCAGATCCTTTCTGCTTACTTCGATTTGGTGCTTATACACAACACCATTTGTTTGATATTCACGTAGGGTGCACAATTATGGCAACGACCTACGAAAGATGAGAACATATATGCATTATGCCCAACTGGGGGTTATTTAAATCGGCCCATTTGACAGATAATGTCTAATATGAACATCTTCAATCCTCATAAACAGTCCTCAGCTCCAGAAAATGAATCCATTAACTTGTTGTTTTCAGCAAGCCGTGAATGGCCCATGGTACTTTAATTCTAATGCCTCGTTATTATTTAAGCCCATCTATTCAAACCTATTCCATTGCAATATAATTAGAGAAAATCTGCTGAATAAACTTCATTTATCGAGCACCATTTACCATTATTATAGTGTCAATACGCTGGTGGTGGGAACGCCCTCGGGGATGAAGTCCAGAGTGTTGGAGGTCATGGAGTAAGATTAGGATGCGTGTGTGCGTTTTGCCCAATAAGGTTTAGCAGGGCTGGCCAGGCTCCGGTAGAGAGCAACCCATGAGGTCAGGCACTTTGGCCTTATATTTGTCTCACGTGACATTTATAGATCACTAAATCTAGTAGAAAATATTTCTATCTAATCAACTTTCATAACACCAGAGAAACTGTAGCTGTATATTACATAACATAGCTGCAGCAATTGGTGGCAAGTGGTTGCAGTCTGGGCGCTGTTTTAACTGCTTGAATTATGAGACTTATTGGCGAGTGACTGCACCCGAACCTGTTGCTATCTCACATCGATAATGCATTCCCACCTCCCCAGAGATTAGTCCCATTTCCCCGATAACGGCCGGCGCCACCAGGTGCTGCGAGGTCAGGACTGCCGTGAAAAGGGCCGGTGCTGCCTGGTGCTGAGTTTTGCTGTGCTCAGACTCAGACTGGGAATTGGTAGGTTAGGGACCGGTTTCAGGATAATGCGGCAAAAAGCCAGGTTTTGAGGACATTTTTTAAGAAAAGGTAGTTCTCGGTGCAGCGGATGTGCAAAGGAAGAGTGTTCCAGATGGTGCGAGCTAGGATAGAGAAGACTGAGCTGCCAACTCTGGTGGAGTGGTAAGGAGGAATAGCGACTTTAATTTAAATGTACTGCTTGTTAGACTCTGGGGAAGAGAGGGTGGTTGAAACCGGACATACTGGCATAATATCTCTTTTATGGAGTCAGAAGCTTGGGGTGTCAGAAGTGGCAGCAAGATTACGAGATTGTGACTGCTGAGCAGTGCCTCTTGATACAGTCTTTGTGCCTTTCCTCTAACTATATCAGACAGGCCTGCCACCGCCCTCCAATGATGGTGTCCCGAGGGCAGCGGTTTGTGCTGCCGTACGCTGTGTTGAGCAGGGACCTGGGACGAAGAACTGAGCTGAAAGTGACATTGGTGGTGGTGTTTGTCTGGGGGCCCTCCCCTGGTAAAAAAAAAGAAAAAAAGGAGAGCCATACCGTCACTGATACAAGGTTAAACGTCCTGCTTTAAAAGCACCCACATTGGTATGCATTGGTACATGTGGCAGCGATTGAAATCTGCACCCTGTGGCGATTCCTCAAACAGAGCTGAAATAGCACTGCTTTACCTATCCGGGCTCAGTAAAAAGGATCAGAGTTCTGTTTGTTGGCCCAAGAAGCAGTATTTTGTTGGGAGCAAGCCATATTGTGATGCCAAGCCATGCTGCAGGGACTCCCCGTTAACCATGTTAGGTAGATACATTGTGCCTGCTCGAAGGATGGAAGGTTCCTTGTTTTGGAGGAAGGTTGCACTTTTATGCGGTTGGTTGGCTCTGGAGGAATTTGGGATCTTTTTGAGATCTGCCCAAGGCACCTTGCTGTTGTTCGTGATTTTGAATCTCCCTGTTCATGATTTCTGTACAGGAGTGGCTTTGTAAAACCTCTGAACCCCCCTGAGAGCACTCACTAACATCTCTCCCCCTTTGGCCCTGTATCTACCGTCAACTGTAAGCCTACACAAGTATTTTCCTCAACCCCCTTGGGATGACAAGGAGGGAGAGTAGGGTAAGGTCCTTGGGGGTTTTGTGCTGAGTGTGCACATTAGAGCCCCTGTCAGATCCACATCTCTACTATTATTCTGCATGCAGGCCAGCAGGATGACTAAGACAGACAAGCACTGCAGATGGAGATCTAAGAACACTTCAAAAGCAGGCAGGTGCCAAAGGGGCTCTGTTCTTGGTAGGGGTGGCATCAATCGTTAAAGCAAATGTAATGAGCTCTCAAAGTAGTCTACAATTAAGTGGGCCTTGCGAAGCAACTCTGGACAGACCCTACGGAGCATGGCAGCTCAGCCTTCATGGACCAGAAGCTGCCCTCTCAATGAGGTGCCAATGCTTTTGAATGCTATGAACAACATCACTCTCTCTAGCCCCCTGTCTTGCTTCCCCTTCTCTGTCTCTGGGAGAGGAGGCGGTGCCTTGACAGCATGCAATAGAGTGCGAGTAGAGTAGAGTGCAGTAGAGTGCGAGGAGCAGGGTTGTGATGATATGAGATTCGTAGTGGGGTATAAAGACTGGCACCTCGCGACCTGGACCTAATGTAAGGTGTGTTTTCCCCTCCTTCATATATCAAATTTGAACAATGTCTGTATTTTGAGGTTGCCCCTGGACACAATAACCAGAATTTAGTCGGAGCTAATACAAAAAGAGTTTATTCAACTGGGATTTGAGTTGATAGAATCAATTCATAAATCGTATAAATCGTATTGAAAGGGTGCCCTTTACAGTTTACATGTGTTTCGGTCAGCAGGCCTTTTTTCAAAACAGGGCTGAATTGGTTATTATGTGATACATTTCTGCTCAAATTGTCATCTATTAAATTGTTAATAGACATTTATATAAAACAAGTATACCAACAGAAAATTAGGGTTGGTAGTAGTTAGGAATGGTAAGGGAAGAGAGACAAAAGAGTTTGATATCATATTAATAGTGCATTTACAGAAGAAATCAGTGTCAAATTCAATAATGATCTCTATTTCCATTAGATATATCACTCATTTTGTACAATTAAATTCCCATTTTTCCCTTAATTCCTCCATTAAATATTTAATCTTGCTCCTGGACACAGTCACAGCCATGAACTGCCCTGAAAGCAATTATAGCCCTGCATCAACTCTTTCAGACACTGTGGCTTTTGTGCATTCCCCTTATTTTACCTTTGTTCCTCGCCCCAATGGTATCATCTTCTCCATCTATCCCTGCTATTTCCAATATTATAGTGGGCCATTTTCTGAGTTCCCGACTGATATTCACACAGCCTCAAACCCTAATGGGACGCTGCATAGGACTAGGTATTAGGATCAACAGCTTGGATCTTTCATACAACATCTCACTGAACAAAGAGAAAAGGACGCAATTTACATGGACAAGTGTTTGGATACAATTGCTACTGTCACTAACATGATGGAGGGTTTCTACAGGCAGTCTGCTTTTAAGATCCACGCTGCCTCAAACTCCAGTGTAGGTGGTTCTGTGGCAGAGGCTACTCTAAAACAAAATATTAGCCATAAGGCCACTTTAGCTATTGATTCAAGTGCTGGACATTCTCAGAATTCATCTGCCCAGGTCCAGGCTTTCTATGTGGGGTCTCCTTCTGTTCCTCTAACCACCTGTCGTCTGCGTGTGGCCTTGGTGGTTAAGGCAGTGAGTGGAAGAACCAAGGCCCTCAAGAGTTTCGCCCTCAGATACAGAGTACTGGTGGTACACATCTAACGGTTGATTCTTTGGAGGGTTGGAGGGAAAACAATGAATTTCTCTGTTTTGAGGGATTAACACATGTAAACAAACATTCTTATAAGTGAATGCTGATCAGAGCTCTGTCTGAAGTTCTGGGATAAATTATATCTCTTTTAAACTGTTTCCTTATGTATGAATTCTCTCAGACTGTATGTACTGCAAGGGTTATAATATTCAGTTTTCTTTTACAAATATTGACCTTTTCGAACATGTATTTTAAACTGCCATGAAGTGTTGGCAGCTAAAAGCACAGAGGTGTACAGGGATCTAAGTGTCTCAGTCTGTCACCTTCACGATTCTTGGTACTCTATAGGAATTTTGTGAAATCCTCTGTTGATTTTATTAATACAATGGCTAGAATTGGAGCATAGACTAGCGCGCCCCCCCTCCAAAGATTAACATTTCAACAATTTGGGAACGTCTTACTATTCAAGAATATTTGCCAGAGGGAGGATGGATGAAATTTTGGATGCCGGCAAGGGATGCTTTTCTGGTGCAGCCGTTTGCAGGGGTCTCCGGTGCCTCTGTAAGGGCTAGCGAGAAACTGTTGACTTTTATTGCTGGATTGTGCAGGGGTTTGACTTCTCTATTGCTACGGAAGAGTCCAAGATTGAAAGCAGGGACCCGCTTAAACATCCAGAGGTTTGATGTGGAATGTTCTAGGGCTTAATGATATAACTAACAAAATAACAGCAGGTACTAGGTACTCAGCTAAGACAGAATATAAGAAACTTCTGAGCCTAAAGAAAAACCTTTTTAATGAATCTCAGTGGGAAAAACTCGAAGCCGTGATATGTGACACAGGCACGAAAGGCTTCTGAAACTTGGTGGAATGTGTTTTTTGGGAAGGTGTTTATGCTTCAGTCAGCCCTACACAAGACTGCGAGTGGGCTGAGAACTTTAAGACCATTATGTTTTACGACGGTGAAATATTCCCTTATTAAACTTTTTCATTGCAACTGCCACCTCATTGACAGCTCCTCACTCTTGGTCTCTGAGTCTAATCATACTAATCTTCAAAAAAGGCTTGAGGCCGGTTCCTCACTGGTATCAGCCCATTTAATTTTTAAATTGAAGCTCAAAAATGTATATTAATTGTCTCCTAACCAGGCTTGAGTTATTGATGGAGGAAAAGTAGATACTCCCCAGCTATCAGGCTGGATTCAGGAAGGGGTACTCCACAATGGATAATGCTTTTGTACTTTCGACAATCTTAGAAAAATATATACGTATTCGAAAGGGGCACAGTGTATGCAGGCTTTTTGGAGCCAGCCAAGGCCTTTCACTCCATTGAACACAATCTACTATGGGCTAAATTCAAGAGACTGGGAGATCCATTCCCATTACTCTAGCTGATTGTTTATACTCAAATGCTAGGGCCTATTTTAGAGGACACCATAGTGCAGGGCCCTCAAGTAAGTGCCCTACGAACAAAGGAGTGTGTCATTGGCCCCCCTTCTGTTTATTATCTTTCTAACAGATTTTATGCTGTCCTCGAATTTGATGTGCTCTCTCCTCCCAAGCTTGAATGGGGTGCTATATCCTTCTTTACTTTATGCAGATGATGAGGTATTAATAGATCTGACTGCAAAGGGGTTGGCTTGCAGCCTTGCCTATGCATCCAATTATTTTAGAAACAACGGTCTAAAATGAAACCTAAAGAAAACCAAGAGCATTGTGTTCGGCTCTAAAAAAGGTGTGTAGACAAGGTTAATCTAAGCATAGAGGATTCTTATTGCTACTTGGGTGTTATGTTTGCAAGCAACTGTGAGTGGTCTGCACATTTAGCAATGGTGGAAAACAGCCTAAGTAGTAGTCTGGGCGGGCTCAGGCGTTTTTACCAAAAATGTACGCGGGATCCGCTTTGACAAAAGTATTTAAGCCATTGAGGCTAAGGTTTATGCTGCCATATTATATGGCAGCGAGATTTGGGGAAGCACGAATTGTAGCTCCTTGTACTGTATACTCGGAAATGTGTCTAAGAAAGCTGTTAGGTCTGATGTTCAGCAATATGGGAACTCCTCTTGCACTAGAGACTGGGGTTTCTAATATTTGGCATACTGGCTGAGCCCAGGTTTTTAGAATATTCCTGCAAAGTACATTCTTGTCTATTGCTGAACCCTAATCTTTTGAATGTAAGAGACGAATTAGAAAAGGCAGAGATGTATGCCATATATTCCCGGTTTAAAGATTGTACAAACCTGTGCAAAAAGCGTGGAATTGGCTTTAATGAGCTGCAGAGTGGTATAATTACTAAACAACAACTATCCATGGAAGCTAGAAAGAGAAACTTTGTTCTGACAACACATATTATGGATAAGCTAAGGTTGTTGCGGCATTTGAGGAGAGCCCGTCAGGCCTACTGTGAACATTTTTCTCTGAGTGTTATTCACTCACTGACACAAAGACCCATAATTGCGATGGTCCGCCTGAATGTTTTCCCTCTGAGGCCACGGATGAAATGGCCGTTTAACTCCAAACATTGTACGTGTGGTTGTGGGACTGACGATGACCTAACTAACTTTTTACTTATCTGCCCAAAACGTTTGGATCTGAGACGCCTATGCTGAAAAAACATTTTTACGTTAATACCCTCAGGCATGTTTCGAATGCTTTGAATTTTATTTTGTCATGTGTAGATGTGTCTTTTATTAATGACTTATGTAAATATATTGTTGAAGCTTTTAAACATTTGGCGAGAAAATATTAAGCACTTTTTATATTTCATTACTCTGTGCTGTATTCTATTAATTGTTAATGGTGAAAAATGAAATAATGTCTTGTATTCGTAATAGAGAGGTTGGCATCCTTGAAATTGTGATGCCATTTTCAAAAACATTCTGAGCGCTTTATCAGCAATCCCCTTAAATCTGTGACACAACATGGGCTATCAGTATGGGTCCTCCAGGTGTGCAGCTGAGGAGGTTGTGTAATGGATCGGAACATAGTGCATATTTGGTGCCCTTGGCGGCTATCGTAACACATTACTTTGGTAAAGAACCAGCTACCATCAGACTGTTGAGCTGTACCCAGGTAGTCTGAGTGCAATAGTCAGAGCGAAGAAGGCCTGGTGAGAAGATGTGTGTTTGCATACACTGGGTGGTCTGTGGATGGGTGTGTAGGGTGGGCCGCTGCAACAATGGCCGGTATCTGCCTGTGCTTTTAGGTAAAAGAGGCTTGCTGGTGTTTTAATGTGTGTAAGGATGTCCGCCACTATAGCAGCTGGCATCTTCCTGTAGGTGTCTGCACACATGACCTGTTGGTGTTTAGATGAGAGTGAGGTTGATGTATGCAAATGAGGCAGTGGCGATAGAAATAAATGTGGAGAAGAGGGTTTCAGGTTGACGTAGGGAATGGGCAAGTTTTGAGGGCCTTTCTGAAGGAGGGGTAGTTATCAATGTGGCAGATGTGTAGTGGAAGAGAGTCGCAGATGATGGGGGCTTGGATGGAGAAAGAGCATCCTCCCAATCAACTGGAATTGTAAAGGGGGATAATGGTGAGAAGAGCAGAACCAGATCCAAGGTTCTTTGTGGGTTGATAACGTATGAGATTATCCTGGAAGAATTTAGGTCCAGTGTTGTGGGGGGTACAATACATCTGTCCATACATTAACTCACAATCTAGTACACAATTGCTACTTATTATAATTAAAATCCCAAATCAATTTCCTCCTCACCATCTGTACAATGCACAGCTATCTTGCTACACGAGGGTGGTTATCTCTCCTATAAGGGTTGCAAATTCAGAGGTGAGCAACACTTGAAATTGGTTAAAAATGATGCCCAACACCAGTGCCTCAAATGCTCTACCATGCTAAAAAACTGAAACAGCTAAGGATTAGAATGACATGACATTAATAAGGGTCTGGGGAAACTCAGCGATGCATCCTTGAGTTAGTCACTCTCAAACTCCATTGAAATAAAGCCATATACTTCCATTGCCTCAAAGTGTTCTTTGATACCTGCAAGTATATGCATTTCTGGTCAAACTGATGAATTAGCATTTACTGTTTCCAGCCCTTGTTTAGGGGATAGATAACCAACACGGTATGGCTGCCTTGGTGGCACATAATGCACTTGTGTGGTGTTGGCAAAGTTTCTGGTTATATTTATACATTACCCAGGAATATATATCCAACATAAAAACTAAAAAGTAATTATGTATGAAAAAGAATGAAGAGAGACTCAATTATAACTTCAATATTTAAATTGGATTTTGTGGGCAAAGAGTTGGAAATGTAAACTATCCTCTGAAAAAGGACTTTTTTTTAGCACTAAAGGGGTGTAGGTAGCTTTGCTCTCCCGAATGTTGCCCTTAAATTCCGAAACAACAACTTGACTTTTCCCCTATCATTTCCTGTATAAGTTCACTTCTTACATTGTGTATGATGTGTTTAAATGTATCCCTTTATTCTGGGTTTAAACATATGCCCGTCCCTTTATTCTGCTAGAGATTTACGAGTGTGCCACTCTTTAATATGTCAAAAACATAATACTGTGAATTACGACCTTTGAAATCATTCCTTTCACTTGATTGAAGTGGCTGCTATGTTATTAAACCTGACCTCTGGAGCTGATGAGGAGGGCAGGATATATTTGCGGGCCCGCTTGGGCCTCACTCATTCAGAGCGCAAAATATACAACACGACTCACTTGCTTGTGCACTCGGTCCGGAATGACGATCTTCCGGCCGACCTTTATTTACACCCACATCACATGACTCGGGTCTCCCCTTGCCCACGTGACTAGGACCAGCTGGGTTACACCAAAGTGGTGTTATTTTTTAGAAGATAACGAACGCTATGTGTAAACTGCAATGTCAATTTTTACGGACTTCTTTTAAGGTAAAAGTTATCTTTTACAATAAATAATTTGTCTGCTTGAATATGTCCTCCCTTGTTTCCCCCTCCTTGTCTTGTCGCGTCTAGATACACTTGTGTACTGACGCGTTATAAATGCCACATCATATCATATCATGTGTATGAAGGTATAAACAGGCTGTGACGAAATAACATACTGTTCAGCAGGAGAACAGGGATGAGTGATGGTTAAACCGCCTACTCACACTACTATGAATCCAGACATGACTCCAATAAAGATAAAGCACACAGAGTACAGATGTGTACATCTACTTCGCCTTTTGTGGTAACATGGACAGAGGGAAGGATATGCACTCAGGAGGAGTCTGATGTGATAGCAGTGGCAACCTAAAAGTGCAAAATAAACGTACGTGCAATCGATGTTCTAGACAAATATAAAGTTTTAATCAAGCACTAATAATGCAAATCACTATCTAGAAAACAGTAGCAAAAACTCACCTTTACAGCCAGATGCAGAGAGTATACGCTGGGCATTTCAGCAGGGGTATCCAGGCAAGCAACTGTAGCACTGTCACTGTTCAAAGAATATGTCTTTCAATAATGGATTCAAAAAGGGATTTATAAGCCTCTATGGTCCCAAAAGCAGAACACAGGGGCAGGGCCTCTTTTCCTTATTCTTGGTTGACGGCATAAAACTGTGGCTCTCTGCACTTTCTTGCTGTCAAATCTGGTGCAAGATGTCGTGAGTCACATTGCACCTGCCGTAAATCGCATTGAGTCAGATTTGAATGGGAAGGCAGGCAGTTCAAAGTCATGAAATGCCAAAAGCAGAACTGCCATCATTTTGTTGATTCGAAGGGCAATTGCACTTGGGCTTACTGGGTGCTGGGAGTTCCATCCCAGGGACCCATGACGAGTTAAGTCATCTAGTTCTGCACTCCCAAACCAGTGAGCCTAGCTTGCCCCATCATTGGGGATGGTTAAGGGACAGAGAGCTATCTTTAACTCACTGTTCAAGGACTAGTAGAGGTCAAATTAATCCTTCATGCTTTAAAATCCCATAGATGATTCAAGAAAAGAGGGAGAGACCCCTTCCTCAGAAAGGCAAATTGTCAATGAGGATTGGACACAAGCAAGCCTGCTGTACGAAGTGACCCAAGCCTAACTACATCATACCCAGAGTGCTTTGTGCTGCAGGAAAGGGAAGAAACAGGAAAGGTGACATCCCAAAAGTACAGCAACATGGTGGAACCCCTTCTCAGGTCCACCTTTCCCCCTGTGACTACTCTAAATCTACACTGTTCACATGCCTGTTGTCTTCTGTAGTGCTGCAATCTGGAGTACGGCTGACCTTTCTTATGTGTGTGCCCCTTTGAAGTATGTTTGCCAGGAGATCGCTGGTGGTCTGGGGATTCAAAGGCAGTCAGTATCCCGGCTAATGTATCACTGTATCATTGGGAACAGTCAAGCTAGCCATGAATATACATCACCTTGACATAACTTACCTTGGCTCACAGGGTAAACATTTGTATGATTTCAAATTGGTGTGACTTTAATAATTGTTTGCTCTTATCAGTCGCATGCTTAAACAGGTATAGCTTGTATTACCCTGCCACCGGACCGATAGCGCATTTTAGCTCATAGGTGCAGAGGGTAAAATGCCACCTGACTTTGGGTAATAACATCTGTCAGTAATGCACATGCGACCTTTAAACCTGCCCTGTGCCACTGAAGAGCAGGTGCAGCAGTTGTCAGGATATTGGTGCTGCAAGGGCAAATATATGCACTATGCTTTTAGCATGGAGCTTTTTATGAAAGTGGGGGGACTGTTTAGCAGGCGTCCCTTTCAGTAACAGTATTATCCTCGTCATTTTATTTGCTAATAATAATCAAAGAGACCAAGGACTTGAGACACTCATCAGATGGTATTCACCCAGCCTAGAAGATTGAACATCACCCTTTTAATGTTCAGGCTCATCCTCAAGGTGATAAAATATACTGATCTGTACTAGAATGTTGAAATACATGATTACAGGGTATATCCATTTGGAATTGCTGTAGACATATGGCCCAATGCCAAAGCTGTGGATTCTTCTCAACTGCGACCCAATTTGTCTCTTTTTCCATCAGTCGCCTGTTATGGTAGGCAGCAGGCTGATCAACCCCTTCCCCTTCTGAGCAAAGTTGTGCTGAGTCTGCTACAATTCAATGTTTACTGGTGCCTGTCTGGCATATATTACCTGTTCCAAGTCTGGGAATTTTAGAACTTGGCCTTACACAAACCATCTTTCCAGAACTGAAAACCAGGCAGGGGTTTGCAGTCTTTCGGTGGTATCTGCATAGCCACACACATGAAATAGAGTCTCCTGCCAGATCTAACATTTTGGGATTTTGGGGGGAACCACAACTCAGAGAAGTTCCTTTCTTCTCACAAGACCACTCAACCACAGGTAGTGGACTTAAAGGGTCTGGCTTCCCTTTCTTGTCTTACCAAAAGTTTGCAATTAGCATACTGATTCTTCCATTTTTACATTCACCTGGGTCAGTAACAATGATCTGACCAACTGTCAAATGTTACAGAAGCCAAGTCTGTAAGGAAACCCCTGTGACCTGGCAGGACAGCCAAATCAAGGCTGCAACCTGCCTCAGAATTCTTGGACTTGCAGTCTTTGAGCAACTCAGGGCTTCCACCTAATATTGTTTATCTGTTTTGGAAAAGACCATAGCTCTCGCTCTGTGTCTATTCCCCTGCCTGTTGCTCACACCTGTCAGATTGGGACAGTCCCTATGTTACTGGCAAACATCAACCTGACCTAGGCTTCCAGCTGAGGACAACTCATTGCATTCTGGCAGGATCTCAGGTCTGAAACTACCCAGTCCACATCTCAGGTTTCTTTTCTATACCAGTAGCTAACACTAAGATCCATGAATCTTATGTGGCATCTATAGACACTGCAGGGACTATGGGTCCACTCCAGCAAGAGTGGACACGTAGGGAGACATCTGGACTGGACTGGGAGCAACCAATAAAACCAATGTATCACATCCCCTAGCTGGTAGAGACTCAGGCCCAGGCGCCGAAGCATATCTTGTTCATAATGGTCTCACTCTAGTAATTGCTGCCGCTATGTCTGGGTCATGGAGGCCATGGCCTACCAGACACCCTACTAGAATGGTGTCTTTGACTGAAACACAGTTCATGGAGGTTTTACCTCCCCAACTAAGCTCTACCATTGCCAATGTATAGCAGCTAACACCATCAAACCCCTTTAAAAGTCGTATTTGGTCCTGGGATAAACTGTTCTTCCTTCCCCCGTTGTCATTGGACAGCTGTAATATTAGCGGCAGTGTCACACAAACTGGGAGATTTGTCCTCATTTATGAAGACATGCTCCAAGAATATATGAGTATTGGCAGAAACTGGGCCGTATTCTAGGGAAAATGTGGCCACCCCAAGCCTAGTGGGACTTCCTCTGCTATGATGTCCATACTGACCATGACTTCTTCCATGAGACCAGTACCACAATGGCCTGTTTGGGTTTACTCTTACTGGCTGGATTTCCCTTTTTATGCCATGTCCCCACAAAGAAAACAACCTTTGGGTGTTGAGGGTGTGGGTACCTCACTGCTAAAGGAACACTCTCTCTTTAATTCTGTGATGTGTTTATGTGTTCATGTGCCTGAGATTTCCCATCATAATTGTGGGGGCCTTTCTTGAAACAGGGTTGCCATCCTTGTATTTGTACTATTAACAGATGCCCCTGCTTCTTTTATTCCTGTGCTTGCCTGAGTGTTCTTTTGGACATGAGTACTCAAAAACCAGCTCATGCAAGCCCCATAGGGTCTTTGAGGGTCTTGTCCAATGTGTGCTGGTGTAGGTCTGACTCACAATTGTTAAGGAATTGCTTGCATGCAACCAAATAAACATTCCCTCAAAAGTGTACATTTGGTTACCAGTGACCCACCCATTCAAATATTTCAGGGCCAGAAGTGTAAAATGTTCAAAGGTTGAGATGCCAAGAGATTGAGGCACTCTTTGTAGGTAATACACCTTACTGTTCACCATAAAAAAAGAATGCTAAGGTACTGCAAGGTGTATGCACCTGAGAGTTGAGGCTTAATCCCGGAGAGTGTTTTTTAAACAAAATTAACCTAGACTGAACGCTTTCACTCCTATGACATAAATACTTGTCTAATGAATGAAGGACATACATGGATACATCATCCAGGATAATCAGACGTGGCATGCAACAGCATCAAAAACATCACAATCTCCTCTTTGTACTGCCTCTTGTAGCATCTGGGGGTATGTTACTGGACAGAAGATCAATAATAGTACTAAAAAGTTAAAGTATTGATTGGTAGACATGTGGCTTAACATGTTGTGCAAATTGAATATATAGTGTTCCCATGGTGTGGCCACTCCCAGCGATTATGGGTCCCTGTCCTCTGGGTCCATTTTAGCACATTCTCATTGCACTATAAATTGCATTAAATGAACCTGAAACAGGTTGACTATGCCGCCATTTTGATTGCCTTTTGATTTCTGTGCCATGTTTAGAATTGTGTTTTTGGCTCCAGCAGAGCAAAACGAATTTTGTACTGTTTCCATGATGTCAACGTAGATAAGACTGTTGAAGCTGCTAAAGTGGATTGTTTGTCCTACACTGAGAAACCTTGGAGTTAAACAAAAGCCAAACTAATCAGTGGTTTAGATGCCATCTGTTCCAATAGTGCCTTCTCTGTTCAAACAGCAAAGTAGAATGATGAATAGCTGAACGTGCTCGTCTTGCAGAAATCTTTGTTTTCGCTCCTTGAAACTAAGCTGACTTTAAACTCAAGAACAAATGATAGACAAATATAAGTGAGCAAAATAAGGAATGTTACCTTTGTCTTATATTTAGAAAACATGTGAAATGTTTAAAGGAAAACAACAGACTATTCAAAGATGTTTAAGCATGACTTAGTTATGTGGATAGGCCATGAACTATAGGTAAATGTATTACACGAAAAGAGGGGCTGGACGATGTGTCTGGGATTGTGGAAAACTTGTATAAATGCTTGTGTTTTTGAAATGTCCAGCACTCTCCCATCTCACGGTGTCTGCTTGCACACATTGTGGGGTCTTGAGAGCCAGACAGCTGCCTGTTAATAAATGTAAATTATATTTTGACCTCGTGACCGGCGTATTTCTATCATGTGGTATTAAGCCTCGATATTCTTTAATCTTTCATAGACTCCTGGCTGAATCTAACAATAAGGTCCCCACTCTGCCCAACCACTGCCCTGCAAGCCAATGCCCTCCATGCTTCCCTAAGGGACAGAGTTGTAGAGATGACTTGCTGGCTTAGATGGAAATGGATTGTGTGCAGTATTTGATCATACTGCTTTTTGTCATTCGCCTCCTATTAACTGACAAAACAATAAATTCTGATCCATTTGCGCATTACTCTGGAAAGGGGGTGGAGGAGCCGGGCATCAGAAAGGGGCTCTTTTTTGGTCAGCAGTCTGAATCTCTTAGGGTATTGTTCTGGGATTTTGCAGAACTTCCTGAGGATGGTGGTCTTCATTTTCTCACAAATGGGCCTCTCCTCAGGTGCTTAATGAATAATATCAGTTCCAGCCATCGATATGTGGCTCATAAGGGCTTCTCCCCACAACCCCTCGCCCACCTCCTGAAGGTGCAAAGGTAGATCCACCCTTAGGTGGATCGAGGTAGCCTTGAACCAGTCAAAGATGTTCTTTTCCACCTTATACGGCTGGCCAAAGTCCTTGGGGATGTGCTGCCTGGGCTTTCCTTAGGTGGCACAACTGTAAAATCTCCCCTACCCAATAGCAATCTGTTTTTTGTCTTGCTTTTCTCCTGAAGCTCTAGCTTGTACAGCGCCAGCATGACCCAGTCCCACTGATTCTATTCTTCTAATACCACTCTTCTCGCCTCTAAAAGAGCTTCTTTTCAGTGTGTTCCTCCCAAGAGAGACCACTATGTGACTTGGCTGAGACTTGAGACCTAACAGAAACCTGCAACCTAGCTGAACCCCAGGGTCTTTGAGAAACTAAACTAGACTTCTGCCCTTTGGGAGTAATTGTGAGGATGGCTATTGCTATCGTTGTCTGCATCCACTTTCAGTCCCCCTAATCCCCCCAGTGGGATGGCCATCTGTGATGGTGGCTCTAGATGACGACTGGCCCCCTGGCGCTCTTCCATTCCAATAGAAATTTGAAAAATGTTGAGTCTTTTAAGCAAGTTAGCCTCTCTAACCTTGCTGCAACAGGGGAGTCCCCTTTCTTTACGTAGATCGTAGAAATCAAAAAATACCTGGCAGTGGAGCAAGCTTTTTTGACCAACCACAGAAATGCTGTGCATGTTCTGCAGGTCAGCATTCTTTATAACGTTAAGGAACTTCTCGTGCTAAACACAGGCCTCCAAAGCATAATAATTCAAGTGTTTCAGGTAAATACCTGAAGATGGGTTCTTCTAGACAGAGGGAGACATGCTTCACCAAGAGGATTAAGTCCTAGAAATAAATCTTCGAGCAAGGAGTCTGCACAAAATCCTCTTTGCTCTAGTTTCTAAGACACAGTCTAAGTTTCTCATGAATGGTTTTGGTCTCTACAAACATAAACACACATTCACAGGACCAGTGACTACTCCAGCCCTCTAATTACCTCCAGTGCACCATTCAAAGTTCTTCAATAATGCAATGCCATGCCCACTCCTACTTTCCTGGAAAAAACAAACCTGGCTGTTGAGTAAGGAGTGTGGCAGATCTTCCATTCTTATTATTATTATTGGTAGTATTATTAGGTTATTTATTGAGTGCAGACATAGCTTTGGGAAACAATGGAGCACTTTACAGTCACAGGAGGAAATACACAGTGAGGAAAGCAGAGATACATGGGAGCGGGGAGCTAACAAGGGGGTGAGGGGGAAAGCAGGCAATTTGTCAGCAAAGGATCTTCGAGGAACCCGGGGTGACCACAGGGTGGAGCAGATTGCCCGGTATTAGGTTAGATGGTGAGTGGAAGGTGTGTGGACCTATCTGTTAGGGTGGAGACATTCCTTGAAGAGGAGGGTTGTGAGCTCCTTCCGGAAGTGTAGAGTGAAGGGCGGGCCTCTTGTTGAGGGGGAGGAGGGTCTAGAATCTGAGGGTGCTGACAGAGAAGGCCTGTCTTTTGGCTCTTTACTTCCTGCACCAGGGGAGTTCAAGTCAGTTCATGTGTTGACTTGGGCTGGATCTTAACCCACTGCAGATTCTGAGTTTCATACAGGGAGTCAGTTGCAAGCTTTGAGTCAGATCCCATGCAGTAAACAACAACAAAAATGACAGTTCCTGACAAGAAACATGATAGTAAAGTCCACAAATATAATGGCCAGGTGACAGAGATGGTAAAAGGCTACCCTATCCTATAAGCAAATACAAGGTACTCAATGGTGCCACTAGCCTATAACACTGACATAGTTTCTGAGGGAGGAGACTCACCCATACAAAAAATGGAACACGTGTAGAGTGCACCTGCCAATGAAACCTAAAGAACTACTGAAGCAACACATTAAAATGCAATTGCAGACCTCAGTGAGACTTTGCAAAATGTCTCACTGTAAAGAAAAATAGGTCATGTCCCAAAAGACCATTAAAAGGACAAATGGACTACCTCAGTTAATAAAATAAAAAACAAAATGGATTTATGACAAAAACAAGGAGAACCCCAGCTTCAGGAAGTAATGGAGCACTGTACAGTTTTTACAAAATTACATGTATTACCGGTATACCATTTGGGATAGCAAGGAATAGTTAATGATTACAATTAATGGGAAATATGCAACAGTGCCGAATCAGGAGTGGAAGAGTGTGATGGGCTGTGGAGGGTGGCTACCAGGAGGATTAATGGGCTGAGCTGGCTTGGGTTGTGAAGATTGTTCTCCTGGGAGAGAAGTGTCCGGATTTTATTTTCGTAATTGCATGAGGGTGGGGACGAGTCTGATATTGTTGGGTATTAGATCCCGTATTCTACAATAAACCTGGAGTGCTTGATAAATGTTTTTTTCATTTAACATTTCAACTTCCCCAGTCTATCCAGACACTGCCAGATTTAAAAACAGCTTCTTATTCCACAGGCTGGATATATAGTCTTCTCCTGGTCTGTGCAATCCCTGTCCTCATGGGTCCTAGTCCTCTGGGTCCCCTATCTGCCGGGAAGGGACTGGCAGAATCTATCAATAAACCCCCACTCTGCCCAACCACTGCCCCATGGCTCAGGGTCCTCTATGCTTCTCTAAGGGGCAGAGTTGTACAGAGTATCTGCTGGTCTAGATGGACATGGTTTTAATACAGTGTTTGATCATGCCAATATTCTGCTCTGTTTTCTTTATATTATGGTCAGGTTGTATTTACTGCATGCAGTATTCGAGAGGAATACCTCATTCGGAAATTCTTCAAGGTCCATAATCTGGTGGGCAGCAAAAAGGGTGGAATTTTCAAAAACTCCCTGTTATTAATGTTGGCACCAAACTCTTAATTGGGTCCTGTAGTGTGATTGCGAAAATGAGCTAAGCACATGGTGCTGGTGCGCTGCCATTTTGGACATTCACTCCCAAACCGCAACGAAAGTCTATGTTGCAGAGAGCTCAGCTAGGAGGCAGACATGATTTATACAGCGGTTGCAATATTTCAGTATGAAGTAGATTAGTTCACTGCTTAAGATAGTTTTTGCATCGTTTTCTCAAGGACAAGCCGACAGGGGAGTCAGAGATGTGTAGTTGCATTGATAAGGGGTGCTGTGAACGAAAGCTCGAGAGACATGCTGGGTTTTTCCACTGTCTGGATTTTTCCACTCTTGCCTCTAATACTTGCTCTCTGTCCTTCGGCTGGGGGCAGTCAGTAACCTATGAGCGGCAGGGATTGGTCCCCCTTAAGAAAAGAGGTATCCCAATGAGGAGACAGAGAATTGGAACCATGGGTGATGAAGTCTCGCTGAGAGGGAGGACATTCCGCTCCAGACCCCGTTAGTTAACAAAATATCGCTCTGCCTAGCTGCCTTGGGACTGGGTGGTGTTGCCATGGCTGAGATGAAGCTTTGTCCTACGACTGCCCTAATTGTGATGGATACTTGTTGTGTTTGTCCTTTCCATGTATCTATGTATAACTAGTTGCATTTATTTCATTTTATTTTATAAAGGGCCTGGTAAGAGACAATTATTTTCTAATTACTGGTCTAAGTGTATGTTTTTGCCTTCTGAGTCCGTTTTGTCTATGTAATAGGGTGAGTAATTCTGAGGTCTTTACACGTATCAGAAAAGCAAAACTGGACCTTAATGTGACCTCACATTTGAATGCAGGGATTTATAAAGCAGATTTCTAGCATGGAAGCAATAGTGCACATAGTGGATGCATCCAGGGGGAACAAGTAAGGTATGGGGGAGCAGAGGTATGGGATTGGTACAGGTGGTAGAGAAGGGTGGAGCATTGGAGGGGGGAGTAGGGCTGAGTAAAGCAATCAGCAACCTCGGCCAGGTACTTTGGGGTTTGTATGTGACTGCTTTGTAAGCGATGCAGGCCTTTATTGAAGGGGTAGCCAGTGCTGCTCCTTGAAGATGGGGATGATGTGGTCCAATTCCATTAGTCCTGGGATGAGCCCTGCTGCAGTGTGCTGGACGGCTTTTAAAGAGGCCATCTGCTGTGCGTAGGGTGTTGCCACTCTCCAGGTGGGAATTGGCATGGGATCGGACAACTCTACTGAAATGACGTGAAAGTAAGAAAGCTTGTCTTCGCGGAGGACTGCAAGCTGGTACCATGCTGTGTGTGTCTTTATGGTGATGCGAATTTCGAATGAGTGGTCATAGTAGATGACTGTCTATCTTTTAATATCTATAATAAGCCTGGTAACCAATACTGTAATCCATTGTGTTCATTGACATAACCACATAATATACAAACAATTGTGACTGAGAAAATGCAAGGCTGTCCTTCATATGAAATTGATCTGTACAATTCCAATAAAAATTCTCTAAACACCATATTGCTTGTCGCACAACATTTTACATATACTAAATACATTCCCTCTACGATATTAGATTCATATCCATTTAAGGACCTTAGCAAAACACTCGGATGAGCTTACACTGCGACCTCAATTATTAGATACACGCTAAGTGATTGACAACGTTAAAAAGAAATATCTCTATGTAAATGACAACACTTGTTTCTAACAAAAGATGTTAGCATACATTCTGGACCAATGCATTGTTTAATATATTGAATCAACTCACAACTATATACTCACTTTTATGTATCACGTCAATTCCTGCTTCAATGTCGAACATCTTAATTAGCAGGTGAGGCAAGGAGGAGGGGATCTAATCCATAGCATATTAAACGGGAGGTTGAGAACTTGGCTGTCCACGTCCTTACCAGTCAAAGCAGCTAGAGATTGAAATAAAATGCACCTCTACTTACCTTGAAACTGAAAGGCCCTTTCAATATGATAACACAGCTCAGCTAATTTGAACCAAAAATGCAATGCGTGTACATTAGGATAGCGATGGTCAGTTATTGCATTTTATTTTCTCAAACAAGCTGACAAGTATTCTTTTAACCACCACTGGACGGATGCACACCAAATGACAGACAACTTGGGAAGATAGCAATGCAGATCGGTCATTTGGTAGTTTGCGATAAATCGGTCCAGTAGTTTTTAAAATATTTGACAGAGAAGAGGCTGCTCCCTGCTCCCTAAAAAGTTGTATATCCCTCTCATAGTGCTCTGCAGCATAGAGGCTGAGAGACTTTTCCAGAATGAAAAGCCCCCATTTTATTTTTAGCATGATGCAAGCTATCCATGCGGGAATCCCGGGAGAAGCCAAAATGAAAAGTGGGGTACATTCATATCACGCTACTGGTGGGGAGGGAAAAAGAGCACCACATGTGCAGTGGGGGAGGTTGCGGTGGATTGGGAAGCCCGTTTGGGGGAAACATGTTTGGCTGTTTGGGAGAATGCCACTGAGGGAACAGTGTAATCTGAAAATAAAATGTGTCAAATGAACCAAAGAGTTAAATGGGGTAATGGGAGAGGGTTAGAGGGGTAAAAAAACAAGGGAGCCGAGTGGGGGACCAAGAAAAGAGGAGGAGGACACATGATGAGTGTCAGGAAGGACAGGTAAGACTTCTTAATTTTCTAGTATTTTCTGTTACTTCAGGAATAAGCAAATACTGCTTTTCCATGGGAATTGGCCATCATTATATTACTGTGGTAATGGACATACTCTATATTAAGGCTGAAAGGATAACATGGAAAAAGAGGTATATTCATTTGAACACCTGGGACTTGCCGATAGTCTTGAACACCTGCAGGTCAGATCAGATTGATTTGCACATGGAGGTCATTATTCACCTCCTCTCAGCAAATCAGAATGTTCAGAGTGCAGTCAATAACTACTGGTATTGACTGCATTATGTACATTCACTTCAAAAGCAGACAGAGAACATTCATGCAGTTTCCAGGCAAGATGTCTCACAACAAGTCGCTTCCACTCTAGGAGGACCATCTATTACACTGAGTGGTCAAAGTAGGCGGGAGTGGTTGGGAGCGGTGCTCCTCTACTTTTTTAAATTAAGTTGTACCATTCCTATACTTTTATTTTAAAAAGAAACTGTTCCGGAATGGTTTCATTTTAAAATAATAGTGTAGGAAGAAGTTGAAACTTGCACTTTCAGTGCAGTGCACTAAACGTTCCCTTGAACAGCAAGTGCATGCGTTTGGGGGTTTGTATTGTGTGTGTGAGGGGGCGTGGTGATAGGGTTTGTATGGAGCGGGGGCAGGCCAGTAGGGAACATAGCTCCACTACTTCTTCTTTTCATACACTGCGACCACTGATTTCACTGCAACGTCCTCTTTAACATAGCAACGAGAATGCGAAAATATCAGAAGGCGCTTTTACTTTGTGATAGAAAAACCATTTACTTTTTACATGACACCTAAGATATGCTCATGTTAAACTTGTTTCAGTTCAATCAACTTTGCAACTGAACTGCTTACCTTAGCAAGTGAACCTATGTTTACCATATTTAATTTACTGACTTAGTTTATCTATTTACATGACTCACTATTAAATTAACATGTGTTACTTCCCCACCAAAACTCCAAAACCAGTTTTGCTGCTACCACATTGTGCCTTTTAGCCTTACAGACTTTGACAGCGGGCATTATCGCTTGGGATAATGGCCCCTCCCTTGCTCTAAAAGCTATATTAAATAAGAAAGCATAATTATTGTACTGTGTGATTTTACCATACATTAAAGATGCATTCGATGCATGCGCTGTAAAGAGTTTCACATTGAGGCCTTCTTTCTGTGTGTCCTATTCTATAGTGAAACCCAACCCGCCAGCGAACCTGCGAGTAGAGATGACAGAGGAAGGGGAAAGGAGGCTGTGCTGGCGCCACCCTGAGCCGGTGCCATATGAGCTGCAGTGCGAGGTGAAGCATTCAGGAAGTGTGCCTGGAAACATCTGGCAGGTAATTTTCCATCCATAGGAAAAGGTCAACGTGAAGGGCTCTGTTTACTGAGGACTTGGCGTGTGCACAGACCGTGGGCTGCACCATTACATTAATATCCCCTTCAGGGCGCACTTCCGCTGAAAATCCCGAGGTGCAATGATGCCACGCGAGTAAGAGGGTTCGACGAGAAGCGCAGAACAAAAAAACCCAAACTTTAATGACGTGTAATTACTCGCTTGATCTCGCGAGCTTATTTTCGGTTCAAAATGTGTTATAAGGATTCTATAAGTCTGCTTTAGATGCTTATGAGGAGAAATTAAACTATTGATGAATCAACTCAGTCATGATCCACTGGACCCCAGGTCAGTGTGTCGATGCCTTATGCTTAGTGCATAATTTGCCTTCATATGCACTTAACATGTAACATGTATGGTGGCAGTAACAACGAGGCATGCACTTTACCCATTGCGTGGTAGCAACCCACATTTGCAGTGAAATCTGTAAACCTATGAAGGGAGAGTGAGGTTCTGCAAGGAAATGGGGTCTTGAGACCCCATGCTAAATCTGGCAACTTTTGCACCGGCACACACAAAGAAAGCAGCTGAGCGATTTCTTCTCCACGTGTTTGCGCCAGAGTACCTCTTTAAGGGTTCATAAGGAGGATGTTTTTCATGGTGGCCCTGAATCATGCTGTTCCCATCTTCATCTTGTATCCAGGCTTGGAACATTATGGGCCTCATTACGAGTTTGGAGGTAGCCATGGAGCTAATAGCTCCATGGCTACCTCCAAACTCGTAATGAGTTTGGAGGTAATGGAGTCTCCAAACCGGGCTCCATTACCGGGTTCCTGCAATGAGGAAAAACCGGGTCATTCCGTCATAGGAGGACCCGGTAATTCCTCCCATAGGGCTCAAGTGGGAATGGGGATGGAGGTAACAATGGGCCATTACAAGTGTCTGTTGTTACCTCCTTCTACCCCTCGCGGGACCCGGAAAAGACGTCTGGTTTTACCAGACGTCTGATCCGGGTCCCGCAAAGGGAAACTCGTAATCGGCCCTGACGGAATGAAGGGGACTGGTCCCGTACCAGCCCCCTTCATTCCGTGAGCGCCAGGGTCGTAATGAGGCCCCATGTGGTACTACTGACTTCTGCAATTGTATTTCTATCCCCTCTTGCTTCTCCACTCTTTTTGACTGCTTACTCTCTGTTCTCTCCTCCCCTCCCTTTCTCCATTTTCCTATCTCCTCACCTCCTCCCCTCACTTTCTTCTATGCACTTACTCTATCAAAATTGTCCCTGGACCTAGTATGATAGCAACCTTGTCTGTCTCCTCCCCCCTTACTTGCCCCCCCCTAGCACTATCAGAAATGTTTTCAGGCCTAGTACGATAGTCGCTTGTTTTGTTCCTCCCCTCCTTTTCTGCACCCCTCTCCCTCACCTTTTGTTTTACTCCGGCTCTACCAGGAATGTTGTCAGACCTAGTACGGTAGTCGCCTGTCTGTTTCCATTTCCTTCCTACTCTTTCCCTCCCTCTCTTATCTATGTCCTAGCTCTTGCACTATCTGAAATGTCGTCAGGTCGAGTACAGTAGTTAATTTTACATCCTTACTGTTCATGTCCTGTAAGAATGTAATTGTATTTTCCCTTGTTCTCTCCCTTGCCTTGAAGTGTTTTGAAACACATTGTGTATAGGAGCGATATTAATAACTATCATATCATATCATATAATGAGTCTACAATGTGGCAGCTACTGCCATATTAAGGTGGGGAGGGTGGACTAAAAGCTTTATTTCAGCTGATCCAAAGGGGATATGAAGATTCCATCGCAGGTTATTCCATCGAGGGGGAATTTGTTGAATTTCTTCCATCGCATTTTACCACAAATGTATGTGGTGGTGAGTTAGGGTAATAATGAAGGAAGGGGGATTTGGAGGTTGCGGGGGGACTTGAAGGGGGTCTCCCACCACATACATTTGTGCTATAGTGTCCAATTAAAAAATTGATGAAATAAAACTGACAATCACATAGAACTGCTCCAAAGAACTTTGTGGGGGAGATCATGGAAGAGGAGTTATCAGCATGGTGTCATGATGGTAGCCCATCACATAGACCAAGATTTGAGTTTCTCTTTCTATCACGACGTCCTCGATTTCTATAAGGGGCTGATGTTGAAAATAAGATTGATGCAGAGGAAGTCAACACCAATGTCCGGGCTTGCCGTATAGCTGGTGAGGCTGTGTTACCGCTCTTACGCATGGGCCGAGCTAGCTGCGAGTTGATAACTGAGGCAGCGCTTGAAAAGCAAAGCAAGAGTAGGACACCAGGATGGGGTGGTTAGGTGGAATCTGAGCGATAGGTTGCATGCACAGGGATCTGTGATGCCTTAAGGCCTCACCTTCAAGACTTGTGTGTGGGTGTGGGAATTCTAAAGACTTGAGCATTTCATCTGTATTTACATGCTCCAAAATCCTTTATGCCTGTTCCTATAGACAGTGAGCAGAATACACCCCATGCCTTGGTGTAGCTGCTACATCTGGAAAATACTATGTGCTATACAAATTATTTTGAAGTGAGATCTCTCTGAGCTCAGAGGTTGTTCAGGTGCGCTGTGGTTGTGACGTCACCAGAGAAGGAGTTCAGCTGCACCTGTATTTATTTGTAGATCACTTATTGCATAATTTAATTGCGTGCAACTTTGTTGAAAGTCTTGTGTAAAAGGGAGTGATAAACAAATAAACACTGACAACGACTGCATTGGAATGTCTGGCTTGCCAGTATGCCCTACTTCTCAAAAGAGAGAGTTGGTGGGGGGTGTTCAAGTAGAGGCCAGAGTAGGCACGTCCTGTGTCGGCTACGGCTTTAGCCAGCATCGCAGCGTGGGAAACAAGCAGTTAAATTAACACCCAAGCTTACTACACATTTTCCTCCACTGCATGGTACATTTGCAAGAGTGCAGTGACATCCTATGGAACTGGTCAGCCGATTTGTCATGCTAAGCAGTGACGAGATTAAAAGGATAGAAGGAGTTGTTTTTCCGCTAGAAGTATTAATAGCGGTATAACGTGCACTGTCCTGTACTACAGAGTTGGGATAAAGAGAGTCAATCTTGTTGTTTGTTTTGTTTTGTACGAGATTAGAAGGGCCTGGATGGAGCAAATTGCACCCATAAATGCATGAATGTAAAAAGACATGTGAACATGTGTGAACATGTGTGAACATGTGTAATGAGGAACAGGAGGCAATCATGTAAATACGAAGGTGCATTTATTGGGAGAAGGGCAGCACTCATCTTGTCTTTCATGGATTATCCTTTCACGCTTACATTCCACATTCTGCTACACACATTCAAGTGCATCAAGGGACATCACAAAGCCCTTTGTATCCGGGTCGTCTAGTGCTCTTAATAAATTAGTTACCATTAGTAGTCCAAAAAGGAGCACACACCGGCCAAGAAGTAACATTATTTATTACAGCTGGGCAAGCACAAATCAAACAGCACAGTGGAACAGAACTGGTTGATGAGAGCTGACAAACTGGCCCAAAGCAGACAGTAGTTTTATAACGCTAATAAAATGTTTGTACAGTTAGAAACAGTTGCACATCAAACTTCACTTCTTCTCGGTTCCCAAGAAGCTAACTGGTTACACTATGTCATACCCATATAGCTCGACATACATTAGTTAGACAAGCTACTCCTCACTGATGAGGCCCAACAAGGCTGAAACATGTATGGGGATGCTTGTGGTCTCATGCAGAAGGAATGTGTCCAAGCAGTCTGGGCTGGACTGCCCCTTTTGGGGTGGGACCAAGCCTGATTTACATATGTCCGTTCCCCTTTTGTTATGACATGGGGAGCTGTTACTAGATTCGACTGAACAATCCTAGGTTGGGGATGGACCATTTGTCTTCGTGGTTTAATAATATTAACTGTAGTTTAAATACAAACACAGAATATGTTGCTTATTGGTGATTTCTGGATTTTTGGGGCTTCAACATTATGTAACATGCCTGCTTACACTCCTACCATTACAGAATGTGAATGTTGAATTACATGGATGTCCAGGTTCCAAATGGGAAGAAATAGTGGCAAAACGTGTTAGTTAGCATGACACTGGCAAAATGCCTGAAGTAATTTTTTGCATGCTGGAGGAAATAATTCAGGGTTAAGGAGAGGAACTGCATTATTTATACACATAAAAAGTGACTTATTAAGTTTAGTGTGTTTGTTTCAAAGTACTAAAAGTGCATTTTCATGCATTGCTGCATGTAAAATGTGGACGTGTGGAAATGGCAATCATCGTAAAATGAGATATGATAGAATAACTGTAAATATATGTAGATCCACATTTTTGGCTGAACACGTGCTTCATTGTATTTCTTTGTCAAGCATTTTTAGAGTTGATGGAGTACATTTAAGAAATGAAGGGAATAGGTTGTTATTAAAGGCCTATGTCATGTATTGCAGTGATGGGTCCTTGAACGTGTTGTATTCAAATGAAGTTTTGTTGTGTATGTTCAGCTTCTGGATTGTTCCATCATCAAACAAAGAAGTTGATTGTGGCATGTATTTATTTATTTATTTATTTATTTACTTATTGGACATTTGTATGGCGCCTATACACAAGTGTTTCCAGGTGCCACAAGACAAGATAAGGGGGTGTGGAGGAACAAGGGAATCACAAAAAGAACACAAACAGTTATATTGGCCTTGTGACAATCCTATCGTGCAAGTAAATAGCAAGGTGGTAAGTGCGAGGGTGAGGGGGTAGAGGGAGAAATGCAGGAGTGGGGTGCCCCAGGGGTGCCCCAGGGTGGTGGCACGAGATTATTAGCCGGGCCAAGGTATCAAGTTCAAGGTGAAAAGCGGGTAAGGGAGGATGAGTGTAGGTAGACAGGGTGGACCAGGTGGGGCTAGTCTGGGTAAGGAGCCCAAGTCAAGTGCTGGTGGGACTGGTACAGGGTGGTCTGGCCCCTGTATGATGCTGAACGGACCAGGCCCCAGTCGCAGCAGCAGAGGTATCGTTAGCACAGGCAGGGCAGAGGGAAGGAAGAGGAGAAAAGGAATGTCTTGGGAGGTTTCCGGACCTTAAGAAGTTCCGGCTCTAGTCTGACGGGGTCTGGGAGGCTGTTCCAGAGGGAGGAACCAGCTGAGGACAGGGATCTACTCCCACTCTCTACTTGGAGAAATGTCTGGCCTGCAGAGAGCTGGAGCCAGAGGACAGAAGGACTCTGGCTGGGAGGCATTAGGGAGGGAAAGCTGGATGTAGAAAGGTCCCAGTCCCCAGACAGTCTTGCGGATGATGCAAAGGGTCTTGGATTTGATCCTTGCGGTGACCGGGAGCCAGTGGAGAAATGTTAGGACTAGAAAGATGGGGTCCCTGGGTTTGAGGCCAAGGATAAGTGTTGCAGTCTTTTTCTGATTAGTAAAAGGGGCCGGGATAGGAAAGAAGATTGAGGAAGAGGCTGTTGCAGTAGTCCAGCCTAGAGAGAACCAGAGCGCTGGAGACATTGAGCTTATGGGCGAAGGAGAGGAAAGGTGAAGCTGAAAGTTGGTCCGTGATATGTGGAGAGAAAGAGAGAGAGGAGTGAAAGATGATCCCAATGTCTTTGCCTCACAGGTGGGAGAGGGGCTATTAGCGGCATGACTACCCCCTTACTGGGTACCGGGTCTGGGTTCCTTGAATGAGGAATTGCCGGGCCATTCCGACCTTGGAGGGCCCGGTAATTCCTCATTCAAGGAACCCAGACCCTGAACATTCCCATTCCCATTCGAGCCCCCATAGGGCTCAATGGGAATGTGGAGCATGCTAATAACAGACCTGTTAATAACGGGCCTGTTGTTAGCGCGCTGTTCTCCTCACGGGACCCGCTAAGGACGCCTGGTTTTACCAGGCGTCCATACCGGGTCCCTCGAGGAGACCTCGCAATAGTGCGGTAAGGGGTTGTTGGCTCCGGCACGTTTACCCGTGCCGTTAACCCCCTACCGCCAACCTCGTAATGACCCCCATTGTTTGGAAACTCCATAGAGACTTTGGGCCTCATTCCGAGTTTGGCGCAAAGGTATACCGGGCACCGGTAAGGACACCAGTGCTGGTAATCCCTTTGCACCCTATTCCGAAATCCCCCAACGGGACCCGTAACGTACGTTTGGTCGGATCAAACATACCTTATGGTTCCCGTTAGGGGACCAGGGTGCAAATAATGCCTTGGCATGCGCCGGGCCATTATTTGCATCCTCCCCATTCCCATTGAGCCCTGTGGGGGCTCAAATGGGAATGGGGATTGCCATTTTCAATGGGGACTTACCGGTCCCGCAAAGGTCGGAATTGACCGGTAAGTCCCCATTGAACCAGGGCAGACTCGGTACTGTTATTGGAGGCAGTCATGGCGCTAATAGCGCCATGACTGCTTCCAATCTCGGAATGAGGCCCTTTGGCTTAACGTTATCTATGCCATGTGCTAGCACAATGGCATAATATGTATAGTATTGCATTTAATATGGGAGAGGTTATGGGGCCACTAGACTCGTGATTAGGTGTATCTCTGTCTTGAAACGATGTACATAGTTCCAATCTTGGGACATCCATCAGACATCCAACAAATGTCTAGAGATTGCTAGATCCTTCCTGCAGCCTGAGCTATAACTGGACATCATCCACATACATGTGAAAAACAATGTTATGGCTGTAGATCATATAAAACAAAGGGCCATATACGTGCTGACGAGGAGCAGGAAGAAGACCTATCCTTCTGTTATCCTCAGATGATGCCAGAGTTACAGCTTTCCATTAAGAACATGAACTGTGTTATGCCTATCACACCAATCCCAGTCAACTTTGCACAGTGATTGCTAGCGTGATATTGTCCGTTTTGCAAAAGCAAGGCCACTGAAATGTCCGCTAGGATGAGCACACAGATTGCTTCCTTGGGTGACCAGCAGGCCTTTTCTGATCCTTGGAATGGTAGTTTCCATTCCATTGTGTGGTCAGAAGCCTGACTAGAAATATCTTTAAATAATTCTTTAGGTTCCAGGTGTGATGAGAGTTGTGACATGACTACCTTTTTTAAATGTCTTACAAATTCAGATCCAGCCCAATATTGCCTTTTCATTTCAAATGTGCTTAAATTAGCCTTTGTTTTCTTTGAAAGTTAAGACTAAAAGTGCACAAATCCAAGTTTTGACACCTATTGTTGGGCTTAAAGCAAATCATATTTTAAGATGGTGCAATCCATGAGCGTAGATTGACTATTCATTTGATAGTAGCAACAGAATTAAATGGATGAAAAGAAAAGCAGCAATGGATATTTATTTCACATAAATCTTAATTGCAGAATTATCAAATAAAGGGAGAGCTATAAAGGTTGAAAAATATCCTAACGGTTTATTCGGAAGCGGGTCTTGTTGGCATTGTATAAACAGGTGCGGCTGACATTGGCATTGTGCATTTGGTTAGATCTCCAGGATGGGACAGCCTGTAAAATACTGTGGCCCTCATTACGACCCTGGCGGAGAACCATGGTGCAATTTGCACCATGGTCCATGGCGCAAAGCTGCCAACTCCGCCATGGGGGTTGGCGGACTTACCGCCCCATTCCGACCTTGGCAGGGCGGTAAGTCCCCAATCCCCATTTACCCTTCCCCATTCCCATTTTTGCCCCATAGGGTATAATGGGAGTAGGGAAAGCGTTAATTACGCCACCGTAAATTACGGTGGCGTAATTAACAACAAGTCCCGTAGCGCCATGGATTTTTCCGGCTGCAAAAAGCAGCCGTAAAAATCGCCATGGCGCTACGGGAACTCGTAGTCTGGCGGAAAGGTACGCCATGCATTACGCCGGCGTAAACCCCTTTCCGCCAGGGTCGTAATGAGGGCCTGTGTATTATGGGGCTGCCCTGCTGCCAAGCTCTACTATTGCAGTTGGAGTGAAATCAACTGACTCTATCAGCCATCCAAGGTCTCTCAAGATGTGGAAAATGACACCTCCCCCTCACCTGCCCTACAGTTCTCCTATATTAATATATTCATCAAGCAATATGGTGGCCTCTTTACACTCGTCTTCCTCAATGGAAATAGTGATTTGATAAATTAATTGTCTGTTAGTGAAATTACTATAATTGTCTTTTAACTTCAAATCTGCTTAATTAAGACCACATATTCTAAAAATTGGTATTTGAGCTATTGCACATTGTGCAAATGTAAACATGATAATTTGCAATAGTTTAGAATCCCACTTCATCCAGCGAGAAAACTCACAAATAGGTGGCCTATGTCAGAATGTGGTGCTTGATGCGTGCTAGTTTACACGGAAAAGAAAGGACATCACCTGTGACATATCATGCTCTACTGGACAACTAGTTCATCGTGCGGACAAAGGTTAAGAGAAACCCGTAATGAAACATGATGATATACATGTAATCAATCAATCAATCAATCAATATTTAATTTGTTTTGTATGAATAAAATCCATACAACTTAACACACGATAAAACAGTTTGTAACATTTGTTTGGTCACCAATACAATACTTAATCAGCAATTGAATCTGTTCATTCAAGTAAAACATGTGGAAAGATAAAACATTGGATTCTCAGGTGACCATCATTACAAGTAATACAAGAAACTGACAACAGGAACAGATCTGGATTTCATGATATAAAGTGCATATTTCGAGTTAACTGCCAAACTCTGTGTAACACCAGTAGAGCCATAACACCAAGATAAAGTAAATGTAATGTAGGTATTCAAAGCTTAACTTCATACCAAACGAGGCCGATTATATAATTATGAACTCTCATCAAGACATAGGAAAAAAAGCTATTTGATAATAGAAAGTCTCAATGAAATTAATCACAAATCAATCAATTTCTAATAGACATTGCTTTTCTAAGACATTGGACCTCATTGTGAGTTTGACAGTTTGACAGTAATTCAGCGGTAATTCCACTGAATTACCACCAAACTCACATGAGAAGTGGAAGTAACTACCTATTTTTGGAGTCCATTGGACCTCAGGGGTATTTTGGTGGATTTACCACCGGCAGATTTGCTGCATGGTAAATATGCCAATTCTTCTCCAAAAATGGTTGCTGTAGCTCCACCGGCAGTACATTTGCTAAAAATGGTAATTTGGCGGCGTAGGAAAAGCAGCAGTAATTCAGTTACTGTAAAAAAAAGGGGCACTAGCGGAATTACCACCACTTTCTTCCAAAACCACCAAATGTGTAATGAGGCCGACTTAGAAATCAAGATGCATTTTCCCAGAGTAAATTAATTAATACTGGGCATCCTGGGCACATTATGTTTAACAAAACAAAAAAACAACTCTAAAGAGCTTTCTAAGATTATCAGACAGCATGAAGCAATGCCTTGTATCATCACTTCCAAGCTGCTTAAGCAACTAATACATCTGGTGTTCAGATACAGACAGTTCAATGCAGCCATGCTATGTGGCACCTGTGTTTGGTAAACATATTCCGATTAAAGTATGCCTGCAGATCCCAAAAACTAGAAATTGCCAGGAGTGCCTGGTTTAAAGGTTTGAAACAATTCAGTTTCTAGATATGAAACTAATTTCTAAATCGCTAAGGGTGTTTAAAACTATGTATTTCCTCATGCTAGAACTGTGGACTTGTACCTTCAGATGCAAAAGGGACCTACATTGTGTGTTGGGAGAGAGTTTGCTTGTGACCTTACATGCTACTGTCAAGAGTCCTCTTTGAATAGTGGCGCTAAATGTATACCAGCCAAAGGTTGGCAGACCTTCATTGGAGCTCTCGGCAGCCCATTCACTCTGTCCATGCATCCGGAAGGCGAACATGCACACGCACAAAGTGATTCCCTAATTTGCAAGGGGAAAGACCCCACGTCAATAAGGACTCACTTCTTCCTGAATGCTTGGACGCTATGTGTCTGCACATACAATATCATGAAGGGTGTCTGGATTCTATGTCAGCCACTTTGTTTAATACTAGATTTTCACTGGGACAGAGAAAATGGGGCTCTGAGCAACATGTGTATAATCAGGGCCATCTTAAGCACTTTTGGGGCCCTGGGCATGGACATCTTTGGGGCCCCCCTCCACCAAACCAAAGGAATAAAGGGATCAAGAATACTGGTCACGCCCCCACCCGTCGTGCTCATTTGAAGACCAACATAAGCAGTCTACAAAGGGATTACTGTTCTAGTACATACAGGATACTTGTTATCAATAGCATCCAGGAAGGTAGATGTAGTATTAATGCAGGACCGTTTGTAAAAGGTACATGCAACCCATAATAGACAGAGAACTCACATTAGCTGCCTAACAGAATGCAAAAGTGCTCATACATGGATAGAGACCACCAATTGGAAGGAAGGAGAACTCTACACATCCCGTAGCATGGATAGCGGAGGCAGATTAGAAGCTACCAGGAAGGCGTCTTTATCCAGACAGACTGAGATTAGAAGTGGGATATGGTTTTCAAATAGTGTTGCCATTAGGAACAAATGCCTGTGATGTGCGATATAAATATGCTCAATATTAACACAGTGAAACCATGAAAAAGGCTTTTATGAAGATCATACCATGAGAAGGAAATCACTCGGAAGGGTTGACCATTTTAAAAGTTTTAGGGACTGGCAATATTGAAAGGTTAGGCAATACAATATTAAATGAGATGCCCAGGATTAAGGGGTGAAGGGGTGCAGCTGGGATGTGTGCCAACTCTGCAATTTCTGCATTTGAACACTTTCTTTTCCAGTTCTTACCATGAACTAAAACCATCTAATATTATATTTTTTAAACAGACTTGGAAAGTACAAAAATAACATTACCAAACATGACCATTTTTAAACAAAATATTATAGAAGGGTGTTATGCAAAATGGGACTGATTCTATCTTCATTCTCTCCATCATCAAGGGAAGTATATAAGAACCAGCATGCCAATCAATGTGATTTAACAAATTTAACCTGGGGTTGTCTTTTGTATTTTAAAGCTTTAAATACTTCCAAAACAATGGCTTGTGACATTTTCATTTATAAACGTACATAAAAACCTTTGACTTTTCCCAAAATCAAACCATTTTTTGTGTCAAACATGCAGACCTTAAAATATGCTTGCCGGGGGCCTGCAACCTATGATCCACTCTCTTCTGTCTAACAACCCATCCACCCAAATGGCCTACATAAGAAGAAAGGTCAAGTAATAGGCTAAACGATACCAGCAGCATGCAAGAAGGCACACCTCGCAGAAGACAGCACAGCAGTAATGTAAGATATATTAGATGATTTGACCAGGATCACTGTATCGTCTGCTGGCAAATACAGGATACAAACACGAACACTGTTGTTCCATAGTCTTGAATTTGGATACTTATTCACCTCTTGGACTAACAGCGTATGCCATCGTTGGAGGCGATTGCCTAGGTTTTACAGCACCCCATCTGAACAAACCAATTTCTAGACCTTCACCCTACGGATGATATGTTATTTTTTATAGCAACCCCTGTCTGGTACAGGTACATTGCTGATAATAGCAGATGTTGTTCTGAAAAACCAAGTACAAATGCAGGCAGGTTTATAAACTTCAGACATAGGAAAGGCTCAGCCAGCTTTGCTGGAATGTGATATTCTAATTTTGCATATGAACACATATCTCTTCAATGGGTGCTTCACACACTGAGCTAACTTCTGAACCATTGCATTGTGTCACTCAATTTATCAATATGCATTTCACCATTGCCTATTGCACATGATCAACATAATTCCCACAGGAAGGAAATAATGCTACAGAGTTGTGCCATAAGGAACACACAAACTATGTATACCACAGTGAACACCGAAAGCAATACATGATGAATCGATCAAGGCAGAATGCACTTGCCAAAACAGACAGGCAATAGGTTAGAGCCTCAGCAGCACCCCATAAAATATCCTGACGTGCGGTATTTAAGACTGGTGAACAATGGAATCTTGCTTCTTCAGATCAGCTAGCCTTGTGGGGCCCTCTCCAAGGTGGGGGCACTGGGCAAGTGCCCCTTCTGCCCTCCCTTAAAAACGTCTCTGTGTATAATTGGGTGAACACGGGCCATATCTTCTGAGACATATTCTACATCCTATTATTTTCTTAGATCTTATCTTCCTGTTCACTTTATCTTATCTTCTGCTATAGCGGTATTTTTAAACATTCCATTGCTGTTCTTCAAAGAACACCTTCTTCACGTACCATACGATGAACCCCACCAAGCCCAGTATCCCTGATGACAACTCGTTTCAGCCCACTCATATGTTCTACCACCATTTCACCTCTGAGCACTGTTACATGTTCCGACTGCCTGACTATTCCATGCTACCTCCAATGCAATGACGAAAACACAAGCTAAATACTAAAGCCCTGTTTGCCCCTTAGTATGCCCGTTAAACCTACTGCTGTGCAGTGCTGTGTGGATTCCCCAAGCCAGCTTCATGGTTAATACATCTTCAAAATAAAATGAAGGGTATTTTCCAGAGTGACCAACATTTAATTGAGAGTATGCCATAAACGCTAACGATGACAAGATGTTTGCAGTAGGAGACGTTGAAATGAGTGCGAACTAACAAACTAATTCTCGCAGTTCTGGGTTTTTTTCTCTGTACTGCTAAAGCATGTCTCTTAATTTTCCTTGCTAGGCTTTTTGAAGCCTATCTCTTCATGTGTGCCCCTGTTCTAATGTAAACCCCTGGGAGCATGGTAGCTCCCAGGAAGTTGTCATGGGTCACGTGGCAGTAGCCACGTGACCAACATAATAAAAGTAACGGGCCGCTTCTGGTTCGTCAGTCAGACCAGCTCGACTCCGCGTATGTGTGTGTGTTTGTGCGAGCACAATGAGTGTGCCTCACCACGTGTGCTGGGCCCAAGGATGGGGCCCAGCTCTAGGACGGTGCCCCTGCCAGGCAACGCCGTCTGGATGGTGCCCCTGCTGGGCAACGCCGTCCCTGTGTGTTCCCCTGACCCTGTGAGTCGGGCCAGGGTAGCAACCCCGGCCTGGGTGCCCCCAGAGCCAGGTCCGAGTTAGGCCAGTTGTCACCCGGCCATGTGCGGAGCTCCGGTGTCCCCGGAGCGGGTGGGATGGACCCCCACCCATGTGTAAGCGGCATGAGCACCGCACCCGAGTGTGTTGTGTCGGGTGCCACCCGACCGTAGTATGGTGCTGCCCGTTGGACCGGAGCAGCCCTCAACAGCCCCTTGTGAGCTGCTAGCACTAAAACAGTGCATACAACCTTGATAAGTGCAGCTTTCTATGCTTGGTAAGGGTGCGGTGGGGATTCAGGGGCAGCTTGCCCAGCAGAACAATGCACATTTGTTGTAAAAGTGTTGTTTCTCTAAAATGTCATGACAGACCTTTTATGTTCTAAACACACTGCATATTTCTTGGATCTGTGTATCCTCTTGGTGTTAGTGCTTGTCACCTTGAATTTGTCTGTGGACTCCACAATTTGCCTATGTAGTGTTTCCATAAACACAACTGGCCTTTGGCCACTTTGGGGTCATCACCAGCATCTCCAGCAACAGCTCTCAGAGTCTTTATGGAAGAAATGTCCCTTTTGCACCTTAATGTAATTTTAATGAAATTAGAAGACACGTAAAATCAGCTTTATAAATAAAAAGACATATCTAATTGGCTATTTCAGATGCATGTTTTCTATAATTTTCTGGAGGAAAATCTCCCAAACAGTTAACAGAATTGACCACCCTCTTAGATGCCTTCCTGACCCTCACTCCCCCATCCACCAAAGATCCCTTGTCTGCTTCAGCATTATAGTTTGACTGCTTTTTCTGTTACACTCCTACCACTGGGCAGACGTTGAACTGCTACTCTTGGAGTGAGATCTTGAGCCAGGTCTTTTCTTGTGATAATGGAACTGTATTTGCCTTGGCGATGTAAGTGATGTTGCCATTCACTACAGAATCTACTTTCTTAAAATATCAATACAGATTTTTTGAGTGCCTCGTATACTGCATTTAGGAATGTCAAATCCAGATAACCCTCTGACATATTCAAAGACTGGCTTACTTCCAGTTTTATGTAGAAGGGCATCCTGACATGGATTTTTAGAGAGATCAAATATATATAAAGACTATACCCATTGGAATTTTTCACATCTGTATTTCTTGATACATATACATTGAGGATTTCCCGGAATCCCGTATTCAGACTGTATTAGTTAGTGGATAGACCAGCTCAGTCTTAATTGGAATAGAGACTTAGTACTGTGGAAATCACTACGCAAAGTCCCTTTTCCCCTTGGCAGCCATTGAAAAAAGAAGAAAAAATTAAACACAAAGTATGGCCACGAGGGAACTGGGAGATGGGACTACAAGTAGTCCCTTCTCCCTTTCCATCCATGGTGGCCAGGACAACGCTGCGGGCGGTGCTGCGACAAAGACTTTCTTGGGCTGGTAACGACCCGGCAAGGGCCAATGAGCTTGCTTGTTACAAGCTCTTTATCCCTCACCGGGTACTAATTATTTTTAGTAGCATGTTATAGGCAAACCAGCTTAATAAATGATGGGCTTGCTACAAACAATGCACAGAGTCTTTTTTTTTAATCATGTATTTATTTAATTATGTATTTGTTGTTACAATCTGTAGGGCGCAAGGCTCACCACATAGGTGGTCTCTTGGCACTGGAAGATTTGGAATGAAGCGGGCTAAGGAAGTGGTATCATGGCGCTAATGATCTGAAAACAGACACTGAAAGCAGAGCTGACTAAGAGACTGACAGTTGCCCCTAAGAAACATTTCAAAAGCTCCACAAAAAAAACCAAGCCAAATGGTTCACCAAAGACTAAATTACTTAAAAGAAAATCACAAACTAGAAAAAATCTGGAGGAAGACCAATTACTTAACCAGTAATCATCTTTCTGTAGCTTGTATCTGCACAGAGTCACATGCCATGCATAGTCTGTCACCCAGAGGTCAGCTTAGAACACCACATCCTTCTCGAACTCGAGAGTAAAGCATTAACCACTGTGATTCTATGGGGAAACATCAGGTGTATGAGAACACTTTTGAGGTAACCAAAGTAAAACCACTAAAGCTGATAAGTGTGTTTAGTTTTTTTTGATAGAGCGAGTTCAGTATACATATGGAAGTCCAGGTTGGGGACAAAGTCCCTGTGCCCAATGGCATATGGGAGATGTCCAGTGCTGTGAGAGGATCTCCCTTATTTCATTGATCAGTTTGAGAAAACTGATATGCATATAGTGGTCTATGTAGGTCATGCACCATGGGACTTTTTCAGCTCTAGTGTCAGGTATTTGTCCAGACACAAAAGGATCTGTGAGTCCACCGTATAAACAAAAGTGAAAGTGAAAATGTGCTTACATTTAGCAAGAATTAGTAGGTACATGATGAAAAGCGTAAAAATGAGAGGCCCTGGGGCACCCCACACTAGAGTAATTCAGGGATGGTGGGATGGAGGAAGTTACCAAATACATATCAGATGCTTGATGTCTGAGAGAAAGGATAGGAGGATTTTCTGATTAACCTTTTTGCCTGATGGGCATATATCAAGGAGGATTAATGCACCTGTTCCACCATCTTCTGCAAGCATTTTCACATCTAGAACTAATGGAATGGCAGATTATGTGCCATGCAGGGGGCATACTTCTGTTTGGTTGCTGCCCAAGATGTTATGATGTTCGATGTAGGACAGGCACTGGCTGTAATACATTTTAGGATCTTTGCTAAGAAAGAAATGTTATTGCTGGTTTATTCGTTTTTTGGAATATATGGGCCTAAGCAGGATGTTTGCAGAGAGGTGTGACAATGGCTTTTTTTTAAAAAGTTGGATGGCACAAAGTGGTGGAAGAGCAGGGGGCTGATTTCTTTAAGTAGACAACGACGAAGGCGGGAACATGAGTTTCTGAGATAAGAAAGAGGGCATTGGAAATAGAGATGTGAGAGGAGCAATGGATAAACTACGAGGTGATGGTAGGAGGTGTGTGAGCTGAAGGGGGATGTGTGGCAGGTTCTCCTAGGCTGTGTGGAAAATGGAGTCAACTGTTTCACAAACATTTTAGATAGCATTTTGTAAAGTGAATGAGATGGAGAGGGGGCAGAGATCATAGGGCTGGCAAGTACACTGAGAACCTTTAAGAATATTTTTTCAAGATGTCAGGGGCATACTTGTATATCCTTGAGGAGATGTGCAGATTTTTTCAATCCTAATAGAATATTTTTGGCCCCTGAGGGGGCAGTTAATTGGTTTTCGGGGAGGAGCATCAGGATGATACCATTTTCACACCAGGGATTGAAGAACACTTTTAGATTGCAGGATAACCTGCCTAGACCATTTTGCCTGGAACATATTGAGGTGAATCTGAATTTATTGCCAGGCTAGTCTTGTTCGGGATAGAGGAAAGCATGTGTTTGAGGCTATCCCAAGGTGTGACAGGGGTGGAGAGTGGGGGAGGAGGTAGGTCGGTATCAAGAATCAACAGGGACTTTCATTCATAGGGCCTCATTCCGAGATTGGAGGTAGTCATGACGCTATTTGCGCCAGGACTGCCTCATATAACTACCGGCACCGGTGTGGTTCAATGGGGACTTACCGGTGTAGTCCGACCTTTGCGGGACCGGTAAGTCCCCATTGAAAAAGCCATTCCCCATTCCCATTTGAGCCCCCATAGTTCTTTATGGGAATGGGGAAGGCACTAATAACGGTACCGCAAAGTGCGGTACCGTTATTAGCTCTGAAGTCCCTTAAAGGGTCCCGTCCATAACGCCTGGTCACACCAGGCGTTAAAGGAGAGACCCGCTAAGGGATCTCGTAGTAGGGCGGTAAGGGATTACTGGCACCGGTCTCCTTACCGGTGCCCGGTATTCCTTACCGCCCTACTCGGAATGAGGCCCATAGTCTCATAGTGAGGAATGGGGGTTACGGTGGTAGCAGAAGCAGAGGTAGGGAAGTAACCAAAGAAACTGTGGTGAAATTGACTAGCCAAATTATAGGGACGTGTTGGAACATGGAGATGGTTGTGGGTGTACTGGCAAGCAGCAACACAATAGTGTGACCTTTGCTGTGCATGGGTCCAGAGAATAATTGTTTAACGCCTAGACTGTATATGCTGTTAAATGTAGGTGCTGGAGGCATGAAGGTGTTATTGCAAGGACCTGGTGGCAGTAGATGTGGAATGTGCACAAAGCCATTAAAGTAGGTGAGACAAATAGCCCAGTAGAATGTCCATGTTGGAAAGCATGACAGAAAATTAAAATAAACTGAAACAAACAGAAAAGATACAGACAGACATATGAATGGGGCTAGGGTCTGTTTACCTAAAGATTGTGAAGTAACCACCAACATAGGGTGACAAATAAATGGAGGCCATCACCCACAACAAAGATGTAACCAATGAGCAGACCAAACCTGTACTAAACAAACACCCATCAACAAGCAACTTTGCAATAGGAACAAAAAGGGTTTAGTGGCAATGTAAACAGTTACCATGAACATGTGAACACCCAGTCATTGATCATAAACTAACTGGAGAATGTGGGGAGGGAGAGGATGATTTTAGTGTCAAGGATTGAATTTGTATCAATGAAAGTAATGGTGCCTCCTCTGTCTGGTACTCTATTATTGGGGATGATGTAGAAGCTGGTTGGGTATATCCCCAAGAGGATAGTATTGCAGGATTTGTTGATCCTATAGCGAGGCAGTGTATGTACAGATTATTGTCCAATAGCAGACTATTGATCATGGTGGCATGGTTGAATACTGCAAGGGTGTTTAGAAACATGCACATCTGTTAGTTGTCAGCCAAAGACTTGTGAGTGCTCAGGGGATAGTTTGGATGAGGATGTACAAGATTATTCCTATTTATCTAAGTAGGGGATAATGCTCGCCCAACCGGGCATAGTAAGCTCAAATAATTTGGCTAGGAACTAGACACGCCATAACCATAGAAACTAGACAGTCAGGAAAGGAAAGAGAAAGAATATACCTACCCCATATGATAACCGGATGCATAAAACAAGAACTACAAGGATTAAGAAACATATAACCCACTAACCAAAACCTCAAACTTCTGCAAATTTAACTCACACAAAACCCGCACATCCACTTCTCTCACAACAAACCACACATACTTCACCACACCACAACAACAAACAATCAACACATGAATCGCAACAACAGCACAGGAGGACTCAAATTGATCCGATATTCACATACAAGCTCAGCGCACAGTGAAAACCGAACTGAAGCTGCCAACAGGATACCACCTTCTCACTTTCCTACACCCTCTTCACCCACTAACCCAACCCCACCTGCAGATGTACCTGGGCGCCTGGAGACCAACTCTGTTGGTGACGGTGCGCTATATAAATACCTTTAACATTAACATTTGTTAGAGGAAAATGTAATTAATTTCACATCATTCTGATCAGGATCCCTGATCGAGAGAGAACTTATATTTAGACAGTTTCACTTCTTCTGTATAATTGTCGCAAAAAGGGACTAAAGGTTAGACCATCAAGTGGCCTACTCCAGGGCAGGAAAAAATGATGTAAGTGTCTTTTGTACCGTCTTCTCAGACAATTTCTCTGGCATATTTGCATATTGGCAGTTAGATTGAAGACACATAGATAGAGGTTTTCAGGTCTGAGTGATTTCATATTTGTTAATGTTTATTGGAACCCTCTCACAGCCATCAATGGTTCATTCATTTCTAAATGATCCTCCATATTAGTCAATTGGCATGCACGTTATAATTCAAAAGGAGGGCTAATCCCTGGTGATTTAAATAGTTCTTGTAACAAATGTATTTATTTATTTAATGTCCTACAGTTCAGTAGACCTTTACACATATAAAAACTCCAGAATTGCAATAAATATGTTAAAACACATACAAATATGAATTATGCAGAAAATGCAATGCAATGCAATGGGGATAAAATATAATAGACAATTAATACAAACCGTTCGAAATTCAATAGAATAAATGAATCAGTCAATTTCACCATAGCAGCTTTTGCACACAATCAACCATATTCTAGAAAGTACACGATGTACAGCAGTGCTTTTAGAATTAAGGCAAAAGTACCAGAAAGCTGGTTTGTTAATGGAGTCCATGTTAAGAACAAAGGCACCCAGATGACACATATAAGTGGTCCCAAGTCGATTGCACTCATTCAGCACATGTTTAGCTGTCTCCATTATGCTGTTTACTTTACAAATACGGCAAGCTCTCTTATCTGATGGCAAGTTAAGTGCTGGACCAATTACCGATAGTACATAGTAAAGGGAGACGATTAGTGTGTAGTAGAAATACAAATTTGCTTGAAAATGGAGAAGGATATAATTAAAGATAGGGTTGAGGCTTTTTATAGTTATAGAGCATATAAGGAACGTGGGTGTATTGTTTCAATTTAGCTAGATGATCGAAAGTCCGAGACCAAACCCATTTTTCTGTTTTCAATACAAGGGATCTCTTTAATGCAAAGAAACCCACATCCCAATCGGGGAGCCGATCGATCATCTTCCATTTAACAAAAAAAAGATTCAGCATGAACATCACGCCTGTGAGATCGAATATCCATTCCTAAAGAGGACAACAAAGGGCATTGCGGGGCACTTAATGTCTTAATATAAAGTATCCCTTTCTTCAATAATATACTAGCTTCTAAGGAGCTTAGACCGAGTTCTAATCTCAAAATCGCCATTGCAACACATTGAGACAAGCCCAAGACTCTCCTCCAAAAGTGACCCTCAATTGCCCATATACAAGTAAGATCGTGCAAAGTCAGGCTCTCAACGCCATAGAGGATTGCTGGACAAAAGCTTTGTTTATACAACCGGATGGTGCCCTCTCGACTAAAGCCTCCTATTCATTATGTAAATGTACTAATTAACATTGTTAATGGACGCTTTTCATTTCCTTGTAGCGATACATTCATCATATCCATGGTGAACGTTCATTTGAACACACCGGTATAGCCAAGGTCCTGTAGATCGCAACTCAAGGAGCTCTCCCCTTAACAAGACTAGTCTGAAATGTCTAGCACAAGGTGCTAAGTGGATGAACTTAATGGAAGATTGGGTCCTTCAGAAATTCAATGCGGATATGAGTGGAGATGTTTGAGACAAACCCAAGTGGGGATGGGGGCATTTTCTTTCTACTATTGGTTATGGTTTTATTATCTCTGTAGCTCTTTGAAAGATGTACCAATATGGACATAATCACTTCAACCGTTGGTGGTCAAATGGCCAAAGTTTGATTGTTTGCTTATGATTAGTTTGCTGTAGCACAGTCAGCTGGCCATCCCAATTATTAATCAATAACACAGGAAATAGGTTATCTTGGAATCCAAAGACACTCAAATGTTACATTTATTGGACAGAAAGTTGTCCGAAAATGTATTATTTCTCTCCTGCAGGATTTATAAACACTGTTTAAGCAATATTCTATGATTTCAACAAGGGCTCCAGGGCTAAACGCCAGTTACATATTATGGCAAAAAATCATCCATTTGATATTGAAATACAAAGTAGTAAACATGGTTTAAGATGAGCACTATGTAATCTGAGTGAATTGTTTACTGGGGTTCTGAGAATCAAGCAGAAGCGGGATAAAACAGAATTACAGAAATTGGTTTGAAAGACCATACATTTAATTATGCCATTTTACAGAAACAGACTAAATATCTAGCCAGATATTTTATGATATCTAAGCCATTCAACCATTTCAATACAAGAGCAGAACCCATTTGGAGCGATTATTATACCAAAAAGTATGCCAAGAAACAGAACACAGAAGACTTTGGGGGTCATTCCGAGTTTGGAGGTAAGTAACGTCCCTTACCGGCCTGGTGCAAATAGCGGGTCCGTGCTGTCACCAGTCCGCTAATAGTGGACTATTACAACTTCGCTGGCACGAGCTGTACGCCATGCCGGTAAGGCACTTAGCACCATTCCGTAAAAGGCACCCAAAATGCCCTTACCGGCATCAAGCATAGCGCAGATAACACTACCGACATTGTTCAATGCTTCATTAGCGGTGACTGTAAATAGCGGTGACTGTAATTAGCGATCACTGCTATTTACAGTCACCGATAATAAGCGGAACCGGAAGTAGCGTCATTGCACAAGAACTGGAAGGAGAACGGCGGCCATCTTTAAAAACACAATCCATTGCCATCCTCACCACACAGGACCCCTGGGACACTGCTGATTGTTCAAAAACATCCACCTCCAAGACCACTATGCCTAAGGCCCTGAAGAAGGGAGCTGCCCGCATGTGAAAAGAACGTTTCAATGAGGATGAGCTGCAGATGCTGGTGTACACACTGCAGGAGCATGCTGCAACAGTCTTCTCTAGCAACATGAAGAGAGAGGCAGTGCTAAGGAAGAAAGATATCTGGGCACTTGTTGCCCAGAAGGTCAGTGCTGTGGGGAACACACCACACACAGTAAAAGACTGATACAAGCGCTGGGACGATCTGCGACTAAGGGTGTGCAACATCCTTTCTGTTAATCACAGCCAGGCCATGGGAACAGGAGGAGGTCCCAATTCCCTGATAAAGCTCACCCCATGGGAGGACATATGCGCCAGCATGCTAGGGATGGAAGCCTTCGAAGGTGTAGGCGAGAAGGAGTGTGGTGCCAGAACATCGGACGATGGAGGTGAGTGTCCAAAGTAAACACTGCGATGCCAAATCTGATGAAAGTCAACCAATATGTCAGTTCGAAGAGTCAAGAGATGGTCGCCCACACACACACACACACACTCCCAGCAAAGTAGGCTGATGCATCACGGACACTTGCAGATGCCTTGTGCAAGGCAATATTGTATGTGACACATACCACACAAAGTAGGAAATGCCACAAGTCACACAGCGTGCATGTCCAAAATAGTATGCATGTCAGACAGCACTGTTCCTGGCAAACATGAGTGACGCCGACATATGCATGCATTAACCACCCATATATCAAATAACGTGCTCATCCAAACACAAATGCCTATTACCCCAATTGTGTGGATGAGCAAATGTCCTAATGTATGTATGATGCCTATCAAAACATCACTCATGCTGTCCCTCTCTCCCACCCCCACAGGCACTGACCATGACAGCGATGGGCAGGACGCAAACACTGCACAGGCCACACCCCGGAAGAGGTCCGGAGATGACAGCAACCGGCCTTCAACCTCAAGGGGACAACCCAGGGGGCGCTGTCTACCGACATGCAAGCCACCCCCGGCACCCATTGCACCGGTGCCACCAAGGCCTGTGGAGGGCAAAGCACCACCACCACCTCCACCCATTGCCCAGCCTGATTATACATGCGAGGCACCACCATCAGAGGAGTCGAGTTTGGCTGGGCAGGTGGCAGCCACGGCACCTCTGACTGTGGAGGACACACAGGATCCCCATGGAGGACGATCATTCGGATGTGGTCCATACCCCAACTCCACCGGCATCCCCCCAAGTATTATCGTCGCTCGATACAGAGCACGCCACCACCCCGGAGCAGTCTGCTCCTGAGCAGACGGTGGGATAGTTTAGTCCTATTTTCAGGGCTAGGGAGGCTGAGCAGGCTGGGGAGGACAGCCAGGGGCCGACTACCAGGACTGGTGCAGCCGCAGGGCCGCAGCGGTCTGATCTGCTGACTGCCCTTGTGCGTGAATTCGTACAGGACAACAGACTGGACAGGGAGGAGTGGCGTCAGGACTTAGCTACACTAGGCAGGTCCATCACGGACAACACTGCCTTCATGGTGAAATCATTCTCGGAGAACACCAGCCGCCTCTGCGCGGAGGTCTCGGCCCTCCGGCAGGTGTTAGGCCGCAAAGCAGATGCCATGGAGGCAGGGCATCCCACTACACTACCACAGCAGGCGGCCACACCGTCTTCCTCAAGTTCAACGCAAACAAGCCTGCTCCGCAGGTCGGCCCGTACCCAGCACCGGCAAGATATGCCGCCCCCTGGACCAGGGAGTGCAAATTAGTTGTCAGGGCAGCCTCATGTAGGCTCTGGAGACTCAATGGGACTTGTGTGTGGGAGTTGTTGGGGGAGGGGTAGTGGGGTGAGGGTGTGTGGGGGAGTTGTGGCGGAGGGGGAGGGGGGTAAGGGTGAGAGGGAGAGTTGTGGCGGGAGGTGGAGGGAGGGAGGGTGTGTGGGGAGTTGTGGGGGAGGAGGAGGGGGTGCGGGTGGTGGAGGGTTTTTTCACTTACGTTTATATTGTTATATTTAATACACACGTTGTGTGAAAAACAAGACCTGAGTGGACATTCATTCATCATTGCGCATGTGTCATTTATTCATTTACAGTGCATAGGGCCTCATTCCGGGTTTGGAGCTAACCATGGAGTAATTAGCTCCATGGTTGCCTCCGAAACCGTCCCAAATCCGGCATGGTAAATGGAGTAATTACCGGTCCATTCCAGGGTTGGAGAGACTGGTAATTCTCCATTAACCTTTTGCCCTTCCCCATTCCCATTTCTGCCCCATAGGGCTAAATGGGAATGGGGAAGGAGGTAATTACGGCTCCATAAATTACGGTACCGTAATTACCTCCGAAGTACCTTTGCGGGTCCCGTACTTTACTCCTGCTAAAAGCAGGAGGTAAGTAAGGACCCGCAAAGGGACCTCGGAATACGGAGGTAAGGGATTACCGGCATCGGCACCCTTGCCGGTGCCGGTAATTCCTTACCTCCAACCTCGGAATGACCCCTATTGTGTAAATGTACCCCCACACCCACTGCCCTCTGTCCAACTATCATGTCACCCTCTGCTGCCATGTGTGTCAGAAATATTGTGCAATCACTGACTGGCGCACAGCACGTCTCTCCTGTGCATCGGCACTGTGAGGATGTCCAGCCACATCTTCTTCTTCCCCTTCATCATCACCAGGTGGTAGCAGTTCAATGTCAGTGGGCAGGGGCACCTTTTAAGGCGGATGCACATATTGTGCAGCATGACACATGCCATGATGATCTGGGCCCCCTTCTCCTGCCTGTAGAGGAGTGCCCCACCCGACCAGCTGAGGCAGCAAAATCGTGCCTTCAACAGGCCAAAGGTCTGCTCGATGACCACATGGGTTCAGGTATGGGAACGATTGTAGTCCTCCTCATGCCTGTTCTGTGGGTTTCGGACAGGGGTGAGGAGCCACGGCTTCAAGGGATAGCCACTATCACCTGCATGAGAGGCAATTAAAGGTAAATGTTAGGCAATTCATGATGGACAGCCGTACTAGTCACATCAACATTGGGAGCGTGGTGGTGTATGCATCTCTCCCCCCATTTCAATGCCATGTGCCAATCCTGCAACTTACCAAGCAGCCAGGCACGTCGTCCAGCATGTCGCTCCATGAAGCGTGGTAGCGTGGAGTTCCGCAGGACCATAGAGTCATGAGTTGATCCGGGATATCTTGCACAACAATATGTGATGATCTTGTTGGCGTCACATACCATCTGCACATTGATGAAGTGGTATTGCTTGCGGTACACCACCTCCATGGCATGCAGGACCACCAACTCCACATGAGAGCAGTCGAGGGCACCTCACAATTTGACATGCCTGCCAGTGCATGGAAGGCAACTTTTGTATCTAATATCTCCTGAGGAGTCCTTGGTCGGGATATGTAGTCCCTTGTGTGCTTGATGAGGGCATCCAGCACTTGGTTCAGAATCTGGGAAAAAAGAGTTGTGATATGCCATGCATGTGCCCCACTGTGTGCTGGTAGGTGCCTGTGGCAAGGAAGTGGAGCACAGACACTACCTTCAGTAGAGGGGGGATGGCAGTGCGTATTTCAATGAGGCTCACTATGTCGTCGTGTATCAGGTCCACTATGGTGGTGATGGTGTCCCGGTCCAGACGGTACAGGGTGTGGATCTGCTCTGGGATCTGCTCTGGGGTTAGGTTGAAAGGACTGGCTCTGATGTGAAGGATTGGGGGCTGCCGGCGTGGTAACGGTGGCTGCACTTGTGGGTCATGCTGGACCTGTCTCACCCTCCTTCTCCTCTGTGGTGCCGGCTGTTGTTGTTGTTGATGTTGTGGCAATGCAAGCATGTCCTACAGCTCCAGTAATGCTACTACTATTGGAATCATCTTGGTGTGGGAGGGGGTGTGGGTGTGCTCCTTTTGTACTGGGCCTGACTCCATTGCCTCCGCCTGTGCTGATTGCGTGCACCTGTGGCAGTTGGGAACACTGCTCAGGGCATTTTACGGTAGGTCGGTGATGCTGGTATTTATGGCATGCCGGCAACCACTGTTTCTGCCTTCATGATGCCTTTATTTGCATGTCTGCTTCACTTGTGATCTACTTCAGTTTACGGCATGCCGCTAATGCCGGCATGGTCGGTCGCGTGCGCGCGCCCAGAACGCTATTAACGGCATCGTACTTTACGATGCACTAATAGCGGTCGGGCTGGTCAGAATAGCCCGTAGCGGTAATCGATGCCGGTCTTCCTTTACCGGCATCGTTGTTCCCTTAGCACCAAGCTCGGAATGACCCCCTTTGTTTTGAGGTGGAGTAATCCGACCTGGAGTTTGGAGTTCTCAGAAGAAGAGATTATTTTACTAACTAATAAAACAAAAAGATCCAAGGCAGCAAATTTAGCAATGAACGGAAACCCTACACTTTGGGCAAAAATCTTGTAAATGTTGTTTAAGAGAATCCTGTTCCTAAAGCATTTTCCGGTGACTTGGGAGACCTTGCTTTTATTTCAAATCTTTAAAAAGGGCGTCCACATGCTGCCTTCAAATAATTGGCCTATTACACAACTAAATGTTTTAAACAATGGTTTATTGCCCATTGGGCTGATGCGGATCAAGCATTGGGTGGTCCTGTGCAATAGAGTAGAATTGTATTAGTTGGGACTTAGAAGGGGCTTAGTCATATACCCAGGGTTAGAGGAAAAAATAGTCCCTTATTTCTTGCCTTTATTGACTTATCTATAGGAAAGCTAAGGTCCAAATAAAGTTCTTGACACTTTACTCTGCTGCTCTTCTGGAAAATAAAACAATTAAAGCAAGAAATAGTTGTTCAGTTTAATTATTTGGGCTTCTGTATCTGGAAAAACTTTAACATCTAGAGAATTGACAAATGTTTACAAACAATTGTTTTGACTTGCGCAGGTCAGATTAAAAAAACAATATTTAACTATGGTAAATTTTCATTTCTTCAGGTGTTTACTTATTATAAAGCCAAAGTAATCTCTTGTTTAATTTACGGCATCAAAGTGTTGCTTGTAAACGATCTGAAATGCTGGACAGCTGTGGACTTGGTTTGCTGTCACTAGACGTCCTAATTGGAGAAATCTGGCATTATTCTGGAAGATTTTGGATCCATATCCTCTTTTGGCATCTTGTGTTTTGAAGGCTCTCCTCCATGAAAAGCAGTCTAGTGTCATTATTGACTGTGTCGAGAAATGTAACGTCATATTAAGGGAATTAAATATGACTCATTCTGCTCTAATTCAGAATGGTGTACTAGTTGAAAACATGTGTGGGACCTTCAGTGCGTAAAACCAGACAATCGATTACTTTCACTGAGTTATTCTATCAATTTGGAATTACAGAATAAAGGCGCTTGGTGGTCCTACCTTGTTAAATAATTCTGCAGAAAGTTTAGATACTCCTACCTGAGGTTGGGTTTACATTTCTTTCATACAAATGAAAATGTGGGGGCAAGAGCCAAAATGCTGCACCTGGGCAGAACTTGTCAATTTTGTAAAGAGGAAAACGAGATTGAAATCTTGAAACCTTTATTCATATAATGTGACAAACAAAAAGATATAAGGGAATTGAACTTTGTGCCCTTTATTTGAAATCTTAACTTTTTAAATGTGTGTATTATATGAATCAACACACTTGGATATTCATTTAAATTTATGGATATCTGGATGTTTTACAGCCATACTTTTGCACTGAATAGGAAATTAGGTCTCAGCTTTTGTCTTATATTGTATTTTAATGCATGTCACTTTGTTCGATATGGTGACTTTTCACCAATCGTGATATTGTTTTAATTTGTCATTGAGAATCACACTGTCTATACCACAGATGCTCGCCCCGTGTAGTGAACACCATTGTTGTTTTTATATGGCCATACACTGGTATTGCCATGTTGTATTTATAGTGTGCATATATAGGGGGCCTTCACTTGAAGGCTTATTTTACTATACGGAAGCGGGCATTGTGGTTTTACGGCAGTAGCAGCACACATTCGTTTTAGGGCATTTTATGCCACTACCGGGAAGAGAGCAGCACCGTGAAGACATTTTTTCTATCACGGTGCAGCATTAAATTAAATAGGCCCACTAACGCTTTTACTTGTGGTCACTTCTTTTAACATTGTAAAGCAAGTGAAGGAGTAGGGCTGTTATGGCTTATCGTCAGCTGGCATACACCCAGTATAGTAATGGGGAATTAGGCAACTCACAAATGTGGGCAACTATGTATTTACACACTGAACAATGGCGGATTTGTTCCAATCAGACCCATAGAGTTCTAAACAATTAACTGTTAAGGTTTTTCTTTTTTTCATGTTATGTAACTGTCAACTTTTTTTACGTTATGTAAGCTGCACAGCTGTGCAGACCCAATCACTTTCAGTGCAAGGGTATAAAAACACAAGGAAACAAACGTTTCATACTAGCCTGAGGAAGCTCGCGAGTCGAGCGGAACGCGTGCCGTTTTCCACCCGCTGTGGGCGAGTGCTGCATGACACCTGGTCTGCTTAGGTATTGTTATGTATGCTTTTTATACTATGTTCACTCTTTTTGGATAAATAAAATGAAATTTTGAACACAATTTGAAGTCTTGTGTGCTTGGGCATTTTTTGGTAGGTGTTTGTGGGAGAGCTTTCTCCTCCCCAGCACCTTTACCCTTCTGTTTAACATATATATATATTACATGGCCACGCTAGTGGCCATGTAGTTATGGTTAAGTTGCTGTTTCCATAGGAAGAGCACTTTTTGGGTGGCTTATAACTTCGCTCTCCCTGGACGGATCCTCACCAAACTTTGCAAAAAAGGTAGTTGGGTCACTCTGGATTTTTTTGCAAAGTATGGTCAGGATTCGTCCAGGGGGGACAAAGTTATAGGGGGGGTCCCAAAACTTTTTTTTTTCCCATAGACATAATGGGAAAAAACTTTGCTCAGGCCTACAGCCCAAACCGCTGGACGGATTTACACCAAATTAGCGGCAGGAGCGACGGCTTGGTCCCGAAAGCGTGCTTTGCTTTATTTGGTGTAAATCCGTCCAGTAGTTTTTAAAAAAATGACAAAAATGTAAGTGAAAAAAATTAGTGATATCTGTGTTCGCTTCGCGGACACACTTCCCTGTTCGCTCCGCGGACAGGACGGTGATTGGGCCAGCAGCTTGCGTGATGTCCGCGGACATCTGACGTGCTCTCTCATTGGATGCGTGGAAGCGTGCAGTGCGTCTGGCTTCAGAGACGCCAGCCATCTTTGTTCCTCGCATGAGAGGCTTTGTATCCCGCCTGCACAGTAAGTCCCCCACCCCCGCTCATGCCCGTGTCTGTCTCCTGTTCCTCCCACCTCTTGCCCTGTGTGGTTTTCTCCCTTATGCCCACCCCCCGCTCATGCCCCGCTCATGTCCGTGTTGTCTCTCCCCACCCGCCGCCCACTCATGTCTGTGTTGTCTCTCCCCACCCGCCGCCCGCTCATGTCCGTGTTGTCTCTCCCCACCCGCCGCCCGCTCTTGCCCCGTGTGTCTCTACCCCTCCCGCCCACCCCCCACTCATGCCCCGTGTGTATCTCCCCCTCCCGCCCACCCCCGCTCATGCCTCATGTGTCTCTCCCCCTCCCGCCCACCCCCGCTCTTGCCCCGTGTGTCTGTCACCCTCCCCCCCACCCCCGCCGGTAATCCCTTACCGCCCGCCTCGTAATAAGGCCCATACTGGTTTGGGCAGTATTCTCTTTCACTGAAATGCAATTTTGATATGAAAGTCACTATATTCTTAGGAGATTATTGGGAGCTGCAAGCGTTTTTGAATAAGTCAAAGTGCGGACAGTCATAGGGCCTCATTCCGAGTATGGTGGTAGCCATGGAGCAATTAGCTCCATGGCTGCCTCCCATATCGGTACCACCTCTGGGTTGGTTCAATGGGGACTTACAGTCCATTCCGACCTTGGAGGGACCCGTAAGTCCCCATTGAAAAAAACATTTCCCATTCCCATTTCAGCCCCCAAAGGGCTCAATGGGAATGGGGAAGTAGCTAATAACGGTACAGCAATTTGCGGTACCATTATTAGCTCCGAAGTCCCTTAACGGGTCCAGTCCATAACGCCAGGTCACACCAGGTGTTAAAGGAAGGACCCGCTAAGGGACCTGGTAGTAGGGCCTAAGGGATTACCGGCACCAGTCTCCTTACCGGTGCCCAGTATCCCTTACAGCCCTACTCGGAATGAGGCCCATAGTCTGGTTAATGTGAAAGTGTGCACCTAAGTATGATATGGGCCCTTTTGACATTGATCACATTGATGTACATGAGTCTTGTGCTGCTAAATACCTATGTTGGCTGTATTATGATTAAATTGTTGATCGCTGCTGTAAGTTGTTTTTCTTCTTTTCATGTTGTGAACCTTAATTAAGTAAATAAGAAAAAAAAAGAAAAGTTCCTGTTCTCACTTGTAACTACCCACAGAATTCATGTGCATAATCTAATGAAGGTTTTTATGTATACTAGCATTATAAATAACATACCAATTAATCAAATAAGTGATATTGAAGTGGATCATAAAGTTAATGTGAAATTGGCACCTAAACTTACATATGATATGATATGATATGATATGATAGGGCATTTAAAATGCGCCTATACACAAGTGTTTCAAGGCGTGATGAGGCAAGGGGGGGCAAAGGGAGGACAGACAGCGATCCTACTAGGCCAGGTGTCATTCAGATCGTGCAAGTGCATGGGAAGGGGGGAAGGGCAAAGTGCGCAGGGGGGAGGGAGAGGGGAAGGGCAGTACATGGGAAGTGGAATAAATATGACACATAAACAGCCAGCTAGTGGCAAGTGCAAGGAAGTGCAGATGTAAGTGCTAGTAAGGGGACTGAAGGGATACAGAAAAACGGTCCCCAAGTGCCGGGGTTGCCAGGGAGGCAGTGCAGGTAGGTAATTGACGGGGCCTGGGCCATAGATCAAAAAGGGTGGGCAGGTAACCAGTGCAATTTCGGTCAGGAATTCAACAAGGGAGGGGAGGAGAGAAAGTAGAAGCAAAGAGGAAGGTTTTGAGGTGTTTCCGGAACCGGAGATGGTTCTCCTCAAGTTTCAGGGAGGCAGGAAGGCTGTTCCTTAGAGAGGCCCATTCTGAAGAGAGTGATCTGCCACCAAATCGTTGCTTGGAGAAGTGACTGACCCTAAGGGAGTTGGAGGCAGATGAGCGAAGAGCTCGAGAAGGGAGATATTTAGGAAGAGAGAGTTGAAGGTATTTCGGTCCCAGACTCCAGAAGGCCTTGCATACAATGCAGAGGGTTTTGAACTTAATCCTCACAGCCAATGAGAGCCAGTACAGAGATTCCAATCCTGGTGAGATATGATCCCTGGCCTTGAGGCAAAGGACAAGTCTTGTAGTCCTGTTCTGGATAAGTTGCAGAGGGCGGAGAGTAGAGGCAGGCAGATTTAGATAGAGGATATTACAGTAGTCCAGCTTGGTCCAGCAGTAGTCCAGTCCATATGATACATTTGTGCATGAATGTAAGCGTCTTGCTCGGATTTATTTGTATATTGAAGCTTGGCGCATATATCCAAACCTGTGTGACCTGATAAGAATCAGTACTGTTGATATCTAGTCACAGTGTAGTGTAAACTGAATTTACCATTTGTTGATATAAAGGTGCAATTTAAACTCTAAACTTGGCCAAAGGTGGTATTGAACGGTTGCATTATTATGGCCTTGGATATCAGAAGAGTGCATTTCTGAAAGGGATTATTTTATTTTATTTGGTTTTTATAACACACCTAATACCATACCTGAGTTTGGTTTCCAAGCAACGATCCGGGATCGAACCTCTGTTGTTTGAAGACAAACTTCTACACGCTTTCTCTTTTCTCGAGTGATTCATTGAATTGCTAAACACCTAGACATTCCCATGAGTAAAACATTTATACATTTATATTGACGTTGTTTGCTGCATTGGAAACTATTCCGTGTTTCTTTACTCTAGGCCAGGGCATAGTTTAATGTTGCCACCAATGTGGTGCCATTTGTGCTCCCACATTCCTACCAGTCGTGCTGGATATTCTGCTTTCTGAGACACTCACATTCAGAAGCTCAAAAATATTTGCGACTTATCAGAAGGCTGCCAAACTTGCCACACACCCTACAGAACCCATAAGGATGAACCTAATGCAGCCATGCGCTATCCCCAACTTCCCCACCTTCCATACAACGTGTCCCAGAGCTACCCCATGCTACCTCAGCCTCCTCCCACTTACTTGTGGTCCTCTTCATGGTGGAGGTGGCGGGCGACTCAGCACTCCAAATAGTTTTTTTCTCTATTTGAGGCCTACATCGTGAGCTCACTAGGCCGACCGTTGTCGTTTTCAGCTTACCCAGCCTATGCCCACTCAGCCTACCAGGCCTGTCCTAGCCTAGCTCATCCACCTAATCCACTGCAATCTAAACCAATTGCCATAGTATGTATGTCAGCAAAACCCTTTTGCTATGCCTGCCACTGCTGCTCATACCAATAATACTGATAAACAAGGACCAAATTAAGTACGCACCCTGCCCTACACTGAACAGAAATACTAGGGTTCGAGCTAGACTCTCCGCCCTCGATGAACTGAAAACGATTAGCAATATCCATTGAACCGCCGCACCAACTGTAAACATACCAATATACATACAGCGCAAGCCCACATGCAAATCGCTGCAGACACTAAAATGATAGAATACCCACCTACAACCTTGAAACCCCATAGATCATATAGTACCGCTACGATTGCTGGAGCATTAATTAATGCCAGATCTGTCGTAGCTCACACCACCGAAATAGCTGATATTCTAACTTCCGGGAATTAAACCTTAATTCACACTGCACCACTTCTTCACAAAACTTGCATTACATATTAGACAACCCACTTTCTTGCTATTGTTAACAGTGCTGCAAAGGCAGTTGGTACCCAGCGAGGAACAATCAGATTGCAACATGCAATCTGATTGGCCCTTGCCAGGGCTTTACCCGACTGGGAATCCCTCTCCCAACGTTACTTTCCTTTCTGTCCCGGAGGGGTGTGTGGCAGCCACTCAGCCAATGTGGAGGCTTGGAACAGGGTAATCCCTGCTCCGAGCCACCACACGGCTGGAGGCTGCCATTGAGGTGTTTTCTTTCCCTCGCCCCCCCTAATCCAAACAATCCCCTCTCTACCCTCCCAAACCCACTTACCTTCTTTTTGGTCCATTTTGGGAGCAGACTTGCTGGGAACACTTCTGTCCCCAGTGCGTCTGCTCCTGATCTGTGCAGGCCGTCATGGAAAGGAAGAAACAGGTAGTCCCTTCTCTCCTTTCTATGACGGACATTTTGTTTGTTTACATTTTCCCTTTTTTTGAATGGTCGCCATGGAAAGGGAGAATGTTTCTCCCTTTTCATGGCAGCCATTGTGTTTTTTTTTACAAATTTCTATTTGATTTGAATGGCTGCCATGGAAAGGGAAAACAAACTCCGGTTCCCCTCCCCGGCAGTCATTTATTTTTATTTATTTTTTTTCATTCTGTTCTGAAACGCTGGAGCGTTTCGGAAGGGAAAAACAATGCTATTAGTACCCCGGTCTTACAGGCCGGGGTACTTATTTGCAATAAGCCCATCCCCATGGCATTCTGGCTTATAACTCTGGGCCTAGGGGTTTTACCTGACTCGGTAATGCCCCCGTGACTCGGGTTTTATTGCTTAATTATAATTTCATTTGAAGGGTGATGATCTTTGTATTAGGGAAACACATTATTTGCACTGTTTGTTCCTTAACGTTGTTATTCACGAAGTGCCATGACTTCATATTACAGTAAGAAGTAGCTTATTCATTAAAACAAAAAAACAGTTTTCCATGTGTTGATTTAAAATGCTAAATACCTTTCTTAATCCAACACGTCATTTAGTTACCTAGGTTTCTAGGAGTAAATGATAAGGGCCCATTTGTATAATGTCTGGGATAAATATATCCCTGTGTTTAGTGTAATGGAGTATACTTTTTACCTTGCCAATCTTATGTGCAGAAGGCGTATAATATTGTACGGCTGCAATGCTGAACAGGACATTGTGTACCAAAGCACATGGAGAAATGTGTTTTCAGTGGTATTTCAATTTTGAATTTTGTTTTTCTAATAGAAACTAGAAAAAAAGCTAGGATACTTGATTGCACCATTTCACTCAATGTTAAGTATTCCTGCAATAAAGCAAAGTACTTGGAGGTTACCCATTCAGTAGTGAGATAGATGGGAAATACTTTAATATAGATTAAAGCTTGTCTAGTTCCCACTTATTCAAGCCTAGGACATATCTACACGAAAGTAGTTTAAATAAAAGAGCACACTTTAAAAATGGAATACAACGCACTTCCAGAAGGGTTAGAAAAATCGTAGGACCACAATGGATCAATTGAATCGAAAATATGTTTAGTCAAATGGATTGCAAAAGAAGATGTGTGTCATCGCAGGCATCAGGGGGTAAAAATCAAAACATACTTTTTCTCTATGGAAATGATCATATTTGGGATTGATGAAAACATGTTATTGGAACATTTGATGAAGCAATCCCTAGCGTGTACACTCCATTAACATGGAAATGGCATATGAAACTACATCTTAAAAGTGTCCTTGTTGCTCATCATAGAAAGACACATGGGCCTCATTACGAGTCGGACGGCATTCTGGGGGTGGTGGAAGTCCCCATTTTGTTTGAGTTCATAGGACTCAAAGGGGTATTTTCGGCAGCATTACTGCAGCGGTGAATCCCCCAACTTTCCGCCAAACTCATAATTGGACGGTGTGGTAATGCAGCAGTGACGGTATTACTGCCACATTTTTACCACACCAGCCAACTCTTAATGAGGCCCAATATATGAGAAAACATACAAGGTAAATATACAGTCAATTATAAACTGCTTCTTGGTTAAAAGCACTGTGCTGCACCATCACTAGATTCAGTGTATGGCCTTGATGGTCGCCTGTGCCCGTGCACATGCACTGTGCCACATGCACATCGAGCCTATGCGTCTTTCTCATTGTCTAAAATACAATTGATCCCAAGGTGAAAGTCGGCACAGTCAGTGGAAGCACCTGCTCCTTTAAATCTGCAACTGACTTTGGCTGCCTGCCCTAAACCTGGAGGGGAGCTTGAAGGTGGCCACTAGGGGAGGATGTAGTGTAAAACTGCACCCACCCTCTTTCTGCCACTAAGGATTCATTAAATGTTGGGGTGCAGAGTGGCTTGAGCATGGCTTTTGATGCACTGCCCTTCGTTTTATGAGTGCAGCCCTAGTCTCTCTTAGGAGAGGATGCACCCTATATTGGGTCGCTAAGTGACTTGAATGAGCACCTAATGTTTGCAAAATTTCCAGGTGTCAGAAATTCATTCCCCACCCAGAGGCCTGTCTGCCCATTCGCAGACTGCGAATATAAGAAATTGTGCATGGGCATTAGCGATGTAATGTCATACAAAGTGGTCTAATATAGAGTAACTTCTGCTATTTTGGTGGCCTCTTGAGATTTCCTCATTTCTATGGATGGACACATGCCCCTAGGCACTGATATATTGCCTACAATTGTGGGTCAGATATTGGCACTATAGAGGGGGCCCTATAGCTCTCTAATACAAAACTATGGACCCTGAAGCACAAACTAAGGGTGTACCAAACTTGGGCTTCAAATAATTATTAGCCCGCATACCATTATAAAAAGCTATTTGGCTCCAAATTAATAGTTTTGTGGTATTCAGCTACAGCTGAATAGGACCTTTCATGTGAATTCAATGTAACAACACAGAGAGGCAAATATGGAGTGCATATTGCAAAAGAATAGACGCCAGGGTAAAAGTGCAAAACTGCAGTATGCACGTAAGGCGTTAGCAACTTTGACACATTGGGACATTTTCAGTTGATTAGAAAATGGGGAAGTGGCACAAGCATTACATTTCAGCAAAGCTGTCTTTCTCTGCCTTCAAACACTACATGGTTTCAAGCTAGCATCAATTTTCATGCTGGTGTTACTTTTGGGTGGAACTCCCAGGTATGCCAGACCGATGCTGGAAGCACGCAGACTTGGAGAGCCCAACTCCCTCCCCAGTATGCACAGAGAACTCAGTCAACGGCACGTTAAAACTGAGATTTATTGCAAATAAAACCAACAGGGATCAATACAAGAACACAGGTGGATTCCAGTACTTCTCGACGTCTCCTGGTCTCCTGGCTCGCAGGTTAGTTTAACTCCAAAATTTCATCACTACCCTGTCATCCCTTTGGCCATTCTCGAAAAAACATATCATTGTGGGGGATTGAATATAGAGACCTCTATAACCTATATGGCTACCTATAGAAGTTATTCTGTTGGCCCTCGCATGTCTGGTGGCTGGCCTGTCCCATCCCCAATTCACCATCTAATGATGATTTTGATTTTGAGTGTTTCTAACGTGCACCACAGAGAGTAAACTATATTCGGGTGCAGATGACAACTACCTTAAAAAGATTAGTAGGGTATAAATCATGTGTACATACTTTAAAAAAGACTATCTATCTAAAAAGGAATGTTTTCAACTTCTTTCTGAACAGTCCCAAGGAATTGCATTCCAACATTTCTAGGGGAAGCTTATTTCAATGCCTGGGGCCGAACACTCCAAATCTCCTGGTGACCAGATTGGAGCAAGGTACACAAACCAACACTTTTTCTCCAGATTGCAGATCTCTGTTTGGGTAATAACGAACAATCTAATCACAAAGATACTCGGGAGCAAGTCCAGTCAGGCACTTATAGGTCAAACAAGCCACTTTAAATGTTATCCTATCTTATACCCATTAACCAGTGAAGGGATTTTCATAATACATTGGTGCAGAGTAGTGGGCTTACCATTGGTTCTTGTCCGTTGCTATCCCCCCTGGAGTACTACACTGTGATTGGTTAGAGCTGAATCCCCCCAGGCCTGGGACTCAGTTCAATTTTACCTTTTTAAGTTGATGTCGTTGGTGAGCTCTTGCGTCGTCGTCTGAGCTCATGCTGGAGTAGTTAGTTGAGCCTGATCTGTTGTTGCGAAATTGTCTACCTCCTGTTTGTTGGTTTCTACAGATAGGCATCTTTTCTTGCCTATTTCGCTTCATCCGAGTAATATTCTTCGGTTGTGTAGACATATACCCTAAACAAAGAAGTGATGAAGATTCAACCTAGGAATCCTCCCATACCCTGCACACTATCAATTGTTCTCAAAAGCCAATTACTAGAACATCTTTAGAAATTCAATATATGTATGTGCCTTCTGTACATGGAATAATGATTTAAGCACACACACATTATTTTGAGTATAATATAATTCATTTAAAAGATAATGGATTTGCAAACAAGCAAACAATCCAGTATTAATAAATATGCACAGAAGTAATGGGAAAAAGTCTGTTTTTCAGAGGCGACGCGTTTCGAGGACTTTTTTCCCCTTCTTCAATGGCCAATTCGGACTATTGGAAAAAAGATAATTAAAGTATTACAGTCAAATCATTACAAAATATATACAAAGTACATCAAATTAGTCATAAACTTCAAAGGCTTTTTTGTTAAAATGTCGACATTAGTCCAATAGAATAGTAGTCTTAATAATTACAAGTGTTCACCCTGAACATGACTCTTGGTTTCTAGTGTACATGATCTGAAAGGTCTATTAGAAATGTTAAGATAACATTTGTATATGATTGTCCCACAATAGGCACATGTTTGATAAATAACAACCAGCATATTCTAAATATTGTCAGAGTTCAGATTGACTGCTTTGATCATATTTAATGGTACCAATGAATTTGAAATTAGCTCCAATCACAGTTGACTGATACTACTCGATAAACCCCACGAGCTGGCACTGTATTGTAGATTAAGCATAGGGGGATAGTTGAGAGAGGATAAAAACATTTAAAGGTTCTTAACAGGGCAAGGAATGTCAAATAGCAGAGATTACAACATACCTTTAAAGGTATGTTGAAAATGCAATCACCTGAGTTGAAACTCATTCGGTATGTATCTTGGTGTAGCAAAAGCAGCTGATGTCTGCTTCGAAATTCAGTCCTGTTGAAGGGAAATCGAATGAGCCGAGGAACGAGGCCAAGACTGGGAAAGTAATGGTACATAGGTGCATAGATGAGCGCAATTGCCTCCATTGGTCATATAAATAGAGTACATGGATCTCCTAATCTTAGACAACGACTTGATAGGTTTCAATCCCTCAATGAGAACTAGATTTGAAAAACGTACCCGAAGAAATCTGACATAAATGGAAACAACACACAGCGTTAATGTCATGACCACTGTGAGGGGGCACACGTTGTGCCACTAGTAGGCTCCCACCAGAACCCGAGGGCCTTAAAACCACTGCAAAAGGGCTCCTGGAGCCAGTCCTGGCACCTTTGGCACCAGGCTCATATGTAGGAAGGAAGGGCTGTTCAAACTAGGTCCCATTTATGTACATGGGCCTTTAAATCCATCATGGAAGCACCCACACAGTCTAGTTCTAAGAACCAAGCCAAGTGGTCTAGTGTTTTGGGTGTGGCAGGCCTGGAACTACTTTCCCTGGTACTACTTTCCCTAGGCTATATAAACCACGCCCTGACTGCAGAACGAGCTTTGTGTTATTCTGCAACCAGCAGTGTGATACTGACCGTGTCCAGCTCCTGGTCTTCAGCATCTTCCTGTAATCCTGCAAGAACAAGAACAAGATTATTCTGTCTTACCTGAGAAAACACCATCCAGCACTCAGCATCTCAACTGGGCTGCAATCTGTGGAAGCCAAGAGATATAGAAACATCACTCACCTGTGAGTACTAGCTTAAGGACTTCCGGCAAACTGCTGCCACAGCTGCTGTTCGAACATTGCACTGACCTGCAATAAAGAGAAATGGAAAAACAATATTAGAATGCATGCTTCCAAAACATTGAATTCCATCAGTCTTACCTGAATTCCATCGTGCAGTCAGGTCTTTTTTAAGTTTGCTAATTGGTGAATTAATTTTGTGGAATTCTCTCATAGAGGTTTCAAGAGCCGCTAGTTTGGCATTGTAAATTTCCAATGCGATGTTTGCTTTGCTGATGTCCAGTTTTTCTTGTATTTCTTTCATCAGTTTTTCGGAGACGGTTTTCGCTGTGTTGATAATTAAAATCAGCCAGTCTCTTGTACACTTGTTTGCAATAAAGGACCAGTCCTTCCTAAATTGCACATTTTCAAAAAAGATTCTTGCTTCTATGTATTGTATTGTTTGTATTGTTTATTTATTTATAGAGTGCGCCTGGCCGTAAAGCAACTGGGCGCTTGCAGAAAATAAATCTTGGTTTACAGTTACATGAATACGTTACATTACTTAGGTTACAGGATCATATATTACAAGGTCATATATCAAGCATTTCTTACTTACAAGAGAGATATGTTAGATATATCAGAATCTTTTTGTGTTGCATTGTCGGATGACTTACAGTAAAGATAAGTTACAGTTGGAGTGTTTACAATAAATATACAGAGTATTTGGTACAGTTGGGGCATTTAGCGGTTGTTAGTTTTAAGCCAGAGTTTAGCGTTGGCTTTGAACACATGGAAGGAGGGGGTAGCTCTAAGTGCATCTGGGATGGAGTTCCAGAGCTGCGCTGCTAGAACCGGGAAGCTGGACCCACCAGTTCTTTTCAGTTTAAAGTTAGGGACTTTGATGCTATTTGAGAGGGCCTTTCTGATGGGACGTTCAGAGGTGTGCTTTGTGAATTTTTCTGTCAGGTATGCAGGAGCTTTGTTGTTCAGACAATTGTATGTAATGTTCAAAGTTTTGAGTTTGATACGGTCATTAATGGCCATCCAGTTGACGGCTCTTCTATCGGTAGATATGTGTTGTCCTTTGGGGATGCCTATCGCTGTTCTGAGGGCATTGTTCTGCAGGGTTTGGAGTTTGTTAGTGTTATGTTTACTGGTGCCTAGGTACAGTGCATTGCAGTAGTCTAATTTAGAGAGGATGAGGGCTCGCGCTATGGTGGTGCAGCTATCTGTGGAAAGGTATGGTTTGCAGGCCTGGATGAGTTTGCAGGTGTAACTGGTTGCTGAGGCTGTGGCATTTACTTGCTTGTCGAGGGTGAGATCTGAGTCTAAGTAGAAACCTAAGGTTTTAACTTCCTTAGCTACCTTGATTTTGATGACATCGATCGTGATCGAATTGTAAAGCTGGGGTAGTTTGTTCAGTTTATTGGTAGAACCAATGATTAAGAGCTCGGTCTTATCGTCGTTAAGACATAGGCCATGAGTGGCCATCCAGGTTTGGATGATTTGGTAAATTTTGTTTATGAGTCTGGCGTCCTTTTCATAATCACCTTGGATTGGGATAAGGATCTGGGTATCATCGGCATAGTTGGTATATGAGACCCCTAGTTTGTCCAATATATCAAAGAGAGGCTTTGTAAAAATATTGTATAGCGTGGGGAAAACACATGACCCTTGAGGGACTCCGCAGGTGATGGGGACTGGATCTGCTGCTGATGAAGGTGAGAAAACTCTTATGGTTCTCTGGTCCAGGAATTAATTTATCCATGCCGTGGCTTTTGTAGAGAAGTTGGCTGCCGATTTGAGGTGATTGCACAGTACCTTGTGATCTACCAGGTCGAAAGCAGCTGATAGGTCTAGGAGTAGGAGAATAGACACATCTCCTCTGTCTTTGCGCTCGTCTAGCTGGTTTATAAGATCAAGGAGAGCCATTTCGGTTCCATGACTTGGCCTAAATCCTGATTGTCTTGTCCCTAGTAGATTGTTGCTCTCCAGATAATCTTGGATCTAAAGATATGCAGCTTTATCTAAGATTTTAAGGAGGAACGGGACAGTTGTTATGGGCCTATAGTTCGTTGGGACGTTGGGGTCCAGGTTAACTTTTTTTAGTAGAGGTAGTATCCATGCGTCTTTAAGGTTTGTTGGCACAGAGCATGATTTAAATGAGGAGATAATGAATGATGTGACGAAGGGGGCTAGTTCATGTGCAGCCTCTTTAATAATTGGGGCTGGACAGGTGTCCCCAAGGCATCAGGACGGTTTCAAGGACAAGATGTCGTTCTTAGTTTCTGCAGTAGAGATGGCTCTAAAGCTAAATTGGTTAGGGGGTTTAGTTTGGTTGGTGGCAAGTTCCTGGAGGATGGTTTCTTGCGTGGAGAGGGCGATGTGGTGGAGGGCGGATTTTTAGGCTCATATTTTGTCTTGTAGCATTGTGATTTTGTTGCATAGGGCTTTTTGAATGTTATTGCACCAGGCTTTGTCTTTGGTGCAAGGATCTATGGGTGCAATTGGGGATTCTAATTCTCTCAGAATGGAGAAGATTTCCCTGGTATTCGAATTTGCTTTTTTGATTCTGTCATTAAAGGTCTCTTTTTTAGCCTGAATGATTTGTTTTTTCTAGCTGTTAGTCAGGGCAGTGAGAAGGTCTTTGTTGTGGGGAGAGGGGTTTTTTCTCCAACAGGCTTCTGCATGTCGTTTCTCTTTGCGTAAGGCTTATAGCGCGGGGGTGAACTAGGTGTTCAGATGGGCAATAGGTTTTGATTTGCTGGGTTTCAGCGGCGCAATGGCGTCGATCGCCGAGATGATGGTGTTGTTGTACAGGTCGACTAGATCATTGGGGTTAGAGAACTGGCTAGAGTGATTAGTGATAGGTTGGAGCAGGGGGAGAAGATTTGCAAGTGTTATATATTTTTTGCAGCGGGTGAGGGCAGGTGGAGCATGAGGTTTGGTAGATTTGGGTTGTGGAGGGTCTGAAATGGTCAGTGAGATCAGATAGTGATCTGTCCATATACAAGGTTCAATTGCCGTTATGAGGGAGACGCAATTGATGTTTGCGACCCAGTCCAATGTGCGGCCTTTAGAATGAGTAGGGCCGTTATTCCGAATAGTGAGGCCTGCTTCCCCAATAGTATTAGCTATGGTGGAGGCATTGGAGTCTTTTGGGTCCGTATAACCTAAGTTGAAATCGCCTAATAGGATGATTTGTGTTCCCCTTTTGGCATTAGTGTTTAGTAAGGTGGTTAAGTCTTCTTCAAAGGTGCCTAGTGGAGCAGGGGGTCTGTAGATAAGGTGTATTGCGAAAGTACGTGTGGCAGAGATTTCTAGTTTAAGGGAAAGTAGTTCAGCTGATGGCATAGTGAGGCTGTCTATTTCTTTGATGGTGAGGTTGGCTCTGCAGATAAGAGCTATGCCTCCTCCTTTGGAAGTTTCCCTGTCTTTTCTGAAGATGGTGAAGTTTGGGGGTATGGCTATCATGAGGGCAGGGCCAGCGGCTTTGTGTAGCCATGTTTCGGTGACTGCTAGGAAGTCAAGTTGGTTACAGGTGATGATGTCAGCAATTTCCGAGGTGTGAGCTATTAGGGATCTAGCGTTGATGAGACCTCCCTTGAGGTTTTGAGTTATTTCAGTGTTATTACTAGTGTGGACCTTGTTGGGCAAAGTTTCAGAGGATTTGGTGCAAAGGGTTTGATTGCAGCTGGGTTTCCTTGTGTGCCTGTTTCAGCTGGTGTGTTTGAGCTCCTTCTTAGCATGGCTAAGGGGTATGTGTACGCTAGGTGGTTTGGGAAGTCTGGAGCCTAGTCTGAGGTTCCTTAGTTCGGTGGGGTAGGCTTGACCCTGTAGGGTCTGGGTGAAGGCCGCAGGCTGTTTGGGTAGTCTGCTGCCTAGTCTAGAGTTCCTTAGTGCAGCATGACCAGCCTGACTCAGTTGGGTTTGGGATGGGGGAGCAGGCTGTTTGGGTAGTCTGGTACCTAGTCTAGAGTTCCTTAGTCCGGTGGGACAAGCCTGATTCAGTTGGGTCCAGGTCAGGGGAGCAGTCTGTTTAGGCGGTGGCTATGTGTGCATCTTTCTGGTTGGTTGCCTTTCTGTAGTCAGAATGTGGCGAGGGGCTGCCGTAAAAGCTAAAGCAGAAAGTGTAGAGAGTATGGCTAGGTAGCCAATAGATGTGTTGGGCATGAAGGATGTCATAACTGTGTAAGTTGGCAGGTTATCTTGTGGTAGTCAGATGTTTAGTAGTCTTGAAGTCTAAGTGTGTAGAATGCAGATAGGTTCGCCTAGATTCAAGATTCACTATATGGACTAAAATACATGACTTAAGCGTTGTTAACAACTGGCAGGCGACCAGAGGGTCTTGAATAGGTCACGGGGTGCAGTGGCAAGCAGTCGGGAAGGTATCAGGTAGATCACAGTGTGCAGTAACTAGCGACCAAGGGTCTAATTGGGTCACACGGTACCATGGCAAACGACCAAAACAGTCTCAGCTGGGTCACAGGGTGCAGTAACTAGCTACCAGAAGGGTCTGAATAGGTTACAGAGTGCAATATCAAACGACCAGAAGGGTCTCAGAGTAGGTCTACATACATAGGTCTAAATGGGTTACACAGTGCAATATCAGGCGACCATAAAGTTCTCAGATAGGTCAAGAGGTGCAATAACTAGCGACCAGAAGGGTCTGAATAGGTTACACAGTGTAATATCAAGCGACCAAAAGGGTCTCAGATAGGGCACGGGGTGCTGTAACTAGCGACCAAAGGTTCTAAATAGGCTAGGGTGCGGTAGGTACACACCTGAGCTCGGGGAGAAGCACTGATCTAGAACACAGGAGGCAGTTTAGCTGAAATGCAGGACAGTAAGCATCTGGATTTTAAAGCAGCAATATGTTTAAAACATATGGCAAGGCTACAGGATTCAATGGGAGACAGTTTGGCTAAAAAGCAAGACAGTAAGCATCTAGATTCAAATATTCAGGTTGGCAACAATTATGCACAAGGCGGAGGTGAGAAAAAAAAATACAGGCAACCAGTAGATATATCAGTACACATACAAAGCTATCTGGCAATATCAAGTGACAAGAGTGCAGACAGCAGTACATTTGGACTTGTGAACAAATCGGTGAGTAGGTTAGGGCCGGGAGGGCAGAGCAATGCCTACAATGACAGAGTCAATAGTGGAGGACAGGGTGGTGCTAAGTGTCATATAGAGTAGATCTCAGGTACGGAGTCATGTTACTCACTCTGTGGTAAAAGTTTGTTGTTGATGTATATTATTAGCCCGTTTGGAGCTGCGTGTGCCCTGAGGTATTCCACCATGCGAGCCACATGCAGTTCTGTATGGATATGTTTTTTCTCAATTTCATTCCATTGGTCATTACTAGTGATCGCTTGCGCCGTGGCATTTGTGCCTAAAAGAGAGGGGTTCGCCAGGATGTCCTCAACAAGTTCCTCTGTGAGCTATTTTCAGCCATGTCAATTGTTAGAGCAAAACACTGGATGATTTTGGGGCAAACAAAGCAACAGACAGCGCCTTATTCAGTCTTATAAATTCTAGGGGAAAAATGTTACCACTAGATTTCTAGTTGTTCTTTCCCCGCGGCAATCTCAGCCGCACACAAAATACACACAAACAATCAGGGATACTAATTGAGAGTCCAAAAGTCAACCTTAAGTGTTAATTAAAGTTACTAGTTATCACACACAAGAACACTTTAAGGAACGGTCTATTGGATCTGGATCTCTCAAGTTTCTGGGCTAGGTATTGCAGGGCTGAGTTGCTCAAACATTTGTGAGCCATCGATAACATTTTGAAAATTATCCTTTCTTTAATGGGGAGCCAATGCACTTTTCTTCTTGATGCTGATATGTGGTAAATACTTGGGATGTTTAGGGCCACTCGAAGGGCATTGTTTTGGATTATTTGGAGTTTATGAATGTTCTTTTTTGAGGTTCCTCCAAAGAGAGAATTACAGTAGTCCAGTGTGGCTCATGTTGTTGCTCTGGTGATGGTTACGCAGCTCTGTAGGGTTAAGAATTGTCTTGCGGCATTGATAGGTTTGGCTGTGTAAGCTGTTGAGGAGGCGATCGCATTAACTTATTTGGTGAGGGAGAGTGCAGAGTCTATGTAGACTCCCAGTGTTTTTACTGATAGTGATAATGGGATCTGGTGTCTGTCTATGGTGAAGCAAGTTTACTGAGGACCGAATTTCTGCAGAATTGTAGGTGGGCCTGCCAGTAGGATCTCTGTCTTGTTATCGTTTAGACATATGTAGTTAGCTGCCCTCCATGATTGTATCATGGAATAGATTTTGTTAAGGAGGCGTGTGTCTTCTTCGCAGCAGCCTGACAAGGCATAGTTGGTGTAGGATATGCCGATTTCATCCATGATGTCAAAAAGAGGTTTTGTGAATATGTTGTGTAGGGAAGGAGTGACACAGGAACCTTGGGGGATGCTACAAGGGATAGGGATGGGGGTGTGCTGCCAGTGTCTGAGAAGAGTCTCATGGTTTTGTCTTCCAAGACGGAGGCTATCCAAGATGTGGCATCGGGGGAGAAATTGGCTGAAGTCATGTGGTGGTGACATAGAGTGGGGTGGTCTGCAAGGTCGAATGCAGCCGATAGGTCTAGCAGGAGAAGAATGGCTGGGTTGCTCTCATCTCTGAAGGAATCGAGTTGGATTTGAAGGTCTAATACTGCTGTTTCGGTGCCATGGCCGGGACGGAAGCCAGATTGCTGCATACCTTGGATCTGGTTAGATTCGAGCTTGGGCTGGATCTGGTTGTATGCTACTCTGTCTAAGATCTTCAGGAGGAAAGGTACTGTTGTTATGTGGCGGTAGTTATTTGGCCCTGTGGGGCCCAGTGACAGTTTCTTAAGTAGTGGGCAGACCCAGGATTTCTTGAGGCTCGCTGGGACCGTGTTGTGTGTGAGGGAGACATTAATACATTTGGTGATGAAAAGCACCAGTTGGAGGGCTTAAGGTTATTTAGGGTGTTGGATGTTTCAGCCTCAGATCATTTTCTGAATTTGAAAGCTGGTGCCGGGTGTACTTTGTTCAACTTATTTCTGTAGTAGGGAGATTTTCTTGTGCATATCATTCTGAAAGTTTGTGCACCACGTTACATTTTTGTCAATGGGATTAGGGGTTCTAGTAGGTGTCTCAAGGTCTCTGAGGATTTTTAACAATTCCTCAGAGTTTGAGTTGGCATTGTCAATTCTAGTGTTGTATAATTGGGCTTTTTCAGGTATGATAGCTTGCTTGTATTGTTTGGCGATTTACTTTTTAGTGGCTTTGTGGGCTGTTTGTTTCCAAAGCGCTTCTGCTTGTCTTTTCTTAATGAAAATGAAAGTCTGCAGTGAAACAGGGGTTGAGGTGGCAGGTGGGATTAACCTTTCTGGGGATGAGAGGGACAACCAGGTTGATGGCATTAGTGAGGGTGATGGCATATGGTACAGCTAGGGGGTGGGGGTTGGTTACCTCCAGAGGTACTGAAGTATGGTTCTTGTGTTAAGGGAAGGTGGAGTCTTTGGTGATTAGTCACGAGCTACAGGACAGAGTAGGTGGGAGTGAAGGTGGCGGGCCGATGGGTTATTTAAAGGGTGGGAAGGAGAAGCTGATGATGTGCTGGTTGGATCATGGGAATGGGGTGTTGGAGGTGATGGGAACCTGGATGTTCAGGTCGGCTATTGTTGGGTATCCTGACCCACGTTTGGACTATTAGGCTGCAACATTTGGTGCTGTGGCCTTAGGAAATCCAAGAGGGCGGAAAAGCCCACATTTGTGCCAGAATCCTGGAGAACCGTGCAGTTTTGCGCGCAGCAAAATGGTCCCCTGACCTGCCACCCACGAGTGCAAAGAAAGATGGTTCTGTTCAAAACCCGTTTTTATTAATGTCAAAAATTGCTAATATCATGGGCCCGGAACCACCAAACAAAAATCCAACTATGGTTGAGTGTTTTATTTACTCTACTACAGATCCACATCAATGCCATGTCAAGCAAGGATCATATACTATCAAGTAAAATCCTTCTTTTGGAAATGTATTAATTCAAGACAGATCCCAAAAATAGGTGCCATACCAGCATTGGACACAAGCCGGCGCTAGCGGTCTAAACTCTGACTGGGGACCTGTGCTGCAGAAGCTGAACAGCATCCTGAGCTAGCTGGGACTTCAAAGGTTTGTTCCCAGGAGGCAGTCTGATTCAATTAAAACAGTTCAAAGGGCCTCTGTCCATGGGAAGCATTCACACCAGCCCTTACAAGCAACAGCCCAGGAGATCACATGGTCATGCTAACCAAATGCAGAGTGGCCCCCTGGTCTGCTGACCTCAGTCAACACAATAGACTCTTTCAATCGAATGGAGTATGCTGATTTGGGTGTGGACTGTAAACAGAGCTCTGCCTGGAAGAAGAGACATGTGATCCCTGACTCACCCAATTCCTAGGGGCAGGCCAGACACTTTTTGTGAATTGAATTGAAGGCAAATATATGTTTTATAAAAACACTGATAACTAATTGTAACCAGATGACAGGAATGTGCAATTTGGAGATCCTTAAAATGGAATATTTGTACCTACAATTTGAGTCTAAACTCAATTCCGTACGATGTTCTGGGACCGAACCCCGCAATTTATTCATGTTCCAGACGCTTGGTTTAAGCTAGAGACATGGAAATTTACTGGAATATGTGTAGAAAGGCGGTGTGCATTTGTGCCATTTTTGGTAAACGTCCGATATTGGTAAACCAACTAAAAGCGAAAATAAGTTGTCATTTTTGAATGCAAGCTCTTAGGAAGATCAGAGTTGAACAAGAATGTACCTTAAGTCATCTGCAATCAGTACATGTAATGTGAACCACTTGTGTATCTGGGAAATGTGTTTAGTTATGAAAATGATTTCTAAGGTAAAAGCAAAGGGGAGTGTTCTTTCTGTATGCCATAAAGATGACTCACTCTGACTCACTGCTCCCTTCTCAAATCAGGTCAAAGAGAAATCCTTGACCTATCAAATCGTGAGTGGGTTGGGCAAAGAAAGTTAGCATCCACACCCATTTTCAAAAGACATAAAAAGAGCCACTGGAAGCCAGACAGAGACATTCACTTTCCACTTTCTTGCGGGACGCTTTGCCGGGAGACTCCAGACTTCAAATCCATCAATCTCCAGAGACCAGAACTTTGAATCCAGACTCCAGAACTTGTAGCAGAGAGGCCTGAATCCACAAGCTGAATCCTTTTTCAGCAGGTCTCAAAATCATTTGCAAATTATTCAAACAGCCGGGCTGAGCTGTCGGATTCTGGCCTAGAACCCTGTGCCAGAAAGACCCAGAAAGCAGTGCTGTATCCAGAGAGACCTGAGATCCAGAGAGACCAGACCCAGACCATATCGCTGAGAGCTGACCCAGATCGCTGTGCGCAGAACCAGTACCCAGTGGCGAGATAACCGCAGCCAATCCTGACCCGATCCGTGACGAAGTCGCATTCCTGTCCAAAATATAGTGTGAGTACTCAGCCAGAACTGTGCAAAACCAATCTTTTAGTTTAAAATAATCCAATTCAAACTATTTTAACCTATTGAGAACTGCATCATAGAAATCGTGTCCCTCCTGTTGATTCAATGTTATGTTATGTTATGTTATGTTAACACATTTATATTGCGCACCTGGTACCCGAAGGCTAATGGGCGCAGACTAACAAACACAAAACATACAAAAAATACAGCAGAGTAATTATCTAGACCTAGTAACCCTAGAGGGGTTTAGGCAAAGAGCAATGTTTTCAGTTTCTTTTTAAAGAGTTCAGTTGAGGCCAGCGTTCTTAATGCCGTGGGAAGGGCATTCCATGCGATGGGTGCTGCAACTTCAAATGATCCCTGCCTTGTTTTGTTATTCTTATGCCTAGGAACACTAAGTGTGTTGGAACAGTCGGATCTAAGAGACCTACCCTTATCCTTCGCGACTATAGCCTCCTGCAAATATGAAGGCATTTTTCCAACAATACATTTTTGGGTAATGAGCAGAAGCCTAAGCCAAAGCTGCAAAACTGTCATCTGTCATTCTGAGCTTTACTTTTATGTTGAGAATCTACCTTCACGAAATCGACCGTATCTCTTGAACCGTTTGTGCTAGAAGCGAGATTTAACTTTCATTTTAAAGCTATGATTCTGGGCTTTCCAACAGAACTGACTTTCATTATTGTTTTTCCGTAATCCCAGCAGATCTCCTGGACAGCCCAGCCATCCTTTCCAGGTAGGTCCCTTTCTCCCCCTGCACACCCCACGGCTCCCTCCCCCCCCCCCCCCCCTTTTCCCCTCACGTGCACAGGTCTTGCCACTTTTTCCTTCCCTCCTCCACGGGGTTGACTTGTCTATGTTTTTAGCCACCATTGCAGTGGCCTTTTGCTCTGAATTGGCGAGCACCTTGTTTGTGTTAGCATTCACTTGACTTGCAACAGGTTCTTTAGCTGTATTCTGGATGTACCATTGTTGCAACATTGCAGCTAGAGGCCAACTCATGCCCTCTCTGCAATTATGTTTTTTGTGTCTCCCATTGCAGGATCCCCTTGCAGCCTGTTACCGCTGCCCTACTAAGAGGACAGACACTATTCAGTAGCACATGAAGATCGATCTTGTCCTGAAGAAGATGGTCGGTAATCACTCACGAACCATCGAAACCGGTCGACCTCACCTGTTGTGGCTTCACCACAACATTTTATGATACCCCCAAGACCAACAGGGGTTACTGCATGAAATTGAGAAAAACCCAGAAAGCATGGGCTTTTCCATCCCATAACTAGTGGGATAGTGCATTTTTAGTGATCATTTGGTATCACCTAATCCACCCTCCGGGCAACCACCCTTTTGCAAGGAACTTTCGAGTCGTCAAGGTTAAAATAAAATTACATGACCATCCCGATGCCTCCATTTCTGCACTTGTCATCTCTAGCTGTCTAGATTTAAGAATACGAGATTTAATCCCCTTCTCGCACTCTTTCACACAATAGTGCTGGTTGCCCCCACTCCCATCCTGCACCAGACCAGCTCCTTACCCTGTGTCCAAGAGAACAGGACAACGGTCAATACTAATCTCATTAGTTGTTTTTTCTTGCCCTTATCGGCAAGTTGATGAACCTTTTCCCCAGTAAACCGTTCCCTGTGTACCAGTATCTCCCTACGGTTTGGGAAGGCAATTGCCACTCTGGCTCTTAGAGCCTTCATTTACCCTGTTGTTTTTTCATGGGGTCAGACATCTCAGATTAGCACTGGTAGTGAATGTATTGTCCTCTGGAGGACTTCTGCAGAGGATAACTCCGAAGATATGATGAGAGGATAAAAGTCTGAGTACCTGGGGCGAGCTGTAGAGGTGATTTCCTGAAGACTTCAAGAGTGTAGTTAGAGTTGCTGAAGGGCACCTTGAGTAGTCCTTTCTGCAAAATCCCCAGTTTATTGGTAAGATTGGTATGCAGAATTTTCCAGGAATCTTTATGTTATGTTATTTTATGTTTTGTTATGTTGGGGATTTTGTACCATATAGAACTACCATGTTTATGGTATACAGGTGCTTTGGTGGATCTGAAAGTGGGATGGGCTAGGTTACTGAGGTCACAGGGAAAATGCAACATAGTTTTGCCACTGCATTGATGGTTGAAGACCAGAAGTACCCTGAGCTTGGTGTGTGGGACTATGGGCCTCATTATGAGGCTTGCGCTGATGGAATGAAGGGGGCCGGTACAGGACCGGCCCCCTTCTTTCCGTCAGGACTGATTACGAGCTTCCCATCGTGGGACCCGGATCGGACGCCTGGTAAAACCAGGCGTCCCTTCCGGGTCCCGCGAGGGGAAGAGGCCGGTAACAACGGGACACTTATAATGTTACCTCCATCCCCATTCCCATTGAGCCCTATGGGAATGGTTCCTGCAAGAAGGACTTACTGGGTCCTCCTATGTCGGAATGACCCGATAAGTCCCCATTGCAGGAACCCGGAAAAGGAGCCCGGTTTGGAGGCAGCCAGGGAGCTAAACTCGTAATGAGGCCCCTTGTCTTGTTGTCCTATGCAAAGAGCATAGAGGCCATTGTGTTTGTAGTGGACCTCCTTTGCCTGTGGTACAAGAATGCTTTGACCATTTCTGTGAAATGTAGGTACACTGTGTAAGTGCAGATTCTATTGTTTGTTGTCTCTTAGGGGGGTTATTCAATTGCCATGTTCAAGTGATTTACTTAGTATGTGTGTTTTATTGTCTAGAATATTCCATACTTTCTTGACATAATCCTACAGTTCACCCATCAAGAGCGTCTGGGATTCTGCAATGGGGCTAGTTACCTCTGAGTGGTTGCGCAGTAGAGCAAAGTGCCCTACATTCTTAGATTGACAACACCAAGTGTCGAAAGTGGCATTTAATATTTGTCCATGGAAAATAAATTCCATTGGGATCTGTAATTAGAATTTGTTGCCCGATACCTCTTGAATAAGTCCGTATGGCTCTGTTTTGTAGTCTTTTGGAAATTAGACTCCATTTGGCAGCTGTTGCGGAGCAAATTGTCTCACATCTAATCATCAAACATTATATATGCATAACTGTGACCATAGGGAAGCATGGACACAATGAGAAACCTTGCGCAATAACCAAAATAGTCATTCTATACCTGCCACTCACTGACAGATACACAATGCATTTGGAAGAGCATAATCTTCTTGGCAATATGCAATCCGACTTCAGAGCCTCTCATAGCACATAATCTGCTCTGTTAGACTTAAAAGCAAGTATGGCATTAAACATGGATAGTGGACACGTTTCATTGCTCCTATTATTAGATCTTTCTAAAGTCTTTGATCATGTTTGTTTGTGCATTTATATAGCACTGCAAACCCTCAGGTATCTGAGCGCTGCTTATTTCCCACAGTGTGTGGTGCTCATTTATCGACCTCGGAAGGATGAAAGGCTGAGTTTGGCCTTGCTGGGATTCGAACCTGCGTCAGCGTGCTCTGCACGGATGTCAAAGCGAGCGCTTTACTCGCTGTGCTATCTGACCGGCTGGATTTTACCATCTTGGATTTTAAAATCTGTGGATTTTACTATCTTGTTTAACAATTCAATTGTGTGCTAAATCATAAGGTGGACAGGTCTGCATTGTGCAGATATTCGGGATTGAGTGTAAGTAAAGAATTTTAAAGTTTCGCTGATGTGTTCGATTTAGTAGATATTTGGAGGGTTTTGCATCATGAGGTAAGGGAATATTCATTGAAATCTCCAGTGCATAAGTCCTACTCAAGGATAGACTATCTTCTGATCTCTGATAGATTGATTGAGAAAACTGTTAGTGTGAAGATAGGGGACTGTCAGATCATTCTATGGTGGATCTACGGTTAGACATGGAAAATCACAGGTTGACAATTTCGAGATGGCGCCTAAAGTATTCATCCTGAATGATGTACAGATCTTGAATTAGATGGAGAATTTCATTAAATTCTTCTTTGTCGAGAATAGAGGATTGGCAGATGCATTGATGGTATGGGATAGCTTTAAGGCTGCGGTTCGTGGAGAGTTGATAAATTGGACCTCGCAGACTAAGAGGTCAGGGATGGAAGATTTGAAGAATATAGAGAACACACTTGGTAATTTGCAAAGGCAATATGAGCTGTCAAGAAGTATGGAGGATAAATTGGAGATGGATAGAGCTTAGGAGGCATTGAAATGCGCAATGGATTTACAGGCAGAAACAAAAATATTGGGGATAAGGTGATCGGGGTGGATATCTCTTAACAAATAAAATGAAGGTCATAATTGAGAGGTTGTATATTCAAAAGATACCAAGTGAATCAGCTGAAATTGCTGTAAAAAAAAAATCAGAAATCTGTTCATGTTTTCAATCCTTTTATGCCTCCTTATATATGGAAGAATTAAATCCATCAAAGTCAGATTTAGCTGATTTCTTTGCAAAGATATAGATTTCATGTTTGTCTGATGAGAGTAGGGCTGTGGTGGATACTTCGGTTAGTGTTAGGGAAGCTTTGACAGTGATAGATGAACTTAACGTTGGGAAGTTGGGAAGTTGGGAAGTCCCGGACATGGATGGCTTACCCGTGGAATTTTACAGATCATTTAGCTCTTAGTTGGCACTAATGCTATGTGAATTGTGTGAATTGTGTAATCGCTTTTTGATGGATGGGGTCCTTTGCCTGTCCATGAGGGAGGCAATAGTTACCTTAATTCCTAAGCCGGGGAGAGATCATACCAAATGTAGTAATTACCGCCCAATTCCGTTACTTAACGTTGATGTTAAACTGTTTACTAGGATTCTGACTAACACGTTTGATAAATATATGGGGCACTTTACTGATCAGTCGCAGATGGGTTTCATTAGACAGACATATGGTTATGAAAACATCAGGACAATTATAGATATTATGGGTTTTCCAGCGGCTAAAGTGGAAAATACATTGTTAATTTTTATGGATGCCGAAAAATCGTTTGATCGTGTCAACTGTACATTTTTAAACTTCACACTGCTTTAGATGGGGTTTGGGCCTATTTTTTTGAAAGCAGTTGGTACTTTACAATAAGATATTACTGCTAGAATATGGGTGCACACTGAACTTTCTGCCTCCTTTCCATTGTCCAAGGGTACCAGACAGGGATGCCCATTATCTCCCTGTCATTTTAATTTAGCTCTAGTGCCGTTAGCAGCCTATATTAGGCAGGAGCTAGGTAGTCAGGGTTTGCGAGTGGGGGATAAATAAATTAAGCTGCTTTCTTACGCAGATGAAATGCCAGTGATTTTGGCAAACCTGAATGAGGGTGGGGAACTGCTGAAGAACATGTTTGAAGAAGTGTGTTGTCTATAAGGCCATAGAATTAAATGGGGAAAGTCTATGGGCTTTCCACTTAATGTGTCCTTCTCGTGCAAGGGTTTCTCTAATTGGAACTGCAAGTGGGTACATTCGAGTGTAAAATATCTAGAGGATCATCTTGTTTGTGACCTGAAGAAAGTTCAATGTTAACAAACTGATTGAGGTATCACAGCAGAATGAGCGTAAATGGGACTACTGCATGACCTGGAGCATTTGGCCGAGAGTTAATGCTATTAAGATGTTGCTTTTTCCCATAATGCTGAATATCATCCATTCACTCCCGCTGAACTATCCAAAGAAAATGCTTAAACGTAGTGACATTTCCCTGAGATTCTCATGGGGTGTTTGAAAAAGACCAACCATACCATGATATATTATGGTGCGTAGTGTGTGAGATGGTGGCTTTGGTTACCCGATTCTCGAGAACTAACATAGAGGGTTCTTATTGAAAAAATCTGCTTATTATTTTACTGGGATTGGAGTGTCTGAACCACTATGGATGTCAATAGAGAGGGAGAGATTCTCACCATACTGCCAGAATGCTCAAATTGCTTGCTAGGTTGCCATCTATCAGGATTACTAAAACTGCACTAGCATCATGGATTGTGACAGAATCTTTGGATGCACTATTGGGCCTCAATCTGGCATAATCCTGGTTTACCGATAGATAATAGGTCTTTGTCATCGTGCAGTTGGTTTGCGAGAGGGATTTTAAAAATTGGTGATGTTTGGCAAGAAGAAGAGATGATGACCTTTGCAATCCTTACCCATAGATTTGGCCTGGGCAAAAGGGAACTTTTGAGGTGCAAAGATTTGGAGGCTCTACTGTCAGAAAAGCGGGGGATGTTAGATGCTCCAATGAGGAACATACCCATGGTTTGTGATTTGTTCGATGCACCACCATGCATGGTTTCAACCTTTCTTAAAATTATGCTGTTGGAGGCCTCATGTGCGGCTTCTTGGGAAAGGCTGAGGGAAGCATGGATTGAGAAGCTAGGAAGAAATATCTCCATAAAATAATGGGAGGGGTTATGGAGGGCAGCTGTAAGGTCAAAGATGGATTTAAGTTTACGCTATACTCTTCAAGCAATTTTGGGTTGTCTCTACTGGACTCAGGTGCAGATGCATGGATTGGGTATGTTACATAGCGAGACAAGTGGGGCTGTGGTCAGGGAAGGGGTACCTTACTACATATGTTGTGGGACTGTTTAAGGATCATTGATCTTTGAAAGGAAGTTCTAGATAGGTTGGATACAGCTGTAGGAGTGACATTTCCAAGGACTCCATCCGCTGTGGTTTTACTTTCAGTGCAAGTAAGGTGTGATGTGGCGTGTAGCTTCTCTTGTTGGATTGATAGAGCGCTAATGGTGGTGACTAAGCAAATCCTTAGGGTGTGGAAAATTAGGAAAAAGTCAATGGTTGAAAGCTGGTTGTCAGATTGACAGACTCTATCCAATTAGGAGAAGTACATGATGAAAAAGCAAGATTGGGGGGAGACCTATTTAGAATTGTGGCAACCTTTTAATGAGTTATATGGCTAAGGGTGAGTCTTGAGTGGATTGTGAAGAGGGAATGTATGTGTGTTAGTTTGTGTCATTTATGTGTTTGTGACGAGTTGTATGTGTGTGTCTATGGTAAGTCTTGTTGCATTAGTGTTGTTGGTATATGTGTTTTAACTTTTTTATCTTTCATCTTGCACTGCGAATATTGTATATAGAAACTGTCATGATACATTAGTTTGGAATATGCATATTATTAAGTAAGAATGATTTTGTTTGGATTGTAAATCGGATATTTGATGTTTCTCATGGTATATGTATACATGTGCTGGATATTTGTTTATTCTTAATGGATATATAAATTAAGCGTTTACAAAAAATGAAAGCACTTAAAACTTTGTGTTTTACTTAAATCTGTGTCCCCACTATACCCTCCTCACTATATGAGCATATTTATAGCTCTCCTTGGCACAAAACATAGATCATGTTGTTCTCCGCTTTCCTCTTTATAGGTTCCCCCCCCAAGAGTAAACCTAATAACCCACTAATCAACCCAGTTCACAAAGGATTTAGAGCCCATTTCCCTGCACATCTGGTAGTTCAAATAGAGTGACTAAGGCTCTGGCGGGGCTAGAGTGTTAAATCTTAGTTCATGTTTTGGCACCCAAGACCTCTGCCTTCGCTCCCATAAATACACATTTTAGGTTGCACACATTCCTTCCTAATTAGTGCAAAGGCCTAACTGTTGTGGGGGCATATATTCGTGTTCCTTTGCTGTGCCTGGGAAATGGATGCAATGGTGCAGTGAGGGATAATGCCTTATTGTTCTGTGTCTCTGTGAAAACACGGCCTGTGCGGATTCAGGCCTACTCATAGATGCAGTATTAGCTCATGCTGTAACTGTTGTGTGTATATATATATATATATTACAATTGATTAAGTTGCCCCTGTATGATTGTCTCCACCCATTAGAAGAAGCTCACTGTCTCCAGAGCTCTGGTCCTCTCTAGGCTGGACTATTGCAACAGTATCTTTCTAAATCTTTCTGCCTCTACTCTTCAACCTTTAAAACGTAGCCAGAACAGGACTGGGAGACTTGTCCTTGGCCGCAAGCCCAGGGATAATATCTCTCCAGCTCTGAAATCTCTTAACTGGCTTGCTGTGGCTGTAAGGATCAACTTCAAGACCCTCTGAATCTGAGTCATGGGACCGCTCTACCTCTAACGTGCTCTTCCAAAACATCTTCCTTCTCGAGCTCTCTACTCATCCTCCTCCAACTCTCTGAGGGTCAGATGCTTCTCCAAGCAAAGAGTTTGGGCCAGATTTATCACCTTGGCTGTGGTGTCCCTCTGGAACAGCCTCCCTGCCTCTCTCAAACTTGAGCAGAACCACCTTCAGTTCATAAAGCAACTCAAGACCTTCCTTTTTGCTTCCGCTTTCTCTCTTCCTCTCCCCTGCTGATGCACCTGACTGGTTTGTACACTGGTCACACTCTAAACTCGAGCCAAGCCTCTTGCATGTCCAGTGCCCACACACTGCCTTCGGGCTCCCAAGCACTTAATGGTCTGTATCTGCAACCCTACAGTCCCTCCTCTCTGCACTTAAGAGCCACACACTGGCTGCAGTTGTGCGTTAACTGTAATTCCCTCTTCCCTGCACTTGCATGATCTGAATGAGACAAGGCCTAGTAAGATTGTTATTTTGTCCTCCCTTTGTGTACCCCTGCTTGTCTTGTCATGCCTAGAAACACTTGTGTACAGATGTGCTATAAATGCCACATCATATCATATCATATACTCATTTCCATATTTTAATATATTTTTCGCAATCTAAATGGTCTGGGAGGAGCGGTGGTCTGGACGTGCATCCCAACAATCCCTCCTTCAGTTAATCCTTCATTAACTAGCATATATTTTTCTCATTGATTATCTGCTTCATCCTTAGGAACCCATGCCCTATACAGATGATGCAAACTACCTCCATCTCGGTCATACTTTTCCGGGGTACATATTAGAAAAATGCAATCTCCATCACCCGCAAAATCAACCCATTGCTCAGTGCAGTTCTCAGGATGTGGTCGGGGTAATGTTAGTGTCCCTGGGGGGTGGAGGGGTTGTTCAATACTGACCATACGTGGCTTATTCAGATTCTCAGTTTGAGCCTTCCCCTCCTTTGTGCCTGGGAGAGCTACCCTTACCCCAATAGTAACAATAATGTTTGTACTGCTCCGGAGAGTCTTAACACAGCATCAGAGCATAATCTGGCACATGCAAAACACCACCAACAGGAACACCATGGTCAGAACCAGTATTTTCACCAGTGCCCATGGAAATAACATGCCAAACCAATCTTCAGATTGCACTCCTGCTTCACTTTCCATTCTGGTCTTCAACTTATTCAAGGCCCCAATTATATGTGTCAGGGACCCGTTCTCTTTATCATTTGAGGGTATGTACGTGCAACATGACAGCCCGATATTCCAGCATATGCCCCTTCCATCACCGTTATGAGGTCCAGCACATATCTGTTTTTAAGTCTCATTAACCGGATCGCTCTCAGCTCACTTTTGATTGCATTGAGACCTTGTTCAGTATCAATTGCCAAATGGATTACCTCCCAACGAACAATCTGCAGCCATTTGGCATTTGAGGCAGCCTGGACTCCTGGAGTCATAAGGGATGAGAAAAATATGTCTGTTTTGGTGTACAATCGATATTTATCTGGAATTGCTTTAAGCAGCTTAGATGATTCTTCCAATAAATATTTTGACCTCTTCCTTCTCAGCTTCAGCGATCACCTTGTTCTTCTTCACTTGGGGGGATTGTATGGACGGTGAAACAGATTGCAACACCTCACGTTCGGATACTGTTGTCAATTGTACTTCTGGCACCACCAGGATAGCTGAGTGCAGAGTTGGCAATGCACAGGTGCCTCCGCAGGAGGGTGGAAGATGCAGGCATGCTTGTTGCCCGCATACCCAGTGCATGACCACCGGTGCCGCTGTTCCTTTTGCAAGGTCTTGGATGAACAATGTCTTAGTACACTTAGTGTTAGTGCCTACTGGAACAGTTCCATGCCCTGGAAAACAAAACTGGTATTCATCCCTTGATTGCACTTTTACCAATGTTTTACGTAATTCAATCCATGTAAGTTTGGACATGTGTGCTGACCATATCTCGAATCTGTTTTTGTTAATGTTCCATATGACTTCTTCTCCGAACCCTATCAACCCCCCTGCTGCATATCTCACCACTGTCTTCTCCCATCTGTTTGATATGAACAATACTCTATCCAATTTCAACATAGGCCGGGGCTTACATTGTTGGGCACTGTTGTCCTTGGCAGACCTCTCTACATCTTTGTCCATTAGTACAACTTGTAATTTCTGCACCTGAAACTGACTTTGAACATGACACAGTGCTAAGTGCACCAAACACTGAGCCTCCATGGTGGATACCTCCTGAGGTACCAACATGTTGGATGCTCCCGACGCATGGGGGTTGAGGGAGCAGACATTGTACCTCTGTTTCCCCACTGAGTTCATATACCTATATCACATATTGTTTAACTGTGGGTGGTGCACATTAGGCATTGTATCAAACACTACCCCTTGCACTGCTCATACTATTTTTCCTCCTCCAAACCCCTTTTCAGTCATATTTTAGATCCCATAATAACGTAGCCTGTATCTTCATACACTTAAAATGTACTACTGTGGTTAAATATTAATCATTTGGTGTTGTAGCTTAAAAACACTTGTCAAAAACTAGAATATATGTACATTCCTTTGATATACTACTACTACTTTCCCCCCCTTTATATGGCCTACCCAGATAATGGCACTAATATATATATATATATATATATATATATATATATATATATATATATATATAATCCAAGAGCAAACCTACACATATGTGGATATAACATGGCACTGCAATTACATACAGAGCACACATTTTTAATATTGTTCCCTAACTTAGTTATTTGAATAAACATGACACACCAAAAATGCTGACAAATATTTAAAAAAACAGAAAAACTATTTCAAAAATCAAAAAGATAAAAAAAGACATCCAATACAACTTATGCTTCTGAAAACCAGAATTATCAGCCAGGAACTGTTGTTTAGAAACACTGTGCCAGAATGCATATAGGTGGAGGCTTGGATTGTGGTGCTTTCTGAACATCAGACAAATTTAACCAATAACACAGTTCTGTTACTTTAACAGCAACAGGAGTAGCATATACTACAGTGTAGGGACTATTATAATGAGGTTCGCTCCATCTACACATGCCATTCTTTATATAAACTTTGTCATTCGGAAACAATTGCAAACGTGGTGAGCTTGCAGATTCCGGTGCAGCAATGTTGTCAACTTCTTTCGAATGCCGTGGAACAATCTTTTGAGAAAGGTATTTGATATACTTTGTTAACATAGTCAAATACAAATGGAATTCCTCTCCCATGATTGACACAGCCCTGTGAGCATCTGAAGCACTCTGCACAGGAGTTAATGGCATGTGCATACATCCCCAGTCACAATCTCATGAGGGGAGAGGTGATTGTCCAAACAGGGCTGCGTCCTCAAACTGAACAAGGCCAAGGGAAAACAATGCACCCAGTTCCTTTTCAGTTTTGCACATAACTTAGACAATTTGGTTTTGAGCAGACCGTACATCCTTTCTACGAACTGGTTGGCCTGAGGGTGATAAATAGAGCACTGCTTGTGCTTTATTCCTGAAAGAGCTGCCATTTCTTTAAACAACTCATTAAAGAAGTGGGTGCCATTGTCACGCCTGAGGTTATTTGCACACTCCTCATCTCCAAAAAACCTCTCTCACCAAAAACTTGGCAGCCATTTTGGCATCAGGATGTGCACACAGGCTAAGCTCAATAAATTGGGAAAAAGGATAAACAACCACTATCAAGTAACGGAAGGATGTGCACCTCTCTCCCATATCAGCAAAATCTATGTGTAAATCATGAAATGGACCAATTTGGTGTAGCAAATAACCTTTTAATATTTGCATAGTGTGGCCTGTAATACAAGTCTGACACATCACACAGTTGGGCATGAACAGGGATAGTAATTCCGGAATATTAGACACATGCCAATCATCCTGAATATCTGCTGAAAGATGTTGTCTAGATATGTGGGTGGAATAGTGAAGCTGGTCAATCACCACCAAAGCCAATGCCTGAGGCATCATGACCTTCCCAGTACTCATCTGTTACCACACCAAGTCAGTTTTGCCACACTAACTTTTCAACTTTTTGGGGGCTGTCCTTGTATTTCAATAGTTTCTGGAACAGGGAGGGTGGTGTATGGAACCTGTAACTGTAATTGCATCTTCACAAACACTGCATGTTCAGGTATATCTAGTACTGGCATATACGTGGCCTGTTTCACCGCTGTGCCTGCTGCTTCATTTCCAACTGAGACGAAGTCCACACCACTTGGGTGGGTGGTGCACTTTACTATTGCAGTGAGCATAGGATGTGCAAGCGCAGTAAATAAATCTGTCTAACAACGCTACATGCTGTACGGGTGACCCATCTGCCCTACGAAACACTCTTCTCATTCATATCGTCAATCTTGAATGAAAAGTTGTCATGATGTATGCCGAATCCGAATATATCGTAACTCAGCTGTGCTGCCACATGTGCCTCAATGAGAGTGATCAGTTCATATTTGTCATTCTCTCATCTTCTTTGAAGGCCTGGAGCAGTAGCTTGGTATATGACGTGTAATCAAAAATATATACCCCACAGTATTTGCATAATCCAAGGAATGTATATGTCCTTCTTTGTCACTGGCTGTAGTGTGGCACGCATTCCTTCCCAATTAGTTCATAGGCATAACTGTTATGGGGGCATGTGTGTGTTCCTTTGCTGCAGTTGGGAATCAGGATGCAATGGTGCAGCAAAGGATAATGCCTTGTTGTTCTCTATCTCTGTGAAAACATGGCCTGCAAGGATTCAGGCCTACTCGGAGACACAGTTTTAGTTTATATTTTAACTGTCATGTATACATGCATGCTACATCCTGCATAATTAAATTGATTAACTTCCCCCTGTATGATTTCCCACTCCCGCCAATTGTCCCCACCCATAACACACACCCTTCCCCCCTACACCGTCCCATACTCATTTCCATATTTTGATATATTTTTCACAATCAAAATCGTCTAGAGGTGCATCCAAAACAGGGTAAGAAATTCTGCTATGTAAATTCATATAACAATGAATTTTGTCTTTTGGATGTTGAATGTACAGATCACAGTCCTTCATAATTCTATTATTGCTGTGATTTTTGTCCTTTTCTGTGTGTACATTGGTTGATTCATTGGCATTGGTGCCAGGCGATTTTACTCTGATGCTACGTTGTGAATGGATATTGAAATGTTAAAGACATTTTCAATGAGTATGATGTATAGAAACTGAACTCATAATATAGTCAATGATGACATCTCTCACTTGTGCTCTTCTGTTTCAGGTTGTAGCGGCTGTGCAAGAGAGTTGCATTTTAATAGGTGCTGCTCAGTCTGGCTCATCTTCCTATGCAGTTCAAGTGCGCTGCAAGAGAATGCATGGCCTGGGATTCTGGAGTGACTGGAGCACTTCTTTGGAGCCTAGTTCACAAGGTAGGACATAGTAGGAAATGGTAGGAGCACAGTATTTGTGCTTTTGCTTTCAATGACACACTGTTCATTTATAGCAATTGACAATATTGGGATTCAGGTTGGTTTTATTTATTTATTAGTTGTTTGCTTATTAGTATCTTATACAATAAGAATCTACTGTTCAAAGTGCTCACAAGGCAGGGAGGGAGAGTGGGAAATACATTACAACATTACAACACAATATTAAGAGCAGAGTGGGAGAGGGAGGAGGACAAACCTACTATGCCTTGTGACCATTCAGAACCTATAAAGTGAAGGGAGGAAAAGGGAAGAGTGGGTAAGTGCTGGGGAGTCTGAGCCCTTGGGAGAGCCATGGATGAGGTATTAGGAATGTTGAGTGCTACACGGCCAGGGCAGCGGGAGGTGTAAGTGTCAGTCTCCAGAGCAGAGGAAGTGCAGATGCAAGTGTTGTGGAAAGACAGGAGCTGGGAAGACTTGATGTGGGATGTAAATGTTTATTGAGAAGCTACCATCAACACAGGGAGTTCCTTCCTTCTCCACTCACGTGCTTATGCAATAAACTCCATGACTGATTCTTTTTTTTAGCCCTATCTCAGACATATATCATGCCCCTTGGATCCCTCTGCCCTGAGCTAAGGTTCAAGAAAGCCAGCTGCATCTCAGGACACTATGGAAAGAAAGGCAGGGATCTGGTCACTCCACTCTCAAAGATGGCCTCCCACTCTCCACCATAGGACCCAGTCAGCTTTGAGGCCTAGGAATAGACAGTTCCACCCAGATGTACCCTAAGCCATCTCCTCTGGTGTCTCCTTACAGCTGTTTCAGATGGTACGTTTCAGCAGCCTTCGACGCCACCAATTTTACAATCTTGGGGAGGTACCCTGCAATAATTCCTGCCATTAGAATTGGACAGTTACCCTTCTCTCTCCTCCCAACCCATCCTCCAAGTCATGATTGGTTTTAGGGGTCTGGAGCAACAAATGGCAATCGCCATTTGTAATCGCCCCTTTTTTCTCCTTTCAACTTTTTTTGCAAAAACTAGTTATGTATCACAACTTCATAATTTTACTAGCAACTGCCATACTAAACATATTTTCTGTTTCCACTAATCATGGGGAATTAGATAAGCCGATCACCAAGCGTGTATCATGTAGCATGGCTATGTGACATCCTTCTGCCATTTCCATTAAAAACATAACAGGGTTCCATGTAATAATGTCGCCACAAAAACATCGCCATACAAAAATATTGCCGAAAAATTGTCATTTTTTGTGGCGACATTATTGCATGGAACATGCGGGGGACACCCTCCCAACCCCCCCATTTTTTTTTGTTTTTATATTTTTATTTTATTTTTTTTAAATTTCTTTTTTTGTTGCCCCTATCGCCACATATATGGTCACCCAAATAATATCGCAACATTTTTCCGGCGTTATTATTTACGGCGACCATATATGTGGCAATATTAATACCTGATACCACCCATAAGAGTTATGAATATTTAATGTATTAAGCATATCCCTAATTTAATTTTCCACCCGCTCACCAACTCTCACATTTGGAACATGTTCAGATCACCCAGAAACCTAGTCTAACTGGCCATTGCAGTTCCCAGAGTCACAGGTAGATGCATTTTATAACCCCAAATCAGTTGGAAATTAGATAAGAAAAATGGTACAAAAATGAAATCTATCCACGTTATGGTTGCTGAGAAAAAGGCCTAAATGATAATAGTCCTTTGAAATTAATTATGAATGTTTCTGCCTTCCAGTCCATTGTTTCCCCTGGGTCAGCCTGTACCTTTATCAGTCCCTTTTATGTTGGAAGCTTGCTTTTTGAAGTGGGTGCCCCCAGGTCTTTTGGTTAGAAGTTCAGGGGCTACAACCAAAAGTCTATAGCTAGCCCCGAGTCCCGCCAGTCCTGACATCCTGACATAAGCTTAGCCCCAGATCTTTTCCAAACCTAACAACACCCATGCTTTGCTCGGAGTAAGAGTTTAGCAAGAAAGGGAAGGAGTGGGTCATAACAAAAGCATCTGAAACAGTTAATGCATTTAATTGTAGCAGTGTATCAAGAATACCTGTCAATTACACCAACAACAACTAACATTAAACATAGCAGTTAGAAAATGAAGCAGCCGTAACACTGAACACAACAAGGGTGTCGGCCATCGGGCACTACTACCTATGGCAAAAGCCCAAATAGATCTCCTAAATTAAGGTGCTTAGTGGCATTCAATGATGTTGGCCGTATAGTGGGAACAATGCCAGCACGGGGAAATAAAGATCAAGGCTTTAATAAACAAATGTAATGTATATGGGATATTAATCAGTACATGACGCATAATTAACCATATCCTGCTTCCATGTTAATCAAGATTTTGTTCAATGAATTAAAAGGTCTTATGAAATTAAAGCGTTGAGGAGACTGTTAGCCTCCTAGTCATTTTACTTATTAAATTAGCTGCTGCAGGACTGCAGAGTCATATCAATGTGTGCAACACAAGTTATTTCGGTAATGATGCAAATCAGAATTCAATACTGATTCCAAATGTGTAGGACCTTTTGAATGTATCACATTTTATCAAGCATAGAGTGCAATGCTCTGATGAGGTACTTTCCGAGTAATAGGACTTCAGCTACTTGATTACACACAGCCTGCACTGCACACACCCTGCACTGTGGCATTTACTAGTTTGCATGGTATTTGCATTGCAGCAGCAGGGCAGCTTTAGTGTCATGCCTGCGCCATGGGCGCATACATTGTCGATCAATACAGACTTTATTCCCCATTTTCGAGTCTTTGATACTTTTCTATTTCTTCCAACAAAGTTCAATAACCACAATGCACTTGGCTATAACCATCTATTCCTGGCTATTCCTATTGGTCATCATAGGAACTACAATCCCCAGAAGCCCTAGAGATTTTCTCTGCTTCCACCAGCTCAGGAACAGAGAGGGAGGTGGCCGATTGTCTGCAGGTGTGCTTAGCCAGGTGCAACCAATTAGCCTGCCTCTGTGCTGGTCTGGACAGTATAAAAGCTGCTGCCTGCAAGGGCTCAGTCTCTTGCATTAAGAGTCCTTCCAGCACCTTTTTGCTTCGAACTACGTATCTTTGTATGCGGTTCCTCTGCATAGCAGCCGATCACGCTCCGCTGCTACCTTCTGTCCTTGCCTTCCAGGATCCAGCCTTGCAGCCGACCACGCTCCGCTGCTACCATCCGTCCTTGCCTTCCAGGATCCAGCCTTGCAGTCGATCACGCTCCGCTGCTACCTTCCGTCCTTGCCTTCCAGGGTCCAGCCTTGCAGCCGATCACGCTCTGCTGCTGCCTTCCGTCCTTGCCTTCCAGGCTCCAGCCAAGCAGCCGATAACGCTCCGCTGCTACCTTCTGCCATTGCCTTCCAGGCTCCTGCCTTGCAGCCGATCACGCTCCGCTGCTACCTTCCGCCCTTGCCTTCCAGGCTCCTGCCTTGCAGCCGATCACGCTCCGCTGCTACCTTCCGCCATTGCCTCCCAGGCTCCTGCCTTACAGCAGATCACGCTCCACTGCCTTCAACCTACAGTCTTCGTCCGCTGAAATTCCAGTCTAGCAGCCTTCTACAGTCCTCCTGCACCCTTCTACAGTCAGCGGCCCTACTCCTCTGGGCTCACTCCTTGCTGCCCGACCCTTCTGGGCTCCTTGCCGTGCAGCCTGCTTCACCCCGCTGCCCTAAGCCCTATCCCTCGGGGCTTCCTTCCTTACAGCCCTGCTCCTTTTGGGCTTGCCCATTGCTTCCCTGCTTT